>NC_138655.1:23735330-26430330 GCF_964273445.1 Streptopelia decaocto
TGCTAAGTTTACCAAAACATGGGTCTGGTTCTCCAGGAAAATGCAGTTAATATGAAGGCTTTAGCGGACAGGCAAAATTCACTGAAAGAGAAACTTGTTTTTAGCAAAACCAGGACATTCCACCCCTTATAATATGCCATTCACTGAATACTTAAACCTTATCAATACAATCTATCAACACAATCCAATTAATCATTACTACTATATATATATATACACATGTACATATATACACAGGAGTAATTAATCAGTGGACCATCCTTTAAAAAGTTCATTAAGTTCATTTTGTCACGACAGTCTCCCAGGGCAGGAAAAATGGTACAAGTGCATCTCATGACCACTGTTTGTGGGTTAAAGACATCAACTTCGAGGAATTTGTCAGGCGCCACTCGAAGAAGAAAGCTCTGGTTTCATCATCACTGTCTTGATCTGAAAGACACTTATTAAATACTGTTAGTACGGCAATTCACATCATGCAGTTCAGTATTGAATATTTTCACCTAAACTCAAGTCCCCTTGAGGTACACACCGAACTTCTCCATCCTTAAGCATCACCCACCAGGTGCTGCCAGGTCCCTGGGCAAAAACAATCCCACGAATGGGCTTGCCTTTGCCTGAGGCAGGAGTAACCCAGACTGCCTTTCCTAACATATTTTTCATGTGTACTACAGGGACTTTATGTCCTTCTACAGTCCGTAGAATTTCCGATTGGGCAGGCCCGGCTCGATTGGTTGATCCCCTGGTGTTGACCAACCAAGTGGCTTTTGCTAAATGTGAATCCCAGTTTTTAAAGGTTCCACCACCAAGTGCCTTTAGTGTAGTTTTTAGCAAACCATTGTACCTTTCAATTTTCCCAGAGGCTGGTGCATGATATGGAATATGATATACCCACTCGATACCATGTTCTTTGGCCCAATTGTCTATAAGACTGTTTTTGAAATGAGTACCGTTGTCTGATTCAATTCTTTCTGGCGTACCATGTCGCCAAAGGACTTGCTTTTCAAGGCCCAAGATAGTATTTCGGGCTGTAGCATGAGGTACGGCATATGTTTCCAACCATCCAGTGGTTGCTTCCACCATTGTAAGTACATAACGCTTACCTTGACGTGTTTGTGGAAGTGTAATATAATCAATCTGCCAAGCTTCTCCATACTTATACTTTAACCATCGCCCCCCATACCATACAGGCTTTAACCGTTTCGCTTGTTTGATTTCGGCGCAAGTTTCACATTCATGAATAACCTGTGAAATAGTGTCCATAGTTAAATCCACCCCTCGATCGCGAGCCCATTTATATGTTGCATCTCTACCTTGATGCCCTGAAGCATCATGGGCCCACCGAGCTAGGAACAGTTCACCTTTATGTTGCCAGTCCAAGTCCACCTCAGCTACTTTAATCTTAGCAGCCTTATCCGCTTGTTGGTTGTTTAAATGTTCCTCGGTGGCTCGACTTTTAGGCACATGAGCATCTACATGACGAACTTTCACAGGCAGGCTCTCTAGCCGAGCAGCAATGTCTTGCCACAGTGTGGCAGCCCAAATGGGTTTACCTCTGCGCTGCCAGTTGCTTTTCTTCCATTGCTGTAGCCACCCCCACAAGGCATTTGCTACCATCCATGAGTCAGTGTAGAGATAAAGTATTGGCCACTTCTCTCGTTCAGCAATGTCCAAAGCCAGCTGGATGGCTTTCACTTCTGCAAACTGACTAGATTCACCTTGTCCTTCAGTGGCTTCTGTAACTTGTCGTGTGGGACTCCACACAGCAGCTTTCCACCTTCGATGTTTTCCTACAAGACGACAGGATCCATCTGTGAACAGTGCATACTGCTTATCAGTCTCTGAAAGCGTATTATACGGTGGTGCTTCTTCAGCACGTTTTACTTCCTCCTCATCTGGAGACATCCCAAAGTCTTTGCTTTCTGGCCAGTCTGTAATCACTTCTAAGATACCTGGGCGATTGGGACTTCCAATTCGAGCTCGTTGCGTGATCAATGCAATCCATTTACTCCACGTAACTTCGGTTGCATGATGTGGAGAGGGAACCGTCCCTTTGAACATCCAGCTCAGCACCGGCAGTCGAGGTGCTAGGAGGAGCTGTGCTTCAGTACCAATCACTTCTGAAGCAGCTCGAACTCCTTCGTATGCTGCTAGTATCTCTTTTTCAGTTGGAGTATAGTTCGCCTCAGATCCTTTGTATCCTCGACTCCAAAAACCTAAGGGTCGACCTCGGGTTTCTCCTGGTGCTTTCTGCCAGAGGCTCCAGGTAAGTCCATTATCTCCGGCTGCGGTGTAAAGCACGTTTTTAACATCTAGTCCAGTCCGAACTGGTCCAAGGGCCACCGCATGAGTTATCTCACGCTTAATTTGTTCAAAGGCTTGTTGTTGTTCAGGGCCCCACTCAAATTGGTTCTTTTTACGAGTCACTCGATAGAGAGGGCTCACAATGTGGCTGTAGTCAGGAATATGCATTCTCCAAAAACCTACAACGCCCAAGAAAGTCTGTGTCTCCTTTTTATTAGTAGGTGGAGACATTGCTGCAATTTTGTTGATCACATCCATTGGGATCTGCCGACGGCCATCTTGCCATTTTATTCCTAAAAACTGGATCTCTCGTGCAGGTCCCTTGACCTTGCTTCGTTTTATGGCAAAACCAGCATCTAAAAGAATCTGAATTATTCTCTCACCTTTCTCGAAGACTTCTTTCGCTGTGTCGCCCCATACGATGATGTCATCAATATATTGCAAGTGTTCTGGAGCTTTACCTTGCTCCAGCGTGGTCTGGATCAGTCCATGGCAGATGGTAGGACTGTGTTTCCACCCCTGGGGCAAGCGATTCCACGTGTACTGGATACCTCTCCAGGTGAAAGCAAACTGCGGCCTGCACTCTGCTGCTACAGGAATAGAGAAAAATGCATTAGCAATGTCAATTGTAGCATACCACTTAGCTGCCTTTGACTCCAATTCAAATTGCAGTTCTAGCATGTCAGGCACAGCAGCACTCAGTGGTGGCGTAACTTCATTCAGGCCACGATAGTCCACAGTTAGTCTCCACTCATCACTAGACTTACGCACTGGCCAGATTGGGCTGTTAAAAGGTGAGCGAGTCTTACTGATCACACCCTGGCTTTCCAATTGACGGATCAACTTCTGGATAGGAATCAAAGAGTCTCGATTGGTGCGATATTGCCGGCGATGCACCGTCGTGGTAGCAATTGGCACCTGCTGATCGTCAACCATCAGCAGTCCTACAACAGAAGGATCATCTGAAAGACCAGGCAAATCAGACAGCTGTTCAATTTTCTCAGTGTCCACAGCTGCTATACCAAATGCCCACCTATACCCTTTTGGGTCCTTAAAATACCCTCTCTTGAGGTAGTCTATGCCAAGGATGCACGGAGCATCTGGACCAGTCACAATAGGATGCTTTTGCCACTTTTTTCCAGTTAGGCTCATTTCAGCCTCTACAACAGTCAGTTCCTGGGATCCCCCAGTCACTCCAAAAATATTGATGGATTGTGTTCCTTTATAATCAGAAGGAATTATTGTGCACTGTGCACCAGTGTCCACTAAAGCTTTGTACTCCTGGGGGTGTGTTGTACCAGGCCATCGTATTTGTACAGTCCAATAAACTCTGTTATCCCTTTCCTCCACCTGGTTGGAGGCAGGGCACCTCTAATTTCTGTTTTGCACAGTCTCTGGGTGTGAATTAGAGGTTCCTTCAAGAGCATCAGAATCTCTTCTGCTCCTTTTGTAAACTGGAGCAGCCACCTTCCTAGGAGTTTTTCCTTTTATCTCACGTACTCGTTCTTGAAGTTCTGAGGTAGGTCTTCCATGCCACTTATTCATGTTTTCTCCCTGCTCATGTAGGAAGAACCACAGTGAACCTCTTTTTGTGGGCTGCCTCTGTCCTCTCTCTCGAGACTGGAAACGCCTTTTCCTAACAGCTGAAACATAGGTTTGTGCAGGTCGTGAATGGTATGTGTCTTCTCTGAGTTCTTTGATTTCCTGCAATAGCTTTTCAAACCGGTCATCAGATTTTTCACACAGTTTCTCTACAGCAGAGACACAAGCCCGTAGAGAACCAGCTAGGCTGTCCTCAAAGTTCCGGAGCTGCTCAATCACTTCAGTAATATTTTGTATACCTCGTGATGACCAGACCATTCCTGCCAATGACTTAGCATATACAGGTGGTGCACTTTGTACAAATCTGCGCCACAGGGGTCGTGTACAATTGATTCTATCTGGGTCTGTCCCCTCTTGGCTGTTTGGTTCAAAATAGATGATCTCTCGCACAGCTAATTCTCTCAGGAACTGAATACCTCTCTCCATAGTATTCCAGTTCCCTAACTTGGATATACAATCTTCCTTGTAGGGAAATCTTACTTTCATAGCTGCCAGGAGTCGGGCCCAGAGAGTAGTGGCATTAGACTCTCTTGAAATTGCCCTATCAATGGTGGAATCTCTTGACAGAGATCCCAGCTGCCTGGCTTCACCACCTTCCAATTCAATTGTTCCTGCCCCATTGTCCCAGCATCGGAGCAGCCAGGTTAAAATATTCTCGCCTTCACGACGACTAAAGTCTTTTCGCAGATCTCTCAGCTCACCTGGAGAAAAGGACCGAGTGATGGTCACTTCATCTCCTCCCTGTCCTGATGATGATGGCCCTTGGGTTGATGTTGGCCCTGTGCCATCATCTGCTGCACGGGTAGTCTTTCTAGTGACTTTCTTACAACCGGCAACTGATGCTGATATGGGTTTACCATCATTTGATTCACTTCCAGAGTCTGAATGACTGTCACAGTAGTTACTGTGGTTACAGCAGCAACAGTGCCCAGTGTGTGAAGAAAGGGGGGCTGCCTTAGCCTGTGAGGCTGGAGAAGTAACGTTATCAGCAATGTCCTTGGGCTGCGTAGGAGCCGTACCTTCAGCCTGGGAAGTGGCTGCAGCCGTTTTTGCTGTTTTGCTCTTTCTTGAGCGGCCAGGAGAGCTTTTTGCTAAAGCTTCCGAAGACGCACCGCAAATCTCAGGACAACAAAGAGACGCAAACCTCCTGTTGAAAGCCATTTCTCTTAACAGAAGCACAAACTGACACACATTCAGCAAACCAGATAACACCATAACAGTTCTGTCAAAACTCCAAGGATATTCAAAATTCTCTAAAACATTTGCGAACTCTCCTAGCGAAAAAACGAAAGTATTGTTAGTCAGCCTTTCTAAAGATTCGCTTGACCAATTAGCAAACACAGAGCCGTTCTGCTCTTTAATCTCTCCTGGAGGCTTTTCAAGGTAAAGCAGAAGCGAGTAGAAATTAATTAGCGGCTGCAGTACAATGAAATAAACCAGTGACAAACCACACAGTATCATCATGATCATTGTCCAGTTCCTTGTTGTTATATAATGAATACTTCGATTAAGAAAGAAAGCCCAACACAGATATGGAATCAGTGAGCACAAGGTAGAAAACAACTGATACAACTTATGCCATAACATCTTTAAATCAATGTAATTCACTTTGCCTTAATACCACTAAATAATGTCCGAAGCAAACAGACGCACAAGTATCACAACTCTATGAGTTGGCACCGTGCCAAGAAAACTGAAAGGTACGTTAGAGCAGTAGAATAGCCAAAAATCTTCAAATTTACCCCTTTCTCGGGCCCCACGTTGGGCGCCAATTATCTGTCGAGGGTTAAGATTGCGGGGTGACAATAAAACCCTGGCAGATGTATTGTTAACCTCCTCTCCCCCCCACTTCCCCCGTTTTGCCCCTCCCTCTCCCCCCTTCCCACTCAGGACAGGCGATCGGGAGGGAAAGAAGGACAGAGAGAAGAGAGTTGGAAAAATTAAAGATATTTTACTAATGCTACTAATAAGAATAGAGAAAATAATACAAAATATACAAAACCAGTCTTGAAAGTCTCAGCAACTGCAGAGCCGGCACCCAAAGTCCTGGATTAGACTCTGCAACCAAGCGGAGCTGGATTCAGTCTCTCACTAGGCCTCAGTTCTCAGGGACGACCAGCCAGATCCTCTCCTAAGGTCGGCCATAAGGAAAAAGGGAAAAGGGAAGAGATCCTCGTGATCTCCCACTTTTATATGAAGTATTCACGTGAATGGAATGTTATACACAGTTGGTCAGTTTCTTGGTCACTTGTTTCTCATCGCCCCTCTCGCGAGATGTCCATCCATGCTTATCAATATGTTTGCATTCCATTGCTAAGTTTACCAAAACATGGGTCTGGTTCTCCAGGAAAATGCAGTTAATATGAAGGCTTTAGCTGACAGGCAAAAGTCACTGAAAGAGAAACTTGTTTTTAGCAAAACCAGGACAAGCACCTACAAGAACTATCAATTTATAATTTAAATGGGAACCTATAGTTTAATTGTATATAAGGAAAGGTTAAATAACAAAGAATATTTGGCTGTATTTCAGATTAGGTTACTATTCCCAGGTCATGCCAAAGTGTTCAGTATCCTACTTATATCTCCTCAGTCACCCTGTGCACATGCTGCATCACTTCAGAGGGAGCCTTGGTAAGGGGCAGTGGTTGTGAGACTTCGCACACCAGATTCTTAAGTAACATGTCATTTTTGCTTACCACAGTGTGCGCATATTTTATAGGGTGAAACAGGAGATTCTTAAATCAAGATAATGGCAATTGTAAGCAAAAAAAGCTGTAAAACTAACCCAGGGGAAAAAAATAAGAAAAAAAAAATAATAAGAAAAAAGTCTTCAGCCAGGTCAGCTCGTGTCTCTGATCTTCCACAGGACTGCAGGACTGTAAGAGCTGAAATGACAGGAGGGAAGGAGGATGCAGCCAGGGCTGGGACAAGAGGTATCTAGAGAAAAGGAAAATCTCTTCCAGTAGCAGTCCCCGTTAGATTGCTATAAGTCATCTGTGAAACCTCAGGACCAGTCATATTCTTTAGGATCAACTTTTACTCAAGGAAAAAGTTTGGAGAATTGCAAGATGAGCAGAGGAAATCTGGATTATCTTTGGAATAAAGAAACTTCAAACATGGGAAGGTGGTAAATCAGGGGCAGGCCTTGACATCTGAGATGTCAGAAAGACCACTTGGGACACGGGGCTCTCTTCTGATGCAGTACAATGCTTGGGCTTGCTTTGTACACATCTCCGGTATTTAACTCTACACTGCAGGACTAAAGGTCCTGTGGAAAGCAGACAGTGATTTCAGAGCCTTCAGTGCCTGGATGGAGTGCCTTGAAGTGATTAGATTTTCACTATGAGATGTACAAAGCTCCTACAAAGCCAGGTCCTGTATCATATTGCTATAGGAACTACCCAAATGAAAACCTATGAAACTTCTAGTCAGTTGAAAGTCTTTGTCATTATTCTCCACTGGATAAATAGGGAGCATAAACTGTGGGTAAGAGTTTAGGCCTTGTTAGGGCACAAGACTTGAACCACCCCTAGAGGAGGTTTCTTTTTGTTTAATTTAAAAACACCTCCCTTCCAATCCTCTATTTTTTCCCTTGTGGTTAACATTGCACACAATTTTACTGAGAAGCAGCTCACAATGAACCACTTCAAATATACCACTGCATTTGCAAAGGAAGGAATTTCTCTCTGACAGTTCAGCAGCACCAGCATGTGCTGGAAAACAAGCGTGCACCAGCAAACAGCATGATGCACATGGGGAATCCTAAACAAACAGACTGCTTATAGTGTGACTGCATGCAGAGATCTAACACGATTTCGAAATAGCTATTTTCAGTACCTCAGAGCATCTAATCAAACTGCACAGAGCAAATAGAAGTTGCTGTTGGTCTACATGTGAAAATCATTATTAGGGGAGAGAATTATCATTTTGTCATTTTTGTACACTGAAGTCTTGGTCTGTGCTTGGGAATTGTAGGTGCTACCAGAACACATATTTTAAACAATAACAGACACCAAAAACATCCTTTGTTGAAAATACGGGGACTAGAGGAATCTGTATTCCCATCTTCAGACAACATAAAATTGAGCTACAGGTACTGAACTATTTTATTACAAAAGCTTGATACTTGCAACATGCTATTTAAAACCACTGACATATCTACACAGGGGACACTTGCAAGCCACACCTGAGGCTGATGGGTGACCTACAAAAGCTAAATGCCTGGCAAATATGTTTTCCATTTAAATTTATTTTTTTTTTTCCTTTTTGGTGGTAAGCCCTTCTTTCTTGGAAAATATTCAAATGTTCATTTGGAAACCTGAGACTGAGTTGTGCTTTATATTAGGCTTCATAAAACCAAAAAAACCCAGAAACATTGTTGCAAAAAAAAAAAAATCTCTAAGCATCTTTATCAGTACTATGACTGCTAATGGTTGGAAAGTCACACTCAGAGATACGTGAGGCAAAAATAGCTAAAGGTTATTTTAGACCGCTTTGACCTGAATGTCTGTGCAGCTCTACAAAACCAATTAAAGTCAGAGTCCAAGCCAGCAGCTTGCCGCCCCGATCCCCGTCCCCTGCGCCGTGCAGCTCCACAGCATGCCAGGCTGCCTCCCCGGCCAGCTGCAGCAGAAGCTGCCATGCAGCAATCCCAGCTGAAAGCTGAAAGATAGCATGTCCCAAATCCCCTTTCCCTCCTCCCACCAGGAATGGGCACGTGTATCTAGACTGGGAAGGCCAGTGACATTGGCGTGGTGCCTGCGTGCCCATTGGGGTGTCTAGTCTTCCAACCCACTCCGCAATCCTTTCAGCAAGCAATTAGAATAATTTTTTTTCTTCTTCTTTTTAATAGTCTTTGTCTACATTTGGATATTCTGAAGCAGCAAACACAGGAGCTATGCAGGTTGAATAAATGCAATCTCAGAAGTCTACCACAGTCTTAACGGCATTATCCCTACTTTGCCATTCCCATATCCCGGGACAGAGAGGGAAAGGGAGGGTGTACTCGTACAAAACATTCATCCTGAAAGACAGTACAAAAATGGAGAAGACAGGAGGACAAGATTTTACAGAAATGGCAAACACAGCTTACATCCAAAGTAAAATGTTAAGGGAAATCTGTTACAGCCTTCAAACTCCAAAATACTGTTTCTCACAGAGAATCTAAATCACCCTCTAGGAAAAAGGGAAAAAATAAAACCTCCTCAAAATGTCAAGGACCTAAAATCTATCTCTATCTGTATCTCAGCTGTTTATAAAGCCAATCTCCACGGTTTCTGTCATACATTTCAGTTACACATGTCCTGAGCTAGCAAACTAGCGGATACAAACCTGATCTATATAACCATGGCAATAAGCGAAGATATCTGTGCACATTCTAAACCATGCTTATTTAAATAGCAGGAATTGCTGTATTTGATTTACAGAGAGATGAGCAGGTTTCTGCAGAAAACTCTACTAATAGTTAAAAAAAACAGTTCTGCTATGGACTAGAAATGGGTTCTCCCCACCCACACATACATCTGGGATTTGATCACGGACCTTTAGGAGAAACCCACAAAGCCTGTTCTGCTTAGGAGAATATATTACAGGGCAAAGGAAAACCTTGCGGGCTTGAGAATTGGGTGGAATCCATTTATTCCACATGTGAAAAGACTGGATGAGGAACTGGAGGATCTGCAACAACCAAACTGAAACCTCTCCATGTATTACACACATAAGCCACTCTTGATTGAAGTCCTGTAAATCTTTTCCTTATATAATATGTTTCCTTGTCTGGTAGGGCTTGATTTCAATTTATACTGTTCTTTTTTTCTTTCCATCATGTTCAAAACTATCATAAACAGTCTGTAAACTCTGTATCGCAAATGGCTTTCTAATAATAAAAAGGTATTTTGAGAAGAAAGATCAGTTCCTCATGTCTATGTTGAAAAAGGGACACCGTCATGTAGTCAAAGGTAAATAAAAAAATCTATTAATCTTTAAATTATTGTAATATGGTAAAAATATAATAAATATAGGAAGGAACATTCTACAGACTCTAAATAAAGAACTAAATTTCTAGCAAGAAAAGAAATACTTTCCCCAAAGGAAGTTAAATCTTCTGGAACATCCCTGATGGAGGTATTTTCTATATGAATTGTTTTTAAGAACTGGAGGACATAAACTAACAAAATTGTCTAGGTTAGAAAAAGCCTAAATCACATGCAAAATATGTATTTTCTTTACTAATGCAGTTGGCTTTTTCCTCAGTGAAGTACTTAAATTCCATCTTTTGTCTCCAGCAGACACCCCTGCAAAATCCTGTTTACTTACACCGTGACAGTATTCCTCACCAAAGCAAACATCTGCACTTCTGCAGCAAATGCTTTGGGGATCTCTACTTGCTCTTTCAGGAAACATCTGTGTCAATACACCTCAGTGAAGACGTTCTTTGCAAAAGAAATCTATCACCATCTTCTTGATTTATTATTATTTACTGTTGTGCTGTCCAAATAATCCCAAAAGTTTATCCCCATCTCTGAAGATCTGTACAGGTTTTGTTTGCTTGGATGGTTTCACAAGGATGAAAGCAACATTTCCAAAACACTACAGTGAGCATTACTGTAGTTAAAGCAAAAAACATTAGTGTTTGATCTTTGGTTTTATAAAAGCTAGTTTATAATCACAATATCTTATCTGTTCTTAGAAGGTAAATGGTACATTTATGAAAACAGAACTTATAAGGAAATAAACCTATTGAATCGTACTTTAAAATGCAGAGGCATAAAAAGATTTTGCTATTTGTAATGTGAAGAAAGCTTGTTTCCAATTCCACAAATATTTTAACAAGCAATATTGTGTATATACAAGCTTTGCAATATCAATTGAGTGGTTATTAAACATATTTGAGTTCTTCCTCTGCTCCCAGCACACTTGCACACGCACGCAGACATATGTGATATTCCTGTTAACAATTTATCTCTTGGAGGGAAGAAGCAAGTGCTTTCTCAGTCCAGTTATCCTGCAGGTTGCCTCAGGTTATTTTAGTTTTTATGTTCAATTTTGCAGGGATTTTATGGATTTACCAAAATACCATAATTTTTATTTTGAAATCACATTTTTTTCCAAACAGACCCAATCCAGATCAGACCTTATCATACTCTGTTTCAGTTCACTGCCACCATATGTAAGTGTTGTCAGGGCTGTAATACATAAACTATCTGGCTCCAGATCTGGTTTCACTGTGGTTTTGGAATACAGATTTTATAATATGCAGTTTCCTTCCTCTGAAGTCAATGGGCTATTCAGTGGAATAAGGTTTCTGAGGCACAGGTCAGATCTTCAAAGGCATATAGGCACTCAAATCCTGTTTAAGGATATTCCACTGATTTGAGCAAGGTACATGCCTTATCCCCTTCAAAGGAGGCGGGGGGAATTCCCCAAACCACAGCTAGACCCAGGTTAAACAAGTACCCAGGCGCTCCCCAGACAATCTCATGACTACACATCCCCTAGCCTTACTGACAGGTCACTAACGTAAGACACAGGTTGGACATGCCCTTCTTTAGGTGAGACTCAGTGCAAATAGAGCCATCCTCAGGTTGCTCCAGTTTATGCCATTGATGAGATTGAAAGACCTGATGGAATTTTTGGCCTTGGATTGCTTGAGTTTCCGTGATGTTACTGCACACACACGTGCAGTGAGCTTGCTGCACAGATGGTCTGCATACACGTGCCTCTGGTATGGACATCTGAAGCTTCTGGGCTGCACCAGACTGGCTGAGCAGAAGCAAAGCAGCTGAACAGCACGTAAGCAACAGCATTGATAGTCTCCAGAAGCACAGTGCTTTCTGTGCCTTCTCTGTGAACATACAGCCTCTGAAGCTGCCCTAAAACATCAGATCTGCTGTGTTGGAGTGTGGTGACAACAGCACATGCTTCCAGCAGAATTTATCTGCTGCAGCACGGTAGCCACGGCTGTGAAGTCTGGAGAGGTGCCAGTGCACTTGGAGCTCTTGTACTGGACCTTCAACCAAAGCTGCTGTACATCCAGAAAGTCAGACAAACATAGCAAAATCCTCAAAATGAAATTACATCTCCAAGAGAGAAGAAGAGGACATGTCCTGGAAAGCTCAGCTGTATGGCATTTTGACTCCAAGCTCCAAAAAAATGTCAC
Organism: Streptopelia decaocto; assembly: GCF_964273445.1. Classification (NCBI taxonomy): domain Eukaryota; kingdom Metazoa; phylum Chordata; class Aves; order Columbiformes; family Columbidae; genus Streptopelia; species Streptopelia decaocto. The sequence continues at coordinate 23,747,392 of NC_138655.1, forward strand.
CTTGCTTGGCTGTCCCTTTGGCTCTGACTAAATTATTTGGACTTGTGCTTTCTGATAGACCAGTGTTCTCTGACTTCTTGAGATGTGTGTGGACAGTGGTAGACTTAGGTCAAACTTTATGGTGGCAGAATAATAGCTTCAGCTGTTTTCATTAAGAAAAATAGTTTTGAAAGAGCCCTTCAAGCCAGGGCTACACTAAAAAGTATTGTTGCTTTAGCTGTGTTAAAAGGTGCTTATGCCTGGGGACAACCACCTGTGTGTGCCTAGCTGTAGCAAAATTTAAATCGTCAAGCCATCAGGATGTAGACTGCACGTTTGGTTGTTTTACAGGTCCTGCCATAAGACGGGTAAAGAGAGACAGGGAAGAAGCCCAGCTGAAAGTTCCCAGAGGTTTGCCCTGACTCTGAAGAGCTGTGTCATTGATTCAGTACAGAAAATAGGGCCCTTATACACACAGATTATAGTCTAAAACTTGTTTTGAGCGGGTATTAAAGTGGATAATACAAAGGACATCTTTGGCTTTCTGCTATTTGCCAAAGAGCATGTCAGGAAAAAAAAAAATCACACCATGGTTTTCCTGCTAATCATATTTTTCCCCTCATCCATCACTAGCCATGCTCTATTCCCACCTCCTTGGTGAGTTCCCATGTTCCTATATAACCAGAGCAGATACTGCTGTGGTATTTGGGGTCAGGGTGCATCTTCTCTAACTACGTGTATGAAAAGCAGGTCTTGGATCCACAGTAAATTCCTCCCCTTGCCCTGGATCTGAGGAAGTTGCAGGTCTTTGGATCTGTGCTGGAAAACCCAGAGAGGTGTAGATTGGGGATGGGGCTGATTCAGGCCTCTCACAAGCCTGCAGATGAGAGAAGGGGTAAATGGAAGGCAGATGGTCACTCCTCACGTATGGAAGAATTAAGCAGATATATGAGCAAAACCTCACAGGCAATTTCTTCCAGCTAATCCCTGCCATAATTTTTCCCACAGCAAAGCTGATCCAGTACATCATTTCCATGAGACAGAAGGCAGTTTTATCATTGCTCACTTCTCAGAGGTCTTAGACACTTGCTTTTAATCATACAGTGTATGCTGACATCTGGTGGTATTCAGTAACCAAATCTTCGTTAAACAAATAAATTTCGGTTTTTAGGAGTATGCATTTTTGTTTTCCTTTAGTTGGGTCCAGAAAGTGAGGATTCCTCCTAAGCCATCTTGGACTGGAAATTAGTCCGAGACATGCATATGGTCCTGGATCTCTTGCAAGACACTTACATGGGCGCTTGTCCCCAGGTGAAGACAGAACCACCAGCCAAGGGTACATTCAGACACAGTAATTCCAGCACAAAATGGAGCAAAAAGCATCTTACCGTTCCCCATTCTGAACACAGAGAGCCACTGCACTAAAAATGAGTGCCACAAAACTACCACAGGCTTTAGCAGGAACACAGGCACTGTAAAGCGGTGGTAACACTTCTCATGTAATTTATTTTATCTTTATTCCAAATTAGAGAAAAAGAAGCAAAACACCGTGTATGAACAGCAAGTGAGATTGCACCAAAACCTTGTTTCATGGCAAGTGAGAATAAGTAGCATGGAGTCAGCTGCCATGGTTTAAAAGATAAAAAAAATTTGGATTTAAATCATGTTTAAATTTCATTTCCTCCACTCCTTATTCTGTTTTTGATTAGTTTTAAGAGCAGTTGATGGTCTTCTGATTTGAAGGTTTTGCATTTTTAATTTTGTGTACATGGCCTAGAATTTTATGTGAAATTGTGGGTTTGATCTTTGACCTCTGTTTACTACAGTCCTGATTTGCCACAAATTTGATATCAAGCCGTAAGGACCTACTGTAAACAAGCTGCTCACTTTACATAGCTATGTTTGCTTCCTAAATGAAGAAGTATGTATGGAATATACTTTGGGTACTGTAGCCTCCTAAAGAAATAATAAAAAACACATCGCTGCTCAGCTCTCCAGGTGATGTTTACATTTGGAGAAAATAAGTTGCTGCCTAATAGAGAGAGAAAATGCAATTCTTGTCCATCCTAGGTTTGCTTTAAATTGTTCTTTAAAGATTTGAGAGCTCAGGCCATCTCTTTTGATGTCAGTGGGAATTTTGCCATTGATTTTTAAAGGATCAGGATTAAGCCTAAATTGTTAGGGTCTAAAAGGCAAAAATGAAAATGTCCAAAGTCTACAAATCTCTCACTGATCCACCATCCAGAAAGAAGGGACAAAATCCTTCTACAAGGTCTGTAATGTACATCTTGATTCCAGGACTCCTGTTTTCCGTACATTTGTATACTTCAAGATGAAAAGCAACCCCCAGTCAGGACTGTAATTGATGGCATATGGAGTAGGACACACTTCCACCATGGACTTGTAAAGCTGCTGGGGGAAGGGAGATGAAAGCTGCTTGTAAAAATCAACAGGCTGTCTGTACGCATCTTCCACAAGTAGTCCTGGCCTATCAGTACACAGAACCCTGCCTGCAACCCCTCCCAGGAAGAGTCTCCAGCTCACAGGTTCAGGCGTTCAGGCGTGGTATTACAACTTACAGTAAATGACCCAGCAAAAGTGTGCTGGTGAACATTTAGCTCAGAAACATGTCTGATCATCCTGCACAAGCTTAGCACTTTTTGCACTAATCTGGCACTAGCAGCTACATCTTTTGAGCAGCAGGTCAATGTAAGGTCTTCACCTTTCTCCTGTATCATCCAGCCAGGATCATCCATCCCAGCAGTGAACTTCTCATCATCTGGGCTTCGTCCTCACAGTGGAGAGCAGATGGTGGTGGGAACACCTAGGCACCCTGGAGAAAGGCCTGTTGTCCTGTTTGGCAGAGGAGGAAACAGTAACCTCATGTGTTTTCTGGCTTAGGGAGTCTTGGTAACTGTGACCAAAGCCTGGTAGTCAAGGATGTAAACTCTTCTCAGCTAAGAATACAGTTAATCTACAGTGAGGAGGTGTAAGCTCAGAGAAGTGATGGGACACGGGCAAACAGATATGAAAGGCCCTCTTGTATCCTCTTCAGACACACTAGTGCATTGAGTATCTGAAATGAAGTGACCCTGGTGCCAGGTCAAGCTATCCATGGATGACTTAGGAGGCTAAAGCAATTGCAGGTAGGAAACCGCATAATGAGCATGTTGGTTTATGTGGTCCCAATATCAGACAAGCCAGAGTTGAGGGAGACATGTGGATCAAGCAGTTTCCCAGATCATGTGAACTGGTGGTCGATAAAGCACCCATTGCAGTCTGGAAGGCCTTGTGACCCAACAGAGGAACATCATGTTCTGTTAATAGAGACTCATAACTTGACCAATGAATATCAGATAGAAATACAGCATCACAGTTAGGAAATCCATGCAATTAAAACCCACAACAGTCTCTTGTGTCTCCATTTCTCAGAAGTACTCCAAGCTGATAAGAGCCTGATGGGAGCCACTAGAGGCGGATGTCATTTCCCAGCTGTGTAACCCTTTCTCTTCTACCCCCAAATGACTGGCAATAGACCGGGAGGAGACAAAAGAGTGCCACCTTGAAATGAGTCAGTTTGATCATCCTTGAGATTTTCTAGCAATGCAACCAGCAGCTACTCCATCTTCACAGGTGCTACCTCCTGCTGGGTGCTACTCTGAGGGAGATACTACTCAAAGGGAGGGAGGTGGCCCAGTATTGTCCTGATTCTGGTGTGGATCAGCTACTACATCCAGACAAAACCCGGTACTTCTGTTGCCTTTGCCCAGGTATAAAGACAGACAGAGCCAGCAACAGCAAGTCATGTCACCTTCCTGAAGATACTTGCCCTGAGGTATTTCTTGAGCTACCTCAGATTCCCCATGACAAGAACTGAAAATACACATGCGAGGAATTATACATGGTGCATTCTGAATACATCCCCTGTGTTCAGAACCCTGACTCTGGTGCCAGATCTCTGTTGTGCTGTTTTCCTAGGATATTGTGGTGCTCACTGAGGACACCTCATAATTCCATGGATTTGAAGTAGGTCTAGTCTATTCTGCTTGCCCATCTGGCAGAGGACATCTGTACTTTGAAGGACCCGCAAACAGAACTCCACTTTGGGCAGAAGATTGCAGCACAGCTGAGTGCCACTGAAAGCTGGAAATAATGTTCTCATTCAAAACATCCTGCACATCCCATCTTCTGCTTCCATTCCATGGGACATTTCCTCAGAATATTTTAAACGTCAGTCCCAGGGGCTTTAGTACCTTTATGCCTATCACTTCAGCATCACTTTCAGCCTGAAGTCAGCAGTGCACAATCATAGGGACATTTGCACATACTGAATTGGTTTTTCTCATGGAGGGTGGTACCTGAGCGGAAATGCTTTCTAAAATGCTGTTTACTTTCTTAATACAGCTGGCTTACAATGTAAAGAAAGACTAAATTCATCTGAATAACTTTGGGCTCTTATACATGCAATACAATCAGAGATTTTAATAAATAAAGGGTGCCATAAGGGCCCCTGGCACATTTAGGCAGAGCAGACATGCCTTCACCCAGTGCAGAACAGTGATCCATCACTGCTAGGTCAGCTTCAAAAGCAATTCAACAAGGGCTTGATGTAGACATTACAGAAAACCTGTTCAAATAGCTTTCTTATGCAAGAGAAAACCACAGTCACATTTGCATTTTTGGCAGTGAACCAACAAGAATGAAGCGAAACAACAAGAACTGAACTCAAGAGATATTTTGGGCTGCTCCTCTCCTCCCACTCCCCTTACACTCCTTTTCAATCTCTTACCAGTTCACGCATTTTTGGCAACACAGAGCCATACTGCAGAGGTCCCTGGCAGGCTGCTGGGGACCACTGTGGCTTTTGGCTACCAAAGACAACTTCCCCAGCCTGGGGAAGCGTCAACCTCTTTGGTCGCCATTTTGAGCTCAGGCTGAGTTGACTGTGGGTGAAGGAGGCAGAGGACCGGGAAACTTTCCTCAGCCCAGCAACCTTTGACAACCGGTTGCTACTTTTCCTCCTCACCCCTGGATCTGCTATCCAACAAGTGTAAATTGAGGATGACAAATAAGAACATTAGCCTGGTGTTTCTGCTAAAATGATTGGCCTTGGAGAAGCTGATGTTGACACTTAAATTGTCAGCAGACTTCCAGTTTAGTGCTCCAGTTAAGAATGGGTCCATTCACACTTCCCTCTGAGCTATTGTTTCATCTCTCTCTAGACTGGGCAAATACCACTGCAGCAGTTTACACTCCAGTTCCACTTTAAAGGGGTTTTTTTGCAACCATAACCCAAATTGCCTAGAAGCCTTTTTTTTTTTTTTTAATGTAAGCTTAGACTCTGGAGAATAATTATGCAACACTGTAAAAATAGTCTGCAGCAATTTACATAGCTGTGAAATATTGGAGCTGTTTTTTTTCCAGTGTACTTATGTATATATGGCTGCAGCTAGCCCCAGTATTTACAGGACTTACTGGAGCTGCGATCACAGAAACTGGTATTTCAAGTTAGGCCACACACATGAACAAAACATTTATTGTTATAAGGCAAGGTTTGGTATTTTGGAGAGTTACATCATCATCTAACTGAAGCACTACCTTGCCACTTCTGCCTTTCCTATGTCACCACTAGCTGAATTCATATAACATCCTTGTGGCTAATGCAGCCATTGATTAGGTAGTCAAGTAGGAGAGCATTAATTTAACTTCAGTTTCTTTCTTGTAATTGCATGTTTCTTCCATTTTTGAACAAGTTAATCATACTGAGGGGCTGTATTCACATTTCTCTCTCTGCAGTCAACTTTGCTGCTGCGCATTTCTATTAGGTATCATACCTCCTTGCCTGCTGGAAGCTCAATCCCCAGCCTGCTCTCCTGCATGATTATTGTCTTCTCTCTTGATGCATCTTGCTGACGGTAGGATCACCAGTCCTACTGGAACTAAGCAATCAACCCCAATTCTTAAGAGTAGCAGAAAACTCAGCTGTAGCAGGTGGTAGAATAACTGCCTGCTGAGTTTTCTGCTACACTAATTGTCAGGACTTTGGACATTTTCAAGCCCAGCTGCCCAACAGGATAAACTAATACAACCCAATACTTCCAAGGTACAGTACAAGCTCTCTGGATTATAAGCAGTTATCTTGTCCAGAGCCTGAAAATGCAGTGGCTTAGTTCTTCCTTTCTATGCTTCTCTAGAAGACTATTTTCCTCTCCCATGTAATAATGCCAAGCTCCTACCTTGCTAGCTCCTACTTTCCCTTTTAAGGAGCTTTTCTAGTTGTTATTTTCCCCAGAGAGCTTAAGTGATCAAATGAAAACTAACAGAATGAATGGATAAAGCTGCAGCTTCGGAACAGACCCATGGCCTGAAATCTCTGCAAAAAGCGATTTAGGAAATACTTCCAGCTCTTTCAACCTAGCAGTGATGAATTAATAATTGACCATTAGCTTTTGGCACTGATTTGAAAGAGTTAAATTCCCAGGCTGCCTTTTCAGAGCAGGGTGGGGCATTGGGGAAGTCAGAGAGAGGAAAAAAAGGCACCTGAATGCCCTGAGAGGGAGCAGCAAAACCTTCTGCCAAGATCCCCTTGCTCTTCTACGCTGCAAACACTCCCCAGCTGAGGGTGTCCCGGTGCCTACAGAAGACACAACCCCCCGGCCACACACACCTGACGTGGGCTGACCAGCCCTGGCAGCTGTTCCCCCACTAGGAAGCGAGTGCCACGTCCCGGTTCTGCTCACATCTCCTCACAGCCACCCATCCCCACTGGTGTGACAGCACATGGCATGGCCAGTGACCAAGGCGTGAAGCCAGGGACATGGACATCCTCCCTGATTCAGAGTGGGCATCCTGGAATACATCCTTTGGGGGTTCGGGCACTGGGAGTGGGACCCTCTCTGGCCCCTGGTACAGAACACACAAGGTAAGTGCTTGCTTGCAGCACCATGTAGGGGCCCAAGAACTCCCCAGGGCTCAGGGAGAGTGGGGTCATCATTTCAGCCTCTCCCCACCCTCCTCTGAAGAGCTGCCTTCCAGCACCTGTTTGCTGCTGGCTCCTGATCCCTCTTCACCCTGTTGTTCAGCCTGCACTGCCCCAGCTTCCCCCACCAAGCTGTCCTTTCTGAGGAGGAACCGGGCAGAGAGCTGTACTGTTCTCTGCTAGAGCATTGCTGTTTTTTGTCAGCGGTGTTTCTGTCTCTGTCAGTGCTGACAATGTATTTGGGCAGCTGCAAAAGAGAGACTGAAGTGGCCCTTGAGAACTAGCAAGTTGAAGCATCTGCTAACAATAAAAATGAATTGGAGGTTGATTAAACCCTTTACCTTTTCCCTGCTTTTTGCTTCACAAACTAGGAGGCATGGGAGAATATTCAACATTCTTGGTTTTTGCTGCATAAGAGGCAAACCACTTTTTTACGATGCAAAGTATTGGTATAAATTGTGCATAAAATGGCTTGCAACTAACTGCTCTGCCTTGTCTGTGAGCAGCTCAGTAGCAGGTCATAGCCCTGGGAAGGTCCCAAAAACTTTCCCCTCTGGCTTCTGCATTTGCTACTGGGTGGATATCCGGATGAGAGGAGGCATGTCGCAGCCCCATGTTCTCAGAGGGAACGAAAACTCTGAATTCCTGTGCTCAGGTCCCTGGAGCAGCAGGACTCCTGACTGATGGTGCTTCTCAGGACCAGAGTTGGAACCTCTTATGGGAGACAGGAGTGTGGAGCCAGGGGTTGTTGTGGGTTTGGGAGTTAGGGCCCTGGGGCTGGAAATGATGGCAGGGCTGCTGGGGAAAGGCAGGAGCAGAGACCTCCCTCAGCATGGGGACACTCACCTGCCCGTCATGGTGGAGTTATCTGTTTGCAAAACATCCCAGCCCTGCTCCTGTACTTCTTGGGGTGGTTGCATGAGGATTATTGTGTTTTAAGCATGGTAGTTTTCTGGGAAGACCTGAATATTTTTTTTTTTGTGTTGCTTAAGTATCAGTGGGCAAGACTGGTTTTCTGTGCTTGCATTTACTTGTAGATTTAAGGCTTTGGAGCAGGTAATGGGTAACTATGGGTTGTGTTGCTGCCCACCTTCATTTTCCCTGTGCACTTTCATTTTCACATTTTTTAAAAACTATCAGAAACCATTTCCTCCAGTAAACAGGCTGTCTTGGCTGTGATTCAGCGTATCAGCCCAGTTTCAGCACTTCATGTGGAGGCTCCTTCCCTTTGCCTTTTCTTGAGGCCGTTTCATCCTCTCTGTTAGGTTTTGAAGAGGAGGTCTTTCTTTTTCACCTCTGCAAGGGACTATAACTGCACCAGTTCTCATTTGTCTGGAAACATCGAAGGAAAGCTGACTTGAATTGCTTTTGGGGAAGTATTTTTTGGCTCTTTCAGGCCCCACAACCCACAAGGATGTGAAAGAGTGAGATCCACTTTCAAGAGCCCCTGAAGATGAGGGGCTCAGCACAGCTGCCAATCACAGCTGCCTAATGCATGTGGGCATTGGAGACATTCACGTGGGACCTGCAGACCTGACACATACAGCATTAGGGAAATGTGTGGCACTAGAGTAAGCCTTAAATGATATCTGTAAACATGCAGCTCCCTGGAAGAAGTTAAAGTGTCTGTGTCCACATGGCCATGTGGTATAATGCCTCCTTGTGCTGGCATGACATTTCTTTGAGTTTTTTTGGTTGGGGTTATTCTCCTGCCAGGTCCCTGATTGGGCTAATTGGTGCTAGCTGTTGGTATGAGGGTAGCAGGGGAATGTGTGGTCATAGGAAAAAAAGGGTGGAGGTAGGACTTCTCCTTGGCATCTTGGTTGATGCTGTTTGGGGAACTGCAACTCTAAAATCAGCAGCACAAGATCCTCTGCTCCCACAGCCTTCCCTGTCTCAGTGTTGTGTTGTGTGTCATGGGACACAGGCGTGTTTAATGGTGCAATAAAATATGATTAAATACATACTTAGTTACCTGAAGTATTTCTTGACAATCTAAAATTATTGTAATATTTTTGGGTCTGCAGGAGTAATGAATGTAAGAAACCACCACATGTGGATTTGGTCTGCTTGATAGGAAGTGTCTGTAATTGCTTCGGTTTAATCCTTTTTTATTTCCCTCAGCACTTCTCAAAGGTTGTTTATTTATTTCCAATATTATTGTTGACGGACAAAAACATTTTGCTAGATTAGTTGAGAATATTAATGACAATATTGATCTTGGTTTGACTTCGTATTGGTGAAGGAAAAAAGAGCTGGGTGGAAAGTCAATGAAAGCTTGGGTGTAATACTGCTTCTATAACTCAGTAGTTCACATGGCTGTTGTGTGTAGTCACTGTGTGTAGTTGTTCAAGCGAGGAAGCTGAGCTGGAAGTTTGTTTCACTTCTGCTTCTTTTTCCTCCTTTGCCTTTCTCTTAATAAACTCGGAGTTGTTACTGGCTGCCCAAACACTCACCTCAAGAGATTGTTTTATTTCGTGGGCTGTGGTAATAAATCATTTCAGCTCTATATTTGAGGTTTAAAATGCTGACAGCTCCTTCAGATGGATTCGTGGCCTCTTGTCCCGTGACAATACATCACAGCCTGTCATAGGCCATACATGCAGGTGGTGAGTATGTGCAGCCAGGAAACCTGATACTTCGTGTGCTCTAATCAGGCTGCTATCAGGTGCAATGAGAAATCCCACAGATTAAACACATCACTGTGAGGTCTTTCTACACTGCCTTATATCATATACATGAATTCTAGATTTTGTGTGAAGTGCCAAAATGAAGGTTTTTAGCTTATTCTGTTCACGTTCATTCAGTGCTTCAACTCAACCCACCTTGCTAAAGGGTTGATGTCTAGTGTCACTGAGCCTCAGCAGGGTGAGGGCATGGTTTGGTCCCAGTTCCTTCCAGTGTCAGCACAGTCTCTGTTGGTATTTCTGCTGCCATGGGGACTGCTGTCCCTGTGCTGTGAGAGACCCAGCACAAGAGGGCAGGGAGCTGCCAGCATGGAGAGGGAGATTCTTTCTCCATTTCCCTTGGTTGAGGAAGCACCCCAGAAAGACTGAGGGTCTCTTCATCTGGCACTGCCACCAAAGAGTTGTCATGGTACATCCTACAAACATTCATCAGGAGATTTTAAGCACTTAAATAATTAAATTTCCAACCATGGTTTTCAGTCAGGAAAATCTCTATAGCAAGCCAAGGTCTCCACCATGCAAGTGCAGGTGGGAGCCCAAAGGGCAACATGGCCACAGCACATGTGGGTTTCAACTGGGCAGCCTTCCCCTGCAAGAAGCAACTACCAGATATTTTCAGGCTGTTAAACGCAAAGACAAACCCCCCTTTTTTCTTTTTCCACTTTGAGTGTTTCATAGGGTTCTTTTAATGCTATTTTCTTAGTCTCTGTGGGGTATCTCATACTACAGTCTGCTCCCTGATGGACTGCAGATGTTAACTGTTTCAGGTTAATTGGTAAACCAGTCCCCGAGCATGGGGAGAGTAGAGACAGACAAGCCTTCACCCAGCTCTCTGCTGCTCTACTGATTTGTGAAGACTATGGTGAAAAATTTTTCCTCTTTCCCTCTCAGCTCCTTATTCTAAAACTGTTCACTGAAAGCAAACAAGGATATCAAAACACTGTCTCTGTTTAATTGTGTTGTTTCACATATTTTTAGTTTCTTTTATCTTATGGGGAAATGTGCGTGGGAGAAAATGCATACTGTTTTCTTAGGGAGGAAATGTATGTTCTTTTCAGAGCTTATAAATCAAAAGTTAGGAAGAGGATTTTGTTCACGCTTTCAAGTACATTTTTTTGAATAGGTCATAGGGAATCCAAAGGTCAAAGCTAATCATGAAGAAGCATGGGTAATAGTTGCCGCTAGCACCGATGCACACTCTTCTGGTGTTGTCCCACAATCAGAAATCCAGCATCATTTCCATGTCTTAGTCACCATTTAATTAAACTCTACTAGGAAAGGATGTGTGGCTTTGGATCATAAATGCAGGACCGTCAGCTGGGCCACCTCTGCACCCAAGCTTTCAGGCTCTGCCACATCTGTAGGTCTGATCTGCTGGGAGTTGTGCTCTGATTAGCTTTAGTGTGAGCAAGAAGCTGACATGAGAAAGCAAAATAGAGCACTGGTTAGAAAGGGTCACTCATATCTTTTTTACAGCCTCATACATCCATTCTGCCTAGTGAAACATCAACTGTCCTGCAGATGTAAAGACCATGACATGTCTAGTGTGAGATGAGAACACAGTTTACATCAGCTGCTGTGTGGGAACTTATTAATTACTCAAAAGTATGGGATATAAGTACAGGAGAGCCTTACCCTTTGCATGCCCCCCATAAACACACCATAAGCATGTTTGTCTCATTTCAGCTCCTTATGAAATTTCCTTAGGGAAATGTAGCTTTTTACTTTCAGTCACTGCAAGCAGAGTGGATACCTCTGAATATAGTGGAGCTAGGGGATGGGGCAGCAACGCTGGAGCAGATGCCTGGGATGGGAAAGCAGCCCAAAGTTTGGAGTCAGCATGCTGCTCTCCTAGCCAGGCTAAAGACTGACCTGCTTATCTGGTTTCCACCAGGCGCTACTCTGGGTTCCAGAACAGCCTGATTTCCTAGTGCTGTGCTATTGTCAGGTGAGCAAAGCCCTTTTATTTAGGCTGATGATTCGCAGTTCATTTTGACCAAAGCAGACATGGTGGCTCTTCCTGGGTACCTCAGCCGGGACAACTGCCCTTGCAGGGCTGGGGCCGTGCTGAGCACCAGGTACAGCTCTGCCAAGTCTCTGTTCCCTGATTCTCACTGGGCTATTTTTCCCAAATCTCAGATTATTTTCAATGCTTCTCCTTCCAACAACTGCGATGGTAAAATGAGTTTTCAGTTTTTCTGAAGACATTAATGAACATATGCATTTGATTTGTTTTTAAATGATTAAGGTGACAGTGAGTTAAACAATAGCTTTGTAATTATGCTAATCTGTTTTAAGAGGTTTGAAAATGTTAATTTGGAAATTTCTGGGCAATAAGGAACATTACAATTCTTGTCATTTATCAGAAAGTAGGGTGCAGAAGACAAATGCAAGGAAACTTGAGTCACAAGTTATACATATCCTACCTAGTTCAGAAATTAGTTTTGCTTTGGACTTCTTCAAAATGGTATTTTACAGAAAGATTGGGGGCATAGTGCAGACTCAGATATCCAGTTCAGCCATTGACTACAGAACTTAAAACATAGGCGCTGCTCTTCAACACCATGATCCATAGCAGCAGAATCAGATTTAGTCTGGACCCAGCAGAGCAGGGTGAGTGCTAGTATTCCCTTAGTCAGCACTGAGTGGGAAAGACTGGGCTTGGGACAAGACTGAATCTCTACTCTGCTTTGGAGGTGCCTGGCTCAGTGCAGTACTTTTCGCCTCCCTGCCCCTAACTTGTAGACTGCTCTACAAATAATGGACTTTAAACTAAATTGGCCATGGCTACTGTGTTGGTTTTGGTGTTTCACAGCCATGCCTGGGAGTTGCAAGGTGATACAGGGTGAAAATCTGGCTGCTCAGGCAAACACCCATCTTGTCCTGAGATTTCATGAGGTTGCTGTGTGGACCTAGGACATCACCACCATCCAAAGAGGTGGTGTTGCTCCCATCTTGAAGCCGTGCTTCTGCTGCTTCATTTGCTGTAGCACTCATTTGTCTCTTTGATGAGGCAGTTTGTTTGGATAAATCAACAGGAAAATACCCATTGATATATTTTTTTAAACAAATGTTTCCCTTCTCATAAAATCTCAGCTGTGACACTATGGCCCCTTATGATTTTGTGACCCAAAGAAGACTTTATTGCTCTTCGAAGCTGAAGTATGACCTTTCTCTTCCTATGCTCTTGAAGTCTGCTTTGGGCATAAAAATAATGCATCTTACCCTTGCATGGCTCCAACAGTCTGCTGGATCTGAGTAACTCCTGTTTGAAGGAATCAAAAGAATCCAAATGACTCAAGTAGAAATTTGACCCAAATCAAAACCAAGGCTTTAGAAAGATGAGCAAACAGCAGACTGTGTGCTTCAGTTGTAAGGGAGATGAAGACCTTTGGCTCACCTAGTAACTGGAGGCTGCAATTATTCCATTTGGAGCTTTCATGACGTGTATAAACTGTTATGCTCATGTTTATAATGTCACCAGATTGTCCCAAAAGAATGGCATTCGTTAATGTGAACAGTTGGGAGATATGCTTTCCATTCCGTGACTAATCTGGACTTTGAAACATACTGCCAGCAACTTGGAAAGACAGCCAGTTGGTGTGCGAGCCAACGCCAGGCCTGGAGCAGCAATCCTAAGAAATGTGGCAGTGATATTTGCAGAGTGTGTTCTAAAGTAAATAGTCAATATCAAACTAAACAGATGTGTACTGCTTGATTTGAGGTCATAACAGTATAACCCCATTTTCCTCCTTGGTGTCCATGGTTGATTGACATCATCTAGGCTAGAAGCTTCAGTCTTGTTTGGTGATATGAACCGTTTTGCTCATAATGGGCAAATGAAGAGAGATTATGTAACTGTGATACAGAGAAATTGTGGGATTGCTGGAGTTTAACTCCTGGATGAGGGACGTAGTGACTCTCTGGCTATATGCCCTTCATATCCTGCTGTGTTCTGCAGAAACAACCCTGTGATGCAGAGGTCTATGGTGAATGCAAGGATTGGAGGAAACCCCTTAATGTGTGGGAACAACAACTCATAGCAAAGCAAATGTTGGCTCCTTGGACATGGCTTCTTCATTCTGACTGAGGTGAAGAAGTAACACAGAAGTACATCTCTACTTGTGGGCAAGCCCAGCTCTTGCTGAGACTTAATCCCCTAGATCCAAACCAGTTTCATGGGAGATAAAATCTCCACCAGAGTTTTAGACAACATATCCAATGACTTAACTGTCATCCTATTCAAAATAAAGTCATTTACCAGCTGATATGGGTTGCACTTGAAGCCTTTTTCTTCAACAACCAAGGATATCTCCACTGGGAGGACGTTCCTGTGAAAAACAACCAAAATATGGCATCTGTGTACGTAACAGATTTCTATCCAGATAGTTAACTCCCATTTAAAACCTATTTTAACTTTTTGGGGCTCCAACTTGGGAGTAAATTTATCATGACTTTATTTACTTGGTTTTATGACTCTAACCTACCATTCCTTAAAATTTCCCTTCTATTCTTGTGAGGGTTTTAGTTTTGGGGTTTTTGTTTGTTTTCTGCTTGGGCGTTGTCACAAGGTATTTTCACAAGGCATTTGTATTTATTGACTTCTAATGTCATTAATCTCTTTGCTTTGTTTCTCTCTCTTCTGGTGACAATCTTTTGCTCCCTGCGGTGACTAAAGCACCATGAATATTATCATTCAGTGTCTGTGTCATCATGCAGCAGTGACTCAGTCATCATGTCAAGATGATGGAGAGCAAAGCTTGTAGTGTCTGCAGAAGCTTCAGTCAAACAAATAATAGCAGCTTTTATCTGATCAAGACTAGCTCCATCTCTTGACTATTGTACTGGTTTTGGCTGGAGTTAATTTTCTTCATAGTAGCTTGTATGGTGCTATGTTTTGAATCTGTAATGAAAACAGTGTTGACAACAAGGGAATGTTTTAGTTGCTGCTGAACAGGGCTTGCACAGCATTGAGACATTTCTTGTTTCTCATGCTGACCCCCCAGCAAGTAGGCTGGGGGTGCACAAGAAGTTGGGAGGGGGCACAGCTGGGACAGCTGATCCCAAATGACCAAAGGAATATTCCACACCATATGATGTCATGCTCAGCATTCAAAGCTGGGGGAAGAAAGCAGAAGAGGGGACGTTTGGAGTTATGGCATTTCTATTCCCAAGTAACCATTATGGGTGATGGAGCGTGGTTTTCCTGGGGATGGCTGAACACCTGCCTGCCAATAAGAAGCAGTGAATGAATTCCTTGTTTTTCTTTGTTTGCATGTGTGTGTCTTTTGCTTTACCTATTAAACTCTCTTTATTTCAGCTCATGAGTTTTCATGCTTTTACCCTTCCGATTCTTTACCCCATGTTGCTGAGAGGAGTGAGTGAGCAACCGTGTGGGGCTGAGCTGCTGACTGGAGTTAAACCATAAAAACTACAGACCAGAGGCTACTTGGACAAACTAAAAAGCAATGTGTGACTTATAAAAGCATAGACATGATAGCATCTGACTCAGGAAAAGGGTGCTCAGTTCTCCTTAACTTTTTTTAATTCCTGAAAGGGAGTAGACAGAATTTATCTACATGATGGCATCTCTATATGAATCCCTGTCAAGAAGAAACTTCCTAACTATTATATCCTATACTAACTCTAAAATACCAGAAAAAAAGACACTAAGTTCTATATGGGAGAATCCACATAAGGTACAGTTGTTGAAAGATCAATAATACTCAAAACTGGGGAAAAAACTTGCCACCTTGTTACCTTTTTAAGTGTGACAGAGAACACAAAAAAGTGATAAAGGTACCTAAAAGGGATCATCCAGGTAAACTGATTTCAATTTTCTGCAACAAAAGGCAACTATATAGTAGATGGTTTGGATTCTTGTGAACTAGTCACCTCCTCTTTATGTCAACACCCACTATGAACTAGAAAATGATAACCAATATTGCAATTCAGGCTACAATTAGTAGTAAAAGATAAAAATGTACAACTGCAATGTGTCAGAGGGAGACAGCTGAGAAAACATGTACCTATTGCCTGTATCTCAGGCCTCTGCAAGAAATTTGCATATGACATCACTTATTTAAAGAGTTTATTTGCTGTCCCCAGATTTGTGTCTTACAGTTTTGATGAGAAACATCTGCAAAATAAATGCATCCAGTTGTGTGTTTGTCTATGTGCATCCATGTACATACATGTGAATATTTCAGAGAGTCCAAGACCTCCTGTTTTTAAATCATCACTGATAATCTAGCAGTTGTTTGTATTTAAAGGAATAGTGTTGCTAACCAGAAGGTTCTGCCTTCTGTAGTCCAGTCATTTTTTTGCATTAGGAACTATCTGTAAACGATTAACACTCTCTGTGGAAATGGAAGTAGGAGAGGCAAGTGTGTGAGGTGCAGGAAGGAAAGCAAGGAACTGATGTGCAGCACCCCTCCTCTGCAGGAAATGCAGACTGGAAGGGCCTTTGGGCTGCCCATTTCCCTACCATAAAATCAAGTACTTATTTTAACAGATGGATCAAACTTCATTCTAAATGCAGTCAGATCTTTCATTTTTTGCCTCCCCTCTTGTTGCTTCTGTTAGAAGTTGTTCTGAAATGCCACTGGCTTGGAAGTGTCCTCATTTCCAGCCTGTGTTTTCCCTTGCCTGCATGTGTGACACTGGGATTCAACAACTGAGCGTGTACACTCAGGTTGTGATGTGGAGAAGCGTTTTGTGTGCACATCAAAGTAAGGGTTAGTTATAGCTAACAGAGAATTAATTGAGACTGGATGGGAGACAAGCCTGCCTTTGTTGGAAAGTGATGCTGGAGAGGTACATGCTGGAGGAGGCACGTCATTCCTCTCATGAGCTCCTCTCAGCTGGAAAAGGGAGATTTTAATATAAAAGTTCTTTTTAGGATTTGGTGAACAATGTATTAAACTGGCTACATTGCTGTCAGGGTTTTGTGTATCTGATTTAAGTGGAATTAGAAATAGCTCTTGTGTACTCCAGCAAGACTTGTACTGCAATAACAAGAGGGAATGAGCTTGGTTTGGAGGCACGTTTGTGTGTCCATGCAGAGTGAGCCATTTCTCCAACAGTACTCTCTGAGCTTTGCCCTGCAACCTGTTGTAACATTTAACAGCACCGTGTACTCACTTGTTCAGATAGCTCCCTTTTGAGCTAGCCTGCCCTTCTGAGCACGGGCAGAGCTAGCTCCATCTCACAGGGCATGAACTGGTACGCTCCAGCTCCCCGTGAGCCCCATGTCCTATCCTCAGCTCTCGATTTAGGTGTCCAGGGAGCCACATGAAACAGGGAGAGGAGCAGCACAACCTCTCACTGTGTGCCAGGTTGTATCTTCTGGGAATTAGTACACCCAGGCTTTAAGTGGTCTGGCTTGAACCTTACTTTGTACACCAGGAGCTAGGTAGGCTCAAACAGGACCATCCAGAATATTTATCTGCTCCTGGACAGCAACAGAGGAATATTCCCAAGCCAACTGGCCGTTTTGTGGGAGAAGCTGTTCAGGCAGTGCTGACTTGACTCCTTGTATCTCCTGTAGGACCTGGAAACTGGTCAAAGTTTATAATCCTATTCTTGCTTTTCTGGGTATGTCATTTCAGTAGTTGCCATGGAGATGTTATGTGATGGTCCTTGAGAAAATCTTTCTATTAAGATGTTATCAGCTATGATTGAAATTTTTAGAGACTCTGTTATACAGTCATTGGGAATATTTTTTATTTGCAATCTAAATGGCAGTATTAAAACCATAAAATTATATTTGATTATGCAGCAAATATCCCAGGCTATTCACTGAGGAACAATGTAAAAATCCTTTCTGCCATTTCCACATTCTCCCATTTATTATTAATTTTGGGGTCTCATTGCCAGGGATAAGAAATTGGAATGTAGGGGTTTGGATATTTGGTTGTAACTTTTCAAAAAGGAAAAAATAAATACTGTTTATCATGCTTGTTAACATTATAGTGGATGGATAAGTTTGGATACAGCCTTAGCAAGCATATCAAAACTTACCTTAGTGTATTTTACAATTAATATTTTTTTGTATCAGTTTTCTATCTATTATGGACATTAATCAATCAGACTGATGGATATAAATAAGATCTCATGAAAACAATTAAAGCATGGAGCTGAACAGAAGTGGCCCACTTCTGTAGTTGCTTTATCTTGTCAAGTTCCCACATCTTCTGATAACTTATCAGGCTCTCCTTCCAGCCTTTACAAACTGCCCCTTTTCTGGAAAAAGATTTATTTTACATTTGTGAGGTAATGAAAGGTAAAACCTAGTAAAGGTAAGGATAGTGTAATATTCATGAGATAGGAACTTTATCAGCTGTGGTTTATAATCCAGCCTGGTGGTCTATGTAAAACCTACAAACTGTCTTGTCTCCTCTCAAACTTATCCTGATATAGCTACCAAGTTCTCTTTTCCTTCTGTTCCTAACAAAGGTAGTGCCAAATGTTTTAAGTCTCTCCTACTTGTATATTGAACAATGTCCTTTGTCTTTTACATCACAACAAACAAATAAAATGTATTTTCATTACATGTTCCAACAATGGCAATTGACCTTTTACTCTTATTTCATGTCTCCTTCAGTACTTCATATGGGCCTGAACCCATGTATGAGTGTGTGAATTGCACTACGAAAACCATTGAAACAAGGACCTTGTTTTCTTTACATATCTGTAAAGCGCTGAGTAAAGCCAGAGCTCTGTTAGTAATAATAGCTAAATGATAAGCCTCTTCTAATGCCACATGGTGGCTCTTTGAAATATATGGTTTTTGTTAAGGACTCTGAATTCCCCTTGCTTCAGTGTTAACTCAGAATTGGAAGCTTAGGAGACATTCTACCCTTTTTTTTTTTTAATAAGATCCACTGAGATCTGACAAAATCCTAATTACTGGAAATGACATGTAGTTTTTGAAGCAATACACATAATTATGTTCGTAGAGGACACCTTTAGATCACAAATAAATGCAGAAATAAAGAAAAATAGGAGGAAGAGTTTCACTAGCCTTGATGAGTGAGCTGACAACATATATTTGAAGTGGTTTCTTTCTGCTCATCATTTCAATTTATAGGCATAGCAAGTTTCCGTAGTGGCCATATACCTTTTAGTCAATGCAAGTTAGCTTAATTTTTCTAGGTTTTCATTTCACAGACCTGGCAACAGCAGTTCAATGTGCATTAGGAAAACACATATATAATATGGGTAAATTGCATCTCACTGTGTAACTGAGTCTCCAATGCAGATTTTAGTCTGCAAAGGATAAACTTATTAGAATTAGTGGCAAAGATTTAGATTTCAGCCTGGCTTTCATTTGCCATAAACCGCTTACTTTACTTTGACAGTAAAAAGAGACCTTGCATGTAAAATAACCCTTTAAAACACTGCCAGAATGATGTGAAAAGGTGCTAGGGTAAATAAACATCATGTCCTGCATGAGTGCTCGAAGAAGGACTGTACGCAGAATATGTCATACTGCTACTAATTTATTTTGAAAAGCAATATGTTGTTGGCAAATGGATGTCTCCTGATCCATCCTTCAAACCTCCCTTCCCCATGCCTGGGCTTGTCCGAGACCCTCACGTGGCTGGAATGGGGGATGCCAGTGAGTGCTGGGGGTGCCTTGCTTGGGAGGAATTTGCCACATTTTTAACTCATTCGCCCCAGCACCCTCTGTGCACGCCACTGTCACCACCAGCAAACCCTGCAAGGTCACTATTTAAAAACCCTTGCTGTAGCTTGTGAATTTTGATCCACCTTATTGTTAAACATTGGCAGGTGGCTTATAAAGAACATGACGCTAATGGAGTGTATTTTGGGAGGGTTCCTTCAAACCTGGAACTGTGCCTTGCCAGCCTCACAAATAGTTGTTTTAACGTGAACAAGGCAGTGAGGGAAGGGGGGCCAGAGGAAGGCATTCCTCAAGCTGACTTTGCCACTGAGGAAGATATTGGACGTCCACAGCTTCAGTCTGTGGTCTGTGTGCTCAGGGACTGTCTAGAAAGGACTGCAAAGCCAGGAAGTGACTTTCATGGGTTGTTTCAAACCATACTAAGATGGAGGAAATAAGTTTTCCAGAAAGTAAAAAAATAAACAAAAACAACCACTACAGAAATTTTAAGGCCAAGCTGTTTCTGTGACAAACCTCATGCATTTGAAAGCACTGGAAGAGTGCATCAACAGTTTGAAACCTCACGTCTGACCAAATGGCCTGTACATTTAGACAGATGTTTTGGTGATGAAGGGACTTGTAATTTATGCCTATAGTTCTGAATATTTAAGGCTTTTTTTCCTGTAGAAGTCCTTAGTTGAATGAAGCAGCACCATGGCTCTGAAGTTGTGTCTGCAACTGAATTCCCGCATGGAGATTTGTCTCAAGACACATGTGTGGGAAGTTCTGGAGTGCTGCAGATGATATCACAACTGGATATCACAACTGGAAATTCTGTGTTCAGAGAATATAATGTTTATTACTTATAAAACTGACTGTTCCACCAGTCCTCTAACCTCTAACGGATGTCGAATGGCAGACACAGCACAAATAATAAAGCCTTTTACATGACAAGAAAGGGAACAGAAGGGTTGTGGTAGCCTTCAGGGCAATACAACAAACATTTTGGATTGACAGGGTGATCTGTCTTCTGTTGCAGGTCATCTTTCACTCATGCATGGTTTGATTAGTCTGAGATATGGTATCCTATTTTTTTCTCTCCTGTTTTGAATTCTGCTGTATGTGATAGCTTTTGTGCATTAGAAATAACCAGCTGATTTAAGATGCGCTCTGATTTGCGAAATTTGCAATCCAGTTTTCCTCTTTATTGCATTTTTGTTCCCTATTGTTTTCTTTAATATTGGCGTGTCTGTGTCTGAACCTGTACAAGACAGTTTTGCCATGCTATAGCTGCATGGCGTTGCTATACTTTCATCTCATCTCCCTGAACAGATCCATGTGATATTTGACCTCCTTAGGGCATTGTACTCTGCTTTTAATCTTTAGGGGTTTGTCCAGCCCTGGGTTTGGAAGAATGGTGCTATCATCATATTAACCAGAGCTCATTAACACGTCAGTCTGGAGCAGGCAGTGCAGTATATATGCCAACAGCAGCACTCAGGTGAAACATGTGGCCATTACAATAAAATAACCTGAGCAATAAGGGTAAGTTTTGAGCCCAGACTGCCACTACAGATTTGCCTTGATCATACACACACAATGTTTTTCCTCATGTGCAGACACAGGAGTCTGACTAAGTTAGGCACAAGGGAGTGTCACCTCAACAGCTTTGTGTGTGTTTGTTGGGGCCCAGAAGGCACCCACAGCCATGCCTGTCCCTGCCCACCCCCAGGGCTCCCCACCCTGCCCCATGTCAGCTCCTGGGGCCATCAGTCTCTGCCCCAATGGTGCACCAGCAGGGCTGGTCTCCATCTCTCACAGCCCTGCCCTGCCCAGCCCTGGGTCCTGCTGAGACAAGCCCACTGCAGGCCCATGTCCCAGCCCAACCTCAGCTGAGGGAAATACTGATTTCAGTATTTGACAGGGAAGTACTGATACAATGGTCACATCTCAGCATTTCCCAGAAAATTAGGAGAAGACTGAGAAGTTTTTGACCCGTTTTCAGTTCCTGGCAACCTCTAACAGGAGGATTGACTTTTAGGAGATGGTTCCTGCTCAGACACAGGGTGGTCATTATGTTAGAAATTTCATATGTCCCACAAAGGAATCCCAGCCAAGCTCACAGGTACCTGGTGAAGCAACCATAGCAGTAGGAAAGCAGTCACTACTCTGGAGAGGACACCATTGGTGAAGGGCATTGGAAAACTTCCTGCTGGAGTCCCTGTCCATGCAGTGTGTAAAGCCATCAAAGGGGCATTTGATTCACAGTCTCTGGAGGCAGGTACTCAGGTCACCATCAATACCCATATATGGATCTGATTATGCATGGTTTTTTAGATGACAGATGGAACACATAGCCTCATCCTCTGCCCACCAGCTGCAGGCAAGTTTTATCTCCAGAGCTGGATGGAGATCCTCCTTTGGGCTGGCTCAAGACCAACCATATTTCCTCTCTGAGGTGCTGGTTTCCGCTCTGGGGTGCTGATTGCCTCCTGAGTCCTGCACAGTGTCTATGACCCCCGGCTGAAAGCTGGGAGTAAGGAGGTGCAAGGGACTATCCAGAGATGCAGCCACAGGGGTAGGGTCAGCCGGTGAAATGGAAAGAGTCCCAAAGACCGGGCTCTTCTCTGCTGGGAGCAGTGTAGATGTATCACAATTACTTATGTGAAGGCAATAAAATGATGGGGTAAAGGAGATGGCAGTTTCTGTTTTCTATTCCCTGCTGTCTCCTTCTTAAACCCTTCATGATGAGATTGACAAGGTCAGTTCTTCACCCCCTCACATGGAAGCTTGTCATTTAAAAAGAACAAGTCTTTAGGAGCAAGAAAACAATTTTGAATTAACTGCTGTTTTATTGAAGTTGCTGTGTGTGCAGAGGATGAGGAGAGTGCAATAATCCACTTGTGAAGCGGTCAGACTTTGTGCAAGATGTAGCACCACCAGCATCAAAGCCTCAGGAAAGAAAATCCACCCCTCTGCTCCTGCAGGGCCCTGGTGGGGGCCATTTGACAGCATTTTCCCCAGCGCATAATGAGGCTGCAAGGCTGTTCATGTCCCTGAAACAGTGCCTAATATCAGCAGAGACATCTGTGCCGAGGTGTGCTGAGATGTCTTGTCACACACTCCCCATTGCTCCAAGTGAGGGGTGTTCCCAGAGTATGGAATATATGCTGTGTGAGAACGTCCAGGACATGCTGAAGCAACCTCTGGAGGTTACTGGGGTGCAGGAGGACGCAAGATGTGCAAGACATCCAGTGGCCAGGCACCAGAGTGTATGGGCAAAACTCTTGAGTAATGCGTCTTCTTGGATGATTCTTGCACACAGGCCGTGGCACTGGTGCTTTATTACTTAGTACAGAGGGTGTATGAGCAAAGGGAGCCCACTCACCTCCTCCATTCCCCCCTCTGCATCCCCTTGTACCCATCAGTCAGATCCTGGTGACACCTGGCAGTTGGCCAAGCTCTTCACCCAGAGTGATTCTGTTGTCTACATCTTCTGCATCTAGGCCACTACAGAAATGCGTGAGCTGGAGAGAGTTTGATTCAGCTGTGTCCCTTAAATAAGAATATTGTCATCCCTATGTAATAAGGCTGTTGTTTTTCACACTTTTGGGGATGCTCTTTCCTAGCCCGGGAATTCTCTAGCCACAATGATAATTTCTCTTTATTATAATCTCCAAGGACTTGCTGGACCATATATTGCCTCTTTATAAATGTTGAGGGGCAACTGTCTCTGTGGCTGGCAGGCACTGCATGTTTGTAGGTGCCCAGGGACCTTATTGGAGAAGAGTCACAAAAGCTGAGGCTGTGAGTGCTGAGTTGGATGCCACTTTAGAGCTTGCAAGCAATAGTTATGCTGGGTTATATTACTGTGACCTTGTTTATAAAAACTCACTGACAGTATGTTTGTCTTCTCTACAAGCTAATGGGGGTCCTCACAGGATTATATGAGTGACCTTGAGTGGGTCTTGAATACACTTATGACAACATACACAGTGTTACAACATTTTGAAAGTAGAGACAGATTTACCATGTACCTGGTATTTGAGCTTGCTGAAACGGCATCTTTAAATGGCTGCTTTTCAAAATAATGAATCCTGCTTGAATGCTTTAAATTTCGGAGCCTCATAGAAAGTTTGCAATTCTTACTGAAAATTAGACAGACTGAGTAGAAAAGGATCTGTTGAAATGACACAATCCATTAACAAAACTGTCAGGAGACCTATGTTCCTGGCTGCCCTGTCAAATAGTAGATATGTTAACACATAAGATAATCGTGTTCCAATATGAACAGTTCGATTGCTGTTGATATTCCTTCTGGATTAGGTAATAAAACAGGTCCTTTTTTTTTGGAAAAGAAGAATACACATGTGTAGTGTTCAACTAAGACCTGTCTATTTTCTTTCATGAGATTTGAGAAGGTGTTCTACTGAAGGACAGCAAAACCACCTTCTGCACTGGGGATACCTTTCCATTCCCAGTTGTTTACTACTGAAACCCTAGTCAGCTGTACAGATATTGGTTTTTTTAATCAGTTTACTTAGTGCAGCGCGAACTCGGTGACAGCAGAATACAATAATTTGTTTTTGACTGGGTTACAATGTATTATCAGAAAACTACTGCTACATTGTTCTTCTTAAACTAATAAGAGATATTTTTGTATTTCATTGTTTTGTTATCTTACAGACTCAGCTCTTAGGAGTTGTACTTGCTGCTGCTGCAAATTTTCTGATTAGTGTCTCTTTGAACATACAGGTATGACATTATTTCTCTTTATTGTTGTTTATATTTAGCAAGTAATTTATATTACAATTTGTTTTTATGGTGAAATTCAAAATACAAGTTTTGTTGTATTTAATAAACATTCCCTCTCTTTATCCTGCTGTAGTTGTTGGCAGTAAGCTAGCTCTCAACCTGTTCTGTGCTATGATTCCCAAATGGGAACACCATAAAAACTCCTAAGTCCTTCCCCTCCTTGTAATGTGCCATGAGGAAATACCAGCTGTGACTGTACTAGAACAGGCTGCATTTCATTGGAAAAACTCTTGTTGGTCAAGTGGAAATTGTCTAGCCCATAACAATGAGGTTGTTCAGACTTCATATCTTTTGTCTGCTGAGGGCAGTGAGTGCCAAAGTCAATGCTTTGCCAAGGAATGTACAGACGCATGCAGGCGGACTTCTGCTGACTTGTAATCATTAACAGCATTTACCAGATTCGAGCTTTTAAAATGCTGTTTAGGAAAACCCAACAACTCTGCATTGCCATTTGACAGACAGTTTCAACTGCAATTTTTATTTATCCTTTAAAATAGGTTTTCCTCCATTTAGTAACAATATCTTATCAATATGAGTAATGACTTTCCCTAGATCTCAGTGTTTACTTACTCTCCTATGAAATGGACAGGTCAAATTTTATTATTCTCTCTCCCTTTCCCACCATGCAGTCAGTCTTCCCTCTAGCTAGATGTTAGCCCACCATTGGCGATGTATTTCAGCTGGATTATAAACAGCCTCCAGCTAAATACCATCCATACACATCATTACTATGCAAAGAAGGCAGATATCTGGAGAAAGAAATTGTA
This sequence comes from Streptopelia decaocto, assembly GCF_964273445.1. NCBI lineage: Eukaryota > Metazoa > Chordata > Aves > Columbiformes > Columbidae > Streptopelia > Streptopelia decaocto. The sequence goes on from NC_138655.1 coordinate 23,772,247, forward strand.
GGGGAATCACTGAGCTCACCCTCCTGTGTTTGTTGCGCATGTTTTCAATCACATGGTGCCCTCAAGGGTTACTCCTACAAGAATGTGGGAAGAAACCAGAGCTCAGAATTCAGTCAAGACCTTGTGCTATTTGGTTTTCAGTAGAAATTTGGATTCTTGATTTCACAATATTACTTAATATCCATTTCTCTTTGGGGCTTTTGTTTGTTTATAAAAACAAAACATGCAAAATCCAGGATGTTACTATGAATTGCTGGTCTGTGGCTCAGGGAAGTTCAATCTCCTTATGCTCCCTTTCTCCTTGGAGGCCTAATCTTCTTCATAGGATTTAATCCCCTGAACATGTTCCACAGCATGAAGCTGCAATAATGTGCTGTGTCCTCTCAACAAAAGGAACGACTGAGACTAAGGTATATCACTGATGTTACTCTTTGGCCCATACTGTCTAGTGTAGCCTACAGAGTAGGATGGGAGTGTAAGGAAAGTTGTTCACAACTTCCCTGGGGCTCTATAGGGATACTTCCAAAATGAAATATCAGGTGTTGGAGAAAGAGAGAAGAAAGAAAGAGAGAAAGAAAGAGAGAAAGAAAGAGAGAAAGAAAGAGAGAAAGAAAGAGAGAAAGAAAGAGAGAAAGAGAGAAGGAAGGAAAGGAAGGAAAGGAAGGAAAGGAAGGAAAGGAAGGAAAGGAAGGAAAGGAAGGAAGGAAGGAAAGGAAGGAAAGGAAGGAAAGGAAGGAAAGGAAGGAAGGAAGGAAGGAAGGAAGGAAGGAAGGAAGGAAGGAAGGAAGGAAGGAAGGAAGGAAGGAAGGAAGGAAGGAAGGAAGGAAGGAAGGAAGGAAGGAAGGAAGGAAGGAAGGAAGGAAGGAAGGAAGAAAGAAGAAAGAAAGAAAAGTATTTTACAACCACTTATACTACAAAAGTCATATCGTCTGGTTTTCAACTTTTTTGACCTATTTCCCTGTGCAGAGAGACTAGTGAGGAATCTGAGAAAGGAAACAATATTCTGCAGAACTAATGTGGTAAACATTACATCCTTCCCAATCATGACACCATCCTGACGGAGGCTGCCTTCTGTTTCAGAAGACCAAAGTGATCAAAGTCAAATTATCTTGTTAAATACAGGTTCTGGCTGTACAGCCAGACACTGACACACAACATATGTCAGTGTTAGCTTCTACATTTAAGAAACATTGACAAAGTACTACTTGAGTATGTATTATGCCTGTTGACACAGGTATAGCTTATTTTCCTTCCAAAAAATAAGGCTTTACCTGAGATATTCTTCTAAGGTCAAACAGAAGGTTGTAGGCAAATCCTGAATTCTACCTAAATTATTTAGAGTCCTCCCTACACCACATGGGATTAAGTGCTGGCTTTTTAATTTTGAAATTCTATTTCTGGCAAGGATATGTATGATGGAGCAGGAACACTGTGGTGTCTGGTCCACCTCTCCCAGTTCATTGCCACAGTTCTGATTCTGCCCCATCTGCCCCATCTCCTGCCTTTAAGTATTTCCAGATTCACAGCACAACTGCCGAGCTTTGCTTTGAGAGAAGAACAGGGCTATGTAGGGATGGTTAGGAAGCACTAGCTAGTATTCATGTAATATTTTTCAGATTTATTCAGCCATTTAATTTTTCAGTTATTTCCACTGTGGCTAAGGAAGCACGCATCTAAAGCAGCACTGAGTTAACACAAAGCAATGTGTCTCCAACAACAAGCTGAAAGCCATGTTTGAAAAGAAAACCTTGACGCACCTGGAATTTGAAGCTGACAGCCCCCTTAATTATTCCACTTCTGTCAAATAAGAGAACACAAAGGAAGTCTTTCTTTTCATGCCTGTTCCTAATAATTAATTTTCTAGAAATGCGCTCATCTCCGATTGGCTTGCCAAGCAGAGCCGAAGCCCTACTACATGAGCAGACTGTGGTGGTGTGGAATTACCCTCCTGGGGCTCGGAGAGGTGGGCAATTTCACAGCCTATGGATTTGCTCCCATTTCCCTTGTTGCTCCACTGGGATGTGTATCTGTCATAGGTGAGGAGGTTTGCCATTTCTTGCTTGGGTACGTATTTTAATTGAATGCTTGCTTGTGACCGGAGGAATAATAGCACAGGAAATGCAGCGGGAACACAAGGGAAAAAATGTTAATGTTGTGGCTTGAAAAGAAATTATTCATATAATTACTGGAGCTGACAGTTTAACACAAACCCTCTACTTAACTCTGAGACTCTTTTTGTATCTTTCTCCTTCCACACTTATTTCTATTGTGGCCTCTGGTCACTCTGTGCTGTGCTAGTTCTGCCAGTCAGTGACCCACTGCCATACTAGCCTTACCAGCTCTGTGAGCCCCTGAACCTGGGACTTCACATCCTGCTTACTGCACAGAGTTGTGGTCTGATCCTGAGTACCTACAATGTTTTCTATGTTACCATCACACCAAGTGGTTTCTGTTGGCTGTGCCTCTGATCCATGCTGGGCAAACTTGCTGGATGCTCTGTCCCCCCGTTGCTGGCAGATACCCACACACACTAGCATGCTCTTCAAGGTCTCCGTGGTGGCAGGGTTTGGCCTGGGCTACGTGCTGGAGTCACTTCCGCAGAATCATGTTCTTAGTAGATCCACAGCAATTTTTCTGTCATCCAATCATTATCTTCCCATTCACAGAGATTTTAGGAACCACACTCGGAGCAGATAATCTTTTCTGCTGATCCTGGTAGTTGTGTGTGTCCAAAAGGGTCTAGAAATTTCCTGAAATCTTTACTTTATTCATGAACCTTATCAAAGTTGTTAATTTCTTCTTTGATGTGCAGATTAATTTGACTTTAGCAGAAGTTCTATCCTTAGGACTCATTTGATGTGACCTTACTCTTTACTTCATAAGAGTTTTTTTGTAATTAAGGTATTTAGAGGACTACTTCAGATATGACATGTCTGTATCTTTACTAAACATACATTCTAAAATATGTTATGTTGTGCTAATGCAAAGCAGAGTGGACAGGGCGGTACTGTATGAAGACTGTGAAAACAGGAATACAGGTTACAGCTGTATCCCTTAATCCTGTCGCTTCATACCCACAGCTGAAACCTCCAGGGCCAAGATATCACAACGGTTCTGCATAGGCTGGAGCTCATTTGTTTTCTATTGACAAGTAACAACATTTCATGGTCTGTCTCTAGCTACCAGTTTCACACTTGAAAGTGACATTGCAGAGAGCAATTTTGCATGGGAAGGTAGAAAAGATTAATTATCTTCCGGGTGGCCTCCCGTCTGTAGGAAGGAGGCAGCCAGCCACATGTGGGTGTAATTTAGCAAAGAGATAGCGGGGGAAGGAAACTGCAGGCAATTTACTGTAACCTTTATTGTTAAACTACTGCAGAATTTTGGAGAATGAGATATAAAGCCACAGTAGTTCACCGCTGTGGGAAAGACTTCTCAAAGAAAGGGATGAGATATTACCTGAGATGAAAATGTAGATTAATATGACATATCCCAGTGTGATTTTGGTGGCAGTAGTTATATTTTTAACAACTGTAGACATTTCCAGATGTCTCTGAACATAAAGGCACATTGACCAATCTAATTTGTTGTCCAAACTGAATAAAATGCAAATATAGAGAACTAGAAAGAAAAAATGAAAAGCATTGGGAAGGGAAAAAATTAAATTGGTTATTAAACTGCTACAAAGAAGAGGTCACATCTAGTGTTGTTTTTTATCTGGGACGATTTGTTCTTTACCTTTGCAATATGTGAAGAAATGTTGCATCATCTGTTTACTCCATTCTCCCTTACTTGTAACAAATACCAAGAAACCTTTTTCCCAACTGTTGTATCTTATTTAAATTCTCATCCACTTCTTTTTTTTCTCTCTCTTTTTTTTTTTTTTTTTTTTTTTTTAACTGACCCAAAATACTTATCCTGGAAGACCCCAGAAATCACTTTAAGATCTTATATTCCATTCCCATATATATATCAGCTGACAGTATCCATTTCATAGCCCAAACAATAGAGAGATCTGAAATTTTATTTAGTCTAGCAAACATTCCCTTAAGGAAGGGAAAGTAAAAATGGTGTAGCCAGCCAATTACAACAATAACTTCCCAGTAACACTTCCTACTGCTAGATACTTTCCTGTCTTCTGCAATTAAAGCCAGAGATAGAGAGCACCTTTTAGTTTTAGAAGACTTCATCATTTAGGGCAGTGACAAACTGACCAAGACACCTGCATATCATCTGCTAACAACTTGGCAAAGCATAGTTTAGGCAGCAGGTCTTCCAGTTTAAAAGATTAAGAAATACATTTCTCATTAAGTTGTGACCTCTTTTAGGTGGTAGAGGGTGGCCTTTGCACAGTTTCTTGAGGTATTGTTGAATGTGTGTCTTTCATAAGTTAATTTTTTAAACGAAGAAATGAAGCAATTATTAACAAACTCCAATTATGTATCTGAACCCTAAATCCACTCTTCTGATAAACATTTTTTTCAAATTTGGTGTCAACACATCCCACCTGATAAGAGCCGACTCCCACTGGCATTGGGTACTCAGTACCTATGGTGTACTGAGAGGAAATGTGCTTCATGTTATGCCCAGTCACCCTGTCATTTAGGCATCTCTGAAGATCCATATCGCTCTGGGTCTGCATGGAAAGTTTCCTTTGCTTGGAACCCAGGGTTTTGGAGGAGGATCAGGCAGACTGGAATTTCTGCCCAGAATGGATTTGGGCTGTACCCATCATATATCTCCAGACCTCTGAGACGGGAAGCATCTCGGGTCTTAAAATAGATGGAGCCAACGTCTGTTATGCTCTGCTACCACATTTAACTGCATCCAACCGAATTTTGCACTTAACCCGGTATCAATTAACTAGTGAAAATTTTGTGCCTTATGCTCTTGAGCTGGCTGCTTCTGATGGCTGTTTTAGAAAGAATCCAGCACCACAGACCATGAATTGGCAGTAGACTTTACTTTTTTTTTTCTTAGAATTAAGCTACAAATACTATATTTTTCTTCTTACACAGTGGAAGTATTTCTGTGTGTGGTTGCAATGATGCAAGCTCTACATCTGTTCAGGGTTTAAAATAGTTTGAGAAGACAGCAGTTGTTTTCTTCAAGAAGAGAAATGGGAAATTTTTTAATTTAAAAATGGAGACGTAATACACATTTAATGTAATCATTAAAAAGCATTTTATACGTAAAAAATAAAAATCATGTGTTACATGTAGCTTGGGTAATTTTAGGCTGCTGTGGCTTTTAGCTCATTGTCTTGCTTTTGCCTGCACAAGTAACTTGGCAGGGCTGAAGGGATGAGGAGAGACCAGTGGTATCAGAGATCATTTCTTCTGCAGTTTTCATCATTCTGTGGAGAGTTGTTTTACACTTAACTCACTTAGACTGACACTGTTGAGATCCCTTTGCATTTTTATATGCTCCTTTTAAGTAGCTGTGGGGCAAGAAATTGCTTTAGGCTTTGAAAATTGATATCCCTGACAGTGCTTTAGGAAAAAGATTCTCAGATGTTCTTGCAGAAATGGATTTCTCTCACTCACTGTAATGTAACTTCTTTGTGGCCCAAGAAATTAGGATTTTGAGAACTTTGTTTCTAATGAGAACTGAGAAACATTCCCCAGACTATTCTTTAAAATCTGTATTTGTCTAGAAGATGCAACAAAAGGATCTTCAGGGTTCATCCTTCTCTCTGCAGTGTGTATGTCCTATAATCCAGTTTCCAGAGTTAAGCTTACCTTAATGGTCTCTCTTTTGAGCAATTCGCCTTATATTTGGCTTCCTTGTTTATTAGGATATTGGTATTAAGGATGGGGAAAAAAGCTTTTGTCCACCCCTTTTTCAAATTTACTAATACTAAGTACTAGTACTAAGTACTAATATTTAATCATGTTAGAAATGTTACATGTTCAGTGTGCAGGATAGCTATCAAGAGGTCATGCACCAACTGACTAAATACTATAGTATCTTCATACAGAGCTCTGGCCCTGAAGGAGACCCAAGTCCCATGAGGTCCAAAAGCACCCATCCTCCTCGTACCTGAATTCTCTCTTCTGCCTACCCCAAAATGACCCACAGTAGCTCAGCACACTGGTTTTCCTCAACCTCCTGCCCTCCCCTTGAGCAAGACCATACATCTGAGATGTAGGCAGGGTGAGATGAAGGAGGTTTCAAGCTAATAGTCTCGGGGAAGGGGTTCGCAGCCACGAATTGTCTATATGCAGACTCCACCATGGAGATTGTACTACAGGCACACAAAAACAGCTGTGATTTTTCTGTCGGTGCCTGCAGAGTGCACATGGACACACTCATCCCTATGCTTTGTGCATGGGCAGTCTGTGCTTCCTGTCCTTCTGTCCTCTCAGTAGCCCTTTGCATGGGAGAGAGATATTTTAGTCTGCCACAGGGCAAAGGGCACAGCTCCTTTCTCCAAACCAGCTCCTTTCCTTTTGAATGGGCTTAATAAAAATGCTTGGGCACTTAAAAAAATAAATAAATAAAAATCACACTATCCTTCAGCTAAACCACATTCCTCTCACAATCGTCAGCCTCATCAGTTCAGCCTTTTTTCTTGTCCTGCTCTTAGTGTGCAGCCTCTGGATTCCCAGTGGAAATACTGGTACTTGCCCAGGAAGACCTGCTGCCATTCTCTGCCCTCATTACCTCCTGCTCATTGGAGCTGCAGCGATCAAATGTGCTACCTGCATCATCTTCTCTCCAGATCTTCCTGACTCTGTGGCAGGCTACAATAGCTTGAGTTTGGGAATGGATTAAAGCATCTCCAAGTGCTTCTGTATTGGGATGGTCCTGAATCCCTTTGGTTTGGGAGGTAGACTGAGGGTCTGTCTGTATAAACATACTTTAAGATGTCATTTAAAATGTGACTGGCAGGAACTGCATCCTCATGGCTTGAGCACTGCTCAACAGATTTAGTGGAAAATCAACTGGGTGAGCTTAAACTGTTTCATTAGACAGAGGCAAACTCTAAAGTTGCATAGAACAGGTAAATGCTAGATCTCAAAGTGATTTTTTTTCTTGTTGCACAATCTGGGAGAGGTGCAAACATTAAACGGTAGTCTTTGAATAATGGCTAGTAGTCCTCCTTTGGTATTTCATCCAGACCACCAGTAAAATGGATACAGAAGTATTCTGCAGAATAAGTGGTTTTAAATGCCTTTACCTGACTGAATCAGTTAAGCTTATCAGAATGAAGATTTGAGTCAAATATTAAATTTTGTGGTTTTATTGGAAAACTATTGGATGAGACAGAAGCAGTAAAAGCAGTCTGTGCATTTATGAGGATAGCACTCATCTATTTAAAATAGTACATAAAGCTCACATAAGAACTTAAAAAGAGGGGAAGAAAGGATATGCTAACATTTGAAGTTATGAACTGTTATGAAAGGAATTATTTAACATAAAACCTGACAATAAAAATAGAGGTAAAAAGAGGAGATTCATAAATAACTTCAGTACCAGGAAAACAGCTTAATAATAAATTATACTTACTTGTGAAATAATTTTCGGTAGGAAAAATAAGTGATGGACATTCATTTGAGTTTTTTAAGGTTGGATTTGACAAAATACAGAAAATACACTCTACAGATCAGTATGTATTTTCTGTCTTTAACTTCTCCTGTTGTATATTATCCCTTTCTTAAAGAAACAAACAAGAAACAATCCTAACTGAAGTTTTCATGTGTAGGAGGCAGAGGAGTTGTTTTGTGAGATGGGTTCTCACCATTCAGTGTCTGCTAGTGGCAGAACCCACATGTCACACTACTCTTTATTTCTATCTGTGCTGGAGAAAACCTACATATGGAGGTAATCACACACGATCACTCTCCTAGGAGAATCAGCACCTGACTAAGCTATGTGTAGCAGCATCACGGCCCCCTCCCTTAAGGCACTTAATTGCATATCATGCAGAAAATGGACATTTTCTACCATTTTTTTCAGTTTACATTTAAAATCATATGCTTCAGTGAATACATATTCATTCAATAATGAATACAAACCAGACTATTTTATGCTAATGTATGAAAAGACAAGGTTGTTTCAACCTAAAAAATAAGCTCCTGAACAAACACTCTTTTTGCCATTTTCTACATTTTAATGTAGTGTCAAGTCATCATATTTTTCATTTGAAATACTAACTCTGTATTTCCAGATTGAAGAGTTTCATGAGCCTTCAGAAAGGCTCTGTCATATAGATACAGATATTTTACAGGGCCTATTTACCACTCAATTTGTGGACATTAATATAGGTATGAGTCGGTTAAGGCATGAAATGAACTCAAGGATTTCATTAGGGTGTATTCATTCTGTAATATTCAATCCTTAACAGATAATCTCCCAGATTTTGTGCCCCTCTCTGAATCTAGCAGGCTATCTGCCACCACTCTCAGTGGGAGCAGGATCTGTGCCTAGTTTTGAAAGTTTTACCTTAATAATTAATTAAAAAGCTACAAATATTCTGATGCACCAAAAGTATACAAGTCTTCTGGTATGACCAGGGATGCAGCCTTTACTTCAATGACTTACGGGCTGACAGTTAGGGCTTAGAGTTATGCACGTGTTTTATAGCTAAAATCACTGGTTCAAAACCAATGAGGCTTTAAAACAATGTTAAATTGCATGGTTTGCTGCTGAACTGTTGCCAGCTTACACTTCGACACCATTTTTAGTCTACATTTCTGTACTGTTGTATTCTATTGCTGACCAATTAAAAAAATACAGATTATTCCTCATTCTGACACTGATCTCAATCTCTATGACTGTCTATAGCTTAAAAAAACAAAAACAAAAACAAAAAAACAGGCAAACAAATGACCAGTTGCAAAGACACATTCATACTTTTCAGCACAGCAATTTCCCAGGTTCCTCAGTCTATTCATCTGTAGAGCTGAACTTAATGTTCAGTGATTTATTTCCCACATCAGTGTAGTGGTGTAGGAGGAGGGGGCACACAGCTTCTGTGACAGAGAGGGAACAAGGGGATCCTGGCGTGGGAAAGAGAAAATTTGGGCCAGGTGGCAGGAAATTAGACTCATGCTGTGGTCATGGGGCAAAATCATGGCGAAGGGGAAGCTGGCTAGGAGGAAAGTGTGAAGGTGTCACATCACTGGTGTTGAGGAGAAGTAGGAAGACAGGAGACACCTCACCTGTGGTCTGAGGGATGGTGAGGAAGGAGCGGAGAGTTTGGGGAGCTGAGCACAGGGGTTTCAGCAGGGCTGCAGTTAGAAACAGAATTTGGGATGCAGTAAGGTCTTTAAATCATATATCTAGTGGCTGTGGCCATATATCTAGCTGTGGCTCTGGCTGCCCGCTTACTCTCCGGCCAAGGATTCACAAGGTCCTAGGATAACTCAGCTTAGAAAGGACCTCAGGGGGTCCCTAATCCAAGCTCCTGCTCACAGCAGGGTCAGCTTGGAGGCCACCAGGCAGAGAGGAGATGGTGCAAGGGATGTGTTGGCCATCTAGCGTGTTGTCCTAAACTGCCTTTTCTGGAGGAGTTAATGTCTTAAGCATCTAAATGCACCTGAGACTGTGAGCTGAAGCCTAAAGGAGTTAAGGAAGAGGGGCTGAGCAGCTGCAAGGGCTGTGCCTTTCTCAGTGGGCTCCTGGGGTGCATGTTGGTGCCTTCCATTTGTCTTGCTGACCAGGGGGAGCTGCAAAGCCATCAGAAGGCAAAGCAAGTAAAGGCCAGCCTATGCTCCTGGGGATCACCACCTCCCTCAGAGCCCTCCTCCTCTGGCCCTGTGTTTCTAGTGAGCCACTGTCTTCCTCAGAACAATCTGTCCTTGGTTTCTTTGATTTAATCTGTTCTTTTAAAAGTCAAACTTGCAGAGCTTAAAACCTAGAAAATTTAGAAAATAAAAATAAAATTTAAATTTAGTGTGTAATAACAAGGTGCTCTCTTGGCTGTGATACTGTAACTTGCTTAAAAGTCAGCCCTGAAAGTAACAGCCAGAGTCTGCCAGGCTGCTCATCAGTCATGGATGTTCTCTAGCATCTCAGCAGTTCTGTGTAACTGTTCTCTGCTTCTTTGCTTAGATTTACCCCATTTGCTTTTCTTCTCCACATGAATGCAAATGAAGTGTTGGTGGCTTATCCACAGAGACTCTTGTCTTTTGTGTTCAGAGTCTCTCCTGGGGGTCACTCTCCCCACTTCCTTGTTGTACCTCCTCTCCTACTTCAGTTTTTCCTACAATCCCAGATGGCCTAATATATATTCTTAAATACCCTCCTATTTTTAGATTCCTCTACATATTACACATCATAAAGAGCATTAATTATACATACAGTCTGCTAAGCTCATGATCTCTTGTGCACTACCAGCTATCTCTGGAGAAAGAGCTTGCCACATTTGAATGCATTATTAAAGTGGATGACAGGCTGAGTGACAAGTTTCATTATCTAGATGCATACCAGTGCCTCCCTGTGCCCACTACCAGCTTCAGAGATTGTAATCCCCCCAAGCTGTCATTTGCCATCTCCAGAGAACTAGGCAGTAGAATTTTGGGACATATCTCACCCCAAACTGGATGCCAACACTGGAATTGAACCCTAAATTGCATTTACTAGATCTCCGCTGAATGCAGAGAGCCCAGACAAGGGGGTACTCACAAAAAATACACAACAAAACAAAACACTGAGTTATCTGTTCATGAAGCAGCAGGTCTTTGCTGTTGATTGCCTAGGTGGGTGAGCTGAGGTGGGGTTAGGGAGAGCTATGACAGCAAGGAAACAGAGCAGTAATTAATTCCTGCACTGTCTTGGGTTGCTGCTGCTTCTTTCCTGGTTTTTGTCCTATGTAGCTCTGCTATTACCAGTGTTGCCTGGATACCAGTGTTTTTTCTCCAGCAAAGCTGTCACTGAAACATTGAATAAAGAAAACCGTGTCAAGCAGCCTCCTTTCAGTGAGACATTTGCAGTTGAAGATTCTTTTTTTGCACTTATTTGTTTGCATAGATTTCCATCATTCTTCATATAGTTTAAATTTATGACTTCTACTATATCTGATTTTCTACTGACTGGATAACACGGACATGAATTCCAGTTCTCTGTTTACCTCTTGGTGTGAGCCTCTCTAGATGTATCTAGAGTATATATACTAGCTAACAACAAATTAAATTTTTCACCAGAACAATGGAGTTAATGAGGCAAAGATGGTTGCAAGAAGGTTGAACTGTGATTTCCAGAATAAACCAAAGATTTCACGCTGTAGGCAGGAACAGAGCTCTTATAACAGCATCTCATGATTTAGGTTCAATGGGTCCCTTCACTGTCCCTCCTGGGCAGTCTTGCTTTGAGGTTTCTAAATGAATCTAGCATTACCAATGCACCTCTCCCAAAGGCCTGTCCTCATATCTTTTACGCAGGAGCTATTCAGACTCTTTTGCTTCTCCTTAGAGGTAGATGCTCTAATGTTGTGTGCTGGAATAGAGCCATCTGTCCCAGGTGGCCAACAGTCTGACCTCTCTTAAGTCCAAACCCGTTCTTCCTTCTCCACCACATGTCCACACTGAGCTGCTTACCAGGAACCCTGGCCAGAGCACTGCTGCTGCTCACCACACACCCACTGCTGCCCATCCTGAAGAGGCAGGGTCAGGAGCTGGCACAGGGGAGATGTGAGAGCCAGGCAAGTGAAAGAGCTGCCCAGAGAACAGGAGGCCATTTCCAGGGCTCACTTCCATGTTTTTCCTTCTTTATACAAGTCCCTCCTAGAAGACCATGAGCAGTGCCCCTGTATGGTACATATGTTGATTCTTTAACCTGCTTGCTTGCAGACATCATGACCACTCTCTTAGTTCATACTAAACACTACGTTTTGCAGTAGCTTTCTTTCTTTTGATGATACTACTGCTACTTTACTTATAAGCCTCTAAAGAAGCGGGATTTTATCCATCTATCAGGCAATTTGCCTTGAGCAAGTAAGCTGGTAGCAAAATGGGGAGTGAAACAGTAAGGCTGATGAGTACCCAGCTTCCCTGACACTTCCACATATGACTGAATCAGAGCAGTTTAAGAAGCGTTGTGGGAGATGGAAAGGGTATCACATCTCTTCAACTACTCAGGAGCCTGCTGGGTGCGTTTAAAATCTTACAAAAACTGAGGGCTGGTTGGCTGCGGAATGGGCTCCTGGCTGGTTATATCACGGTATAGTGCAACAATAACAGCCGTGAGATATATTTAAACTTGGCCCAGGGCAGCTTTTTGCTACAGCACTTGATATTCTATCAAACAGAAAAAAAAGGTCTTTATATTTCTGTTCTAGGTAGTGCATTTATTTCTGTCTTATTCCTAAAGAAGACCATGAGGGCTGCTGATATATTGGGTAAGTAAGCGTTTGCTGACGTGGACATGTGTGTTGCCATATGCTTAGCAAGCTGTAACTCTCACGCAGCCCCCCACCTTCACACTCCCACTTTCCCGAGCAAGTGTTTTGAAGCAGATACTTTCAAAATTGGGAAGAAGTGACAAGAGAGAGAATCATCAATGCATGAGGAAAAGCCTGCATTCCCAAATCCTCTGCTCTTACAACCATAACTCATTCCTTATGTGTCCTTATTGCTCAAATTTATTTTAATTGTCTATTTTTGCCTCTGAGGTTGTATTTAGTATTATATTTATGATTGCAACACAATTTTAATAAAACCAATGAAGTTATTGAGCTATTCATTCAAATATAAGATCTTTTTTTTCTTACTGCATACACATTGCACAAAAATTCAAGCTCAATTAAAAGTGACAACTTCCCTTTTGGTATTAATTTTATCACTTCAAAGAACAAATAATCATGTTGTCAATGTTCTGTTGGGAAGCATGGTCCTCACTGTAAAAGCATCTCAATTTTTTGTCTATGATATCCAAGATTTTTTTGCATATCAAAACTTCCCTGCTTGAACAAAGTAATGGTGAGAGACAAGCATATTTCAGGGGCTGGGCTTTACTCAAACCATCTCAGCTGGAACAGGGCATGTGGTGTTGCTACACGGCACCTGGTATTTCTGTGGGGCTCCTAGCATCTAGGCTTGGTTGTCCATACTATAACAAGAACATCCTGGCTGTTCTCATGAGTGTTTTGGAGAGATCTGTTCAGTACTGTTCCAGGAATACCATACAATATTTATTTAGGTTTGAGATCCAAATTTGCCAGCTGAGCTGCTACATTCAGAATCCACCCTTCTTTGACTGATCATGTTTCCCTTAGAGCCTTAGACATCGTGTGTTGCTTTAACTAGTGTTCAGCACTGATTTATTTTATTTCTGAGAGTTCGACTTTGCAAAAAGGATTTAACAATGCTGCTACATTCCATAGGAATGAGCTGTATGATGGGAAATATGGTGATGTTTTTGCAAGCACATAAATATAGAATGGTTCTGCTTTTCCAAAGGAACTGTGTGTGATAGCTGTGCCAGCAAAATCCTCGGGATGTGCTTTGTTTTGTATTCCTGAGCCTTGTATTCCACACCATTTTTTTGGGTTTGCCAAGAATTTTAAAGATTACTTGAAAAAAAAATTGATTATCTAATATCTTCCTTAATCCAATACAGCTTATGAGCTCAGGATCGGCTCACTTCTGTCTTGATACCTCAGTGAACATCTGTGTTTGTCAGCTGGCTGTCCACAGGGCAGAACTTCCAGAATTTTATTAAAAGCACAATAATGCAAGTTCAACCTTGAAAAGGGGCCCTGGCAACCTGATGCTTGAACAGTCTTTTGCAAATCAGCATTTTATAAAACAGGTCATAGGTCTGCAAATACAACAGGGAGCGGCCAAAATGTTGGCTTCATGACAGCTTCACATAAGCATTGGACTGGAACATATCTGTTGCACTTAATGTTTCCAGGGCAGACCCATAGCTGGTGCAGATCTCTGTGGCCACATTGACTTTGGGAGAGTTGTGTTCATTCACACTGGTTAGTGATGTAGCTGTCTGCCTCAGGAAACCACTTGTCCTTTCAGTTTAGGATAAGTTTATGTGACCTGCTTTGTGCCTGTGAGAAATAGAGAGGATCAATTCTCCTTTGTCATGCACTTGGTACCAGAACTGAGAATATTTGAAAATGCATTGCTGAGTTGGAATTCTAATTCATGAGGATTTACTGACAGCTTTTTTCATACTTCCAAAATCCTTTGAGTCTTTTATTAAAGTTAGGCTAGATAAGACTCCAAATGCAAGGCAACCCAAGTACCTAAGCCCAAATCTGATTAAATGGATGTAAATTTTCTTCTGGAAACTATTTCCAAGTCAGCTGGAGAGCAAGGATGACCAGGATTAAGAAATATTTTATTACCAAAATAATGTATCCTTTTCTTTACAGGAGGAACACTGGCAGTAACAGGGACATACTTGTTGGTGACATTTGCTCCAAATACACCCCAAGAACTCACAGCAAGACGAGTACAGAATTACTTAGTGAGCTGGCCTTTTTTGGTATATTTGGTGAGTATCTGGTTTGTACTACTCCCTAAATCAGAAAAACTGGGGTGTTAGGGCCTTTTGCAGCATTATGAATTAGTGGCAGAAAATGCGCTCCTGAAAACAAATTGTGTGATTTTCATAGGAGAGAGAACAAGTCTCTGGGTCTTCGACCCAGTCCTCAAGCTGAAAATATGCTGAACCAAAAAATGTCTTTCAAACTACATGCTGGGCAAAGTCACAGTTGTGCAGGATTAACAAGAATGGAAAGATTTGGGGGTTTAGTGGGCTTGAGGAAAAACCTAAATATTGGCGTTGCTTATATTTCCTATATATGTGTTCATGGAACACCGTCTGCATGAACATCTAAGTTAGAGTGCTTTTCTGGAATGTGATGGATTTGTACTTTTAAAAATCAGGCTATATATGCTCTTTTTTTTCTTTCACATCACTCTATTTTGTCCCCACGTTGCTAAGCCTGGCTGAATGGAGCTCTGTGTGGAGTTGGGATGTGGAGAGGTGGTTGGCTTCACTGACACTCAGGTTAATCTGAACATGAGTTTGAATTCAAATACAAAATACCATTTTGATTAAAGTATCTGTATACAAACTTCAAATACCATACATCTTCTTTGATGTATTTAATTAGCATCAGAAACAGGACCAGAATGAGTAGAAGGAATTTCTCTCTTCCTCTGGAATGCTGAAAATTTGCTCCTCCAGCTGAATGTAAAAGAAACAGTGTAGGAACTTCAGAAGCAGTTGCTTTTTGCCCAGTAAAGCGATTCACTTGTGATAGATTATTAGTACTCAGGCTTTCCTCAGTAGGAGAGTTAGGAAACCACTAGGTAGATGATTTAATTTAACCTTAATCTTTTAGCCAACGTGCAGACTTTAAATACATCTAAGTAGCCGTGAGACTACTGATTAAGCAGAAAGTACATGCTACCACAAAAAATGTTGATCCGGAAATACGGTGATACAGCTCAATACAATAAATTAATGATCACGTGGCACAAATGACAACATGCACTTTCAATCAAGCAGTAGAGGGGTTTTTGAAGGTAATTCCAAAGAGTTTTGGGGTACTCAGTAAGGGTAGCTTCAGCCTTGACAAGAGCTTCAGCAAATCCATGTAACCAGCAGAGGGGAAGGGACTTCTTTGAGAGGGCGTTCAGAGCAAGGGGCTTGGTGCTTACTGGAGGACCCTCTCACTTTCCTACCAAGTATCCCCCTCTAACATGCAGTTCCACTATAGATACTAAAACAGTATGGCATTTTAGGCAATAATTTTAAATTGCTGACTCACCGATTTGTGTAGAGTTGGTGGAGGGACAAAACTTCCCATTCATGCCCAGTGACACCAGAAATTGCTGTGTCATAGTCTGTTCACATTTTCTTAAAACTAACAGGCTGCTGGAAAAGGGCTTTGTGTCATCTGAGGACGTTGCTGAGTTTGTTTCAGGAAAAAATAATAACACTGTTGAATGCTTAAGAAAACTGTGCTATATTCTTCTTAGGAGACATCATAAGGAGGTGGTAGGTGACCCCTGGACTTTCTTTCCCCTTTTTTCCCTGCCTCAGCCAGGATCCAATTTTACGTGTACAGCATGGGTTGCAGGGAAGGATGGAGCAAGTACACAGCAAATATCATTGACTCAACAGCATATCAAGCTTTCTTTGTTACATCTGCTTCCTGGATTCATCTGTTTTGAGCTTCCTCTGTCGAAAAAAGTGAGGAATGAAAGGCTCCACAAAAGCCTCTGAGATACCAGCCTGATTTCCTGGTATGCTGCTGGAAGTTCAAACAAACCATGCTGTAAACATTCTCTTTGGGCAGGGAACTAACTCTTCATAATTGTTTGTAAAATGCCTAGAACACGTTGGCTGCTGAGATATAAAAAAGCGCAGCAGAAGTTGCAGAACTTCCAGTACAAATATATAGCGAGGAGACAGTACAGCAGTATAATGCAGTCCAATAGTGTTTCTAAAAGTAGCCCTGAAGTGTGGTCTGCTGAGAAATATAATACAAAGCCCCAACAGTACAAAATGTTCTGTGTGGGTGTCAAACCATCCCCATGTGGCACTCCACTGGCATCAGAGGAGTTCTGCAGAAATAGCCTCTAGTTCCCACATGAGACAACTTTTGAGTCACCTTCTGAGACTTTGCTGTAGCATAATCATGTCTGAGCAAGAATGACTATCCTAGTCTGGTTTCTTTTTGTCTTTCGCTTATGTGCACTTTGAGTGACTACAGAAGACATCAATTATAGATGAAGCTCTCAGGTTTCCCTAAGCAGGAGCATAGTGAATATTGGGTTGTTAATATTTAATCTCTGTAAAATCAGGTTCAAAGCATTTCTGCTTTTCCTTCAAAGTGCCTAGAAGCCCCTCCTTGTTTATTGGTCCCTACGTTGCTGTATGTTCCAGAAAGACAGCTGAGGCAGACAATGTGGTATTTTCTTCTGCTGCCTTCTGGTAATGCTTAGAAACATGGAAAACATCATGATTATGAAAAAATGTTGATGAGATGTGGGCTTGAGGAGACTTCAGTAGAGATTAGTTATAATAGCAAAAATGATTGTAAGCAGGTCAAGTTCCTTCAATTCCTCTAAATAGAATATGTGAAGCTGATATAATCTACTCACTTCCCATTCCTGGATTTTGTATTTAACACTACCACAGCTATCAACCGTAACAGCGAGCACTATTTTGGGTAATTCTCAGGAGACAATCATAGGCAGCAACTGGGGCACGCCAGGAGAGTCCCTGTTTGCGTGAGGTCCTGTTAGGAGCTATGAACTCTGCTTGCTGCGTGACTCAATGTGGTGGCCTCTCCTTTGTCTGGTGACGAAAAGTGACCTGTTGGTGGGTCACTGAGCAGCACCATGGAAGAATAGTTTGGCTGCTGGGCAGCACAAGGTGAGAACTAATTGTTTGTATTTCATGCTTAGTGTGTGAGACTTCACAGAGCTGAGTAAACTTTAATAACAGCCCTGGAAAACAAAACCGGGTTTCTCCCCAGGTTTGACCACGGGACTGCCATCTCTGGCCCTACACCACTGCTGCTCTTGGGGCTTCCCCAGGAGGCAGAAGCAGCCAAGCACACAGGTCTGTGTTTCTCTTCCAGAGCTGCCATCAGAGACTCTTTTATGTCCTTTTGATGGTTTTGCTTGGCTGTTTCCTTTCAGAAGTGAGTCTTGATGAGTTTGTTTGCTTTTGGGCAGGAGGGGATCACAATGGAGCTTTATGGTGGCTTTAGCAAGAGAAAAGCTGATGACAGGATGAGGACTGCAGGGCTGATGGAAGAGCAAACAACAGTGACTTGGCTCAGTTGAGGTCGTGGTGCTCGGCACTACCTGCTGCTCTTGGGGTTGGAGAGAGCTGGAAGAGGGGCTGGAGCACGAAAGCTGGTGTGATGGAGCAGTATGAGCCAGCAGCTATCCCTGGGCTTGTTTTTGGATTATTGTTCTTGCATAGTTTGAAATTAAAGTGACAGGGCAGATGATGGTGATTCTGTCTATTGGCATGGTGATCAAAGTTGTCTAAGGGATATAAAATTAATCAATACATGAGGTGTAGCTGGCTGCCTACAGCAGGGCTGTCTTACGAGTTTCTGCACACTGTGTGGCAACCAGCCCAAGGGTCTGGGTGCTCAGGTTTGCACTGAGGGCGAAGAAGATCTCACAGTGCTGTGTCGTCTGGTACCATGGCCCCATCCCAGTCACACTATCCTGTATGCCAGTCCTGAACTGACATGTCATTGAAGAGGATACCTGGGACATCTCTGGAACTTCTTTCTTAGCCTGGGTATCTTTCCATGTGGGGAATATTTATTTAGCACAGCCTTCTTCTGTTCTGTTAGCAATTGTTCACTGTCAAAATAGCAACTGAAGCTATTTGGAGGCTGTTGTAGCTGCAGCCTGATAACACGATATTCCCATCTGGTCCTGAGATGTATTTGTCAGTGGCATGAAAAGTGAAGCTGCTACCTTCACTTCTCAAGTTCCCTCAAAACCCTACCATAGTTTTCCAGAGAGAGGCCAAGATGAACTCACATGTCTGCAGATCTTAACATGACTTCTGCCTTGGTTCCTGATTTAGATGTACCCAGTGCTACACTGTTGAGAAGAGCTGGGGAAGGTGGCCAAGTTACATACTATGAGACTGAGGCAAAGGCCTCTTTTCTACCAGCTAGTGGCCCAGCTTTTATCTTGGGGAGCAGAACTGGTGAGGAGGGAAGTTGCTCTGGAGGCAGGTGAGACCAGCACTCCACAAGAGACTGGAAAGATTATTAAGCAAGGATTAGTCCAGGAATGCATTTTTTTAGCCAGCGGTAAAATGCTTTTTACATTCAAAACATGAAAAAAAAAAAAAGGAAAGTAAAAATAGTTTGCTTTTTATTTTAATCTTGCAATAAATATTTGACATTTTTAAAAGAAAGCTGGTAGAAAAAAATCCAGATTTTTGTTTGCAATGTTCTGAGATGCAATTGTTTCTTGGTTGTCTTTGGGAGCAAGAGATGAGTGTGAAGGTAAATTAAAAAAATAATTAAAGCATAATTATGTTCTGCTCATATTTTTGAACACTACTAAACTGGGGGAGGTGTGAGTATGGTAGAGAATTTTAGTGACTGAATGTAGCGGATGACTGATTTCCTGCTGCAGTCACTCTCAAAAACGAGAAGTCGGTTATGTTACATTATATAACCACCACTAGTAACCACTCAGTTGCTTCTTTGGAGATTTCATCCATGCAAAACCCAGATCCTTTTGAGTCTAGTGCTGCCTGATGGCTAGTGTTGGCTTAAGAGTGGAGTGGCATTATAAAATATAAATCAGTATGTTGGTGACAAAACCAAGGAGGTAGACATAAGGTTTTTCTATTACTTGTTTTATTGGTAAAAAATGACAATAACCAGAGTCATTAATGATAACAATCTCATTTTCTGTCTTATTTCCCCCATTTGATTACTTTCTACCATGCACAAAGTTCTCTCTCTCCACACGGTCTCTAGGGCTACCAGGCTTCTGAGCACCTCTCAGTGCAGAGGTCCATAATCCCTGTTTTCCTTTGTCTTCTGGGCTTCACAAAAGCTTTTTGGCTCTTGCACTTACAGTTTTCTTTAGGCATAGAGGGGTGTTTGGGCAATGTGGGCAGGAGGGAGAATACCCATACTTTCAAGACAGAGGAAGGCAAGAGTTACTAAGGGAATCTGCAAAGAGACACATTAACAAGAAGTCAGTAAATTTAACTGTTTCTTATTTAGCTGTCAGATGTTATTGAAGGAGCAGGTTTGGACCATGCACAGTGTAGGTAAAGCTGCTTCAGCAGCTGCAGATGTCCTCCAGTGTGGTCTGCTAGTGTGTCACTGAATTTTCCAAGGTAAGCTTCTGACAGGTACCTGTGATTTAAGAACCAGCACATGCAATAAATGTTTTCTTCCTTGCGATGTATGGCAGAAAGTTTGAACAAAAAGACATTGTTTGGGAGAAGGGAAAAGAGGGTAGCAAAAATAAGCTTGCATGTCACAAAGAGTGACACTAGGAATACCATAGCTGGAAGGAGAGACTGTTGTTCCTTCAGGTAAGTTCTTTACTCCATAGGAATTATAAGTCTATAAGAATTATTGCAAATAAACATGGGCACATTTGCTGTCACATTAAAAAAGTTTTCTCAATGCTACCAGTGACAAAATACAACTAGAAGTGCAAAAAGAAAAACTAAAGAAATAAGAAAGACTTGAGGTTTAACATTTGCTATAATAGGAAGTACAAATGACAGCAATTGTTTGGTAGCTCAGTCAACTGGCAATAAAGTTAGTTTTTAGCAGAAGATGCTTAATAAAATAATCCTCCTCTGAAGTGTTAGAGCAGAGAAAATGAATGTGACATCTCAAAGACTTTGAATGAAGCATTTGTTACATAGTTTCACAGCTCTAACTTTCTTCCCTTTCCTTTTCAGATCTTAGAAATTATAATATTCTGCATTCTCCTCTATTTTTACAAAAGAAAGGCTGTGAAGCACATCGTGGTTTTGTTAATGATGGTAGCACTACTGGGTAAGAACATATTATTCACTTTAATGTTCCTGTCCATTACTTGATAACTCCTTGACATTCAGTCTCCCCAGTGAGTGTAGATGAGGGCCATTTCAAAGCAGCATGCTGATGGAGAATCATTGGTACATTTCACATTATTTTTACCATGGTCTCTTTTTGAAGAGAAAAGCTGATTATGATACATAGTTTCTATGCTTATTGCTGGGACTATCTCTTTTGACAGATTTCCTGAAGTGAATACGCTGTGCACAATGGTATTCTGTAGGGTTTTTTTAAATAACGCTTTAGCTTTAGATCCTGCGAAAGGGGACTATTTGAAACTGTTTTTTGAAGATCAGGCTAGCTGTGAAAATCAGTTCCTTAAGCATTCTGTAAGCAAATGCAGTGATGTGCCTGTTTGCATATGCAACATTTCATACTTTACCACCTTTCCAAAAGCATTGCAAGAACTTGGTGGGCCACTGAAGTTTGCCTTCTGATTAACACTGCCACAATCAATACCCAGGGAAACAAAGGAGATCATTTTATCAGGCAGCCGTCAATAAAGCTAAACTTGAATCAGTTTTGAAAGATGTCAGGAGGCTCTCTCTAAAGCTCTACTGTTTGCAGGCATATGTTAAGAATTTGCCACCACCCCATGTCTTCTCCCATCCTTGTCTTCTCACTTGTCCATGAAACTCTGATAGTACACCACATTTCTTTGGTTGAAGTGAAAGGTTCTTGAACTGTGCCGTTGAAATCAACAGGTGTATATTTTCACTGAGTTCAGTGGGCGCATTATCAGTCTGCAAAGACTTACAAAGCACCTTTCTGATGGAGTTGGTCATGAGTGTTTTGATAAAACAGAATTTCACTAAAGTTTTCTACTTACACAACTTGGATTTGACTGAATGTGAAAAACCCTCACAGGTTCACTAACCATCTTCCTTCAGATCCCTGACTGGTTTCTTACCCAGCTGAAAAGCTCAGACTTCCAGATCAACTTTTTTGGGACAGTCTCCCCATTTAAGTTTCCCAGTGTTAGGAACATTAGGATCTGTAGCTCTGCAGAAGCCCTGAAGGTTTTTCGTGCTGCCTGCATGAGGCAGAAATTGAAAAGTCCCAAAAAGCTTAGGTCCAACTGTTCAACTGCTCTTGGTTTGTAGGAGTGAAGTGTGAGTCCAGCCAGCCCTCAGCTCCCAGCAGAGAGTCCGGGAGCATTGGCAGACCTCGCTTGAGCTGCTCTTCAGCTTCCTACCCTGCCATGAGGAGTGTGAGGCACGGCACGCTCCTGAGCAACGAGCGGGGCCAGACTCCTTGTCACACAGCTGGAAGCCTGAAGATCCCCAGATGGGCTTCTGCACTTGACTGCTGCAGTTTTGGGCAGAACCACCATGATGGCTGCCTCAAGCAAGGTCAACACGTGGTTCTGGGACACCTGGGCCATTTGGCTGTGTAGCCCAGCGTACTTCTTTTGCCATGGAGCCTGCCAGCCCTGATGCCACCAGCGCCAAAGGGATGCGTGGAGCTGAACAGCAGCAGGGCTGTGAACCCGAGCCCCAGCAGGCACCGATTTCAGTTTGGTGGTCAGGCTGCAATTAACCAAAAATAACAATTTCATCTGGTGGCTGCTGGGGTTTTGGTGAGCATATGCAGCTTCAGGAAGAATGTGTCATTGTTTCTGTTCTATTAAAAAAGGCATAAACAAACAAATCCTGGTTCATGGGAACTTTTGAAATACTGAAAATTCCCTCAAGCAGCAAACCCAGAACTGTGGCTGGCTCCAGTTTCTGCAGCTGTCCTGCTGCCTGGCAGTCCCCACAAAGCTACGCTTAGAGTCTTCTGCTTGCTCTCTGACCTTTCTGCTGAGCGAAGCGATGGGGGCTGAGAGGGGCCCGGCAGCTCTGCTCCCAGCTGTCTGGCACATGTGCTGCCCCCGCATGGCCCTGCCTGCGGGAGGGGTGAACGAGGCTTGGGGTCTCTGTGCAGAAAATTCTCAGTGGCAGGTCATGCAAGAGGATTTCTGCCTTCTCTCAGACCTGCACAGATACGTTCCTGGTGCAGGGCTTGTACAGATGTAAATGGAATGTAGAAAGGTCTCTTTAAAAAGAGGGCAGCCTTTGTGCTTAGTTGGACATGAGAGCTACTCTAATCACAAAGAAAATATGGAGGTCATAATAAAATCTGCAAATGTTTTGCTTAGTACCACTTTGCAAGTCAATTTTGTGAGAATTATCTTACCTCATGTATATACTGGGAGCTATCATAGGTTTTGGGGAAAATATTTCAGATTTAAGTGGGATTTCTGAGTTTCCCGGCCTAACAGTCAGAAAATGACGTCATTTGTCATACTAGCCTTGGGGGGAGTCATTCTATCAGAGATAGGAAAACCATCTCCTAGGTTTTGAAACTTATTCCAGGGTTACTTTAACTAAAAAGATCATTACACTTTTCAAAAACAACCCAACCCAAACCAATAAAAAAAACCCAACCCTGATGCTTTATTTTCACATTTGTTAAAAATTTGAGGGGTGGAAACTGCCCTTTCATCAGAGACAATTTTTCAGCAATCTTTACCCTTAGTTGGACAATTCAAACTACTAATTTTTACCTGTAAATGTTCTTTTAAAATAATAACTCCTCCATGTTCGAATACAAATCTTACATTTTTTGTAGGCTGCTTGTTGGGGCTTGAGTGTATTTTCTGGCTTTTTAGAATATCATTAGCACCATTGCAGGCCAGGATTAGACCCCCTCTGCTCATTTTTACTGCTGTGTTTGTTAAAACACTCCACCTATTTCCATTACAGAGCAAGAAGTGAAGTACTAGGTGGAAAGGTTGTTGTGGAAAGATTGTCATGAAAACAGTGAATTTCATGATGGTGAACGGTATCAACACAGATGTATGCAACTCTTAAACTCCCTCTGAACTTTTGGACTTGCCATAAGAAAAATGCTTGCAATCAAAACCACAGGCATGAATCTGTTCTTCTTCCCCCACCTTTTCTCCCAACCCTTGGCCTGAACTTTTTGCGCAGTGCAGATCTTCTTGCCAATCTGGATTTTGCAGTTATGGGAGGCTGAATCAGACCACCGAAATCCAACACCTTTTGTCTCTGGAAGAGGCTGGAACTGGGTCCCAGCTGGGGGAGGGTGCTCCTGACGATTAGTTGCCTTTCTTCAAAGGTCATCTCCACATCATGACTCCTCTTATTTTTTTTGTTTCTTTTGAATTTGTTACATTTTACTTGCAGTAATCACAGCCTACTTGGGTTACCTTCAACAAAGCAAGAGCGCCCTCCAAAAGGAAATCTAAAGAAACACTTAGCTGAACTGTCAGCCCCTTTTCTAAAAGATGTGCATTGCATGACTTCTCTGAACTGGTGACATGTATTGAAACGGTTGTCTGAGATTTGTTTGTGGTGATGCAATGACAGTGATTAAATGGATTAAAAACACACTACTGAAATACTCTATTCTGTGAGCTAAATCCAGAAAATGGTCCTAAGAGCCTGGCGCTGAAATGAAATGCAGACCTCTGTGTTGGTTGTCTGCTCTCCGTACATAATCCGTGAGGAGAGTTAGATGCTTTGGGATGTGATCCCAGAAGTCAGCTTTGGCTGGCATTGGCCGAGTCCCATCCCAGCAGAGAAATCCTGAGGGTGAGGAGTTATTTTAGGCCATCAGTGCCACATGCAGGCTGCTACTAGGAGGTGTCCCAGCTGCTTTGCACAGAGAGACCTCTCAGACCTCTCCTGAATAATGCAACTTAGGCTCCAAATTAGCAGCTGGAGCTAAATAAAGTATGTCTGGTGGATGTGAAGGCTGTTGTACCATCTCCGACTGGTAGTCCAGTGTTTAGGGAACTGGACCAGGAGTGTGAAATGGATCCAGTTCTTTCCTCACCCTGAGCTCAACTGCTGTCACACACACAGATGCAGGCACACAGAAGTCCTACCTTGCAATATTTTATGTGCCTCTAACCTCAGCTACCCAGCTGAAAATGAGAAAACTTTGGGTAGATGCAGGATTGCAGACCTCATTGCTACAAGAACTTAAGAGCAAAACACAAAGCACACACGGAGCTAAGCCCACTCTGACATTAGACAGTAGCTTCACAAGCATTTATAAAATCACACACATGGTTTTAGGTGCCCAAATCCCACCTCAGTGTCTTTTTAGGTGATCAGACCTATGGGTCTGACCTGGTACCTTATCCTCTCTCACCTATGCGGAGGTCACTGCTGTTTATCCTGCCCTGCTAATCTCTCCCTTTCCCTTTCAGCATCCCTGACTGTCATTGCTGTAAAGGCTGTGGCCAGCATGATAACACTGTCTGCGAAGGGGAAAATGCAGCTAACTTATCCTGTTTTCTATATCATGATTGTTTTAATGGCAACTTCTTGTGCTTTCCAAGTCAAGTAAGTGAGATTGTACTTATCTCCTAACCTTCATACACATTTTATGTCAGTTTTATTTGGTACTGATATCAACTCCAGATACAAGTTGCACTGAAAGGCAGCAAATTCCTGGCAGAGTCTTGACAGGTGCATGAATTGCCTACAGTTGATTATATTGTTTATTTAGGCTTTATTTCTCAGTTTCTAATTGATTATTATAGATGCTACCTCCTCTCATTATCAACTTATACAAGGTCTTCTAGTTTTGACACAGGCCTTGAACTCATTAAATGAACGTTATGTTTATGTAAATTTGGGGGGTTTACTTTTAGAAATCTTCATTGCCGAATAATCAAAAGGCCACATTTGCCCTCATTGTGCATCTCTTTTCCCCAGCTTATGCCACTAGTCAGACTGAAGAAGAGAGTTTATCCCAACTTTCTCTCTGCCTCTGTTATATCTGCATGTTGCACTTTGCTACCCTGTAGGTCTGTACGTTTTTAGGAAATAGTTAACTTCTGGTGTGCAGGGGACATTGGAGTTTTCCCTGCTGGCCTCTGGCCTGTTAAGTGATAGTTTTATGCTGCCTTTGCAGATTGCTGGGGGTGGCAGCATAGTAAAATATGGCTTGCAGCTGAACAGAGAGTCCATTCCCTTTCTGCTGGTCCCTCTGCTTCAAGTGCTGATAGCATCATTCAATAATCTCATCTAGACTGCTCCAGTGCGAGCCTTGAGTGTTTACTTGCATGATTATGTTCCAGTAGAAGAGCCAACCCAGCTTTCTCGTGGCAGAACATACCATTCCCATGTGGAACCAGAAAGTCCGTGCATTATTATGCAGTGATTCTCCATAGCTGACTCAGGAACTCCCCTGTAACAGATTATAGAGTAATTTATGTCCAGCTTGTCTTTACTGGGAGAACAGCTCAGACCATTTAAAAAAGGAAATAAAAGCTTGGTAAATAGGAAGCTGCTGAATTGACCTCTCCTTGCCAGTTTTTTCTTTCTTTCTTTTGCTGGGTCAAAATTAAAACAGAAGCGAAATGTGCCCATTTTATTCCCTGGGCTCAATGTCTCTTCTCTCTTGGACACATTTTCCAACAGAGAGAGTGCTGTCAGTCTAAATTTTTCATTTTATTTGTTTCCTCTCTTATTTTATTTGACTGTTGTGCATTAGCTCAGAACAGCCTGTGCTGCAACATCCTTCTGGTTTCAATGCTGGGCCTTAGTATCACTGTTTTAGTCCCTAAGACCGAGTTTGTTGCAAATGAGAGAAAATAATGAGGTGTTTTCAATGACTTCAAAATCCTGACTATCCTGTGGATATGTAGGATTTCTTTATTTTTAAAGCACCATGGAGACTGTTCAACAGTTGCTAAAATAACCATGCAATTATTTTAATGGCTAAAACAGATCCAAGCTTGGATTTTTACTGTGCACATATATTGTACCAGTGAAACATTTAAGTATGGTTCTTTTTATAGGTTTTGAATACACTCTGCAGCCTCCTGATTTTTCTTTTTTGGTCTGAAATGCACCATTCACATATCTGTCGATATGTGAATATGTCGATCTGTCACATATCGAGTATCTGTCGGTGCATCCAAGAGTTCACACTCATGATTCATCACCCTGTGGGTAAATGTTGATAGCTGGGGTCTCCATACAAGTGCTTTGCCTTTTTCATCCCCGGATGCAGAGTGTGCAGGCTGCTTCATGTTCAACATTTCGGTCCTGCAGGTTTGTGTGCAGTGTATGCTCCTGTGGCCCAGCACACTCTTGCTCATCATTCTGGTGAGGGTTTGTGTTGCCTTTCTGAGAAGCACAGCAGAGTTTCCAACCTAAGGAGCACAGGCTTGGAACTACCTTCCTGGACTTTCCCAGCAGGACAGAGTGTGTCTGGGGTATGATCGCATGGATAAACATACAAATATGTGGTTTAGCCAAGTTGGATTGAGCAGTAGCAGCAGTGTGAACTTCAGCAAAGTGAAACAGTTCCTACGAGAACTCATGTGTTCATGTCTGTGCTGGAAATATATCCTTACACAATCTATTTAAATTAGAGCAACTTGTCCCAGGCTGCTCACAGGCAGCACTGCTTCCAAGAGCCGATGCAGGCCATAAGCAGTAATACCCTAGCATTCCTCTCTTATCCATGGCAGACAAAATTTTCCGTCAGTGGTTCAAAGCACTCTCCAATGACAACCTGTGGCCAGAAGAATCCACACCAACCTTCTTACTTTTGCCTGTTTGTACTCTGCAAAGTCAAAACCAGAAGGTAAACTCAATACACATATGCATCTGTCCAGGGCTACTTGCTGTTGTGGTAAACAAGTGGCCACATTTATTGTTAAACTGACATGAAGCGGCTTAATCTGACTTTAAGGGCAATGAACTTCCTGTAGGCATGAGACACAATAATGCTTATCTTCCAGGTTCCTGAGTCAAGCAATGCATCTGTACGAAGTGACAGCAGTCGTGCCCATTAATTTTGTATTCTTCACCATCAGTGCCATTATTTCAGGTTTGTTTCTGACCTTCTGCCTCTACACAACAATTTTCTAAACATCAGGTTTTCAAGAATTACTGCCTGTGAACAGGAAAACAAAACAGTCATGTTCGTCTTCACAAAAAGAAGTTTTTCCTAAGTGACAGGTGTTTAAGTTCTGAAAAATGAATAAGTTCAGCACTTTTGAAGCAAAACAAAAATAATCAAATTCTAGCATTTCCAGAATTGACAAGTACAGTTTACTGTGCCTTGCTGGCTTACTAGAAGAACCTGCATTTATCCCAGCCTAATCCTGACATCCAGTAAATGTGTTTACCATGTGCACACCAGCCTCTCCATATCCGAACTGGTAGAGCAATTTTAACAGCCTGGCAAACTACTCAAATGACAACCAGCTGTGTTTCATAGCAGTTAGTGTATATTCCATTTCAGAAGGTGGAATTCTAGGTTAAGTGAAGGAAATAAAATTACTCCAAAGACTTTTTAAGCATTTAACATTTTATTCTGGGTGAGAACTTTGAACTCAGCATTGTTAAAGAGGGACTGCAAATCTTGGAAATGGTGCGCAGCATAAGAACATGAGCTCGGAGGACGACTAAGATGCTGTATCAGCAACGAGCCAAAATGATCATGTTGTTAGAACATTTATGACTCATTTTAACACACACTGGGGGCTTTCCTGTCATTGCTGTGCAGGAGTTTCTCATGCAGAGCTGCCATTAATGAGAAGGGGAGTTAGCTTCATGCACAGATTGCCTCAGCACCTGTGTTAGAAGAGACCTACACTTTGTGACCAAGAGGAGGCTTGTGCCAAAATGGGGTTGTGCTCTTGTGACCATATGGGGAATTTGGCCTTGTGCCTCCTTAAAAGATCAAGTACCTATTCAGGAATGGCTTAATAGCTTTGAGACTGGATACACATGCATTTGCACCAGGTTAGTTAAACCAGTGTAGGGCTTAGAAGAACAACGTCTGCTGAATCTTGCTGAGGTGCTCGTAGAAGGTACCTCGTCTCATGATTCCCCCATTCCCAGTTACAGCCTTTGAAGATACAGTCACACATCAGCTGCACTGTTCAGGCTCTGTCATTTCTGAGCAAAACTATGCTCATCAGTGGTTTAAAGCTACTATAATATACTTGGCTGTGAATTGGGGCAGCTGAGATCCAGATACACATCTGGCTCTGTCACCTCCACTGCAGAGGTGCTAATTCCTGGAAGAGGGGTGACCAGAAAAAGCAAGTGATCCCTTCAGCCAGAAAGATTTGGTAAACTTGGCTGCTGGAGCCCTTAACTTGGTGTAAACATCAGGAACACAGCTAGTTATCGAAAGCCTGTTCCCAACATGGTCTGTTGGAGTGGCTTAACTAAATCCACAAAGAACATGTTATCTTATTGCTATGACTCTGCTTGTGAATAAGACCTTGGGTTTGACCTGCATAAAAATTGTTGCTGATAACGCAAAAAATACCTGCATCTGTGCAATTCCTAACACAGAAGATCCTCCAACCTGAGAAACTAAATCTCCAATCCCATGCAGTATCTTGAGAAAGCCCAGATAATAGAATATGGGCGCATAAAGTGAATCCATCACCATGTGTGTTAATACCTTATTTGGGATTTTTTTTTCTCCATTTGAGCATGACACTGTTCCTGACCCTCCCTGCTGTAATTCATGTCACTTGGAAGCTAGTCAAGATCTGCAATTCTTGTTTCTGTCACATTCCAGGGGTCATATTTTATCGGGAATTCCAAAGTGCAGCTTTGCTGAGCGTGTTCATGTTTCTGTTTGGGTAAGTGTATTGGCCTAAAATCTGCACCAACGTTTGTACAGAAACAGCATTGCCTTGTGGAATCCCTTCTTTTCTCAGTAAGAAGAAACCCGTCTTGTTATTAAAGTATTATGGAATAGCCATTATAGTAGGATAAAAAAACATTAAAGGAAAGATTGATGTCTGTGCTTTGGGAGTTTGGAGGCCTGGTTTTGAATCCAAATATGTAAAAATGTGAGACACTTATGAACTACTAATCTCATGATGGAATGAAAAACCAGCAGCATGTGTTCCTCCAGCAGGAAGGAGAAATCACTGCTCTGCACCAAAGATCATGTTGTGGGGGTGCTTTAATAACTGTGAGAAATCTCCTCCCATGTTGTTACCTTCCACTTGCGTGTCCGGATGGTCTTTGTTGCCACCAGGTATTAGCAATTATATGAGTTGCTTGCCTACGGGGCAGCACTCTGGTATCTCTCCCTCATCTTCCTGTGCCAAGAAAGACACAACATGCTGAGAAACTGTTAACAATAAATGTTTGAAGAAGGTCCTGGGTGTTGTGAGAGCAGAAACTTTCTTCTGCCCACAAGCACGGTTATAACTCTGGGGACAGATGACAGTTACTTGATATAGGGTGTGAGATGGTTAAACGCATCTCCCAGGACTGCTGGCGAGACACCTCTCACCACCGTGCTGTCAAACACGTGGGCTGATAGCTACGGATGTCTTCGTCCCCTGCAGCTGGACTGGAGTAGGTGCACACAACTGCTACCTTGTTTGACTGCAGAAAAAGTGGCAGAAAATGGAGATGAGCAAATTCAACCCATGTATTTGGCAGGCAGGAATTAGTGATTGTGTATCCAACACAGAACGGATAGAAGATTTATCCAAGCATAGCAGTTTCTCATTGCTCCTGGCTTACAGCTTGCCCCTGAGACACACACTCAGATGAGAAAAACAACGGAGATGTTGATTGTCTGCAGCTAGACTGAGTTGTTAATGAAATTGCAAATGCTAGAATGCTAGCTTAGATGCTCTGTGAAGATTTGCTCAGGGATTCAAATGTTGTGGTCTCACACTCACAGGCATTTGATTAGGTACATGTTACTGAAAGTCTAATTTTGCCTGCGGAGCCTTTGGAACTGATAATAAAGCTTCAGGAGGCAAAAACTAGACTGAAAGGGAGCCCAGGATGAATTTATAGAGCTGCCAGGAAGAAAAGTTTCTTTATAAACTGAGCAGCTTGGGTTTGGAAGTCCTTGAAAAAGAAACTTGGAAAGAAATTCTCATCTCAGATGCAGTGAACTGTTTCTAATGACACTATGCCACTGTTATTTTGCAGGTGTCTTCTATCTTTCCTTGGTGTATTTGTAATTGAAAGAAGTAAAAAAGAGGAGCATTTACATAGTCCTTTTATTGACTGTGGACATATTCCTGGTAAGTAGGGCTTTTTTTCTGTCTCTCTGTTTAAAAATGAGATATCAGATAATGAGATGATCTAGGAGAGTTGAGTCACAAATATGCTCTGGTCATATTTAATAAATATACTGTTCCCTTATTTTCTATGCCTGTTCCCAACAGATTTTTCAAAGAATCTTTCAGACTTTTTCCAAGCTATTGTTACAACCAGTCAAATGAAAACAATGATTACTGGAGCAAAGAATGTTTAAATGATGGATTGGTGGGGGATTTGTTTTATTAAAATTCTTCACAGAGTTGTTGTTTTTCCCTTCTCTCACACCATTTCCCTAGGACAAAAATTGACAGGCAAAGTACAACCAGATTATCACAGTTCACGCTATGGCACTTTGAATAATGAAGATAACCCGGTGAAAAGTCAAAGCTGAAAGAAGAAAGCACCTTGCATGCCAATCAACAGGAGAAATGCCACTGGAACAAGGATCAACAGCACCTTTTTCTTGGACATATTCAAATACATGTTGAACTCCTGTGTGTTGATGAGTCATGGTATTATTTAATCCTACTTAATTTATCCCATGGCTCTCCCAAATGTGTTCTGAAGATAAAGGAAACCTTAAGAAAAACTAAATAACCATTAATGAAACAGAACTTTCTTCTAGTGTCAATGCCTCTTGGGGATATTTTTAGAGTATTAATTGCTTTGAAAAGCAAACAGGCACAGGATGGGATTATAAAAATTCCCCTTTGAAACTCCCTAGGTCTGTATAGATGTTTAAAGCCAAAGGTGACAAATGAGAAGAATTTTCATAAGTGACTTCAAAGCATTTTGTTATATGTATAATACCTTTAAAAATATGTTCCTTCCTGTTCAGGAGTCAAAACCGTGTGCATATATACAGTATACACAAAGATGTACAGACAGTGTATAGGGGGAAAACTCTGGTTATCTTCTGCCATCAGATCAATTCTCTTATCTTCCAAGAAAACAAATATTTATGTGAGGAGGGGGATGGAGGAGAGCATTTGCCATGTACATAGTCAGGCACACACATGCACACATTTGTGGTACCCAGCCAAGGCAGAGCTAGGGAACCACACTTGACATTTTACATCTTCCCAGGAGAGTCCTGCACACTGCGCTGGACTGGGCTGGGCTACAATATCTGCTAGTATAGCCTGGGATTTAGCCTCTGTTTTCTGGAAAATGAGGTTTTAATAAAGAACCTGCAAAGTTCTCCAAAAGGAATGGAGTAGCCAGGCTCCCTCCCTTGATGTCTCTTTGAAAAATACTCCTAAAAAAGAAAAGCAGGACACCTCCTGCCTACTTCCTAAACCACTGGTAATCCTGGATGAGGGAAGGCTCACAGGATCACAAAGAGTCACAGTAACAGTACAATTTTTCCTTCATTAAGTTGTAGTGTCTCCACACTGATTTGAAGAGCCAGCAGTGGTGGGAACCGTGGCAATACAGGCTCTGTGTCCAGCTTTCTGTGTCCCCCAGTCCCAGCCTCCTGGCCAGAAAGCTTCTTCTGGACATTCACCATGGGTCCACCTACCCCTGCCTGGTAGCACAGATCTGCCTCAGCCACCACAGTGGGGGCCAGACACCTCCTTTGTACAAACAAGTGAAAAGTGCTCTTGAGAAGTGTCTGTGTTTTAGACAAGATAGTTCTTTCAGGTTTGAATTAATCTGCAGTATGGATAGGGGCCATGGGCTGTGTGTATTTTGTTCTGGGGGATATGAAGAAATCAGATCTCTTTTTTTTTCCCCCTAATAATTGTTTATTTCACTTCAAAGTAAGCACAGTTGAAGATCCGTAAGACAGTTTCATTTCAAACCCTACAAAACACACACAGAACTGTGGTTTTACCTATGCAGCAACATCCGGGGGGCTGGGGCGTGGGGCAGGGGGTTGTGGAGTTTTTTTCCAAGGTGGATCTTTTCCAGCTGGCATAGGACAAGACTCTGTGTCTGCACCTCACTTATACCAGCTGCTTGGCTGTGGCCTTCCTTTACCCTCTTACAGCTTGAGTTCAAGTTTCTGAAGCTTAAAATTAAAAACAAACAAAACTAAGGACATTCTTTTTGTATGCTTTCTCCAGGGAACAAGGGCATGCCTCTATCTTTCTTTTGCAAGTCAAATTTAAGCCACTTTCAAAGTCTCAAGTGAGAGTATGTGCTAAGGATGGAAATATGAGCCTTACAGTTCTCCATTTTGTGACCTGAGAAACAAATGGGTGAAAGGATTTGGGTTTATTTCTTTTTTAAATTATTGGCCTTGGGCATCTTTCTGATAGCTGTTTCCATGATTCTGACGGGCTGGAGGACATAATAAGGGTTACCATGTATAGTATTTTCTCTTAAAAGCAGGAAATCAAAAATAAAAATCTTTGACAAAAGTTAGTATTTATTTTAAACTACTGTATTTCTTCTTGAACAACATTTCTTTTCTCCCTATGGGTTTATAAAAAAAATATACGGTTAAAATGTTTCCTGTAAATTTGAATGTATTGAAATTAATGTATGGAGCAAAACACTGGTGAGAATTATGTGCAATTAAAACTTGTGATTTGACAAGATTTTTGACATGTGAGCATATTCCAACTAATTAATGTATTCTAAGACTGGAAAAACTCAGTGACGAGAATTTATTGCTGCTCTGCCAAGAAAGCAACATGATTTGTTTCAAGAATCAGTTTCTAATCCACATCATTTTCAGATTCTACTTGCGATATTTAGGTTGCAAACACCACAGGCAAATGCCTGCTAAAAGAAAAGCCTTTTCACTGGAACACACACACACACACACACACACATCAAAATAATCTCTGGAGCCCATCTCTTTAATAATGAGTTATTTGCTTGCAGTGTTTTTCCTGACATCAAAAATGTGGGCCAGACATAAGCTGCAAAACTTGCACCTGCAAACTGAGCTTTCTTGAACAGATCCTCCGTGGGCTCTGAGGAAATCAAACCACGGGAAGATGTGGTGGCCAGGCAGTGGCTCGTGTGGTCCCCAGGCTCCAGCTCGGGATGTTTGACAGACCAGAACCAGCAGGACTCGTTCAGCACTTGTTCCATGGCTGGTCATGGTGTGGTAAGAGATGAAGTATTAACTGGCCATGGGCCTGGAAATGGGAGCTCTGGAGGCCATTTTAATTTTTGCCATAAAATATTAGGATGCATTTACCAAATGGTTTCAGCTGGTTAAAAAATACATTAATTTTGGACTGGATTGCATTTTTGCCCATGGTAGGGGCCTGGCATTCTGGCAGGCTTATTGCCTGCTCCTTACTACAGCCCAGCTTTTGGTGGACTCACGTTTTGCGTTTAAGGACAGTGGTCACCTAAAACTAAAGGAAAGAGGACATTACAGGGGCTTGAGCTTCTATGCTTTGAACCTCTGGTTTCATGTGCCTGGTGAGTTGCTTGAATGGTTCAGTGTTGCTAAAATTCTCACCTTCTTTTTCCTTGCTGAGAGGTCCTGCATGGTCTGTGGCTCTCTGTGAGTCTGTTCTGATCACCCACCCTGCCAAAACCATCTGCTTTCTTCTCCTTGCTGCTCTCTCACTCTGAGCTGAGACAACCAGGCTGACTGGAGCATTGGATGGGAAGGAGGGGAAAAGGAGGAGGGGGAGTGAGCCCTCTCTTCTTTAGGGAGAAGCATTACATGACTTCTCTCCTTCTTAGGAGCTTCAACGTACAGCAAGCATCCTGCTGAGCTCACTCCTCATCTGTCACCGAGTCCCAAAGGCAGCAGTTGAGAGCTTCCTGAAGCACTTTTAAGTGCCTGACTCCTGATGCAAAACCCTGAGCCAGACTCACTGGGCTGTGCATAGTGAGTGTTGAGGGGCTCCACAGGGGCTAAGATGGGCATCTTGTGGCTGAAGTAGTGTCCTAAGTTCAGGCAGAAGCCTAGACGTGTGTCTGACTATACATACAACTTGTGCTAAGGACTAATTTTTTCTTTTCATCGTCTGTTTGCTATAAGGTGAATAAACAGTGCTGGAAGAATGGACTGGGACCAAAAGTCTTCTGAACACTAAATGGTCTCTCCTTGTAATCTTTCCTTCCAACCCACCTTATGCAGGATCGTTGGTGGCTTGCAGAGAAAAATATTGCCTCTGATAATACTGGTGTGCAGATGATTAGACTGAACTGTCATTCAGTTTGCCCTTTTGTTACTGTTCTCTGAGGTTTGTCCTTTTACTTGTTTAAATTAGTTTTATTCCTTTTGGAGAAATCGGGTAGACCGTGTTAGCAACTAGCTCAAAGGAGAGAGAGGCTAATTACCATAATTATTATTGGAAGATCAAGCTGGAAGATTTACAACCTGGGTCCACTTGAGGAGAAAAAGACAGGGAAATGTTTAGTGCTCTGGATTCTCAGAAGTCTGAGAAATCCTGTATTAGCAGTGTTTCAGGGTTCTGTGGTAGAATTAGGGACATCAGTGAAGAAACAGCGATTCTATATATTTTTAAAGTGGTTTTAGTTTAGCTTTTTTTTGGTTACTGTTTGTTTTTTTAACTGATTTGGAATTGTAGGATGACTATTTGCTGCATAGAGAAGCGGAGAGGGAACAAGACATTCCCTTGGCAGGTGGGAGATGTTTCAACTTTTTGAAGCTGGGAGAAGTGTAGAGGCACCTTCCAAGCACTCTGAGTGAAGTAACCATTGAGTTATAACATATAAAGAGGCAGCACTGGAAAATGCATCACTACCTATTAAGCAGTCATGACCATTTAGGAAAGATCCTTGTCCTCTTGTGTTAAATCTGTTCAGAGCACATGTGAGGGATCTGGCTCTTTAGTTTGCACATGAACATATTTTTGAAACATGCTGAAACAGACTCTGGGGTCTGGGACCCTTGAGCGTCCTATCAATGCCTCTTTGGCATGTACTGTCTCCCATGCAGAGATCTTGCCAGGTCCTCTCTGTGTGGAAATTAGACTGTGTAGTGGGTACACACCACAGGCTTACTCTGAGAAGAAGATACAGTACTGCTGGGACCTTCCCATGAGCTGGAAAGTGTTTATAGGGTACTGCCCTACAAGGAAGTTGCACAAGCCTGCAGTCTTTTATTATGTTCCCTTTACTTTGTGATTCCCACTGGAGTAAGCCAGAGCAGTTTTGGGAATACACAGAAGTGAAATTATTGGCACCTCAGGAACTTGCAGGCACAACGGATGGACCCTAAATAAAGGGTTAGGTGGCTGCTGAGTGGGTTTCCTATTTAATCTAAATCCCAGATTTTCAGTTAGGCACCTAAAGTTTGTCTAAGCCTTTGAGGTAGAAAGTGCATTTAATAGTTCATAGAATAGTTTGGGTTGGAAGGGATGTTCAAAGGTCATCTAGTCCAAACCCCCTGCGATAAGCAGGGACATATTCAGCTAGATCAGGTTGCTCAGAGCCACTTCCAGCCTGGCATCTCCAGGGATGGGGCATCTACCACTCCTCGGGGCAACCTGTGCCAGTGTTTTACCACCCTCATTGCAAATAATTTCTTCCTCATGTCTAGCCTGAATCTCCCCTCCTTTAGTTTAAAACCATTACCCCTTGTCCTGTTGTAACACACCCTGCTAAAAAGTCTGTCCACATCTTTCTTATAGGTCCCTTCTATAGACCAAGCTCCTTTTGATGCAGCCCAAGATAAAATGGGCCTTCTGGGCTGCAAGTACACATCGCTGGCTCATGTCCAGATTTTCATCCACCAATACCCCAAAGTCCTTCTTGACCAGGCTGCTCTCAATCCCTTCATCCCCCTGCCTGTATTGATACTGGGAGTTACCCCAAACCATATGCAGGACCTTGCATTTGGCCTTGTTGAAATTCATGAGGTTGCATAGGCCACTTCTCGAGCTTGTCCAGGTCCCTCTGGATGGCATCCTGTCTCTCAGACATGTCAACTGCACCACTCAGTTTGGTGTCATCCACAAACTTGCTGAGGGTGCACTCAATCCCACTGTCTATGTCATTGATGAAGATATTCAACAGTACCAGTCCCAGTACAGACACCTGAGGGACACCACTTGTTACTGGTGTTCATCCACTCTAATACAGAATGGTCTCTCAGACTCCTTGTTGACAGTGTCAACAATGCAGTTGTTGAGAATTTTCAAAATAGAGCTACTGTAAAGGAATTATTAAACAGGAGGATCTAACACTGTTTTACATGAAGTCAATCTATCACTGAAGCCCATGGTTCTAGTACCTTAAACATGAAAAATGGCCTGTGGCCATTGATGAAGGAGCCAATTTCTTTACTTTGCTAGATCACATTGGGAAAAATAGAAATGATTGATTTAAGCCTCCAGCACAAACATGTGCTTGCCAGCTCTCCAGTTGGAGATTTCCACTCTTGGAATAGGCATTGCCTTGCCTAGATGAAAACTTTGGAGTCTGCTGCCAGGTCTTCTGCCAGATTCATTAAGCTGGTTGAAAGAACAGCACCGTCATTTGTCTTTTGTTTGATAGCTGGTGGGCATAAATCCAGAGCAGCATGAACACAAGAACAAGACTTTTCTCTCCATTTGAAAAAAAAAAAAAATTAAATGTTCTTCTTGAGTTATAATATCATGTGTACCAGGCACAGAGCTTTATGCTGTCTGGTGCTCTCTAATGCCCTCAGCCAAGAGTAAGAGAGAAAGCTGGCATGGCAGTTCTTACCTGTCACTGCAGGTTACTGCTGGTAATGCATTGTATGGCAGTAGAGTACAACAGCAAAGTATTTGAGCTTCTATTCCATTTTCCAAGAACAGTTGTTCTGTGTTTTACAAGGGAAAGGAGATGAGGAATATTATTTACTATTACTGAGCATTGCAGTTACCCATGTGTTTATTTTTTCCAGACATTATTTAACATTTAACTAGCAAGCACATCCTGACAATACTGACTGGATGCAGGGTGCATGGATGTGCTGCGGGATTCAATGCAATGGTGTGAATAACAGCAAGTTGTTGATATGAGAAGGCATCTCAGTGTCATCTGGTTTGGCCTTCTGCATGGCTCCGGTCAGGCAACCTCCCCCAAGAACTTCACTGTGAATCTTTTGGCCCATCTACAGAAGGCGGCACCCCGTCCTCTCCTACGAGTCAAAGCAGAGGATGCACTAATGCCATTAGTAATTTGTACTAGCAATGAGTCATTGTTTCCTCTTGAACTGTGCCTTATGTCTATTTTAATTTGTCTGGATTTAGCTTGCAGCTATTTGTCTTTTGCCAGTGATTTTAAGCACTCAGCAAGTCCCTCTAGTAAAATACAGTAAGATGACCTGGGCTTTTCTCTAAGCCAAACAGACGGACTTTTTAAGTCTCTCACCATCAGACATTGCTGTCAGCCCTCAAAGTGTTTTCTGTGGTTGTTTTCTTCTCTCTCTCAGTTTTTTCAGTGTCTGCAATTGGCCAAATACAGAGTAAAAATCAGATCCTAGCAGCACTGAAGAAGTAGCACAGAACTGGACCAGACACAGCATGCTGTGGTTGGGTACCCAGCTTCCCCTTCTTCCCCAGTCTGCAGCTCCACACCTAGATCAGCTGCCATCTCTCCACAGAGGTGCCTGTGATTTCTGGTTTGACACTAATCTAACACTGGCTGTTTTGCACACCCAGACATGCAGCAGTCTCGATTGTTCTCAGTAATTTGACTTCTGACTCATTGCTGAGTTTGGCGATGGTCTAAAGAGTAGGTGCCGCTGGTCAGAGGTCCCCAGGTGACCCAGCGCAGCAGGAGACCCTGAAACCCTCTGGCCCAGGGGCTGGCACAGACAGGGTGGCACCTGGCAGTAGTAGCAAGCAACCTCACTGAGCTGCCCTTTCTCCACCGCCCAAGGGATTTGAGAGCTCAGCCCAGATTTGAGAGGAAGGTGACTCATGCAGTGATTGTTCAAGGTGCAGCAAATAAATAGGCTCTGGGAGGGGTGCCTGGGTGTGGGGAGACCCTGCCCTGGTCAGTTGGTCTCTCATCAAGGATGGTGATGGTACACCAGGGAGGAAAAGACCCTGATATTTGTCATATACAACAGAAAGGCTTCTGCTCCCTCTGCCCCTTGCTGCTTACAGCCTCACAGCAAGGATGTGTTTTGAAATAAACAGTTTGGGCATCTCCCCTCTGAGAGGACACAAGCACCTGCTAATGCTGAGTGGGGCTTCCAAACCCCAAAGAGCAGCGGATTTGCCTGTCAGCCCTGGCCTCTTTGGCTCACTCAGGTGATCAGGCTGTGGATGTCACCACCCTGAGGTGCCCAAGGCTCCTCACGGGGTCCTGCTTCAGGGTCAACTCTGTGCTTCTGGTCCTGCTTCTTGTCCTGCTTGCACAGGGGATGAGTGCTCCCCAGCCCTTTGGGGGATCTAGGTTTTGAAATGCATTCATGTTGGAGAGAACTTTGTGCTGCATTTACAGCCCTAGGTCCCGTGTGACACCACAGAGTAGGCACAGCTGTTTTGCTGATGCCCTTGCTCTGTGAATAGTCTCAGTGCTTTAGGTGTTTGGGGTGGTTTTTCTTAATAATTTCAAATTAACAGATCAGTTATATCACCTCAATTAGCCTGAGGTAATTTGTGATTTTTTTTTTTTTTTCTTAAAAGGCTGCTTTTAATAGTGAAGGCTTTGCAAATAAAAGGCCACGCTGGAGCAGTCTGAATGTGATTACAGTGACTCATGTTTTTAATGGCTTTTTTTTAAATCTCAAAAATGGCTTTTTTCCAAGCAAAATCCTACAAGGCCTCATATAACAAACAAGGGTTACTGCTCTTTTCCACACATAACATGAAAAATATCCTTGAGCAGAGTGAACTGCAGCCCATCTGCTGTAGCTTGGCCTAGCACACAGTGCAGCTCCCTGACCATTACGCATGGCTCTTGGTAAAGCAAACCACCTGCTTCCTGCACGAGGTCCCGCCTTGAGCCTCCCCAATGCTTCTCCGAGGAGGAAACCCATCCAAAATGCTGACGAGGGATGACAACCTTGGCATTCCCTTTCACTGCATTTGTTCTTTTGCCATTTGTTTTTCGCTCAAGTGCTCTGTGGACTTTCGTCTTCTTTTCCATCCAGACTAGAAAAAGGCAGGCTGCACCAGAGATAAACAGACTCTGACTTTCCTGTTTATTGCCCTCCCTTGTTCTCCAGCTGCAGTCAGCAAAGTCTTCATTTGGGAACCCAAAAGGGCACCATTGAAAGGGAAGGAAAAGGAGAGAGAGAAGTCTTGGGGCAGTTTTGCCAAGGAGTGATCTGAACGTAAGCCCCCTCCTCCCTGATTCAGGATCTGATGCTGCAGACACTTAACCCAGCTGAGCCTTTCATGAATGCTACTTATGTCAAACAAGTACTCACATGAATTCCAGAAATATCCTGGACATGTACTCCCCAGACACTTTACCTAGACACTTACAGCACAGACAAAACATAATTTTGCAAAGGCTGTGCTGAGTAAAAAATGGCGTTTCCCTCAGCTGCTTGCCATCATGCTCCACAGCTCTACCAGCTGAAGGGACTAGAGCCCACACTATTACACAGCATGCACTGAGCATCCTTGTGTTGCCTTCACTGCGGATGAAGGGAGACCTCCACTAATCTCACCATCATTGCTCAAAGCAAATTAGGGACCATTCACATAACCTCATGCATCAGCTCCACTGGGAGGGTGTCCTGCAGTCCTGGGCTGTGAAGGTGGCCATGGCTTCAAAGGATACAACACTTTACAAAACAAATGGCTTCCTATGGCCTAACTGAGTTCAGAGCACGCATGTGGAGTTCAAAAGTCTCAGTCAAAATCCTTCCCCAGTCTGAACTGGAGACCACTAGCTCTGTGTTCAGGAACTGGAAGAACTGAGCTATTGGGGGATGAGGACTTGGGCTGCTGCAGTCTGGAGGGTGCTGTGGTGGCATTTCAAATGGATGTCAGGACAAGATGCTTCTTTTCTCCTATATTAAAAATAAGGTAAATTCAATGCTGTTGTTTTGCTAAGAAATAAACAATTTTTACTACCTTTTTCTGTGAAGGAGTTTAACCATATTGTTAAATTGACTGATTACAAATAACTGTCAGTGGCACTCTGAGGTAAACATTTCATATGAAAAATTTCAGCTCAGGTGGTAGAAATTTGGCCGAGTTTTATGATCAACTCAAAATGAGATCTTACAGCAGAGAATGAAGCAATGCTGCCAGCCGTGCCTGAGATGGGGCCATTTGCCTTCTTGAAACAGTGTTATTTGGAGGAAATAGTGTTTGTGGATATGTCTGGTTAACTGAGTATCTGTGTAGCATAGATTAGTATCTCACTGGTAGCAGCCCTATCATGTGTTCATCAGCATGCAACATGCTGTGCCACTCAATGCTCAGAGTGCACCTGGTTTTACTTCTTTCTTAGACACTGAAGTTGTGAAACATGCAGTAAATATCATTAGAACTGGAAAAAATACTTATTTGCCATGCATAGATAAGTCTTCTAATGCAAAATAAAATCACAGCTTTAAAACGTATCATTGTTAACTGTTGGCCAAAACAAAATCATAGCTTAGGAATGTATCATGTCTGGCTGGCCAAAACGCAAGCCTACGTTAACCTGTTTTGTCATACTGAATAGTGGCTTTAAATGCACCAAGCCATGTAGGCTGCAGTTGGGGCTGCATAAAACAGGGTAAAATGTGCAACTCACACTGAAGTAAAGCAGCGGTCAAGATGATCTCAACACCAACATACAAGAATACAGTTGTGCTAAAAAACGATGGGACCATTTTCTGCTCTACAAGATGCTCCTTACTCTGTTTCAGCAAATGTTGGTGCTCATAGATTGCAGAAGTCACAACAGGTACCAGAGTCTCTGTGCTTTCCTTCAGCTGCCTAACAGATAACAATCAAACTGCTGGGTGAGCTGGGGGGTTACTGGGAAGCATCAGCCCCTTGTCTTGACCCAGCACTTAGACTGTACCACAGCACAGGTAAGAGACAACCTTGTATTCCTGTGTGCCTGTGGATATGGTAATGTTCTGACTCCTTTTTTTCAAAGAATCAAGTTCTGGCGAAGTAGGTACAGCCATAAAACCTAGCCTCCTCCTCTCTGGGGCGAATCCTATTGATTCTCCTCTGTTCCCTGAATTTGCCTTTCAAGGCAGGACCTTGGGGTATTTCTGTTCCCTGTGATGGAAGAGGCATCAGAGCTGTCAGCAGTCAGGACACCAGTTTGACAACTCCGACACATCTGTGTTTTGCATCTTCTGCTTGTAGTCTTGTCCTGGATCCTTCTGTGTCAGCTCTGCTTGCACCGTTCATTGGGTGCTCAGCAGCACCTGGGGAGTGGCTGTGGTTATGGCTGCAGTACAAATAATTCACTAAGACAAGAGGCAGCATGAACACAAGAATAAATAGCCTTAAAATGCATCTGGAATTAAAAAGTTTCCAGCAAGCTCTGGTAGAAGTAAGCTCTGGAACAAGGCTCCAACAAGCTTTCCAGTAGAAACAGCAGGAGCAAGAAACCTAACTAGTCTTAAGATGAAGTCTTATGATCTCTGATGGCACAGAAGCCTCTGATGTGGAGGTCTCTCCTCATCTTATGCTTCACAACCTGATGTAGCTGTAGCATTCAGACCAGGCTTCCTGCAACTTTAAAGCCGCAATGTGCACTTCAGTGCATAGTAGAGGGCACCTCTTCTCTGTACAGCGGAGCTGTGAGGAAAGGACAAAAGACTTGCATTTGAGCTAAGGCTGTGCAGTAGCTGAAATATTACAGGAGCAAAGTTTATACTAGAAAAACCAACCCAGCCTACTGCGGCAGTGGTATTAATAGTAAGGTCTCCAGCAGCGTCTGAGGTGTTCTCCAGGAAACACAAGGAGCAGAGCAAGATAATATGAAACTGCTGGTTTTTATTACTAGCACTGTTGCATCTTGTATGCTTTGTTCATAAGCACCCGATGGAAGGTGGAAGCCTGATGCAGCAACCTGTCATGGGCTCTAAAGAATACAGACAATGCATGAAGCAGATATTTTGTGTCTTCTCAAACAAGTAAGATAGTGGACACACTGCTCCAAGGCAATGCTTCTTCACGCTTTTTAAACCAAAGATCCCTGAACTTTCTGGAGGAATAAGC
This sequence comes from Streptopelia decaocto, assembly GCF_964273445.1. Classification (NCBI taxonomy): domain Eukaryota; kingdom Metazoa; phylum Chordata; class Aves; order Columbiformes; family Columbidae; genus Streptopelia; species Streptopelia decaocto. The sequence continues at coordinate 23,814,906 of NC_138655.1, forward strand.
TGCAGGCTGCATGAGCGTTCTTAATGCAGTGGTCTTCATGAGTAATCAACTAAAAATGAGGCCACCCTTTAAAAACTGTGACAACATGTGGGTAGTTTTGGGTAGTGGGAGAGAGTGGGGAGACTCACTTTGTTTTGGAGTGATCTCATAAACCATTCTCTAAAGTCTTTTAGATTTCAAGTGGTTCCCAGAGCACAGGTTGAGAAATATTGTCCCACAGACACAATAGCAGCTGAGAGCAGAACTACATTTTCCCCCAAAGCTGCCGAGCTCATGAGGGACTGCTCAGAGAGCAGGGGGTGGTTAGGCCTCTCCATTGTGATTCATAGCTCTAATTTACAGTGAAACAGAAAATAGCACTCTAATTGTTGTCACAGCAAAGGAAATGTTTAAACCCCAATTTACCAATAAACCCCAAAACACGCAAAAGCGTTACATGCTGTTTTTCTGCAAGCATGTGTGGGAAGTCAGAGATAAAAGATCTTCTGGGTATTCCCATGAAATGGAGTATAAAATCAGAGGTGACACATTCAATGTCTTGTATGTTCTAACCGATGTCAGTGAAGATCAAAAGAGGCAAGAACTAAAAGGGAGTATAGATTTTAAAGGAAAGTTGCATCAGCAGTCACCAGTGTAAGAACATCCCAAGGAAGAAAGGTAGGAGGTCTCTAGAAGATATGGACAGTAAATACACCGATCCCTGAAAAGAACCAGGTTTTCTAAAGAGTTTATTTAATTTTCTAGGTTGAAGAATATCCTTTTAGGAGTCTGGAAACATTTTCTGAGTGAATGAGAGATGCCTCAGAGATGAGATGTAAAAGGGTAGTCTGACTAAAATCAGTACTTCCCCCCTCATCAAATTTCTTTTGGAATAGTAATAAAATGTAAATATTAAGGAGTCTCCTTTTGGTACTTACAGTGGTCTTGCTTTTCTGTTCCTTTTGAGGACAACTTCAGAAATATACCTCTTTTTCTTTGTTAGTAAGAGAGCAATAAAATTACAGTCATCTGAAAAATATTGGCATTAGCTCTGAAAAGGGATAATGCAGAAGTATGTCAAAGAAAAAAAAAAAAAGGAAAATTAAATTTTTGTTATAGTCTGTTTAAGATAACTGAATTTCTCTAAGTGAGTAGCACACTTATCACCATGAATGTCAAAATTGCCAAGGGTAACCTTCATTAAGTCTCTTTAAAAGTCAACCATCAACACCCACGTGGTTCATACTCTGTACAGCAAAACCAATAATAAAATCAGTAGGTGTAATAATCACTGTTGTTCCTTTTCCCCATCACTTTCTTTCTTTGTATAAGTAAGTGTGTGTGTGTGTAGATCAGACATAAGTCTAGCAAAGAACAGGACTTACTTGTCTCTGTACATATCTTGCACTGATGACTCAAAAACATATTATTCTGAAAAACGGAGAACTCTTCCTTCTCCCGTATCACCCCCCTACAGAAATAACTTTCTTTTCCCTGTTTTCCCTGCCCAAATCAACACTTAAAACATTTGAGGACTAAAACATGACTAAACCTAAACATTTTCACTTGGAGCAAATGTTTTCCAGCAAGATTGGGTGGTCAACTGTAGAGATCATTTGACTTCTATGAAGTTATTTGCAAAGGGAAAAAAAGGATTGTCGTAAGTGATGTCACTTTTTTTCAAAGATTACTTTCTTGATAATGTTATACAATAAAACCTTAATAGCTGGTTTATCGGCCAGCTCCACAAGACAAACAGAAGAACTACACATGAGAAAAAGTGAACAAATTGGCCTGGCCAAGGAAAGCTTCCCTAAGATAATTAAAAACACCTTGTGCCTGCACTGTGAGAAAGAACACAGTTTTCAAAATGTTTATCTTAAAGCTAAAATACAAGTCCCAAGACTGAGTTTGAAAAGCAGCTGAAAAATATCTGGCCTTGGTAAGGAGCTGCCAAGCAGCTGGGGGTAGGTGGGCCAGGCTGTGCCAGCCACACGGGTGAGACTGGGACCAGTGGGTCAGCTGGGATGGTCCCAGGAGGAGATGAGCAGGGACCTCCTTCACCTCCTTTCTGTTCAGCTTCACATCTCAGAGAGACACATTCCCCCAGTCTCAAAGGCACATCCTCAGCCAGTTGCCTCACAGTCCCTCCTCACATGAGGCTTCCCATTAATTTCCCCAGGACCTTTAGCCTCCCTGTTTCTCCCTTTCAGTTCCTCCATCCTTCTGCACCTGCAGGTGACCATGCGGCAGCATCGCACAGCTTCTCTGGCTCTCCTACACCTTCTCCAGACTGCCCCACCATGGGGCTATGCGAAATATCACTTCTTGGCCAACACGTCCTTCTCCTTCTGTTGCTTCTCTTCATGTTGGCATTGTGCAGAGTATTTAGGCAATGGTTTGTATGAAAACCTAGGGTGAGAACACACGTTGACATCATAGTAAAAAAGCTTTGGTTATAACCTCACTTTCAGTCCCTAACTGAAGGAAAATATTGCCTCCAGGTTTCCCAGCATCATGGCTACTTGCAGCGTGGTGGTTTTGTGTCTTCTGGAACATTTCCTTCACAAGAAGAAATGAACCAAAGTTCAGTCATTACCGCATGAGCCAGGAGTGAAGAAAAAAGCCATCTCCTCATTATAAAAATACACTCAGACCTTTACCCTGCCTTCCCCTGCCCTCCAAACAAGACTTCAAAGCAAAAGGCAGCCTCAGACAGTGATGTTTGCTATAGAAAGCCCTTCACGGAGTGTAGCACAGGGCTGGGTCCCAGAGGAAATGTGTGTTGTTGATTTGACAGTTAGAAGGATTTGGAGATCACCTAAAGCACATGTGTGGTGGGGCATTACCCATCAAACCTGCACCTGGTGCACTTCTGTGCAGCAAACATCCACATGCAGGACTGCAGTCTCCAGAAATAAATGGCCTGAGGAAGCTGAGGGTTTGGAGAGAATGACAAATCCTATGCCCAGGGTGAGCTCCTGCAGATCACAAAATTGTACACTAGTGCTCTCCCCTGTAAGCCTCAGCCCAGCGCTTTTGGCCATCCCTTGGCTGCAGACGAGGGCTTCACCAAAGCTGGTGGGCCAGCTCCTGCTCGCCATTTAAGTTCTTCTGCTAGTGCCATCTGCAGAGGTTGTTGGGCTACAAAAACGCAGTATGCTCCCAAGGAAAATGCACACAAGCTGCACATCTAACTAGAGAATGCGGTCACAGTGGGATTATGGTTTTGCAGACCCATTTCTCTGAGAACTAGGGAATAATAGGACGCAATAAACAACACACGGGTACAGTACGTGCTGGCCATCTCTTCAAAGAAACATGCACAGAAGAGTGACATCTTTGGTCAGGGATCATCCCTTACTTATGTCTCTTACTTTCTTTTGGCTAAGAGTGGCATCTCAGCAAATACCTGATGTGTCCTCACTGCATTTCGTGCTACTAAATGGTTTTGTTGAGCCAGGAGGTGGCACAGAGGCACAGAAGCCCTGATCTCTTGCAGGGCCTCTGAGATGTGACATCAGATCTACCAGGAATAGCATGCAGCATCCAAGGGGAAAAGATTAAAACAACGCACTTGCAAAAAAAAAAATTGTTGAGAAAAAGTCTCAGACCCAGTGGCAAGAGTTTCAGAGGCTGAGAACCCCATGTTGGATATCCTCCAATACTGAACTACTCAACTTATAAAAGATGTGCAACATCAGATAGCACCAGAGATGCACCCAGGTCGTTATCCTGTCTCTGGCTACAACCAGGTGGTGCAGACCGAAGGGCAGGAACACTGTCTCCAGTAATTGCACAGTGGGCGAAAGTGTTGATGGCCTCCTCATCAAGAGTCAAGGAGTCAAGACTTTTAGGAACACAGTTTTCTAGGATGAACACAGTGTTGCCACATTGAAACAGGAAGGAAAAAAACCAAAAGGCAGGCAGAGAAAATACCACCAAATTGTAAGGGTAAAAACCAGGGCAACATCTCCATGTGCTTATACCCTTCCACTAACAAGTTAAAGTTCCATTAAAGCCAGTTTTGAGCCTTGAAGCCCCTTGACACATGAGCAACCTTGCAGACATCTGAAGTTAAGAAGCTATCTTGTTTGCTGCATGATTAACAGCTAAGGCTTAGGCAGAATCATTACAGCTACAACAGTTATGTGGCACTTACTTGCACAGGCAAAGTAAAACATAAATATGAAGCTGATAATTTCAGCAGTATGCTGAAGGTCTGTAGCAATATGGGAAAAGGCCAAAGTGGATGGTGGCAAATAGTGGGGAAAAGGTCATGAGAAAAAAATGAGGGAAGTAAATTGTCTTAGCAGAAAAACAGGGCATGACCCTCCCATTTGGCAAAGTTACAGAAATCTTAACCTTTGGAAATGTGATTAGTTCATTGCTGTTGGAAAGTTGGCTGGAAAGGCAAAGACTCGGGACTGACTCAGTTCTAGGGTTTCTGCTGTGCTAAGCACAGTAACACACGAACACACCTCCCCGCTCGGCGGCACGCTCGTAAGGAACAGTCACTAAACACTGTGTTATTCCTAATATTTTGCTACCCTAGGCAACCAACCACTGACTCCACTCGGCATGACACAGCCTGGAAGAACCAGATAGTCTAGAATCAATTTGCTACTCTAGTTGAGTTTGATTTTATGATCTTAACACTTGTCATTTTGGGAAGGAAGAAAACATTCACTGTTCCCAGGGTATGTAATGCTACTGGGAAGCCATAAATTTTAATTCAGTGCTTTATTTCCCTGGTGAAGAGATGTTGTTCATATGTTCTGTCACAGTTGGTGGTTCCTCTCTTCTTTTTTCCTTTTGGTTGCTTGTCCCTTCATTAAGTTGGAACACGCTCAGAAGCATGACAGCTTTTGTTTCTATCAATGATGGATGTTATAGTGAGAGTTTTGGGCTGATTTCCTTGGACCAGGAATTGTTTCACATGAGTTTTTCTGCTGGATGAGCTGGCACTCCTTGTTCCCTCTCCAAGCTCTGCCAATCACTATTTTTCTTCCTGCAGCAACCAGCTTGAATTTGAAGTTTCAGGAAATAGAGAGTGATGGTTTTATTTCTTAGAGGAAAGAAACCAATTCACAGTGCATGCTGGTGCCAAAAAGAGACTTTGGGGAGAGACGTGCCCTGCAAGTTTATTCAAGGGTATTTCAGGGCTTGAAAATGGAAACAGAAAAGTTTATTAAAAATATTTGTATTTTTAAATTTTCATTTAATATTTTAATTTGTTGGAAAACCATACTCCTATAGAATTTTCTTAAGATACATTGCTTCACATTTTGGGAAAAAAATACTGAGATGTCTAAGGCTCAGAAAATGTCTGGTTTTCATTTGTCCCCGTCATATCTTCCTCTTGAAAAAAATTTACCATGGCAAAGCCTGAAGGTGCATACAGAAATAAAGACCAGTTAATTGAAGGGTACCTAATGCAGTCTATGAAAGAAGACACGTGATATCCTAAAGGAAAGAAATTTTAATGATAGTAATTGATGTTCAAAGGGGAATTTTTTAAGAGTTTTCTATAATTTTCTGTTATAGGATAAAAGTATATCATGTCCGTGAGGTCAAAACCCTGTTTAGCTCCTGTTTGAGAAGGAGACTCAAACTTTAGTCAGCAGGTTGGCTGAAGCTTTCATTATTTTTCAATACTGAGTGTTCTTAACATTTTGAGGATTGAAAAGGAAGAAACAGAAACGGCAACTTGTATATTTTTCTCCAAGTCTAGGTCCCCATAGACTAATTTATATTCTAGAAAATATGCAAATTAATTTTACAAATGGATCTGGATAAGAATCAGTTTTAAATGGTCATCAATTTAATGACCTTGCAGATAGAAGAGGTCACCTCTCTTGCTTCTTAATAAACTCTGAAATCTAGCTGACATGTGGAGTTCACTGTTGTAAATGGTGAAAGGGAAGTTATTATTCTTGGTAAGGTTTTTTGTTCCCATCCCTGAAGACCAGATGAAACCTGACTACTGTCCCGGGACTTCAAGTTATCGTCTTTGTAGTCCCTGGAGTTAACTTAATAGCCTGGGATCTTGACTGTAGAAAACATTTGGAGAAAAATGAATCTATGCTCTATTTCCTGCATATTTTTGATAGCTGCTTGGCCAGACTAACAGCATCGCTCCTTATACTATGGAACAGTAATCTTTCAGCTTTTGAAGGCCCTTTACAGAGGGAAATCTAAATTAAATAAAAGCCAGTATTTCAAAATGAAGGCAAAGATTTACTCAGAGGAGGACCAAAATGGAATTTAAAACACAGATACAGTATAAATGTGGCCTTTCCCTCTTCTGTGGTGTCTGTTACACTGGAACAGGAAAGTTGTCAAAAAATAAACCATTCAACACCAAATGGAGAGGGCACTGGTTATGAACTCCTGGAGACAACTCAGCAGACGAACTGGTGGAAGGATTTGACAAGCACCAGAGCAAGGGCTGCAGACCCAACCCCCGCCAGGCTGCGGTTCCCTTTGTGGTGCTGCTGGCTTGAAATGTCTGAACTCTTAACAAGCATTTTAAATACTGAAAGAGATCTATTACTTGAGACACACGCTAATGCCATTAATTTATTATAACTAACTCTTCGTTTGATGCACTTTAATGTAAAGTGTAGATGCTATACGAAATAATCCCAAGGCTACAGAATTATATTTTTTAAAAAATAAAGAGCTCCAATATTGTGAGAAATTAAGTAGAAAAAAAATCAAAGCAGACAGCAAGTGGATGACCACTGCTGTTTACACAGCAGTAATTTCAACAGGCTGCAAGGATGCCCTCCACTAAGAAAAAGGAACAGAACTTGAGGTATTTTTACAAGTTAAAATAGAAAATAATATTCAAATTATTTTTCTAAATAGAAAACTCAAGTTTCAAACCATAGTGCTTTTACCAGGAGAGATTAAAAACATCTCTTACTTCAGAGGTTTTGATTTTAAAGCTGTCAAGGCTCTTTTGCTCCTCAGGCAATCAAATAAAATTATTTTCTCCAAGGCAAGAAGCAATTTAAATGTGAGTTCATTAGGAAGCCTCTTACCATGTGTATAATGTGTGGTTGCCCATGTGCAAACACTTGCACAGCAACAGCTTGGAACATTAGTGAGCTCCAGCTTCACACCAGCGTGCTGGACAACAAACAGGGGTTGATGGCGTATGATGTGAGAAACGAGCCTTCAGGCAGCGAATTGCTGTTTTCTGGATATTTCTGTTTTTGTTGGACAACTTAAAGTGTAGGCAAAAAAAACCCCACATTTTTTCTTTTCCTTTCCTTTCTTTTTTTTTCCTATTTTTTTAGACACACTCCTCCAGCATCAAAGGACTCCAGAGCTCTGCCAACAGCATGGGAAGGACAAGCTTCCAGAGTTTCTGACAAAGAGCTGCTCTTGCGTTGCTCCAGGAGCAATTTCCAGAGAGGTTGTTTCCTCAGGCCCAGCAGCAGGTTTGGGGACACTTGAGGGCCTATGGACATCCACAGTTTTGTGGCTGCCATTTTATAAGTTGTGCCACTGTGTGCTACCTCTAGGCACAGAGGTTCTTAAAGACACTAACAGAAACTACAGCTATTTAAAAAAAAAAAATTACCCTCATGCTTATGAATCATTAACACCTCAAAATACAGTAGCTCAGGGAAAGTCTTAAAAGGACTAATAGAAATTACAAGTAATTCTCTTTTATACTATTTTTGATGTACTAATGCTTATTTTCATCTGCTTCTCTTTGAAAAAAAAATCTGATTAGAGTTTTTAACCAATTTAATACATTTTTGTGATTTCATTTGGAACCCACTTGATATATTTGCCAACTCATTTACAAGAATTATTGCGTTGTAAAAATATTCAGAAAAGCTGGTTGCAATTGATTCTTGTAAGATATTTTGTCTTACAAGAAAATTAATTATCTATCATTAACCCTTTCATCCCTGCTGGTCTGTATGAAAACCAATTCCACGTGCATCTTAAAAAAAAAATCACTGTGTTAAGCAACTACCTATCTGGAAAGTGTATTTTTAATTGCAGATTTACAGTTTGCTCCTCTGTGCATGCACTTTGAATTTTTTGAGTGCTAAGGAAAAGTAACAGACTCCAAAATGTGTGGTTCCTTTTCCTCACCCAGTTGAACCCATTCTGAGCAATTGGCTTTGCCCATGAGTGAAGCTGCCTTAGGTACAACCTGTTACAACCCAGGTAAATTTGCAGGAGCATATGTGTGATATAACAAAGATAGTCTCTCTTCCTGTGCAGAGGATATATATTTACCATTAATTACAACTGTAGACATGTAGGATGCATCACTACAGCCACAGTTAGAACAACTGAGGTGTCTCAAGAGGGGAGCAGGAGGTGGTTTATTTCTGAGTGACAAAGCTCTAAATAACTCAGGTTTTGCCTGCCTGGATTTGCTTTCACTTCACCTTTTTGCTACAAGACAAAAAAAAAAAATCCTATATTACCCAGTGTGACAAACAAAGAACAACAACTAAGCAAACAAACAAAATCCCCCAGAAAATAACATGTGAGTGAGCCTTGATGGGCACACAGACTTACAGATGCATGAGCTCTCCCATCTGCCACAATCATGGTATTCTTTTTAAAATAAAACCTTTCCTAGGCTAAGAAACAGATTCTGAGAGAAGGACTGAGGTGAAAAACAAACAAACAAACAAACAAACAAACAGCCTTTGTCATCCTGGTTATTTGTATTTGATCTTGAAATGAAATATTGAGTAGCACCATCCTTTCCAGAAATTACAGCAAATCCTCATATATTTGGATCAATAAATTTGAGCTGCTCTCTTCCTTCAGACTGCTTTTTCATTCTCTGCTTTATTCTTGCTGTGTCCTGGATGCCTTTTTGATTTGTTTCATAAGTTCTGGGTTTAGCTGTGCAAGGCTATCAGATTAGCAGCATTGCTGTGAGCACATGACCAAAAGCAGCAAAAATGTGTCAAACAAGCTGATGCTGGTAGATGTCACGCACATCTTGGAGTGCCTATTTTTTATCATTACGTGTAGGCATTTTTCCTACTATAGAAGAAACCGTACTTTAAGAAGAGATCCAATGCAAAGAGGTTTTGTCTATTCTGTTGTCACCTTGCCTACTTTTCAAATTACCTTGAACTCATTACTTTGTCCAGGGGCAAGCAGGCTGCGATTCTCAAAGCTGCCACAGAATGGTTTCAGCCCATCTTCTCTGTCCTTTCTCCGAGATCTCACTATTCAGTACAAGTTTATATGCTCTTGCAGGGATTTGATGAGACCAGTGTTCACAAAGAAGAATTTTAGTACAGCTGAGTCAAATCTGCAAGAGGTAAACTGTGGGTGCTATTTAGATGGTTGACCTCTGTGAAGAGCATTTAGAAGCACAGGACATTGGGGTTGGGTTTTTCTGCACGTTGTATTTTTGCAAAATAAAACAATGCTATTCTTGCTTTTCTACTTTTCTCAGTCTCAGTGCTTCAGAAACCTGCCTTTGGTAGTTCATTGCCCCAAGCTCTGTTCCAACTGCCTACCTCACATGGACATGTAAATGGATCAGGTTTGACGTATCTGCCTCTTCCCAATTTAGAGCACTGAACAAAAACTGTCATGCTGCATTTGATTACCCTCTGCCTGTGTGTGCCATGATCCCCCAAGGCTTCCACCTCCATCGAGCAGTCTGTCACCTCGCCAAGTATTTTCCCAGATTTGTTTCAGCAAGCCCAGCTGCCTTTCTGCCAGGTAACCTCTTCCATTACTTACATGCTGCTAAACAAAACAATTGCCCTGAATGTTTTTAACAAACACACAACAATCTGGCCACGGTCCCACCTCACCTCATTTCACAGAGTAATCACCACCCTCTTTTGCAACCTGGATTTTCTGGATTTGCAATAATAAAGAATGTGCATTTCAAAGCCCCAAGACCCTCATCTTGGTAGGTCTATTCTTCACCATGCCTGTCTCAACAATAGCAGGCAACTACCATGTAAGTTATGGTTCAGGCTGGGAAAAGACCTTTCACCAGGTGAGTCACCACTGATTCAGCTGCTCCAAGGGAGCCAAGGGTAGAGCTACGGGAGCAGCATGGTAGCAGTCGAGCTCTTCGCAGGGCTACAGACAACGCCAGAATTGCCCTCTGTGCTTTACATCAGCTTCCAAAAGGAACGAGATCTAAGAGTTCATGCTGGCATCCATTTTGATAGTTATCTGGAGTCGCGTCTTTCACCAAGTGTGAGCTTCCTGGGTTCCCAAAAATGTTCATGTATTGGAACTCACAAGAGCTGATCCAGATGCTCTGGGGTAGGTAACCAATGGGTAGTAACTGCAGCAAGATACAGGCCAAGAACAGATGTGTGCCGCAAACTGCACCTGATTCAACACGATGAGCACAGACATACCGTCCAGCTGATGCACAAATAACAGAGGTTTAATTATCCACAGTTTGATTACACGGTGTTGACATGTTTTTTATGACTAAGTCACGCTTGAGATGCTCCGAATCTGGAAATCCCAACCACAGATAAAAACTTCCTTGCGGCTACATAAAGTCACAGTATTTTTCTGACAAACTTTGGCTACGAGCTTTGAGCATTTCTAACTTATCGGGCTTGCAGTGCATTTCACAAGGAGAGTGAAATCTTAAGGCATAAATCATGACTTAAAGGAAAACAACTGTGTAACAATATTACAAGATACATAGAACAGGATGCACTTGGATTCCAGTTTCTGTTCATTGGCTCACCAGAGAGAAGGATCATAAATCAGAAATAGAGAATGGAAATCAAAGAAAAGTAACAGGAAGTGTCAAAATGAAAACCTGGCAGAAATTACCAATAGGAGGAAAAGAAAAAAGACTCCAGATGTGTTTTTTTTTTAAAAAAAATAAAAACCTGGGAAAGATTCGGTGAACAAAAGATCTACAAGCAGAAAAGAAAAAATGACAGCTTGAGTGGGGGGGCTTTTCCTGTTTCTCACATACAAGCCAGGTCTAGTGAGGCAGGAAAATATGTACCTACTAAGATGAGGGAGGTGAAGGGGGGAAAAAGCCATGTAAACATCACCTTCCCTCCTTTCTTCCCATGAAACACAGCTCTGGAAACTCTGATCGTAGAAATATTTCAATTGGGCTCACAATTCAAAAGGTTCACTAAATCCAGGATTATTACCATGAGAGAAGTTGAGTGGAGCAGCCAGGCTTTAATGTTTAAGGGGCTCCTTATCCGCACAGACCTACAGGCTGCAGCGCTCACAGTCGCCCATCGAGGAGCATCTGCATCCCAGCCCTGCTGAGCACCAAGCTTTTTCCTCGGGGGCCACCTGCCGGCTTTCGTGTGGATGCTTCTCAGGACCTTTCTGGGCCTATGACGGCTCTGTCGGGTGTGTGGAAGGTGAGCAATGCTGGAGCCATTAGGCGCAATTTCTCATGGAGCTGTAGTCCAAGCTGTGCTGGAGTCTGTGTCTTTCCATCCCACACACTGCCATAACTCCAACAAGTGCACAATTTTTAAGTCAGTCTTCTGAAGACTTAAAAAAAAAATCCAGCTCCACTTCCCATACTTCCCTTCCAATCAGATGCTCTCCCCCTCTTCCCTATGTGTGTGCCATATTTAATCCAACAATGGCCCTAAATTTTAATAACTGCAAAGGTAAGGTACTCTCAATCCTTCCTCCAGTAAACAGCACCAACCAACATTAATTTGTTCACCCAAGACTTTTTCTAATGAAACTGTGAATGCAGGAATTAATTTGCAGACTGATACTTAGAAAAACTAAGTCATTAACTGATCCTTATTTAATTTCTTAAAAAATCAAGATTGGTCAGTAGACTCCTGAATTGAGAATAGATTAAGATTTTTATTTGTACATGATCATTTCAGGGTAATTTTACCAACTGGTATCTATTTGTATCATGCTGCTACTAAACTACAGTGTATTATTGTAAACTTTGTTTTCAAGCTGCTTAACTCAAGAATGGCTAGAAGCTGAAGGCTATCATTAAAAAAAAAACCAAAAACAAAACAACACCAAAACCAACCAAGCCACCCTGCCCCAGCCAAATCAAACACGATTCTCCCCTCATCCCTCCAGCATACAAGTTTTACAACTGTTTGAACATTATTAAACCCTACCGTATCATGAAGAAACTTTCAGTCCTAGAATATTGCATACAAAAATAATCTTATGCTTTAAGGAACCAAAATATCCCATATTATTAACAGAAAATGTATGCTGATCCACCAACAGCAATTTGCATCCGAAAGGCCTATTCCCTTTCAAAAATAGCTTTCTCTCTCAGACTAGAGAAAGAGACTGACGTGCTTTCCAGTTTACAAGCTCCAGTTGCTACAATTCAAGATTATATAGCCAGGTTGTATTTTATTTGCATTCCATTTAAGCATAGAGCCTTTACACCAAAGTAAGTACCTTCCTGCTCTCTGTGCTAGGTTTGTCTGCTGAGCTTTGTTTCACTGCAGCCACATGTATTCAGACATGAGGAACTGGGAAAAGCCACTTGCTATATACATCAGCCTAGATTGCATGCAGTTACATGTGAAAGTGCACTGGAAAGTTACAATCCATCTGACCAAAAGATTTATAAAAGGTAAATAATGATTTTCTGTGTATTGTTATACTATCTACTGCTCTGAGGTGAAAAACAAACACTACGCTTCTTTAAAGATAAATATGATGAGGATAATGGATAAGTTATTGTTAGAAATCCTTAGCAATGCATACAATAGAAGTAATACTAGGTCTGTTTATGCATTAGTTATTTTCATGAATAATGCTACAAAGTTTATTAATTATTTGCATAGTCCTCACAACATGGTTTGGGCTCAAAAACACCTCAAATTTGAGACATACCAGAAAGGCGACAGAAGACATAATGGACATTCTTTGGTATATTTGGCATTCTACTGCATTGCAATGATACTTAAACCTCAATATTAAGTCTTGCAAATCTGTACTGGAAAGATGCTGGAGTTCTTAACAAAACGAGCCCCTTTTTATCCGCTGGCTGGTTGTGTAACATATAAACTAACCCAGTCAAGCTAACAAAACCCTGTGCTTCTCCATAGCCCACAGCCAATGAAAAATCCCCTCGAGTGACATATCCCAAGAGAGTTCTGGAGCAGTGGGATGTGACATCTGGGAGAGTGTCTGACCAAAGACCAAGAATGAGGTCTTCATGCTCCTCAGTTGTTTCTTTATCTGGAACACTTGGAGAGTCACTTTCTAGAGCCTTCATGTTATCCTTTTTCTTCTTCTTCTTCTCCTCTTTTAGTTTCTGTACTTTTTCCTTGAATATATCACGATGTTTGGGTTCTTGAGGACCACAGAAGAGTTTGTCTTTGCTTAAATGCAGCAAGTCGTCTTCTGTTGGGATGCAAATCATGGCATGTAATTCAGGGTTCCCCTTTCTCAAGAGAGATAAGTTGACCCATATGAGAGCCCTTGGATAACTCATCAAGATTGGCAAGAAGACATCTTCAGTCATTTCCTTCTGTCCCAGTCGAGAAATAAGGCGGATTCGCCGATCTTTTCCAGCAGTGGGATAGCACCAGGCTGATAACTGCATCCGTAGTTTTTCACTCCTATTATTTTTTTTTTAAAATAAACATCAAGGATAGTTATTAACAAGTACTAAAATGGAAATCCAGCACCCCACATATTTGCAAGAGCATGATTTAAAAAAGCCCCAGGGGTTTCTGTAATCTTCCAAGCTGGTATTTGTATCACTCTGAGCACAAGAAGAACACGGGTGAGTGGAATTCACGTGCAAGGCTATTTCTTCAGAAGGAGACGTTACTCGTTAAAACCCTAAAACCTGTTAAATCACAAATGCTCTAAAACAGTGACATTAATGCAGTCCAGAACTGCCAATGTTTTCTTCCACTAATAACTACACAAAAATGAAAGACCTGAATTCAGGCACTTTCCAAACACTGTTGCTGCCCTCATGCGTTGCACTGGAGTGACGGGGATTCTCTGTTTTCTTTAGAGACCTTACTAAGTACCATGAGAACCACCTGTGATTATACATTAGAAAAGAGAATGCAAGCTGATTTACATGGCAACAGTCTTAAAATCACAACTATGAGCCTCTAAAAGTTTCACCCACCCGGAAGCAGACAGAATATGCCAATTCCAAGAATGTACTAAACTCAGGTGTCAAATTTAACACAATTTAAGACATTCACTTTGTCTAGTCACCAAGTTTGCTGGGGAAAAGCAGGAGAAGGATTTCCACTCAACAGCAAATTCTGATCCATGACAATAATATTTAATCTCCTCATTCTATTTGGATCAAATAGTTCTCTCATCTTAATAATCAAGGCAGAGCTCTTCCTTTCCCCAATTCAATAATTCCCAATATAAAAATAACACCTCACATGTGTGTATCATTTTGACATACCTGAGAACAATAAAGTCACTTCTTGTCATAGTTTCACCTCTCTCACCAAAGTCTTGGGTGCCTGTAACATCCTCTGTCTTCAGGACACGTTCAGAGCTTGTTATTTCCATGGTCTCTTCTACTTCTCCAGTCTCAGAGGAACCTTCTTTGACCACTTCTGCTTTGGGGTCACAAAGGCTGTGCCCTTCAGTTGCACAGTGCTCAGGGTGTGGGGAAGAAGAAGGAACAAACTCTCCTGAAGCTTTCATTCTTTCTTCCCAGTTCTTCGTCAGTTGTTCCCAAGGACAGACAAAAGGGGACAGAGTGCCCAGCTTGACATAATTTGCCCTTTTTGCAGGTGGACGTCTGAATGATAAATCAAGTAGGTAAGAATATTTGTCTCCTGGGCCCTTGTTCGGTCCCTAGCACCTGAAAAGGCTGTCTGCTTTGTTCTGCTGGTCTAATAATGTTTTCCATTTTCAAAAGTAAGTAGTTAGAACAGAAAGTTAACTGTACATTCCCGTTGCAATTTAATTGAGCAAGGATTTTCAAGTTTTACTTCTAGACAACACTGTTCTATTTCTGACCACCATATATCCTTTCAGCCATGCTGGATATTTCTGTCTACTGTGACCGACACCACCACCCTTTCCTCTAAACTTCTCCTACTTCTCCCTCCTAGCTGGAAGGGGAACCAACACCAGTCAGTGCACAGGATACTTCCAGCTAGCCCATACTCATGGTTGAGAGTTCTGTCTTTGATGTAGTGAAAATAAAGGCAAACTTCAGAATACCTGGTATTTAAAAAGTGGACACTGAAATATACCTGTTCATTCACTTCAACACTTAGTACATACTTTGATATTCTGGCTTTGCCTTCTCCTACCTCCTCCCTCATTATCTGCTAAGGCAGCTTGAAATAGCTTGCTTTATTTTATTATCATGCAGCCTTCTTACAGCCTTATAACTGAGCATATCTGTGGGAACAGAACAGTTTAGTTCATTTATATGCCCTGTTTAACAGAGTTTTTCTGTTAAATACATCTAGGATTCTTTGCTTTTTTATACTACTAGGATTTAAAACACTAGTGAAAGATCTTAATATATTAAGTCCAAGTCTAAATGAACACAACAGCAGATAACGAAGGTAATATTTTAAGCAGCACTTTTTTTTTTTTGTTCTTGTAATCAATTTTAAAGTTAATATTACCGTTTGAATTTTTCAAGAAGACTCGTTTCCAGTTCTTTGGCAAACTGCATTCCCGCCTGGCAGTCTGGGAAATCATTTGGAATGTGAGGTGTTCTTTGATATTCAGAATGCTTTAAAGCCTCTTGCAAACCACCGACTCGTACACCTCGATATATCTGTTACAAAAACAAAACCCAAAAAAGCAATGTTTGTACTGATTCCAGGTTCCTAACAAAACATTAATGCTCCAGAAGCTACTGCCTTAGAAAACGGAAAGTCTACCACTTTAGCTTTCAAAAAAAAATAAACTTAAGTATGGTTTTCACAGTTCTAGATGCTCATTTCAACAAAAATGTTAGTCACGCTCTTTAAATTTAACTCTGAAAAACTATCAAGAAAACTGAAGAGAATTTCACAGGTTCGGATCTTGTACATTGCCAGGAATGTTGTATTACTTCAAGAAAGTTACTGACCAATTTATTTTAACAGTACAATTGGTATCATTGCAATTAATTGCCCTGCACATTCAAAAGCATAAAGTTAGCTGCAGAAAGACATTAAAACCGCCACCTGAAAATTTGAAGTAGGATACTCCAAACAGCACTAGAGGAGTATCCAAGTTTAACTCAAACTTTGTGTTTCAAGCTCTCTCCCAAATCAGAGGCAACCAGTTTATTAGGAGAGTGGAGGAGATAGCCAAGCTGCAAATGGATTAGCAGCAGACATGAAATTATTTCTCTTTAGAGATACACACCCTTAGGAACACAAAACCAAAGAGCTACAGCATCAGCTTTCTGTCCTTACTCCCCCCTCTGATTTCCTGCTTTAGACTGCTATGTGGGCACAATTATACTCAACAGAAGATATGGAAAGCTGTTGTTTACTTTTAAGATTTTAACACCAAACCTCTGTCATCAACCAGTTCATACACCCTCTTTTAAAGTACGATTTTGACCCTGTGATTGTGAATTCGTTATATGCTGTGAAGTATACTCTCTAAAATCGATTATTTTGAACCAAATTATATACTTTGTCACATTTATTTGCCATTTGCAATGAAAGCCACTTACAAAAGGAATCCAGAAGGCCATGCCCCAGCCCTTTGGGAGATAGATATCCCAGCCACTCCCCCATCCTGGTCGATCTTCTCCAGCCATTTTCCCTGGCTGCTGCACCAACAGTATCGGAATCTTAGATTCACAAGGACCCAAATCTAGGTGTGATCCAGGTACCAGTAACTGAGCTCTCATATGGTTTAAATCCTGGAAAGGAGAAGACATTTTCCATAAGTCAGTAACCAGCTTTCCCTCTTCCAGATACCCTTCCAAGATACAGAGAGGAGGTGAGCTTATAACTAGGAAAAATACACTAGTAATATGCTACACATTTGAACTGACCTTCACCAAGGCACGAAAAATGTTTTTAGAAAAAAAATTACTAAGCACACTTTTTCTCCCCTTCTTACTTCCATAGACCTTGATGGAGGGCAGGTACTGAAACTCAGAGCAAAAATGTACAGCACAGACGAAGGAGGAAAAGCAAGTCTTGCAACTTGGTATTTTACAGATTTGTGCACAAGACCAGACTGAAAAGGCACTTTCAGACAGCATGTCAATACATGGAGCAAATCTGAACTACATCCAGGGAGATGGGAACAACATTCGGTCACAAAACAGTTTCACACAAAGCATGCTGCCAGCAAGGCTTTGTCAATCACCAGTTGTTATACTTCATTGTACCACATTAAGAACACATTTATAAAAAAAAACAGACCATCAGGCAGCCTCTTCACGTGTCCCTTCTACATCAGCTGTTTTACAAGGTAAACATTACATTTCATGACAGCATGAAGAACACTGTCACATACAAAAAGATTGTGCTGATAACTGTCATGCACTAGCATAGTAAGAATTCTGCTTTTTCACACTATGGCACCCAGTTTAAAAGAGCAAAAAACTAATTTTCAGAAACAGAATATTTAGAGGGATGTTTCTGCCGTACACATGTTTTTCTCTTCTTGAGTACCACGGTGCCAAAAGTTTATCACCTCTTGTGACTAAATCATCTTTTTATCTATGCATCTGATGGGTTGCTCCTCCAACAGAATTGTCATGACAGGAGATTTCAAACCTGAAACAGCACATTTAAAGCTGTCTACA
Source organism: Streptopelia decaocto (assembly GCF_964273445.1). Lineage (NCBI taxonomy): Eukaryota > Metazoa > Chordata > Aves > Columbiformes > Columbidae > Streptopelia > Streptopelia decaocto. The sequence goes on from NC_138655.1 coordinate 23,832,619, forward strand.
AATCACAGGTATTGTCCAGAATGTTCACAAAACAGTGTGCTACAGTTCAGAACCAGAGAAATTTATTTCCTTCCAACTTCCATGATTCTTTTGTCAGGAGAATTGTCCTGGCTATGACTGAGGAGTGAATTGCCAGAGCTTCTCTGTGCCAATTCATCCCTTTTATCTGCTGCACAGGAGTCAAGATGGTGCAGGAAAATCCAATTCAAAAACCTTCTGATAAATATGCCTACAACTATATAGTCCTGTAGACAATCCAAAACAGCTTCCTTACTGAATCATGAACAGTGATTGTACAAGAACATTACACAAAATCTACAAAATAAACAATTCAGCAGCTGGATACTAAGACATTAGGAAACTACCACTCTTGGATTTACACCACTTTCAAGAGTCACAGTCTATGGACTCTAAGGACCATTAGCCATTTTCTCCACAGCAATCCACCTCCTTAGTTACCTGCTCTGAGATTTTATTTTCAGTGACGTTGTTACAGATGTCCTGGTCCCAGATAAAGCTGTGAGCACATTCTACAGGTACACCCTCCAGGTACAGCTGCCTAACTTTATCATAATCTACAAAAGAAGAGAAACTTAAAATTCACACAATTTTTGTGACTTAGGCATTGAATTACCAAAACCACTTCACTATCCTAAGTACAATTAGCACACAACTAAGGAATCAAACTACTAAAAGCTTAATAAGCATCACTGCTTCTGGCGTATCTTACTATCTATCACATGTCTTTCCAAATACAAAATATAAAATAAATTGTTAGTTTTAGAGGCAATAACCTGACACTGTCTTACAGGCATTTCTTATTACAAGTGACACCACCTTTGGCAATGTAAGTTACACCTTTAACATGCTGCCTTTAACATTCTGGAATCTGACCTTTCAGGCAGAGTGTAAAGCTCAACAAATGTGGTAAGAATCAGAAAGAGCAACATTACAAAGCCTGAAATAAGTCCCCTAAGTAAACCTGTAAGAGAAGCAATGGTGACCTTTACGAAATGTACATACAGGAAATATTTTAATGGATATGACTAGCATGCAACTATTTATTTAGCACTAGCTTCCCACTCTGGATCTTTTCAGGCTCTGTACTTCAAGGAAGGGACTATTTTTATTATGTCTGCAGAGACCAACAGTTGTGTGCATTAGTGAAGACAAACACTTGCTTTAAAACTGATCACTGAGGCATTAAATAACATACATCTTCTTTGGCCCTGCAATCTAACCAAAGCAGAGAAAACATATACCTACCTTTAGTGATTTATAGATCCAAAGCCTTCAGTGTGTCATGCATATTGATCCGTATTTTAAGTGAAATAATTCTTACCAATAAACAATACAACAAACCTATTAATAGTACTGTGATTAGAGCTTACAGAATCTGTTGCTGCTCATTTTGTCACCTACAAGGTCTTATATATTAAAGGAAAATAATGCATTGGATTGTTTTTTAAAATCACTTAGTCTTTCAAAAGAAGATTCAGGTTAATTTTTCCAGTTAATGCTGACAAAGACTTCGAGCACAGAAAATATGGATTATTCAGTGGTATCAACAATTCAATAGGTACTGTCAAACATAAATGCAATAGTTATTTATTTTAAATCTATAATCTTTAAGATGCCTCCATTACTACGAGTTGCAAAATCCTTTAAAAAAATATTAAATATGGTAGCACTCCAGACAGTTTGAAGGCATTATAAAGCTGATACTTATTAGGCATTCTTGCTGATGAGTTATATTTACATGGGAGGAAGAAATACTAAGGAAATTAATAGAATCATGGAATGGTTTGGGTTGGAAGGAACCTTAAATATCATCTAGTCCCAAACCCCCTGCCACGGGCAAGGACACCTTCCACTAGACCAGGTTTTTCACAGCCCTGTCCAACCTGACCTGAACACTTCCAGGGATGGGGCATCCACAGCTTTTCTGGGCAGCCTGTTCCAGTGCCTCACCACCCTCATGGTGAAGAATTTCTTCCTTATAGCTAATCTAAATCTACCTTCTTTCATTTTGAAGCCATTACCCCTTGTCCTATCACTACATGCCCTTGTACAAAGTCTCTCTCCAGCTTTCTTTGAAGCCCCCTTTTAGGTATTGGAATACTGCTATCAGGTGTCCCCAGAGCCTTCTCTTCTCAAGGCTAAGCAAGCCCAACTCTCTCAGCCTGTATTCACAAGAGAGGTACTCCATCCCTCTGATCATCCTCATGGCTTAGCCACCTCCCACACCACTTAGACACACACATCTATGGGGCCAGATGGGATCCACCCAAGGGTATTGAGGAGGTGCTCACCAAGCCACTTTCCATCATTTATCTGCAGTCCTGGCTAACTGGGGAGGTCCCAGTTGACTGGAAGCTGGCAAATGTAATGCTGGCAAATGTGACGCCCCCCCCACAAGAAGTGCTGGAAGGAGGATCTAGGGAATTACAAGCGTGTCAGTCTGACCTTGGTGCCAAGGAAGGTCATGAAACAGATCATCTTGAGTGCTGTCAGGCGGCACACACAAAATGACCAAGCAATCAGGCCCAGTCAGCATGGGTTTATGAAAGGCAGGTCCTGTTTAACCAACCTGATCTCCTTCTATGACAAGGTGACCCACTTAGTGGATGAGGGAAGGACTGTGGATGTTGTGTACTTAGACTTCAGTAAAGCCTTTGACACTGTTTCCCACAGCATTCTCCTGGAGAAACTGGCAGCTCCTGGCTTGGACAGCCATGCTCTTCATTGGGTAAAGAACTGGCTGGACTGTCAGGCCCAAAGAGTTGTGGTGAATGGAGTCAAATCCAGTTGGCGGCCAGTCACAAGTGGTGTTTCCAACAGCTCAGTATTGGGGCCAGTTCTATTTAATATCTTTATCAATGACCTCTCTCTGCAACTAGCTGAAAGGAGGTTGTAGCATGGAAGGTTTTGGTCTCTTCTCCCAAGTAAACAGTGATATGATGATAGGACATGGCCTCAAGTTGCACTAGGGGAGGTTTAGATTGGATATTAGGAAACGTCTTCACAGAAAGGGTTGTCAAGCATTGGAACAGGCTGCCCAGGGAAGTGTTTGAGTCACCACCCCTGGAGATGTTTAAAAGACATATAGTTGAAGTTCTTAGGGATGTGATTTAGTGCCAGAGTTAGGTTAACCGTTGGACTCGATGATCTTGAAGGTCTCTTCCAATTAAAATGATTCTATGGTCCTACACATAATTACAAGCTAGCATAAGGAAAGTGACTTCTCCTTCTTCTGTACAGAAAGCATTTGTGAACACCAGAACTGCTTTACGTTAAATTATTTAGACATGTTCTAGTCGTTTCAACTGTAAATTATTCACTGTAACTTTCTCTGATTTTTTTTTTACCACTTCTTTCTATTACCACAGTTTAGGCAGTCTATCCCTGTCATATTCTTGGTGTTTTTCACAATTCCTATATTATATAATGGCATGACTATTTTTTTTTCCACTTTAGAAAGCACTTTTAAGTCAGTTTCTTTCCATCATCACAGTCTATCCAATATCTCACTCATTACCGTAAAATATCCTTCTCTAACTTGGGACATTCTTTCTCCTTGAACCGCATTGAACTTGGAAAATTTAATCTCTCTACTAAACACATTAAAATTCAAATCATAATCCCAAATCCTCACACCAGTCATCTTTATTTCTTACGTCTCTCCTATTTTCTTCAGTCCACATTTTAAGATTGCTGGGGAATTAGCCCTACTGATGAATAAGTTGCAGATGACAGTGGAATTAAGATGTTACAGCTAGTGTAGGAAATAGGGAGCTGTACTACTAAGCACACAAAGCTCAGTGACACTCAGCACATTATCTACTGCTGGTGTCAACGGTTGGTGCTTAGACAATACAGACATAAGGAAAGATTTTCTTCCATTTCAAGCTGTTTTTCTGATTTGCATAGTTGATTATCTTACAAGTCTTAAAAGACAGGCCTAAGAGTTCTTCTACTGGAGAATTTTCCTTCCCTCTGTGAATAAATAGCAGAAAAGCACAAACATAATCACTGCTAGGGAGCACTTTCAGCCATATGTATGTAGGAGTGCATGGTACCAGGACAACTGATGCCAGACACCTAAACCTCTGCAAGAGGTGTGTTTATAGGCAAGGACCCAGGCTCTGAATCTGCAGAAGGAACTCTACCTCACTTATCTTTCATGATGCATTTTCCTTTTATGTATCTCATTCACCAATTGTTTAAAAGCTCCACCATACGTTGAGCAGTTTTTAAGGTGGTAAAATTTGCATTCTCCCACAGAGGTCAGTAAAAGCCTATCAAGATGCCAGAAGTGTACATTAAAATGGAGAAAAGAACAGCACTAATTTTCAGCCATGTAAGCACTGACTTCTTACTGGGATTCTTGACTTCCAGAAGGCAGAAACCTGCTGAGAAGGCCGTGAAAAGTGATATATTCACAAACTTTCTATCCCCCAGCCTGAAGAAATGAGGACAATTCTTTGATTAAATCCTATCAGCACTTGTCTATAATACACAGCTTGCACACATGCATATGCATTCGTGAATGAGAGTAACCAGGAAAGAGTGAAATTATCTGATTTGTTAGCATGTCACTCACAGGGGTAAAACTGCACAGGTGTATCTTAGAACAGCATTTTGAAAAAAACAAAAAGTGGGGGGGGATATGGACAGATGTGTATCATTTCACAGACTGCATGTATGACCATCTACAAGAAAAGATGATGGCTGTAACTCACCTAAATTATTCACTCATTTCACAAACAATGCATATCTAAATTAGCAAAGATTTCCTAATAAAATCAGTTAGCTTTTATGCAACATTAAAGAACAAGAGAGGCTAAAACACATACAGAATCTACTAACATACATGGTGCCATTTCAATCTTAATCCTAATCATATTTGAATGTCCAGGATGCAAAAAGGTAAAGTAGTATGGAATACAGCAAGGGTTCCTTTTTGTTGCTCAAGCAACATGACACATCATTAAGACAAATTAATGACTACTAACACTTCTTAGATAAAGATTAGCTCACTATATTATCACATCTGAGTATCAGGAAGTCACTCAGGTGGGTAACATGGAAAATAGCAGCCACTTCCCCTGCTGAAGTGTTAGTTCCCCCTATTCTCTCCTTAACTGCTTCTGGTAGGAAGGCTGTTCTCTCCTTTTCTACTCCCTTACCATGATGTCCTTTTCATTTTCTACCAGAAGAGAGCTATATTGCTTGTCTTCTTCCATCCTTCTGCCTACTCAACTTATTTAGCAGTGACATGCTTGTGTGACATCAAAGCCTTTAGCAGAACCTAAATTACAAGGTATCATGCAGTTTACCTTTCTTTGCTAGCTGATCAAGGACCTTCTCCCTCTCCCGAATAAAAGTTGGAGAAGGCAGATACAGTTTTGAGTTCATGGTGAAACACAAAAACAGTCAGAAAGGAACCAGAGAGCAACTCCAGATTTTCTGAATGTTTGTAGTTTAGAAGATTTTTTACATGTGAAGGATAAGCCCAAATAGAAATGTTTTGAAGATGGCCATTTCTAGCCAGCCAAAGGAAAAAAGGCATAGGCATTTTCTTCCTCTTGACTACCTACCCTGCATCACTACCTCTTCACCATGGCCCCCCTTCCTGAGGGACAACCAGCTCTGGCAATGGGAAACTACTATGAGACATTTCCAACGCCTAGATGCCTTCTGCTGATCTTGCCTTCTTGAATGCATCTTCACAGATATGACAAGCAGAATGAAGGGGGGCAAATTATTTCTTGTTGCTAACTCCTTTATCAGCTCAAACCAGCAACTGTAAACAAGTGCTCACCTTACTTCTCAGCAGGAAGGAATGAAAGTAGCGGTCATGTATGCTGCAGAATTTCCAACAGGAACATCAATGATGAAAAAGTTAATAAAACAAAACTAACAGGAAAAAGGCTGTTCTAGATACAGAGGGTAGAATAGGAGGATGTACGAAAATCCAAATAACAGAGTTGTGCAGAGAGCTAAAAGACAGTAACTGAAATAGACTTTCAACCTGATTTAAGTGAAAGGTAAGGCTAGATGATTCTAGCACTATCAAAGAAATAAAGTATTTTCAAGTCTCTGGAGCCTTCAACTTGTCCTATTTGCTACTGCTTACTAGCTGGCTATTATGTTTTTCATATTAGGTAAGGCAGTTCGTGTCCAGTCAACCTAACTGGAAATGCTTACACAGCACTGTACACAAACCCCACTGTATACTGTATATGCTCTTGGATGTTTTTCGAGGACATTGAAATTCAACTGAATTTCAATTTTGCACTGAAATGTTGTAGAAGTCAGCATTGAAATGAAAGCTTTAGAATTCATGCATGCATTTTTGATTTTTTAACATAAGCAGCTCTTGGCCACCTGAAATGTTAATCTTGCAATGGTAATTTTTTTTTCAGTGGAATTGCAACTTTCATCATTGTAGGACTATAAACCAGAAACAGCAGACATCTTCTTGGAGAGATAAACAGCATCAGGAAGACTAAACACCAAACAGAAATTTCTAAGTAGCTTTTAGCACCTGGTTGGCCTTGCCAGGATTCGAACCTGGATCATCTGTATGGTCAGACAGAGGCTTCCACTGAGCACAAGACCAGCTTTGGTGCATATCCCTCCCTCACAATTGCTGTGCTAAAACCTATGCAACTGTCAAGCTGTTTCTGTTCTGCCAAGGGTTGTGGAAAGGGGAAGGAAACATTGTAAAATCCAATGCTAGATGAAAACAGCAAGAGACAATCAGCAGAAGATGACAGTAAATGAAAACAAAAGGGTAGAGAAAAACTGAATCTCTTGCCTTTGGTAGCTCCAGAAGAACATAAGCAACACATTTTACCTTGATATTTTTCGAAGTCTGGCATGGCTTTTGTCTTCTTTTTTGGCAAATTGACTCGAGGATCTCCAACAGTGAGGCCCAGTATTGTACCTGGTGGCATTTCTGATGGTGAACTTAACCCTTTAAAAATACGGAGATTAATATTGCCATGAAACTACCAAGTAAGTTGTGATCTTTCTCTGCACTACTGTTTTGTGCATTTTTGCCTGCAGGGATGTGACACCACTCTAAGGCAGAGAAGCAATCCAGAATACTCAATTTAACATGTTTTGAAAACTCACCAATGCTTGTTAAATGCCCAGTAACAAAAGACAACATAGCAGCCTAAGACTTAGTTTGCAATTAAATTTTTGCTTAGCACAGAAGTGAGGTCACTCTCACAACTTACAGACTCAATTCATCATTTGCATTCACTACACCTCTCGAAGAATAGCCAGCCTTTGTTTTATATTTGCCTTCTAGAGAAAAGAAATAAAAAAAAAGTTTTTTTAAAGTTTTACCTCATTTCTGCTTAACTGCCACACATTGGACAGCCCGAGTATAGTGTGAGATCTACCAAAGCCAGTTCCTTACCTGCTTCAGTGCTAGAAAGTGAGGAGATGTTATCTTTATGACAATTTACAACTCGGCCAAATATACAACTCTTCATTAGAAACAAAAATATATAAAGCAAGTTATAATGCTTTTACTTTGGGTAGGAGACTATCGTTTTATCTGTGGAGGTATTGTACAACTTACTGCCTTAATTCGATGTGTATATGAGGGGAGAGAGTTAAAATATATGTCAGACTGTATATCCCATCAGCAAACTCAAATCTAAGTTCATGAAGATAAGGAATATACAGGAAGATACAGTTTATCTATTAATAGTTTTGACTGCAGAGAAGATTAAAATTCCCTCAAAAGAACTTAATGTAACATTTCTCAGATCTTTGACATGCCACAGTAATTACCTAAGCACATGCTCAATGGCATCAATCTCTTGATCAAGCAAAAAAAAAAGCATTTCCAAACTGAAGTCAACTTATTAGCATGCCAGTTTTGACCACTAGAGTTTGAGAGTTTCCCCTTCCTCCCATAGCACCCACGTGCCCAAGTACCTTCTAAAAGCTCAAAGATAGCAGTTTGACGTTGATGAAGAGATACTTTTTCAGAGTCCTTGCAGTTTTCTACCCACCAGTTATTCAGATCTGTCTCTGAATCCGCCATCTCCTGGAAAAACAAAACTTCTAATTAAACTCAAGTGGTTATTCAGTATTTTCTATCAGTAAGAATTCACTCTCAGTTTGCCTTAACCACTAGTCACTTTCTTCCTCTTCAGGTTTCAAACCGAAATTTTTGATGCAGTCTATTCCTATACTCTGCCTTACAGTAATCCCCAATAAACTGTTCAGTTTAATCTGTGTTCCAAAAAGAAACAACGCAATCCACAATGCTTCCTAATTCTGTCATTAATTATTTCTTACAGAAAGCTAGAGATTTCTTGGCCTCGTCATGTTTGCTGCAAGAGACAAAAAAGAGCCCTTTAAAACCACAGTGATGCTATGTGCCAAGAGGTGGACCAAGTACTAAATCATAGAGAGATCATGTATTTGATTGAAAGCACAAAAGTCTTCTATACCTTGCATACCTTGCTCTTTAGCTCAAGGTACTCTAGCTCATTGCTCAAGAAACATGACCCATGGTTTGTCAACGATAATATGAATTGTTCTGGACCTCTCAGCACAATACATCACTGCAGTAGAAACTACACAGCCAGGTCAACATCACTTTTGCTTCTATTTTCTTCTATTTTCTTCCTACCCGCACCTAAAATCCAGGTAAGAGTTCTTCCTGAGATCAGTGTTGGTCTAGAGGCTCAACACAGACGAGCTCACAAACACATAGGTTGGCCTTCATAACAAGTAAGGCTAGACAGTTCATGATTCTTTCTAGCAAAAACAAGCTTGCACATTCTAAAAACCTTATCAAAATTACAGTAATATCCAAACTGCCAATTTCCTTACTGTTTGGAGAGAAGCAGCTTTCAAGGTCTCTGTAAGGACAGAGTGTGATAATGGGCCAATCAGCCGGTACCTGAGAATCTCCATAGTTCTATCACTGAAACAGAGGAAATTTCAGGTGAATGTACAATTGTGCATCACATGATTTTTCCCTCAGTACTGTTAAGCCAGAATTCAGCTACATTAACTGGTAAAGGCCATACTTTCTAACTCCACTATGAACAAACCTGATCACAATGCCAGTAGCCTGCGACATCCAAGAGTAGGACTGGAATGGATCTCTAGTGCCATCACCAATTATTTTTTTCACTGGTACAGCCTTTTCTCCTTCTTTATCCTCCTTCTTTCTTTTCTTTCCAAGGCTCAGAGCAACATCTATTTGTTTCTCCTCTTGCATTGATGTTGTAACAGGCTCAGGAATATAGATTTCTTCAGGTTCTGAACACTGAAAAATTGCCTTTAACTCTCTCAGTATGTCCTTCCAAAAAATGAGAAGTTTGGATTAGGATCATAACAAGGGCATCACAAAGCTTAAGTACAGTTTTAAGAATTACACTCTACTATTTTATTTTCCTATATGGATGTAAGGGAATAAACTTCCTTCTGCTGAAGTCCAAGGCTTGCAATAAAGAGCTGAAAGTAATACCAAGTGCTGCTAACAATTTATTCTCCCTCAAATTAACATAATAAAAATTTCTGCTACAGAAAATTTTACTTATTTTTATTTTTTAAAAGTTCACAGCTAAGTGTCAGATTATGGTTTTCTGTGATGACACCAAACGTAGCCTGACAGGGGTGTCAGTGGGAAGGATGTGAATCAAGCAACATACTATTGCAAATATATCCTGAAGCAAGTCACACTAGAAAACACACAAGCTCAAACACTAAAAAGCCCTCAGAGGCATGCACCTTCTGCACAAACTTTCTAAAAACAAGCTGCAGAACATGAATATTGTTAGAGTGGAAACAGTCTTCTAACTTTTAATTCCTAAAGTGAGGTATTACATCCAGCTCTTCTACACCTTCCAGAAGGTATCGTCAGCATTAAAAATGTGCAATGCATAAAGAAATCAGAGTTCAACTAGGAAGAAAAAAAATACCTGTTTGAGAGCTGGATGTACCCAAATCCACAACTGTCTGTTTTCAGATCCATCCCTGGGTTTCCAAATAAATGTAACAGGACCAAGCATATCCTCAGGATAGCGATCTGCTCGGTAAAGATTCAGGGAACCCTCAAATCTTCCAGACAGACAAGAAGACTCTTCAAATGTTAATCCTGAAGAAGAAGATACTTATTGAAAAACAAAATAATCTCTTGTCTAAAAAATAAAAAATTGAAATTCTGTCTGACTGCTGGGACAGTATCAAAAAACATGCATCACAATTAGTTCATTAATAAGCAACTGAATATAAGAACATCTAGTTCAAGACATTTTAATTCTGTTTTTGGACAAAAATCATAACTAAGTATCAAGTCTGTTACTACTATTGAGATTGGCAGGATATTAAAAAAGGAAAAGGATAGATCATCCTTTAGCCTATTCAGAATTTTAATTCTATTTTGAACTACATAGATTTTACCTGTGTCATTGCTACATATTCGAGCAAGTTGCTTCAGAAGTTCATTCTCTTTACCAGTCACCTCCAGGCAACAATAATATGATAAGTCCTAAAACAACAAGATAGTGGTAAAGTGAGACTAACTCTTGAAATCAAGCCTGGCAACAAAGGACCAGACAAAGCCTCACAACTTGAATGAAGTAGTAACTTTTCATTTACTAAAATTTGTATAAAAGAGAAATGAGTTTTCTTTTTGAACTTAAAATTGTTAGTTATAGGAGAGCTGTCAGGCATTTCTCATTTGGGGTCCAACCTCACCTCTCAAACCAACAGACCAGACAAGGCATGGAACAAAGTGCCTGCCTTTAATAGCATCCTTTAATAGCTCATGAAGAAGATGCATGGATGCACTGCATCTCCTAGCTCTTGAGAAGACTGAAGATGATGTATTTCAGTCATAATTATCATAAGGCTTTTATCCAGGTTCATCTTGTTCTCTCTGATACTCAGCACCTTTCTTTACAACTATGAAATCACTCATTTCATACTCAGCAATTATTAACAGCTGACACAATAGTACTTCAAATAGACATAAACATTTACTACAACTGAACAGCTGATTACTTCACCTCAGCAAAATAACAAAGAAAACAGATGTAAATGTGGTACCTGAAGAAGGCAGTGCTTTGTCATGGCTCGGTAACAAGCCCTGTAGCTTTTCTCCGTAGGGCTATCTCCTAAACAGTATCCCCATTTTTTTACCATATGAAATCTCTTTGCATGCCAAATATGTGTTTCCAGCCAAATATTCTTTCTTTGCCTGCGATTAAACTCTGCTACCAAATTTATATGGCGCCTTCTAGCTTTGCGGCATTTAGTCTTCGACTGTTCTTTTTTCTGATGTACAGCTTTCTCTGCCTGTTTTTAAAAGAGAGGATACTGAAGTAAATCTCAAAAGGACAAACTTCTGCAGAAGAAAAAGACTGACATACATAAGGATACAGGAAGCATTAGCATTAAGTTATACTTTATTCTGATGTTAGCTCTCCATATTTCTTGAGGCTAACTAATGCTTTGAAACTTTATACACAAGCCAAATCTACACAAGTGCTTCAAGGTTTGACTGGAACCCATAGACAAACCAAAATCTCCACACACACACAGAAGCTTACCAGTGAACAGTAACATCTGCTACTTCCTGTGAGAATCTGAGCATCAGTATATACCCATGAACAAATGAACGTGACATTAGGAATACCTGGAGATCTGAGCAGCTCAGACTCTCAGACCGACAGGTAAGACCCTAAAGATTCTGCAATGTGTAGGAGTGAACAAGAAAGGACTGTGGTGATGTCTTGACCAAATTCTTGATAAATACCCGGTCAAGGTCTGAATTATTATGAGTGAATGCATGGCTGGAGAGGAAGGCTTAACTCAATGTTTGATTTGTCTTTTGTGAAGAGAAGTGGTAAAAGAAATAGGCACTATAAGACACACGCACACAAAAAGTTAGGATGTCCTTTGTAAGCACACCAAGGAATAGTTGACAACAGACCACTGGTTATAAAAATAGCAAAGGAATAAGAGCACAGAAAACACTGAAGCAACCCATGACATCAAAATAGAAAAACACACGAAAAAAAGAAAAATGTTCCCACCAGAACCATCATTCCACCACAGAGTAGGCAATACAAGCCACTGGACCAATGGTGACTGATTGGATCAGAGAGTCGATTGGAGAAAAAGGGATGTGGTATTGTAGATGAAAAATATATGTATTTAAGCTTATGAAGAGATAAGAGATGCTCGAGGAGAACGTTTGGATTAAAATGGTCATGATAAAAGGTCTAAGAAAAAAGAAGAAAATGCAGCAGAATTGGAACAGTTAACTTTGAAGAAGCAGAGTCCAGACACTGAAAAGGAACAGGCAAAACCTTTACAAAAGGAAATAGCTTAGGAAATATGACAAGCTGCAAGAAAACACAAAGCAAAACAGCTTGTGCAAACACACAAACTAAACCAAAAGACCTAAGGAAATAAAACATAGCAGAATTCAGCCACACCAGCATCATTTAAATAATCTAAAAAACCCCCAAGAATTACATCAGGAGTGGAAACAAGGATGCAAGAATAAGGGTGAGCATGAACAGAGAACTCAGAGAGGCTATCACGTGAAAGGGACTAAAAAAACAGAGCATAAAAGAACCAAGCATAAACATGAAATAAAAATAGATTTTTTTATCAAGGATAGAGGATATCACTAACTACGCAAAATAGCCCAGGCCATCTTCCTTCGTTCTCAGGAAACAGGACAAATTGCACCTCTTGTCATGACTAATAAAGCAAAAAGAATGCCAACCAGAGCAGTAAAAGGAGAGATACAGGTTATGAAGATCCAATAAAATACCCTCAGGAACATGTACGGAAGCACCCAAAGCAATTTCTGAATCATGGACAATTATCCTCAGGAATTCACGGGGTACGGTCTCAAAGAACTTAAAAAAGACAATGGAAAGGAAAAAAATAATGCAATAAATATATTACTCAGACAATCTTAATACATAGAAAACTTACCAAGCAAACTCACTTGATCACTTTAAGAAGTGTCTCCAGACAATAAAGTGATCAATGCCAAACATCAGACAGATCATACCACAACGAAACCCTGCTGAACCAATTTATCTTTTTTTTAAACACACAGGAAGGCCACAGTGGGTAAGGAGCAAGTAACTCCAAAAGAGCATTCTAACTAGATGTTGAGATACTGCCACAAAATGAGAGTTTCATGAGTAACAAGGAACAGCCAATTAGCAAGTCTTAAGCTGCACGCAGCCTGTCAACAACTCCAGCGTACCTCCCACGCTGGAGCTGTAACACATGAACCAGCACGTGGGTCACGAACAGGCTGTGCTGGCTTGAGGCTGGCAGGGTCACAGCTACAGCTGTGGTGGCATGAGAGGCAGACAGGGGATACTGACGATTCCTGCCTCACCTGGGACCAATGCACTGCCTGAAGAACCCCTCCTGCAGCAGACATCTTTTGAAGATGTCAAATAATCACAAAGACAAGTGGTTAGTGAGATGTACTTGAGCTACCATCTAAAAGTGAGGAGTTCCTGTGTTTTGAATCCAAATGTCAGTCAAAGTTTGAGAACTCGTGCACACAGGGAAGCTTTGCAGATAAGCTGAGGTCTGAACGTTAATAAATGTAGAGCTGAACACTGTGCATTTGCTATGCCTGCTATATAGTTTATCAAATACTATAAAGTGCACTTATACCTCTTTCCTGGCCATCTCTTGGAGCCGCCTGGGCAGGCGTTTAATATTGTGACTCATAGCTCGCCTTCGCATGTGCCTCGGTAGAGTCTGGAAAACCAGGGAGTTTGAAGACTTCTGCGCAACTGCTTTCAACATGGCATTGATCTCAGCAGCTCGAGCTTGAGCAAAGGTGGACACTGGAATAAAAAGAACTGCATCAGAGCATGACAAACAGAAAAAAAAAAAAAAAAAAAGAAGGGAACACTTTACATAAATTACTGAATTCCAGCAGAGTATTCCTAGTACATCAGTCTAATGACTTCTTGCAATATAAGCAAATACTGTATCCTGTTACTAAAGAAATTTCAGTTCTTTAGATAGTCTGAAGCTTACAGATATGGTTAAAGAAATACTCATACATGACAGAATCTTGAAGCCATGGTATAACCAACAAGTTCTATTTGCATTAAGTACTTCTTTATTAGAGTAGCAACCTTTTCAGATGGTATTCAGAAATGAAAAAAGCTTCAGTGTGGGGAAAAAAAAAGGAAGTAGTAATCTTCTTACAGACTGTTTTAAAATGACCCAATAAAAAAATCCAGATGTTGGTCTTTTTTATGCTTATGGAAGTGTATCTACTATCAGAGCACTGCCACATTTTTAAAAGCTAAACTCCTCTCCTAAATGAAATTTCTGTTAGATGAAAAGTTGTTTTAACTCACATCATGGGCAAAACCAGTTTCAATGGGTTCACTAAAAGCAGATGACTGTCAGTATTCATTTTGCCAGCAAACAGAAACAAAAATGCATATCCTTTATTACAAGCAAGTACAATTTTTCAACTCACAAGTCTGAAAGGACAAATATTTCTGTATTTTGGAGAAAATCAGGAAAAACAGAACATAGTAACAGTTCTAATTTTTGTTCTTGAACAAAAACAAAGATAGACAGCAAACTTAACCCTAGCAAGCTGCCCTGGACATATAAATTATGACCTCTTTATTATATACAAACCTGTTATGTATTTTGGCATTTCCTCAGAAACATTCTGGCGTCCTCCTTGCCATCCTCCTCTTCCTCTGCCTCTCTCTCCTCTGTTTTGCCCTTTTTGAAAATACTGTTCTTTCCTGTAAGTAGGCCCAGATGAATGATTCGAAAACAACGGCTGTTGATACTGCTGCTCAGAACGAACATCTCCTGGAGGGTTTAGAGATGAACAGAGGTAACAGAAATGCAAAGCAGTCTGAGTAACAAATAACACGCAGTCTTTCCTAATAAGATTCCATTGCACATTCCTCCTATTATATTTATCATATGTACCTGGAAAAGCCACCAGAAATCAGAAGAATTAAGTTTTTTTTTTAAAGGAAGAAATAAAAATTCTGCACTGTCCCACAGCAAGCGTGCAGTAGATCAAGTAACTTTCGCACATTCTGAAAATAGTGACCCAGTCCAGACATTGCCTCCAATACTCTAACAGACCCAACAGGAAAGACCTGACTAAAACTGGTCTATGAAACACCAGTAGTTATTTTACTATTGCCTAGTCCATGCTTTGGTACCAAATCAGCAAAGATAATATTTTTCCTGCTTGCCCCTTGTTTTTTTTTCCCATAAGCAAATGTACTTTTGACTCACTTATATGTATTTCTGTTACAGCGATAAATAAGGCAAGCATGATACATGTATGTTGGTGCAGTAAGTTACTTCTCTGGTAGAGGCATTTAAATCAATATTTAAATTAAATAACTAAAGTCTATAGTCAGCTTCCTAAGGTACAGAAATACCTTTCACCTACCAGTACTTCAAGTTTAAGAGAGCCTTGAAGTTCATTATAAAGATTAGTTTATATTCTACCTATTCAGTTAAGTCTTGGTTAGGATTTCTACTACAACTCAAGATATGGTTCTCAGGCAGCTCATGCCGGACAACTGGACTGAAAGGGCCCAGCAAGCCATTTGCATCAACCCACCCACCGCATCAAGACACATGCTTGAGGGAACATGGGGCCATACAGTTCAGGGAGCTCCTCTAGTGAAAATTAACCTGTGCATCTGGAGAAATGGGGTAACAAATTAAAAAAATCAGTTTTCAGGTTGATCAGCTTCTTATACAAGCCTATCATATTGTCCCAAATATGCTACCACTGGTATGGGGAGCCAGGAGCAAATTCATCTCTGGTAGCCTCAATTTAAGTGAACTTAAAATGACAGTGAACCTCCTTTTCGCATTTCAAATAAGCATGAAGCTGAAGTTTTATGTTCAGCAGCAATGCTGTTGCAGCCCTGGTGCAACCACACATTATGCAGAACTGCAGTAACCCAAATTAAAAAATAATTTGGGGTGGAAACAGAAGTTACTTTTTATGCAGAATAATTCCCTGATGTGAGTTCTCCACATGGCTGAGAGCAGCACTGTCCAGAGAGTGAAACGAGGAGATATCGGGGAGAAAGGGGCATATGATGCCTCTGTCAGCAGATCTGTGTAGACCTACAGCCCAAATCAGTCATGGGAAGGTGACTGGACAGCAATTAACTTGTACCACAAACACACCCTTTCACTTTCATGTTAGCCTGAGAAGAGAGGACCTAAATATTTTAATCAGAAGATGCAAGAGTGTTTCAGAAGACAGTGACCGACTCAACACCTAAAGAAAAATTAAATTATTTCAGGTACTATGTAGATCCAGAGTTTTAGAAGCCCTATTTAGATTTTTTCTTTCCTGTTTCTACAAAATAGCACTACAAAACCAAGATATTCACTGACATTGCAAAAGAATGTCATATGGATGAAAATGCGTGGTATTCAACAGGAAAGAAAATCATAACCATGTCATCTTAGAAGTTCCCTGCTACAAAGAAAGTTAGAAAACAGCGTTTAATCTGCCAGCAGCCCTTTAATGATACTCCAGAATCTTCAGACAGGGCTTACCGTAATTTGCTATGTCATTCTGTCTGCATGAGAACTCTTCAGACACTCAAATATGCAGTGACACCTCAGCATTTTTTTGTTCAACCACAAAGACGCAATTGTTCAACTTCTGAAGGCCTCACAGTAGCAATACCTATGCTTGGGGTGTTTTTTTTGGTGTTTTTGTTGTTGTTATTGTTTGGTTTTGGTTTTTTTTCCCCTCAAAACAATACAGGTAAAAAAAATAAAAACATGAAAGGGGGATAGGGATGGAACTTAAGTTCAAGTAAAGCACACAGGATGCAGGCTGAAACACAGACCGAAAAAGCATCCTGCATACAGGTTGCAAGGATCCTTCGGTCTCCAGCTGCACAGTTACCTGTGTATATAAATGCTCTGATACTGACCTCGCAACGTTGCCATTTTAAGAGAATGCCTTGGTGCCTCCTGCTAATACTCTTCCATAGATGCAGGAGCCACAAGCACCAAGAGGCAGATTGATCTGACGGAAAACCAGTGCGTTTATCACAGGGCCAGCAGGCTAAACCAGCTCCTCCTGCAGCTCCTGGGTCTGACAGGAAGAGCAGGGAGAGCACTGGACGGACGGGCTATAACATCTAAACTCACTTTAAGGCTGGAAACCGCAGTGAGCAGACCGGGATTTGTCGTGTAATCGAAGGGATGCCACAGAGAAGCGTGTGTTAACGAGCTGTGTGGCAGAACCAGGACTGAAGAAGTCAACAGGAGGGGACGAAGCCCTGGGGTGTTCCCACACCGGGTTGGCCGCGCCGGCTGCCCAGGCTGAGGGGACAGCCACCCAGCCCTGGGGACACACACACATCCCCCCTCCGCGTTCGCTCACCCTGGCCCTGGGCAGGGGGTCCCCCAGCCGTACCTCTGCTGCCGCCGCCGGGGAAGGGCCCCGGCTCGGCGGGAAGGGTGACGCTGGCCGGCTGGTTCCTCATCTTCTTGGCCCGCTTCTTCTCCCTCGCCCCGGACATCTCCGGCAGGGCCCGGGCAGCGCGCGGAAAGGAGACTCACACCAACCCGCTCCTCAGCCGGGCCGGAAGGCACCTGGCGGGAGCTGCCTATTATCTCCGTAGCGGGACAGAGCCGGGGCGACGGGGCGGGTGGACACGCGGTGCAGCAGCAGGCGGAGCGGCCTCCGACACCGGGCCGTCACGCGCTCGCGGCGCGGCCTCCACACGCGGCCGCCAGACCCTGAGCACCGCGCACGCGCACGGCGCAACGACTCTTCCCCTCCGGACTACATTTCCCAGAAGCCTCCGCGAGCCGTTAGTGGCAACGTGCGCGGCGGAACCACGCAGCGTCCCTCCCCTCCGAGGACTACATTTCCCAGAAGCCCCCGCGGGCTTGTCGCGGCAGCGTTATATTGGGCAGGCGGGGGGCACTGTTGGTATAGCGCTCAGGCAGCAGCAGCAGTTATGGCCTCGCTGGTGAAGAAAATAATCAGCACTTCTAAGGCGCCCGCTGCGCTGGGCCCCTACAGGTACGCCTGTGAGAGAGCGAGGTCTCTCGGAAGAAGCAAGAGTGCGTGAGCAGGTTTTGCCGCTTGGGTTCGAGGCGGTCCCTGGAGGGAGGTCTGTCAGGCGGCCCAAGGGGGCCGCGGTGCGGGAGCCCTCCGAACAGGGACTGGTCTGCTCCCCGGGAACCCCCCAGGGACAGCTGCGGCACCAAAGGGGTTGCGGTGCCAGCGGGAAACTATAGCCCGGCTGCCAGGGGTCCTGGTCGTTTTAGGAGAGGTTGTAAGATGTTTCTCAAAAAGTAAGTTAGGGGAAATAATTATGGAATTAGTGATGAGCAGTGAATGGAAACAAACAAACAAAGCAAACAAAACAAACAAAAATATGCAAGAGAAAGAATGATTCCTCTCAAGGGGAAAAAAAGCTTGCTTAGAAAAAAGCGAGTTACAGAGGCAAGCTGGCAGTGCCTGCTGGCTCCGGAGGTGATGGACAGTGAAGGTCGGACCCGACCCAGGACGTGCTTTGGCAGCTGGAGACTTCACTGCCTGGGGACTGCAAATCTTCCCTTATTTTGAATGTGGCTGCCAGCAGGTTATAAATGCTTTTCCATCTAAAAACTAACAGCTGTAAAAGTACATGAGATGTTGTTAAATGTTTTCATAGGTTGTTAGCACCAACAGCTCTGAATGCAGTAAAAAAAATAAATCCCTATTTTAATTGGAGAAAGGCTTCTCTGCTACCTTGATGTGAAAAAAATGTTCAGTAGCTGTGATAGACTCTTATATCTAAGGTTCTGATTGATTTTTATCAGGGCATTTTCTAAGAGCTTTTAATTTTCCATTCAAGCTTTGTTTTCCTAATATTAACACAGAGTCCTTTGGTTTAAACTCTTCTTGTAGCATTTTGGTGCTGTCCAGGTGCATTTTTTTGTCTTCATTACTTTGGAACTGAGCTTTCAGAGCTTCAAACTGTGTGTCCTTTTAGGAATCATACAGATTGAGAAATACAAAGTGTAGAAGCAGAGAGACGTGACATAATGTTTAACTTCTGTAAACAATAAACTGTTGGCGCATTGCAGCCAGGGGCCTGGCATCACTTGTAGTTAGAAAAACATCTAAGACGTGGGAAGGCAACAGTACTTTAGCTGCACAAACACACACCAACTGGCCACAAATGCACCCCAACTGGCCTAGCCTGCAGCATAGCACCCCACTTCTGTTGTGGCTTAACTGCACTCCAGCGTTTTGTGCTTATTGGTAGTTCTTGATGAAATATTGCCTATTATGTAGCCTGTTAATTGTGTAACAGTTCTAACATCAATAAGTTTATCACTAACTTAGTTTATCAGATTTTGGCAAACTTGTCAAAGTCCAGTGAGCAAAAGCTGCACAAGGACTAACTGCTGCATCTCTGCTGTGGACTCTGAGCATGGTAACAGATCAATGAGGTCTTAATATGGAAGGGAAAATTGGCATGTATGGGCTGCATTCCTGGTTCAGCTACAGCCCTTCAGTATGCTTTTTGGTGACCTGTTTTAAATGTATTTTTGTATTTGCTTTACTGCATCCAATTTCCAGTACCTTGAGATAGGTAGGTAGATATATAAAGACTCATGTGTGAGTATGTATGTGTGTGTGTATATATATTTCTCATTAATTATATTAAACTTTTAAAGAGATACTGCTCTTATGTTTGTGTTAAGAATATCTGATTTCTTTGCAGTCCTTGTCTTTAAGAGTGTGCTTCTTAACACCCTCTCTCTGATGGATGATGTTCTTCTGAGGTTGCTGTGTCCGTCCAGATACGCACTTAGGCATACTGAAACCTGAATTACTTCAGGCACATACTCAGATCTCTGCTGAATCAGAGATTAAAGAGTAGCTACAGCTGACCCTAGTTATAGGATACATCTGCAGTTAAGGTCTGATTGTGGTTTGTGTAGTTGAAGTTTCTCTGAAGTTCACTCATGCGTTTGCCTACAGTAGAATGATGCCCTTCAGTAGGTAAATTGTTAACAGTCTCAGTGAATGGAGGATTCCACCTGTGAGCATATCAAGAGAAGAAAGTTGGGGAGCAGGGGAGGGGGACCCACTAAGACTGCTGCAGATGTTGATCAGGCAGTGGTATCAGAAGGCTTCAGCTTGTCATTTCTCCAGTTATTTGTGATTTAGGACTGTTCAAAGGCCTTTGTTGGGATAAATATTTCATTGTGTCATTTGCTTTATAATAAGCTGTACAAGACAATCTCCTTTTAGAGAGCTCTTACCTTCCTGTTGCGTGGTTCTTTGTGCTTCAAACTGAAACAGAAGCTTGTGGTCCAAAGGCCTGTGCCTCAAACAAAGCAGGACGTGGTAGGAAAGAAAATAAATTAAAGAAGCCTGTGTGTTTGGTTCATAAACACATTTTCTATCAACAAGATTATATCAGGTAGAAAACCACTTCACTTGTTTCTCTTCTTTAAATGTTGTAGTTTTGTGATTTACTCCAGTTCTGTTAGTTGGTGGTGGAATTTTCACCATATGGGATATTTTACTATATCACATGAGTTACGGACTATTTTTTCCCCTTATGAAATTACAGAATAATGGGGTAAAAGATGGGAGTGACGGTGTTCTTTGGATTGCCTAACTGTAATCATTTTACTGAGTCCCTAAATTGGGTTGGTCCCCTGTGAAGTCAATGAATTGAGTCAATCTCAGTTAAGAGGAGAGATGTAATAAAATTGTTCTCTGAAAGAGTCCCTCTCTTCCTTAACATTAAAGGGAAGCTAACCTTTGAATTTAGATACTTAAGGGAGGTGCCTAACTCTAGTTTGCATAACTTGAGAGGATTGTTGAACTGTCAAAACAATGCATTTCCTTGTGGAATGGGAAGAGAAAAGATAACAGTGCTGAAATGCCATGAACACTTTCAAAGAATCTTTCTCTAATTTCTTTGCAGAATATCTTTAATTACTAGCTGAAGGGGAGTAAATTATGTCTCTTGCATAATGTTCGCTAGATAGTCTAAATCTTTGTTTTGGTATTTTAATCTCTTCATGGCAATTAGAGACCTTAATAGTTGCTGACTCTACTTAGCAAAAACACACTTGACACTTATAAAAATGTTTTGCAAATACCTTGAATTCTGCATTCTTCTGAGTTAACCCAGCCAACAGGTCACTTGGGTTATTTAGTGAGAATGATTGTTCTGGGAATGGAGTTGTGAAGGTATTGTGCTGACTGGCAAAATTAATAACTCTGGAGGAATACTGCCAGAGAACTAGTGTGCAGGGCTTCACCTCACAGCTCTAACTCATTATCATGGTACCTGCTTCAGAAGAAAAATGTTGAATTTTCTAATCAGCTCTCATAATTTTTCTTTCTGGTGGTGTTGGTTTTTTGTTGGTGATGGGTTTTGTTTGTTTTCTTCATTGCACTGCAGCTGAGATGTGGATGAAAGGTATAGTCTGCCTCTTGAACTAGGATGGAATATTTATCTGAGCAGGTGTAAAAAATGTGTTTATTTACTCTGCCTGCCCTCTGTGCTATCTGCAGTGCAAAAGCTCTGTAGCTCAGTTCAGTGTTGTGTCTTTGTGAGAAACAGGGTTTATTTCCTCAAAACTAGAGCTATGTGCTTCCATAGGTCATCTAATCCCAGCTCTCCCAAAGCATAAGCAGACAGAATGTCCAAACCTGTACATGCGTAACCTCAGTCCTCTTTCTGAGATATTATAAACTCCTGAAGAAAATGCAAAATGTGCTTTTAGATAGTTAATTGTTTTGATGGGGAAACATTAAACCTAAAATGTCACTTATGTTTTCAGCCAAGCAGTGCTGGTGGACCGGACGATGTATATTGCAGGACAGATAGGAACAGAACCTTCCACTGGGCAGCTTGTCCCTGGAGGGGCAAAGGAAGAAGCTAGGCAGGTAAGTTGTCTTCTAGCAATAAACTTTTCATGGTGTTTGCATGTGCTTAGTTGAACATGGACTCAGGAGAAATTGAAGAGGCCTGAAGAACACATTTCACAACTTCCAAGATGGGGGGAAGAGCAGGAGGAAATAATTCCATCCTAATCTTGTTTTTTTTTCCACTCAAACAATTAGAGGTCAGGAGAGGAATCTGTATTTTGTGTAGGAAAGAATTGGTGTTGGTAACAAAGGTTCAGACCCCAGTTAAAAACCTTGGCTTGAGTTGGGGAAAGATTTGTTCTCCTAGCAGCAAAGAGGTGGTGTGAAGTAAATGCATGATGCAGCTCCATCTCATCCTATTACAGGTAATCAATGGATGGTTTAATCCTTGTTTATTAGAAGCTCCCTTTGATTAGTGTGTTTTGTTCTTTTTTCTTGCCCATTGAAGACCATTGAAGATTTTCTGGGTGAACTTATACTATAACATGGATGTAGCCAAGTTACAACTCATATTTATATATTATTCATATTACATATTACTCATATTTACGTATTTACCCAGCTGGTATTTAAAGTTTTGTGTCTCATTTTTCATTAGGCTCTAAAGAACATGGGAGAAATCCTGAAAGCTGCGGGCTGTGACTATAGCAATGGTAAGTGCTGCTCTGATGGTGGCAAACCTGGTTGTTTTCACCTGGGCTAAAACAAATTGCTGTATGCTAAACATTCAGTTGTTATCACTATCTGGAAGAAATGAAAGGAATCATGAGTCTGGGTTAAAAAAATAGTCTTTGCAATGGGTATCGATGGAATACTGCCTTTCACCAAAAGTTTCTGCCCATGGTGCTAATATTTTAACTCTAACTGGGAAAGCTCAGGCATAGACAAAGCTGCAACCAACTGCAGGTATTTCCTAGGCTTTGCTCCAGGTAAAAGAAGGTTTATATCTATGGTGTTAATATTCTAAGCACTTTCAATACTTTTTTGGGGGGAGGACTTTGTGGAACCAGACCAGGATTAATGGTGGCTTGGGTAGTCATGGGTAAAACATTCTAGCATAGGCTATATTTTCAGGCCTTTGTTGGACTTTTCTTTTGACAGTAGATATTATATATGATATAATTTATTGCCAACAGTTGGCTTACAACAGCTTTTTTAATGTACCTGCTTACCGATTTTGTGCCTCTTGGAAGAATTTGGTTTAGACTGAAATTTAAAATGGATATTTTTCTGAGCTGGTCAGGAATGTTTAATTCCTTCAAGTTTTATTATGTACTAGGCATTCAGATTTTTTTTTTAGGTGGCAACTATCTAGGTGGTCAATATCTGTATGCAAAACTTATGAAAGTGTTTAGAACACGCAAGAGAAACTTATTTAATAAAAGTAAGAAATGCACTAAAGATTTTCAACTTTTGCATACAAGTTAGGGGTCTAAAAATAACTGTGGTTATGTAATTTTTAGTTGTGAAGGCTACGGTTTTGATGGCAGACATGAAGGACTTCAATGATATTAATGATATTTACAAACAGTGTAAGTAGATTTTTGTTGTTGTTTCTGTTTGACTAGTATTGCTTGTGTAACAAATTATATTCACGGTAAGGAAAATGTTTTAGTGATTCAGATGATGTAGTTCCAGACTTTTTTGAGATTTCAGTAAAAATAACATTAAAAAAATAATTGCGAGCCCCAGTTCAAGTACAGCATAATTTCCTGTGCCTTCATGTCCTACCACACCATGACTCACTGTCATGGTAAGATCAGCCCCTGCTGTCCCTACAGTTTGATGTTCTGTGCCTCTAGCTGTGTTATCCCAATATAATTCTACTGTAGACACCCTTCAAATACTTAATTTTAGATTTTGTATTTCTATTTCTTTAGAGTCTGTGTGTATCTTTGAATGATTTGTGGGTTATTGTTAAAGGTTTCACTTTTTGTACAAGGATGAGCCATGCTGCTCCACTTGAGAATAGAAGAATAATGCTTGTTTTACAGAATTGGATGTAGAATGAAATAGGTGATTCCAATGAGCCATATTATGCAAAGAACTTGGGAGAGTATGCACATAAGCTCCTTATTTATATAGCTTTGGGTTTTAATTAGATAGCAATATCTGGTCTTGAATGAAGTCTTGTATTGTTGAGCTACCAACAGAGTGTTCTGCATGTCAAAATGGGATTGTGTTTAAGCAGGGTAAAAACAGCCCAGCTGGATACTTACTTACTTGTTGCCTCCTACCTGTAGTTCAACACGCACTTACCTTGCTGTTCTTTGATCATGGGTCCAGGCCTAATTAGGAATGGAGGAGTAAGTCAAGGGGCTGTCTTTCCTCTGCTTTCATTTAATATGAGTAAGGTTCCCCCCCCTGTTGACTTTATGTAAATTTCAGATCTTTGCTCTTTTGGCAGAGGGGCATCTTTCTCCCTCTTGCTCTCTGAAAGAGCCCTCTCCCACCTTTCTGATTTAATCTTTCTTTTTTGGCAAAATTGGTCATGCTGTGTCAGTAGGGTGCAGGTTATTACTGGCCGTGAGATCATGACTGTGGCTGGCTCCTTGATGATGAATGGTAGCTTGCTGAGATGTTAGAGCAGTCAGTGGAAAAAAAAAAAAGGGGGGGGGGCGGGGGGCGGGGGAACGGGACAATAACTGGCACAGAAGACTATTTGTCTTGTAGCCTTGAACCTGAAACTGTTCTGATGACTTCATTTTGCACAGATGGCTTTGAACTGTGTTTTTTCAAGCAAAGTAAAGTGATTGGTGGATGTTTCTGTTTAAATTGCAGTTTTTAAGACAAACTTTCCAGCCAGAGCAGCCTATCAGGTTGCTGCTTTGCCAAAAGTAAGTGTCACTTTTCTGCCTACAAAAAAAATATTCTGAAACTCTTTACTTCTGAAGCATTCTGACAGCTTTTCTTATTCTGGAATAGTTTCAATTGCAATTATTGCAATAATAATCTTAAGTATTTAGCTTTTGTTTCTACATAAACCTGGCTTCTTCCCACAGATAAGAGATCTGATAATGAGACATTTCTGTATGATGGAAGATGGCTACAACACTAGAAATAAGGGGTTATGATACTGAAAGAAGTATAAAGTGAATTTTCAATATTACTTTACATTGCCAAATTAGTAATACAACTGTCAGAAGTATAATCACCCTCACATGCCACTCTGTTCTTACAAGGTTGTGTTATACATCCAGTTGCTTTGTGAAATAGGTGTATTAAATTCCTAATATGTTTCTTCACTGTTTTCTCACAGGGTGCCCGAGTTGAGATTGAAGCTATTGCCATCCAGGGACCCCTCCAAGATGCTTCAGCCTGACTATAAATAGAGACTGAATATCCTACAACAGCAGTTTTAGATCTAATATTTCTGCCTTACATCCTATTCCTACAATGACTGTCAGCAGTTACATACAGTCAAAAGCACTAAACTTACCAAGGAAAGGTGCTTTCTTCTGGATTGTAGCCTTGGATTCTCTAAAGTCTGAGTTTATGGTGAGTTCTCTGCCAGCAAAGCCTGAAACCTCTGGGAGGTTGATTGCAGGACAGGGCCCTTGCTTTGTGATGGTGACTGGATATTCAGGTATTAAAGTACACCTTTGGGTGAGCATATGACAGTTATACTGCGAGTGATCTGGACATGAAAAACTGTAATGACTTGTAATAATAGATTTTTAGTAACTATTTTAAATAAGGAAAAATGACAAATAGGAAAATGGAACACTTCAATTGCTTAGTATACATTTTCACTTCTGTATTTCGGAGGATTTTGTTGTATTTGTTTCTGAACTGTCTTAAATGATTTCTTTACAGAATAGATCACTGTTGGGACTCTACTCATATTTTGTTCATATGGAATCAATTGCTTAAGAAAGTCAATACTAATTTCAGAGATAAGAAATTTATGCTGTTCTGAAGTGCTAACTTTATAAATCAGCTGCAAATGAATCTCTGTAAGCTTTTTCTTACTCTTTTTCATAGCAATTCAACTTTGACTATATTTTGATTTTTTTTTTTTTAAAGACATTCCAAGTGTATGAGGGAAGATATCCTATTTAATGAGAATAAATAAATGATAATTGAATCTGTAAAAAATGTGCTTGTCTCTTCTGGGAACAAACTTTTCCTGTTTATGCTCTGATACTCCATTACAAAAAAGCCCCTATCTTGCTTCTTCAATAAGAAATCATTCAAATGAAAAGAATAGCTTTATCTCCTAATAGCTAAGGATGAAAATAATCTTTAAAGACAGGAAGCTTTCAGCTACCATGGCACTAGTTCTTTGCATTTTTCTCTTCATTAAAGACAGAACATCAGCTTGATGGGGTCATTAAGCAATATTGAGAAGTCAGACTGGTGATGCTAGTAAGTTATCTTTGCATTTATCTTCTGTCTAAGCAAGTAGAAATGGATACCATATTTTTAAAGAACTAGTTTGAACGTCATCTGTCTCATGGTAAAGTTGATTCCCTGTCTTCCACACAGCGATATGCCTGAGAATAGTGCTGGTTTTATTGATGGAAAATGAACAGAATTTCTCTTTGTAATCTGTTCACTTCAACATGCTTTTTTTTTTTCTCTTCAGTGAAGATTATATATAATTATATATAATTATAGATAATTATATATATATATAGGTACAGTGACAGTAGCATTATCTCATATCTTCACTTTCTTTGTGTAGAAAGTAAAAGTAGCTACATACAGCAGCCTGCAGAATGTACCATTTCAGTGGTAGGGAACTATATGGGCTTTATCAAATGTACTGTAAGAGGGAGCCCTGTAGGCTGCTCCTGCCAGAGGCTGCTGTTTGTATGTGAGAGGGTTGTGACTTCAGAATCTGCTTCTAGTCCCATATTGTGTGACCACCTCACTCAGCACAGTAATCCACAAAACCAGCAATAGCAAGGAGAGGGTGTAACACTGGTTTGCCACAGGTCAAGACGCAGTACTTTGAGTTCAGCTGTCCAACAACTGAAATCCAAACTTCATTTCTCATGAGTGCATGTCATTTGTTTTCTGTGTATCATGCCTACCAGTGGTTATCTTGTGTAGTGTTTAATTTGTTGATGATTTTCACATGGTAAGTGTGCAGGAAAAATCCCATCTGGCAGCACTGTGTCTGCCTTTGCATGACTAAGCAGTTAGTGTCTTGTCCGAAAACCCCCTTGCACTCAATACCACAGCCCTGTTGTGTGAATTATCTTCCATCCCTGGATAAACCGTAAGTGTCCCACTTGTGGTTTCTCACCTTCCTGCTTGTAAGATGTGTTTTCCAGCTCTTGCACTCCAGTTACAGTATTTCACTAATTCTATTTCATATTTTTCATGCATTCCTGGTATCACTTCAGCATATACCAGAAAGGCAGTTAGAAAGCTGTGAGAAGAGTCAATCCTACTTATCCCTTCTAGATATGGTGTGAAATGGCCATTCCTTCTGATTTCTACAAAGCTTGTAAATTATCTTTTTTCTATACAGACTAATAATGAGACTGTGACAGCATGTAAGATGGATTTTACAGCATTATTTTGCTTTCCCTTGACAAAACGGGAGATATTTGTGTTAGAAGCAAAGCAATGCTTTCAGTATTTCAAACATGAGCTTCCAAGCAACAATATTTGAAAAGTACCTGACTTTTCTGCATATAAACTTCCTATATGTAAACTTTATTAGTCTTGGCTTCTGCTCTTCTTTTCTCTCCTCAGCTATGTTATTGTCTATGCTCTATAGCTCTGACTTCAGAAGCAATCCCACCTAAGAAAAAAACATAACCAGACTTACAGAATAGTTTGGCATGCACGGGACCTCCAAAGCTCATTTAGTCCAACACCCCTGTAATGAGCAGGGACATCTGCAACTGGATCAGGTTGTGCAGAGCCCCTTCTAGCCTGGTCTTGAATGTCTCCAGGGATGGGGCATCTACCACATCTCTGGGCAAGACCTTAGAAAAGAGCCGATACTAACATGAGTATGACTTTTTAGGAAATGTAGAGCAAATGTTGCTTCACTTTGTCAGTTAAGAATAATTAATGTAATTGAACTGAGTCAATTTGAACAGGTTCCCAATTTATATTTGTGTTTCTCTGTTACAGTTTTGCTCACGTATAATTACTTTGTTGGAATATATTTAACTTACTTGTAGCAGATTTAATTAAAATTCACCTTCAGCAGATTTCAATAGTGTTGAACCGGAGCTAAATTCGGCCTTGTGTCCTTGCTATGGTTCTCCCTTCTTACCTCTCACATTATTCTCCACTGTGATATCTGCCTGCCTTACTTGGGTTATGCTGCCTCTTTGCCAGCCTAACACTAGATGGCAGGTGGGGGTTTGGGAGGCTTTTTGTTGTTTATTTTTTTTTTCCTTTCTTTGTGCTGACTTGTTCATTTGCTGATGTAAGTCCTTTGTAGAACTCCTTTGTCTTCAGTGGTACAAGGGATGTGAGTACCCCATTGCTTTACCCAGTAAGGTAGAGTTGCAGGCTGCAACGTAAGCGAAGCATCTGAAAAAAATGAGTGCTGGAATGCAGCTAAGAAGAAACAACAACTGCTGCTAAAAATGTTTGTGGCAGTTAAGTAGGTGCCACTCAAAAAAAAAGAGAAGTCGGGAACTAAAATCCACTTTTATCTCCATGATTCTTTAGCTTTTAGCTGGAGACCAATTGCACGGTTTCCTGAATGCCTGAGGCCTAAATATGTATTCTTCAGGTACAGGATTTCTAGAATAACTGAAAAAAACTCTTATTTACAGCTCCAACATAGCAGTTATTAACATGAACAATCAGCCTTCCAAAGAGATGTTTAAAAATTTTATTTTTTTTAAGGAAAGTTGTATTATTGAATTCTATTATTTAAGATAGCAAAGGCTAAGCCCCATAATGACCCAATATGACAAGGAAGTATTGTGGATATCTCCTAGGTCTTATTTCAGCAAAGTATACAAACATTAAAGAAATCTCTGTCAACTAGAGCTAAGTTAAACTTAGGGTTTTTTGTTTGCTAGACTGAGTTGTTGCATGCAAAATATGAAGCTGCAATTCAGCTTGTGGCAAACTAATCTCACCATTTAAAATTTGGTTTAATCACATATAACTTAAAAAAAAAAAAAAGCCCTCTATTTCTGTGAAAGTAAAATAATGCTTAAATTTGCATGTTCTATCAGATGTTTCTTTTAGTATTTTTTTTCTCTGAATGATTATATTCTCTACAGATTAAACAATGCAAAAATAAACCTCAGTACATAATTTCAATAAAATTTTGTTCTCTCCTAAAACATATAGCCAAACTTAAACTGCCGTGATCTGCTCCAAGCACCTTGCTCTTGCTGCAGTTTTTACCTGAAAGCAGTTCAGCATTGAGTGAAAGAGACAGCCCCAGCCAGGTTGCCAAGTACCTTCCCAGATCTAAACACAGCATGCATACACCTCTGCACAGAGCTGACAGGGTGCAAATTTAACCTTTTCCTGTTCTAGGGCTGTGTTTATTGGTGATTGAAACAAAATTCCTTCTAGAACTTTCTTGTTAGCTTGGAAATCGTTCCTTCAGCTGACTTGCCCAGCACACCATGCAGCATGGAATGATTACCTCTGCCTTAGATGAAGTTAAGGGCTGAACATTGTCTAGTGTTTGCTAAACAGTTCTGAAAATGGGTCTGTATTGTGATTATGGCAAAAAATAATAATAATTTAAAAAAATTAAAAAGCTAGGGCATATTGCCCTATCTCTGGAGGTATATCTGGTAAA
This sequence comes from Streptopelia decaocto, assembly GCF_964273445.1. Lineage (NCBI taxonomy): Eukaryota > Metazoa > Chordata > Aves > Columbiformes > Columbidae > Streptopelia > Streptopelia decaocto. The sequence goes on from NC_138655.1 coordinate 23,862,333, forward strand.
TACAGACATCGGAGCATAACCTCTTCTCAGCCTTAACATGAGAAAGCTCTTTGAACCACAGACTAATTTCTGCCCTTGTCAATCTTGGTGATGCCTGCAGGTTTGCAGAGGCAAATAATCACACAGCTTTTGGCCCTTTATGCATAGTATGTGCTTTGGTAGCTCACAGATGAGGTACACCAGGCCCCCAAGTAGGCAGGAATGTTTAGCATACATCTAGCAGCCAAATTCTGATCTTGTGGCAATTTAAGTGATTTAGCATTTAATGTTTAGTACAGTGTCAAGCATATTTCATATTTTAGAAAGGAAAAAGCAAAATAGCTTTAATATGTTGTAATCACAGAGTATGTAAGGACTGAAGATGACTGTGAAGGGCTGACACTGTTGAGTCATTACCTGGCTTATACTCCTCTTGTTTCCAATAAGCATTGCTTAATGATTTGAAAAAGTCAAACAGTGAGGTAAGAACATATATTGCCATCTGTCTGCCCTATAGCAACAGTGGCAGAAAGAGGTGCTCTGAGGTGAGCAGGTTATCTTGACTCCCTTGTATCTTCATATTTTATTTCCAAGTGCAGTCTCCTCTGTTGCTATTAATACTACTGCTCTCTGACACAGGACTCCTCATGGTTTATGCTTTCAAATTGTCCAGTGTAGCTGGTCAAACTGGACCTCATGATCTAACATGCAACTTGCATGCCCCACTGATTTCACGGCCTGTGTTTGGGAGCTGGTCTGTGATGGTGCCTGAGCTGAATTCCCAGCTTGCAGAAGGAAACCAGCCATGAGATGCAGCTGATGGCGGAAGTTCTTGGGGCTTCCTGGGCCCTGGCTGTGCCCCCAACTTCTATCACCCTGGTGAGACCATACCTGGAATATTGTGTCCAGTTCTGGGCCCCTCAGTTCAAGAAGGACAGGGAACTGCTGGAGAGAGTCCAGCGCAGGGCAACAAAGATGATTAAGGGGGTGGAGCATCTCCCTTAAGAGGAAAGGCTGAGGGAGCTGGGTCTCTTTAGCTTGGAGAAGAGGAGACTGAGGGGTGACCTTATTAACGTTTACAAATATATAAAGGGTGAGTGTCACGAGGATGGAGTCAGGTTCTTCTCAGTGACAACCAGTGATAGGACAAGGGGTAATGGGTTCAAACTGGAACACGAGCGGTTCCACTTAAATATGAGAAGAAACTTCTCAGTGAGGGTAACAGAGCCTGGAACAGGCTGCCCAGGGGGGTTGTGGAGTCTCCTACTCTGCAGACATTCCTGTGTAACCTCATCCAGGTGTTCCTGCTCCAGCAGGAGGATTTGAGGTCCCTTCCAATCCCAAACATTCTGTGATTCTGTGATTATAGAAGGCTAGTGAAAATAAAAACACTGCAACATCCACCTACCAAAAAATCCTAAAAAGAAAAAAAAAGTATGCATTTTGGTTCTAAAAGTTCATGGTGTTTCCTAAAGAAAGGTAACATTAAATGAAGCTGGTATTAAATTATGCTGACAGGTTTGTAAGAGTGCTGTTAAGCAGAAAACCTTAGATTTAGTGATTTAGCCAAGGAATATCAGCTTATAGAAAAGGCTGATAGGCCAAGGATATCAATTAGATTATTTAATACAAGCTGAAGTTAGCTGGGGTCAGATGTGCACATGCATAACAAAAATTAGCTCATACAGGGGATTTGTATAATTTTCTGGTGACTGTAAAAATGTTGTGAAGCCCTTTTATACAATAAAGCTAATAAAATACCAACATGTGCTTGTCATTTTTAGATAACTGACCTTATCTCTTTATGCCAGAGAATCCTGTAAACACAGACCCCAATAATGGTATGTGGTGCCTTTGCAACATTCGCCATCAGAACAAATTTCTTCTCTCTGCCTGATCCATAACACCAATTATATTCAAGGCCTGTTTTCACAGGAAATTTGTTTGCAAGCTTTGCCATGCATCTTCAGCTCCAAAATGATTATTTAGCATTTTGGAAAATAACCAAGACAGTCCCTGATAGCTTACTTCTTCTGGAGGACAGCATTACAGGGAAATACACTAGCGGACTTCTCATTTGGGAACAGGCTTATATATGACTCTGGTTAGAAATCTATTTTAGAAGCTACAAATGTGTATGAGGAGTTACACAGCTAATGACAGGTTAATAATCACGATGAATGCTAACAGCCGTGAAGTTATCTTTATATTTTAAGGATGCTAGAATTTATAAGCCTGAAACATCCAACTCATAGTTAAAAATATCCTCTTTTCCCTGTTTTTGCAAAAGCCACCACATATATTGTACTACAAGCTGTGCAATAAAATCGTGTTAAAAATGGAGAGTGAGCAGCAAACACCCAGTTGGTTCCTGGACGTTGCACCTGGTCTATGTTCCATTTTCCAGAAGAATAGCCTCTGCATTTAGTTACAGCTGGTAGATGGGCACTTTGATCTTCCAGTCCTCTACATGCTTTACACTTCAGCAGCTCCATACAGTGGTAGTACAGGCACCCAAGAAATTGCCTGCATACTACCATTAAACAACAACAAAAAAGCTACACTGTATTCTTTACCCTATAGAATGCTGGTTTAAAGTTTCGAAGGTTTGAAGCTAGTTATCTGAACCTGGAAAAAATCCTAATTGAAAACTGAATGGTTATACTGCCATTGGAAAATCATCCTCCTGTGCTAGCTGTGTACGGAAGGCCCTCCGGAGCAGGCAGGTGAAAGTTCACGTATTTCAAACACTTGAAGTCTTGGCAGCTTGACTTCAAAAAATACATATTATATAAAACTTTTTCTGATGCCTCTTGCCTGTGGCTTGTGGCTCAATCCATAGAAGCTTTTCTATTTTCCCAAGCCAATAAAATTTAAAAGTGTTCATGCGGACAGAAGAGCAGGCCCAGGATGAGGGTGGTCATAGAGACATAACTTCTATTCCTTGTTATTAGCTGTCTCTGAAACACATGGAAAAAATAATTTGACAATTAATGGAGGGTACAACTTGATATTCACTAAATCTTACAGCAATTCGAAGTGAAGGCTCCTTGGGAGCATCACAGGATGAAGGGGATATCTCCTATCTACTTTTCTCCCACATCTGTAAGGATGTTCTATGTGGACCTGAAGCAGCCCCTGGCTCTGCTCCCTCCTCCTCTGTCCCATTCACACACAGCCTTCCCCTTACAGACATTAGCATCACCTCCATGAAATCCAGTTATGCTGCAACAGTCTTATGCTCCTCCTCACCCTTCTGCCTTTCCTCTTAAACAACTTTTGAAGTCACTGCGTAATTTCAGTCATATTTGACATGGAGGTAGAGATCTCATGGACATTAAATCTTAAATAAGGACAAAGGACATAAGTTCAAGTACAGGGTATTCCATTTAAGTGTAAGAAAACAATTTTTTTTAAGGACAATTGATCAATTAGAACAGGCTCCCACAGAATTCATGGAGTCTACACCCTTGGGGATATTCAAAACACAAGCAGACAACAGGTTCCAGCTGACCCTGCTTTGAGCAGAGGAGCTGGACTAAACAAGCTCCAGAGGTAACTTCCTACCTCAACTATTCCATGACAAGGTATGATTGAGGAACTCCACCCAGCCCCTGAAACTGCATGTTGGCCAGGAGCAGCTAAGAAGCTATGAGTCTCCCTTGCTTTCTTTATAGCTATAAGATGGTACCCAAGGGGATGAGTGGCAGAAATCATAGTGTTGTACTGCTCCAGCTCAAGGTACTTCTTTCCCAGCCAGAAGACCCTGCAAGGATAGGCTGGGAACATGGAAACATGAGATTTCTTTGTAGCAAATGATGGTACTGCCACAAAGCTGGGTAGGGAATACAGGGAAGGTGGGAATTCTGCAGCAGAATACAGGTGATGGGAGAGAGACGTCCAACTGCAGTGACTCTCTGTGACAGACTCTGACATTAATTTGCATGAACATTGCTAATATAGTATGGAAAAAAAATACCCTTTAGTTGTTTTGAATTCAACAGACTTACTGAACTGGACCTCAGCTACCTTCAGAGCAGTATTACACATGCCCTAGAATCAACTCAGACCCTCTAAGTCATGCCCTCTCAGAGGCAAGGCTCTGAATGTTTCTCATCGCTCTCAAAGTAAGAATTTTTCCATTCCCTTTAGCGATCTTGCTTCCCTGCCCAGAATCTTGTTCTAGTTCGTCAATATCCTTTCGAGATGGAAGAATTGCTCCCTTACACAACAGCAACCCAGATTTAAATGGCCACTGTTCCGTTCTTAATGTTGTTTGCTTTTCTTGCCCACAGCTGTTCTCTGAGCTGTCTGCACCATACACAACTACCATCTGAAATGTATTATGGACATAGAAGCAGGGCTGCTCTTTCTGCTTTCTTACAAAACTGTAGGTGAGAATATTGTCAAAGCAGGTAAACGCAGAAAGTAAGTATTTAAATAAAGCTGTAATTGCTACTTGATGAAATCTCTTACTCTTCAGGAGCAGGATGCTGTTCTTTGAGGTTTCCCAGAAGCAAGTTAAGTGCCTTGCTGAACTCACAGAACAGACAGATAGTTATTTGCAAAAGCATACAGGCAACACATTAAAAACCAGTAGAGCTGATAAACTTTTTCAGATTTCACAGACAAGCTATATGGCATAAGTATAAAGATTCTGCAAGAGCACAGCTGCCAATGGTTGACGATAGTTTGTCTTCACAGGCTAGCTTAAAAAGTAAAAGTATAAAGCCAACCAGCTGTTACATAGATGAGAATTTTAGGGAGGTGAGTGCTTGGTTTTGGTTTGTTGTTTTGGTTTTTTTTTTTGATCACTGCTTATCTAATTCTACTTGAGTAATCACAAGGTCATAAAGGCACATACGCCTTGACCAAACTGCCTGACCACCACTCTGCTGTTTTTCCAGGCTGCAGCGCTCACGCTGCAAACCTTTTTCCTTTATTCCACAGCACAGGTGGAACATGCTGGCTTGCTGCTGTCAGCTCGAAGGCTGGAGCAGGTACTGGCCCTGAGAGGAACGAAAGACGTCTCATCCCAGGTGCAAGAGGTTCATCTGGAAGTCATGAAGGTGCTGGTTTAAGGTATGTCCCACCCTTCCTGCTGAAGCTGTCCTCTTCCGAATTATAGAAATAGCCCAGAAAAATTTTGAGCACAGCTACGTAGGCCAGTGGTTGGGAGGGAGGGGAGAGGGGAAAAGTGGTTTCAATCATTGTAGTAACATTCCATGGGGGAAGGGAAGAGGTCTCTGCATTGCTCTACTCATCCTTTTCTACATTACAGCAAAACGCCAGGGTAACCTCTGCCTTCTGGGGCACGCAAATACCTTACATGGTGAACTCAAAATAAATGCAGAGGGTTCTTAGTGAATGTGGAGGAAGAAGAAATAACTTTTGCAGAAAGACTGTGATGACAGAATTGTGAACATCATTTCCAAATCTGCTGCAAGGACAGTCCTATCCCCTTGAATTCTTCTCCTCACTGGTGTGATGATTTTCCAAAAGCACTTTATGTGGCATGTGACTTTTTCTTCCCACCATGTCACTGCATTTGCTGTGCAATGTGCTTTCATCTCAGCCCTACATTGCTGATTTCTGCTGATAAAGAGAATGAGGGGATCTAAAATGACTGTCTGGCACAGAATGGAAATCACAAAGCAGTGTTAAGACATTAGTGTGCAGATAATAATGAGCTGAATCATGATTTTAACACAGGTTTTTATTTTCTAAGACTGCATGTTACAGTCTAGCATTCTCCCCAAAGTGGGTTAATTTATCACCAGTATCACTCATGGTATTATAGAAAGATGACAACCCATGTAAAAAGCATGACTTCCAATTGATTGCTTCCAAATATATTTCTTAATGTAAACAAAAATATTTATGATTCTCTCTCTTGTGTTAAAATGCAGAAAGCAGCTGTAAGCCATCAGCAGTATGGCAAGATGTACTCATTAAGGACAACACAGTCTCTTGTGTCTCCTAAACAATAACCCACGTGGTCCTTCCCTCCTCTGTCAACATACCTATCTCTGTCGCTGCTGCATCATCCACAGCTTCTCCTGTTTCGTCTTCTTTTGTTTCAGGCCCTCCACTTACTAACTCACTCAGCAGCTCAGTTTCCACCTCTTCTCCCGTCTCACCTGGGAACAGTAACCATGGAGATCAAATTAGGATCCACTGAGAAAAGCACCAAGTGTCCCCGCTCCTTTCTGGAAATTGACTTGACTTTGTCAGCTCTCCAATGTCCCTTGCCAGGGTACCCCCTGAATGAATCCGTAGGGAATGAATGGGATGCTCCCAACCACTTTCCATCATCCAGCTACATCCAGCCTCATGCCCGTAAAGTTTTCCTGCTGCTTTCACAAAATCCCCTTGACGCTCTATTCAGTACACATCCAAATCATTTTTCCAGGATTTTATTTGATACATGTGCAGTTTTATTTGCAGTTGAAACAAAACAGAAAACACAGTAACATGCCAGTCTGGCTGAAACTGTGCTTTCCCTGGGAGGCTGCTACCTAATTAATTTACTCGCACAGCTACTGAAAAATAAAGGAAAGCAAAACAAATGTTTAGTATCATATTCACCACAGCATAAAAATGGAAGGTCCCTTCTTCATCACGTACCTCATGGAAAGAAAATGCACACAGGTTAAGATATTACTTCTTGCTTGGAACAAATAGGAGCAAAACTCTTTTTCCCAAAAGCCTTGTTCACTTTTAGCACAAGAGCATGAACTGCTTGGTGGCCAAAGTCCCATAACTGATCTCCAGGCAAATGGTCATTTGTAAATGTGTTTCCATGGACATGAGGTCATACCACAACATCCACGGCATACTGCTGTGTCTCCAGCACTGTGCCCCAAAGCTTAGTAATGGTGATTAATGAAATTGGAATTTCCAGCTAGGCAAGACTACGTGTTTTATAGGTGAGCATCCAGCCATTTACTGCTTACATAAAATGAGACTTCACTCCAAAGGATAGGCGCCCATTTTATGTAGAGGAAACTTCAGAAGTATTTTGTGAAGAGACATAGGACAGGACAAGTCAACTGCCACACTCAGCCACTGGGATGCAAAGAGTCAGAGTTACACAGCCAGTTCAGAGATGCACAGAGCAGAGACCCAGGGTTGGGGCAAGTGCCCGTAACTGGCTCTGGGCCTCACACAGGTCAGTCCTTCTGCATCTTGCACTTCATCCAGGCAGATGTGGAGCGAGAAAGGCTGCTGATACCACAAATAATTCTCGTGTGCTTATTTCCCAAAAAAATGTTCCCCCTGGAAGTATCCAATTGCTCACTGAACTGCTTTGTAACATTTAGGAGAAATCTGATTCCTTCTGAGAAGTGTTCACCTTCTGTGTGTGCAGCCCATGGGAGATTCACTAACCCAAAGATGAGCACAGCCTGCGATCTCTGGCAATGACCATGCCTCCCCGTAAAGGTCCCTCTCACAGCACACAGAAATACCTGCCATCTCAGACACCACTGCTTCCTCAAGCAGCCTTATTCCCCAGCTAGTCAGCTCCAAATATTTTTGGAAAGCTCATCGCTATGACCCTTCACTACTGCTTCTATTCTGCTTGTGTAGTAGCCAGGCTTTTAGGACAGGCTGGATATGCAAAGGGTGCATCTAAGAGATGCTTTCTCTTCTACATCCAGACATGCACCCTCCAGCTTCATGTGCACAGGGACAATAGCTTTATAATTAATACATGTAACTAAGTAATAGAGCCTTTAGTCTCTGTAAATATTAAAGAGCAAGTCTGAGCTACACAGAAACACAACATTTTAAATGAGGAGTATAATAGGGCATTGTACCTGCTAAGAATAATAAGAGCATGGAATGAAATAGCAGAGATAATGACTGGAAATGCTGCTTAAATTTACTACAGCTTGGACTTGTGAGTCTTAGGCTTCCCCAGCCACATTCTTCTATGCTCCACATTGTACAGACTCCTCAGACCAAATTCTGACTCCAGAAGCTCATGTGAAGCTCTCAGTAAAGTCAAAAGGACCCATGCACAAGTCCCTGGAGGCAGAATTTGGTCTCCTGAATTTATGAAAGCACAAGTATTACCCTCAATGAGGTGGTCCTCTTCAGTAATATGTACTTTCTCGATGATTTCCACTACAGAGCTGTCACTGCCCTCTACCAGCCCACTGTCCTCTGCTGGTCCTGGTGATGGTGACCCAGTGTCTTCTCCTGGTGCTGGTGGCGAAGGACCAATGCTCTCCTCCCGCCTCACAGATGGCAGCTCAGAGGTCTCCTCCGCTCCTGCAGGCAGGGGCTCGGTGCCCTCCGGCTCCTCCCTTTTTCCAACCGAATCAATCTTTCCTTCCAGGGCTGGAACCACGGCGGCAGGCTCCTCTCCTGGCGGATGCTCACCCGGGTTTGTCTCCTCAGAGGCAAGACTCACATCCTCCAACGGGTCCAACTGCGTTTGGTCAGCTATGGTTTCATGATCGTCTGCAGTCGGGGTGTTCTCACCTGATGATGCTTTTAGTTACAGCACGGCAAGGAAAGAAAAAAAGAGAATTACAGATAGTTGATGAATGGGCATGTAAGCTGGATGAGAACTAGACCCACAGGTGACTGCACAAGCACTGCTCCCTCCTGTCCTTCACCAGATCTGCTGCTCATGGCTTCATGTGCAGTGTATGCTCAAGAGAACAATGACTTGATCTTATATGAGAAGAGCTGACCTGTTTACAGGCCAATGTCCTATTACACTTTGCCTTGCAGATCTGAAACGTGACGGAGGTTTGCCAGTGACGGGATGCTGTGCAAAGAAACACCTTTCCCTACCCCAAACCAGGCACGGAACCAATGTGTTGAGCAGGAGGGAGCTGCTGCCCTGGGCTGCATGGGAGAAACTTCTGGTGGTGCCTTCAGGTGGCTGAACAAAAAACACCAAAAAGAACTTTCTCATCCCAGAGGGTGAGCAGTGCTTATTTCTTAAAACAAAAACCTGTTTGTCTGTCTTTTAAAACACCAAACTACCATTCACAGTACGCTTTGTCTAATAAAACATCCAACAACAGGAAGCCTAGCCAAATTTAAACTTCTGTTTCTGTCATCTTCCATCAACTTATTGGCTATGTAAAGCAATGGGCCTTTTTGGCAGATGAAATTTATGAATAAAGAAATGGCAAAATCACTCTGACAGGTATTTAAGGATAAAAGGCAAAGAATCAAAATGAGCTATACCTACCTATCAGACTGACTTAATAACTTTCTGATTAAATTCAGTTTGACAACAGCTTGTACTTAATCTTCTCCAAAGGAATGTAAAGATGAAAACCCTGGGAATTCATGCACAAAATCTGTTTATATAATAATTACAAAATTGGACAAATTGTATTTTCCGAGAAAATTATTATTTCAGTGTCAAAGTCAGTAAAGCAGAACCATATGATACTTCATACACACATAGATGAACAGTGAAAAAATGTAATACATCCTGCTTTTAGGAGCAGCTGCTTGAATACTGCTGCTCTTAAGATAAATTCACAGTTCTTTCGAGGGATTCAAGTAAAACACCTCTCCAGCAAGCATCACCTAGTTAGCCTGTGCCTATGGACCTGGGGAAGGACAGCTAAGCCAGAAGAACAGGAACCAGGCAGCCTGGAGGGTCAAGACAGGCAGAAACCAACTTTGACTGTGCAATACATAAAATCTCATTTGTCCTGGGAACTGTAAAACCATCGAATGTCCAACCAGCTTCTCCAAATCCACAGAGGTGTAGCAATTTATAATGCAACTCAAAAAAAGAAGGTAAACTCAGTTACACACATCAGACCACTGACCCACCTGGGGCCGCACCCTGACAGCTGCCGCGGGGCAGTGGAAGGGGCAGAGGGACCCAGCCCATGGGGACAGGTCTCAGTCCATCTGTGGACGTTCCTCTGTGAACCTGCCCAAGCTCCTTGTCAATCATTTATGCCCTTGACCTCTACCATGACCAGTGGCAATGGGGTCTACAACCCACTCACACCCCCTGTAAAATATATTATTGCTGATATTATGCCTGCTGCTGGTCATTTCACCAAGTGACACAGTTCTTGTGTTACAAGGAATAGCAAATATATTACCCTGTTTACCTTCCCTGGATCTCTATCACACCTTGTCTTACAGGCACTCATTTTCCTAACACAAGGCTCGATGTGAAACAGATACCCAACCAGAGTAACAGCAAGTACATCTGAAGCTACTCAAAGCAATGACTAAAAAAAAAAAAAAAGCAGTGTATGCTTGGAGATCATAGACTTGATGTTTTCATGTTTTATTTTTTATCTCTTTAGGCACTTCTCATGTCTTCACCTTGCTTGGTACTGGGTGGACAGGGAGCATTTAAAACCTACAGACAGAAATAAATGAGCCATGAAAACTAGCATGTTATACAGAGTTTTCAGCTGGTGTTACCATCTAGAGAAACAATTCAGGCCCGTTATTACTAGGGATCTCCTGTAGCTTCTATAAACATCAACCGCATGACTTCCAGGTAGTCCTCTCTTCATCAAGATGTTTTATATAAACTGGATTATAAAATACTGCCATGCAATGCAAGACTCTCACTGCTGGAAACCCTGGGAGCATTCATCTGCTCTCATCTGAAATGCAAAGAATTCTCTAATATGGAAAAAATAAATCCTCCCAGTAATCGGTTCAATACCTTTATCCCCAAGAAGAATGAACATCATGTGGCAGTCAACATTCCTAGGATGCCTTCCAGTTTTGTTTCATTTTTAAAATTATAATATTTATTCTCCCTGCTGTAGACAATTTTAGCTTGAGAAACAATCAAAAGCACAGTTGACTTCAACAGGTTATGGCTACAGTATTTTTCTCTTTGCCTTTTTTGTTTTGGAAAAGCCTCACCTTTTTGTGAGTTATACATCAATGGAAGGAAATTAAATACATTTCTTTTTCCCTATTAACACATGTAGAGAAGTTTATTTCAAATTATCGACTCTTATTAAACTAAATTAGCAAATAACTAACATACCTGGCCGGTAACTGCCCCATTAACATAATTACAAACTGCACTTTATCATTACTATGACATTAGCTTATGTATTTAGTACATTTGATAACCCATCCTAAGATGAACAGGCCTTTAGACAGAATTCCTAAAATACTCAGAATAAATTACTTCACTTGTTTTCCTGAGCGCTTCAGTGTTCCTGTGCAAATATCTTTCAGCAGAGGATGGAAAGGCAGAGGAATATGGTACATTGACCAGGTAAACAAGACAGTGGGTACAGCATAAAGAGATTTCTGCTGATATTTTCAGTGAGGCTCCTTGGTTTGCAGACATCTGCTGGCTCTACAGTGGCACAGACAACGCTTTCCCCATACAACCTGCTGTCACCTCTGCATTCACAAACCACAACACAGCAAGGCAACAAATGGAAAATAAACCCATATAGAAAACATGGATGCTGCAGCCAGAATAACAGCAACAGATGATACTTATTACTCAAGAATACAGGGAAGAAATCCAGTAAAATGAAATGCAAACAACCTTTACATATCTATCTTCAGGATGTATCTGTCCAGAGAGGCCAATCTCTGTCTACAACAGCATTCAGGCTCTTATAAAAGTGTTTCCAAACCTCCCTTGGAGCAAAGAGCTAAATATGGAAACAAAATTGTATTTAATTTCACTGAATAGCACAGATACTCTTATGAAGCATTCTACAAATACCCCTTCCACCCCAGATTAATCTGCTATTACTTGACCCAAATCAAAGTCACAAGAGTATTGCTGGTGCTGTAAACGGTGTTGGGGTGGATGTACGAATTTTATAAGAAAAAGGAAGGATTGTGGGGTCAGGTATTGCTAGTTCACTATTATTTTAAAGGGAACAAACAAACAAAACACAACCCAAAACAAAAACATTGGATTTATAAGGTATTACATGAAAGGACCAACTGCAGGACCTGTCTGCAAATTAAATAAGTTAGAGAAAAAAAAAAAAAAAAGCGCGGAGTGTATGGAAGCCAGCAACTGATTAATGTAAAAGGATCAGCAGTTGAGGAAGGCATCATTCCCCAGGCGCAGCTCCCTGCGCACTGTGGGCAGAATTAAGAGCCTGGAGCATCCCGCCGGGGTCCCGCCCTCGGGGTCTCCCGCGGGACGCCCACCCGCGCCGCCTGCCCAGGACGGGACCACCGCCCCAGCTCACAGCAACGCGACCCCGACCCCAGCCCGCCCCGCGGGCAGCCCCCGGCCCGCCGCCCCCTGCCCGGCCCGGCTCACCCCGCGGCGGCGGCCCGGCGGCGGCTCCGGGGGGCGGTGGCTCCGGGAGGCGGCTGCGGGCGCTGCTGGAGCAGCCCATGGCGCTGCGGTCGCTTCCCGACTGCCCGGCCCGGGGCGGGGTGAGGAGGGGCTGGAGGTGCCGCCGTGCAGCACCGAGTGGCGGAGCCGGGGGCAGGGGGGCAGGGGTGGCCCTGGCGATGGTGCCTTAAAACACTCCCCGCGGCCGGCGGAGCTGCCCAGAGCAGCACGGGCCACCCGTGTGGTGCGTTCCTGCCCTTGAGACACCGTTCTGTGCTACGTCTCACAAGGTGTAAGTGGCAGCAGCAGAGAAAGGGACGGCAGGTCTGTGTGACAACAACTGGAGACCCAATAATTTAATCTTGGGTGCGTGTATGTGTATGTAAAACTCACCAGCAAACTTCAAGCCAGGTTAGCATCGAGTAGAGGGAGACCCATGCACCCAGTAAGAGGGTTCAGGGTCTTGGCAGGGGTACTAGACAGACTTGGAGGCCATGCTGGTGTTTGAGGGTCCATGAATGTACTTGTGATTATGAACCTGAGACTGTGAGTGTGAGTTTCTGTAGGGAACCCCAGTCTGAACCAACCAGAGAGAAGAAGCAGGACCGAGCTGTCATCGTGTATGTGGTATATGTAAGTGCTGCTAAGTGCAGTGCTCTGTCTTAGCTTGTGCTTGAACACACACAGGGGGCTCAGCCTCGCTACTGGCCCTTCCTGCAAATGGGAACAGCAGTGATGCATCCATGAGATTGGGATAGGGAGCCCTCTGGGGTCTCAGCAGCTGTGAGGCAAGAAGGAATCTTCAGGTTCCAGAGTCCTCTGAATTCAGCAGCCACATGTTTACCATCAGCCTTAACAGTAAAATATTATTTTTATATTTCCATACAGGCAAATCGGCAGATGTCCAGGGAAGTCCAGGTGGCTTAGAAACTTTCCAAAGAGTAAGAATGAAGAATGTTTGCCATATACTTGCTTGCATAAGCAGGTCCAGTGTATTTTATTTATTGCACCCAAGACATGTTTCATCATGTCCTCTCAGATTTAGAGTAATCACCCATTCATCTACGTAAACATTTTTTATCCATCCAGAAACTTGTCCAGACAAATCACATTGGTTTTGGACATTTGTCCAGGGTTTGTTGGTGTCCTGCAGCCAAGGTGGAGCACTAGCCAGGCTGCAGAACATGTGGAAATCCTGGAGATGTGGTATATCATACGGTATGTGTACTATCACTGTAGCACAAGTGTCAAGCTCTGGTGCACCTGGGAAGACTGATGCAGATAAGGTATGTATTGTATGGATACAAGGGGTACCCTGGAGCTGTAAAGTCTTGCTGCATGTGCAATGCACACTGCAGCTGGGTCACTCCAGGAAATCACCTGGCAAACGTACATGGAGTAACACAGGAAGGAATACACCATGTGAGCCTAAGCCCATTAACTTCTGCTCCCTCAACTTGAGTTCATTTTTAGGACACTTTTAAAAAATAGCAGAAAAAAACCCTGTAGGCTGTATAGATTTCTCTGTGGGTATCTATAAGATTTCTACTAGACACTGGTCAGTGAAATGCTGGTAACTTCAGTATTAGCAAAGCACAGTGCTGGGTAAGCACAAAAGCACAAGTGCAGCAAAGGGTTTAGTGACTGAAAAGTCAATTTCAGACATACCTAATGTTCATGCTGCAGGTGTGAAATCCCAACAGCTCTGTGGTGGGAGCTTGGTTGGTTCCTTACACAGAACCTGTGGGTTCCCTGTACAGCACAGATGCGAGTGCCTCAGCATCCGAGGTGGACATGTCCCTAACAACTGGGACAGGCTCTGCTAGCACAGATAAGAAAGAAGTGCCTAGTGCTTGCAGAGGAGTCCCAACAGCTGAGGAAGCTGCCTGCAGACAGCACATATACAAGGGAGGGATGGCAAAGATATCTGACATCCCGCCTTTCTTCTATGATGTTCTTTCAGAGAACACAGCAAGGAGGTTGGACCACCAGGGCAGACTCTTTGAGCACTGGGCATGGAGAAAAATAAAAAAGGCAAGGCTACACTCAGTTCCTTCTCATGCCTGCGGAGCTTTGTACCTGCTTCCCTCCGTGTTCTAACCAAAGGGTAAGTACCTACCATCCATCTTACTGGAACAGTGAAGGAAGGAATTCATGATTTACGAGGCCAGAGAGAGGGAACTTGTGTGGGCACGTATTGGCAGTCAAGGGCACTCACCACTGGGGGGGCAGGACTACTGTGTACTTCACGTTCTTTAAACAGACCTTGGATAAGGTACAGAAATAGGAATGAGAACCCAAGGGCCATTTGGCAGGTGACTCCTGACATCACTAAATAACAATTTCATGGTTTTCTTCCCTCCTCCCATGAGTAAAGGAGAAGTTGCATCTTTTCAGCAGGAAGACTGGACACAACAGAGCCAGTGCTGGAGCTGGGCCTAGGTAGGGCCATGGTAGGACAGGCTGCACCTCAGTGTATCAGCTGTATTGCCATGTATCAGGTCAGGCTTGGACAATGTGTGTCCTCTGCAGATCATTCAGCACAAACACATTCCCACAGGACAATGTGCTGCTCTACAGCTGCCTCTGTGCCACTGTACTGCTGTGCTGGTAGCACCACGATGCTCACCCCTCCACCAAAAAGCAGTAACTCCACAGGTTTACCATGGGGGCAGGTTAGCATGCTGATGTAGATGAAGAGTTCACTGGGCAAACACGAACTGGTGCATGCCTCTTTCTTCAAGCCCCTGTATGTCCAAGCAAACATCACTGAGGCCAAGACAGGGCTGGAGCTGATGACAGTTAGGCTCAAACTTTTTATTTCTGCTTTCTAGACAGTGTGTATCCTCGTGTCAGCATGCTCACCTATTGGCCAGGGCAGGTGGTAGTGATACACACTTTCCAGTGAAGATGCAGGGTGAGGAGCTTTGGAAGTAAGAGTCTCAGGGCTGGGGAAGTGAGATAGAAGTGTGAGACTGGAAATGAGATGAGGTTCCTGGGTGTGTGACAGGTGGTGGGATAAGGCAGGGGCAAAGAGGCAGAGGGTACGGGAGCAGAGGTTATGGCAGCAGCACTCACAAGCTGTGCCCTGTGCCTGTAGCGAGCCCCCAGAAATGATTGCGAGTGATCCAGTGGCTGCAGAGTGATGTTGGCAGATGAAAATCCTTAGTAGCCTTCCCATCTCTTCCCCTGGGCAGGGCACCTCTCCCCAGACTCCCTGCCTTCTCTGATCTGAACCATCCTGGTACTGCCCCAAATGAAAGCAGTATCAAAGTAGCTAAAAATAACCTTGAACAACAAACAAACTAGACGATCCTCTTGAACTGGTTATTTGTACAAAGGAAAACTATTTTACTTAGGAATATAAATTGGGAAATTAAAATAGAATGTAAACTGGGAGTGTTAATGGAGAGCTAGTAAAGCAACAAATATGTCCTCTTATACACAAGCAGAAATACACTTCCAAAAGCAAACTTCTTAAAGATTTCTCTAAGTTCCTGGCAATTTTAAAATTCCCCAGGCCAGTACTACCTGATCAAACTTGTTTCACTCACTCCAGAGCTCACTAGCTGTTAATAATTTTGAATATTTTAGATATTATTCCTACTGCAGCTATTAAATTTCTATCTATTTTCTGACACAACTGAATCCTGGGGCTTTCCAAATCACATTAGACTTTTCAAAACATCATATTAATCATAAGTTTTCTTTTTTAAACTGTGACTCCTTTTCTCAATTCTTTGGCTATTCTGTACAAAAAGACCAATACTGACCAGGCAATAAAACATTCTAAATTGTTTATTGTGGTAGATAATTCAGGCTAAATATTCCACCGATCCCCTTCCCTTCCCTTCCCTTCCCTTCCCTTCCCTTCCCTTCCCTTCCCTTCCCTTCCCTTCCCTTCCCTTCCCTTCCCTTCCCTCCCAGTAAAGCCACTGCAAGGGTGGCCAAGGAGAGGTTTGCATCCAGACCCAGCAGATCTGTGCATTACTGGGATTCCAAATTCCCAGCAATCGGAACCAGAGAGTTGCATTTGTCTGCCTGAAAATACAGGGGATAGTTTGGTGCATGACCCTGTGAAAATCAGATGAAGATGTTTGCATTTGCTGTAAATGAAATGATTATCAGAGAACACTGTCTGTCACTCTTAATAGCCCTGACAAGTGCAAAAGGAGAAAATAATGCTGCAGGTGTTCACACAACCTTGTTGTGTAACTGTGCAGAGATTTTGATGGGACTAAAAATGTAAGAGAGAACAGGACTGTATTTTTGCATATTTTCATTCAATCAAAATAGTATTCTTTGGTCATATTAGTAAAATCAAGATGTAGGAGGCCTAGCTTTTCAAGACATCACTCTTCTTTTTTGAATTGTATCCTGTCTTTCAGGGTTAGCATGAGGCCTCTGGCACCTGAAGGACAGCTCTGTCTTCTTTCCAACCTTTTCTCTCAGTTAACTATACACCGTCTACAACAGCACACCTAATAGCACATGTACCTTTTTTCTTAGTGCCTCATTTTACTGTCATTGGATTACACATAATTTTTCTATGAGCAATGAGACCATTCTGTTAACAAGCTGACATTATTATTACCGTTGCATTTGAGGGGGCCATGCCTGGGGTTGCATAATATGGATTTCTCCACAGAAATGCATGTGCCCGTGCCGCACGGACGGGCCTGCATCTGCAGTGTGCCCAGTGCTTACTCCTCGCAGCTGAACTGCAAGAGACTCCACGGGTGATCCCAGTGGTAAGAGGAACAAAAATCTTTTAGAAACCCCAAGGCATAACGTAGCAAGATTAAGCATAATGTAGCAGAAACATAATAGAGAAACAGTAGCTCTATAGGGACTGGACATGAGACAAAGCGTTATGTCCTTGGTTTGCAAGCGGGGAAAGCAGAACGTTCCACTAAAGAGCTACATGATTTTTGCTGTGTCGTAGCACAAGATGACAACATGCATGCTCAAGAAATTAGGTCAATAAGCCAACACAGGGTGGGCACCAGGCTGCAAAGACCACCCGGGATCCCTAGGACTCCTGATGAAGACCCTCAAATACCAAAGATAGACTTCCAGCAAAGGGCAGGATTAAGTAAATAATTCATGTTGAATCCATCAACTAAGCAGTAGAAACAAATGAATATGCAATAGGTATTTGTAATAAATACCAAGAAGTGTGAGTCATGTGCACGCTCCATTAGAGGAACGATCCATCAACCATCCAGAGTGCTGCAATAAAAGTGCCTGCTTTTTCACACTTTCAAAACAGTGTTAAGGAGTCTTTTTTGCTGACTTTTTGGTATCACCAGCCACCCCCAACTGTGCCAGGAAAAGACATGAATTTGCATGTCCGTCCCCAAAAATGAGTACACCCGGCGAGCATGGCTTGCACTGTTGTCTGCTGATGTGTTAGCATCAGTGTCAGTGCTGCCGTGGGAGCTCCCTGCCTTGCCCTTTCCTCTCCTCCTCCCAGGTCACACATTTCCACCCCCAGCACGACATCCCACCGGCTGTATCAGTTCTGCTGTGGGTTTGTTACCAAATGAAGTACTGATTTGACTTAAAAGAAACTCTGGAAAGAAAAAAAAAAGGCCAGGGGCAGGAATTCCTTCAGCTGCCATCTCTACTGAAGTCAACGCATCATGAAGTTATGGCCCCAGCTAAGTATGGCCATTAGACTGTTACTCCAGTCGGGAATCTGTGATTGCATGTCCAGACTCAAAGAAAATAAGGCTTCCACATGATCTTAGATATTTTGCATCTTCTAGATCACTTAGAATTTTTCAGATACTCGGAGTTGCTTTCAGTTTCCTCCAGAATCAAATGATAAAGCTGCTTTTCAATTTTTGGGACAGGTCAACATTCCATCAGTGACTTTTCTGGCAGTGCTGTCACTCTCCTAATTCACTTTGCTAACCGGTGCTTTCTTATACAACCTTAGCAGCATTTTAGGTGGGGAGAGGTGGTGAGAGACCTTCTTCAAGACCACTGCTCTCCACATTTGAATTAAATTATCTCCATATCCTTTGGAAACCCTGCCCTCTCACCAGGCAAGTGCAGAGTAAAGGCCAGGGTGGAGAAACTGTGAGGGAGGAGGAGTGGCCCTGCTTTCCCTGTGCTTTCCCTGCACGCTCAACTTCATGGCCAAACTGAGCACCAGCCTGCAGAGCCCCTGAGTCAGCTTTAACACCTGGGTCAGCCCATGAAGGAGGTGATCTCCTGGGCCGTGTGGCTCGTGGGGCAGGCAGGAGGGCTGGATGTGGCCACAGCGCCGGCTGCCAGGACTCAAAGAAGTAATGCTGCTTCTCCTGAGGTTGCCACCTGCTCCCTGGATCTCTCCATCTTGAGACTTGTTTGTTGGAGATGGAGAGGTTGTCTGCCGCTTCTCTCCCTTGCTTTTGTTCCTGCTGTGTCATGGCCTCCTCATGGAGGCTGAGCTCAGCATCCTGTGTGAAGGATGCCTGGGTGCCAAACCCTGCCCAACCTGCCTTCCTCCATGTTTCACTTCTCCTGCACCTGCACTGTGAATGCCCACCCGCTCCCAGTTGCTGAACTTAAACAGTGACTATTTCATATTGTTTAAGGAATTTTTGTAGGGGAAAAGCCTTTTCTTCCTTCTAGTGTTGCTTTCATCTGATTTGGACTGGCCCTTTGCCTAAAGGACATTTGGTGGACCACAGACCCCCAGGAGTGACCTTCACAGCCACATAAGGAAGATTTGGGGGTGAGAGACTATGGTGCCCATTTCTGCATGTATTTCCCCCTACAGATCCTTATTCCGCCCAGATTTAGGGACAGAATTTGGGGTCCAATGCCTGAAGTGTCTGCCAGAAAGTTCTTCAGGAACTGCATGTGGGTTTTGGTTGTTGTGATGTTTTGTTTTCTGTTTGTTTTTTTTTTTTTAAAAAAAACCCCACATAACTGGAAAGAACTAGCTTTATAAACTCTTATGGAAAGTATTATATTCTCTCCTAATCTGAGTGGTGAAGGTTGCAGGGGTACCCTTGAAATCAGCTCCCTCTTCCAGAGCCATTCACGGCCCCCACATTCTGCAAGAGAAAAGATGGCAGAGTTGAAAGGGATGGCACTGAGCTCGCGGCTCTGCCTGCAAGGACCTTCCTTCACCCGCGCCTGAAGCCTCCCGCAAGGCCGTGACGCGAAAAAGCGCATTTAAAATCGCTCTGCAGAACACGGCAGGCTGTCCGGCTGCGGAAAGCAAGCGCGGCAGGGGAGCGCCAAGCCGCGGCTGCCACGGCGTGGCGCCTCACGGCTCGCTGGCCCCGCCCCGCGTTCGGCCAGACCCCGCCCCGCGCTCGGGCAGGCCCCGCCCCGCGTTCGGCCAGGCCCCGCCCCGCGCTCGGGCAGGCCCCGCCCCCGCCCCGCCGTCCCGCCCGGTCTGGCCATGCGTGATTGTGCGCAGGCGCATTGGTAGCCGGAGGGAGGTACGGGCAGGCCGTGCGCGGCTCTCGCGAGAGCTGCCGCGCGGGGATCCGCGATGCCTTGTGGGAGCTCGCTCCTTTCTGGCTGCCCGGCCATCTTGGCGGCGCGTCTCCGGTGAGCGGGGCTCGGCCCGGGGCTGCGGGCGGGCGCGGGGGCTGCTGCCGGGTGCTAACCCATCCCTCCTTCACCCCTGTGTTCCAGGTACCGCCTGACCCCGCGAGAGGCAACATGGTGGCCGCGAAGAAGACGGTGAGTGGGAGCGGGCCGCGCCGGCTTCACGTGGTGGCGGCCCGGCCGGCGGGCGCTGTGCGGGGCGGGTCGCCGTGAGGCAGAGCGGGCCTCGGCGGGGTCCGAGGCGGTCACCGGCGGCGGCGGGGAGCCCTGGGCGCAGCCGAAGCAACTTGTGGCGGTTCTCGGAGCTCGGGCCTTGCCCTCCTTGAACAGGCTGCCAGCCGCGCCTGCGGCCGCCTCACACCCGCCTCTGTCCTCGGTTTCCTCCTTCGCCATCCCGGGCTGCTGCTTACAGGGGTTCTCTGGTTGCTGGGGTGTGGGGGAACTGGTGCTCAGTCCTTAGTGCGGAGGGAGCTCGGCTGTTCCATTTCCTGCTGCGTTCTTGTCTTAGAGTGGCTCTGGCAAATATGAGTTCCTTGTTAGATGGTGGGGTTCGTCCTTGCAAATGCATTTATTGTCGTGAGCATCGTGCTGTCTTGCTGGAGTGTCAGCTTGTATTGCATTTGATTACTTGTTTTTGCTGACCTATATAATACTGCTAGTGTTGCTCTGGGAAGAGACATACTCCAAACCTGGCTTAGATTTGCAAGGCAGAAGCAGCGCTTACTTGGATTTGACTAGCTAAGCTTTAGTAAAGTCCTGTCAAATACACCAGGACATTGCTGATTAAGATGAATAGCAGCAACAATGCTTTAAGAGGTATTTTCCTGTTGTAAGATACATGAGTAAGAGGTATTTTATGAAGTTGGAAAGACATAGTATCAACCCCCTTATGCACAAGCTTTCTTGTACTTGTATGTTAGACTGGTTTTCTTATTCTGCATTGCAAATTATAGGGGAATTATTAAAAGATTGCTCATATTTGGAATTCTTTCATTTTCATATGTTCGCTGCCATTTTGCCAAATGTAAAGTAACATAATGCCTTTCTACATCTTTTTTCAGAAAAAGTCCCTAGAGTCCATAAACTCCAGGCTTCAGCTGGTTATGAAAAGTGGTAAATATGTGCTAGGATACAAACAGACTCTGAAAATGATTCGGCAGGGCAAAGCCAAGTTGGTCATCTTAGCCAACAACTGTCCTGCTCTGAGGTAAGCAGATGTATGAAAAAACAATTATCTTTAAGGCAGGTTCGTTGTACAAAGACAGTGTTTGCTTCATGTTAATCGCTACAGTGAGTTATTACTGCAGAGTACTTTGCTGGCATATTCCAGAGTGCTATGAAACAAATGGGATGGGTTGTTAGGTGTGTAATGATTACAGATTTGGACATGTTGAAATGCTTCCCAACATTTTTCTAGCTTTCTAATTCAAAGA
The DNA here is from genome assembly GCF_964273445.1 of Streptopelia decaocto. Taxonomy (NCBI): domain Eukaryota; kingdom Metazoa; phylum Chordata; class Aves; order Columbiformes; family Columbidae; genus Streptopelia; species Streptopelia decaocto. The sequence goes on from NC_138655.1 coordinate 23,883,585, forward strand.
GTTTGTGCTAGTGAAGACACTGTAAGATTTTAACCCTGGGATAGCATTCAGTAAAAGTATGGAGCTGAATTCCTGTGCTTTTTTTAAAAGTAGCATACTGGAAAATAATTTTACAGGTAGAAAAACTGGTAATTAACAGTGATGTAAAATACTTGAAGCACACAAAATCTGCTTCAAAGTAAGTTAAAAATTTAGGTTCCTGGCCACTGAAATTGCTTTTTTTGAGAATTAAATCTTTACTAGCTCCCCAACATTTTCTTTGTTGAATTTCTGTGCACTTTTATCATAAAAGGATATTGATAGATTCAAGAAACTGCAAATGCAGAAAACCAAAATTAAATGCTCGAGAAATGGCAGGACTGTTACATAGACAGTGTGTTAGTGGGGATCCCAGAAGTGCTTGAGGAACAATATTCACCACTGAAATCTCCTGGTGGAAGTCACAAGAGAAAGGAATATAGATTTTTGTTAAGAAAGATACATAGTTTCTTTCATAGCAGCAGTCAGGTCTTTGGTCAGCATCTGGCCACTGGCTATCAGCATTAATAATGGTCATCATTTATGTACTTTGGCTTAGCTCCTACAAACTTTTGGAAGCTTGAAAGTCCTGAATCCTCTTCTTCCCTGTAGAAGCGAGCATGGGTAGGAGCAGCTTTGAGGATCTGCACTCCAGAAGTGTGTTTGCTGTTACATCTCTTCAGTATAATGCTGGATAAGGGAGCCTGAGCCACAACACAATAGTCATGTTTGACAAAGAACAGATGTGTTTTCCTGGTGGGAAGGAAGCCTGTGTAAGGTTTAAGTGTGACTGGAATTAAAGCTGCTTTCACTGTATTACAGTCAGTCAGAACTGTTTGTGAGTACTGCAACACCTGGGTTTTGAATTTCAGAAAATCAGAGATCGAGTACTACGCTATGCTTGCCAAGACTGGCGTCCATCATTACAGCGGGAACAACATTGAATTGGGCACAGCATGTGGAAAATACTACAGAGTGTGCACGCTGGCCATCATTGACCCAGGTATGTCTCTTGAACAGTGTAGTGACCAGATGGGTGTGTGTGAGTGGTTCCTCTGTTCACCTGTGAGTAGCAGCACTGAGCAAGTAATAATGTGCAAGAGTGATCACTCACCTTGCTGTCATTTTCTGTCAGTTTTAGCTCTCAATTACAATTTTTTTTTCACCAAGTTCCTGTTCTTTTTGAGTGGATACTAATCCAGGACTAAAAGTTATATGTTTTATTCTAAAACTGTAAATCTGTGTGTAATTACTATGCTTTGGTAGCACTCTTGGTCCTGGAGAGTTGCTCAGGTTCCTCATAAAGACTGCTCATTAGGTGACTTCTCATGCTGTTTCCAAAATCTTGTAAGTGAAGAATTAATCTTTTGTTTTACTTGTTGACCAAATGCATACATATGGATTGAATGATTTCTGCAATAACTTTAACCAACTGTTCCCCAAGTGACATTGGTTTGAATTGACTGTTTCTTCAGAAAACTTCATTTAGCTTGTTTGCATTCAAATACTAGCTGTAAACTTATTTTTGAAAACGTGCAATTTAGGTTTGATTTTGGTGGGGGGTGCTATAAGTAAGCTAAGGAACTGCAAATCTTACCTCTGTGTAACATAATGCGAATATTCTCGCTGTCCTGATATTTTCGTTATCAGGGGAGGCTAGACATTCGCTATATTAAAACTATGCATTGTGTCCTCCAGGACTAGATTTTTGCTCTAGTACTGGCTTTGTAAATGCTAGTGACAGGTACACAATTACCATAAAAAATAATGTGTATGGATTAGCAAAATACAGTTACAAGTATTTTTTTAATCAAGCCACTCTTTCTAAACAGGCTGTCTTCGTATTGCTTTTAGGTTGTTTCCTATTTGTGGAGTCAGTGTGTTGTTTTAACTTTTTTACTTATTCCTGAAAACAGATCTTTCTGTGGGTCCTCTTGTAACAATATATTTTTGTTTCACAGGTGACTCTGACATCATTAGAAGCATGCCAGAACAAACCAGCGAGAAGTAAATTACCTGCTGTAAAGGTGTTATTTCTACAATAAAACTGGTTACAGATCTGTTTTAAGAAAAATTTGTATTATACCTTTGCTGGTTTTAGGGAACAAACTATATAAATGAAGATTCATTACAACTCCTGTGTTTCCTGTTGTGTTAGAAAAAACCTTCACAGGACAAAACTTGCATGTTTCTTTCTCTAGAAGTTGTGGATCTTGAGAGGTAAGTGGAGTAACACTTGATCATGGCAAGTATGATGCCAAATCCCAACAGGCTAATGCTTCCTTAGGTTTTGTTTTGGAGTGCGAATGCAAAACCAGGTCATAATGCAAGGTACAGTAAAATGTTTGGGATGTTGGGGGGGGTACCGCAGGGGGTTTACTGACACTAAAAAAATCCACACAGTTTTTCTAAGTCAATCACAAAGTAGTAATCCCCTTTGTCTTTTCATTCCAGAACGTATATATCAAATGGCAAATAGGATAGCTGCTAGACATAATGTATAACATTGTACTTTAAATAAGATACCAGTTAATTTCTCAAAGCTGATTTTAAATTTGTCCTGTTTTTTTAAAGAAGTTATGTTAGAGACAGATGAGTTGGTGTTCTCAAGTCAGTATTGCCGAGGACATTTATATCTTACAGATTTGTGCCTGTTTTGTGCAAGACCATGACTGCAGGATGTTCCTTATAACTTGATTATTAATTGAGGTGCCAGTGCTTTGCTGACGCAGTAAAAGAAACACCTGAAAACCAGTATGTAGTGGTATCCTTGCAGAACTTGCATTGTTTGCCAAAGTATGCCAAAGCACAAGGTACCTTAAAGCTTATCTGAGATCGCTTAATCTAGTTTTCCTGCTTCTGCTGTAAAATGGATGAACTTGTGTATTTCCATTCAGAGATGATGAAGAGGCGAGCTGATGGGGTTAAAGCAAAGGAGGAAGTGCTGGTGTCTCTATCAAACCTCAGATTTGGATCAGTTCAAGAGATAGTTTAGATGCTGCACCTAGTGTGGAATTAAAGCTAGCAGAAAAGTTCTGTTGCGGCCAAGGGGAAGGAGTAAAACTCGAAGTCGCTTCAGTTGGCCAGAATGGTTGGAAACAATTTGCTGATTTCATTTGTGTCTTAGTGTTTTACAAACAGGTGTGCAGCTAGTTGTATTGCCAAAATAATATTTTCATCATTAAAATACTTGTTGTATTCAGGAAAGTTAGGGAGTCACTGAATGCTGACCGGGGAACAGTAGGGTGAAGTTACATTGTCTGGATGTAACAGAAAAAGTACTTAAAACTTCAAATTGTGATACCCTGATAGTCCAGCTGACATCCCACTTTGCTCATTTAATTTCATCACAGTTTGAACACCTGTTTTTACTTTCAACTGATTTCAGTAGTGTAGTCTTGTTGGAAGGATAGAAGTGAAACCTAATTGCTGTGAATGCTGCCCCACTTGTTCTGTTTTTATATATGTATGTAGATATAGAAATATGTATCTCCACACAAATAAGGTGCTTAAAGTACTAGCAGAGTGAGTGGAGGAGGGAAATAAAGAAAAGCAAGCCAAATAAATTTATACCCTAAAAGTACTTCAAAACATGGAGGTTTCACTTCAAAAATAACAGCACTTTATTATTTTGCATAGCTTATTTCAGTTGTTTAGTTCTGCTTAAGAGTTTTTGCTAGTTACTGAATCGTTTGTATATATATAAAGTTTTCAGTATTTATCTGCAATCAATGCAAGATAGGACGTAGTATATAGATGCAGGGATCCAAAATATTATTTTCAACTTCAGACAAGGATTTGTTATTTTACTTTGAACCTGTTTAAGAAAATAGCTCTGACAAGTTTGTATGTATAAATATACAGTGTAGTGTACACTTTTACATTTTGATCAGTATTTTAGCCTGTTCTCCAGGTCTTCCATTCTCTTCGTCATTTCTTCCAGTAGACAAAAGTTAAGGAAAGAGAGTTACTGATATCATGAATTAAAAGAAAAACAGTGTCAGCTGCCTGATTGCTATGGTTTGAAAACTTGCTCTTGTTTCTGCTCCTTGTTACCCTTTTTGACTCTCAGTAGTTTCTGATATAATACTTGACTGCGTTAACTTATTCTGCTTTGATCAGCTGTGTTGAGAAAGCTGTGTGAAGCCCTGTTTGTTAACAGACATTTCTCAACATGGAGTTCAGGCCGCAGCTTATTGCAGAGGCTGGTGTTCTGAAAACTGGCCATTTTCCTGTATTTAAAGGGAAGGTAAATATTTGTGCTAATTAATGCTGTTTAAAAAAATGTTTCACTTAAGCACATGGAAAACTATATGTAAGCTAACACTAGATTGTAAACCCATATGTAGCTCCATGACTGCTGTATGAACGTCTGCTGATCTTACATGGCTGCCCTATGGTGGTGTAGCGTAGGGTACTGACTTTACAAATCCAATGTTCCAGACAGATGTGAAGCAGAGCACAAGCTCCATGGGATCTAGGGCTGTCTCTGCTGAAAGTAAGAAGCTGTAGCAATGCAAAGCACTGTACAGCATCGCTTTGCTGAGGAGTACCTCCAGCTGACAGGAATGCTATGTCTGGTGCAGGAGGAGGCTGGATCAGGACTGCTTACCTGACCACCTCTCTCCAAGAGCCATGGTAAGGCTGGAGCTAGGGGAAGCTGAGAGGAAGAGGGGACCGAGCATCCTTAAAAGGACTTAAGTTGCTGTACTGCACTCTTTCCTTGTGTTTAGTGTCTTAATTTCAATGTTTCTGGGACTTGCGCAAGGGAAAAGCACGAACTGGGCATGTAAAATTTGGATCTTTGACAAGGGGTTGATAGAAATTGAGTGAGGTGACAGGCCAGAACAGCTGTGTGCAGCCATCCCATGTCACAGTGACAGCAGGAGGATCTATCCTCTTGCTAGTCGGAAGCAAGAATGGGAGTCCCACTTTGTGGGGACCAGCCTGCCGCACATCAGGTTTATGTTTGGCAATTCCTCAACTGTCATGCAGAAGGGATTACTATATGCAAGCTAGCATCATCTGAGCTGCTTTCTCTTTAACATCAATGTTTCTTAAGTGTTTATAGAGGCAAAGTTCCGGCAGTAGAAACTACATGAATCTACTGGTAGAAAATGATGTATCTGGATACAAGTCATTAACAGTTTGGATTGGTTCCCTCTAGATTTATATTCAGTAGTTGGAGCTAATTTTGTAGCTCTTTGTCCCTCTTGCCTCTCCCCCCAGATCCCTGGGATGGGGACTGGCCAGCAGAGTCTTCAGCAGTTATCAAGACCTAGTCAATCACTCAGGATCTAAGCTGCTCTTCAGATATGGCAGAGAAATGAATTTTGTAATGGAAACAGAGTAGTTCTTACTCTGTTCTAAGCAGTGGTTGCACAGTGCTCTGGGCAAGTGCTTGGTGCTGTTCCTATCCAAATGTGTAGGTCTACAGCTTGGTGTTAGTCAGCTTTTCCATCACCATGAGTTCTTCTTGTACTCTAAAAATCACAAGGTTGTGGAGGTATTTCAAAATCGTGTAGATGTGGTGCTTAGGGACACGGTTAAGTGGTAGACTTGGCAGTGCTAGGTTAATGGTTGGTCCTGATGATCTTAAAGGTCTTTCGCAATGTAAATGATGCTGTGATTGTATGATTTGATTAGGCAGGAGCAGATTTCATGAAGAAAACGTGTTTGCTGCATAAATTGCGCATGATGCAAAATACCACAGAAAGTTGTGTTGCCAGTTTGCTGCTGTTGTCTCCCAGACATCTGGTGGGTGTTACAGATACTGTAAAGGGTATTGTACTAACAGCTCCCTTGGAAAGACAGGCTGACTAACTGGGGGAGGTGGAGCTATTGGTCTGCACTTAACTATTTTTTATCTGCATGGATTTTAATGCAGAATGAGTTAGTCCTCTGTATTCTTCTTCATTTGAAGCATTATTTTGAGTGACTTGCTGCATCTGTTGCTTCACCAAGCACTTCAGAAGTGAAACATCTCCTGCATACTGGTTACTCCTGTAGCCAGTAAATGCTGTTTTGGTACCATCTGAAGAAATAACCCAAAGCAAAGAGTGTTAGTCTTGAATTTGACCAGTCATTTCTTTGCTGGCTCTGGAGATGTTTACTGTTAGGGATTATTAAAAGTTAAGGCTCTTATTAATATCCTGGTCCCTTCTATGAAGGAGAGGCAGTTTTCAAGTATTAAAAGGCTTGCTTCTTGGAGATTAATATTATCTATTAAGTCGTTTAACTTTTCACTACAGTAGACTGAACTATGGAGACAGCTTAGACCTGATGTGTTATAGTTTCTTTTAACCTGCTCCCTTTGTCTTCTATGTAAAAAACAATTATTCTGAAAGGATATATCGCTCGGTGAGTTTTCTTACTTCATTGGTTGCATAGTTCTGGAATGTCACAAGGTTTTCACATTTGCACTGGTCTTTATCTTTTGCTGAAAAAGAGGAAAAGTCAAGCATGGACTAAATGCTGAATAAATTAAATGGGATGGGGGAGGAAATGACAAAGACTTATAAATGCAGAGCAGGTTTAATACAGCTGCCTGTCCTCAAAACAGGTCAACATTCAAAGGAATGCTTTGGGGCAGATTTTGTAAATACTGCAAAGTAGTACGCAACACTTAGGCCTATATATTCAAAGAGCAATCTGGATTATTTGAAACAAAAATAACCTGATTACCTGTTGTTGTTGAGTGAGTATGACTGTCTTCAAAAAGATACTTGTGGAGTATTGCAAGATTGGGACAGGCAATGACGTCTGTGATGGCTGTTGTGGTTGATTCAGGTCCTGCAGGAAACCCCCAAAAAGTCTAAAAATCAAACCCACTTTACTTAATTATACAGTATTGTTTTCTCCTCACATGCACAGAGTTCTCCATAATTATTGAGTAATCTCACTGATTGCAGTGAGGATCATTCATGGAGAGGACTAGGGATACAAAGATGTGAAGGAACCAAGCTGTAAGGCTGTATTTACTGTATACATTATTTTAAGTTCTGGGTTGCAGAACTGAAAAGGAGTTGTGAAGGTTCCTGTGAGAAACAGAAGTGATTGAAAGCTGTGCATGCTTTAAAATATCAAGCACAGTGTTGAAATATGAGTTTCCCAATGAAGTGATTCATTTGGATGATGTAAGAAGCATGCAGCCATGTGTTTGTTAGAGTGCATCTCAAATTTTTTGTACAAAGCAGATTTGAATTGCAGAAAGCAAGGTGGCTTGGAGGGGGGTGGGAAGGGGAATGGGATGAAAACTCTCCCATAGGTGAATTGCTAGGATTCTGCACAGAAGGCAACATGAAGAGGCAGCTTAGCAATGATCTGGAGGGACAGGAGGACACTGAGAACAGCCAACCTGAAGGTTGTGAACCAGTCTTGCGAAGCTTCCCAGATGATGGATCCTGTTGGTGAGCTGACTCTTTCAAGGCTGGTAGACAGAAATTACCAAAGGAAATGAGATCACAAAAGAAGCAATAAAAATGTTAACATTCCCTAGAAACAGAGCTTGTAAACACCAGTAACTTGGTGTTTGTCTCTCCTAACACATGGAGAATGCCTCATACCTGTGCAGTTTAAAAGAGGTCCAGTGTTGATGGAAACTCCGGGACTCACCCTTCAACTCAGACGATCAGAGGAATGCTTCCAAAACCAGAAGTGCTTTATGGATAGATTAGTAGTAGTAAAGCAATCTGAAATGACAGTAACGTACTTTGTGTTCTTTAGTGAAAATTCTTGCATGTTTCATTGTCATCCATTGGCGAATGAAGAAATTTCTTACTGTCCTTCATGGGAAACATGATCGGGGAGTTGAGTGTTTAGGTGAGAAGGGTGCAGTGGAGTTTTTGATGCACTATAGTTATAAGCAAAAAACCAAGTTTCTAATTTATGACATACAGCCTTTAAAATGTAGGTATTTATTTCAGACTCCATGTATCCATACAGTGTGTTTGGAGAGAAATGGAAAGTGTTTTACAGGTAGGTATCACCACCTCCAGGGTCATTTTGCGCACTACCCCTTTCTTGCCGCAAGAGGGTAATGTAGAGGCAGCTGTGGTTCCTTCAGAACGGGTTCTTTTCTAGAAAAGACGCTTCACCTTCAATTAACTGTGGAGCCTGTAAAGGCCCAAATGAGCAGAAGAATGTCCATTTAACAACTGCACACGTTGATCAACTGTGCCGGGGGGGTGAATGGAGCATCTGGGACTCCCTCCTTGGGATAAACCCCAAATTCCTTCACTGAAAGTGAATGTGTGAAGGTGAAAGGTGATGGTGCAAACTCTCCTGATAATGCCATCAAGATGCAGCAGAGAGGCAGAGAGTGTTCCTGGGCCCCACAGGTTTGTTTTAGCTGTTGGGATGTCAGTTGGTCTAGTGCATTTTGACAGATGCACAATAATACGCAGTTGTGCTAAGCTGCACTGAGAGGGAGATGAGGCACTGGGTGGGGGCTGGAATGACTGAGCCCAAGGAACAGAATCAACAGGTATGAGTGGTTGAGTAAGACCAGAGTTCAGTGGGTAGAACTATGATATTTACGTATATCTCAAAAAGCCTGCAGGGGAACTACCTAGTGGAAGGAACACAGGTTTTGGAGAAGAGTTTGGGGCAGAGAGGTGTGGGATGGGATCACAAGGCAAGGAAAGAAACAAGCTGGGTGAGGAGTCCAGCAGAAGAATAACCAACTGTGAACAACGATGGTGAGATTTCCAGCACAGGAGGGAAGAAACAGGTAAGATGAACCTCCAGTGTTACACCGTGGCTAATGACTTGCTCTGGGAAGTTGTTTAAGAGCTGTAGACTAATGAAGCTGTCTAGGAAGGGCAGAGGAACTGACCTGAGAAGTCTGAGCTTTGGACACTGGGCTGGGGCCCAAAGATTCTCATCACTTACATAAAGCTGTGAGTAATGAGACAAGTAGTGACAGAAGCTGCTAACCTTACATGAGTCCTGTGGTGAAGTCAGTGCAATGAACATAAATACTCAAATTTACTGGGGAACAATACTAAAGTTGTCTGTTTAGTATTCTGTTTTGTAACAAAACCTAAGTACTTTCTTAGGAAAAACCTGTGAGGAAGTGTCTTCAAAGCACTGGCTATTTGCAGCAGTGATAATGATCTGCAATTTGGAAGGAGAACAGAATGTTAACCAGCAGGCTGCTGAGTACTGTCATCTGATCAGGGCCAGGGTCTTGTGACAAAAATAGTATGTGACCGTGTCATTAAAGGCTCCCATAATGCATGTGCCCAGAACAGGGGTGAAGAGGCAATCATGATGAGTGGGTATTATGGATGACACTGCTGTAGCCTTGTTAGTGCTTCCAGTCAGATGAGAAATTAACATTAACCAAAGCAATGAATGGGAGGCTTCTGGCTAAACTCCTCTTAATAAGAGGCAAAAGAAAAAAGACTTTTTTACTAGTAGTCATAAAGAATAATTAATAGTAATAATCAGCTATTCTAGAAGGGTGATGCTTTCTTGCAGAATAAAAGGAAAAAGCCTTATTCCAGAAGAGATTTGGGGGCTGCTGCTTTTCTTGGAAACAGCCCATCAACAGCTGAAACTAGGGGTGAGAGGTTTTTGTCAGTGAGCCCATGAGGTTCAGATGGTCTCCCACTGCCATCACAGGCTGGAGCCTTGGAAGTCCTCAGCTCAGGACCAAGACCAGAGTTAAAATTACTGCTGATACAAAGGTAGGATACAAATTTAGGCTGGAAACCAAAACAGAGAGGAAACAAAAATGAACTTTCAGCTTGTGTAACAGGCTTGGAGGCAGCATTTCTGGTGGAGTGAGTTGATAAGCAATAGGTAGTCCTGGAGTCTCCAGAAAAACAAGGCTGGGTCAGTCCTCAGTGCACAGGTGTGAGGCATTGCATGTCAGTGACAGAGGAGGAGGACAGAAACTGAGAGGCACCAGCTCTGCCCAGTTACTAGAGGTGTAATCTAGAAACTGCCACAAAGGGGCAGGATTCACTTATTTTTCACATGGTAAGTAATGTAGTTTAAAAAAAAGTTAGCTAACCACCGCTGTGGGTACCTGAAGGATGCATTTCCATCGCAGAGCTCTGGGGTTTGCTAACGAGTGAGAATTTTTATACTGGTTGCCAGATAGTTTTGGCTTTGGCGTCCCCCCAAGTTTTTAGGATGACATGCTGTCATCGGCACATTATCTGCCTAGTAAGATGGTTAATGAACAGACTTGGTTTCATGTGTTCATAGTATTTTGCATTTCAGAAAGATGGTGCTAGAAGATTCTTAGGACTGAGAGAAACACAAATAAGATGGAATCTAGCTAACATTCTCAGATTCTTCCTTGACATCTGTATGAGGAAGAAATGCACGGCTTCTAGTCAGCCAGTTTTACACAGTAATGTTACAGAAGAAAATGATACCTGTTTGCACTTATTTCCAAGAAAAACAGCCAAATAAAATCTAGTGAAAATTAAATCATCTTGCACAATTCTAGTGCTATGACCAATGTTATTCACAGTGATGTTTCTGAATTTTGCTTCAGGTACCAATTTGAATGTACAAATAATACCAAGTCCTGGGAATGTGTGAGTGGGAAAGATGTGCTGTCGTCTGGCTGAGCAGCTTTCTTCCCAGCTCACATTTCCCCCTTCCCCTTGCAAAACTTCAGCTTGGAATGTTTATCTAGAGACTGTTTGTGCCAGAGTGAGGAAGGGTTCTTTCTAGAACAAACCACCTACATTTGTGCAGCAAAACTTAGAGCTTATGCATAACTGAAATCCAGTCTTTATAAGCTAGGAATCCATGGTCAGTGAACTATTTTTAGTCTTTTATAAGTATACACAACAGCTCCTGATCATTTGGTTTTATGCACTTTGGGGTTTTTACCACTGATATTAACAGCAATTTTTTATTCTCATTAAGACATTACAAATCCCTGATTATTTTCCCACATGCCTAATAAAGTAGATCATGCTTCTTTGGAGGGGTGTGGTTCAGTGCATGCCTGACTTAACTGTAGAAAAAGAAAGGGGAGGGAGTAATTGATTCTTCTGGGCGCAGAAGTGTACATTTAATGCCACTGTTAGGAAAATAAAGGAAAAAACAACTATTATAGATCTTGGTGATAGATTAAGGGTATATATTTCTCATATATTAAAGGGCACAAAAATTACCATGAGTGACTTATGCCTTGCAATATCTGACACCAATGATCTATAACTTACACTATGACACTAGTTGTCCTTTTAGGCCTGCGAAAAATCTATAAGCATTCATTCCTCCTTGATCTCAATGAAAATGGAATACTGTTACCTTCACAGATTTGGGCTCTTAGTTCTTCACTTATGTCCTCCATAGCTGTGAAATCCTCAGCATAGAAGAGATGTTTGTATGATGGCTCAGAAGCAATTTCTAGCAGTTCTTCCTCAATTGCTTTTCCTATTCCAACAGCATAGATAATTATACCTAGGTTCAAAAGAAGTTGCACAAAATTAATACATCAGCAGTTCTAAACCCTGTTCCTCTACGAAAGGAAAATAGGAGCATTAGTCATTTTAGAGAGAAAGGGAGAGCACAAGAAATGTATATGCTGTGTGTATTTTAAATTGTGTTCAAACAGGCTTTAATATGCTTTATTTATTTAGAAGATGTGTAGAAACTCACTGCTTTGTAATTTAACAGCTAGTTTTTAAATTAGAGAGATGACAAGTTGCCTGGCCACTACTGATAGTAAATGAACCCAGGAAGAGTGCTGCAAAACACTTGAGGATCACACAAGTCAGCCTCATGGTTGTACTGAAAGTTCCTGGTTTGTGCATGTCTGTGTACTTAAGGTATGTGCAATAAAGGTAATTACTGGATTGATGGGGAGACCCACTATGTATCTGCAAATGTGACAGAACCCTGAAAGATGCCAGTACTTTTTTAGAAAACATATAAATACCTGGTGTTTCATCAGAATCCTCAGGGCACGCAGAGACTAGATTCTTATGCTCTAATGGATAATAGTGGGCTGGGTACAAAGAACAGGGGAAAGAAACTATTTGTGAGGCTTGGAGAGAAAGAACCTTACAACAGGGATGCTCAGTATAAGTGTTTCCCCAGCAGAGGTGCTAGGAAGAAAATAAAAGAGGATTCACAGTTTTCTTCACTCTGAAAGCGGAGCAGAAGGAAGCTGTTCACAGCCCGCTCACCACACAGATTTTAAACAAGGAATGAATACAAAACATAGTGATCTTCAATGTCTCCCTTTTCAGCAGTTAATAATGGACTTTTTATTCTTGTGAACATGTGATCTGATAGAACATTTACATCAGTTCTGGTTTAGAAAGTGACCACAACTAGTACTGATTCCGTGATTCATAATACAGCTATTAACTGGATTATGGTGAGAAGGTTTGATATCTCTTTTTTTATCACAGGAAAATAACAGCTACACGTTTGTTGAATTGCAACTTTAAACTTTTTGCTGAAGAATCTTGGGCCTAATAACATCATAAAATATACATTTTCCAACTCTTTAACATTTAACATAAGCATCGCGTTTTTGTCATGAATCTGCCTTCCACTGCACTTTAGTCAGGAAAGTAAAACATTCACCAGAAATGGATTCAATTTAATGAATGGACCAGTCATGCTGAGGTCTGTTGCTTTTTAAAGACTTGGAGATATCAGTGATAAGGCATTCAAGGCCAATTTCATATTCAGCATTACTACATTGCCTATGCTGCAATTACACAAGGGATGGATTTGGCTTGTAGCATTACAAATATCAGTGTAAGCAGTCTGGAACGGAGGTTTCATTCAGCAAGTAAGCAAGGTTGGCTTGTACTTCTTTCCTTCTCCAGTCCTATAAATGCTCCATGTACTTTTCCACATCTCATTAGTTAGCATACAAATATTTGGATTTGGTTTTGATATTTAAAAAAAACCCACTTTGTTTCTATTTCATTGTACAAGCACCCTTGTTAGCACACGCTCTTCTCATATCCTTGGATGTTTTTCTCCTTACGCAGAGGTATCAGCCCTGACCAGGGCTATACTAATCATGCATCAAGTCATGATTGTTTTATGGAGACAATAAAACAGATGTGCAGCATCTCCTAAAGTCTGGCTGTTTTCTCTGTGGTGTGGGACATCAGCCACAGTTCTTAAAGCAGTTTCTCAGAAACATTTTGCAAACAAAAAGGGATCCTTTAAAGGCTGGACCTGATGCTCCTTGTGGTCCCTTCCAACCTGGTATTCTATGATTCTTTATTTCCTTTAAAAATTTTCAGATAATACTGCTGAACAGCTGAAAAAATCTCTGCTTTGTAGTACAGATATCCTAGAGGATGGATTTCTGTGCCAGACGTACTGTGTTAAAAATCACCAGTTTTCAATTACATTTCAACATGAGCTATCACCTGACAAGGCACATAGAATGGTAGACGTTGCTACAGCTATATCCTTTTCAAAGGATGACCTTTCAGAACGTGATTCGCAGTATAAAATTGGTTAAAAATACAGAATACATGTTAATAAAAATATAACCAATTATTACCACAGTATTTCTCAGGAGGATATATTTCTGTATTTTAAAGAGATATGATTGGGATTTTTTTTGTTGTTGCTTTCTTAGTGTCTTCTTAGATTTTTTTGAATGAAGTACCTAGTGTTCCCCAATCTCTGTATGAAATGTGTACCCTTAGTGGATATGTTCAGAGCTCTGCATGGCATGCCGGGCAGGTAGCGCTGCTCCCTGTGGATTGCATGGAGACATTCATCACGGGCCCCGCAACAGGGAAGACATGCACACCTTGTAGCAAAGGCTCCTGTGAACACCAAAGATGTGATGTTGTGCTGCCGTGGTCACTGTACTAGCTGGACTGTTATGGCAAACACTCTCTTCATCAGCACGTACTGTAGCGCATTCATACTACTCCTACATCTTATTTCTAACAATATTTGCCTTTTAGAGTGAGTCAAAACCATCTCCACTTACCATTTCGCTTTGCTCTAGCAGCCCACTCAGACACTTCATCTTGGGCTCGTCCGTCTGTAATCACAATGGAGATTCGAGGGACGTTTGCTGAAAATGGTCTCGCTCCTTCTGTTTCAGTGAAGCTTCTCTCAAACATTTGCTTCAGGGCCAGTCCTGTCATGGAACCTCGCCCCATGTATTTCATTTGCGACACAGCTTTCTTCATGTCTTTGGCTGAGCTGAACTGCCTTAATGTAAACTCAGTGCGAACTTCAGTGGAATACTGAAGCAAACCAACTCGAGCAGCTTTGGGTGAAATCTCAAGTGCATCCAAGATTCCCAAGACAAATTGTTTTACAGTTTCAAAATTATCCTCTCCGAGACTTTTTGATCCATCAATCACAAACACCAGGTCAAGTGGGCCTTCAGTGCATGCTGTGAAATGAGCAGAGTGTTCAGATCATGAAAAAACTCCACAAAGCAGAAAAACAGACCTAGATACCCAGGGACTGTATAAACTCAGACATCATCTGCAGTACCTTGTTCCTGGCTCAGCCAGCCTTGCCAGTGTGTCTAAAGATGTTGTGTAAAGTCTATATCAAAAGTGAAGAGTGTGCCTATGGCTAAGAGTTTAACAAAAATATAATCACAGTGAACACTTAATGAGACATACTGCTTTGTAGAATACTAGAACTCTTAAAAATACACCAGCAATCAGTAAATTTTAAGAATGACTGTTAAGTAGAGAGAACTGTATAACTGAATAACATCGCTAGGATATTGAGACAGAATTGCCGTTGTTTTCTTCCAGGGATAGGCCAGTACGTCAATTTTGCATTTGCGTAGCTGACCAGCATTGAAAGACATGGAAAAGAATCACTGGAGCTGCATTTGTGTCGCAGAAGTAGCAAAAAGGTTATGGTGGTACAAAGAAACAAGTCAATGAAGTCACACTTGTATACAAGGTGAAATCTAAGAGTCGTATTTAGAGTGGCAGGGAACAGTGAGGCAAAAGCCAAAGAGCTCGGGGAAGGCTGAGCAGTAAGAGAAGGGTTAGGTAGCCTGCCCTGCAGCTTACGATGAGGTTCAAGTCTGGGAACAAAATTCAGACAATGCACATGTTTTTATATAGCACATACGTAAACCTCTATTGGCAGAAAAAAACAGCTAAAAACTATAGGTGAGAGAGGAAATGCTAGAAATGTGCCTAGCTGCTAAACATGGATCAGATTTTTTTTATATACCTTTTTTTGATTATGACTCTCTAACAATCTTGTAATTAGGAGACTTATGTATTGCTGAAACTAACCTTTTCTAGTTTAGCCATTAAAGCTGGGAGAGAATCCAGAAGACTGACAAATTTGGAGTTCTCATACTTTTTGGCAAGTGCACATGAAAAAAATCAAAGCGGTTTGTAGGCACCCTGTATCCATTACAAGGTTAGGAACTTTAGGGCCTGGAGAATGTCTTCAAAGCTGCAGACTGGTTCTGGCAGGTATTCTTATATTCTGGAAAGCAATTGCCTCCAAAAGGCATAGACTAGTGCACCTTGTGCAAGGGGCTGGCTGCAGAGATGCTCAGTTCCGATTTGATCAGTGTAACTTCCAGGAAGAATGTGCTGTACTAAGGAATGTAAGATTTGCATCTTAGTCTGGACCAAATGAACTTTGTGATGTTTGTATCATAAAATGCTGTGAGTAGAACGCAAGAGAGAATTGTGCAGCTGCGTTCAGTTGTTTCCAAGTCTCAGATGAATACAGTCCTAAGCTTTGGGTATCATCACCCTTAAAGACAAACTGGAGAGTCCTGAGTTTCACAGCAAGAACAATGAGATATTTAGAAAACACGACACATAAAGAAAGCTTGAAGGAGCAGAGATTGTTTGCTTAAGGAAAGATTAATATGAAGCATGATAATACCCTTCAAAGGTGCAGAAGGGGATAATTTTAAACAAGACAACAAATCAGTTATTTTCATGTGAATAGAAAAGGTAGCAAGTGGCTTCATCTGCTGTAAAGATAGTTGCTTGTTAGGGGAAAACAATATTATAAAGGTAACAGCATGGAAGCAGACTATTTGGGGCACTGAAATCAAGGACACACTGTTATTAGAGAGTTTTTGAAACATTACTGAAACATCTATCAGATATTATTAGATACGTATATGCACTATTTTTCTGCCTCAAGCATGTGCCATGAACTAGATCACTTCTCAAAGCTACTACAAGTGCTCTGTGTGCCTTCTATCATGGAACCTGGCAATGCTATTTTTCCTGTGGTTTGTAAGGTTTCTTCGTGTCTGTGCATCATACAATGTAACTGGAAAGGTCTCTAACATTTCTTATTATTTAAGCTGACTGCAACTAGACTAACAGAACCTGAAGGTGACTGGAGGACACTGAGGATTTTTATCAGAGTAGATCTCCCACTTATGCTCTTTCCACATTTATTTCTGCTTTGACTGCAGAAATTACTGTAAATGTCTGTTACCAAGTCAGTGTAGGAATAAGGAATTTTCAACTTTTAAGCTTGAGCTTTTCTTCTTAGACAATAGCTCTATTTTAGAACTGCTGTCCAAAAATTCCTTTCTGCAGTCATCTGAGGAAAAGATGTGTCACATGTACTAAGGTAATGGAAATACAATGAATAGGAATATCAGAACCACCTCAGTATCATTGCGTAAGTCAAGACAGGGCAGCAGTTCATGGTGAATGGTTTTAGTTAGGATCGAGATCAGCCATGAACGTTACCATTCTTTTAGTAATAATAGTCTCCGCAATGAAAGCATCCATTTTTGCAGAATGAATGTTTTTTCTGAGTTCCAGTAGAAGATCTTCTCCAAGTATTAAGAGGAGATCAGATAAATATATGTAATTCTCTAAGCATGTCGTGTTAGAAGATAAGCAAATAGAAGTAATGATACTTTAAAATGGAGTATATAAAGATAAAAGCTCCACAGTATATGAATCTGATTAAAGTGCACGTTCCTTGATAATAAGATTTTACTTTGGCTTTTTTTCCTGACGTTTGGAAAGAATTTTATCGTACTTGATGCTATACCAAAACAACTCTTTCAGTTTGTTAGTTTTTTGCGTATGAGAGCATCAAGTTAATCGCTCGAGACATTTTCCATCACACTCACATATGCTTTGGGCTTTCAAATATTATATAATTTTTGAAGTCAGGCCTTTTTTTTTAAGTGAGGCATTTGAAGTGAGGTCAAGTAATTTTAGAAATCAAAGGAACAAGTGCTTTCTAAATAAAATGTACTTACTTCTGCATGTTTTCTGATCCTCTTTTAGTACATATCCCTCTGGGCATTTGCAGATGTATGAATCATCATTATTAACACAAATATGTTCACAACCGTGGGCAACTGATTTGCAGACATCTTTACCTAGGAAAAATTGAAATATTGATATGTATTCTATTTCACATATTTATAAATCAAAATATTCCAAATATAATATTTGAAGAACGTATGGCAAAGGAGTATAACATCTTTGTCCATTTATGTAGTGATGCCAGAGAAGACTGGCTGACAGACATATTGTTACTTACTTCGACATGTTTTCCCGTCTTGTCGCAGGACAAAACCCTCATGGCACTGACAGCTGTATGAATTGTTATTATTAACGCACACGTGTTCACAGCCATGGTCGATGGATTTACACAGGTCTTTATCTGAGAATTGTTAAGAGAATTTCCTTATTAGAGCATTTCGCAAATGCAAAACTGGCATTAACAAGCTTTGAGTGAATTTGTCTGTTATTTCTTTTATGACTCAAAAGACTTGTTCCCCATAAAAGTTTCAGCTACTCACTCCTGCATGTTTTCCTGTCTTGCCTCAGTACAAATCCCTTGTGACACTGACACGTGTATGAATCGCCAGTTGGAACACAGACATGTTCACAACCATGGTTGACTGTTTTGCAGATATTTTTACCTTGGGATAATGAAAATTATATTTAGCACAATTAGCTAGGCAAATAACTTTCACAAAATGTAAACATTATGGCAAAAATCTTCCATGAAGGAGCTCACTTCCATGAATTGGTTCTATAGTAAAGAAAAATAACGCACTACTGCTGCATAGTGTGTTTCATTGACAGATCAAGAAGTACAAAACAAAGATTAAACAACTTACTCCTACAATTTTTCCCATCTTCCCTCAGTATGAAGTTCTCATGACACTTGCAGATATAGGAATCATTGGTATTAACACAAATATGTTCACAGCCATGGTCAACTGAGTTGCAAACATCTTTATCTGAGAAGAGTGAATGGAGTTTGTGAGGTGAGGTTTGTTAGGGAGAGAGAATATCTTTTATTAACCAGCTCAAATAGTTGGAAATCACAAACATACACTTGTGCAAGCACTCATGGTCACAACACATAAAAGCTTCAAATGAAAACATACTTTTATAGCTCAGGCTACTTACATCTACATGTCTTCCCATCCTCCTTCAGTATGAATTTCTCATGACACCTGCAGATGTAGGAATCGTCAGTATTCACACAAACTTGTTCACAGCCGTGGTTGACTGAATTGCAAACATCCTTATCTGCAAACAGAAGAGTTGGTAGTTGACATACATCATCAGAATGTGTAATTCATCACATTTAGTTTTCATGATACTTACTTCTGCAGGTTTTCCCATCTTCTCTCAGTAGGAACCCATCATGGCATTTGCAGATATACGAATCATCAGTATTCACACAAACATGTTCACAGCCATGGTTGACTGATTTGCAAAGATCTTTATCTGAAAACAGATGACAGCTCTTGCTGGTTAATGCATTTCTACACAAGCATGAGCTGCAGATAAAAAGTATGCTGATAAATATCAGACTACTTACTTTTGCATGTTTTTCCATCTTCTCTTAGCAGGAATCCCTCCTGACACTTACAAACAAATGAATCACCAGCATTAACACAAGCATGTTCACAGCCATGGTTGACTGATTTGCAAATATCCTTGCCTGGGAATAGTTAGATAATATTTAATGTAGTTTGCTACTTAAACTTTTTTTTTATAAATACAAAGACTTTGGGGGTAATCCTATGAGGAAAGAAAGATGGAAGCCTGCAAACTGAAAGCAAATCTCTAGCTAGTTAAATGATAGACAGCTTAGTTTACCTTGAGCAAAAGAGGATCAATGAAATCTAACTGGTATTGCTGAAAAATGGTGGGAGGATTTGTATGACTGCCGTGTTAAAGCCAGTTGGTTAAAACCTCTCCAAGAAGGATAGATGGGGAGAAAGGACAGAAGGAAGTGGAGCGAGCTATCAGCATTCCCTGCACTGCAGCACAAAAGAAAATATTCTCAATTGCTAATGGAGAACTTATATTTATGTAGAAATTGCAATAATACTGACAGCCAAGTTCAGATTGAGTCTGAGAAAAATACTTAGCTTTAATGGGTAGTGAAAGAAACGCTTGTATTTTCACAAGAACTTCAATCTGAGCCAAATTACCTGGAGCTCTCACGCTGGCAATACAAAAATGCCAAAAAATATTACAGCAGACAATCTTCTAACTCAACAAGCATTATATTCAAGACATAGCAATCTAAGCTAAATCACATTATAACAGATAAAGAAGAAATGATCATGTAAGTAAAAATTAGCTTCAGCTTATACACAACTGTGTACAACTCAGACACATTGTTTATAAACAGAATCAAATAAAAACCAGCAGCAGACATGGCAATTACTTCAAAAGGATTAATTTTACACAGCTGAGTGCCAAAGTATTTTGAGACGGGAGGGGAAATAATTAAAAAAAAAAAAAAAGTGAATTATGATTGCACTATTTATTTTACTAGATATCCCCCAAAAATATGGTCCCTGTAGCTGGGCAGTTTCCATCCCCAGTCTGTGCACACACTCTGAAAAAATAGTGCTATTCCAGTGTTTGAAAAGGGTGACCAGTTCACTGTAATCCTGTCAGCCTGACATTGATTTGCATTAAAATAATGGAATAGATAATGCCAAACTTGATCCAGAATAAAATCAAATAATGAAAATTAATATAAATCGGTATTAGGGAAAAATAGAACCTGGAAAAATAAGTATCTTTTTTAATTGATTATGAGGCTTATTCACAAAGCTCATGCTGTTCATGCAATGGAGCCCTCAGTAAGGCAGCAGTCTTGGTATTTATTTTGATTAAGAAAATGGACTACAGAATCAACATTTAATAGATTAACATTGGCTAGAGAGGGCTTCAGAATAAATTGTAAATGCCTGAACATCAAGTAATTTTCTCTCTAAGAATATGCCATGCTCCTCTGCTACTTAACGTCCTTATGAACAACCCGAAAAAAACCACAAAATAGTCACTGACAAAGTTTGTGGGTTACTCCAAGTTTGAGAGAATGGCAAATAAAAATAGAGCAGCTGTGACAGAAGGACACATGAATCTTTCTGCAAACTGGGTAACAGCAAACTGTATGTATTTTGAAACAGCCAGACTAAGACTATACATTTAGAAACAAAGAATGAAGGCTGTACTTAAAGGATGTGGGACACTGATGTGACTGAGAGTCTTCAAGACCTTATGTTCATGGTAGATAACTGATTGAACGCAAGCGCCGGCAGAATATTTTGGTCACAAACTAATGCTATCTTTGGTGATCAAAAAAAGATAGATTAAAAAAAGATAAAAGAGTAAAAAAGGTAGATTCAAATAATAATTAGGTGACTTATAGTTCCTGGACCCAGCTGTGCCTCCTATTAAAACTTCGTATCTCTGTGGTGTTCCTACAAGGATGCTGATGAATAGCAGAGGTTTTAGGGGAGCAGGAAGAGACTTATGAAAAGAATGAAAAACAGATAAAGAGCCTGAAGAAGTTTCATCTGCGTATCATTTACAACAGGACATGGTAAGAGGTTAAGGAGCAAGTTAAGTCATGGTCTGAATGAATATACGCAGAACAACACAGGAGCAATTAGAACATCAACCCATCGAAGTAAACTGTATCAACATCCTATGCTGAAGATTGATACTTGGCATACTGAATCTAGAAATGAAGTTTGCATATTTTAAAAGCTACATTAAAACCTTAAAATTGGCTGATTTTCTGAAATATATCTTTAGTTCAACCAATTAACTAATAGAAATCTTATGATCTATAGAGAACGATATTCCATTCTGACCACTATGAATCAGTGAATAATCTCCTAATAAAGGAAAATGAAATTTCTTCTTTTATTCATAAACTACTTACTTCGGCACGTTTTCCCGTCTTGCCTCAGTACAAATCCATCATGGCATTGGCAAGTGTATGAATCGTCATTATTAACACAAAGATGTTCACAGCCATGAATGACTGATTTGCAGATGTCCTTATCTAGGAATAATTTAGATTTTATTTACTACAGTTTGATGAATGAGAACATGTCCAAAACTTTGAAGACTAAAAGTAATAAGCTCCTAGTAAATAACTTATCCTCCTTTTTGTCAGGTAAAATCCCCTATAAGAATATCTGCCTCTAACACAATTCGTTTCTTCAGTAGACTTCTGAGTGCAAAAAATACAGTACCATCAAATAACTTACTCCTGCACGTCTTCTCATCTTCCCTCAATACAAAACCCTCATAGCACTGGCAAATGTATGAACTATCAGTATTCACACAGACGTGCTCACAGCCATGGTCAACAGAATTGCAAACATCTTTATCTGGAAAAAAATAAGATATCTGGTGTTTAAAACATGTCTACAAATGCACAGATTATAAAGGAAATTTTCTATTAAAGATAAGGATACTTACTTCTACATGTTTTTCCATCTTCCCTTAGTGCAAATCCCTCGTAACACTGGCAGATGTATGACTCATCAGCATTAACACAAACATGTTCACAGCCATGGTCAACTGAACTGCAAATGTCTTTATCTGAGAACAGTTGATGGTGTTTGGTTAAAGCACATCTAAGGTGAATGTATCATGCAGGGAGAAGTAATAGCTTTTATTAGATCTACTGACATCATTGGAAGAAATGCGCAAAAATTTAGGGAGCAAATACTGCTAACTCCTGGTACCTGACAAACTGTGGGTCTTTTTTTGTCTCAAATCATATCAGTTTGGCTATTAAAAGACACTATTTCTGTCCACAGAGTCTCTTAAAGGCTCTTGGCAGGTGCAACAATACTACTGTATTATAATAGTAAACTACCGAAGGGGTATTTGTTAGAACAGTTCCACAAGCCTACATATCGTAGATAAAAGTCTATGAGTAATTATCAGAGTACTTACTTCTGCATGTTTTCCCATCTTCTCTCAGCAGGAAACCTTCGTGACACTTGCAAACATATGACTCATCTTCGTTAACACAAATATGCTCACAGCCATGGCTGACTGACTTGCAGATGTCCTGTCCTGGGAATGATATAAATGCAGGTTTTGAATTGTAACATGCTAAAAAATGTAGATATCAACAGGAAGGTTGTTTGGTTGGTTTTTTTTTTTTTCCAGTAAGAGGTGAAAAATCCCTTTCTTTCCTTGCCTGATGCGCATGCAAAAATGTTCAATAGATAACTGGTCACTCACTTCTGCACGTCTTGCCATCTGCTCTCAGTACAAATCCCTCATGACACTTGCAGGCATAGGAATTGTCAGCACCAACGCAAACATGCTCACAGCCATGGTTGACTGATCTGCAGACATTTTTACCTGGGAATAATTCAAGAGATAAAAAATTGTGTTAGCTAAGGGTACGATGTTCAAAGTCTTACAATTCCCAGCTACTGAGTGTTCTTGTCCTAGCTGGTATACTGGACTCAATCCTGCAAAGCATTTTGAAAAAAAAGAAGCTGGGATGTTTTTCTTCTGTATCAAAAAGACGCATCTTTGTCCTGCTAATTTTACAACCTTACTATTAAGGAAAAGTGCACTGTTGCAGTTCTAGAGGCTGTAGAACTTCACATGTCCCTAGCATGCAGACGAGTGACCCACGGGGATTTCCAAAGTGTGCAACAGTTCTTTCTATCATCGTCTTCTCAAATTCAGTAATAAACCTGCTCAAACCTGAAATAATTACACTTTTTTTCCCCCCTGTGCTTAGGCTCAGAGGTGTTTGTCCTTTTTTTGTAACACAGGTTTGCAAAAGCTCAGCGTATGTAGTATTTCACAGTAATGAGAAAGACAGATTGTATGATCCTGTGAAATTCTGGAATTGTCAGCTGTAATTGGGCAAGGAGATTTTCAATGGGGTTTTCTGTTAGGGAATTTAGCTACAATTCATGTTTCAAAATAAGATAACATCTTGCTTTCACTTTTTTCCCCTTTCACATCCTTTATTTTCCTGCAAGGATTTCTGCAAGGGCAGAAAAATTCACTTGCTTTAAGCTTTTTGCAAGATTAGAGTTTCAGCATTTTTTGAGACAAGCAAAATGTCTCTGTTTGCATGGACTAACAAAGTAAGGTGTTGTGATACACAGACTGATAATAAGGATCTTTTCATTTGTTATGGTAGTATCTGGATGACTTCCCATTTTTTTTTCTGTAAATTCTTTTTAACAGCAGATGTTGATGAGATCTATGGATATTATTTGAATTACCGTCATAAAGTATTTCATGCCTGTGTGTTTTGCAGTGAACAAAACTATAAAACTAGAGAAAAATTTGCGATGATTTTTTTTTTTTTTAATATCTGCCACTTTTCATAACTGCATAATGCAGTCAACTATGGAATGCAATTATGATATCTCTTTTGAAATCATCCTTATCCCATGCTGAATGAACTTTCCATTAGTAATACTGCAAGGCTATTCATGCTATATAAGACTTTACAAACATTATCTATTTTTGCCTTGATTTGAGAATAAAATTGCGGTGGTCCCATACAGGGATGTAAGTCAGAGTAAAATAGTTTTGGATTCCTAATAGTCCAGTTTCAGGGCTAATTTTTAAGAGGCACGGACATGTAGTGTGTGATTCAGGTGCCTAAAAGTATATATCCAGTGCCACTATAGATGCCCTAGAGTATCCAGGATACTGCTGGCAAATATGACACCAAAGGGGAAAGCGCGAACTTTTGGAATCCTTGAGCATTTAAAATTACACTGGATGGCAATGCTTAGGCAATCAAATCCTACCTGATGGATTTCTTCTATGCGTGTAATAAAAATCTGAGTTGCTGAACAATAACTTACGTTTACATGTTTTCCCATCATTACGAAGCCTGTATCCTTCAAAACACTGACAAGTGTAAGATCTGTCACCATTTACACACACATGTTCACAGCCATGATCGCTCAGAGCACAATAGTCAACTCCTGCAGGAGAAATTTAAATTATTCAAAAAAAACCCCAAAATAATTCAATTAATTTTCATCTCTAGTATTTCCATGGTATATAAGAAGTAAATAGATTGAACTGCTTAAACAATAATCCAGTCCCTTCTCTGATAATATTCATATACCTTTAATAAAACGTAAGAGGGCCTTGTGGTGTACTTTCCATTGGCTGCTTTATGCAGAGTTGAGAAATCACACTTTTGCTGTATCTGACATAGCAAAAAAACTCTCAGGGACCTCAGTGGTTTTTTGTGTAGATGATTATTTGCTTTTGCAAAGAATTGCAAAAAACAAGTACTGTCAAATATGGCCCATTTTTCATCTCAAATTTCCTAAATGTTTCTTCTCTGTAAGACACAGGACCCCCGGGATCCTGCAGACAGCACTTGCCCCAGTCCATTGGCAACACACACAGTGTCACTCATTTTTTTGTAATTAGTTGTCAGAGCAGAAATCTGTTTACCATTCAGGTGTTCCTGCAGCTGTCTTAACATACTTGTGCCTGTGTATATTACACCAGAATTGTAAATCCCAGATGTTTTCCCATTAGAAGTGGTATATGATAAATGCTAATCCCTGCCATTCAACTGCTTATTCAGGAAATCCCAAAGTGCAAAAACACTTTTCATTATGGCCTAAAAATGTCCACGAGATTTCAACAACTCATCTGAAGCTCAGGAATAGGCTAAGTCTCTTTCCTCAATATATATGAGGAGAGGGATTCGCTGGCAAGAAAAGGAGCTATTCAAAAGGGCTCAGTTTCATTGCACGGAGGGATTTCAGAAGCCACAGCACCATGATTCTGATGCTAAGTCTTCAAGTATGGCCTGGAGGAAAATAACTCAGAGTGAAAAAACACCTTTTTACTACAAAGGAAAAGGAATTTTCCATGTACAAGTTGACCAATCTCCATAGTTTGGCTGTTTCTAAATTTCCAGTGGTTCTTGACAGGTATAATTTCCTAATTCCTCTTCCTGTCTGTTTCTGCTTTCAAATCATTATTAAAGTATTATCAAAATGCACTCTAAGAATAAATTGAAGGTGTGTCCACTTCCCTGTACAAAACCAGAAACTTTTCCCAGGTGAGCTGAGATCAAGGAGGTTCTCACAAGACTTACGTGTGCAGGTTTTTAGGTCCTCATTGATGACAAACCCTTCAGAGCACTCACAGATGTAGGAGTCACCAGTATTTCGGCACAGTTGCTCGCAGCCATGATTGCTTTCAGCGCAGTGGTCCACTCCTATTGATTTGTGTTAATAATTGAAGAAATCACACTGGAGCCTTAGATACCTACACTGTGACACTGCAGTTAGTACACAATGCCTTTGCGAATCAAGGGAAAAAGATCATTATAGCTTTTTATTTATGCAGTATAGCCACCTATTTGAGTAATCTGAGTCAACAACATCTAAGTGAAATTAATACAACAACCCTACTTGGCGGATAACAAACCTGATGAAGTACAGATCTCCCTTGCCAAAAATCACAAGGGGAAACTAATGCAAAGTGGAGTGAAGGGGGAACCTTGAAGACCTGCCTGGTCTTACCCACAGAGTCATGCCTGCTTTCTTTCAAAAGCAAGACTGTCTCTTTTGTTCACCATCACATTTTCTCAGAGAGAAAGTATGAATATTAGTAACTCTTGAAATAGAAATTATGGCTTTTAGATTTTATCATAAACAGTAAATTATTTTTCAACAGGATGAGAAATCACCAATTTAAAACTTTAACCAGCCAACAGGTTCAAGTGGTTAAAGCATCGTTGGGGACAGATACAAGTTATCGGAGTGGCTTAATATGTTCCTTTTCTTTAATTTTCCTATTCCAAACAAGGTAAAATTGATTTATTTTTTTTTCCAGTCTTGTATGCAAGTGGCTGTGTGAAAGATGAAGGGTGAGGAGAAGGGAGAGAGAGGTGTGAATCAGTTTTAAAAATTATATTGTCAAACAGAATGGATAACAAAGTAGTAGGGTGAGATATGTGCACATGCAGATGTACTATGTAATCTATTGACTCTGTAAGTACAGAAAAAGCACATTTTGGGAAAAAGGCTTTACTCTGAACTTCCTCATAATATTTTATTGCGAATTTGTTAATGGCTATTTTTAGTTATATAGGCCCAAATCACTTTAGCTTAACTCAATCAAAGATAGTGGAGTTCCCTCAGACACAAACACAGTCTCATATGTCTCTATTTGAAAATCATTTACAGATGTGAACAGGCAGGTCTGCAGCTATTTGTTTACATTAAAAAAAACCTGTACTTAATGTAAAATTACTTAGTTCTAAATATTGCTGTTCATTAGTTTATTTAACTAAGCAACAAGTTTGCAGTAATTGGTCCAGATTCACCATTACACATAGACAGCGATACCGTTGGCTTGAGCAAGTGAAGCTGAGGTGTCAGTTTTTACTAGTTAACCAAGTTCCAGCTGGAACATTCTCCTTTTTCCAAGAGTTTACATCATCATGAAGAGGCTTGTGTAACTTCTCAGAGCACACAAAAACATGGGGAAAAAAAGAAAATAAAAATCCCAGTTTCTCTGTGAAAAATCGCATCTGTTTGGCACCATCTTTTACAATACAAACACGGACATTAAGATGCATTTTAACATTTAAATATTTTGGGTCCTCATGCAGAATCTTTTAACACACACTCTCTCAAACAGCGCAGTAATCACAAAGCTGCTAATTTACCAGGCTTTAGAAATTAGTATTATTGTAAATTGGGTCATCATGTGTGCTTCATTCCATGTGTAAAAAAAAATGTAAGAAAGGGAAGGGTTACTCTTTTTAAAAATAATGAGTGTCTTGGGATGTATCAATTTTTAGGTATTCAACTTGTGATAGCTTAAAATCATAATTGTTAAAAAGTTCTGAGCTCTTGCAACACACCCAAATTTCCTTAAATATGGCTTTATCACAAAGAGTTTATTTAAAAAAAATTACTCCCTGGCCTGTAATTTTTTTTAAATTTTAGTGACTAAGTGTTTCCTTGGAAAAATATGTCATAAATACATCAAGGAAAAATGCTGCTAGTATTTGAGATGATGTGCAAAATGGTTCTCTGCAATAAAAGCATATTTTAAAAGCTGGGTGACTTCAAGTGGGCAATGTTGTTGGGTTTTTCTGGTGCAACACTGATCCTTCCGTTAGAAACATTCATATTAAAAGAGGACATTTTATTGAACAGAACACTGAAAGTGCAAACATATAGAAGGGGGAAGTCTCTACTTATCTCCACACACTGACATATGTCAGTATTATCTTTGCTGCAGTTTACGTAGCACATAGCAATGATACAAATGTTCAACAGTGAGCTCTGCCCTTGTGTTAAGACACCTTAGCTGAATGCATTTTCCCAGTTATTGGGCTTGGAGAAGATGATGCTTTAGTTCTCACAGAATTCTCCCGGAGAAGCTGGCAGTTCATGGCCTGGATGGGTGTACTCTTCATTGGGTAAAGAACTGACTGGACGGCCAGGCCCAAAGAGTTGTGGTGAATGGAGCCAAATCCAGTTGGTGGCCAGTCACGAGTGGTATTCCCCAGGGTTCAGTACTGGGGCCAGTTCTGCTTATTATCTTTATCAGTGACCTGGATGAAGGGATCAAGGGCACCCTCAGTAAATTACAGACCATGCCAAGTTGGCTGGGAGTGTTGATCTGTTTGAGGGCAGGAAAGCTCTACAGAGGGATCTGGACCAGCTGGATGGTTGGGCTGAGGCCAATTGTATGAGGCTCAACAAGACCCAGTGCCGGGTCCTGCATTTGGGTCACAACAACCCCAGGCAGCACTACAGGCTCGGGGAAGACTCTGTGGCCTTTTTTTACTTAACAAAGCAGAAAGTTCAAAGGTTCACAGTTTTCAGAAGTTATGCTAAGCAAACTTATGCTAAGTGAATTCTAGATAAGCAGTTTCTAAACAAGTTCTATAAGAAGCAGTATACCTAATAATTCAATAAGCTCAGGCATTCTATTCCCTAACACAGTACAAGAGGAAATGGCCTCAAGTTGTGCCAGGGGAGGTTTAGGTTGGATATTAGGAAAAATTTCTTCACCAAAAGGGTTGTCAGGTACTGAAACAGGCTGCCCAGGGAAGTGGTTGAGTCACCATCCCTGGAGGTGTTTAAAAGCTGTGTAGACGTGGTGCTTAGGGACACGGTTTAGTGGTGGACTTAGCAATGCTAGGTTAACAGTTGGACTTGATGATCTTAAAGGTCTTCTCCCACCTTAACAATTCTATTATTCCATGATTCTTTACTGGATCAGGGATCTCACTACAGCATTATTTCACTAGGCCTGGCTCATGTTGGACTTTACAGTAACATAGGTTTGCATAGATCAGAAAGATCTCAAAAAGGACCCAGGAGCATTTTCTCACTCCGTTCACACCTCGCCCTGCTGCAGTAACTAATCTCTGTAGTTCATAAGACACATTCATTTCTGCATGTTTTGCCATCATGTTGTTGGGCGTATCCAGGATAATATTTGCACACAATTGACTCTTCAGTGTTAACATATTCACATTCACAATCATGCTGACCTAAAGTACCAAAGTTTACTTCTGTGGAGAGAAAAACAGTGAAGAATTCAAGCCAGCCATGACTGTTTCTGAAGTAAATGGCTTAGAAAAACTCACTTTTCCTAAACAATGCTGGATCCTGTGCTTTGGGCACCTGCTAAAGCTGACAGTGAGCTGATGATCTGAAAGTGATTGCAAATATTTGGCTATTCAAGACTTCACTTCGAACACCACATTCATCAGAAGTCATGCATTGTGGTGAAGGAGGAAGGCCTGATGCTGGTTGCCAGTGATACATTTTCCCTGATTTATTAAGATGTTCTGCTTTATTTTACAAGCTTATCTAACATGAGCCTTGTTATAACAAGTTTTGGAACCAGAGCTTAATCCTGGAAATGTCACCAGGTATACAGCCAAATCCAAAGCCCCATAAGGTTAAGGAAAAATACACTAAATGGGAATTACAATTTCCCTTTAATTTGCAATTGCATCCTTGCCAATAAATATTCTACACAATGCTGTTCTTTTGTTCCTGTACGCACCAAGGCACATGCAATCTATAAAAACCTGAATCTATTAAAATACCATATAGATAACAAAAACCAGAATAGCATGAATCGCTGTAAAAATGGCAGTGTGTAGACTAGGATTCTTCATGAGAACGCATCTTAAAGACTGAAAGAAAATACAGTTCCAAAACCAGATAAATTTTATGAGCATCTAGAAATATAATTATGTTGCTCCAGGCAAGCTTCTTATTCATAAAATATCAGTAGTACAGCTCTTCCCCCACCAAGAACTGAGTCACCCACTGAAGCTAGTTCACTTTGCTTAATATATTCTCCTTAAACTTTAACATTAAAAATTAACATTAAAAATTAACATTAAAAATCTGCTGTGATTCCAGGCCTCTACTCAAGAAGTGCAGTAACATGAAAATCTTTTTAAAGTAAATAGTATGTGTGATTGGTTTAGAACTCTGACTTTGCTGTTTTTTCTTTTTTTTTTAGGAAACTGTTGAGTTTATTGTGTAACTTCAAATTGATTTTAAGAGCTACATTACGTATCTAACACTTTCCCAAGCTAATGAAATACATCTGTCCTTGGCTAAACCAACTGGGCAAAGAAAGGTGACGGGTTTTTTTAAAGTTGTTTGTGTCACTACAAGACAAGGTCAAAAAGTTTCAAATAAGTAATTAACTTATTGGTTTTGAGCCACTCTGGTTCCTGTATTACTCCTCAGGTTTCCATAAATCTCTTCAGAAAACTTCTAGTATACAATCTGGTCTATAAAACAGAAAACAATCTATTTTTCCAGCATAACTGGCTCAGTTAAAATTCAAGTTTATAAAGAAACATTTGTTTCAACCTTAATTATAAAGAACACTTTCATCCTTTCAGAGGGAAACCATTCACAGCAGGTTTAACACCATCCAAAGGATTACTCACTTTTGCATGTTTTCTTATCTGGATTAAGTCTAAACCCTTCTTGGCATCGACAAAAATAGGAATCATCTGTATTAACACATTCCTGTTCACAGCCATGGTCCTGAAGAGCACAATAGTCTGGTCCTAAGTGGGAAAAAATTGTGTCAGTAAGCCATATAATTGCTCAGAAATAAGCTAAGTAAAAACCAGTTAATTTGTTTTCTTTTTTCTAGCAGCAAGAGTGGCAAGAGTCCCCTTAACAGTTAATTTAGTACCTAGGAATGACCTCTACCCGCCTCATTTGTAATCTGAATTTGCTACTCTCTTCCAGCCACACATGGAGTACTCTGCTGGTGTTGGCAGGGTTGCACTCCTAGGCCGTGTTCCTTGTATTTCATTCTGAGAAGTCTGGAGTAATTCCCAGAGAAAACATTTGTCAGATATGCCTGACCGTACTGATAACATTTACATTTTCAACCTCTTCTTTGTAGCCATGAGCATGAAAGCTTACTTTCTATTTCTGAAAGGAAAGTCAGGATTCTGAGATAATCACGAGACCTCAGGAGCTGGCACCCCAGGCCCAGGCCTGCTCGCTGATGCAGAGATCTGCTCTGGCATGGGTGTGAGTTGGTGATCATCCCCAAGATTCAGTATGTAAAACAAATATGTAGAAATTTGTGGTAAAGATTTTAAATTTACAACATTTTAATCCAGTGATCTGAAGTTTACAGAGAGTGTGAGCTGTAATCTGAGCCAACAGTGTGCTCTCACTACACAAAAAGCAAACCTCATACTGGTGCACTGGTGTACTCAGCACTGATGATGTTGCATTTGACATAGTTTGTCCAGTTCTGGAACAGTCCCTTCCCATCTCTCCCCAGTTAAGGGGAATAAAATGAAGAGGGCTCAACAGAGACCTATGAAGGCTGTTGGTACATAGTCCACATGGCTTGTGCAGAGAGCTTGAGCAATCTGGTCTTATTTAGTGTGATGAAGAGAAAGGTGTTTCACTGCAGCCCACAATTACTTGCTGTAGGTGATGGAGCTAAACCCTTTTGGTAGTGTCAAATGATATAAGAAGGAACAATGGTCATCACCTGTGGTTTGGGTAATTCAGGTTAGACATGAGAAAAATTTTTCTCTAGAGGGATAGTACAGCAGTGAAATAGGTTGCCCAGAGAGGCTGTTGATTCTCCATTGAAGCTTTTTGAGACTTAGCTAGATAAAATCACAACTGACCGAGTCTACAGTCTGTGGCAGTTCCATTTTGAAGAGGAAGCTAGAGTAGATGACTCCAGAGATCCTGTCCAGCCAGCATTTGAAATTAGGTGTCTAGTCTGACAAGTCATCCAGATTCCCCGCATAATCAAGGAAAGTACAGACACTGCCATGAATTTGTGTCAAAGCTGTGAGCAAGCACTTTCTAGAAGTACATGTCTCTTTCCCTTGATTATAAGGTCAGATGTCCAGCCTGGATTAGATGCTTTCTAAATGTTAAAATGAAGTGAAATAGATATCAAGCATAATACGCAATGTAGTCTATAAATTAACATAGTTTCTCATCCTTAAGACTGAAAGGCCTCCAAGGCTGTAAAAGCACAGAAATGCAGTTCTGTATTGATGCATTTTTTGAGAAATAGTGTCTGTACACATTATTCAACAATATAAGGCTAAATTCACCACTGGCATCAGCAGTTCCACTCATGTAAAGCTAATGGAGTTTGTCTGCTTACAGACACAATAGCAACATTTCTTTATCAAGATCCATATTTTTGAATTTTGTACTAGGAATATACATTAAGGTTTTCCTTTCACACTTTCTGAAGTGAGTTATGACATTAAACACTGTGGAGGTTGTAGTTTGTTTTCCCAAGTAAAGGAATCCTTGGCAAAAGTACTTTCTGGTCTGTCAGTTCCCTTCCGCTTTATATTCCCTCCCAATTCCAGTCATTTTTGAGCTTGTTAGCCCATAACAATCAAATTTGACAAACAACAAACAAGCAAAGCTATGAAGTTGTTATAACCTGGTTGAAACATGGAAGCTATTGAGAAAAATCCATAGAAAAATAGGCTGCAATGTTTCCTCTGATTGTGAAACTACTCTATTTAATTTTAGCTTGTCTTACAAGCTGATTATAAATTGTCTCATTCAGATATGGTTTTTTACCTAGCTGGGGAGATGACACTCTAACTGAAAAATCTGGATATCAAATAAACTATGCAAGACAAAGCTTTTGACTTTTCTATTGAAAAAGGAGCCTGGTTTCATGTTAAAAGCTTCCTGTTCACAGAAGAAAACCCTACTTCCTCTCCCCCCCAAAAAAATTACCCCCCAAAACAACTCTCATTGCTTTCATGACCTTTGGCTTGGAGGGTACTCCAACATTTTTTGTACATGATGCATTATTCAGTGTTCCCAGGACCAGTGGGAGGATTACTGCTGAGAACTGGAAGACATAAGAAGTACAAAGTGTTCATAATTTAACCTTATCACAACTTACTTCTGCATGTTCTTTTGTCTGGATTTAAAATGAACCCTGGGTGGCATCTACAGTAATAGGAGTCTTCAGTGTTAACACACTCATGTTGGCAACCTTGGTTGTCCAAAGCACAGTAGTCTACAACTGAAAAAGAACAAGACCAACACGTACAATTAGAAAAACAAAATTAGAACTATTATGTACAGAAATTATGGTACTAGTTACACACAGTAGCTATAAAAA
Source organism: Streptopelia decaocto (assembly GCF_964273445.1). Lineage (NCBI taxonomy): Eukaryota > Metazoa > Chordata > Aves > Columbiformes > Columbidae > Streptopelia > Streptopelia decaocto. The sequence goes on from NC_138655.1 coordinate 23,916,512, forward strand.
AAGGAAAAGCTGATGTAATTTCTGTCCTGAAGAGCCTTTCTGCAAAAAGCAGTGTGTGCTCAATACCCATGGGTACATCTGATTTGTCATGAGTGAGTCCTGGATGATTTCTCCTACCCTTTGAACATTTATCAACTCTTGGATTGTCAGAAGCCTTCTCAACATGTCTTCTCAAATCTGGAAACCATGTCTCAGTTAGTAACTCTGTCCAGATGTTCACACTGTAGACCAGGGCATAGCAGTTTGATTTAGTTCTGTCTCTCCAGTCCCAGTCCTGCAATTGCTCTGCTCTTCCTTAGTTCCCTCCCAGTTGTACTAGTTCTCAAGAGCTGTTCCCGTAGCCTGAGTATGGAGGAGACCCATGGCAATACCTTCTACACTGGGGACTCTCACAGTACATTCATTCCCTCTCATGTGCTCCAGAGTTACCCTGTGCGTAGCAGCTGTGAAGCCTGAGAGCTTCAGGCTGATATTGACCACTGATATTGTGCTTACATAACGCCTTTTGTATGAGAGAAATAAAACATCATAACTAGTCCAGTCACTTATTTAATAAGTCCAGTCATTTATCACACAAAACCATATTTACGAGATTGATTGCTAAATGGTAACAAGGTAATGCTTCAGAGCTTACTCCATTCAGCCCATTCAAAAGTGCTGAAGAAGTGAAAAGAAGTGAAGAAGTGAAAAGTGAAAAGTTTTTTTAAAATTTCTTTGCAGGTTAAGCTGTTTCTTCACAGAAGTCTTAGAAGAAATTAAAGATAAGTACCAGGCAGGTGTTCTCTCCCCAAAGAGCTGCCAAGCCCACATTAGGCAAGTTTACCTAATTCTTTCTGCAGAAGACAGTGACTCGCTCAGCTTCACACCGACGTTTAACGAGACAGCTTCCCCTTCTTCGCCAAGTAATTTTTTCATTACTTTATACTGCTGTGCCTCCCAAATTACTTTAAGAGGCAGTAATTTGTTTTAATGAAATCAGTTCCTTCTCCAATAGCTCTGCCTTTGCAAATCGTGTGTATACTTAGGTGTGTTAAGGTCAAGGTCATCTAGTCAGGAAGGTAGATAATCAATTTAGTTACTTTGAAAGAGCTTCTTTTAGCCCTCCAGAATATTTGTGTTGAATCAAGTCCCATCAGACTACTTACTGGCTTCTATGTGAGACCATTTTCCTGGCAAGCACCTTCCTGTTTCCAGACTGAATAATTTCATATAAAAACATATTTACTGAATATATATTTCAAGGATATAATGTGTCATACAGTTAGTCAGCCCTCCTCTTAAATTAATTCTAACCACATGCCTATTTTCAAGTGTTTTAGAAGACACATTAAGATATAAGTACTCTAAAGAATATATATTTTTTTTCTATCCAGCATCATATCTGGGAAACAGCCCATATGGATTGCTCCATAAATTCACCTTCTCTTCTGCATTTCAACCCTACTGAAATGTGGATAGGATAGGATAGGATAGGATAGGATAGGATAGGATAGGATAGGATAGGATAGGATAGAAGAGAAGAGAACAGAACAGAACAGAACAGAACAGAACAGTTCCAGTTGGAAGGGACCTACAATGATCATCTGGTCCAACTGCCTGACCACTTCAGGGCTGACCAAAAGTTAAAACATGTTGTTAAGGGCATTGTCCAGATTCCTCTTAAACACTGACAGGCTTGGGGCATCGACCACCTCTTTCGGAAGCCTGTTCCAGTGTGTGACCACCCTTTCAGTAAAGAAATGCTTCCTCATGTCCATTCTGAACCTCCCCTGGTGCAGCTTTGAACCATTCCCACGTGTCCTGTCACTGAATCCCAGGGAGAAGAGCTCAGCACCTCCCTCTCCACGTCCCCTCCTCAGAAAGCCGCAGAGAGCAATGAAGTCGCCCCCCAGTCTCCTGTTCTTCAGAACAGACCAGCCCAAAGTCCTCAGCTGCTCCTCACAGGACATTCCTTCCAGCCCTTTCACCAGCTTGGTTGTTTAAGAGATGACTAAACACATCTTAGAAAGCTTTATTATCAACATTTGAGCAACTATGATCCTAAGCACTTTTAGATTACAATCTCTTGAGGGAGGAACTGTGCCTTCTTATAGCTATGCAACTCCTGACATACTGTGGACCAATAGGGGGAAAACAAACAAACAAACAAACAAAGCCCACATAAAACATGAACAAACCCCACACAAACAAACAAACAAACCAACAAACCCACCACCAGCAACAAACACACACACACACAAAAACCCCACAAAACCAAAACCACCACAACCTCATTCTTCCAGGACTGCTTTTTTCCATTCACATTAATTCTGGGGACCTCTTACTCACAGTAGTAGGTCCGTTGCCCTGCAAGAATAATGAGCATATCAACTTAAATAATGCCTTTCCACTAAGACAGTTAGGAAGTGAGAACATTCTCTCTTGACAGTTGCTTTTGGAGATAAGTATTATTTCCTTTTTTCAATAATTTTTGTACACAAATTCCCCTAATTCTGGGCAGGCTTAGCCTTGCAGACTGGCACTAGTCCTTTACTTGGTTTATAGAAAATATACACAATTTGTATAAGAGCAAAGCAGAATAATATTTTCCCATTTTTTTAAAGTTTTGTTATTTTTGCATATCTGTAATGAGTCATGAGATACACATTAGAATGCGAACATTACGTATCTCACTGTTTTTAATGTTAACCCATGCCTATCTCAATAAGAAACTTTTACAAAGGATGAATTAATGAACTTTTTAGTGAGCAAGCAATTAATTTAGTTGCCATCTCCCCATGTCTGTTGCACCTTGTTTTTCTTGACTGGAATTAGTTGGTAAGTGATGAGAGCCATCTTTTCCTTCCAGTGACCAGTTCTACACTCTGTGTGCTTACATTGCCCTCTGAACTGTGGACAGCATGGGTCACCTTTCTCTTATGTTGTTGTTTTACTCCTGTGATGTTTCTACAGGTTACTCAGGCTTAGGAGAACAAAGTAAGAAGAAGGGTAGAAAAAAAGGGCAGGAAGAAAAGGCAACAGAGTAAGTACAAGCATAAGGAGGATGAAAAAGAATGTGAGAGAAGAGTAGAGCAGACTTACAGAAGACTCATAAGAACCTAGAAAGCAGCCCAAAAATGTAGCAGTGCCAGGACTGTCAAGAGGTGTCAGCAGCCAAACCACTGCCAGGAGAAGAGGTCCCAAGCCCAACAGCTGCAGCAATACGGAGACAGTCTAGCACCGGTTCCAGGAAAGAGAGGACAGCATGTCCAGCTGCACTATGAAGGTGGAGAGACTGAGTGTCCAGCTACATGATGGAGAAAGAATAGCTCATTACCACCAAACTTCAACCGACAGGATATTTTTTTTATTTGAAAGGAGGGCAGCTAACATGGAAAGCTGTTTAAAAAGGCAAAGTGATAGTGCTCTGCCAGCCATACCTATCACTGAGCAGACAGTTTCAAATATCATTTAGTCTACAAATTTGCTCATGAACTGTGTGTTGCAAACACTCAGAGTGGTTGGCCATTCAGTGGTCACTTGGAATGGATATGTTGTGAGCTCCTGGTTATGAGATTTTATTTAATTATTGCCATTCAGGTAACTGGGCAACTTGTGTGTCAATGAAACAATCAGTATTGCCTTTGATCCTTAACCAGAGAAATTAGTCCATCAGAAAAGAGGACGACAACTTAATAAACCTGTCTGTGAGAAGAGTTTTCTTCACTTTCTCATTTACTTTTGCTGCAGTTAAAATTATAGAAGTCTTAGATATCTTAGAGAGAAACCTTTGGCTCTTTGAGACGATGATGTGTATGTCCTACTGAAATTCTCTCTTCGTTCTCTGCATGAAGAGGACAGAGTAACCTTAATGAGGTCCCTTCCAATCCCTAACATTCTGTGATTCTGTGAAGTCACTGCTTTTTGCAAAACTGTTGTTGTACTTAGTGATCTCTGGTATATGTGTACATCATGATCTTCTTATGATCCTGCTCATTTGATAATAAATAATTCACAGAAAGGAACAGTTAACTAGCTTAAGAGTAATGAAAACTGAGAGTTATCACTACTGATTCAGTACTATACACAGTCTCCTTTACAAGATTTTCAAGCAAGGATGGTTATTCATTGGTGATCACATCTGCAGAAGCTGTACTTTCTTGGTAGTAGCATATTCCTTAAAAATCTCAAATTGTTCAAATCTGAAAAGTAAAATCCTGGAAACTGACAGCTACTACCATTCACAGAAAAATTAGCATCAAAACTGCAAACTACCAGACAATCTTTTCCTGTTCAGGAAATGTAGCAAGGCTAAGTTCTTCATGGGTAAAACATGATTAACATACATTGAACCGTTCACATGCATCAGCAAGAAATGAAAAAGTTAAATGGTCAAATAAACGCAAAAGAAAAATGAAAAATAGAAGTGCTAATAATGTGCTTCAAAATCACAATTCATACTGCTAAGTATTGCAGGGATATGAATAGCATGAGTACATGGTTTTTGATAAACCAGGTATAAATGAATAGAAATCAAGTGGAGAGGAAAGACAGCTATAAATTGCAAGATACCATAATAAACCCATGCATGAACTGTATTTTGAAAATAACTGAAAATAATAGAGAACATGAAAGCTTGAAATGTCATCAACAGAACTTAAAACAGGCCTATATCTCTACATATCAATGACAATAAGTGAGGAGGTATAAAAAAATGTTCAAGATGTATCACACCTTCAAATAGTTCTCTTCAGACTTTGCAGAGAATTGATTAACAGGCCAAAACCAAGTGATACTGCAAGAAATATAATAAATGTCACAGAAGTATTTTGAAGCTTTAATAAGAAGAACAGACTTCGTATTATAGAGGACAATATCAGGTTTGATATACAAAGAATTTTACTAAAATTTATTTTTATCCCTACAATGCTATGGTATCTACATTCCTGGTAAGAATATCTTGGGCTGTAAAGCACCTCCAACTTGATGAAGAGAAAATAGCAACAACAGTTGATGACACTAAGGGTGAATTATTTCAGACTAGAATATACAGTAGGAAAGAATTGAGGATGAAAGAAGCTGCCAAGAGAAGTACAAATCAATAGCAGAGAAATATATGCTTTATCCTAACATATGTAAAGGTCATGAGGATTAGCTAAGGTTATTTTATGAACTTCTGTGGAGCATTAGATGTAGACATTTGGGCCAGAACATCTAACAGGCCATCTTGCCTAAACAGTCATCATTAGCTACGTTTTCAAAACAATTCAACTTCAGAAAGCAGGTTCGTAAAATGGTATATTAGTGTACGGGGGATAAATTATGTTGAAGAATTTAAACACTCCTATACTGAGATAATGAAGCTACAAGTAAGAGAGACACTTCTGAAGAGTAAGTACAGAGTGAATGTTCTTCAAAACCACATACGTTATCCTAGGTCTAAAAAACCTCAAAACCTCATTTGTGTGTCCCATTTGAAACTGCATGCAGAAAGTTCACTTCCCTAAACTGTCTATTTTGCATCTCAAAATAGACTTATTCTGCAAGGTAATAGCTCTGTGAAGGTAATAAGAGACAGATTACATAATGTTAGATTTCTTTAAAATGACAAGAAAGAGCAAGCTGCCTAACAAGAACATTGTGGTGGCCTGAGGCAGATTTAGGGTGAAGGATTCACTTCCAGGGATTTTCAGCATGTGTTTGAAATTAAGCGTGCATTTAAGTGCTTGCCTGAAGAGAATACCTAACAAATAAGGCAACCAGGACTCACTAGGGATTTTCTTGTGGTGGATACCAGAAGACAATATTTTACCAAAATGTAGCACGGGATAAAAACTTCCTGAGAAGGCTAATAGGCTAGTAAAAAAGTTTATGCTAAAAATATTTACTGTATATAGATGTGGAAGAAGAGTGAGCTACTTATATGGTAGTAGAGTCCTTTACTGCCTGTAGTGAAAACTAAAGGCACATAGTGCTTGGGCTCTTATGGAGGGCTAAACTTTCCTTAAAGTCATCTTCCCCAAAAGAGTTGGAAATCTGTCCTGGCATGACCATAAAAGCAAGTGAGAAATGGCAAGAAATTGTCTGCTTTCAAGTTTCTCCATGTATAACTTCTGTCTGAAGAGGAGCTACCAAGTTTGTCTGGATTTGTTTGCTTTTTAATGGTCACATATATCATGCCAGTACATTACTGGCCACCTACATGGATCTAGAATAAAACAACTGATGTATTCAAAACAGCAATGTCACTTTCTGTGTGAAATTCGTTGGAATAATTTTCCCAAGGCACCATTCATTATCAGTAAAGGTGTACGTACACACCAATTTGTGTTCTTCCTTATCTACCACTGATACAGGAGATGAGAGCTTCCCATCATTGTCTGTGGCTAAACTGGGTACTAGTTTACATTGAATTTCCCTTTGGTTTGTGTGAAGAGAGAAATGTGAATTGCTAAACTCATACTCACCAATACAATTCTTTCCATTTGCATGAAGCTCATACCCTTCGTAACACTGGCAGACGTAAGACCCAGGTGTGTTGACACAAATCTGCTCACAGGCATGTTTCTCCACAGCACAAAGGTCCTGAGCTACAAAACATAATTGCATGGAAATGAAATTCTTTGATCTTCTATAATGCACAGGCGGACTACAGATCACAAATAAATTTCAGGAAGCTATGAACAGCTTTTTAGAGATAAGCTCACTCTAACACAGATTATGCCAATGTTCTGTTAAACAGTGAAACTCTTATGCCAGCAGGAATAACCGTTCAAAGCTGAGGAGCTCCTTCCTTCAACTGAAGGCAACGACTATTGATAACATAATAACAGAATACCAATGGTGCCCAGTATAGTTGCTTGACTGTATATTTCTCTACAAAATTTGAAGGACATTTTTGGTTGATTTTTTTTGGGGAAAAAAAAAAATTAAAAAGTGTTTATTTGTGGTGTTTTTTTTCTTTTTTTGTGTATAACCCTCCTAGATGACTGATTATGAGGTTGGAAAGGGAAAGAAAATGAAAACACAGCACCAAAAGACTTGGGGATATTTCATTTCTGGGTTTTATAATTTTTCAGTTTTGTGCAAAATACCATAGCAAGTTACCCCTCCCAAGCAAAAGGTCTCATTAGAAAAATTACTATGCCAAATGAGGTCAGTTCAGCGCCTGACTGAATGAAGCACATTGGGATTTCTTTTCAATAGACTAAGGTTTCTGAGAACCCCAAGCTCCCCCAGTGAAATCTCTGGAAAGCAGAATACTTTGTGTTGCTCAGGATTAGGCCCAAATACTGCTCAACACGTAATGATCATTTACATCCACAAAGAAGGCTTTTGGAACATGTCTGAAGAAACTAGCCAAGCAAATATGAATTTTCTTTTATAGCTGTCTGCTTCATATCAAGCGGCATGATGAACAGCATAAACAGTCCTTTAACTCTCTTGTTCTAGTACAAATATCCACAAACAGATAATTTTCCAGCTTGTTTCAGCCACATTTCCTCTTTTGTACTATTCTATGTACTAATGTAAGATCTGAACATCTCTAAAGAAAAATGGAAGAGATTACGTTAAACAAACAAATACAGTGTAATGAGTAAAGAAAAGCCATTATCTGACACAACCACTCTTCTCTAGAAAAGTTAGGCCAAGTTTGTGAAAGGAGCATCCTTTACATGGATCAAAACCATGTTCATGGAATAAATATAAGAATATTTCAAGTTGAACAAAATAAATTTTTCCCTTAGTTTCCCCTAGTTTTATCCTGGAAGATAGCTGAGTTGCTTTTTTCTTCCTTCAATGCAAGGAAATAATTGTCTTGGAAATAATGTTATAATGAAATGTTTCAAGGAACAAAACTATCATCTGTTCAAAAGAGAAATGCACCCTTTTCCAGACTGAAGCATAGTTATCAATTCATTGCTGATTGAAACCATCTGGTTAAGAGCTTTTAAGAACTGGATACTTACATGATGTTCTCTCACAACATAAAAAAGGGGAACAGAATAATGAAAAAATAGTATAACATTAGGTACATACCATTCATCTCTTCTGCATTGTTTAATTTAGAAAGTGTTAAAATATACATGTAAGGAAACTATTTGTTCATGAAAGAACTGACAAATACATCCAAACCTTAGATAAATACATCTGGTTTATGTTGATCATTTATTGTACTAAACATAAACACGATGAAGATTTATTTTACTTAGAGGTCAAGTGAGGAACATGTTGTCTCCGTGCACTTGTGGGCAATCAACACACAACGAAGGTAACTAAAATAGTCACAGACTGCGGGTTTTTCTGTCGCCATCCTTCCCTTTACCCCCAGAAATAAGCTGTCCAGCTTGGCCAGGCTTGCTGCCATTTCCTAATGAATTTTGTTACTTCTCTGGAGAGTTTTTCAACATAATGGTCTGACCTTGCCTTGACTACTTACTACTGCATCATCTTCCTCCACCAATGATTTGCACTACCCATTTGCACATTTAAGGCCAGTTTGATGGCTCTCAATATTAAATTTCCAGTACTAATTGTTAAAATTAGTTTATAGGTTGGTGATGTAGAAAATGTCCATTAGAAGTAGGCTACAAACACATTGAGTGACCCATTTCCCTTTCATATTTAGCAAACTGCAATCTAGTATTATCTGACTAATCATCAAAGCAAGTCCACAGTCAAGCAAATAATGTGTGACAGGTAAGTGGGGAAAACTAATATAAGACTGAGTCATAGCTAGAAAAAAAGTAAAGCAATGCAGTAATGGGCTTTGAAAAATGGTAGAGAAGGAACATTTTGGGGGCTGCTGTGTGTGGGTCACCAGTAGGAAAACTACACACAATTCCAAAACTCTCTTGGAAATTAATCTGTAATTTGAAGCAGCGCAGTGCTCAAAAGCTGAACTACTGGCTGATAAAAACTATGAGAAGGTAACACAAGAAGAGACACAGTAAAGAAAGAATTTTTCATACTTGTAATTAATTTTTTTAATTGACTCAAAAAAATCCAGTTGTCAAAGTTGATGTTAGGGGTGAGGATGGGGAAAAAGTGTGAGTGGGGAAAAAAAAAAAGGCAATTTTGAATTTCAAATAATTTCTGGAAAATTGAAAGCAAAATAATTATTTCTTAGAAATTCTTTAAGAAAATAAATAGCATGAGAAGGCTTTAAAAGAAAGGCTTAAAGGATACGAAAGTTTTAAATGAGAAGCATTGTAAGAGGGACACAATGGGAAGAACAGAATTAAAATGTAATTACACAGTTGGAGCCATCATTTGGGATCCTGACCACGCTCCTTCTGAAAAGCTGTAGCAAGTATGCAGAAGCAGAGAAAATAGGCAGTGTGAAAAATTGTTCTTGTCACTATTCTTCTCTTGGCTCAGTTGCTAAACCAAATAATAATTAGGAAATATTCCAGATTGGACTGATTTTTTTTGCATCTTCTTGAAGAAACAAAAACACAAATTAAATGTTAAATTTGATCCATTTAACACAAAACATTCCCCTATAATTCACACATATGCATGTGACAGATGTCTACATTTGGTGAAGGATGCTGGTGAGAACTAGAAAACAGAAATTCCTAAAAGTAACTCAGTCTATAGCTTGACCTCACAGGAGGTGAACAGCTCAAAAGCTGCTGTAGCCCAAAGGGTCTGAAGACACTTCCACATAGCAGTGAGAATGCCCAAATCACTCTGGTGCTGATGTTCTTTTGCTCCTATTCCTCTCGACTAAGGCTCTGACTGAAACTGTGTCTCACTGCATGTGCAAGGACTCTAATACCCAACCTGCAGAGTCACCTCAGATACTGACACACTCCCACTTTTTCAGTGGTCATTAAGTATTTGACATAAAATACAACACTAAGCAAGAGAGACTCAGAACCCTCTAATCCTCAGCTACCTGATTGTTTTACACCACTCTCCTGAGATGTCGAACATGTGAGTTCAAACACAAGGATAGGATTTGAGCCTGCACCCTTCACCTTAACTCTAAATTATCAGTTGTGAGGGTTCCATCCTATGCTCTCACCGTGACTGTTTCCAGCTTTTTGAAGACGTGTTTTCCAAATCTTTTCTTTTGGCTAGAATCAGTTTGGCAATTTTTACTTCAATCCATGCACTGGCATGGGATTAAAAAACGTCATTTTTGGCAGTTACATTTTCCACAAGTAATTAAAACCAGTATTCTATAATTTTCTTTAAAATAATGGTGGATACAGAAATAAATTTGGCATACCTATCTAATGTAGTCTGCTATTAATCACTAGGAAGCAAGTTAAAATGGACAAAGAAATACTGCTTACAAAGATCACAATTGAAGCGAAATACAGTTTGTTATTATAAAATATAAGGCCAGTAAATTAAAACTGAAAAAAAGTCAACCGCTTTAAATAAGGAATTAAGAGCATAAGCTAGACTTAGGAAACTATTATTTGAATGGTTGCAAACCTTTATACTTCAAGCAGCAGCTTTCCAGGGAGAACCTTCCAGAAGGGCAAGTTATTTCACAGTTCTCTAGTATTGGGTTTACTGCACCTTAGTACTGACTGCTATCTAGACCAATTACTAAAGCAGCTGGATTCACTTGATGTGAGATGATAAATCAGTTCTTTCTTTGATTGTTGCTTCACTGTTGAACTTATCACACCGATAAAATTCAAATGCAATGTTAAGTAGTGATAGTGTACCTCTGTAGAGCTGTGTATAAAAATTAGCTTCACATATTTCAGAAGGCTTTATAAAAACTTCATTTACACAAAATAAGAATTACTTCACCTTTTCAAACACTTTTGGATGATTACCATTAATTATATACTGAGCTCAGCCCTTCTTCATGAGCCCAACATGTGACATTAAACACTTTTTGGGAGCACAAGAGCAAAACATTAAGAAAGACAACATACTGCTGCAGGTCTTCTGGTCAGCATTCAGAATGTATCCCTGTTTACATCTGCATACGTAGGAGCCAGGGGTGTTTATGCAGAAGTGATCACAGCGATGCTCAACCATACTGCACATATGGGGCACTGAAAAAAAAAAGTAAAGGGTTATTAACTGCTGGTCTAACTTATGTGTGGTCACAACTAAAAAAAAGAAAAACTGGTGCAGAAAATTTTACTGAAGTAATTTAGAAATTTCAAATTATGTGTTGACAATAAAGACAAAGCTGGAAGCTTAAGCCTGCAAGACTGTAAAAAGCAGTGACAAAGAGTACTATGTATAATTCCTAAAAAAAGTAGGAATTTAGGGGGGTTTTTGTCTGGTTGACATTGATGGCATGGTTTTGGACATGAAATTGCATGTGGAATGGAGATATAAACAAAATAAAATTACACAATAGAGTATATGGAAACACTAATTACTTGGTGGTCCCAAGAAGACAATGAAATAAAACTACCACATTCAAATTTAGAAAATAAGTGGAATTTAAATACAAACTGTTCTAGAGAACATTTAGTTTATTGAATGAAGGAAATCACCACACAGCACAATACTCAAGAAGAATGAGAACAAAACAAATCTCCTTGCCTATTTATTGATGTTGAGGAACATACAAGCAATACATGATGATGCTGAGGTCATGCACCTCCAAGATTCAGTAAGTGGGAGCTGAGCCACACTCCAGCGTGTAAGTCTTCCTGAGTTTATTTTTAATCTGTTTGTATTTTATGTCTCTAATAGCAAGTAGTAAAATGCAACAGACTGAGACAGTAGGAAAGAAAGAGAGTCATGGAATGATTCTGTCAAATACATTGCTGAACTATTTTTCTCCAGGTCAGTGTTTGGGAATTTAGAAATCTCTTTGATGTTTTCTTTCCACTGGAGCATTGCTTGTATGAAATTTCTGTAATATATAGGCAAGTTACTTTTCAGAGAACATTGTGTGGAAAACAATTTATTTTGCTCAACAACAATTAGGGACTGATGTGCTCTTTATTGCACTAGGTCGATAAAGCTCAACAGTTACGAAATAGATACTAAAACTAATCTTCTAGCAGCCACGACAGAAGCCTGACAAATAACATGTGGTATGTGTGGTACTTGCAGAAAAAAAACAGTGGTTTTGAGATGCATATTGTGTATCTGATCTTTGGAATGGTTACTGGAGTTATGTCTTTATTACTAATATAAAAACCACCACAATTCCCAAATCTCTTAATCAGCTTTTTGGATCTCATAATTTTCTGCCACAATAAAACTTCTCAAGTACTTATATTTATGTGAATACAGACCTGCCAGGACTTCTTGTCTTTTGAACTTCCTGGCATTTTGAAAATGAAGTTTATGACCTCTGATGCTTTCTAAACAGAAGTTTCCTCCTGGCTATATTTCACTAGCTTTCAACATCAGGTATAGCTTGTTATGACCAAAGAAGCACTTTCAAATATGACAAATTAAAAATATACTCATTTCAGTAGTTTCAGCATCAGAAAATCTTACCATATATTAATGCTATAGAATGTAAATCTATATGGTTGAAAAAGAGTACTAAAAACTAAAGAAAAAAAAAAGAAAAAATAAACGAGAAGAAGAAAAAAAAAAGAAAAAAGAAGAAAGAAGAAATTAAAAAAAAAAAGAAGAAGAAGAAAGAAGAAAGGAGAAAGAGGAAAAAAGAAAAAGAAGAAAAAAAAGAATAAAGAACAAAGCAATGATAGGTGTCACATTACCTCAGTTCCTTCTGAGAATATATTGCTACCATCTGTTACCAATCTTCCATATACTATCTAGTGATTTTTTTTACAAAGTGTCTCTGTTGCACCCATTGCAAGAAATCGGTGCTCTGGTCATCAGTCAGATTTCTGTGGTGAAGGAGGCTGCTGCCCGCGTAATTTCTGCAACTTCATTTGTTGCAGGAGGTGTTTGGTGGACACAGCCAGGGACTAAAGTAACAGAAAGGGTGATCTCATAGTTAAGGGATTTGAACGGGAGCCTTGTGAATTTGATTTTATGTCTGCCTATGTCACAGGGTCCTTATTTGATTTTGGGCAAACCAATAATATCAGTATCCTCAAGCAAACATCAACCTTCACACTGTATGTGTTCAGCTAGAGACTCCTGAACCTGGATTTGCAGGAATGCAGGGCACTCTCAGCTGCCAAGTGAAGGCTGTAGAGCTGTGACTGGTATGTCATATTAGTCTAAAAATGCTAAATGCCCTAGAAAATCAGACGAGGCATTGCACTCAGCCAAATATTTAAAGTTAGTGGGAAATTTTGACAGTCTTAATCCTGTTCCTGTGCCTCCATTCCTCCCATGTAAAATGGGGATGACACCATTTTCTACTTTACAGGAGAAAAATAAAGAATTTATTTGCTTTTGACTGCTCCATTCCAGTTTCTGTCTTTCTCACTCCTATTCACCCTCCACCTCCTTTCCTGGATTCTGTCCCCATTTCTGCTTCTCTTCAGAGTCTTCAACTCCTGTCTCATTTCTCATGCCTCTGATTTCTCAGGATGCTGTTTAGTTCTCGTTTACCTTGCTGACTGGTAATAAAAAGAGGCCCCTGGGATCCCTTGGCTTCAACTGCTGTTTTTGACACCCCCAAATCTTTAGCAGCCAAAGGCAGCAACTGTATGGAAAGTCTGACTCAGCAGAGGATGGAGTGTAGCCAGTTTATATGGATTCTTCTGTGAATATAGCTGCTAGGCACTGGGTAATCTCTGCCATCCATGGATAAACAGAGGTTAATTTGGCTTACTTTTTATTTTCCTCACAGAGCTTTCTCACTTGGCCAGGTTTTTCCCTTCACAGGAACCATGAAGACACAATCTCACAGACATAGGGGCAATCCAGACACAAGGACAGCTCAGATACCAAGGTCTTTTCCCACAGCATGAAGCCCAGCAGACCACATAGTGGGAGACTTGACCAGTGGGTGCCTTCAGTTGCTCTGGCAAAGAAACCACATGTACAGATGTTCAACTCAGCCTCTGGGTCCACACTGGGGAGGATTTATAAAACCAACCACATTTCCTAGGAGGAATGTAGGTGCTGTAGGGAGCAGAGGCTACGTGATGCTTGGATTGCTCTGTTGAAACTCAGCAAGCTGAACACACTTCGTGGCCCAGACTCAATAATAAGGATCTGATCTGCAATTTAATACCTTAAAATCAATAAGATCCTAACAGCTTAAATTCCCTGTTGATTCTGGGCCTGGGTTTTTAAGGGCATTTCTGGATCTCACCTTCAGTTCCTGACACAGCAGATGTTGTGGAGGCACTCCCTGAGAAAAGGAGGCAGCAGCAATCCTTGTCACCCCCATACTCCTCCATCTGCAGGGAGGGTGGTTTTATTGAGGATCACATGTATTTGGATTAAAAGTGAGCTATAAAACTGTAATACATTTAGAAGACATAGCCTAGTCATTAAAAAAATTAGTAAGTGGTGTTTGTATGGGATTTGTTTCTGAAATGCAATTACAAAAATCCAATAAGATGAAGTTTCGTAGCATTTGCAGTTCATTCCATTTAAACTCTCGATCCACGTGTCTTACTACACCAGTTAATAATAAGGCAAGGAAGAAAGAGGAAAAAATCTGTTATCTCATGAATATCAGTGATGGTGCTTTGTGCTGATGAAGTTCAGCTGGAGTCCTGTTGCTCTTTGAAACAATTTTGGAAAAGACCAAGTAAGGAAAATTCTCCAGACTATCCTGACAATAAGCCCCAGTTCTTTTCTGGCAAAAACAACCCTACAGATGAGTGAGCATTCAGTCTCACCATGCATTCTTTTTCTGGACTCTGCTGAAAATGCCTCAGTTTAATGCCAAATCTGTATGAAGATCTTTCATATTTATCTCAGGAAAAAAGTGAAAAAGAAAATTATATTAAGTACACAGATTGGAATAAAATTCATTACATATGCCAGAATATTTGTAAAAGGTAACTTCTTATCAGTGAATTGGAGATGGAAACAACTTCTCTGTTGTAAATTAATACTTATTAAAATATTATTTACTTTGTTGTATGAATGAATGATACCACTGTAATGGCTTTTCCTTACTTTCTGTATTTAAAATGGATGGCCTAAAACCACTACCATGTCTTCATGTCTCACTTCCAGTCACAAGGCATGCACAGAGATAACTGTTTGCATAGAATTAATATGTAAACTTTGGAAGAGGAATCCATGAACTCCACAGAATTTTTTGAAGAACTAAGACTGTTTATCAGTTTGAAGTTTCAGTACTAACGGAAATGTCCTGGTTTTGGCTTGGATAGATTTAATTTTCTTCCTAGTAGCTGGTACAGTGCTGTTTTGCATTTAGTATGAGAAGAATGCCAATAATACACTGATTTGGTTGTTGCTAAGCAATGTTTATACCAAGCCGAAGACTTTTCAGCAAGGAGGCTGGTGATGCACAAGAAGCTGGGAGGGGGCACAGCCAGGACAGCTGACACAAACTGGCCAAGGGATATTCCACACCATATGTATTATGTATATGTATTATAAACTAGGGAGAAGTTAGCCAGGGAACTGGCTGGGTATTGGTTGACAGGCAGTGATCAACTGCATTGTGCATCACTTGTTTTATATATTCTATTATTATTACTACTATTTTCCTTTTCTGTCCTATTAAAATGTCTTTATCTTAAACCATAAGGTTTACCAATGTTTTTGTTTTTTCCCACGATTCTCTCCCCTATCCCACTGGGGGTGGGGAGTAAGCGAACAGCTGTGTGTGGTGCTTAGCTGCCTGCTAGGTTAAACGACAACAGGAGATAACATTTAAAATCAATAGATGAAACAACTTATCTAATATTCAAATAGCAGAGGGTTGTAAATGTATTGTTATTATGCAACGAATAGGAAAACCATGATATGTGTGTTCGCCTCACTGCTTATGACCCCTGGGAATTACACCATATTTTATGATGCTTAGCAGTAGAATTAGTTTTTCCACATGTATGACTGCTATTCTGAATGTTCTCTGGCTAGTCTCCCTTTTTTCAATGTATATATTCTAACAGATAATGTTCCATGTAAAAAAAAAAAACCCAAAACAAACACCACGTAATGGGAATGTGTATTTTTTTCTGTGTTTTACTTTCACCTATACATTCAAATCTAAAGATAAAAATCTTACCACAAAGTTTAGTCTGGAAGACAGAGGTCAGTGTTTCAATCTGACTGAAATTAGCAACCAGAAACACATGCTCTTCATGCGGTTCACTCCCAATGGACTTCAGTGTGTTCATGTCTACTCTTCCCACTCCAATGGCAAAAATCAGGATACCCGAGTTACGAGCTTTAGCAGCAATCTCTGCCACTGGATCCTGAGGTCTCCCATCTGTCACTATCATGATAATTCGGGGCACATTCTGTTTTAGAGGTCGAGCTCCTTCTGACTCTGAAAATGCAATGTTCACTGCATACTGAATAGCCAGTCCAGTCATGGTGCCGGATGCCAGGTGCATCATCCTCCTCACTGCTCTTTCAATATCCTGCTTCCTCCTGAACGTCTTCAGCGAAAACTCCTGTTTGACCGTGCTGCCATACTGAATCAGACCTACTCGGGTGGCATCAGGGCTGATGTCCAGAAACTGCAAGATGTTTAAAATGAACTCCTTCACTTTTTCAAAGTCGTAAGGACGTACGCTGCGAGAGCTGTCAATGATGAAGACAAGGTCCAGATGTTTGTTGCTGCAAGTATTTTCTGGAAGGCAAAATGCAAACAAAAATCATTTACAAGAATTTCAAAATGCAAATAGGTTCAGGCTGACCTGACGTCTCAAAAATGTTGTCTAAACAAACACTCTGACAAGTGCTGGGAATATACATGAAAAATAGGAGATGCCAGAACTAAGGCTACTTGGGTAATGTAACTTTGGCCTCCAGTAAATAACAAATGCTGCCTCTTACATGATCATACGTATGTGTATATATAACTTTTTTTTTTTTTTTTTTTTTTTTTTTTTTTTTTTTTGTGGTGAGATCAGTTCCCAGAACGATTACTGATAGTGGAATGGGTACCTTGTGCTGTACTCTGTTTTGTCATTGTTGCTGAGATTTTGATCTCATACACCATGCACGATAGAAAGCCCCTCTGAATTACATAGTTACTACTCAAGTGGGGTGCATTGTGATGTTTTTTGTGGTACTGCCTGAGAATTAGAATCTGATGAGGCAAGGTGGTATCAGTTCTCCATTACAAACACGGAAACAGAACACAGAGAAATTCAGGTCAAAAGCATCTGTCAGTTGCGGTCACCAACATGAGACGTGAAGAGACTGATTTTTCAGGGAACTTGGCATCAAGCAGGACTTTGCGTGTACAAAGTACAGCTCTCAGTGACGTCAACGGCAGCTGTGAGTGCTCAGCACTTCTGCAAATCCAACCCCATGATTTCAAACACATAATTAATGGCCATCTGGGAGAAGTCTCATCTATTGGACTAGCTCAGCATTACACAGAAATTCTGTGGCTGCATCAGAGAGAAAATCCTGTTGTCTACAGTGGCACTCGACTTGGCCAAAGACCACTCATTCACTTCCTGAAATCTGCTTCAGCCATCAACAGTCCTTTTATCCAAGAGCCAATGAAGGTATGCCTGTATCTGACAACTGCACAGTCAGGCAGGCCAAGCTATCACAGATAACAGCAGAAGGGAAAGCTGGCTGCCTTCTGGGCATGCTGTCAGCTTTCTGGGACTTTGGGTATACATCCTCTGGCTTCTGCTCAGCATCCTTCTGTTTTGAAAGAATACGCGACATAGGCATGAGTTGCATTGTAAGAATGGATAGGGACTGAACCACTCACAGCCAGTACATAGCAGACTTAAGGCGAGCAGGGAGAGGTGAGCCACGAGCCTTGTCACAGAAGGCAACATATGGCAAAAGATTAACAGGCCTTTAAAGGGCTTAATGGGATGCTGGTGAAGAGAAATCAATGGAGGTTTAATATTTACATTAAAGACCCTTCCAAATTACGAAATTCCTTAGCCACAAAAGCATGGCAGTTAGGGGAATACTTGCAGGTAGTATTGTTTTGTTCTTGAACTTTTTTGTATGCATCCACTTTTGACTGCTGTCAGAGACAGGACACTGGGTTAGATAGACCTATGGCTCCAATCACTGTGTCTGCTCATGTCCTTAGATTCCTGTGGCTATGAATAAAATTGTGAGGTAGCTAGTTGCCCGTTTGTCTGCCTTGTTTGAAAGATTACAGGTGGTAAGAACTCTCATCAAACAGCAATGGTGTCCTCATCCTACTAAGCTGAGATACCCCTAACCAGTAATCTCCCCTATTGCCCAACCCAATTCGATTCCCAGTGCACTCTCATCCATCTTATGCACTCAATGAGGCAAATGGTCGGGAGAAAAGTAGTATTTGACTGTACAATTAAAGGTCATGTCATACTGCATGAGTACAAGTGGGCCAATCAAAGACTCAACAGACAAGTCCTTACATGCGTTCACTTGTGAGTGCTGATGAATGTCAACCATGTCCTTCTGCTGAGGCAAGGGCTGAGCAAGACGCCTGTTTTCACTTGTTAACTCAGAGACCTCTTTCATAGATTACCAAGAACATTTGTGGGCACAGAATAAAAATGCTCTCTGACGACAATAAAAATGACTGCCTGGATTTATTCATGTGCAGTCTACAGTATGGCTTTATTCATAAGTGCTCAAGTTGCTTATTCTTTCAAAATTAGAGGATGCTGAATACAAGCCAAATTGAGCAGAAACAAAATTCCAGTTCTAATGGGATACAGATTTCCTGAGATATTAACTATTTTCCATCTTATTATCCTAGTGGCACACCTAATTATTAATGACTTTTACAAATGTAACATGAAATATTACAGCATGGTTATAATACAAAGATAATGCTAAGATATGATTTGTGGGAGCAGAGCAAAGGGAAAGAAAGATAATTACAGAAAAAAGGCTAAGAATAGATGTGTCTATATGAGGGGAAGGACAGAGGAGGGAGAAAGGGTAAAATAACTACCATTTTATTTCCCTTAAAACAAGTCAAAACTAGAGCCATGGTGCTGAATCCTTTTAAATTGAACATAAAGATTTGGATCCTAGTCTGAAAAGAATCAGCTACAGATTTTGAAGTCAGGCGTGAATCTTGGAGGGAAAAAAACTGGACGGCATTAGTGGATAGTCTGACCAGAAACACAACCCCATTGTGCTAAATTACTTAAGAAAAATATGTCAGTCTGAAAGCAATACAGTATATTTCAAAACTACTTTCACTAGCAAAATTCTATCTATAGGAATACCAAACGTTTCCAACTTGAAATGTATTTAAAATATTTGTCTTCTGACTTGGGGATTTCTAATAACCTTGTAATATTAATGTTGATTTAGCTGAAACGGGCTCAATGAAAAATAAAGTGTAACTCTTTTACCAAGCAAAACTCCAGCTGGGTGATACTTTGAGGAATAGCAATCAGTAATGACTAAGAGATCTGAACACTCATTTCCTCAGAGAAATGTTCAGTGATACCTTTTTAGCAGTTGTATGCTTTTGCACTTGCCCTGTAATCTATAACCCCTTCTTCCTACCAGTTCTCACATTTAAACAGAGAACTTTCTCACAACTTTGGCAAACATCCTTGTACCCAAAAGTAATTCCCTTCCACTCTTCTTATGAAAAGTGACATACTCATTGAAAAGAGCTACTCATCCATAAACCTGCTTCTAAGTCAGCAGAGGTTTTGTATTGCCAACACAAAAGTTAAAAAAACCCCTCCATGTGAGTTGTATTATCCAAAGGCAAGGGACGGACAGGAGAGGCAAGACAAGAACAGACAATGTAAGGGAAGGTCAGGTCAATAGTAAATATATTCTCCTCCTCCACTCAATATCCAGTTTTTCTGTAAATGACAGTTACAGTGATGCCAACTTCACAAAATTAACAATGAAAGGAAATTTCAGTTCCCCCTGGAAGAATCCAGCTGGGATCCAATTACCTAGATACATAAAACAGAGCTTAAAAGAATATTTCACACTGAGCATCTTGATGTCCTCTAAAGCTGAAAATTCCATTAAATTATTTTCTCCGATCCCTGCAGGTTTCCCTCTACTCCTTTCTCAAAGCAAATTATGCTCCGTCCTGAACCCCTGCTTCAGCTTTGACAAAGTTGACACTGCTTCGATTTAGCTCACCCACCCAGGGTCTCTGTTTGAGACTGCGTTTGTACCCTCTCCGCTTATTTCTTACTAATGCTACATTGCCTTAATATAACTAAAGCAGCACCAGGGAGTTTTCCTGGGCATTCAAATTGACTCTTCTAGGCTGTCAAATCATAGAACGGTTCCTGCTATTGTTTGGTCTAGGGCAATTAGCATTTCTCAAGCAATCCACAGGCATGATGCAGGAAGTCTCAGGAGCCAGGGACCCATCCTAATAAGCAATGTGGATGCAACCACTCTGTGAGCAATCTAAGACACAAGCTAAGCTCAGAGGCCAGTTTACCTGCATCCACAGAATTAAACACACCTTCCCACTAAAACAGAGAGGTTGCACGCAAGCTGCCTACTGGGAATAATCCCTGTCCCCCTGTAGCCTCTGAACCACGCACAGGGATTACCCGGAGAGTGCTAATCACTGCGGGCCATAGACAACTCCAGCAATTCAACAGCAACAATAACGGCCGAGTCCCAGTGCCCAAGAATGTCCCCTGGCACTGTTTAATTTCCTCAGACATTTCTATTTTGGGATATTCAAACTGAATACATTCAAAGGACCCAAGTTTAAGATGGTGATTTTTCAAAGGTTTTAGCAAGCCAGCTCTCTTGAAAAGACTGTTTAAAAAGTAGTTCTTTATTTTCTATTGTTGTCCTACATCTTTATGATTCCTTAATACTTTTTTTTTTTAATCTGGATATCACTCATTTGGTTATGTAGGTCTTCATGCTAATACATGAGAATGGATAAATGTTAAAGAAGTCTATTGCTGTATGCAAAGCAAAAGGTTCGCTCGATCTGGTAAATACTACAGCTAAGACATTGAAAAAGTAATTTATACCAATTATTAGTTCCATGAAAATTTTTCTTATATACTAAGACAATTTAAGCAAAAAGGAAGGATGAGATCAGTTAAGAGAAAATTATATCATAGAAAAATTATTGCCTGAGCAGGCAATGCACTAATGGCAATTTTAAGACTCAATATATTGTGTTTCTTAGCTCATTCCACAGTAACGTATACACAAAAAATTACAGCCTGCGACACTGCCAGCAATAACACGAGGTTTATTTTTAGATTTTATCTTTGAGTAACAGAACAAAAGTCTTCACTCAGAATTAAATAAAAGAGGAGAAATCTGATCTTCCAGCACATTATAAAACTTCTTCCTAATTTTCTCTCCTTTCTTTGCCATTCTGCTTATTTTATTTTTCCTCTAGCCCTCAATGTTAATTGCCTCACCTTACAGCTTCTTTCTTTATAAATCTCAGTATAACTCCTACCAAATTTGTTCATAAACATATGAACTTGCTGGGTATCAAACATCTGTTCTTAAAGTCCAGAATTCTGGTTTTTCTAGCTCAGTATATAGCCAAAAAGATTGGATTTGACAGGTTCTCAGATATTTCCAAAAGATTTCTCAGTTCATCGAGAAGGTTTGATCTTCTTGCCATACAATCATACAAGTAAAGAACACTCAGATTTGCAATTCGTTCATAAATATACCATGAGCAAAATGGTCTCATGGGAAGAAAGACAAATCTATGCATCACATACATACACCTTCCAGGAAACTGCAGTAGCTGCATTGCAAAGATCAAGCACGAAGTACATAGCAGTTAATGTAACATTGTTCCTGTTTGGAAAACACATTTTGTGGTTGTTGCCAAGAAAGCAGTAATATATAGCAGTAATTCCAAGCACTTCCTGGCTCTAGTGAGACATTTTGTGCAAGTTAACTTCCACCCCTTTTCTTTTGTAATTTTAATTTAAAGAAGAGCAAAGGATGGTATGGTGCATTTCAGATATAATCACACCTAGTTCCCGAACTGAACATTAGAAACGGCTCAGTACCCCTTTCCCAGCACACACATATGCTGCATGAGGTTCTGGAGGTAACCCCATCTCTTATCAGCTCTGGGACAGACTCTGGGTCCCAGTCCTGCTTCCGTACTCCCTGGCCCCATCCTGGCTCTGAGCCTTTCCCCAAACTCACAGGCTTCTGGCCATAACCCAAAGATCCATTATGAGTTTGGCAGCTTGCTCATACCGCCTTACAAATTTCTTCATCTGGGAAACTCTGTAAATGCAACACAGCCTCCAGACATTATTGCCTCTGACAAAATCTTTTCAGGACTTCCAAAATTTCTGGGAGAATTATACAGCAGTAGGCTCTTTCCATTTCCTTCCACATGCAAGTGCTTCATTATCAGTCACTGCAGGAGGGTCCATTATCTTGTTCTCATTTCATCTCATTATTTCTATTCCTTCCCTGTCATCTTTTCCAAAATAATAAGGTCATTGTCAATATTAAGACTCTCTAATTCCAGAGTCTCAAAACTGATTCCTAGTATTTCTCCACCTCTTTACTGAGACTGGTGCTGTCTCTAGCATGATGCCAAAGTGTAGTGTAGGGATACTCTCAAGTTTTTTTTGTGTGTGTTTTTTGTTTTGGTTTCGTTTGGTTGGTTGGTTGGTTGGTTGGTTTGGTTTGTTTTTTTTTGCATATTTCAGCTGTTCTGAGATGGAAACTATTTGGTTTAAACCTCCTTTTATGGTCAGGAGAACCAGAGAGTGGGCTGCATTCCCTTGCAGGCAGGGGAACACCTGAACAGAGGAATGAAGCGCCTTTTTCTCTCCACGCCAGTCCCAGCAGCATCAACATCTGTCCAGCACTTCCTAATAGAAACGAATGTTATGTGCTCTCAGCTGAGCACAGCTCACACCCAGGAGAGAAGGAATTAATTTTCTGTGCCCTGATGGAGAAGCCTCATAGTACACACAGTTAATGCTACTTTGAATCCAGTTCCCAAGCCCAGGCAGGAGGCATCTGCTCTGCCTGTGACTCTGCCTCTTCCTGCACACATCTGTAAAACAACAAATCACAACCAACACACACACACAAAAAAACCCCACGTGTGGTTGCATGGGAGAAGATGATCTTCGTTTCTTTCTCCATGAAGATCTGAAGCTCCTTTCTTGCCTGAGCTACCTGGGGCATTGCTGGAAGGACACAGAAATTATTACAGAAGGAAGAGAGAGAAAGGAAAGAGCTGTTAGTAGTAGCACACAAAATTTAGTGAAAAAAATGTGACTTTACTGAGTTGTGCTGTTTCCTTTCAGGACATTAGCTTAACATTTTAAAAACTCCCATCATCATTTTTTTAAAGCCGCCCATGTCTTTGTTTACAGAGAAAGCTGTTAGCAACTTCAACATTACTCATTGATCAGCTGACCCAAAACCACATATTTCTATCCATTGGTAACAGTCTAAGTATTAGAGCCTTTTCCAGAACAGTTACAGAAACATCACGTGGGATAGTGCCATACACCATTTCCCCTTACTCCCCAAAACACGTGGAACATCACACCCACCGGCCAACTATTAGTTCTACCACTTCAGCAGTACTTAAGTAAGTAGATGGAGTCTTCTGGCTTCCAAGGCAATTTAAAGGCATGTTGTCTTCATTCACAATAGTGTCTGATAACCCACTCATGCCTACAAAATGAGATGTTCCTGAAGTTATGAAAATGTTGTTTCCAGGATTTTCAAGTTAATTTTGCACATATGTGCTTTTTTAATTATTAAGCTAAAGTACTCACAACAAAGCCGAAACCACCACATTCAGTGTTCTTTCTTTTAGCCTGATCTTCCTTCAAGTCAAAATACACAAAAAGGCTTTGAGCTCTTTGAGAATATACACACAAAACCAGAGTTTGTAATTTTACTCAGTGAATTATTGTCAAGGCAAACTTTTTCAAACAGAAATGGTATTTCACAGTAATTTGTGGGGGTTGTAAAAAACAATTTCAGAAATACAAAGATCATTTTTAGTTTAGTACATGACTCAGTTTTTTCTGTAGCAGCAGATATTCTTTCCTCCTTTTGTAAAGCTTATAAATCACTTAAAAAAAAAAAAAGATAAAAGAATAAGAAAACAAAGCAAAGAGAAGAGAGAGGAAGCAGAAAGAAGGGAAAAGGCTTTGCTAGAGGAAACGCTTACACATTAAATACTGCAGAAACAGAAAATGTGCTGCTAGAAACAGAACTATATACCATATAACATTAATTACCAAACTGCCCTTGAAATGACTGAAAATTTAATGCTATTTTGATACATGACTTGAAGATTAATAACAAATACTAAGTAAGACAGCTGGCAAGTGTAACATTGTTATATGGTTAAAAATCGCCAACACAGACCAAAATCCAAACTTTCTGGTCTCCATGACAGCTGGCTGCAGATGAGTGTACTCAGAACAGGACACAAATCCCTGCGGTCTGTCATGGTCCCAGCGAGCCCTCACAGCTCACTAGCTGGGCGTGCTTAAGGGATAAAAGCTTCTGCAGGGAACAGCTGGGTGGTCAAGGATATGATTGACATTCAGATCCCATATTCTTGGACTACAGGACCCCTGTTAGGGGCTGGGGGGGCACAGCCTCAGTACAAGCCAGGCTACCCAATCTCAGAGCCACGAGAGGGTTCCTCACTGCGAACAAAATCCAGAAATCTGAATGAGTGGGATGGTCCGAGCAAGAGGTCAGTCGTGTTCCCGGTCACAAATGGTGCTCCCCAGGCTCAGTATTTGGGCCAGTTCTCTTTAATATCTTTATAAATAATCTGGTTCTCTTTAATATCTTTATCAATGATCTGGATGAGGGGATTGAGTGCACTCTCTGCAAGTTCACAAACGACACCAAGTTGGGTGGGAGTGTTGATCTGCTGGAGGGTAGGAAGGCTCTACAGAGGGATCTGGACCGGCTGAATCATAGGGCTGAGGCCAATGTATGAGGTTTACCAAGGCCAAGTGCCGGGTCCTGCACTTGGGTCACAACAACCCCAGGCAGCGCTACAGGCTCAGGGAAGAGTGGCTGGAAAGCTGCCTGGCGGAGAGGGATCTGGGGGTGTCGGTGGACAGCCGGCTGAACATGAGCCAGCAGTGTGCCCAGGTGGCCAAAAAGGCCAACAGCATCCTGGCTTGTATCAGGAATAGTGTGGCCAGCAGAACCAGGGGAGTGATCATCCCCCTGTATTCGACACTGGTGAGGCCCCACCTTGAATACTGTGTTCAGTTTTGGGCCCCTCATCATAAAAAAAGATATTGAGGTGTTGGAGAGAGTTCAGAGAAGGGCAACAAAGCTGGTGAGGGGCCTGGAGCACAGGTTTCATAAGGAACGGCTGAGGGAACTGGGGCTGTTTAGCTTTGAGAAAAGGAGGCTGAGGGGAGACATCATTGCTGTCTACAACTACCTGAAAGGAGGTTGTAGCATGGAGGGTGTTGGTCTCTTCTCCCAAGTAACAAGTGGTAGGACAAGAGGAAACAGCCTCAAGTTGTGCCAGGCGGGGGTTAGGTTGGACATTAGGAAAAATTTCTTCACCAAAAGGTTGTCAGGCATTGGAACAGGCTGCCCAGGGAGGTGGTTGAGTCACCATCCCTGGAGGTATTTAAAAGCCGTGTAGATGAGGTTCTTAAGGACATGGTTTAGTGGTGGACTTGGCAGTGTTAGGTTTACGGTCAGACTTGATGACCTTAAAAGTCTTTTCCGACCTAAATGATTCTATGATTCTAAGTGCAAGCTTCCTGCTACCGTTTTAGACCCCAGTCAGGTGGATAATGCACAATAGCTATTGCAGAGAAGAGGCCGAAAGCTGAGACATTAAGATGAAAGCTGAAGTTTACATATTTGGCATAAAGTCCACGGGAGACCTCTCAGCTATTGAGGCAATCAGTACTGGGAAGCAAAGCACACAACTGCTAACACTGCCCTGAGGCACAATATTTGTGAGATGTACATACACACATCAAAAGGAAGAAATAGGTGGATTACCAGACTGTAAAATGCTTTGCTCTCTCTCTTTCCAAATATAACACATCTATATTTATATGACAATTTCATATTTTAGTTAGAGTGTCTAAATTGATACCTATTTGATTACCTTGTATTGTTATAAAAGCTTGGCTACCTTTTAATTAGAAATGATTTTGCTTATATTTTAATTAAATATGCAATAATTCAAAAGATGTAATTTTTAACCTCTTCCAACCTTTATCTGCTGCCTGGAATAGTTTAGATCTCCCTGAATACTATGACAGCATAGTATGGCAAACACATGGTAAAGTTATCATGACACAATTCTGACTTCAACTGGAATGCAGACTTCAGTTGCAATGAGTCTACTTAACAACTCTGAGGACAAAAAAACTTGGCAGGGTTGCACTTATACAAACAACACATACATATGTTGAAGCTGTGAATGAGTCTCTTACAGCAGTTACCATCCCATGTCGGATCAGCAGTCCGTATTAGCAGGATTTATAGATTTCAGGCCAGCTCTTAGTGTATAAATGTACAATGAATTCAACTAAAACTAAACAGAAATATTGCCTGCACTCTACAGAAGCATCATGGACACATACTTTCCCTCCTGATTTGCAGCTGAAATTTAACCCAGAATGGTTAACCTGATAATGTTCTTGAGCCCTAAAGTTACATACACACAAGTTTAAGAACTGGATTGGATTTAAGAATGTT
The DNA here is from genome assembly GCF_964273445.1 of Streptopelia decaocto. Taxonomy (NCBI): domain Eukaryota; kingdom Metazoa; phylum Chordata; class Aves; order Columbiformes; family Columbidae; genus Streptopelia; species Streptopelia decaocto. Next base: position 23,943,176 of record NC_138655.1, read on the forward strand.
TGGAATAACTTTAACCAACCGTAGTGAGTGATTTATAAATTTAATGAACCCTCTGTGTACTTCACATTACTTCCTTTCTTATTATTAGTGGAATCACATACATACAACCAAGAGATAAATCATTATGAATTTTGTTGCAAAATGTAATTTAACACAAGGACATTTGCATTTAGCAGCAGTTTCTACTGAACTGGAGCCAAGTACATTTCCTTCTTGGCCTCCCTTCCCCTCTCTGTTTCAATTTTGTGCAGTATCAGCTAATCTCTTGTAGTTTCTTCCTTACAGTATCATGTAGTATCTAAAGGAATGCCCCCTAAATTAGCTTTTCTCCTTACATAAATAGTTACTTTCAAAACCAGGTAGATAATTGTTCTATATTTCTAAGGAACAGAAGGAATGTTATTGCTTAGAATATTATTCTACAGGTAATTCAATTATTCCCATGCACCCACTTCAGAGCTCTCCAAATAAATATGTCCATGTGACACAAAATACATGCCCAGTTTACAAGAACAGAGTTCACCAAGAAAAATATAAACAAAAAAAGTGTGGTTTTTTCCATAATGTTGAAATTTTACTTTGCTTTGTTTTATAATAAATGATTAAGATGCAGCTGGACATAGGTCCCAAATCCCCTTCACCAAAAAAAAACCACATCATCAAACATCATAAAAAGCTACATCTTGCAAGGACGGGGTATGTGCTGCTTCTGAGCATGGAACCTGCTGAAAGGTGCTGTGGACCTCTGACCATGGCCTTGAAATCACAGTACGGGAGTCAACACTCTGGACAACTGACACAGCTCTTAATTCATTTGTTTAGGTGCAGAAGTCCATTTCAGCTCTATCTGAATGGAATTAGCTAATGTAATAGACAAAATTTTATCTTTAAAACCATGTAGCCAAGTCTATTTCCATTACTGCTTTTCTTTAGTATCCAAAAATTAATGCTAAGCCAGCAAACCGGTTTCAATGATCTGCATGTAATCTAATAAAGCAGCTGCACTCAGCAGGAACACGGATATCGTCAGAGAGCTAAGTAAAAACTCTTCAGAGCTCTGACAAAGCCTTTCAAATAGAAGATTCTAAAACAAGAATCTAAGTTCCTTTAAGGAATCAGGATAAGGCCAAAGATCTAATACTCAGGATCAAATTACTGATCAGTGTAAATTTAGTGGCAAAATTTAGTTCATATGCCACTTAAAGGGAAGAGGCAACTGCAGTCTTCCACAGGAAAGACAAATGGACCATCCTGTTTCTTTCTGTTCTTTCACAAGATTTTGCAGGACTATGGAAACAGTCCTTTAAAACATAAAAACACCTAGATTAAAAAAAAAAATTGGTAAAATGAAGAAAAAAAGTATTTAAATTATTTTAATGCTACTAATATTTACATGGTGTAATCCTTCACTTTAGTCCTAAAAACAGAGAACTCCACCCAAAAGAAAACCCCAACCTGAACTTTTATTACTTTTCCAGGTGCCTGTTGCTTCTTTGCAGCGATATTGCTCACTTTCTCCTGCCAACCAAGTCTTTCACAACAGCAGCAACTGTCATTGCCACCACTACTTAGAATTCTTATAACATATAATATTTATAATATATTATATAGAATGGGACAGCTTCTAATCCCTGTTAAACTGCTATAAATCTGAAGTGATTTTATTAAGTCGAAAGACTTGACGTCACTGAGATCATGGTTTGGCCCTGCTCTTTCTCATGTACTTTAAGGAACACTGCAGCTTTCCAGAGTGTGGCATGCATTTTACACATTCTGTTCTTTACAGAGAGGCACGTTTTAACCATGCCACTGTTTATATGCACTGCTGAATTTGAAGCAGGTGACCTAATTCATTGAACAGAATGCAAGGCCCAAGAGTCTAACTCCAAACTGCCACGTACTTTTACGGTCTGGACCAGAGAATGTCCCAAGTTTCTTGCATCATTTAATGTCTTGAAAGGTTCTTTCAGTCAGAGCTGCCAGAATTGTTTGCATCCTGCACACGCCAAACTGAACAGGGATCCAGAATTTTCCAAATGCAGGGACCACAAATTGCTTGGGTTTTGAAAGAACGAAATAATCTAATCTATACATTTTGATTTATATCAAGTGCTAATTATTTTACTGTATTTTCCACTATTTAAAATATGAAAAAGAGGCTATAAAAGCAATTAAAAAAGGGGGGGGAAAAGGCAAGCTGGAAAACGTGACATCTTTTTGTTTCTCCAGATAACTACTCGCTATTCCATTCATCTTCTAGAGAGATAGGTTGTTTATTTCTTAGAGTAATAAACTCAGGTATTTCCTGGGGACCTCAAAATATTCAGGAGGGGCTGCTATTTAATCACATTTTAGAATTTAGGATTTTAGAAAGTTTGAGAGTCTTGCTGAGTAAGACGTGAATGTGGTATTTCTCTTTGCTGTTCCACATCCATGTTTTTTGATGGACTAGATGTCCAGAGCTGTGGTTTTCAGCCTTCAGCTGCAGAACGTCAAGTATCTCAAGATCACATCTATTAATTTTGAGAAAGATTAATAAGAAAGGGAAATCTGCTGTCATTTGGCTTAAATTTGCTCCATAGTAATTGAAAACTAAGAGTTTTAAGTTAACAAAGGATAGATTTGGAATGCTACTTTATAGAATTGTAGATATTTAAAGGATTACATTTTGTTTGGAGAAGAGTTTCTCTGATAAAACTTGGTTGTCCCCTCTCTGTCACCCATTCTCATGTTCTGGCTTTACTTCTTCTTCTTTCTTCCCAATGCATCTTCTGCAAGACATTTCACAGGTCTCATGTTCACCTAAGTTCAGTCAACTTTATGGGGAGGCATGCCACTTAACTTCTCCCAGTGGCTGGAGAGAGAGATCTGATCAGATCTACTGCTGATGTGCATCATGAATGCCTAATGATGGACCATGTCCAAAGCCCCATCCATGCACTGTTCTCATAATCTGACAATAGTTTAAACAATGAGCAAACGAAAATTACTGTAAGTCATGAACTGTTAGCAGATGAAAACGTTGACCAGTGAACTGCTTGATGACATACAGGCAATCATCAGCAAGAGAGAGAACCTTTTGTTTTAAAATATGACAGCCACAAGCTAAAACTTCTAGATCCTGCCCTTAGATTTTGGCAAAAGAGCAAAAATGTGCTGCTCATTATAAATAAAATTATCCTAACAAAATGAAGGGATTAACATCAAGTAATGTAATGACAAGCCCCATCTGAATAGTCACTGATTTCCATGCAACCATTCTTACGCACACCACACACACGTAGACAGCTAAAACTGTCTGGCATGGTAAATGGCAGCTTTGACAGAGAGTCCATGAGCCAATGTGTATTCTCTCTAGGCAGAGAATATCTGATCTTTTTTCCAAGTAACAGTCCTGTAGTAAATATTTATTTCATACCACTTATAGAAAGTAGATCTAGTACCCCAAAAGTAAACACCCTCTTTCAACAGCTGCTAACTGGTCAACAAACTTCTCATATGCCTGATTGCAAATAGCAATCTTCTTTTTATCATAAACTAACTCAGCCAAAGTTTGGCCAGCTGCTCATGCCTTTTATCATTTGTATTTGAGACGGCTTTTGGTGGTGGTCTTTGGTTTTCCTTTTCTTTTGTGTGCATGTGTGTGTGTAACTTACCAAGTAGAGATTGCGAGTTAACATCCCTTCTTCGGGTGAAACGTCCTCCAGGGAGATCTTTTGCCATGACAAAGGCAGTGGAAAGCAGAATGTGTCCAAACAGCAGAAGGAAGTATGCAATCATTTTCTTCATCTTCAAGAAACAGAGGGACATTCAGGGATATGAAACTGCAATGAAGGACAGAAGGCGATGAGCTCTTTGATTACATAAAAAGATACACTGAAACCACATCAGCCACCCAGCTTCCCTCCCATCACATCCAAACATGCATATACTGGCACAGAATAACTGCACCTTCAAGAAAGAAAATCTACATCATCAAGTAGCAGTTAGCAGAACCTCCATAGTGTTTATAAATATTGTTAGTTGAAGTTCATAGTTAAACCTAGTTAACATTTAAAATTTATTGACTTTTACAATCATTTATAACAATCAAGTATTTTTAAAGCAAGAAAAGGAACTTTGTTTCAGTCAGCCTGTCAGCATAAACAGACTTGAGGAGGACACGAAAATATTTTCATTATTCTACTCGGCACTCTCTTGCATTTTTCAGAAGTTTAATTAATGGCTTTTGTAGTCTGAGGGATACTTGCTTCAGAAAATCTTGGAGAATTAAAACAAGAGAAAGGAATATATTCCAGAAAAAGCAACTATAAATGTGAAAGCTGAGACAGGTGACAACTCAGGCTTCCAGAAGACTGCACGTCATTGCAAGCATGAAGATAACACTGCAGAATGAATCTTGTTTACTCATGGAGGCTTCTGAGGACTGTCAATGAGCTTGCCATAGGGTATGGAGAAGTTTTATCATACAGAAGAACAAATTAACAGGCAAAATTCGTACACTAAGATACGATTCCTGCCCAGGGGTTTGTTAAGGCACCATCAAAAGCCACAGCTGACTCTGTCCACAAGCAGAAAGCTAAGACTGACATGCTAAAGGCTCATCCTCTAGCCATGTCCCCTGTTGGTGGCCTTCATTGGATGGCAATTCCTTCTACCTTCCTCCAAAACTTCATTGTTGTGGGTTGTGAAGAGAACATCTCACAGGAGACAGATTCAGCCTTGGAACTGCTGATACAATGAGGCTTAGTCAAGAGCTCCCCTAGGTGCACGAGAGATGGTTAAAACTACCCACTTTCACAACAAAAAAAGTGGAAACTTTAAAAGCAGTGTGAATTTTAACAGTAATTCTTGGTTAAGTAACTAAGATGTTGAAAACAATTTTAGTATGGTCCTAAACCTGATAAGAAGACAGAACCACAGATCTGTAACATAAGGCAACTAAATGCCCCAGCTCAGAAAGAGTATTGATTTTTTTCCCACCATGAGCTATTCACTGGTAGAATAATAAATTCTGGGTAAATACTCTTTAATAAAGAGATTTTATATATTATTCTTCAGTTTGTCCCACACAACCATTACACATTGGTCCATTTTTCTGTCTATCAATCTATTTTTCCTTTTGCGTGTCCTGCTCAGCATCCCCAAATACTAGCACAATGTTCTGGTGGATATGCCAGAGAGCAAAATGAACTGAGTCTTTGCACTCAAAACGTCCAGCTTTGCTTAAACATTTAATATTATTCAGTAACAGGCAATATGGGATTTAAGGACATTCAAACTAGGAAAGAGACGTATGTAAATAGTTTACACTTGTAATAGCAGCCACAAAAAAATCAAATTTTTGGTGACCTAGCAGCATGGACACCTGGATGGTATTATTGGCAGAGTGTTTCCAATGCTCTAGTCAGAAACAGATGGACACTGCAAACAGCACACACTACTGTAAATGGGACAAAATTTTGCTGGGGGCAACAGTTGTTACTGCTGGAGATCACTGGGCTTCTCCCAGGTTGTGTCCTCACTTCTCGGGACATCAGCAACAAACATGGCGCTGTGCACGGGGCCCTTCTCCCTCTCTGGCCTGTTCCTTCAGCAAACAAAGATGCACATGCCAGTTGTAGCACCAAGGTTTTAGAAACATAGAAGCCTTGCTCAGAGAGCTAAGGAGTGTAGAGAAATATTCCTCATACTTATTTGCAAGGCTGTCAAAGAAACCAGGCGTTAACTCACCCCTTCTTTCCCATCCATCCTGAACAGCTGTATAGATGGGGCTAAAGCCACTTCACCTGTTTCTGATGGCACATTAAAGGAGAACCAACAACACTGCGGCAGAGCACACTCACGTGTCGCTGAACCATTCACTACAAGCATGATGTCAAAGAAAACCAAGATAAAGAAGTGACAGTCCTACCAGCTTTGCAAAGTAACCCCCCCCAAAAAAGTCTTACATTCTGGCACTTAACGCGTTTTATACCTTTGTAGCGATTTTTGATGTTTGGTAGCAATTTCAAATTCACTAGGCTCATAACTGTTTCCAAGCAACTTCAGAAATTAAAAAAAGAAAAAAAGTGAAGTGTGTTTGCTGTGATTTTTAGTCTTCAAATTCTGTTAGGAAAATGTTTGCATAGCACGTAAATATCATATGATTAGCTGAACATATCAACCGAAATGCCTCAGTAATCATTCATTCCTTAGGTGTCACCAAATTCTGAAACATATTAAAGCAGAAAATTTTCAATTTTGCATGATTTTACCAGTCCCGGTACTAAAGAAACAAAAGTGATGAATAATAGTGCCTAGTTTTTTGGGGATCTTTTTATTCAAAATTAACATAACTTCTATCATTCAATAGTATTTCATTTTGATTCGGAGACCGTGGATCCTTAGATGTGAAAATCTTTACCAGCCTGTTAAACAAGAAATAGCTTACCTACAGTTCCACCAAAAAACTCAATTCTCATTAAAAAAAAAAATCTATTACCAACACACTCCTACCCTCACAGTGTTCTAAAATACTGTTTCAAAAGAAGGCAAAGCTTCACAGTGGAGAGCTCTAGTTGACTCATCTTACAAAATTTTATAGATAAGATAATCTGAAATAAAAATTAAACTGAAATTGCATCCATTTGCAATGAGAAAAACAAAACAAAACAACAAACAAACAACCCACCCCCCCCCCCCCCAAAAAAAACCCCAAACCTTCCCAAAGCCAAAGGCTGTGTATGCAAGATGACACAGCAGTGATCCACACCTTTTGCCACGCTTTCATCCACACTGAAAGCTTCTGTGCTGCTTTCCTGAGGTGATGAGAGTCTGGACTTGAGTGCTTTGCTCTAGCTCCAGGTTCCTATTCGTGTCCACTGCTCTTTGCATTTTTACATGACCAGCTTGCACTGTGGTTGTACAGCTTTGCCGCACACAGTCCTACCACAGTTCTCTGTGTATTTCCTGGGTCTTCTGCAAAGTCCTCTGTCTTCACTGTAGAAGCTGGATGTTGTTTATTGCACCACACTTGGTATTTAGCACCTCATTTTCCCAGCAGGTTAAGTTAGGCTGCTGGCACAGCCATGTTTAGCTTCACATTACTGTCTAACCCTTGCTCCACCAGCTGAGAACATATTCCCAAAGTTCCAAAGCTACAAACACATATTTTTGTGCCTATCTGGAAAATATGTTTCAAGCACTTCAATTCCAGCTGTCACACCAGGAGTATTGAGCATTATATCACTGGGAACTAATTCCACAGGGTAGACCCAAGGCTAAGTCACTGTGTGACAAACATCCCAAACACCTCAAAAGCAAAAGACACCAAGAAGAGGTGTGGCAATCCATGGGGCTCAACCAGGTTGAGCACTGGATGCTCTGACTTCTACTACTTCATTCTTCTGCCCACGGAGAGAAGAAGGTCCTATGCAGGGCTTCCACAGCAGCCTTGGAGAAGTCAGCGCAGCACACTGCTCTGCTGGACACGTGGAGAAGCTCCTAACAAAGAACAGGCAACTGCTGCTCACAGAGGTACAATGTGGTGATGGCTGCTTGCAATACCTGCAGCCGTTTGGAGGAAGTCTGGTATAAAGGAGATTCTCCTAGAAGATGGGGAGTAAACAGATAGGCTCTCTTGGTCTTTTCAAGCTTCTCTTGCTCCCTAACTGGCTGCTAGTCAAGAGCTAACTATTTCCATGGTGTTTTCTTATCAGTTTTATCTGTGCTTGCTTTGCCATATGCCCATGGAACAGAATAATTTTTCTGATGCGTTGTTACTGATTTTCAATTTTCATGAAAGAGTGTAATAAAGAATGCAAGTGCATAAAAGGGAAAACATTCTGAAGTTCTTTCAGCACTCATTATCTACCCATTTTAAGATTACAAGAAACTGCAATCTAATCAAAAGCTTTTACTGAAGTTGAAGCAACTGCAAGCGATCTAGGTAAGTCAATAAAATCAGAGTCCATGTCCCCAAGTTAGGAAGCACAGCGAGTTACTTGGAAAACCAATGAGCTCTTATTACATGAAAGCCACAAAATATCTCATTTTCAATCCCATCACCTCAGAAATTAAAAAAATCAATGACGGCAGGCTCTGAAAAGCCCTGTTAACTATCAGTTACAACATGTTCCAAGGTATTTTACTATCCACAAGCCAGCACATGCATTACTAGTCCATTACTCATTAAAGCCACTGTGTGTGGCATGGGTGTCAGGACAGAGTATTAATAATTTCCTCTGTCTTTCTGGACCAGATTGCTGACATAGGCATTTTCCAGTTCTGAAAAATAGCTATAGAGTCCTGCAGAGTCCAACACTGTAAAATATCTGTCCCTGGCTATGCAGGTGTTGTGTGGGGGCAGCTGGCCACAGTCAGGAGGATGATATTCAGCATATCAGCAAGAAGCACCATCTTGTCTTCATCTTTGCAAAGGAGCACTCTACTCTCATCCTGTTCCACCAAATGATGCACTGGCTTTTCTGTGACTCCTTGCTGCACAAGGAGTGCTTCCCTAGGCTTAACATCACAGGACTGGTAGAGCTCCCCTAAAATTGTGGTTGTCAACTGCATCTCACTGATACAATTAAATCATAAAGAACAAGGCTGCACATGCCCTAAACTTGAAAATTCCTCATATGCCTCCCAACCCTGATGGTGGGCAATACATGCACATGAACCTACACACCACTGCACCAAGCCCTGCAAAGCAGCAGAGCAGTACTCCCCTTATTAACACATTCATTAGCTCCTTTTAAGAGGCAAACTTTGGCCATTTGTGCTGTCAGTAGTATCCAATGAATCTGGAAAGCCTGTTGTCTAAAAGTCAGTCAGTAACTCAGGTGCATTCTGAGACAACCCAATCCAAACACTCTCCATAACAGCACAGCAAGCCACCACAATAACAAAACCAACATTTGACTTGGAAACATCACACAGTCCTTTATCAGTCTAAAATAATGATTGTCCAGATCAGTAAGAGTAACCCAAATCTGCAGTGGGTTTAGGACCAGAAGTTGTGTACACCAGCACAAGACTGGGACAAATTCTTTGCATGGGTCCATGAAGACCTACATCCTGACAGGAAGTTTTGGGGCCACACGTCATTGTTTTGTACCTGCAGAACAGCACACCCTAATATGTGAGGGCAATTTGCTTGTTCCAGACACATCTGCACAGGGATGGGGACAGGATGACAACCACAGATTCACAAATTCTTCCAACTTTGTTTCCTATGCTTTCATACAGTCCTCTTTGTCCAGCATGTATCCTTACCTCAGCATTCCAACATTCTCTGCAGCTGAAACTCCATCAGAACTTAATTGTTCTGACTGCTGCTACAAACACCCACAGCTGAGTTGTGTCCCAGACTAATAAAAGCAGATGTGACAGGACTAAACTTACACCCTGAAGTAGTAAAGGGAAGACCTAAAATGCACCATAGAGCAGTTCCTAGAAGGGAGGAGAATTACATTTGCTAGTCAGCCAAATATTCCCACAAACACAGAACAGTACATGAGCACTGATATGCAGAGTGCGGGTGAAGGTCCTACAGTATACAGGAAGGCAACCACATTCTGGAAGCCATCAGAAGGGTGTTGGGTATGGGAGAAGAACAGCTTGACTGTTCACACAGGTCAGACAAGCACACATCTTGATGAGCATGCACACCGAAACATACAGCGTATCAGAAAGAGCAAAGATCAGCATTTCAATTCTGCATTAAATTTACTGTTAGGTATAAATATATTGGTAAGACTTCTACATAACAGACTTGGTTGTCTAAAGGGCTGATGGTATATGCACTACATGTATAATTCAACTTTCTACAAGTCTAATGAAATAAGGAACATTAAAGGATGTATTAGTTGTTTTTAAGTCATTCCTCTAAATCACATATACACTTCCTGATATCACTGTTATAGAATTAATAACTACTAACTCATAAAATAACTGAGGTTAGAAAGGACCTCTATAGGTCATCAGGGCCAACCCTAGAAGAGCTGAAGCTGATGATCGTTTCAGTAATTTCAGAAACTTGCCATATAAAAGTTAATGGTGATACAGTAGAACAGTGCACCCATAGTGTGTTTTACTCTGCATAGTTTCCAGTGGTCAGACAGCAAGCTTTAGCAGTGGGAATTCTTATTTTATGACAGCATCAATCACCATGTTATGATTTCCTTCAGTTGCCACTTGGACAATGGACCTTTTCATTATCTTGTTCTTTTGTGGAACACTCATTTGCACGTTTTGGTTCTGATTCTGATGCAGACATCAGAGTTTCCACCAAGCTCCCAGAAAGCAGCATGGCAAAACTGAGAAGCTTCGCTTTTACCATGAAGAGTAGGTATTTATATGAAAGCATATATTATATGACATATAATACATATGTGGGCTGCTTAGTTTTGTCTCTGTGAAGTAGTCACAAACCATAACAGACTGCTAATTGCAAGCAGAAAAGCCTTTTTTTTTTATATATATACAAGGATACAGCAGTTCTGAAACTTTTGCAAGCCCACACTGACCCCACTACCAGCGCCAAACAGTAATTTGGGGATTAAAACCACTCCATTCCAAATACTCAGTACTCATAATGAAAACACAATCTAACGATGAGTACACTATACAAAAGGAGCTTGATAATGATGTCCAGATCATAATTAAATAGCAGTACTTAGTGTTTTGCCCTCCCATGGAAACAGTTTATATGTCATGGGAGAGTATTTAGATCTGATTAGCCTTCCCCTTGTTTGCCTGGACTGATTAAAACATCTTTTACTATTACAGCTGGAACTCAGGGACCCATAAGCACTAGAATGTGTGTTAGTTTGTTCACGAGAAATCCCAGTGAAGTCAATGGAAAGACTCACATAGTGTAATTAGGTGTGAATACTGAGTGCAGGATTTAGGATCCAAGCTGCAGCCTTGTGTAACTGAGTGCTACATTTTCTTAAGATATAAAATAAATCAAATTTGACTTGATGAATATAGTTATAATCACATCGATATACAGTACATGAGGAAAAACTAAAACCAAATCTGGTGCTTAAAGTTGACACATCTATACGAATAGTGTATAATTCAAAAATTTTGTAGATTTCGTAGAATTTTATGGTAATGCCATATGTGTATTTTATTGAGCTTTTGAGAATTTATTATAGGATTCAGTATTACAATTTCTTCTGAAGTAGTAGGCTGCCTGACAGCAGCACAGCTATAACATGTAACACAGCATGTCACCTTTCAGATCTCAGTAGGGATCATTCACCCCTTGAATGACAGTCCCAACAGAAAAAACAAGCATTTAGGAAGTATTACATAAATCAGTAGGTTGCATTCTTCTCTCTCAGTCAACACTAACCCATGGTCAAGCACAGTGGCAGTGCCCAGTCTGACACTGAAAGTACTGTCTTCTGAAACAGGAACATGTGGTCACTAAAGATGCCATAACAGCTTTTATAAGATTAAAGAGCACCATCTAGGTTGGTTTTCCAGGGTAAGCATGTGACATGCAGCAAAAGTTCCCCACACCTTTCACCTCCAGCAAACGCGCCGCTCTGAGGAAGCCGGGGCAGTTCCACGCCGCGTGTCAGAGGTGCGAGGTGACGGGTCCAGCACAGCGCTGCCTGCGGGGCTGCACCCGCTGCCCGGCGTGAGCCGCATCCGCTCCTGCTAGGAGCTGCTGAACACACCTGCAGGCTACTCACTAATGCTTCTAGGTAAAGTTTGGCTCCGATTCTGCACTGATTTTAAAATATAGTGTTGTTTATATTTTTCCCTTACAGCACACACACTGTTAAATGAGCTACCCAAGCATGCACGGGGAAGAGGGTATATGGGGAGTTTTCTCAGCCCCATGCAGCCCAAAGGAAAGGAAACATTTCACCCGCGGCTGGAACGCGAGCAGCAAACCACTCCAGCAGGACCCAGCAAGCACCCAACCCAGCCCCGGACCCCGCCGCGGCCCCTTGCCCCGGCCTCCCGCTCCCCGCCAGGGCCCCGTCGCCCGCGCTGCAGCCCCCGCCGGCCGCGGAGCCCTCCCCGGCCGCCCCCTCACCCAGAGGGGCCTCCGAGGCACCGCTGCCGCGGGGCAGGGCCGTCCCTCCGCCGAGCCTGGGGTGACCGCAGGCTGTGCCGTGCCCCGGAGGTGACAGGGGTGCTCAGCCCCGCCGGGCGGCGTGGGAAGCAGCGGGGCCGGCGGTACCCCCGGGCAGGGCATCGCGGGCCCGCCTGGCGGGCGGGAGAGGCGAGGCGAGGCGGGGCAGGGCAGCGCGGGCGGCAGACCGGGCTTACCTGAGGGGCTGGCGGGGCCGCTCCGCTCGGGGGCGGGCAGCGGCGGCGGCCGGGAGCGAGCGCGGGAGCGCCTCCTCCCCCCTCGGCGCGGCTCCGGACGGCGCTCCCCCGCCTGCCCCCCCGGGACCTGCCGTCTCCCGCCAGCCCCGTCCCTGAGCGGCCGTAGCCCGGCTCAGCCGTACTGATGAGGGGCGGGGGGATCCCGCCAGGGAGACACCGGCCTCCCTGCCCAGACGTCCAGAGCTGGTTCTTCCCGGGGCGGCTCCGGGAGGCAGCCAAGGGTGGCAGGGCCCCTCTCTCCAGAGCCGCCTGTGCCGTCAGGGACGCGGTCACTCTGCTTCCCGCCTGCCTCGTGTGAGGGACGCGGGCTGTCCCCCGCTCCCTCCCGCCTACCGTGAGGGAAAGACGCGGGACCGACGGCCCCCACGGGGCGTCGGCCCGGCGGGGGACGCGAAACCTGCTCTCTCCCGTCAGTCCCGTCCGACGGGCGGGCCGCCGGACCCGCTCCCTCCCGGCCCCCCTGCTGTGGCGTCCCTGTCTCGGCCCCACGGCCCCGTCCCCCCTCGGCCCCGCTCCCGCCGCGCACCTCGGCCCCGCTGCCTTTGCTTCGTCAGACCCGGCTCTGCGCTTCGAGGGGACGACGGGGCAGAGCTCCTGCAGCCCCAGGAGCAGTGCCTGCCTCGGCCGAGGGGCCTCTCCCCGCAGGAGGCAGCCGTGGGCTCCCCGCAGAGGAAAGCGGGGTGGTTTGGGTCTGGCGGGTCAGCGCCGGGCCCGCGCCGTTTCCCCGGCCGGCGCCGCGCTCCCGGGGAAGCCACCCAAGGGAAACGTCGGAGAATGGAAATCCCATTCCCCGCGCGGACCTCTCGGCCAGGGCAAACAATCCCCGGTGAATCATGCGGTGTCTGCCACCGCGGCGAGCCTGTGGGAGCCTCTGTCTGTCGGGGAAAACGCTGAGGGAGGCGGTAAATACACGGGCCAGGTAGAGGCGACCGTGGTTTGTCAGCTGTCAAGGCAGTGGCGCAATCCGGTGGGAAAAGCTGGGTGTGGGGTTTATATCAACGCTTACAGTTTTATTATGAATGAAGAAGAAAAAAGAAAACCGCTACTTGCTTCCAAAGCAATTGCAATTTCTGTTGTCTGGAACAAAACAGCAGCAAAAGCCAAGTTCACTGTCACGTCCAACGGGAAAGGAATAAAATTGCCAAACACTGCCAATTCCAGCACATCAGGTGCCAGCGAGGTCTGAGAGAGGAGTTTTGTACTCCCCAGTATTGCTGGGATGGTGAACAAACTTTGGAAGTCAGCAGAGCTAATTTGGGTAAATTTCGTAAGGCACAATGACTTGTCTGTAAGGCAGGTGTACAAAATCTAATCCCTAAACTGAGTACTGTAAGTGGCAAGCAAATCTCAACCTGAAAGGGGCCGGATTCACCCATCTTTCATTCTGAGCACTGGCTTCTGAACCTCTTCTGTGCCTAGAGGAAAGGAAAAAATTACAAAGGTAGCCGAACATTGGTGTAGACTTCAAAGCAAAACCCGCAGAGCCATGTGCAGAACAATTCACTTGTCCTGTTTCATCCTTTGTAATGCTGCATAGGACAAGGCCCCCGCCATGGTCCAAATTAATGCTCCCTCATCTCGAAATGCAGAATCTTTACCCCTAAAAATTTCACTGTGCTGTGGCTTGAGGCACCAGCTGAGTTGCCAGAGGAAGACAAAAGGCAGGAGAGAAAGTGTTGTGGTGAGAAGATGACTTGAGAGCCCAGAGGCTTGGCGGCCTGTTAAGGCATCATTTCATTTCATAAGAGACAGCTTAGAAGATGAGGAGATTTTTATTTTACTTTATTACCTAACTTTACTATTTATTTAATACTGTACCAGAAGTTCTGTGTATTCCCCACATTACAGAGCCTCACTGTCTCTTCACCATTTGCCCTTCCCCAAATGACGAACTTCTGTCCTCCACTTCCATGGTGTGACTTCGTTTTGATTTGGGAGAGACATTGTTCAGTCTGTCAACATGGGTAGAGGAAAGTTGGAAAATGTTAAGTTACAAAAAGCTGGAGGCTTCTATCAAGCCATGCTTTGATCTGCAGGCAATTATTAAGCTTCTTGAAGATTACTAACTGGGTAGCAGAGGCTTTCTGAGCCCCCTCTTTCCTTTCCTGGCTTCTCTCAGTGCCTGGAAGGATAGTTCTCAGTATGGAAGAAACTCCCAGTGATGTAGGCTGCTTTTGCATAATCACAGACAACCACATAATGTAAAAAACACATTTCACAAAGTACGTTCCATTTTAAAAGCAGGTGCTTAACTAGAACAACAGTGAATTGGTTTTCCTCCAGCTGTTAGAGGACTATTTCAGATCTTCCTGGTAGTTAGACACTTCCTACTAATTTCCAGCCTAACTGTATTTATGGCAATTTTTTAGTTGTTTTCTAATATCAACATTGTCTTTCAACTGAAACAGCTGCTTTTCTTCTCCAAGTCTTGCCTAGCTAGTGTATTTAGTGACCACAATAATTTTCTCTTTCAGCCTTCACTCTTGTTTTGCTCAACAAGCAAATTCTCACTGTATATGTGCTGAGCTGGTTCCCATGCATGCTGCTTGCAGAACTGAACATGATACACTGTTTGAGCCCTCACCAGAACATTTATCTTTATTTAAAATACTTCGTCTGATGTGGTCTAGGATTTCATTTTCATTTTCATTTTTTGCATTACCATTGGTGGCTGATGGTCATCTTCGTGTTCAGTTTGCCAGTTGATAAATCCTGCCTAATACATTATCTTTCATTTTATACTATGGTATTTCATCTCTTGTCTTTCCTTCTTAAGATCATTCAGTTCTTTCCAGCAAGATGTGCCTTCTCCTTTACATTTACAGTGTCTATTGACTTTCCTGTGTTTTATCAGAAAACTTCCAGTTTTGCCTGCCAATTTCAAGAATGAAAAACTTAAATGTTAAATAAGATTCCCAAATGGATCCTTTAGTAATTGCTAATAACGTTTTCTCTAACTTTCCCCTTTGAGCACTCCCTTATCCCATTTTCCTATTGCCATGAGCTAGGTCCATACTTAGCTCACAGTCTTTCTCCCAGTTCCTATTTCAATTACTAATTTCCTTTGTGGCAAAGCTTTTCTGAAGTGCAGACAGATTAGATCTACTGCATTTCCTTTACCTAAAAAAAGCAGGTTTGATGAGCACAAACTAATGCTGGAAAACTAATCCTGCATTTATCACTTGTTCATGGTTTGCAACATCTTTTAATTATTTTCTTCAATTTTTTTTCTGAAGTCTTTAGTACTACTTGGATCAGAAAAAAAGCTGAGGTGGCATTTTACAAATCAAGTTGCTCTAAGGTATTAATTGTTTTTCATTAGGCACCATCTGACTCAATCCAATTGTTAAGAAAATTGGGTATGATACTGTCATTTGGGATGGAAATTGTCTACTCCCCCTTGATGTGAATGTTTGAAGGTTCGTATCTCCCTTACTTGTAGTTGCTGCTGCCCTTGCTTGTTATCCTGCCTTTGTCTGCATTGGCTGTAATAACATATTTAAAGATAGCAAAGCTTTTAGCATTGGGTACACAAGCAGAAGCAAGACAGGTTTCTCAAAGGCCTAGATAAAAGTGTTGTTAATTTCTATTGCAAATGAGAAAATATTTTGACCTTAGTAAAAAAGATTGAAATAAATACATTAAAATGGTTGTTAGTGCAATAAAAAGACTATGACTTTTGCCAGTGGAGGAATTCAGCATTTTATTTATTGACATGCAAGGTTTGAAATGCTTGTAAACAAGATAATAAAGCTGTTGTACTATTAAATGTCTTTATTAGTCTATAGAGAATCCAGACCTTGTTTTTTAAATCACTTCAAAAGTTTATATCTGTCAGCCTTATGGTTGGAAATGTTATAATGCATGTGTAATGTTAACTCATGTGGTTTATAAGCTACACTGCATTGCAATTAATCAAGCACAGTTTCTAATGCATATGCAAATTGGAGTCTGTCCATGGAAGCACCATCCTTAATTAAATAATTAGAAGAGGTGCCTTCCCCTGGGTCCAGTGCTCACTGAAATGAAGCTGTCTCCACTGACCCCTGAAGTGCCAGATCAGCAGGTATTCAGTATCTTGGAAAACATACAATGCACGTTCCTTCTAGTTACAGTGGGATTTTCAAATTTCTACAATGGCTCAAAAGTAAAGCTCTGCCAATCTTTTCTTTCTCTACTACTTTTCCTAAATAAAGACAAGGCAGATTTTTTTTTGGCTTAGATGTTTGTTATGGTTAAAACTACTGTCATGTAGAGCAGGTATGTTACAGTCAGTTCGTAGCTGTCAATTACTTTATGATTCTCCAGTGTTATCACTTAAAATAACTTAAATAAAATATAGGGATATAGGGTTCAAGACTATATATAATCTGTTTTCCTGAAAAAATAGATAATACACTATATTTCATCATCCCCCTGCAACTTTATCCTTTTGCTATGCCTACAAGCCTTTCTATGTCAAGTGTGTACTTAACCTTGCTATTTTGGTCATCTGTGCCACAGCTAGTTAACTCCTTTACATGATTCTAATTTACATACGGTACATTATATAGCTTCTGAAAAGAAATTAGGAGAAAGATTTTTTGAAAAGACCTGCTATTTTCTTACATGGATCCTTTCCGTTCAGCTGACACTTTCTGTAATTCCAGGAACATGCTGCTGATTAAAAACAAATGCGGCAAAGACTCAAACACAAATGTCATGACAAAGTATGCATTTCTCACTTGTGGTAAAAAAGACTCACCTGAGTGTTAATGATGTATTGATGATACATGAATTGCACAGTTCTGTTCATGGTTCACAGTTTGTGAACTTAATTATTTATATGAAACCAAGGGAACTGAAAGAGATCAGAGAATTCGAAGAACTATGAATTGGTAAAGAGCGTGCACTTACTTTTCTCCCACACTTCTGTGTTGACTTTTCTGTGTTTTAGTTCCAGATGTTTGAGGATTAGGATCTTGGCTGGGTCTGTACTTAATTCTCAGAATCACTTTGTATTCTTAAGACATCTGAAAAAGGCAAATAACTCACTAGTGTGCATGGCCAGACAAGATACAGCCTCAGTTCAGCTCTCTTTGTTTTGGTGTCTCTGTACCACTGCAGACTTCCATCTTTCTGGTTGCCCTGGATAGCAGCTAAAGTCACCTGCATTGGCAAAAGGCAAACATTTTGCTTATTGAAGCTGAGATGTTGCAGTTAATGAAGTTTTTCCTACTGAATTTCTCCTGGAAACTCCATTTGACTCTTTATTTTGCAAGAAGAAAATGAGAACTCTCGCAGCTGGTACCTGAAAAGCATTTGCCTTGTATGTACATTACATCTTTTCTTCATTTTTCTCAGAAGAACTGTGTGGTAGCTTATGATTACTGTCCAGACTGGACAATGTTTACTGGTGAAAAAAAAATGATATATGATATCAATAGAGGTGTGACTCAATGAATTTGCATGCTGTTGATAAAATACATAAAGAGTTCATCTGCAGGTGGCACTCACCTACTTTAACTAGCTAAAAAATTGTCCTGGGATTGCTGTGGTGCCAACTCTATTCACAGGCTTTACTTTTGCTGTGACTTTCAACATGTGGACAGTAAAACTGAAGTTTAAGCATTTCCATTGGTAATTTAAGCCATGCCATGCTTAAATTCAATGGACCTTTTAGAATCTAAGACAATGGTTTTTTACTCTGTTCCTGGGACAAAATTAGATCACATGCACAAGGAGCTGAACTTATGTCTCACAACGTGATACGTAAAGCAGGCAAGTTGGTAGCTCTAAATCAGCCCTTGCACAATGAAAAATAATCTAAATGTAGCTGCTCCCCAGTTAAGTCTGATTCATGAACCATTGTGAGAGGTAATAGGAGGCACTAAAGCCTGCACTAAACGTAGATTTAAAGGAGGTTAGTCATAGTCTTCAAGTTAAGCATGTGTTCAGAGGTTCTGGTGGTTTCTTAAAAAATCAGTACCTTAAAAAATATTTGAATCCTGAAAGTTTATCCTGGCAATACCTAGGTTTGTGGCAATGGCCCCAGGAAAGCTTGGTGATTCATGAAGTGCAAAAAGAAATGTAGATGTTAATTCCTTTTTTGCCAACCCTGTTCCAACACCCATAAGACAAGAAGTCTGGTCCTCGCTGCCGGGACTGTGCAGAGGACCTTGGGAGACGAGAAAGGGCGTCAGGTCTGCCTGGTCCTTGTGCTGGTCGCCCTGTGCTTTGCTCTTGGGCACATTTCCAGGGCAGATGCTCCAAGCCTCTGTGCAAGCAGCAGTTAGCAACAGCCACACCCGCACCTAGAGCTGTCCTTGCAGAAGACATCAGGAGCCATGTCTGTGTTTTGCGAGGAGCAGATTTCTGCTGGTTTGTGCTGGGTGTAAGAACACACAGGAGGACTCAGGTGGCTGAACGAATTTGGGGAGCTTGTGCATGAGCTGGGCACCAGCCTGCTCAGCCCTGTCCAAACTGGTGGTGTGGTATATCTAATTATCAAGTCTTTCTCATTACCAGGTCCCACTCGGGCCAAGGCAGGAGGTGAATGCCAAGCTCCACAGGCTGGAGAAAGCCTGGTCCACAATGTGAAACTGCAGGCACCAAGGGAGCAGCAAAACAAGCAAGCTGAATCATTTGTAAGGTTGGGCAGCTATTGAACATGCTGTCTAGGCATCAGTTTTGGAATTAAGCATCCAAGCTCTTTTTTGAGCCTTCTACATAGTGAAAGATACAGAATTTCCCCAAATTAATTCATTCCTGAATTAATTTATGGATTGCCTTACAACAACAGCACTTTATTACTCAAACAATTGCCAAGGAGAAAAAATCCCTTACAAAATATTATCAAATTTGAAGGAATAGCAGAAATCCACCTTGTTTCTAGTCTGATTTTTTTATCTGCAGGTTTCTATCACTAGGTGCTGTTACACTTCTGTTGGCTGCTCTGAAGAAGACAACTTTTATTAAAGTTTTGTTCCCTGTGTACCTACTTATGTGATGTCCTTAAGTCACCTCCTAAATCTGAGTTATTAAAGGCATTGCATTTCCTGAGTTTTTCGCTTGATGGCATATTTTCCACCTCTCTAATGGTTCTTCCAGCTCTTTGCTAACCCTCTCCAAGGTTTTTTTAAACATCCTGCTTGAAATACTTACAGCTTTAAGGTATAGGCAAAATAGATTTTTCTTTTCTTTCCTTTTTATTGATGATTTTTGCTTTCTTTAAAGTAATGGATGAAGAATTTTAATCACCATGGAGTCAAAAACTGACCCTTGAAGAATTTCTCTTGAAACACATTTGTTATTGAGTATTCTTACCTCACATACAGATGTATTTATCGGCTGTTTTGCAATCTGTTGCTATATCTTTCTACTTGCCTAGGCAAAATATTATATCAGGTAAAGTGCCTAAGAAATATCCAAGTGTATAATGTTTACACTTGACCACATATTGATCCCTTTCTTAGCCACTTTAAAAAAAGAAAAAAGAATAGTTTGACAAAGTGTAGGGTTTTTTTCCCCAAGCAGCCCTGTGTTCTATTATCAGTTTTCTGAGTAATGCACTAAATGACAGAATTATGGAAAAATTT
This sequence comes from Streptopelia decaocto, assembly GCF_964273445.1. NCBI lineage: Eukaryota > Metazoa > Chordata > Aves > Columbiformes > Columbidae > Streptopelia > Streptopelia decaocto. The sequence goes on from NC_138655.1 coordinate 23,963,095, forward strand.
AGATAGGAAGTGACCTGAAAAAAATCCTCAGGGATGATGTTCAGCCTCTCTAAGTTGTATGTTGAATCTTCTGTTATACCTTAAGTCTAAACATTTTAATTCAGCAGCTCTCCAAAACATGCTTTTTGGGTACCACCTTTGGTGGTGGTGGTGGCATTTGTACCAGATCCCTGTGCATTTACAGACTGAAGAGGAGTAAAACTTTGAAAATGAAGTTGTGGTGAAAGGACAAAGGATGAAAGGCTTCTCAAAAATACTGCTAGATATAGTAGTAGATATTGCAGACATAGAATATTTTACATAATTTAATGTGTTCCTAGTAATGTTTAAAAAAAAAGTTCTCAACCCTTCCTGCCCCCAAATATCTGGTAATTGCATCCAAATGTAAGACCACGTTTTACAGAAAAAAGCATCAGAGCAAAATTGTGATAAAAGAGAAAGTAACAGACGCCAAAGAGGATCTGTAGTAACCTTGGTACAGTTTGCAGCTGAGTTAGAGCTGGTTAGGTAGTAAAAAGATAGTGCTATTACTGACACTGGGTCCAACCCAAAGGGAAAAGTTGCACTCATGATAAGATTAACACACTCTTTTGCTTCAAAAGCAAAGAAAAATCAATTCTCTACTTTGCTACCTGTGATAAGTATAGCACAGGAATGCTAGTTAGGAACTAAAAAATGTCCAGAAAAGTTGTCATATGTTGGGTGTGTGTAGATGTCACAAACATGATCAGGGTTTCATCTCAAAACTTTCCCAGCTTGTGACTCTTTCTGGTCTCATAACCCCTGAGATAAAGCCAGAGTTCCTCAGACATTTGCCTCTGCCCTTTTCTCAGACACCCCTTTTTGTACCTCCTCCTCAGGCTGCTTGTGTGAAATGAACTGGTCCCAGCTCAACTGGGACTGTGCTGCCCGTGCAGCCTCCAGTACAAGTGCTGGTTTCTAAGATGAAAATGTGGCCACAGATGCCTTTACTAAATACCAGTATTTAAAAGCAAAAAAAAAAAAAAGGGGGGGGGGGCATTAAAAAAAGATACAAACTTAAATATTTTTTTAGAAAAATGTCCCTAAATCTACTGTATCAACTAGTCTTGTTCATTAAAAACATTTTGAACTTCTATAGTTGCTTTTTCTTTATGAAGCAAAGAAGCAGGATCACACAATAGCAGGAAATTTAAGCTGGCCTGTGCAACTGATAAAGCTAATTCCATCCTCAGCTCTAGTGCAAAGAAGGAAATTAAACCCATTCCAATTTCTGAGCAGTTTGATGGGGAGAAGAATTCATGAACTCACAAAAGATAAATATTTGTAACTAATTGCCAGCTCTTGCCTTTGTTTCTTTACTTTCATTGCCCTTGCTGCCCTCAGGTGAGCTCATTTGATATTGCCAAGAATGATGACATTAAAATAAATAGTACCAATCTCCCAGAGCTTTCCACCAATGTATAGTTTATCCAGCAGTGTTGAAATGGTGTACTGGTGATAGACAAAATATAACTAGAAAAGTAATTGTCTGTCCAGCCAGCTTTTCTCCATAAGAGACAGGACGCCTGTTTGTACTTGCCCCTGCAACAGAGAGAAGCCCGACAGATTTTCCATCACAAAGAGAATATATCTATCTTATTAGGATGGCATCTGTACTTACAAGAACACCTTGCTTATCCTGACACTGAATGCACTTAGAGGATTTGATGCTAAAAGTCTACCAATGTTGTACTTCTGTCTCTGCATCCTTGCCCCTGTTGTCATGAAGGGACCTGACATGGGGCACTTTGGAAGAAGAAACAGTTTCAGAATTACAAGTGATCAACTCCCCAGACTTCCTGATGATAAATAGAAGGAATCTCAAAAAAAACTCTAAATTCCCCCCAAAACAGAAGTATTTGGATACCTGAGCAATTTTGTAAAAAAAAAAAAGAAACCTGTTAGATGTATTATTATACCGGGATACACTTAGATACTGTAATGGAGCCCTGGTTCTGGGCTGAAAAGCTGCATGTGGCTCATCCCTGCTATTGCTGGTCATGTTGACCTCAAAGAGCAAACAGAAGTCTTCTGTAATGGCTGTAGAGACTCTGCTGTGCTGTGGCTCCCTTTCTCAGAGCAGCCTCACAGCTCTTCTATCTCTGCTGGCGAGCAAGCTCCTCCTTTAAGCCAAGTAGCCAGCCCTGCTGCATGCCTGATTCATCTCCTTGCTGTTTATTCAGCCTTCCAAGTGACTCCGTGTCCTCCACTCAGACCAATTAATTTAAGTCCAGCTCTGGCTACAACGGACAAACCTTTCATGACTTTCTGAAAACCCTCCTGTTTGGAAGGTTTGAATAATCTGAAAGAAAAAAGTAAGTTATTGCATTAAATTTCACATGAGTTCTTCATTAAAATTAACTCCTGTTGTAGCTCGTTGTCTAGAATATATTTGTAGAACTGCCTTTTGGCATTGAAATAATTTTATATCTGCTGGCTGGGTGACAATGAGTTTTTCAGGTTTTCACCCCTGTTGCTTGGGTATTCTGTTCTGCTGGAGGTAGACACAGGCTGCAGGCAGAAGGTCACAGATGTGGCTTCCACACCCTGCTGAACTATTCAGCTGAAAAACTGGCCACGTTGCAGAACCATTTTGGGTCAAATCCATGGGTGTGGAGACTTCATTTACAAATACCAAAGTCCTTCCCTGAAAGAACTCTAATCCTGATTTATCAGAGCCAAGCCTCCCTTTAGATAGCTATGGCTGCTAGTTTGAGTTTCTCAGAGCTGTGAACTGACATAGTGCTGAAATATCTCTGTAGCCATAGGCACTGAAATTTTGCAAGAAATGCTTTTTTGTGGTACCTGACTTCAATTTCTGCAGCTAATAGAGACATGTAAATGGGAAGGATATAACTTAGCTCCAGAGAAGCAGCTCACAGTCTTCTGTCAAACTAGACAGTCTGGCAGTAATTTAACCAATACTCCTTTGTGTTTAGAAAAATAAATCTGTAGATGTCTTTGCCTTACAACAAGTAAGACCAAGGTGTCACCCACTCCAGTAATAAAAGCCTGAAACAGAGCTGGCGTAACAGCTAGCGTAACAGGTTACAGATGCAACTATGTTTCCTCCTGACCACAGCAGAGGACAAAGAGAGCACATAAGCCAAGCAGGCTTGTAGCAGTGAATCCTGTCAATGCAACAACATCTGTCGGTGCTGTTTAAAGGAAATACACAATTATTTCCCTCCCACGCTCTGCCCCTCTTGCTGCTCTTCTCTCCATTCTGCCCTTACTGGTAACCAAGTCCTTCATCTTGCATATTCCAAGCATCAGCGTGCTGTCTTGTTGATAATAGCAAAAATCTGTTAAAACTGTCCATGGTGTCCCTAGCTGCTACACTTTGGCCAACAGGGTAGTGTTGAGGAATGCACTATTTTGAAGCACAGAACCTGGAATTTCTTTCAGACTAGTTATCGTTCCATCTGCTTCCTTGCCAAGCTTTTCTCAGGCCATAAATTGATCTGATATGGCCTTTGGTAACACAGCAAGCCTGGGTTGTTTTTACCAATCACAGGTTTTCCCAAAAAAAGTACAGACCAGCTAACACCAAAAATAATAATTGTTAATAATTGTTTTAGAAAATTGAATATACTTAAAAGCATGAGTACCACACTGCGGGGTCACCACTATGAATTCCTCTTTGCTTTCTCCAATACAATGCATGGATGAGTGTACAACAAAGGGAAGCCGTATTGCTCCATCAGGAATAAAAGCATGAGGCACAGATGAGAGAAATGGGATTTGTTCCTTAGTATGCATTCGTTTTGTGAAGCCTGCAATGCCTTAGAACTGATACTCAAAAAATTAGAAGATTTCAGCAAAAGATCTACATCTGTTTCTGGTATTTCAAGGCTCATATTCCTATTTGCTGTTTTTTTGCTCCATGTTTATGATGGTCTGTGTCAACATACCTTGAAAATATTTTCTTTCCACTCTTCAGTTACTATAAAGCATTAATAATAAACTGATATATTGAACTTTTAGGTAAGAAAACAGGAGACAAGTTGAGTAGCACCTGCTCCTAATATCTGGGAGAAAGTGAAAAATTCAAGGAATGGTGAAAAAAGTGTTGTTAGGAGCAAGCAGTTCCCAAAGCACAGAAACTTAAGAAGCCAAGTTTTTAATGGGTTTTTGTTGTCACAGATGACCAACTATTAAAAATGAATTATAGAAAAGCTGTGGTGTGAATTCCCTAGGATTAGACATGGAAATGGAGAATGAGTTCAACAACTGAGGATAAAAACCTTCAGCTGGAATTGATGTCTCTTCGTGTAAACCAGAGCATCTACTTTTTGTTTGGGACTAGGGGAGCTCATCTCCCACATGGATCCTCTGACATATCTGCAGAACTGAACTTACGTTGCATTATCTGCTCCCTCCTCCCCAGCTGTCTATCTGCAGTATGTGCAGGAATGTCATGGTTTTAATACCATATCCTCCCTACCATCTAACTCAAATTGGACAAAATCCAAAACGTATTGGGAGTACTGGCAGGACACATGCACTTGCACTTATGCACATATGGTGTGTGTGAAGCGTTCTTGATTCTTTACTAAGACAAGCTAACATCTACAGAAATTTCATGTGAATTAGCACATTATTACTATAATGTAGAGGAAAAAAAAAGCCCCAGCTTTCTGTATAGCTCAGTATAGCCGTGTTTGGTATCACACACTTCATCAGACCTGGAAAACTGCCTGCAGTTCTGGACAATGAACTAAAAGCTTGAATTATCTCTTGTTTTTATTGTACAATAAATTATCTGATAAATGTTCTGTTCTCTACTTATATAGTACAGAGGGAAAGTTGGTGGGTCGACTGAAATCTGTTGTTTAGTTAATTTATAGAGAAAATCCTGCCATGTCAGATTGATTGGACAGGAATTAGTGTAGATTCACGCTTAGAAGACTAGCAAAAATGATTTCCATAGTCTTGAGGAAACATCCTTTTATTGTAGAGAAGTCTGTATACACAGTTGTGATGTATTTACAACCAGTTTTTCTCAAACAGATGACTGTTTAAAATCCTTCACAAATCTGTCAAGTATGAAAGAAAATTAAACTCAGAAGCCCAGCCAACCAGCCCAAACCCCAAATTCAGATTAATTCCCAAAGATAACTGTAATGAAATAATAATACATTGAGTTGTTCTGAAGGAAGCAATAGGACTGTGACAGAGATCAATGTATGGACTTCAGTCAAAAGCATTGTTTAGTTTGATCTCAGAGTAGATGAATCCCAACATGGGGGACCTGCCTTTTCCCAGGGGTGTGGAAGGGACAGGCAGAAAGACCCTGGCCCTTCCTTCCTTGGCCTCTGCAAGGACAGGTCACAGTGGCAACCTCCATGAAAAGAAATTGTGGGTCCTGTGTTCCCCTGGAAAGCTCATTTCCAGAAATAAAGCAGGAAAACCTCTGCGCTTCTTTGGTCTGCGGAATGGAGTTAGTGCACTGAGGGTGAGAATGGGTGTCCCCCTTAGGAAGGGTGTGGACTACCATGGCACCCCAGTGACAGGACAGATGGTACCTTGGTTTCTTCTGGTGCCCCTCCAAACTGTGCCTCAGCTCTCACTGCTCTGTACCCGGGGTGGTGTGCAGTGGCATCAGTCTAGTGTCAACCTGTTCAACCACCGCAAATGCAGAGTAGACAACACAGGGGGCAATGATGAGAGGTAGAGACACACATGATATTCCCTTTTCCTTTTCTTTTTCAATTAAAAGTAGAACCTTCATCAGCAACAAAAGTTACATGTGCAGGAGGCACTTCTCTATGGAAGAAATAAATACCTCAAGCGTTCATGGATGAATGAGTCCCATGAGAAATATTCTCAGCACAACCAGTTCAGTCATAAAAGGAATCTAAAATCCCCACATTGATGTATATGAGAAACATGAAACCATACCTGCTAATGCTTGAGGAAGATACATGCATAGGTTTCCCATAGGGTGGGAACATATATCTTAGAATCTACATAATTTGATTCATACTTAGCAGAACATTGCGATATTTACAGGCACATTCCAATGGGAAAACATGTGCATACAGAGTGCAGAAGACACAGCTTTATCACCTAACCGTGGGATTTCATAAGCAGGGATTTTGTGACCTCAAAGTACTATTTGTGAAGCTAGTGGAGAGGAAAAAGGTCTGTAGGCAGGAGAAGAAAATCACCAGAAGTTGGTAAGAGCTCTTTTTTTGAGTATTAGAATGGTTGCAGGCTGGGACAAAGTAAGTTCACGTAGAACACAGGTTCTGACTTGTTACACATCACAGAGTGCTTTTCCTACTCTCTTTTCCCATACTTATTCTTTCCAATTAAATTTGTTCCCTGTTAGCCAGGCTGATGAGAATAGTGTGTAAGACTCATTCCTCTTCTTGCAAACATCATCTTTTATAGCATAATAACTTAATAAATTCTTGCAGAAAATGGATGAAGTGGAATGTCACTTTTTTGGACTTGGTCTGTATTCTGAGGGTGAAAGTGGGCATCTGAGAAACACATTTGTAATGCCTTGGAAGTTTTACAAATTAAAAAAAAAATAAATTAAAAAAAAAAGTTACACTCTGAACCTGATTGAGAATACGAAGCACTGTTCTCTAGCACTGCATGTCAGGCATGGTGGAAAAATCTATTTGGTGACTACCTTAAGCTTAGCACTACCCAGAATTGTTCTGAAACTAGTTCACTAGTTTCTGAAACACTACTGTAGTTGCAGCAAGTTATTAAAACTATCTACAGAATTTAAATCATACAATTTAGGTTTCAATATGTCAGCAAAACAGCAACGTATAACCCATAGAGGTTATATTCTGGAAGTGAAATTATCAAACTATTGCTCCATTGTTGGAAAAGTAAAACTATCCTCCCTAGGTACACAGCACTCTCTCACTTATGCTGACACATAAGGTGGTGGTGGGTCTTTAGCAGCTCCGTTCACGGGATCATCGTATGGTGGCAACAAGACCTGCAGAAAAGGAAAAAAAGGTTATATTTTTAAAAAATAAGCCAGCTGAAAATATTTACAAAAAAGAAAACCCTCAAGGTCTTGTCCTAAAGAATAATTTAAAAAAGAGTAAATTAGTGAGCAAGAGCAGAATTGTTAGGAAATGAAACAGTGTTAGCTTGAAGTTCCTCCATTTCAATTTGTGTGCCTGTTTTCATTATGATGGAAAATATGATTTCTTCCCACTTCTTATTGACTCCAATGACAGTTTGATTTCAGCCCAATATTATTCATTGCTGGTACCTGAATTTGTTCAATGTAGCTGTGGCAATAGCTGCTTATTCTGCAGCTCTCCTCAGTCAAGAGCACTGAAGCGATGCCTCCTGGAGGATTGCACAAACTGCTAAGCCAGAGTGAGAAAAGTCCCCAAAATCTCTCTTTCTGAGGTCCCCCTGGAAAGCTAATAATTATTTTGGTGTGGGGAGAAAGAAAGCAAATGGAGAACAAATTACTCTAGATCTAAATAAATCTTTGGTTTTGTGCTTCTGGGGCACTCAGCCATGAGAAGGAAGACCTACATTCCCATAAGCCTTTCAGTCAATACTTAAACATCTGATAGAAATTAGGACAGCTTTAATCATATATCATCCGCAGTCATAGGAGACTTGGAACCTTCCTAGGACATGGGAGACGCAGATTCAGACCACAGTGGGCAGAGGAGGGATTTGAACCCAAATTTCTACTGCTTTAAGCAAGCATGCTAGCTATCATGCAATTTTTTAATTGTGCCAGCACTGGCATTGCTTTGCTTGCATGTGAAAAGGCAAAGGAGCACTTGGTCTGTGAATCCCAGCAGGGAATGAGGATAAAATAGATGTCTGAATGAAGAACGAGGTACATGCCCTAAAAATCTCAATATTGTGTAAGAGTATCAGTTGTAGTGCACTGGCAGATATACTTTATGCAGCTGAAGATCAATTATACATGATGGAATTTCCAGATTTATCAACCTCACTTCTTGGTCATTAAAGGGCACAAAAAGCTGATTATCTAAACATACATAGGTAAAATCTTGATCTCAATAAAGTCAGTGGAAGTTTTTCCATGAGGGGATTTCACAGTTCTTAAAGAAGTTGATAACCTGCCTTCTGAAAAGAAACATCCATAATGATCCCTTTTGGAACTCATCCACAATGTAACAATATCAATGGGAATCTTTCTATAGTTTTAAATAGACTTTGGATCAGGCTTATGTGGGATAGCTCCAAGAGTGATTCATGTTATACTTATGTAAGTTTACAGACATGCATTGATCACCATATGTTCAAGTACATCTGTGCACATGTTTGTTAGATTACAGAATGGCTACCTTGGCATCTTCATCCCTTAATCAAGGAAGTTTCATTATTTAGAAAAGGAAATTGTCAGCGCCATCACTCTTTATTAATACCATATGTTTGAGTTTGTAAATGCAATATGCTATGCACACATTCACTACAAAATCTAAAAAGCCTTGTATTGAAAAGCATTTAATAAATTAAAGGGTGTAAACAGCTTATGGCAGACTGCTTACCTGGTGAAATTAGGACAACATATAGAACTTCAAATAAATACTGTCATAAAAATCATAAATATATTTTGCAATATAACTTCAGTAAGTCACATCACTAAAGCATGTAAACTGTGAAAAACACTACAGCTGAGATCCTCTCCCTAGCGTGGATCAATAGCTTAATAACAGGGTTTCTAGTAAAATCCTTGTGTTACTAAAAAAGGCACTTGTTTCTCAAAGGTATCAAAACATGTTCATTAATTGATGATGAAGCAATATAATTAAATCTGATCTACAGATGACTCTGAAAATGAATCAAGTTCACTTTGTGAAGATTTAGCCATCTTGCTGCACTCTAATACTGCTAAGCCACAAACTGTGGTCCATTCCTTTCAGGTTCAGAGTCCATTTCATCAGGCGTGATAAGAAAAGACAGCAGACTCAATCTGAAAAGCTGTCTATCTTCCAGGTCTACGAGCTTCTTAATAAAGGACAATACCTCTCCCTGTGCTCTGATCCTCTTTTAGATCAATGTGTCCTAATACTACTGTAGTTACATCGATATTATTACTTCATCATTAAGGTCATTGTCATTTGCAGTAGGTCTCCTGGAGGATTTACGGAGATGAGTGAGCTTCTTCATTCCCTTTACTCTTGTATGAAACCAAACATGCCTGTTCTTCTGAACAGCCTCCTGGTGAGGCTTTTTCCTCTTGAGAGGTGGACACCCTGCCTTGCTATATGGATTCAAACCTCATACATGGGTCAATGGACCCCAAGGACTCTCCGAAGACACTTTCTAACTTATCAACAGTTCAACAAGAAGTGAGGGGAGATAGGAGTATTTTAGAGAAGTCACTGGCTAAATCCTAAGACATATGGATTTCTATAGGAATATTCGAGGTATGTGGGGTATGAACTGGGGAGACCACTAAAAACGTTCAGAAGTTTCACAAGAAAATGTATACAGCGGAAAGCTGGAGGGTGTTTGGAAAATGTCTGTAGGTTTATGGTCACTTTATTGCTGGCAAAGGTTATTTGTCTGAACAGTTCTATCAGTGATGACTTTACAGTCTTACTCCCCACACATATTTGTGTTGAAATATTTACATATCCTGATCTTGCATTTCCCTGACATGAACAGAATAGTGATAAAAAATAATGCGTGCAGAATAAGCAGAATTCAAAGTTACTACCTTTGCCTAGTAGTGTTTGAGTGAGACAAAGAAAATACGGACAGGATCATAAACAAAGGTTAAGATGAATCAATGTGACAGGCAACACCTGGAAGAAAGCACTTGGAGTTAGTGGAATACATGGCACCGTCTGGGACCCTAAGCATCTCACATCGTTAGTGTAGTAAAAGTCCTTTAAACTAATGTAACTGTTTTACTTTCAGACAATGTGGTTTTGTTACTGTCACTTAATTTTCTGTCAACTGTAAGTCTAAATAATCATCCTTCAGCTTCCACAACGCTTTGAATAACTCTTCACTACTCTATAATTACAAATCTCGCAACTCTGCCTGTGTAAGACTACCTTTTAATTACTTTTTACAAGAAAAATTTCAGACCATTACTTTCTGTTTATAGTTTTTCCATCTTTTCTCAATTATGTCTGTTTTGGTGAAAGGGAAAAACATGATAAAACCTGGATTATCTTAGTTTTTAACTGTTTATTGTTGGAATGGTTAACAGTTTATAAAAACCTCAAGGAAGAGAGAATTCCATTAGAAATTTAATCACTAAATTTATACCAAACTAACTGAAATGAAAATCTGGATCAGGGTGGTTTTCCCTTGTCTTATGTTAATTTTAAATTCTAAAATGGTTTAATGGAAACAGGACATAAAACAGCAGAATTATTCAGGCACTATGTTGTGCTCTCCAGAGACATAAAATGGAAGACAATCACTGAGCCAAAGGGTGAATTCAGAAACTGGAAGAATAGACAGAAACTCACTATTCAGTCTTATCCGAGAACATAATTAGAATGGATGTAGTCTAAAATAATTCAGGAAGGGCAAAAATATATGCATACTTTAGGTCTGTGGTATCCCCAAGGCAGAATATCCACTAGGGCACAGATGTATTTTGCTTCCTAGACACTGCACTTGAGCATTTCCTTCCTTGTTTGTTGTGAATTGAGAAAAATGTATCTTAGTTCCCCTGGGTGCTCCAAAACTAATGTTTACAGAGTGTTTGAGATTGCCACTCACAAGTTACTATAAAAAGTAAGTACAAAGGACCCCCATTTTTTGGAACCCTCTCATCTTTGTGAGAAGACGTTTCGGTTTTTGATTGGTAGACCAGCAAGCAAGTCTGGGACATTAGAAGCTTGCAGGGTTCAGTTCTATAGGATGCCTAAAATCCAAAGGACAGAAGATCCTAGCTTCTTTTACAAGTCCTATAACTGTGTTGAAGAAGCATGTAGCATTTTAACATCATCCTTTAACATACGGCCGGAGGAGGAGGTGACATTTCTCACTGTATAGTTGTCTGGTGACAAAAACTTTGCACAGACACTCTGAGATCAGAGCTCTAGGGGCTCCCAAAACAAAAGGGATCAAACCCACAGTCCTACCCACCATATGAATGCTCCAGACACAATGTTTTCAGTTAGGTTGGAAGGACCATTTTCCACCCTCCTATTGCCACAGTGAAGCCAAGTGTGCAAGAATCCGGGGAAGGAAGGAAAATAGGAGGAAGTGTGGCTCTGTAGCCCCATGGTTGGGGTGCTTAAGGGGGACAGGGAGTCCTGGGTGCTTGCTTTGCTCCCAGTTCCATTTAAGCATTTTGTGATAAGCAGTCTTGTTATGTAATGCGCAGAAATAATCCAGAACTGACCCATAAGAAATCCTGGTCCTTACTTAGCTGGTGTCATCCAAGTGGTTCGGATAATTGTGTTACATAAGCATCTCTCTATTATAAAGCACATGATACAGGATGACCTTCTCTAGAAGAAATAATTACCATACAAGTTTGCCAATGGCTATAACATATTCAGTTAAATAAGCATATGTCATTTCTTATTTTTCACATTCTAGTTAATCTGGGTTTAGAGAAGAACTTTTTAAAGACATCATTTAGAAATATGCCTAAGAAGAAACACAGGCAAATATTTGTATATTCAGTTTGGAGTTAATCTTGGACCAAAAACATTTGGGGGGGGGGAGGGGGGATTACATAATTTCAATAATCCCTTAGTATTTTTGCAGCTGATTCCACATTTACATGAACTTCCAGTAGAAAATTTTCTTTCTTCAGCATACATACAAATTTTCTCATATTGCTGCAGTTACTCCTGTTTGAACTCAAGCTCTTAGGTCTGTTTGGTATTTAGTACATTTCTAGATGAGAAAATGTGTGTAGTCTGGTATGAGTAAACTTAAATATTTGATTAATTGATAATTTCTGCATTCTTAAGGGTCTCACCCTAAACTCACTGGACTCAACAGACAGCTTTTTGTGTCACCAGAGACCTTTGGATTGCTTTTTCCCACAGCCATTTGTGTTCTACACTGTGTGGAATGGTACCATTGTCACAGAAGAGTTTTGAGTTTGAACAACATCTTGTCTGGCAGCCATATGAAACTTTTATGAGTTCCCATGGCAAAATACCTTTGTTGATGTCTTGTTAGAAAAAAAATATTGTTAGAGATAGCTCTAAAATACTTTTCTCTAACGCTTCTAGAACAAAAATGCACTTGATGATGCCAAAAAAAATGTTAGAGGTTAAAAATTTCTATAAGTGCTGATGATTGTGGTGAGCATTCAGGATATTTTCTCATTCTTTACCTTCCAGATGCATCAGTTCATCAATCTCTTGTCTATAAATTCAGGTTTATTGTATAAGTAATGGGATACATTTGGGGAAAAAAACCTTCTATCTATCAATCAGATTAAATAAAAAATCATCACAAACACAAACTTACTGTCAAAGAATTAAAAATCTTATTTTTAATATATGAAATTAAGTGGACTGAGCTGCTGCTTAGTGCTGGAGAATTCTGCCTGCCACCATGAACAGGACTTATCTCTACTCGTGGTGACTGGTGTGTTCTGGCACTGGCCTTTCGAAATCTCTGCTCTTCAACAGCTGTGCTGGGAAGCACAGGGTAGCACTTGGAGAATTTGGGAGGAATACATGCTTGGGCCCTATCACTTCTTAAGCAATTGATCATCTTTGTACTCTTTATCACTTGGGGGAACATTTCTGTAGTGGATCAACTTCTGATTTTACTGTTAAAGAGTCCATGGAGCAAGGTGAAGGGAGTCACAGCAAACAACAACTAAGAGCTTTTTGATAAAAACTCCAGACCTTTACATTAAAAGACTTCCTATTGCATCAACACACAATGTCATTTTTGACAAGGACAGGTGACAATGAATAGTTGAGTGGAATTAGAGTCATCGCTACTGCAATTTAATCCTGGTCCTGTCACTGATCTTTTGAGTTTTGACAAATTGTTTGATTTTGTCTTAGGAAGATTTCCCATTTATAAACCAGGCATATTATTTGAAAGATCTTAAAAGGTGTTGGAAACCTTAAGATGGAGTTAAATCTCTTTTGGATGAAACTTGCATTTGACTGTATGAGACAGGGACTGAATTGTGGAAATATTTACAAACTAAATACATATTTGCAGAAATTCCAGCCTATCCCTGGAACCATTTGCCCCAACCTCTTCCCCGCAGCTTCATGTGCATTATGTTGCATTCATCTGCAGAAGTGACCTTTACATTTCAGACACCCTCGCCACTACCAGGAACCCTTATGGGAGGCCCATGTGAATACAGACCTCAAATGGAGGGAGGGCAAAAGGAGCTTTGTCTTTCACACAGCTCACATACAAACTGTCAGTGGCTTCAGGCCTATTCTCTGTTTACTTAGAAAGGGAGGGAGAGTAACCACAAAGTGAATAGTGTTAGCCAGATGGTGAGAGTATGCCAGAGCTAGTGCTGGACTGCTTCACAGGCAAGAGTGCCGAACCGCAGGAATTTCCTCATCCAGGAGCTTCTGTCCAATGTGCAACCCCGGGTCTGGTGATGGAACGAACACTGACACAGCTGCAGGCTGAAATTAAGAGTTCCTGCATGCCTTGCCTTTCCTAATTCAGGATTAAATTTCTCGTTGATGTAACACAGGGCTGATGTATCAGATTCAGGGACAATGGAATTGAAAGACGGCGTTTTAAGCAGCACATGCTTATTTGCACCAGTCCTCTAGTCTGGGTTCATTTCATCTCCATGGTTCCAGCCTGAGACCAACCACCTACTTCTACCTATCTGATACCATTGTGCAGTTTGGAGAGGGTTAAATGGTGTGCAGTCACATTTATTAATTTTGTGTTTACTTCCCTGCTCTCCTGTCATCCACCCAGCCAGGAGGAGTGGAATTTCCTCCCACAGCTGTGATGCTTTGAGGAGCCATTAGCTGCAACCTAAGCCATGCTCAGCTGCAGTGCAGCCAGCAGAGCTCACAAATAGCCCTAGGGGGAAGGCTGATGGCGTGACCACCTGTCCAGTTCAAGACAGTCCCACCAGCCCTCATGTACTGTTGGGTTCTTGACTACACAAATATTATGAAGATCACCTGGGGAAAACTGTAGATTTCTATGTGCATAAACAGCTATAACTGGCTGATTGTTTCACTCTGTATGCAGGAAAGGCTGAGAATAATTATCTCTTTGCAATGTTTTCCTGTCAAGTTTGACAATGTGCTTTTCTTCTGAGAAGTCTGAGATTACAGAGGAAAATGTAAAATTAAGATGGGGTAACAAGATGCCTTAGAGTGATTATTAGTATACCAAATAGAGTTAGCAGAAAATACAATTTTTGACATACAAAATATTTGGAAAGAAACTGTCTGAAATATTTGGTAAGAAACGCTATCAGTATTTTTTGCTTAAAATTTTCAGAAATCCAGATCTGCTCAGTAGAGCCCTGTTTTGGAGACTCAAGGCACCAGATGGCAAATATTTCCTTCAGTACTATGTATGAAAATGAGCACTGGACTATTTCTAAATGTCAAAAATTATATAATTCATTTTGTATTTTACTTAAAAGGAAATAAGCATATTAATGTAGCACATGTTTTATTTGCTGTACAAAATTCACTGTAAGTTACTGTATATACTGATTTTATTGAGGCAGACTCTTCAAAAGTTTCTAAAGTTTCTGTATGCAGGGTGGGAAGAAGCAGAGTTTCTCATGAGTTTCTGAAGGAATGTGTTTTTTTCTCCAATGGGTGCACAAGAGTTTTTAAGCTCCAGGCTTTTCAGGCATCTCAGAAGTGAGATTTGGTTCATACTGCAGGTGCAAACTGCATCTTTGGGTCATTTGATCTGGTCATGTCTGAGGTAACTTCAGAAAAGTAGGTAATATTTGGCCTTGAAGAACAGCAGATCATGCGCACTCATTATCAAGGGAGAGAGATTGACTGAAATACATAGAAAATATTAAAACTAAATCCATTGAGAATCCAGAGTTTCCTCTTTAACCCCTTCACTTGAAGACACACATTACACAGACTGCATGAAAAGACTGACAGCCTTCAGGAGAAGAGGGAGCTTTTTTCTAGTAGTAAAGAAACAGGAATAGTTAAAAATTCGGTGGTGAGAAGCAGTCAAATGTTGCGTACAAGATAAGCACTGGAGAAAGAAGTAGGGATAGCTTTCATCACACTGCAGCTACGCACATGCATGTAGGAACAGCTCTGCTGAGTAAGGTGAAAGGTCTATCTAAATCACAGCAATTACTGATGGATGATGAAGAAACTAGTGCAAGACAGCACAATAAAAAAGAAAGAACAGTGCAAATATATATATTCATGACTCACCCAGAATATTCTCCAAACTGACAGAAATTTGAATGTCAAGGACTTACTGAATTACTGGTCATGTTTTATAGAAATTTTTCTTCCACTGATTTTTCTAGTCTGCATTTGAACCCGTGTCGACTTTCAGCACCTGCAACGTCCTGTGGTAAGCAGTCACACAGCTAATCTAGGTGTTACCTAATTAGTTTTGCCATGAAACCTGCCACTAGCTATTTCACAAAATGTCCCTTAGTTCTTTTGCTAAGACAGTCAGCAGATTTTCCCCCTTTACCTCCTCTGCCATTCATGATTTTAAAAATCTCTATCAAGTTCTCTCTTGTTCTGTCCCTCTTTCATGCCACTAAGGATCCTTGCCCCCCTGCAGCACAGTCCACAGTTAATTTCTTCATACTAAGGAAATCACTTGACAGTTTTGGATGCAATCTGAGGGCTGCAAGTCCAGGCCTGTGGAGAAGCATTTTCAGCAGGAGGGCACTGACCTCTGTCTGGATGACGCTTTCTCCATGCTCAGGAGAGCAGCAGGCATTTTCACCCATCTGACCTATGTTACATATGTTCTTCCAGATGTAATCAAAGCAATGCTTATTCTCTGACACTTATAAATATCTGCTTCGGAGAGGGCTGATTACAATGTAAATGGCTGCTCTGGTCAAATGAGTCCAATCAAAGCAACTGTTTCTGAGGAGGTTAGAGAGCAATGTTTAAAAAAAAAAAAAAAAACCCTTTCATGTTTTTCTCCTTCCCTGTCCCTAGATGAAAATCCCCTGGTATAGTGCCAAAATTTCCTATCCAAGCCAAAGCATATTTGATATTGAATGAGAAATGTTGTACTTTGCTTTATTCAGAGACACATTTGCTCAAAAACTTTGTCTAAAAAGTCTTAGTTAATTACTATTTAAAGGTTTCGTGATATGTCGTCTATCAAATCCCCAAAACCTATCTCTCAACGTGGACAGGAAGTATTTTCATGTTTATTTGTATGTATTTCCATTAGAAACCACACTAGAATGGTTACAGATTGAGTAAGTGGAAGCAGAATAGCTCATGGATGATTTATAACCCTCATTCACTGAAGCAGGCCTCATGCCGCAAAATAATCTGTGCAAAGTTAGAGTTGGTACATTTTATTTTCCTTTGACAAAACTGCTTGTTTATTCCAAGCCACCAGCTCTCCAAGACACTATTTAAGAAACTTTACGTGAGTTTATGGGTTTCTGTAATGAAGCAGCACAATGTTTTCAGCAGCCCAGATAGATAGTGGAATAAATGTATATATTACTTGGACACAGCAATATTTAGGGACAGACTGTGATTGCCCTTGCATGGGGAGAAAATTGGATTCAGGAAGCTATTTCTATCATGTGCAATCTCATAAAAGTCATCCAGAATAATGGTGTAATTACCCTCTCCATTCTCAGACATGGAGGGATAGTCCACTCCAGGCCACAGAAGTCTTTCCTACATCGTGGCCAACCTTCCGCTGCTGCATCTCTAGTTGCGCATTATTATTCTGTGTAGGTAGATCATTGTTCATTTTTTCAATTTTTCTGTTATTTTTTTCAGAAGGATCATTTGCTGGATGACCACATGCTTTCTCAGAGAGTACTTGCCTGCATGTCATCAGTACTGAAAAACTGGAGAAGTATAATTTGGTAACAAATATTTATTGTGTTGTCCTGAGTGCAGTGACTGTGATAGAGCACTTCTTTTTAACTGCTAACTTTAATTACTCTTTCTACCCTTATCTCCTCTTACAATTACATTGTTAACAAGACAGGAACCTAGGAATAGCTCACATGGGGCAGCCAAATTGTTTAACAGGCCTGTTCATCTTCCTGAAGTGTGGTTATCACAGATGTGATTGCATTACAGTCACTGCTGGAAAGGCTGCTGTCTTCATCTCATCAGCTGGACCATTTTTCTCTAATCTATATACCTAGGGACATGGGATGACCCAATGTCAGTCTTTGGGCACCACAACAGAGAAATGGGCCAATTGTAAAGTCTGGAGGTAGATTTTGAAGTCTTGTTGTAACATTTGACAGCAGTAAGATCTGGGATTTTGAGATGACCAATCTCTAGTTTTGTCTTTCGTACATATTTTTATTTTTATACGAACACATTATTTCAGTATCACTATTAAAAAGTAAGGCACAATATATCCATATAAAATACAATTTTTCTTGCACAGTGCACTTAAGCATTTCCTAGTGAGTGCTGAAGGAAAACCTTTATTTATAACCAAGTTATTATAATACTGTGTTTAAACTACAAAGTACTAGTGTCATGAAAGGTGATGAACTGACAGCTTGAGGGAAAAATCTTGTGTTTATATAAAATCTGTTAATGTTGGTAAATCACATCTGTAAAACACCTGTCAACTAGAAACTCCCACAAACTTTTGCAGATCTTCTAAATTTGGTAAATGAAGGCCCACTTGGCCTTTTTCTCTCTGAAGGTAACAAGTGTTTGTCACAGAGTTCATGTAAAGCAGACCTCACTTTCTTCACTGCTCATAAGACAGAGGAGCAAAAGCACAAGTTCAGGACAGACCACAGCGCACAGTCTTGCGTCCATAAAGAGTCCTGAGGGAGGCTTGGGAAAAGCACAATTGCCCTATGGGATCCATTAGAGCAGGTTGAAATCAGATTGAAAGAATGGTCCAGAAATCACCAGAAGCCATTAATAACCACAGGAAGCCAGACCTCTCTATTGTTATCACACCCGCAACAAAACAATGGCAGTTGGGTGCTTGTCTCTGGTCTGGAGCTGAGCTTTGCTCTCCTGCAGTGTCTAAGAGGACAATGTCACCTGCTGAACCACCGGCTGCTGCTGCTTCCTCCCACCTAACCGATGGCTGATGTTCTCTCTGCATCTGCATGGTTTGTGCTATTGGTAAGTTTTGGCAGAGAGGTTTGGGGCTGGAGGAACTGGGACATACGATGAGTTCCTGCTCATCTTGGCAAAGGCCAGGCTTGTGCCGTGTGAGGGGATGAGATGCAAAGAGGAGCCCGTGTTGGAGCAGAAGGCAGGACGGCCTCTGGGAAGAGGAGTTCTGCAGAAGGGCAAGGCTTCTAGTGTGGGCAACTGTATGGTTATAAAACCACAGTGTGGCTCACTGCAGTTGGGACTTGGCCTCTGGCCCCCTGCTGCATTCCCCTGTTTGAACAATACCTATGCAGGTGAATTCAGGCCTTCCTCATCCTTCATTGAGCAGTATAACTGTGACTTGAACTTGACCTGGAAAATCAGCTTATAAACCCATATATCCTTGGAAACAGGGATTTAAATTGTCATTGGCTTTGGCCGCACTGATACATATCCTTGGAATTACACTGAATGCTGCAACTCATTTTTTGAAACCCACAAAACAGCAGCTGTCAGATGGTAACGTATCAACCCTGTTAGAAAAAAAGGGTCTGTAAAGCAATGCTGCAAATTTATAAACACTCTGTTTTTTCCTACATTGCAACACTCCCAGTTAGTGAATCTAAAAAGATTTGGAAGATTTAATTATACATCCCCATTTCACGTCTTATTTTTAATCTTATTATGAACACTGAGAACAGATTTGTCTATTTCTATTGCAAATCTCTTACAAATTGTCACGTATTAGAATAATTCCAGTATTTGAGCTGCAAGCATAACTACAGTTTTTGGTTTTAAAATGAAAATCTACTGGGGAAGATAGATCAACATGTATATTTTGATCTTGTAATTTAACATGTGAGTAAATGTAATTACTGTAATGATAAGTGAAAGTGTTCTGGAAGTCTTATTTTTAAACTTGAGGGTATTTGCCCCAAAAGACAGCACTAATAGCCTGTTCCAAACAACACAGCTGGCTTCTGACAGCAGCCACCTAGTAACAGGTGAAACCTGTAACAAGAAATGTGATTAGCAAATAGCACTGAGCAACAGAGCAAACAGGCAGCGCGAGGCAATTCAGACCACAGGGAATGCTGGATTTAAGGACAAAATCCTTGCATAAACAAGGAAGCAGTGGGAGAGAGAGCTGACTCTAGATGATAAGACAGGAAAGTTAAAAACATGGAAGAAAAAATAATCTCTTTACTAAGACTGGAACAACTGCCAAGGGATGGGACTTCACTGCAGGTAGAATATGAAATGCTGGAGCAGCTGAATAGCAGTTTGTTGGCAGACACAGACTGTCATGATACTTTTGTGCAACTTAAAATCTAACAGAAGAGGAGGAAGGGCACACATTGCACATGCACACTAGCAAGATGTGAATGCAGGTATCCATGTGAAACCTGAGCCATTTGAAGATTCTCTGATTAAAGACTTTGCTCTGAGAATGTTTATAAGCGCAATTCTGCAGAAAAACAGATCCAGCATTTAAGCCACACTTCCAGGTCTCGTGTAGACTATTACATGAGGTTACTAACTAGTCACCTTCTTACTTTAAGCACTGGATAGTTCTGCTTTTATCCTTTTTTTTTTTTAATTTTTCTTTGCCCCTGCTGCTTCTTCCTCTTTTCTGTCTCCCATTTTACCTGCTTTACCTCTTGTAGGTATTAATTTGTGGTGTTCGCTCACTTTAAAGAATGTTCATGGAAAAAGATGCCTCTGCTCTAGGGGCCCAGTAATAGTGTTATGCATACAAACTGCCACACAAGACCGGCCACGTGGTGAACGTTGCCAAGTTTGTAAGATTTTTATGTCACATTCTAGAAAATACCTTTAAAGCAGATTTTTTCTCTAAGTTGTCTTCTATTCTGACATGTACCACCCCAAAACTGGCTCAGTAGTTGGAAATCGCAAGTCCCAAAGCAGCTGTCAGAAACAAGAGCTCTTGTGCATGGTTCATCCGCCTCCAGGTTCCATCTCACACTTCAGCCTGTTTAACTGACATGAGTCTAAGGGTCCGTGTCTCCATCTATTGCCAAACTAATCACCTTTCATACATCTAGAATAACACAAAGAATGGCTCTTCCAATCTTACCAAAGAACATTCCTCCTCTGTTCAGAGGAATCATCCAGCAGGAACAAAAGACCTAACTCTGCATTTCTCGAACAGATCTCCTACCGCTTTGAGAAAGGGAGAGCAAACACAAGTGTGGACAGATTAATTACAGGCTACTTAGTTGATGTCATATCCACAGAAGGAATGCATCTGCACTGAAAAAACCAAATAACTTATTAACCGTTGTGGATAAATGTATGTCAGATAGGGTCCACTGGAGTGATTTGGTCAAGTACATAAGGATGTAAATCCCGCTTTGAAGATAGATTTACGGCTTTACATTTTATCCCCACTGGCAGCATGACCAGAGATGAAACTTCCATTGATTTACTTCAGTGAGAGTTAAAAATAAACAAAATTAAAATCCCTGGCTGTACAAGGGCACAAATGAGCTGTTCCTGCCCCAGAGAACAAAATGTCTAACTTCGGTTTATCTCCTACGCTCGTATGCTGGCAATTTTTCCAAATTGGACAAACATTTCCATGGTACTGCTATCACAGTTTAAATTAGTGTAAAAAATCATTCTTCATCCATGGTGTGCTTGAGCAGTTGGCAGGAAAAAACAATCCCAGGCTGGGAAAGTATCAAAAATAATCCTCAGGTTACTATGATTCACTGCGGTGGAGCCACCTTACTGCCATGTCAAAATGTCCTACAGCTACCTCCAAAAACTGAGGGGAGAGAGGTACTGCAAAAAAGTTCAGAGCAGGGAGATTATACCAGCTCCTAAGTGACTTTTCTGCAGCTGGATCCCCAGGTCCTGAAATTATCAGCCCCTGGAGCATAAGGGGGACATGTCTTCCCACCAGCTGGAGTCCAGGCCATTCCCCAGCCCAGCACCAGCTGGTTCCCCCACCTTATAATGCGACCTGATCACAGAGCCGACCCAGGTGCCTTCCTGTGGTGCCAAACTTCCATCAAGGGTGGCAGGAGGAGGACCTCTCGCCTAACAGGAGTGGTGGGAATATCCTCTTCACAGCCTGCAGTGGGGTGGATGTCTGTCCCAGATGGCACACTTGCAAAAAGGATGGCTTAAATCACTTACACTGAGTGACAAAAATCAGATTACCTGGAGCAAATAATATTGGGAGGGATACAGTTCAGATCTATGAGTATTATTTATAAGAACCAGTTTGAGCGGCAAGGACTAACTGGAAATTTCTGTGCTGGGAATTTCTGCCCCAGAGCAGTCCACACTTAAGCTGTTCTCATGTCTTTTAGCGGTATGAAAGTTGGACAGTTGGTAGGAAGGCAGACAGGCAGCTGAACATTTTTTAAAAGCGAAGTATTACTAAACTGGGAACTGGTAACAGAAAGCGGTCTATAGAGAGGGCCTCTCGAGGCATGTGAGAGAAGGTATGACAGATGCAAGATAGTGCCAGTGACCGGTGTTGGCAGAGCAGCCCTGTATGGGGACAGAAACACAAAAGCTCATCTCTTGGAAGGATGGACCAGTAGATTTCCACCATGTATCCAGCCAAGAAGATGTCAAATGAATACTGCTGTTGAGATCTGTACACTCTCAACATGTATTTACATGTATTTGCATGTATTTACATGTAGGAATAGTTACATTTAGACAGTCCTAAAATTACATTCTGCCCTTTGAAGGCAACCATGAGGCTGATGTGGGCCCCGGTGAAAAATGAGTTTGACACCCCTGCCTTAGGTTTTGGAAGTATTGGGATATATTTAAAACTTCCTATTGTAGCTATTATGCCCAGTCCCATATTTAAGCTTAGATTTTCACTTCCATTTGTATGGATTGGTATTTTTTCAGCTAACACTGATGAGAAGTATATTTTTAAAAAAATCCCTGAAGACAAAAATATGCCTTGCAGATATGACTTGTAGCTCTGTTGAAATTCAGGTAGCAGGTTTGATTCTAAAAATTACACATTTCTTTCAAAGCAGAGGGCAGAGATTAACCCATATCTTTTAAGAAACTTGTAATTTATAATTTAAAGGCATGTTGGAGTGAAGGAGCCTTGTCAAAAGAAGTTTCCCAGCATCAAAAACAATCAACCCATCATTTTAATACAAAAGTACACTTGAGTGTTAGGGGAATATTGTACAATTCAAGAGACAGCAGTGACCTATCACAGCATTTCAAAGTTTTATGAGGTTTCTTCAAGAGTCCTAAACCCTCGAAGGTCCTCAGCAATCAACTTTCAAAGCCCTATTCTTCCACATATCACTTTGAAACAATTTTTTTCCAGTCATGTTGAGCTTACATTTTAAAAATAATGTGCACGGGGATTTTTTATGACCTCCCTCAATGTAGGCATATGAAAAAATATGTTTTTCAGTCTGTGATTTGAGGGGAAAGTAAGAGCAGTCTTCTGATTCACAGTGGCGAATGACAAGGATTTAACTCTACAAACTGTTGTTCCTTGCTGAAGGTCAGCAATGAGCAGAAGAAAGGGGCTGCTCAGGAGCACATCAGCTCCCCCATCACATTGCTGAGTGCACTGCACTGGCATGTGTCCATGGAGCTTGTCAGGGAAGAATGTGCAGGAGATGTACACCAACTGTATCACCTAGGGAGGAAGGAGCTCATCCTGACTGGAGAGAAGCAGTCAGACAGGGGTTTGAATGAAGCTAGTCTCCATCCCAAGTGAATAATTAAAAAGCCAGGCTGTTAGTGACTCTCTCTCCTCCTGTCTCTGGCTGGACCTGTGAAACTCTTCCCCCAATGCATTGCTCCTGACCCTTTCTGTACTCCTGAAAAAGAATTTCTGGGTGAACTTTTCAGTCAGCTGTTAAATTCCTGAACAGATCTTTCTATAGAACCTGATCTAACATCATCTCATTGAACTTACTTAGAAAGAATGAACAAAAACAAACGTGTCATGCCTGAAAGCAAGAGATTCTGACCATAATCAAATTAAGGAGATGTAATTATTGAGGAAAGAAGAAGATTCCAATGGTCAGGGCATTAGCTAGGAATGCACAGCCTTTCTCAAAACCTGCCTCTGTCATAGCTGTCTTGTAAAATCAAGATAAGCAAAGGTATATTAAGCTATCAGTGCAAGAATTTCATCTGTAAATGGGATAAAAGGGTTTCATTTCTTCACAGAAACACAAGTGCTTTAAAGATGAGGCAGCTCAGAGCACTTTGGCAATTAGTAAATATAGAAGTATCGAGAGGAGTTTTGGTAACTAGGCATCTCCAAACACCAAAGTCTTCTGCTTTGGCAGCAGTGGAGCAGGTAGGTCTGATGCAGCTTTTAAAAAGACTGGGTAAATTTAGTTTCCCAGATAATCCAGCTGACATTCTCCCACCGCTGAGTCTGCCAGTTCTGTGGGTTGTGTAGCTGGCAATGTTTGAAGCTGAGTTACAACCACCTACAGGCTGAACAAAAGAGCTATCAAAATTATTTCACATAAACCTCCTGGTTTTACTCACAGCAGATTCCCATCAAGGAAGTAGTAATACTTCTTAGCTTCCAATAATCCCATATTTTTATATTCAAATGTCCTGGTTGCCAGCTCTGATCATAGTCTGTAAAACTTCTTATGCTTTTCTTAAAGCTCCAGATATTGGAAACAAACAACTATGCAAGATTTACAACTTTCTTGTAAAAACAGTAGTTTTCCAGCCCTTGTGGCTGCACAGGAATCCCTCCTCCCAGTGGTTTAAAGTTGATCATCTAATACCTCAGCATGCGGAGACCACCCATGCTTTTGGAAAACCTGAGGAAGGCAATCCTGAATTTTTACGCAGATGATCCGAAGGACCGAGTTCATGCCGCTCTCATTCTGTTATGCAGATCATGTAAAGACCCTTGTTACATAAAACAGTGGAGTCACCCCAGGGACAGATTTGGCAGAGTGCCCTCAGTGTGTGGTTTGGGCGGAACCAAGCAGCTCCTTGGAGATACCACTGCAAACAGAACTTTCCAGGGACGTTCTGCTTGTATTCCTCCAGTGCCTTCTGCAGCAAGCAAGATGGTGCTCAGCAGTTATACCCTGCTCATATGCATGTCAGCACTAAATTAATATAAAGTTAACTGGCACCTTCCATTCTTTGAGGTTAAAATCTGTTTATTCATTTATTTCGTGCCGACCTTTGTTTCATTCTGTCTCCTTACTATGCAAAACCCATCACGGACTGGGAAAGATGAATCACTGAACTTGTGTTGCCTTTTAGCTCCTCTCTGTGAGTGTGTAAAGCACTACACCAAATGCTGAGTGCCCTTAATCACAGTTTCTATTGCTAAATCCACATTTCACAGCAGGTGTAGACCACGGCAGCCCTGGGTCCTAATCAGTCCCAGCCACTATCCAGATCATCACACAGCTGGAGAGCTCAGAGCTGGGGCTCATTCCTGGAGCCACGAGGTAAGCTGTAGTGCTTATGTACATGCATAAAATAAAACCAGTATTTTAGTAATGGATGTGATTTGTAACCGTAGCACACCAGTCTGTTTAATCTCAAGTCTAAACGTAACAAGCAGATGAGGACTCTTGAAAGAATTAAGATGGTTAACTAAGGAGTCAGAAATTAATATAAAATAAAGCTATTAAATGCATAATATTAGACACGTTTGCTCTGTGATTTAACATCCTTACCGCAGTGTCATTGGTGGTAATGTACACCAACACATCCGAGTTGTTTCTCCCATTAATGTATCGGTAACAGTTCCACACGCAGCTTATCAAGTAACCCTGCAAGGGAAAGGGATTGTTATTCTATATCACATACATTTTTCTCTTAGAGCATTTCTATTCTTATGTAGCTAACAATATGAGCCTGATAGATGCAGGGGACAGTGGCTTTGCTGGCTGCAGTGACTGTAAGTATGTATAGGGGCTCTGTGAGTAAACTGACACTGTTCTTCATACAAGAGAGAGTTGGTGTTGTTCAGCCTGCAGAAGAGATGGCTCTGGGAAGACCTTATTGCGGCCTTTTAATACACAAAGGGGGCTTATAAGAAAGATGGAGAGAGACTTTTTAATCAAGGCTTGTAGTGACAGGACAAGGGGAAACGGTTTTAAACTGAAAGACGGTAGATTTAGACTGGACATAAGGAAGAAAATTTTTATGATGAGAGTGGGGAAACACTGAACCAGCTTGCCCAGAGCAGCTGTGGATACCCCATTATTGGCAGTATTCAAGGGCAGGTTAGATGGGGCTTTGAGCAACCTGACCTATTGAAAGATGTTCCTGTCCACGGGAGGGGGGTTAGACCAGATGTTCTTCAAAGGTCCCTTCCAACCCAAACCATTCTATAGTTACATGGTTCTGTGATTATGGAGACTTGTGTCACACTAAGAACTGCTTCATCTAGGGAAAGATACTGCAATCCAGACATAGCTGAATTAAGTTTATTATTCTGGTATTTGATATTACAGCAGTAAATGTAGACTTGTTTTGAAAAGAAACTGTTTCTTTGGGTCTGAATATAAGTAAAGTATATAAGCTCCATTTTACTTAAAAATGAGCAGGTTACATATGCTGTCTGTCTTTCTTATACCTCTCTAGAAATATGGTGAGATGTTAGTTCAGTCACACACCTCGTTACTGTGCAGAATGTCTCAGGGACAGTAAATAGACAGTAAATAGAAGCCAGTTTTAGATTCCTCCATGATAAGAATGTTTAAACATTGTCAGCTGGGTGTTAGTAGTATTAGCAAGCGGAGCACGAGCACACTGAGAACTGAAGAATCATAAAGCAAATTACGGGAAACCCTCCTTGTCTTGTGAGTGGAAGTCTGGCCAATGATTATGTGATGATTCTATATGTCATGCGTTTTTCAGTACTCTATTTCACTTAATCTGTCATTATAGCAATGTATTCCATTTGGTTGGAGTGGTTTGGGATCTTCCTGACTAGGGAAAACTGCCAGACTAGAAGCTTTACTTGAAATCTGAAATTATTTCTGACTTTTTAACTGTTATTATTACAAATACATAATTTTTTTTCAGTATAAAGCAAAAAAAAAAAAGTTATTGCAGAAATAATCCTACTGCAGGATCGTAAACTTAACTGTTTTGTTCTTGGAGCTCACTTGACTCTGGGAAGGGCTGCTGCCTGGTAAACAACTAGTTGCCTCCGCTTTTTTTTTTAGTTGATTGGACAAAGTGCTCACATCCATTATCTCCTTCACCAGCAGAAGAGATTCCAGTCTGGCCAGCAGAGATGAGCAAAAGGAAGATAGGAAGGAATAACACATGCAGAGGAGCAGGAGCCAGATCCTCAGAATGCCAGGGACCAGACAGTTCCCTCTGAATCTTTCTGTTTCCCACATAGTCACACACAACAGTGATGAGGAAAACATGTTTTGGTCGTGCCCAACTTATATTTTTACTTAGTAGTTTCTGCATAGCTGTTCTTCCACAAACCTAATGCGTGCAAATTACACTGCCACTGCTGTTGGATTTGCATGTGTGTCTCACTCCGAGTGAGTCATATTTTCGTGACTCACTTGCACTGATGACCTTCCAAAAGCCTCTGATCCTTTTGAGCTGCGCTGTGCTTCCTCCCTCTCCAGAACTGTCACACATGAGCTATGTTTTTCAGGATGCCACATGACTCACTTGCAGATCAGGAAGAGTTTTTTTCCACCAAGGCTGAGCTGGCTGAAATCCCATAAGTTTACTTCCTCTTATTTACAGCATCTTACAGACCCTGGATGACTTGGAGGTGTTGCAGATTTTGACCATCAAATGAGGAGAGCAAAAGGTTTCTGGAGTGAGCTGGGTCCCAAAGGGAAGGTTAGGCTGGCTCTAAAGCCTGAACTGTGGGCTATGCCAACCTGCACCACACTACTCAAACAAGTGGTGTAAAGCATATACATGGAGAACCACATCTTTTCCAGAAGTAAATAAAAACGCCACTGTTACTAACTGTAAATAGCAATAAGTAGTTCAGTAGCTTTCAATGCTCAGATACCATGTGCTGAGAAAGGCATAAGAGAGAGTACGGAACAGAGACTGAATACAGTACACTTCTGTGGGGACACAGCCCATATTTAAAATAAACCCTTTACATTAAGCCTACCTATCTGCCAATAAATTTCTACTCTTCTTCTGTTAAACTCCAAACTGGTGAAAGCCCTGTTTCAGGTAATACAGTCTTATCTGGGAGAAGCTAGTGGGAGATTTACTTTTGAATGCTCTTATTCCATTACATGTGGTGAATAAAACATATTTAACCCTACAAAGAAGCCCTACAGCTCTCCCAGCTCCAAGCCCCAGCTCTAACCAGCCCTGCTCCTGCATGCACGGGCTGTTTCTCAGTGGGTGACGTCTGTTCCAGCCCTTGAATTAAAGAGGTCATCAGCCAGCACACACCAGGTATTGGCCCCAATACACTGACCCACACATGGCTGAGAGCAGTGGCAGCTTGGGCCATGTCCTTGTCCAGGTGCTTTGGACATGTGCTGCTGGCCTGCGAGCTGTGAGTCATGGAAACTTGTTTTCCTCAATGTGTAGCTTCTTCTTTAATCTTGTTTCTAATCACTGATTTATACAGATGCTGCCGCATTGTTAAATGCGATTGGTACCGATTTTTTCCCTGAAAAACCTGGCTCAGGTTACAAATACTGCTTTAAAATGTGTGGCTGGACACACAGTACTTATTATAAATACACCAGTTTTTCTCTCAGGAGACCAATGTTCACATTTGGAATGGCCATATGTAAAAGGCATTAAATCACGTTAGCCTAATCCACCCCTGGTGGTATTCCCGTATACCACAGCACAGGCTGCTGACAGACGTGTTTGGGGGGGGCGGGCAGCCCTAATAGCCCCCATGTGAAAGGACAGGTGTAAAAGAGGAGCAGAGTGTGGAAACCATGCCTACTCCTACCAGCTTTCAGTCTTCCTATCTGAATGGTGGGAAATGACTTGAGCCCTTGAGGAACCGAAACCCACAAAACTTTATAACTCTGCCTTTCAATATTGCTATTGCATATGCACTCGTTAAGCTGCGTAACAACAGTAATGTACTGCATGACTTCTGCTCATCAGACACACGCCAGACCAGCTGATTGATGGGCATGTTTGTGGAAATTAGAAGTTGCTGTATCCTGCCATTTCTTGTAATGCAGCAAGGAAAAGTCTATGCCAATCTGGGTCACTTGCAGCAGACCTCTGGGCAGCTCCCTTGCTGGCAGCAAGTGCAGGGTGAACACTGCAGACCCAACAGAGTACCCACAGGAGCCATTTGCACTGTGTCCCATTTTATTCTCCAGCTGCTTTGAATTTTCTATTTACAGAGCTGGGCTGGTCTTCAATAACTGGTAAAAATTAGATAAAGATTTCTACACAAATTCAAATTTATATGAAGATTTCAGAAGGATGCTAATGTCAGACCAGTTAGCCATGTGTACCCTGCCACCAGCAAGTCCAATGCTGGGACCTGCCCCGGGCTTTGATGGAGCAGGTGGCAATGCTGTGGCTCTGTGCTGGCCATTCCTGGGACTGGGAGTCAGAGTGTGGCTGCTGGAGATGTGTTCATGGTCCTGACTGCAACTCCATCACCCCCGTGGGAAAGCAACAGACTCTGGGGTGATGCTCTGCAGGTCAGGGTTAGCCTTGCCAGGAAGCATTTCCATGGGCTGAGACACAAAATCTCTCAATGTGATAAAACTTCTCTCAGGTTCACAAAACTTCATTCTGCATAACCCTTTCCATCTGCTGAGGACACCAGCACATGCAGAGTGGTCTAATTCTCAAGCTCAACACCTCATACGTGGTGATTATGGGCATATTACTGAGATCAGGGTTGATATTCAGTTTGCTGAAGATCAGTCTGTCTCACTGAGCTGGAATAGCTTTCAACGGCCTCATTGGCAACTGTGTTACGTTCCTAACTACCTTCCAGAAAGAGAAAGGCCAAAAAAGAAGAGGAGGCCGTACTCTGCTCCTGCAGAGTGCTCAGGGCAGCTTGGGAGAAGGGTTTATTCTGGTTGTACTTGTGTTCACCTGAGCCTAGATCATTTGGGTCTTGGGGCTTTGAGCATGGCGGGGCATGAGCATGAAGTCTCAGTGGGGCCAGCCAGAGGAAACCGAGGCCTGTTCCCCAAACCAGCTGCAGAAGAGAGCACGATTCAAAAGCCACCATGTTGGCTGTATGCCATTTAAAGTCCTGTACAGGTGTATATAAATACATTTATGCTGCTAGATGTCCTTCCTTAGCTAGACAGGAAGCACCTACATTTCACGGTGTGTAACTCTGGCTCAGATTCTAGACAAACATAGTAAATGGAATAACACATTTTGGTCTATTCTCAAAAAGATTGTGTGAAAGAACCTGAAATATCCATTAGCTGCTTCACATCCAAGTAAATCCTAAGGACTAAAAAGACAAGTGCTTGTGTGTGGTTAGCTGGCTTGCTTTCTTACTATGCTCTCTTGTCCCCCCCTTCCCTTTCTCCAACCCCATGACTGTAAAAGAACAAAACCACCATTTAATGCTATTCTATCTTGATTTCTGCTCATCTGTGTTTTCCTTTGGATGTAGCTTCACCCAAAAAAACACTGTCATGATGCCAAATGGTTCTGAGGAATTATGTGATTCTGTTTCGTATTTCCCACCAGCTGAAGGCAGGTTTTCCTACTGCAGCTTTTCCTAGGTTGCCATGTTTGGTTTCTCTCCCTATTTCTAGTCGAACTCCAGAGGAAGAGGGAGCTCAAGTGTATTTTTATGCACAGTACATTTTCAGTTTCAGTATATAAATGTGATACCATCTGTTAAGTCTATCAGCGATAAAGTGTGATGCATCTGATAGTGTTCAGCTTTCTTCTCATGGAGCAGATTCCATAAATCTGCATAGCAGCTCTTCTGGAAACACAAGAAATGCAAATGAAAATGCTAACTAGAATTTAGTGTGTGTTTCTGTGTGAGTCATATTTTTGGTGACTCATTCGCACGATAATGTGTTGCTAGAATGAGCATTATATGAACCACATATACTCTTGAAAAAAACATGTGTTAGCTACTTTAAAATAGAACGACTCTTTTGCACTATTAATTTCTTCGTTTTCTTTTTTCTTTATTAAGTATTTTTGCCACTCCAATTTTAGTTGCATTTCTTTCATAAGCTGGAGACTTCCTTGCCATACTTAGTCAACGAAACACCAGACCCACCTGGGGTAAAAGCAAGTTAATATTTGCAACTGGTAATTTTAAAAAGCATATCTTTTGTGTTGCCTGACAGATCTATGTGTTTAATACATTCATACATATTTATTAAAGGTGCAAGTAAAATCAACTGTATGACTGTGAACATACATATAGACAAAGGTAGAAGGCTAAGTTGTATTTCTAAATCACAAAAGGAAAGTGATTATAACTTCCAACACCTTAAAATACTCTTCTATCTGGTTTTTGTTGTTGTTGTTGTGTTTGTTGGTTTTCTTTGGTTGTTTTTTCTTTTGTTTTGTTTTTAAATTTTGAAGTCGCTTCAATAATCTAATCCATCTCTTTTGTCACAGTAACTTTCTCTGTTCATGTTGCCAAGTGTGTATTCTGTAGCTCTTTGGGAGTTCTCTAGTCTAATGTGTAATTACTCTCCACAGAAAGAGCAAGAACTATTCCGAAACAAAACCCAACAAGAGAAATACAAGTATGGCAGCACTGTGCTGTGAGAAACTTGCAGAAGGGCACAAGAAAAGGGCAAACATACTTTCCAAGAGGTCTCAGGTGACTAGCTGAGCCACAGGTGGTTGTTTTTCACACATTGATTTGTCTGATCTTATTCTGAGCTGCTTTTGGACTTCTGCCCCACACCATAGGTGGGGACCAACCTCGCTGGACCATCAACCTGGGTGTGGTGGTTTCACATGAGCCCTTTCCAGCTGTGTTAGGGGATGCTACACCTCTACTTCATCTGGTACTTGCGACCTCCAGCCCTCCCACCCACAAGGTCTGCATAACAACAAATAAATAATCACTCCCTGTGCCCTTTTGCTGTCTGGTGTGACAATCCTTTACATTGTCTCCTCCAGGAGGGATTGTTTGGATCTATTTGCCTGTTCTACAACATCCTTTTTGAGATAGGTCAGCAGAATTGAATGCATGCTTCCAGAGGCAGTAGACATCAAAACTGACAAAGAAATCTTTAGATTTCTGTTTTTGTCTATTCCTTTCTTAATATTCTTAGCATTTAATTTACTTGTTTTGCCAGTACTGAGCAGTAAGCTAATATTTTCACAGGTTTATCTATCACAGCTACAAGATCTCTTTTTCAGGTAGTCACTCTTAGTTCAGAGTCCACCGCAGTGTCTGTGAAACAAGATTGTGCTTCCTCTGTGCCCACTATGTAGCATTTATCACCACTGACCTTCTCTGCTATTTCATTACTCAGTCACCCGGTACCATGAGATCTTTCTGCAAAGCTTTCTTCGCTGATTGTTTTCCCTATTTTGAATTACATTGCAAAAAATGTTGTTGTTAGATTTCCTTTCCCTTCCCAGATCTTTTATGACTGTACTGAACAGCACGGTTCTCACTGTTGTCAAGACTGATCATTTATCCTCATTCTGTATTTCCTAGCTGCAGTCTGTGAGATGACCTTTTCTCTTGTCCTTACACATCTTGGGGTGTTTTTCAAAGCCTTTGATAAGAGACTCTGCCAAACACCTTTAGGAGAACCAAGAAGTGTGTATCAACAGGCTCTTCCTTGTCCACTGGCTGACCTGCTCCTTCAAGGCATTTGTATCATGAGCTCCTCCCACAAGCATCTTGTTCCCTGTTGTGGCCCATATGTTGATGTGTTTGTCTATGAGATTTTCTGCTTTTTTCTTCCAGAATGCCTATCACTTTGTATAGCTGTCAGGCTGCCTGGTCTGTAGTTCTCTAGATCTCTCCTGAAGTTAGTCCTCCCAGCAAGGGACTTTCCACCCATGACCAGAAGCAGACTTAATACACAGTAATGCACTTACCTTAAATGCCAAAATGATACTTAGGAAAAGGAGGATAATCACAACCAGACACGTAGGGTTCACAGACATAATCTCTTCCTTGTAGGGAAAATTGCTGGGCTGTATAAGCAAAAATAAGCAAAACACTGTAAGTTAATCTCCTGAGTCATTTAAGAGCCATTCAATTACTGCACTCTATAATTAACAGCTTACAAAACTTGCTGTGATCTACTAAATCGGGAGCAGTCTGCACCAGTAACCAATTTTCCGAAAGCTTGGCTGGAACTGGCACTGCAAAGACTCAGCTGCCAAAACTTCACTGGACAGCGGAGGGGCTTGAGTTTTGCTTTGTGTGTGGTGTGGGCTCTTTTCTTCTGTGCACATGGGTTTTGTATCTGGCACAATCTGGCAAAGGACACCTCTCTGGGAGCTTTGCAGCAGGAAATCTGCCATGTTGGGCAAAGGGAGACAAGTCCTCTACTTATCAACTTATCCTTACCTTGTACTGGTATTGGTTGCCAAAGACCAGTGGCAGCTCCTTCCAGAAAGTTTAAGTAGGAAAAGGTCCTTTAACTTAAATATTTGATCAAAAGATATTTGGTCTCTTCTTCTCTATCTTATTTTGGCTAAACTAGGACTACTTCTCCAGGAGCACTTGTTAGTACTGTTGAGTGCATGCCCCGTGGAGGCATGGGTGCTACAGGGGGGCAATGTCATGATTCCAAATTGAAATATGCTCCAGGTCCCTCTGTTGTCTCACATATGAAATGGAGGTGACAAAATTAATCTTCCTACTTTGTGTAGGCTCTCATGATTTACAGCTGTGAAACACTAGGATCACTGGCTGAAAAACAACCTCTAGAAGTGTTTTGTTGTATTTGTTATTGCTTAAAGAAAGCACACCCTTTAAAAAGATTGTTCAAATTTGTTTTGAAATATTGCAAGGCACAATTTCCTGTTTCAGTTAGAATGAACCATTGTTCACAGACAGAACTGTTCTCCACAAAAGATAGCACTGCTGCAACAGTAGCTCATTATAGCTGAATGCATTATCTCCTTCCACACACAACCCCCTTTTCCCTTACAGGTCTAATTACTTAACCAGGCCAGCTCTGCACTCTTGTCGGGACAATTAACTAGACCGAGCTATAACTGTGTTCTTGTCAATGATGGTGTAAATCCAGAGTAACCCCTTAATACCCCTCATAACAGCACTCAGCCCAGTGTATCAGGAAACTTTTTTTCTTTTTCTTTTTTTTTTTTTGGACAGCTGCTAGTGAGAATAGCTCTTTATTTAGCGCTTCCATGAACTGTTCAGACTGGTTAACATCAACAGCAGCTGTAACCATTTGCAGATAAATGTTACATAAGCACATTTTCCGCTTCTTGACAGCAATGTTTCTGTTCCTGTACTGAATTTCATGGCTGAAGTTTTTATCATGCTATCTTCTTTGTCAAGGTCCAGCTTTTGTAGGAAACTAGCTTGCTATAATTCAATGAGTTCCTTCTTTCTTTTTTTTTTTCTTTTTCCACACAAAGTTATTGCTAAATATAGTGGAGGCAGTCACCCGGAGACCAAGCAAGCCAAAGTGTGTGCCAATAAAAGATGCACTAAAAAATAAACACAAACCTTATATGTAGAAAATTTAAGTATTAATGCCACAGTCTGCCCTCCTGCAAGCAGGAGAAAGGCCATGCGTGTGGTTATAAAGTCCAGTCGGGTAAGGACAGTTACAGTAAAACTGCCCCAGAACAATTTTTTAGTACTGACCTACCATTAAAAACTAGTCAAACTAGTTTGTGAATGTAATAAAAAACTCCTAGTGAGGTTTTGGTCGTCCCACAGTCTGGTGTTTGGGGCACAGTCACTGATCAAAGATTGGATGACTGCTTGCTGGGGTCTGGCCACAATCTAATGGCCTGTTCCCAGACATCAACCTAACTGGGATTTGCACAAGGGCAAGAGGAGGGTGGGAAAATGATCAAGGAAGGTCCCACTACCTTGAAAAACAGGAACATCTGCCAGAGCCATGAGCACCATGCAAGTCTGGGAGCAGCTCAGCTTTCTGGGTCTGTGTCCTGAAGAAATGTGAGGGGTAAGCAAGCCCTAGCAGGGCAGCAGGTGCTGCACCCATGTCATGGCTGCATCACCAACAGATGCCCAGGAGATCCTAGTGTGGGGAGTGAAAACTGAAGCCAGCCCCTCCTGGGGCTTCCCAGCTTGCTGTGTGGGAGAGAAAGCTTTCAGGGCTGCCAGGAATAGCATGGAAGAAGCTCCCTTTGTTTGCTGACTGGTGGCACCTGCTGACCAGAAGACGTTTAACGCTGGCTTGCCCAGGCTGGCCTACAAGTCAAGTCTGACCTTGACTCACAACTACAAATCCCTTCAGCGCAGTAGGAAAAGAAAGTTATAAAACCTGCAGCTCTTGGCAAAGAAGCAGGAAAGCTGGTGGGAAGCATGTTGGCTGACTCCAGGCTCACCTGGTACAGGCACCATCATGGAGCTGGTGCCATCAGGAGGCTCTTGGGATCCTCCCATGGCTGCAACCACTCCCCAAATCTTTCATTTCTATGGAAAACAGGTACCAACAGTGGTTCAGGTGAATCAAAGACCCATTGCCTTCCGCTGACTGCAGTGATAAGCTTAAACACTGATGGGAGTGTTTGAGGTGGGAAGAGAAATGCTGCTTCTGTGCTGGGGGTTTGCTCTATGGTGGGGAGACCAGCAGTTGTAATCCTGCTGCTGGGAAGGTCCTGGGCACCAGGCTCAGTGCTGCAACTTCTGGGAAAAGCTCAGTGTCAAATGTTGTGTGAGTTTTGGTGAAGCTGAGACTGAAATATTGCTGGGTGGGAAAAATCAAGCCTGTCACTGGAAATACAGGAGTGATTTTGCAGCAGGACATGATGAAATCTTCTATACAAAAAGAGGTAGTTGTAGTGGTGTGGCACAGGCATGCTAAAGCCGTAATTAAAGTGCTATTTATAACCTTGTCATGGACATAAGGAAGGCAACATGCATACTAATATACCTGGTAAATTTTCAATGAAAAAAAAATACTGCTTATACATAGCAATGCTCTATCAAACACTTTAAAATAATCTAAAACTTGTATGGAAAGTATATTTCTACTGTATGAATATTGCACAAAGAATAAAAAGTCCAGGGCTGAAGCTCTTTCTCATTCCCTCAGCCTGCTTGCATAACCTTTCATGTTTTCTTTGCCCTTAGACCACAAAAAATCCAATTTAAAAGGTGGTGCAGATTCTCATTCAACAGTTGCCATCTTTTGAGTATCAGAATCTTACAAAATTGAAAGCAAACAGTAATGCGTCTGTAGAATTTTTAAAGCTCTGCTATGAAGTTAGTAGTAGTACTTTGGAATTACATGTAAAATGGCATCAAAGGTGTCAAAAGGTTATTCGGTTTTAAAGCTTTAGTTTATAGCAAGTATTTCTTTAGATTTATTTTATTTTATGTTCTCCAGATGTTTCCCCTAGGATTTAAAGGCATGACTGATACCACGTGAGTTGTTAGACAGCAGCATTGCAGGTAGTCCCATAGTAAAGCTATCTAATATACTTTTTGAAATTTTCTTTAGATGAACTGTAATAGCCCTGTACTTTAATAAAAAAACAAGTTTGCATAACTCAGTTGGCAGACTAGTCTGTTCCGCCCTTCTGCTTTAATTCATTTCATATACTGATATCTGATGACAGAAGATGAAGTGTTTAATTTGAAGGCTTTAGAAAGCCCATATATCAAAGATTCAGTGGGGCTAAAGAAATGTGCTTTAGGTCAAACTGCTTTAGATCACTACTGCTCCGAGAACTGAAATGATTTTTATTTTATGCATGCTGAATTTACTGTATGTGAAGGTTTTTGTTTTTCTAGTGGCTGTGATAATGACCAAGATGTCCAATATAACCTTTAGAAAGCCTTATCACATGTGATTGCCATACAACATTTCAAGTGCTAGATTCGTAACATCTACTTATTCTACATGACACTTCATGCTGAGATGCTCTTGCAAGTTATGGGATGTAAGTGGCACACCCATGAGCAACTGGGTATTAAAAGGCGACAAAAAGGTTCCAAAGACACTTGTGCCTCTGAAAGAAGTAGCCAGTACAGGCTGACATTAACAAACAGGCTGTGAACACAATGTTCTGTATTTTACAATTGCAACACTGTCAGCTAGGGCTCTGCCTAGTCTATTGATAGGTACCTATTTATCATCTTGCTAAAAGCACGTGGAAGGTTTCACAGTAGCTTGCATCTCATCACTGATAGACTGAAATCTGACAGAAGTGCACCAAAGTAAATAGATAACGTAATTCCAGATATTAGCATAGGGAAGTATAAATGGTTAAAAACATGGAGGTTTCACCTTAGAGCAAGAAAAAAATGTTATTTTGAGACTGCCAAATATATTCCATTACCTAATGCATACCTTCTCCAGATATTCATTAATGGAGTTGAAGAATGATTGGGATTTTTCATTTCCCTTATGGAGCTGCGCTCCCTAAAATGTCATTCCCCACATTCAGAGCAGTTTTAGAGGACCAAAAACTGTAAGAATGCCAGGAAGGAACACAACACTTGCTTTCTGCCTACCTTGGCAGACCTCTGCAAAGGTAGTGAGGGCAAGATGATTCTAAGGCTTATTTATAAATCATCAGGAGGGATCACACCCAACTGGCATGACTCAGGTGTCACCTATGGGGACAAGGGTATTTACTGCAGTCTTGTTCTAAATGCAGTGTTTGAGATTACAATCCTATCTACCATGAGTATTATTACAGGGTAGGGAAACAAGTCCATGGGTACTGCTTAATAATATTTAAGTGCTAGCGCTGCATTGATGGCAATACTACTAAAAAAACTGAAAATCTTGGTTTTAGTTTCATCTCATTTTGTGTCTGAGCATCTGATACCAGTGGATGTGAGCTTCACCTCTCCCTTTCACTCTTGCTCACTCAGAGAGAGTGTTTTTGCTCTGAGCCAAATCCAAGACGCTTTTGCCAACTGATGTAGCCCTTCCAGGTAAGGGTACAAGGGGTTCCTGCTGAGCTGCTTGAGCTTGGGACCACAGCTAAGACACTAGAGGCATAAACAGCTTCAAAGTGGATGCAGAACAGCTTTGAAATAACTTCAAAATGTTGTTGAACAAGTGACATTAACTGTACAAAATTAATCACGGCTCTTGGTATTTTTGGCCAATCACTAATCTCTACTGTGAATGACAAAATAGAAATGACTCCTTGTTTCTAAATGAACTTAATTTGGACTAGCTTTTAAATATATATTATCATTATGCCTCTCATCTAATTTAATCAGCCTTTTAACACCTCATTATTCTGCATATGAAAACTCTAAGAACAACACCTCTTGGTCTCCTTTTTTGGTAAATGAATCAGGAAAAGCTGATTGTCTCTCATCATACTACAATGTATCCAGCTTTTACATAGTTTTTGGAGGAACTTTTCTGCATGTTTTTGACTTTTAAGCATTGCTCTTTACAACCAGACACCATAGACAGATGAAGCCTCTGTCACCAACAGAGATGGGAAGTCTCTCCGTTACTATTCATTGGTGAGGTTTTTGTTGTTGCTATTGTTTAGGTTGTTTGTTGTTTTGATTGGGGGCGGAGGTGTGTGTGTTTGTTTGTTTGTTTTTTTCTGTCCAAAAATACCATGAGAAGTTTTTGCAAACAGCAAAAAAACCTGTAACTCTTATTTTGGCACTTAGTTCCCTAGATGGCTTATGGGATCACTGCATCCCAGGTACGGCTGCCGTACTGTATGCCCATCTGTATTCCTCATGTTTTTACATTTCTTTTCATTTAGCAATGTGGCACACATTAATGACTGAACTCAAGTTCTCAGCCAGTCTAGCTCACTCTGATTAATGGCTCCATCCTTAGTGTTATTTACTTCTTCATTAATCTCTGTGTTAGGCATGGGTTCTATTAGAAGTGATTTTGCTGGGAAATGTCACAAGTGCTGCCTCTGGGAAATGTAGAGATGTGCTCACTTTGGATGATGCAGGGAGAGGGTCTTTCAGAGAACTATACAGAACAGCTAGATTAGGCTCAGGCTCACAACCTCCCTCCAGACAGTGAGCCTGGATAAGCTCTCCCAAGGCTGACGTTAGGCTTGTGAATGGCCTCTTGGGTACCAGGGTTATTAATGGGAGTCAGGAAGAGCATGAAATCTACTGCTGATTCCTGGAGAGCTTCCTTTACCGAAAATAGAAACTCATTGGCAGATGGTTGGCTTGACCACGACCCTTCGCAGTCTGCCAGCTAACCTCTCCTAATCCATTTGATACATCCTTTATCGATCTAGTGCTTTGTTGTTGCTCTGATTATCATGCTGGGAAGTCAAATGTCTCATGGAAGTCTATTATGCCCTTGCCCATCTTTATTGACGAAGCCAGTAATCTTGTCAGTGAAAGAAAATGAGTCTGCCTCCAGGACTGATATTCCGTGAAACCGTACTGACAGTCATTAATCATATTCCTCTAGTCTAATCCTTTATCAATTGACTCTCCTCTCAGCCCTTCTGTCATTATTCTGCTTGGTAGCAATGTCAGGCTAATCAGCCTATAATTATCCCGGAAATCCCCCTTGCCCTTTTGAGTACTGACAGTTTAGCACTCCTGAAGTCTTGCAGCATTTCATTAGCAGTCAAGAAAATTATTTACAACAGCAAGACAAAGATGTGTGCAACCAGAGGTTTTAATGCTCCACAGCAGCAATGCAACTCACAAAGTGCTCTGCTGCACCATTCCAAATACCTTCCAAGGCCTGCTCCTTGTATTTCTGCCATGGAGGGGGTTATTTTTTTATGTGCACGAATGACAGTGACATTTTAGCAGACTGTTTGAGAGAATCAGCTGCTCTTTGCCCTTCTGTTGGGCTGGCTACAGATGTAGCACCAGGTTTTCAGCAGAAGAGCAGGGGCTTTTTTGTGTACAGCTCCCAGCCTACTCCTCTGCCCCTCACATTCTCACACAGTGACCAAGATGGAGTAAAACCTGTTTACGACTCATGCTGTGGGAAGATGGGGCAGTTCTTGCATCCCACAGAGGCTTGTGCTGCCACAAGAGCAGGGCTGGCCCCACTGCAGAAGCCCGTGGCTGCAGGTGGAGGATGGGCAGGAGGGCTCAGCCAGCGGCAGTGCCAGCTTCAAGCACTCGCTAAGCTATGGCCTTAATTAGCTCCTTTCCACTTGTATCTTGAGAACCTTTTGAATTATTAGTCTGCTTCTGTTCCAGTGTACCATCAGCTGTGAATGCAGGAGGGTGTTAAATTCGGCAAAGGATAATAGGCCCCTGATGCATCCCAGCTCCTGCTGGCTTGACACGTTGCCTCTTCCCACAGATTTGTGTGACTACTTATCTGCCTGCTGTTTCTCATTACTTGTTATTTATACTGCCCTACCTAGTTTTCCATCCACATAACAAAGTTTACAGCCAAACTAATCTGTATTCAAGTTCTCAGGGCAGATTTTCAGAGACAGCAGAAATGTTGGCTTCTCCAGAGCTCTGCAACTCCATCTGAACACTGACAGACATGGCACATTATCCTGTGATGGGACTGAGCCTGGTGGGCTTTTGTCTTTACTTTAGGTGGTTTCAGTCAGATCTTGTAAGCTTATGCAATACCGGTTGTGGATGTTTGGCTAAAGTAGCCTATGGCAAGAAGGGAGCCTTGAATTGTCCCTAAGAAAGAATAAAAAAAAATTTCTAGCAAAAATAAACCTACATTGAATCAAACTCCTGCCTAATGAAACCCATCACGTAAAGTAGAAGAAGCAACAAAACATCCTTGAAATAGCACCAAAAATAAGCCACTGGATATGAACACAGTAATTCTGAATCCAAAAGCAATTACCTACTACCCATGCATTGCAATATGAGTCTCCTTCTAAATGAAGTGGTGCTGAGAGTTTCCACAACACTGCGAAACTCCAGAGCTCTGCACAAGTATTGTATATAAGTTAATAGCGTGACCTTGCAAGGAGGTTGAATACAGACTAGCGAGGACTGAGAAGAGTTTTCAAGGACTGCACAGGAAGTCAACAGGAAAACATTGTTGGGAAATACAGGACAAACAGTGCACCTTGCACAGCTTTTTTCCCCTCAAAGCTCCCAAAGGCTTGTGAACATCAAATGATTTACCAGCTGGCGGAGGTAGTCCTGAATTGTGCTGGGATAGACGAGGACACTGATGGCAACCAGCGTGTTGAGAGCAAAGTCAAAGATCTGGTAACAGAAGAAAGGGATGATCCAAGCCGCATGTTGCTAAAAGGAAACACAAGGTCATCAGCCACAAGCTAAAATGGAAGAATATATGTCTTCCTGCACTAAAATCTAAGGAATACTTGACAGAATACAGTGTTACATTTCATGAAGCCATAGGAGAAAATAACTTGTTAAATCAGCTAAAAGAAGTATGACTTTCAGCCAAAACAGTTGGCCAAGCCAGTTTGGCTGCTGAACTGCAGTAATATGTGCAGTATGATCCCCACAACTCATTATACTGGCACATTTAGAAACCACACAACACTTCCCCCCTGCCTCATTAATAGCATTAATATTAGGACAAACCACAGACTTGGTTGGTGAATGGGAAAAAAATTCCCTTAACTTCGGTAGGAATAAGATTCAGTTCTCTGAATTTGCAGTTTGCCCAGAGCTTACGTGTATTTGAAACTGCAGACAGTCAACACCAGTGGGCAGCCTCCCTGCCTGCAATGTGGGGCCCTGGCATAACACTGATCTACACAAGCAGTTCTGCTTGTCTCTAATTCTTTTTTCTCTCAGTTTTCAGCTAAACAACTAAACAACAGATTGTTAGAAAGTAATTTTCTTAATTTTGTTTCTACAGAGTTGTATCTTCACTGAACATAATAAATTACCTTGTATGCACCATACGTAGCCATTGCACAGATCAGAATCATAAGAAGAGAAATTGCTGTGGCAATGCACATATCTGGAAGAGAAACACATCAAAACGATTGCAGACAAATTCAGAGCTTGATTTGGTTATTTTGCCATCT
This sequence comes from Streptopelia decaocto, assembly GCF_964273445.1. NCBI lineage: Eukaryota > Metazoa > Chordata > Aves > Columbiformes > Columbidae > Streptopelia > Streptopelia decaocto. Next base: position 24,004,383 of record NC_138655.1, read on the forward strand.
GCCTTGTGCAGAGCATCACGAAGGGCAGAGTGGGATGTGAGGTGGAGATGGGGTAGATACATCATTCAGCCATTGCTGGAGGAAATCTCTGGCTCTTCTGGGAAACCTCCTAAATATGAGAAGCACAGACAGTGATAACACTGCACAAGCCTCTGCAGCACCTATGAGGCTGTGGAGATGCCATGAATGGTTTAATTTTTCTGAGGATTTAAAAACATCAGGAGAAGACTTAACTAGAAGACTATTTTGCTGGTGATGACATCTTTAGTTTAAAAGCATCTGCTTTTCTGCCCTACAGGTTGTTTTAGTACTGACAGCTTCTGTATAACATTGGTCACATATCTCCAAAAACTTTGGAAAAGGAGAAATGAATTTTTAAAAACAACACTGGCAGGTAGAGGCATCTTAGAGCAGAAATAACATATTCAAAATTTTTATTTCAACCAAGAATACTACAGAGATATACAGTTTATTAATGAAGACGTGGAACTGTCAAGAAAGGTGAGCTAGTAAAGGAAGGAGAATATTCTTTAAGGTTTTGATAGGAGTAATTACAGAACTCTTCATATTTTTCTTCTATTACCACTCAGCTTTCAATTAAATTTTCATTAGTTTTAAGAAGTTCCTAAGCCACAAAGAGCTGAAAGGAGATCCTGGAAGAAAAAAAATACATACGTTTGGTCTTTGCCTACATGTCTCCTTTGATAGTATCACAGGATACGAGAAGCGTATTTCTGAACCCAACCTATAGTGAATTTGGGAGTTCAAGTGAACATTGCTACTTCTTTTCCAAGGCTAAGCCAGTGCTCCAAGAGGAGAGAGGATGTGATGTGTATAGGACGTGTTTAGAGGACCCAGCTCTGCTGTTCACATTGCTGCCACCAGGTGCGTGCCTTGGTGAGACATTTGGTGGCACTGAGACACAAATACATGGCAGAGTTCAGGCTGTTCACTACCCATCACTGCTTGACTTTGGAGGCATTCAAAGTGTGAAAACGCCTCCATTTGATCACAGAGTTGCCACAATATATAACTGCAGCACATGATGAGGAGCATCCTGCAGCAAGGGACAGTTCTTCCAGCCCCTTCGCTGCATCAAAATGAGGTTCAGGGTAGGTGCCCTGGAGCCTGCATCAAAGTCCCTGAAAGTTCCTGAGCTGGTAGCTGTGGATAGGTCTCACCTAATGCTACCAAGCAACAGTACCAGTTCACCCAGGTCACAGCTGAGGAGGAAGGACAGACACTAAGTCTTGTCTGTCATTTTTTCCAGCCTACCAGTCTGATTATCCATGTAGAAGACAAAGGACCCAGTTCTTCACCCTTCTCTGGCTGAGGGAACACAAACTTTGCACTAGTGCAGAGCTCTTGCCAGCACTGCTCCAGATTTCTGCTGGCCCTTGATGCTGACAGGAATCTGAGACTTGTGAAGCTGGCCAAAAAATGAGCAAGAGGAGTTTGTCACTGGCTGGTGAGGATGTCTATGGAAAGTGCTAATGTACATTGGGGTACAGGCTCCTTGGACACCGTGCCTACCAACAGCAGGATTAAGGATTTAGGAGTGCAGGTCTCCCCTTTTCCAGGACACTGCCGGTGTCCTCGATTTCAGGACACTTGCTCTCTCACTCTTGCCCCTGAATTTTGCCCTTGTGATTGCATAGGGACTCAAATGCAACAGAAGAATCCCTATTGCCAGCTACTTCTTAATTTAGTGGATGGGACGCCTCTCCTGGGCACTTGAAGGAGCACATTTAAACCACTGTAGTATGTTGAGGGCCTGGAGATCAGTTGTCTGGAGACGAGACAGTGCAAACGCTTGAATCTTTTTCATATTGTCCAAATAAGCAAGTCTGACCCAGGAGAGGCAGCAGCGCTCAGCACTGAGGTTAGCTGCACCCCTTCTCTCACTGCTTCCTACCTGGTGGTTTTACACAGCTCAGCTTGTGGTGCTTGGAAATGCCATCGGGAGGCAGCTGAGCTCCCTGCCTGTAATTCAGAAGGGGTTGCCATCTCAGTCCATCCCAAATTGCTCTTCAGAGGCACCTACTTCACTTACTTGACTGTGCAGAGAATCTGAGCATCCAGCACAGGTATCCAAGCTGTGTTGCCATGGCCAGTCTCCAGTTTTTTAGGAGCTGTAAGGCTGTGCTCTGCATGTTAGAGGTGATAAAAATTCTGCCCTCAAGAGGAAGAAGAACCCACAAAACTACTCCATACTAAGAAAAAGTACTGCAGCCTCTCCAGCCACTCTTATTTGTGTGGTCTTTTACTCTAGTTGCCCACATACATCCTGTGAAAATGCTTTTGAATAGAACACGTACAATCAAGGTGATGAAGGAAAAGAAGTGAAAACAGCTGCCTATAGGCACTAACCTCAATTGAACCTCTTCTAAAAGAGGCTTTTTTGATCAATATTTTATTTTAACTATCAATTTGAAGCCACTGCTCACTTATTTGTTGTGTCCATTCTCAATCCCAGTCACCTATTTGCTACATCCAAGGGGAAGCTGCTGTCATTTTCACCTGCAGCAGAGGCAGCAGTCACAAGCATTGCTTTGCTCATGACCACCACAGTACTAGAGCCAGAGCCTAGGGAACTGCGATAAACTTGACATTGAAGCTCTGGTCTGACACATTCACGATACTTGTCTTCAGTGTCTCTATAGCTGTGCTCTGCCGTGCCAAGTCCTAGTTGGCTCAAGCTGTTTTTTTCTCATTTAAGGCTTCATTGGGGTTTTTGAGCTGTGTCGGCTTCAATTAATGAGAATGAAACTAGATACGTAGCACATTAAACGAGAAGCTAACAGGGTTGTGTGGATATTTTTCCAGTCATGTGTGTACTTTATGTGGCTAGAAGGGCTGTACTTGGTCTACTGAGGTGGTTATACAGCCTATTATCCTAGGCAGCTTTTTGAGTTTTCTGCTTGGTTTTAAAGAAACCAGTTTAATTTTTTTATCTTCTTACTCCTTGCAGTGAGATCCTACCTTCCTGCTGCAATGGGGAGAAGATGCTGGTGCAGCTGGGCAGAGCTCCTGCCAGAAGGTGCTTGCTGGCACAGCAAGCTCCGCAGCTGGAGCTCCCCGTTGCCCATCTCACAAGCTTTTCCTTGCCATCCCCTCTTCTCTTGCAGAGAAGGCTGGTGGCAGGTGCTGAGGGGACAGGGAAGAGCAGCCAGTGCGGCCAGTCCCTGAGCCAGGACCTGTGTAGAGTCATGGAGACCTCAGACCCTCCAGCTCATCAGCTGCCCCAGCCCTGGAGCTAATCACTGGCTCATGGCTCCGACAGAAGGGGCCAGAAAGCCGCTGATCAGCAACCTACAATCCTCAGGCAGTTTTGCCCACCCTCCTGGCCTTATTTATCAAGCAGTCTGGCCTCCTTACTACCAGGTAAGGATTGCTGCCTGGCTCTCTCCTCCAAGCTGCCTGTGTGAGCTCAGTGTCTCCACTGCCGGCCATCAAGCAGCCTCCTGGGGCACAGCCCATGTGGTGGAGGCATTTTCTCCCTACCAAAGGAGAGGGGCCAACGAGAAGGAAAGAGCTTTCTGTAGCTTTGAGCCCAGATCATTTGCTCCAGAGGATAAGGCTAAAGGGAAAGTTGTATCCCTGAATGTGCTGCACCAAGGCAAGGATCTATTTTTTTCCCCTCCCTGTGACATGGGGCTCATGCTACATGGGTTTTGATGATGGGTTGGGGCAGGAAGGGTATGTGCTCTGCCACTTCCCTTTACCCCACAACAGAAGTCTAAGCCTGCTGTTTGTGGGTTTCTTTATTAACATTTTTCTATTTGAATTAATCTTTTTAAGCCCTGGATGCATGTCATGTTTGGCAGAGAGACCATCACATTACCCTGTCCTGCCCAGAGACCTCTGCTTATCTCACCCACCCATCCCAAAGCAGGGACACAGGTGGATTTTGGCTTGAGTTGCTGACGCTGGTGTCAAAGTTCCCCTCATCTCCTATACGGCACACAGAGGATTCCAGTCCTAGTTGTGGCTTATGAAATATCACATGCATCTGGGACACTCTGAAGGCAGTGAATAAATCCAAGCAACACTCACTGCTTGTTCGGGCTGTTGACATGGCCGGACTGTGGCCTGTGTGCCTAGAGAAGCAGAGCAGGAGGCTCAGGTGAAACCCTCTGGGAAGTCAAAATTATTTATAAGGCTTTTCCAGCTCCTGCCCAGAGATTATTAGCCTCTTAACAGCAGCAGTATTACATGGGGCAGCTCACACATTTCTAATTTTTCCTAGTCCAGCTTCTAGTCCCTAAAATCCCTCAGGCCCTAAGGAAATAATAAAAAGAAAGATGAGACTAAATGGGCTCGGCTGAATATCCAGCACAGGAGGAAGCCCAGCATTTTCCTCTGCTCCCAGATGTACGTCAGCCAAACCACACACGCTGGTGTCTTCCAGTACATCCATCTGCCGCATGGCAAGCCTTGGCAGACTATTTTCCCCCTTGTTTCCTTTTCTAGAATAGAAGGGGAGAGTTATAACCTACAGGTTTTTTTCTAAGTGCTTAGGTAAATCCTTTCTCTGCTTAATCAAACAGGCATTTTGGAGCCTCTGGTAATACCCTGGGAACCACGCTAAATCCTGAAATTAAGGCTGAGCAGCAATTTGCAGAAGAATTGATGCTGCATAGGCATTTTCAAGCAGTTTGCACTGTCCTGGCTCTGGCTCTGCACGTGGCAGGACTTTTTCCCACAGCTAGAACAGAAAATCAAAAATTCTCCATAAACCGGGCCTGAGCACATCCAGAAATAAATAAGAACACAAATATTGGGGGAATCCTGGTTTCTTGGAAGTCAAGGGAAACCTGTCATTAACTTCAGGTTAGTCAGAATTCTACTACTGTGACTCAGCTGATCAGTTTATTTCCAACTGATATTTTCAGATCTTGTATGAAGGAGACTATATGAGGAGGGAGGGAAAGGGTGTGACAGTTTTACATGTAAACTTCATGACTGCACATTTTTGTTTGCTATCAATATAAACATCAAAAGTAGTAATGGGAAAAATAGCTACTAATATTTCCATCATTATTATTTGTCAACACAAGTACATGCAAATAACAACTTTAGGACCTTCATTAGAATAAAAATTGATGCATCTTCCTGTATTTTATACACCTGGTTTCACACCAAAGCATCTTAGCATCTACAGCTAACCTGGGAAACATTTCTTCAAAAAAGACAAAAGTAGGACAAGAGAAGAGCATGTGGAAGTTTGTCTGATGCTTTATGTCATAAGAAAACATTTCCTCAGATTTGAACAAATACAGTCATACTTCAAGAAAAAAGAAAGAAAAAAGTTCTCTCCTGCTAGCTATTTCCAATAACTCTAAAAGCCAGTGGCTTGATTCAGCTGCCTTTACTCAGTAAGGCATTAAACCAGAGGGACTCAAAGAATAAAAGGAGACATTAATTCAAATGTTCATTCGTAATTTAAGTGCTTGTGAAATGTTCCCTTTATCGAATAGAAATGAGGTCACTTGGCGCACAAGCCATTCTTTTACAGTCTTGCAGGGTTTACTTCAGAAGCCTTGATAAAAAAATACAGAAAATACAATTTTCAAGTGTAGATGGAAATCCCCAATGTACTTGATCTGACAGCTATTGCATTACAAAACAGAATTACTATTTTAAAGCCTTGGGCACTGGCAGGCCTCTGATGTCGGCTATATAAAACCACACTGACAGACAGTCATTACCAAGGTTAATCTCTGAGAATTAGGACAAGGCAGTCAGTTTTAATATGTCAGAATCAGCTGGGAGCCCATCTGTATCTACTATGGTCCTTACTTTCTTAAATCCAGTTATATAAAAAGGACTTTTAGTTGAAAGTTGTAGGTGGTTTTTCAATGAAGACACAATAAAGTAGCAATTGCCCCTTATTATTAATTAAATGTAGGCTCTCAAGGTGTATCTGCGCTACAGAACTTGTGGAAATAAGCATCTCTTAACTGATACCCACACCATGGATGCACCTGTTTTGCTTACATGTGAGGTTATTCCATTTCCTACTGATCTTTCTACTGACTTCAGTGGGAATGGTGAAAGGACATGGAGCATTATGCTGTAGATAAGTGTGATTCTGAGCAGCAAGACACCACTGTAACTAGTAGGAGATCTTGTTTCAGATTACAACAGTCTTGGGAAAAGAAATTAAAATAATCAGACATTTTAATCAAAACCACTTTGAAGCAAAAGTTTTCTAGATACAACTTAAACTGTTAAAGTAGATCAAGAAATCAAACATAATCAAAAAATCTGAAACATTCTTGGAAGAAAGAAATATTTGCAAAGGATAGGAGGTTTTTGCAGGAGATATAAATGGCCTGGCTCACCCTTCCCTGAAACTGTATTGAAGATTGATTATCATGCCTTTTGGTGAGAGAAAGAAGCAGCATTGTGTTATCATTAACATACCTATGACTATACAGTTAATTGTATGTTTGCATCTATCACAACAGGTCATACCATGTGTATTTGGGGGTGTGCATAAATATGTACAACACAAATGAACACATTCAACGAGTTACATAAATAGCAGTGAGGGTTCTCATGCATGTGCAAGCACTGTGGGACATGGTGTTGGGAGGTGCAGAGGGTCCACATCCCCCTGCAACTTGCAAAATCCTCCTGGGACTTTCAGCATCATGCTCAGGGATAACATCTCCATGTCAAGGGTTGACTCTGCCTCTGCCAAGGCAGGACACAGCAGAGCAGATGGATTACTAATAGGTAACAGATAAAGTCACTAATCAGTAACCAGTTTGAGCTGTGCCATGAATACACCTTTCATAATAAAAAGGCATCTGTAAGATACTAAGGTGAAGCAATAATCAAAGAACAGTAATTACTGAAATGATGGGATAGTTACATAAACACTGGAGCAATGAGTGTTAGTTATTTCAATAGTTTCTACTTACTGGCATCATCCATAAATTCAAATTCACCCCCTAATTCAGCACTGGTTAGGTGGTACTGGTCAGGATCGGTCAGGGCGCTCAGTAGAATCAGTAATACCACCGAATTGATAATCTACAGAGAGAAAAAAAGGAAGAGGGTCAGACTGAAAGTAATCAGTGAAAAACCTCTGGGCAGGATATTCCCACCACAGTCCGTGCCAACTATAACAGAGGCTGTTTTCTAACTGTACAACTGTAGTATTTAACTAACATTACAATTAGTTTATTTGGGTTTGTGTAAAGACGACCTATTTCTTCCTCAGGTGGCAGCAGGAAAATGAAATACGAATTACCTCTTTTCATTCCAACTCCCTCCCACATCATCAGACAAGTTATTGTTGCTCTTTCAAATTACAGAACATGCTGGTACATCCACTTCAGTTTGTTCTGCTGCAAAAACTAAAATCAATTAAAACCAATCATTTTGAGATTATTACAAATGAGTGCTGCGGTCAAGGATTATTAGCATTGCAGAGCTGAAACTGGGGACAGGCCCTCTAAAATTGCTGGATGATCAAAGAGGAGCTGATTCGCTGGAAGAGGCTGAATTTTAAGAGGCCATGAGTGACAAGTTGATGCACATGAGCTGCTAAAGCAAGGGGCATTGAGGGGATGGGAGTAAGTGGCAACGTGAGCCCAATGTCTGATGCACATGTTCCTGTGTCATATGACACAGAGAGACATTCATGTACACTAAGGCTTTGACTATGAAATGCAATAATTGACTTAAATGCAAGGATATAGCACTGAGTGATTCAGCAGAAGCGGATTGTCAAGTATCAGCTACGAGAGGAATGCAGAAGTAGCCAAGATTTATATTTTAAAACAAATCTGAACAAAATGCTCACATCACTGTGAAGTGAAGAGGGCTAATTGCAGAAAAGAAGATTGCTCAGCATGAAATAACACAGCCTGACTAAAAGATTATTCTACAGAACTAGGAAGATAACTGATAAACAGGGAAATGGAGAAAAGAAAGCTGATAATAAGAGTATGCTGGGAAAACGTGAATTTTATTGCTTTGGTTCTCACTTCGAAGTCATCCTAATCTTATCGCAGGTTACTAACAGCAACAAAAAGGTGTAGGAACACAGGATATAATAAGACATGAACAGTCTAGCAAGTTTATGGGGTAAGATAAATGCTTTCTGATAGGCAAATTACATCAAATTTAGCTGATACCAGATCTGTTAGCAATGATTCTTGAAAAACTGTTGAGAATAGACTGAGTTCACAAAATGGAAAGGGCAAGAGTTTACAAGCATTCCTTTACAAACTAGGAAGGCCATATAAAGAATTTCTGGCTAGATTGTGAGATTTAGAATAAAATAAACCCAGGAACAGATAATCAAACTTTCTCCCCATTTCAGATTTGCACAGACATAATCAACAATCACTACAGACTTGTCAAGGACAAACTGTAATTAATTAATCTTATTTTCCTTCCCTGACAGGCTAAGAGGCCTTATAGAGAGGGCAAAAGCAGTAGGTTTTACCTCTTTGCTCTTAGCAAGACTTTTGACATTATGAGGTTTTCATAAATGAGCCAGGAAGACTTGATTCAGTTGAGAGTGTAGGAAGATGAGTGCAAAAACAGCTGGATAGTTGTAATGAAAGAATAGTTGTCAAGGAATTCACAACCAGCATGGAAAACATATTGATTTGGGTTTTCAGCATCACTGAAAGATTTGGTATTTCAGGCAAATTGTGACTTGTATCCTTCTTTAATTTGTAGACAAGGACAAGCCATAGGCACTTCAGGAGACAAGATTTAAAAAGTTTTGACCAACTATGGAAGAATTCAGACAACAGAGCACAGTTCAGTACGAATAAGCATAGAACATCACATCTGTGACAAAACTGCAGACGAATGAAGAGAAACAACTGAGTAGGTAACAGTTCTTAAAAAGGACTCTGGGTATGACAAGGATAAACTGAACATGACTCAGTGCCACCCCATGAGTTCCTCCGTGCAGCAGCACAGTGGTGGGCAGCACTGCAGGAACCTGGGTAATAGACACACAAGTCATCCTCCACAGGGCCTCTCCTGTTCGAAGCCCGTCTCAAACATACCAAGAAATACCCCAGGGAGGATCCTGCAACAGAACAGGGGATGTTCAGACATCTGGAAAATGTGGCTGACCAGGACAAAAATGGAGTTCAGTGAGGAGAAGGTAGAGGGAGAGGTCTCAGTCTTCTATAAGCAGAAAGGCGAGGAAAAGAAGGAGACAAAAGATTTTTCTCCAGATCTACTGGGAGATGAGTAAAGTAAAATATTCAAATTACAGCAAAAGGAAATTTAGGTTAGGCAGCTTGCTGAACAATAAGAATGATCAGATAGCAGAAGAGATTGTCTGGAGGGGTTTGAGATCTTCATTACAGCATATTTTCATAGAACAGTTAAATAGCCTTGTATTGGGAGTGCTGTAGCCATAGATGCTCTTGCCTTGACTTTGAAGACAGATGACTCAAGATTCAAAGTTATATTCTATAAATCCTTTTAATTTTAAAAATTACGTATAACTTATTGTTACAATCCAGTTCTTGCTTTGTACTCTTTTCTGGAAAGTTAGAGGACATATGCCAGTAATAGATATATGTTACTTAAGAAGAGTACTCAAAACAACCAAACAATCAGAAGCTATAAACATATACAGTGTTGCTATTTTAAAAGCATACAAATTTAATCTTCCATACAGATATAGTCAGGAAGATTCATAAAATACCAACCTAGGCACTCTACTTTCTCCATATAGATACGTCCAGATTCAGATTATGTATTTGTCAGCATTGCCTTTAAGTCTCTGTATAAGACAGAGATTGTGTTTGCCTGATCTGAAGTCTGCTGCGGTCAGTAGGAATCTCTCTAATGCTCTTTAGTGCATCACTTTTCTGTTCTATCAGGTTGTTCTCTTGAGATTCTCATAATCTCTGAGCACCTTCCAACTGTGCTGTCAGCAGCAGAAGTGAAATCCACCACATGTTTATTTGCTCACCCTCTCTCTGAGAAGAAATGTGTGCACAGTAGGGTGTATTGTATTTGTTAGGGTTTTTAATCTTGTTTTGAAAGTGATGTGATTGTTGAATTTTGAAAAATGCTTTAACGCATAAATTTAATGTGCCTAAAAACTTACTGATGTAGCATCTTCCAAGGTCACATAATCAAGGACAAGAGCATTAAGTGATTCCCTGTTGCTACATGCAGTTGGCATGAGACTTGAAATCTCTGTTCTAGGAAAAAAGTATTTTTCTGCTCTCTCAACAGGGCAAAGATTTCCTTCCTTCCTTACATTCCTCCAGCAACAAATAATGTAACAATTAACAATGCTTAGAAAGCATTTTCATTATTCGAAGTTTCAGTAAGTACCTAGGCCCTACACTTTCCCAATGAGACACCAACCTGCTTTTGTGAATGGAGACACAGAAACATGTTCATGCAGCAGGGTGGTGTTCAGCAGTAAGAATAAATGGCACGATTTTCCACTATCAAGTCAGAACTGTGACCACTGGGACCTGCTGCTGGTTACAGCCATCATGCTACCCAGAGTTATAGGGGAGGAGCCCGGGGAGCACTAACAGGTCTTACTGGCCCTGGTCAGCTCCTCCCCCGACCACAGCCCATGGCCCAAGTCTCCATATGAGCTCAGGCTGGGGTCATCACCCCACCCGTGTGTCACCACAGGGTGCCAGTCTCCAGCCATGCTTCCTGGGTGGACTCCTTGAATGTATGTTACAGCTCGTCTGCAGTTGTGTCCCTGGTCATGTCCCCTTTTGCTCCTGGTTGGGCTCCCTCGATGGCCCCTGGCCCTGATTTATTATCTGCCCCATTACCAGCCCCCAGTTCTGCACCTGGGCTAAGCACCTCCAGGACGGTGCCCAGAGTGGTCTAATAAGGGACTAGACAGAGATCTCACAGAAAGTCCTAGAAATGCCCAACTGTCCTCTTATCCTGATTCAGAAATAAAACAATAATTTAAAAAATCCCCAAATCTTGCTTCTCTGGGAAGCAGGTGGAATACATCCAGCTTCTTGTCAATGTAGAGGAAAATAACTCTGCTTTGCAGAGACCTCAGAATATGTCATGAAAAGGGGAAAACAGGACATATTATGGAGGATACAGCTAGTCCAAATATTGGAGCATTACTTGGATTTTCTGATCTGGGCTTACAAAACAGCTTCAGATTTGGGTAGAAGATATTTTAAACAGCAACAACTGCATGAGAGAAGGTGCATGCAGGCACTAGGGAGAAAGGCAAGAATGTGCTGAGGACTGGCATCGCCAGCTGCTGCTGCTGCTTCCATCTGTACTGTGATAAAGAGCCAGCAGCTTATGTGTGATGTGAGGCAGCTCTGCTAGAGGGAACGTGCAGTGTTTAGGATGCAAGGAAGCAACAGCAGACAGCATCCAGCATTTAGAAACTGTATAATGCACTAACATTTCAGACCTCTGCCACAAATGAGCGTGCTGTTTTATTTTCCATATCATTTGTTCCAGAGATCAGCAGTGAACTGTGGTGACCCACGGAGATAAAAGGCAGGGGCGGGAAGGTGTCAGGAATCACTGTATCAACAGGTGATGAGAAAATGAGTACCACTATAATTTCAGACCCTTCACAGATATGCAGCTGCATCATATCTATCCCAGCTTACCTGAAATAAAATTAGCTCCGGTAGCTCCTAAGAGCATGCCATTAACATAGATCTTTTTGCTGATCCCTAAGACAAGCAGAGAAATGCTCAAGCCAGTGACTTCTATAGATGTCCATAAATACGAAAAGATGTGTCAGTGCTTACAATGGCATAATTTGTCCCTGCCTCCTCCAGCTTACAGTTAAGAACTGAAATAAATGTTCTAATAAATGAGTTTAGAAGAGGAAATATTAAGCTTACTTTAACTCGACACACTGTATCAAAAGTGCATCAATGTTTCTGTTACAGTCCACAGGGTGCCCCCTACAAATATTCTACTGCAGTTCTCCCAAGACTTCCCAGTGTAGGGAAGAGAGTTCCTTATATTTATGGGAAAAAGTAAGAAAACTGCCTAGCTTTATTCATATTGAGGGTTCAATTTATAACTGAATCCATGAATGTAACTGTCTGGATGCTGTCTATGCGGTGAAATATGTATATACACTGTTAAGTCTGGGTCTGTTTTCAGCCTCACTGAACTCAAGAGAGATTCACTTAAGCACACTACTTAAATCTCTGAACTGGTAGAGCACTAATTCACCTCCTGTGCTCCCTGTCAGGGTTCTAGGGAGCTGGTTTAATGACAGTGAACAACCCATTTGAGTATAAAACCCCCATACTCCTAGATAAGGGGGGAAAACTAAAAGAACTGTAAAGATAAACTTTGCTTTTATGATATAGAAAATAATGAAAAAAGATTTAATGAAAAACGCTGTCATTCTGGGTTAACCCCCAATTTTCTGTAGTCTATATTTTTGAATTAGCTAGTCACCAAAAACATCACTGTAGTTTACTCTACAGTCCTGTATCTGAGAGCTACCAGATGAAAACAGAGATGATGTTTCTGAACAAAAATGGTTGTGACTGAGCATTAAATAACAGCAGATTTCTCTGAGAACTTTGGACAGTGAGCCATCTGCGGGTGCTGCTGACCAAGGCTCCTAAACTTTGGCCAGGTTTCGAACTGGCACACACAATTCTGGCATATTAAAAACCAAACCAAAACAAAAACACACACAAAAAACCCACCACCACCACAACAACAAAAAACGACCAACCAACCAACCCACATAAAACTGACAGGGTTTAGTTTGTTGCTCTCTGTAGAGATATTATTGAAGCAAATCACCAATGACATTAATTTTACTAGAAAGAATTCCTAAATGTTTTTAATAAAACTGAAGAGAGTCTCAAACAAAACCCCATGCCCTCCATCCCCCTTCAAAAAACTCAAGGTAAGTTTATGACTCTGGGTGTTCATTCTTATAGAAACAAAACTCTAATCTTAAAATATTTTGCTCCTTGAAACAAATTTAACAACAGAAGTTTGTAAACATTTTAGAATACTTGGATATTTGAAGTCAGTACTACTGTTAGAAAAAGTAAGAATGCATGAAAAACATATACTTAAGTCAACATCCTTAATTGTCCCTGTCTACTTTTGCCTTTCCATTCAGCACGCTTTGTTTCACTGAAAGGGTTGTCAGGCATTGGAACAGGCTGCTCAGGGAAGTGGTTGAATCACCATCCCTGGAGATGTTTATAAAAGACATGTAGATGTGTTACTTAGGGACATGGTTAGTGGTGGACTTGGCAATGATAGGTTGAAGTTATTTTCCAATGTAAATGATTCTATGATTCTATGTTCTTTGCATTTTTCTTGCTTTTTTCTTCCAGCATTGAAGACATTAATAAAAGCAATAACAATTTAATTCATCAAGAGGACAAAAGAACCCTACAAAAGGGGAGGGGGGGAAATCAAATCAGGGTTTCATGCAGCAGTTCAGTGTTGATTTGCACTATCTGGGGCACCTTTCCCAAAATTCTTTGTTAGCACTGATGATGAGTTAATGTTTATGATGTATTGTTGAGTATAAGAAGCTTTTTCTGCCTGTTCTCTCTCCCTGCTAGACACAGTATATATATATATATATTTTTTTTTTTTTCTGAATTCTGATTAAAGAGGTAACAAAGAGGCAGTTTAGAAGTAAAGTTTTTACAGCTGTCAGACTGCCACAGACAATGTGAGAAGGAATTAGGTGTTCCTCCCGTGTGCCCAAGTTTCTTTACAGATCTCATGGCAGCAGTTCAGTCCCCTTCTCCATCAGGGTACCCAGGAGCTACATCTGAGCACACATCCTTGAGTGGCTTGAACTCCTAGGAAATGCAGAGCAAGAGAATCCTGGCTGTCAGAGTAGATACCTCTCATTCTTTTTTTCCACTGTGCCTTCTGCCTTGTGCTAATGAAAATGTTTGAGCTCTCCAGTGCTAGGGAACAAGCTGCAGATGTGTTAGTTATACACAAAATAATGAATGGTCCAAGGAAGGAAACTCATCCACACTGGAGTCATAGAATGCCCTGAGTTGGAAAGGACCCACAACGAACATCGAGTCCAACTCCTGTCCCTGCATATCACAACCCCACAGTTCACACCATGTGTCTGAGGCTGTTGTCCAGTCTCTTCTTGAACACTGTCTGGCTCACCCAATGAAACATAGCGGTCTGAAAGCAAACAGAATGATGGCTACATAGAGCTGTGTTAAAGGAAATCCTTCACCCCTTTCATGAGTAAAAGTCATTACCAGCCATTATTACTGAAGCCAAAAGGCTGGAGGAATACAGAAAAGGATGAGCTGTTCATTCACGTGCTTGGTCTTATTACAAAGCATCTTATAAACAGAATATAAGCCTTTGTGCTTCAGGCTGTTGCCCAAACTTAAACTAACAGTAGAATTAAAAAAAAAAAAATCTTCTCTGCACAGATTGTTCCTTCTTACCTCCCTGTGTAGTTTCTCAAAATGTATGTTTCTGGCTGTTACATGAAATACTGCGCTGAAATAGGGAGAGCATTAGTCAGATCAAAAGTAGCAATTAAATTTTTATGTCCTTTAATCTGGAGAAGACAGGGCAAAGCCTGTAATTCTTGATGCTTATTTTTCCAGATTACTTGTGAGAAATCAAAGAATGATCCAAGCAGGCTCAGACTAGCATTTTACAGAGTGCATATTATAGAGAGCACATAATAAAAAGCTGTGCAAAATATTTTAATTGCTTTATATAAAAACTCAAGTTTGATTATTATAATGACACTAAGCATTGAAATTCAAAGGCTATGTTGATTAAATTGATATAGGAAGTCCAGCATAATTTATCAGCACTCTTCTATACAAATGATTCAACTACTGCCTATTGCCAGCCTTTTAATGGTCCTAAAACCAAAACCACAAGAGGTCTGTTACTAATGAAATATGGTAATGACTAAATTTATAAAGGAAAAATTAGATGGATAGACTGTGCAGGATGCACACTGGAGGTTTCTGCTTCCCTGGAGATAGAGTTTAATTTGTTATATACTTAATCTTAGTCCTGTCAGGTTTAAGGAAAGAGGATATTTGTATGTAAATTAGTTGGTGGTTTCTTTGTTACTTTTACATTGTATTTAAAGGAAGTCGAAACTGTTTCTGAGAAAGGTCTTGAAAATTATTACTGAGGTCTTCTGCCCAGCCTTGGGAAATAAAATCATATATCCACGTTCAAATCATAACGTTGCCAGACCGACTCACAATTTCTACTAAAGCACATCTCGGTTCAGGATGCTGCGGAGAGATAGCAAAAAATTGGTATGCATAAAAACCTTATTAGAGAAAGAGTTGTTCAACTGGTCAGTTGGGATATGTCTTTGACTACAGAAATTAATTTTTGAGTTGTGCAGGTGACTCTTAAAGGTTGAGGGCAGACCTGTGACAGACTCGTTATTGATGTGATTTATGGCAGCTCCCAGGGGTCAGAACCTTAGTGTGGACCTCTGACAGAGGATGGGACAGCGCAGCTGTAACAGAGCAGCTGAGTACCTGGGCTGGACTGACCAAGGCAGCTGGCCCCGGCCAGCAGCTCACATGTCTCACCCACACCAGCCCATGATGCTGTCCGTGCTCAGACTGACTTCTAGTCACTGCGCTGGTGAGACGAGTGTGCCCCAGCTTTTGACAGCAAGCCACATATGTCCACTTAATTTAAACAAACAAATAAATAAATAAATAAATGATAATGAAAACCCACACCAAACGCTCGATCGACTATTCTTATGTAGTGCCCACAGGCAACATCCACAGATGCCATGCAAGGGACCAGGGCTGTCAGTAGTAAACTGCATCTTTGCATCACTCCGCAACCCAGGGCAGTTATTTAGTTATGCAAGGAAGAAGTGGGCATAGCAAAAAAAGGATGGTATGGTACAGATAATTATTGCAATAGTAAACAACATGATCACATGCATCTGATCTACCTGGGCACAGCTGCTTCACATGTGGAAAATGCACCTCTACAAGGTGAAAATCTCCCACAAACCTGTGTTTCTGCCAAAAGCATTTGTCCTCTCTTTTTGAAGTAGATTAATATATCTCCTGACAGAACAAGACCCTGCTCAGCACAAGCCAGGAATGAAATTAAAAACAGCCACAGCACTTTAAAAAGCTCTCTAAAGGCTGAAGACCAGGATGAGGGTAGTCAGTGCTGACTGCAGACATCTGAAAGAGAGCAGACCCATGGAGGACCAGGAACAGTGCGTTAGGCTCAAGTCCAGATTATTTCCTCTGTGATGCCTTCCTGGCATATTCACTACCTCAGACTGACCAGAGGCACTCCCTTGCACCTTCAGCAGTGAGTGTGTGTTTTCTCTTCCTACTCTACTGTTCGGAAATTTGAGGCTTTAAACCTCCAGCCCAGATGCAGAACAGCACAGAAACTCCCCTGCACATTTTCACTTTAAACTTACAGAGTTTTACAGTCAAACCATGAGCCTCACAATAAAGCCGGAGAAGAAGAAAGCAATCAAGGAAATTAATTCCTGGCTATTTTGCAACATCCGTTCCATATGTCCAGGAATATATAAGACTAATTGCATTTTCACTGACGTCAGTCTAATCAACCATCAGTTTACGAAGCTTAATGTGTTCTCTTCTGGCTCACTAGGAGATACATATTAACCTTCAACAGAACTTCTAAACACATTTTACTTGATTAATGTAATACCTCCTCTCCTTTTTATAAATACATTCATGATTTTTGTATAAAAAACCCAAATGTAATTATATCATACTGGACTTTTAATGGGTTTCTTACCTTCAACAAGCATTTATGTAAACTTTGCTCCTCTAACAACCAACTATCTGTTTTCTCACTGGAGGAAGACAACAGCTCCTTGTAATCTCAGAGAATTTATTATCCAGTTGAAGGCATTACTAAGAAAAAGAAAGGTATTCTATGAAGTTTTGTATTTTCTGAATTGATAACTCTGTTGATTAGAAGAGACAACTATGTCATTATCCTGGAGAACTGTTGCAGATTATCAGCTATGATTGCAATGATTCATATAGTCTGTGAAAAATCCTACTGTAGTATTTGGGAATATAAGAAAATATGCATATTTAAGGGGATTAGAGCCTAAAGGCATTTTTAGAAAATTATTGTGCTGTGTTACAGACTAATAAACAATTTAGTAAATACATGGACTGTCCAAAAGATGCTTACAAGAAATTTTAGCCCTCTAATGACTTTAAAAGTTGTTAAAACAAAATCATCAATAAACACACGGATGTATGACAGAGTTTGGGGAGGACTGACAAAACGCTCTTTCTGCTCCTCTCTGCAACACAGTGAACACACAAACCTGGCTATTTTCACTCAGAACAGAAAGCACAGGCGACTTGGGATATGGTGTACTGATTTATCCATCTTTTGTTCAGATCATCTTTCTGGCCTGCTCATAGATTGATTCTGTCACCCAGAGGTGAGTGATTACAGTCTTTGCAAGCTGTCTTATTGACTGTGTGATTTAAATTCATCACATACGGTACTTCATTTTGTAATTTAACTGAAGAGGGCCTGAAAAGTTAATTGGAGAAAGCAAGTGGGATAAGGTCCTGCACTGCAGAAACCAGCCTGGGTTTGTGCGTGGTGGAAGGAGTTCCTTAAGGTGTTCTCCAGAAGCCATTCTCAAAGCAATTACCTGTTACGTTATTTAATACTGTCTCTCTAGAGAAGTTACAATCAGAATGTAGTTATCGAGAAGGTCCTTCAGACAAGACACATTTTGTTCACACTAACAATCATTGCTGGCCTTTATTTTTTGCTCTGTCATGTCTAAAATGCACACATATGTCTTCAGTTTCTTAAGAAAATACCATGCAGGCCCTGAGCAGATATTTGCGTGCAGGATCTGTCATTTATTTCCCACTGGTCCTGAAGAAGATAATGAAAAGGAGGCGAACCACTCCAAGAGCAAATACCCTGAACCTCCTCTGATTCCGGTCTCAGTAGAATATTCAACCTGTGCATCAATCATACAGGGAAGCCTTTGAAAGTAGAATCCATAATTGTTTTTATTCATAATGAACTCCAAGTTTTCTTTCCACTCTCCTTAAGAGCAAGTATATATACAGGAAATGTCCAATGAGTTACTTGAAAAAGTTACTGGTTTTTTCAAGATCTCAGCTTTCATTTTATGACAGGAAGCACAGACAACAGAAAAGCCAATGATAATTTTATAGACACAGCACTTGGGACATAAATACTGCAGCCATTTCCACTACAAGAATTGGAATTCTCATGTCATTTCAGATTGTAGCACAACTCCTTTACCTGCCAGTGGAGGAATCTCACCTGCTGCTGACACTACATCTCCTACCAAGGGACAGGAATTAGCTATGTCGTTGACACCATCCAGCTTTTCCTCCTGAACATACTGTCCAGGTCTGAGCCACAAAGGGGCAATTACCTGGTAGACTCCTAGTGAGCCCCATTCTGCAAGGCTTCTCTCCCCAGTGCCACCAGCATTGAACTGTTAGTGGAGGCGGTAAAGGCAGAAGTGCCTGCAGGGTGACCCAGCCCAACATCCCAGCTGTATCACGCTGCCACGACACAGGCAGCAACATCCTTGGCTAATACAAAGGAACAGAGTCTTCAATGAGCTGGCTTATGTACTATGACCATTCATATCTAGATAAAGTTGGAGATCCTTTATTTGTTAGCCAATTTCATTCCAGATAAAAACAAAGCAAGCTGATTTTCTAAGTAAAACACAAGGCCTCATACTTTTGTTCATCCAAATTCCCACAACCTTGTGCTGGGATTGCAAAGTTTCCAATTCCCTGTAATATCAGGCTTTCTAAGGTTGCAGTTTCCCCCCTTTCACAGCTTCAGGGTTTTTTTTCAGTTTTCAAAATCTCGCAACTCTCACAGGTTTGAAGATAATTAATAACATAATATTTTCTTAGAATTTCTTTTATTTTCCCTGAAAGGGCCTTTTCATCATCTTCAAGGGACCCACACTTACAATCCCTTGCTGATGTGGGTCTCAAACAGTGTTATGTTTGCAGGAGTTAACAGAGCACCTTGGAAGGACCTCCCTGTAGGTATATTTTGTTTACGTGTGCAGTCAGTGCTGACCTCCATTCCCTGCCAAGTAAGCCAAGATTTCAGTAATCTTCTAACTGGTATTTAAGCACATTGCCATACATGCTGTTTTGCATGGACCTTGGAAAAGACAAGGAAATAAGTGTGGCTCGGTTGTAAAATATATACCTTGATTCTCTTTTTGACATTAGGTCAAGTGCACTCTACTGATCTCAGCAGGGTGTTCAGCCTGTAAATCAATGAGCCCATAGCAACCAGGGTTTTCCTTTCACTATAAAAAGACCACTACCAGTACATGTTTTATCCATATGGATTCAATCCTTTTATTAAAAAATGACTGAGGTGCAGACAGAAATTATGCATTTTTGCAACTGTATATTCAGAAAAGTCTGGAACTGAAATGTCACGACTAGCAATTCATGCTGATCTTTCCACAAATAGCAGCTCAAACGTTGAAGCCACCCTGGTTAAAAACTTCGCCTTGCTCTATTTATGTTCTTACTGCACGTCCTTCAGCCGCACAACCCGATAACTCCCGGTTACGAAAGGTTCTCGGTCTTCCATGCGTTTTTATTTTTAGCCCCTCTCTGCTGGGCCCCGGGGAGCAGTGGGGGGCAGCGCGGTGCTGCGCGCAGATCGGCGGCGCTGGACAGCTCTGCAGGACTGGGGTAAACCAGGGGAAGGAGCAGCCCGTGCCCAGGGCACTGCTGCAGCGGCGCAGGTAGCAAGCGGCCACTGGGCAACCATCACCCAAAAATGAAAGTTCCCACTTTTAACATTAGGTTTATTTATTTATTTTTATTTTTTTTCTGAACGGATGCCTTAAGGTTTCATCTTCCCCCCTCCCAAGTCACTGGGAAATAATTCCCTTTGTCCCAGTTGGTGCCAACAGAGCCTCAGGGTGTGCATAAACCCCACTGCTGTGTGTCAGGAGAGTGGGAAATCCTTCCGTGGCACTGTCAACACATGTGACATTGTTCCTTCTTTGTGTTTCGCATAAAGAAAGTGTAGTCGATTTACCCAGGAAGAAGATAAGCTGTGTTTATAAATGCTCTTATCAATGGGGATGTTATTCTGACTCACCAGAACCAATTGGGTCACTTGGAACTGACACAAGTGCCAGCCTTGCCCTGGACTCCAGCACCCCAGGGAGATCAGAACTGAAGCTGACTCCTTCCAGCAGTGTCACTGCTTTGAACAGCATGCTGATAAAGCTGCCTACAACAAAACTGAGCTGCTGAAAGTGACTTTCTCATGTTCCTTTTTTTTTTTCCAAATATGACACTTGTGAGACATTCGTGCCCCAAATGTTCCTGCATTATTAATTTGTGATCTCTGACTTCATGTTTGATACAATGCAGAGAAGTGTATAGTCTATGCCAGTGGGACAAAACCCAAAGATTAATAACCATCTGAGCCAAAATGGTCCTTAGGTTTTGAAATAAATATTAACTCTAGCCAGCCCTATTACTGCCCTTTTAATCTCCAGCATAATGTTTGTATTCAACATTGCAGCACCCCCTGTTAAGCTTTTCTACCCAAGGCAGCACACTGATTCTTGAAGTGCAGACTATTTTGCAACCCAATTAGATATTATTTTCAGGAAATTTCCTCTGGTTGATACTTGGCTGCTCCGCCCTTTACAAGTTACTTTTTACATTGAAGGACTTGCTGTATGGTAGAATATATAATGTATTGTGTATACTATATTGCAATATAATGTAACGCTGGTTTATATCATATTATTCTAGATGCAGTACCTATGGCTGTACTAGGAAGAAACAACTGCAACACAACAGCTATATAAACATTAGCTTTCTGAGATCCATTATGTTCTAAAATAGAGCAAAGTTAAATATTTATTTCCCAGCTATTGATACTTTATAAGATGGTTGTAAGGGTCCATGGCTGCTGGGCATGCGTTGGAAATGGACACAGTGTTCCTTCCCCTTGCCTGTGGGGGAAAGTGTTATCATTATTCAGCCCTCATGACTCCACCTGCACTCAGCTCCCCACTCTCTCCACTATTTGTAGTATTTCAAGCATCCAATTAAAACATAAAGACAAAAGAGCTAAAACATCATCCCAGACAAATGCACTATTTTTCCCACATTTACTCAGACATGAAATTCTGCCTCCTGAAACTGTACTAACTCAAAACTGGTTCAACATGTCAAAATTTTAAAAGCCTATCAAAACTTTCAAGCTACTATTTTCTTTCCTTCTTCAGGAGTGCAGCATCTGCTACTGACTCATTGTATTCATAGTCATAGAATTAATAAAACTTACATTTCACAGTAGAGAGATATGAAAAAGCAACAAGAAAGCCATTCTCTAGGGGGGTGCTTTTTTTTTTCCTCAGGTAATTTCCTGTAAAACATAATGGCAAACAGTATACAGAATACACACAGGTGTGGTGAAAAAAATCATAGGCGTTTTTGTTTGAACTTTATTTGAGGTAATACTCATAGCTCATGTGTGGTTTGGAATAATGTAACCACCCAAAAAGCATGCGGAGAAAAAAATTGCCACTAGGACAGCATCTATTTTTATGTAAATTCTCAATGGTGCGTGGTATGTGCCGAGATAAAACAACACCTGAGATAAAACAGCATTTTTGTATAGGGCTTTGTAAACGAGGCCTTTCAACCAGGGTATTTACTCAAGGAGCTACTCTTTCCTTCCTTACTGCTTCCTAACTTTGTAAGCAAGCAAAAAGCTTTAGTGTTTATTATCAATGTGCATCTAAATTTCTATTTTTAATAGCTACCCTTAAAAATCAAAATATTTGCAATAAAGGAGAAAGAAGAGAAAAAACTTTGCACCCTGACATGTTATGAATGATTGTCTGTTTGAAGTCATTCAGAAATCTGCCCTGAAAAAGATCTATGAAATCAAAAGAAGAAAAGTAGGAAGAAGTGTAAATCAGGAAATAACTGCTAGTTAGAAAAGAAAACTTACAAACAGATTTTGCAGAAAAATACTATGTGAAATTGGTGCACTGATATTTAAATGTTATCAACATAATAGGTAACAAAGTCTAAAAGGCTGTCAGGCTTCTTTGTGTCTAAGGCTAGCTGTTGTACTTTCCTCTTGGTCAAATATCTTTAGGTCCACTGAACAGCTAAAATATCTGTATCCTTGTCTTTGTGGAGCCAATGTGAAAAGGCTTCATTCAGCTCAAGGCAGAAAGAAATAACAAGCATGCTGGAAGAAATGTTCAAAAGCTTTCAGGCATTATTACAACTTACTGAAAACTTCATTGCAGCTAGACAAAGAGAGGTGTCTTTTTCTTTACTGTCAATATTCCAAATACCACAGAGTGTGGATGTTGCATTTTATTAAACCAGGAGCAAGAAATAGTTCAACTAAAGCACCATTTTCTCAGTGGTGAAATATGTATTTTATAGGACATAGAACATTTCCTATGATTTCTAGGACATAAATGTCAACCTAGCCTTTTTATTACACTGATTGAATTTACTTAATGAGCTGTCCTACAATGGAATCTAGCCCTGCATTTTTCACTTGCTTCTGAAGGGAATTTCAGTAGTTAGCAAATAAGCTTGAGTCTAATCTGCTTCCGTCTGCAATCATTTTAAAAATGATGCTTGGCAAACAGCTCTGCATGGCTCTGGCTTCAGACAGAGACTGATTTCTCACACCGAGAGACAGGGAGGACTGAGAAGGCTGAGGAGCACATCTACATAACCCAAAGCAACGAACCAGCTCTTTTTATTGTCATGACACATTTGCAAACTCCCCGACGATGGCAGGGCCGGCTCCGGGAAAGCCGATTTTCCTGCATTGCCACCCAAGGGATTGAGAAAAGATTGTCAAAGGCAGGAGAGGAACTGAGGTCTTAATGTGCCTCCTCTTCACCGAGTCTTTTCCCTGGCTGAATAACAATGTGTCAAACAACCTCTGGGACTGATGGTAACCCATTAAAGCTGTGCTTTGAGGGTCAGTTGCTCACTCTTATGTCCTATAACACTGACAGAAGAAAGAAGTCTTTCTAGTATCTGATAGCAGCTGCCTGAAAGGTTTCAATCCTCTGCCAGACAGCCACTGGTAATACTGACAGTTATCTGACAAACAAGGAACAGCACTGATGAGGACACCTGACTTCTTCACGAAGCAGCAACCAGAGATAATAAAACAAGATTTTCTGTGCAGAGTGGTCGGAATCCGGGCAGCCTTGCCCGAGTTAATGCAGCAGTGGGGCCTCGGGGCTGCAGTCAGCCCTGGCCTGAGAAACACCCTTCCAAAGTTTGGGGGAGCCAGGAAAACCCCTCATACCAGGGATCTTCACTCGTTACATTTTCATCCTCAAAACAGCTTTTCTCTGGAGACACTGGCGAGCCTGCCCGTGCTCTGTGTCTGCTGTTCCCATACCCCCTGACCCTTAAACAAACGCATGCTACATTTCCCAATTTAGACAGTCTAAATACCAGCCTCCGCCTTGCCAGGGAGAGATAACCCGTGGGTTAGCAGCGGGGCAGCGCTGGAGCTCACCGAGCACTACACTGCTAATAATAACATGACTCCTCGGAGGGTTATCTCCAAAAAAACGCCCGGGCTGCGGTGGGCAGCCCCCTCTGCCGAGCAGCAGCCAAGGCTGCCCCTGCGGCCGGTACGCACCGACCCAGGCCGGGGGGGACACCCCCGGGGAAACGGGGCCTGTAGGGGGCTCTTACCAGGTACCAGACGCCGAGGATGATGGTGCCGGTGCGGACATGGCAGCAGAGGCAACAGCTGTTGGAGTAGAAGCGGGTCCAGGGCGAGCTCAGCATCTCCGCGGCTCCTCCGGGCTCCGCTCCGCGCCTCTGACCGCGCCGCTCCGCGGAGGCGGGACCGGGGCCGGGCTGGGGCCGCCCCTCCCGGCGGGCGGGACCGAGTGCGGGGGGAGCCGGCCCGGGCGGCGGCGGGCGGGACGAATCCCCGCCAGTTCCGCGGGTGGTGGCGGCACCTCTGCAACCGCGGTGCTGCATCCGACCCCCCCGCGCCCCTAGAAGCACTAACGCCGGCCACCCCACCCAAAAACCCCAGGGCACCGGAGCAATCAGGGCAAGGCACTGAAGGATTTCAAAATACAAAGTGGAGGGAGTTCCGTAAGGTGGCAGTTCGGCATGCGTGTCCCCGGCACGTCAGGGGTAGTGGAAAAGTGCCATTCAAGTGCCGTTCTCCCGGCGGTGCCCCCCACCCCTCCCCAGGCTGTGCCTGGAACCGGTGTGATGAGAGGGAGCCCATGACCATGTTGCCTGAGCAGAGCTTATAGCGATTCTTGACTGGCAAACCGATAGAAATAAAAATCCGTTTCGCTGTTAAAAAAAAAAAAAGAAAGAAAGTTAACATCGGCGGAGATCATGGAATGCTTTGGATTTGCCCCTACCTGTAGTTAACGCCCTGATGGTGTTGAGGGAAGCAGCATTGGGAGGAAGGGCCCAAAGCTGCATATTCGAGTACGGATGCAAGCAGAACCTAGACGTCCTACCAAGCAGCTTTTCCATATTTTATTATTTGATACTTGTATCATTCTGTAGAGGAAATAACAAAATTCTAACAGGAGGCTTGTATGCCTAGCCTGACCCTGATTTACTGCCACCAGTCTTGGCTTACTACCAAATCCCACAATTTATCATTAAGGTATAACATCGAAAATTACTCAAATATTTCCCTATATGGTTGCTTTTGGGCTCTTCTTTATTTCATACATCTACACAGAACAGGAACTCCAAGATAAAAGCTGACTTGGCATGAAGGAACACTTCTAACTATGCCTTATCCCTACTTGTAAAGCCACTACAGTAAATTATATTTAAAGTACTTTAAGTAGGAACTTCTGTAACCTCTGTTCTTAGCTTGTCGTTAAAAAACTTTCCAGGTTGGTTTGTTTGGGATTTTGCTGTTGCTGTTTTGAGTGGGGTTTTTTGTTTGTTTGGTTGGTTTGGTTTTTTGTGTGCTGCCACTTGACACTGAATTTATAACTTCTACTAGATTATGTGCATAAGACAAATACTGTATTTTCAAGATTCATATTCAAAAATTACACTAAAATTATGGTAAAATGTAACATCCATGTTGACAAAACAAACATTCCAGAGATCAAAGGAAAATCCCAAATAACATGATCCAGACTATCTCACCAATAACCTTGAGAGACCTCAGTTTTAATAGCAGAATGTAAGCATGTTAGAAAAACTAAACACTGTATGTACACCTTGCAAGGGTGTGTGGAAGGTAAAAGCATCTGCTTCATTAAGGTTATCTGATCAACGACCTGATATTTTCAAAGAAAAGGAGATAAGAAGGGGAAGTGATAAACAAAGACACAGACCTGGTGGACAAGGGACAATGGAGACAATGCCAAAGACCAAAAGTCTGCAGTTACTGATTGATGAGTCATTGAAGAGCTTCAGACGCAGCTTTGGAGACGGTCATCTGGACTTCGTAACTGATAAGAAGCGGCAAACAAGAGGAACATGAGGATTTTGGATATTCAAGGGGGACTTGTGGAACTCTGCAAAATGTAAGAAGGAATGATTAGGGGAAGGGGATCGGGAAGGACCAAAGGGGGATCAGACAGAAAGGGGTATAAAAGGGGTCAATGGTGTGCAAAGTACACTTGCCTGACTCCGCCCTGTGCCTAATCACCATTTCTTCTTTAATCCTTTTGTAACTATTTCTCTGTGTACTCTCGCTCTTCACACAACACATGTGGGGGCTGCAAGGAGTAAGTGCCAGCTACTGGGGGAACCAGCACGGGTGAGGCAGGCAAGGGGCTCAGCTCTGGTGGCTGGAGTGGGACTGTGGCTCACAGCCTGTGTGCCTGGGACTGACTGCTGGGAGGGGGGTTAAGAGTCTCTATCTGCCCCAAACTGTGCATGCATATATTATCTGCTTGCAAAGGTCAAGCAGAATGAGCTGGTCTCTACCTAGATCTTCTGTGAGTCCTACATGCAGGAAACACTGCTGAAGACAGCACCTTGTCTATGGCCATCTGTGTAGCCATCCCCATTGTGTCTTGTACCTGCAAATGGGAAAGCAGCAGCCACATCCATCAGCCTGGAGTGGGCACAACAAGGTGGGCTCCAGCAGCCAAGAGGAAGAAACCTCACGTCCTGGAGCTTCTGGAGGCAGCAGCCATGTATAACAGCCCCCAGCACAGCTCTCATCTCTGCAAGGAGAAATTAACTGTGTGTCTTCATTTGCTTATAGTTTCCCAGCAAGGGCTTGAATCTGGGTATCCTCAGAAGAAAAAGGAAGGAAGAAGGTGAACACTAATTACTTCAGAGCAGTTTCCTGTATACTTACTAATTTCAATTCAAAAAGCCTGATGGGGAAGATCAGGAAGCATCAGGCTTCATATCACACTCCTGATTTATAACCAACTCTGCAAGTTCAGAGAAGTATAACTCACAGGCAGAGTTTAGAGAAACTATGAAGTCCAATCTTCTCCTTTCTATTTTTGTTTCTGTGGCATACTACTTACTTTGCAGATGGAAGACTTAGTCCCTGCCTTGCAGCATTTGTAGTCTTCAGCTCTCATCATCAGCTGACGGCGCACAATCACAAGCACCGTGCACTTGCATGGGGACCCACCAGCTCTGGGTGTTAGCATTCAAGGACACATAACCACGGGCGTAGTTATATGCGGTGCTTTATTTCAGCGCTGGGAAACCAGGGGTTCGCACCCAAAGCTGGCTTCGACCACTGATTTGAACTTTACTACATTTATACAGTTTGGTTACATCCATATTCATTAGAGTTACAACGTGTATACTGCATATTCATAAGGTTACACAGTTATTTCACAATATCAGTTGCAACACCTTGGAACTACCCTAAGCATGCGCAGTGTCCTCTGGTGGTCGTTTTGGGGGTCTTCAGGATGAAGTAAGTAGTCTTCATCACTAGTGTACTTTTCACCTTTCATCACAGCACATGCGCACTCTTCACAAAATTATATAAATTCTTGGATGATAGTAAATGTACCTTCTCAGCACATCCTATCTTCGCGAGATAAGATAAGTACTAACTTTTAGTTCTCTAAAATATGAAACTCATATACAACCTGCATAGTTTTTAAGATAAGGTAAGAATCTTGGATACAGTTTGCGAAGCAAAGTGCAGCTAACTGTAACATGGGGAGACCCATCCACTGATCCCATCTCAGTCCCCTTGCTACAAGTTGTAGAGGCAAAGACATAGCCCCAAACTGAATTAAGACAAAGATATGCAAGGGGCAGTAAAAGTGGGGATGGTCACTACATAGATTACAAGCATGAGGGTCCCTGGGCTCCAATGCACAGAAGTCCATTTTTCTTGAAGAGACTTTGGCTGCTGCAAGTCAAGTGTGCAGCTTTCTCTGCAAAACCTGATCTGGAGAAGACTTGGCTTTCCTTCCTTGGCTTTGGCTTCTGAGCAAGCTCTTTGAAAGGAGGGTTGGCTGGTGGGACTTCGGCACCAGGCAGCAGTTTCGGCTGAAGACAGTTGCTGGCACCATCTTGGTCTCCTCCTTCCAGGCCTGATCCCAAACACAGCACCCCCACTCTGCTGCTGTGTGCCCCTCCACTGACAGCTATGCTGAATGGCCTTCACCAGCCACCACTTAGCAGAAGAGAATCCACTCAATGGAGCTATTACATGAACGTTTAAAGGCCTTAGAAGTATGCTGTTGAGTATGCATCAAGTGAGCAATTCAACAGAAATGAAGTCGTCACAAATATACAAAAATCAGTGCTTACTAATTTGTTTCAGAGCTGAGTGTTACCCTAGCTACAGAACCATAACCACAGCCTCCACAGTTCAAGCCTCCGTGCCATTCACTTTGCCTTATAAAGCAAACACTTCTTACAGAGATGGCTGTGAATCCATCATATCTGATCTTAACACCCAGAAGCAACCAGAATGGTGGAAGAACATTTAAGATGCATCAGTGACAGCTTCTAAACTGGAAGACACCTGAGTTTTGTCCAGGCTAATAATGGTACAGGACACACTTCGGAATATCATCTTTATACATCAGACTTGGAAAGGACCAATATTGCTGTCTTGCTCAGAAAGTTATATAAACTCAAGCGAATAAACAGCCTACACAGAAACACTTGTTTTGGTTGTGTTGAGGAAACAGATAATCTTTCCAGTGGGATCCATGATATGGTAAGACATTTTCCCAAGAAAACATCTGATTCTGAAATTAAACACAGCACAGGGTCAAAACTTGGCATACCCTTGCTCAGCCACAGGTCAGTGTGTAGGCTGTAAGATGTATCCAGAAGAGAAACGCAGACTGATGTCTCCCACCTTCCCCTCCTTACCACAGCAGAGCTGTAAATCACTGCAATAGTTTTGTACAGCCACTCCTTCCCCACAGGTCACCCTGAGGGCTCTGCTGGCCAGCTGGGGAAGGACCCAGCCCAGCTTCAGGTCATTGCTGCTAAAAAAATCCAGTATATTCTGTGTCCTGCTTCTGCTCTCAGCTACCCCATGTGCCCCTGTGATCTTCTCACTCCAGCGAGCAACTACTCCTGCCAGAAGATGCTCTGATCTGTTTGGCATTTTCTTGTGCTTTCTAGTGCTCACTAAAATGGGTTGCTGGTACTCCTCATCTCAACCTTTTCAATACCTATCTGAACAAGATTGCTTGAAGAGGACAGATGGCTCTGTACTCAGCATAGTTCAATTAGCCTTTAATAATTCAATTACACTATTGCCCAGCATTGCCTACAGAGCACATGCACAAAAGGCAACCACATCTTACGTTTATAGGATTAGGCACATGCTCCAGAGTGAGCAAAGAAGTTGATAATTGTTTTGTATTTGGCCAGGTTAAGACAAGATAAGAAAAGGGTTAAACATTGTCCAGAAACCAAGGTCTGCGTATTGTCCTTGGGCACACGGTGGTAACATTTGTAAATTGACTGTGATTGTAGTAGAGTGATTTTATGAGTCCAGGTTGTTGTTCAGCTTGCTTCAGAGCCTGTGTTTCAGAATGGCTGGAAATGACTCAGGTATTCAGGGCTACAGAAATATTTAATGCAACAAAGTTTAAAAACCACAGATACTTTCTAAAAAAAGTAACACTCCAATAAATGTCTGACGCTCTCTCTCTGCCACAAAGACCAGCCAGCATGCAATAAAATAGGACTGCTGCCACAGTTCGGAATGGGTTCAAGAGGTCATTCATTCTCCTGGTTTGTGTAAAAAAAATCAATGTGAGAACAGCCTTTTTCTCCAGCTTGTTACAACTCAGAATACATCTTAGCAGCCTATAAGAGAGTCATCTCAATGACACAGCCTGGTGTGCAACCACTTGCACAGAGATAGTAAAGTTCTCATGTCTCAGTACCAAACAATGGACAACATTTTTTTTTCTTTTGTTTTCGTTACTTTGTTTTTAAGTTCTCTTTTGACCTTCAAAAAATTGCCGAGAGAAATGTCTGGATCTTTTTAGCTCACTTCTGGGATATTTTGTCTTGCTTTGTGTTACAGAAGATAGTGATTCTAATCTCTTAGACAGCTGATATACTTACACATTTTCTTTATGGTAAACTGCTTTTGGAACTCTAGCTCTCTTGGGACACAGCTTCATAATTCTGTTTTAAAGTTGCTGATTAAAAAAAAAATCATTAAAATATTTGGATACATTGCCCTTGTAAATCAGAAAAGCCAAGAGCTCAAATGTTCTCCAAGAAAAACCTCACCTTCTTGCCTCCTTCCTTTTCCCCTTTTCTGACTGGAAAGCCTCTCAGTTTTGCTGTGAAGAGACAGGACTCACAAGAAAGCTGGTGAGCTCTGGAGTACATTGAGATCCAGCTAGCCCTTTTTTCTTCTGGCCTTGCCATTCATGCTGGCCTCACAGATTAACATTTTAGATGAGGAGAAACCATCTGTGCTACATTCACTGGAATTAGCTTAAACAATTACCTGATTATTTGACTGGCAGCAGATTTTCAATTTGGTAACATACTGGAAGTCTATCTTCAGTGTCAGAAACAATATGCTATCCGTGGGCTGCAGTCTCCTCAGAGGAGTACCTGTTCCAGCATAGAGTGCCTCCTTCCAAAAGTATGTGCACCATCATGTCCCTAACAATGCCTCCTTCCAAGCGTCTCTTCCATTTCTTCTCAGATGGCTCTTTCATGTCCCCTCTGTTTCTCTTCTCCCTTGTCCCTGCTGTTCTTTCTTAAGCACATTTGCACAGGCTCCCTTCACTGAAGTTTTAGTATGAAGAAGATATTTATACTGGTACTGGCTATTTTCTGGATATTTAACCTGGTACTGGCTGCGACCAGCACAGGGCACAGTGCCTTCACACACAGGGCCCCCTGCCACCAAAACCCTGCAGTTTATGCCCCATACATTTCACCCCTAGAACTAGAGGAAGGGGTCAGCACTATTACAAACTGAACATATGCTTACCACAGAGTCCATCCCTACTCCCTGCTGACCAGGCTACAGGGGTTAACGCCCCAGCACACTGAACAAGTATCTCCTACAGACTCCAACTCCTGGCCCTGCCAGATACAAAATCAAGAATATAATGGCTAAGCCATTTACTATATTTTAGAAAACAAACAAATTATTCATATGGTATGAGCGACAATCAAAACCACTGCTGAAAGTACCAATAGGCTCATGAACATTGTAGCAGCAGGGCTTCATCCAGACCTGAAGAGAGCAGTAAACAGTGGTCACCTGGTGCAGAATGGGCATTTCCTTCTTTGGGGAGTAAAATTACACATCAGACAGATTTGATCTCTTGCTCCAGTTTTGTTACAGAAGCAGGTTGGACCAATCTAGATATTGATTAAAATAATGTGTTTGTTAATTTTGAGCATTTGGATTGCTCAATAGAATAATGTTTGTTTAGTTTGCAAGTTCAGTGGATTTTTTTTTTTAAAGTACTAATGCAAGTTTGACTGAAGAGAACTCCAGTTAGTAAAAATGCTTATGAGACAAATACATGAAAGTAAAGTATATAAAGTCAAACAGAGTCTGAAAAGTACATGTAAAGATGGAGTATGATGTGTTAAAACAATGTTTATTCTTTGAAACTTTCTCACCTGTAGCGTTTCTATGACACTTACAAGTACCTTAGCAATAAATATTCTTTCTCCTTTTGCCTTGGGAAGTCTGTGAATTTCCATAACAAGTTTAGTTCTCCCAGCTAAACAGAGCTACTGAACTTTGGGCCTCACCTTATGCCCAGGGGGGTGGAAGAGCTTTGGCTTTTCCTGTCCTCTGGCTCAATGTGCCTGAAGACACTGAGAAGTAGAGACACCACTACTGATCTTGGCAGCTTGGTTCCAAATGTTATCAACCAAACTGGTAAGCGCAGGTGTCTTGTATCCAACTCAAACTCATCTCTTCCTCCATCAGGCTAATGAGCCCTTTAGCATCTCATATCCTAGTAAGTTCTACTCTACAATGAAGTCTTTTCCAAGTCTTTTTGGTAAATTAATTCTCTACTCATCAGATATTGCTTCCAGTCCATTAAGGATGTTTACTGCTTCTCTCACTATTGTGGAGGTCTAGAGAGTTTTGTGAAAGCCTTTAAAACTGCAGGCATCAGACAACAGTATTTATTTAATTGAAGGGCACAGTATCAGGATTGTAGCCCCCATTCCTCTTCACTACTCAGGTTCAAACATCCCAGGATTTACTCTTGGCTTTTTACTACAGAGACCCAGTGGAAGGTCATGCTTGGAGTTTTTTTGGTCTTTTGTCCTGAATGCAAACTGACTGGTACATTTTATCCATAGTCTGTAGCCAATTATAGAGCATGAAATACAGCATACGAGGATGAGATGGAGCTGTTGGATAAATAGGTTGTTGTGTTGCCAGCAGTGTCTCACTGCTTGCCAGATTGCTTCAGCAAAGGAAATGTCAGTGACTGTGTTTAATACTGTGTTGAGTTTGCGGTCAGAGAGGTCACAGGTCTTTGATTGATAGGAGAGACAGACCTTCTAAGAAAAGCTAATATATATCAAACAGTATTTACTTCCTTTTAGTTCCATTAGTTAGATTAGTTAATGTTTAATTTATGGATTCACTTGAGTATGGCTCAACACTGGGAACATTGCCAGATTTTATTCCCTTTTTCATTATGCAATTATGGGGTTTTTTTCCCTCTTCTTTTAAAAGCTCACTTTTTTTAAATATAGAAGAATATAGATATTCACCCCAGTTTTGGTCATCAAGCATGTTCTGTTTACATACTAGTTTGGATTTTTTTTTTTACTTATATCTTAGAAGTCATTATCATCTTGTCTTTTATTAACAATTTCAGTCTAGTGATAAATCATTTTCTTCCAACCTATTGAGAACCAACACTGATTTTTAAGTACAGTCAAGAGGAATTAAAACAACGCATCCTCCATAATTGTAATTTATTGCTGCCTGTAAGTTACACAGCAAGCACTTCTCAGTTTCAGATTTTTAGATGCTAGTCATGTTTACTGCTAGTCAAGCAGTAACTCACCACTTTACATGGGAGCATCCTTAGACTTTCCCCCAAATGCATTTTTTTAATTGTTTAGCACATTAAGCACCAAAAGCCTGAGCTTTGAGCTATCATCAAATTTCAAGCAACCGATTTACATTACCATAATTACTTTGAATACCTATGGAGTTATTCCTCTTCTCCTGCTCTCTTCCAAATTTGCTGGAGTCTTGAGCAAACTCCAGGGCATGGCACTCAGTTCTTCCCACTGGTGTTCACCACAGGCAGAGGTTTACCTTGGAGCTTTACTGAAACTTTTGGTCTCAACCATATTATTTTTTTCTATGCTAAGAAAAGCACTCGACTTTGTCGTAGTGTCACACCCTCTGCCAGTTTACCCATCTACTGCTTAGTTTGGAGTCACCAGTGGAGATCACTTGCTTGCCAGCTAAGCCTGGAGAACAGACCACAGGAGCTGGTGTCTTTATACTGTGAAAATGTCAACTGGGTTTGGCCTTTCAGCAGTCTGTCCTGAATCCCCTTGATG
The DNA here is from genome assembly GCF_964273445.1 of Streptopelia decaocto. NCBI lineage: Eukaryota > Metazoa > Chordata > Aves > Columbiformes > Columbidae > Streptopelia > Streptopelia decaocto. The sequence goes on from NC_138655.1 coordinate 24,037,451, forward strand.
GCTGACTTGCTGAGCACACGATAGCAATTCCAACACACCCAATACTTGCCTTTTTCTGCAGCCCATGCAGAGGCAAACTGCAAATACTGTACATGCACTGTAACACCTTTTGTATACACTGTCTATAACCACAGGTCCATAGTATGTCCTTCATGAAGTGCAGAGATACAGCATAGATGGATTTGTTACTTCAAGAGCAAGGAAAACAATTCTTTATGGTGCTGATGGTGCAGAAAGTTTAATTGGATTAAGTTTGTTCCAATTTATGTATCTTTTGTGTGTATTGGGGAATGCAGCTAGGAAATCTAGATTAAAAGCTACATGAGACTGAAGCTCTCTAGTACTGTATATTTTATATTATCTCTTCTAAAGAGAGATGGATCAAGGCTGCTAATGTTCTTCTAATTATAGAAACCAAAGATACTCTTGGCTTCTTTTCATCACAGGCTCCTCCAAATGTAAAAAATGTCCTCTTAGGATCCCTCATGCCAGAAGTAACACTGATAGTTTAAACCAGACGACTAATTTTTCATCCTCCACTTTGTATAGGAAATGGCATTACTTTGTAGAATTTACCAGTAGAATTTTACTGAAATAGCATAATTTGGCAACTGATCCTCAAGTGCAGTATAAATATAACTTCAAAAGCATGTGTCTTGCTGCTTTCTGCTGTGTGTCCCGATATAGGTTATCAATGTATATTACTGTAGTATGACTGTAAAGCATTTTATAGGCATGCACATCTGAAAACGTTTGATTATAGTCTGAAGAAACTTTGGGAAATGCTGATTGAGCCAACATTGCAGACATCTCCCAACTCACACTAGTATTCAGTAATTGGCAGATAAAAGCACAGAGAATGTTTAATTGCAATAACACAGAATTCTAACTCATTATCTCTGTTGCAACTCATTTAGTGTCAAACACCTCTGTACAAATCTTTGGAATGCAAGTGGCTTAGGCACAGCATACAGAAACCCCATCTCTGCAGACCAGAATGATACACATTTGTCACTTTGGAGAGCAGTACCTCCCATTTTATACTAACTCAGCATCTCATTCAGTCAATGTTCAAAGTGATTCTGACAGTGCCCCGAAATTAAGTCAGACTTGGTGGGGCCAGTCAGTTGGTATGTAACAGTACAGTGCCTTTACTATACATCCTGCAGCTTCCCTATTGCACACGTTTGTAGTGCAGTACCTAACACTGTTTGCTCAGCTTCTTGGCATCTGACATTTTTTTCAGTTCTAACATAAAAATAACTAACTACCAACATGACGTTCTCTAAAATCAAGTGTACTTTGAAAACGCAAATCTGTGTATTTTTCCTCTTCCCCTTTGATGTTTAGTCTATATAAGCCCTTAAAACACTTAACTGCCACATAGGACACCTTCATATTTGCAAGACAGTCAGCACCCCACGCTGAGTTTTTTTACCCTGCTGATGAAGACATCCTTAAAGCCCTGGCAGAACACCCTGCTGATAGCTCACTTCATTTGGAGCAGGGCTGAGCCACTGGTTGGCCATAAATAAAGAACAAAATTTGCAGTTTTCTCTGCCCGTTTAACTTGACAAAATATAATCTTTGAGGGGGACCACTCAGGAAATATTTGGAACGATTAAGTCTAAAGAGTTTAAAGTCTCAAACTGTATAATGTCCTCCATACAACTGCAACACAAAGTAGAAATAAAGCACTATGTGAAAGACAATGTGTGGTGCTCTCAAGAGATGTTAGCGTTACATTAAGTCTTCACATAAGAAAATGTGTTCCAGCACGATGTTCTCTGGCAGCACAGAGTGATGAATCCCAGCGGCATAGTGCCATTAAGTCAAGATTTGTACTGATGAAATTATTAATGCAAAGTGAAGCACTTGTGATCCTGCTTCCACATGTTGACCTTGTGCTGCATGACAGACATTCTACCTGAAAGTGAAGAGGTAAAAAGCTATTTTCCAATGTGACACACACAACTTCTGACCAAGTTTGCCATAGCCTTGCATAGTATTTGCATGATGTGGCTGCAGAAATCCAAAACACACAACAATCCCTGGGTAAGTAAAATCCCCCTCTCAGTCACCAACATACCAGGCTTTAGAACCCTTCAGTTATGCATCTCTGTCTCAGCCTACAAAGTATTTTTTATATTCAAGGTGGTACAAGTGTTTTATCATTACAAAAACAAATCTGTTGTTCTGCATGCCTACTAAGAACTCACAGTAAAAGACATTCTCTTAAAACATCATAAAGAAGTTCCGTGGTTAACAGCATAACAGCAGGCTGCATGACTTGGATGACTTTGAACTGCATCTCCGTAGTATACGAATATAAAATAGCACAGTATTGATTTCCCAGCTCAGTTCTACCAAGTGCTGAGCATCCTGAGCGCATTCCAGAAAAGCACTTAGATGTGTTTTACTACTACTGTTCAAAAGTGCTCAGTCCCTAGGTCCAATCTGAGTAACATTATTTTTGTTTATGAAAAAGACAGGCTTTCCTTTTTTTTTTTTTTTTTTTTTTTAAATTAAGTCATCACATTAGTTCAGAGCAAGCAGCTCTTTGAATGTTTCTCCCTGGAAACTGCAGAAAAGAATTTCAGCAAAAAGGGAGAAAACATTTCAAAGCTCTGCTATAAAAATTGAGAATTTTTTTAAGTTTTAAAAATAATTAGCCAGGCATGACTGTGACAGGGAAGGGGGGGAAGTTATGTATGCAAAAGGGAAAAAAAAAGTTAAAATAAAGTGTGAAAGTCTCATATTAATGTACATATTAACCCCACTCTACCTAGCGCACAGACATGACTTGGAAATGCTGGAGAGGCAGCTGCTGCAGCTGTTGCAGAGTGTCGGGCGGTTGGGCTGCATGAGCGCACGAGTCACCGCACAGTCTCAGTTTTGGTTCTTCTTGAAGAGGCTACTCAGACCGTGCTGGCAAGAACAGAGAAAGAGATTGACCTGGAAGTGTTTCAAAGAACTCGAAAGATTCCAGCTTTACAGCCAAACTAAAGGCCAGCACAACTAAGAGACAAAAATGCAACAAAATAATTCAGGAGTCAAATGAAAGGTGATGCTAGCACGGCAGGGTTACTTGTAACAGATCATTTGAAACAGTCACCTGAAGTAGCTGCCCCATCCTAAACTTTCCCTGGTAAACCCAGTTGGGCCAAGACTACAGTCTTCGTTTCACCAAATTTACAGGTTGTGTTCCACTCCCCCCCCACCGCTATCAAGAAACTAATACCGATGGATTACATTCTTCTGTAATTCAGAAGCACCTAGACAGTCTGGGTGGTTATGAAAAGGACACTCTTTAACACTGCATTGCTCTAAAGCAGTACAGTCTTTGAAGGAGAACACATGGACCTCCCAAAGTCTCAAAAAAACCTCAGGAGAAAGCCACCTTCATAAGCACATGCAGGATTTGATTGACACAAGACACAACCGTTGAGATATGTTTTATGCATACCATAGAAAAAGCCCGGGTAGCAGTCGTATGGAATTCTATAGAATTCTGTGTTTTCTGATGGTAATTTTCCTGCATTCAAACAATATGGAAGCATAACTGGCCAGCTAAAGTACGGCTTTTGTTTTTGCTTTTTCTTAAAAAGGAAACCCTATTTCATTCAAATGTAAACCCATTTTTTATGCTTAGTCTGAGATATCTCCTAGAGAGTTAAGGCACAACATATAGCTCCAAACTCACTGGGCACAGAGGGGGACTCATCACTGTGTTACCTGGCAAAAGAGGTGTCTGTATGAGGAACATTTGCATCTTTCAACTTGCGTGGATGAGAGCTCCACAAAGTTATCTTAAAAGCTTTTTTGTTTGTTTGTTTCTGAGATTGGATAAAGATCTGAAAGGGAAGCTCTAAGGAAAGCATTCTGGCTGCAAAAATAGGCTTGCCAATTATGTTTTGACACTGGTATATGTTAAGGGAGTTTATTTTCCCTAGGTTTTCCAATGCAGAAACTCAGGCACGGATTCCAGAAATTCTTCTAAAATAAATAATTTATTTGCAAGGTACCGCACAGAGCAACTTGAGCTGGGTGCCTCCTGAAGAGGGACCCTCAGCAAAGGAAAACTTGGGCAAGTATACTTCCACAATCCAAGCCTTCACCCCCCACATGTCACTCCAGGCCAGTCGCAAAATTAGAGTCTGGGGTCTCCCTGTTCTTCATTGGATCTCTTAATTTTCACCAGATGGGCCATCAATCAAAGTCCTGACCTTCAGCTTGCAGAAATTATGTTAAGCAAACTTATGCTAAGTGAATGCTACATAAGCAGTTCCTAAACAAGTTCTATAAGAAGCAGTATACCAAATAATTCGATAAGGCAGTCTATTCCCTAACCAGATACTTCAAGCTTACAGTCAGGAAGAGATTACATTGCCAGTCACAGCTTAATTGTCAGTTTTGAATAAGCAAGATGATGGATGGAGAATGAAGAAAACAAGAGTTCCATCATGTGCTAGGTCCCTGAAATACCTCAGCTCCCAAGGCATGGATTATTATGGATACAAGCAGTATCACTTATTTCAAGCAGCCTTGCTTTTCCCAGACAAGCACGAAGCAATAGTGGTTGACATCAGCACAACAACATTTGGGAGCCTTTCAGGAGTTGCATGTGTGCAGATCAAATGACAAAAATGGTGAGGGGGCTCAGAGGAAGGGAGAATGAACTAAACAGCCTGAGTTCCTCTCAGCCTTTTGTAAGGTAATTCTTTTACTTTTCAAGGCAATGAAGAAAAGTTAAATGAAATACCTAATCACAGTGTATACAAATAGGGAATTCATATGGGGAATAGCTGTTCATTAGCAAACTAATTAATTTTCCACTTTTAGTTACTTAGTTAGTTTGAGCTATAAATAAGGTAACTTTAAATCAAGATTATTTAACTCTTGGAACCAATCCAGTCTGTAGCTTTTCAGAAATTGTAATGTCAGCTTCAGCATTGTCTCTCCCCTGTTCAGAAAGATGCTGCCTCGCTTCCAGTAACCAGATCACAGAATACCAGATTGGAAGGGACCTCAAGAATCATCTGGTTCATCTTTTCTTGGCAAAAGCATGGTCTAGACATGATGGCCCAGCACCCTGTCCAGCTAAATCTTGAAAGTGCCCAGTGTTGGGGAATCCACCACTTCCCTGGGGAGATTATTCCGACGGTTGATTGTTTTCATTGTGAAAAATTGTCCTGAAATCTCCTCAAGAGTAACTTGTATTCATTACCGCTCGTCTTTACTGTGTGACTCCATCTTCTTTGTAGCCACCCTTTAAATGGTGATAAGGTCTCCATAAACCTTCTTTTCTCAAGGCTGAACAAGCCCAGTTCTCTCAGCCGTTCCTCATATGGTGGGTTCCCAGCCCTTTGATCATCTTTGTGGCCCTTCTCTTGACACCCCTCCAGCCTGTCCACATCTTTTTTGTATAACAGGGTCCGAAACCAGACACAGTATTCCAGGTGTGGCCTGATAAGTTCTGAGCAGAGTGGGATGACTTATGTCTCTGTTGTCCCTTGTCGATGCAGCCCAGCATCCTGTTGGCTTTCTTTGCTGCAGCAGCACACTGTTCACTCCTATTGATCTTGTTGTCTACCAGGACGCCTAGATTCTTTTTCCACAGAGCTGCTCCCCAGCCAGGTAGATCCCAGCCTGTGCTGCACTCCTGGATTATGTTATTCCATCTGTAAGACCCTACATCTGTCCTTGTTGAAGTGCATAAGGTTCTTGCTATCCCAGTCTTACAGCCTATCCAGGTCATCCAGCAGGGTGGCTCTCCCTTCCAAAGTGTCCACTTCCCCACTCAGTTTGGTATTACCAGCAAACTTCATCAGGGCACGCTTGATCCCATCATCCAGATCACTTCTGAAGATGTTAAACAGCATTGGGCGCAACATCAATCCCTGGGGCACCCCACTCATGACAGCTTGCCGGTTTGAAAAGGAGGCACTTACCACCACCCTCTGGGTGTGGCCTACCAGCCAGTTCCACACCCACTGCAGAGACCACTCATCTAGACCATAATGCATCTTTAGGAGGAACACGTGGAAAACCATATCTAAAGCACTGGAGAAAGAGGTAAACAAGGTCCACTGCTCACCCCACATCAACTGAGCATGTTACTTCATCACAGAAGGTGATCAGGTTTGTCAAGCACAACTTGACCCTGGTGGCTCCTTGCTGGCTTTTCCTAATCACGCGCTTCATTTGACCTATGATAGCCCCCAGGAGGATTTTTTCTGTAAGTTTCCCGGGGACTGAAGTAAGACTCACAGGCCTACAATTTCCTGGATCCTCTATTAAGCCCTTCTTCTACTCTTCTGGGACATCCCCAGATTTCCATGACTTCTCAAAGACTATGGAGAGCAGCCTCACAACATCAGCCACCTTTCTTAACGCCATGGAGTGGATAGTGTCAGAGCCCACCCATTTGTAGCAGTCGAGTTCCTGTCATAGTTCCTTTACCAACTCTTCCTTCACCGATGCCAGGTCTGTGCTTGTGTCAGCCTGGATTTCTGTCCCCACAGCCTGGGGCCCAACAGTGCTGGTAGGCAACAGTGACAGAAGACTTGAGAACCTCTGCCTTTTTAGGGTTGTTGGTGACTAATTCACCTGTGCTGTTTAGCAGCAGGCCAGCTTCTGTTTCTGCTTCTTGTCTGTGTACCCGGAAAACCCTTTCTTGTAGTCTTGACATCTATGGCCCATTTCAATTCAAGCTGAGCTTTAGCTTCTCTATCTCCGCAGTCCCTGGCACTGCCCTTGCAGTTCTCAACAGGTATTTGTCTGGTTTTTAATCTGTGGTACACTTCTGTTTTGGTTTTGCAGACTCAGAAGCTTGCAGTTAAGCCAAGGGAGGGTCTCTTGCTCTGCCTACTTCCCTTACCTTTAAAGGGGATGAACTGTTTTTGTGCTTCCAGAAGGCTTTTGAAAAGCTCCCAGCACTCAATAGCTCCTTTATCCCCCCTGGAAGCTTCTCACAGAATCCCACTCCTCTCAAGAAAACTCATTCTGTAGTAATTTCAGACATGGCTGCAGGTATTTTCCACACACAATAGCTACCTCTGTGTACGGGAGTAAAATGAAGGTTACCAATCTTTCATAACGCCTTTGTAGACTTCTGAGAGCAGAAGCAAAGCTTGTACATCCCTTTGGATGTACACTCAGCCCTCAAAAGCAGAGGGACCATCAGCTGATACAGCTCCTATTCTTTTGGCTAACTGGCTAAGGCCTGGCCCCGTCCAGGGTGCCTCTTCAAAAGACACATGCAGGCCTGGCTGTCCAAGAGTGAATCCAAGCTACAGTGTCACATCAGATAGAAGTTATTTCCAAGCCAGAGCTTCACTTACATGACTTTATTCTTTAGCTCCGTAGGTATGGATTGTCGAGGACATAGCATAGCCACAAAGAACAAGCTGTGGAAGCCTTAGTCAGAATGACCTCTGAAAACAAAGATCTCAGTAACAAAGTATTTGTTTTATATTTCATCAGATACTTGAAATAAAGAACCGCTTAACTCCAGGTTGGAGCAGCTAAGTGGAAACACTCTGCTTGTGAAAGACACAGGGAACCCTCTCAAACTAGTTAGTGTTAGGAGCTCATTGTGGTGATCCAGTTCCAAGTGGTCCATGACATACCTTCTGCCATGGCCTGAATTAGAAATACTGACCCAAGTTAAGACGTTGCTTGATGCTACAATCAGGATAGAAAATGCACTTCATTTGAGCTGCAGATGTTCCTAAGCATTTTTTTTTTAAGAGCACTGTATGAAACCAAGAGTTTCATGTTAAGAATTTCTGGAAAATTGCATTTAAATACACCAAAATTAAAGACATCATAATCTCAGAAAAGCAACTGATTTTCAGTGAACCAGAAACCTTCAGCTTAGTACAACCAACCAGATGTTTAAAAGAAGTTTGATAGTTTCTCAAACTGAAGGGACCCACTATAGAGACCATTTTAGCAATTCAACTAAGTTTCAATAGGAACAGTGATACAGGAAACAAGAATCCTCTCCTCCCTGACAAAATACAACTTCTCCCATGTCATTCCCAACTAACAGTAGCTCTGTCAGTCCTGCAGGGAATAAAACCCATGGTGATACTGTACCACTTTAGGTTAGGAACTATTGGCCATGCAACTCCTTCCCAGTCCTTCTCCCACCCAAATTCACTCAACTGATGCTCTTAGTTCTTAAAGCAACTCACCCAGCATTTTATCAGTAAAACGATTTTAGCAGTGTCTTTTAAGAAGTGTATTTTTTTCCTTCTTCCATTTACAACAGAACAATGAAGGAATCTTTCAGTGCTCACCCACAAGAGCACTCTGTCCTTCATGGGTAGTTGGTGGTTGCCAGAAGGAGACTTGCAGGTACAAGTGGCTGCAAGAGACCTGCAGTTTTTTAACAACTGAAATCTTGGCTGGCAACCAACCCGAGTCACTTAAAGGCAAAGCAACTGTGATTAATAACAGCTGAAAGTCTACTTACACTAGGTACTCTGGTGGCTGCACCTCTCAAAAGCCTTACTCACAGGACAATCCCATGGCTAGGAACTATTAATAAGGCTGTTTCCAATGAGATACAATCCAGTTACAACACAACAGTACTAGAAGTATTTCTATAAAGTTTGAAATGTTTTTAATATGTACATTCTTAGTAAATATTAGAGTAGTGCTTTTCTCTTGCACTTCTTTAGGCTTCTAAAAGGGCATCAGAAATACAGTTTTCACCCCCCAAACCAATGCACAGTTGTTACCTTTGTAACAAGCACATATGAACTCTGTACACCTTCCCCTCCCCACAAAAGAAATAAAAATATGCCATGAATATCCAATTATACATCATCACACGTTTAAATTACGCATACAAATAATTCCAGAGTATTTAGAAAAACCCAATATATTTGATTTATGAAACCATTCCATGCATTCAACAACAACAAAAACAAAACAAAAAAAAAAAAAAAGAAAAAATGATTAACCTTCTTCAAATGGTATTTTCTCTTTCTATCCAAGTACCAAAGTCTGGATTCAGTGTATCATTAAGACTAACAACTGCTTGAGTCATAGAAACATGATACATAGATAACCAAGTTTCTATTTATAGACAATATGCTATACAGTTACTGCCTCTTTAATGAGTGTCAAATAAAGCAAGTTTTGCTTTCTAGGACATTGAAACTGTACATTAAGAAAACACTAATGGTGCTGCTAAATAAGTAACAACACTTGGAAAGGAAGGCTATGTATTTAGATGGTTCTGCTTAGCAGTAGCAGTTATTAGGAGGGTTCCTATGTTGTTTAATAGTTTGTTTCCTTTTTTTTAATTTTTTTTTTTTTTCCAGGATGACAAGCCATTTAAAAGCTACAGCTCACTAACCCAGCAATATCACCAATTTTATCTTCAAGAGGAAAAAAAAATTATGCAGCAGCAAAAGCTCTTGGGGTCAGGCTCTCATTACCAAAAAATCTTAATATTTTCTACACAAGAGGCTCATAGCACAACATACAGATTGGAAACAGACATTTCAGACACACATTATAAACCTGAATTCAAAGGGTATTCTTTTAAATCTTTACTATGAAGATGACAAATGATAATATTATTTACATGCAAAGGACTCTGCATGGTTTGGTAATATCCTACTTTTGTGTTTGCCTTAAGATACTCCTTGAAAAACTACACTTCAGTTCTAAATTTATTTTACATAAATCTTGGCAGGTATCAATCTCAGGCATTACTCCCCTCCCAGTAAATAAATCAGTACTGTCAATATGCTCAATTTATTTTAACAAATCAATTTAGAGTGTCACATGTTCCTGATACACAGGGGTTAATACCTGTGTTTAACATCCATTTATTAGGAAAGCTCTCCATTAGCAAGGTGCATTTTCAGTACAATTAAAACCAGCTTGAGGCATTAACTATTGTTGCCTTGCAATACTGTCAAACTGCAGTCCAGTACAGTAAGAGTACAAGGTTGTTGATCAGTACCATGTGTTACAGCTGTTAACAGTTCTGTTTGTGCCACAAAACCAGAAATCAATCCTTTAAAAAAAACAAAAAAACAAAAACCAGAAAACTTGGCTCTTCTTTAACTGAATTTACCAGGTGATGTTAATTACCATCCTTATCAAACAAAGTTTTGTAAAGGTTATTTACAGTGTACATGGCTGAGCATGCACCTTACAGACACAAACACATCTGCCAGTTTGATACCATGTAGTTACACAGTGCCTGAAAATGACAACACATCTGAAACACCACTTTAATTAACGGTTTCAAGTGGGAAATGGTCTTTATTTTACAACAGCTATACTTGCATGAATTTTATTTTTTTTATATAAAAACACTAACTCCTGTCCAGAAGTCTAGACACATTCTACATACTACAGGTTAAGGCAGTAAAAAAATGTGTTCCTGATAACTGGTCTTGACAATGTCAATTAAAGCTGTCTGAAGCCACTCCAGTTCTCCAACAGATCTTTGAAACCCCAAATAACTGGTGAGGGAAAAAAAAAATCACTTTGCTTTCTTCAGAGTTTTAGTAACAGAGAATAGAACAGAAGTGGGTATGGTAAGTTTAAAAGCGTTAAAGGAAGGGAACATTTGATTTCAATTCATTCCGTAAGTTTAAAAGCTGAAAGAATACAGTTTTAGATGCGAGTCTGAATCAACCGAGAACCGTAGGGAATTAAGGAGAAAACCGATTTTATGCACATTACTGCATTCTTAAAAATATACTGTTATCTTCAATAATTCAAGTAAGGTAATAGACATTATCAAAAATAACTTCATGAACCATACTCAAGTTTCAAACCACATTCTCAAACTTTTAACCCAAAGCAGTTTTGTTAACTTCATATAATAAACCATGAAGGTCTGACTGTACAAATGGTTAATGATTTGCACTTGTGATTCCTGCAATAGCTAGCAGACTTGCTAACCAAGTTACTGTAAAGATATGGCAGATTATGTATTTAATCAAAGCACTTTGATTTAGGCATGAAACAAATTCGAATGATTGACATTCTGTGCTTCTAATGCATCACTCATAAGAGAGGCAAGAAACACCCACTATTTGTACAGACAACTGTTTTTACAGAAAATCCTTCCTCGAAATCAATCTTATCCGCAGCTGTAGATGAGAGTATAATCTGTTGTAAACAGGGCACTGTGTTGTAAAACCAGTTCGTTTGTTTAATTAAGATCTCTCTCCAAAAGTTGGAAAAACAGACTCTTCAGAGTGTCTTTCAAATGTAGGATGTTCTGTTTGCTATACAATACTTTCCTTTGATTCCTTTTTAAAGATGGTTGTGTTCACAGCAGTTCTGTTTTTAAAAATTGTTTGAAATTTATATAAAATTCTGTACATGTTCACAAATTATTGCATAAACAGCATAATCTTCATGACAATATTCAGTAACACACGTCCATCTCAGGAAGTTCACGTTTCCCTTCTTGCTTTTTTCTTCTTTTTAACTTGTTTGGGCGATTCCCAGCTTTCTTCAGACTTCGCTAAAAACAAAACATAACTACAGTGTTAGGACTGAGAAAGTTTACACAGAATTGACTTCAAAAATACACCTCATATTATTATAAAGTAATTCAGGAAAACCTACTAATGGGATTTTTGAAGCAGAGTTATATTTACCTGCATCTACCACGTAGTCTAATTAGAAGCGCGTCTAAAGCAACACCTGCTAATTTCAACCTACCTTTTTATACCACAAATACACAGAATGATACACACGAAGGTCATTCATTTTGTAAATGTATTATTTACAATAGAGTCATTATTTTTTGACTAACTGGAAATCATGCACATGTACAAAACTGACACTAAATATTCACTCTTCTAAGATTACACTGTTTCTAACCACTAAATAAGTTACGATTTATTATTAAAAAAAACCAATCAACCATGTAAATATGCGGTTACATGGAATTCGTAAATAAAGAAGCACTATTTTATTAAAACAGATTGCCATAAAACATGCTGGCTGCAAAAAGTGGTAAATCGAGTAAAATATTTGATATGCTGAATATAAGAGATGTTCTTTCAATTGCTGAGGCATCAATCAGTTACAAAAGCCTTCATATTTTAGAGGCAGAACAAAAAGTTGTAAGTTGATACATAGACTTGAAAGATTCTGCTGTTTAATATATTCCAAACTAGTAAGTTAATTAACACAGTTCAGTGAGACTAATACTATGAAATCATATAGTTTCCAGTGCAGTCATTAAAAACTGCTTCAGTACTTCAACACTTAGTCAGGAACTTTTAACATAATGTCAGTATTTATTAAGCTCATTAAAGAGTGTAATTCAGACAACTCTTTTGCCTTTCACATCCCAACTTCCCTTCTAATTTTTCTGTTTTACTGGGTGAATACTTCAATATAAGCACTTTTGATGAGTACAGGAGAAGGTATGTCTGACATCTCTGGGCACAGCATATTTTTAAAAAGCAGCATACCTGGAGCAGTTCAGCCTGAGGTACGTGCTGTTAGGCTACAACAAAAGCACATCACCCAATAGCTTTCTGCTCCTATATTAGCAACTGTTTTCCTCCATGATTACTACATTTCATGGAAGCATATGGGAAAAATATGCTAATGAGCTAAGCTGAAAGGTCAAAAAACCCCAGTAGGTTGAAAACTGTGTTGCTTGGATTTTTTTTCCAAATTTCTGGTAGCTAAACATCCTGTCAACTGCTATGTTGGTACCCATCCACTGAAGAATGGCAAGCCAGCCTTTGAAACACTGTTGGCAGAACTACTTAGTCGCAGCATAGAGCTCCAGTCCTGATGGTGAAGAGTACATCCAGATGTCTGTCAAGGACTGGACAAGGCCAACAGACATTTTCAGCCATTCAAGCATTACAAAGCCAGTTTTTCCTCACAGTGAAAACACATCTGCCCAAGTATTTAAATGAAAGCAAAAATATGGCAAGATATATAAATGAAATACATATGTACGTGATTACGGCACTCTAAACCTAACCTCAGGGCAAAGCATTCTGACTATATACGCTCTATGGGAAGAAAAAAAAAAAATACACCCTGAATTCAGATGGATGAATTGTACTGAGAGGTACTTACTCTGTGGAGGAGGCACACTGTTTTGCTTAACATTGGAGCTAGATACATCTGTCTCTTGCAGCATCTGTGGCACTTGGGAAGCGATCTTGTCAGACTCGCTCTCTGATACAATTACAGATGGCTCAGTAGAAACAGCAAGCGAAGGAGCCTCCTCAGGCTATTTGAAAAACAGAAAAGAAGTTTCCAAAAGTTAGTAAGTCATACAACAGTAAAACACTCTTACACAGTGTTATTTTGGGAGTATACTTAGCAGATGCTGGAAAGAGGGCATTGAAAAATTCAGCCAATATTAAAATCCTTCAAAATTTAAAATCAAGGCTACAAGACTATGACTGCCATCTAGTGCCAAAACTCCTAGTTGCGTACAAGCAAAGATAAACCACACAAATTAATTATTCTTAAAATACATGCATGGCATGCAAAGAAAGCGATAACAATCTAAAAATCACTAAGATCCTAAGAAGATTATAGGATACATATTCAGAAGAGATGCAAGATAGTGACATGTTTGCATTTGGTTGCAAAGCAAATAGGTCCAAATATGCAACTCAAACAACAAATTTAACTTTTATAATATTTAGAAAGCACTCGTAGTCATTTGTATCAGGTGCTTAAAACACTCTGTATGCTTATGAGAATAACAGATACTTGTGAGAGCAAAGTATTTCAGTGGAAACTACTGTAGGAACAACTACCAAGTGAAAGATACTGCTGGTATTTTCCAATTATCCAGTCTGTTTTGAATGTTCCCACTACAGAGACAAGATGTAACTGTAGCTTACTGTGTAGCACTTACTGGAATTAATGTACAGAAGTCAAAATGCAAAAAACATTTTGGCATTCCAATAGGAGAGCCAGAACATAAAAAAAACCCATATGATGCCACAGCAGGTAAACTACTGACAAAAGGCTTCGAATTAGAAAATAGTGTCTTGGTCTAGCAAAAAAACCCCCAACTTCAGGATGTTATTAAGAAGTCATTGCTGCAGTTGTGTCACAACAGCCAGGACCTGGAACCATCACAACAAAACAGTGAAATCTACATCCAGTCCTTGACGTGGACATACACATACCCTACATTATAGTCACCAGTTTGTACTGTTTCCATAAGCATCTCAAAAATTCAGTCAGAACACACAAAAGAACAAAATTATATACTTTAACTTCTCTTACTAATCATATTATACTGAGCAAGAAGTTAAGCATCTTTTATTAAAAAAAAACCACCAACACATCAAAAAACAAAACAGCAAAAAAACCCAAGGCGTGAATTTAGAGGGTAGCAGTTCTCTAAGCTTTCATGAATAGAGGAGTTTGCTGTGCTGTTACACATCAACTGAAAAAAAAGTTTCTTTAATAACTAGAATGGCAATATTTCTCTTAATCTACTGCAAATATAGTAATCTTGACTTTTTTTTTTAATTAGCAACCATGCTTATAAAATGAACTCCCATCCTATAGGATTTTCAAGCCTAGCCAATTGTAATGTCTAATGGTTAGCTAGCATTACCTTCATAAATACATGACAATACATAAGTACGCTAACAAGATGGATGTGGCCTCTCAAACAGAAGCACTTCAGGCTCCTAGTTGTGCAAGGTAACTGATTCAGGTCACTGGTATCACAGTTTTGTTAGCACAGAGTCACTCTCTACCTGCAGGTAAAGCAACTCAAGATTTACGTGGCATACAACTGTCTCAGATTGAGTAACAAACGTAGCAGCTTGAATGTTAAAGCACACAGTGCTACTCCAAAGATAACAGCACAGGTACATCTGGACATTTTTCCAAATAACATACTTATGTCTGAATTTTGGATGAAAGGGGATACAGATACCAAACATTAAGAACTGGGAACTACTCTTTGCTAGGGTATTCTGTATTAACCAATCAGTTCAGAAAGGAAACCTGAAACAACAAATAAAGTCTATTTGATAATACAAATAGCTATATACATGATGCTACTATTTATTAATGAAGTAGTGACTTGTAAAACTGTTACAAATGAAGGATTTTCAACCTGTGCCTCCTGATAAAATGTCACAGATTTCCACACAGCCCAATGTATAATATGGGAAAAATATTATCACCAGATGAAATCCAGAAGTGTTCAACATGCAGCTGTTTCTGATCTTTATGAGGACGTTCTGGATAATAACTTATTTGTACTCTAACACCAGTTTATTTTTCTTCATATTGCGTTCTCATGTTTTAGAGCATTTGCTCAACACCAGCTTACCTACCTTGGAAACTTAAGTCAACCATTTCACACATGGGTCACAGACTGCAGAACTTTTTGGAACAGCCAAGTCAAACAACATCAAAATGCACATTCGCACGTGTGGAATTACAATAAAGCTAAATCTGATGGCAAGGAGCCTTGGATAAAGACTGACAGACCATCTGCATTGTCAGATACAACAATTCACTAATTGTCCTTTTTCAAGTCCAACTAACTTCCAGTGAATGTTGTTAATAATAGTTTTGTTTGTCCTTTGCCCCCACACCAAGTTTAACAATGACTATGTCCTGTTTCACAGAACACAGCTATATAGGCACATATGAACAGATTAAATTTAAGACTCAAGAGGAACAGGAGCACTCAAGCCTCCATATTTTAGTGCCCAGCACAGGTCTACATCTGAGTCGATGCCATCAAATCACCAAGGAAGTTTGGTATGGTTTTAAAAACTAAACAGTTGAGCAAAGTCCACTGAAACTGGGCTGATATTTTGGCAGTGCTGACAACTTGTGAGAAAAAAATAAAATATCTAACTGCAGATCAAAAGAATCATTATATGTACCTGAAAAGTGTTTCTCAAATAGATTTAGATTTCTAAGCAGCAAACAGGATGCACCAGTACACCTCTTTCTGGACGTCAAATAAACCACCTTGATGTTACAATCCAAATGTGAGTTTTCTGTCTAAACATTTTCAACTATGGCTTCCAACACAAAATAATGTATTTGCTTTAAAGCTTTTTTTTTTTTTTTTTTTTTTTTTTTTTTTAAAGTACACACTTCCCAGAATAAAGCCACTTGCATACATGGCTAGATACCTCTTTTTTTCAGATACAGCTTAAACAAACCATCCAACCAACCAACCCACAAACAGACAAAAAAACCTTTGCACTAGTCAAAATAGGTGGCTGTTGCTAACCTTGAATAAAGGTTGAACTGAACCTAAACTAAATAATTATAGTAAAAGCTTTACTTCAATGTAGGATATTCAGAATAAGCTGGGAGTATGTCTTCATGTGCTTTTCAAAGCACATGTTCTCAGTGAACACTTTCTGTACTTTTCCTTTGGTGATCTGCAGCCTCTCATAAAAGATACCACTCTAATATTTTCATGTGAATCTTAAGGCGTCATTATCTTTATAAAAAAATGCTTAGCAATTAAAAAGTTCAACTCAATATCCTGACAGATACTCTGCAGTACCAAACTGCTGTCTCACTGGTATTGTTCACTCTTCATGGAACACAAAACCAACAGCACTAGAAACATTAAATACTTCTTCCTACAATGTGACTCTTGTAGGATAACAGTATCTAAAAAGGTTGCTAGTTGGAGAAAGATTTAAGAGAGTTCGTATTCTCTAGAATATTTGTTTCAAAGGTGAGCTGAAGCAAATGCTCAATTAGTGAATTGGTTCGAATAAAAACTGTACTTATTCAGTCATTAAGCTCAGCACAGCCACTAAAAATCAAATTTTAGACATTTAAGTCAGAATATAATTAGTTAGTAAAACTTCATTCTGTTGCAATGAAACATTAAAAAGTGCTATTAGTTCTCACCCGGGCCTATTAGTTCTTATTTCCAAATTTCAGTGTTGTAAACTACTACTTGAATATTCAAACAATAAAATAACTTGACAGTCATGGAAGTGATTACTGATTTCAAAATACTGCTTTTCAGAGAACACATCCTTTTTAAAACTCCTAAGTGACCCACACCTAAAATTCAGCCTCTCAATCACCTTTTTATTCATAAATGTATAACCTGAAGTAGTATTCTTACTATCATCTTACCTACACAAATTAAAGTTTTAATGGGCTTTAAGCACTTCCAAATCAAAAATTTGTTAACATAAACCCAACTTTATATCCCTACCTTGGCCGGTTCACTAGTACTCTTGGTCTTCAGAGAAAAAGCTATTTCCTGCTGTGGTTGAACTTTTGAGGTATCCTCCTGAAATTCCTCTCCAGCTTCTCTATCCAGTTCTTCAGTGTCCTACAAAAGGCAGTGGGGGAGGGAAAAGGAGGGCGGGGGGGCACGGGGAGGAAACAAAAAGCCCGTGTTTACAGCAAAGTTCTGACTCTTCTTCCCAGCACATCAGTTCTGCTGCCACAATCAGCTTCCATTACTAACAAAATCTACCAAAAATATTAAAGCAGTGGGCTAATATTATTCTACGTGAACAATCAAAATTTATTAACACAAAAATACCCATAGAACCCAATAAAGCCCAGGAAGCAGCACTCTTCATGCATTACTAACAAAAATCCCCATCTCTGAATGAACAGCACTTCACACTCCTGTGAAATTACAAGGCTGTGAAATTAAACTGACATTACTCTGAAATCTTTGCAAAAGTATCATTATGAGACCTGTCTATTCTCAATTCTACACTTTGTTACAAGTAAAATGCTTTTAAATATAAGCTCTGCATATTAACCTGCACAGTTTTCTATCATATATTAAGCTTTAATAATATTTTTTAAACCCAATTTAGTCTGCCGGGATGCCTGTAAAACAAACCTCTTGGTACAGAAACTGAAAATATATTCAAAGTAACCAATAGTCTTAAGCGTTATTCCTTAAACACTCTAAAGGCAGAAAATTTTCATTTTACATGAGGAATTAGAGTAGTAACATTTGTTTATAGCAGCAGAAGAATCTCATGGTACTGAACAGTAAATAGAACACAGGCCTCCAGTTTTAAGCTGAAAGTGCCTTCTTGAAACACTGTTTCTTCACTTATTTCCCCTGGAACCTTATGAAAACACAGTCACAGTCTAAGTCTGTTGTTTCTTGACAGGAAAGAATATATACTGCCTTATATCTATCTCTGAAGGTAGCTTCCATTGCCTTAGCAAACACTGAAGTCAACAAATATGAGTGTGAACACTTAATGTGAACAATCAACGAGAAAGATGATGTTGTTTAAATGAACATGTTCAGTTTTCAAAGGATAAATACAAAAATTTCAAGTCAGTTTGAAGCAGAACTGACAAGTTAAGTTACTAAAGTGTTATAACGAGGATAACTTATCTGTGACGTATCAGCAGCTCTGTCTGCTCCTATCAAGCAACAACCCCCTGAATTTTCCAGAAAAAATAAATACAGAGAAATTCTCATCTTTAAACTGATGATGTCATAGACTGATAGATTGAAAGAAAAAGTAACAAAATCAGAATGCCTGGAGACTGATGGGTAGAATAAATGCATCTGATTATATTAATACAGACAGCAGGATTCCCTTTGATGTATACAACTGAAAAGGCAGCCCACAGGTAACAGAGAAAAAAAAAAAATACAGAATGCACTCACTAACCTGCAGATCCATATAAGACATCCATGAACACCTGCTAACCACAACCTACTATTCTTCACTTATACCTAGAGCCATTGCAGATAGCAGAACATGACAGATTTAAGTTACAAAAAGCTGCAGTTCTATTACCCTCAATTTGAATTTGTGTTGAAAGAAACACTGCAAATTGACACAAGCATCCATCTCCACAGAGGCAAGGTTAAAAGAAATCTATGTGATATCAATTTAATATTTCAAAATTGTTTTAATAAAATCTCAGACTGAAGACATGGTAATCATAAAAGGCAAATCCAAAGCAAGAATGACTGAAGTAATGCTTTCTCTCTCTCCAATGCACCTAGTCAGATTCAAGGGAGCATTTAAGACTTTGTGAAGAACATAAACTAGGAATGGCTGTCACTACAAGCAGAAGCAGGATGTATTCTGAGCATGAGCTATTAAAAGCTGTTTCCTATCAGTAAAGTACTTGTTTTCATCTGTCCAAACATGATTCAATTGTCAAATGAAGTGCAGTCTGCTTTTGCTATTTTTACAACAAATCTGTTTCAATGTAATTCTTCAAAAGCTGTTTAAGTAACACAGAAAACTCCAATCATCCTCGGTTTGCTGGAAGCACCTCTACTGTACAGAATCCTAATTTGATAGAAAATAAATAATTAACGATAAATACTTTCCACATATTTCATGCTTTCCATAAATCCAGCAAAACTACATGGTATTCAAAAGTCAAACACTCAAATCAAAGGGAATACTAATAAAAGAAGGATTGTTTTAATTCTTGAGGAACAATAGTAGACAATCCAATACCATAAGGAAATAAATTTCCCCAAAATAATTTTTGCTTAAGTCACTAATACACAAAAATAATGTGATTGTGTGAATTCCTCAGACTATCCAGATGTTGTTCCATCTACCTGTGCAGGAGAGTTAGCTTCTTCACCCTGCTTCTTCTTTTTCTTCTTCTTTTTCTTGGATTTTCCACTTGTAGAACTCTGAAGAACTGGCTCTGCTTTTTCTCTTTCATTATCTGAACCCTTCATATGGGAATATAAGGTATGTAACATGAAAAAAGTACAATGAAACATTATTTCTATAGACTAAATAAACAATACAAATCAATAGCTATAAGGAATTTAACTGCATATAAAAGTATCAATGAACACAATCTTATTTATTCAGTACATTTTAGGAAGACCACATTCTTTAGATGCTATCTGGAAATATACGTACAGGAGTTGGGAATGAAAAAGGCAATGGAGCACCATATACTGTTGGCATGGAAATGTTTTTTATACAGAGACTTAAGTAGTTATTAAAAAAGGATCAAAATCCTCTCTTAATCTACAATGATAAGTTAATCCTTGTATTATGGTGAGACAGTAAGATCTGACATGGAGCTAAGTAGCTTCTATTTTCTCCATAACAACATTCAGCATTTTCCTTCTCTGTGTACACATTAAACACAATTGTGCTACTCCTACCAGTGTAGAAGAGATGAGAGATTACGTTTATCATCGCCCTTAAGTTACTTTAAGAAATAGTAGTGGTAAGGGCAAAGTCTTGGAGCTAAAGAGAAAATATCACCTTCTGAACATCAGGTATGCCTTCAGGTTGAGGAACAGAAGCAACTTTTTCATCTACCCAGTTTCCCCACTCCTCTGCTGGTGCATTCCAATCAGAGCTGGGATCAGCTGATGAAAGTCCATCTACAAAAATTAAAAACAACTTCAGGAACATCTCCTCACTTCACAGGTGCTCTTAGTTTAAAAGTGAAAAAACAACCAACTTATAAAACCACTTATTGATATGAAGATATAAATACCCATTTCCTGTATTTCTGAAAAAAAAATTGCATGACAAGGTAGAAGACTTTTGTAAGTAATGTGTAAGACTCAGTTATTTTACAGAGAAGTGAGATTACAAACTAGTCACAGTATCAGCTAGCTAGATGCCATCACTTTGATATACTTTTCTAGACTATGTGAAGAGGAACAAATTTAAGAGTTATTCTCCATATTAAAACTTCTTCCTAGTTTGTGAAAAAATTAAGATGAACTTAACACTGATCAATCTTTACTAAGAATCCTTTAAAAGTGATATATCTGAAAGGGCACATCTGAGCCAAAAGTCATCTTGTAACACCGAGATTTTTTTAATAATCTCCTTTCTTCTAAGTCTCTAAGTCCCTGCTCCATTTTTCTATCTCTCATTTACAATGGCACATATTTATGTTGTCACATGGGAATGACAGATTTAAAGGGTAAGTTATAAAAAAAATAAAAATATCTGAATGGAAGAACTAAGCCTTAGGCTGTCTGTTTAACAGAAAGTCACAGCAAGTCGATTTTAAAACAGAAGACCTTGTGCAATATATTTTATTTTATATTTATATTAACATCACAAGTATATCTCACCCTCAGTCTATATCAAATTGAAGGAGATGAGACAAACTTGGTCTGGCAACTACAGCGGAATTCGGTTTAAACATTTGAAAATTAAGTTAGAATGAAAAGCAGTAATAAATCAAATTAAATTTACTGATGAACATTATGAAACTGAAATATAATAAAGATCTTAAGATTACTTACCGTACTCTTCCACCTTTCATATAAAAATATTACCTCGATTACATTTACTTTTGACACTGAAGTTTACTGATTTGAAAAAACAATTCCTGCCTAACACAACACAACACTACACTTTATGGTTTATCTATTGCCCTCTCACTAGTTGCTTAAAGTCCATTACTTTTTATTAATAATAAAAATTAGTAGTATTTGTACCTACTGTTAATTTCCTTGTCTTGAGCCTAATTAAAGCAGTAAACTGTATCTGTGTATCACACTGGCCTCAACTTCCATTATTTCCACACTTCTATTAGCGTACACTTCAATTTGTTGACAGACATCTGTGACCAAATTACTCTATTACCAGAAGCTATAGCCATAAACATTCTATGCTCAGAAATGTGACTAAATTATGCTTTTGATGATATATTGAACTGATCACTTTCAAATGATCAACTGAAATGTGGTTTCCCTATCCTTAAATCAGATAAAAGACAGAAGTTTCAAAATGATCCAGTGTCAAAGCAGTCTTGCCAAAACTGGCAGAATCAAGAATTGCATCAATCCACCCTACTCTTGCAGTCATTAAACAAGAGATTGTTTTCACACAGATGGTAACAAGCAACACAGCTTTTCTGGTCAACTTCTTGACCAATTTTTCACGTCAATGACCTAATGAGAGGCACCACACTGTTTTCTTTCTCTTCTGAGTTTCAATATCCAAATATTTTTTTTAAAATTAATAATTTTCTATTATCATTCAAAATACTTCTTCCTACTTTCTTCAAACTGTCGATTAGCCTTAAAGAAGTGAAACATCTCAGGTTTTTCTCCAGACGCTCACAACTGGCTCACAGAAGTTGCTAAACACAAGTAACTACACTTTAAAGTAACAGTAGTTACAAAATTGGTTGATGAACATTTTAGAGGAACATACTTAACCCAGACCATTCGTCATCAACAGGAGGTTGAGCATGACTTAAATCCCACTGAAAATCAGAAGTACCAGTCTGAGAAACTGACTCACTGTTGGATCCTGAAAGGGAATAAATAAAATTGTACTTGTAAGTTAACAAGCTTCCTGAGTTTTCTTAGGTAAATAAATTCCAATCCAAGTAGGAAAGGCAGATTGTTAGGTCAAGGAATAATGTCTGATTCTAAGGACTGTGCAGGACAGGAAAACTACAAGGCTCTTGAAAATGGGATACATTCAGAAAACGAGAAAACTGAAGGAGGAAAACAAAATTAAGTCAGGAGGAGAATATGCAATGAATGAAAATAGTCATACCAAGCTCCTTCAATAATGGGAGTAAACAAGCAAGAGCAGAAAACCTGACATATGATCCCTTTATTGTATAGTAAATCACTCCAACACTTATAGCCAGTAGCTTAACACAAGACTTGTTATGAGGCCAGGGTTTGTATTCCATAGCAATTTCACCCTTCAAAACAAGAAAACTCCAGAGCTCAGCTTCCCCCCTCCATCATACAGATAAAAGATTCAAGACTTCAAATTCTTCCTACGGAACATATTTTGGAAGTAGAGCTTCAGTTTTTTGAAGGGAAAAAACCCTACCATCAAATAACAATAGTCCCAGAAGATCAGGGTAAACAGACTTTCCTAGAAAGCAATCTTCAGATCTCCAACTTGAGACACAACAACAGTGAGCTATCCCTTATGCCCACTATTTAGACTTAACACACAAACAGGAAGGCTAAATAAGAAATATCACCTTATTGATCTAGCTTTTGATTATCAATTTAAAACAGTTAACAAAAAGAGCATTCTATGCTTTCATAAAACATGTCTTCCACCTGCTTACAGTTACCAGTACTACTTTCAAAGAAGGATGCATATTAGTAACACGTGGCAAATTCTATTTCCACCTGCTGCTGCAGAAAAGAGTTGAAAAACCTTTGGAAGGGCATACATACCAGAAACTCCAGGAGTTAATCCAAATGAAGAGAAAGTAGTAGAATTCTGTTCAGAGGTATTAATCCTTCCATCCACATTCCAAGCAGCTGTGGGGGGAAGGAAAAAAAAAAGAAGACAAACAGAACTTCACACTGCTGGCAATGTTGAAAAAGTTACCTATTTAACTATGAACAGGGTCAGAAAAAACAACAGAAGATCCAGACATCTTAATGTTTCACACAGCTGACAGCATTATTTTTCTTATTACATGAGACGATGAGTTCTGATAGAGGTGCAACTGTATGAACATTCAGCTTGACACAACTTTCAAGCTATGATCTTCCCTCTAAAACATTTTCTACACATAAACTTCTTATAAAGGAAAAGTAAATTGTGTTTTGAGACACATACTATTACTCTTCTTCTTACTATTCCAACCATCTAAGTTATTGAAAAGCGTATTTATGGACTCTGTAGATGAAACCTAGCTTTAAAGAAGTTGTATATATGTTAAGGAACAGAATTGACTTCAGAACAATTTGACAAATAGGAGAAACCATTTAAAATTAATGTATGTTTGACTCTGTTAAGTGTGAGGTAGAAAATAAGCAGAAATAATCAGTGGCACTAATGTGATAAAAGAAACATCTGGTTAGAAGTATACTTAATTGGGGGGTGGGGACTCAAAACTGGACAGAGTATTCCACATGTAGTCCAAGAAGTGGATAATCACTGTCTCCAATCTACTAACTCCTGTTCACACAGCCCAAAATACTCTTGCTGTCCTTTGCTGCTGGGGCCTATGGCTGGTTCATGTTCAGCTTGGTGCTCACCAAGACCCCATATCCACAGAGCTGCTCTCCAGACAGTCAGTCCCCAGCCAAGGATGCATGCTAGCCAGGTACAGCACTTCACATTTGTCCTCAAACTTCCTTGAGTTCCCACAAAACTAGGTGTTTTACCAGAAGCACATCAGCCTGGTCAGGCACAATGTATTCCTCAGAAAAATAACACCGACAAGCTGGTCACAGTGACTAAAGAATACCTTATTAGAATATAAAGCAGAACACAGCTAATGGGAATATGAAAAAGCCCCTTGCCTCTACTTGGCAACAGTAAAGCCTCCAACAGTGTAGCAGTTCCAACCTCAGGCATTGCATTTCAAGATATGCGAGACAAAAGAGGTCTAAAGCAAGGCTGCTGACTGCAAAGGAACACTGCTTTGCAGAAAGAGACTAGGATCACAGACCAAAGGACCATATAGCAGCATCTACTAGTAAGCAAAAAGTTGATGCACAGAGAGAAATGAAGAATTCTTTCCTCTATTATTAGAATGGGCAGTACAAGTGACAAAGGCTAAAAAATGTACCAGAGAAGACTAAAACAATTTTCTAATGAGAAAACAGTGTAGTGTCACAAGAGTTGAACAATCTTCATGCCTGAAGCCTAAACAAACATCTGCCAAAACCAAACACAGTTGATTTGATCATGTTGGATCAATAGAACAGACTTATTACCTAGGTTCTAAGATATTCTTTATAAAGAGAAGTTATATTTCAAAGTTACTTAGTAATCACTTTAAGAACTTTAGAAGAGTGATATAAAAAAGTTGATTCATTCACAATGACAATTTTGTTTCAGATAAACTCCAAAACCTCAGCTAAACTGTAAATAGAGACATAGATGTTAAGCCAGTAAACAGAAACTGCTTAGTTCACATTTCACTGGACAGCTCCCTGATGTTTTTTTAACATATAAACATAAAGCTACTTAAGAGATTCACTACTAAAGATATGTAAAACTGTTTAAGTGAAGAAAGTTTTTCTTGGAATAGCTCACCAATAGGAGTGAACAAAGAACGCTCTTTCCAGGGCCTGCCTACCAGGGATACGCCCCAGTCCTTTCCATTTCCATTAGCATCTCCAGTGTCCTGGCCCCAAGCCGATGTCTCAGGCTTCCTTTTCCCAGCTGCAGCTGAGTGAACAGATGTCCATTTCTCCTCCCCTACACCAATCTGTGAGGAGATTTTTACAGACTTCTCATTCCAGCTTCCTCCATTTACTGTATGGCTTTCACTCAATCCTGGAGAAACTTAAACACAAGGACAATGAAAGCTTTATATAAAATAAGAACTGGATGAAGAATTAAAATATTACTTACGCGCACATATACTTAACAACAAAAAAAGAAGTACAAATAAACAGCAGCTTTGCTACACCAGTGTGATACAGAAGAGCGGCTGCTCTGTCTCAGCTGATTTTCCAGTTCAGATGATACTAACCATCTGTCTACTAACTTGAAGAGTGAGGAAAAAAACAGCAAACTGCACTCTCCTTCCTGTGTCCCTTTCTTTATAGGGCTGGTATCTTGGTGAACCAGTGCCTCCAGATTAAAAAAAAAAAAAGTGGGCATGCTTCCAACACTGCCAGATAATTTCTCTTACAGGGTTACGGTGGTTATTTGTGAAAAGCCCAATGCACTAAACGGAGGATAATATATAATATATTTTATGTTACATTGAGGTAAAAGACCACAAGTATATCTGCAACAGTCTACCCTGCTGAGGAATTACTATTCATAGCAAGTTTAATTTATACTTTTGAGAGGAGTCAGTAGTATGCTGAAAGACCATTATAGTTTTAATTATTTTTAATTTATGTCTTGATAAAACATAATGGCTAATGGTTACCTGGTGCACCCAGCCTGTCTTTCTATATATCACAAATATTTTTCCAAGGGCTCTATATCAAATCCTCTCTCTCTTTATATATGCAATGTGAACAACAGAAAGAATTCTGATTTACAAGTGATTAAGAAATGTCTGCATATTGCAAGTGTAACACTTAAATAGTCAGCCCAAACCTGATGCACAATTAAATCAATATTATCTGCCAACAAAAACTATAGACTAGATATTTCATTCCTCAAATGAACTCACAGCTCAGGCAGCATGAACTTGCCACGCTCAAGGCGACCTTGCTGGCAAGGAATTGATTAGGTGAGCTATGCCTAGATTTTCTTAGAGAAATCACTTCCAAACACAAACATCTGTAAGGTCATCATTGCGGTGCCTAAAAACCACTGCCCTTTCTCTATACAATTCCATAGCACTAGTATTGTTTGTGGAAGTCAATGTCCTCTAATGGTAAAAGGACATCTTGGAGGAAGGCAACAACAAAAAGCAAAGAAACAGAAACTAAAGTACAGATGGTAGAAAACTCTTGCAACCTTGCAAAAAGACAACTGAAGTCCTGAAGCAGGGGCTTGATTATTCTGTGTTTATCATAAAACTCTCCCATCACAAACAGTTACCTTCTATATAACCATCAAGCTTTAACAGATTCACAGAAAATTTAAGATGGTACGGGATCTCTGGAAGTCACCCAGTTCCACCTTCCACTCAAAGCACAGTTAACTTCAAGATCATACAACTTTATTCAAGTTCTGGAAATCATAGAGGTTGATAGTTCAAGGCACCTCTGGGAAATCTTATGAAGAGCTTTTTTTTTTTTTTACCTCATGGCCAGTCAGAATTTCCCTTACTGAATCTTGATTATTGCCTCTTGCTCTCCCATTTTGCTTCTCTGAAGAATACAGCTCCTTCCTTCTGTGCTATGGTTCAGGAAGTTTGCATATTAAGTAAAACTCTCAAGAACTAGCAGAAGGTCGCTCACTTTCTAGACCTGGGTGCTTTTAATGACTCATTAATGATTCCTGGAGAAGCTGGCAGCTCATGGCTTGGATTGCCATGCTCTTCACTGGGTAAAGTACTGGCTGGATGGCCAGGTCCAAACAGTTGTGGTCAACATAGTCAAATCCAGTTGTCAGCCAGTAATAAGTGGTGCTCCCGGGGGTGCAGTATTTGGGCCAGTTCTGTTTAATCTCTTTATCAGTCATCTGGACAAGGGATCTGAGTGCACCCTCAGTAAGTTTGCAGACCAAAACACGTTAAGTGGGAGTGTTAATCTGCTTGAGGGTAGGAAGGTTCACACAGAGGGATCTGGACCAATGGGCTGAGGCAAATTGTATGAGGTTCTACAAGGCCAAGTGCAGTGTCCTGCACTTGGGTCACAACAACGCTACAGGCTCAGGGAAGAGTGGCTGGAAAGCCACCCAGTGGAAAAGGATCTGGGGGTATTGATTGACAGCCAGCTGAACATGAGCCAGCAGTGTGCTCAGGTGGCCAAAATGGCCAACAGCATCCTGGCTTGTACCAAGAAGAGTGTGGCCAGCAGAACCAGGGAAGTGATCGACTCCTTGTACTCAGAGCTGGTGAGGCCCCACCTCTAATACTGTGTTCAGTTTTGGGCCCCTCACTACAAGACACTGAGGTGCTGGAGAGAGTTCAGAGAAGGGCAGCAAAGCTGGTGAAGGGTCTGGAGCACAGGTCTGATGAGGAGCAGCTGAGGGAGCTGGGGCTGTTCAGCCTGGAGAAAAGGAGGCTGAGAGGAGACCTTATCACTGTCTACAACTACCTGAAAGGAGGTGGTAGAATGGAAGGTGTTGGTCTCTTCTCCCAAGTAACAAGTGATAGGGCAAGAGGGAGTGGCCTCAAGTTGCAACAGGTAAGGTTCAGATTGTGTTAGGCTAATGGTTGGACTCAATGATCTTCAGGGTCTTTTCCACTCAAAAGGATTCTGTGATACTATTTGTTGCCTTGCTTAATTGCACCAACTACCTTCCATCAAAGCAACACCACTAATGTCGGCTATGGGTAGGAAAAAGCATCTCGACTTTATAATGCCAGACTAATTCACTTCCAATATTACTACAGCAGTATCTCTTAATTAGAAAACTGCTAAGATTCACTTGTCAATCACAGTCTAAAAATGGCCAAATGTTAACAATTATGTGTATGACATATATAGTGTCATACCTATTTATTTAGAAATATACATTTATGTTTACATATTTTTAAAATGAATGTATTTAAAGTATGTCTTTCAAATAACCAATTAACTCAAGTATACAATCTGAATCAAGTGCAAACTTTACAATTATCAGGACTGGTATCTTTGAGCTCTTTGCCATTATCTATAATAAGTTTTTCTTTGAGCAAATAATCAATTCCTTAACACAAAATGTTTGAAAAGCTAGCATAAAGAACTTTGAAGTGGAGTGCAAGAATAAGCTTCACTGCTCTGTAAGTAACAAGTTGTATAATAGGTAAACTGGATGAAAATTCTAGATGCCAAATCCTTTTTCTACACATATCAGTGCAGCAGTGTGCTTCCCCTGACCCCTGCCCTGACCTCTTTCTGTAATCTTGCTCAAGTGATAACCACCAATGGTGGCTGCGATGGATGTATCCGCCTCAAAGTGGATTCAGGGGAGACCGGTAACACCACAATAGTCAAGGGCTATTTCATGGTAACACACCCACCCAACCACAGCACTGGTCAATGTCCAACTCAAGCCACATTTGGAAGAAGGTAACATCTGCAGTCAGTACCCAAATATGACTGAATCAATCATCTTACTCCATAAATAGCGGACATCCCAGAGCATTTTGGGCTCTCCTGCACAGCAGTGGCCTGTATGCCATGACTTCCCCTTGAGTAGGGACGCCTCTCAAGGTTACTCAAGGCTGAGAGATTCCTTGCTGCATCAGATCCTTGGTGACCAATGGCATGCTAAACTTTGAAACTGCAGATAAGCAATATAGAGGATTGAGTGCCTATATGTATCCTTTAGATGTAAACTGTTGACTGAATCTAAGTCTGGATCCAGCTGCACCTATACTCCTCTCTGAGGAGTTTAGAAAGCAAGAGCTTACATTCTGAATCCCATGACTCAACAGGAAGGTGTCCCTGACAGTTTTGTTCAGTAAATAACAAGGTATACTTTGCCATCAAATCTATTAAACCACTGTCGCATTTATCATTGAACTTCATTACCTCACTGTTTTATATCAATAAAGTTTATTGTTGCTTCTCTTTTACGAGTGAAGTGCATCCCTCTCACACCACCCGTGACAATCAGACTGTTTTCAACCTCTAAGAAGTAACTGCAACTTAGAAGTGTAACATTTGCATAGCCAAAAAAGCCAGCTGCATAATAAAGTTTCAGATCAGTGATTGCGCAAAATCCTGCAGCAACCATTTCTGTTTTCAGTTTTGTAAAACACTCTTCCAGTTAATTACGATGCCTAATAATTAAAGCATTTTACCTTGTGAAATTGATGACTCCCCCTTTGCAGGTTTCGAGCTGCTAACTTGAGCATTCAGAAGTGCATCTCCTGATTAAAAAGAAACAGGGAATAGAGCTAGAATAAGTTTTTTTTTCAAATAGCAACACCTGTAAAAATCTTGGTATTTAAAAATATCTAATAGTTAAATTAATATTTAAAACTAAAGAGTATCCATTACTGACATTTTAAGAAAAAAACACCATCAGCACCTCAAAGTAAATTAAGACATTTCCAGAAAACTTAAGAATTTAAATGCTCTAGTTTTTATTACTTGTGTTTGTTTGGTAAACAGTATGAACTCAAAATTTATTTAGGGCCTATAAACCAAGTAACTGCAGATTTCAAAGAACTCTAGCTAGTTTGCCCCCAAATGGCAAGCAGAAATCTAAAGCAGAGGCAGCCCTAAGTATTTCAGAAATGCATAGCTATTTATAATCTCCACCTTACCATGAAAACACTAGATATGGCTGAATTATTTTCAGGTTAGTGTGATACAAGATGATATGCTAGCCACAGAGTATATAGACATTTGGAATTAACACTGTTTGAAGCTGTTTGTGTGTAAATAGACAGAAAAAATAAAACAGGAACCAACTGATCTAGTCCTCATGGATAAGAACCATGCACTCAGTCAATATGCAAACAAGTGTCAATAAAGCAAGTGTCAATGTATTGTTACAAGGTACCAGGTAGTTGCTAGGCTCGGTCTTTTTGCCATTTCAGTAGAACATCAAGTGTATCAGTAGGTTAAAAATCTGTCAGAAAGCTAAACTGTTTGTGTCTTCAGATTCTTTGAGCTGCTTAAACTCTTTCTCAGTTGCAGCCAAATATGAATTCCTGTGCCTACACACAGTTTGAACCAGCCCATGCAACCTTTTTCTTAAACAGTAGCAGCCATAGAAGCTGAAGCCTACATTTCCTTATTGAATCTTTAGCTATAATAATTGATTACTAAATCTCAGCCAGTTGTGCCCCACCATTATGAAGAGCTTTAGTACAGATACTACTAAATCAATGTTGAAAAAAAATGTCTACGTGTTAAGCAGTGAATGATCTGTAAAGAGAACTCATGGGCATAACCTTCCCATCAAGGAAGTCTTCAAAAAGTTAAGGAGTTGGTGTTGCCTGCAGCAGTACTGAGGGTGCCTTGGAAGTTTCCAGAAACAAAGGGCAGAGTCAGCAGAGCACAAGTTGGAATGGGGACATATACCTACGCAACTGTGCAGCTATTAACAGAGCACCAGCGTGGAGGCCAGCATCTCAGCCATTTACTCCAGAAGATTCTCTGTTGAACTCCTTTGAAAGCATGGCTCAAAAAAAGGGGACTTTTGCACAGTCAAAAGTACCTTTATACAGCTTGAAATATTCTCCTGAAGAATTAAACCTCCAAAGATACCTAGCATACATCCAAAACAGAGTAACCATTTAAGCACTCAAGCAAAGTTATCTTTCTAGAACATGTTCATAGACCCATCTACCATCATACCTTTATTTTTTCTGAGAACAACCGGAAGCGATGGTGTAGGCATCAGCTGTTCAATGGATGCAGTAACTGTATTTTCCACTCCTTGGAGATTTGATTCTCCTGAGCCACTGTCGGTCAGCACCTTGTCTCGCTTACGCTGCTGTCGCTTCTCTCTGTTACTAATTTTCGTTTCCCAGGTTCCTAAAACATCCCCCAAATGAAAATATGACTAAGTAAGTCAGAGAGCTGAAAGAGTTTTAGCTTGTTTCATATTGAGGTTAAGTCTGACTACAGGTTCAGCTTAAATCACAGACATGGAAGTCAACTTCGACATTAGTTTGAAAACATGAATAACTGGCCAAAGGTAACTTTTTCTGGATTCAATGCAGTAATTAATACTTTCCTTCATAGAACAAAACATGTACAACATGAGAACCTTACTATTCTTGACTTCTCTCGTTTTTCTAAGTTCAACTTAAAAAAAAAAATTAATCAGTTGATTTTATTAAAGATCAGATTGTTGTTTCAAAGATCAGATTTCCAGATACAGTATGCGACTGTGAAATTATAATAAAATGAGTTTGTTTTTCTCTATGAAGCACGACAAAGTAAATCTTAAACAGCATTTAAGCCAAAATATGTCTATTTGCATCTTTTTTGTGTTTGTGTTCAGTACCTTCATCAACTTCCTTTCCATCTAGACGTGATGTATCCTGAATCGTTTTAGCATCTCCCTTTGATTTCTTTTTTTTCTTTGACTAGAATAAAAAAACCACAACAAACTCTTAATAATTAATTAGTAATCACATGCCATAGTGATTTAGAATACCCTCCCATTGAAATACAAGAATAAATTTAAGACAGATTTTCCTGAACAACCTTGTGCATGGGCAGTTCCTTGAAAGGAGTACAAAACAATACTAATTCCTAATGATAAGCTCAGACTATTGAGGTAGCATGAAAGACTTATGTAGTACACAAATGGCAGGTGAAGGGAATGATTACTCATGCCACAGAACACAAAGGCTGGTGGAAGCAGCTATGCTGATGGCATCACAGTCACAGAGGAGTATGAACTGTTTGGCAGGCAGACCCCACTCTGGCATAATTTGTTTTGCATAGAAGTATGCATAAATTTATACATGGAGAAATAAAGAATGCCAGTGACTTTAAAAAAAGGTAGATAAGAAAATTCTACCTTTGAAAATGACTTCAAAACAAACTGTGATTAGAGTCTATACAACAGACACACAGGGAGTTTTTGTTGTTGTTTTAGTTTTGTGGTTTTTTGTTTGTTTGTTTTGTTGTTGTTGTTGTTTTGTTTTTCCTTCCCTCCCCCCCCGCCCAGGTTTCACTAGTTGTGGCTTCTTGACTATACAAGCAGAGATAAATCAAGAGAAACACAGACAACCCCTTCTGCAAGCAGTTTTGGTGCACCAGGTAGCAATACAAAGTGCTAAAAAGATAATATAGAGAAAAAGAAAGATGAAAAATGACCTAAGATACTGGGCAAGTATACTGCAGAAAGCTTTGGAGTGTAATCTTTTGATAAGCTAAAGAGATGGCAAATTGACTCTTTCTTAGAAAGCGAATACAGTACTGAAAAACTTTTCAATCTAGTGAAGAAAAGTGTAAGAACTACCAGACAAAACTGAATAAAAAAAACCAAACAGAGACTCTTTAAAGAAAGATGGTTATCCACTCAAATGTTATAAGGGGAAACTATTCACTGATTCACTGTCTCTGGAATATTCAAATAAGGATATTCTAATCATGCAGGATGTCTTTCTGGAATACATGCCTCCACCAGAGTAAGATGAGTAATTGCCAGCTTGATACTTGAGTTCAAACCACATGATTTTCTAGTTTAAGATGTCCAAGAAGAACAACCTCTCTAGAATTCGGAACTGATAACAGCTAAATTATCACCACAGCTGTAGCAGATAGCCTATGGAACCACAGTAGCATGCAGTTTGAGTTAGCAAGCCCAAGAATTATCATGTAGCTTCAACAGAGGTACTGAAAGCAGTATAGCCTGTTAGTGTAGCAGCAGAAATAATAAAAATTTCACTTCGCTGTTTATATGTAATGCTATGTCAACACACCTATGACACTTAGGGAGCTGACTTCAGTAGTTAACTCATGATTTACTGCATTAGGGGACCCACAATCTGGATGTACCCAAAGTGAATTATCTCACATATTTGCTCAGTAGACTACCTTTACACACACCCAGCTATTCAACTTCTGAAAATTATCCAAAAGAGACGGGCCAGTTTCAAAAGCAACCTGAGAAGAATTGGTTCTGAGAATATGAACAAGCCAAATTATTTGCCAAAGCACCTTCTAATGAAAGAATTAAAAAGGAAAGTGGACAGCACAAAAAACAGTTAATGAGTTGCTTCTTGGAACTCAAGCAGAGGAAAATTTGGTATGTTTGTATCTCCCATTTTCAGCTAAGTTGAGAATGGAAGCTGAGGTCTTAGCATCTCCCACACACAAAGCCATAACTACCCAACTGTCCTCTGGCACTAGAAGAACACCTGAAATGAGTTCAGAAGTCTCCCAGACAGCAGTTTAAGATGACTGCTCTTCCTTTCTTAAATAACTAGCTCCTACAGAGATACTGACATAAAATTTTACACTTCTCATGAAAACATCAAAGTTTAACAGTTTTAAAATAAGTTTGTGTCTAACAAACACGGTTTCTAAAAAAAGATCAAGAATTCATATTTTGAAAATACATTTACTTTCCTAATCTGAGTTACTAGAACCTGACCTGAGAAACCAGAACTATAATTAGTTACCCAATTTACTCATCACCTACCACACTTAGTGCTCTAACAGTCACGATCTTGGTAGCAAACTGACTGAAACAGCAAGAGACATCAAAGGTTACTGAACAAGCTAGCCATCATTTTTCAGAAACCTATTCATTCAAAGTATTCACCTTCTGCAACACAGAAAGCCTCCAGCTTCCAGTGTTGGCTTTGCCACCAACCAGCGAGCACATGAGGAACTTAGCAGGCCCACCAAAATGTTTAAATCTTTAAGATGCATTGGTCCCCATGCAAGAACAACAGAAAAATAAACATTTCTTCCTCATCCCTAATATTCTGTTTGTACCTAATATTCAAGACAAGCCAGTAATGTGTTTACAAACAGAATGAGCAATGAAGTTTCAACATTCTGCAATCTCATCCATGGAGTCACTTCCTAGATGCAGTCTTTTACACTAAAAACAAAACCCCTGTACGCTGCAAGTCACTAAAATTGAAAAAAAAAAGGGAAGAAACTATGCAAAGTGTCAACAGACTCAAGCCCCACAAACAGCCACAAATCCAGACATTAAGTTGTATCCTCTTGTTCTGCTTTGCGTAAATATCTACCCTGAAAAAACATGCAGGAAATTCACAACCCTGACACAGCTAAGAAACACAGAAACACAAAAATATCCTTCAGGTCATGAATTATATATATTTTCATATATCTACACATGTGCACACAGTACTTAAATCCTACTCATTGACTTATACCATCCATTCCAAGCTATATAAAGACACATACACAGGACCTACAATCTTTTCAGCAGGTTTATAATGTTACAAATGCAACAGATGCCTTGAGAGGCTTAAATAATTAGATGCCTATAAAGTTACCTGTAGTTTAAAGAAAGTTCTTGGGTATGTTTTTAATATAAATGTAACAATCAACTTCTAAGACAATCATGCTTTGCTCAGGGTTCCCCAAAGTGATACAAAACCATCATTTGAGTAAGCCTGCACATCCAGGTAGTGGTACTGATTTCCTGGAACTGCAGCTTCAACTTAGCTTTTCAAAATTCAGATCACTACGTTTGAAATTTTAAGGAAAGCTTGACTTCAGCATTTAAACACCTTACCTACTAGGAAACTTGCTTGAGACAAAGTGAAAGTTGAGAAGAAAAATACAGCTATTCCTTCAGGATCAAATTTGATTATGTTCTTGAAAAAAAATAAAACAAACCAGAAAGCCAATCTGATAGGTGACACATGGAGATGAGAAAGAAGTGTGTGGCACAAAATGTTAAGGCAAACCCATTTCACAAAAAGAGTCTTTCTATTTGCCAATGCTAAAAACATTTAGAGCCCTATAGCCAACTAACAGGACACAGTCCTTTAGCCAACATACCAACTGCAAAAGAAGTTATTATAGAATAGTCAAGTAAGTTAGTTAAAGCTTGAACGAGCTACACAAATTACAACAATCAACTACTGGTTTCTGCCTGTTTATGCATAATAATTTATTTTTCTTATACTCCTCAGTATAATTAGAACAAATGCATTTAGTTAAAGAAAATAAATCAGAAATCCATGAGAGTAGGAAAATTTCATGCACAACGCTAGCAAAAGAACCAAGCCAAAATTATTGTCAAAGGCCTATCATAAATAATCCATGTTGCCTAGAAGTGATAGCATCTGTGATAAGGCTAGAAGATATTAGTCTTCATAGTGCAAAAACCAGCATTGTCATTAGTATGGTTACCTTTTAGATGAAGCTACAGACCAAGTTTTAAAAATATGTTTTTAATGTAGCCATTCAATTTGCATAACAAAAAGCTCACACCAGAATTCAAAGCCCATATTTGTCACCAGAAATTAAGAACTCTAATCACTAATGGATACATCTGACAACAGAAATAAGCAGGCACATGGTCTTAATCCTTTGAATAGCAGTCTCCCAATTGTTAGATCATTTACAAGCCACTTAACAATACTATCATTATGTTGCATCTCCATGGAAGCCAGCAAAGATGAAACACAAACTCAATTTCTGGAGGCTTAACATTTTCAGCTGGTGAAGAGAGATATCAGTGTTTAGTGGGGAGGAGGGTTTGCTGGATGTAAACATTCCATGATAAGACATGATCTCAGAAGTTAAGAAAATACTACTTTAGCTCTTTCCAACACCAGATTAGATTAGTACTCTTCATAGTAAGAAATACACCTCTCTACTCATGTAATAGGATTTCAAATCACAAATAGACTTCTTAGATATTAAAATAACATGCACTAAACTTTGACTTTGTCATTTCATATCCATAACTGACCTTTTCATTCTTCTTTTCTGTGTCCACAGGTTGCTTTACATTTTCTTTCCGGACAGTTTGTATTACTTCATCCTCAGACACATCAAGAAAAGACCGTCCATTAGGCTGTGTAAACAATAAGTGTGAATAACAAAACAATTTGAGAAAGCAGACGAAGCAAAGCTCAAATTACACTTATACTGAAATGAAACTATTTGTTGACTGATAAATGCTCAGAAAATTATTAAGTACAGCAGGACAGAATCATGGATTGGTGTTCAAAATATCTACTGCAATTCTACATTTACCAAATATAGAAATAAGAAAGAAAACAGGTCTCCTCATTTCATCTCAATTCTACTCAACACAGGAATTGCTTCTCAAAAGGTAAATTTCTGAAAGTCACCAGCTTTCAAAACAGCCACAGTTCTCTGTAGCTGTCCTGAAAACTGGCTTAGAACAGCTACCAGTTGCATGTGCCATAACTTATCTAATTAAATGAACACCTTTACCATTTTGTAGCAGTTACGCAACAGGCTGAAGTTTAAAATAATTTCTACCTTGACCAAATTTCTACCTATGCATAACCCTCACAGCTCATTCCCTTCACAAGTTAAACTTCCTAGTAGAGCAGAAATCAGAAGTCAAACACGAAGCATGACTAAGCATGACATCCCATTGTTCTTTTCAGACAGACTTGATTACAGTTGTTACCTTAGTCTACCATTTTCCGCTCACATAATAAAGGAAAGAAAATTAGCATGTATTATTTAACATATAAAGTTAAAACTCCGGACAGTCATTTAAGTAGTCTTATCATCGCCTTTGGCAGCAAAGGCACACACCTTAGCCTATATATTCCCTATGTAAAAATGTAATAATTTTAAAAGTCATGTTTATTGTTAACAAAAAGCTATGACTGAAGTTACTGTGCTTAGCTCCAGATGAAAATAAGCAAAGCATTATACTACCATTGCCACTAATTTCACTGAGTGAAAAACAATTATCAACAGTAGTAATTGATACTGAGTCTGCACAAGTTTCATATTGATTCACATTCATAACAATTCAGATAAAGACTGAAAATTAAATGACGTTAAGCATAAGTAACTACTTCATACTTGTTATAATTACTGCAATTGCTTTTTAAATAAACACTAGATTTATTTTTGTTATTACAAAAGGCTATTTTAACTCTGCATCACATGCACCTGATTGCTTTAAACAAAGGCCGTGTTACAACTTAGTGTGACCTGTTCCTTCAGATATCAAATCTGATCCTCAATTTAACTGGTACAGGTATTTAAGTCTTGCCATGTTATATTATGCTTACAAATCACCCTTGGCATGCTTTCACCAGTGCATAACATAATATTGCTTACTGTAGTTAACCAGCATGCCAACTTCTTATTTTGTAACTATTAATAGAAATTGAAAGATCAGGTCACCTAACCCCTCTTCTCTTGCAACAACCAGCTTCATATCCAAAATGCCGTACAATTCCCTCAGCATTCTGAAAATGAAATATATTTTAAATATCTGTGTCTCAAAACTCTCTAAAAGTCCCTCTCAAACCTCATAGTACTCAATTCCACAGACATACCAAAGACCTAATATACAATCTTGAAAATAACCCGTTGGCAAAAATCAGTTCATGAACCTCCCTCTTTTCTCCAGATTTCACACAGCCATGTTATTAGTGGTGTGATGTCTTTCAATTCATGTCAGTACCTGTGATGTCCAAGGTCTTAACCTGGAAAAAGAATGACTATTTCTAAGTTATGTAGCAGAAGAGTTAGGTAAAGGATTTGCTGCATGTATTATTGAACTTGTGTCAAAAATGTTTACTACCAACTAACTTCTTTAATTCTATAACTTGCTTTGCTTCTTTGCTATTACATACATACCTTAAATTGAAAAACACTTTCTTTACCCCTCTCAAAAATCCAATAGATAAAAGTTTAAATTTTTAATTAAAAAAAACCAAATCAGCTATTTCTCTGAAGTAATAAACTAAATCACATCCATTAAGAACCCTCTGGAAAAATTCACCCACATGACTGTTTAAAATGCTGTCTGATCATCTGATCATGTAAAGAATGACCACTAGAAATACATTTCAAAAACCGTTACTTTGATGTATTTCTCCCTCAATGTATCCCTGAATTGTAACAGTCTCCTTTTTACTGGAAGCTTTCCACATTTATTTTCTGCCCACAGATGAATCATAGAATTTTAACCAAAATTCATGTGATCATTTTTGGACATACCAAAGATAGTAACAGAAGTGGGAAAGAAAAAAAGCTTTTCTATAGTATTCAGAAATGCTTATTTTAAAAGACAACTACAGCGAAAAAGATTAAGTTAAATGTTTATGGTAATATATTCAGCATCCACATTCACTTGAATTGTGCAATTATATGCCATCTTTTATTCCTTACCCTAAAAGCTATAGGGAAGATGTAACAAGGCAGAAATACTCCTGTCAATAACACTACTAACTCCTGAACACATCTTGCTTGCTGACCTTAAAATCCCCATATTTAAATAAACCTTTTTTTCGCGTACATTTAAGAGCATTAAGATAATCCAAAAGTTGAATAAAGGTTTTGCTAAGACTGCTAAAATGAAAAATATTGCACTGCATTTAAAAAACAATGGATAACTCAGTTTCACACTTCAAATGGCAGTAATGAAATAGCTACATTATTTGAGTCTTACAAGGCCATATTTGCCAAAGTCCTTAGTTTCGTATTATAAAGATATGTCTACTTAGAATATCTTTGGCCAGTGAAAGAATCTGTTTACCCACATTATTTTCTGTAAGCTTCTCTTAAGGAAGAAACTATGTAATTTTCTCTCTGAGCACTGGAGAATCCTACAGCCCTACTTCTGCAATTTAACAATTAACATATACACAAAACAAACATGTGAGTATCAGTTGCAAGTATGAAAAAGTCTTTATGGAGTCTATTTCTAAGTGCAATAAGCATAAACCAGTCATAGCCTGAAAAGTTATTTCAAACAGATCAAGTAGGAAACTCTCTCAAATGAATGCAAATGCTTTTACTAAAATGTGTAGCTTTTACTGTCCAGGTGTACTTCAAATAATAGGAAGTGCACAGTCAATTCATTATTTTCCACATCTACAAACAGATGGTATGAATGGCTTTCTACAGCTGTAGCAGAGTACAGTTGATGGTTACTCTCAAGTTTCTAGGGTATTTTGCAGATTGTACAGAAATCATGTATGAACAGTTTCACCTTCTTCTGCTGAAAGTTTAAAAAGTACAAGAGAGGCACAGCAGTTATTCGAAATGGAAAGGAATTAAAATTAGAGATCAAGGGATTTTTTGAAAGAAAAAAAAAAATTAACAGGGGCCAAAAAATTCTCTGACAGGAGACAAAGAGCTCTGCCCCTGCCAGGAGCTAAAAACCAAACCAACCAAGTAAAAAGAGAGAAAGAGGCCTCAGGTTTACTGCAGAGAATCTAAAGTAGGATACCATGATACCACCTTGCTCCAAGCAGCTGGAAAAAGCCAGAATTGGCTCTGTAAACTAGTGTTAATGAATGCAAAACTATTTCAGCTTAATTTTTTCCCCTCAGTCTGCCCACAGCAAGTAAATAAAACAGAATCTCATAGTTGCTACTGTATCCAGTCAACAAAGTGCTATTCAACAAAACTGAAACTTTCAGTAAAATAATTTAAGTTGTACCCTACCTATACAAGAACCAAATAAAACCACATGCAAGAAAAAAACAATAATACTATTCTTCAGAAAGGGTACAGCGAAGAACTTTTCTGATCCTGACTGATGAAGAGTTACTCATCACTGCTATACGATGAGCTTGGTAATTCCATATTAAAGTGACCCTACAGCTTTTAATTAGACATCTGTAGTGTGCTCTTTAATGCTACAGACCAGTTGCTCTAAGCTTTCTGAAATGCCCACAGTGGAAATCTAGACCCTGGCATAGCAAACCCTGTAGTAAATCTACCGATAATAGGCTTACTCTTTTTTCCTTCACAGACCTTAGTATTAACATCACAGCATACAAAAACAGAAGATGGAAATGACTAGGCAGCAGTCAGGAAGATTTTTTTTGTTGCATCTTTAAATTTCCAATGTTATTTTCAGAATTTTTCATGTGAAAGTCAGAAAATATTGTGACATGCTAATACAGGTCTTTATGAACTGATCTTGGAAAGTGAGCATGAGACAGGGCTATTAAACTTTGCCATTGGTATAAACTTATTTGAACTACAGCTAATGATTCAGTTTGTGGATTTTGTTTTTTTGGAGAAGGTGGGTTTTTGTTTTGTTTTTCACCTCTGCATGTAAATAATGAATACCAAGTACTATAAAAATAACTTTAAAAATCTTAAGAATACGGAATGACAACTTGACATACGAAAAACTATTTTATGCTTTTGATTATGAAAATACTTGTTCTTACACAGCCTCAACTTGCATTATTTTGTGTGTGAATAAATGAAACTTGAAACAATACAAGTATTTATATTCACCAATAAGTCAGTTAGTTAAGTTTTATATAAAATTAATAAAAAGTTTGCTTTTATGGAGCCCTACACTACAGATCACTGCCAAGTTAACAGTGTCTCCACTTTATCTTCTGTTGAGGCATTCATTATTGTCTTCAATGATGACTTGCAAGAGTTTACGCTTTGTTTTTATACTGGAGGTTAAGGAAAATAAAACAAGCAAAACCTAAATTATTTCTAGGTTAGTATTTCTTTTCAAGAAGGCATAACAGATCTACTAAATCTCAAAGTATTTGCTGCTCTAGATGACAAAAAAAAAAAAAAAAATTCACCTTTAACATGCTTTCTCCAAAATGGAGACCTAGCCATACTGGAAAGATTCTAAATCACAATGCTTCCTCTTCTCAGTGCTCAGTGTTCAGCCTCTTGCAACTTCCAGAATCAACTTCAGTAGCTCACTGCTCAAAGGTAGGCTGGTGGCGTATGCAGACTTTTTTTTTTTTTTCCTTTTAAGATAGTCTAGCCTTAACTTCTCATTAAAGAAAAAAAACCAAACTTCTCGAGTCTTAATACTGCCACAGATTCAAACAAAGATACAATCCCATTTTCTTTCCTTTTTCTGGTCATTAGGTAAACATTTCAGATTTTATAGAGCAAGACATAATTAAAAGACACAGTTCTAAGAGGCAGGGGACATCTGCTGCACTTTCATTCCTATAAGCCATTTGGACATAAATAGGATTACAAACATACTAACAATATAAAAACTATAGAAGCAATTCCTTCAAGCCCAAAATTATGATAACTGGAAGCTTAAAAGGGATAGTTGATAATTTCTGCATTCTACTGATTTTCTCATGAAGTGAACACATACTGACAAAGATGGAAGGTTCCCACAGCACATACTGAGGATTAAAAAAACAAACAAAAAAAAGAACAGGAACGAACTCTTTTTAAGGGGCTGCTAAGACAGATTTCCTTATTAAAGGAGATGATCCTTACTGTAACAACTAAGTCAGACATATTCCAACTGAGGCAAGCTCACCACAAGACTGATGTTAACATCTCCTGTCGAAACGACACTGCAAAAAGCCTTACTCAAGTTTGAAACATCACAGCATTTATGGGCCTTACAATGCCGTTTCAAATAGCCTGTACCTGCCTGACAGCAACTCCTGGCTTGAAAACCCAAGCCATACTAAGGTGTCCACTACTGGTTCCCAACCTTGCGAGCATTCGATTAATAATAATTTAAAAAAATAGTGCTTTCATATAGCTGTTTACACTTAAAAGCTTATAAAAAGAAACAAGCGTTTTCATCACCCAGGATTATTAACGTATAACGTCCGCGTGTGCACACTGCTCCTCCAGGTTTTCAAAGCAGCCGAGTAGCCCAGATGCCACAAGAGAGCTCCAGACAGCCAGGACCCCCATCCCTTCCATAGACACACACCGCCCAGGTGAATCGCACGGCGCAGCTCTATGGCCTCCCGACCCTGCGGGCGGTCCTCCCCCTTCTCACCGGTGCCTAATCAACCGCCCCGGGCCTTGTCCCCGGTGCCCCCTGCTCGGTAAAACGCTTGCAACGCTTGCCCCCCGAGCAGCGGTCACCGGGGACAAGGCCCGGGGAGAGATGGCCGCGCTGCGGGCCGCTCGCCACACGCGACCTCACCCCCCCACTCGCCCCTTTCCGCAGGGGACTCGCCGCGCCCGCCCGGGCGCCGCGGCAAACCCGGCCGCCGCCGTCCCCATCCCGCCGCTGTCAATGAGCCTTTCCTCCCCCCTCCCCCGCCCCGCCGCGTCCTCACTCCTTCCCTCCCCAGCGGCGCGGCCCTCGCAGCCCCCTCACCCGCGCCGTTTTCTCCGGAAGCTTCTTCTTGTTTCGCTTCTTCTGCTCGTCGCCTTTCAGGTGTAGTTGCCCGGGGCCCGGGCCCGCCGCCTTACCCTGGCCCCCACCGGCTGTCAGGCCCGCGCTGACCGTCTCATCGCCCTTCCGCTCCGCTGCGCTCCGCGTTGGCTTCTTACGGAGGCCGCCTCCGCAGGCCACGGCCAGCAGCAGCCCCAGCAGCGCCAGCCCCAGCGCGGCCGGTACTACCAGGGCGAGCCAGGTGGGCAGGCCCTGCGGGTCGAGGCCCAGCTCGAGGCCCAGCTCGGCACGCAGCAGGCCCAGGCCGCCCGACAGGACGTCCCGCACCCGGGCCGCCGCCTCCTCGGCCTGCTGGGCCGCTGTCTCCTGCCAGCTCCCCGCAGCCATCGCGGCCCCCTGCCCCGCAAAGGCCCAAACCGGGCGGGGCGGCGAGAGAGCGCTCAAGCCGAGCGCATCGCGGCCTCGGGAGAACCGCGCTCGCCTGCCCGAGCGGAGCCGCCGCGGGTGTGTGGGTGAGGACGGGACACGAGCGAAGCCTCGGCGGGACGCGGCTGCCTCGGTCCCGGAGGCGCCCGGGTCTCCTCCTCTTCCTCCTCCCCGCCCTCCGCCTCGCGCGCAACGTCACCGCCCCGCCGAGCGCCCGGCGCTGCCGCAGCGCGCTGCCATCAGCGCCGCGCGCGGGGCGGAGGGTGACGCCTGACAGGCGGGAGCGGAGCTCCCCGCCCCTCAGCGGCCGCCGGGCGCCCTCCTCCTGCCCCGCCCCGCCCCGCCCTACCCAGGGTGGTGCCGGCGGCGGGGCGGTGCGGAGAGCAACCTCGACGTGGCAGCCAGCGAGCGCGGTGGGGGCGGGCGGAGGCCGAGGGGCCGCTTGGCACCGCCCGGTGGTGGGGCCGCGTTGCCCCTGCGGCCGGGGCGGGAGACCCCGCGGCGCTTCACACGGGGCCAAGGCGAGCGGCTTTGCTGGGGGCTAGCGGCTTGAGGTGGCCGCTTGTCGGCCTCTGCAGCCGCTCTGGCCGGCCTGGGTCCTTCTCCTGTGGGCACCCCGCCAGACACACGTCCCTGCTGCGGTGCGGCCGCTACCGCCCGCCCGGCGCGGTGCTGAGGCGGCGAGTGAGGAACGGCCTCGGTGTGGTGCCTGTGCCACAGCAGGGCCCGCCCAGACCCGCGGTAACCTGGGTCCATTTCCACGGCAACGGTCACTCGTCAGCTCTATTTTAGTTCGCGGTTGCCCCAGAGGGACGGCGCAGCTCTGGTGCGGGCACGTTAGCTGCCGGTTTGTGGGTGCTGGTGCCACCGGTGCGACTCCAGAAGCAGCCCCGGAGCCACGTCAGGGCTGTGTGGGACTTGCAGGTCGATGTTGTTGGCTGTCGGGCTTCAGAGGCCATGGTGAGGGCCCCCCAGAGGTCGTCTCTTCAGCAGAGAAGGCATTTGAAAAGGTTGTCAAAAGAAGAATCAGTGTACTTTTTGTTACTTCTGAATACACTAGACAAGGTCATATAACAACAGAGATATTTTCTAAAAGCTGTATTTTCTAACAACATCCACAAACTGGCACTGCTTTGTGAAAAATACAGCTGTGTATATCACAGTGGGAGCTGTTTTGTCAGTAGGAACTCCAAACCTGTGTTCCTTCATGAATGTTAAAAATGAACCCTTAAAAATTTGACCCCAAATGCATGTCTTGGTCTTTAAAATATCTGGTCTTACAGCATCCAGCATTCATGCAGAATTT
Organism: Streptopelia decaocto; assembly: GCF_964273445.1. Lineage (NCBI taxonomy): Eukaryota > Metazoa > Chordata > Aves > Columbiformes > Columbidae > Streptopelia > Streptopelia decaocto. The sequence continues at coordinate 24,081,416 of NC_138655.1, forward strand.
AGGCTGTCAGAACCTCAGAGCTGGCATTGATGAGTGGCTTTACAGAGACTATAGTCTTATGCAGTGGTGCGTCACTGGAAAGTAATGCTGTGTCCCACTCGTTCTATTTGCAATTCTGCTTACAAAAGCGTTCCTCTCTCATAGCCTGCTAGAAAAACATCTGGGTTTAGTGCATTGAAATTTGCACAGGATACTGTCAATTCAAAATGTAAAATAAAATTTGTTTAAACAGCACAGTGATAGTTTATGCTGGTTTCATATACTCATAACTTTGCTTCTTTTTGTTAATGTGTTTTTCACATACAAGTATTTATATGTTTTTAATGTTCTCATTTTTGTTTAGTAAACTACTCCTAAGTTGCTTTTAAGTCCTAGTTTTTTTTTGGTTCACTTTTTGTTGGTTTTGTTTTTGTTTTAATACCACCAGGCTGTCAATTTCTGCTTTTCTAATTGACTTCAGTTGGAACAAAGGATATCGCTGAAAGTAGGGGTAACAACAATCTTAGGTAGAGCATTTTACTGGTAGACATTTATATACTTTTAGAAGGTTAGCTTTATTTTCATTCAAAGTCATAATACTTTGTTTTTTCCATAAGGCTTTTATGCTTTGATGTAGACCATGCACATTTATTGGAAAATATTAGCTATCATTATACTGTTTTTTGCACAACTCAGCCACTTTAACATGTTAGATAACCTATTTTATAAGTAATTGCTTTGTTTAAGATGTTGCCCTACATAGATAGAGGTGATGGAACAGTGATCACATAGTTTTAGTTCAAAATACATTATCTGAAAAAAATATGCCTAACAAATTTGAAAGCATCATTCAGCTAAAATGGATTATTTTATTTTATTTTTTAAACAGAGGCCACAGAACAGTCGATATTGTTCATTTTAAAGAAAACAGTGCAAGAGGATGGTGGGGCTGAATTTCACAATGCAAGTGATTAAATTTAAGACCTGGGGAAGGTTTTTAAATGCAGCAGCGTGGCACCACCGAGTGGCAGCATCGTGAATAACCGAGCAGTCGTAGGAAACAGATTGACGTAAAGAAAAAAGAGGTAGCAGATCCTCGCTTGAAAATAGCCACTTTCGATTTGATTCGATTGGTAAAGCAAGTTAGTCTGAAACTAATAAATATCTTTATATTATGAATTAACGAGATACAGCCATAAATAAGCATACAATTTGTAGCAAGTTGAAACAGTTTGAAGGAAGTTTGTGTGAGTCATTAAAATGGCAGGAACATACATTCTATTCTGACAGTACTCATAAAATAAAGCAAATGTTCTATTTCTTGCTAATTTTAATACTAATATTAGTTTGATATTAATCTTCAAATGTCTTAATAGGTTTGACCCAAACTACCCCAAGGACTCTTTCTGGTGCTGAATATAGCCATCATTCTCAACTGTCTTTCTGATATTATTCTCCAAAGGGACACAACAGAAGGTTGAATGACAGTTTACAAAAGAGAAAATAATGACAAAACCAGAACAAATGAAGAGAAAGCTTAATATTTTTAACGTAATTTCATCCCTGCAAACATTCCTTGTTTTACCACACCTGCTATTAGACATACCCTATATAATACCTTTCCACAACCGTATTTAAAACTCAGCACCTGCCATTTGGTGTGGCATGAGGGAAAAGGAGCTATTACTTCACAGATGTCAAAATACCTATTCCATACAGCTTTTCTGATTATCTCAAATAATATTGAAGCCATGTGGCTTGCAGCTCTAGATATTCTTTAGACTAGAAGTCGGATACAGCAGAAGTGAATTAAGCCTCTCAGCACTTAAATAAAGTAAGCAGAATTCCAATGAAACACATTCAAGGTTTCTCTTGTGTGAGGAAGTTGAACAAATCTTAAACAACAGGCAATCTATCTCACATAGATCTTGACTCCAAATTGAATTAGGGAGAACTCAGTACATGACTTACTGAAAATACAAAGGCAGATACTAATTTTTTTATCCTGAAGGAAGGAACAACAATAAAAAATCCCCGATCCAATAATCGCCACCCTTGGCAATGTTAACAAATAGCCAGAAATGGTTTGAGCAGTCTGCAGACAGAGTTTTTCTTGATAAATGACTCATCCAGGTCATGGTTGGGTGCCTTGGGCTCAGCCCAGGCTGTGGATTTGGGTTAGAGATAAGGACTGGATTAGGAGCAGGAGAGTAATCACACCTGGAGATGCACTTGGAATGCAGCAAAGAAGAGTGGCCAAAGAGGAGTAGGAGATGAAAATAATTCTTCCCTGAGACATTTTTCATCCAGGCTGTGGCTGGGCATATTGGTTTAGCTGATGGCTGGGGCTAGGGTTAGCGTTAACATTTCATGCGTGGTTGGGAGAGAGATAAAGCCTAGGCCTACAGTTGGTGCAGGACAGAAAAGGAGCATCCAGAGTAAGAGGGAGGCTGCAAAAATAGTTCTTAGCCGAGGTCTTTTAATCTGGCTGCTAGCTCAGGGTCTGGAGCTGAGGCTCAGCCCATCCTTTGCATTCAGACTGTGGGGCAGAGCCTAGAGCTCCACTTGGAGTCAGCCTGAGATAGGGTGTTGAAGGAATTATCTTCTGAGAACTTGATCATATTGGCTACAGCTTGGGGGTTTGGGGCAATCTCTGTTGAGATTATGCTCTGAGAAATTTCTCTGGTTTCATCTGATTGATGATGAGGGGCCTTGAGCTAAGTCCCAGCCCACACCTATGGATCTGCTTTTGTTTAGACTTCGGAGAAGAGAGAAAATCTAGAGCTGTACTTGGACTGGTGTTGGAAAGAGACTGCCAAAGGAAGGGGCAAGGGACAAAAAGAATTGTCACCTGAGGACGTAGTCACATGGGTTGTGGCTGAGGATGTTGGGCTAGGGCTCATCTGACACTTAGGTTTGGGGTAAGGGTTAGAGGAGACACAAGGAATGAGAACTCCAATTTAGTGGTCTGTAAAGGGGCTTCCAAATGGAAGCATAGTGTGTCAAAAGGATTCTCTCCTGAGATGTTTCCCACCTGGGCTGTGTCTGCAATCTTGTGCTGAGCTTCATCTGACGTGAGAACATATTCATCTGAGTCATGACTAGGATATTTTGGTCTTAAGTCTCATCAAACACAATGTCTGGGGTATTTGAGGCCATGTCTCCACCAACACACAGGTTTAGGGTTGGGAGAGAGACAAAGCACAGAGCTCCATTTGGAGAGTGTCTTGAAAGGGGCCACTGAAGGAATGTGTCAGTTGCAAAAACATTTTGTGTCCTGAGAACTTGTTTACCTGGGCTATGGCTGGTGTACCTGGGTTAACTCTTAACGACCTTCTGTTGTCAGAGTAGGTGAATGATTTCAGCAAGTCTTTGAACAATTTCATTTTTTCTGACACAATGCTTCAGGAAGGATTTCTTTCCCACCTAAGGGGAGAGGGAGAGGACAGTTCAGTTAGAAGATGAGTAATCCATGTCCCACTTTGACTTGAAAGTTCACCTTTTTCATGTTGACACAAACAGCTTTTTGAGCTGACATAGAATCTTAAGTCAAAATTCACTGTTAAGGAGTACTGTGTTCTTCAAAGTATTTATTAATTTTATGTTGTTTGTTTGTTTTTTATTATAGTTCACATTCTTGTGAAAAAACATATTATTCAAATATAGAAACATTCTGACAAAAATCATAAACTTTATTCCCTGTACGAAGGGTAAGTCTGTTCTCATTAAACCTTTGACATAAATAGTGTTTAGTCATCAAAGCTAAAGTATCGTTATGACTGATAGAGCTCAGGAGTGTCTTGGGAGGTGAAGAACACTTTGGCAGACTGTTCGCGTTCGAATTTCTATCAGACCTAAGCGCTGAGAAAAATAATTATGCAAAGACTTGCTATCCAGCTGGGAAAAAAACCCTTTGAATTAACAGAAAGCAAACACCGAATTATAGGCCTATTAGCTCATGTCACTGATTATACAAAATTGTTTTCTGTATTTTGTCAAGTGTACGTTAAATATCTCCTGTAATAGGTCTTCTAACATTTATCTTTGGAGAGTTTTCACAGCTTTATTTTATAGGCAAGACAGTTTTCCTAATGCAGCATTTTAATCAAGAGGTGGTTGCTGTTCATACAGATGGCACCAAGTTATCTTGAAACCCCATGGTTAATTTATTAACAATATAATTACAGAATCCAAGCATGCAGGCTCTTTTATGCATTTAGCCTTTTGCACTGTAGTCTATGTTGCTGAGTCTCCTGTGCTCTCAGTACCTGAGCCAGCTAGTGGCAGAAGCGGCAGGGACATCAGCGTAGACGTGTTCAAGCGCTTTTGGTTATTCCTCTATGTTCTACTCTAAGTGATTTTGTTATAGGCTTGAGCTGGTTTCTGTTATTCTCACCTAGAGGTAGGTGGAAATATTCCAGAATACCAAAAGTTATCAGAAAACTCCAGTTCAGGGAAACATCTCTGTTTCAGTGAGCTTTTGATGCAGCACACCTGGGGCTCCCACAGGAAGCCTACTCTGGTCCTGTTCTACTCATGGCTCATATAGCAGAGTGCTGTGAAGCCTGGGCACCCTTGGCTGTGAAGCCTACTGCAGAGAAGACATGTTCTGGGCAACTGTACTCTTGGAAACCCAGAAAACGCAAACTCTTGCCTAAGTTAGATGGTATCATTTTTTTTCAGTTCCTTTTTTAGTAGATGAAAAGCTGTGTAGCCCCATGGGAGGAGAAAAACCCACAACAGTCAGTCATTAAACTATGAATAATACATAGTGCATACATGTGAATTCAATCCACACCATCAGTGCTAGATCTGGCATTTTCATAACTTTTGGGCACTTGATTTAGCATTCATAGTTATGCTTAATGTGAGAATTTACATAACAGTTAGACTTTTTTTTCCTATTTGATTTTCTAAAAGGTTGTCTTCCTGATTTTACAATCTACTTCAGATTGAAATTATTCCTGTGCAGAGTAAAAACTTCAGTCTTGTGTAAAACTAACTGAAAGTTGACTTCCTGAAAGATTGCACTGTCTGTAGTATGTATGTCTATAGTGCTTAGTAAAATAATTGCAGGGATCATTTAGGTTCCTGGCCCTGGGCTGGCACATGCTGGCTCACATCCACACTGCATGAGACTCTCCTGTAGCTGACGGGCTGTGTCCATACTCAATAGGTTGAGCCTCTGGGGTTCATTTAGGTACCATGTGATATTCCTATGATGCTAAGAGATAACTGCTATTTTCTGAAGGGTTTTTGTAGGTCAAACTGTCTGAAACAATGTGAGGGCTGTGCAGCAGCTAGTCAGTGTGAGGTTTTTATAGACTGCAATTGAAGATTATATGCCTTTCTGTCTGCCACAAGAATCTGTGAAGATGTTTCAACAAATGAAGACTGTGTAGGTCAGACAAAGCCAAACCTTGTCAACAGTGCTCACAGCAAACTATCCTGAGCACGCTGCCTGAATTTTGGTTGGAAAGTTAGCTGGAGTGGTCCAAAACAAATCCAGGATGCAAACTGATGGTTAAAGACTGTGAATACTCAGAGTAAATGATTCAGATTTACTCTTTGTCCTCTTTTATTTATATAAATAGACCTAGCTAAAATGTCTAAAATAGTTACTGAAAAGAAGTGTTCACTTTACAAAAATTCCTTCTAGACGTTAGCCACGTTTAGCCTGAAAGTGTAAAGTAGAACATGAAAGACCACCTAGATTTCTACAAAGTTTTGTGCATTAGCTGCCTGGTCTGGCAGCTTTTTGATAATCACATAATTGTTACTCAATCATTCCATGTATGGTATTGATCTAAACCAGCGCACTACTGTGCAACATAGTCACATCTGAAATTACAGCATAAATTAGGTTGGAGGGACCCATCTGTTTCCATCACCTGCACAAATCAGGGCTAACTATGAAGTTTGATCAGGATGCCTTGTACCATCAGGTTTTGAAAGACTCCAAGAAAGGAGATTTTTCAGGTTCTCTAGTTTCAAGTTTCAGTGCTTGGCCACACTCTTGTTGTGAAAAATATTGTCTTTACATCCAACTGGAATTTCCTGTGATGCAGCTTGCAGCCATTGTGTCTTGTCTTCTTACTGTGCACATCTGAGAAGGGTCTGGCCCTGTTTTCTCTATAACTCTTCTTGAGTTAGCCAAAGGCAGTAATTAATTTTCTCCTAGCCTTGTCTTCTGCAGGCTAACCAAAACCAACTCTTTTATGTCGTATGCTCCATCCATCTAAGTGTTGAAAAAATACTTAGAAAACTCTGAATTTTACACTGAGAAAGTACACTTGTAGAGCCTGAAAGTCAGTATGTAAATAAAAAGAAAGCTGGGAAGTGAACAAATATTTTGGGCTGAAAGCTAAACCAGAACAATGAGGACAATGGCAAAAATTCCTTTCTGAAAAGGCAGAAACAATTTTGGCCAATCTAAATGTGAAACATGCCTTCTCCCACTTTCATTCAGGGTTTTGTCTTTTTCTTAGTATTTTTCTTGTTTTAACTTAGACTATTTTTAAAATGAGACAATATTATTTTGAAACAAAAAATTGTATTTTAAAGCTTTTGGCATTTCTGAACAAAAATATTTTACTGCAAAGAAGTTGAACTGTTTCAACCTGTATGCATTTTTCACTCTGTCTTCTAGCTAAAACTGCTAGTCAGCAGTTTGACTCAAATTCATGAACACTTCCCTTTCGTTCCATTTCACTGTATTCTCTATTCATTGATTCTTCTGTTTGTTGAACTTTAAGAAGCATTTCTTAGGTTCCAAAAGGTGAATAGGCTCAAGTGTTGCATTAAAAAAATGAAGATCTAAAAAGTCCCGGGTGTTGAATTCCACATATTTTTCAAAGCATGTTCATGGTCCTGAACCAACACGATGCAAACACTGCAGACTGTACACTGAATTTCTGAGCAGGATCCCAGCTTTCTACTTGCAGCTGTATTCTCTCTGGGCTATCAGCACGTCTTACTGGCCTATGGCCTGTGACTTTAAGAAAATTCTGCATGTCCCCTTGTTGTCTTTTTTTCCATTTCATTTGTAAAGCCCTTTTGAAGAAAAAAACAAAACAAAACAACAAACAAACAAACAAACCACAAAAAACCAAACAGTTCTCTAACCTAAAAACTAACTTTAATGATACTTAGGTTTATTACATGTCATTTATGGAGACTATTCAAACTATTCAACAATTGCTGCTCCATTTTTATTATGTCTAAAATAGACATTCTATTTCCTGTATTATAATCGTACTCTCAAATCCTGTCATGAATGGTGGGATATTCTTTGGGGAATTATAGTGAACAATAATAAGAAAATACTCTCAGGATATCAGCAGTCTGTGTGTATTAGGGAAGAAATAACAGATGCTTAAAAATCCTTACAAGACAATGGACTCCTATTAAAATCCAAGGTGATACAATCATGCAGATACCAAAGTGCCTCCAACAGTTACACGCAATTCCTAATGATGGTGTCTGGATAATCTTTTCAAGTATTTCTATTTATGGTGACCATTTCTCCAAAAGTTCTCTGGAATAACTCTGAAATACTGGATTTCTTGCAGTAGCATTCAAACAGTAATGAAGAGAGGAGATTTTAGAAAATGATTCATTTGTTCAATGGGGCACATAAGACATACTGTGTGGTCCAGAGTGGCTCCTAGGTGCTTTACCATTCTTGTTGGTCCTGTTTCTTTTACTGTCATTTCTGCAGCCTCATCTATTTGTCCTCTGACTTACCTTCCTACTGGCCCTTCCTGTTCCCTTGGATAATGATTTTTTTTTCTTTGTTAAACATATGCAAATATAATATATAACATAACTGAACAAGAGACAGGAACTGAAATATATTATAGTTTAAAGGTTTTCCAGCCTTTACTCCAGTTGCTCCATGTGTATGTTATATTTTGCTTTCATCCTGTGTTATAGTGCAAACTGTTCAGGGCAAAACAATACCTTTTTTGATACATCATTATCATTTTTTTTTGTATGCTGGTGTCCCCTTCATGATGTGCCTTGGAGCACCTCTGCAACGTTGCTTTTAGTTACTGCTGTAAGGACCCAAATGCTTGAATGGATCTGTCTGGCTGGGAAAAGTAAAAAAGAAGCTCCATCTGGTACATATGCTAGAGAAGAATAACATCCTGAAATAAAGAGAGTTTGACTTATTGTGCTCAATTTTTGTCTCTTCCTTAGAGATCTCATATCTGCCTTAGCTGCTAGGGAGCACCTGGCACATTTCCAGCCTGGCTAAATTGTCTGACCAGGCTAGATAACTATCCAAGCTTAAAAAAATTACAGCAGAAATCAAATCAGCTTTTGGAACTGTCTGCTCCTAAAGAAGGGGAGAACTAGAGTAGTTTAATTCTCAGGAAAGAGGAGGAGATGCTGTGGTGCTGGAGAAGGGCAGATCAGGAGTATTAAGGGTAGTCAGAGACTTGTAGTGTCAGGAAAATGGGATGGCTTAAAAGAAACCTTTCACCTGGTCCCCTGTGCTACCTTCAGTTTCATCAGCCATAGCAGCAACTACTTGCAGTCTATTAGAGTACAAATGGAAAGAGACCTGCATTAATAGTAATTATGACACTAAAAATGTCTTCTTTCCTTATATTATCAGTATTCCTAATCAGTATGTAACATTTTAACAAGAAGTCAATGACTAGGAACACTAGGTATGGTTGTTAAGATGCTGCAGTAATACATTAGAAAACAGGATTTCCAAACTTGCACCCATTTAATGAATTTTGTCTGCTGTAAGACTGTCAACAGCTGTATCCAGTGCTGAAAAATGACGCAGATCACCTAGAGAGCTCTGCGCTGTCATGTCAAGTAGAATAACCAGGCAAGAAGCATCTGGAGAAAAATGCCAAGATCAAAGTGTTGGACAAGCATAGTCCTCCATGCCTGGCATTTATCGCCTCAGCCAGAAGCCACCAAAAAGAATGGCAGGACTTCACACTACATTCTGCTTTCTGAGGAGCATGCTGATCATGCTTGTGCTTTTACTCAGTATGAACAATTCTGACAGTGTTGAAAACATGTAGTCTTTTCCATTCAGCTTGTCTTTAGATAAAATTAATGCTAGACTTGCACATCTTGAACATTAGGTGTTACTGAACACTCCTTGCAGGTGCAGAAGTAAAAAAGGAACAAAAAGTGGGCTAGGATTTAATTGCTTAAGTGATCCTTGTATCATCCTAGTTCTTTACCTGCTTATTATTGGTATTGTTCAGTGAGTTCTCTTGAGGAACTCACCAAGATGTGCAGTGCAGGAACAGAACAAAAAGACAGTTCCTGTCCCTGAGACCTTACTTTATGATAAATCTTGGTAGCTATGTCCTATCCCCTTGTGCTGTTTTGGCTGAATCAAGGTAGTCAATTTTCTTCTTAGTAGCTAGCACAGTATTTTGTTTTGGATTTAGTTTGAGAATAGTAAGATGGGATAAAGTTAATGTTTTCTTCCAGTAGCTTTCCAGTGTTTGGAATTTGGTATAAAAACAATGTGAGAACTCACTGATACCTTGGATGTTGCCAAGGGCACGAAGGACTTTTCAACTGTCTAGCTGCAGGTTCCCTCCCAGAGGGAGGGAACATAAAGAAGCAGCACTTCAGACTGTCATCCAGGTTATTCAAGAAAGTATTCCATACCATGAACGTCACACTCCATATATAAGTGTGAGGTTGCTGGGGTTGGCCCTTCTTTGATGACCGCTGTCAGTGAAGGGTCCCTCTCCTGTGGCTTCCCTACACCTGCTGTTGATCTCTGCATTTTTTTGGACTCACTGTGCTCTCAGTGTCCACCTTCTGGTGTTCATTGCTGGGAGCACGCATTCCAGGGCGTAAGTATTGCTCTGTATTATTTTATTAAATCTGTTTCTATTTCAACACATGAGTCTTTCCTCCTTTTCCTTTCCTTCCCCTGGGGAAGGAAAGGTGAGAGAAAGTGTGACTGTTTACTGTTTCAGCCACTGCTCAGAGTTAAACAGTAACACCCCTCTACTTGGTTCAAAAGTATTTATTAATACTGACCATATAATCCTTGGTCATGTTATCCTTGGTCACAGGCACAGCATGCAGAAAGCTTGGATCCTGTGCACATGCAGTCAGTCCTTCACAGAGGTACTTCTGTGCCTCTCTCCCAGCTTTAGTACTTCTGCAGCTTTAGAAATTTGGCCTTATGATAACAAGGGGGAAGAGTTTAAAACAAAAATAAACCACCCAGAGACCAAGGAATCGAAATACTTAGTGGAGAGGTGTAAAGACATGCCAAAACCATGAAATCATGTCAAGAAGAAAAGTGTCACAAATGACCCCACTGAGTTCAGTAGGGGGCTTTGTATTGGCATGTGCCTGTGAATTGAAACTCAAGCATCCAGAAACTGGGCTACAGAGAGGCAGCAGCAAGTTCCAAGTGAGTCTCAAAAGAGGGTTTTTTTTTTAAGCTCTGCCTCAATGTTGCCAGCTAAGAGGGGGAGGGAGAAATTTTGTGCATGGGGAATAAAAACACATCACCCCACATTTCGAGTGTATTTACATGATTTGGATGCTGTCATCCTGACACCAGCTCATGGGAGTGAAATAATTTTTTGATCTTAAAAAATAGAATATTTTCAAGATGTCATTTTTTTTTCCTTTCTAATTTTGTTCGTCCTGACACTAATTAGCTGCAGCACATAAGACAGAGCAGCTATTGCGCAGCACAGCTTTTTCTGGGCACTGGGCAGCAATACCACAGGACTCTCTTTGCACTCGCATGAACCCAAGACAGGAACAGGCAAGGGCTGACGGAGAAAGATGAAAGAAAATAGCTTAGAATTTAGAGGAGGTTGAAAAAGTGTGGTTTTGACCACTCAGGAAAGGTTTGGTGCCTGGGAACCTTTGCCACCAGAGAGCAATGGAAGCCTTTAAGTACACACATAACCCACTTAGTTTAAAAGACTTCCTTGTCTGTCACTGAATAACATGGAACGTTCTTTCATATTTGTTCTAAATCCAGTCTAAAGAGACTAAAGATCAGTTGTGGAAACTTTAGTAAGGCTCTTTGAAAGTTATATTCCAGGTACATGTGAAATATTTTAAATATTTGAATCCTTTTTTTTTTTCTAGTTAGGCAAACACACAGGATGTTAGAGACTTTATATACAGTTTTTCAGGGAGCAATGAGTCAGTAGGTAATCTAAACCCACTCATCCATTACTTTATACACATGGCTAAGTTTCTTCTAGTGTCATATGTATATTTCCTTTTGCTCTCCTAAAAATGAGCATTTTTACTACAGTCTTCAGTGGATGGGGGCAAAGCTTCTGTTTGTCTCTGCATTACTTCCTCCCCCTGATCCTTAGTCACATGAGAAGATGACATCCTGTTTACTGCTGAAGTCACAAATAACTTCTGTTCTAACCATGGTTATGAAAATCCCAAAATAATTGATTACTAACTGTCTACTAGTAGAATGCCCCCGAGACCAATGTGGTCTTCAAAAATTATGAGTAAACCGGTAGGGAATTCTTGAGATTAGGTTTCTCAACAAAATTAGTGTATGGCTGGGGACACAGTGGGATCTTTGCATGACTCAGTGTGAGAAATGCAGCAACTTCCAGTCAGCTGTTGGTGCTCACTGCCAGCTGCACACAGCTCTGCCTGCACATCTTCACCTCTCCAGCCTGTGGTTCTCGATGTGCTGACTCTCTGAACATGCACTTAACGCTTTTCAGTTCTCTTCATACCAGAAGAAGCATGAAAATACTTAAGGTTCATTTTTAAAGCAGCATGCAAGAATGAGGGAGGCATCTCTACAATAAGCTGAGGTGGTAGATCAGCATCTTCTCCTTCATACCTCCCTCCCACACTGTGAAGAAACAGTGACCTAAGATAAATGGATGCATACACACATGCACAACCTTTCTGAGGGAGATGATGAAACCAAGTTAAAACATGTTGTCTTTAACAGGTGGTTTGTTTACTGAAACAAAAGACTTAATCCACCTTTGTTCACAGTGCATCCTGGCCAGTGAAGAACACAGTTTTATTTACTACACTAGTAGCAAACACATCATCAGAGCAGATCAAGGAATGAAACAGGAGGAAAAGATAGTGTGGATTGACATCATTTGGGGATGCCCACCCTACAGCCCATGCCTTGGACATAGTCCACTGAGACATATGTCCCATATTGCTCAAGGAGTCTCAAAGTAAGTGACAGCTGGGAATACTCAGTCTGACAGACTTCTCAAGCCAGTATTAATCTCTCATCCAACTAAATCCCAGCTTTACCCCCACCCTATCTCCTTGACTGGCCACTTTGCATTCCTTGGCTCATGTTTCCACACTTGCCTTATCCATACTGTATCTTCTCTCGTAACTCCTTATCTTTCTTCCTCAGCTTCCCCATTTACAATGATTTCAAATCTACTCCTTTAGATTTGTCATCTTATCTCAGCTTCTTGTTCAAATGTATTTTCTTAGACATTCCCCACCATTTCCACTATGTCTAATCACCAATGAAACTCATCTCCCTTTCATAGCTCCTTCCTACCAACCTATTTGTTCACTCCCAGTCTCCTCTAGATCTTCATCTCAAACTAGATTCTAACCTACCCACCCCAGCCTTTTCTTTCCTCTCAATTGTTCCCATCCCACTGTTCCCAACACCTTGGCAGCCCATTCCAGATTTCCTCTCTCATGCTGCAGCTTCCATACCATACCATACCATACCATACCATACCATACCATACCATACCATACCATACCATACCATACCATACCATACCATACCATACCATACCATACCATACCATACCACCCACACCACAGCATTCCTGTCCTGATTAGCTCTCCTTCTCCATTCTGTACCACCAAGACCCAGTGTTGTGACTGTTGGAAGTGCATCCTTGCTCTCAGGTGACATGCCCAAACTCCATCCAGTAGTGACAACAGCTCAGAGCAAGAAATGTGGGAAAAGTCATGCAGAGCCTGGGGCCGACGCCTGATCAGGTGGATGGACTCTGGGTGAGCTTAATTAAAAACTGATGCCTCTACTGAAAACATCTGTTATGTAAAGGCCTCCAAGGTCTGTAGCATGGCCAAACTTTGCTAAAATTTCATGGGGATAGCAAGAAGTTAATCTTTGATAAATAGGCCACCCAGCTTGCAAATAGCGAGTCCCTGCACCAAAGGATTAATGTACTAAAGCTATTCAAAGAAAAGCTTGCCAGCATTTTTTAGCTTGCTCAAAACAATGTATTATTTTTCTTACTTGTGTTTTCAGAAGCAGCTGAAAGCTTTTGACTGAAGTTTTCTAGAAAATTGTCCAGAGCCAAACATGCAGCATGGAAAATTCCAGACTGAGCAATTAATGTGTGGCAAAATTATATGCAGCTGATAACAGGGCTGTGGTTTTGGAAGTGATGGATAATTGTCATAATAGCACTACCAGTCTGACTACAACACACTAATGTATTTACCAAATCAGGTAGCTTACTACTGCTCACTGAAGAGTAGCAAAGGCAGTGTGCAATTTCTTTTAGCTCAAAAGTGATTATAGCATTTTACCCCATTCATTCACATAATGGAAATACAAATTTGAAGCCTAATGGAATACTTTTAAAGGCATTATGAACCACAGCCAAATAACAGTGTTCTGTCAAAGTCCCAAAGATATTTAATGTCAAAGTCTATCTGTACGCAACATATGTGTGTGTAACAGTAGCCATCTATATCAATAATACCTTTAGAAGAACACTAGATTTGATTCCTTTTTTGAAAATGTTTTAAAATATTAACTTAAATGATTCTCATGTGAAGTAAGAATAGAAGACCAAGGCTCTTTCCTGTTTGAATGTGCAGTGTTGCTGTATTTGATGTTTCTGGCAAACAATTGTGGAGTGGATAGAGGAAGATTGTTCTGTTGAAATGCTGTGAATATAGAAATGTTTTTAGTGGGGTTTATGAGCAAAAAATGGGAGTAGTGTGGGATACCATACAGAAAGTGGATTATGACTTAGATCAATTCTCTAGTCCTCTTCCATTAGGTTGCTCTGTATATAATTTTTCTCCTGTGACTGATTTCTCCACTGGTAAAGAGCCTGTGAATGTCTTTAAGTTTCAATTTCTCACCTTCTCCTAGAATGCTATTAGCTCACTTTTCCTATATTTGGCCACCTAACCAAATAATGCCAGCCTCATCAGTGCTAGAAAATCTCCTTCCAGCAGATGGCAGATATTGCTTATCCAATGTAATCCTGTCATTCACAACAGTACCGCCGCTCTGGGACCAGGAACATCAAAAAAAGCAGGAGCCAAAATCTGAAACTCATCCTCAAGATACACAAGTTTCAAAAATATCTTGTGTAGTATGATTAAAGTTGGCCTTAATTCTTATGTGTTTAGTTAATACAGAATTCCTAGATGTGTGCTTTTCTATCATTATTCTTTCTTTACTAAAGCATTTTTGGAAAAAAAGATATTTAACTGAAGTAATGCTTGGCAACTGAAGTGTCACGAGGATGGAGCCAGCTCTAGCTGTTCAAAAATAAGGGAAACTGTTCTCATCTGGGCATGTGTTTACGGTGTTTTAGTAATAATATTTGCTGTTACTGAATTACATGAATTGCCACCAATAATGTAAATTATGAAAGAATTCTTTCAGATTTGAAGTCAATTCAGCATTTAGGAGCAGAAGCAACTCATACAAGTCAGGCCAATGTATAGCAGATTTAAAACCCTGATATACTTCGCAGTAAATCTTTAAATCAGCTCTGTATTTGCTGCCATTCATCCTACTGTACTCATTAGTTCCCTCTATCCTTTATATAAGTTGACTGAGTCAGAGAAGTTACAGTAAAGTTCACCTCATTATGTAAGAAGCATAAAATACAGCAACTGATGGAGAACTCTAGTTTCCCATCCCTGGGAAAGTAATGGAATGACTTATCCTTGGTGTCATCTCAAGGCATATCAAGGATAAGAGGGTCATTAGGGGCAGTCAACATGGCTTCACCAAGGGGAAGTCGTGCTTGACCAACCTCATAGCCTTTTATGAAGATATAACGAGGTGGATAGATGATGGCAGGGCGGTGGATGTGGTCTACCTTGACTTCAGTAAAGCATTTGGCACAGTCTCCCACAGCATTCTCATCGCTAAACTGAGGAAGTGTGGTCTGGACGATCGGGTAGTGAGGTGGACTGCGAACTGGCTGAAGGAAAGAAGCCAGAGAGTCGTGGTCAATGGGACAGAGTCCAGTTGGAGGCCTGTATCTAGTGGAGTGCCTCAGGGTCAGTGCTGGGGCCAGTACTGTTCAATATATTCATCAATGTCTTGAATGAGGGACTAGAGTGTACTATCAGCAAGCTTGCTGATGACACCAAGCTGGGAGCAGTGGCTGACATGCCAGAGGGCTGTACTGCCATCTAGTGTGACCTGGACAGGCTAGAGAGCTGGGCGGGGAGAAATTTAATGAAATATAACAAGGGCAAATGTAGAGTATTGCATCTGGGCAGGAACAACCCAAGGTTCCAGTATAAGTTGGGGAATGATCCATTAGAGAGCAGTGTAGGGGAAAGGGATCTGGGGATCCTGGTGGACAGCAGGATGACCATGAGCCAGCACTGTGCCCTTGTGGCCAAGAGGGCCAATGGCATCCTGGGGTGTATTAGAAGGGGGGTGGTTAGTAGGTCGAGAGAGGTTCTTCTTCCCCTCTACTCTGGCCTGGTGAGACCACACCTGGAATATTGTGTCCAGTTCTGGGCCCCTCAGTTCAAGAAGGACAGGGAACTGCTGGAGAGAGTCCAGCACAGGGCAACCAAGATGATTAAGGGAGTGGAGCACCTCCCTTATGAGGAAAGACTGAGTGAGCTGGGTCTCTTTATTTGGAGAAGAGGAGACTGAGGGGTGACCTTATTAATGTTTATAAATATGTAAAGGGTGAGTGTCACGAGGATGGAGCCAGGCTCTTCTCAGTGACAAACAATGGTAGGACAAGGGGTAATGGGTTTAAACTGGAACATAAGAGGTTCCACTTAAACTTGAGAAGAAACTTCTTCTCAGTGAGGGTGACAGAGCACTGGAACAGGCTGCCCAGGGGGTTGTGGAGTCTCCTACTCTGGAGACATTCAAAACCCACCTGGACGCGTTCCTGTGTAGCCTCATCTAGGTGTTCCTGCGTCGGCAGGGGGATTGGACTGGATGATCTTTCGAGGTCCCTTCCAATCCCTAGCATTCTATGATTCTATGATTCTATGATGTGCTTCATTCTATTATTATTTGTCTACTGCTTAAGAAAAATGTTCCAACCAGGGAAATAGTAAGAAATAGCTTGATATTTGCAAACAGTCACAATTTAGTGACCTCTCTTGCAGACCCTGAATTATTTTTCATATCTGAACTGCGGTATGCACCATCTTCTATATGAATTATAGAAAATTTGCTTTCCATACTATTTTTTCTTTGGTACTTTCTGAATCAATGTTATAGCATCTGGGCTTTTATTCATTAGCCATTCAGCTGAGAAGACAAAAACTATTCTTCCTTAGTATCCTTTAAATGTTATGCAAAGGAAAGTAATGAGTTTTGCAACATTTTTTTGCTTGGGAGTTGGGTTTCTTTTCTTACTAGATGGCTGGGTTATTTTGGCTATATGGTACTCTAGGAGGCCATTTCTTTCCAGTATTTTATTTTAAGTTTTCTTCAGTCCTGTTTCTGATCTTCAGTCAGCAAAACACTCTTTAGTGAATGGTGCTAGGACAAGGATCATTCTCAGGCAGCATCTTCACTCTTGATGGGAAATGTTATATAGCTGCTTAATATGGTTCTGTCAATATAAATTTAAATTCTCCATAAACACATAGAAATAAACAGGTCTTTACTTTCTTTATTATTATAGCAAGTCTCTTGGCAAAACTAGATAATACCAGATGATGCTTTATTGATATTCTTGCTATGTGGGTAGGAGTTTTACCCACACTTAATGTTGAAGGCATTCCATGCAGCAGAAGGCATCACAAAGAGATTATAAGGCCATTTTTCCATTGCTTATCCAGCATAAACCTGAGTGACACACCAGCTATTTGTGTTAATCTGTATAAGAGGTTTTTTTTTATGAATTAAGGGAATTTCTATGAGGTGTATGGCAAAGGCTAAGTAGTGAAATTGTCCACTAGTAAGTCTTCTTGTCTCCTGCTTCAAAACTAACAGGTATCAGTATGTCTAGGAGAAAATGTAACACGTTGCCAAGTCTAGCTTTCATGCCAGTGTGAAATACAGCATGAAGTGTTTAGTAGCACCTACATCAGTATGTAACTGTTAGACTTCAAATATGAATAAGAAGAACTTAGTATGTAGAATTTAGTATTTCTAAATTATCTGTGCAGTCAGATGGGGGACATAAGTGGCATTGAATGCATTGTAGGTCTTCTTGCATGATATGATTTTTTGTATGATACAATTTCTATGAAGAATAGGAAGCAAATGACACTCGGTCATAAATAGGTATCTCAGGAGCGTGTATACTTATTTGCAAAATATTATCATTCATTCTTGTAAACATACTGTGCTCCTGTGCTGTTGCCCTGATAAGGATCAGGAGATTTGCCTGGGTTTTATTCTGGTTTGTTAAGAGCTAACCATTGTGTGCTCTTTCCCTTTCACTTATCTGAAAGGAGAGGAAGATGAAAATAGGGAAAAAGATAAAGGCTGACTGACTAAACACTTCTGCTTATCTTTCCTTCTGCCCTGTTCATTGCTGGGGGTGCTGGGAGACTGAAACATAAATGTGTTTATGTTTTAAGTGAAACAACAGTCCTCTCAATCTTAGGAAGCATAATTTTTCTTTCTTCTTGAATCAAAACATATAAGCTAGATGTGATATAAATAGTGGTGTATCTAGCACATGTGTCATTTCACCTCTATGCATCTGTACAGACCAAAGCGTGAAGGAATATAGCAGGAAAACAGCAGTAAGTAAGAGGAACTGTTGAAGTTTAAGTCTGATTTAGCATTGCTGGCAGTTTTACTGTGGGATTTTTATCAGCAATACTTTACATAAAGTTGTTTATACTATCTGATATATAAAATTAAGTTGGAATTTGGTCAACAATTTATTTAACCATGGGATCTCTAAAGCATGAAGTTCCTATATCCCCACATTGCTGGAACTTAATGCACAATATTTCTTACGTGGGGTGTACATGGAAGCAAGGAAGGATGGCAAAAGGACAGTCTGAACCCTCTTGGGACTCAACACATAGTATGAACAATGCAATTTGAATCTAGTTGAGTGCTTGCAGGAGGAATGCCACTCTTGTTGGAATACCTGGGGTTGCAAAGAGGCAAACTCAGTCTTCTCCACCACAAAGCAAGGCGCTTTGGTCATCAGACATCCAAGTTCCCTTTCACTGGGAACTCCCATGGGAGATTGGTACCTCAAAACTTTAAAGGTCTATCTATCAGTAACACAGTTTTTAATGATACTGAAGTTAACAGCGTTTTCTTAATTAACAGGGCTGTGAGTATAACTGTGAAACACTCAGAGTTCACAGTACAGAAGGTTATTTAAAGAATAGAGATGGATACTTGTAATTCATTGTGGTCGTTCTTTTAATAAATCAAAATAGAACAGTTGGAACCAAACTGTGAATGAATTTGTACTACAACTGCTATAATTGAAATAAATGCTTAAATCAGCCCTAAATATAAATGCAGAGCATGAAAACAGATTTGAAAAACTTGTTATGTTTCAGTGCCTGTAAATATTCTGTGACAGCACTTTATAACTGAGTTTCTTGTAACACTACTCTTCCTTCAGCCATCTACTCTGCTGTGGCTGCCTGTTTGCTGCGTGGCCTTAAAGGTGCCTCTTATCTTTTCTGTATTGATTTGCAAGAAACTACTCTTCTCTTTTACACTCTCTTTGAAGGAGAATCTCAGATATGAAATCTGTGGAACAGCTGGGAATGATACAAATCTGCAGAATCATGGAACTGCATGAAACACTATTCCTCTCCAATCTCCAGATTGTCCATACCTTTGTAAAGTGTTTTTAATGTTTAATCTTGTTTGAATCTTTAAGACTTTAACTGCTTGTATTTACTATATAAGTACTTGCTCTCATTGTTTAATGTTTCCCTTTCTCTCTTTCCATTTGGTCTTCTCCCAAATTGGATAGTAAGTCTCTTAGGGCAGGGGCAGCATCTAGTTGTGTTCCTGCAGGACCTGCTACAACCAGATTCATAAGTTTCTATAGCTGTGTGTACATGACTTAAGACTTAAATGTCTGGCCCCACAACATTTACCCTGGTGAGCAGTTGGTGCCCTCACACTTTTTCTCTGCAAAAACTTGTAACTAAGAGTCATCTCAGCACCCTGTGCAGTGAGGAGAGAGACCCTTCAGAAGGATCCTGGGTCACAAGCACAAAAGCACCTTTACTCAGTTTATGGTACAACTCAGGTTATTATAGAGTGAAAATGCTTGTGTAGTGAGGTTAAATGTCTGTGTTTTGTCCTGAACCTTCATAAAGGTGGCTTTCATCTTCACTTGACCCACCAAAGATCCACATTTCTGTCACAGCAGAAAAGCCTGACACTGCTGTTGGGAAGTCCTTCATGATCCTGCCAGATTAGCTGGGAGAGAGCTAGGGCCTCTTCCTATTTCCATAACCCTCTGCATCTTAGAAACAGAGGTGTTTCATTTTACTGCCTGAGAAGGACAAATAGAGGAAGGAGAAAGACTGGACACAAGAACTAAGAAAACCTGTGGAAGGCCTGAGCAACTGCACAGCCCCCCAAAATCTGTGACTTCATGGCACACTGATGAGGGTTTCTGGTGTGGACTGAGGACACTCCAGGGATTCTGGTGTAGGAGGACTTGCTGGTGGAAATGAGCTACTCTCCATCATAGAATCAGAATCATTTTGGTTGGAAGAGACCCTTAAGATCATCGAGTCCAACCATAACCTAAATCTAGCACTTAAACCATGTCCCTAAAAGCCTTAACTGCATGTCTTTTAAACACCTCCAGGGATGGTGATTCAACTGCCTCTCTGGGCAGCTGGTTCTAGTGCTTTACAAACCTTTCTGTGAAGAAGTTTTTCCTAATATCCAGTGTGAACTTTCCCTGGCACAACTTGAGGCCGTTGCCTCTCATCCTATCACTTGTTACTTGGGAGAAGAGACCAACACCCTCCATGCTACAACCTCCCCATTGGGTAGTTGTAGACAGCGATAAGGTCTACCCTCAGCTTCCTTTTCTCCAGGCTAAACAGCCCCAGTTCCCGCAGCTGCTCCTCATTAGACTTGTGCTCCAGACCCTTCACCAGCTTTGTTGCCCTTCTCTGAACTCACTACAGCACCTCAGTGTCTTTCTTACGATGAGGGGCCCAAAACCAAACACAGGATTTGAGGTAGGGCCTCACCAGCGCCAAGTACAGGGGGACGATCACTTCCCTGGTCCTGCTGGCCACACAAGTCAGGATACAAGTCTGATACAAGTCAGGATGCTGTTGGCCTTTTTGGCCACCTGGGCACACTGCTGGCTCATCTTCAGCCAGCAATCAACAACCCCCAGATCCTTTTCCACTGGGTGGCTTTCCAGCCACTCTTCCCTGAGCCTATAGTGCTGCCTGGGGTTGTTGTGACCCAAGTGCAGGACGCTGCACTTGGCCTTGTTGAACTTCATACAATTGGCCTCAACCCATTGATCCAGCTGGTCCAGATCCCTCTGTAGAGCCTTCCTGCCCTTGAGCAGATTAACACTCCCACCTAACTTGATGTCATCTGCAAACTTACTGGGAGTGTACTCAATCCCCTTGTCCAGATGATTGATAAAGATATTAAACAGAACTGGCTCCAATACTGAAGAATCATAACATAAAGAAACCTGAATAAACCTCGAATCTGCCGGAAACACATTTGCTGCTCCCCAACTTGGACTTTTTCCAATGCATACAGAACCACTTAGAGACTCAGGATCTCTCCCCTTCTGTGCCACCAGCATCTAGAGGAGCTTTCTAATGTCCCAGCTCTCTGGAGCTAGTGCTGGAGCTGATGCCCTCTCATGGTCTCCAACAGCAGCCTGCCTGCACCTTTGGAGCCAGATGCCACTCTCCTGATGCCTGCAACTCTGATTACATTACTGAGGGAATACATGGAACTGTGTTTGGTATTCAGTATTTCTGTATTAAGTTGCCCAGATGGCCACAAATCTGTACACCTGTACTATTACTGCTTCACCTTCTTAACCTACTGATATTACTCATTCTCTCATTCGTTTCCAAGATCCTCCCACTACAATTCCTGTGTCATTTATCATCTTCTTGTCCCTTTCTACCTTTCATTTTCTTGGTCTTAATACTCCCGCTTCTCTTTATGTAATTGACAACAAAGTAATAAAATTAAGACATTTGGTTTTATGTAAACTCAAATCTAGTGATAATATTAATTGCACTAGTGTAAGAAAATCTTTAATACTGTAAACTGTTAAGCCTTTTCAAATACTCCAATGCTAACAGTGAATTCACCTTCATCTAAACTTGGGATGTATGTAGGGGGGAGGAAGTGTGTTCTGGTACACAGTATTTGTAATGTAAACAAAGAGAAGCCAACACCAGCAGGACAAACACAAGCCATGTTACAGTCCAAAGCAACTCCACTTTGTACTCCATTTTGTACTCTAACTTTGTTATCTTTCATCTTGTTTCTAAATTCCCTTATTTGATCTGCAAGCACTTACACTTTTCATAGCTTTCCACATGGAAGGCAGGATCCTGTGATCTTAAATACAGTACGATTGCTTTTTGAGAGGCCCTGGTCCTTTGAGATGTTACACATGCATACTTAGCATTGGGTATTGCAAGAGGTCCCCATAATCTTGAAAAGTGCAAACTGTTACAGGATCATGACCCTAAAATGTAAGAGCTTTATAACAGGGCACATGTGCTCCATTTGTTTTGAAAATGCTATGGTGTTGTGCAGCTAAATAGACGTGATCTCTGATAGTGGTCATAGCATTGCTATTCGTGAAGTAATCACGATCATGTTTTCCTTATAAAGCTATATTTAACAAAAATCCCTCATTAAGTTATGCCATAATTTCTGGTTATGTTTTGAAAATCTTATTCCACATCAGAAGCGTTCAGTGCCTCTTTCTCATTCCTCACAAGGTGGCAGTGAACTTGGGTGACAGGGTAAAGGGTAGAACCGATATCTAGAAAGTGTCAGAAAGCCCAGTGCTACCTACATAAATATGCTGCTACATGAAGGCCTGGGTTGTCTTTGTTCTGCAAGTTATGAGCTCATACATCAACACGGGAAAACAGATGTTTAGATGAAAAAAATAACGAAAAGGCAGAATGAGGAACATGTCCAAGTTCCTTTGGCTTTTATTCAGGTGTTCCATGGACTGAGCTAATGGAGATCATGTGGAGTGGCTAATTGTCATTGGAGTCAGATGGTCTTTTTGTAACTGTACAAAGGAAAGAAACAATTTTACTCTGTATACACACATCTTTGATTTAATGCTGGGCTTATTTAAAATAGTCTTTCACTGCTTATTATGAAAAGGGTAGAAGTTAATTGACAGAATGCACTTAATCTTCTTCTGTGGAAGAAAAAATTTGTATCATGACACTAGTAGGAGTTAATCACATCTTTCTGTTCCTGTCTATAACTATCAAGATGAAATACCTGACTGTCTCAGACTTTGCTCCTCAGGTAGTCATCTGTGCAAAAAGACAGGACTTTTTGCACATTTTAGTACAGACATAAGATTCTGCTCAATGTGCGAAACTCTGGAAATAATTTCCTATATTGTCCATTCATTAATCCCTTCCACGCTCAATTCTTATTTAGCCTTGATTGAAGTGCTGCCATGCTCTTTTGCTTCAAGAGATGTGTCCTATCCTTTTTTGCCTTCATTTCCTCCTTATGATGCTGTGGGCTGGCTAGTTACTTCACAGCCTGTGGTGTGATTTGTCTTGCCGTGTGTCTGGCTAGGAAACCCACACACTCCTAAGGAATATTGTTTTTATAGGGACGCTGTTTTCTTCTTCCCGTGAAATATTTTTATTTTTTCTTTTTTTTTTTATTAGTTGCCTCATGCTGCTCTCTTGCAGGATGATTCACATACTTGCTTTCTCTGATCGAAGTGTAAAATGCTGCACCTGTTCCAGTTGGTTAGATACCAGATATTATTTTTCTTCTCTTGCTCTCAGCTTCGAAGAGTAAACAGAACTTCCTATCGCAGGGAATCATTTTTATTATGACTTTGGGACCCCATTTTCTTCAGTCGCCATAGAGTCTTGAATCCTGGTCCTCCTACACCTCTCCCAGGCAACCACTTTCAGATGCTTTCTCAGGGCACAATGTTCCATGGAACATTCTGCTAGGAACTTATATTAAAGCAGTCAGTTATATCACAGTCTTTTGACTGGAGAGTTTCATGCAGCAAACCTTGCCAAGTTTTTTGAAAGATATGAATCCACAGCCTACAAGGGATTGCTGAGTGCCTGTGCTGTCTGAAAGTTTATGCTGGGGAATGGCTTAGATATATTTATAAAAAGAAATTATAGAATAATCTGATCTAAGGCCCTCTCTTGCTGGACTGGTTGCCAAAAGATGTGTTTGTAGTATTACTTGAACACTTTTTCATTTTGTTAATTTCATTATTAAGTCATTTTTGCCCAAGACAATTCACACTGACCTTAAAATGAAATGGAAACAAATGGTGCCAGAAGTAAAAGTCAACAAGGGATGATACATGGCTGTCATCCGTTTATCCAGAGAAACAAGATTAAAGGCTAGGTTGCCAGCTGTGCTAAGGCAGAGCTTGGCCCAGCTGTGGGAGGGTGGGGGAGCAGGACTGTGAGCTGCCTTCCCTGTTCTTGTTCCTGGGAAAAAAATGGTTTCCAGATTAGCTGGGAGTTAACATCTACCAGCCCTGCACCTCCCCACACCTCCATGCTACTTCCTTGGCCTCTGGGGATCATGTTCTCCTGTTCAAACCAGTTTCAAGAGGAGTGGACGGTCTCTCCATTTCTTGCCTGAAGTTTGCCAGTTCTTCCTTCTCTTGCTCCTCTCTCTGTTGGACTAAATGAATTAACTTGCTAGTCTTCCAAACTTTCCAGTTCCTGTTTTGTGTCCCCAACTCAAAAGCATCCCTTTCCCTTTTGCTACCACCTCCTGACCCCATCTGGCCCCAGCTCCTGGCAGCTGTCAGTTTGTCTCCACAAGACCTCAGGCAGAAGGCCAGAAGCCAGCAAAGACATACTTGGTCTAAAATGAGTGTAACAGTATCTGATTTCTCACCAGCTACACCCAAAATGTCTTCACGCCCATCTCCACATGTTCTCTTTATTTCTCTGGCTGCACAAAGCCTCCTAGAGCAGTTGGCTCCAGCCAGTATGCAAGTGTTTGAAAACTCAGTTCTTGTTTCCTGGAGCATTTGATGCTTGTCATCAGTATTCATGACAAACTGCCCAATGGCACCACCCAGAAAGCAGCTAAAGCCACATTTGAAGAGGTGGCAGCATTAGAAACCCAACTGGTGCTTGACAGTCTTGCAAGTTTTGGGATGTGTGCTGGAAGGAAACTTGCTTTTGGTTCAAAACCAGAGTGTAGTTGCTTCAGGATATCAGGAATGGCAGAATTATTAAAAGCCAAAGTTGCAAGAAATCTCTGCTTCACCTTTCTACCAGGGAGTAAAGACCATCCAGCAGCGTGATCCAGCCTGCCAGGAGAGAAGTTCTTCCTTTCCCACTGCCATGGATCATCCAGCGCATAAAACTGTATATTGGGAATGGGGTTAGTTCTCAAGTGCTCTGCAGTGTAAAGCTGAAAAGCTACTCAGATGCTGGTGTAGAAGTATTTATATTCACTGATGGCAGAGAACAAATCTAAGGATGATCTCAAGAAGAAAGAGGAAGGCACTTTGGTGGGGTATACTTCTAAGATTAAACCTTTTCCCTCCTACCCAAAAGGCAACTGTGTGCTGACTTACAGCATAGTCAGAGTACATGCTTATAGAAAATCCTCCATGTGACATGGCTATAGGATTCAAAAGGACGCTGTGGATTTCTCTATGCTACTTTACTGTTCTTCAGCTCCTCCCTCTTCAAAGTGGAATTGTACAATTTCTGCCACTCCTGGAGACTCTCTGGCCACAGGATGAATGTGGGTTGTGTTTCAACCTAAATTATCTCATATAATAAACTACTAAAAGCTGGTTTTAATAAAAGAATTAGAGAGAATGAGACTACTGACAGACAGCTTGATGAACCTTCTCAGATTCCTTCTACAATATTGATTTGATTCCAGTTTCTCATTTACAACATTTGCTTACTGTATACATAAACTATTTCTGCAACAGTTGAAGTCTTCCAGTGAACCACACACAATCCAAATGTAAATTCCAGAGCTCAGTTTTCAGCAAGACCATTGTCTTGGATAGAAACTCCAGTGATGTCAGAGATTTAATGTGTTGAAGCAGGAACAACACACAGACATAAAACTGGAGGAAATTTGGAAAGACCGTTTAGTAATACTACCAAAGCAGTCAGCCCTGCTCAGGAAAGTGAAGCAGTCAATGATTACCTGCTATTGACACTAGATTATTGGCACTAGGATTATGTGCCACTGATGAGTATAAATATAAAGAACTGGTTAGTCCAAAGCAAGGCATCCTGTCCCAAACAGATGGACAAGTTATTTAAAGAATATATAAAAATCTTAACATATAAGCACAAAATGTTTTGTTTTGTTTTGTGTTTTTTTTTTTTTTCCCTTGGTAGATGGGTTATTTTCCTTCCAACCTGTAGCAATCAAGATTTGAATCAGCTGCAATCTAAGTGGCAAAGGCACCTGAGGGAGTCTGTCTGTAACAGATGTGGACATCACTAAAGGACCATGTGGCTTTTCTTTCTAGGAAACATTTAATTTTGAATACTGGGATACAGAGAAGAAAAATAAAGAAAATCAGAACTAGTTTAGCTTTCAAGGGAGATTTTTTTTTTTTTTTTAATAACTAATAGTATTTCTTCAAGCACCTGGTAATGGATTTCTGATTGATAATAAAATTGGAGAAATATTCCAATTTTATATGGAGTAGGAAAATGAGAAAGACATCTGAGCATAGATCAGTTTGCAGCTAAAACTTAATTATGACTGGGCTTTGTGTGGTAATTTTAATGTGTTATACTTTAGTGCTAAAATAGAATATTGTTTCCCAAAGATACATCTTGAGGAATTTTCAAATGGAGTGATAGAGAGCTGCAAATGAACTTAGCAATGTTCCTGTGCAATCACATTCAATGATACCTTAGAGATTTCAGGGAGGACACGTGGAGACTCTTTCATTATTTTATAAGTGTTAATTGACCTTTTATTTGCTTAGAAAACTAAATGAAAAACATTGGCTTAGGATAAGAGATCAAATTAACTACTCCTCTGAGAATGATTTTTCCTTAAGAAACTTTATTAAGCCTAGAACAAAGGCGTTTTTGACAAATTAGCAACAAAAAAGACACACACAGGCAGTTCCTAAGGCACAGGAGCATGGAGAGCTGATATGCTAGAGGACCACTCTGGTATCGTATTGGTATCAACAGTATTTTCATCTGAGAGATTCACCAATATTAGAATTTAATAACAGGACCTTTTTTCTTTTTTTTCTTTTTTTTTTTTTCCTGCAAAGACATTAAGATATTATCTCTCCCTTCAAGAAAATACTGCAATATCTGAGTCACATGATAGAGGTAATTTAAAAGTATTAATATTTGGAAACCAAATACTGAAGTGCTAACTACTGCACATTAAGTAGACTGATCAATAGAAGGTTTTTCAAAAGAAGTTAGGAGCCCCCATACTGTACAGTCTAAAGAGATTCCAGTGGTTCTGTTTCTTTAGGTGTCAGTAGCAGCAGTAACTAACAAAATATCATCATCACCGAACTATTTCTGCAGAAAAAATAGCCCTTCATTTCATGGATTTTACAACATCCTATGAGCCAACTTCATTTTACATAAATCTACTGGGGTTCCACCAGGAATGGAGCTTGGCCTCATGTTTTCCACGTTTTTCTGTTGGCTGCAGAGCAGCAGGTAGCAGCCAGTAAACCCTGCAGAACAGACCCTTTCTAATGGAGGGTGGTGGGGCCGGTCCAGCAGCCAGCGCACACGCAGCACTCCCGCGGTTGTTTAACTAGACACCTGACCCGAGTGAGGAACAGAGGGCTGTGTTATTGCACGATGAAACCTCTCCCATCTATGTAA
The DNA here is from genome assembly GCF_964273445.1 of Streptopelia decaocto. Taxonomy (NCBI): domain Eukaryota; kingdom Metazoa; phylum Chordata; class Aves; order Columbiformes; family Columbidae; genus Streptopelia; species Streptopelia decaocto. Next base: position 24,108,656 of record NC_138655.1, read on the forward strand.
GAGGAATTTTAGCTTTAAATCATATTATAAAGAAAAAAAAAAGCCCCAACAACATAAGAAGAGTAGAGAAAGAAAATGGGGAGTGGTTGCTGGAAAAAAAGAATGATATGCCCACAAGGCACCAAACAAGCTGTTGTATCTACATAGAGTAAGCCATGAAAAGGTACTTTTTGAAGTGCTGAAAGCAGGAGAGACATGTTGGTGTGGCATTACACTTGTGCCAGTTTGTTGATACAACTGTCGTTCTCTGGCTCCAAGCTAGGTCACTGCTGTTGGCCGATGGCATCACACTCCATGGACCAGAGTAGATGTAAACCTGAGAGCACAGAAATACAGCCAGCAGAACTGTTTGCCACATTTTCATGAGCACAGGCTGATGCTTAGCGAAGTACCCTAAAGCAAACTTCGGGTTCGGTTTCAGCAAGGCTGGAGGCAAAGGTTTTGCCTTGCGCCCAAGAGGTGTCTCAGACACACACTCATAAAGCCTCTGCAGCCCCATGAAGAAAATACGAAACAAAGAGCAGGTCAGTATAGTAAATTAACAAAAACAAAACCAAAACCCAACAAAACCAAAACCAATCAACCAAACAAAACCCAAACAAAGTGCAGCTTCGCATTTTGAGTTTATTTTGGGTCTTCATTTTTTTCATTGGTTTCATACATTGATTAAATGAGGTTTAGGAGGTTCTTACTGGAACTGCTGAATATCTTGTGTTACAGCTCTGGAAAAGTTCCTTGGCTGTTTGCCACTCTTTCCAGTACAATGTTATGATGTGACAGATGGATTCAATAACAGTGGCTAGCAATCAAGAGATGTGAACCACAGGGTGTGGGGAAGTTAACTGTCACCATGGCTTGTGAGAAACTATGCTGTCCTGCATGTCAATACCTGTTTTTGCAGGGAAGGAAGTGGTCACCTGGCTAATTAGTTGCACCACTGTGTTTTTACTGGCCTCAACACTCTTGGGAGTAACTCATCTTTTCAGTTCCCTTAAGCACTGGAGCATGTTAATGGTTCACAGTTACTCTAGAGTAGCATCACCTGGTCGCCTTGGTATGTGAGTAAAAGGATGGATATGTGGGGTGCAGCTTTCTGCTGCTGGAGGGGTCCCATCCACTCTGCAAGCTGCATTTGCCCAGTGCTCCCTCTAACCATCATTGCTGGTGTCTGTCACCGTGGGTCTGATCTCCTGCATATGCTTCGGCTGCATTTGGGCTCTTGCCTTCCCTGGCTGGAAGCAAGAGAGAGGCAAAGGCTCTCCAGCTGGCCCTCATTTCATGCTCTCGAGTCACCACAAACCCACATTCACAGACTGTTTTAAGACATTTGCCCCTAAAATCAGGTTGTTTTTTTAATAAACCAGGGGTGCTGAACTCTCATGTACTTTCTGTGCAGGACATGATCAAGAAATGTGTTTTCATCTATCACCTACATTTTCATGCCAGAGAGGGCATTTTAATTCTTCAGCTTCATTCATTGTCACCTGAGCTGTTGCCACCTCTGCAGTATGCAGCCCCCAGGAGCAGAACTAAAACAACATTTATTTTCTTTAGAAAGAAAGTAGCCACTGAAGCTACTTTAAAGAAAATAGTCTCTGAAGTTGTGGAAGCAAAAGGTCAGCATCTAATTTATAGGGGCTTGAAAGGTATATAGAAGCCTGTGTCTGTTCCATGGTCTTTTATATTAGGCCAAATTTGATGCAGTTACATGGACTCGGCAAAAACACTCTGGTGATTTGTTGTTGTTGAGATGCTGACTATAGAACAGTTCCTTGTGACTTTGACATGAACAAGCAAATATTTCAGCTAGCACAGCAAACCCTCTGTGTAAGGCTGCTTCGCTCTGTGTTGTGTTGCTGCATGTTATGGGAGGTGATTACTATAAAACTGCAGGGCCACTAAGAACCAATTCACTGTAACCTGGGAGTAATAAAAGCGGTCTGAGAGCCTTATAGCAAAGGTACAAAGACATTCCAGGATTTGCTAATTGATTCCTCCTTTTCCACTGCAGAGGCAGATGACTTAAACTAGAGGATAGCATCCCTTAAGCAATCAGTTCTCCCTTTGCAGTGAGTTGTCAAATCTATAGATAACACATGTCAGGGGTACAGATGTACCTTGGCTGTCTCTTTGTCATGCAAAGCCATAGGGGTAGTTAGGGTGGCAGCATGTATCTTGTTGTGTTTATTCTTGTAAGTGCTGTTTCAGACATTGAAGCCAGCTCAGGCTGAGCAGCTTGGACTCAAGCATGAGCTGTGCTGGACCCAGTGCTGCCCAGAGCCACCTGGGTGGCTCTGTCCCAGGATTCTCCTCACAGCAGGTTCCAGGAGGACTTATCATCTCAGAAACAGTGCTTGACTCTGGCTGGTCCATTGCATTCCCATGGTATTACATCCTGCATCCTGGCATGTTCAGGGAAGGAGCCAGCATTGGCTCCAACAGTTCTCATATTTTCTGAGGTTTTCTGTTGTAAGGACCATCGAAGTCCCTCATCACATGACATCAACAGGAAATGGACCTGTAAGTTTTTCAGATGTTTCTCTGACTAGCTCTTTCATTTCAGGCTGTTATCATCATCTGTAACACATCTTCAGCTTCTCAAGTACCAAAACAGCCTGATCCTGCAAATTGCGGTGCAGCCTTGCAAGCTATACCTTGGACTGCAATGGGAATGGAGAATGTCATCATGCAAAGGAAACCCTGATGGAGGGTGTTTTCAGTAGCTCAACCAAGCCATTAAACACTGTCTATCAAGAGAACTGTTCTAAGGAGTCTAGAAATTTGGGCAGAGGGGCCGGTGACACTGCAAATGCAAAGCAGAGTTTCTGTCTTCATGCCACATTCAGTGTGTTAGGCTTTGATGGACACACACACACATCAAAAGCACAGTGTGCCTGTAGATTTATGGCCTAGGAGGTAGTTTTGTGGGTTCCTGACATTGAACAATAGTAATTACTTTTTTCCCTGTTGTTTGACATTCAGTCTTCACACCAGAAATTAGTATTTCTCTTTCACAGGAAGGTGAGAAAATAATTATGTTATTAATATCAAATAATATATTCCCATATTCTTCAGATGAGATAGAAGAAGAGTTGTATTATTTGGAAGTATATGAAGCTGGGCATCATCGCAGGATACCTGCCCTTGAATAGTCACATACTGAAGGAATCCAAAGGTGCAAAGTTATATGTGTCCACAGAAGGTATATTGAAGGTTTATGTGTCTCCAGAAGCAAGCAAACAGCTTCTAAAGAAACCATGAGAGGCCAAGTCATATAAGGAGGACTCAGGTGTTTTTCCCTAGTTTCACCTTGTCACTTGTGCTTGGAGAAGACATGAAAAGTGAATGGGCTATGGCTCTTTGCTAAATTGGACTTTCCAAAGCTAGAGATGTCTCTTTAAATAAGAAAAACTTTGGGCTATGTTTCTAGATGAACACATTAAAGGCACCATTTCCTCAGCTTTCCTGCCCATGGTTCTTCCCTGCAAGCAGGGCCACCTTTATTCATTAGCTGGCTCCCCAGCGATGGTGTGGCCGTAGCTGGCTGGTTGCTTCTTTCCATTGCCACAGCCTCTTTGCCTGGCAGACCTTTTGCAACAGAAGCCTGGATTTACCCTGGCAGAAACTAGCAAAAAGCTAGCATGAATTTAAATTTGTATTCCTTCACTTGCAGTGAAACAATTCACAACAAATTAAAAGCACTTTCAAATAAGCTGTAGCAATATCAGCTGCTACCATTCCAGAACCCTGCACTTCTGGAGTCAAAGGTGTCTGCTTAAATTGCTAATTAGCTTTCTCTTGTTATAATTTTTTTGACTTAAATACTCTGCTTGAAAGCATACCTGCTCTAGTTGCCATAGCACCCATCACTGCACAGTTTGGCTGCTTTTCTGCCCCTGTTTCATTATCAACTGTAACTATAATTTCTTGAGAAAAAACAAAACAAAACAAAAAACCCCAAAACATAGAATACAAAATAGGAAGGCCCTAATAAGGGCTCAAATAAATTCCTTATCTGGCAGCATACTGGAAATATCTTGATTCCTGGCACAGCAAATATATTGTGGAGTTCACTCTTCATTAAAAAACACAGGCAACCACAGTACCAGGATGTGGACAGTCTTAAAGACTAATGTGTACATTTATGCAGATACAGTCTTCTGGGAACCAGCTTGTTTTAATCATAAAAGAACCCTTCAAGTAAATTTAATGAGGAGTTAGTTGAGGAATTTATTCTGAAACTTTAAACTATGTGTAAATTCCTGAGGATCAAATTAAGTTGAAGGTAAATAATGTTCAGAATGGTGTTTCAGTCAAGGCTGCCTAAAAGCTGGAGACACAAAGATCCTGCTTAGAGAACATTTCTTTTCCAGCTAGAGTCTTCTTTAAGGAATCCAGACAGATGCCATATGCTGATGATAAAACAACATCTTTCACAATGTGACATTTGGAGCCTGCTCAAAAGATCAGTCATTTTTGTCTTTTCTAAGGTTGCCACCTTTAAAATAAATGCCAAGCAGTTCTGAACTGGAAAAAGAATAATCGCCAGTAGTTATAGGTGTCATCAGTGATGAAACACAAGCAGATGTTTTCCTTTACATGCAGGGAAGTTCTGGATAAAAGAAACAGTATGACAAGGACAGCTGTGTCAAGGATGCTTAAAAAAATATTTTCTCACAGATTGTCATCATTTGCCCTCTTCAAGATAGGAAAACCTTGCTTTGAGCTCTTCCTCTCTCAGTGAGAGGATGCTTGGTCTATGTTCTTCATACACTCAAAAAACAGTACACTTGAAGATATTTCATTTAACGATTTACCTTTTGGGTCATATTATTTATTTGGTATTCTGAGGTCTAGTCGGAGCTACAATGGACAAACACACACTCACACACAGATGCACACGAACCCAATGCCCTCTGTTTCCCTCTCATTTTTCTGCATGTGGTTGATTATCCACTGGATGGTGTTAGCAATGTATATTTCCTTGTGTCTCCCAGCTGGGCATTGTCATTTCATGCATAATTCTTAAACAAAGAAGTATTTTCTAATAGTGTCAGATATGCAGATGAAGCAAAGAAAGCACCTAAATGCTAAGTAAGTTGGCTTTGTAAAGTGCAGCTTGATCATATAAGTGCTTACTGATGTATCCCTCAGATCTGCCATTTTGTATTAAATTTCTCCAGTATTAATGTGGAATAAATAAGATCTTATTTTACCTTCCTGTTTTACCTACCAATTGGGCAGCATTGTAGGGTGAAAAATCACAGTGAGACAGAGAAAACAAAGAAACAGACACATTCAAATGGTATTGCTTATGCATATCCTTAATGTGTTTCCTCTAGAGCATAGAGAGCTTATGCATGTTTGGTTTGAAAATATGCGGAGCTTGTATGGTCTGTGTCTTGGTCTTGTCTCCTCGTCAGTATTTTTACAGCGTTCAGAAACTTCTCAAGGAAAGGTGCTTCTAAGCTGATGAAGATGTGTCCCCCTGTCCTGCAGACCTGCCGGAATAACTCATATGAGAAGTCCCAGCGAATTTGTAAGCCAACCTGCATGGAGAGGGAGCCCTAAGTTCAGAGTAAATGTAATGAGATGGTGGCAGATGGGGAAGGAAGAAATATGGAAGGAGAAAGAGTCAGCTTAAGCAGATGGTCATATTGTGGTTCTGCTGCAAATAATCTGAATATTTATTTCCTTTATTTGGGCCGGAATCTATCAAACTCTTATGCAGGTGAGCAGCTTTATATACGAGTGGTCTCATTCAGTTCGAGACACAAACTCATTACCAAAGGATAAAACCAGACATGTCCACAAGATTACAGCCTTAAACTGAGAGTGAGCTTGTTGCTGGTTTGCATGTCACTTCACATGCTGGTAATTGTTAATAAATATCCATGAAGGAAAAATATAAAGGAAATCACACCATTTGGTTTGGGAGGGTGAAGTAATCCAGGAGGCACCATTGTAACAGGAGGTAGAGCCCTGCAGATGTGTATGGCTGAAAAGGACTACAGGGTACCACTGGCTTGCAAAAAGCAGAAAAGTGGGACTCAGAGGATAACAAATGTTTAAGCTACATAAAAGGGTCTTGTTATGGAAGTTTCTGACACAGATCTCAGCACTGGAATGAGAACAACGAGATGAGCATCACGACGCTGAGAACTCCTATAGTAAAACGCAGTAAAAAGGAAGATAATTTAAAGTGCAACAGAAATACTTATGGGATAAAAGGGTTTAAAGAATATTTCCAGAGAAGGCAGGCATCAGATAATCAGATCTGGTTATAAAATGCAGAGAACTTACCCCGCAGAGAGCTTTGTGTGTTTGTGAAAAAATCAAATAGCCTGGATAAAAAGGCTTACAGCTGAATGTTACTGCTTTTCCAACAGAAATATTGTGGTTTGTATTTTTTTGTTGTTGTTGTTTAAGTAAAAAAGTTCCATCTCTATAAATTTTAACTTAGTTGAAACACCACTTTCTTGTAGGAAGAATATTTAATTAGCCTCAAGGATAGCTGGAACCCATGTAAAGTGCAGGTGACAACCATGTCAGAAAAATCAGATCCTAAATGGCTACAGCATGCTACATGATTACTAGAAGCTTTAATGTATGAAATAGGACTGCAGAGCTTGGTGTGGTCATGGTGAGGTTCCTGTTCCCAGTTGGCCTCCTACTGCTAGTGCAAGGAAGGCTCAAATCCTGATGGTTAGCTAACAAGACTAACATCCCAAGCAATGACACTTTTCAACACACAAGGAGAACTAAGATAGCAGATGATAACTTTCCCTAGGATTTGTTCCCACCTGAAGAGCAATAATGCCAGTTATGAAAGACTGGCTTACAAAGTTTGCTTTGCAACAAGCATGACTGCCTTTGGGACAGCTATGGTGGTGCTGTCCCCAGCTACCTGTCCCACCTTACTCCCTGGATGAATCTCCAGCTCATGTAGTAGTTTAGTTGCTGGACTGCTACCACGGCTACCCTGAGACATAAAGTAAAATAAAAACTGAATGACAATTTATGTTAACACATCTTATTGTAAACAACTGGAGTTCTGCTGTTGCTTTACCAAGAGCTGGCCTTTCCCTGGATCAGATATGAGAGTCCCTAAGAGATGGATGGGTAGTTATTTAATAAAAGTGTGATGTTCAGAATGTGTTATTATTTCAGTTTTCATGGTAATTCAGACCTTGTCCATACTGGAACTGTTCAGTGGAATTGTGTTTGTGATGGTGGTTTTGTGGCATGGAAGACTGTTTACTATAGCTTGGATTGGGACCAACAGAAACAGTGAATACTTGAGCAAAAATTCAGTTGAGGAAACTCTCACTCTTCGAAACAAAGCACTAGAATAATGATAGTTTTTCTTTTTGGATGTAGGTCGTTCTAGTACAGCTTGCTTGCTTACCTGTTTCTTGGCAGACAGAAGTCCTTCTTCCCCACACCACCCACCGTTAGCCATGCTTAGAGTATAAGGAGCAGCTGTAGCACTTCTGTGAGGTCCTCAGAACTAGATTGTCCTGTCCTCTTATTGCCATAGCCTGTAGAGAGAGCCCTGACAGCTCAACACAGGGCCATTGTTGAGGGACCTTCCAGACCCACAGGCTGTGATGATCACACCCGTTTGTGCACTGCATCCCTGGCTTTGGGGTAGAATACCTCCATGGACCCACATCTTGAGGGTGAATTTCATCTTTGTGTAGGGAAACTCCACAAAGCTTATACACTACTTGACTTCCACAGTGAGGTCTTCTTACTGTTCAGATCTTTGCTTAATAAATAATTACTGAATGTGAATGAAAGCAATTAACTGTATAGCTACAATGCAGGGGACTTTCTAATGTTGACTTAAGCTATGTTGGAGGCAGAATGAGTACACAGCAGTAACCCTACAAGCCAGGAGATAGAAAACAGTTTACTTGCATAATTTTCTAGATGTTCTGATTCCTCCTAAATGAGCTCCATTAACACTGAGACACAGAGATCAGTTAATTGTGGTTCTCAAGACATTGCAAATGATCCTTCCTATGGTTGCTTTAATTAAAACACCTGCTTTCTAGTTTGTCATGTCAATATTGCACCTGTTTATTCCATCCAAATACAATGTAACGGTTATAAAAGAAAACTTTTTCTTTCTTTGAACCATTCCAAGCCAACAAGATTAAATTGCAAAACCATATCTGGAGTTTCTGAGTCTGCATGTTTGTTCATTAATGTGTGTGTGCCTTGAAAATCCAAATTATGTTGTAAAATGTGCCTCTTTGCAGCTAGAGAAGAAAAGATTTCCTACTGCTAAGCAGTTCTTTGATATCATCAGATTCTATCAAATCTATCTATGATTTTAAAAGCAAACAAATGGGAAGGGTTGTTGCTTCTTTCAGTTCAAACATTTCAAACATCAGCTTCACTATTTAGTCTATAATAATGTTGTTCTACTACATAACTTAATATTTACTTGCCTTCTAGACAGAGTGAATTTCTTTCACAATATGATTTGGATTATGTTTCTGTGATGTAAAGAAATTATTTTTATTGGCTCAGCACCAGTTTCTTTCCATTTTTCTCAGCACTGCTTTCCAGAAGCACCTCTAAGAGACTTCTCATGACTACCCTGCAAATTCTGCAATCAATTATACCAGAAGGATTTCCAATTACATTCATTTGGAGCACTTTTCAGGTTTTGTGCTAGTCTGCGATTAGAGATACCCTTGAGTCATGGAGTATCCACCAGCATCTCTGCCTTATATAATGATCACCAGTTTCTTCCTTCCCACAGCTTGGCACTTGGCAGTGCAGTCATGCAGAAAGCACTTTGGGTTTCATCTCCTCAGAATTTCTCTGGATTTGGGCTAGTGAGGCTGTGTATGCACGCTTCTTTGGGCCCACTGCCTCCTGGGAGTTGGTGCATTTTTTTCTTTCATCTTGCTTTTAGCACTAGACAAGCTCAATAGTAAAGCAAAGCTAAGCTGTGTTAGCTAGTCCCAAGATCAGACTTTAGATTGGAAACAAAGGTCACGGATGCAGAAAACAACATCATTTAATTATAACAAATACTATTTACTCATCATCTCTTACGTAGGATGCTAATATATTGGCCTGTTGTCATATGTAGGTAGGCCTTCAGTGTTGAGAGCAACATCTGTATACCCTTACAGTTACCCTTGATTTGAAATGTAAAGCTTACCTGGGATCCTGTCCACCGTTTTGGGGCCATGCCTTCCTAGGAAGGCTTGCCACCTTCTGAATGCTGTTTTCTTTGCTGTTCTCATTCTTGTTACTTTTAGGAGTCAGGTTTTGAGATTCAAGTATGAATGTTCCCGATGATTTCATCCATATCCACTGTGGAAACGCTCTTTCACTCTTGCTTATCCTGGTGCTAGGTGAATTTTTTGAGATGCTGTTGGCTCCTCCTTAAGGCAGACACAAAAACTACTTCGTAGTACTACTGCCTGGAAGATGACAACCCTTTGGCAGTTGTGATATGGTCACATTAAATATATAAATAATGGATTGTATACACATTCTACAAATCTTGCAGAATGTTACAAGTTCAGACAGCATACAAACACATTATTAATGTAGACATCAAACCTGGGAAGTAGTTACTTTTTATGAATGTGTCTGTGAGTGCAAGTCTCTGTATACACTTTTTATTGAATTTCTGTGACTTGAGTTTCTTGAAGTTGGACCTATGGACATTTTCATCAATAAATACTTACTTTATTCTCACCTCCACATTGAGCACATGAGATAACAATGATTCAGAAATGCTTACTCGAAGTAGCTGGTGTGTATCAGCTGCTAACAGAGAGTGGACTGATACTTAGTCAGCCTGTGAGTACACCAGGCTTGGATGGGAGAGCCACAAGACTACAGATTTATAATGAGTCATGAGAGTATGGATTTATTTTCCTAAGCTTGGTTTCACATCCTCAGTCTTTGACTTGCAGTGTGAGCTGCTGTTCTCTGTCACAGATGTCACAGCTCCTTATCCCAGCGAGAAGTAGAGAACAGGTGGAGGTCCCAAATAGCCACTACTCCAATAGCTTTGACCAACCAGCTGGAAACTCTGAGAAAAACCTCAGCCAGAACTATCCCCTACATCTCATTCAGAAAATAAAGGAAGGATGATTATACTAAGATAAGAAATACTAAGATAATATATACTAAGATATACTAAGAAAATCTGGACACAAAAGTGCTACAGGCTTGCCTGTTTAGACACAGTCTGTCAGTCAGAGGGAATCATTTTACCTCTGCAAAAGTGTCTTACCATCCCACAAGTATTGCAAACACCTCCCTTTCCACCCACCATGTTGGGACACTTCAGCTTTTTGTTTGTTTTAAATTTATTTTGTTGCACCATTCTGAAGCTACTTGAATTGAATTTGTTATACTCCCAGTTGTTATATTTGAACTGTCTCAAGCTCATTCAAGTTCATTTCTACAGCAGTTACTAGAAGTCGAGAAGAGCTTTTCTACAATCCTAGTGCAAAAATATCCATTAATTTCAGCAGTGCAATATTCTACTATTGCTGTGCTATTTTTTTCCACTATGTCTTTAACAACTTTAATTGCTGCTTGAATTTCAGGCTCTGTGAACTGTGATTTAGAAACACTGTCCTTGATGTCATGTTCTGGGAAGCTGACAAGTGCATCTTTTCCCATTTTATTGTGTATTAACTGCTCACTCTGAGTCAGTGCCACTTGCAGAAATGAATGTCTCCTCATGTCTCTTGGGAGAAGAGATTTTAATATTGGAAAAACCTCTTGAGAAGTACTTGTTTCTTTACTACATAGAGATTTTTTTTACTTGTTTATTTTCCTTTTTTTTTTTTTTTTCTTTCAAGTAAGGGTTGATGAAGACAGTCTTCAAAAAAAGAACTGCCCTCTGTTGTACTCGGTTTCTCTCCACATCCTCAAAACAGTAACATTTTGTTTCCAAATGAACTGAATTGGATACATGCAGTTTAAACAAAGGAAGGTATTTTTTGTTTTATGAGTTCAAGTAGTCAAGTGGAGAAGAAAAACAGCAATTTTCAAAGCCATTCTGAACAGCTTTCTTCTTTCTTGGCCCTTCTTTCTTATCATAGAATCACAGAATGGTTTACTTTGGAAGGAACATTTAAAGGTCATCTAGTCTACCCACTCCCCCTGCAACGGGCAGGAACATCTTCAACTAGATCAGGTTGCTCAGAGCCTCATCCAGCCTGACCTTGAATGTCTCCAGGGGTGGGCCATCTACCACTTCTTTGGGCAAGTTCTTCCGATTTTTCAGCACTCGTTATAACAAAATTCTTCTATATATCTAGTCTTAATCTACCCTCTTTTAGTTTAAAATCATTAGCACTTGTTCTGTCGTTACAGTCCCTATTGAAAAGCCTGCCCTCATCTTTCTTATAAGCCCCCTTTAAGTACTGGAAGGCCGCAATAAAGTCTTCCTGGAACCTTCTCTTCTCCAGGCTGAACAAACCCAGCTCTCAGCCTGTCCTCATAGGAGAGCTGTTCCAGCCCTCTGATCATTTTTGTGGCCTCGTCTGGCCCCCCTCCAACAGGTCCATGTCTTTCCTGTGCTGGGAGTCCCAGAGCTGGACACAGTTCTCCAGGTGGGATCTCACCAGAGCAGAGTAGAGGAGCAGAATCACCTCCCTTGACCTGCTGGCCACGCTCCTTTTGTTGCAGCCAAGGATGAGGCTGGCTGATGAGGCTGGCTTTCTGGGCTGTGAGTACACATTGCTGGCTCTTTGTCATGTATTTTTCCTCAAGGGTTGCATATTTTTTTACTTAACCCCACACTAGTCCTTCTCTCTACTTTGTGACCATTTACATACATGGAAAGGTGCCGGAATGGATAAATAATTTGCTAAAACACAAGAGACAGAAGGGAGCAATAAATGGCCAGCTCTTGTGACAGATGGAAATCACCAGTGGAGGGGTCTGTACTAGAGTCTGTGCTGTTCAACTTGTTCACACATGATTTGGAAAAGAGGGTTAACAGCAAAGTGACAAAGGTTGCTAGTGATGCACAGTTATTTAAGATATTGAGGACGAGCATAGCCTGGTAAGCTGCAGAAAAGCTACAGCTCAAGGGAACTGAGCAATAAAATGCCAGATGAAACACAACATGCATACATGTAATGTGATTTGTGTGTGGAAGAAAACAATTCTATCTTCACACAAGGGTTCTAAACTGACCACTGCTTTTCAGGAGCTGCTAGATTTTGGTGTTATGCTTAACAGTTGCATGAAAACATCAGTTCTGTGCTTTACGGTAGTTAAGAAAACAAAAATCAATAATTCATGTCAAAAGAAGGGACTTATGAGAACTGGAAAGGGTAAGAGGAGGGCAAAAAATACAAAGATATGGAAAACACCTGTACAAGCAACAGTTGAATTAGTTGAAACTTCAATATGAAGAAATGACAACTTACAGGGAACATATGTTTAATGTTTACAAAATTACCACAGGGAAAGAGTTTTGTCTCTATTACTTCTTTACGAGCTAGAAATAGGGCTCAAAATTACAGCTTATGGAGCCAGGTTCAGAGCAAGCAATAGGACAGAATTGTTCACACAAGTAGAAGCAGGTCTGTGGAACTCCTTGCTAGGGATGTGGATGCAAGTAGTCTGTACGTATGCAAAGGAAGATTTGACAAATACTTGAAAAACAGAGAGAACAACTGAAATAGTTACACACTTTTTATTCATTGTCACTTTATTAAATACTCTGATATGAGAGGTAAGAGAAAACATTCAAAAGCTTTTTGCATCACCTCACGTGCAGTATATTCTGCTAAGAATATTGCCCTGGTGATACTGCTGGCTTCCACATGTTCTACTCCTACGTTCTCAGTTAGCTTTCAGTGTCAGTGTTGGTTTTATTTTTCTTTTTTTGTTTTGTTGTTTTTGTTTCTTTGGTTTGGTTTGGGTTGGGTTGGGTTTTTGTTGTGGTTTTGTTTATTGTTGTTGCTGTTTTGTTTTTAATCTTAGACATGAAACACAATCCATTATAATCATAGAATGGTAGAGTGGTTTGAGTTGGAGGAGATCTTTGAACATCATCTAGTCCAACCCCCCCTACCATGGGCAGGGACATCTTTCACTAGATGAGGTCACTCAGACCCTCATCCAGCCCGACCCTAACACTGCCAGTGGTGGGGAAACACAGCTGCTCCAGACAACCTGTTCCAGTGTCTCACCACCCTCATGGTGAGGAATTTCTTCCTTATGTACAATCTAAATCCAGCTTCTTTCAGTTTTAAACCATTGCCCTTTAACATTAGAGATGTTACTAGATATTTCCATTAACAAGATTAGGATTTTGAAGTATAGGCATACAAGGAAAATAGAACAAGTATATTGCATTTTATACATAAACACACACTGTGTAGTTGTGTAATTACTGTTACCCAGCACAATAATAAAAAATCCAACCTTAGGATACATAATTAATTTATGATATAATAGCCATTTAATTTCTGCAGTACTCTACTGAATGAATCAGTGCAGAACAGAGCTGACATCAGTGCAGCATTTACAGCAGATTTTCTGTTCAGAGGCTGAAAATATTCCCTGAGGAAAAATTGTGATTTGGGTTATCAATGAGTGTTAGCAGCTCTAATGCACATTTCTTCTTGCATTCTGGCAGCAGGCAAGCTGCTTAAAGACCCAGGTTTATCTATATAAATTACCAGGTTCCAACCAAGCTTCATACTAATAATTTTCATCTTCTCCCATAAATCTGTAAAACATCGTTGCTCATAAATCTCAGTTGGAGGCATCTTATATGAGATCTTAATTCACCAAGATGCAGCAACACTGTTCCAAATATGAGAAGATGCCAGCTTACTGGGCCATAGCATGGCTGTAACAAGAAATCTCTCCACTGAAAATGAAAAGAAATTTCATGCCCAAAGGACACATATGGGAAATACCTCTCACAACCCCTCTTTAATCAACTCATCAAAAGTCACCCTTTTCATAAGGGGCATCAATATGAGTGACGCCAGACACCAGGAATAAAAAAAAGCTGATGCAATCTCAGGTCTCTGAATGTTGCTGTGATGCTAGTTCCTGACATGCCTCATAAACAGAAATAAACTGGAGCATCAATGTTTTCTGACATATCCTCAAGTACCCGCTACAGGCTGGTTGCTGCTGTGCTGCACATCTGGTCCCTCTGAGGTGATGGAGGCAGAGGAGAGGGCGCTGGGCACCCTCTGCCCCAGCAATACAGTCAGCAGACCCCGAGGACAAAGGAAAACTTGTCAGCTATTAACAGGGCAGAGAATATTAATAGGACAGACACATAATTGAAGGTACCCACTTCTATACAAAAAAGGAGAACTTGGTATTTCTAGCTACTCTAGCAACCATATTCATTAAACAATTATTTTCCTCATTTTAAGGATAAAAGCCAAGAGCTCCCATTGATTTCGATGGCAACTAAGTAACTTGGTGCTGTTGAAAGTCTTTAGGTGCCAGAAAGATTTTAAATGTCACTCTCTAAAGCTCAGATCTTTAAGTGTATTTAAACACCAAGTTCTTGGATAATAGTTACCTAAATGCACTTTAAAATCTGTTCCTAAAAGACTTACTTATAGAAAGTCTGGAGGAGAGATCAGACCCATGGGTCTGAAGACTTGCCCACCCAAAGCTGCTCCACATGTGTTATGGCAGCAGCTGGCAGCTCACAGCATAGTAATTATTGTTTAGGAATGATCTTCTTGCCCTGGTTCTGTAAATAAATATTTCCCATTGGATGGTTTTTGACTATATGGTTATTTTTATCTCGATCTTTATATTTCCCATCTTTTTTTCCTTATCTTTTTTTTTCCTTCTTTCCTTTTCCTATTGTGCTGTGTCTTGTAGAAGCCCTGTAGTTCTTCCTGTTGTGTTCCCATTGCACTGTGGTGGAGACTTACCCCGGGATTCCCATTCCAGCATTCCAGGTTATTTCTTTTCTTTTCTTTTCTTTTCTTTTCTTTTCTTTTCTTTTCTTTTCTTTTCTTTTCTTTTCTTTTCTTTTCTTTTCTTTTCTTTTCTTTTCTTTTCTTTTCTTTCTTTTCTTTTCTTTTCTTTTCTTTTCTTTTCTTTTCTTTTCTTTTCTTTTCTTTTCTTTTCTTTTCTTTCCTTTCCTTTCCTTTCCTTTCCTTTCCTTTCCTTTCCTCTCCTCTCCTCTCCTCTCCTCTCCTCTCCTCTCCTCTCCTCTCCTCTCCTCTCCTCTCCTCTCCTCTCCTCTCCTCTCCTCTCCTCTCCTCTCCTCTCCTCTCCTCTCCTCTCCTCTCCTCTCCTCTCCTCTCCTCTCCTCTCCTCTCCTCTCCTCTTCTCTTCTCTTCTCTTCTCTTCTCTCTCTTCTTCTTCTCTTTTTTTTCTTTTTTTCTTTTTCTTTTTCTTTTTCTTTTCTTTTTCTTTTTCTTTTTCTTTTTCTTTTTCTTTTCTTTTTCTTTTTCTTTTTCTTTTTCTTTTTCTTTTTCTTTTCTTTTATTTTTTATTTTTCATTTATTTTCATTTCTTTTATTTTCATTTCTTTTCATTCTTTTTTTTTTTTTTTTTTTTTTTTTTTTTCCCATACAGCAATCACTATAAGAGCAGAAAATCCAGTCATGCTCCCATGAGGACACATTGCAAAGTCCATAGGGTTCACTCTGGCCAGCTTTCCTGACAGAACAGACATATATCAGAGACAAAACAGCCACAAGCTTTTCCCCTATAAGTCAATCTGCTGTTAGTCACACGATGATGGACTCAACACCAAGAATAAGATGAAGGAGTTGTTACAGGAAGAATATGCACTATCCCATAGGTCTCCATACCACAGCAATAAACCACCACATGTCCACAGTTGATATAATATCAGTCTTGGCTCCCTCTGGGCTTCTCAATGAGGTAATTGGGGTTTATTCTTTGCTTGGTGTTAATGTGAAAAACAGAAACAGCCATGAAGGGTCCTTGTGGTCAGGGCTTATTTTAACATTTGCATCACTGTCATACTTGAACTGCCTTAAAAGTGATTATTCTGCTGTCCTATGGCCACTTTACATCAGACACTTTGGCCTAAAATCATGGAGTAAAGACTGAAAATTGGATTCCTGAACTCTGCTTCTGCCTATGCCAACTGTGGCTCTTGGCCAATTTAAAGACTTAGCTTTGGGATTTGGAGCTGAAAAATCCTCCTTAATAATGAGTAGACTGAGTAAAAATAGGTCAATAAATAAATAGAAAAGGAAACACTGGTAGAATAAAGAAAAATATGCTCAATAGACATTTTTAGTACCAGTGAAAGAGGGTGTTGGTCATTGAACAGAAGGGCATGAGCTAGAGGGAGCCATGGGACAAAGTGAGCCAGGGCTGAGCAGGCAGCACAGAGCAAATCAAAACCAACCCTCTTTGCAAGATTTTGGATCACAGACTAAGTTAATGGCATTAGTCCCCTGTTCATTTGCTCCTAGAAATGAAGGCATCTTCTGAAGTAACAACTCTCATGTGAGATTACAAGAATATTCTTACAGAAGATTTTGAAACTTACCTTACAGCAAGGGTAGAAAATGAAGGATTGCGCTTGATGAATTCAAGAAATGGAAATAGTTACTTTTGTTCTCTACATTGCCAGTTCAAGTCAGTCAGATCAGCTTAAATTTAAAATAGTCAAAGGCTGTTGGGGTTTTTTAATGTGAACAAAGAAGTAAAAAATATCATTTTGGATGAAAACAAATATTTTATTCACTATGACTGAGAATGTTTGCTTTCAATGCGGTATTTTATAAGCAAAATCAAATAGTTTGATGTTCCCAAACAAAAGTTAATTTTCAAATGAGACGCTGAAATAACTGGTCTACCAGGACTTCTTTTCATTCTTGGCCTTCCCATACACTGAAAAATTTGATAAAACCAGAATGAATTTGCAAAGCTTGTTAAGATTACAAGTACCTTTTGTTTTTCCATGAAGAAATGTGGGCTAAGCTTCATCTAGCTTTAGTATTGAGAAGCCCAAACTAATCTACAGATTTATAGCAAGGTGGCATGTAACAGAAACATAAATATTTTCTTTCAGGTCTTAACCTTTTGTTACATAAATACAAAAGTCCTCAGTGTTGTTACCATCTCTGTGACTGACAGTGTGGCAGAGAGAAAATGTGGCCTCTGCAGTGCATTCCTCTTGAATAAGGACAAGAAAATCTCATGTAATATTAGAGTCTTGAAAATGAGACCTGAAGATTCAGCTGCTAGAGGAGCTGTACCTTTGAACAGCGTGAATTTTATCTCTGCCTTTCATGTCAATCTTCCTTTGCTATAACGTTGTCAATCAGTCAGATCACTCTCACACTTCATTATGTTTCCATGGTGATCCTTTCCTCAAAGTTAAAAATAATCCTGTTCCAATGTCGAAACTTGTAAAGAAGACCATATGTAATTGCCTACCTGCAGCTGTCTGCCTCCTATATGTGGAGATAGGTATCCTAAAAGGTTCTCCATTCACTTTGTTCTGATTTTCATAGTTGAGATGGTACAGTAGCAACCGGGCTAAACCCCTTTCCCCAGTGATAACCAGTAAATCAAGTTGTGCTGCATCAGTGAGCCTTTAAACTGTACCACAATTTGCTACATCTCCAAAATTATCCTGATAAACAATCTCAAAACAACATGCTAACACTTATACGTACAAACTCAATAGCAATTTCTATGCTTAATATTTTCTTGCTTTTACTCTTACAGCTTTTCAGAGAAAAAGAGAAATATTAGCTGGTAGATTGACTTCACTGATGTAGGATGATAGTTGTGACAATTAGATGTTTACCTGAGCAGGCACGTAAAGGAACAGCATGTTTTGTACTGTGACCTTTTGGGAAATCAAGGCAACAGGTATGACAAATCTGTAAAAATTCTCGCTTATCCACACTTCTGGGCTTTCTTCTTAACTTGCTACTGCAGCCTCTAGGTCCAAGGTTCATAGTTCCTACTTACTTCGATTATTCCACATAACAGAGGCTCGTAACCATGCTTATTTATCAAGTACC
Organism: Streptopelia decaocto; assembly: GCF_964273445.1. NCBI lineage: Eukaryota > Metazoa > Chordata > Aves > Columbiformes > Columbidae > Streptopelia > Streptopelia decaocto. Next base: position 24,126,673 of record NC_138655.1, read on the forward strand.
AAATCATGAGAAGCTTTAGAAAAATGCAGTTTAGCATCTGTTCACATTCTGAAGCATATTTCTTAAAATGCAGAGTATTTTGATGTGGTTTTATCATTACAGGTCCTGGAGTTTTATACTGGGTATCCAAAAATGAGGACCACACAATCCGTAAACCCATAAGCAGAATGGTGTCACGGGGACAGGTACAGAACCCACTTCTCCAAGACAGGCTTCAGCATTATGCTCCTTACAGCTGTCACTTCTCCTGGAGCTTCCCCGGGTTGTTCACTGCCTGGTGACTCCTCCAAAAAGGAGTGGGGGTCCTACAGACAAGAGCCTGCTTCTCTGCACAGCTCAGCCTGCTGCAGCCTGTCCTCCCTGTGCAATGAATCATGCAAAAGTTGAATAAAAGAAAAAAATACAATCTTCAACTTGCTACTATCTACCCTTTCCTTTCTTCCTGCTTTTCATTCACCTTCCATTCTTCCCCCTGCGAAGCTGACCTGGTTGGCAATCTCTCTTCTTTGATACTGCCTTGATTACCTCTGAGCTCTGAGGACGCAGGAGACAGTCTCCTTGATTTGAGTCACCTCAAGTGCTACTGACAAATAGCATGGTGAATACAGCTGTCAAAATTTAGTATGGCTACCATGCCTGTTCTAATGGACTTCATTCCAGAAGTTAATAATTTGGCTTTATTTAGCTTTTTTTTTTTTTTTTTTCCTAACAGAATAGGAAAATGGATTCTTAGCAGTAGGGCTGCTTTCTGTAAGCTTTGAATACCTGTGCTGGAATGAAACTTTACACCGAACGGATTGCTAGGGTTTTTTTATTTATTTTTAACTAGGGGAAGAAAACAGGAAAAATACAATGCAAAAGTGCAGCCTGGATGGTTTTAATTTGTTCATGTCAAAGCAACTATATTCAGGGACTTAAAACTGGATTAATCAAGTGAGCTAAATTATATATGGCACTTAAAAACTTTTCCTGGCATGGAATAACATGCCTGACTAAGAGAGAAAGGATATGGCCCTTTGGAAGCCAGTGAGACTGTTACTGCTCCCATCTTACTCAGATGAAAAAGAAATTGCTCTCTTTGTGGCTGTAGCAGGATTAGTTTCTTATGTGGTGCCTATGTTTAATTTTCTGGTTTCACAGAAAGAAGGCATAGCCATCATTCACTTGTCCAGAAGAACATGTAGTGGGCTCTGACATTTACTTATAAAGGATTAAAAGTATTCCTGAAAGCACAACTGTAATTCTAATTATTCACAATTAAAAATTGCAGTAAAATATTTTGTTTTTATACCCTCAAACTCTCAGTAGAAATTGCAGCATTAGTGTAAAAAAAAAAAAAAAAAAAGTGAGAAAGGGCAAGGTTGCACTTTCCTTACAGTGAACAGAAGACTCTAAGAGACAATCCATGTCCTTGTTGCTGTGTTACTCCCTTCTGATCTGAGACAATAGCTCTGTGCTCACAGAATTTGCAGGCAAGAAGACATCTTATTAGGTCCACTTGACAGACATTCACACACACACAAAGATGTGTGTGTGGAGGAAACAGTTCAGCTATTGTAGGAAGTAACTGACATGTTGATAGTGCTCGCCTCTTCAGGTTGACACCAGCTAATGATATTTTATTTTCAAGTGATTTCATTACAGTGAAAGAGAAACACTTTCCTTTTTCCTGATGGCATACGAGTGGAAGGGACAGAGTAAAATGACTCTAAACAAAATGAACAAAATGAGAAGCCTCAACTGAGCAAAAAAAGGGGCAGAAACACGGCACATAAGCTCACATCCACCCTTTACACCTTCAGAGGAAAGAGCCAGGCAGCAGCGGCTGAGCTTGCTGTCTGTTTGCCCTGAGTCAAGGAATACTTTGTTCCAGGCTGGGGAAACAAATGAAAGGTGCAAGCCATTTTCCTGAAGAATTTACAATCCAAAAGGACAAGGCAAACAGAGAAAAACGACAGTCTGAGTTGTCACCGCCAGTCCCTGAAGGTGCAAGGCTGTAACCTTGTCTGTTGTGTAATCAAGAGACTGCTGCGTCCTGACACAGCCACACAGGAGCAGGGTCTGAATTGGTACAAAGCACATCAGCTCGCAGCGATGTACGCTTAACAGGCAGGACATGTACGGTCTTTTCTGTACAGTGAGAAAAGGATTTATAGACACAAGTGAATTTCAATAGTGGGTTAAGAAGATCACCTTCATTCTATCCATTCAGAAGAATGGAGAGGGTTTATTAATAACTAACTCCACGGAATCATTTTGGCTAGCTTTTCACTTCTCAGCTTCTCAGCTGGCTCTCCCAGCAGAGGTCTTTGCAGGGTTCTTTTTCTTTCTTTCTTTTTTTTTTTTTTTTTTTTTTTTTTTCTGAAACTGGCTTCATAGATGCTTCCCTTTTACTTCTGGTGACCTTCAGCCTTGGTGCAATAATACATCTTTATTGGAAGACATAACACCAGTCACAGTTTCACCGTTCTCATTCCCCATTCTTTTCCAGCATCCAAAAGGTGAATGCATCCAAAACGGAATTGAGATTTCTTTCCCAGTTGGATCTTACAACTGTAATAAATGAGTTACCATCTGCATTTCTAATTAAAAATCCAATTGGTATAATGTAATGAGGTTTCTGGATGCAATTAGCAACTGCTGGAGGTCTCTTTATAGAACAGCACTACAATTATGAGGCAAATAGATTCTATCATATGCAATGAAGAGCTTTTTCAGTTTTTCTATCCTTAGCTGGATGAATTCACAACAAGAAGTTAGGCACTTTTAGATACTGTAACCTACTGAAATGCACAACTGAGGTTAGTACTTGGGTTTCCTATACAGTTCAGAACAGAATTAAATACCTAATAGGATCCATTGAGCCTTCAAAATCATTCCTAACTTCTGGAGTTTTACATTTATTGCAGAACCTAAGTCCATATGTTTATGTTTGAATCACATGTACTGCATTAAGAATAAATAGTGGAGACATTTACTTTTCCTTAAAAGCAGAGTTGACAAAAGGGTGAAACTTCCTGGGGATTTTTCAGGAAAGAAAATAAAAAAAAGCTTTACCTGGTTTTGAATTACTTTGAAGATATTAATGGATCACTTCTTATAGATCAAAATTCGATAACTTTGTTATAGCAAGGACTTAGAGTTCAACGATCCTTTACAAATCAGACTTTTTATAAAGAGTGAGAATGACAGAGAATATATTTAAAAGCCTCTTTCTCCGCCTCCCTTATCTCCATGTGTATATACACACATAGCTCTATTCAAAGGCTTGCATAAATTGCCATGTGTCTGAAACATTACCATTTTTCAGACTCAAATGATGATGTTTATAAAAGTAAGACACTCAGCAGGCAATCCCACTCCGAGCCTAGCTAAATCATCAGCAGCACTGTCTTATTCAGCAGCTTGAGCATAGTTAAAGAAAACAAACATCATCAGTATGACCCAAAGTCCCAGGTTGCCTCGATTTCAGGTTTCTTGGGGGCAAGCCTGAGAGATATTCTCAGTTTCTTTCAGCCCACTTAGTGATCTGTCTGTCTGAGCACGTGGAGGCACCTCCTGCCCTCTTTCCTTCCAGGGTCACCATGCCATCAGGATCTTGCAAAGCATCCCTGTGTGGGATGGGCCTCCACCAAGATCTGTGAGCCCCTGAGATCAGTGCTTCCCGATTCCTGTTTGGTCCTTAGAGGAAAGAGAAGCTAAAGGACAAACGGCTTAAGGAGTATATAATATGCCATTGCTTCCTCACAGCAAAATCAAAAGGATACTTGCTCTGATGATACAGTAGCAGAAGCAACAGAGCCAACACTACAAATTTCTGTTTATTTGTCAGAAAACGCAGAACATTAGATAAAACTGTTTCTGGCTCACTAAGCACAAAAATAGGCAGAATTCAGTAAAAAAAAAAAAAAGAACAAAAAACCATCCTATTTGGTTTGTACTCTACTTTTTCCTAGTTTGAGTGAAGAAACTCTGCTAGCTGACCCAAAGAGATTTATCCCAAAATCAGTTTAGACCATAGATTTATCACCTTTACTAGAGATCTTATTATCAGGAGCAAAGGGAGCAGGCTGCAAACTGAGCAGTCTAAACATTCATATACTGTGCCTGTAGCTCATGATTGGTGTTTATAAAACGCTGTTGCCATGCTAATGTTTGTCTTGTGATGAAGCTCTTGACTCAGTATTAATTTCTTAAATAATTTTATATGATTTGTAATACATGGCTGCCATTGTGACTGTCTGAATCAGGCAGCACATTAATTTAGGAAGCAATGAATGACAGAAAGCAGCAGCTTGACGGGCAGTACCCAAACTAGTCAAAGCAACACTGCTTAATCTGCTTCACCATAATTGGATGAGTACAAGAAGAGTTTTGTAGGTCAATTACAATCAATTAAGCTTACATTCATAGTTCAAGGAATTTCTCTGGAGTTCAGCAGTGAGACGAAAGGAAGGGGTTCCTGGGAGCATCATTTTATATCTCCTTTGTGCCAAAAGGATAGCAATGCAGACAGTGGTCTAACAAGATAAGATCTAAGCTTCCTTTGGAGAATGGAGTTTGTGAACTGTCCAGCCTACATCATCACGCAACGAGCCCATCCTGGACAGACGTGCTTCTGGGGTCATGGGCTACATGATGCCTCTTCACTGGGGCTGGAACTAGTCCTCACCTCAGCAGTCCAGCTCTTGAGGAGGAGACACGGGGAAGAGGCAGGTGGTACAAATCTCCAGGTAGTGTTTTTTTCCTTTATTTTTTCTACTTTGTTTGTAAACGTATTTACCTTGACTTTGATAGACTATGTGAAGCTTTCTACCCATATTCTATCTTTCTCTAGTAATCAGCACAACCTCTGCAGTTGCTGACACATCTAAATCACTCTGGGTCCCACAAATCATACTGCTGGAATACCTCCCAGTCAGCACAACTTGCAGAAGTATCTTGAGCTGCGGGCTCAAGAGGAGAAGTAGTTTGGAAAACGGGGATAAGTCTCTCATGGCAGGAATAACCCACTGGTCAGCAGGAGGGACCATCACGGCTGTGACCTGTGAAACTAGCTGGCAACTGGGATATGGCCCTATTTGTACAGCACCGAATGATAGTCCTACAAAACTAAATTGCACGTTGACAGGTAATGGCCAAGATAGCAAGAGCAGTTACAGCAAACATGCCTGAAGAGGTTCCTCTACTGGTTTCCTTCAACTCTTGGCAGAAAAAAATAGGCAAGATAATAATCAGGAGATTATCTGCTCATTCTTCACTGTCATGATAGGCTGCTTTGCTTTGCTTTACAGGGCCAGAAGTGTCCTAATGTGATAGTATGGTAATTTTTTGTTTTGTTTTTGATTTTAAAAGGAAGCCTAGATATACATGCCAAAGACTGTCAAGGAAAAAAATATGAGAGAAAAGAAAATCCAATTTTTCTGACCTTCAGGGCATACACATCAGCATGGTTAAGTCAGTGAGCAAAGTTTGCCATTAATATTTAAAAGGTTGCACTGTCTAAGTTACCATTATTGAAATTCAGGTGACTTGATGCTTTTCTGCCTAATCTTGCACTCTTGATTCTGCTTTGATTCAATTCTCTGTGGGGGAAGTTTGGGCTTTTGGTCACTATCATGAAGTCAGATATAATATATCAATTCATTTTTTTTTCTTTTGCCCATTCTTCTTGAGTTAAGAACTCTGATAATGTAGAGCTGACATTTGGGGAAAATCTAGAAAATGTATTCCTTTTTATCTCCAGGCTAAGCTGCACCAGTGAATAAAGTACTATAATAAAACCTATTTGTATGCCTGTCATACAAAGACAAACCTTTTCCAAAGGAAATGGATTTGAGTATTTGCAAGAAATGATAAACAGTCAGACAAAAAGGTGCTGAATTTAACTTTGCATGGGAGATGTAGGTTTTAGCTTCCCTTGTCAGGGAGGAGGAATTCATATGAAACCCATGTCAGCTGAGAGTCTCAGAAATGAGATCTTATCCAGAGCTTTGTGGAAAGCTTGGATATATCTTGAAGGGAGTCATTTAGAGTTAAGAACAAAATGTCAGCCTGCATTTTTATCAGGAATAAATCAAAAGAGGCTTATCCACTTCTGAGAAAAAGAATTACCTGGATTTCATTTGTGCAAAATCCTTGTGCAAAGCTGTGTTAAAATCTAGTCCTATCTCTGATGTGCATAACTGAATTATGGTGAATAGGTGCTTCTACAAGACAGAGTGCTGATATCAAGCCTAATTCCAAAGCGCTGCCACTCTCCCAACTCTCCCATGAAGCTGAAGATACAATGTTCTGACAAAACATCCGCACAGCCAGAGCTGGGGGATGGCTGGTCACCTAGGGCAGCCTGGCTGACACACGGCCCCAGGCCCCACAGCCTGGGTGACACGTCTGCACAGCTCGGGTGACACCCAGCCCTGTGCCCTCCCTGGTGAGTGCAGCAGGCCACTGGCTGCCGTCTTGCTCCTGGGATGATTCTCCCTTCTTGGTGCATTTCCCTGTGACCATGAAAAGGTGGCTGGCAGTGGTGGTCTGCTGTGAAACCTGAAGCACCTCATCACATTTGTTGGTATTTTGGGGTGGCTACAAGGGAGAAGTTTGTCCAAGGGCAGCCTTTACCACAGGGAGCCTGGGAGTTTCTTGATGTCAGCAATCAGGAACATCTGAGCCACTTGAAAAGGCAAATCCAGTGCTAAGGCAAGGCAGGTGGAGGCATGTGAAGGCAAACCTGTGCAGTTAGCTGGAGAGTTTGGGCCTGTGTTACGCAGAGGGGATGGACGAGTTCAACAGCTGCATAATCGTTTAGGGCTTTTGTGATGTTTGGAGATCTCTTAGAGATCCAACCAATCTGTGTAATTCCAGCTATAAGTAATATATTTTCCAAAACTATTTAATTATTGATTAAATGTAGTTGAAGGATTCTGTCATGTTTAAGTCTAGAATGGGAGTAGTTAAGACACCTACCACCTCAGAAATGTTGTGGTGTGTTAATGTGTAATGATGGTAATGAAGAATATTCAAGTGCTTACCAAGTTTAATTAAACTTTGAGGACTTCTAAGACAGAAATATTATGGTAATTTTAACAGGCAAGTAAATTGCTCATCCTGGCACATGACGTTTGGGTAACTTACTCGTGGTCACACATCAAGCCAAAGTAGAGCCTATCACCTTGACTCCTAAGCTGACTTCCAGCTGCAGTCATCCAATAATTCCCTCTCTCCTAATATTTTAGCTTTTTTTCTGAAATAGAAACTGGCTTTCATTCATAGACCTGATGTTAAATTCCTCTATCCTTAAAGGACATATATCTCCAGTTTTCCCCAGTAATTCATACCAATGTGGCAATTTCCTAGCAAGTGAAGAATGTGAAGACAAAGAAGAGGACAACATGAAGAACGAAATAGAGGCAAAAGTGAATAGAAGAGAGTGGAATGAAAAGAACTAGAGGGAGAAGAAAATAATGGCATACAAGTGGAGGACAGAGAAGTCGAGGGGGAATGGAGGGTCAAAAGAGGTGAAAGAAATAGGAGAAAATAATTAAATGGGAAAGGACACCATCAGAAATTAGCAGACAGGAAACTGTGAGTAAAATAAAAATACTGTAAGAATTGAGATGCATTTAGTGGAAATGTATTAAAAGTAAAATCTGCTGTCCCCACTACAGTATTCTATTTACATGCCAGGAAATTCCTTACATCCCCAATCTGTTAAGTGGTGCTGTATACAGGGACAGAAAAGGCTTCTGGCTCTCACTAAAGATGAAAAATACAGAAAAACTCCTGCAGAGTAACCCTAAAATGGTAACAAGAGCAGACTGTGCAAGGAGTCCCTACTGAGATCTTTTGATTAACCTTGCTATGATGTAAGTGGGGAGCCTAGATTAAACCAGCCAGTTCTTTTCTTTTTTTTTTTTTTTTCCCCTCTCCTTTTGTGTTACAGTAATGCAAATAACTAGTAGAAATACATAAAGTTTTTGGTTTGTTTTGTGTTTTTTTTTTAACTCTCAGTTTTTCTTCCTTAACTTGGCAAATAACTTATTTTTGCCATTGAAAGCAAGTATAGATCAAGATGTTGTTAAAAGGGAATAGATGGGAAATTCAAAGACAAAACCCCACATTTTAGCTGACAGTTGTGGCCTTACTAACCCAGTTAGGAAATCAAAGCATTGAATGTGGAGAAGAAGCAGGAGCATGCTAAAAGCTCTTGATCCCAGACTATTTCTCCTATCAGGGGTGCATTGTTTAGCTAGTGTGCAAAAAGTATTGAGGTGGTCAGAATGTACACCTCTGCTGAGGTTACTGTTTTTAATCTATGAGAAAAGTCTTATATCTGTGGTTCCCTTAATGCAGACTACTCCTTCCCAGAGATGTTAAGAAGCATCTTCCCCGCTCTGTAGCCAAATGTTTTAAGAAACTTTGGCCCCACCAGGATTTCTATCAGAAAATAGCTGACTACCAGCAAGTCAGAAGATCATTGCTATTCTGACACCAATACCAGCTTCTCCTGCTTTCTTGGTCACCTTGCTCAGACTTCCCAGCATGGTTTACCCATGAAGGTCACGTGCATGGACACGGTGCTGGTACAGTACAGTTAGGATTAGTCCATTGAGCACTGTTTCCAGACAGATAAACTCTCCATAAATTGTCATACACAAAATTTCCCGAAGTTTCTATATCATGACATAACATACCTGTTGATTACTTTTCACCAAATCTTTGGTAGATAGAATGGTTCCTTTACAAAAATAGGATGACTGCTTTTTGTCTGTGTAACAACATTTATTTTCAAGTTTAATATTCATGTTAGGTATCCCTAAAACGCAGTGGCTAGAGCACACAAGTGAATGGGAGGAAATGCGATTCACTTCTTATCTGAGTTAGTATTTACACAAGGGGTTTTGTTTTCAGCTCACTGAAGCACAGCCAGCCCTCAAGATTCAGTTCATCAACCAACTGTTAAGAGCCGGTTTCTTTTTTTAACCTCCTGACTGCATGTCCTGGCCACTAAAGAATGTATAGATGCAGTCACATGGCCCAAGGTCTGATTTAAAAGTTCTCCAAGTAAGTTTAATAATGTACTATTCATTGACCCATTTTGTATTTTTATTTGCTACAGCTTTCACTTGGGAAATTGAAATCTCTGGAGTGGTAGCTCTGTTTTGTGAACTGCCCGTTCTGGTACAGTCAGGTAAACAGAAATGTCATTGCCAGTGGCTATTCACCATATTTTCTAACTTTTAGTTCAATTTAGCTCATTATTTTTACTCAATATTATTTCCATGACTTTGAAATGAGAATTGCAAATGCTTTGATAAAGGAATTGAAAATGTGTAATTTGAGGAAAGGAATTCTTGCAGAGTCCTGTTTTGTAGCTTTTTCTTGTGGTAGTTACCGAACTGCAATAGTTATTATCTTTTCAATAGCAAGGTCAATGACTGGTGCAGGAAATACAGATAGATAATCTAGGTCCAAATCAAGCCAGGCTGTACTTCTAGTCACCAGGTGGAAAAAAAACGCAGGGAATTAATCCATCTCCAGGTCCTCAGGATCACAGAATCCATTCCTCCTTGATGGTACACACAAGCGAAACATAGAAGGCAACCTCTGGACTTGGCAGCTTCATGGACCAGACAATATAGCTCACCAGCAACAGCTTAGGCACATGCTGCATCCCTCAAAAGATGAGTGATTTGAGCAATCCCTTTGCTCCCAGCACTGGCACAAGAAAATCCTCCCAGATTTCCCACCACAGTTTCTCTTCAGGCTTTACAGCTCTTTGCTACTCACAAAGGGTGTCTGGGTTAAGTGCTACATGTGAGCCTGTAGACAAACATCCGGTCCCTAAATTTAAGCAAATTTAATGCTTGTGGAAATTCTGTACTCTTTGTGGCCAAATGCTCTCAGGTCTCATGGAGGAAACTGGAATCTGCAGTGTGTTACCTGAACAAAACCAGCTCTCTGCAGTCAGTATGATACTTTCATCAAGGTGCTGTAAGCCAGCTGAATCTGCTACATATTCCCTTCTCCACATTGTGATGATACACTGTCATCACAAAAAGACACAGCAAAATTAATAGTAGTGCAGAGGCATAACATTAATCATTTTCTCTGTGCTCATAGACAAGAGTAAGGGAATTTGGGGGAAAGGAATTGTAGAATTGTTTGTTAAAGGAATTTGTTAAAGGAATATTTTGATTCAAACTCAGATACCCACATTTATTAGAAAACTTTGCCAGAATGAAAAGAAACTTGATTCCATATCAGGAAAAAATATCCTGATAAATTTCTAAAATTCTCCATGGAACAAGTGTTTCAGGTGCAGATTGTTCAGGACACATTTGTTCAATTTTTCACAAAGAGAATGGAGATATGTTCCTCCTAAGGATTCCTGGCCTGCCTCCTCATTTCCAGGGGTTCCTCTGCCATTTCCCAGGAGTTTGGGTCAGTTCAAGAAGCCAAATCCAATCCAGGTCTGTCACTGGCAGCTTGAGTTTGTTCTTCCAGAGCTTCTTGGACCGTGGTGATTTGTCATCCACGAGGATGACTAGATATGACTTGGAGGGTGCAATAATTTCCATGGCTCCCTGCTCCCTTGAGGCAGATCTTTGTGCCCCTGTAGGAGCCATGGTTTACAGAGATTTTGCCATCTCAGTTTCATACCTTAAAGGCTAAAAAATACGTCTTCATTTTTTGAGGAAGTCGGTGATGTTGAGATGCCCTGTGGCTACAGCTCCTGGGTGATGGAAGGTTTCCAGATAGTTGACTCTGTCTGGAGAGGATCACTGTAGGGTGAAAGTAGGGTGACCCATACCACAGCAACCTATACTTGTCATTCTTCTGCATTCTTCTGAAAAACTCTGAAAATGAGAGATTTTCAGAGATAAAGTAGTATTTTCCTGGCCTCACAATATAGCATAATTTTCTCTGACATTGTTTTAGTGAGTCTTGTTAGTAAGTCTTATTGTTACATTATCTTCAGTGCCATGATCAGGCACAGATTAAATAATTCTTAACAGTTTTATAAAGCACTGAACAAACAAACAGAACAGAACTTGATTCAAAGTATTTCCCCTGAAAGCCATTTTAGATAAAAAAATAAAGGCCTGTAAAACTAAAAGCTCAGATCTGTTTTCAGCATATGCCTATAAATACACCAAAGGTAATGAAATTATTCAGATTTCTTTTACCACTAATGATTAGTGTTGTACAGTATTGCTATTCTCTCACTAGATCCCTCTCATATCAAAAGAGATGTTTTAAGGCAGCTACTTTAATATTCTGATGGTAAAAATTTTCTGTATAAATACTTATTCAGTTGAATGTTTACAAGATTTTTTTCTTTTTATAAGCATTCTGGTAAATACAAATGTTTGCGGAATGTAGCAGAGCGGTTTAATGAATAGCAATAAAGGCAGTCTTCAGTTTTTATTCAAAGGAATAGTTTCCTTATATTCTCATTAAAATATTCTTGAGCATTGCTTACTGCATTTATAGCTTTGGGGATGACTGGATTAGAAATAGTCAGTACTTTTTTTGGTTTTTTTTAAAGAATATAAAAATTTTGTTATTCAAACAGTTATGTGAAAGATTAAAAATTTCAACATTTCAGGTGCTTATTGGCAAAATATCACCAAAATCACTGAGTACCTCTGGCGAAAAACTGAAGGAGCAGATCAGTTTGTATCCAACTGCAATAGTTACACCTCCTCTCATACAAGCAAAAGAGAAAATCGTGTCCTACCCCAGATGGCTGATTTACAGTCCCTAATTCCATATTGCAATGCTGTCATGAGGGACCCCCATAGGATAAGCAAGCAGGCGCATCACCAGGATATGAGGACCTGGCACGGTTTGCTGGGGTAGGTATGGTCTGTGACGTTAAATGTGCCGTGTGTGTAAATGAACCAGGCCAGCAAAGACAACCACAGGAGCACTTGCATCTGCAGTGTCTCCTAATTAGCAGGCCCTTGTACTGTAATGCCTGTCTGATCTTTGTGGAGGAGGAAGAACTGTGTGGCAAAAAGGCAGTACACTGCACATGATACATTTTAAAGAGAGCATTTGTGGTCTTCGTATTCAGCCATAGATCTTCCTCAGGGAGCCCTGCCCAGTAACTACTGTGAGAGCCAAGTGTCCACAGGCACCTGGGGCAGCTGAAGCTGCTGCTTTGTCTGCTTGGAGAGGTAAGGAAGAGAAAACAACTCTTCAGGAGAGCGTTGAGAATATGCCCTTACAGACCTATCCTATAAACACCCTGGGCAGAAATACAAGAAAGGGTCTGCCATGAGCCTGCGTGGGTCAGGTCTTATGGCAAGCAGTGGCTGCTTTGCATGATTCTCGCCAAATAGCACAGCAAAGGTCTTCTGTGGACCAGGACAAACTGTGAATGGCAAAGGTCTGGTTTAGCCATCTCCGTTGGAGTCACCCCCTCTCTGCCCCCTTTCCGCACACAGAGATGTGTGGCCCATATCCCAGCCTTTGGGCTGCTCCAGCCTGGTGTCATTTGTGTTTTGGACTGAGGCTTCTGGGAGCTACACTGAGCACCTAAGTGGTCTCAAAGATGCTGTGAAGATCAATGTACAAATTTGAGGAAAAACAGCCATTTCTGAATCCCCAAGGGAGTTGCATCTCCTGTTTACTGGAGCTTGCACAGCCTTTAAGCTGGGGTCACTGAGCTCCCTGAGACAGAATTGTATTATAGAAGAAATAATTTTAAAAGAAAACTATTAAATAGTCACACACAAATGCATTGTTGACTTCTGAGCGTTCACACAAGAAACCAGGCTCTGAGGGACTTCCATACATCCAGAAAATATAAATAGTTTTTGTATAAAATTAAAATGAATGAAACCAACTTGACTCTTAAACACCGAGCAGTCACAGTAAGCTGCTTGTCCATAGCCTGATGTATTTACTAAAATCACATTCAAGAGAAACAGGAGCTACTCAGAAGCAATTTACAAACAGGAAAACAGAGGAAATTGGCTGGGTAATTTATTCTTCAGGAAGTATTTGCATGGTTGTATAAGCAAGGCACCCAGCAGAAAGGTTCTGTCACGTCTTACCTGTTCATGGCTTAAATATCAGTGTCTTTCAGCATACTTGTTGTGTTAGTGCCAGGTGCCTGCTAATGCAACTTAAAAAGTGCAGTTTCAAGTGCCAAGTGAAGATTTAATTTTAGGATTTGTTTACCTCATGGAAGAAGACTGAAAACCCATTAAAGCCCAGACAATTACTATTTTACTTCCCGGTGACTGAAACTTTGTGCACATACGCAAATACATATGTAGAGCTGAACCGCTTATAGTAGCTTGTGGGATATTGGGACACTGAGATCAGATACAAAGTTTTCATCTTTGTGTAAGTGTCCAAACCTTATCCGTCTTTATATTACTGTTTCTCCATGTCATTCACTGCTGCTTCACTGAGAACCAGCTATGCCCAGGGCTGTGTTGTTCTTTGCTCTCTTCTTTTGCCAAGCTTTCTTAACACTGTCCCTGGCCATTAAAATGGGAATTAGTCAGAAGGAAATATCTCTCTCCCATCAGCAGCAACCCGCACTGAACTGTGCCTGCAACACTTCAGTTGGAGATGTGAAGCAGGAGATAAACCAGAACTAAAAAGTTGTGGGGCAAAGCTAGATCACCCTCTGGCTCTCCCCACCTTTCAGGTGTGCTCTTTTTATGTGTCTTTATCTCTCATAACAGGGATAGAGATTTACTGCAGCTGTCATCTGGGTGGTCATATCCCTGGTTAGAGCCAGGTCTCTGGGTTTCTCTCCCTCCAGGACAAAAATGGACACAAAGGATTTGAACTGCAATGACTAGGGAGCAGAAACCCCAGCTGAATGTGATCCTTTGAATTTCTGCTTTTAGTAGGAATGTATGACACTGTCTTGGCAGCCTGAGAAGTGGAGACTTGGTCCAGCTGAAGGAACAGGGGCAAGGGAGGGAACGGAAATCAGCTCACCCAGCGAGACGCTTTCTGCTTCAGCTCCTCAACCACACTCTTGTTACATGTTAGCCTTGAAAGACTTAGAAGTAATTATTCAGCACTGCAGAAGAGTGGCTGTGTACCCCACCATTAATGATTAGCTTCATTTTGCATGAATTAGTTGACTTCCTGCAATTACTTCTGTTCTTCCCCACCACGCAGCCACAGCATTCTGTTTTCCAAAGGCAGCGAGTTGGCAGCTTGCTGACCCTGGATGCCTGTGAGCTACAAGGTGCTCGTTCCATTTTCTGCACCGGTTGCTAGGCTGAGGCATCCAAATTCCCACAGGCACAGGGTGTTTAATGGTTTGCTGTCTGCACCAGATACTTAGCAGGACGGACAAAGTGGAGGGAGAGTGTGGGAGAGCAGAATGTGTTTGCCTTGCCAAGCTGATAGTCACCCGTAAAGGAGTCTGTGTGGTTGTGGTGAAAAAAGTGACCCTGTTAAAAATAACAACTTGATGTTTTGTGTTTGTTACCCTTACCCATACTCTCCACCTTCGGAGAACTCCATCTGACCAGGCAAAGCGCTTTGCTGAACGCCAATTCATCCTTGCATCTGGAAAATTAAATAGAGCACCCCTTGCTTTGCCCTTCACTGATAAGAGCGATGCATCAACAGCTGGAGCTCGCCTGGTGCATTTGTTGACACGCGAGGCAGTGCTGGACACAGCGCATTGTACTGCAGACATCCAGCTTGACTTCTTTTACTGCTTTTTATTTCCACTTAAGCAGAGTGTTGTGACTCAGAAGGTAGGCAGGAAAAATGTGACAGCAGCAAGGTACCACGTCCATAGCCATAGCTGTACTTTGCTTTTCTGCTCAGTGTGCCACCACTTTGCAGTGTAATCTGTGACCATCGAGACTGACTATTGTAACGCAAGCATTTTGCGCTCAGACACAGCTGAAACCGTGGTCTAACATTGCAAAATAAGGATCACGAGCACTCTGGAATAAAGGTTTAGACTTAGCAAGGCCCACTGGTCCCAGGTCTGGTGTGGTCAGCAGTGCCAATTCACATCTTGCCACTAGGCAAGGTACAGAAATACCCAAAGAGCACAGGTGAGCTCGCTGCTTCCACAGAAAATCCCATGTTAGGACAACATTCCCAAAGCTGATGCCTGGAAAGAGGGTGCTGAGCTAAGGGCTCAGGGAAAGGAAAGATGCCTGCAGGAATACTGCAAACCTGCCAGAGGGAGGCTTCCAGTGGATGAGACATTCGTGGAAGAAAATCAATAAGGTGAATAACTGTGCAAGAAGGAGCCATGACAGAAGGCTGTCATCCTCTCTAGGATGGAGAACTAGGCTTTCTACTGTGGATCTGGTCCCAAAGGGGCATCGTTCATGAGCCTGTTGCTTCAAGAGATGAGTTTTCTGTGATATTTTCCTATAGCCTGTTAACTTCTGTTTGAAATTATGCAGTGAAGATCGGGTTCCAGATGCGCTTGATTATGCACCTCATCAGACTCAGCAGGTCTGCGGTAATACATCCTTCTGCCTTCAGCTCCCACCATTTATGGAGGAAGGTGAAGGCATTCAATACTCCCATGTGCCGAAGAATACAACCATCATAGATGCACCAAACAAGTGGCTTTGGAAACAAAGCAGTGCTTCTCCTTCTGGTCTCTGCACTGCTAAGGTGAGCTTCTGAAGAGCCATGACAGCTGTCTGCCAGAGCAGGAGCCTCCAGAGAGAGCATATATTTGCACTGGAGTTGCCTGTGCCAGCACGGCTTGATTGATCCTCCATATTGCTGGGGGTGTTATCTGTTCTGCTTCCTTTTCTTCACTGCATATACTGAAGTGAGCCTTTTGTCCTGGGAAGAGCTTAGAGAGTCCACAGGGGCTGCAAATCCCAGAGACCAGAAACAAAAGCTACCCTGAAACACATCCTGCCTCCTCCAGGCTCTTTAGGCCACCTCCACAACAGCCTCAGTAAGTGCTTTCCTAGCTTTGATAACCCAGAGACCTGAAGGAGGCTGATGCAGATGCACCAGTTTTCCATTATTTACTGGCCTTCGCTGACTGATGTTGTGAATGCACAGAAACATTTACAATCTGAATACAATTAAATGAGGTGGTAAAGCTGGATTTTTATGTCTCTGTCTGACAGGCTGAAAGGAGTAAGGCTCAAAAAGATACGTGCAAAGGGAAGAGGAATGTATATTTCGTTCTTTAGGGTGTATCTTCAAGCATAACCTCACAGGACCCCAATGCTGCACAGACCAAACCTTGAAAGAACACAAAGCATACCAAAGCATGAGACTGTGAAGAAAATGCAGTTTCAGCTCTTCTAAGCGCTATAGCTGTATATCGAGCACTGAACCTGAAATAATAGACTCTGTCCCTCAGGTTTGGCAGAGTGCTGGGGTCTCAGCAATTTGGAGCTTCATGGTCCATCGCCTGGCAACAACAAGCACTGAGATCTATAGGCCCAGATTCAAGGGCTGCACTTGATACCTGAACTTATTTTGGAGCTGAGCACCCAGGGGCTGCCTCTGCAGCCAGTGTGGACAGGTGGCTGCACAAGGACGTTCAACCCTTAGGTGTGCAGGACCTCCTGCTGCTCTGCTCTCAGCCCAAGGAGCTCAGCTCCTGACTCTGATCCACCAGCAAAGCAGGTGGTAGTGAAAGTGCAGGTGATTTTTAGGAGTGTTTAGAGCTCAGGAGTGAAAATGGCTTCTGTGAAGTGGGGATGCTCAAAAACTTAATGAGAGTCCTGTTGTATCTCTACGAGTAAGTGACCTTCTGTTGGCACTGAGGAAAAACCCTCCTGCCAGTAAAATAAATAGCTAAAGAAAAAAAGGACTATTAATGAAAACTCTATGATAACAGTGAAATCTTCAGCATAAGTGGTCATGAAAACATACTGAGCAAAAAATGCAATCTGCCAGAGGCTGTGCTGTTGTTGACCCTGGATACCCATCACTCATGCTTGCCCCAAACTGCCCTGGCCCCTTTGGCACTGACACAGGTCAGAGAGGCTGAGAGGAACCTTTTCACTGCCCTGGCCTTGTGCTAGCATTTCCTGGTCCTGACCTCAGAATTTGCCAGTGTCCAGCCAGCCAGTGACACCCCAAAGCACCCAAAGAGAAAAGTTTGCTGCTCCGCTGCTTCCTGCCTGCCCTCCATCACCAAATGTTCTCAAGATTTCTGAGATGACAATAGAAAAAAAAGTTGCTGTAAATAACTCTGAAGCTTAATGTACCTTTGAGTGTACAGTATTTCCTACATATATTGCTCAATTTTGTATACGTGTATAACTGCGCTATTACATTTGTATTTTGGTAAATGCATGGAGGAAGTTGATTTCAAAGACTCATCTAAGAATATACACCAAATATGAAATCCCTCATAAAAACCTTGCAGATATACTTACATACTTATGTTAGAGGAGTCTCAGTACAATACAATTTATCTGAGTTTATTTGAAAATTCAAAATATTGAACATGCTGAGAGAATAGCTGCCCATTTATAGAAATAAAATGTGAGGAAGGCACACACTGAATAGTTGAAGACACTGAGTGAATTTGAGAAAATGTAGTCTTATTAAAATAAATATTTTGTTAACTTGAGATAATTATGAAATTACTGAACTCTCATGATTACAATTGTTTTAAAAACATATAATAGAAAATAGAAATCCACCTTTAATTCAGTTATACTGGATGCGTGATTCAGAAAAGATATCAGATCATTGCATGTGTTACTATAGCTAGTCTGAAAAATACATGGTAGTTATAGAAGTATAGACATATAGAACTTAGCCCATCCTCAACACTGCACAGCTTCACAGCACTGGGTTTCATTTGAAGCGATTTGTCTGGTTGTAATGCAGTTCAAAATCTGAGTCTTTTCATTATGAACCACTGCCTATTTCTGACAATCCCATAAACATCAAATCCTACTTAAAGCAGCCCTAGTCTGAAAAGGGACTTTGTAAAACTGATGCCTTCTTATTCAACTTACTGGCTCCCCTGGGTACCCCCACAGTCATAGCCATGAAAAATTGGATGGAGAAAAAGCTACACTCAAGGTAATGCATTTCATATATCTACTTCAATTTTCTTACTTTTTTCTTTGCTGTGGTATCAGAACAAGGGAATGTGTTATTTATAAAGGAGCTTCAGGTTAAAAAAACGGTTACTGTCTATTTAAGAACACAACCCGTTTGTAGTACAGTTAGTCTTATTTGAAACACTAAGCTCCCTAAATTGAAAGAAATATGCAAATACCATATAGACACATGCGTATATAAAATAATATCTGTGCCTATCTTAATTCCCTGGTTTCTGTGACTTCATACAGGCCAACGGTGGTCAAGGATGCACTACATCATTATCAAGGAAACAGTGCAGACCTCTGCACCCAGCTGCATCTCTGTGGGCAGAGCTGCCAAGCCCGTGTTGTGCTGGGACAGCAACATTATACCCAATCTCACTCCTGAAGTTGCCAGGACTGTTCATGGTGCTGTGTACCCGTGCTCCACAGCCGGAACCCCCCCACAAGCCAGGCAGCTCCATCCCTGCCAGCACTGTCACCCAAGTACTGGCAGAGAAAGGGTCCCTATCGATGAGACTGACGAGTGCCAGTGACAGAGGCGTGTGATGGATTAGCCCCAAGTGTAGAAATCAGACCATCTTCTGTGCCATATACATGGCCTCAGCCCTGACTTCATCAAAAGTAACATGAGAATGTTGATTTACTCTGGAGTCTGCAGGAAAGGAGAGATGCAGGACACAGATATTAAACACCTACTTTTCACTTTGCAGAGGGGTAAAGAACAGAGCAGGGTGATGGCTCCTAGATAGGTAGGTCTCCTTGCTGAACTTGTTACCAGGAGACGTGCAAGAGACCCTTGGAGAGGAATAAGTGTCAGAGAGGAAAGTGAAGGACTAGCCATTTGCTTCAGGTTTTACTGGGCAAAATTTAGTCTGAAAAGGAGAATCATAGAATGTCCTGAGTTGGAAGTGACCCACAAGGATCAAGTCCAACTTGAGAAACATGAGGGGAGCTTGCTAATAGTTTCTAGATATGTACAAAGTTGATTTGAAGAGTGAGAGAATTAACTGGGAGTGGAAAGGGGGCAATGTGACTGAGTTAGCATGGAGTTGACTTAGGAAAATCTGCTTTGCAGTAAGCCAGTTGTGAAATCTCCATCCTTGACCTTCCTTACACAGGGTGTAGAGAAGCATTTACTCAAAATAATATGTTGAAAAGTGGTTCTGCTTTGGGAAAAAATCAACTGCATTACCTCCCAGGATCCTTCCCAGGTCTACACTCTTCTGCCCGTTTAACATTTTAATTACTTGGGAGATTTGCTCTGCCTCTTAATTGGTAAGTGAGGCTGAACACTGTGCAGCTGAACACTGGGAGAAAGGCACTGTTGTGAGTAGCTGAGGCCAGTGAGGTCCTTGGAGCTGCCTGGATAGTGTTGAAGTGAGTCTTAATGGCAGTTCATTAAAAATAAATGGTGACAAAATGCTCTTAGTTATCTTTTTCATAACTAACAAAGAAGCTTGCTTTTGTTTTATCCTCCAGAGCTTGGTTTTTCAGCTTAAAAATATATTTCTGAAACATGGGGCTCTCACTGTTTCTTATCTTCTTTTTACCTGGGCATCATTGAGAAAGCAGTGTTTTCCATTCATCCACTTCTGCAGCTGTTAACAAGCATCAGAAATAATTAAGCTATTTTAGCCAGCAGCAAATAATTAAATAGTCTTTGAAAAACATGCTTAATTGAAAGGAACATCTTCATTTCCTCCCCTGTCTATTATGCCCAAGCCTTATTTTCACTGCCTCATGCTCTAACATCCTTGCACCTCTGCAGGTATGTTTTGCTGGCTGTCTCGGGAAGGCTCAGGTCTTCCAAGTAGCATCACAAGGAAAAAATATGGGCTCAGTGGAAAAGATGTATAAAATATGCCTTTAATTCTGGTATGTCTGGAAATCTAAGAGCATAACACAAGTGGATTAGGTGACTCAAGCTACTTGCAGGGTTGTTCTACCCTGAGGGCTATAGATTAATTCCCGAAAAACATCTGCAATATAACAGTCTCCTGCTTGACAGCAGCACAGCTGAGGATCATAGACAATCTCTCATCTTCACTTGCTGACAGCTCATTCCTCCCCTTTATTCTCTCTACATGCCCTGCTATTCTGCTTTTGCTAATAGTGGTCAGAAATGAAGTGAGCCTTATAAAATATATATTGCTGTCAAAACAGACACCAGGAAAATGAAGTAAACAGCATGATAATATTGTTTTATCTTCTAGTCATGAAAGAAGCTCAATATACTTTAATGGCAATCACTAACCAGGAATGGTCACAGGGACAGGTTTAGGCTTACAGGTCACTCTCTTCTCCTTGTTATTTATTAGGATGGAGAGAGCAACAGGCGTGAATGACACGGAAAGATGAGCACAAAGCCAGCCTTATGATCGAAGAGCCTCAAGCAAAAATAAAATCTTATCTCCAACTACAGGAGGAAGAAATCCCACTGCAGCAATAAATCCGAAGGAACAGGACCAGGCTCTTAGTTACATCCTTTGATTCTGCCATAGGATGGGAGCACACAGCCTGTGCAGGAACAGGAGTCTAAATGATCAATCAGCTGAGGCTCTTCGGTTTTGTCTAATATAGGTACAGCCTCTTCTTCTGCAATTATCATCCTGCCCAGGTGATCTCAGTTCTGTCCTGGAGGATCTTTGAAACCTTGTCTGCTTGCAGTGCATGACCCAAAACCATTGCTCCCTTGCCAGCAGCATTATTATTACTATTTGCTGTTTGTGCTCTTTTGTGGACCCTGCAATTACAGTTGACTGTCCTAAGTTTCCCCAAAACAGTGATGTTTTGTGTTGTTGTTTCTAAAATAATACTTTCCAGAGGCTGTTCCCCACCACACAATAAGCATTTGAAAGCAGCATTGTGTTTGGAGGCAACCTAATTCCCCTGCGGCTCTTTCCAAGCCCCAGGATTGCTGTGTTACTGAGGATGCTTTCTTCCTCCTCCCAACCTTGAAATGCCAAACATATCCTGACTACAGATGTTGCAGATGATATAATGACATCGGATTGTAATTCAGATGATGATTTTATTGCCAAGCAAAGTCTTAGTACTGACTACAAACCTAGCAATATTCTCCAGTGAGAAAACAATATTTACAGTAGGATTTCAGCCACGGCAGCTCCATGGTGCATTCAAGCATCTGTTTACAAAAAGTTCAAAGAGGCTGAATTGGCTACTGCAAGAAGTGATAAATATACCACATTATTATGACATACTTCCATACATATTACCACCAAATATTACCTCCACTTAAATGTTAGGATACATTTCACAGACATAAGCGCAGAAATAGCAGTTTATATAACTTCGAAGTTGTTTCATGAACTTTAATGGTAGAAAGAATCACAGAGGGGAAATCTATTGTTGGATGACCACCTTTGACGTAGTCAGGGTTGTACTCTGCATTGTGTTGAGCAACCAAGACCTAAGCTGAGATGAAGGCCTTCCCACCGTCCTAACTTTTAACTTCCTGACACACACTGATGCGTATCAGAGCCTTCATGTTTTTTAAACAGCTCAATTCCTGTATGTTTAACACGGAAGCTGATATTTGCTGTGGAGTTTCAGAAATTTATATGCTACAGGATATTTAAAAATATTTCCAAGTCAGCCTACCAAGGCAGGTTTTCCTCCTGTCAAGAGTGTTTATACAATAAAAGCAAAGATCTCAACAAATGCCTCCCTTGTAACTTCGCCTGTATACAGAGCGTGAGGTTTGTATAAAACAGGTGTCGGTTAGGTGCATGTTCCCCTGCACTGCTAAACATCTACTCCACTCTCTAAATTACTACCTCCATATGCAACCATAGCAAGTTTGCAGAAAAATACACTGCAACTGACAACATTCAGATTCAATCTACCAAAAAATCAGGCTGCAAAACTACAGGGTATTATATGGCTTTAATATTATCCTCTTCAGGGCTACTAAACCTCTTGTAACCACCTTCTCCAGCATGATAGGTGGACTCTACTAGGAGGAAAAGATGCCTTCTAGCAGGATAGGGTTTATAGCAATTTTATTTCAATTTTCATGGGGCATGTGTGAGGTAGAAGCCACAAGGAAGAAAATGTTTAGAGCTCCCCACAGTAAAGTGCAACACTGTGCATAGCCATGTTTTGATGGAGAGGAGTTTTTCCAGCAGAAGGGGCTGAAGCAGCTGCTGACCCTGTCCCCAGCATTTCTCCCAGGCAGAACCTGTCCTACAGCATCCAACTCTACCACTCCCTGACACAAGCCAAGAGACAAAGTACGCATGTTTCAATGCAGGCGCACTCCCTGCTTTGAGGTGATCCCATAGCAATACCTTGATCAGAGTCTGTGAGTAGATGGCTCATGGCAGCACCACGTAGAAGTGCATCACAGGCTTTGCAAGGGTGCTGGTGGCATGATGGACCCCAGAACTTGGCTTGACCCAGCACTGCCCAGTGACACACCTTCCCTGCATGGATGGTGAAAGCAATGCTGGAACTCTTTCCCAGTTGCAGGAGACATCGGATGCCTTTATTCCCCTTTGCTGCTCCCAAGCTCCAGGAC
The DNA here is from genome assembly GCF_964273445.1 of Streptopelia decaocto. Taxonomy (NCBI): domain Eukaryota; kingdom Metazoa; phylum Chordata; class Aves; order Columbiformes; family Columbidae; genus Streptopelia; species Streptopelia decaocto. The sequence continues at coordinate 24,149,269 of NC_138655.1, forward strand.
TTCTCATTCCACACCTCAGGGGTCCTTCAGCCACATGCTGGATGTTTCTGGATCTTTGACATGTTGCTGCCATTCTGTGCTTCCCTTAGTAATTAATGCAATATTCAGTTAAATTACAGATTCCTTCCTGCTGGCATTTTAGCCTTCCTTGTCCTCTACAGTCACTTCCCCTAGCAGGTGTTCTCCAACTGCAGGCTGAGATAATCCCCTCCTTCCCACAGGGGTTTATCAAGCCCACGGTCACCTCTGTGCTGCCCCTGCTCTGGAGGTCTCTCCTCCAGCAGCCACTTGGGTCCTCCAAGAGACACAGCTGAGAGCTCATTGCCCCACCATGATGGCTGGAAGGGTCTTGGCATGAAAGAGAAGCAGACTCATCTTTTCCTAAATACAACCAGCTTGTCTGTTTGCAGAGAAGAACAAAAATAATGGTATTAATATTATTCAATAACTCAATAACTATTTGGGATGGACAAAAATGCAAGGCAAGGAAAGGAAGAGATTATGAGTGTGGGCAGCTTTAGAAAAATATGCTTACATGAAATTTTCTTCCTTACTGAGGGAAGTTAGAAAAAATATGCTTTCAGAAGAAACTGTAGTAGTTCCCTTCAGGAAGCTCTATTTCAGGATAACATAAACTATGTGCTGGCTGGATTAATATTTAACATGGCTGAAAAATAATATCACCCTATTACAAGTTCCTCCCCAAAATGGGCACAAAACAAATTCCATTCTGAAGTAATACCTTTAGAAATATAAACACCTCATAGGAAGAGGGTATTATTATAAATAAAATAAATGTTTAAATATTATGCTTATAATTAAGAAAATAAAATTAAGAAGTTAATGACAGAAAAAAAATACAGATATCTGCATATAGATATTCTTTTGAATCACCTTTATTTATGTGGTTGATACATCATCTGTTGATTTAGAATTGTAAAACATGGGGATTCTTTTCCAGGTCTGGAATTTGCTTGGGAAAAGCAGTGCAATAATTCATGCCAAACTACATAGACACACGTGTATTTTAAAAGCACTTTATTAGGATAGAATCAAGCTCTTTTGAATCTTTCTAGGAAGAATGGAGTATTTTTCAACTTTCTTTATTAAACTTCTTGCCTATTTTTTTTTACATATTACAAGTCCTTGATTATTGCCTGTGACAGTGAAATACCAGCCCTTTGGAGCCCGGTTCAAAGAAGTCCTACATCTTCCTCCTCTATTAGTTCTGAATGTTTTCTGTGGCTGAGATTCATGACTGTACAGATGGTCTATTCATCATGTTAGGCTCAATTACCTCTCAAAATATATGGGGGAAAGCATGTTTCCATTGAAGTCAGTGTTAAAATTCCTATTACTGCAATGAGGCTACAATTTCACTCACAGGGTTTCAATGGCACTCTGACCTTTGGGAGGTCCTCTGGATGGCAGTGAAATTCATAGAGTGTGTATATTGCTATGTTTGATAGGAATGTTTCTAGAACATACTGTTTCCGTAGCATATATTATTTCAAAAAGTAGTCATGCCATTTGCAAAAGCAATTTTTCAAAGCTGAATTTGTTCAATGTTTTTTATAATTAATGGCATTATGGAGACTCTTAATTTAATTATTCAGCAGTGTATTCTCTCTTTTGATGGATGTCATTGGTCATTAATCTTCTTGCGTCTTTTCCAATTAGCCTAGATAGATTTTTGCCCTTACTGGTTAACCCTTAACATGCACCCAGCAGACAGGGTGCAGCCCTAATCTGACATATGGTATGAAACAAGGAAATGCATGTTACACTCTGTCAGCAGTGCCATTGCTCACATACACAATTTACAATGAGTTATTGACCTAGAAATTTCTTTGTCAGTTTCTGAATTTTCCTTCTCTAAAAATGGGCCTAAAATCAGATCTAAAATCCTAATTATCTTTGTTATCCTATCCTGAATTCAAACCATGTAACAAAATGCCACTTCTCTTATGTATTAAATATACTCACAGAACTTCAAAACAGTTCAGTAGACTCTAGTCCTCTGCTAGTATGTATTCAGGATTTCAAAGCAAAACCTTCTCAAAGTAGAAATACTGAAAGATGACTCTATAGGTTTTGTTAAAGAAAATTACTCTTTTAAACACACTCATGTTTCTCCTGTGTAGACTTGAGAACTAGGAGCCTGTGTGGTGAGTAAGTGCCCAAAGAATGTTCTGATTTTTAAGTTGCACTTATAAAACAACACTATTAATAACAGGTCAAGACCTTAAAAGGCTAGAGCAATTTACTGCTTACATAATAAGCATACGTGTGGCAAAATGGTGTCGAAAGCTTTGGATAGCAAAATTATTTGCAGATGGCAAAGCCATAATTGAGTAAATAAATCGTGGCAATGAGAACTGTATCAGGAAAATTCATTTCAAAGGCAAAATGCATGAAAGAAGTATGAAAGACTATGTGAAAAGACCACTAAAATGTTTGTCTGATTTTTTTTTCCAGAAATCGCAAAAATTCCCTGAACACCATCTTACCTACCAAATGTTTCCTCACAGTCACTGCCAAGAAAACACCTGTGAGATCCACAGCATATCACGTTAATGCACTTTTCACTGACTCCTTCTTCTGAATCTGCATTTTTGGTGTCTAATATCCCAAACGTCTATCTCAGGGGGACACTTTTGGCTGAGGTGTGCGGATGTGGTGGTGGCTGGATGGGTGCTGTGGCACTGGTACCTGGTGATTGTGCAGACCTATGGTGAGGAAAGAGGGGCATGTGGTACCCACTGTTATCAGGCCAACTCAGATCTCTTCACAAAGGCATCTTCACTTTCCCAGCAGTGGTGTTTTGCTGTCCTATCACCTTGTCCTGAGACTTAGATGCGGCAATCGTCGATACTTTCTTATGCCCTCAGTCACATCTGAAAACCGAAAGACGCTCTCTAAGTCTTCATTTCCTTCAGACAAAACCTTTCCCTGGTTCATCTTACCTTTGAGGACCCCCTCTTTGAGTAGCCCAACATGGTTCTCTCAGCATCCCCCTGGGGATAAACCATGCAGCACAGCCCAAGGGAAGAGTGACGCAAACTACTGAAAGTGAATTCGGCCTCCCCTTTTCCATCAGACAAGGTACCTGCCTGTAGTGTCGGCTGGGCCAGACCTCAAACATCATGTAACAGAGAAAATAACACTGTAATCTTGGAGGACAAATGGTAGGAATCAGCCTGCCCTTTGTCTGTCCTTGCACTGTCCTTCATCCAAGAAGAGGTGACATGAGACCGGCATGTTGAAAGCAAAGCCACGGCTGAGTGATTTCCAGGTGGTCTATAAAGCTTGGGAGCTTTGAACTGTGCCCTTCTGATTCCCACACAGGAGAGGAGCAGCATGACCTGGATGGCCCAAAGCCTCAGAGAGCCTCTGCCTGGCATGACCTCCGGGAGCATACAAAACTGACTGGCCTTTAGAGACACCCAGAGGTTTCTCTAAAATGTGCCAAACCTCAGCATTAACTCAAGGAATATGCAGATGTGAAGACAATTTAAGAAAAAGATGTTTTCTCCATCCCATCAGCTATTCCGGGCTCGCAGCTTAGGCTCCTGCCTGCCGAATTCCAAATCAGGGAAGTCAGCCCCTGTTCAGTGTTTTATACCCCTAAGGCAGTATACGTGCGATTAATAAAAACACCTTATTTACCTTTCATTTGAGCTACTATCTGCTGTAAAGCACCTTTTTTTTCTACCAGACCCAGCAATCATCCCAGATTTCTGATCTCTCTTCTCCAGTTCATGGGCAAACATGGATTATGGACGACTTTCTATTTTACAGGTAACTAAATCCTGGAGGAAAATCTGTATAGTTGCTGTAAGTGTGGAGAGAAAAGAAACACTTAACTTTCTTCCAAACTTTAAACCAGCTCTTCTCTTCAGAGTCCTTGCTTCTTTTCCATCTGGAAGCAATGGGAGGGCTACATACTTAGGAGGTCGTAAGGAACTTATTTCTCATAGGGCACAGCTTCTGGTACCACCTGTAAAGGAAATGTAGTCACGGTCTTTAGGAAGCCTAATTAAACATACCTCATAACAACTATAGCATGAGAAGAAGCATCACAAGAACATGTGAAATAGAAAAAAAGGGGGTTAATGTAAGAGAGTTTAATGCTGGAGTATGAAACTGCTTGTTTAATAGTCTCGCTAGTATCTGCTCCTTTCTTTTCTCTCTTAAAAACATTTACCATTTATTTTCAAAGGTCACTGTCCTTTAACAGTCTCTTTTTTTTTTTTTTTTCCTGTTGGCTTTTCTTGTTTACAAGCAGTTCCAATAAGAATGAAGGTATTTGTGTAGTCTTATGATGCATCACAAAAAAAATAGTGTTCCCTTGGTTCACTGCTCACTCTGTGAAAAACTTGCCTCCCCTCTGACCAGGAACTAACCAAACCAGGACAGAAACTCACCAGAATCTTTATTTATTTTATGCATTTGTTTGTTGTGGACCTAAGTAAATGTTATATCCTCATTGCTAAACATTATATCCCCATTGATAAGGAAAGCTTGAAAGGGTTGAATGTCTAGTTTGGATAAACACTCAAGTGTTTAGCATTTGTTTAGTATTAAATTCCCAGAAAACAAACAAAAAAAACCTCAACCAAACAACAACAACAACAACAACACCACAAAAAAACCCCAAAACAAAACAAAACAAAAACAAACAAACAAAAAAAACCCAAACAACACACCAAAAAAAGAAGACTGTCATCTAAAGGGTGGTACTTTCTGTTCTTCCCCCGCTAGTCATGGGCTTCACCAGTCACACTGCCACAGAGGATGTGCTCCCCTCTCTCTGGCTTTCTTACCTCTGCTAAGGGGAGGGCTTTGCAGGTTGGGGGACCTCTTTAGGACTCAGGGCTGGACTTAGACATGCTTGTCAGAAGCTCCAAAACCACATAGCCATAAGTACCCCCTACTGCCTTGCTTTGCCTTGCCAAGGCTTGCAAGGAAGGAGCAGACAGCTTGGCAGAGGACAGATCTAGGGACCTTTCATACTACTAATGGGTAGACTGCAGAGGAGAAACTCCTGGAAGCTCCTATTTGTCCCAATTTCATAATTTTGTCTTAAATCATTCTCTTCATCTTACAGCTCTCCAGGTAAAAGTCTATTTATTCCTCTAGTTCTGCACTATGGAACCCTGGCACGTGTGCTGAAGCTCAACTTCACTAATAAAGGCATGTGTGATGCCTTTTCTCCTGCTTCCACACAAGGAGTCAGATGTGGGAATGGGTTCCACTCAGAAAATACCGAAGAGAGATGTGCTTTGAGCTAGATCAGCCCTGGCTGTGCAGACCCTTGGGCAGGCAGCAGGGAGGAGATGGAAACAACTGGCTTGCTGTAGAGGACCAGCAAACATCACTCACTTTTTTGAACAGTGGATCACGTAAAAATAATAGAGAAACTGCAGCCACATTTCAAACAGACCCTATGTGTAGTGTAGGGGGCGTGCGTCTACATCTGAAATCATGCATAAGACCCCTTCTCTGCTGCATATTCAAAGAAAAAATCAGATCATTTGCTACTCTTCTTCCACAACAGCTGTTTTTATAAATGCTGTTTCTGTTTATAGCTGAATCATTCTTTTTGTAACTTGACTTCTTTGCACACATGAAATGTTTTTGATCAGATTATATTTACGGTGAAGGCAAATGCTAATTTAATATCTGTCACAAGATCTTGCAAGATTTCCCCTGAGGTCTCATGATGGTGTATCAGCATGTAATTAAATAAAAGGACCAAGTCAGTCTCTGGTGTAAGTCCTGGGAAGGCAGTGATATTACATCAAGGAAGTGGTTTACCCTACTGCAGTCAACTCTAGTTTGCCTGACATCTTGCTACTTTAAATTTCTTTGTCTTTTTTTTTTTTTTTTTTAAATTTTCCCCACCAGTTCCCAATCATTTATACTTTGATTCCACCTTTCATTTTTCCTTTTCCTATATTCAGTCATACATGTGAAAGTATGTCACTTGTCACAGATTCCTTTGATATGCAGGTTGGTTTCACTTTGTTTTATTCATGTACTGGTTGTCTACTTATTTATATTTTCATCCCCAAACAGCTTGATGCTTACTGCTCTCTGATTTGAACAGCTAGAGTCTTGCAGTAGTATAACACAAGGTGTCTTGACAATGCTTAGAGATTTAGATAGGATTAATTCATTTTCATTTGATTCCTTGAACTGTTCCACACATGCTGTAGATTCATTCACGAAGAGAGGTTTTTATTTTCAGCGGTTCTGTGTTATGGCTGCCCACCCCTTTAAGCTACACCCTGGCTTTGCTGAGCCCATCACACATGTTCAGGTGCTGCACATCAGCTGTGGTGTCTTCTCCATCAATGCCCTTGGCTGTTGTGAACTGCTCCTTGGCAGCTAGACAAAGACACCTATAGCAACCTAACCCTAACCTTAACCTTAACCCAATGCTGCTAGTCTCTGCAGCTTGAGATCACCCTTTTGTCTGCAGGGACAGTACATCTGCGGGGCCCAATGCAGTGCTGTGCAGAGATACCAGCATCACAAGCCAGCTACTGGAAGTACAAGGACATTATATATGAGCCTCTGCCCAAGCTGGCCAGTTCTGCAGAGAGGTGGGATGCTGGAGCCAAGGCAAAAGTGCTGCAAAAATGGCAGCATTCCTTCAAGAGCCTCTGCATGATGGCTCCAGGCTTGTTCAGATTTCTCTGTGTGCTGTTGCATGATGCTGTATGGACAGGCATAAAGTGATGGAGCAATTCCTTCTTCTGCTGGCATACATCGGTATCTCAGGAGTAGTTTTCTGCCCATACTGGATCTCTGAGGACAACCACAGTGAGAGGGCATTCATCTGGCAGGTAGTGTGGCCATGGATTTCTAGAGTGACTATAGCCACAGTACAAGAGCTGGGGGAAGAAGGAGGAAGACGGATTTTCTATTGTTTTTTTCTACTGAAAATTTTCAGCCAGAAGCATTAAGGGCTGAGAGACTGAGTATTCCAGATCTGCTGAAGAAAGACAACATCTGTGTGGTCAAACCACAGCTTTCTATTTAAAAATATGCCAGTGGATGCTGGATCCTCTCACCAAGTCATTTAGCCTGTCCTGTGCTTCAGGCCCCTCTCTGGAAAATGGAGAGACTTCTCTACCCCACAGGAAGGAGCTGCAGCCTCAGCCTTCAAACACATTTCACACCCTAGAGCCCTGGGAGCCCTCTGGGCTTCTCTCGCCCCCTGGACTCATCTCTGCACTGGCAGTCCCTGTGGGGACCCTCCTGCCTCACCCTCCCTCCATATGCCCCCAAACCCATCACAGCCTTCCCCCAACTCTCTACCTTGCCAATCCCCCTCCTTTCCCAATTCACTTACCTCCCTCCACAAAGTCAAATTTTGCTCATCCCACCCCTAGTAATCTTGGTTGTTTCATACAATCCCAGCCTTATCCAGAGCTGGTGGCAAAATGCCTTTCTTTTATACTAGATTTGCTATAATTCAAACTCCACTACAACATGTCCAGTAGCTGACTGCCAAAATCAGTTCCTATAGCACAGACCTTTCCAACCAGTAGTCTGGCTGTCCTCCAGGCTGTCTGCAGGACAGATATTCAAGGGAGAAGCTGAGGGAAAGGAGGCCTGGCAGGGGATCCAGATTTTTCTCCTTTAAATATAGCTGCGGAGAGCAGCAGTAATAAGTCTGGTGTTCGGGATCCCCACAGATATTGTTAATGGGAAGAGAACTGGGAACATCTATTGAAAAGTTTTAGAAGACTGTTAGAGAAATTAAGAGCAAGTCAGTGATTTGTATGGTGTATTTATTTTCTAAAATGGAAATTAAGGTTCTAATTGAGCATTTGATATAATTAAAATCTTTTATGTGGAAAAATGATGTCTCTGCTGCAGAGGTAATAGGAAGTACAAAAATACTTTGGATGTCCTAAAGATAGTGCAAATAATTAAATGTTCTCCATGCTTCGGTTCTCTCTCCAACCAGATCAGGTAATTAATGTTTGCTGGTGCCAGATGCTGGATTACTCCCGGATCCTGCTGTGCACAATATGATTCTCCCACAAATTCCCATTTAGGTAGAGGTGAATTGAGATAACCTCACGGCTGTTATAAGTCTCTGTACTTTTAACTCAGTGAGACGTATCCCTCAGAGAGGTTCAGAGTTCCGCTGTGCTGGGTGCTGCCAAAATAAAGAGCAGGTACCTGCTTGAGAGCATTCCTCAGCAGAGCACTTTGTAGCCTTTTGGATATTCGGGGAGTGGGGATGAGAATCAGAGCCCAAATGCTTATCCTATTGCCAGTAATTGTGCCTAGTATGAAACACACAAGTCCTACTTCCCAACAATATGGGGAGCAGAAAAAGTCGCCTTTGCAGTGCAATGTTTTTCCTGGTACTGGCCAGTAAGAAAACACTGTAAGGCGAGAGAGAACAGCAGAACTTCAGGAGAAGTTTCCAGATATTGTTTTCATTTTGTCCAGCAATTTGGATTTGCTTTAGATTCAAACATGAGCATGTCTGCTTTGTCTTAACTGCAGCTTTGCATTTCCAGCATGATCCCAGAATAACTGTTTAGTGGAAGCTCCTGGTTTCCCAGCTCTGTGTGGGTTCTCTGGAGGCAGGAGAGACTCACACCTGCATAAGAAACGAAAACTTTATTATGGGATGTAAAAAATTATCTCTTTCCCTTGTGTTTCTTGAGCTCATAGCAAACCAGCTACTGTCAGCAAAGTAAAAAAAAGTGAAAAAAATCTGTTTGAGAAGCAATGTTCAGTGCCCTCACCTTTAGGATACACAGTTTTAGTTATTTTTGGCCTTTATGTGCTTAAACATCCCTGTGTAATTTCCATTTCTTTACACTGTGCCTTTCCTTACTTCACACAGACAAATGTGCATGACCATTGCAGAGGCAATGGGACAAACAAGGCGGTCCTTACTCAGTCAGAATTTCCATTGATTTCAATAAGCAATTCGATTAAGTGGAGACTATAGGATTTGAGTCAGCTAATTTCACACAGATTAAGGGCAAAACATGCCTGAAATTGATTGATATGGAAGCAGCAAGCCCATGTCCATTGGGCATTCACAGCTTGTAGGCATCATGCATGCTGTATCAACACTAATATAAATTCAATAAGAGTACATAGTCCAGAAGCAAATTTGTCTTTGATAGATCTTTAAAAGCTGCACAGGAAGTTCTGCCTCTGAGAGCATCGCAATCTTTCTTGTCAGCGGGATGCAGGCTCAGCCAGGTAATCAATACCACGCTCTCACCCAGCTCACTGCTGGGTTAGGATTCCCCTAAATAAGCAGCCCTTTCGTGACAGTTATTCGCTTTTAGCAGCACACAAGCTTCATGCTGCTGCTGTCAATAGCACTCTCACAAATTTGAGTGATGTAGGGAAAGGCAGGACTTACGAGGGTGAGACACTTCCTGAATTAGAGCTCAATCCCATTATGTTGAAGGCATTGTGCCACCTAATCCTGTTCATAAATGTATCAAAATGTGTTTTATAATATACAGCATGGAACAGCTCTTTGCAGCTGCCTTCATCTTTGAAAGCTGATTCAAAGGAGAAATCTTAATATGATGCTAATGTATAATCTTGCTTTGAAGCCTACGAAGCCAACCACCTCCTTACAGTTAGTGCTTCCATATTCTTGTTTACTTTGATACCTGCTGTCAACAGGATGTTGACACTTTGGTGATTGCTGGTTTGCATTCCTCTTGCACAGGGTCTCTGTGGAATATACCTCACACAGCCTGTCTAACCTTCTAGCTGGAGATGAGCCCTCACCATGGTCTTCTACACCATGTAGCTGATGTATATCTTATCCCTCAGCCTTGCACTCGCTGACCAATGCAACTGCTCCCTTTAAAACAAGCCCACAGACAAGCAGCTGAGTGAAAGAGTCATCCCTGGTTCATGTTGTAAAGGCTTTATGGAGAGAAAGATTTCAATGAAAAATCCCCTCAGTTGGAAAAGGCAGTTCTTATCTGCACCCTGGCAATTTCCAGCAAAATTTACTGTTTCTTTTATGCAGCAAATCCTCTGTAAAAATTATTATATGTACAAACATTGAGAATTTCCAGGTCTTGGAACACATAATAATATTTGCCACTTATAAAGCCTTTTTCATCTTCAAAGTGCTCCACAAGGACCAGCTAATGAATCCTCAAGTTATTCCTTTGAGGTTAAGTGATGTGCTCAAGGTCAAAGCTTGAATCAGTCTCAGAGCCAGGATTAGATATGAGCAGATTTTTGCCTCTGCATTCCCCACTTAACACATGACCTTCATATGAGCAATCCATTGTTGTACTTTAACAAAAATTCAGATGTAGAAACATTACAAATTATTTAAGGGAAGAAAGTTGGATGTTTCAGAAATAATTTCTCACCTTTCCTCCAAATTAAAACTACCCTCTGTGCTTTAAAAATAGCAGCCCATTGTGTTTTGCATTTTGGCAAGAATGCTTGCCCACCTGCTTTGCATGATGGGTCTTTTTGTTTCTCAACAGCCTCTGCCTTTTCCTTCAGTCAAGCCATCCCCAGGCCTACTTCCAGATGATGACCCGGTTGCCTTCCTAGCCAAGTGGCAGTCCTATTCCAACATTAACCCCTGCCCTGTTTTCCCCAGTGTTAAATGTGTTCACTTGCCCCCTGAACTACATGTAAAGAAGAAAGTCTTATCAGAGAGATCCAAACACGATATAATTATATCACTAAGCACGTTTTGTTTGGGTCATACAGTGAGTTAACTGAGAAAATCAGTGCAGTGTGCTTATCAGTACAAATTTAACAGGGTACTTTCTTATCAGTACAAATCTTGTCAAGGTGGATTTCCTTCTTTAGTGTTAAAGCAAAGGGGGTGCAAATCAGTGTAAATCTTAGAGAGGCTTAACTCCCTCAACACCTGGGACTCATTGCAAGAAATAGCTCCAGTTGCACGCAGATCTTTAGCATATGGGCTTGACAAGATTACACAGTGCAATTTGAGTTACAGAACATCCTTAGGAAGCCCAGACCTGGCATGACTGGGGAGGGGCTGCCCAGAGGGTGGGTGTCCCCAGGACCCCTGGTCCTGCCCGAGCAGCCCTGCGGAGCTGTGTGCAGCCCCTCCTGCTTCCCTCCATCTGCCTCCAGCTCCACTTCAGATGCGCAGCACACGCAAACCCAGCACCCATAGGAAAATCCGTCCCAACAGCTCAGTGGTGCATGACTCAGCCTAAATGAAAAACAAGATGGTTTTTCATCGGAGCTGGTTCAGAGTCACTCTGATAACATGTGATTGTAATTTAGGTGGGTGGTGAGCAGGGTGGAGAGAAGGGGACATCTTGCAGACAGCTTGAAATGTCCTAAAAGTTTCTGAAATTGAGCCTGCAGTCTCTCTTTGGCTCTTGTAAATGTTAGGCAGAGCCCAGCATGTATTTATGATCTGAAGCTTACATTGCCCAGTTAACTCATATCTTCCAGATACTGAACCACAGCTATCTCACAGTCTTCCTGTGGTGCCCTCCACTGGCAGCTTCAAGCTGCTCAACGGATAATGAAATTAGTATTTTTGAAAACTTATAACCCAAATGAAAGTCTTTCATCAGTCATGGTAGAAGTGTTCCAGACAAATAATAAAAAAATTGTAACCATCACTGCCATTCAGTAACAATAAAAAGACTTTGTGATACAAAGAGAAACCAAGTATTGGGATTTTCCCCAAATGCCCATCTAGCAGGATGTACTCATGTGACTTCCCTTCTGCATAATTAGCCTCCTTCAAGAAAGGGGATTGACCCTTTCTTAGCACATGGGACACTCAGATTTCACTCACACCCAGCAGAAGACCATCAAGGTCCTCCACATTCCCTGGTGTTATTTAAGCACTATGTCAAAGATGGCACAGACCAGCACCATTTCTCTCATAATTTTAAAGTTATGTGGCAGCTGCTACCCTATTTTGTGTGGGACTGGGTTGCCTGCCTTGCATTAGGCATGCTTCAGAAATGGTTTTTACATCAGGCACCAGGGGGACACCAGTTAAAATCTGGATTGGGGTGGGAGGCAGCACCATGCTGCTGGGACCAAAACAGCCCTGGAGGACATGGAGACCCTGTCCTGGGTCTCAGCATGCTTGGCACTGTATAACCCAGGTGCTTCCAGCATCTGCAGTAGTCAACTGGGATTTTTTGTCTGTATTTCTGGATTTAAGCAGTTAAAGTCCTCCTAAGCCTTTTTTTAGACACTAAGTCCTTTACTGGATCTAACCCAAAGCACATAAGTAGGAAAAATGTGAAGTTTCTGCTCTCTTCATAAAGATGTCTAGCTGTCTTTTAAATTCATTCCTGTTATTTGCTTCAATAGCTTCACCTAGCAATAATTTATTCCACATGCTTATTACTTTTTGATTGAAATAGCTGTGCCTGAATTCCCCCTTCACTCTTAATTTCCTAGTTTTTAGACAGAGCCTCTTGTTTTTCCAGACTTCTCATCAGACTGAAGAGTTTATCTCATTCCAGTTGATCAAATCTTTTTACAACTTCAATATTTCTTCAGGTCTTCTTTTCTCTGATTTTTTGACAAGAATAAATGCTTTCCTTTTCAACAAATGTAGATTAAGTCTACTTACGCTTCCACCTCCAGAAAGGTAAAAAGCTATGTCAGAAAGTAACCATGTCAAAAACCTGTTAATCTTATTAATACTGTATTTAGTAACAGCAACAGTGTTATAGGGGTGAGAAATCAAATGTCTTATATGCCAGTTCCCATCTTCCAATACTTTGACAGCTCTAGACATTTTGAGGTGACAGAGCAAGGTGTAGCTTCTTCCGTGGCTGAAAGTCTACAAATAATTTCATGAACGACAGGGAATGATTTGGGAATAGTTTTTGCTCATTACATATTTGTTCATATTTATATCACAATGCTGCAAAAAATATTCAGCATGCAGCAAAAAAATACAAGGGTGTACACGGATGTGTGCGCAAGAGCATGTGTTTCACTGAGTTCAGAAAAGCCAGCTACAGTGACCATAGCTTTTAATGACTTAGTTGTAAAGACGTGTAGTCAGCTTAGAACAACAACTCATTGAGTTTCTTTTGTTACATTAGTTTTTGCCTCTCACTGTGTTTCAGCAAAATATATATTGCAATCTCAATGAAGGCTTTGGCCTAATGTCCCGTGACACACACAGGGCAGTTCCCTGTCTTGAAGTTACTGGTTTAGCATCCTTGTGGAGTGTCGCACGTTGCCCTGCACCAGTACATGTTCTGAAGGTTTTTTCTTGCACCCAGAATGGTCCAAGGCATTGTCTGGTACGGGTAGCGTGGTTTGGGGAACACATGCCTTGAAAAGGAGAAGATTCCCCAATGAACTGCAAAGCTGTGGATCAAGACATGGCTGCTGCCTGTCACTCATTGAATGTCTGAGTTCTGCCGAGCCTTTGGCCTGGGAAACGAGAAAACCAGTGGGGAAAAAACCTGCATTTCAAACTGCTTTTTCAGTGCAACATTTTTCTCCTTTTGTCACTCAAAATCTCAGCTTGTAAGTCTGAACTGAACCTGCTCTGCAGAGACTGAAAACTGTCTCCACCAAATTTGTGCTAGATAAGTATTGTGGGCCTCCTCTCCTGCTCCCATAGCCTGATCACAGCATCCAGCACACCCAGCAGGACTCTGGGGAGACCCTGGCCCTGCGATGGTGGCAGACATCACCACCGGTACCCCGGGGATGAGCAGGGGGAGAAGCAAGATAGGGGAATTGTGCACCTGTAAAGATTTCCCTGCTGCAGGCCAAAGGATAGTAAGTTGGTAATTTTGTTCTGTTGCACGCACACTGCCTTCTCCAGATATCCACAGGCAACCCAACAACTGACATAAGTTTACATCTTTACATGTCTACTTTTCCTTACAAAAAGTGACAGAGCTGGTGGAAGGGGTAGTAAGCTGCTGAAGGAAAGGAGCCAGCCAAAATGGGTAATGAGGAAAGGAGGGTGGAAACACGTGCAACTGTTCTTGTCTGTAGTGCCAGTCTTTGCAAAAGGAGAAGAAGGTGGCCCGAGGGATACACACCAGCAAGACTGACTCTGTGGCTCTAAAAGTTTGTCTGTGTTTAAAGGAGGGGGGCTAGAACTGTCCTTGAGTGGTTCTCAGTTATATTCCTGCTGCTAGCAGTGCCCCTACAACATATTATACTGTATTTTTTCCTATGATGTCCAGAGCTAAAGATGTTAATGTTAACAACAGAGAAAAAATGAGAATTATTTTCAATAAATGCCTTATTCATTGTTTACCATTAGTATTGCCACACATGGTAAGTCAGAGCAGTGTTTCTTTAAACATCTAACATCCCCTTCAGTGGTACAGTAAGACCAGTGAAAGGTTCAGAGTACTGAGTTATTTTAATTAAATTTTGAGGGCTTGAGGATATAGATAAATTAAAAGGGGAGAAAGGCTTTAAGTAGGGAGTGGTTTGGGATCCAAAACACTGTGTTTTTTGTCAGGGAATGACTCTTCAGAATATAATTCTGTTTATCTTGACTATTTATCAGTGTATCAGGGAGAGGAAAATAAGGTATTGTCACTGCCAGATATGGAAATGAGAGTCTGGTGACTGAGTTTGCATCTCAACACATTGCTGGTTTGTCCTTCAAAAGGGGAGCTACAACACAGAGAATTCAGTGTATCTTGAAAGGGAACTAACTTTGGAAACTGGTTTTGTAAGACGCTTTTCCAGGAGCACAGAAATCCTTGAAAAATGTCAGATATATTGGGAAATATATATATAAGTATTGGCTTAGCAAGAAAGAAAATATTTTCCTTCTTTCTTCTTGTTTTTTTTTTTTTAAGTTAACTTCTTTATTTTTAAAAAAGAATAAAGGACTCTTCTGTTGAAAGGAATCCTGTAGCCTCCAGAAATATTTTCTTAACTGTTTTATCATCAGTAGATTGCAAAAAGAGTGAACCAATATACAACTGCATAGGGATGTCCATTCCAGTTCAGATATGAATAACTGACTACAAAAAAAACAGAAGATCAAAAAGAGAGGTTTTTTTAAAAGAAGAAAGTAAAGCAAGCATGGACCAATAAGCATTAAAAAGAAGACAGTTAAGACACAGTAAATAAAATAAAATGCCCAGAGACAATTATTCTCTTTGAAAAGGAACATCAGAAGGAATGGAATTAGTGTTCAAAACATGCCTGGCAATACCCTGGTGACAGCAGAGAGGTGGTGATGGAGAGTTGCCTGGTGTACCAGCAGCTGGTTGCTGCTTTAAACAGAACTTCATTTCTGGGCAGAACAGGCGAGATGTCAGAGCAGATTTTTCTGTTCCTTAGTGGCAGTGGTTTTGTCTAGCATTTCAATTTGTTTTGATTAGCCCTCTGGGAAATGCATACAAAAAACGGTGCTAATCACAAGAAGTGTACACCGAATACTTTGCGGGAAAACATGGTGGCCTCAGTGCAAGATTTTGGCATTGGAAGAAAGGTTTCTAACACCTACCAAGGAATTAATACTAGCAGATGCAGAAAAAATCCTTAAAGGAAAAGACTTTCTGTACCAAGATGCTTGATACAGAGATGCTCAAACTATATCAGAGATGCTACATATATATCAGAGATGCTATACAAAAACATTAGTAGTGAATATACCAAAACTGGAATATCAGTTGAACTCACAGTGATTCTGATTTTGGATTGACTTAGTTTGGTAAAAGATTTTTAAGACAAGAAGTCTTGACGAGGGAATAATGCTGTCAATGCAGGAGTATTTTGACATCATAGAATCACAGAATCATAGAATGGTTTGGGTTGGAAGGAACCTTAAAAATAATTTAGTTCCAACCCCCCTGCCATGGGCAGGGACACCTTCCACTAGACCAAGTTGCTCAAAGTCCCATCCAACCTGCCTCGAACACTTCCAGGGATGCGGCATCCACAGCTTCTCTGGGTAACCTGTTCCAGTGTTTCACCACCCCCACAGTGAAGAATTTCTTTCATCTAATCTAAATCTACCCTCTTTCAGTTTAAAGCCATTTCTCCTTGTTTTATCTCTACATGCCCTTGTAAAAAGTCCAGCTTTTTTGCAGATCCCCCTAGGAGACATGAACTGTTTGCTTTTGGAACTGCCATAGTGTTTCACAGAGCTGTATTCCTAATGAAACTTTTCATCTTGTGTTATGTGATACAAAAAGAAACTAAGCTAAGTTAAAAGATTACACAAAATTAGAGAATTTGGTAACATAAACAAATATTTCAATTAGTTTCACCAATCATTCTCCGAAATATTGTTTTGATTCAACTCAAGTATAATATTTGTCCTGTGTTTTTTTTTCTTACTTCAAGCACGGAACTAAAAAAAAAAAAAAAAATTAATCTATCTTTAGCTGAATGTTTTTACTAAGTTTTTAAATAAGTAACTTGAAGAAAAAGAACCAGTGAATGTAATTTCTAAGAACTGCGTACCTGTGAAATTACTACCTCACCGTGAAGCTGGATAATTATCATAAAGCCATTCAGTAGTAGGGTCAGGCTGTCAACAGGGGGAAAAATTTACTACCAAAAGCTACAAAAGACAATATGAAAATGAAATGTAACAGACTAATAGAAGATGCAGGTGCAGATACATCACTGTGAATTTATATGCAATGCTAGTAAGAAGCTTTGTGTGGATCCAAGACATTTTCAGATGTCTAACAGAAGAAAAAAGAACACGAGAGCAACAAGAGGCAAGATTAATCCTAAAACCAGAAATTAATTACCCAACTGAGGAAGCCCATGTACTATCCTGACCTACACCCTCTTGCAAGCCTTCACAAGAAGCTAACAGATCCTCTCCAGGAAATGTACATTCCTGAAACCCGAAAAAGGCCCTGGTAGAAAACCAGGCAAGAGATGCAGACCACCACAGAGCCAGTGATGAGCTCTCTTATCACACAGGCATGGGATGAGAAAGCAATTAACACTGGCACTCAGCATATGCTAATGAACAGGGGCCTGTATGTGGGAATAGTACAGCCACACAATGTACTCAAAAGCTGGCAAGGATGACCATTTTATTTGGCCAAGAGTGCATCTGGTCAACCTCTGGGGACAGACATAATCTCAGTTGTTCAAGCGTGCCAGAGATGGATTGACATGACCTGTCAAAATGGTCATGTGAAAATTGCCCCAAAGCTATGGGCCTAAAATGCTCGATGCTCCTGAGAGGTGCTCTGATTTTGCAAGTCTATGTTTTTGCAGGATGCTCTCAGGCTGTGGAGTACCAGCCGTGTCCCACACCAGCCAGGGGTTGCTCTTCAGCCAGCAGCATGGTCCCTCTGAAGCCAAGTTCAGGGATGGAGAGGGCTTTGTGCTGACAGTCTTCAGAGGATAGCAGGGAAAGAAATCTCAGGAAAACCTCAGGTTTGTTATCCAGATGTAAGTTGTCCATGTTTCACACAGCCCAAGTCCTAACCTACCTATCTTATTTTTCAAAAAAACAAAAACACACCCAAAACACTGCACAAAAAAATAGTGATACTTTAAAAGACCATTTATCCAGCATCATTATACTGGACTTTGTAAATTAAAACCATAGAATTCTAAAGAAATTCAGAAATAGGTGTGAGTGACAACTCACACCTTTTAACAACAGCAATCAGTGTATCAGTAAGTCATCTTTAACAGGTTAAACTGAAACCACAATGAAATGCTTGACATAACATTTTCCATTATGTACTAATTCTAAAGCCACATCATCTTTAAAAAGCAACAAATGGTTTGAATACAACAAAGAAAACCCAAGAAACAAACAAACAAACGAACAAATGAACTTACAAAGCCAGATGGGCCAAAGGCATATTTTCAAATAAGCGCAAGCAAATTCAGACTGAGAGGCACTGGCCCATTGCTCTGTGACTTCAGGTTTTTGTTATTCTTCGGTAGTTTAACTAGCTGCAAACTCTGCTCCAAACCCCAAACTTTCACTAGAAAGGTATAGTTCACCTTGTGAAATGAATGCAGAACCCTGCAATGTGGACCACCTGTGCAAACAGTCAGCATCTGGAAGCAGCATCACCAACGTAAAACAAGCCCTGAAATTTCAAGATGGTTCCAAGCTGAACTTTAGAACCATCAAAGTCACAAATTTTTGTATTTGGGCTTTTATTCATTTGTTTACACTTAGCTGTATTAAGCGAAGCTATTTTTAGTGTCACTATGTGGGCATTCACAGAGGAAAAAACAATCAAGTCTGTTAATGTCTGGGAGTAGTTTACACAAAAATATTTAGGATTTAAAGTTCTACTCCCTCGAATTAGTTGCTTGGCAAATCAGAACCATTCTTACCTTTTGTGATGACAACACTGAATCCTACTGAGATATTTGCTGGGCCTTGTGAGCATGTAATAGTCAGTGTTAGGACTCTTCAGCACTTCAGGTACTTCAGTGCTGCATTGTGTGCAACATCTCCTCTGCACCCTTTGGCAACCATGGCCATTTCTAGCACTTGTCAGGCCCATGCATTCTCCATGCAGCTCTGAAGCATGTACGGTGCTCACTGTGATAGTGTGCTCCATTCCACTGTGCCATTGCTCCTGCTGCTGCCTGTGCCCTGGCTCCCATGGTGCCCATCACCAGGCCAGTCTCTTCCCCTCAGTTGTGGAGAGGACATCTGGTAGGTTGATCTTCCCTGTCTGGAGGACTTTATGCTGCAGGATCTGTAGGACAAGAAATGCTTGAGGTCTTTGGCACTGAACAAGGACATAACGTGAACAGGCTTCTCTTCTCTGAGAGCAGAGCTTGGGACAAACAGATCAGTGGCTGAGCAACTGGCAAGTGACTGAGGGTGTCCACGTTCACTCACACCAGTGCAACGTGTAACCTGCCATCCAGGGCCAGCATGCTGTCTTCTGGGCGCCTCTACCCATGAAGAGCGAGGTGTTCATTACCCTTTCAGCTCAACAGCCCCCAACCATTTTGGACAAATGTTTTGCTATGGGGCAGTAGACAGTGATGCCATCTTGCAGGTGCCCTGCACAGCTCTCATACCAACCTCCTGAGGGGATCAGAAGCAATTTCCTTGCTAGGAAGTGGTGATACTGATAGGATTCACATCCCCACATTGTGTCCACATGGCTTTTATGGCTATATCGCCTCCATCGTCTTGCAGACCCTTGTTGATCTCCAGAAAGAAATCATGGATAAGTTGACCAGTGTAGTGGTTACACACACTGTACAGATCTTCTGTAACTCCTTGCTCTTCTTCAAGAGATTCCAAAAAGCCCTAATTCTAGCATGATGCTACACATGCCCTGTTACTCTGGGTCACGTGGCTGGACTCCTAACCTGTGCTTCAGTTTTGCCATGACTGTCTACAGGAGCTAGGCAGTGTGAGCATGCAGACAGCTGGCTAAAGAAAGGGGGACTCTAAAAGGAAGACTAAAAGCCAGCAGCTTCACTATGGCTGTTCATGGTCCACAGTGCCATCCTCAACCTGCAGTGTCTACGACAACTGCAGCAGGGTCATGTCTTCCATGTCATGTGTGCCCAGCATTGCACTGCTCCTACCAGCAGGAGGAAGGGGCCCAGTAGTGGACTCTCTTCGCCTTTGTTTTGTTGTTTATGAGGTCTCTCTTGTCCACATCACCCCGCATCCTCTGCTTGTCAGGATGGTCTTCTTCCTCCTTGCTTGGCTGTGGGTCATCATCTCCCTCCCCTTTGCTCCTAGTTTAAAGCACTCCTCACTGGGTTGGCCAGCCTGTTGACTGATCCTCAAAGTCCCTGATTCTCAAAGAGCTTGTAGAAAAAAAATCCATGTTGTCAACACCAGTTGTGCAAGCAATTGTTTACCCACAGGATCTGTCTGCTCCTCCTCAGCACAGCTCCCATCTCCTCTTTCAACAGTCGCTGACTTACTCTGTAGCTGCAGACCTTCAGGTGGAGCAGAGGCATCTTCCTGGTGCCCAGAGTCAGAGCTGCTCTCTTTCAGTCCTAAAATTACATTTGGCCCTTTGAAGGCAACTGGAAGGCTGATGTGGCCCCTGATGAAAATGAGTTTGACACTCCTAGCTTATACTATTTGTGATGGGGAACTTAGGTTTGGATTCCCCCAGGGCGGGTCCAGGCCCTCTGAAGGGGATCCATAAAAAATGTGGTGCTGAGTCAATAGAAACCACAGTGCTGCAATAAGATCAAATGAACATAGACAGCACTGCAAAGAGACATCTACACTCTGGACAATCCTCTCCTGGGGGTGGGTACCCCAGGCCTTTCTTTGAGAAAGTGACCAGGGTTGCTTTCAAAACAGTTCTGGTGAAGAGGGGGCTGAGTGATTGGGAAACCAGGACTCGCCTCCAGCCTTCTGTGGGATATTTTGTTTTGTTTGGATTAACACAGCTTCAGAAATTCCTGCAGATTTGTTTTATGGTATGTATTTCCTGCATTTCCCTGGCCATAGAATTTCTTTCAGTTAATTCTTAATAACACAACTGAACCCAACAGCCTGATGTATAACCCGCTGCATTGGTAGAGCAGCTAACGTTCAAGTCCTTCATGGAGCTTCAAGAAATAACTATAGTAAGAGTTACAACTGCTGCTGTTACCATTAGTAGTACACAGACAAAACATGGAGCAGGGCTAGCAAACACTCCTGGTTTACTGACATGCGCATGCTGAACATCGTTTGCTTGATCTAAATCTGACTCTCCCAAAATATCATGCTCTTAGCCCCAGGCTTTAAGTTTCTTCTCCATGCACTCAACCAAGCACTTGCCTTCAACCTAACCTGACTTAGGGTAATAAGGGCATAGGGCTAAATAAGGGATAAATGAAAGCAGAGCAGAAGCACGGATGGGAGTGTTTGCAAGGGGATTGCCCCAGCAGCTGGCACGAGAGTCTGAGTGGGAATGGGGACTCCTTGGAGACAGAAGAACTGGTTTGATCATCTTCAGGTAGAAGGCAAAATCACACTTGGCTTTTCCTGGATCTGGAGCCACCTGTCCCTCCCATGCTCCATGTAAGTGACTGAGGAACTGAATGTGGGTCTCTTCACTCTGCGTCCCTACATCTGTGGAGCGAAAAGCTTTCAGAGACAGCCCTTAGATTCTTCTGCCTAAAATCTTTTAAGGATTTTGCCAAAATATCCTATTTCTTATCCATAACATGGAAACAGAGTGTTGTTAGGGTAAGCAAAATAAATGCTAGGAAATAGGCAGGCATCATTGTGGGGAATGCAGAAAATGAAATTACATCTGTCCTGGCACAATAAAGGGCTTCTTAAATATACAAGACTGCAGTAAAGTATCTGTAGCATCACAGACCTCCACCACAGATCATTTCTTTTTTATACATAGGCTACAGACCCAAAGCTGCCCAAGCGGGTATATTTTCCAGGTTTGCTTCATTATTACGTTTTCCATTTATGCAATGACAAATCCAAATTAATGTTTAACAAGAAAAGGAAGTCTGGCAAACAAGAGAGGAAAAAAGTGAAAAGAAGTTTTGTTGTCTCTGATGTGTGATGAACTTATTGCAGAAACATAGGCTGCTGCATGGTCTTTGGGCAGAGGATACCTGATGCTTTAGCTTGACTGGCTCTGAGCTGTAATCAATAGTTACCTCGTCTGGAGAAAACAGGATCATTTGGAGCTATTGAAGGGTTACTGGGGTCTGGAAGGAGACGCATGCTCTGAGCATAGGGACCGTGGCAGTGTCTGACACTCCATTGATAGCTCTACACTAGGACTGGTGCCCATATGAAAACAGGAGCTTTTCTGCATGATGCATGCCTCCCTTGGAGCAATACTTAAAATAATTGCTCACAGTCATTTTACTGTCGGAGGGCTTTGTTGCTTTGGCTTGTTGGCTTTGGTTTTTTTTTGTTGTTTTTTTTTTTTAATGTGAGGATCTTTGTCCAAAAAAGAAAAAAAGTCCAAAGATACAATTTCATTCAATTTTGGGTTACTTCTTGCCTTGCCTGTCCTGGTTTTACCTTGTTGAAATGCCCTGCTGCCCTCGGCAAAGCAGCACAGAGTTTTGGCTCAGAGAGTAGGTGGGAGCAGCCCGCTCTGTAGCTTCTGCTGATTCACCCACCTGAATCATCGATCGGGGTGCTGATCCTCCGGCTGTGGGAGTGATGCAATAAGTGCGGCTGCCTCTGTTTCGTTCTCCTGCCACCACCCACTTCTGGGGCCGGCACACCCGGGGTGACACAGGCTGCTCGGGGCCTGGGAAACTGTGGCGGTTCTCAGCAGCGTGGCTCCAGAAGGGCAGTTGCATCCTCCGCCACCAACATCCTCCCACCAGCTCGCCTGCAAATTCAAATAGCTGGGATGTTACCAAACACATCCAAGAAAGCCAGACAGCGAGGAGTCAAGCCTCCCACCCTGTGCTGCCTTTATGTTGCTTGAGGTCAATTATTATAAACTATCAATTTTTCAGGAATGCCATTAATTTAACTGCTGTGTAAACTGAGTTTCTGTTTCTCAGCAATTATAATGCACAAGATCTCAAGCAGTAGTAATCCCTGAATTTTTGCCTCCTTTTTATTTTTTTTTTTCCTCTTTCCTTCCAGAGTTAACAGTTTCCAGCTGTGTATTCTTTGGATGTGTTTCCACACCAGCTTTTTCCATAATATAGAGCCGGCCTATTTCCAAATCCCAGATGTGCTATTTATTTACTCTGAAGCATCTGGGCCCTGACATGGTCTTGTCACTGCAACGTGGCAAACTCGTGAAAAATCAGAGTGGCAGCCAGTTAACAAGCTGTACTACACTGGCAAGCGGTGAGAACAGTTCAAAGGAGACAGGAAGAGGGGGGTGGTGGAGTGGAAATGAAAAAGGAGCAAATTTCATGTTTTGCTACACTGTCCTTTCTAAGGTTACAAATGGCTAGTGGCATTCAAATTGGAAACTGGGGATTTTGCTCTTTTGTAAACAGAACTCCTCTTATAAACAGACACTGAAGCCTGACAGAAGCTGACTGGGGTGGCTGTGAGATGTTAAACACCCTCTCTCCAGGTGGATTCTCTGAAGACCTTCAAATTCAGGCATGATGCTTCTGGTCTTATGCAAGCTCATGCATCCTCTTAAAGACCTTCAAAATGACCAGAGACAATAGAATAAACTGAGAAATGCATTTTAAGTTTGCCTCTGAATTTCCCTGCTCAGGAAGGGGCCAGCAGGAAGATTTTCCATTCAATTTTTATGCCTGAGAAAAATATCCCTATCACTGCCATGTTGTAACAACAAACCTCTGCTTGTGTTTTAAAATGTGGAGTATGAGGGGAAAAGCAAGCATGCTCTGAAATGAAAACTGCAAGACTGCAGTGCAATAGAAATACTGAAAACTAAACTGCAGCACCTCGGTTATGACTGGGGTCTTTGGCTTACATTTAGCACTGCCTTCGAGCCAAGAATCTAAAATTGCTTCAGGGTTACTGAGCTTTCAGGCTTTATGTGGCCCAGGAGATACTGTTGTTGAAGCAGGTGTCAGCATTTGTTTTAAGAAACAGAGTCAGAGTTGCGTGTGAAAGGCTGAAGCATCCAAAGGCTGTTTAAGGCAGCAAGGGAGAAACAAAGTACTCTGTGGAAGCAATATGCTACCTAGTTTAAGTTTAATTATGTGAATATTTGATCACCCACAAACATAAGAGTTTCTCTACTACTGTAGCCTGGCTACCCTGCATTCTGCCTATTATTTACATTTTAGAGCTAGTAGAATGTATATGTTCCCTCTTTAGAACTGAGGTAGGATACCAGGTAGGAAAGAGAAAATATTTTTAAGCCGTCTAGCATGTGAACAGAAGGGATGAATGCAGGAAAAGCTGATGTTTTCTCTAAGCTAATGGTGCTTCTTGCTTCATGATAGAAGAAAGCAATATGTGCAACATGTGCAATATGTGACTCATGTCACATGGCAAGAAGAAATACGTCCCAGATCTGTTCCTCTCTTCATGTCCATCACACTCTCTCAAGAGCATGTGAGTGAAGGAAGGATATGTGTATGTCCTTCCTGCAACATCAGTCTTCCTGTGTCCTGTCTACAATTGATTTAGGCAATAAGATATGCAACAGAACAAAAAAATCCCAGGAACCAAATTAGTTCTGTCAAGACCTGCTGGAAGATTAAAAACTTCATAGGGAATGTTTTTAGAATTTTATTCAGTGAGATTTTTCATCTTCAGATGTTCTTTTCACAAAACTCTTATCAATTTTGGTACTATCAAAAAGCTACTGTCATTGAAAAGGTACATATAGAAAAGAAGGTATAAGGTAGAGAAAGAAGACAAAGAACTAAGCCGCTACTGGTCATACATGACCAAATGTAACACTAAGACATGGGCAATTTTGTCTGATCTCCCACTTTTTTTTTTTTTTTTTAATATTAAAAAATCATACAGCAGCCTCAAAAACCTTCTGAAAAGTGGCTAACTGATGAGACACAGAGAAGCAGATCCAGATGCTTCTGCTCAGCAGATGCGGAGGCTGGGCAGAGCTGTTCCCATTGCCCTGGACATCGGTCCATATCAGACAGGTGGTGTCCTCTGCAGTGAGCTGGGAGCCAGGGTGCTGTAATTGTTTGGTGGCAAGATGCAAAGAGTGGGAATGGTAGAGGTAACAGGAGTAACCATCCCTCTTATATCTTCTCAAGGAAAAAAAGGCATTTTCCTAGCTGTGATAAGCAGAGGGCGTGGAGGGGTGTGTAGTTCCAATCTCAAGTTCAGACACTTTCCCACCATTACAAAGTAGAAAGCTTGCAACTGATGTAACTGAAGCACTCAAACATGACTATCTGTCTTTTCATCATTTCCTATGACAAGGTGCCATTTCCTGACACCCAATGACTCAATGACCCATTGACTCTCCAACATCTAGTGGAAGAGGAACACATACCCCCTCCTGGAGGTCTCCTCTGCATCCATAATTCAAACGTGATGTCATTACTCCCAAGCTGGTGTGTCATGGTGCCACCCCAGGCAGTGGCAATGACTCCCAGCACTCCTAACAACACCTCCTTGAACTGATTACACAGCAGCGAGATTAAAGCTCCCCATCACCTCAGTTCGCTATAACTATCATTTCCTGAGACCATATAATTACTGCAAAACTTAAACACGGTCTTTCCCTGTTGTCAGAAAGCTTTAGGATGCTGTGCAGAACAGCTTATCAAACCGTCTGTTCCATTCCCGTGGGAAATGCAAGTATCACTTACAGGATTGCTACACATGGCCTTTTACTGTTAATGGACATCAGCTGCATACAGTGGTATATCACCTCACGTTGGAAGTAGCAAATCACAATTATTGGTCTTTTAACTCTTGAGAACTGAGCAATGTTCAGTGAAACTAGCAGGTCAGACACCCTCTTGTTTTGGCCATTGGAAAGGCAATCCTCTAGCTACAGCCAGAGATTCACCAAGGGTATTTTATTTAAAAGAAGAAAATTCCCAAGAGAGAATAGTCAAGCTGAAGGTTTTGTAACCTAAACATTTAAGCACAACCAGTGCTCTTCGCAACAAAGATGTCAGTTATTACTGATGGCAGACTGACCAAAATTTTTATGCTGTCGGTGGCATCAATTGTTAACTGAGTTCATCGTCTTTGTGAAACATCTGACATACCAAAAATTTTGAAGTCTGCTTTCAAAATTTAGAGGACAAGGGATTTGACATAAAAGAGAAGTACAGTGATTCTGGGGAGGCTGGTTCTCTGCAGGTATCCTGCACCATCTTCATCTCTTTGCATGCTCTTTAGAAAATCACCCTGGACATTGCTGCTCCCTTTTGGAAAGTGTAATGATAGATCATTACCCAACAACCAAATACACAGCAAATGTTAATCTCATTTAGAACTGCACATAAATGCTCTGCAGATTAGTACTCCTCCCATCATTCAAGGTCATCGCTCTGCTGTAGCCAAAAGGGTAATGTCTCATTACATTAAACCAGGAGTGCTTTGGCCCTGGGCCGAATCCAGCTCAGTGATGTAATGCTGCAGTCATAAGCTATCATAAGATTCCCAACAGTGGAAAATTTGCCTGCAGATGGGTTGGGTTTGAGATGTTGCTGTGGTGAGCTGAAGATATCCATGATTCCTTCTCTTCCAGGAACATATCCCTGAATGTCCCTTGTTCACCAGGGAACCTATGCAATCACCGTCCTTGGAGGACAACCACTTCCCATGCCAGCAGGGAAGCGGGGGTAACTTTAAAAGCTCCACGGGAGATCCTGCCAAGCCCTGGCTTCAAGGCAAAGCCACTGCCTTTTCACAGACCCTCTGGGACTTCAGCACTGCCTGCTCTCCTGGGGAGAAATGCCCTCAGGGACCTTCCAGCAGAGATGTGCATTTCCAGCAGGGGAGGATGACCCAGCAGACCATAGACTCCTCACAAGGTCCCTGTGAGATTGTTTGGTGTCTAAATATGAACTTGTCTCAGGAAACCTGCCATTTCCTCTTGGGCAAGCAGAAGAGCAGTGCCTCGGCTGCAAAAGACACTTAATTTCCCTTTTATTACCTACCCCACAAATGTCTCATGCCCAGAAGCACCTCTTACCCTTCCTGAAGGCATGAGTTTTTTGGTGCTGTTGGATTTTTTTTATTTTTTAATTAAGCTTATTGGCCTTATATCCACGATCTCTCTCCTCTTCCAGAAAGGAACTATAGTCTTACAGGCCACGCAAACTTTTCCATAAAACAGTGGCCTTGTTATTTAAAAAAATAATTAGGTAAGTCTCATTCTAGAATTTTAGGATACAGTAACCTTAAATAAACTCATTAATTTTGACAAATTAGGGTATTTTTCCTGAGCCAGAGTAGCTGCCACAATATACCTCATCTTCTTCTAAGGTATTATTCTTTACTATTTTTTCCAGAGTCTGTACACATTAGAACCTAACTGGCTTGTTTTGCACACAGTATTGGGAGCCACATATACCCCTGGAGTAATTCCCCTTAAGCAGAGGGAATTATAGGAGGCTGAAACTGGTTCCAGTACGTTAGGTGGTTAAACATTCCTGGTGTTGATAGATTAGCAGCATTTCTAGATCCCAACATATCTGCAAGGAAACAGTGGTCCCAGGAGTGTGACTGGTCTCCATGCCTTTGTTTTTTTTTTTTTCTGCTGCTCTGAGCTCATTAGTGGAAAAGGGAATTGAAGAAAAGTTTGTCAATCCCTTGACAAAAAAAGCAGAGCAATAGGCCAGCCTAATTTACACTAATAAAACTCTCAGTCTCCACAACCACTGATTATACCTTCAGCTGGAGTGGAAAGACAACAGTGGGTACTGAGAAACTACTGCAAATGAAGCAAAGTCATAGGACTTAGCTGTGTTCATCAAAGGCACAGGGTGACCTAAGGAACACATCATTCACACTAAAGTTCTGTTGGTTTTGCTACAACCAGGACATTCAGGGAAATAAGTCTTTGAGATGAAACATAGTGACATACATTTTGCATGAAAAACAATAAAAATTCTGAACTCATGAGTTGTTAGAAGTAGTTTGAATAGCTGCTGGAGATATCAGCTCTGGACATTGATTACTTAAAATTGAACCCATTTGGTGATCTCAAGTCTAAATACAGTGTTACTATGCCAGCTCTGCCTCTTTTTTGAGAGTGAGATGTTTTTTTCCTGAATAAGAAATAAAGTACTTGATTCACAAGCGAGAGAGAAGTGTTTTAAATATATTTGTAATTCAAGCAAAACCAATTTCTCTCTGACAGCTAAAGGAGCTTATATGATGTCTGTTGAAGATGAGAGTTTAATGTAAGTTACATCTGACAATTTCCCAGAAGAAAAAACAAAGCTATTTGGAAAACTGAGGTTCTCTCAGTGGAAATGTAAAGTGAAAAATGTCAAATGAAGCATCTCTTTTTTCTTCAGGAAGTTAAGAAAGAATTCAAATAGGAAAAAAAATATTTCAACTATAGGGGTTTCATTTATTTTCTTCTCCTGAGCTGGAAGTGTTAAGTGCTGTAAATGCTTAAAATTAATCTATTGTTTTCAAAATTTTCCATAGAAAATCTGAATGTTTTCACCTGACTTAGCATCTCCAGTAGGGAGGGGCGGGAATGTGGGATATTTTTTTAGTTAGGAAATCTTTCTCTGCAAGAAATTTCAGCTATCGCTTGATGGAAGCCGTATTAGCTGCAAAGAAGGAGCACCTAAACTAATACATAAAAACCAGAGGAAAACTTGGGCTGAGCCTGCACAAGACACTCTCCCATAGCTGTCCAAACTCTTGGCAGGTTCCTCAGCACCAGTTTTGGCCGTGCCAACAGGCATTTTCCTGGCCTGTGCCCAGTCATGACACAGGGGACAGTGCATATGAAGGGCCATTGCCAAGTGTCATGTCCCACCCAGAGGTATGGGTGGGGGGAGAGGTGACTCAAATTCGTCAGTCCCCTTGGTTGGAAAACAGTATACACGATACTTAAGGTCGGTAAAGAAAAGGTTTTTATTTTGCAGCTTGTCCCAATTGGCAAATGAGTTGGTGGCAGAAAGAATTGTGATATTTAGGCTCAAATGGTAGACATAAAAGTTTGCAGCACATGTGGGGCTGTAAATCTAACGTTACTATTTTCCTTATAAAAAAGGAAAGCAAAAGAATAGAAGTATAGGAAAGAAAGGAGAGAGAGAGAGATTTCACCATCTTTATTGCCCCACATTGTGTATGATAGTGTTCATAGTCCTGGATCCAGTGATGCAGTGATGTGCAGCAGCCTCCAGTGTCTTGTTTAGTTCCTGCGGGGAGACTCCACCTGCTGGGTGGAGTAGTCTTCAGGATGGTGGACAGTGCCACCAGTGCTTGCACAGGTGGGCTTCTTGTAGTCCTCTGGATCGCCTGCTTGCATAATCTTTGGTCTGTTGTGTAAGCATTACTGAGGGGTGATTGCGACAGATGGAAGAGTCCTGAATGGTCTCGGGCCACTTTGAATAGTCTCAAGGGGCCTGGGGTCTTCTCCCTTCGTGTGATGCTGGGCCTATCAGAACACCGAGCTCCGTGACCTTCAACAGTCCCCGACCTCCTGTATCAGCCAGCTGGCCTTTGTCTGTGGCTCATTAGCTTGTCATTGGTATGTAAATCGCAATTCACCTTCTCCTGACTAGGGATGTCCCATCTCCTGTGGCTGGATATTGCAGAGCTGGTTTTGCCACAATGTTTGTTTTGTTCAGTGTCTCACACCAACGTGTCCCTGGTCATGGGGTGGAGGTGATAGAGCTCATTCATGCAAAGATCAGTGCCCTAGCCCCTAGCTGCAGGGCCACCGAATGGATCCAGACAGCTCTGCTCAGGACAGACATAGCCTACAAGCCTGAGGACTGCAGGGAGAAAAGATGGTATCAGATGTGATGGGATGCTGAAATTATACAAGACCGACCACTAGGTTTCCTGGAGTTCCTGGAGTAATGCCATTTAAATGAGCTGACTTTTGTGAAAGTGTCCCCTTAAGCCTCTAACACATTTGTGGAAAAGGACAGTTTTCCCTGTTGATCATCTGGAGCATGGGCAAGTAAATGTGACACAGGCTGCACATCTGCCTTGCTGGATGTGGGATGTTGGGCTGGTTTATGGTGGTGTGTGCTTTGCCTTGGCCCAGCATACAGCTCTGGAGCAATTCTAGGACCTCTCTGTCTACCACAGCTGGGGGTAGGAACACAGGATATATGGTGGGGGCCTGGGGACCCTGATGGCTTCCCTGTCCACATGGTAGTGACAGCAGAACCGAAAGCTTCCTGAGATCTTCCTAAAAAGCATTGAGCTGTAAGTCTCAAATATTAGCAACAACTTTCCAAATGGAACATAGATGTAGCCTCCCTGTTTGTCCCTCCTACAACAGCAGCCTGGTCCCTTATTTGGGTGGTATTTTGCTTTATTGCAGTGCTGGAGTCATTAAAACAGCTGCTGACCTGTGGGGAGAGCTGGCACAAAGCTGGGAGAAGGGCAAGAGAGAGGCCAAAGCAGTCGGCAGCTACTGGGGAAGCAGAGGGTGATGCACATGATGGAGGAGACGTGCAGCAAAAGTTAGTCCTACATCCAATTGCAAAGCCATTTTGATCCTGCCACTAAGGAAGGGTTTAGAGCAATGGGTATAGCATGAGGACCAGGTCACTCCTAGGGCTGTCCTTCTGTGTTCTTCATCCATAGATCTTTAGCCCACCCCACTACTGCTCAGTAGAGCATGTAAAAACCAAGTACTATGCAGCCATCTGAGCTTCTGACTCAAACTCTAGAGCAACCAACAACCATTTTGGGCTGGGTCAGCAGGCCATGTTTGTATATAATTGGCAATCATGCATGTCATCAAAGCAGTTTGCCACAGCTGCTGTATGAGAAGTTACACAACGTTTTCAGCTCTGATGCACACTGCTCTACCATATTGGTAGGTTGTTTCCAGTGATGTGAACATTAGCCTGAAACAGCATGAGGTTATATGTGGTGATGAGCTCCAGAACAAAAAGTCAGAAATGCATTCAATATCATAGCAGTATCAAAACATGCTTGTACTTTCAAAGAACATAAAAGGAATTTCAAGCTATATTCTATGCTAAGGAGAGGCCTCAGCATATTGCTCCTTGTTGTCATGTCACATTTCCACATTTCCTGAGCATGCACAGGAAAACATGCCTTTTTGTAAGAGGAGACAATAACATTTGGTAGTTTAGAAAGTCAAATACTGCTTTTGGATTAAATCTCAAGAAGGTTCTAGGGAAGTTCTGCTGAAAGCATAGTTGCCTGACCTGGGAGGAAAATCACATGAGTTGCTGGTCACAAACATGTCACAGCCATCTTTTGAACTTTTGATATGGGCTGCATTTTAAAAAAGGGTTCAGTATGTCATTCCTTACGGAATTAAAACAAAGAAAACCAAAGGAAATCCAGATTTAGAAATAACAATGACAGGAAAAAACAGGCACTGTTGATACAGACCAGGACATTTGAAGAGCACGTAACTCAACATGAGCAAAGGTAGTAAGGTGTTGTGTGGCCTTACACAGTCCCTGGGTGGCTGTGCTGTACCTGTGAGCCCCCACCTTTCCCAAACTGCTGCTGCTGTGCTGTTCACAGGGCGGCATAACGCTGCTAACAAACTTGATGGATGAATTTTAAGTTAACTCTGTGGAGCTTGTAGGACCTAGCCAGACCTGGCTAGTGAAACTTGGATTGTAATAAGCACCACCCAACCTAGGAAGCCTGAAATGATGGATCACTATCCAAGAGAGGAAGGCAACTCTTTTTCAGGAACTATCCAGACTCCTTCCTCTTCTGCATTTATTCTTACGCAAATCCAGGAGACGTCTGGACTTTTCTTCCAAAAGCAGCCCTTATAGATATTATCTCCCAAAGCACACCCTTGGGAAGAAACAGGTACAGTGCACTGTGTTCTGTGACCACACAGAGAAGGCCAAGCATGTTGACAAGAAACTGTTTTTGTCCATACTCCTTTCTCCCTATCAGAAGTTTTGCATTATTACGACTACACTAATCAAGTCAATGTTGAAAAGCCCCACAGTTAAGACATTACTTAATAAACGAATAATGAATAAACTTAGGATTCTGGCCACTCACTGAAATAATATGGGGTTTAACCTACTATTGGTAGTAGCTCAAACAACTCAGGACTGATGTTGAGTCCCACCTGCAAGTGAGGGAAGGAGGAGCACACATATGAAGTATAAATATACATACATATACATTGTGCTGAAGAGTGACTGTGATTTCCAACAACAGGAATAATGCTAGTTAAGTTCCAACTGTGATCAAATTACTAGCACTGGGCAGTCCTGCATCTTGAGAGACAGTAGCTGAGAGGCCAGTTTTTGCTTCTTCAGGGCCTGGCTCACTGGGAGGAGTATGGCTTATTTTGTGACCTAGTCTCCATAGCTCACACAAAAGTTCCTCTTCAGTTGCTACAAGGTTCTCACTTAGATTTCATTAACTGTAGAGAATAGTGCAGAAAGAGAAGTATGGGTTATTAAAAAAAAACAAACAACAAAAAAACAAACAGTCCATCAGTCAGGAGAAGCACTAGAGGAGAAAGACCTGTGTGTGTATGCATATATGCGATTTACTAGATGTAATCATATTTGCTAAAACAAAACAAGAAAACCACACTCATCTTTGCAGAAGAGTGGTCTGTCAGACATGTATCACCTAGCAACCGGACACTGATTTCTCCTCACACCTTGACACTCATCACTAGCCTCCCACTGGCTTTTCAGCTTTATCAAGATTTTTGCCTGTCACTAGGCAGAATTCATTCATGGCTGCTGAACCATGGAGTTATATTAAGAACTGATTTGCCCTCCAATCTGGGTCCTGCAAATTACCTATTAACCCTCCTTTCCCCTTCCTCAAATTAAATAGCAAAGGAACTGGCTTTCTGTTTAAGTTTTCATATGGTTATGTATTGACTTAACACAGAAAAGGCTCTCAGGCAACTTTGGGGAAATTAGCTAAACAAAGATGTGCAAATTGTTTTGCTGGGAGAAAATAAGTGGGGAAATACTAAAGCTGCAAAGCAACTGAACCACTGATTATTGCCCATTTCACTGCACAAATAAAACCTAACCAAGTCACACAGGGCAGCTTGTCAATCCAGTATCTAACCACCTAGAAAGTGTCATCCTTTAAAGACCTAATGAGTAGGGTGAATGTTGCCATGCGGCTATTGAGTAATCCCAGCAGTCCAAGGGACCCTGAAGCAACAAGCTGGGGAAAGCAAAGCTGATGCATCATGCCATTGTTCTGCAAACATGGTGTGAGGCTGTTGTGTCCCATGCAGGAGGCAAGTGTCTAATTGTACCACTGCTAGATAACAAACATCTTTCTGCTCACAGTGCCAGGCTGCCAGACATTCAGCTAGTCCTTGCAGCCAGCTCCAGCAAGGCAGGCAGGACTGGAGTGGACTGGTTGGCATGGCAGGTGGAGTCAGCATTTATCAGTTCATCCACTGTTTAGGACAGACAAAACACCTCAGAGCAGTCAGATCCAACAAGGGCATGCCCTCTCCTGTATGGTAACTTCGGGTTGATGTCTTGAAGACAGCACTGCCCCAGGATGTACCCCAGGATCCCTGGTGCAAGAGGTGAGGATTACTCTGCAGGCTTCATCTCACCTTGGAAGCTTCTCTCTGCTCATCGGCAGAGAAAACGGATCAGAGTACTGAAGAGGCTGCATACTGACCCAGGAAAGTGTATGCTTTCTCCTGCAGTCCACCACAAGTACTCCCTGACCCACTATGGGTAGGGGTGGGTCCCGCTACTATGGATAGCCACTGCTGGGTCTCAACGGTGGTAATTCAGCATGGCTGACAGACTCCAGAGGGAATAGCTGCCAAAGGACAACCAAGAGACTGCAAATGACAGACTATTTAATCTCTGTGAATACATTAATTTGAACCCTGTCTATATTGCTGTTCCTACTTCAATCTTAACATTGCCTGGCAGAGTCAAAAAGCTACTTGAGTTGACCAGCTCAGAGGTGGAGTCAGATTTATAACTGCATGGGTCCTGGATCCCTGTCAGCTTAACCCGTGACATTAGATTAAGTTGTTTCTCGTAACTAGAACAGACAAAAGTCATGTCTATTCAGTCCCTCTCCAGTCTCAGAAACCTCTAGATTCAGCTCTTAATCAAAAGAAACATCACTTTTAAAAAATCTTGTTACAGCTTTCTGTACAGGTTATTATGGTGCTTGCATCCCTTCAAGGAAGCATTATTATTCCTCCTCCTGCTCAGTCACCATATCCAGAGGCTTTGTAAGCTACTTTTCAACCTGGGCAGAACTTGCCAATTCCTGTTAACAGACACCAAAACAACTTCTTCAGCTGAGATGGATAATAGAAGTTTTCCATTTCCTGGCACACACAGCGAGTCTTTAATCACTGACCTGCGGCATGAACACTCATGCTGACACATGCCATTCGCAGTTCCTGGAAACACCACACAGGTTTTGTAGCAAAGAAGTGGAATTGGGCAGAAGGAAGACTCCAGCATGGGCACCGCTCCTTTGCAGGGGATCTCTTGAGCACCTGCTGTCACCAAAC
The DNA here is from genome assembly GCF_964273445.1 of Streptopelia decaocto. Taxonomy (NCBI): domain Eukaryota; kingdom Metazoa; phylum Chordata; class Aves; order Columbiformes; family Columbidae; genus Streptopelia; species Streptopelia decaocto. The sequence goes on from NC_138655.1 coordinate 24,183,288, forward strand.
ATCACTCATCTCTCTAGACATACCCTTTCAAATAGTTCTCTCTCTCAAGAAAGCATCAATAAAGCAAACATGTAATTGGTTTTAGTAAGGAAAGACCATAAACAAAGGCTTTTCTTTGCTGTGAACGATACTCTTTGATTTTCACTATTTAGAGAAATATTTCACCATATATCGACTTTGCTGCTAGTGCTATGCTGTTTCATCACCAGAAATAAATAAGTAGCTAGCTCAAGAGAAAGGCTGAGGTTTTAATTACATGCTATGCTATATAGAGTATATACCAGAAACAGGTTGCAAAAATACAGAATTTGTTAATATACATGAGGAAAATGAACAAAAGATTAGGTCTTTGTTAAGTATCATCATTTGGTAAGCCTAGATGTATTAGGCTATATTTCTGCCAAATAATCCTACTAAATTAAATTGATTTACATCACTAGTAAATCTGAACTCCATAAAGTATCTATTTTTAACTTCTGAAGTAAATTTTATTTCCTTTTAGAATTTGGTTTTTATTCCCTTTTAGATTTTGGTTAGTTCTCTACATTTTATTACAGGTACTTGCTTTGCTGCAAATAACATTTGGTGGTAAGGCTTATTACTAGGATTCTGTTTGCAAATAAATTCCAGTATTACTGAAGCTCTCTCTGTGGGAAGGTATTTTGAACATTTGAGAAATAGGATATTTGGATCACTGTGATATGAGGACTTCTATCAGCTCTTTCCTTCCTTTAAGTCCATGATCAAGTAGTATGATGCTGAGGGATAGGCCTGCTCTTTGTGTAATCAGAAGGCAAAGTACTGAGTTTACTTTATAAATAGAAAGACCACAGGATGGTTGCTTCGTCATTCATCAGCTGTGTACCATTAGTTTATTTACAGTCACCAGCCTGTTCACTTAAAATTATACAGGGGACCATCCTAGAAATCTTTTTGCTAGAAATTTGCGTTTGAATTTTGGAATGAATTGCAGCCCCATGATTTCCAGTGTTCATGTCTATTGATCAATATGTTAGTCTTGCAAGTTGTCCAAGTTTAATGTCAGCAGACTGAGAAGTCAGAAAAGCATCCCTTCGTGGGCCTCACAAACTTGTTCTGAACTCTTTTATTTTCAAACATACCCAAAAGCCAAGCGTCACTGAGGGGCCTCATAGTGAAGAGAAGTGCAAGTGATAAAACACAAAGATGTTTTTCTTGCTTGGTGGCGTTTCAGTCTGTAGAAGATGTACAGAACGAATACAGACAGATGTTAGCTGTCATAGCAAGACCTATGAGGAGGACTTACAAGGAGCTTAAGCCTGAAGTAAAGATGTCAGAGATGCTCAGGTCATGTTTGGGCTCAGGGCCTGCTTCATTCTGAAGAGGTCACATAAATCACATTCCATACAGACAGAAACTCAAACGCATTTGCTACCTGTACATTAAACTCAGCTGCAATGATGTATATTTAACATCACCAGAAAGTCTCTATATTTATTGCATGGGAGACCCCAAGGTAATGTGAACTTTATACCAAAACCCTTATGTAAAGTGTTTCTGATTAGACAGTCATTTACACATTGAGATGACAGAAATCTTGACCAAGTACAGTTGATTGAATTTTGGTGCAGAAACAATACATGGAATTTTAAATCACATCAGATTATCTTTTAGGCCAGGTAGAGATACTGACTTCCAAGCAGTGAGTATATTAAATGTGCTTTTGCTGCTCCCAGTGGAATAAAAAGAAAGCAGCAATATTTTAAAAACAAGTGCTATACTTTAAAACATTTTTATTTCTTTGTTTGTTTGTTTGTTTCTTTTTTTTTTTTTTTTTTTGTATTTTCTTTATACTATTATATCTTGGTTTTATTACAAATCTAGCACTGTCTGATACCAGGACACTAAATGTTCTCCTTGGACAGTCACTTGCAGCCTTTACAAAATACTTTACAAAAGTATTCAAGTAAGAGTCAAAAAATATTTTATTATGCAGTGTCTTTTCCTTCAAAAGTAAAACAATACTTCATCTATACACACTTTGACTTCAGATTAACAACTTCGTTGGCCCACATTATTCCCTTAAATCCCAGACTAGGAGTAGGTACAAATCTCAAATGGTTTAATAACACTGCTGACTTAGGTCTTCATTAAAACACATTTTGTTTCCTTTAGTTTGTTTGAATGAGAGAACAAGTACTCTCTTCTAAATGTGTATCTATGTGTAGAAGCAGTAACATCGATCACTGCACAGAAATAAGTCAGGATATTTACAGTGGGGTGGCTGTTGTGCGTTTCTCCTGATTTTCCACCCTCAAGGCTCAAGCTTAGGGTGAACTTCTTCCTTCTCACCTGTGAAATATGATGCTCTCTTCACCCACTGTTGCTCCTGGTACTGCTTGAATTAGTGCAGGCCCTCCAATGCAACTAACCCATAGGAACCAAAATAAAAAGAGAGTTTTCTCTCCCCTGCCTTCTTGGGATCAAACCTAGGATTTAATGAAATTAAATTTAATGAATTACCTGTTCTTGTAAAATGTGATTACATACCGAAGGAGACATTGGTCTTCATTGATCCTTCTCACTTCTGAAAAAGGACAGATCAGAAGATTTTTCCCAGCCACCCAAGGCTCAGGAAAAAGGGAGCGCTTATTCCAAAATTCACTATCCTCTTGTTCTTAGTTCAAGTAATAAGATGGAGACCTTGATACTAAATAGTGCCACATTGGCTTTCTGCAAGTGTTTCTAAAAAAACCCTGAATGGTGGAACTGAAGCTTTCTAGAGATCAGATTATTTTTTTTCCCATCATCATTGCCTTTAAGAAAAAGTAGAACTTGGCCTAGACAGTACACATGTACTGCAAGCTCTACTGCTTCTGCTAACCACAACCCAAGGTCTTTGCAGAAAGGACTGTGCTCTGGTTTGTTTGACTTTCTGACTCTGGTCCCCTGAAGAATCAGATATTATAGCTTAAAACCTATTAAGATATATCTTGGTTTCAGAGATTAAAAGATGACAATCCATAATTCAGGATCTGAAAACACACTTACTAGCAGAAAGGAGAGATCCATAAAGATGACAGATGAATGATGAAAGTTATTTCATTGACATGGGCCGGATCCATTCAGTCTCTTAAACCACAATGTTCTCACCTCCATGGGTATGTGAGGGCTCTGCTTTTTCATCCCCTCAGAGTAAGGGTCTAGTACTTCTGAGTCTGGAAGGGGTTGTTGCGTGTGCACAAAGCAGCCCCCTGGAGTTATACCTTGGTAGATCACTTAGTAAACCCTTCCACTTCTATTGCTGTGCTCAGGAGCTCAAATCCAAAGTGGTTCTGCACTTGTGTGTACTAGGAAGTAATTTTGCATGATGCCATGCAAAAGAGTGACCTGACCTCTACCACCACAGGTTCACACTGCCAAATGCATGTTGGCAGAGGAGGTGCCCTGAGAAACCTGAAGTGTCCCCTCCAGAATGGGTGCACCACAGGAACCTACACCCTGGGTGCAGGGGGGGGTCAGTTCCCATGGTGCAGTGCTCAGCCTCATCTTGGGTGGCATGAGTAGGGGACAGGGCAGGACTGCACAGGGCTGGGGCACCCACACCTCCCACAGCAGGGCAGTGTGGGCAGGGGGTCCTGCATCCCCAGATGAAGATGGGTGTCTGTAACCCTCACAGCCTGGGAGGGGGATGTGTGTGTGCACACAAGTCTGTGTGCATGTGGCACATGTTGGTATCAGTTACAGAGAGGGTTTAGAAATTCGTAGTTGCATGTAACCACTTTTGGCTGGTATTGTGGTTATTTGCTCTATGACTGATATTAATCCTGAATGTATCGTTCAGTGATTGCCAGTCATTATATATCATTAAGAAATCAATGCATGACTCCAACCCTAGTTTGGCCTAAACTGTGTGAAACAATTGGGGTTTGCTACTAGTGTTTAGTCAGTGATCAATGAGCTGAAGTTTGTCAAATCCTCTTCAGTTTGTTTGGATAACCCAGTTGATGAACACCGGGAAACAGGAGTTTCTAATGCATCCATGGGACCATAAGGAACAGCCTCACCTTTTTCCTTCTGTCTTAATTGTCTCTACGTGCTCCATTGCAGCACACCCTGAAGGCAGCATTGCAGGGTTGCACTGCGTGATTACAGTTGATCCTCCGTATGGCCAGAATGTGAGTACTTCAGTCTGGGAGCAGCTGGCCAGTTATCATGACAACAATTAACGCTAACATGGTTCTGCTAAAGTCACCGATGATGACGTTTGGGTTACCTTCTTTAGTCTTCCTTAATTTCTCCATTTGTGTACTTTTTCCACTTTTTTCCCCACGGTGAAGCAGGGTAGAGTGCAATAGCCAGCACGCTGCTGCAGAGCTGGGGGTACGCTGTGCGGCACTGTGTGTGCACCAGCACAAGTTCTGCTCATGGAGCTACAGCTATGTGTTCGCAACAGTGGGTTTGCATACTGTCTCTATTGAGCTGTGCCAGCAGGGGGGATGTAGAGGAAGTTCTCACTACAGTATCAGCAGCCAACACTGATTGTGTTACTTGCAGTCATTCTGCCCAGAAAAAGGGACATTTTTATCGTATGCATATTTATGCTCAGCAGTAACCATCTTAGAGAGAAATGGGAAGCAGTTTAACTTTGATGGCTGATTTTAAGTTTTCCCACTCCACCCCACGAAAATACAATTGGCAGCGTAGATCCTCAGAGAGTGCATTAGCACTGAATTCATTCAAACCTCCCCGTATGGGCATGAAAAGGACTGGTGACATTCTTACATTATTCATGGCAAGCTTTGGCAGCTCTGTGTCAGCATTCACAGCTTCTGCTCCATAGAGTCTCCACTGTCCCACACGTCTCCCATGTTCAGGTTCAGCATTTCCAACAGCAATACATTACAGGCTTCTGGTGCCATTATGCAAAGGGCGGGAGGAAAGCACCAAGGAAGCCTGCACACTGAAAGGATGAGGAAGATGTCTCCTTCATCTTTTCTTTTTGCTGGTGATCCTGCGCCCCTTTTTACAGAACACAGCTTGTCCTTTTGGCAGGATCAGACATATTCAAACTCTCTCTCCACTTCTTTAACTTTTGTGCCATTAAGCAGTTGCCCTTGAACTTCTCTTGGCTGGGCAGGATCATGTAAGGAAAAGACTTGGACCGGGGTAAGGAATGGCAACAAACAGACCTGGCAGCAGTAAATGAAGGTGTGTGAGCACCCATTTAAAAACTCTTCCATAGTATCCTCATTTTGTCAAATCACTGTTATTCCAGATCATCCTCCATTCACCCGCCATCTCATACAATTCACAGTTGTTACTCTTTCTGTTGACATATGCATGATAATGGAAAACTCCTCAGCCGTGGAGGCAGAACAATATATCAATCCACCACAAATAACCAGTTGAAGCCGGAAGTTATAGGAAAATGTGTTTAGGAATGTGGCATTTCTGGAACCAGCTGGAATCCTTTGAGAATAAGGTGCAGAATGACTTTTGCAGAAAGGGCATGTTTGTAGGTAGTTTGGAGGCTTTGGTTTTGGGTGAGATATTGCCCCTCTATAGGAGAAAAGGTATTTTCCTTGCTGCCTCCCACTTCCCCCTGCTGGCTCTGATGTTGTGTCCATCTTCAGGGGAGCTTTGTGAGGGCAATCTTCACACTTTTCCTTTAATATCTCCCAGTCTTGAGCAATGGAGAAATATCCACACAAAATTATATGGTTAACATTTCCAGAAGCTACAAAGTGGCTGTAAAGGACAGGTCCCCAGCATGGTGTTGGACTCTGATGTCATTTTTTAGATGATTTTGAAAATGTTTCTTTTTCTATCACACAGCTTTCCTCCAAAGCACGTGATTGAACTGAACTTCAATGGCTTTGTCTGGGTCTCTGTTCACAAGTTTTCCTTGTACCACACTCAAGATAAAATAAAACTGCTGAGGCTCCTTTAAAGTTGCAAAATGTGCTGTCTGAGATTGTTGCCCTGGGGTTTGGTGTGGAAGACTGACAAATGGAAAATATAATTTTCCTTACAACCCTGCTGTACTTTGTTTGAGCATTTGACTCTAATCCTCCTTAGTTGTGAGAAGTTTATTGTTTGTTTAATGTTCCTTCCGCACCTCTGAAAATAACAGAATTAAGAGAAACTGGATGATTAATAGTTGCTCACGGAAATAATAAAATAAACTGACAGCTGCCTCCCGTCAGCATAGTGCTCAGGACAGCCACACAGGGTGGCCATGGGGACAAGGATGCTGTAAAACTGTGATGCAGAGAGCCCATGCCCAGCCTGGTACCAAGGCTTGTAGCTGCAGTGCTGGGGACAACTGCCTCTGCCTGAGACCTGTGCTCAGGCTCAGACCTAATTTAGACTCAAGACTCATTATCATGACCAGGGGACCATCAAGATACCACCATGGCTTATTTTTGGGGAGGACCAAAGACACAAGTCCAGAGACTCCCAAACAGAGGGCTCCAGGATCATCGTCTGTGGAGATAATTTTATTTCACTTACTGCTGACTCTCCTTTAGTTTGTTCCATAAGTACCTCAAGTCTTCATTGCCATGAAGTTAGTGGCCTGTGAAGGCAACTGAAAACACATATTGCTGTCTTCTCTGTGGCCACCAAACAGCAAGTGGAATCCAATTTTATATTTAGTGAGTGTCCCAGAGGGAGAAGCAAGATCGAATAGACTTATTTCATTCCTAACTGCTCTAATGCTGTTCTCCTTCTCCATATCCACTTGGAGAGCAAATTCAATTAAAATGTCCTTGCCAATTTACAAAATTATTAACATGTTAATGACATTGCAGATTTACAGAAGGGGAACAAGGAGAGAGGAAATAACTTAGCAAATCCATCCGTACCATGGTGATGAAGCTTTATGGTGGGCTGTGGGCATGGGGTGGCTGTGAGAAATCCCAGCCCTGGGCCAGAGCTGCCTCCAGCTCTCCGGTTGTCTGGGGCAGGACAGTCTCTTTCACCACAAAAATCAAGCCCAAGCAGCACTGGGATAGCAGGGAAGTCATGAGGCAGATGTAAATGAGGACAGACAAACATGGGCTAATTCTGTCAGCAGGTGGATAAGAAGAGCAAGTACAGTTACACTACACCCACAGCAGCTCAGTGAACATCTTTCCTTCACATAGAGAAGGATGAAGATTTACTGCCCTGAATCCAGTGGTGCTGCACTTGTTTGAAACCCATGTGTGTGAGAACTGGTCTGGGCTGCAATTACTGCAAGCATTTTGGTGATGCCTTACAAGCACAGCAGGACTCCAGCCCACTGCTGTGGGCCATAGTCCAGAATGGGCAAAGAGTGGCAGACTCTAGTTTCAGATTACACCGACTTCAGTAAACTATTAAAAACAAGCAGAAAAAAAAGCTCAAAGCCAAAGTCTGGTAACTGCACAGCTCCACAAATTGCTCTGGGAGTGCCTGGCAGCTCCTTAGAGGTGGCCCACTGTGACCCTGCAGTGTGGAAGGTTCCATGTCCCGTTGTGTGATGGCACCCAGGGCAGCAAAGGGCCAAAAGTGATCTCGAGCACACCTTCACGAGCTGCTGTCATGGTGGTTGCTCCAAAATGTCAAGGCTTTCTCGCATGCTCAAAGTACCCAATGGGTCAGTGAGTAAAGCACCAACTATCCCTTGATTTGGAACAGAAAGATTTCTCTTTTTTTTTGCATTAACTCTTTGTTAAGCTTCCGCTTGAACACCAGTGGGGGTAGTTGTCTTTCAAGGAGTGAGCTGTCATTTCAAAACCTTCCTCCTAACTAACTGCCCTGAATATCACCCCGAAAAACATTATAGATTTGGGAATGGTGGGAGGATGTTTTTTTCTTTTCCCTGCCCCCCCCCCCGCCTTTTTTTTTTTTTTCTGAAAGGAAATACTAACAGTATTGCCAGACCTCAAATCTAACACATCATTTATGCCTTATGCAAAGAAAACTTAGGAGAGTAGATCTGGGAACAATGGTAGCTGATGACCCAACCCATAATTTGGCAGTGGGAGCAAGGTGAGTGAGGATCTGGCTGGTATGTTCAGGTTAGGGTGCAAGGAAAAGAAAAAAGAGGAATGAAAATTAAAGAAAAGAAAATTAAAGAAAGGAAAGGAAAGGAAAGGAAAGGAAAGGAAAGGAAAGGAAAGGAAAGGAAAGGAAAGGAAAGGAAAGGAAAGGAAAGGAAAGGAAAGGAAAGGAAAAAAAGAAAAAAGAAAAGAAAGAAAAAAAAGAAAAGAAAAGAAAAGAAAAGAAAAGAAAAGAAAAGAAAAGAAAAGAAAAGAAAAGAAAAGAAAAGAAAAGAAAAGAAAAGAAAAGAAAAGAAAAGAAAAGAAAAGAAAAGAAAAGAAAAGAAAAGAAAAGAAAAGAAAAGAAAAAGAAAAGAAAAAAGAGAAGCTCCTACAAAAAATGACAACATGAAGACTAAAGTCATCAATATCCTTTCAATGGCTAAGCACTGAGGATGTGCCTGCATGATGTTCCTGATGATCGTGGCAGCAGGACAAATGTTCTTGAGCCTCTTTTTAAGAGCTGTGAGGGGAAGCTCTGAGGGCCATGGCTAAGCTCAGCTGCTTAGTATTTCATCGTGTCTTGACCCTCCCTAGATTTGTACAAGAGCAAATTTGTACAAGCCGTGGCATTTCACAGCAGGGGCTACTTGTGACAACAGTAGTCATCTTGGGGAGCACCAAATGTACATTAAATTTATATTTTCCCCTTGCTTAGGACTTTCCTTTTTTTCCATTTCAGACGGCACAGTTTGTATAAATTAATGGCAACTGATGGATTAACTCAAAGGCCAAATTCAACAAACTATGCAAGACTATAACATGACTACCCTGTTAGGAGACATTATAATCTAGCAGGTTTTTAAAAAAAAAAACAAGCAAGGATCCCCCTCCCCATACCATTCGTAAGATTTGTAAAATTGCCTAATTAGAGTATATTTCACAAGGACTTTTGGCAGCAGCATTGACTTGCTAGCCAGATTAATATGACAGAGCGTGACAATAGCTTCTCTCTGAAGTTTGCCAGAACCCCCAGCTAGATCAGGGCTGCACAGTTTATCTCGGGCAGATGCAGCTTCAGCACCAGCAAAACAGTTCAAAGAACTGGGAGATGACTCTGAAGCCACAAATGTCTGAGGATATTAATGGCAACACTTGGCTGTTTCAGCTCCCAAACCTGCATTTTCAAGAAATCTGCTCAGTGTGGCTACATTTTTCCTGAAAGGCCTGACAAGCTTGAAATGGAGCTCTTTCTTTTGGTCAGAGAAATTACTCGAGACATAAAGATGACTTTTCTTAACTCCCCTGCCTGTTGGGGCGTTGTTAGAGCCAACATCTGAGGCTGCCACCGATTGCTCTTGAAGCACACGTGGAGAAGCGCAGCCCTCACCCCAATGCGTGCATTCTTTCTGCTGGTCTACAGATTGGTTTCTTTTAGAGACAAACTGAATTTTGAGCACAAGAGACTCAAAGCTTGGAGGTGCTTGGAGAATTTGGGTCAGGGGGTCTGGATTTGGATTCCTCTTTTGCAGAGAACAAAGCACTCAGCTGTTGGGAAGATGGACAGCATAGCAGGTGTGCCCTGGCTGTCCCAGATACACTCTCTGTCCTTCAGAAACCTCCTGTGACTGTGGATTTCTCCTCAAAAGAGCACAGGTAGGAAGGGGTAGGTGAAGAGACAGACTCAATAAATTAAAAGGACGATAGCAGAGGTGAGGCTTCTCCCCACCAGAAGAACATCCTTCTTCCCCTTTCCATATTGAAGGTGCTTTTCAGTTATGCAGTCCTTTAGCTATCGATATTTATGAAAAAGATATAGAAATGCATGCCTGCCTCTGGGATTAATTCTGAATAATGTACCTGCAGAGCATGGAGTGAAGTAGGAAAATAACTGTTGAAATAGTTGGGATTCCCACTGCCTTCAAGCTGGAAGAGCTACACTGTGGGATTTTGAAGAAATCAGGCCAGAGAAGTGATGGCAGCCTGGCTGTGTTCTCTTGGTGTTTGCTGAAACAGACAGAAAGCAACAGTGCTCTCCTGGCGTGCTCTGTGGGGCCAGCCTGCCTCGAGGCCCAGGTCCTTCTGGTGCTGTTTGAATGAGCTGCTGTATGCAGCTAAAAGACTTGCTGGGCCAAGGCTCAAGGGTGGCTTAATCGTAGAAAAGGAAAACAACACACGGAGCTGCATTTTAAGACAGTGATTGTTTTTTTCTGGCTTAAATTACAAATGAAAACGTAGATGTTATGTTGCTTGGGAAGATGTTCATTCTTTGAATGCCAGTGAGCTGACTGTAGTTCCAGAAAGATTTTCTAAGCTTTCTGAGTTAGTAATGTGAACAGAAGGAAAAAGAAAAGGGGCAGTTTAAAGGAAAGACTTTTCTGCCAGTAAAATGCATGTGGCAAATGCAAGTAAAACACTACTGAAGGGGAAATTTTTCCCTATGAAAAATTTTATATGAAAAGCAAATATAGGTCATTCCACTGCAAGAGGAGAACAAATGTATTAGTCATAGAAGTCTTTGAGAAGTAATCGACTTTATTGCTTTCTGGTGTATTCCAGGTAAAACCTTTAATCTGGAATGAGAATTGACCTGGGCTCAGGCAGCCACATTAACCAATGCACTTTCATCTTAAAAAAATAGATTCTCACATCAGATTTGCCCTCCTGTCCCAGTATAACCTGCTCTTTCCCTGGAAGCCCATGCCGGCTGACAGACTTCAGGATTACTGGCATAACTCAGTTGGCCACACTTTCTTGCCTGCAGCCTTTTCAGTGGCACACAAGGGTCTGGCATTTGTGTCAAGGGAAATAAAAGCTAGTTTGAACTATGTGAAATTACAGGTGCTGTGCGGTCCTGCAATTCATAACCTGAGCTGAATGATTTTACTGCCTTTTGCTGAGAACAGAGAGAAAGAGGGGATGAGAGGTAATCATGGTGTCATCTACTGCAGCAACCTTGTACAGGACTTTACCCTAATTTAAATCACACTGATGTGAGGGACAGTGCTGCCTTTAAATTACTGAAGTGGGTGAATGTGGAAAGCCTCTCAGAGCTTCCTATAATGCTCTGCTTCACGTGGATGGTCTCCTTGGGACAGCACAGAGGAGTTTTCCCTTTCCCATGACATACCATGCAGTATAAAACCACTACAAATAAAACCAGCAAAGCTCTCCTCTTAAAACAAATACCTCTTCCTACATCTAATGGTATTTCAAAAGGGCATGGTTGTTAAATAACGATGACAGACATCATGCTTCTCTTCCACCTCCTCCGTCACGCAGCATGGGTCAAGATGAAACTCAACAAGGGAACTTCTGCCCCCCTGCTGCACTCACTGCAGGAGCTGGGGGGTGCGGGGTTCAGCGCTGTGCAGTGCAGCCAGTCAAGACCACACATTGAACTCTGTGGATAAAAATACTGAATAAATATTATTCTCTCTGAGCAGCAAAGGAGGCAGGGACCCAGAGGAGAGGTAGTTCATGTTTGTGGCAATAAAGCATGGAGGATGATGCAGGTGTCAAAAGGGAGGAGCTGTGGATCCTGGTACCATCCTCTGGCTTTTCCTGACTTCAGATGATTGTCTTGTAACCCTTAAAATGCTCCAAATGTGAAATGTGATCAGTTCTGGAAAAAAAGTGATCTCTGGCCCACCTTTGTCATTGCTAAAACAGGACATGGTGCTGTTAAAAGCCCTGATTTCATCACTCTGCCATTTTATATTGCTGTGCCACGTTTTTCTTTCTGAGCTGTGCAACTCCACTCTGTCTTCCCAGAGCTTGTGCTGGTTTCTAGATTTTATCCTGTTGCACAGACATCTGACTTAATCCCATCCTTACATGGTCAATACTAGCAGCCCTGAAAGATTGGCCAGGGCTTTTAAGTGCCTCATTCATTCATGTGCAAGGATTGCACTGAGCTTTTCAAGCCATCCCTTTGCAAACTACCCCCCTGGACCAGGGTACACCAGCACCTCTTGGGCAAGCTGAAGGAAAGAGCAAAACAACCCAGGGATGGGGAAACCTTCAATCTCCCCTCACCCCTCCTACTCACCCTTCGACCAATATCAGAAGGGAAATGGGCCAAAGCTTGATGCTCTTCAATGTGAATGAGGCACTTTGATATTGCTGGAGAGGGAGCTGATCAGACAAGCTCAGCTACTCCTAATGCTGGCAAACAACGGAGCAGTATGTTATCGACTCCTGCCTCAGGCGAGGCCAGCTTAGATCAAGCAGGAAACCAAATGTTGATGTTTCAGAGATTTCTTAGCTCTGAGGTACTCTAACACACTGAAATATTTGTGTCATAGAAATGAGATTCAATGCACTCGCTATTTTCTCACACTGTTTGAACACCCACGAGGGGTTCCCATGAATGCCCGCCTGGAAGCAGGCAGGGGGTTGCTGATGCCATAATTATCTTGAAACGGTTGCATTGCTTTTTTATTGGATTAGCATTAAAAAGCCCAAATATGAGCTTTCTGTGGGATGCTTCAGTGTAATTAGATGTTAGAAGACATGTAAATGTATATTTGCCAGGGCAGAAGCTAAGTCAATTCGTCACTTATTAGCAGGCAACAGTGTCCCTTTGTCATCTCTGGATTGCATAGAGTCACTGTGCTGGAGTTTGGGGTTTCCAGTGAGCACGGGTCTATTTAAGGTCACTTAGGACAGGAGCTGAATAAAGGATTAATATGAGTCTGACAAAAATGATGTTTGAATATATATTTATTCTGTCAGATTTCATGAGTGCTAGCTATTGCTCCATTCAAGCTGAATGATAGCGTTCAGCATGCACACTTACTCATCCTGACAGCTAACAAGATAAACATGTCAGCATGTGATTTGCCAAATATTTTCTCGTGGAATCCAGGCAGGAGTTGCCAGCAGAGCTGGCTTTCGAGCAGAGGGACTGAGGCATTGGAGTGTACACACACACATTACGTATAGCAAGCAAAACCCACACCCTACCTGCAAGTCAACTTTTCTGCCACTCTGGCTGAAACTTAGGTTCAATGTTACTCTTCAGCTCTGCTCACCGTGACAATCTCTCCTGATGCTTTAATAAATCTCAAAAAATCCTGGTTTTGTGACACAGCATAATTGCAAGGGGCAGATCTGCTGTTCGTGCAAGCTCAATAGGTGCCAGGAACTGGGCAATGCTCCTCAGGCCTTGGCAGTGGTGATGCAAAGGGCAGTACTGGCAGGCCCCAAATTGGCTTTACCTTTCATTGTGGGGTAATTCTTCTCGGAGACTGAGCTCGTGACCTTTATCATAGAGAGTTTTATTTACAGATTGGGAAATGGCAGGGTGTCCTTTAAGATGAAAAGAATCAAAACACAAAGGAAAAAGAAAGATTTTGCAGGAGCAAAGATCTGACTGGAGAACTGTTTAGAGAAGTCTGTATAAACAGACCTGTTAGGCTGATATCTCACATTTTAGCCACAGCCTTTTTTTAGCCTTTAGCTAGATAATGAAGGGATTTTTCAGGCTTTGGACTCCCCAATGCATCTGTCTTTTAATAACACTACACCTATTTCCTCACATCTTTGCAGATGACTCTTCCCTGCCTGCCCTGTTTTATGCTCCCTCTCTGTCCTCTTACCTTTTACCCACAAGAAACAGTCACTGCCTCAACATTTTTTATCTTAAAGATGCTCAAAAGCATTTTACAGCCTGCAGGCCTCATCCACATGTGTATTGCCATCTTTGAAATAGGATTAATTGCTATGTTGCTGATAACGGCCCCTGTGTAATGGGCAGGGATCATATCACACCACGGAAATGAATCCATGCTCAGCAAGAGGCAGGTGACAGTCACAGACAAGGAGCAGAGATGTCCCCTGATAGCTGCAGCCCAAAACATGGTGCATGGCATGGAGCACAGAGCAGCTGAACAGGACCTCAATAGTCCAGCCCATTGCCAAAAATCCCCTGCTAGCCCGAAGTGGGATGCTGGAGTCTAGGCTGGGAACCACCACGCTGCAGTTCATGGCGAAACTCAGAGGGATGGGTCCACTGCTCTTACCCACCAGTTTAGGAGATGTTCAGGAGAGTAGGCTCCTCTCCCCTCCATTCTCCAAGAGAGATGTCAGCATGAAGTTTGTGGCAAAGGCTGAAGTATCTCCAGAAAAGCACAAGTAAAGGTCTGATATGAGGAGACCTCCTACTGCATCAGGCTATGCTGGAGAAAGGGGCTCTCCTCTCTCAAGCTGCCTCTCAAGGACAGCACTGGGATGATGGAGAAGCCACTGGCTTTCCTCTTCATGGCTTGCCCTCACAGCAGCTGGCTATGTTTTAAGCTGAATCCACTGCACCAATAACTGTACCAAAAGAAATCTTTAAATAGCAATGAACAACTACATGTTATACCAAAGAATAATTAGGAGCATAAATTATTATTTACTTAGTGCTCAACTGTTGTCAGAGGTTCAAATCTCTCATAAATGTCATTGGTGGCTCACTACAAACACACCTTTCAGGCAGGCAGGCGTAGCCACCATTATGACTGTTCACAGAGCACTGAAGGTTCCTTCCATCCTACAGACATGAAATAAAAATAGTTTGCATTTCTACAAGTAGTAAAACTTAAGCCTGATAACCCTGCTGTGAGGTGTCCCCAGCTGAGGGAGGAGGGGATCCTCATGTTGGTTAACTATCTGCCCGTGAACACATGGGACAGGATGGAACAAAAGTGAACAGGGCTCTGCTGACCACCCAGCTGAGCTCTCTACCTGCATCTCCCTTCACCCCCCAGTGGACATCCATATCGCACTATCCAGCTGTCAAGAAAATAGGAGATATCTTGGTACTTATGTAGTCAGTGAAATAAAATTGTAGCCTATGCATAAGGATCTTGTAGTTCCCAATAGATTTTGATTTTGATTTAGCTTGCATTTCGGTGGAAGACACCTTTCAAAGGAACTCACCCTCAGCAGCAAAACTTGTAACAGTCCTAAAAAGAAATACTGATCTTGTTCGCTTGTACAACTTCCCTCCAACCCATGATGCATTCCACTCATCATTTCAAGAGTTCACCACCCTACTTCAAAGCCACGTCCCACACCCTGACCCAGCTTTGCTGTGGCTGTGTTGTAAGAGCACCCCTGCAGTGCCCCAGAGGCCAAACCCAGTGTTGTCTTCACCATGCTCTTGAGGGTGTCACGACAGAGTCTGCCCTTCTGGCCTTCCCTTTGCATACTGCCTGCAAGAAAAATGCCCCCTCCACTGCCATACATGAGGCCCAGGTGATGCTTGCTCCATAGAAGCTATGTATGAGCCACCCCAATAGATTTGCATCTGCAAACCAGAAAATGCTGGACTTTCTAGCTCTGCAAGACTGCCCACCATCCGCTGTTTTTGATCTTGATCCATGCAGAAGTACTCCAACAGCAGATAAGTTTGCACATAAACAGATTTCTGGCTGTACTGGTGCCTTTGATTCTTTTTGGTCCATCCCGGTATCCCCTGAAGAACGAAAATGCTGATAAACTGCAGTGGTGTGTAAGTATATGGTCCAATACAACAAACAAAAAGTATGGTCTTATCTCAAAATCAGGCACTGGTTATCCTGGTCTTCAATACATGTTTGAAATTCAGTTCAGAACAGGTGGTTTTATCTCAAAATCCCACATGGACAGAATGGTCTCTGTGTGTGGCAGTAGTTTTTGGACATTGGACATGCCCTTGCTCTACAGGTCTCCTTTTTGAGCCCTTTTGTGATTGACCACTGGTGAAGCCATCATGCTAGGGAGAGAGAGGCTTCTTCCATCTCCTCTTAGTCTTCTGCTGGCTAGAGAGGGGTGAGGCCTAAGGTCTTGAGCATTGTCTTTGGCCATATGTCCTTTGGACAGTTCTTTCACTGCAGTTGGCTGAAATCAAAGGTCCCACAGATCACTAAGCCCCTTAGGGCCTGCCTTGGACCAGCCACAAAGCCAACCTCAGCAGAAAGTTGTCATGGGAGCCCAGGAACTCAAGCAATGGAAACACCTTGGGGTAAATGCAGAGGCAAGAGGCTTCTCTACAAGCTCCAAGATGAGTTTTGGATATGCTTTTATTTTGTGGTGTTTCTATCAGTTGGGAATTCCTTTATTTGGAAACTGACCTGGAACACACAAAAGGACTGTGGGAGAGCCCAGCGTGCCTGAGGACCTTGGGACCTTCTGATGGTCACCAGCTGTTCAGCTTGCCTCCCAGGGCTGGGGTGAGTGTCTTTCCTTTGCCCAGAAAGAGCACTGGGACATTTTGTATGGTGCAGACATTTGGGCAAACCTTCAGGAACATGAGTGTAAGTGCAGACAGGGAGAGAAGTTCAGATGCTGTTGGCTGAGACAGGATGAACCAACCACCTCTAAGGTCCAGATAGAGGTGTGTGTTGCTGGGGTCCTGCTTCTGTATTCCTGAGGTCCTGTGCCAAGAGAGACTCAGGAAGGTGAGGGCCGAGGAGAAGGCCTTTTCAGGCTATTTTTCAGCATTTCAAGACACTGTCAAAAGGGTGAGCTGAATAAACAAAAAACCCCAATACAGTGGAAAATTTCAAAGAAATGTAGCATCTAAAAAGAAAACACTACACGCCAATTAAAAAAAAAAGAAGTTTGAAAAAGAATTTGTGAGTTTTCTCCTGAATGCATTAGAATAGATAACATCAGAGGAGTTTTACCTTTCAACTTTCTCTTCTACTTCTTCACTGTTTGAAATGTTAGTGAAAGGGGAATGAAAGAGAGCAGAATCTCATGGCCCAAGGATTTATTTTGCTGCATTTGGTGACAGAAGAAAGATAGGGAAAAAAATGAAAGAATAAAAACCATTTAAATCTCAATTTTGGAAATACCTAAATGTCTGTTTTGGGGGATTTCTCTTCCCTCACAAACTTTAGAAGGAAATGAATTCTTTTAACAAACATCACTCCTTCTTTGGGGAAAAAAAAGAAAATGATTCATGCAGAAAATTTTCATCAGGTCCAGTTGTAACATCTTTGCTATTTGAAATGGTATGTAAACAAACTGCATTCTTACATCCATTTATGGATGTTTATGTCATACATGGTATGCAACTTTGAATTTAGCCATTCATATACAAGAATATGAACTGATATCGAGTTAATTTATTTTACATCATCTTGTAGGGATATTTCACTACAGGCCTTTTTTTTTTTTTTTTAAATAGTATCTTGAAAAATAAAAGTAGAATTGGTTATGGAGATCCTGCTGAAATTACAAATTGAAAAGCATTCATATGGGTGAAAAGTAATACAGCCCAGGAAGAGATGATGAACCTCTACAATGCATGAAAATGGAGCTATTTTGCAGGAAATTCATTCCACAGCAATTTCTCTTTATAGGCATGTACTGTGCAAGCCAGGAAGTACACAGTGTGAAGGTTGCACTGCAATTTTTTTCCACTCATCATTCCTGAAAGTGTTCAAATCGATGGCATTTTAGATTTCTAATCAGTATTCCTTATGCGTTAGTTTAAACAAACAAATGAAACCACACACACACACACAAAATCCCACCAAAAAAAACAACCCTCCCCCCCCAACCACAGTTAGTGGATGTTTAAATCTGTGTTTAATTATGGACTTTCTGTTCTAAAACCCAAGGCCTGATGCAAAGGTTGGGCTAACATCCCACTGAAGTTAACAAAATGTGGAAGTAAAAAACCCAGGGTGAGCTCTCGAGGCCATCACATCTGCTTACTCAGAGGTATGGCAAATAGTATACACGATTCTTGTTCAGATCCAGGGTTGCCTGATATAGCAAGCACAAAAAGCACAGGGCCAGGATGATACTTTGAGTTTGCAGGGTGTTTTCTTACTTTCACAACTCTAATACTGCTCATGCTGGATTTTCTGCACTGTGTTCACATGCACATACATACACGGACTTACTGTACCAGAGAACTTAAAAGTTTTACTGGTGATTCACAGATATTTACATGAATTGCAAATTATTCCAATAATTAGGACCTGCAGATCTACTCCAATTTAGAGTGCAGGTGTGGGAAAGAGATGGAAGTTTATTGTTTCAAATTACTTTAACTTTCAATGCATTTTGGTAGGAGTGGTATGAAAAGACAAGATTGGGTTAATTCTGCCGAGATCGTTAATATCCTCCTTAATGCAATTAATATGTTAGAGCTGTGAAAAATAAACAAACAAAAAACATTGTCAGAAGTTGGACAGGGTTAGTGGGGAGAGAAATCTTTACCAGGTCAGTTGCTCGGCATTCCTGACTGTGAAATAAACCATAGCCAGTCAACCAAAAATATTCACTGTGTCCACCAGACTCAGCTTATTTTGAACATTCAGCATTATTAACACACTCTTGGTCCATTTGCTTAATTGCAATGAATACTGTTTGTTCCTTCTTTAAATAATGTATCATCATTCATTTGGCAGCTGCTGCATAGATTTGGGTGTGCATGTAAAACATCATGCGTTTTACACATCTCCAATAAGATCTGTCTGTACTTCCAACACAGGTGAAGCAAAGTTTTGCTGTACATTCAATTAATCCTCAAATAAAAGAAAACCCCAGAATTGTTTATAAATATGTAGGCAATCAAAACACTAAGACATTTTGGATTTGGGACAACCTGAACTCTAGGAGATTGCATTAAGGAAAGCTTGTTAGTTGTGACAATGCAATCATTCTTGCATGGCACAGTGAGATTTAGGCCTCTCTGAGTGAAGGGCAACAAAGCTGCATGGAGGGGTCTGCTCTGTTCCTTCTCTGAAGTGCTGCAAAAGAAAAGGAAAGAATTCAAAATCCTGAATTTTTCACAGCATCTTTTAGGACCAAGTACAATAAGAATGAAAAATTGGAGAGTTACTTTTATTAGACACAGAGGTCAGCTCTCATTGCAGCCTGGTTTTCTTTTTGCTGGCAGTGACCAACTGTCCCTCAAGCTGATGCTTATATATCCCTTAATGACTCTGATATGAGAAAAAGCCAAACACAGAAGGTGGAAGAGAAAATCTATCCCTCTCATCTGTATGTGAAAAACCACCCAAATATGGTGTTGGTCCAGCTGAACAGAGAGATGATGCTGAAGGCCCTGCCATGCTCTTTGGCTCTTTCTGCGCACACAGGGAGTAACAAAGACAGAAAGGCTCCTAAAGCACAGGTCTATTTACCCAGAACCAGGATTTTGTAGCTCAAGGAAACTAAATGAACTAGACAAACAAACTCAGTTCTATCTCCCTGTTCAGACTCCTTTTCCCAATGCTTGTCCCCACCAGTTTGCTGCAGCCAAGAACTTCTCTGTGTGTTTTCTGCACTGCCTTTTCCACACAGAACAAGGTTGACTAGGTCAGTCAAAAGAGCTGCTACATACCTTCAACTACTTCCCTCCCATACATTAAAAAAGGGTAACCCATATTTTAATGTGTTTAGCAAAAACTGTTTTTTGAATGAATTTAAATTAAAGCAAGTTGCACTATCAGTCATTTCTAGAATTGTGCAATCTGATTTTTGTTAGACTTCACATCCCTTCTATATATGTACCAGTTACTATAACTCAGGAATATGCCTCCAGGTATCTCTTTTGTACAGCTAATAACTTATCACAGGATCAAAAAGATGATCAACTTTGCAATACTCATTTGCAAGCAAAATCTGTGTTTTCCATTTAAAATGTCTGATATAACAAACACACATCTTAAAAACATGGAGTACTTTTATACTTTGCTATATACGTAATGCTGATGTAACAGAGCTAAATAGGTTTCCCCCTTAGAGGCTCTCAGTAACTGACTGTTCTCCCAACCCAATATGAGCTGTGAGATGCTTTCACATCCAAGTCTTTTAATTCTGGTTGTAAAGAAGCTTTATTTGCTTTAATATCATGAGAATTGTTCCTGAAGACAACGTGCAACTGTTTTTCTATTAAAAAAGCAAAACCGTAGACAAAGATTAACCTGAAGTAACCACTTGACTCACTTCCATTTATCTGTATACAAAACTGGGCAGGGCAGAGTCCCCTGCCACTGTTGGAGAAGAAATGATGCCAACAAATGGTTTTCAGATTGCAAAGGGGCAGATCATAGAAACACAGAATCATTTTTGTTGGAAGAGACTGTCAAGACCAGGGAGTCCCACCATTAACCTAACTCTGCTACTAAACCAAGTCCCTAAGAACTTTATCTATATGTCTTTTAAACACCTCCAGGGATGGTGACTCAACTACTTCCTTAAGCAGACTGTTTCAGTGCTTGACAACCCTTTCCACAAAGAAATTTTTCCTAATATCCCATTTAAACCTCCCCTAGTACAATTTGAAGCCATTTCTTCTCATTCTATCCCTTGTTACTTGAGAGAAGACACCAACACCCTCCATGCTGGAACATCCTTTCAGGTAGTTGTAGGCAGTGATAAGGTCTCCTCTCAGCCTCCTTTTCTCCAGGCTGAACAATCTCAGTTCCCTCAGCTGCTCCTCATCAGACTTGTTCTTCAGATTGGGGCAGTCTCTCACATGAGTGCACTTTGCACTAATGCTTTACCAGCTGATCAGTCATGGTGATGACACAGGTTATCTCAGGACAAGAGGAAGGACCAACTGCTGTCACTAAATGCTTGTGCAGAGCCAGAGCAGCAGCAGCAGAAGGAGCTCGCCTGCTGGAAAACAAGTCCCATGTTCAGGAGCCCATAAACCCATATTTAGCGTCCGTGTGCGTTACGGTGGTTGGCCTTGGGTGGCAAACAGCATTTGCACACTCTCTGTGGGCTTGTTGGAGAGTTTCCATTTGCAGCAGTGCCCAGGCACTGCAAGTGGGAGAGTGCTAATGCTGAGCCCGTTTCACCACAGCTGTACCACCAAACAAGTCACTTGGGTGCTGCTGATCTCCAGGATGCCCAGGCAACACACTTAGAAATTATTTCCTTCATTTGTTGGGACAGAGGTTAGACAAACTGTGTGGAGAAATAATGTTGGAATCAACATTTCTTGTTTCAGAAAAGACCTAGGCCACAGGGGCCAACACCAGCGACCCTTTCTCAGAGTTGCCAGGGACAGTTTTTGATTGCTTTTGCCCGTTGTAGTTGTTTCAACACCAGAACATGCACCCATGAATGGGCAGCTGGTGCCACAGACCATGAGCACAGCAGTAATGGGCAGCCTTAGGGCTTATCAGCAAGAGAAAGTTGCACCAATAACATAAAATTTGCTTTTCAAGTAAGTGCAAAATCTTGGGTGAACACTGATTTCAGCTATGAGTGGCTGCATTCAGTGATGAAAGCTGATACAACTCACTTAGGTTTCGATTTTGGATAAGTTAGTGTGATTCTTCACCACTTTCTACAAGTCAATGTAACTTTGAGTGTTACACCACACTGGTGCAAGATTTTGTGAGGAGATCTAACTGGGTGTGTATTCAAATTTGGGAATGAGTGGAGCCTTCCTGTTTGTTTTGTTTTGTTTTCTACATTGTCAGCTTTACGCACTTTATAAAATACATTATAAGGTCTTCTCAATAAAACCTGGAATCATATTGAATGTAACTGGCTTTGTGCCTTAACATATATTTCATTATCAGGTTTCCTAAGCTTCCTGTGCCTTTACACGAAACTATGTGCATATATAGCAACAACCTACATTCACTGAGGACTTCATTTTTCCACCATATCTTCTCCATGAAGCCAAGAGAAACAGCACAGTTGTCTATAGGGAAATCTCAAGGGACGGGCTCTTCTCTGTATTTTTTTTTTTTTAATTTTTCATGTTTTATTTTTTCCTAAGACACAGTAAGAACTAAAGGAATAATTGCAGGCTGTCACCATTCAAACTGAAAGGAATCAACATGGAGAAGAAAAATTTGAAAAAAAGGCCTCTGTAAAAGGAACCTTCAAGAGTTACCAGTTACTAGTGAAACCATCCCACATTGCACCAGAACAAAACACCATAAAGCTGTGTAAATACTTTATGGTTCATATCAACCATTCAGAAGGCTTTACTGGAAGATGGGGATGGAGAAGTCTCTTGACATAAACAGCTTGAACCACAGCGACTTCCTGTGTTTGGAGGTAAATAGCTATTTGAATGAGGAAAGAAAAATATTTTAAAGTCTTAAAATAAAGTCGGGCTTTTGTTATTGTTGTGTTAAAAGCTATTTAGTTTGAGTTCTTGTTGGGCTTTGGTAGCCTGGTCTAGGAAGTTGGGAGAGGTTGGAAATAAACGACTTTTAACAATACAATAAAAACCCATCTGTAGCATTCAGCTAGTCTGTGTGCCTGGCACAGTCCTTTCATTTCAGGTATTACAAAGGAAAGAGAGTAGAGGGTTTTTCTCAAGACCGAATGAAACAATCTGTCTCTCTGCAGCCAGAGAGGGAGAGAATGCAACTTTTTTGTGAAATGGTGCCAAGATGATATAGGTACTGTTAGGGAATGATTTTAAATTTCTTGTGAAAGCCCTTGTTTTGCAGAAATGAGAGTGTTATAACATGTTGCTTTGCTTCACAAAAGTTTTGCTTGTCTTTTTCCCCAGACACAAAGTACTCGGGACATAAATGCCTGAATTCTTGCAGGCATAGGATCTTACATTATATTACTCCTGATTTAATGACTTAGCATTGTCTTCCAGGAAAGTCATGTATTGATTTTGAAGTTCTCTTTATTAACTGCCATTAAGAGACTTTCAGAGGACTTGCTACATCATAGTTCTCTGATCTTTTTTCTATTTATTCACCACACCATGATTTAAAATGCAGATTGGCTGGCTGTTTAATTTGGCCTGAATTTATGGATCCTCACAACACCAAGGGGAGATTTATTATAGATGTATCTTCAGACAAAGTCAGTAGTGACAAAAGTTACCCCTTCCTTTTATCTCACAGAAACCCACCTTCCCCCTGCTGGGAAATGTCTCACTTCATCTGTGCAGCATCTTTTGCTTCAATCATGCACAAAAATGTGCAATCATTTTTTCTAAAGATTAAAATATAAAACCAATATTTGATGGACTTTTATTCCTCTTGTTTATATTAATGTGTTAGATAGCAACCTATAGATAGCAACCTTACATAGAACCCTTTGTAGGGAAAGGAGGCAAGTCTGGACATTTTACAACATCCTTTATAAAGAAAGGTGAGGCACAAATGCCCTTTGGATTTTGTAAACCTTCTCTGGATGTGATATTGAGATATTAAATTTGTAGTGACATATCGAAGGCAAATAGCAGAGCAATCGGATGACCAACAAGTCCTGCCTACACTCTCCATGTGGTGGTTTTCTTTTCACCTGTTATTCCCAGGCTGCTGCTGATGTTCCACAAAGGCACTGAACTCAAAAGGCTGGAGAAGTAGCAAAACAGTTGGGTTTTTCTTTCTTTTTTCTTTCAATTAAGAGTCACTGCATGTAATATAAACAAAGCACCAACATCTGCAGTCGCATGAACATAGTTTTCTCCTATAAGACAAATTAAAGGGCAGGTTTTTTGTGCCTGAAAATTGTGCAAGCACACTGAATGTCAGCGTTATCCCACTGGTAAGTTACGAGCTCCAAAAAAGTTTGTAGAGAAGATTCATTGCAAAGAAAACTTGCTCAGGGGAAATCATGGGAAGCCCATCAATTTCAAACTTGAAAGTAAACACTGACAAAAGACTCAGCATTGACGGCATGAAACAATTCTCAGCAAAAGGAAAAAGAAAGATGAAAAGCCCCGCTACAGCAGCGTTGCACACTGCAGTTTCCAACCCCAGCTTCACACAATGATTCTTTTGGCATCAGGGACTGTTGTTCCAAATTTCCCTTGAACCAAAGTTCTAATATAAGTCCGTTGAGATCAGCCAATTTTCACCTACTTGGGTGATGAAGGATAATAAACCCAGAAGTTACACATTTCTTCCATCCAGCTGGCTCAGGTTTGCTTAAAGCTGTTTCAAACTTCCAAGCCTGCCATCAGCCTGGTCCTGCTCTTGGTCCTGTAGCATCTAAGGCCATTGCAGTATTTCCTGGATTATAAATTCCTTACTTTTCATATGGTTGTACTGAATATAGGCATTTTGCTTTTCAGTTTCTTCTTTCTTTTTTTCAGCTATCAGAATAGTTGAGTGCTTCAGGTATTTTGTCGCTACATTATCTTACTTTGGAAAAGCCTTCCAATTTGCACTTCTTGATATTTTACATTATACAGCCCATTTCTCTAAAGATGTTTAGTTTTCTTCCACCCTAAATACAAGACAAGAACATATTTTTTGTTCCTCGAATGGCATAATCTCAGACTTATTGTATGTAACTGCTGGTTTTACTTTTTTAACTACTACTTTTTCATGACATTGGTGCCTGCAAGAAGAGAAGCCCTCCCTGTGTTGCTTTCTTTTGGCTGTCTGAATTGTGAAAATGCATATTACTAGTGACAGAAATTGAAACTGAATTTAAAAGAAATAATTGGAAAAGATATGTGAGGGCAATGAGTATTTTAAAGACAGTTGGAGTTTCACTTTAAAGTATAAAAAAAGAACAGTTTCATACAACTAAGTTCTGCTGTAATTTCTTTTAGCAAAGAGATGCAGTTAATGCTATATATCAAATCTAGACCAGGGTTGGCAGGTGAAGAAGTGAGTAATTGATGTTTTGAGGAGTTTGAAGACTGAGTTATCAGTAAACCGCTGTCTTAAGCCACTGGCATTACTTCAAATTTTAACTTCAATTTATACTCTGAGAAGTTTTCAGTGTCATTAATTGTATCCACTACGAAAACTGAGAGGATAGTAGATAAATTTGTAATAAAACTGAACATAGGGGGAAATCCTCTGACATTTGACTAAGTTGTAAGGGCTTTATGAGGGATGACTCCTAATTATTTGTACTAAAGTCTCAGTAAGCACCAGGAATAGAAGCAGAATATATGAGATCTGTGTAGATTTCTGTTCAGGATAATGAAGAAGGGTGGTACCAATTTCTGTTTGCAGATTTTTCTTTGAATTGACTTCAGTAGGGTTTATTTCCTGCAGCTATAAGAAAATGACTTTGGATTAAGAATAAATTAGACACGTTATTAAACTTATTCTGCAGTTTTATTATCCTAACTCTTATTCTTGAAAAAAAGAACCTCCAACGTTTCAAATTTGGAATATATTCCCTGTTTCCAGGCTCATGGTATTACTGCACATGATGCTTTTTGTACTAATGGCATGATTTAACCCCAGATGGCAACTAAGCACCACACAGCCGCTCACTCACTCTCCTCTGGTGGGATGTGGGAGAAACTCAAAAGGGTAGAAGTGAAAAAACTCATGGGTGGAGACAAAGATGATTTAATAGGTAAAGTAAAAACCATGCATGGAAACAAAGCAAAACAAGGGATTCATTCATTACTTCCCATGGGCAGGAGGGTGTTCAACCATCCCCAGGAAATCCGGGCTCCATCACGTATAACTCAGGAAGACAGACACCGTCACTCTGAATGTTCCCGCCTTCTTCTTCTTCCCCCAGCTTTATATACTGAGCATGACGCCATATGGTGTGGGATATCCCTGTGACCAGCTGAGGTCAGCTGTCCCAGCTGTGCCCCCTCCCAACCTTTCATGCACCCCCAGCCGGCTCGCTGGTGGGGTGAGGAGCAGAAAAGGTCTTGATGCTGTGCAAGCCCTGCTCAGCAGCAATTAAAACATCCCTACGTTATCAACACTGTTTCCAGCACAGATCTAAAACATGGCCCCATACCAGCTACTGTGAAGAAAATTAACGCTGTCCCAACCAAAACCAGCACAACTAACCATTTCTACTTTTTCCCTTCGATATAATTTTCTAGAAGTTTCTGTGCAGAACTTAAAAGGGAAACATCTACAATTTCACATGCAGAGGGTCCAATTTTTTAACCAACAGAAAATATTCCACAGCTCCAAGGTTCCATCTGTTTTGAGGTCTAAAACCCCACCAAATTCTGATGTCTTTTCCATTCCAAACTGTGAATCAGCCACAGTGAAGACAGACCACAATGGCATTCAGATTTCAGTTGAGATGGAGTATTATTCAGCTGCAAGGTTAATTCACCTATGGAGCACAAATTAGATGTCCAAACCTCAGCTGTTTTCAGGTTATGACCAAAGAAAGAAGATACCTCAGTAGAACAAACTGTGTCCCACAGATCTGGCTGCAACCAGGCTAGGAAAGAAACCTTTATTTTTTTAGTTTTTGACAAATTAAATCTGCACAGAAGGCATACCTTTAGGGTGTGCCAAGACCACCCAGCAAGATGGTTACCAAGGCATACTAAACTTGGGGGTTCTTCGTTTATTGTCTTAAGTTAAAACCACTAGACTGAGCTTATTCTATGGGGGAAAGAAAGCGGCCAGAAAGTAAACTTTCACAGCATGGTAGTAAATTTAGAGCTTATTAGAATGTTGGAGACTAATGGCAACAGGAGGATTTTTGTAAAAATCAGGATAACTTTGGGAAAAAGTTTAATGTAACTGCTTGCTCTGCTACAGTGCAAAACACCCAACACCATCTGCCCACATTTGCAAATGTTTTAAAAGAAATTCCTACTGACTTGACCAATGCTTATCTGAAGCTGCAATCTTCGTTTCTTCATATTTTAAGCCAGTATTAATCAAAGAAACTCTGAGAGCTCCTCCTAGAGTTATTTTAAACTAGGCTGATTTTTTTTTTTTTTCCGTAGAGGAATCTAAAAGTGATAAATTAAAAAAACCCAGGTATTAATTTCTCTTTGTTAGTTTACAACAATGAAGTAAAACAGGTCTTTCAAAGCTTCAGCTGATCAGCAAAATGTTTCTGCAAACAGTGCAAAACTGTCGTACTTCTGTTTGAAAGGATCATCCACTACTGTGGGAATAAACACTGCACAATAAACAACGTTACTACATTTGCAGTTTCTCTGAAGTTTGCCAGATCCTGATGTCTCGTATAATCTTACACCTCAAACCGATTTAGAAGTATTGTAGCAGCAACTCCAACTGCTGCAGAAACACAGAGTGGTAATGTTTTCCCCATCCATCACTTCACAGATGAGGGAGGGATAAATTTTTTGTTGACACCTAATAGAGCACACACAGCAAATGTTTACCCAGTTCTTCTGCTTTGAAGATATTGTCAAGCACTCCGCTGACAGCCATTACTGTTCCTGCTTGTTTAGACACAGCTCTGAAATGCAGAGATATGGAACTTGAAAAGTATTTGACTTGGGTGATTTCACAGTGTGATGACAATGTTATATATTACAAATCCATTGCAAACACAAGCCTAAAAGACATACAAGTACTGCAGTTTGAACTATAATTCAGGGTATTTGTGAGTAAAAAAAAACCCCTTGTGACCCTGAGCTCTTCCTGAACTTCTAGCATTTGGAGTGGGAAAAAACGTGTTCACCTAGAGATGGTCAGCAAGCATGAAAACTCTCATCTCCAGCTCTATGCAAGCATGGATGCAAAGAAGAACAGAACAGAACAGAATAGTTCCAGTTGGAAGTAATCTACAATGATCATCTGGTCCAACTGCCTGACCACTTCAGGGCCAATCAAAAGTTAAAGCATGTTGTTAAGGGCATTGTCCAAATGTCTCTTAAACACTGACAGGCCTGGGGCATCTACCACCTCTCCAGGAAGCCTGTTCCAGTGTGTGACCACCCTCTCAGTAAAGAAATGCTTCCTCATGCCCAGTTTGAACCTCCCCTGGGGCAGCTTTGAACCATTCTCACGTGTCCAGTCACTGGATCCCAAGGGTCAGACCTCAGCACCTTCCTCTCCACGTCCCCTCCTCAGGAAGCTGCAGAGAGCAACGAAGTCACCCCTCAGCCTCCTTTTCTCCAAACAAGACAAGACCAAAGTCCTCAGCAGCCCCTCACAGGACATAACTTCCAGCCTTTTCACCAGCTTTGTTGCCCTCCTCTGGATCCATTCAAGGACCTTCACATTAGTACTCAGGATGAGGCCACACCAACGCTTAAAACTGCAGGATAATCCTCTCTTTTGACTGGCTGGTGATGCTGTGGGACTTCTGCACTGAGCAGATGAGCAGAAAGAGACTCCATGGCAATCCTACATTAGCTGTGTAGAAAGAGGGCTTGGATCAACCAAACACCTGGACTCTGGTCAGTGATCTTCAGTTCCCTCTTCTCTAGACAAGGCCTGGATTGATCACCCTTTCCACAGGACCATGGGACAGCTATCCAGGCCAAGGTGTGTGGCTGAGCTACCAATGGCTGCTTTATTATTTGTTTGCAACACGAAGACGTCGTGTCAAGAACAGCTGTGTCATGCACTTCTTGCAAAACATTCCCAACAAGTGCTTCTGGCCTCGTCCCATAAATTGAGGCTTACACAGTTCTGGGAATAGAGCACACCCAGTGTGTTATCAAACACGTGGGGGTTGGAGAACCCCCTGGCCCCAGAGCCTCCTGAGGAGCCGTCTCTGCTGATACCAGCACTGTTGGGAGTTCGATCAACAGAGAAGGATATACACATTTTCTCCAACTTCTCATTTGAATTCAAGTGAATGCCCAATGTGAAATAACTGGAATGAAATTTTCCTCAATCGGAAGTAAAAGTCTACACTTCCTTTTAACATGTCTGCTTCCTTCCAACAACTTGCCAAATTAATCCTCTTTTTCATAATTACAAATTTGTTCCTGTTGAAAAATTGACTTATTTTTTTTAACATTGATAGGCTGCTGTTTAATACATATCGTACTTATACAGAGTTTACTTAGCTATTTCATTTATTATCTTATCACACCTATGGAAACACTATTGTTTATGAGAGGAACAAATACAGGCTTTAATAACTGCACATGTCAAAAACTAAGTTCAGCTATTAACAAGCTAGAGGTATTTGTACATTAAAAATACACTTTCATCGTTTTATGAAGACCTAAGAAGAAATTTTTTAAATTAATTTCTGCTGCTGCTCATACTTATCCTTCCACTAAGTTAGTCATATAGCCAAAATGGACCCCTGCTTGAAGGGACAGCAATATTACAGCTAGGCTGAGTTCCCGAAAGAGTTGTATCCTGTTTGCCATTGTAAAAAAAGGCATATAAGCATTCACAACAACTAGTGTGTATTTGCTTCTCGATGTTTCATGTTAAAGGTTCAGGCTACATTATAATGGCTTAAAATAACTACTGCACGGAACTCAGCATTGGGAATCACTGCTGAAGAGAAACACACAGTTTCCTGTAGATATTTATAGCTTTCTCTGCTTCTATGATGAGCAATTTGGAGGGGTAAAGCAGTCAACATTTTATTTCCATTCAGAAACTATGCAGTGATTTACGCCTGTTAAACTCACCATGGTTAAATGTCTCATGACTCACTTTCTAGTAATTCCTTTTATTAAACTGAACTCACTGTTGAGCTAAAGCTTGATAGTAGTCACAGAAAAAGCAGCATGACAGCTTTATTAAATAATGTGGATATTTTGTTATCTGTTTTTGAACAATCATTAGCCTCTGCATTGTGTATCATACTGAAAGCTGTGATGCCTTTCTTCATAGTGACAGAAATTTAAAGTAAAATCATACATGACGACTTGAAATGTAAAAGAACCGGGGAAGTTGCTTTTAAGTATAGGCAATAAGAAAATTTTACGCAGCTGTATCACTGACAAAATATCCCTGGAAAAGGTAAAAGGTATAGACAATTTAGGATAAGTAACATATTGAATAATCACATTTACAAAGGTGAAGTCAAGATACTTGTGGCAGTTGCACATCTCCCATTGCCCTTTCCTTTGATGTGGAAGGTGCATGCGCATCCCCCTCTCTTTCAACACATCCCCCTCTCCTTCAATGGGGCAGTTAATAGCTTCTTTTGTGTAAGTGAGCCTCATGTCGGTTAGCCAGGAGAGGAGGAGAGGCGCTGAGAAGTCGGGAAGCTTCTGTGGCACCCATGGCCAGAGTAGTGGGCTGCAGAGAAGCCGAGAAGCTTTTGGAATGCCCACAGCCAGATCTGATCAGCGTATAAAAATGGGGTGCCTGCCGAGGATCCCCTTTGTGTGGTCTTCTCGGAGCCGTGGGTCTGTGCTGCCGAAGCCCTCCCCTTAGACTGGGATGCCGTCTAAGGTAACTTCTTGGGACTGGAAGTGCCTCACCTCCACGTGTGGATGAGTGATAACTTACGAGATGTAAATTAATAATTCCTTGCTGGATGGGCAAGTGTATTCCTTGCTAAATTTAAGCAAGTATATTTCCTTGCTGGATAAGCAAGTGAATTTCCTCACTGAACTCAGGCGAGTGTAGTATCCTGGAGTCAGGGATGGCTCCAGCTTTGCTTTTTGTGAGTGCATGTATGCACACTGCGGATCTCCATTACTCTTATTTGCTGCACCCCAATAATTTCCTCAACTGATATCCGAACCTGTATTTTATGTTACCGGAGTGCTAACTAATTGTATAAACCTCGTTTCTAATCGGTTGTTTTGCCGGACTTTTCTGGACAGAATAAAAGTCTGTTTTGGACAATACTCCAGAGATTATAACAGGAGTCACACAGAACCTCAGTGAAGTCACAGCTTCAAAGACTTTCCCAAAGATTCAGTTCATTCATAAGGACTTCAGATTTATCAAGATACATGCAGCACTATTATCTCAATTCCTATGAAGACTAAAAAGAACATAGCTGCCACTCTGTACATCCAGAATATTTTGGCAGCTTCTGCATATGAAGCAAAAATTAAAGAATCTTCAGGATAGGAAAGTTTTTCTGTATCATGCATAGAAAGGGAAATGTGTGCAGTTGTGTATTAATATGTTTAAAGATTAATATAAATGGTGTAAAGCTACTTATTTTTCTTCCAGAAGTCACTGAGAGAAAACACAAAAATTATTTTCTCTTTTCTTTCTCTTGAATTTGCAGTCCAGAGCATTGCATATGTTCCCCAAAAATATCACTTTTACACTAAATTTTACACTTCAGCTTCAAAATTATCTCAGTAATATAAAAACAAAGCAGCAACTAATTTATGGGCTGCAGAGTTTGCCTGTGGTAGGAACTTCAGTATCCTTAATGTAGCTTCCAGACTGACTCAGTTGTGGAAAAGCATTTGTCCTGTTCTCTTTTCCCATGAGAAAAGATCTCCCACAGTAACACTGCCCCACTGTATGGCGTTGTGAAAGAGACTTAGCATGTGTGTGCTTGTCCAAAGCTGTGAAATGATATATATAGATGGTACATATGATGGTATATATATCTGCAACCATTTTGCATACATAATTGTCCCACATCATTCCTGGATGCCAAGTACCGTTAGTTTAAAATGGATGTGCCTGATGCCCAAATTCTATTTTGCAATGGCAGCATCTGGAAGAATAATATTTGGTTTTGCTTGTCATAACAAATAGTAAATGCAAATAGTAATGCAAATACAAATAATGCAAGTAATGTAAATGCAAAGAGCCATTACTAAACCACAAATTTTACAGATGAATTCTCACGCAGCCAGAAGGTGTTAACTTCTCATTCCTCTCCTCTAATTGGACCTCACCTCTGCTATGAACTACTATTTTACATGCATCATGTATTTTAACACAGAGTCACAGAATGGTTGGGGATGGAATGGATCTCTGGAGATTATCTAGTCCGACCCACCTGCTAAAGCAGGTTCACCCAGAGCAGATCACACAGGAACGCGTCCAAGTGGGCTGGCCAGCCTGTTCCAGTGCTCTGGCACCCTCAAAGTAAAGATATTTTTCCTCGTATTCAGATGAAACCTCCTATGCTTCAGCCTGTGTCCGTTGGCCCTCATCCAATCATTGGTCACCACTGAAAGGAGTCTGGTCCCATCCTCTTGACACCCACCCTTGAGATATTTACCAACATTGATGAGATTTCCTCTCAGCCTTATCCAGGCTGAACAGACCCAGCTCCCTCAATGTCTCATAAGAAAGATGCTCCAGACCTCACAGCACTGTTAAATCAGGTTAGAGCAAACATGAGCACCAAACACCACTACCAACATTTAACAGTGAAACTGAGGTGAATGTTCCTCAACTCATGCAGCAAAGCAGAGTAAAACACCAGTACTTGAAGCCATAGTCCCTGCCTCAGTCTTACTTTGCTCTAATTTTTGTGGTTTCTCCTCCAGAGCTTCTCTCTTTGGATTCCATAAACCTGCTTTTCATGTGGTTATATAGTAAATCATGACTGATGATGAAAACTCATTGCACTGACCACAAAGTTCTGCCCGCCAGTAACACAGGCTAAGGACAATGGGAAGTGGTGGTTCTAATGAAGCTGTCACCCATGTGCTTCTGCGCTGGTCTTCAGAGTCATCTCAGTCACATCTTGCAGTTCCTGAACCCCAAGGCACAAAATACACAGATTTTTTCAGTCACTTAGTCATACCTAATATCCATATCACAGTACAGATGCTGAGAAAGACATAGTGAAAGACTGAAAAAAGTTCAGAAAATAGAAACTTAACATAAACTAAAGGAGGTTGGTCTGTCTTAGAGTGAAATCAAACTGCAGGCTAAACAAAGAGCTGGTCATAGAGTTGTCACTGATGTCCCTCCTCCAAGGGCAAAGAGGATTACTAAGAAGAGAGGCGCCTAAAGGCCTTAATCAGGTGCTAGCACAATGTATTTATTAAACAATTGTAACTACAAATCACAGCTCCTTCATTCAGAAGAGCTGGAGGTTCCAGAAGGAATGACTATGAAAGACTGGGGGTGGGGGCGGGGGGACAGTGCTTCCATGCATTTGCTGTAGACAGAAAGCAAAATGTATATGTTAAAACATTTCCATAACTGTGGTGTAAAGATAAACCATGCACAAAATGATATTCCTTTCCATTATACATGATCAGGCTGTCCTATCATTTAGCAAAAGAGAGAGAAAAAAAAAATTAAGAGGCTTCTGTTCCAGAAAGTCTTGAATTTTCTCATTCAAGAATGAGCTGTGATGCATGCATCATTAATTTCTATGCAGAAAACATTGTTCACTTCAACCAGCAATTAGTGGTAACATTTCTATCCTGTGCAGTGATGAGATTTTTATGTTAATCATTACACAGCAGTAAATTAATCATTTGGGCACATTTAGCTGGTATGTATATTTCATGAGACAGATATAGATATCAAGATCAGTTTGATATTTACTCATGGTAAATGGAAGTGTCTCAAATCGTTATGGGGGAAGCATACTAACTAAACATACAGCCAGAGATGTCTGCAGTGCAGCAGCACCAGAAGCACAGCTTCATCTCTTGTTCCAGGAAATAGCTCTCTTTCTTTGTTTTTAATTATTTTAAGGGAGGTAAAAATCTTGTGGGATCACACAGAACTGAATCATTCTAAGAGACAGTGAAACTCCAATAATGTCTTGACACATGACAGGCAAAAGCATCAACTCAGTTTCCTATCCTGCAATTCTTCTTCTACCAGCAAAATTACCTATGTTACATTATGCAGTATTGAAAGAAGACTTTTCATCAGCATTTGTGCTATAGTCTAGTCGGGTAAATGAATTATGTATTGACCTCGTCCCTCTGTATCTATGTCTGAAAGCTTTGAGTTGTAGCAGAAAGAAAGGCTACCCAGGGGCCTCCCTTCTTCTCAGCAGATGCAAGAGATTTGTAATACCTTGAGGAAAATGTTTATTTGAAATTTAAATTTTGGACATATATTTAAATACTACCGCTGCTTTCTTCAACTCTCAGCACACAAATATTTGCAGGCAAAAAGCAACCTAGTCCAAAGCTGACAGTGTTTTATTTTATTGGAGAAAAATGTACACATGGTCCATTTATCTTAGAATGTTGTCAAAATACATATGAAAAGCACAGATTTATGGCAGCTGACCTTGACAATGATGGTAATATAAATAATATCCTCAGTTATTACTTTCTCAACTAAAGATCCTCAAAAACCAGTGGAAAGCAAAGTTATGCTGGCATACCTGGATTAATTCAGAAGTGCTCTTGAATTGAAAATTGACCAACATATCTACGTTGCTACCCAGTGAAACAGCATAATTGCTACATTGAGTGGGGATAAAGATGAGCTATTGCACAGAAGGCACAAATTCCCACTGGAAAAGGAAAGAAATTTATTAGCATCCCTTCATTTATGGAAATTTTTGAGAGAGCTACATCTGAACAGGCAGGTAATCAGGACAGCACTGTGACCGGCTGAACTTCGAGGTCTGAGAACTACAGATAGAAAAAGAAGGTATGAATCAAAAAAGCAGTGTCTTATTTCAGCAAAACCTGTTCTTATATGTAAAAAACTTTAGTTCTCAAATTGAAAAACAGAAATATTTTTAATTTCACTAGTTCTATAAAAAAAGATACCAATTTTGTTTTTTGAATGTTTTTTCAAAATCCACTCTGTCAAGCTCCTCTCTAGAACTGTTTTTCTGAAGTTGATGTGAAAGTTAAATTTTACTCAGGTCTTAATTTTTACAGCTTATCTTATGTAGCCCAGGAGCCAACAAGCACACCTGGGGCCGTGCTGTTGTGCCACGTGCATCCTGCAGTGTTCCTCCCCTTTGCAGAGAGTATTCCTGACTCCAGAGGTTCTCTATTTGACTTGAGGCAATAGAGAAAACCACAAAACCACTTTCCAAATTGGAAGAGGTTGAGATTTGTAACAATGAATGTAATTTCATGTAGAACCCTTCAGAATCTCTGATGTACAAAGTGGCATACCTTGAGGGAAAAAGATGCAGAAGGCAGTTCAGGAAACAGTCAGTAATATTCCGTGAAGGTCAAAAGACTGGATTTAAAGACAGCTGAGGATCTGTTGGTGGTAAGCACCACTCTTGTCAAGCAAATCAGAAAAAAGAAGCATAGGCATCATGCCTTGAAAGCAGAGGAAATTTTTGCTAGTGTTCTTTCCATACTGTTTCTTCAAAAAGAAAGAACAGAGTATCTCCAGCAACTTCTATGTTCCTGAAATGATTTGGAGGGAAAATTGAAATATTTAATAAATTCCACATAAAACCGCTATTATCATGGTAAACAAATACAATGGTTATTAATTTTATAAAAACTAATGGCTCATCACTCCGCTAATGCTCAGCTACGGAACTGATTAACAGCAGCAGGGACTGTGTGCCACTCGGTTTAACACTCCGTGTTGTTCGTTACCTTAGTTATTTCGTGTTGATTATATTGCAGCAGTTATTCACAACAGTAAGCCTGCTTGTTGTAAAATTTAAAATCACAACCAAGGATCATGTCACAAAGAAATGAGTGGAAATTATGCCTTAAAATATTACCCAACACCAGTTACATCTTCTCTACAGATACCCCCGAAACTCATCTGAATATTCATAATCTTTGAGCAGGAAGGAAAACCAAACCCAAAAACCAATAAAGTATACAAGAATCAAATTCCCAGATCAATTCCTCTGACAAAGTGCAAATGTATGAGCATCTTCTCGCCTGGCTTCCAGCAGCAGAGGGCATCCCAGCAAGAGAGGGGCAGCCGGGAATGGCTGCAGCAGCCTGAATCCAAATCTGCTCTTACACTTCGGATATCAGCTGGCAGGTAGGGAAGGTCACGAATCACAACTGTGATGCTCATTTCTGAAACATCATGGCATTTCAGAGGAAAATTGCCACATGAAATCCTCTGCATGTCACTACGGTGAGACTTCCATCAGAAAGAAAAGGACACACAGAGCTTTCCACAGGGAGGTGCCTGAAGAAACAAGAGATCTGGGATTCCTGTGGTTGGCTTCCTGTCCTCTATGTCCTAGTTTATCTGAGTCTTGTAAAAAGCAACTTTTAGTAAGGCTTAATAGAGGTAGCTGAATGAACTAGTAAAAGCCCTGTTATTTAGTATTTTGACCATTTTTGGACCATTTTACCATATATTACCATTAAACCAGTCAAGATTAATTTGTACTATAACCTGAAAACCACAGAGAAACTACAGTATTATCATGAGAAAGTAGAAAGGGCTGATTTATTAATAGCATATCATTCTAATGTATAAAGTGAAAGATAGAAAACAAACCCATAAACGTGCACACTAACTCAACACATTAATTATTCTGATGCTAAAAATTTATTTGGTATATTTTTTTTGCCACACAGGATCACTTTGCATACAAATGGTTATTATATCATAGCCAAAGAGGTATCATACCTTCATCAGAAATTTTAAAAATACTTAAAAGAATAAATTTTAAGTGAAAATCACAACTGGGAGATATCAAAACATTAAAAAGAAACAGGAATGTGTAAAAGACCATGTGCTTTGAGGAAAACAGACATAATAATGCACAAAATCAGGGTGAAAAACAGAATTTCCCACAGCTGTATACCACATGCATTAGTGGGCTTACAATCTTCACTGAAGAACAGAAATCTTCTTTCTTGCTGTTTTATTACCTTGGCAACATCTCCTCCATGTCAGCAATTACATAGGAGACAACAGTCCAAACAGCAGCACAGAGATTCATCTGGTTTGGATCCTGAACTGTCATCGTGTCCCCTTGAGAATGATGAAACCAGAAGTATTTACTGAGGTCATCACGTAAGCTGGCACCTACAGAGAAAAATGGGCAATATTCCATTATAGGAATACAAATATTTGGAGAGGAATATAAACTTGAATCCATTCCTGGGCTGTTTATGATTAAATCCACATGCAACTGTTAAAGTTTCATATAATAACTGCACAGAGCTGTGGCATGTGCAGTTTGTAGGTTTTAGGTTAATTGACTGGAGCGAGCATGAGGCAGCAGAAATTCCACTGGGGAAAAGCTGACCTTCCCCTGGGAAGGAACAATCCCCCTCAGGGATATACATCCATTTTCCTCTAAGACTTCCAGAGTCAAAGCAGGAAACTCCCTGTGGGAACCCCACACACAGTGGCACTTCCTCCGTCCTTCATCCCACTGCTCTGATGATGAGTTACGACTGAGTTATTGATCCTCTCCTTGCTGTTGTGTTGGGGAAAGCTCTGGAAGTTGCTTCTGCTTTTGAGCCTCCGTTCATCACAAGGATGTTCTATTTCAGAGCAATCTTCCAGACAACCCAGGGTAACCCAGATTTCCCAGGATTACATTACCCTCGCTGTCAGGAGTCCCCATCAGCTGGGGCAGAAGCAAGTTGGGTGAAACCACAGTTCATCCTGTTCAGGAACCACTGACTCCCTCTGGGGAGCACATGGGGAGGGAAAGGAACACTCTTCCTCAAGCCAGGTGCGCTCAGGGAGCACAAACAATATAATCCTGAGGAGGCATCACTCCAGGCCCCAAGGCAGACCAAAGCCAAGAGGAGCAGGAGAAGCTGCCACCCCACCAGGCGCTGCAGAGAGACACCAGCGGGGCATTTTCACCCTGGCCATTCTCCATCTGGTCCAGTCCACACTGACCCTCTCTGACTCCCTGTCCCCTTGCAATTTCTCTCCCAGTTCATTACCTTTGTCTGTTCTTCTCTGGTTTTATCAGTCTCCATCTGCTTTGTTTTAATCTCAACAACCCTTCCATCATTAACGGAACTTGACTCGAAATGTTGAAAATAAGTAAACGTGGTATTTCTCCCCAACACACTGATTCACTGCTTGCAGTTCCTCTGCGTGGATTCCCTTGGGCTGCCCGCTGGTCAGTGCCAGAGGTGCACAGCTCCAAGGGCAGGACGCACCTGGCACAACAGGACCCCCTCCTCTCTTGGTCATCAATCCCAGAGAACAAGCACTGATGGGAGTTCATGGGTAAGAGCTATAGGCCCCAGGCAAAAACACTGAGGATACTCCTACCATGCTGAGTAAGAAAAAAATCAGGACTGTTTGATTACAAAGATGAAGTCAAAAAATGATTCATATATTTATTTACACACAGTGGAAATCGGTATCAGATGATGAGGGCTTTGATAAACTCACGTGTGCCCATAAGACTTACTATTAAGATTTTTCTTGGTTTCCATGAGATTCGTGGAGCCTTTGAAGAGAATTAAAGCAAAATTTCTTGCAGCATAACTGTACATTCCTATAATACATATCTTTTGATCACTCGTACAGCCATTCAGGACAGTGTCCAGCTCTCAGTGTGGTTAACAGGCATGTTTCTATCGCTGTAATGGGAACTGACTTGGACTGCTTGTTTCACTGCTATTTTAGAGAGAAGGAAAAGAAAGGTAATGCATTTTATAAGTCCATCCAAGATGAAGATCCCTACATAAGAGAGATGATACACGCTAGGTATGGTTATATGGCACTGTGACTGATTTTATGAGGCTCTTCTTGCTCTTAAGATGCTTGTTTGCCACTGGCCTGAAGCAATGCACTCCCACAGAAGTCACTGGGTAGGTTACAGGTGCTGAATGATGTTCCAATAACTTTAGCATTGACTTTATGTCAACTCACATTCACTTCTAAATTTGAGTCTTAATTCTTTTAAATACATACAACCATAAAAGGGTTGAACTATGATAAACCATTTAGCTGATGGACTTCTGCACTAGACACATTACAAGTCAAGCCACTGAGGCAAACCCATCACAATTTTCAAACACTTTTATAAGACTCAAGACAAAAACTGGTTGCCTGGAATTTGTCATAGACATTTCATTAATCACAGCAACTATGGATTTATAGAGCAGCATCTCTGTGAATGGAACAGGGATAAGCACCCTTTGCTTTGTAATGTTTAACTCCCTGAAATGCTGAAACAGATTTGTTTCTCTAAACTGATTTTAGAAATCAGAAAATGATCTGACTTTGATATCAAGCAATTACAGTGCAAGAAACATCAGAGTGTGTTAGTAGGGAGAATATTGAAAGGTTCCTAAACCGGCCGTACTCTTTTAAGTCTTGGGCTAGCATTGAAGTCAGTGACCTGTAAACATCTTGTGAGACTAAGGAAAGACTCTAAGAAAGCAGTTTCGTCTTATGTAATTAGAAACAAAAGTGAAAATCTGTGTTCTTGGCTTTGAGCACAAGAACAGTTTACAGCCTAGAGCCCCACACAAGCCTCTAGACATGAAACACCCTGGGGCACAGATATGGCTGCAAGCAATTTTCATGTCTCCTGCTCCAAACTTGAGACTCCTCCATGCTGATGTCAGCTGCCTGGAGATGTTTATGGCTTCCGGAGATTGCCAAGCTGCAGCAAGATTCTGAGCAGAGCTCTTTTGCCAGCAAATGCACCCAGGACTGAGATCAGCGCCTGCAGATGGCTATGAAGAGGGGAGTCCTGTGGGGCTCCACAGACCGCAGTCATGTTGGGTTACCTAAATAAAGTCTGTGGGATCCTACAGCTGCTTTTCTGAAAAACTAACAGAAGCAGGAATGCTGTGAGCACAAGCAGCCATCCCACAGAAGGCAGTGGCAGCGGGAGAAGAACTCTGCATAATGCTTCAAACGGGCAGGTTTCAAAGCACATCAGCTGGTTGACCAAACAGGATCTTCAACAGTCACTGTATTATTAACCTTTCTCAAAAAAAATTTGCCTGGAAGCCAAACATGCCACTTTCAGAAGCTTGAAAGAAACCGGAAAAATTCACCTAGACACAAGTTTTAAAACTCCAATGGCTAACCATTTTGTTCTTTCACCTAAATTTGATGTAAGGGTTTCTTTTGTTGTTGTTATTATGTAATGCTTCCCTCAGGAACAACAGCCAGTAACAAATGGAGGTGTATTTTTGCCAGCTACATAAGGTAGCAGACAAGCAAAACACGTGAGTAGCCATGTGCCATAGACCTGCTGTAAGTTATTCACTCGTCTCCATGCTAGCCACCTAGAAAGGGGACGGTGTACAGCCTTTCAAGAGACCGAAAGGCCCAATTAAGTACTTAAAAATTCTCAGATTGGAAGCATTATATAGGTATGTATCACATATTTAATTTCGATTATCTAGGTGGAACCAATAATCAAACAGAAAAACAAGTGATGGGCTGGGTGCTCCACTGTCACGTTTTATGAGCTTTGCTGCTTTCCTGTGTTTGCAGAGCAAGAACACTCATAAAGAAAAAAGGGACGTTTGCCAAACAACCTTCTTTAATTGTCCTGTTTCAGTCTGTTCACATTTACAGTGATGCGAATCACATGAGGAACACTGCTGGCTGATAAGGAACTCAGTGAGAAACTGCTTCTAGCTGGTTGTAGTAGATGCTGTGGCATGGAAACAGGGAATGACAAAAACTGCTGCCAAAAATGCATTTGAATGCATCGAAAATTCTCAAAATTAAAAACTGAAAATAATTAATCATTTGCAGCTTCAATAATTCATCATTCCATTACAAAGTGGCGGGAAACCCTCTTCAGTACAGTGGTCCAGTCCAGCTACCTGACAGCAGCTATTTAGTGTCACTTGTGATCCCTCTGATTCTATGATTCTAAAACACATGAAATACCACCTGAACACCAGATAACACTTTTTTACTGAGAGGGTTGTCACATTGTTTGGCACAAGCTGTCCAGAGATGTTGTGGAGTCTCCACCCCTGGAGATACTCAAAACCCGACTGACCGTGGCCCTGGGCAACCCGCTACAGCTGACCCTGCTTGAGCAGGGGCGTTGCACGAGGTGATCTCAAGAGGTGCCTGTCAATATAGCCATTCTGTGGGACTCTCTAGCCCATGGTGCCATCTCCTCGCTTCATTCAGACATCTCTTAAAACTGACACACAATAAACAAATTCTTCAAGTCAAGCTCATTCATGTCTTGAACTCATTTCACGAATTCTGCATAAGCAGCTATTTCATACACAGTTTGGTGCACTGCATAAGGCAGGTAAAAGCAGCTGCTTGGGTAATTGATACTGACAATGTATTTTCAGTAATCAGCTGTGTAAGAGTATCTTGAGAAAAATCCAGACACGCACATTGAGAAATTTAGAAAAACAGCTCATCCCTTCTAGCTGCTGATCTCAGCATGAAATGCACAATGTGAATATTACTTAGCTGATGACCAGAATATTTACCTGCCTTACAACATGTCGACATT
The DNA here is from genome assembly GCF_964273445.1 of Streptopelia decaocto. NCBI lineage: Eukaryota > Metazoa > Chordata > Aves > Columbiformes > Columbidae > Streptopelia > Streptopelia decaocto. Next base: position 24,224,132 of record NC_138655.1, read on the forward strand.
AAACCCCACTTCTTCACACATTAATAAACTGCATGAAACATTTTTTTCTTGCCAACTTAAGAAGATGTGATGCTGCTATTGAGGTAAAAGAATGAATGAGCCACAAAATGCATGATGAGCGTGTCAATGATGATCACTGCTTCTTGTCAATCACCGTCAGGTGCTACTGCCTTCATATGCACTGCTGTGACAACTCATCATTAGATTAAACTCTATTGCCAGATACTTAAGCATTAAAATTATTGTCATTTGTGCAAACAATGACTGGAAAATTAGTTATTGGTTATCAGAATTATTACAAAGGCAGTTCCTATAAAAACCAGATACCTTCAAGGGGGGGAGCATATAGTAACTCCTGCATATTTTTTCAGTGTAAAACATTTTGCATTACATTCCTCCCTAGATTTTTTTTTTTTTTTACTTTATCCCAAATAGCATTTAATTGCCATAGGAAGCCAAATGTGAATCTTAAAGTCAGTATTCTGCTGCTGTACAGCCCTGTCGATGGCTTTCCAGATGTCCTGTTTTCATGTAAACTTCACAACACAACTATTCCATGAAACTTTCAAATACATTGGGAAATTCCTCACTGTTTGTATAACCTCTCTTGGGTGTGCTGGGTCTTCAATATTACAGCTAGATCTTTGGGATACTGACCTCTACGTGCACATTGCCATATATAGTGAAGTTAATGTGCTACTGAATTACAACAATGTATAACTTTTTTACTTTTCATTTTACAGTAGTCCCTAGAGGAGCTGACAGAATTGCCACTCCATTATCTTACACCATATATGTACCTCTCCAAATACAAAAGACTCCAGCTTAGAAGAACATACACTCTAAGCAGACAGAAGGGACTGCAGGATGAGAGAGACACGCAGAGATGAAACGGCATATTCATTTTCTCACAGCAGCTGAGAAAGGAATAGATGCCAGACATCTGAGCTCAGGCCAGTGCCCCATTGAGCAAGCTGTACTACCGCCTAACAGCAAAGCTGGAAATGCCTTCACAACAGAAATTTTGCTCAATGTTTCCAAAAGTTTGTGAAGGTAAAAGAAAGGCTTTGCAGATAACGTGTGGATCTCTTGCATCTTCTAAGTAGGTATGTGTTTGAGCTTCATCTCTCTGTCAAGACAAATCTGCTCACTATCGAAGGTACTGCTTGTAGTAAGATGTCAACACGAACGCCTGATCTGAAACCTTATTTTTGTTTCTGCAGTGATTCTCCTGGCTACAGAAGACAGACTCATTGTTTTTCCCATTTATTAAAGATTGCTTTAGTTGCCTGTGTTTACCTTAAGAAACAAGAAAAACTCCTTTACTTCATTAGCAAGTTTATTCCAATCTTGGACCCCTTTAATGCCAAAGACACTATTCAGGAATGCACTAAAAAACCACAATGCCTTGGAAATAAAGGAAGACCTGATGAAATATGTATGTCCTTTTCCTTTACATCACATACTTAGAAATACGAAAAAAAAAAGGGGGGGGGGGGGCAAAAGGATGCATCACAACCTTCTATGCTATTAAAAACTCCTGTGTACCAGGAAAGCACGGATACTGAAAAGCATTCTCCTCCTCATACCAGAATGCTATCTCAGCTTTGTGCTCCTACACACCCTATAAACCAGGGGTGTGTGGGTACATATATGTCTATACAGTAACAGAATCAACAACTTCTCACAGCTGGAGCATTGCTGCCCCAGACATTTTAAAAGGTCAAAACTGCAGAACAGAGGCGGGGAGACACATGATTTTTTTCTTCATATGTGTCAAAGAGTTACCAGAGGAAAAACAAAGAAAAGATATGAACAGGAACATAGTTTCTTATACTACTTCTATTTCATTTTGTGGCTTTGTAAAACCCAGCAAAGTGACAAATCTTGAACGGTCAGTGACTAAATCTGCTGCAAGGGATGTTCAGTTCGGGATGGGTTGACTGGAAGGTTCCCCCCGTGCTGCAGCATCCCTGGCACTGCAAACCCCGGGGAGCGCTCGGCTGCTTGTGTGAGGTGTTGCACCAATGGCCCTCATTTAATTGCAGCCTTCAGAACTATTACTGTAATGAAAACCCCTTTATTGCAGGCAGGTATTGCCTGTATTTTGGTGCACATATCAACCTCTTCTTTCAGGTGATAACCTGTAGTTGATAGCTGGCTTTAATGCCAATTATTTCATTATCCGTTTTTCAAGTAGGCAGAGACAATGGAGATGCTAATGCTGTTTAGTGGGGTGCTGACAGCATTACTTCTCCTATCATTTAGTCTCAAATGATGAAATTACAGGCTAAGTTGCTTGAGTTTCATGACTACAGACACTGAAATAGTTTCCAGTACAAAGCTTGTAAATAACATCAGAAGTCCTGCTGTTTCACCTCCTGAGTCATTCTCTCAAAAGTCTTTAAAATTCATGATTCAAACAACAAGGCAGAGGGAAAGCTTTCACTCGGTTCTTTCAGTGGCTAATTAAATGAGACTACAGTGTAAGGGAGACAAGATGAAGTGTGCATTATTTCTTGTTTTGCTTAATGCATTTGAGAATTAATCCTCTGGATACACTAAACAGACTAAATTACAGCTCAGGATTATCACAGTTACTTTTGCAATGCATTAACCTTTCACTCATTGCGGCAGAGGACTGGTGACAGCTGGGGATTCAATCTAAACTTGCATAAAATCCTGTGAAATGAGGTCTCAGGGAAGGAAGTTGTTCCTCTCCATAGAGCACAGGTTGACTAGACTCTAAAATAATATCTTAAAGAGCCCTTAACTGAAAAAACAAAAACCAAACAGATGAAGCTTCAACAGTAAAAGGCACTGGAAACTTTTCCGCCACGCATCCACCCTCCATCTCAAATCAGCAAGGCTCTTTCTAAAAAAAAAAGAAAATAAAAGGGTCAGTCTTCCAGGCTGGCGCTGCCCAAACATGACCCCACACTTGCAGGCTGCCTACCTGGGATGGAGGGATTCTCTGTGGGCTCACTAATCCCATTTTTGAACCTATTTACATGTCTGCCCACCACAGATGGCTGTGCCAATGCACGCTGTGCTCCAGCAGTTCATGTGGGCACACTACAGTTCTCACTTTGTGAGCTGTAATAGCAGCACCCGCCTTTCTTCATTCACCTTCTTCACACCATCAATGGCTTAATACACTTTTATCACACACTAATGCAGCAGCTGAAGAGTCCTCCTCATGCAAAAACTATTTAATATCTCTGAGGATGCAGGCTGCTGGTGACTCTTCTCCTCCCTTTTCTAATGGTGTTTCACCACTCCTGAGACAAGAAGCCCAATGCTGCCTGCAAACGCCAGCGTGTCAATGGGCTCGTGGTGTGGCTGTGATGTACCACAGCATGTTACCTATGTTCACTTTCTGTTTCTTCTCTCTTCCTTCACCAACTGCACAAAACACTGTTTTTTACCATCCCTGAGTATTGAGTTGACAATTTCAGACAATTATCCACAGCAATTCCCAGATCATTCTTCTTGAAAATAACTCAGGTGAATCCTGCTGTTGTGTATGCATAGCACATATACTGTGTTACACTGCTTTTATTGACACAAAAATGTCACTGGCTGTTGTATTGCTTTGGCATTTTCAACGGTAAGATTACTGTTACACTCTAACAGCCAGCATCAGTTTTGATAGAGAATACTTGAAGTAGTCATCAGCAAACTCTGCCAACTTGCTATCCTTGCTATTCACTGCCTTTGCAGTTAACATGGCATTTTGTGAACATCCAAAGTGCAAAAAAAAAAAAGAGGTGGCTGGGTGGCCTAATAGAGCCTTTCTCCTTTATGAAGACTGACAAATTATTTCTACCTTCTTTTCACCGGGTATTACTCTGCAAGAGGAAAATACCTCTTATTTTAAGTAGCTTATTTCTCTAAAGGTCTTTGATCCAGGAGCTTTTGAAGACTCAACTGTACTTTGCTGACCAGATTCAGCTACAAAAATGCCTATAAACTCACTGAAAAAGCTCTGCTAGATTGGTGAGGCATGACTTATTTCTTCAAAAGCTACACGGACTCTTCCATTACTTCTGTATTTTCTGTCTTTGCAGCCCTTCCCTTGGCTTTGTGACTTCCCTGGTTCTGGGATTTCTAGATGCCTTTTTAGGGGATTCCTTATTTAGGGCATTTCAATTTAGAAGGTTTATATAGCTATATTAGGTGTTGTGTATGTATGTATATATTCTGTATATTTTAATATAGTTTATTTCATTTGTGCTTTCTTTAAAATGAACTATATGGCTACATATATTAGGTAGAGACTATTTAATGAAATTGATAGATGATAGTTTTAAAATTGGTTGTCGGATTTATAACTCCTTTACATTTTGCATTCTCTTTTAAACACTGTAAGATGGATGAAAGTCATCGCAAAATAGTCAATTTCTGTAATTTAGAATTCTTTTTCATGTGTTTGTTTATACCTCAGCTCAGCAAAGTAGTTAAAGTTTGAGCATGTGAACTATTTTAATGCCATTAAACTTTAAATGTCACACAGGAGGGTCAAGTGCAGACTGGGACCCATGTAAACCATCTTTCCTATCCAAATGCATTTCTGTGTATCTCTACACTCTCTGTATAACACCAGCATTTACCTGATGCCACAACCTTGCTTAGAAAACCAAAGTATTGAAGTGCTTTCTTCACTGTGCTCTGCTAGCTGAAGAGCTTCCTGCTAATTCCCAGGGGTGGACTCTTGCTCCACCCTGTGCCAACAGCTTCCAAACCACCCCAGAAATCTGGTGGAAATAGGCATCTTCTGAATGGTGTGAAGATCAGACATGGTGAGTGAGAACCAGGAAAATGACCCATGTATCGGAATTTTGAGCAGTTCTGTTTGCAGTAACTGTTTGCATTCATTCACATTTTCAATCCATTCAGAAAGTTTCCTTGTATTTTACGACCAACAGAGCTATTTCCTAAGCCCGACTCGCAATCCAATATCATGCAAGTCTTTAGGTCTGCTTTCCCAGAGGACGCTGGAGGTTGAGAGGAGACGTGCAGGTTCCTTTTGAAGTTCTGTCTGGGCTCTAACCTCCCCTCCTAGGTATGATCACAACTGGATGTTTAATCACAAAGTTCCTGTAGGGCCCTCCCCAGCAAGTAGCCAATCCTAGAAACATAGAAAAGCCAATCATAGAACCATAGAATGTCCTGGGACCCAACTAAGCAGAGTTCTCTTCTGCCCAGATGCTGAACAAAGCCTGTTAATGACCATCCTGGTGCTTAACTAGTTATGACCAAAACAAATAGCCACCCTACTTTAAGTAAAACACATCCTAAGCACACTACAAGTCTGTTATATTTTATATCACATAAATAGCAACTGTGCATTTATACAACCACACCAGCAGGATGAACAATGGTTTTTACTGTCTCTTTATTGTTATACCCCATTAAGGTTATCAGACTCTTCAAGGTCACGGTGGATTTTAGATGTAGAACCATTAGACAATGCTGGAAGAATACTATGACAAGAAAATATAATTCAAAATATCTGTTATTTTGCAAGTTATTTCCTAATAAATAACAGATGCTCCAGATACTGGTGATGAAATATCTCTTTCATTTGATCTACAAATCAGCGTATATTTAGCTAGTTCATTATTAATAGAAAAATAGAGAGGTACTTCAAACAAAGTTCAGTTTTGATCTTATCACAAGGTTCAGGGCTGTTCAGATCTGAGTTTTGAGCCATATCTGAAGCAAAGCTGTAGTAGTAATCCTCCACATCATCCAACAGGCTACCAACACAAAGTAGCATAAAGGAAAATAAGCAATTCTGACTAGTGATTCAACATTCTTAAACAATAAATAGCATATCTTTGTCAGCAAAGTTGCAATGAAAAAACATACGATTAAAAAATAAATAATTAAGGTAGAGTGAAGACACTGCAACACCGTTGTCTGCAACCTCAGAATCTTCCTCTGTTTTAATGTTTCATGAAATTACATGAGGCACTATTTGGAAAAGCAGAAATAAAAGGAGAGTGAAGGACAGAAATTCCTCACATCTGCTCTGATTCTTCAGTGTATCAGTAACTGTACACCGGCTTTGGCTAATCCACACAGCAGAACTACTCCTAGAAGAAGACAGAGTAAACTGAGCAATGTCCCCAACTAGCATGATTCTTCCAACCTGCAAATTTGAGTTGCTGTGATAGCTATTTCATCACGGTTCAAATACAGTGAGTACCTTGTCAAAATGCAAATATATTAAGAGTGAAACAGAAGTCATACAAGAACACTAAGAGAAGCAGGGAATTTTTATAATTTTAAGTTGAAAGATTAGCCTGCTTGCTTTCAGCAAAAGTCTCAGTCCTACCAGTACGTGCAAATAGCATTTCACAGAATCACAGAATGCCAGGGATTGGAAGGGACCTCAAAAGATCATCTAGTCCAATCCTCCTGCCAGAGCAGGAACACTTAGATGAGGTTACACAGGAATGTGTCCAGGTGGGTTCTGAGTATCTCCAGAGTAGGAGACTCCACAACCTCCCTGGGCATCCCGTTCCAGTGCTCTGTTTGCCTTGGCTTATTGCATTCTCCACATTTCCATGCACAGAACATGTTGTTTTCTTATTAATGTGAGGGGTTTCTTGTTTCCATTCAAATGCAATTTTTAGGGCTGAAGGTCCCATTTAAAACAAGGAAAGCAAAGACTGGTTGGGTGAAACGTTACAGAAGCAGAATAAGGAATGAGGAATGAGCATGTCCAGCTGCCTCAAATACCAAGCTGTGAGTGTAGCTTTGAAAATCCTCCTCCAGATGCCATGTGACTAACTCCATCCCCATCACATTTTTGCACAAATTGAGATTCAATATATATTTTTCACCATTTGGGAATAAAAATGCCTATGGCCCCATTTTAAATTATATGCTCATGGTGCTCAGTGCAGCTTTTACAGAAATTTCATTAGCAGCTCAAAATGGCACAAAGTTTTACATATGATGCAACAAATGCAGGTAATTTGATAACAGTGACCAGACTCCACACAATACAAAATAAACAAACCTCTATTAGTTTAAACACTCTATATCATCCTTTTGAGATATTGTGGCCATGCTAAAACTTTGAACAGTGTTTAGAGCTGTATAAATCAAAGCCACTCGGATTTACATTTAGTCAAAGAAATCAAATGCAAACACCCTCTTTTAAAGCTGTTTATGGTGTTACATCCAAACACCACCCATAGCCTAACTCAAAAGGGAAAAAGGGCCAGTGATGATGACTGTTAGCAGCCTAGAACAAATGATGTGGTTTATACAAGATTGCAACCAAAAGATTATACTTATTTTTAAAAGAGAAACTAGAATTTAATCCATTCCTTCAAAAACTCTTAATCTCTGCATTGCTACACTTGTCTTTCATAGGAGGGTCCCTAAACACAAATTTTCATAACCAGAATCCCATTTGAAAGGCACTTGGGGCATTAAACCCAGATTAGATGGATTTCTATCTCTATCCTCACCAAGTTGCCTTCCTTTTGACTACTGTACTAATACACATTTCTTAAATCAGTTAAAATGTTCCCTATTCATGATGTTCATCATTAAGAGCAATCTGAGAATACTGACAAACTTCACAGTCTATAAAAAAGTTCAAAATACTTGGGTTTCATTGGAAAAGAGTAGATGTTACAATTGGTTCCTTTCAAACACGTAAACTGAGGACTTTTTCTATACAGCAAACACATATACACATACACATACACATACACATACACATACACATACACATACACATACACATACACATACCAACCCAGATGTAAGTAAAAACCTTTCAGGATCCAAATGTGCACTTGCTAAATAGAATGGCTTGCTGCAAAATTAAAAGGATTGCAATGTCTATTCAGTCAAACTAGAATTAAAGGTCTTCCCTAAAAATAACATCTGAATGAAAAATTTTTACAGTCTGGCCAGTATTTATTTTAGTTTCAGATGCTCACTTTACTGTTACATGTTCAACTTAAAACTGACAGGCATTTGATAGTAAAGAAAAAGACGCTGATGCTTCTCTCTTTAAGATCCATTGTTGCAAAATAGTCTTGCATGATTATTGGTTGAATAGTTTCCATTTCCCACTCCTACAAGGACTGACACAGAAGAAAAACCGGCAGGTCTTATTAGTCCTGGGTAGCCCAAACTCAGACTTCACTAGTAACAGATTCATCAGAAGAGGTGAAAAAAACCCACTACGTTTTCAGAAGGGTAGCCATTGAAATCAGAATGCATTGAGTGAAGAAAAAAAATAACAATCTGTTGTCATACATTCTTTTCAGGGTCAAAAAACAGGCAAGTGAGATTTTAAATAAGTAACTCATTCCAGGTAAGTACAGTGAAATAATTCCCAGGCTGACAGGCTGCCATCATGTCCCACCGCTGCCATCAGGACCCATGGCTGTGACTGCAAAGGTAGGTCTGGGTTTGGAAAAACGGTTTAGCAGAGGAGGCAATAATAATTACTTCAATAATTAGATTCCATCTTGTGCTGCGTATCAAGAGGCCAAGGCTTATCTGGAATTATAAGAGGCACCCAGAGTACCTCTACAGCCATCTATTTTAGCGAATGGTGCAATCAAATCTCCTCTTCTTGAAACAGTGAAAGAGCAAACACGCTTTTTCCTGTCTCAATGAATTTAAAATGCACTGGAAATCAAATAGGAAAAAAAAAAAAAAGAACAACTGGAGAAAAGCTGTAAAAGGCATGGAATAATGCTATCCATGACAGGGACTTGTATTCAGTACTGTCCTATATTTTTGCTGCAGAAAGGATGCTCTACACCTAAACCAAGGAGGCAGAAGTTTTTGGCCCTGGTAAGGCGTGAGAAGGGCCCAAGCCAGGACTTGTACAGCTTGGGGAGATGAAGCCAAGTCATGGCTGGCTGGGCAGGACCCACACAGGACACGGGCAAAGCAGCGATCCTGCCCATTTCCACAGAGGCTGTAGAGCTGGCTCAGCAGGCTGGAGCTCTCACACTTGTTAAATTATTACAAGAGTGTTTCTTAGCTCTCTCTTAGCTCAGGCCCTGAGGACCACGCGCAGTCCCTTCCCTCTTGCTTTCTAATTAGAAACCTGAAGTCATTACTTGGGCCAAGGGACAGCGAAACGAAATTGTTACTAGGTTTAGTGCACAGAGTGAAAAAGTTTTTACAGATACTAGCATAATGTTGTCAAAAACATTGCACCATGTCTCAGAATGGTTTTACCATTAATAGATTTCCTGGAAGCTACTTGTCTGACCAACAGAGAGGAGCTGCATGGAAACCAGATAGAAAGCAAATGACATTTTTAAATGTATGATGATCCCTTCTTTCCCCCAAGCATCCTGAAATAAAAGACATAAATGCAGAGCACTTGGAGGCTTCAACAGCATGCAGTGCTCGCCTTTTTAATTGTGACTGCACATTAACATCTGCCCTAAAATCTAGCCAGCAGCTTTTGGTGGACAGGAAAAGTACCCATAGTAATTAGGAATGAAAAGAAGGAGCAGTCAGACTAATTAACTTTCCTCAATGCTTCCCATTTAGCACATCTCAGGGATTTAAAATTAAAGACGTATATAATTTGCAATGTTTTCAAGATTAAGATGTCTAAAACATATCGATTAGTTTTAGCTGCACAAAGAAATCTGTTTCTTAGCTAGAAGCTGGATGGGCTAAAATTGTTCAGGCCAAGAAAACAAGCTGCTGCAGCGGAGTGTTGAAGCCCTGACATGTTCAGCCCGTGCTTCACCTACCCCAGCACAGCGAGATCTACCCTGCCAGAGCCCATCTCCTCTGTGCTGCTGGCAGCTACAAGCTCCAAGTGATGGTGGCTGGAGAGCTAATAACAATTTTCAAGGCTGGCAGTGACATTTCTGTGCAAACAGCTTAGGAACCTCCCCAGCGTGGGAAAAAAACCACCCCGAGAATTAACTTAGGCGTTGCCAGTACTAGGGATTTTAGCCATTAGTGATCACCTATTTCTGCAGCTTTCTGCATACAGGCTGTGACCGAGATGACAAAACAAGACTGTGCTACCGCTTGCCTGAAACCCGTATAGACTGTGTAGGTACATACTGCAGCCTATGCGAGTGCTGCCTGTTTCTCCAGGGGCTGCTGTTAATGCAAAGGCCCAAGTCAGGCTGTGAGATGTACCACTTAAAGCCTGAGAGCTACAAAAACAACAACTGCCCAGCCTTCAGCAGTATTTTTCTAAAGTCTTCTTTTGGTGACATCTGCATGTGCTACATGTACACAGGGCCTTAATTCTGCTCTGAAATACAAATGAAAAGACACTAGTAACATTTTTTTTTTTTTTTTAAATTTCAAACCCATTCAGCTTATTTCAGAGTCTCTATAATCTGAAAGCAAAGGGCTGCTGCTGCAACATCTCATCTGCTTGCACATTTGTTTAGAATTTTTAAAGCACAGAACAGAAATAATATGCAAGAAGTCAATAACAAACATTGGTATCATAAATATTTCCTGCTTATCTCTGGCAAAAATCTGCAAACCAACTAAAAGATGCTTTCATTTGAGAGCAATTAGCCTGGAAAGCTGAAAGCTTAAGACTCCACACAGCACTTCCACAGCCAGTTCATCTTCACTTGCCCCTTTCCCTTCCCACCTGCCTCATGCTGCCTTTCAGCCGGGGGAAGCTGCAGGCACCCAGCTGCAGGGCAAGGGCCTCAGATTCATATTACATGGAAACAAAGGCTCAAAGGAAAGACTGCATCATAATTTACATCTCACACTTTAAATAACACGCAGAACATTCCTGTATCTAAAAGCCCACTGACTGTAAAGAGTACTGTGAGCCTGGCTACCTAGATTATTTAGTACTATTTAGACCATTTGCAGACTAGCGCTACTTAGAACATAAAAAAAAACAGCTGAACTGGGAAAATACCCAAAGGTTCATCCAGCCAGCTATCCTGTCTCTCATAGGAGCCAATGTTGTAAGAGTGAATGGGAGAAACAGTCTCCTCCTTCAGTAATATGTGTCCAGCCATCAACAGTTTATAGACTTTCTGAGGAGGAACTTGCATTCTTATCACTGTGTTCCACAGCCTTTGCTGGACCTTTCTCCTAAGCAGTAGTCCATTCTTTCTAAATTTATGCTTGATCCTGGTCTCTGAAACATCTTGTGGTGCTGATATCCTCCACTCAATTATCTGTTGTCCAGACAAGTGTGTCCCTTTGTCTTAAGTCTGATAAAAGGTAGATCATTACTCTATATAATGTAATAGGGCACAACCTATAATATAATATTATAGAGGATAACTATCCACCTTTTCTGTGCTGTTCATATACATCTCTCATGTATTTTTCATTTTTTTCCAGCAATGATTATAGTTTTGGGGGTGGCTTCCACCTGAAGACATGACTGGACAATCTGATAAAACCTGGAACTTACCCGGTTCATGTCTGCACCAACTTTCAGAGAGCAACTTGTACAATATATGGACTGTTTTACTTTGATTAAACTAATATTTTGTAACCTGTATTATCTTGTTGCAGTAATACATGATGCAAAGAACTGCAGTTTCATGGAATCCTTCAGACAGAGAGACAACAAAAGGCACAGCAGGGAAAAGCCTGGCTTTTCATTTTGCAGTAAGTGACACAATTCTGCTTTTGTTTTTTCACAATTCAAATGAAAATACAAGGCATCCCAAACTTTTCTGATGAAGTGGAATAAAACAGTAAATAAAACAGTAAAAGCAAATACACATTTTCTTGACTTGATACATATGTGAAATAAAACCTTAAAAAATACTTTCTGTAATTGTTCTAAACTTTACTTAATATTTATTCTCAGTGGAACTCACCATTCTGTTATTTTCTGTTACAGTGTAATCAAAATAGATCTTGTTTATGCAAATTAACATTTTTCAGTATCTTTCCTTAAAGGCTTAAAGAACTGATCTACCTACAGAAACTACTTCAGCAATACATTCTAACTAGTACATGAAGAAACCCCAAAACATAAACCCAGGATCAATGCTTTTCATGCCTGTCACAAAAGCACCGTGATCTCCAGATCCTACCAGAATATAGCATGATCCAGCACCTCAGCCTGTGTCCTCACTATACACGATGGCTCCCTTTGAACTAACTTTCTGATCCCATAAAACATGTATAAAATCTCAAAGTTACGTTAATCACTGAGGACACCAGAAAAGCCAAAGAAAATTATGTATATTATAAAGTTGGTGCAAACTGGATGGACAGTGTACTTAGGGAGTAAAAAATGGAAGGATGTCTAGAGTAGGGCACCACAGGGGTCTGAGGCTATATGATATTTTCATTCTAGACAAAAACTGTGGAGTGGAGTCTTCCTACACTAAGAGATGACACCAACAAGGGACATACAGCAGGGACACTGAAGACAAGATGAGAATTTGTTAAACGATCTTCATGAACTGGTGACACTTAAAAAATAAACAACAAACAGGATGTTTATCAGTAGGGGCAAGTATAAACTACTACACCAAGAAAGGAAAAGAAGCAACTTCACATAAAAGCCTGCTGCAAGAGGAAAGAAATAACCATGTTCATAATGGAAAGGAAGGAGAAGCAATGCATTTAAATTGCAGCAGCAAAGGCTTAGGTTAGATACTAGAAAAACCCCCCCTAAGCGCTAAGAACAGTACTGGGACAGACCAACTGGTCTGGAATGTTTCCATTATAGTAAGTCTTCATGAGCAGCATAAACAAATGTGAAAGAAATGATACAGGCACTGGTGAGACCGTATTCAAAAGGAGAATGTTTAAAGGCTCTCTAGAGACCTCCTTGCCAGTTCCATGGTTCTTTGAAATCTCATCTGTTTGTATACATTTCTGAAATGGCTCCTTAACAGACTACACATCTCCTTTCTCTGGCACTTGACTTTACCCATGACTGTAGCCAACTTTTGCCTGTGAGGCAGAGGGAAATTCAGGATCACAATTCCAAATGGACCTTGCATGCAGCATTAAACTTGACATCAAACTTCCGGAGTAACCTCGTTGCATTTTATGGACAGCCTAGAAATAATACCACATCAGAAAAATGTCCCACTCCTAAATATTTCACATGAACTGTGATGCATGTATGTGTGGAAAATACTGCTCGAAGTCCCACCTCTAGAAGTTTCCCATTTAGGGAATACATAGCATAAACAACTTTGAAAATCGCTTCTGTGACTTCACCAGTGCTTAGTTTTTGTGAGATGGGCAAGTAAGCACTGATGTTTCCCAGCACCTTCCTCTGTGCTTTGGTTATTGTGGCTGTGGGCTCAGATTTGGGGAGGCAGGAGTGAAGCAGGCAGGCAATCCAGATAGTCCTTATTTAGGTAAAACCACTTAAGAACTTTTCACAGTAACCTCTGTTTTCAGATAATTTAAGTTTTTCTATCTTGTATCTCTAATTTACTTTTGTAAGTTGCTTCCAGTAGCTTCCAGCCAGTGCAGTGTTTGTATGGTACACATCCCCAAGGGAACTGGGGATAGCTGTAAAAATGCCAGTACTCTAAACCTTCATGTCTCTGCTCACAGGGATGGAGAATCTACCCTTTGAGAAACAAAGCTGCTCTACTTCTTTCCCTTCCATGATGTGACATTAATGGTTTTCAACTGCTTCTAATTTTAAAATCCATAAACATTTTCTAACACATGGATGGTCCCAAACAACAACAGATGGATAATCAAGCCAACTGACAAAAAGGTTGCTCTCTTCTTAGTAGCAGATGAAGCTGTACATTTTTAAGAGTAATATACAATTCCGCAAGAGTCTAGAGACCAGAGCCTGAAACTCTCTGCTTCCAGCCATTTGTTGACTACAGCTTTCTTTAAAAACAGCAGCAGCAACTACTAAAATTCTGCTGTCCCAGAGGTCATAGCTAAGGTTTAATAAAGCTAATAGAACTGAACTGTTTTAAAATCCAGTTTAGCCAGCTAAGCAACAGGAAAAGTGCCCACTTTCTTTGGTGGATATCCAAGCCCTACATGGTGATTGAGACAGCACTGTCACGGGCACTGCAAACAGCCAAGAGCTGTGGACAGACTGGCCCTGATGGATAATAATTCTTAATTAGGTTTTCTGTCTCTTTGGATGGAGAACTTGAACAAATTCCTGCTTGCATTGAGGTATATGCTTTGTCCTTGCAGACAGATTTGTTTATGTGTCCCCAAAATACATTTGTAGGAAGTTCTTTCCAGATACGCTGCTATTTTCTTTAAACGCATCCATAACGTTTGATCAGGTAAAGCTGCTCTTGTACTAAATAAATACAAGGTCTGACGATTCCAGCAGAAGATGGACCAGCTTAATTAGGAAGGTATTGAAGTCTCCTTCCTCTTTATTGCACCTTACAGACAAAAAGTAGCTTCTCAACGCCCCTCATGTAGCTGCTATCAGGGAAACTGAGGAAGCATAAAACTGTTCAGTGACGATAGCAGCTCATGCTGTAGCCAGAACGGTGACCCCATATCTTCTCTCTTGCATTCCTATACAGCCTGTGTTCCTTTCTTGAGCATTTGCTACTTCAAAATACAAATGTATATCCAGTTTCATTCACAGTCAGTGTTTTTTTCTGGCTGAATTGACTGGAATTATTACATTAAAGCAGACATAGTCTCTTTGGAAAGAGAGATATCTCAGAGTGGGGCAAAGATGCTTACTTTCTGCACTTCAGAAATTCAGTAGCAAAAAAGGACCAAATCTGTAAAATCAGTTTTAAAGATAAACAGTTAGAAGGGTTCCCATTTTGAAGTTTACAAATGTTAATGATTTCCTGGAGAGAGTGCCACTGACATAATTTTGAACTTGCTCCTTTGAGGAAGATGTCTCTATAAATGATTTCTGAGTTTTGTATTTGCTCAGCTAGGTTTACTGTCAAAAGCATTCTTCAGAAGCCTCAGACATTTACACCTAAAATGTCACCTGCAAATGCAAGCACAATGAGTTTGCTGCTTATGGAAGGGATGAGTTTCTGAGTAACATCTAGAGCTCTGTCACTAAAAACCTTTCTGATCCTGAATCAAAAACATACTTGGTTCAAACCTTCAATGTGCCTTGCCCAGTCAGTCATGATGCTTTTACAGCCTCTTTTCCCTGTAAAACTTTTAGATTGTTTGGGGAAAAAAATGCTGTGGAAGTGCTATATTATTCACTATAGTAGCTATAATGAGTAACAAAAGAATAGTAAAAAAGTAATCACTGTGGTCTAGTCTTTAAAGTAACTCCCAGGTCTCTGCCTGGCACAGGAGGTGGAGAGAAGGGGGAGCAGGTACTGCTCATGGTCTAGGAAGAACAAACCAGGGATTGGTGAAGTAAACGGGGCAAACACAAATTAATGGTACTGGATGGGCCGCAAGAGGGAGCTGGCCAATACCACTGAGAGGTTGCTTTCTATCATCTCAGAAAAGCTGTGGCAATCAGGTGAAGTCCCCAATGACTGAATAAAGGCAAATGTTAAGCCCACTGTAAAATAAGAAGCAGCGAGATCCAGAGAACTACAAGCCAAACAAACTAATCTCAGTCCCCAGGAAAATTATTGACTGGAGGGGTGGAATAAAAGTGGGTGGAGGACTGAGTGGACCTCTGGGCTCAACAGGTAGCCATCAAGAGTTTGAGGTCTAACTGGTGGCTGGTTATGAATGGTGTGATCCTCTAGGGTGAATATGAGGCCAGTACCCTTTGCATCTTGAGAAATGACCCAGACAAGGATGGACTGCATCTTCACTAAATTTGTGGAATAAGCAGTTGTGTATGCTGGAAGGCAGAGCTGCTGGGCAGAGAGATCAAAATCCAGGGGTGGCCTGACAAGGACCTCAGAAAAGTCAGCAAAGACAAGAACAAGTCCTGTACTGGAAGAGGACAACCCACTGCAACAGTATGGGCTCGAGGTGCATGAACAGGATAGCAGTTCTGCAGAACAGGATCTGCAGGCCCTGGTGGACAGAAGGCACCAGTGAGACCCTGTGCCAATGACGGCAACATGGGACTACATTAGCAATAGGGTACCCAACAGGTCTAAGTAAGTGATTTTTCTAAATAGTGCATCTTCTTTGGGGACTCCAGCACAAGGATGGTATGAACAAAGTGGACAGAGTGGACTCACACTAACATCATCACCCTGCTGGATGATCAGCTTGTTCTCATTGTTGTTTATCATTCCAATAGCAATTACCTCAGCTGTGTTGTGATTTTAAACTTGATTCCAAACCATCAATGGAAACTCTGAACAGTTGAGGATGTACCAGTCCCTGAAGAATCCTATTAGAAACACTCATCAAATGACTTCATATAGGAAACTACTTGGAGAGCTGCAAGCCAGATCTTAATCTGTTTAACCTGTGTCCTTCCCATCAAGAGCAGCTTACATGTGGTCTTCCTGGAATGCTTCGCTACTGAATGAATTCTTTTTTCTTCAGGTTTAATACTGATGCCATTACAGTTTATTTTCCAGAAACAAAATCCACAAATTCACAGATATTTCTGCTGTTATTCTTAACAGCCATTCTGGATCACTACCCAATTGGTTGGAAATCTTACAACATGTCCACACTATGAATGTTTCTAATTTTTCATACAGTCAATTTCCAAAAAGAAAGGAAAAAAAAGTGGAGACAATCACATTTAACTTTCACGCTTTTCCATCAGTAAATGCAGTAAATGCTTCCCACCTCCAACTTCCTTACAGAATACAAATTAAATCTTTTTTTTTTTTTTTTTCTTCATTATTTGCATGAGCTTCAGCAAAGTCAGGGACAGTTCTAGGAATAAGGATTAACTAACTTGTACTTCCAAACTGCATATTTAACATGTTAACACTGAGCTCTGTGTGTTAATGTAGGTCACTTGGTTTTTTAGGATTAACAAATGGCAAATGCTTCCATATGAAAAAATATTCCCACCCACAGAAACAGAATTCAGCTTTCCTATGCAGCAAACAATAGAGAATTAATATGCCTCTCAGAGGCACAGCCAGAATAAAAACAACCACACCCCACATCCAAATGAGATTCTCAGTTAGATATTTTTCAGTCTTTCTTTTCTGAGACAAAGCATATTCTCTGGCTAACAAGGTGAGTGGCAGAGGCAAATTTACTGATGATTTTTGAAACATTTAGGAATTTTGTTTGGTTACAGAGGAATCTATTGAATAACAGGGTCTTTTACCCCAATCCACCTCATGTAATTTTTTTTAAGAGCGAGCATCTAAAAGCAGGAAAAAAATCAACCTTACTGAGATTCACAGAGAGAACAGTGACAAAGTACCTTTAAGAGAAGGAAGTCCGTTTGCCAAAAAGTACAAGAACCATTAGAATTTATGATTTTATTTGAAACACCTTCATTTAAGTTTTCCTTATTAGATTAATGAGCTTATTTAGTATTTGTACAGTGTTGAATGCATTGGAACAATTTTCAATTTTACTTCGTCTAGGATTATAAAAGCCTATCAGAATGCCAATGTTTCAAACTAATTTATTGTAATATTCCAATACGATTATTTTAAAGCTGACTTGCCTCAGATTTTTGGAAGGCAAATGTAAGTGCTATGTATTATGAGCTGCTAAACCAGTGTGCTGTTATTCTTAGCTTATGACCACCAAGGAAACTTTGTCAAATAAAATGCGTCACAGATACCTAAGTAAAAATAATAACTAGAAATAAAGTAAGAAATTGAAGCTGTTGAGCAATGTATGATAGACTTTTGCAAATATTTTTGGTTTCACAGTTCAAATTTACTCTGGGATTGGCAAGTGAACAATAGTTCTATTTTTTAACTGCAATTAGGATTTTTTTAATTGTAATGAGGATTAAATGTGGAAAGAGGTATTTTATGATGGAAAATGCTCGTAAGATTTACTGGCAGTCATAGATTTTTTTAAGGCCAGTAAGCCCCATTACCATCTAATCACACCTTTTGAATAACACATGGCAAAGATCCTCGATCCTCACCTTGTAACTACTGCATCAAGCCCATTCCTCCTGCTTGAATTACCCTTTATTTTTTGAAGGACACACACGTCTTGTTTCACATATTCAAAATGATGGAGAATTCACCAAGTCTACAAGGTGATTCCGTAGCTCACTAAACCTACTGGAAGAAGGTGTTTGCTTTCTTCCACATGGAATTTGTTTAGACTCAGACAGACTGACCTGCTAATGGACTATTTTTTAAAACAAGGGAAAAACGTGCTGTAACTAGACAAATTGCTTCCCTGGCCTAATACGTATGCTGTAGTTAAGTCATCACTTAACACAGTTTTGCATAAATAGAGATTTAATGTCTCTCATGTCTCACTGTAAGGTACAATTTCTAGACTTTCAAGTCTTCCTGCAGCTCTTTTGTGATTTTGCTTGCACTAAAATGTCACTAATGTTGAGTGAAGTAAAACCACTTAGTACTACCTCCTAGTAATTGTAGCATTCACCCTTGATTGCGTCAGCCTTTCTCTTCTTAGTATTTCAATCACTTTCTAATAAATTACTCTTAAAAGATATTCCTGAACAGTGGGAGTTCAGAGTTAAGGTAGACATCAGTGAGTTCATTCAGAAGCAGGCTTCATTTTTGTCAATATAAGTGTGAATGAAAAGTTTTAAAGTTTTTGCAGCAGTCATGAATTATTTCGCCTCAAAGATGACACATTATTTTTGAGTTCACATGTCCACCCTGTGTCCTTGCATCATTAGAAATGTACATGCTCTAATGAGAAATATATTACAGAAGCCTTCTTAAAACTACCAGTAAAATCTGCACTCAGGCACTGTGCCTAATCACCCAACTCCATCCGTCCCTCCAACAGTCCTGTCCCAGCTGAACATCTGCATGGTCTGTGTCCAATCTACATGAACACACCAGCTTGCAATTCTGATGCTTCCTGATAATCACTGGTAGTCCCATGTTCCAATGTGCCAAAACAAGACTCCAGCCCAAGCAGAGCAAAGGTGGAAAGAATTATATGTAAAGTATGGTCAAGCTTGTCTGGTAGTCAAATAGATCAACTAATATGAAAACATACCATAATCTACAGACTAGCCCTTTCATTAAATGGTTAGTCTCAAAGACTTTATTAACTTTTTATTAAAAGCTGAAAAGGTCATATGAAAGGCTAATATAACTGAGATGTTATGTTATACTATGAGCCTTTTAAGGTATCCACCTTCATAAAAAGTTGCAGCATATTAAATTTATTTAATTACTCTAGAGTAATTTCTCATTTCAAAAGACCATTTTTGTGGAACAATGATAAATTAGAGCAGAGATGAATTATTTTACAGATTAATACACACAGTTCTAACTGCAATCAAGACTTTAAATGGTTCTAATAGCTGTAGCACTTATACTAGGTTCTTTAAATGCCAAGCAATTATAATTGTCCTCTTAGCATACTGGTTTAATTTAATACCTCCCAAGTTGCAGAAAATTTGAATTCTGCAGTGGAATGCACTCATTCACCCTATTTCCTTTCAGGATGATAAAATAAGATATTTAAAAGGAAACAAATGACCTGGAAAAGGCAATATAATGTTGCTAATTATCACACAACAGTGCTGATGTATCTCAGGCTTACTGAGATCAAGATTCAGGCAAGATATAGGTGTAGACCATAGGCTACTTACCCCTCATTTCCACCCAAAAATAAACCAGGCCTATAGTGACTGGTGTTGGTGTTGTTCTTCAACACATGTCCAGAACAGTGGGAACTCAGCAGGTAGAGAAATGCAGCATTTGTGGAGTAACTAAAATCATTCAAGCACTTGGAATACTGTGTGTAAAGCTTGTGTTGTGAGTAGTTTTGGGGGCTTTTGTCCAACGTGTTGCTCCATGAGTGAGCAGGAGACATTTCACTTGTGTTAGTTACTTGGTCAGATAACTGGAGCTCTCCACATAATGCCCTCAGCTAAACATCTCAGACTAACAATTACACAAATGCTGCACATTAAAGTGAGGAAATTATGTTTAACACCTATTTTTAAGGAAAACTTTTTCTCTTTCCTTCATCTTATAGGAAGGTCTTTCTCAAGTGCAACATCCTTTTCCTGTACAGAATCAAGCCAAAGGCTTTTCAGCATTGGCCTATGAAGTCTTAGACTATGTCAAGCTGATTTTTCCTCTTTTTCCTTACAGTTTTTATTCTTTTTGCCATAAAAAGCAGTGAGAAACTGGATCCAAAGAGTCTGTCCAAGTCTGCAGAGAGTATGACACAGGTACTGAGGGGCAATGCTCCCTGCGTCACAGTGGAGGATCACTTCCAATCAGTGATATAGCTGAGCATGAGCAGAGTTTACCTACTTACAGAGAGTTTACCTACTTACAGAGAGTTTACCCAATTCTTCATGCCCAGCTGGCCACGTCAAGTCACGGAGTTTTCCCATTTTCCCACCACTTTCTCAAACGCCCCTGGCTGACACTGAGCAGAGGAGCAAGTTTGGCCTGAGCCTGCTGGCAGGCTCGCTCTGGAGTTTGGTGTTACAAGGGATGATGGGGATGGAAGGATGGGTGGCAGTGTGCTCCAGAAAAGCGGTGAAACTGAAGGATTTGACCTCTTAGGTAATAAGAAAGGAAACCATGCATGTCAAAGTCTGGTGTCTAATGGCCAAAATACATCTTATTTTAGATGAAGGTAATAAAGAAGCATTATGAAAACATAAAAATGAGAGGAATGATATATGATAGTATTTGTTTCCCACCTCCGAGAAAATGATGAAGAGATTGGGTTAGCAATGAATTTTTGATTTCTGAAGAAACATTAAATTTAGATGAACTACAGGTTTATTAGTTTCTGGAAGAATTATTCCTCCTCTTGTGTAATGTAACAAAAAAACAAGACACCATCACTGTGGAGACAGAGAGACACGAACAATCATCAAGGTTCAGAGTGACATCGTAAAAATGAGTTTCACCTTTAGGTCACTGGTTGAATTTTAAATAGAGGAGTTGCCACACGCCTTTTGGGAGTTGTTTGATGTCCTGGGTCAGCTTGATCTCAAATACAGCTCAGTTTCTAAGAGACAAGTGTTCCCATCATGAGCACTGCAGCAACAGATAACTTCCCAATGAGCCTGGCAGAAAGGAGCATCCTTGAACCAGCTCTTCTGGAAATACTGTGTCACAACAGCCTTCCCTCTGCAAAAATAGTTTTCCTCTCCCCAACATGTAAAGCTGAACTGATGTTCACCGGATGCCATAATGCAAATACAATCACTTCATTCCCCTTCTCAATTTCTGCAGATTTGCAAGGAAGGCTGACTCAGCCCTGGTCACTACTTTAGGAACTGCTCCAGATCATGTTCGAAGCATCCTTGTGATCATATTTTGCTTTTTCAATAAAAATACCTGAGAACTGGTCTAGCAGGGCTTGCTCAATGTTTTTTAACCCTTTCAGACACTGAAGAAGCCTGTTGTGAGAAAGCACTTAAAGAAACCAAACAAATAAACCCAGCCAAGGCATTTCCCCAGCTATCTTTGCAAATTACGGTCAAGACTGATTAGGACTCAGTGTTGGAAAATAACAGCTTAATGTGCCACAGTTTAGATGTATCCCTAACTAAAAACAAATATGTAAGTGAGCCCTTAAACAGAAAGCTGAGAAAGACAATTGCATAATTAATGAAGGAGCAGTCTTAGGCCCAATGGTCACCTCAAACTGTAAAACGACAGCATAAAATACAATACCGAAAAAAACCCCAAACCAACATTTCATTTGATTTATGCTTCATGAAAAAGCAAAACAAATGTTATACAAATATTTTCAGTAGCTGAAAACTGGCTATCAATAGAAAAACACAGTCACAGACATTCCTCATTGCTGGGCTGAACTGTTCTCAAAATAATCCAATGTAAAGGCCACTGACAGAAATATTTCTAATACTCCACAGTCGCAAAGCATTAAACTGCTGTGTTCGGTGCAGATCACCTTGCCTGTGCTTTAGAGGTACTATTTCAGTTTCAGTCTATGGTTTGCAAAGCACTCGGAACTCTCCTGGCCTCTCTCATCCTACAGTCTCAGAGTAGTCACCGCTGTTTTCTTGCAAATACGTTGAAGTAACATTACAAATAACATTTCATTGCATGCCAATTAAAAATAAACATACTGGAAATCACAGAGAGTAAGAAGTCAGAAGTTACTTTGCCTGTCTCAGGAGCAGCTATGAACAGCCCTGAAAAACACACATTGTGTTGCCCTCTGCGGACCTCTCAGATCAAAAGGAGCAGGAGGAGCAGAATTTTAATTGTATCTAAAAAGGCAAATCCCAGAATCTATTTAACACCAAAAAGGACAAAAAATATATAGAAGTGATGCCAGAAACCAGACTTATCACTCAAGAAATACACCCATATTTTCTCTCACTGTTGCAATAACAAAGCCACCAAGTGTATTTTCAATAAAATATTTAAATAAAATGGATGAAGTGTCAACGCTTGACTGCTTGTTTAAATTGGACAAAATTATAAAAGCTATTACAGTGTGTTCAATTTGTTCCAATGTTATTATATACCATAAGGGCTCATTTGAGCAGTGAGAATACAGCAGACAAAGCGTGAGGATCACAAGATGTCTTAGACTTCTCCCTCATAGAGTATGAAAAACAATCTAAAGCAGATGAAATTATTTAGGGGAAATAATTCCTTCTTACCAGGGCTCAATGGGGAAAAAACAAATCACTGTTCCTTTATTCTGCAAGAACACTGTTATTTGCTTAACGGGAAGCTAAATGAATCAAAGCTTCAGACAGCAAAAAACCCCCATCATCAATTAATGTGCCAAATTTTTAATAGCAGAACAAATCAGATTTATTTAAAAACATGGGTCTCAGTTCTCATTTATTGATATTTTCCCAAGGTTGAGCTTATAGATTATGATATTTTTCATGGTTTATTCTTTCTGAGAAGTATCGATGAGCATGGGAGAGGGCTCCCATTTCTGCCCTGCTCCTGTTGAAGGTATTTTACACATGTAGCTCAGGTGACTAATCAAGAGGACCATGGCAAGCTGTAGCTGTTTCTGCTCCAGATCCACCTCAGCTGATGAACAGTGGTGTACAAGAGCTCAATACACAGTCATCACAAATGCCACTCACATCATCAACTGAAAACAAGGCATTTGAATGCTAAATTCTTCTCTTTCCTTCTATAATCTGTCAACCTCAGATGAGAAGCACAATGGAAGTCCCTGATGACTCACCACAATGTCCTCCACGTTCTCTCCCCAACACTTACGCAGGAAATCATTTGGATGCACCTGCATTTTCTGAACATAGGCTGCATTGTGAGTTCTCATATTCCACGTACAGCACAGACACATCGGTCCAAAATTCTAGAGTAGTTGTCTTTGCGTGAGTCTTTACAGGCTGTGGAGGACATGGCTACAGCCTCTCAGCAGTGCTTTCAGGCTCTCAGCTCAACTCAGCACATGGTCCTAACACTCATGTACAGTATGGAGGAATCTTACAGAGGCTTACAGAGCCTAGGAGCCCAAGAGCACACCAGTGTCACAGCTGTATGACATTGCACCAAACAGCTCGCACCTCACCTGTAAAGCAGCACACCAGCTGAAGACGAATCCCTCACTTTTTAACAATGCCCCTTCATTCACACTTCCTGCCCAGCATAAATAGTGTGCTTTGAAAATTAGATATCCATGCATTTTTTGAGGCAGTCAACTTCATGGAATCTGTACACCCCAGGTGAGTCAGAAGCAAAGGGTTCTGACCATAAATAAGAAGCATATATTTTATGACCCACTGCGTTTTCCACAAGAACAGGTAAAAACAAGGCAGTTAATCAACTATTAAGAGATGCTAAGCATATAATACCTGCTAGTAAAACTAGCCCAAGAAATGTGCCAGTCTGCTTCAGTCATAAAACATAGGAAGAAAAGAACCTTAAAATTTTAAAACTGATCATATTTTTTAAATATCAGTGTTATTAAACTTTTTTCTTTCTACTATTATTCAAGCGTGGAAACTGCCATGGAAATTCACTGAGGCTTGACCCAGGCTGGCTGCTAACTGGGACTCTCGTGCCCCGCAAGCCCCCATGCTAGTGTGGGGTCTCCTGCATGGGGGGCAGCCAGCGCTGGATCTCTCTCACAGCTTGCAAGCCTCTTTGCCAACAAGCTGCTCCTCACTGGGAGCCGGATACAATACTCAAACAAACCCTTAAAACAGTTCAAACTTCGCAGAATTTTACCCCTTTAGTATACCCTAATGCCCCATAACCATTTAAATGTCACATCTCAAACATATTGTTTTTTTCCACATGTGAAACAGCGAGAAAAAGCTATTTCAAACTCAAAATAATAACAATAATTAAAAAATTATTTTTTCTGCATTGGAGAATTCCCCTCTGCCTTAGTTTACTATTTATAAACCACCAGTCTGGGATTAATTATTATAAATCCTTAAAGCCTAAAAGAAGATTTTAGGCATGTTATGCCTAAATGCACTTTATGTCCTATTTCTGCTGGTCACCTTTTAACATTTCTGTATTTTATCTATGGAAAATTTTATTCATTGAAAGAAAGCATTTCTCACTATTTTCAAACACCAGACCGCCCACGAGCACTGCCCAGGAGCAGTGGCATCACCTGTAAAGCACACTCACCCGGCACACCAACTCTCATCCAGTAATCAATGTCTGTTCCATCTGCACGGTCGTAAACATCTGTAACATTGATGGGCTGCAGCAGAGTCATGATCTCTTTCATGATGTCCCGAGCTTTAGCATTGCCAGTAAAACCCAGTCCAGATGGCCTGAAGGTGCCCTCATCAGACTCCATGACGATATCAAAGTTGGAGATATTTTCCTAAACATGTAAGGGAAGAATATACTGGTTTGTGATTGCTATTTTAACTGGCACCATATACTGGCTTCTAGAAGTCATTGTGAGCATACCATATCAAATTTGTTTAAAAAGCAGAGAAATGCTTCCTGTGTATATAAGCATAAAGGGACCCAATATTTCTGTATGAAAAAACTGAAACAGCTCAAGTTCAGTTCTGAGGCATCAATATTTTGTAGAAGCCACAACATGACTGGCCTGCTGTCCCCAAATACTTGCTTTAAGACTTCTGAAGTGCCACCTAGAAAAGTAAGCCATTACCACCATATTTGTTTTCATTTGCAGCTCTCACTTTCTTCTCAGACCTGAAACTCAGAAATTCTATTGCAGGGGCAAGGGTACATAGTCTGGTTGGCTTTAAAATGAGATACATTCAAAGCTTGCTTAGACTGTGAAGGACATCCCATTTTAAAAAACAGCTGCTGCCTCTTCAGAAACACATTATTTTCAATAGACCATGCAGTCAACTCTGACTTCAGTCAAAAGACAAAAATGCCAAGGTTCCTCCTGACCTGAAGGAATAATGTCTGTTTTAAATGAAGTTTGTGCTTCCAAGGTAAGTCCTTGCTGGAAGCATGAAATTTTAAGATTTTGGGTATAAACAGCATAATAACATTTGCTTTTAGTGTGAACTTTATCTAAAAGAACAAAAAATATAATCCAGTGCCATTTATTTGCTTCCCATACATTCAAAACACTCAGTCACAAAGGTTTAATTGGAATAGAGCATTAAGGGACTTTACATGAAGGTAAGGTCTCACTTCTTTTGAGAGGCACATAACTTTTTTGTTTTCAAAATAAAACAGGTTATGGCCAGGTCAGTCAGAAATAAACTATATAATATTGAACTTGACTAAGAGAACTTACTGTAGGTTGTACTCCCATATCCGGATCTCATTCCAGAATTTTATGGCTGTCATGGTTATTACATGAAAATCATTACAAGACATATATGATAGTGGTCAGTAACAAATCCATGCCATTAACAGCTTACATAAGCCTACAATTCAGTCAAGAATTCCTTCACATTTTTCAGGATATAAAACCAAGTACGAACTACAGGTGGCTGTGAATGTGATAGTCACATAAATTTTTGAAAGTTCTTTATAGAATTTGCCAAGAAATGTGTTTTACACTGTACTTTCCCAGCACTTTTTTTTTTCAGTCAAACAAGTTCTAACATAGGAGAAGTATTCACTTCTAACTTAGAAACATCACCAGCATTTAAAAAAAATTAATACAAAATCCCTGCATAGGAAGAAGTAAGTGTAAATGTTCTCATCCTTTAAAATAACCAGTTTGCCTATCCACCGATCTGACTACTGGAAATCAAGGCAGAAATAACCAATGTTGTCACCAAATTTGCAATAATTATTTTTATGCAATGAAAAAAATCTTTGGTTTACAAAATACTCAATGTAAAGAATTAGGACACATGTGCTATCTAGGCCTATCATCAAGTGCAGTATTACAGGTTGTGAGTCTCAACATGAAATCATGATTCACTGACCCTCTGAAAACAGTGTGAGGGAAGCAGGCCAAGAAAATCATGCTGTATGGTAAAAGGGACCAATGATGTGCAAAAGTCACAGGTAAAACAGAAAGAACATTTCAGAATGTAAGTAATCTTTATATTAAAAGCTCAAGAAGCAAGAATTTGGGTAGAAAATGCAATTCTGGTGTGCTGGTGAAACACCGACAGAAGCTAACTTCGTTATAGTGAGCACTCTATAAATACTAGGATAGAAACTATTCAGAAATGGTCTCTTTGGCTGAGTCTTTGAAGCAGGACGTTGCTCATTTTTAGAGAAGATGCAATGAGCAGCAGCAATAAGGTGAGTGGGAGGGATTATTCAGGGCACTGAGGTGAGGAGAAGAGCAAACACAGGAGCAGCACAGATACTGAGAATAAATCTTATCTACCGCTCCAAAGAACAGAATTCAAAACTTCATAATCTGCTAGCATGGTGGCATTACTGAGTCTTCAGTTGTGTTTTCTCATATAAATGTTCACATGTGTTTTTAATATGAAACTGAGAAAACAAACCACCCACAATACATTACACCATATTCTTTCTCTTTAAGAAAGCTGTTCAGTTCTTAGAACGTGCTAGAGTGGCAGGAAAACAACATGTCCTGGGGAGAGAAACTAGACTCATTGGGGGACAAAAAAGAAACAGGTCACAACTACTTGAAGTACCATGTGTCCCTGAGAAAGCTTTTTTTTACAGGATTAATTATAAATACATTGTTCATTGTTGAATTTGAAAGTTGCAATATTAAAAAAGGGAGGTTGGGTTGATTCCACTGTACCCACTTTTGTACACACATGTTAGCACTTTGACTTATACAGAAAGAACTACATTGCTCACTTGACTAATTCAAGGGAACAGTGCAACAAACCAGTAAGATATTACCAAATAACAAAGGTTCAGCTGTTTCCTTAATTTTTCCCCGTATTGAATGTTTTTTTTATTTTTTTTTTATTTTTAAACTCAGTATGCAATTCTTTTTTCAGAAAGTAATCCCATTTGCTGCATCTTGATACTGTGCCACTTCTCTTAGCACATACCAGAAAATTAAATCTTGTTGGTGTAACCTGCTGCTTAATTCTCTGAACATCAAACGAGACCTTGATCCTTTATCTTCCTATGACTCGGTCACAGAAGAGGTCACCTCTCTTTATCTTATCATGTTTAGCTCTTCAACTGAATTTTTAAATGGAACATTACAATAAATACTGCTTGGGAAAATTGGCTTTCTATAGCTTGGTATTTTCACTGAACACACAAATAGGCACGATCCTTGCCAATACTCCTTTTTAAAAAAATTTAATTAATTTTATTTCTGTTTTCTCTATAAACAGTCTATTTTTTATCTCTGTTAAGCAAAACTAAAAATATAAGTGTTTCTCATCTCTAAGGCAAACACTTGAAAACATGAAATTACACTCAAATCTTTTCAATTAAGAAAACAAACCCTTGTCATATGCATGACTGGTACTTCTGCTGGCAGGAAGCACGTCCCATCTAAAGCAGGCACTGGCAATCCCAAGGATACAGGCAACCTCCTTATTCAATAAAAATCCCAACTGTTAATTCTTAATAAATGTTGAAGTAGATTCAAGCATCTCATGACTATAATCTACTAAGTCACTGGTGTAAATTCCTTTTACCCAGCTAAGGCAGTGAGATACCTGAAAGGATAAGGGAGGGAACAGCTGTCCTAAAAACCTCCAGTAATTTGGGGCTATGCAAAATAGAGTGTTATTACTTGTCCGATAGCTCAATTCCTGGTTTTCTTTTTCATTCTACTGAGAAAAATCATCACTTTACAAGGAAAATACTAAAGTCTGTAGTGGCAAAACATTGTCCTTCACTAATGGTTAATTTGTTCCACTTATAAGGGCCATCAGTTAATCTGACAGTGCATTTTCAGCTTTCTGTTACTGATTTACACTTACATTTAGGAAACAACAACACTTGTATTCTTGTAACCCAGTATTTGACTCAGAGCAGTTGGGGTCTAAGTACAGCAGGGCAACAACTGTGTTGCACAACTTACAGTGAAATTAGAGTCATCCCTCTTTCAGTACCAAGAGTGTGTTTAAATCAATGCTCAGCTTTGTTAGTCTGGCAACTAAGACTACAGGAAAGACAAGAGAAAACACCATAAACACCTAAGTGTACGTGACAGCTGGAAATGAAAAAAGAAAAAAAAGAAAAAAATATCTTCTAAGTATTTAATAATATATAAACATAGTGTAGTGTAATTTTGAGTTGCTGTTTAAGATCAAGATTATTTAATGAAGCAAAACAGCATAAATGGAAACTAAAGAAAAACCCACCAGAACAGCTGTTAGGAAGCAGAGATGCACCAGCATCGAGGCATAATAAACACCAGCCACAAGCATGATCACAGCTCTCACACTCTTTGATTGAAGACAGGGAAAACCAGCAACACCGTGAGTTATAAATTTTTGTAAATTACCCCATCATTATATGGGATAAAGCTGCTGTAAAGCTGAAGATTAGCACAATTTTTGACAGATGACAAGGTATGAATAAGGCTCATACTTTCGTTAAAAGATGAAATATTTTTCAGGCACATTTTGTGAGAAAGCAGCCCATAAAGAAGACCACAGATTTTATGGCTTGTTCTCTATCAGCGTTACAGAGTTCTGACCTCCGAGAAGCCAATAACAAAACTCTGAGTAATTTCGACAGCCTTGCAGCAGGATTCAGGCATGTACTTATTAGTGTTTCAGTCAGTAAAAACACGGCAGTAGTGTGTTTTGCTTCATACAATTCCACTTCTGTTTCCTCTGCAGCCACTTGCCAGCACTGACAGAGATGACCATTCAGTATTGTCAATTCCCTGGGATGACAGACAAGAAAAAGCAGATGGCTCTGAAGACAGCAGCCGGCTATGTAAGGTATGCAACAGATTACCTGCAGCCTTGACTTGGAAGATTTTTTTTCTTTGACAGAGGCATATCAAAGAAAAAGGCTCTTCTTGGAAAACGTTCCAGAACCTAAGCCCTTTTACTGCTTAAACACAAGGATATCAAAACACTATCTATGACTGTGAATGACTCTGTGCCCCAGCTGTCCCTTTTTGAAAAGTTTTAGGTCTTGGTTTTGTTTGAAAATAGGCAACACCACCAAAATTAAAAATTGTGGTTTTCATCTTTCAACCAAAGACAACTGTTACTGCTTTCAATAAGCAAGCGAATACTTTTGTAACTTTCAGCAACAGATTGATAAAGATAAATCAGCAATACCTTAGAAATTATCGTATCATTAATATTTCCTGGGTTTATGCAGAACACTTTTAGGTTCTCATCTGGGTAAGACGTGCAACGTTAAAATCAAAATAAGTCAATAAGGAGGAAGCTCATCAGGATGAGTCAAGAAGAGGTGACAATTTTCTGTGTCTTGCACAGCTGCAGGGAATTTGGACAGAAGGAGCCCAGATCTCTTACAGCAGAACATCCCCAAGCATCAAGGACCTGTGGTTGGGTGCATCTGCCTGGAGTACGAAAGCAGAGCAGCTCTCCTCAGAAGATGTCTGCACCAGTTGACAATGTTTCAGATGGCAGCTCTACTACTTGCCTGAGAGAAAGAAAAGGGAGGAAAGCTACAAAGACAAAAGTTCTCTGAACACTAGACATGTGTGAAATTTGCCCACATGGAACAAAAGGAGACACACTGCCATGGCTGATTCTGGTCTTCTCTGCTTCAGGTAGAGTAGGGAATCAACCCTTTTTTGTGTTTTAGTAAAAGCTGGTTTCCTCTGCAGCTTCCATGCGGACGGCAACACTTCAATATTCCAAATTATGAATTCCTACTGACCTAGAACCAGTGTAAAATATAATTGTATAATAATGTCAGCTTTACTGTGCTTAATACAATCAAGGGTGCTTCTAGTTGTAAACTGTGATTCTGGAGAATACAGTGTGATTATTTTCTTTTTGCAGTTTTGTAACTGAAGGTTTTTATTTGTATGCATTTAATTTCTCAATGAAAAGGATCAACAGGACAGCAGTGGTCAAAACAACAAGCAGTAATTTTACAGAACTATCATTACAGAGAATATTTCCTGAGAACAGTCAATAGGCAAATGCTCAACATATTTAGCTGGGATAAAAGAACCCACATTAAAGTCCTTGATGCGTTCGGTTCAGATCAGTCACAAAAACCATGACTCACGTTTCGCTAGCATACTTGGTACCTTGGGAAATAAACAGAACCTTGAAATCCATGAGTTTTCTGAAAACTCTGGTTTTGAGGAGCCAATATTTTCTGGGGAAGAAACATTTCACCTGAATGTGACAAGAAACTTTTTGGATATTTACTTCTTACAGAAAGTAACTCTGTAGCAAATTGCAGTAGAAATGTCATGGGAGCATGAAGGAAGCACTAAAATTAGCAACAATGAGATACCAGGAAAAAGAAACCATAGTAAACACTAGTGATCGATATTTTTTCATAAAGTCAAACCTTTCCAGAAAAGTTAAAAGAGTGCATGGCATTTACACCAGAAATTTAGGTAAGTACTGTAAACATCATTAAGCCAGGAATAAAAGCATGCAGAAATATTTTAAGGATGCTTTCTCTAACATGGCTTGAATTAAATTCATAACATATTAATGCCTCAAATGATCACAACAGAATTACTACAGTAAATTTGAATGTGACCTAGGATCTCTCAGTTTTTCTAATTACAAAATGCATTTTCTTTCCTAGGAGATTGCATGCAATACTTCTATTCTAAAATAAATATTATCAGCCATTTACAGTCCCTTAATTCAGATGGGTAAGTAACTGTGACCTTGTTTTCATGGTACACAGATCTTTCACAGAAAGTCCAAAGCAACGAAAGGTGGTCAGACACTTCATTACAAATACTTCTTTCTCCCCTCATGAAGACAGCATAAGAGTAAAGATGGCACTCAGGTACCGTTGTTAATGGTTGTAGGAGAATCTGTACTGAATAGCTGCAGCATGAGGTCCTCCAGAATTACTAAACCATGTTCCTCCTGCTTCTTCTGTTCAACTTGGAAAGGAAAGGAGCATTTCACTGTTTTCACTTTGAAGTTTTTTACTACATTGTCTGTATATACAAGCCTTACTCAGCAACTGGGTTGCACAACACTAAACAGTAGACAAAGACTTCAGATGTAGTGTCTAGCCCGAAGACCTGAAGCCTGATTTACACTTAGATCCCTTAATTTTGTTACTCTTCATCAAGATAAGGAGTCTTTACTGTAAAGGAAAATCAAGCCTTTTTTCCAGTGTGGGATTAAATCTAATAATTGGCTAACAGTTAGAAACAGTGAGCACTTCAGCAGGTATCTCCTTTGGGAGCAAAGGTGCTGGTGGTTCCCCTGGGAGGCTTCTGTCCCATGGTCAGAACCGAGCAGGTGTTCTGCAATGTCCTGGTGGGTGACAGGTACCCTCACACTAATAGAGGCACCGAAATGGCTGGATGACACTTGGCTTTCAACTCTTGGAAGTGTCTCAGAAAAATCATACAAAGAAACAGTGGATGAGAATCATGAGATGCTCTCCAGAAAAGTATGTGATAAAGTGAAAGCACAGTTGCATGAGTAATCTATTTATTCTGGTGCAGTTGGGTGAATTTATTTTTCCTAAGCATCTGTTTTCTGGTTACTATCAGAAACGGGAGACAGCGCTAGACTGAGCTTTTGGTCAGCCCAATACGGCAGCTCTTACATTCTCCTAGAGCTCTGGAAAGCCAATGTACCATACTACTAGTTTTAGTAATCAGAAATCATAATACTGGACTCTGCAGAAATCTTTGAGTGATATAAATAAAACTATTATGAGGGGATATGAGTTAATTATTGGCACCATAGTAAAACCAGTATGCTGCTGCTTTCTCAGTTATTTCTGCAGTAACTTATCCACTTCCTAGCAGTGACAACCTACAGTGATGGACGAGGAAGAAAGACCCGAAATTAAATTGAAAGAAATAATAAATAAGTTACAAAAGTAAGAGAATCTGTACTTGTCCAGTACTATATTGTCTTCATTTCTTCTCCCTTGCCAAATTTCCATTGACAGGAGGAGGTAATTTACAATGTCAAGGAAATCCACATCTGTCTGTGCTGAATTACTGCATTCATATTTCTACTTGTTTGTACCAAACTAAAGTCATAATAAGCTCAGCTATGTAGATGAGTCATACAGGCCATCTTTCATTTAACAAGGCATCTTTAAATACCACTCTTAGTTAACTTGTACTCATTACCATCAGCTAGCAATGTTTGTGCCATACTATCCTAATTGCCAGAAATTTGTGCAAGTAAATCATTAAAAGGTTAAGTTATTTTTCTTGCTAAATATAATGTACTGTATTAATCTGCTTTATTTTGTTATTATGAGTAATGTGATGTCCTATAGTTGTATCAATTTATAATTATGCCAGATCACATGGTAGGGGGGAAACAAGAACAACAAACAACAGACGGATGTAATTTCTGCTTAAATTCTCCACGTAAATTACAAATTCTTGCTAAGTTATTCTGGGCTTTTTCGCAGAGCACAACATCCAGTTGGAACTGCATCAGCAGAGTAAAAATGAAGACACATCTTTGATTTTTTTGAAAAGCAAAGTAACCAAATATCTTTCAAACAATACCCAGCCTGCTTTATACTTCCTTTATTGATCCTTAAGCCTGTTTTTTGATATTACTTCTGAAGATAAATCCTAGAGACAACAGTGAAATGCAGACATTTTGGCAAAAGATGAGACATGCATGAGACAATTTCTTGTGTTGCTGACAATATCACCATGGGATGTTACTTATTTTCCAACATGGACACCTACAGAGGTGATGATACCTTTCTCATGAGTGATGTGCACTAGGCACAGAGCATCCCTTTAGCTCCTCCAAAATGCACTTCAATACATGAGAAGCATCTCTTCCTTGTGCTAGGTACTCTGGAATATTTCATTCCAGTTTAACCCTGCTGAACATCAGAGTACCAGTGGTAAATCCAGAGTCCTTAATACATGCTAAGCTGCAACCTGTCACCTCCCTGAAGCTGAGACACCTTCCAAATAAGAAAGCTGAGCTACCCCTGTAATTTGGAGCTATAAGGAGGAACTACATTACATATGGGTAGTAAACACATTTCTTAGTCATCTTAAACAAGTTAGTGGGAAATAATTGAAAGTTCATCAGTTAGCCAGAAAACCATAACCACTGTATTGCTATCTATGACAACTCTATTGCAGATGCAAATTGATTTAGTTTTGTTCATCACAGTTAAATTGATTCAAAGTGAAATTTCCACTTATTTGTTCTGATAGGTTGCATGCCATTAAAAAAATTGCTTATATGTCTGCTTTTTATGATATTGTACAGCAGGTGACTTCCTAAACACATTTTCATTCATCTTGTCTCTGCCTTGGAAATATATTAACCATTGCTGAGAGTAATACTACTAAATTAGGGAAAAGAATAAAATGTAACTACTTCATCTTAGTTATACAGCTACAGCATAATTTTTCTGGGAAAAAAACCCCACACATATTCCAAAGATTTATCTCTAGAATAGTTTTATGCAACTGGCCTTTATGTCATAATGCACTTTCAAAATGCAGTTGTTGGCAGGAGAGACAGATGTGACAATACACAATATTTTTATCCTGATAACCAGTCATAGAGTTTGTGTGTTCTTTGCATTATCAGAAATCAGCCGTTTAAAATGTTCCAGATCCCACAAAACTAATAAATGGCAAAGAGTCTTTTAGATTACACACTATTAAGATAAGATAGCAAAGATTTTTCTTTGTATTATTTTATGTTTTACATTGTAAAATATTATGGGAAAATGCAATGAAGGAGAAATATAAAAGGCAAACAAAATTTATTTATATTGCAAACATGTGTGGACGATTCATCATTCAGTCTCAGAAAGTCAGCTGTGTTTGAAAGCTGTGGCAGATATCATCATGAAATATCTGTTTCAGAACAATTTTGTGGAAGAATATCTTAGGTCAAGTGGAACTTGCGTATGTGTGGTCGCATCACTTTCTGCTAAATGTGAAAGGAAGTTTACCTTTATTATTAAAACCAGAAAATATACTTTCAGGCAGAACTGGAACTGCTATTTTCAGTTAGATATTAAGCTGAACATGTTAATGAAAATAATATGCAAGTCATGAGACTAAGCAGGACAGTGCTGTCAAGCAAATCATCTAAAGACATCATTTACCTTATGCAACTGATAGTATTGCTCAGCACCTACTCCTCCTTGCTCTTCTGCTGTCCATAGCACCAAGCGCAGAGTCCTTTTTGGGCGAAGTCCTAAAACATAATTTTAAATATATTTTTTAGCACTAAGTATCCATATATTTGAGCATTTCCTGCATTGGTCTCCACCCTCCGATGGATGAAAAGCCTAGGTTTCCATTCAGTCATCTCTACATTCACCAAACTCAACATATTTCAAGTGTGGGTTTTGTTGCTGAGGGGACTTTTTGTTTGTCTGGGGGGAAGGACAGGGTTGCGGGCAGAGCCATCAGGAAGGAGTGGGCTGCTGCGGTGCTGCTACCAGTTGCTTTTGCCACAGTAGCACAAGAGAAGCAAATTTCAGGCACATAATTTAGGTGTCTGAAAACCATAATATAACTGATGGATTTCTGAGACATATGCCATTGTGGTGGTCTGCAGCAAGTAAGGAATGTCCACTTTCAGCAGATCTGAAGTGAATTTTCAAGGCAATCACCATTGCTTTGTCATAGTTAATTTATTAATATTAATTGAAAATGAGCTGCTGTATTTTTATGATAAATGTTTATCCATTTCAGGAACTGAGGGCCTCTTCAATATTGTTTTGCTTTTTATCGAAGAAACGAAAAGCAACAATCTGTACTTTGGAATCTGAAATACAAAGGGCTGCTGAATGTATGCAGAGCTTTTTAAAACAAGGCAAATAGAAGGCCATTCTGTATTTTGCTATGGTAGCTCAGTAAGAAGGATAGGTTCTCAGGTAAATTTTGAAACCATCTCTGCCATGGCAGATCTGAAAAGATAGAAGCTGTTGCCCTTTATTTATTTGATTGATTCTATTCATAAATGAATACATTTGAGACATTAAACCTGAGAGCATGGAAGAGCAAACAGACCAAGAATAAATAGTGTTCTCTGTACAGTGTAATGACAATTATGTTTGAGCAACAATAAAGCCCCGAATACTATTAAAAACAAAACAAACAAAAACAGAAAAGAAAACCCAGTGAGGAGACTATCGCAAGTGATAAAGCATAAATTATCACACAGACTTCCACGCTGGGGAGAAATAATGTCAGTATCACTGTAAAAACATATCTCATTTCCTAGCTGAAATGGATGAAGTTTACAAAAAGACCTGACCTTCATTATTTTCTTTTCTCTCAACACAATGAAAATCAACTGAAGATTTCTTTTTCAAAACTACATGCCAGCAGTCCTCATAACAGAAGGCAGAGTATACAAGGAATATTCAAAATCTGAAGAAAACATGTTGGATTTTCCAATATTTCATAATGAAGTGCAAACAAGTGGTTTAAAGGTGTATTTTTTAAATGTTGATTTGCTGATAGTAAACAGAAAGGTCGTCAAACCTCATTATTTTAAAGACAACCCCCCCCGCACACATCCCAGTGGATTCCCTGCTCTTCTCCTAAATCATGACAGTACAGGATTATCCTCCTTCACTTTTCAAATCAGCCAGATGGCCAGTGAGGTAAAATTAAGATAATAAAATAGCAATTGGGTTGAAGTTGGATTTTTGACCCAAAATAGCCACAAATGTGTCTGTGGTGTTGTTAGAAGAGGTGGCTCTAGAGAAGAAAAGGTGCTGGTTGTCAAGCGTGGAGCAGCTGGTCCTGTGGCATGGTCCCAAGGGCACTGCAGCTTGAGCAGAAAATAGAGGTGTGTTTGCTGTATTGCAAAGCATAATGCACTGAGTCTCCAGCCCACCACACCAGCACCGTGAAAGCAACTTTGGCAGGAGATGCTTGTGACATAGGACCAGCCTCCTCCCAGGCAAAAATCAAGATGATTTGGTATGTCACCGCTGACCAAAAGGGGACTTGTGTTTGTGATTGAGGACATCATGTTCGGCTCCAATGGGCTGTAAGCCTGACTGATCTCTCCTACTCTGCAGGAGCTTGAAAAAAATCTCAGCTCACTTGTGGGGAAGAAATTTGAGATACATATGGCCCCCTCCTAGCCTGTCATTGCATCTGCCTGTTAAAGCTGGGGAAAGAAAAAAGCCCTGTGGAGCTTTGGTCTTTCCAGTCTTGGAGGTGGTGTATCAGCTCTTCAGTCTCACAGATTTCACAGGATCACGGAATCACAGAATGTTAGGGATTGGAAGGGACCTCAAAAGATCATCTAGTCCAATCCCCCTGCCAGAGCAGGAACACCTAGGTGAGGTTACACAGGAATGTGTTCAGGCGGGTTTTGAATGTCTCCAGAGGAGGAGACTCCACAACCCCCCTGGGCAGCCCGTTCCAGTGTTCTGTCAACCTCACTGAGAAGAAGTTTCTTCTCACATTTAAGTGGAACCTCCTGTGTTCCAGTTTGTACCCATTGCCCCTTGTCCTAACATTGGTTGGCACCGAGAAGAGCCTGGCTCCATCCTCGTGACACTCACCCTTTACATATTTGTAAACATTGATGAGGTCACCCCTCAGTCTCCTCTTCTCCAAGCTAAAGAGACCCAGCTCCCTCAGCCTTTCCTCATAAGGCTCCACTCCCTTAATCATCTTCGTTGCCCTGCGCTAGACTGTCTCCAGCAGTTCCCTCTCCTCCTGGAACTGAGGGGCCCAGAACTGGACACAATATTCCAGGTGTGGTCTCACCAGGGCAGAGTAGAGGAGAAGGAGAATCTTGACTTACTAACTACCCCGCTTCTAATACACCCCAGGATGCCATTGGCCTTCCTGGCCACAAGGGCACAGTGCTGGCTCACGGTCATCCTGATGTCCACCAGGACCCCCAGGTCCTTTTCCCTTACACTGCTAACAGGTCATTCGCCAACTTATACTGGAACCTGGGGTTGTTCTTGCCCAGATGCAAGACTCTACACTTGCCCTTGTTATGTTTCATTAATTTTTTCCCCAGCCAACTCTCCAGCCTGTCTAGGTCTCGCTGGATGGCAGCACAGCCTTCTGGCGTGTCAGCCACTCCTCCCAGCTTGGTGTCATCAGCAAACTTGCTGACAGTGCACTCTAGTCCCTCATCCAAGTCATTGATGTATATATTGAATAGTACTGGTCCCAGTACCGACCCGTGACTCCACTAGTGACTCCACTAGATATAGGTCTCCAACTGGACTCTGACGCATTGACCATGACTCTCTGGCTTCTTTCCTTCAGCCAGTTCGCAGTCCACCTCACTACCCAATCGTCCAGTCCACACTTGCTCAGTTTAGCAGAAAGGATGCTGTGGGAGACTGTGTCAAATGCTTTACTGAAATCAAGATAGACCACATCCACCACTCTGCCATCATCCATCCACCTCGTTACGTCCTCATAAAAGTCAATGAGGTTGGTCAAGCACAACTTCCCCTTGGTGAAGCCATGTTGACTGCCCCTAATGATCCTCTTATCCTTGATATGCCTTGAGATGGCACCAAGGATTCCATCGCCTTTCCAGGGATGGAGGTGAGGCTGACTGATCTATAGTTACCTGGGTCTTCCTTCTTGTCCTTTTGGAAGACTAGACTGACATCTGCTTTCCTCCAGTCCTCCGGCACTTCTCCCATTTCCCACAGCTTACCAAAGATGACGGAGAGTGTCCTAGCAATGACCTCAGCCAGCTCCCTCAGCACTCACAGGTGCATCCCATCAGGACCCATGGATTTATGGATGTCCGGATTGCCTAACTGGTCCCTAACCCAGTCCTCATCAACCGTGGCAAACTCCTCCATTTTCCTGACTTCCTCTGGGGCCTCAGGGGTACGGGGCTCCTCAGGACAGCCTCTGACACTATAAACAGAGACAAAGAAGGTATTCAGTAACTCTGCCTTCTCTGTATCTTCTGCCACCAGGGCACCTACCTCATTTATCAGTGGGCCTACATTGCCTCTAGTGTTAGTTTTATCTGCCATGTATTTGAAGAAGCTCTTTCTGCTGTCCTTGACCCCCTTCACAAGATTTAATTCTAAGGAGCCCTTAGCTTTCCTAGCCGCCTCCCTACATCCTCTGACAACAGCCTTATTTCTGCCAGCAGATTCACTTGTGAGTTCTACTGAAAGCAAATGGCAAGTTAAAAAAAAAAAATCTAAGATATGGAGGCAGTTATTTTAAATACCAAACAGAGTCTACAGAGGAAAATTTAATCTCCTCATTATCTTAATCTGAAAGAACAAAGTATTTATCTAACTGTTATTAAAAACACAGCTATTCTGACCAAAGCACATGAGGCAAATCCAATATTTACAAGTAAAATTGCTAAGAATATTCTCAATGCACGTTTTTATTAAAAAATATGAAGGACCGTATTTAAGTCACCTTTTTTTTTAAATGAAGTTTAACTATTTTGGCTTACTTCTTACAAACTACTCGTTCCTAAGGAAGGTATCATCACGGCTGAAATACGTATTGAAAAGGCATGATAAAACAGCACTTGGACAAGAAAACTATGTTCTGTGATGGGTGTACCATGTAGAGAGGTAGGTAGCAAATTTTTAAGTTAAGGAAAACTGTTTTACAAATAGAATAGTGCTTCTTGCATTTTGATCTATATAAATGACAATCTAAAAAGTCATAAATTACATAGTCAAAAAAAAAAAAAAAGAAAACAACGAAGAGGATATCAGAAGAAAAAAAGACCATAAAGTTGCCCAGAAAATTTAAATAGAACATTTTGACAAAGAGGATTTTGGGCAGGTTATAATGGCATTCAGTGATGCATCAGTGCAGGGATCCTACTGTGCCCTTCTGGGTCACCTGGTCACAGATTGGGCAACAGGACATTTTTCTGAAATTTCCAGAATCTCAGCAGAAGTTTTATTTGCTGGTTTAATTAAACTGCTGGGCTTCGTGGCTAGTTACATATTTTAGGTCTCATTGCATTTTCATTATCCTGCCTATTTTTTATATCACTGATATTTTTAGTTTTAATATTCCCTATTCTGGTCTAGACCTCAAGTGAACTATCAAATAAGGTTACTTTCACTAAGACACACTAACTTTTTAAGCCCTTTCACTTTTGACTAATAGACTATACACAGTTTACCTGTTGCAGCCTTCTTTTCCATAGTATGTCCAGAGTAAGAGCCCGCACTTACTCTGCAGTTTTGGTCTTTGCTAGAGGTCTCAGTAAGCTAAGGTCCCAATAAAGTGTGTATTCCTAACATTTGCTACCCAATTATGTTGCTTTTCTGGCAGGGTTTTGATAGATTTTGAAATAGAGGACAGGAATATTCCCAAGTATTTCAGACACTATTACATAGTTCATGTATTCTGTACCCTGGGCAAGCCCTGCTGTAGAGGAAAAGCCTTATCCCTGCTTCTCTGGCTAATTTCAAAGAACATACATGTAGCAATAAACTGCATTTTATAGGATCACAGTAATAACGCAATTAATCAAGGATGTCCAGACTTTTTCCTCTGAAGACAAAGAAGTCTCCATTCTAAACCAGCAGGATTTTAGCTTTCATTTTGTTATTAGAAATAAAATCCTCTATGATTCAGACAACTAATCTCACTATTTGTTCAGAAAAGTGTCTGTCTAGTTAGATGTTTATTTAGGAAGAAATGTTTTTTATTTGAGTGAAAATGATTTAACAGTGAAAATCTAAGGCTATTAAAGTTATAAGCTTCAAAAAGTAAGACAAAGCGCACCTCAAAAGACATTTTAGTATTACATAAACCCTGACTATGATTTATTTCTAATTCTCTAGTGAAGTTCAAATTAGACATGGGAAAGTGCTTTTTCTTGGGAAATTGCCTTTGTTTTCTTCTTAAAATAGTCTAACAAAATGCAATCTGCTTGATTGTTCTCTGGTGATAGAGGTTCTATGTGCAGCACTGAGGATCAAGTGCTTGCACAGGATAGTGCTGGGAAGCAAGTTAACCTCTGAGTCCTGAAGGTCTGGAGTAAAGAGAAATGAGGTCTCCTGGAGAAGAGATGTGGCATCGCAGGAAGAAGAAAACAGGCAGGTCAGGGACTGGAGAGTGTGAAATGAAAGCGGAGACAGGAGCCACACTGGACACTGCAGCTTAATCTCACCCGAGGCTGGCAGCATGCTCAGGGCCACGTTTTGGGGGAGTAAAAGGACTGGACTGCCACAGCCACAGAGTGGGGGCAGCTTTTCGGTCAGGTCCCTGCAAAGTGGGCACAGGGACTCAGCAAGCTGGCGGTGAGCCAGGCTGGGGCAGGACTGGGGCCTGCAGAGCTCTGGCAGCCAGCAAGATGAGTTCAGGGCAGCGAGACACTGAGATTAAGCCAACCAATTTTTTTTTTTCCTGTTT
Organism: Streptopelia decaocto; assembly: GCF_964273445.1. Lineage (NCBI taxonomy): Eukaryota > Metazoa > Chordata > Aves > Columbiformes > Columbidae > Streptopelia > Streptopelia decaocto. The sequence goes on from NC_138655.1 coordinate 24,264,980, forward strand.
TTAGGGAGGCGGATGAGTTTATGACGGAATAGGAAGGGCAGATTTACTGAAGAGTGGAAGTGGGAAACATTAGAGGTTTTAGATAGATTTATTTTAGGAAAGGTACATTTATTTCAAGAACGTGATTGAATATCCAAGACAAAACATGAAGGAAGGAGCTGGGTATACAAGGCGGCAGGGGAAAGCCGTGAATGATTTGCAATACTAGTAACTAAAACTAACACAGATTAAGCCTTTTGACTGGAGAGATGGCGGGGAGAAGAGGGAAGCCAAGCCCAGAGTCCGGTGTGATGGGCTGCGAGGGAGCCAGGCAGCAGTGCTGTCAGAGCCAGGGTTTCTCTGGGAACACCTCCTTGTCACCCAGCAGCACCGCCCAGGGATGGTCAGATGAGAAGCGCTGACAAACATGCCCTTCTGCATACGGGGTTTTAAACACAGAACTGGTTAGTGTAGAGTGATGAAGTCAATATAAATCATGTCCTCCAAAAAAATAAAAAGGAAACCCACTACGTGCCTGGGTAAAACAGCAAAGGCCCCATTCAGCAGATCACTCCTCCACCCCCTGCCCTGATCCTGTCGGCATGTTCTCCAAGTCCAACAAAAGGAAGAGGACACCGACCACCTCTAAAACACACCATATTCCTCCTTAGGAAAACCTTCTTCCTTAAAGTTATTTTGAGATCTCACTGAGTTGTGGAGCAGAAAAGGCAATGCAGGGACCCTCACTCTCTGGTATCATGAGCATCAACAATGGTTTGACCTTCACATTTTGCCTCTGCTGCCCTGCTCTTTGGATCAGAAAAAAACCCAAATCTGTTAGACCTTGTCCTCAGAGCTGGTGAGTCAAAAAATGCATCAGCCATACGTGCCTCCCCATACTGAAAACATATACCTTAAAAAAAATGACAGTAAGGACAAGATGCCCCTGACTTCATCTAGGAAGCATTTCAGCATCTCACTATGTCAGCCACGTTACAGATTTCAAAAAAAATCACAATAGCCTCTGTCACTAGGTTTTAAAGATTTTTATAGATTAAAAAAAGCACACATTTTATCTTGAATTTCCTGAGTAAATTAAAGCTTGCAGAGAAGCAGCAGTCCACAGAATAAGAAGTAACATGGAGGGCTGCATGCCTAAATTTATCGCCAGATTAACAACTCTGTATGTCTGCAGTCACCCCTCTGCTATGCCAATCCAGTATGGAAATTGAAGATCTAAGTATTTGCCAAATATGCATTCAGCCATATGTTGAAATGAAAGAATAAATGCAGTTGCAATGTAACAGCATATGCAAGAATTTCATACCAAGTAGATAATAGATTTTTAAAAGGTGAAGGTCAGAATAAAATATGCAATTCTGGGGAAGCGGAAAGGATGTAAGAACAGGGAGTTAATATCTGGCATATATAATTTAAAAAACAAACCAGACAAACAAACAAAAACCAACCCCAAACCTACAGTAAAAGCAGTCATTTAACCATGTTTCACAACACATCTCCTAGACAGCAAACAATTACACCACCGCAGCTACAGGAAATTCAGAAAAACATTTAACAAAATTTTTGGTAAGTTGGTTAAAATTGCAGTTATGTGACTTCAATTAAACTAGCAAAAAATGAATTACTCCAGTGATCATTTTTTTTAATAATAAAACATATTTCTAGTCCTCATATATAGCCAGTGAATTTGGACTTGAGAAATGTAACTTCATACAATGACTATAGTGAACTAAGTAAAAATGTCTTATGGTTTTCTAGTCACATTAGTCATGGGTGTAATTCAGATGAGAGTTACAGTTTCAATTTTAAATAGGTTGTTAGGGGAAAAGAACTGTCTAATCAACTCCTTATGAGTTACATAAAATGTAATTTGGGTAGTACCTTTAAATTCTTACGTGTATTGCTTTAAAAACATTTCTGTAGTTTTCTGAGCCTTTATCCTACAGAACAGAGATTTGGTGGTAACAGATCCATGTCTACATCTGTAGGAAGTTGACTCATGAAATCCCATTTCCCCATAATGCTGGCAAAGAAGGGGGAGTATGCATAGCACCTGTCACTATACCTTTCTCCCATTCTCATGTGCATACAGATCACTGTCTAGGAATGTAGGAAAGCCATGTAAAAGGTGTGATGGCCAGGATTAGACTTTGTCAACAACCTTCCTTCATCAGGCTGCTCTAGCAGCAACAGCATCAGGCGTCCTGCCCTGGGTGCCGACAAGGAAAATGTGCCCTCTACACCTACTTGAGTCCTGGTATTTGCTGGCTCTGGCAGCTGCCCATAGCAAATATTTTTTTACATGGAAGAACCAGGATTCCCAGAAGCACTTGGAGGCACAGTCCGCACAGGACACTCCCTGATCTCGTGTGGCACGCAGACGTGACTGAACATGAGCTCAGTGCATGAGACAACAGCAAAAGTGGGGAAATGTTCACTCTGTAGCACAATACGTCACTATAGTGGTCTTACGAGTGCAGCCTTTCCTGAAGTCTATACCAACTACTTCAACACAGGGAGGAGTTCAGATTGCAATAACTGGCAATGCCTTACACTGCTGCACTTCAAGCAATTGAAGGGAAAGAGGATGAGTTTGTGATTTTGCAAATTCACAGCACAACCATAGGACTTCTAATGAAGATGCACCCTGTAAACAGAGACCGGGTAGGAGCTGGTGAACACTTGTGCACCTCTGGGCTTGGCAGGGCACCAACACCTGAATAGGGATGGAGCAAGCGAGACCCAAACACAGGCACGGAAAGGTAGAAAACACATTTTTTAACAAGGAGAGAGAGCTTGTGGATAAATGTTACTGACAGAAACCCAGTATTTGAACAACAGACCTGTTGACTATTTGATTCTTCCTGTGCTAGCAGAGATGAGACTCTGAAAATAAACTAGACTGTAGTGTCAACTAGCAGATCCCTTCAGCTTCTCTTCTCAATATGAAGAAAAAAATGGCTCCAGCTGTTTTAATTAAAAAGAGTCACAACAGTTATCAAGTCTGAAGTTTCTTAGAAGAAAGCAGTGAAATTCATCTGTCAAAATCAACTGCATCTCTAGCTCCAGTGGGCTCTCTGCTGTACTTAGGAGGCATAAAATATTATGCTTAGAAAGATGACACAGCCATGTGACCACCTATTAAAGACCCTTCTCTGTTATTGTATTTATTCAACTCCCTCAAACTCCCTTTAAAGATAAAAGTCCCAGGATGTAGCGCTGGAGCAGGAGGTGGCTTTGGCAGGGCTCTCCTGGGGTGGGAGCAGGACAGAGTGCCAGGGGCCTAGGTCAGGAAATGCCCCTCAGCCAAGCAATGCAGGAACACTGCTGGATTAAGGGGCAAAGAGGCAGCACTGGCTAAAGCTCTGAAATCACCAAAACACACTACCTGCTTCTCGTTCAAATACGCAAGTATTAGTTCTGAGCAAGACCACCATGGTGGCAGCAGGAGGATTGAAATGGTGGAAATACCTCCTTCACACAAAGTGCAACCAACATCCAGACCAGGATCAGGTCCCACAGGCTGGCTGCCCAACATGTACAACAAGCTAAGGGCAAAATATGGCACCAAAATAAATTTGGGCTAATTTTATGGGTGGGGTTTTTTTGTTTGGTTGGTTGGTTTTTTGTTAATAAGTAGCTGCTTAACTCGTCTTTTATCTCACCTGGACAGGCAGCTTCTTTTGTAAAACTCATGTGACACTGGGACAAGAAAAACTGTGTTTCAAATGACGCCAGAGCATTAAACAAGCTAACATGAAAATGCTGAGGGAAATGGCATTGGCCATCTCTAGAGACACCTTTTTTGCACACAAACTAACAAATGTAATATTGGAGAAATGTACAAGCATCCTGAAAACAAACTGGGTTTGAGGTTTCTAGACTGTAATTTGCATGACAGCTGTTGTTCCGTTAATTTGCTTGAGTGCTGCCTCTACCACAGCTTCCCAATGCCCTCACGCCACAGCACAGCTCATCCATCACCCCATGGATTCCCTTGGCTTAAAGCAAAGAACCCCTTAACCCTACTCCAAAGCTATACATGTGCTGATTAACCAGGTCTTCATCATCATTAGGAAAGGATCTATCAAATTTAGTTAAAATCAATCAAAAGGTTAAAAACTGGGGAGGCTGGGGAAGGCAGCAGCTGCCAGACACAGCTGCAGGCAACCTGCACATTTGCACAAGCTCAGTGCCCCTGACACCCTGCCTGCAGTTAGGAAGGGTAACTTCTTAACATCAGAAATCCTCACCTAATCACAGCAGCCCCGGCTCCACTGAAGGAAAGGGAGTTTATCAGTTCAAACCAGCTTAGGAAATACCTCTGAAGACATCTTTATTCCCAGAGGCGGGGGGGGCAGGGAGAGGGAGAGGAGAGGAGAGGAGAGGAGAGGAGAGGAGAGGAGAGGAGAGGAGAGGAGAGGATTCAGTTTTCTGCACAGGATGGCTGTGGAAAAGCCACTTGGAGCAAGACTCATCTTGTTGAAATGTAACCATCTAAAAGTCAGCGTTTGCTCAGAATTTTCTGCCTGCGCTTCCTCCCCAGAGAAGGTGGGGAGGGAATGGCACTGCCAGCCAGTGCCCCCTTCCTGTCACCCCGGTGTGGAAGTCGGGCAGAGAGACATGACAGGTATCGAAAGTGAAGTATTCAGACAACCTTGAAACTATCCACTTTTTCGATCTTGTACTTCCCAGGTCTAACTGAATCATTACAGCTCCAAACAGTGTTTTAAAACTACGCTAGTTCACAATCTGGCCCTATGTTTTTAAGGTACTACTCTTTTGAAACATATACATGGGATTTTACATGAATGAAATGTTTTTATCCCACTCTCCAGTGATGTAACACCAAATTATTTCAGTTCAGTCTGGCCTTCACGTGAAGTCAAAAAATGAAACAAAAAAACCAAACCCTACCAGAAGTCTGAAGTTTTGAAGATTGTGTTAGACTACTTCAGCTACTGTTACGTGTCCTTGTAGGGAACATATAACTATTATGGTGTCTGAAAATCTAGAAAAACACTAGAAAGAAAAAAAAGAAGCTGCTAGTACAGAAACTGCCAGCTCAATTAAAAAAAAAAAAAAAGCTACCTCTGGAGATTCAGGAAATGTAAATGCTAACACATTAAGTAACTGATTTACTTAGAAATAAAAGCAAAAACTGCTGAAAAAAAAAATGAAGCAAGGAAACACACTGCACTGCTTGAAAGAAGATATAACCATCTTAAACTATCATTTCAATGATTTTTCAATGAATTTAATGCATTTGGTCCTAAGCCAATAGCCATTAAATGGTTTGGGAAGGAGGTTATATTGAAAGTACGGAATGGTATTTAAACTATAATAATTCTTCAAGTACTACATGGAATTATCAAAATGCTAATTAACAGGCATAAATTGTATCCACCAGCCATGTCCAAGGGTCACAGTGATATTATGATGAAGTGCTGTTAGATCATCACTGAAAAAAAAAACCTGCTTGAATAGTGTAATAATATCTTGCTTTCATGGAATCAGTGGGCCATGGCAGAAGGAGCAGCAGTGTTTATCACTACACGATACAAACTTCATATTCCAGAATTCATATTTCAGAATACTCACTTCAGCTGGAAGATCATATCACAACAGCTGTAAGATTAGTTATACTCTAGTAAACGCAGACAAAGTTGCATGATGAACCATGGCTTTAAGACTCCAAGTACACAGTAAAAAAATTCTGCATATGCATACAGATAAGCCAGTTAGAGATGGCTTATCCCCCGTCAAACGTATTTGGTGGACTAGTCTGATACTAAATTTATCAGGGACCAAAAGGATATTAAACCACGTCTCCACAGTTCAAAATACAATGGTCACTCAAAACACATCTATGGAGTTGATTTTAAACAAAACTCATTAATTCAATTCTCACACAATTTGCACACCTGTTACTTTGCTGTCCTTTTTGTCAGATTTTACGTGCATCAGAAGATATAAAATCCACATTAACCAACTTGCTATGAATACAGTGTATGAAAGGCCCTATCCCCCATGGTTATCTACAGGTTAGATGTGATGACCCAGAAGTCCTCCCTCAGCCTGCAGAACACTGGTGCAACAAGAAGAGCTGAACACAATAGCTGGCCAGAACAGAGGGCATCAGCAAAGGCTCCGGCATTTCCCAGCTGACAAAACAGCATTTCACCACAGGCTGTACAGCAAACACACAGGCTACTACCAGAGGAAATCAAATATTTGAACAAGCAGAGAGTGGTGTGTTTCAGTCATGCAAGAAGGAAAACTCAGTGAATAAGAATTATACAATGCCACCATGAACTTGCTCTTAAGAGACAAAAATCAGTTTATTCTGAATGGAATAGAGTCAACAAACACAGAAGCCTCCTTTTTTTTTTTTATTTATTTAACTGTAGCTGAAGGGAGCACAGACAATTTTCCAAGAGTCATAACAGAAAGATTAAAAACACTAAGGAAACAAATATGCCTGGGTTATTGTGTAGAAAATTCCTTTTCATTTTACTTTTAAAAGAGCAAAAATTAAACCATATGCACTTTGTTTTCAGTCACAGACTGATATTCCAGTTATTCTGAGGCTGGAAAAATGAGAGATAAGAGGTTTAAATAATGCAAAATAAAGGAAAAGGAATTCACACAGATGTCTGGTGTTCTCCAGTGCAGTATGAAAGTGGCTAATCATATAACAGAGCTTGTCTACAAAGAGCTCTTCAAGAAACACTGAGATTGTTCAAGTGCACAAATCCTTCTGTTTATTATTTAAGCTCTGCCAGAGCTTAGAGCAGAAGCAGCAGCTGACTTCAGTTTTTACAGAATATATGGGTGCTTTCCCTGTGACCACAGGTTACAGTTCTGGAAAAAGGGAATGACAAGGTACAATAGATTCCATCTGATGAAGGGGGAAACGCATCCTTGCATATCAGCTTTGCACTCTAAGAAGTCTGTTTTGAACTGGTTTTGAGTAGTATAGTGACAAAAGCCCATATGGAAGTAAAATCAGAAAAAAACATTAGATCAAGCAATAAGACTATAATTTGCAGTTTGCAGACCAGAAAACACGCTAGGCCACATCAGACTGGGAACCGCAGGACATCAGGCCAAACTCTGAGAGGCTGGGTGCCTGGAGGACACAGGCGGATGACTGCAACCATAGCTCCCTCTTGCACATACACCGTCCCTATCTCATCTTACCTTGTGGATCTTCTCTCCCACCAGACAAACCCAATGTAGGGATACATAGACCATGCCTTTCGACAGCACCATGCTGTCTGCAGCCCACTTCTACCCACAAATCAGGCCAAGTTTATGAGTGGAAGAAACTGGCCTTTCAGATCCCACACAGGTGGCTGTGCAAATCAGGAGGCAGTAGCCTGAGCAAGTCCATAGCACCACTGGAACAGATATATCCAAGCTAGAACCTGTGTTTTCCTCTTTCCCTCCTTCTTTATTTACATTTAGCATTGATGTCATGGGGATTTAGTTCAACTCGTATTTCTACCGAGCAGAAACTCTGGAGGAGGGAGACCAGCAAGTTCAGGGTTGACAGCATGTGTGCTGGAATATCAGTTTCAGAAGAGTCCAGCTGATTGACAGGCCAAATTCCAGAACCTGGTCACCTTATCACCCTGCTGATTACAAAGAATTATTTGAAGAAATGACCCCTGGAAACAGAACGCTGCTGAACCTATTGTAGCAGAATACTACAGTGTGCAAGGCCTCGGTGACAAATGTTGCTTGATGAGACATATGAGCCCACAGCATTTGACAGGTCACCATGGCTAAGCCAAACTTGACGGAAGTGTATCTTTGTAGTGATGAGACTCAAGCTCATGCTTCCTGTCTCCTGGATTTCCTTTGCCAGGCTGCTAGAATGTCAGCTGTCACAGTCCAAAGCAGAGCCCAAGTACACAACAGCATAAAAGCAGCCTAATCAGGAAATCAGCCCTCAAATGCAAAGCTGAGAACACATCAGTTTGATGGCACAGATTTATCTACATAAAGCCTTTGACAAGGTTCCCCACAACATCCTTTTCTCTAAATTGGAAAGGTACGGATTTGATCGGTGGACTGTTTGGTGGATGAGGAACTGGCTGGATGGTCACAGCCAGAGAGTAGTGGTCAATGGCACAATGTCTGGATGGACACCAGTGACAAGTGATGCCCCTCAGGGGTCTATATTGGGACCAGTACTATCTAATGTCTTCATCAATGCCACAAAAATGACCAGGGGGATGTGATACCTCTTCTATGAGGACAGGCTGAGAGAGTTGGGGTTGTTCAGCCTGGAGAAGAGAAGGCTCCAGGGAGACCTTATTGCAGCCTTTCAGTACTTAAAAAGGGCCTATAAGACAGATGGGGACAGACTTTTTAGCAGGACCTGTTACGACAGGACAAGCAGTAATGGTTTTAAACCATTAAAGTGGGGAGATTAAACTTTTGTGATGAGGGTCATGAGACACTGCAAGAGGTTGCTTGGAGAGGTTGTGGATTCCCCATCCCTGGAGACATTCAAGGTCAGGCTGGACGGGGCTCTGAGCAACCTGATCTAGTTGACGATGTCCATGTTCATTGCAGGGAGGTTGGACTAGATGAGCTCTGAAGGTCCCTTCCGACTCAAACCATTCTATGATTCTATAAATATCAGAAGGCTATCTGTGACTTCATGAAGCTTCATCTTCATTAACAGTGAGAAACTCATTAAGGCAAAATGAAAAGGAGTAACTTCCTCTTAAGGTACCTAGACATTATATCTTATGCTGATGATAGTGACCATGCAGGCTCAAGGCACTTTCTAGAACACTGACTGATGTGTTGCTTTTAGTTGACATCCGTGATTAAAGGAGGAGTTTAACAGACAAACTTGCAAAATACTTATACTAAGTATGAATATTTGTGCTCAGAGGAATGGATAAAATAGAAAATCCAGTTTAGACAACATACAAAATGTCCTGGAAAGGTAATGCATTAAAAATATTTTAAAATTAAATATTTACCCAGATCTTTAATGAGTGATAATGCTTCCCATGATATAAATGCTCCACCACCGTCATCCATAGCTCCCTGCCCAACGTCCCAGCTGTCCAGATGTCCGCTAACCAATACAATCTGGAAAAGCAATTACGAGAAAACATATCTACATGAAAACACTGAATCAGAAAAGCCAGTCCAGCATTTAAGCATTTTTATGATTTTATCATAAATTTGGCTTTTTAGTTTAGAACAGGAGGAAGGAAAGATTTCAAATAAAACCACTAAAAACATTGTTTTCTAGTCACTGAATATAAATCTGGAATCACTGTATGCATCCTATTGCTTCAAACCACTGCCTAAATCAAAGTAGATATGCTGTGAGAAATGCTTAAATTAAAGGTTTTGTCTTGTGCATTAACAAAGTGCATACCTTTCAGAGATACGGGACCTCTACACTGCAGGATGGTGAAAATTTCTTTCATATTCCAGCCCTTAGGCAGGAAATTTCATTAACCCTATTTTTGGGTGCATAAGGAAGAAATATGAACTTAGACTGAATTGTGCCCAGACAGAGCTTACTGTTTTATTATATATCTATGATGCTTGTCACAGAGGACCTCTAATTTATTACTGGATCCCCTATGTGCTACTACAATGACAAGGTATTTTATAGTTCCATTAGTCGTAAGGATATTTTAAATTAAAAACTACATGGTAGCAAGTCCCAGATGGGTTTTCGGCAAAGAAAGTTTTGTGGCTACAGCATAGTAGTAGATGTATCTCCAGAATCACCCACTTGCAGATCTCAACTCCTCCAAAGTCGACAAACAGCATCAGACCAATACCAGAAGTGAAACGGTTCCCTAACTGGACCTGAAAATGGAGGGCTGATGGATGTGTAATTGCAATGGAGAGGTCCAGGAGGGACAAGAAGTCTTGAGCTGAGCAGGCAGTGTGGTAACATCATGCAATAGGACAAAAACAAGAGCCACTGCGGTGTCCCAGGACTCTTTGAAGAACTGGTACCCAGTAAAGAGTGCCCTTGGGATAGGGTGGAAGTGGAAACATCCAACTCAACACTAAGGAAAAACTGAAGGAGGCCCTGGAGCATCTGTCCGTGTCCTGCCCAGCACTGGCCATACATGAAGGGATGCTTGCAGCTCCCCAGTTGGCTGACATCAATGAGCTCTCAGAGTTGAGGGCTCTAGAAGAAGGTGAAAAATACTTATTCCTCCTGCCTCCGCCTCCTCCTCTTCCTCCCTAAGGGATGAGGATCTCCTGGGATATCATCTCAGCTTCATACATCACAGGACAACTGCTCCAGCACTGATAATGAGAACATAATGAGCTCTTCCTAGGGTGAGAGCCTATGGCAGAGGCCCTATGCTATCAAGTGTGCAGCTAACATTGCAAGGAACTAACCTGGGGTACAACCATGTAAACCTCTATTTTCCCCTTCACATGAGAAAAATCTTAGTAAGTTTTCACTATTAAAAATAATGAACAAATAGATCATGGCAATGGAGTGTAGCAAATATGAACTGAGGTAGCACAACTAAAAGGTCCCTTTGCATTAAACAAGGGCCATGACAAACTACTAGTCATAAATATTGTATTGCCATAAAACTCTTTAAATTTAGAAAATACACCATGAAATGTTTATAAATGTGTGTGTTATAAAATTCAAGAGGTGTCATGCTTTAGAAGCTGGAAAAGCTTGAGATCAAAACCTGAAGAGCAGTTTACGCTTTCCTTCTCAGATGTTTCAACTCTCTCTTCTGCTTTCCCAGCCTTAAATAAACATGTGCTTGCTTTCCAGCACAGACTGATTTTCTTGGTAGTGGACAACCATGCTGCAGCCTTTATTCCAAAACTTCCCCTCTTTCAAAAGCACTTAAATTTGGATGGTAGGCCCCTCTGGAAGTGCCTTAGATTTACTCAGGAGGTACACCTGCAATTTAATGTCATGATCTCTGCAGGACTAGCATGAAAGTCTGCAAACAGCATGTTTTCCAAGGATGGTGCCCTGCAGTAGAACTACTTAATCTGTGGCAGCCCTCTGCTACAATAGCAACATAGCTTGAAACCAGAGAATCTAAGAAAAGCCATACCAGCTTTGAAGGTAGAAATCTTTCTGAAGTGCGAGCAGAAAAGGAGTGTTCGCTGCAGTACTCATTGCTCTGTTTTCTTATAAGGGAGGAGGGCAATGCATGAATGAACTCCGCTTTGGGAGCCTGGGATGCACATGCAGCCCCACTGTAACCTGCCCATGGAGGACGGAGCTCCAACACCACCATGCTTTGCAGCTGACTGATGCAGACTCAGTACTGTCTGCTCAATAAGGAATTTGCAAATAATAATAATTAAAAAAAAAGGGAACAGAAAAGGCTCGGAGGGAAAGCACAACTCTCTGCAGTATAAAGAACGTCTGTTCCGCAATTTCAAAATCACCATGTGGTTTGTTTGTTCTTAATGCAAAAATTGGTTTTAAGAAGAGAACTATTCCCTCTTCTGGAAAACAGAGCTTCAAGCTGAAGTGAATTATTTAGAACAAGTCTGTAAACTCATTGAAGGAAAACCAAGTTTACAACAGAAGCAACGCCTTGTCTTTACCAGTGAAAGAAGACCTCACTAATGCTATTCCCTGGCAGCAACCTCAACATGAGTGTCTGAGAGGGAATTACTCCTCATTTCTGTGAAACAACACATATTGCAACATCAGGAAATTCTGAATCAGAAGAAGGTGGTGTAATCCCATTTGGGGTTACAGACTCCAATCACAAAGCATCTTTATCAACTCCAGATCATGACACCAAAACAAGATCAAGGTTCAAGTGGATTGAGAAAGTCAGATAATTTTATGGATGAACTTTTACTTAAATTTACTCAAGCCGATGCCAAGAGCAATTACATAAATAAAACCAATGTACTTTTATGTGAAAGTTTTTTCAGAACAGTTGTTTTTTTAAACTATCATTTTGTAGCAGCTGCTACAATGAAAGTTTCAGTGATCCTGCTGATAGCTAGCCATAGACATTCTTAAAATAAGACACAGCGATAAAATAACAAAACCCCATGTTTATCTTGGTCTTTAAGGAGATATATGTGTCTGGACAATAAATGGAAATATTTCTAAAATTAATTCTATGCCAATATATTATTTAAGATAATACTATAAACCAATAATATTACAATTCTCTGTATAGGTGGGCTACTAACAAAGGCAGTTAAAGCTATAAAGGACATATGATTATTGCATTTTCCATATTGCTTTCAAATCTGTTATGTGGTTCTCATCTCTAAATCTACACATAGTTTAATCACTTACATTTGCCCAAAACATCCCTATAGAAATGTCAGCACATGCCAACAGACTATAAGTACTGCAAAGCGATGTGAGTCTATGTAAGTACAAGTATTTGTTTTAAATATACAGAGAAACCACAAGCAACTGTATAGGACAGTACAAATACAGCAATATGAATTTGCCAAAGTGACAAAAAATAAATTTAGGATAAGACAGCTTGCATGCAACATGACAACAGAAGATTTGGCTTTCCTGCAGTGACACAGCTAAGAAATGCAGCTCTAGACACAGTCCTGAGACAATACAACAGAAATGAAACTGCAAGAAACGTTTCAAATAGAAGATGAGTTATTCTGTTTCCTTCTGCACCAGCATTATGATCTCTATTGGATGCCTTTAAGTTATGCCCAGCATTTCAATCAAACATATGGAAATATTTCAAAATTTATATTTAATATATTTATATAAGTATTTATTTTGTATTTAAACCCAGGAAGATTAGGCAGAGGAACCACCCATTCACATACATTTGCATATATCATGGAGTTATCCTTTTCTAAGCAGATGTTTTTTGCCACTAAAAATAATCTCCTATTCCATACATAGTCACACATGCCTATTGCATTTGTCATGCAATAATTTCATAAAATGTAGATGAACTACCTTCTGCTTGGTTAGAGGGAATTTTAAGAAAAGTTTATTTCACTTTTAGTTAGTCTCCTCAATCTCAATTGCTCCAGTAGACATACAAGGTAAAGTCTTCTTTCTATGCAACATTAGAGATAATAAATAATAAACATTAGGAAAGAACTGTAAGCAACATTTTCAATCACAGGATCTAATGTAGAATAACGTTTCTATCAAGTTGTGAAAACCAGCATGCAAAATTAATTCGTGTCACTGAGGTAGGTGGCAATAGAAGAGCAATGACATCATCATTCATCTTTGCCCTTCATGTATGAAGATTTCACAGATGGAAGTTAGGGTTCAAAAAGTAGGACCTTTATTGATGGAATCTGGTTATTAGCATATTCTCTTAGAAAACCTTAGTAATAACCTTCATTATCCAAACCACCAAAAAGCATTTTTTCTTGCATCTTCCTCCAGTAGGCAGGGAGAATAAGTAGCACCTTAACATGCATGGAGAGGACAGAAAACTTAAACAAGGATCACATACACAGAGAACGGGATGATCAAGAACTATGCAGGATATCAGAATCAGATCAAACCTCTTTAGCCAAGACATACTCAAACACCAAGTGTCTGTATGCCAAAACTTCATGCCAAAACAGTGAAGTGCTCTAGACTGTAACTCAAATTCTTTTCAACTGCTTATACACATTTCCAGCCAAATACTGCCACGAGTTAGTCATTTGTTCAGGCAACACAGGTCTACAGTGTTCCAGCCCGGTTCCCAATTACCTGGAAACTCATTAAATCCTTCCCTTTCAAATTTTTGTTGTTCTTTTTTTCTTTGGTTTGCTTCTAGGTAAGTTCATCTTAAGCTCCGGGTACCACAATAAAGTCTTACATTATTTGACTGGATATTTTTTCTTCATGAATCCCCTTCCAGTGCATGGGATATCTGCACAAAGCTTACACATATGAACACCATATGAAGTTGATTTGTGTTTGGGCCAAAATTGCAGCAAAACAGAAGTCAGATGAGAATTAGGATCCCCTATTCAATCCAATTTAAAAAATGCCTATAATTCCTCTCCTTCCCCAGCTACTTATTGCTCCTTTTACTCACACAAACACTCTCTCACTTGACAATTTTCTATTTGTCTCAAACAAAATTTCTGATGCTAACTAAACCATGACTGAAAACCTGTTAATCCTCAGACAGAGGAATCCAGCACCAAATTCAGGCCTGTGGTCCTAAGTGCAGGGAGTGCATTTTGAGTAATCTACCCATTTGGATAGCACGACAACTATGAACTGCCAGATGGCTTCACTTTATAAGGATCTAAAGATTTTCTTCATTTCACTGTGTTAACAGCATGAGAACAAGAGAAAAGAGAAAGGTGGCATATCATGTAGCTAACTAGTGGGCAAATAAAACAGCTGGCAGGACTAAATTTAAGCTCATCATGCTTAACTTGCCCACAAAACTATGATTAAATGAAGCCTTCATATATACAGATTTGCAAATTCAGAGTAGTAAATCTGGCACGGCTGTTTTAGGATGTATTAGCATCATCCGCAGAAGTGCTTGCCAATATGCTCTGGAAAACGGCAACACCAAGCAATGTGCTTTCCTACTGCTTACCCACACAGCAAAGCTGGCGTGAGTGCTCACAGCAGCCTTCCTCTTTAAAGTAACTCCTAGTGTGCAGACTGTATTATCACTCTCATTTTTAGGAAAAAGTTCTGTAATTTTAATAGAATAAAATGTTGGTGTGTAATTAGGTTTTTTGTCCTGACCCATTCCCTTCCTTACTCCAGCTCAAACCTTCCTCCCTTCAGCTCACACAGCAAAACAAATGACAAATAAAGAAGTATCAACTCTTCCTTCTTCATACTGTGTGTCCAGGCAGAACCACATTCCTGTATACAAACTGACACTCCTCAAGTTTTAAAATATTCACAATACTTATTTATTTGTATAATGCAGTAGGATTCTATAAATTGGTCCCTGGGCTTTTCCATCAAGCCTTCTAAAATCTAAACCATCAGAACTTGTAACCCTACGTACTGCAGCAGTACACAGACTGCAGCAAACACATCACGCGTCATCTTCCTTTCTGGAATCCAACCCAGCTCTTCCAACAGCAGGACAGAGACTCAAAGGAAACAGTTCAATAGTTCTTGCAGGGACACTGCATTTTGTATCTATACTACTATTATTTCAAGCTCAGTATCTCAACATTTGGCAAAGACAAAAATGACAAAGTTGAGTGCACATCAGCAACACAGCACTATATGGCATGTGATTAGAATTATTTTTAAATGCAAGATTAGAGATATACATATAATATATATATATTTAAATATAAACTCCCCTGTATTTAAAAATGTGCAGTTTTATGTTTTAACACAGGTCTACTCTACTGTGTGTAATTCCATCAGCTTCAACAGCCAAATTCAAGCATGGAGCCATATGAGAGATATTCAGTTGTAAAAACCACTTACTTGGTAAAACCTCTTCATGAAAGTCTGCCCTGACCATTTCCAAAATATTTGTTTTGGGTTACAAATATGTGAAAAAAAGATTTGTGCGTTTCTGCACTTGCCTTTAAGAAAACACTAATTGCCTCCAGTTAAACTGCAATTGGATTAAATCATGCCCTATATGTAAATGAGGAACATTACCACATTTAGTGGATTTTGTTTTGTATATATAAGAATATTTCTTCAAATTAGTTTTTAGCTTTGGTGTCCAAATAATATGTCTTCACTGTACAGCTCCTTTTATTAGATTTCATGCACATTAGGAATGGTTCTCAAGTAATCAGTCTAGCTGTCTCAACTAATTTGTAGTCCTAAAGATACAGTGAAGTCCAGAAAGAAAAAAAAATGATTAAAACAAAAACTGTCTTTTCTACTTAATACGCAATGTAGTAAGTCTTAACTTCCAGGGTTCCGATTAAATGATAGATCTGCACATGAAACAGAAGTGACTCACTTAGTCACACAAGAATCCAACCCTATTATTGCTAAAAAGCTGATTAACCTTCAAAGAGCCTCAGTGTCACAATATACAGTAAACTCTTTAAAGCTGAATCTCTGCTTTGTAAAACTGATTGAAAATAAAGTGTTCTCAGAAAGTATTGCAGCCAAAACTCCCTGTTTGAAGTGAATCTCAAAACCACTGAGTAGTTAAATATCACAGGCTGATAAAATTTATAGCATATAGGACACTGAAGGAGAAAATTAGTCTGAAAATAAATTGCTACTGATAGGGGAAATGTAGTAAAGGTAATGAGACATAGAAACTATATGAGCATTCAAAAGATAACCAAGGATTGAAATGACTACCATTTTCTTATTAAATGTTGGATTTTAAGACTTAGTATTTCCATATTTAAGTTCCTCAGAATCTTTTATTTCCTCTTTCCTGAGCTGTGACATTTCAGAAATAATACCACTCTTCATAATAATGTATTTCAGAAATAAGAATTTTAATTTATATATTTCAGCCCATCTCTAGAGGTTTTGAGAGTAAAAATCATAACAATAACTACCTCTAAACAAAACCAGGTGTCACTGAAATATCACTTAGTCTTGCATAAAAATGATGATGTAGCTGGTATTTTTCTAGCTCAAAGATTAGCAAATAATTTCTACAATACCCCTGTATGAAAGCTGAAACAGATGTGCAGAAACAATCATTTTTCTACATTTACCAAAGGAAGACTTTCCTTACACATATAGTAGATGATTTGTGTATAATAAAGGAATTATTTTACAATCCAGAGTATTTGTATTTATATATTTTTCACTTTAGAGGTATATATGGTTCCACATTACTACAGATCTAGCAACATTACTAAATGTTTTATCTTAAAAATTTACTTTAGCAGATATCGAATTTAATTTCAGGTAAAATAAACACTAATGCCTAGTGCTACTTCTTTCATTGAAGCATTTACAAAAACTGTCCTACTTGTACATTGTGATACTATGTACTAATGACAAGCACCCTTTTCCAAAACAGTAAAAATTGCAGATTTTTCTCCAAAAAACTACAGAACTATTGTTTCTTCTTGAGAACACTAGAGGACCGCTTACGTCAGACCTATGCCCTGCTAGCACTGTCTTAGAACATTCTGGTAACCTAAAATGTCCTGAAAACCATCCTGCGTAGCCAGCTCTGAACTGTCCTAATGAAAACAGTCTTCATTTTAGAAAACCCCCAAGAAGATTGCTGATGGAAGCAAGTCCAAACAACGCTTATGTCCCAGTGCCAGACACCAAGCATCAGAGGATACTTAAGGAGAAGGGACCTTTGGGTGCTCCTTGACTTCCACACCCTCCTCAGAGCAAGGTCAACTTAGATTTGATTGTTTGAACTTTTGTCCAGTGGGGTTCTGAAAATTTCAAAAGATGGAGATGCCACAACCTCTTTGGACAAACTGTTTCAATGTTTGCTCTCAGGAAAATATTTAAACTAATATCTATTATAAGACAAGATTTCTTAAAATGTGTGGCCTAGTGGGCCCTTACTGCAACATTCAAAAGACAAACTGGATTTTGAATGCTGTTAGCTCACAAGCATGCCTCATAGTTTTACATCTCCAGAAGCTTTTACCTAATTCATCGCTGCCAGCTGAACACAAAGGAAATGAAATTCTTGCCTTTTACCACACCATTGTCCTTCACTATTATACATACTAGAAAGAGTGCTGATCATGCAATCAGTTCTCCCAAAACTGTCTCATCATCCCACTTCTTTAGTCACAATGGTCTGTCAGAACTGGTGATGCCTCTTGTGCTCACTACTCTATAGTGGGAGGTGGCTCCATGCCTTTCTGCTGTGATGGAAGATGCTTTCTCCTCTCTAGCCTTAAGTATTTTCATGGTCAATGACTCACAGGCCTGTGTTCACAGCTGCAACTCCAGCCTGTGATGGAGGCTCTTCTGATGCTGTTCTCTTACTCCACAAATCAACACATAGGCAAGGCTCTTGCCATTTCTTCCTCTGCTGCTTAAAGGAATTCATTGTATAGTATGCTAAATCACTCAATAAGTCTTTCATTTTTTATTTTAACAGTTTTTTATTTCTATGGCTTATCCTACATTTCTAGCACCTGCACAAGTTTTCTCAGAATTTTGATTTGTCTCAGGTTTTTTAAAGATTCTTATTATTCCTTACCAATTTTTTTAATGCCTCAGGTTGCACCAGGGGAAGTTTAGATTGGATATTAGGAAAAAATTCTTCATGGAAAAGGTTGTTAGGCATTGGAACAGGCTGCTCAGGGAAGTGATTGAATCACCTTCCCTGGAGGTGTTTTAAAAGGTGTTTAGACAAGGTTCTTAAGGACATGGTTTAGTGCTAGAGTTAGGTTAGATTATGGTTGGACTCAATGATCCTAAGGGTCTCTTCCAAGTGACACGATTCTATGATTCTATGAACATTTTTATTTATCTTTCCTATACGCACATTGTTTCTCTCTTAAAATGCACAATAAACTTCTCAACACAGCACTAACTTCAGGCATTTTCAGAAGCGCAGCAACGCACTGGGGTGGGGTACGAAATTACTACAAAGTGATGATGGAAACACCAACAGATGCAGCACAGGGAACGGGCAGGAGGAACAAAGGTCTGTGTGCAGCTGCAAGGCTACCATCTCCTTGGTGTCCCAGAGGCACAGTGGGATGGCTCGCACAACCAGAGGGCTGTAAATGATGGGTGTGAGCTCTTTAGGAGGGACAGGCTGGGAGGGCAATGAGGGGGAGTTGCCCGTTCTGTGAGAGAGCAGTGGGATCACCTAGAGCTCTTCTTGGGGCTGGATGATGAACAGTGGGAGTCTGGGGGTCAGGATTAGCAGGCAGACTGATGTGGGTGACACTGTGGTGTGTTTGCTACAGATAGCCCAAAGAGGAAGAAGTAGATGAAGCCTTCATCAGACAAGCCTAAGAAGCCCCATGTTTGCAGGCCCTGGTCCTCATGGCATACTTCAACCACTCCAAAACATGCTGAGATATTCAAGACCCAAGCCCTGTACAACCCACTCTAGTTGACCTGGCTTTGAGCACAGGGTTGGACTACATGATCTCCAGACGCCTTTTTTTGTAATTCTGACACTGATTCCAAAATGAATAATTAATATTTTCTTCTGGCTCTATATATAAACCACACTTCTTTTAGCTCTGAAAATTTCCATTAGAGACAGAAAAATCAGAACGCAGCATGGAAATAAATTCTACCAAACCCAAGTATGTCCTTCAAGATCCAGGCAGCTAAAGTACAACTGTAATCTTCATTATAGTATTTTACTGGCAGAAGACAAAAGACCTATTTTCTACTTAGGGCAGTCAAAATCAAGGTAAAAAGTCATATAAAATCCATTTTATGGAATAATTTGCAATTATTGTTTCATAGCTTTATGAACTGGTGAAAGAACCCACAGAAACAGGACACTACTTGGCTTGTAACATGAAAAAAAGTCTTCATCTTACAGTGACCCTAAAATAATTGCTTTACATATTGTGTGAGATGTCTTCAAAGTTCCAACACAATTTTCAGATTACAAGTCTTCTTTCACCAATAATAGTCCCTTCAGTTTCCTTTAGTTTCTGATAATTAAAACAGCACTTCTATTGAGGTTTAAATGTAGACTTAAAGAAACATTAATTTCTTATTTCTAAATCCAAATTATCTAACTATATTGTATCAATCTCTTTATCAGTAAAATGGGACTAAACAACTGCTTATTACAGAGGGATACAGTGAAGATTAACATTTATTTCTGTATTTATGACAGCATTCATGGAAAATACTAAGACATGGACTCAAAGTACCTGTCTTGGGTTGAAATTACTGGGGCTGTATCTCCTTACACAAACAAAAACTCATTCCACAACTTCTAGTACCTGTCCACAGTCCCACAGAAACTGAAGAGTCATATTCAGAGAGACACAGCTAAGTACTTGCAAGTAACACTGAGAGATTTCCCTACTGAATTCCCACTAGTGTATCACAAAACCCCAGAGTTCTGATAGCTCACCCTTCATGTTTATCCGTCCTTAACTTCTTTGTTTATATACTATTGTGAAACGTGAAGTGCATTTGACAAAAGTTCACCAAGATGGAGAAGAGGCTGCTTTATCGAACTCAAACAATTTCTGTAAAAGACCAGCTGAGACAACTGTTGTCAGGATGATTCAGAGGGTGGAATAGCTGCTCAAAGTCAGGAGAGATTCAGTTTATTGAAACCGGTAACGCAAGCGCTCTGGAATGCATTTGGAGTGCAAAGGGACTTCAGAAAACCTGGTGCGAAGTACAGCTGTGGCAAAACAGGAAAAAAACAGTGGCAACAGGGACTTTGAGACGTTTGGCATAGCACAGGGTTGGAAAGCGGTTCAAGTGCATGAGTTGCCTGGGCACTGTACGGCTACTGCATGTTGCCATCTTTTAATATGTGCACATGCCAGGCAGAAACCAGTGCTTCCCCTGCACAGACGAGAGCGCAGATGGATAACTCATAGCTCTGGACAAACCCCAGAGAAAAGTGAAAAACAAGTCAACTGCAGTAACAGAAAAGGAGGAGATATAGAAGTCCCTCACCCTGCCTCTTCCTCAAATCATGGTGTGACTACTGCAGGCCAGAATACCAGAAAATAGAAGTAATCTCATTTGGAACTGGTCCAGCTTGTGTGAAACATCTGAGTATTAATTGCAAGGGATACACAGAGTGATTATAGGACTCATCCTAAAAGTGGGAGAGGTGTCCTCACGGCTGCACTCTGGAATCAAGCTGAGCTGTGCTTTGCATATTGTTTTCCATCTCCCCTCTATCAAGCATCTCAGGAATGGCTGCATATTGGAATAATCTCTGACATTTTCACAGGCAAAAATTTCTTCATGTCCTCCATAGCATGGGAAACTTTTTGAGCTTGTGAAAATGTTCACATCAGATATTTTTTTTTTCCTGTGTCCAGCTGCAGATAGGAAATGGGAAAGAAAAACACCAGAAACACCAGCTACATCCAGGTTATACAGAGAGGTTTGTGTGATGTGGGTTTCTGTCTACATGGACTTAACATCAAATTTATGTCCCTAGGCCACACAAAAATCTGTCAGTGCTAACTAATTCTCCCTGTCACTTCACCTTATGTTTGAATCCCTGACCTTCATATGAAAGGTTTTGTGTTTCATTGCCAATGCCATCTCCCTCTAGTTTCTCTTCCTATGGCTGCAAGTTGAAATAACTTATTTACTTAATTATCCCTGCACCCCACAACCTCACACATGACAAAGGAAAGAAGGCCCACAGAAATTCTGACATCTATATAGCACTGGCTAACCAGCTGGCAAGCACCACTGACTGCTATTACACATCAGTCTTCAATCACCTCCAAAATATGCATTGAAAACACCCTCTATTCATTCAGCCTCCATAACCCTGACACTGAATGTAATAAAGGTTGTTGGGTTTTTTAATGAAACCTTGTGTTATACTAAAATTATTAGTGCTGTTCTATTTGTACTTCATTTCATATCTGTTTGTGTTGAAATGAATTTAATTTCTCCTTGAGGCACTGTTCTCAAAGGCTCCTATTTTAATTTTATTAGTTTTCATGCCTTTAACTTTCAAAATGAAACACAACGGTTATCACAGTAGTACTCAAAACTGATTATATGTCCCGGGCTAATAAGCTTGAAAGGCATGTTTAGTTAACATTCTATCAGGGCTGTACCTGCTTAAATATGTTAATAGTTGGAAGTTAAAATAAACTTATTCTAGCCTTTAAATAAACCTCCAACAAGATTGCACACAGAGAATTAGGGGCATGAAGAACAAAATTCTCCTAATGCATCCACTCAGTCCTTGTTATCAGAAGTAACTGCATGAAGAATCTGGTTCATATGTTTATAATTTGAGAGCATTCAGCAATTTTTATTCCCACGTTAGTGGATTTAATAACACAACAATTTCAGAAAAACTGATAGGAATCTGTAGTTCTCTCTAAGCTCTTCTCCTCCCACCAATGTCATATAAAATGTACTACCAACTTTCCAAGCCATTCTTGGATGCTTCATTCCTGTTGAAAGAATAAGGATGCTTGAAAGTTGGCCAGCATCTATCTCCACCACGTTCTTCTCAAGAAACTGAAGGCTTTATGCAGACAGTTCCCTTTTCATCCACATATGGCAGGGACAGACTGAAGGGAACATACGTCACAAGGTGGTAACATTGGAGGACATTGTAATTATGGCATTGAAAAATACTAATTGCAAAATTAGGTCAGGGCAAGCAGGAAACTTGAACATTTATTAGACTGGCCTTTCTGAAGAACAGTAAAGAAAAAGTGTTTACCTGGATTTTGCATGTTACAAATAAAAGAAAATGCAAATTAACTAATTCTATTACTAAGAGCAACAAAAGCCAAAACCACTCTGCCAGGGGATTGTTACTCTCATCATACTGAAACCCCTCAGCTTGGCAGGATAAAATTTACTTGAACAACAGGTGTCAAAGACACTGCTGCGAAGAACAGGTCCTCTGCAATGCATATATCCCCAAAACATGAGCTGCATACTCATTTTCTGGAACCACCTACATTCACATACCCCAGAGTGCAGTTACAGATCCCACTCTTGTAACTAACTTTTACTCTTGTCAGCTGTGGGAAATCTGATACAAACTCTTCTACCATAATTACACCATTATAATTGTAACTGAGTCACACATAAGGCAAAAAGACAAGGAACTGAAATATTTCTAGGACTTTGCTTACAAACTTCGCAATCTAACAAGCAACCTTACAGTTACT
This sequence comes from Streptopelia decaocto, assembly GCF_964273445.1. Taxonomy (NCBI): domain Eukaryota; kingdom Metazoa; phylum Chordata; class Aves; order Columbiformes; family Columbidae; genus Streptopelia; species Streptopelia decaocto. Next base: position 24,287,714 of record NC_138655.1, read on the forward strand.
GTCTACTCCATGGCTGATACAGTGCAATTCTACATTCTCCAGTAAACACGCTTTTCCAAAAAACCAGCTAGCCAATGTTTTACTTCTTTAAAAAGACATGAAGGAAGTTAGTAAAAGCAGTAAAGAAATCAAATGAGGTAAAAAGAAAGCTGCAGACGAAAAGTTTCTGCAGTTCTGTAGAAAGTGTTGACTCTAGTTCAGGTATGTCACTGGAATTGCCCATGACTTGTTGCCAGTATTTTCAAATCAGCATAGGTTGGATACAAATAAACTGCTGCCTGGGAACAGGTATGGTGGTGGTGTTGTAATGTGTCATTTGCTTTGAGCATGTCACCAGTGAAAACATAACTGAGTACCAGAAATTCAGAAAACATACACAAACACATACAAGAAGTGTGCTAGATTGCCACAACAGTGATTTGTGCCTACTGAGCTACAGCAAATTCTTGCACTAAGGACTCAATCTCTCCAAATTACTCCAAAAAAACACAATGAAACAAAACCAAGACTGAAAAACAGGCTATAAATGTATTGCAGAAAAGCTTTTAAGTGGTTATGAGAGACATGAGTTTCCTCTGGGAAGGAGGATAAAGCACAATAAAAGCTCAAGGTATATTGAGCAGACTGCACTGGCAAAGGATGGGTGTTAAACAGGGGCTTTATGTAATAATAAAAATCGTGGTAGATATGCCAATGATTTTCCATCACAGGGTTGACTTGGCTTCCGCACATACCACCTTCATTGTAGCTGCCTTAACAGCAGCTGGAGACCTTCTTTTGCTTGCTCCTCTGACCATCTTGATCAGCAGTTGCACCCATAAGTCCACACTGGTTTCCATGAGCAAGAAAAGCTTAAGTATCAGGTTGGAACCAAAATCTTCCTCCCACTCTCCCCACTCTCATTTTTTAAACTTCAGGGTGGAATCTGGAGCTCAGCACACCTGTCAGGGTTTCCTTCACAGATGTGAGGGATCAGCCACTTCCAGTGGGTCACTGTGGCTACCAGGTGAATTAAAAGAAAGAGCATTTCCTTCCTCAACACGTTCTTCCCCCCTCCCACTGCCTAACCAAGGCTGGATCAGAGCAACTTTATTTGAAAGACAGGAAAATGAATACTCATAGCAAGGACGGAGGGGAGAGGGCAACCTCCATTTGGCAACCAGAGACAGTGAAAATGAGACATACAGGCATTTTATCACATTCCTGGAAAGCTACTTCATCATCTGATTTCATTATTTTCTCCTGCCTCTCCAATATTCAACCCCAATTTCTTCTCAATTAATTCAGCCTCTAGAGCCTATTTATTGACAGCTTGACCACCATGGAAGAAACAGAGAAGAAAACCAGAAAACACTTCATAAAGCACCATTCATCTCCAAAATTTCATAATGGGCCATCTATCTTCAGATATGATGTGTGTACTCAGTCTAACCAGAACATGTAACATTTCAAGTACCCTTAAATGTCCCACAAGTTATTAAATTTTTAGTTTTCAGAATCTAATCTCAGATCATCAAAGACTTAAATCAGGAACAGTTTATACATAAAATGAGATGCACATGTTTTCCAATATGAGAAAGTGCAGGCACATACAAAGTACAATAGAGTGTTACAAGATTAAAGTTCATTTAGCATGACATTTGTAGCAAATTCCTTTTCTGAAGTAACGCTGCAGAACCCAGAATCATAGTAAAACTAGAGAAGTACATTTTCTTATACTTGAGGGGAAATACTGATGGTGAGATTATCTACGCCAGTAATAACAATGTCCTACAGTAAAACAAAGAATGTGCCCTCAATGTTTCTGCATTTTGTTTTTTCAAAGTGTTTGCCTTCTCCCTAAATACAGGAACTTATACACAATTTTTCATAAGCCCACAACTTACTAGAAATTAAATCATATTTCTTGACTCCAGACTACTATTATACATTTTTAAAAGCATTTTCTTCATGCCAATCAGCTATAGCAAGAAAACTGCTTTTCCAAGGTTCTCAATAGAAGGGAAATTACTAAGTATGTTATTATCACATTTAGAATATTTAACTGTGACCATATGACCAGTGGTTGAAATTCTGGTGAACATATACCTGGGTTTTGTTTAGATGCAGGAGACAAAAGATCTTTTGAACAAAAATGTTTTCAATCTAGACAACACATGATGTCAGAGGCATTCAAAGAAATTAATATGTGAGCTAAAAATGTTACTCCAAATTCTCCCTTCCACATGATCTGAAAGGTTTGGACTGCATTCTGAGTATGTGGCTTGTTTTTTTTTTTTTTTCTCTAACTGAGCCTACGGCCAAGGACTATTTTATTTCATGGAGTTTCCCAGCACAACATCTGAATAACTTCCATGGTGTTTAGTGATGTGTCCAGTATCCCTGTTATCTTCTCTCCCTCTGCCTATCACAGTGGGAAATCACTTGTTGATTAAAAAGCACTGTTTGCATATGTTGCACTGATTTTAGGCAATGTGAAAGATGTGTACTTTACATCTGCAGAGGACAATGACTGGATTTGCTGCAGTATGGAGTCTGACTGATTCCCAAGAAAGCTGTTCCCTGCATATACAGACCATATGCTCATTTCTCTCAAAATGAAGATGCCTACCATAACAGACTGCAAGATTTTGCCAAAGAAGCAGGAATCTCTACAGTGAATTCCTCCAAGAAATATTCTGCAGGCAGCAGTTACTGAACAAGTAACATGGTGTGACTTTTTTATTTTCTGCAAGGGCCACATTTTGTGAATGAGGTTGCTTTTTTTTTTTTTTTAATGTTTGTATGTATTTACTGAAAATATTACAGCTTTCAATGTCAAGGGCTGTGGCAGCACATCCTTCATAAATGAAAGTACTAGTTAGGTTTATTAGCTGGAACATGTTAACTATAAGCACAAAGAATTCATGATGTGTGCCTGGTGATTTGGTCTGAAGTTTCTCCCCTCCCAGTGCTGGCTGGAAGGACTCTCCTCATTTGGTATTTGGAGCAACTGAGCACTGGCCACATTGTTGGAAAGTAAAATGTGGGAAAGCAAGATGTGCAGTTCCAGCCACCTGGATGATAAAGGAAGATCAATACTAACATGACCATTTGGACAGTCGAAGACATAATACTAACATAATAATATATAAAGGGCCTTGGACAGATTATTTTGAAGTACGTTTCTCGTAATTGTAAAAAATTATAGCCCAGACTCATGAGAATGGTATCTCGGGCCGGATAACCGCCCCCCAGTACATGGGATGTGTGAACGTCCTTGGGCCGGGTCTGTGAATGAGGGGAAAAACAAGTGAGACAAACATCACATGAGTTTAGTGTGTTCTTGATAACAATTAGTGGAAAAGCACCTTTTTGTAAACATCTTAGTCCAGGCCTGTACCTGTAAATCCTATAAATTGTCAATGGTGAATAAAGAAAGCAGCCTAGGCCTAGGTCAGCTCTCGGCCTGGCCAGGCTCTGCGCTCCTTCCTGAACAAGATCTCTGCCTCTGCATGAATTTCTGTCTGCGTCCTGGTATGCGTCGTTCCTAATTGCCGCACACATATCTAAATTATGTAATAGATGGCACATTAAATAACATTTCCAACACCAAAACAAGAAAATGTAAATTTTGTCAGATTAAAAAAAATAAACAAATAGAAGCAAAAATGAAGCAACAGACAGTGCAAACAGATTAAATAAATAAAATTTGAGTAAAAAGTGTACTATAACCTAAAACATTTTTCTCTGGACTAGCATGGCTGAGGGTGGGAGTTCCTTAATTTTTATTGAAGGGAATGCATAAGACAACTAACAAACTGCACTTGGGATATCAGAGCAAGTAATGACATTCATATCAACAAAGTGGGAAAGCAGAGAAGGACACAGCTTTTTTTCTCATGGCTTTTATAGAAGGGAATCATAAGAAAACTCTGACCCTGTGTAAAGGCCTTTGAAGCTGGATATAAGCCTTCTCTGCAGCAGCCAAGAAACAATTTGTTGCATCTTGTCTAAACACTTAGAGCTAATGCAGTTTAAATACAGTTTTGATTAGTCTGGCTGCATCCATCTGAACCAAGCAATGTTTACAGTATTCATTATTTTTTGGGTTTATAGAAGATGCTCTATGCATTAATTTTCCATGTAAATAGCCAGCAATTAGGACCAATGTCCAGCAAATGCCCCCAGTATCCTCATGATGTAACACTCCTTAGACAGCAGATAATCAATTCATCTCTCTTCTCCGTGAGACACTTACTTGTAAATACAGCTAGATCCCACTTTATCTCAAAGTTGGACAAATTGTCTTTAAAGAATTTCTTTGTAGCTTTCATATAAGTCAGCAAAATGCATCTAGTTTGGACAAGTCCCTGTTAACACTGCCCCAAAATGCAAAATATTTTGCCTTGTGAGTTGGATTTCACTACACCACAAAGCATCTGAAGGAGTCCTAAAAACAGGTCAACAAAATATATATTGGGAGAAGATGGATTACTTCAGAAGGTGCAAGACATCACCTCCAGAAAGCTGCTCAAAGAGTCCTGGCTAGTTTCAATTTCCATCAAAACACAAGAGATCAAAGCACTGGATGAGTAAAGAGGCAAACATAGTAACTACACATTGTGAATACCAAAGCAGTATCAAAGATGTACAAGGCTGCAAGTGCAAGGCCGGCAAAAGTTCAGCCAGTTCCAGAAGTGTCTTATAAAGAGAACTGCAATGGAGTCTTCTCCCAACAGCTGGGTATTCTCTGTCACTGATACCTTTGGTACATTCACTATCACCATGGATGGGCAATTATCAAAGAAAGATCATCACCCTTTTGCAGGCTGCACATACATATGTTTCAGAAGTTCCTTTGTTTTTCCTTAGTGCTTTTCTCCCAAACTTTCCAGGTCATGGAAACAATCCCATATTAAATAAATGAAAATCTCCGTCACTAGTTCTGACATGTTTCTGTCATGTTTGCTGACTGAATATAAGCTTAAAACCATTAGGAGTGAGGAAAAAAGAAAGTCAGCTTTGAGCACACACAACAGTTTGCAACTGCAAGCCTGGAGATTCAGATATGAGAGCCCAGGGTCCTATAGTCCCTTTCTCCTCTTTGGGCTGGGCATCTCTCAAGGCCACTCCAGTGAGAAGACATTTGAGCGTACATTGGAATTTGTTTTGTTTTTTTAAGTAGAAGTTTGTTTAATAAGATTGTGGAACTAATAAACACAGACTAAAAACTAGGGGCAGAAAAGACACAATATAACAGCAAACTTTTCTCCCTGTCAGTATTTTGCAGTATTTGAAAAATTTAAAACATGAACTGAGGAAACTTGAGGAGTTAAGTGATCAGCCATTCTGTAGACAGCTAAACATCTCTCTCAGGAAGCTTTTTATAATATTCCATCTAAATCTTCCCTGCTTAGTTTATCTCAAGCAGTTATTCATGCTATGTGCAGACATTTGTCCTCCTCTCCCACCAACCCATTCACTTCAGAAATACATAATTATTCTACAGTCATTCTCGCCTGTCATTCCCCATCCTGTGCCCACATTTTGTGTTCTTTCCACTGAATTCCTTTAAAGTAATCAATACTATTCCTTTGCAGGACTGAAAACTGAAAGCTAAAGATGGACTTCCAGATGAAGTACAAGATACCAAAATTGCAACAAATCCTTGCAACTGCATTATGTGGTGGTGTGTCAGCTCCAGGAAATTCTATTTCAGAAAACCTCTATATCAACTTGGGAAAAAAAAGTGATTTAAAGGAATTACCTGTTCTTGAAAATATTAGTCATAGAAAGGGAGGAAAAAATATTACATATAGAGAATTTAAATCTAGATGCAGCCATAAAGAATAAAAGATATGAAGGAGAGAGTTTGGGAGAGGAAGAGGTCAACTGGCAGACACTTCCAGGACCTACATGAGCCTGCAAGAAATGCTGGCTATGAGAACAGGCTTTGGTTCCAGAAGAGCTGATTAGTTGAAGAAACTCTCAAATTTATTACCTGCCATTTCTCACTTCTCTCGCTGTGTCAGGATTTAAAAAAACTTGGGTCTCCTCTCACTGTCCTCTGAAGTCACTCTTGCTTTAATTCCTTGTGCACATACCATGATTCACACCTCTCCCCATCCTTTTTCATTACCTCCCCTTTGTAACCTCCTTTTCCCTGACATTCCTAATTCCTCAGTTAAACATGACAGAGTAAAAGGATTTCTCTTTCTACTGCCCAACCATGTCACTCCCCCTGCCTCAAAATCCTCTTAGTGAGTTTAATCCCTCAGCTTCCCCCACTTCTGTCAAACAGCTTTCTGTACTGCTGGAACTGTTATTTCAAAATCTGTACTTCCAAACTTTTTACAATGCAGCATTTAAATTGCTCCCTATGTGTCATCCACTTAATTCTTCTCTCGTGTCTATTTTCAACTGTAAAATCTTTGTTACTCTGTTTAAATGTCTTGAAATCCTGGGATACTATGGACACAACTACAGCTATCTGCATATAGCAAAATTAGGAGGGTAATCATATTATTTGTTCTAGATGAGAACATCACACAGTCTCGCTCTTCTTATCATCAGACCGTAAGTTTAGTAGGTACCAAATATTCCAACAGAAGATAACTGTGTGCAGATAACTGTGTCTGGACTGCAAGGTTTGGATCCCTGACCCCAGAATTTTCAGTGCCTGTGAAATTCCACCCTTCTACCAGGGCAGAAGGCAGCTTTTCAGCAAGACGGACTACAGCCAAAGCAATTAACCCATTTCATTCATGCCTCTAGATGATCTACTCAACTTCGGACTATCAGGCCTTATTGCAAGATGCTCAGTGACCTTAACCTGAGAAGGGGCACAGATGACCCAAAGCCACAGGCAGTGCAATCAATATTCAGCGTGATGGAATTTACATGGCACTGGCCAAAACACAGCTAATTTTTGTCCCCTTTAATAAGACTGAAAGCTGCCCAAGTTAACAGAACCACTTTCAGAAGAAAAACATTTTCTCTAAAAAAAAGAGAGTAAGTGCCTGACCCAGTGAATGTAAAGCAGTTTTGCTCCCACACTTGATTTTAAAGTAGCAACTGGTACAAATTTTAAGTTCTTGTTATTAGCTACTGTAATGAACACACTATAAATTTTTATTGTAACAAACAGGCAAGTAATGTAGCTCTAAACCTCATCTACTAGTGCTGTTCAAACCATTTTCTGTTCCAATAGAAATTTGCATTACCTAAAAAATATTTACAGTCAGCTGGATTTCCAAAAGACACAACTTTGAATGAATGACCATGGTATTTTCACATAGATACAGTGATATCTTAGGTTTGTATTCAGAGGTGGCATCCATCACATCTTTAACGTTGCAGACTTTTCCCATCTCCTCCTTCAGCCTTGCTGCTGGGTAAATACCAAATTTTCAAATGCCTTTTCAAAAACATTTTATCCCATCTAATAAGCTATATTAAATGTTAAAATCTAATTTGAATCCTGCAGGACTCACAGTATCAACATTTTCCAGCTATTAACACTATAATATAACTGAATATTGTCAAAATGCTGTTCATTAAGATTGATTAGATATGTTTCTTTACAAGTTCACTGCATGTGCAACTGTTCCAGTATTAATGATAAAATGCTAAAGATATCTACCCGTTTTATCTTCTTAAATACCTTTTCCAAAGGTTACAGCAGCAGTTCCTCATAGACTTCCTTTGCTATTATATGACCTCTTTGATTAGTTCTATTGAACATTTCTTTAGTTCGTAATCAAAGAATTAATTACTTTGGTCAGAGAATTCTGATCTGCTAATGTTGATTATTTCATCCCAATTTCAACATACTTTAACAATGTTGAAAACAACAGTTTATTCCTATTCTCTTTCCTTAAGTCTCCTGAGTAGTTTTACAAGCCCAACCTGCTGGAAATAGTCTTGGCATGAGAAGTAGTTTCGTCAGTGGTTATTTGTAAGGGTATTTGCTAATAATTCTACAGTCTAAAGTTATGTTCCATCACAGTTCCTTTGAAATGCTCAGGGAACAGAAAAAGAAAAGAAAGGGTTTTTTTTCCCTAAAATCATGCTGCTTTGCTGACTTCATATCATGGTCATCTGCACTATGTCACTTTGTTTTTAATTCTTTATAAACAATTTATAAAAGCAGTGCAATTCCCATGATCAGATTTTTAGATACAGGTACAGCAGTTTGCCCTCTGCTTAACCACTATATTATACAAACCGCACTCCTCTCACCCAATTTTTAAAGCACGGTTGTTGTCCGTTCCAACACGTAATACAAAGAAACCAGCATGGTTTAGATGATAAAGATCCCGTATGGAGGACACGGTAAAAGCTAAGCCAGATTGCTCTGCCTGTTTTTTGCTTATAAAAATATCACACTTAATTAAGGGGCTTTTAAAAATTTTCTGACTGCGCATAATATTGGCAAAACCAAATAAGGCACCAGTCAAAACAAATAATCCCTTTGATTTACTTCTCTGATGACTCAAAATGGTTGAGTGTAATTCATTCTTGAAAGAATTTCGCTCCCCAAATCCCACACTGTGAGCGGCTTTCAGTCCCACGAACAAAGTGAAGTGGTCTCTGGTTTTCACGGGGAGGTCCAGTGATGTGGAGAACTTTGGCAGGGCTACAAAGGCTCAGCAGAACGGCGGCAGTCTAAACAGATACGGCTGTTTGGTTTCTCTGCCGGAACTGCTGAACACAGAAGTAAACGGCATGAACTCTGCTTGCTCACTCAAAGTATCACAAAAAAGCACAGCTTATGATTAAGTCCACTTTCTACTGACAAAAACGTGCTCAAAAAAAACCTTAAACAACAAGCATGTACAAATGTTAAGTATTCTGTACATACAAAATAACTCAGCTAAGATTGCTAAAAGCTTAGAGGAAGCGGGATCAGCACAAATGACACAAACCAAGTCAGGAAATTAAAACCCAGAACCTCTGGTTGTTCTGCCTGGAAAAGAAAGGCAGAAGGACCATTCTAGATCAGGCACATAGTAGGAATCTTAAAGCACTTGATTTATATCCTTGTTGGAAAAGTTTTACACCTTATTTCAGGGAGGAAAAATAAATAGGGATTGAAAGACTCTTTAAAACCAGTCTGATGCTCCAGGTATAGGGCATAGTGTCCTTCTCTCCCAAGGAGTCACCAACTTGCTGCTTCCTGAGCATCTCCCTCAGTTCTCCCAGCTTCATGGAGATGCTACCAGTGCCATGGACTTCTACGAACTAAAATGGGAGCAGACTGGGTGTAACTATACTGGTGCAACTGGGTATCGATGCATCTCCACTTGGCCTCGTTCCCCTCACTGGTCAGCTTTACAGAGGGATGGTTCAACCAGCATGGCAGGGTGAGGAAGAGCATACTAAGGCAATTTCAGTTCTAAATCGACATGGAAGAAGAAAGAATGGGACACATTTCTCCAGCACAAACACTTGTAGCATCTTAACAAATCCGGTGTTCCACGATGTTAAAGTTCTGTATGACATCCCAAGCCTCCCCCTCCTAAACCACAGTAAAATTATTTATTACATATAAAAGGGTACATTATCCTGTCAAGTACAGAAAGCACCATTCAAAATATTTAATTTCACTGTAAAAACCTTTTATTGTTGTTGTATGTTTTTTTTCAGTAATTCATTTACAGCAAAAGTGATTCGCTCCAAGTTACTAAACCAGATATTTATTAATCATTCTGTCTAGCCTAGTAACTACTGCACAAAATGCACTAAATAAAAGTCACAAACTCTTTTTCCCTTGAGCAATTTTCCCTGGATACACAGCAATCCATTTACAGCATGCAGAAATTAGCTAGTGTAAGGACTATTATAATTTCTTTTATCTTCAGAAGAGTTATAGTTCCTCAGTGCAGCATCACTGGGAATCTCTTTCATAAACGTTTTTGAACAAGACAGTAAATAAAAAGTACCCAATCCACTTTCAGTTGCAGTATTTTTCATCCTTGTAAGACACAGTAAAAAGCCAAAAACAGTGTAACAGGCTTCAAAAAATGTCTCTAAATGGCAAAATATTGAGAGTGTGTTCATTTAAGATAGAATAATGCAGAAAATACACTGCATGTGTTACCAGTGGTAGAGGTAAGAGAGAAAAAATATGCCCCAACAAACAGAAAGTAAATCTGTTGGATTTAGTTACTGCACCTTGTCCACACAGCCTCTTGAATAAATAGCTTCATAAACCTTAATCAAAATGGAGTTTGCAGCTATAACTTTAGTTATTAGATACCATTTAAATAAAATTCTCTACTAAGAAACTTGGATTCAAATTTCAAGGAAAAGTGAGTTTTGTGAAGTTATTGTTTTACAAATACGTGCTCTGGTCCATTCCCAGCTCTGACAGCATTCACTGAATATCTTCCTGATTAGATCGCCAAGAACAAAGTAACTCCACACCCAAGTATGTCAGATATGTATTATTTGTGAGACATCCAGAAACAAAGCATCTTACACAGCAAAAATTTCTTTCAAAGTTTTACAACTCTTCTTGGAATGAGCAGGTCTAAGTGAACAAAAATATTCCTATTTCAGTGCACAGCATGCATTTCCAGCCAAAGATTTTTCTCAGAAGCATGTAAGCCAGGCTGTGCAACACGAAACTTTAGCAATCAAACAGAGGATTCAGCACATACAGCTCTTTTTTAAGAAAAATAAATTTAGAAAAATTTTCCTTAGTACTTAAGATCCCCCTCATAGTTGTACCAACACATGCCCATGATGACAAAAAGAGAAATCTCTTCCTCCTAGTTCTCATCCTGAGACTGTGAGTAAAAAAATAACCTTATTCACTCTGAGATGTGCTTTGTTGGGGCAAGAAGGATGCAAGGAGAAGGGAAAGTTAAAATTCTAATAACTGGATATGAAGTCTGATTTTTCTCCTTGGGAGAATCCACTTCATATCTATGTTCATTTTTACCTGGCAGTTGTCTCCTACCTGTCCACTGGCAGATAAATTAACTGTAGAGATTTTTAAGAGTACATTTGAAAATGGACAGTGGAGTCATGTAGAGCATTAAAATTAAGGTACTAACATCAGATCTTGATTCTGCATTCAGCGGGAAACTACTGCAATCAGCAGAACAATGGGATGGGAGCTCAGCACACAGGCTGCTGCTATTCAGTATTTGCTGAGTCTTTGAAAAGCTGCTTAATTTCCAGCAAAAGAAAAAAAGCAGGGGGGGGAAAGATACAGATCATCATTAGTCATGAGTTTGGCCTACTGCATCTCTTGCCAAACTAAGTTTAAGCCAGTGATTGCTAGCATCATGAATATTTGGGCATCCACAAGGACTATGAAATCCAAGAGAATCCCCAGGAATGACTTTATCTAAGAGCAGAACTTGCAGGGTTGGCCTGGAGAGTTGAGTTTCTTTTACTTGATGAGTCCTGCATGTGAACCCTCACAAGAACGGCTGCTTGGGCCATGTACCACCATGGACATAAATGTCTCTATGTGGGGAAACACAAATGCCAGACTATTCCCTGGTGATTTTTATTGGAAATGTGAGTGATGAGTGCTTGATCATTCCAGATGCTACTGTCAGGAAGAAGACAATATCTCCTCAAATGTTTCTGCAGCCCAGATACAAACTGATAAAACTTCAGGCAGATGCCATTTTCCTGCTACTTATCCCGAGTTCACCTACTGGCCTGTCTACTGTGGCCCTACATTTTCAGTACAGATTTTCAGGGGATTGAAACCCCCGACTCCCAAAGCCTGATTTTTTCCTGCCATTTAAGACATAAAGTAAGTGACTAAAATCTGAGATCCATTCTCAGCTGTATTTTTTTCAAAACTAGATAAGACAAAAAACTCCTCATTCGTAGCTGTAATATCAGAGTAGCCCTGGCTGTCTACTAATCTCTGTAATAAGTACATGTAAAACACCCACTGTCAGTGTATCATTCTGCAGGATGAGTATGTGCCCTATAGTGTTTGCCCTTTAGCATATTCCAAGGGGAGAAAAAGATAAATTGGAATGTCTTCTAAACAGTTTTATTTATTTTTGTTGGAGGACCAGTTATTGCAGATGTACATGGTGCTGTACTTCTGTGGCAGACAAAGTGAGGTCAAAAGAAGCTGCCTTTCTCTGGAACAGAAGGTCAGTGAAAGCCCTTCTTTCCTGAGGAATTTAATTCTATAGACTTGAACCAACTTTGAGAAGTAACATCTCCTACGCCAGCTTAGTCAGAATGTGGCCTATCAAACAAGAGGGGCATACCTGCTGAGTTTACAGTTTTCATCCTGTATTTTCAGATGGTACAGGCCTGCAAAACTGAAGAGCAGCAGAGAAGGATCATACCTTGAATACAACTAAATCACATTTATCAGTATATCTTCAGTGGAAGACAGAAGTCTGCAGGTTCTTCAGAAAGTACATTTTTGTCCTGTCAGAACTCCTCTGTCAAGTTCACCTTCATCTTCATTCATTAACTGATCTAATCAATGTACAAGATCAACACAATCTTGGTTGTATTACTATAGAAATATGCTGTGAGGAAGAAAGAATATATAGACTTGTCTCATTCACGTATTTTTGGTACTTGAGTCCATGTTTTCTTAGCAGTCCACCCCAAATTCTCTGAGGTTGTTGAAAACTAAGAGAGAACTGAACAGCAGGAGTTTCATCACCACTCATGGGGACAGCTTCAGGAAGGACTCGAAGCATTTTAGCAGAGAACTCACATCAATGTTGCCTCTCTCTTAACCACTAACATCACAAAACAGGTGGCTCATCTTCTGCCCTGGACACTGACCATGCCAATTCTAGAAGGTTAATATCTGACAGATGGCCTTTGAGTACTCCTTCTGTGGTTTTGCTTGGGAATGAGAGGTTCAGGACAGAACAGCAGCTGGCACATGCTGTTTCTTTTGAGTTGCTTTAACGTGTTAATACCTGAAGGAGAAACTACTCTCTGAATACTTCTCTCTCTCATTTCCTTTCAACATATAAATCAGAAATGAGATAACAATACTGGATAGGAGAGGCAACCCTCTGTAGGTCACCTTGAACTCAGAGAGCAATTACTTCAAATTTGTAACTGAAATAAACGTGCCTCACATTCCTAGCACTACATAGATTACATCCAGTGGTCAAACAAAGAGGAAAAATCTCTTCAGAAACAATCAGTGGCAAATCCCAACCTCTGACTGCCCTCAGTTTTCCCCAGGACTTGCCCTTGCCCCAGCCCAAACCAGCAATGCTGGTTCACCACGCATGCAGACACTCAGCAGGGGCAACAGTTAAAGCACCCCCAAAATAAATAAGGTTGACAGCAAAAAAAACAGAATGGCTATTTCCATTCAGCTCTTCATTCAAAAATGTGCTGCTGGCCCAGAAAATGACAACCCATTGGCTGAGCCAAAAAGCCACAGAGGACACAGGCTGGAGACCTGCACAGAACTTCCTTCCTCTTCCCAGAACTGCAGCCTGGCCACCAACTGACTCCTTCTGTCGACCACCAAAAAGGTTTCCATCATTTGGTACTCTGCAGGCCACAGTGCGAGAATCTGGCTGCAGCACACAGCTAAACAATTCTTCCTGCACTTAATTTCAAACAAATGGGAGAAGAAGGAAAGATGATCCACACCACTTCAAAACGGGCCTGCAGCAAGCCAGATGGTGGGGATTACATCGGGGAGAAGGCTGCTGCTGGTTTCCGATGGTAGGATGCGAGGGGAAGTGAGCTGGAAATCTGGCATCCCCACCAACGCAAACTTAGCACTGCAATGCATTACCTGTTTTGTGGGCATTGTTCCAGTGGTGAAGGTTGTACCTCCAGGTCCAAGACTGAAACCACAGGTCACATCATGATATCCCAAATTCAGATTTGCTCTGTTTTTGTATATTTGTGACAGGTAGGTTACCTACAGAGTTTTTTTATTCATCACAAATACATATTTTTGTGCCATTACAATGCATGTGAAAAAGTGACATAGAATTATTTCATACATTTGCTCACAGTTTGAGTCAATTTCGCTACCTATCTATGCTACCATTTTCCTTTATTTTTATTCTTTTCAAAAGCATTAAAACAAAGAGTGTTAAAACTTGGGGAAAAAACAACAACAACAACAACAAACCTAGTTACTTTCAAATCCCTTTTCCAAAATTTGAAAAAGATTGTGATAAACATTTTAGATTTATCACTTTAAAAACATTGATCTGAGGTACTTATACACATACCCAACCAATTCCAATTTCACCTGCAGAACAAAATCTTTAAAGATGTATGTTTGCAAAACCTGTACCAGAAAATCATTTCATTTTCTTCTAGAGGCAAAGGTTTGATTAAACCTCAGACAATGCAGAGAAAATGCAGAGAGCTCTGTAAAAAATGAAAGCTCTTCACAGGGCTGTCTAGAGAACCTGAGATGAACCTACTAATTCAGTAGGTCAGCTTCAGAGTAATTACAGCATTATGGTAATTGTTTCAGAGAAATAATTTCTGCGGATTATCATCTGACAGAGTTTACAACTGCAGCTGGTTCAACAAGGAAGAAGGGGGCAAAGATGTTTCTTACTCTACACCACAGGTGATGGAGCCTTTGAGTTACATGATGGGAAAGACACCATGTTACCTTCTGTCACTACACTCATATCCTGGGTCTGTGTTGCCTCCATACAGCAACATGCTGTATTTATTCAACATGCTGCGGATAATCCCTTGATCTCTGGTTCTGCTTGGTTCAACATCCCAGTTTTAAATTGGTATTAGCAATTATGATCCACATTACAATTAAATATGTGGTTTCAGATAAGGGAAAATTTGAAAAAAAGAAGATCAGTTCTCTGCCTCAAAGGTTCAACAAGAGATTTTAAAGTGCTCAAAGAAGCAAAATGAAGTTATTGAAAATATGCTAGTATCTTTTTGCACCAGCCTGAGAGAAGAAACTCTTATCTATTCCTAAAAGATACACATTTAAATAAAAATGCAATTATAGACAAAGAAGATTCTTTCAAACCACTAAAACTGTATTTACAGCAATTTAAGCAGTTTCAATGTCACTGGATTTAAACAGCTAAAATTACTGCAAGCTAGCTGCTCTTTCTTCAACTTCTTAGTGGCTTTTGAGATCATCTTAATTAAATTCATTATGTGATTCTCAGTTAAACAGGGAAAGGTTTGGCTGGAATTTTGTGTTGTTTTTCCTTTAAACATACACACCTTTTCCCAATTAGGGAGAAGTTTCCCATTAGAAAACAAAACTGAAATTTCTTTGTGCTTTCAACACAAACTTCAGTTTAAAAAAACTGAATTTAGCAGTAAGTGATTTGATAAAACATGCAAATTATGTATTTTCCCATCTAGATATTGTTGGCTGGATCATAAATAGCTTTGTGATATTGCAGAAACCTATGCTGGAAGGTCACTATAAGAGCTTTAAATGTGCTATGTAGATAATTAGAAAAACAAAGCCAACTCTTTAGTGCAGAGGCTTTTGAAACAAACTGCAGCAATCACAGCATGCTGAACAATCAGATGCTTCTCAGCAGCCTGAGCTTTTTGCGCTCACAGAAGATTGTCTAGATGCCTCCACTTGCCTCTCTACAAACACATTCTTCAATGCTCCAGCTCGTGGCCCTGTCTAAAACATTGCTGTTCACAAGGAAGGACAGCTTTTCTAAGGAAAAGCTGGATGTCATCTCATTACTTTTGTGCCACAATTTGTACTACACCTGCTAAGTCCTAAGTACCTTACAACTGTTCTCAGCAAACATGGCAAGGATCCTGTATGAGCCACCCCATCAGGGCACACTGTACATTCAATTTCTGCTTCCTAAAAAAAGCAGATCACATTTCATCCTGATGAGTTTTGATTATTCCTATGAATTTGACAAGATTTTTCTGAATCATTGTTCTCTCCTCCAGAGTATTTAGTGCTTTGTGACCTTGGCAACATTTGCAATCACATTCTTCATTCCCTCACTCTGGTCCAGTCACCACCAGATTCAGAAGGTCACACTGAAGTGCAACTGTGAGCATCCCCTGAGTTGCTCTTAATCCACAGAAAAACCTGCTATAGATAAATGAAAATGGAAGTAATTTGAGTGCTAGCCATTGCTGACTGTGCAACAAATAATCTCAAGCATTCTGAAAGGCTTGCTGGGTATTTTGCAGAGGCAGGGAGGGCTGTTACGTTGATCTCTAGCAGGAAATTGTGTGTGTAACCAGGTCCACATATAAAATAGTACAAAGCTTATATATTTTCATATAATCTAGAATATTATCCTTACCATTTTTTTTAATTTAACCAACCTACCGAAGTCGTCTTATTTATGTCTCTTTATGCTTAGCTGTATCTCTTTCCTGAAATTCAGAATTTAAACTTGCCCAGGCAATTTTTAATTAAACTACCAAATTAATCAATGAGAAAGTAAATGCACCATACTTAATGGGTAAGGGTGCAATCCAATTATTTTGTCAAACTTGTTTGAAGGTTGGAAACTCTAATGAATGAGAAAAAAATTGTCTGACTTGGGCTTGCTATAAATAGGCTTATTAACTATAGCCTATTTATATGCACAGTATAACAGCTGCACTCTTCCAGAAAGACTTGCAGAACAACTTGCAGAACATGTTAAGAGACAGTCAAATAAAGTATCATCTGAACATTAATTCCAGCAAAGTGAACAGATCCCTGGAGCACTTTAGCATATAAACTGAGGTCAGTTGACTTCAGGCAGAAGTGGAGAACATAAATCCAAGACATCTCTGACTTCAGGTTTACAATGCCAAGAAACAAAATCATAGAAGCAGAACAGACCACGAGCTGTTGTATCCACTTGTAAGATAAGACAGAGAGGAACATACTTGTCAACAGCTCAAGATTTTGTTTTTCCTTTCCTTCACAAAGAATAATGCGATCTCAGGTTCTCTTCCTGACTATTTGAGAACGGAAAGAAGAGGAGGGAGAACATGATGTTTTAGAGCTCAGTAATCACTCTCCTGCCAAGAAGCTGGATGACAGATATTTCCCCTTTGGAACAGTAGAATATGCCCTGCTCTGCTGAGTAGCACGCCACAGAAGAAGGTGTCCTAAAACTACCATATATATGTAGCTTACAGCAACAAATTCCATTAGAGTGGAGGAATATTTCATGAAATACCTTCTCCCATAAGCAGCACATTAAACTTGGCATATGGAGGGGATGAGGAAAATTTTTGTCCAGCTGACATCACTGAAAGCAGAAAGTAAGTGCGATGATCATTAGATCAGACACCCTATTAAAAATAAAGCCTAGAATTTTAAGGAAAACAGAAGTACTGAGACACCATTAATATTCTTCCCTGCTGAGCTGAAACATTTAAAACACAAGGAAATGTGGTTTTATTTGCTTATATGCACTCTAGAAAAAAAACACAAATTTGGTGCAATTTCTAAAGCAGTATGGTTTACAAACGATGTCATCTTACATCATGATATTACTCCATTCTCCACCCTATCTATGATAATTTGTGTATGATTAGATGAAATAGGACACAGGGATTTTTTTTCTGAGTAATTTATATCGGGACACTGTACTCTGTTCTTGAGATTAATATTTCACAATAATGTTTGTAAATTCAAACACTGTGATAGAAATCAGATGTCAAGGGACTATGTAACTACCAGAAGAATACACACTTTAGTTTATTTGTTTTCATATTTGTAAAACAGCCTATGAAATAAACAACAAAGTGGGATAAACAAATTAAGACTGTGAGGAATATACTTTTCAGCACAGATAAAGAAGCAAACCTACAGAACCTGTGATACAAAATACATTTTCTGTTAAAGATCCTGTAAGATGCTTTTTTTTTTTCTTTTCAACTTCAATAAAGAAGAAAGGGGATCTCAGTCCTAAACACATAAACCAGTTGCTTTTCTGACAGGTGCTACTGAAAAAAGTCAACCATGTAAATCAGGAACTTGTCCAAAATTTCCATTTACCTGTTACAATGAATTAGAATTATATTGGTCCACAATGAAATTGTAGATAAATTATATATTAAATCATGATATATTGTTAGTATAAGTATAATGAGAAACTCTATAAACAAAACTAATTCTTTGATTTAATTAAGATTCGTGCCCGCCAGCCTCACAAGATCTTTAACATTTTATTAACAATTGTTTTGGACAAATTTTACTGGTATAACATGCTTTACAGGGTATTTTGCTTTGCCAAACCATAATACATACTTTTGCATTGTTGTGTCTCCATTTACGATAAAGCTACAGCGGCAAAGCGCAAGGCCTTTCAGGTCTCGGAAGCCTAGGGCACTCCTAGGCCAATGAGACTGTATAAAAACTATGTAACAGTGGTATAAAAAAATAGAAGAAACTGATATCAACAGTTTGAAGTGTGTACTAAAGAAGCAAACCAAGGTCTTCGGACTCATTCTCTTAAAGGCCATGCCAACTGTGGCCAGCTTATCATTGTCGGCATCTCTCCCCACTCCCAGTTCTCACGAAGCAGCAACATGACGTATGAAACCCTAATAAGTCTACCCACAGTTCTGTGGCTGGTTCAGCATTTCCCAGGAATGCTGCTTCTCTGCCCACTAACACCATGAACTCTGCCAAGTGCTCTGCTACACCCTTGAGTAACCATTGCTCTCAGCTGCTGCAAACACACGTTTCTTAGCAAAACATCTCTACTGTCAGTATCTCAGCGTGACTGAGCAGACCAAGTTCTTTCCCTCTTTCACCTGAGCCCAGCCTGAACACTTTAGATTTCACTGCTTTTAGCATTTCCCCTTCACCCCATTAACAGTTTTAGCTCTGTCCACCATCTAAAATTCCACTGTCAGGTCTTCCTCTACATTGGTTCTGTGTGTGAGAACCTCTGAATTTGTGTCAAATAGCCTTCTCCATCCCACCCACACACAGAATCACAGAATCACAGAATGTTAGGGATTGGAAGGGACCTCAAAAGATCATCCAGTCCAATCCCCCTGCTGGAGCAGGAACACCTGGATGAGGTTACACAGGAATGTGTCCAGGCATGTTTTGAATGTCTCCAGAGTAGGAGACTCCACAACCCCCTGGGCAGCCTGTTCCAGTGCTCTGTCACCCTCACTGAGAAGAAGTTTCTTCTCATATTTAAGTGGAACCTCCTGTGTTCCAGTCTGTGCCCATTGCCCCTTGTCCTATCATTGGTTGTCACCGAGAAGGGCCTGGCTCCATCCTCGTGACACTCACCCTTTACATATTTGTAAATATTAATGAGGTCACCCCTCAGTCTTCTCCAAGCTAAAGAGACCCAGCTCCCTCAGCCTTTCGTCATAAGGGAGATGTTCCACTCCCTTAATCATCTTCATAGCCCTGTGCTGGACTCTCTCCAGCAGTTCCCTGTCCTTCTGGAACTTAGGGGCCCAGAACTGGACACAATATTCCAGATGTGGTCTCACCAGGGCAGAATAGAGGGGAAGGAGAACCTCTCTTGACCTACTAACCACCCCCCTTCTAATACACCCCAGGATGCCATTGGCCTTCCTTGGCCACAAGGGCACAGTGCTGGCTCATGGTCATCCTCCTGCCCACCAGGACTCCCAGGTCCCCTTCCCCTACACTGCTCTCCAACGGGTTGTTCCCTAACTTATACTGGAACCTGGGATTGTTCTTGCCCAGATGCAAGACTCTACACTTGCCCTTGTTATATTTCATTACATTTTTCCCTGCCCAACTCTCCAGCCTTTCCAGGTCTCGCTGGATGGCAGCACAGCCTTCTGGCCTGTCAGCCACTCCTCCCAGCTTGGTGTCATCAGCAAACTTGCTGACAGTACACTCTAGTCCCTCGTCCAAGTTGTTGATGAATATATTGAACAGTACTGTGAGAGTACACACTCTTCGACATGCAGATTTCTATTCTTGCATGGAAAAGAAGTATTTTTTTAGCACTGTACTCATTTTCTGGCCTGCAGACTCACTAGGACAAGAACAATCTTGGTAGTCGTACTTCTGCTGTACAAGGTCAAGCAACCAGTCTGCACCTGACAAATACACACATACTACTACAGCTATTTGACTACTTCTGTAGTGAATAGTTCTTTTTGAACTAACCCATGACACTTAGCACTAGTGTTTCTGTCACCTACTTATTCATAATGAAAACTACAATATAGCTTCTTTCCTCCTTCCTCCTCAATATTGTGGTTTCTTACTTCACGCCTCAGGTAAGCACCACATCTGCCAAACCCAGGACTACCTTTTAGATACTCTTATGTATTCAAATGCAAGAAGGATCCAGTGTAATTTGAGATGATAACTTTTTCAATGTGGAGGAAAAAAGCTTTCACAACCATTCTGTAAATTCTATGTGTATTTGTAAATTATTACTGAAATAAGATCCCACAGTAATTCTTTAAACTGCTGTGTGGGAGTAGAAACAAAGGAATGGGTCGAAGAAAAAAATATTACAGTGTATCTGCTTATACTCACATCATCAAAAGGACTACAAAACTGTGTGCTCAGATAAATCTGCTGACCATTAGAACAAACACTCTAAATGTTCATGTTTAGCTCCTAATTTCCAACTTAGCTGGTTGCAGTTTAAGAAGCAGAGAAGTTCACATCCAACCAAACTCTCCAAAGAGCCGTGCCTGGAGCAAAGGCCTAGCCAGTAGCTTTGGCTGACACCAGACTGGATTCAAGAGGAGAAAGGGGCTGGGGTAGGCAGCCAACTGACATGTATGCAGGGATATCTATGCCCAAGCTCAGAGAAAAGCAGAAAGCACGCTGTCTGAGCTTACATAAAGAGAATCCAAATGGAACATGTATAGCAGGGTGACAGCAGCACTCAGTGCCTCCAAACTCAGAGCCACCTAGATGTCCTCATCCCTTGTCACTGTCACCCTGGTGCTGCAGTGACCTAGTATATCACCAGTTGTGTGCCAGCACGTTGAGTCAGCACACTCTAAGAAGGTTCTGCTCTCTCTGGAGACCAGGGGTTGATGGTAAGTAAAGCCAGTACATTTTTCAATAGTTTTTCAATAGCTCATTTGCAGTAACAGCGACTGTGCCTTAGCTGGCAAGAGGAGGTCCCTTTCAAAGAGCTGCACATCCCTTGGTTCTGCTCTGGCATCACCAAGCTGAAAGACACAGCAACTTCAGGAGTCCCCAAGATCAGCAGAGGCTGCTGCCACCCTGGCTCTCTCGTCCACTCTCAGCTGCCCCATATACAGATATGGTCTAAGTAATTTTTAAAACAGCTGAACATTACAAAGGTCACATTACGCTGGTGAACCTGACCTGATGCCTTCTAGCAAAATTATATCAGGAAAATAATTTTTTAAAAGTTGAAAGTTGTTTTGAATCTTTTTTCCACATTCACAAATTTATTTGTTCCACTGGTATTTCAGACACACACTCTAAGTAGTACAATGTTTTTTAACTGTCACCCCATAACAACGTCTGCCACATACATACAAATCACTTAGAAGATGCCTTTGTTGCATACCCAGACACTGAGGTTTCCATAAAACATGCCTACTTTAGGACATATTGGTCATTCGAAGTCAGAAGGCAAACTATTGCCAAGTTCTCCCCAACTGAATTAAACGCATTCTGTCAGATCTTGGGTTTTAAATGGGCAATTCAAGTTTTAGATTTGCCAAGTTCTACATCACGAAATTTGGAATGCACTTTAGACTTAAAATTTGTAGGCCTTCTGGCAGTTTAAAGAAAAAAAAATAAAATGGTCAAGTTACAAGCAAAATTTTCCTCCATATCAGTTTCATATTAATTTGACTGCTTTTGTTATGACAAGACCTCTGTTTAAGAACAAATGACAGCAGTATTGCCACTCCCACAAGGCATGCTATAAAAAAAAAAAAAAAAACAATTAAAAGTACAAAGTTCTGTTACTAATAAAACACACGCACACAGAGGGTACTACTTCTTTCAGAGAGTACTGATACAAACACTTGAAAATAAAACATTTTCTAACAATGTTCCTTCTTCCCCCATTCTCTTGCTTCTTTTCACCACTTCTCTTTCATCTTCTTTTCCATCAGTTCACTATCATGAAGTAATGGGCTGGCACTCTCAAAACCCAGCCTACATAATAATCTCTTAAATTCTTTCCAGTTCTCTTAAATTGTACCAGTGGCAGGCATCAGCTTACAGTCACAGGAGAGAGGCTCACAGAAGTGCACTTAAAAGCCCTTCAGCATTTTGGAATGAAAAGCAAAACAATCCACATGGAGAAAATGTGATAATGGAGCCATAACCTGATGGCACCAGGCTCTTAAAACATTTCTACTCAAAGCTCTATTGTATGCATGATTTAGTTTGAGCATAGGGATATCTG
This sequence comes from Streptopelia decaocto, assembly GCF_964273445.1. NCBI lineage: Eukaryota > Metazoa > Chordata > Aves > Columbiformes > Columbidae > Streptopelia > Streptopelia decaocto. The sequence goes on from NC_138655.1 coordinate 24,310,027, forward strand.
GAAGCCACATCAAAGGGCTAATGGATAGACATTTTGTTAACATATGTAGAACTGATGCCAGGCCATAAAACAACATCGTACTGAGTATTACACATCTTCAGAGAAGTCGTGTTTTGGTTTGGTTTGGTTTTTTTTCCTGGGGTTGGATTGTTTGGTTTTTTGTTGGTTTTTTTTTTTGGTCTACAAATTATTTCTTCCCTTATGTGCATGACTGCCTAACAGGCTCAGAAGTCTGGACAATTTGCATGTTCTCTTGTTCCCTGGAGCTTTGCCCAGTATCACAAATTCCAAAGAGAGAGCCGATTTATGAAACAGAGAAAGAAAGAAGAATGAAAAGGTAAATAAGCTGCTATTTTCTTTGCAGAACAGGTTCTGTTACATGAATCACAGATTGGAAAAGAACTTCACAATCTATTACCTTAGCATCTCTGTTTCTCAGATCATTCCTAGGACTGCTACTGTCAAAGTGGTATCCAAACTTGGCTCAGATCTACAGCACATTCAATGGGCTTTTATGCCTGTGGTATTCAAAATAGTCACTTTTCAAATGGTACATTTTGTAGATATGGCACTCCATAAAAACAGGAGGCAAAAAAGCAGTGTAAAGTGAATTCCTGGAACAGCTCTTCAGGATTTCAAAAAAGTCACTTACAAACCTCTCCGTTTGTGCTCTACAGTATTTATGCTAGATCACAGAATAATGAGCAACCATTAAATTTATGTACTTTTCTTTTTATACACTTAGGAAACAGTTTTCCCATCTCTTAGTAACTGCAAGATAAGTAAAACAGCACTGCAAACCAGGAAATATACAGCACGGAAAGATACTGAAAGTCAGGATTACAGAAGAGTTATCTCTTTAACCACTTTGATACCTTTTCAGTTGATGATGTATTTCGTGGTTCCATGTTTGGCACATTAGGTTCACTTAAGACAGACTAACAAGAAACAGCCACTATTTATAGCATTTCCCCAGAGATGGGAACGGTTGCTTCTGCGCTTTAAGACCAATCATGTTACATCTGTATTAAAATGAGAAGACAAACATGTTTTACTGCCAGCTCTGCCTGAATTTCAAATGAAAACCACATTAGTTAACTTGTGAAATTCTCAGTCAGTCAGACTCCAGTGTCAACTTACATAGTTTAAATAAAACATCTCACCAGTACACAATACAGTACAAAAGGATGCTAACAGCATTGTCCAGGGTTCAGCAGTGTGCTTCAAAAACTCCTTCTCCAAGATAGAAGCCAGGCATGGACTGCAAATGTCTCTGACCCACAATAGCCCGGAGCTCAGCAGTTTCTGCTACCATAACCTTTCTCATTTCACAGACTCTTCGGCTCAACTGTCAGCAATCATACAGGCTTAAATATGTTAAGCCCCACAACCCACAGGTTTTCCACTCTCATTGCTGTCCTAAGCACCGTGAGAATGTGAACCCAAGCTCAGAAAGGCTGCCAGGACATCAAGTCATAGCATGTTTGGTCCCACTGCTTCCAACCGGTTTATATGAAGAAAAGTTTGCTCTTGAACTCATTATCTCACAGACACAGGCTCACCTCTTTTTGGGCATTTATGGGGATTCAGGCCTCAGGAGGACCTCAGGACTGGCAGCAAGGATGGTGGAGAGATGTCTCTGCTCAGAACATGCACGGTCATGCCCGTGCTGACATTAGTGACGGTCCTGTCTGGGGAGAGCAGCCCTTCCCTCACTCAGAAGGGATGACACCAAGATAAACAGAACAGAGACCTTGGTGAGACACTAAGCTTTACTGACAGCATGACAAAACCCATTTCCTTGTTCTCTTCAGATGCTTTCTACACCACCTGAAAACTTAGTAGTGCAAAGTTGCAACTTACAGTAGGTTTCAAAGTTCATTTTTCTTAGTCAAAGCAATTTGTGCTAAAGCATTTGCTTACTGCTACTGGCTGGCTGAACAGAAAGGGGAAATCAGAACAGAAACCTGAAGTATCAGTGGGTTCACTTTTCAAAAGTACCTGCGTGCCTTGGGTGCAGAGCTGCCTCGGGAAGCAACAGGACATCTGCACCCATGTCACATCATCACTTCTGAGGAAGAATGCATGCCTGAGAACTTGTTGCTTCACAATGCAGTAATTCTATTTCTTTTACTGCTTTAAGATATTCAGAAATGTAAATGTATTGAAGTTAAGCATAGATGCGTAAACACAGGTTTGCAAGTTTGAAAATTCTAAGTATGATGATATGATTGCAAAACCAAGTGTCTATTACAAGACTTTAAGAATGCTAAGTCTAAAACCAAGCAAAAATATGGAAAATGTGGAAAAATATGTCAGAAGTATTTAAAGTACTTTTATTTTTTTGTTTTCCTTAACATTTTTCTAGTTTTACTTTTTTCCCTCCATTGCTGTATGCAAGAATCCACACAAAATCCTTGGAAAAATATGTTCAAAAGGAAGGACTGAACTGGACATGCTGCAAGAACGGTTAAAGAAAGAAAAAACAAAACAAAACAAAATGAAAAACAGGTAAGAAAAAACAATAACTAATTTTTTCTCTTTCAAGGACTTTAGTAATAATATTCAGCATGGCTTGTAACAGAGTTTTTTTGAGAAAGATGATTTCTGTTCTTGCTGATTATTTTTAATAAACATGCTAAAATCTCACAGGAGGAATTAACAAATTACATATAAATCAAGCAGTAAATTAAATTCTTGTCAATATATAAATGAACACAAACATGCATAACATGCAGTTACATATAGAACTGTATCACCCCTCACCAGACTTCTTCAGTATCCCCCACTGACCCTCATTTTCAATTAAGTTCCAGTTTTTTAACTTATAATTTGCTGCAATACCTGTGACCAGTTACGTTTCACAGGCTCCAGCCTAATTTCAAGCTGTTTTGCTTTAGACCTTTGTAAGAGGGATACCACCCGCTGCTGATTTCTCACCCAGAGTTCAGAGATCCAGATTTGCTTTTGTTTCAATTCAAAACTTAAATTGAAATTTTGGCCTGTGGAAATGGCACCTTTTAATTCCCCTGGATTTGTACTGCATTTTGAAACACTTTGACATAAAAGGCATTGTAAGAGTTTGGGTCTACAATGTATTTTATTGCCTAAATAGCTAGATGGTTCCCATTTTTACCAGAGTAACACAGTGGAATGAGCACGGCGAAGCACCCATTAAGGCTCCAAGAGGAATAAAGTACTAAAAAACCTAAACATTCACTTGTTTTATTTTTCTGTTTCTTGGTTACATTTTCAAAGTGTGTCCACTACCACTCGCATTAACATCAGCAGGGGGCTTTTAAATAAGTCTTTACTCAGTGTTTCAAAAAACTGAGCTTCTCAGTGGAAGAAGTGAAGAGATCCCAATCCATCTCAGTACTTAAAGAAACAGAGCAGGATAGCAAAGAGGAAAATCAAGTACAGGCAAGCACCTTAACACATCTTTGAAGGTTACATTTGGATGCTGAACGGAAAGGTCAAATTTTGAAATACACCAAACATAATTCAGAAAAGACAGCCGATTAGCTGGTTAGAAGCATGGCTAAAAATTCAGATCACATAAAATTAAATTAACTGAACCGTAATTTAGAAGTTGGGGCATTGTCTTTACCTGGTAAATATGTTTCATGAGCCCAGACTCATAGGTAATGGTATGTAAACCAATCGGCCGTAAGGGTAGTTAGTTTTTCCATGCCCAGCTATCAAGCCTCTGAAACCGTATATTCATGCTCACACTGAGGAGTCAGAGCTCCAGAACTAAGATCTCAGAAAAGACACAATCTTTTAAGAGCTAGGCTTGGTTTAAAAGACAGAGATAGTAATTGTTATTTTCCATTATAGTTAGAAAGCTACACTGCTTAAAAAAGAATCATGTCTCAGTAAATGTACTGTAGCAGCAATTTCTAGTGCTGCTATAATTGAGGTTACATCAGCATTTTCACAATAAACCATCCCACCAGAAAATTTATTCCGTGTTGTAAGCTGACATAGAAGACCTGATATCAGGCACAAATCCTTCAGCGGCACAAATTTAGTTTGTATGATTTTTGGCTAGGAATTTGGAAGAAAAGGGAAAGCAAGAAGTCTTAAAATGGAAACCAACAATTTAGGATTAACTAGTGTTCAAACAGAATATGCAGATACTTTTTAGGCATGAGTGGTTTATTCCAAACTAGCACATCTACAACTCCTGCTAAATGCAGCAATGATTTGCACAGGAAAAACCATCTTCAAAAAAGTTAAACTGACATCCTGCCTTCACTTTTACATTTGAGGAGAAACTCAGGCAAACAGTTTTCTTTCCAGACAGCAGAACCGGGCTTATTTGCTTGATCAGGAAACCACTTCAAGATAATTAACAGAACAATAAGCAAACCCCAAGCACAAATCCTTATGGAAACCATAACTTACTACTTTTTATTTAAAACAATAATTGTATTTGTTACAGTGCTAGGATTTTACTTCTGCTTACATACACGCTTCTTTGTAAACCTCTGCAGATGCTACTATTTAAAGTGACTTTTAAGCCAGGGAAAAAAAAGGAGTTCAGTTGAATTTCCTGTTCTTAGAACACAGTAATTCTTATAGTTTCCTAAATACATCTTAGTATGTTAGAACTGAGTCAGGTGGTTTCACACCTGCTACCTGAAAAAGACTGAAAAGCCAAGATGTTGGAAATGTAGAAGAGCAGGTGAACAGGAGTTACTCATTTGAGGGATTTCTTAGGAAGGGCTGTACTTTGGGTCTGTTTTTTCATTCTTTTTGTATATTCTCACTCACCTGCTCTGGATACTTGCTTCCAACTATCTCTGCCACAGTGTTGAAGGAAGGAGAGTGTGGATAGGTCTTAGCCCCCATCTTCAGGTGCACAAGAATCTTAGTGCCCCGGGAAGACATCCGTGACATCATCTCAGCATCTTCCACAGAGATGCAAGCAGTGGGAATGCGGGGCACGTCAGGCTGGTAATTCTGCCACCCAGTATGTGGGCTGTGAAAAGAAAAAAAAATAACACAGCGTTGACAACTTAGCTCTGTAAATTATTATCATTATTATAAAATTATTAAAAATACTTTCACTGCCATCCCCAGCAGACTCTCAAATAGGATATATTAACTATTTTTAAATAGACCTTTTGATAAAATACATCAAGTATTTTTATACTAACCAGAACATCTCCCTGTTACCATTCCACAGGTCTGGAAAGCTATTGCATGTCAACTCTATTTAGGTCATTACCATGTTTTGACGTTGCATTAGTAAATGCTCTGATACCACTTTCCTTCACTGCTTTATCAGGAAGAAAAGCAATGAAAAGCCAGGAAGTGAACAGTTCATAAGAAGTGCATTTTTCCCCTGTGACAAGTAATGAAATTAAAATTCACTATTTCAGCTATTGCAACATCAGACAGGAGGTTTATTTTGAAGAGCCCTAGTATGAGAAACTTCAGGAAAAATAACACAATGAGATCATAAAAAAATGCACATTTATTTGTTCTCAGTACACTCAAGATTTCAATCACTACCTGTAGACCAAAAAGAACGAAAAAAACCCAAGCCAAACAAAACAATAACAAAAAAAAGCATCACTCGATATAAGGCTTCAGTGTCTTCCATTTAGGAATAGCTATGCCTTGTGGAAATAAAAAAAGGGAAAAAAAAAGTAAACCAAAAATAATCACACAGTTCCTCTGACATTCACAGAGGGATATGGAGTGACTTATTCTTTCCTCTCAAAAAGCTGCAGACAATTTCATAACTATTTAAAATAATTATTTCTCTTCTAGAGGCTTCTTCTACCACCACTGCACCCAGAGCTAACTGGAGTGTGCAATTCCACATCTGACATCACGATTGCTAAAAGGTAATAGACAAGGTCCTTAACAAGTTCCTTTCATGGTTTTTTGTTGTTTTTTTTTTTTTCACATTTGGCCATGATTTACACATTTCTCATTTTATGGTGCTTCTGTTGAGATCTTTGGATCTGACTTGCAGAAGTCCTCAGCATTACAGCTGCAGCTGAAGCCAATGCTTTTAAAGTGAAGTTGTATATAAAGCCAAATACAGCAGAAAAAAACCCACACGTGTGAAAAAAGATAAATCAGAATATAGATGTATACCCAAATTTACAAATACTCCCAATATTAAATGATTCATTGCCTTCATTTCACACTTGTAAAACGGGAATAAAAATATTCTTTGTTTCAAGAGGACAGACTCAATGAACAATTGATAACCATTCTGATACTGCAATTAATGATCGGAAATCGACTGGTATACAATTACATGTCCAAAATCCTAAAAAAATAAAATAAAATATTAGAACTACACATAGAAATATTAGGGTAAAACTCTGAATAAGCAGATCTCCAGTACAGGCCATCCCTTGCAGTAAATCTGTAAACTGAAATAATATATCTGCAAGCCTTTATTTCAGGTCTACTTTGTAATTCTCACATTTCAGTCAGTACTCCAGAGGTGTTTTCACAATACATAAAATATTCAGTGCTCCTGGGAATCTGGAGAGGTCTCAGTTGACTGGAAGCTGGCAAACTTTGTTCCAACCTTCAAGAAATGCAACAGGGATGACCCCAGCAGCTACAGGCCTGTCAGTCTCACTTCTGTGCCTGGCAAAATTATGGGGAAGATTATTCTGGGAGTTATTGAAAAACACCTGAAAGACAATGCTGTCATTGGTCTCAAACAGCATGGGTTCATGAGGAGAAAGTCTTGCTTGATCAACTTAATTTCTCTCTATGACAAGGTTACCCACCTAGTTGACCAAGGGTAGTCAGTTGATATGATCCTTTTGGATTTCAGTAACACCTTTGGTACTGTTTCTCACAGTATCCTGCTGGACAAGATGTCCAGCACACAGCTGGGTAAACACACAGTGCAGTGGGTGAGCAATTGGCTGACGGGCCGGGCTCAAAGGGTTCTAGTAAATGGGGTCATGTTGGGCTGGTGACCAGACACTACCGGGTTCTGCAGGGACCCATCTTAGGGCCAGTGCTCTTCAATGTCTTCATAAATGACTTGGATGAAGGACTTGAGGGAATGACCAATGACACAAAATGGGAGGAGCTGTTGACACTCTCAAGGGAAGAGAGGCCCTGCAAAGGGATCTGGACAAATTGGAGAACTGGGCAATCACCAACCGCACAAAGTTCAACAACAGCAAGTGCTGGATTTTGCACCTGGGACGCAGCAACCCTGTGTTGAGATGCTGGAAAGCAGCTCCACAGAGAAGGATCTGGGGGTTCTGGTTGATGGCAAGTTGAACATGAGCCAACAGTGTGTCCTGGCAGCCAAGAGGGCAAACCGTGTCCTGGGTGCATCCAGCACAGCATGGCCAGCCGGGCAGGGAGGTGATTGTCCCGCTCTGCTCTCCACTGGTGCGGCCTCACCTGGAGCACTGGGTGCAGGTCTGGGTACCACATGATAAAAAGGATATAAAGCTACTGGTGAGTGTCCAGAAGAGGGCAATGGAGTTGGTGATGGCTTCAGAGGGGAAGCCGCATGAGGAGCGGCTAAAGTCACTTGGTTTGTTCAGCCTGGAGAAGACTGAGGGGAGACCTCATCGTGGCTACAGCTTCCTCACAAGGGGAGGAGGAGGGGCAGGTGCTGATCTCTTCTCTCTGGAAACCAACGGTAGAACCCGAGGGAAAGGCAAGAAGATGTGCCAGGTTGGACATTAGGAAAAGGTTCTTCACCCAGAGGTTAGTGGAGCACTGGAACAGGCTCCCCAGGGAGGTGTCACAGCCCCAAGCCTGACAGTGTTCAAGAAGAGACTGGACAACACCCTCAGACACATGGTGTGAACTGTGGGGTTGTCATATGCAGGGACAGGAGCTGGACTTGATGATCCTTGTGGGTCCCTTCCAACTCAGGACATTCTATGATTCAATGATCTAGAGGCTTCTTCAACATTCTTATGAATATGCTATTTGTTTATTTGTCTCAGTTACTAAATTCTGATTTCATCAGCAAAATTCCAGTGAATTAAGTTTCTGAAGGAAATCTCTAAAGCTAAATCATATCTTCACCTACGTGTTACCGTATGAAGGGCTAGAATTGAAGCTTTCAAACCAGATTACAGACATTATTCACATCAGCTGTTACAAGTTTTAAACTATTTATCCATGTATTAATAACAGAATTGCAGAATGGTTGAGGTTGGCAGGGGCCTCTGTAGCTCATCTGATCCAACCCCGCTCCCCGCTCAAGCAGGGCCACCCAGAGTTGCTTGCCCAGATCCATGTCCAATACACAAAAATCTTTACCTATGAGCCTACTGACAGTAGCAAACACCTATTTTTATACATTTAAACAAACAAACAAATGAAAAAGGAAGATATCTAAGTCTTCTAAACTGGAAAAAAAACACTTAATTCCTGGAGGAGATGTGGTGAAGAGGAATGGAGAAATCCACTTTGTAAGGATACAGATTAGGTAAAATGGGAGAGATTATTCAGTTCCATTTGTTTAGAATAATAAAACTTCTCAATAATCAGTCATATTGTAATCAATAGTATAACCCCCAGAGTAGATATCTATAAATGTTTATTTGAAAAGGAAATAGTAGAAATCAGTTAGAGAGGTCTTATGGGAACTGCTTCAGAGTGCAGAGCGATCTGTTTATTAGCTGGGAACAGTTTAGGAAGTTATTGATCCCAGTTGTTTATGCCTGAACCTCGTACAAAGGCTTGTGCCCCTTCTCCTCATCAGCTCTGCAGGTTGGGTGACCTTCAAAATAACAGTTACCCTGGTACTCAGAACCTATTGTCCCTGTAAAAAAACCAAAACAAAACAAAACAAAAAAATCCCAACAACAACAACAAACCCAACAAGCAAACAAACAAAAAAACAAAACAAAACAACAAACACACAAGCACCCCCCTCACCCCCACTTTCAAACTGTGACAATTTGCTGCATTTGTTTAGTATTTGAGTGCTTGGGGATGTACCAAGCATGTTAACCAAAAAACGTAAAATAACATCTGTGAAAAAGAAAAAAAATGAGATTACAATTTCACGTATTAATGTTCCAAAAATCCCCTACATTCAACCTACATTCAACAACTGGGGAGAAACAGTTTCTGCTCATTTTAAAATAAACCATTCACCTGTGTCTTCTGGCAAGAATATGTCTTGGTACTAACATACCCTGTACAATGAACTGCAGTCATTCAAATTTTATCACCACCTGTATTGATTTCACTCCCCTTGTTATTTCCCAGATGCTCAACAAAAGAAACCCCTAAAACTGTATTTTCTTCTCCAATATAACTAGCAATTACATGTCTTTTGGATGCTCAATCCCAACGCTCTACCACAACTGTGAATAAAGCTGCCAACAACCCACTGAGACACACGCACGCTTACACACCTCAAATGAATGAATGTTTGCATGTACAAAACTTACACCTGCTAGCACAAAAGATAAACCTTGAAGTTACCCGTTTGTCTTGCCATTTTTATGCTCAAACCACTATCTTGCCAAGATTATAACAGTAAAATTAACTACCCAAATTAAGACATTTTAGTACAGGCAGGCAGAGGCAGCAACTATTCAGATGATGCCAGGACCTGAAGGGAATGGCTGACTGTCTAAATGATTGCTACAAAAAGGGAAATGGGCCCTAAGCGTTATCAGTACAAAAGCACAAGGCGCTATCCCAGTCCTGTATATCTGTAATGCTGCAAGATGAATTCACGTAGAAAACATTTGCAGCAGACACTAAGCATCCTGCGATATAACTGATTAAAGTCTACATGAATGCAAGACATGTCACGTGTGAAGTACATCTAGATAATAAATTGCTTAATAAAGTGCCAAAGAGCACATAAAAAAAAAATTAAAGTTAATTAAGCGCCTTTTATCCAAAGATAACCAAAACCTGGAAAAGCTGCTGACCATATGGCAAGACCCGAGCAAGAATTAACTAAACAAAATGGAAAAGAAATTACTAGCAGACTCTGTGTGTAACAGATTAAGATGGAGAGAAGTGGTCCTGAGTTTGGCTGAAAATAGGGCAAAGAGGAAGTGGAAAAGGGAAGGGAAAAGAGAAAGGACGGGGAAAGGGAAGGGGAAAGGGAAGGGAAGGGAAAAGGGAAAAGGAAAGGCAAAGGCAAAGGCAAAGGCAAAGGCAAAGGCAAAGGCAAAGGCAAAGGCAAAGGCAAAGGGAAAGGGAAAGGGAAAGGGAAAGGGAAAGGGAAAGGGAAAGGGGAAAAAAGAAAAGAAAATAAAAGAAAAAAAGAAAAAAAAAGAAAGGAAAGGAAAGGAAAGGAAAGGAAAGGAAAGGAAAGGAAAGGAAAGGAAAGGAAAGGAAAGGAAAGGAAAGGAAAGGAAAGGAAAGGAAAGGAAAGGAAAGGAAAGGAAAGGAAAGGAAAGGAAAGGAAAGGAAAGGAAAGGAAAGGAAAGGAAAGGAAAGGAAAGGAAAGGAAAGGAGAAAGGAAAAGGAAAAGGAAAAGGAAAAGGAAAAGGAAAAGGAAAAGGAAAAGGAAAAGGAAAAGGAAAAGGAAAAGGAAAGGAAAAGGAAAGGAAAAGGAAAAGGAAAAGGAAAAGGAAAAGGAAAGGAAAGGAAAGGAAAGGAAAGGAAAGGAAAGGAAAGGAAAGGAAAGGAGAAAAGGAAAGGAAAGGAAAGAAAGAAAAGAAAGAAAGAAGAGAAGAGAAGAGAAGAGAAGAGAAGAGAAGAGAAGAGGAAGAGAAGAGAGAGAAGAGAAGAGAAGAGAAGAGGAAGAGAAGAGAAGAGAAGAGAAGAGAAAGAAAGAAAAGAAAAGAAAAGAAAAGAAAAGAAAAGAAAAGAAAAGAAAAGAAAAGAAAAGAAAAGAAAAGAAAAGAAAAGAAAAAGAAAAGAAAAGAAAAGAAAAGAAAAAGAAAAGAAACATCACATAAAACCAGCTAGGGAGATCATAAAGCAACCCTGACTCAGAATCAGCATTTGTCTTTGCAACACTGGTACCCACAGGCGCACAAGGTGCAGTTCTGGAATCTCCCACCCACACCTGGGAGAAACGTCGGCTCCTGCTGCTTCCAGCCCACACTCCCTCTGAAAAAGTTGTCATCCAGCAAAGCCTGCGTTGATTTTACAAAACTTCAAAGGTAAGTAGGCCACTTAATATCTAACATACTCTTACTCCAACACCACAGTTTGGTGTTTAGTAGAGGAGAGGGTGTGGGTGGTTCTTTTATTATTATTCTATTTAACAAAAGCACATGTTCTGATCTTACATCTACCTCATCTCCATATTTAGACTACTCAAAAAAATTGAACACCTCTAGCTAGATTAATGCTTTATAAACTTATTAATGTTAATAAAAACTCATCATCATTTGGTCTTGACATCCCTGTTCAAGAGCTGACAAGATTCAGATAAATAAAGTGGTTGGGTTTTGCTCTTGAAAAACCCCTAGATGTCACATCTTGGAAAGTATTTAAGAGAAGTATCACAATCTGAATAACAAAGCAGAGGAAAGGCTACAAAAATGAAGCATTCTCTCTGTTAGAAGCACACATCAAATGACGAGTAAGAAACAGATGTGGCTTACATCTTACAGAAAAGTGTAAAGGAAGAATAAAAAAGTCAACAGGCATCTAATTAGTTTCTCCTCTGAGTAAAACAATCAAATGCGGAGAAACTAAAAGGTGTGGATGAAAAGATGAGCTGCTGTCATCAGCTCAGCTGTAACTCTTGGTCCTGTGGTGGCTGACCTTGCATGCTTCATTGCTTAGCTCCTGGACTACCAACCCTTATCTCAAAGATAAGTTAAAATGCCCAAGGACAAATAAACTGTCTAAGAACCAGTGCTTCAAGCTAAAATGGATGCTCTGATGGAAAACACGTCTCAAGTTGAAGCATCAGGCAAAGATAGCAATCTCCTAAAGGGAGAAGTCAGCATGATATTACAAGAACTCTAATATGACTAAAAAAAAAAAACAAACCAAAACAACAACAACAAAACCCAAACAAAACAAAAAGCAACAAACAAACAAACAAACTCAATACACCACACAAAATTTGATTATATGAAAGCTTACAAAGATTTGCTTCAGCCATAATGTGTATACACACACCCCCCCAATGCACAATTCTTCATACCAACTTCATAAAGCAATCTAGGGCTGGGAAACAAAACAATAATGTTATCTAAATACCTTTAGTTTATTCAGTCATCCAAACACATTATGAGACTGTGATTACATACATGACCACCTATTTTTTACAGGACCCGGCCATATTGACTGTACCAACCACATGTAAACTAAACATTCATTCCAGGTCAGCTGGTTTGTTATTATTGACTTAAATCATAAAATACATTACTGAATGGAACCATGACTATATTAATCACTAGCTATAGCCATACCAAGACCACAGCCTTAACTCTTGGTAATAGGTTCACATCCTCCTCATAATTTAGTTCCAGTTTTCCACTTGTATATTCTAAATAACACAGAAAATCCCCTCACATACAAAGCTTTACACTTTAAAGGAGTGATGGAACATACTGTAGCAAAATAAAAGGGAAACTATATACCTTGATCTCACATTTAGCTACAGAGAATAGCTACTCATAAGTGCCTCACTTCTGTATCTTTCCCTTCATCAAGAGCAGTATGGCAAGGGCTGAACTTCATTCAAGTAAATCCTCTTTTCCAGCACCATAAAGTCCTTAGAAAACAGAACTTGTCCTTGTGTGCACACAGACTATGTACATTCTTTCAAGATTCTCATCACTATCTGGACAGAGAAGCCAAACTGAAACAGAATTAGTCAAAATGTCAAAAGCATTGTTAATCTTCTCAGGAGAACTAGGTTCTTAAAAATAAAATCGAGACCCATTTACAGCCACTTGGCAAAATATAAAATAAATAAATTCACAGCCTAATTTTGCATCTTTGTCATCATTTGTCCCAAGATTTCTTGCATTGTTTGCTTCTTGTATTGACTTTGTATGATTTGATTTGTTGTTTTACACTAAGCTGAAATAATAGTAAGACTGGTAAAATTGAAACAAAACACGAATATGCACAGAAAATTTTAAGAAACTAAGGAGAAAAAATGTGATGTGGTACAAATATGGAATTAAATAATATAGCAGTCTGTTAGTGAGGCTAGAGTACTTGGAGTCTAGTTATGCAGTCTCTTCCAGATTACTATGTATCAATCCTCAGTTGATGTAGCATCTGCACAAGTGTATTGAAGTGTAAAAGAGACTCCAGAAACTATTTGCCTTACCAAGGAAAACTCCCTTTGAAAAGGTGTGTGGCACTACTCTTACCACAGGGACTCCATTTAAATTAACATCTAGAAAACTGTATCTGATCAGTGCTAGGCAATCATTAAAATTAGGCTTTACCAAACAAGCATAATAGCTTTGATGTAATTACATATGTGCTAGGCTACAGAATACAACTAACATGTATATGTTTGTATTTCATTATAATATTCAGTACCACACACACCAAGGGAATTCTGTGATAACCACAGAAGTTTTTTTTAAAATTGCGTAGATTAGATTTGGTTTGTCAAACAAGAAGCAGAAAACAACTGTGAATGGTAAAATGATCAAATGAAGCAAGTCCAATGAATCCCACCCCGGGACTATCCAACTGCTGGGAAAGCAGAAAAGTCAGCACAGTCCTTTCCAAATGTCTGTAGGAAACAGAGGCTTGCATCGGCTGCGCTTCCACTGAAAAATAAACTTTCTGTATCTTACAGACATGCGGATGAGTCTCCAGCAGCTGACAATACCTTGAGGGAACCATTTAAGCCATACACATGTTTGGCCTCCTCCTGCTCCGTACGAACAACCAAGCTCCCTCCACCTGTGTTTACATGCGCGCTGGTGGGAACGCAGCTGTCCGCTGCACGCTGCCATAGGTGCCTTAGCAGAGGGCTCCTGCAGGGAACACCAGCGACAATCCTCATTGCCCGCAGCTGCAAGGCTTCTGACTTCACGGGGTTTCTTTCTGTTTTTTTTCTCCAACTCCTGGCTTCTCAGCCTATTGAGCAGAAGCCATATTCATATCTTCAGTGACCCCTCTAACAGCAGAGACTAGTAAGCACACAGGACAAATAAAAAAAAAAACCTAACTGGAAACAGATGTTATATTTTATACCTACAGGAAGGATACAAATAAATGCAAAGGAAAAAAAAAAAATATTTATTTGGAAAGCAGAGACAAGGAGGCATCACAGGCCTAGCAATACATAAGCAAACTAAATAACAGCTAGCTGTCTAGAATACTGATATGGCCTTCGTACCTCCTCCACTTAATGACACTTGCTATTATTGATAATTAATTCTTACATTAAAATTATCAGGCACAAACAGGTGCAAAGAGGCACCAGAGCTCTCAGGGTAGGATCAATCACTGGATTAGTGCTTCCAAGTCTCTGCATCACTGCAGACACTAAGTCGTGGGAAGGTCAGGCTCTCCCATACGCAGGCACGTACATTAGGTTACACCAGAAACTTGACCCTCCTCTGGTGTGAAATACAATATACAGGACAGCACAGGGACGTTCCTCCTCCTTTCAAAAGATGGTCATGGTAAAGGGTAACGCGCAGGCAACACTTTTCAGTGAGATGAAGGAAAAGTGTAGGGATGGGGGATACTGGTCTCACCCACCATAAAACTTCTTCCTTTTAATCAGCTGACCAGGGAGGTAAAGAGGGGGGAGAGAAGTCTGAAAGGAGTCAGAGGAAAGTTTCAAACTCATAGAAAAGGGTATGGATGGAGTTTTCCCTCTTCCCTTCCTTCTCCATGCCACACACCCTTCAGAGCAGCATATCTTAACAAACATATCTTAAACAGCATATCTTAACAAACATATCTTAAACCCAAACATATTTAGGAATAGCTTTTCCCTACAACAGGTTGGGGCAATGCAAACAAAGCCTCATGGAGATACATTTTTAAAGTGTAAAAAGTAAGGCTTAAAGGTCAAAAGGAATACAAGGGTAGTCTAGGGAAAAAAAAATCAAACACAAGGAATGGAAATGACAGAGGGGAAAAATAAGTCTCTGAAAACAGCAGGAGAAAGAACAGTATCTTACCACTAAAAGCAACTATGTACATGTTAAAAAAAAAGAGAGAGAGCTTTTAAAAGTAAAAAAGAGACAGTAGAATAACTTAGGTATTATCACCATAGATAGCATGGAAGTGAATCCCCAGAATGAAACAGAAGAGGAAATAGAGAAATCTAGTCATCTTTTGTGCTTTTTGTGAGTATAACCCCGTTTCCACTGAAAATCAGTGGCAAATCTCCTATTAACTTCAACAGAAGGGGGAAAAAAAAAAGTTTTAACAACTGCCTGGATATGAGAAGAGCAAAGGGTCTGACTGGATTCAGTCTCAAGCAGTGAGCAAACCAAAAGCCACTGTAAGACACTTTCCTGAGTGAGCCTCTATATTTTCTGAAGAAAAGTGAAACTCTGAAACATCCTCACTACATAAATGCTTCTTTTACTCCCACAGATCTAATTTCTCTAGAATAATAAACTCCTTTTTGATGTTCTATTAAATCATCCGACATTTTTGCTGTCCAAGTAAAAAAAAAATAATTTCGGGTCAAGAGAATAAAAAGTATGTTAGTAAAAATAATACAGAAGGCGTATCAGTTAGTTTCCCCTCAAGTGAGAGATTTTAGTAGTGTCACATGAAAAGAACTATTTTAACATCACCTGATCATTATATTTGCCTATCTAGTTCACATATTATACAATGACACTCACACAATGTGAAATGCAATGTAAATGTTTAAATGATATGGATACTTTACCTGTTACTGTATTACGCTAATTTGATAAAGTCATTATAAAAAAAAAATTGTATGTTTTATTTTCAAAATTCAGGTAAGTCTTGTCTGTTGCTTTAAAGTTACAGATATACCCTCAATTTTTGTGTCTCAAACTTGACACTCAATGTCAACAGGAAAGTTTCTTTTAGCAACAGAATATATTTTTAAATCATATTATAACATTATAATAACTCCTGTAAAATTGAGCAGCACAGCAAAATGTCATGCCAAGTGTAAGCATTCTTTGCCCAGCTGCATTTGTTGATTGTGGCGGATTCTCCCAAAAGCTTCATAATCTGCATCAGATGAAATACAAAATGTCCCAATAGATACATATTTTCTCTGAACAACTCCTTTCCTGGCAATTTGCATTGTGTTTGGGAAATGAAGAGTGTCAGGCTGAAAAGAAAAAAGTCTTTCCAGTGCAAACCATGGGTGGGAGAATCATTGAATCAGTTCTGGGGATCTTCCCGTGCTGCTGGTTTCTTTGCGAGCACACAGGAAGAACTCCCAGCACACAGCAGCTGCCAGGAAGAAATGAATGAACGTAGGGATTTCCTGAGAAAATACTTAACTCTTGGGAATTCAAGCCATTTTCCTTCCTCAAAAGGGAAAGAGAAATTGCTGTCAAATGACAACACTTTTTCATTGTTTCATTTTAGAGATCAAGTTTGTTGTGCTCTTCAATACATCCTGTATACTCATACTATCTTGCTTATTGTTTGAAGGCTTGTGCTCTTGTTATTTAATTCTGGAGATATGCTGATTCCTTCAGTATCTGCTGAAGGGGAGAGAAAAGATTATTCTCAATCCCACTCTTACATTTTATGGATTTCTTTAATAAAGAGTGCCTAGGAGAGTCACTGCTGGAAGAGAAACTGCCTGAAACAATACAGTTTTCTTTCCTTTTCATTAGCTGAGCCATGATGCTTCGGAAAATGTTGAGAAAAAGGTAGCAACCTGGAGACTTTTGTTGGAATGTACAATAATGATCATTACTTTATAGTATGTACATGAATTTAAATACACAAATGCTTTTGGACCTTAACCAAGAGATATGGGCACACAGCCAGTCAGATCAGATGAATTGTGGTGGAGGAAAAGGTGAAGTGGATTTAGGGACATGACAAGATTCCAGACTACCTGAAAAGTGACAGCCAGGGGAACACCATGGCTCTCTGAGCTCACCTCCAGTAGCTCCAGGAGAAGAGGGCTATCAGAGGCACCACAGGCTTCCTCGCTTTCTCCTCACCCAGCTCCTGGGTGTCACCCTTCTCCCCAGACAGCCACCATGAGGAAGGGCATCCAGCGAGTCACCTGCACTCGCAGCCCCATGCACACACACCCCACAGCCTTAGAGCTCAAGATACGAAAGCACTGAAGCCCACCCAGTGCAACACTGCAAGACAGAATTAAAAGTGTGAATTCTCTTCCTGGTGTTCAAATGCTAACTAGGAATGATTTTTCTCCCTGAAGAACACCAGGCAGGAAAATTATCTTTCTGATTGTTAATGATTAATGTTAACACTGAGACCACATATAAAACATCATGAATAACATAAATAGAAAAATCTGTTAAAAAAATGTATCTACTTAGAAAGTAGTGTAACATATAATTTAAGAAGTAGAACTGTGTTTTATAACCTAATAAGCACAGGCTGAATTAACTTGCAGCTGTCAAGCGAAAATTTGTTTTTATTAAATGCTCTGTACTACACTTTCGTGTAAGCATAGTGGAGTTACTTAAATTATTCACTGGAAATGGTACTTGTTTCAAATCTAGCTTGTCTATAAACAGATACTGAATTCTACAGAACAACTCTGAATGTCTGCAGTCCATAACTATTTATCATGTAGTTTAAAGCAGTTGTTCTGTAAGTGCAGCCCAAAGATCACTTGCAGCTTGCAAAGCCTTTGTACACTCTGACCTCAAAGTGACCTTTTAATAGTTTCATCTACATGAAGATAAAGTTTCACTGACCTGCAGGTGAATCTTGCGATGCAGCCCATGCACTATTATTAACAACCTGCACCTGCAAGGAACAGTTGACGGTTGACATGCCTCATGGTACACTGCAAATCACGTAGGATCACTTCTTGCTGCCAGAGATATGAAACTACTGAGTGGTCTGGCTGTAAAAATGCTGATAAAACATCATCTTCCTTGGAAATCTGTGATTTGTAAACATTTGGGGATGCCGGACACATCCAGGATCATCCTTCTGAAACCCTAATAGCCAGGCTGTCCAGCTCACGAGCTCCGCTCCCTGCTAACCCCATAACAAACTTCTGAAAAACTCAGGTGGAGGCGAAAAAATAGTGTATTTGTGGTTAGAATTTCTCAGCCACAAACATACTGGGACTAAAATCCCTTCAAGCCTCACAGATACTTTCTCTAATACCCCACACTTACCCAAGCATACCAAACTGACTTGAGTGCTTTGAAATCCCAATATATTTTCTTTAATCATCTGGATTGATGTAAGAGTAACAACACCCTTTCTATACATCTTCTGTTTATGCAGATATACAGCCAAGTGCATGGCATGATGAGCTGACACTGGTCTAAGCATTTAAAATTGTTCTTTTTAAAAGTCTTGTATTTAAAGTATGACCAATTACACTAGTTGTTTCAATTTAGACACCTTATGGGGCAGAACCTCAGGGAAACAAACAGCATTTTCCTTTCCTTTCTCAGGAAACTCCTATGGACAAGCAGTACCTGGAAGTCTGATGCTTTACAATGGTGTTCTCCAGTTCCTTGCCATCTTTTTGCATTTGCCTGGGTTCTGCCATCTTTCCACTAACTCTTAAGTCTTTCTACTAAATAACATTGAAATATCCAAAGAGCAAAAGGTACTAATCTATATGGGAAAGGGTTAAAGGAATCCATCAGTGATTGTCACTGAGGAGTACCATACAAAGATTTACATGACTGAAACCTAATTTTAGGCACTGAAAAACAGTTATGCTTCTAAAATCATAAATTGCAGCTGCACTTATTATTCTAAGTAGCTCTGCTAAAGTTTTCTCATGGATATGCCTATTCACATTGCACTTCTGGCAAGACTGAAATGTTAGCATTCTCTCAAACACTGTAGCACACCATTTCTGTTTTCCTAGATTGTTAGCATTTCAAACTAGGTGAAGGACAAGGGGAAAAACCAACCAACCAACCAACCAAAACACATCGTTTTGTGGAGTTACAGCCCTAGATGGTCTCTCAGAGGAGCCCAGCTGCCAAGGATTCTGGACTCCAGGTGCTGGCTGCATCTGGACAGTGTTGAATCCCTGCTCAAGCTCTTTGGGCTTGAGCACAAACGTAGATCCTTTTAATGCCCTTTCTGGAGATACGGAGTGTGTACTCAAGCTGCCTGGTCCCTTCACAGTCTTCCTGGCTGTCCCATGTCCCCCAGCAGCAACCGCAGCCTTCTCAGAGCTGGTAGCTGGGAGCCGTGAAAGGTGTTGGTTCCTTCTCTGGAGACTGCAGGGAGAGAAACTCAGAGAGAAATGCAGACCTTCTTTAAAGAACAATCACAGTCTACTCCCTGAAAAGGCGCAAGCAATACACAGATTATAGAAGAATGGCTAAAACCTGCCTTAAGTCCCATCTGTGAGCTCACTCTTTCCAAACCTCAGACTTTTGGCAAAATCACATTTGAATCCCAGGACCTGATTTCTAATGTTCGTGTTGTTCTTGATGATGAAGCGCTGTTACTAAAGAAAAAACCTTGTACTTTCACGAAATTTCAGCTCCTTCGTGCTCTTTTCAGTAGCTTCAACACTGTCATGGTAAATTCTTACTAATGGAACTTAAAATCCAAATCTTTTGAGCTACAATCAACCTTTTTAAAATATTTACATTTGAAAATACGGTATTCCAAGGTAACGACCTGTATTCTCTGTCATTCAACTCCCACCAGAGCCTTCCCCTTCAACCTGAAATCTCAACCTAGCAGAAGTTAACAATCAAACACACCACATTTTATTTCATAATAAAAACTATATAATGGATCATTAATCAGCAATAGCCACCCACTGTTACCTAATAATACAACGCTACTTGTTTTTGGCACAGGCAAATTATTGCAGAATCTACTATTGGCTACCTAATCACAGTTTAGAAGAGCTGACTTTTAATGCTGTCTTCTTTACAGTAAACAACGTACAAATGTTACGCTAAATTAAATTGAAAAATATTACCACTGCAGGCAAAAAGGGAGAGAAAGTACTATGAGCTACTCAAGATCCAATGGGGACACAAAGCAGAGTGATGAATGGAACTTCAAAATCCCTTCTTTTAGTTAATTCACATTATTACTCTCCCTCGTCTGACAAACGTATCCATTGTTGTCCTGTGCACAAATGTCTAGAATCGATCTGGACTTTGCAGAGCTAAATGGTACTATAGTGTCAATATCTCTTGTTGAGGTATATTTTGTGTGCTTCAGTCACCAGCAAACTAATGAGATGAAAACCCAGTAGAAATAAGTAAATCAGAAACTATGTGATTCCTTTCTGTTTCTTATTCATAGAATAAATGTTCTTTTGTGATCACAGTAGATTAAAAATTCAGGAAGCAAAGTCAAACCCCTCTCTGTTTCACAGAGTAGTTGCAATATTCATAATAGACAGCCAATGCAGAAGTACTGCAGCCAGTGACCAGGAAAGCAACATAATAGTGAAACAGTTTAGCAGAAGTCGCACACCATAGTTACCTACCCAGCTAACGACATATGGGAACGATCTACAGATCTACAAATACCAAACCACAGGTCGGACTTAAAAAGGAAAGATGGAAGAGAACAAAGTTACAGCTTTAGGTTTGCACCATCCCCCTAAATATAGAAACAAAATGAGAGAAAGTATAAGGTGCCTGAAGGAGAAGACAACAGGCAAGTAATCAAAGCTGGCATCACTGGCAGAGCAGAGACAGGAGTTGGCACCTCTCATTTAATAAAACAGATGGAGAAGAATTTTCACCATTTAGCCCTACCCTGCAGGCAAGACCAAAGGATTAGTATTTGATGCAATAAGATGGACACAATAAGAGAGAGGCTCAGGTGACTGATTGGATTTGAAGGGGAAAACAAAGCTGGAGAAAAGGATTAAAGTAATTGGAATGGTTGCACTTACAAGGCACAAGGCATTACTTCTACAGGGAAGAGCCCATTATTACTGTTGGCCATCAGCATCAGTCTACATTTAGCAAACAATTCTAAACAACAATAGGAATAATTGGCTCTGACTTCCTAAAAGCAGAAGTCAAAATTTGTGTACCACAAATAAGGGATTTCATCATACGAACAGGTTTATTTCATCACACTTTAATGCCTGACATACACTGCAGTAAAGCTAACACAGCAGGGTGAGGCCATCCTACGTGAAGACAACATTCAATGAAATAACACAGAAATATCCTACCATATGGAAAAGCCACAAGCAAGACTGTGGGAAGTGGAAGAACCAGCAAAAAGGAGAGACCCCCTACCTCCTGAAAAACAATGCAAGCATTCTTGAAAAGAGAAATCATAATATGCTGGAGCAAGCCATATAAGTTTGCTCACATGTTTAAGCAAACAAGGCAAAACAAAATGAGGAATTAGCATGTCCAAATCCATTGCATGCCTGAGGCATAAACCAGAGAGATTGTGGATATTAACAGTTGACTAGCACATTAAGTATATTTTAAAAATGGTACCCATATTTGTCTGCCTGTTTGTTTTACATGACATAAGTAAAAGGTTACATCACACAATAAAACATTTTATTGTATGCATGAGACATACTCTGAAGCACACAAATCCAGCCAGAGTCCCTATGTAAACCTGTGTTCACTTCTGGAGATCAGCAGTAAACCCTGAGAAGAATACTTCAGATGTTTAACAGCAGATACAATATGTTTCATAAATAAAACTCTAATATATACATGCTAAAACTGTTCTGTAATATTCAGATATTCTGGAATATTTAGATAATTTTAGTAATATCATCAGATTAATAACAATACCAAATAGATTCTGAAAAAGTATCTTGAATAATAAAAGAAGTAGAAACAGTACTCTGTAGGAAGTACAAACTGGAAAACCAGTTATAAGGCATGAAAATAATAAAATTGGATAGGCAGGCTAAATCTATATGTTAGACCTCTGTACAAGCTGTTTCAGCGTTGCCTGGACCAAAATCAAAAAGTAAGCTGCTGTGTAACTTGAAATTCATGGAGTTAATCCTATAATCATCAAGAAACAGAGCCTTTACTGTCTCTCTTTTCTCTCTCTCTCCTTTTTTTTTTTTTTTTTTATTTAATATGAAAAGGAGGATATTAGGTCAGGATTCCCCAAACACCAATTCTGTACCATTCTGGCACAATCGTTCTGGTACTATTTAATCTTTTCCAGTTGTCCAGAGCCATGTGCTCGTGTGCTCTGGAGATGAACAGTCCAGATAAAGTCTTCAGTGCTGCATTTATACAGAGAAAACACAGAGAATTACAGAGAAATAAAATGACAGTTCACATATTTTGCAGATCTTATCAGCAGCATTGTGAAAATAATTTATTGGCATTATATTACTCAGATCTCTCTCTGTAATTTTTATCTGCATTTTTTGTTGTCAGATTTGCCTTCAACCCTCTACATTTATGGTCACCACATAATAGCAAGACACTCATCAGTGTAATCAAGCAAACTGAATATTGTGAGAACATTAAAACAGAACCTGCAATTGATGGATCAAGACATTACAATCATGTCAGATTGTTCTGAACTTGCTAACAGGGCTTTTGTAGGCACAGCAGCTCACACAGACTCAAGGGGCTGGCGGCATCTAAGAAAGCCGGAGCTGATTAAGGCAAAACAGGAAATCACGGAAAGCTGCTAAAGTTCCCAGTCCTCAACCCACTGCAAGCACAGCTGTAACTCCTTAAAGATCAGTACAAGAAACCCAAGACTTGGCAGTTTTATATGCTGAACATCTTTATATACATGAACCAGTAATTCAAAGGCAGAATAAAACTGTTCCTTTAAATCTAACTCCAGAATATTACCAAATCTAATCAGTGGGTGCTCACGGTACCTGAATGAGACCAGAGTTAACACGTTATTCATGCTATGGGTGGCCATCTAGCCGCCAACAAAACGCATGAGTCAGTGATGTTAGGAGAGTGGGTGACCCAGAAGAGAAGAAAAAAACCAACTTGAATGCTACATTGAGAAAGATTTGCCTTGGGAAGATACTGGTGAGGAAGCAAGGACATCAAAAGGACCGTTATCCTCACAGCACCTTTCTAAATAACAGTCTATTGACAAAGATTTTACTAGTTCTTTACCTGCCTCTACCAAATTTAGAGGACACTGCCTATATAACTAGAAGCTAAAAGGATGAAACTGTTCCCAGTTACATGAACGTAGTCGTGAACATGAGTAGCCCAAATTAGGAGGAGGTAGAGGAAGCCCTTGCTAGTCTCATCAGGATTTTCCTAACTTTGTCAGAAAACAAAAATGCCAGATGTAGGAAATTACCCAGAGGTTTCAGGTGTCACATCAAGCCCTGTCTAATGGAAAAACACAATTATGTAGTTCAAAGCAAAAAGAGGCAAAAAGTTTGGCAAAAGCCAAAGAGAAACTGGGACTTAAGAAACATCATCTACAGATTTCTATTTCTATTTTGAAGTTACTTGAAGTTTCACTCCTTAATAACTGCTCAAATAGCAAGAACCCACTGTACAATACGATCACCTCCTGAAGCTCCATTTCTTCTTAGGACATGTAAATTCTCTTGCTGACAGCTACAATTTGCCCAAAAGTGCGCACAAGGACTGCACTGCAGAATGCAGTCTGTCATGTTGGCCTTCAGGGAATGTAGGAAGCAAAGTAAAAATTAATGAATTGTCAGTCAAAAACATATATAGACATCCTGGAGGGAAAGCCCCTAAATGCAGAGCTAGAAAATAAATCCTACAGCACACCACCAATTTATATATCTGAGGGCAGCAAGACGACATGCATCGTGCTATGAAACATAACTAGAATCTTCCATGAACTCATCAGAGACTTACAAAACATGGTCTGCTCTTATTTCCCCTCATTACGCCACAGACAAGGGTTTTATCCTTGTTTCCTGGTCCCTCAGTAGACGAGATGACAATATTGATGTATTCTATTGCCGCAGGAGATTGCCTGAGCGCAGTCTCTCATTGAGAAGCTTCTTGTGAACAGTTCATGCTGCTGTATTAATCCCGTACGTGAAAAGTCTTCACAAATAATCACTGGTACTTCCTGATTTCTTCAGTCATGCTGCAGCACTAGTGTTACATCTCTACAGTCATCACCAGCTTCCTGCTGCCTTTATGCCTCTCGCATTCCCCCAGCCTGTGCAAATGGACAGAAGACGCCGCCTGCTCAGGAGGAGACTATTTGTATAAAAATTTTCCAGTGTCAAAAGTGAGCACGTACAGTATCAAGCAGGGGAGAATGAGGTTCATCAGTTTTCCAGTTCCCTCAGAGATCAATTCTAACCTACCCTGACCACAACTACATTCTCCTCCCTACTGAAATAAAATAACTCTTCAATGCACGCATTCACCACTTCACCCTGTGCACATAAAGCTCACATGCCAGGGAGGAAAAAACACACTTTAAAAACACAAGGCAATAATAAGAACAGGTACTGAGCAAAGAAAGTTTCTTAAGTAAATAAATTAAGGCATCAGATCATTACACATAATATAGGCAAACTCTTTACTTTCGATACTTCCAACAAGAGCTAGTGCCCTGGAAGCAGGAGTGGTGGCACTGCTCACAGTAGTATGCACCAGGACCAGAGAACATAACATTACAAGCAATCAAGGAAAATTCCAGATACCAGCTTAGCACTGTCACGTGAAATGGACAAACAAAAGATAAATATAGAATATTTTTTCCTCAAGGAATATAGAAATAGTCTACTTTTACACTCAGAGAACTGTCTTGTGTCCCAGACATCCTTTGAAAAACATTATTTCTGGAAACTTAACCCAGTAACTTTCTCCGTTCAAAACAGACACTTCTCAGTGCTTTTACTTGACAGAAAAGCAATCTGGTTTAGCCATTTTTCTGAAAAAGTTTTCAATAATAATAATTACAATAACGCTTGATTTTATGTACATCTCAGCATCAAGGAGGCCTACTTGGCTGACATGCAGTGAATATCCCCAAGTTTGTATTCCCTGACTTACAGAAATCCTTGCCTCTGACCCTGCGCTCCTTCTTGGAATGTCCATTTGATAATCAAGAGCCACAGCCTGCACTGATGAAGTGAATCACTGTTATCACAGAGGGCACATCTCTGGCTCCTCCCATTCTGTTACACCATAAACAGTCTAAATCATTATACAGATGATGTGACTTTCTCAAAGGTCTCATGTGGTATGTCCATTTTAGTCTGAATAAAGAATGAGCTTTTGAAGTGAACCTCCCAAAATCCTTTCTTGCCTGATCACAGAGCAGTCTCCAAGCACCAGTGCTAGATTCCTTTCTGGTGAAACTAAACCAGAAGATGTGCTCAGTAAGTGCACCTACACTGGCCCAACTGCTAACACATGCTCAGTCTCAGCTGTTGCCCCTAAATCTTTATTTGCAGGTTGTTAAGTGATTTTTACTTTAATTATATCATCAGGTGGAAAAACTTCATTGCAACACAAGGATTTTTGTTCTAAAAGATGCAAAAATGATTTGCAATTAGAAGAGGAAAAATTTGGACAACCAGTAAAATGTTTTCCTTGATCTCATAAGAACGAGACACAAGATTATTTCATTAGCCATAAAACAAGGAAGCAGGTTTACTGATGGACTAAAATACATCCCACCCCTGCAGACTTAAGAGCCCAAGGCTAGCTTAATTAGATGGAAAGAAAAAATTGAGAGGACTGGATAGAACTGTAAGAAATTAACTCACATACCACATGCGCTAAAAGGCCGAAAGCCAGAGTAACCGCAAATTCCTGAACTGACACAGAACTTGGAGAGGGGAACCAAAATTCAGCCAGGGCACTGTCAGCTCAGGCACACTAGGCCTGTACACGAGGCCAGAGATGCTACGTGTTGGCTTCTCTCCAGCTACGCATCCTGCGAGCATCAGCCAGGCTGAACACGGCCAGGTACGTCACTGAGGATGCACGGCTTCAGCAGCCCCAAAAATCACATAACCACCAGGGTGCTATGGACAGACCTGGAAAAGGTGCGTAGGAGTGTTGGGCAAAAAGAAAGAACTCAAACAAAAACTAATTATACAAAACCTCCTATTTAATTTTGTACATATGAGCCAATTTAATTCTTTTCCTTTCAAGAGGTGCCAGAGGTAGTGAACAATCTTAGTTAAACTCAAACGCCTGAGGAAAGCTATTATTTTTCACTTGAGCAGCAATCTGGATGGCCAGTGCCATGCTACAACAGACAGTGTTACTGCATAAAAAGTGATGACAAACCTAACTCCTATTTTGTGCTATCATAGGCTCGGCTTGTTCACAGCAATTGCTTTGCTTATTAAATAACCAAAATTAAAGAAGACAGTAAATAGTGAAGTGGTTAGCTGAAGAGCTCCTGAAATTATTTTAGGATGTAGGTTAAGTTTTACAAATTGGCACACAGGTCAAGATTTTGTGGCTGAAAATAACAACTGGTGGTCCAGGCCATTTAATGGGCAACAGGGGCAGCTTTCTAGGGCCAAGCGACCTATCTCACCCACTTGACTCCCAGCCTATGATACACCAAAGGGAACAGAGATCTGCTTAGCTAGACCACAGAGCGACAGAGATGCTCAGGGACCTGACCTACAGCTCATGATCCGACTGGGCTCAGGTCACCTTGAGTCCCATATTAAGGTCACCTTGAGTCCCATATTACCACAGAACTGCTCTCATCCTCACACATAAGTCTTAGCCAGTGCTTACCAGCTGAAATACAATCCCATGGGACACAGCGCTGCTCCCCCTCTATGGGGAGCAGAACGAGTCATAGGAAGAAAGACTTATAAGAGGGTAGCAAAAAATTAAGTATACTGGCATTCCTTTTGGAAGGAGGGACAGAACAGGAGGGAAAGAAGCCTTCAGGGCTCATGACACAACCACAGGATACAGTACTTCAATAATAAAATAACAGTTATAATGGCCAGACACATCTCTTTGCTATTAAAAAAAAAAAAAGGCAAAAGAAATCCTACCAAAACTACTGTACCATCCCAGATTTCAGAAAACCTGGCAGAACAAGCAGTAGTGGAGTGTCTCTGACACTACTGACGTGAATAAGCCCTTAATTTCCTTAGACATGGAGTTCTAGGGGAAGGAAGCCTCACATCTGGAACCTAAGGCAGCAGACCAAGCATTAGGAAGAGGTGACGTGGTAAGAAGTCACCGTGCTAGCACCTGAGAGCTGAAAAATGAGACTAACTCACACACATTGCCAGCGAGATTGAGAAGGGAATAAATTGTTTACAAACCAGTGAAGAATAAAATGAAAAACAGGAGAGGAAAAGAAAAATGCACCTTGATAGTACAATGTATATACAAAAAGCTATACATTACTACACATGGTAGAGGAAAATAAACCAAGTGAGGTTACAAAAAGTGGAAATTAAGATAAAGGCCCTGAAGAAGGGGAGAGAAAATGAAGGAAATTACCTATTCCAGTTAAGTATCCAATGCTGAATTCAGCCCAAAAAGAGAAGAACTTGACCAAGCCTGTCCTTGTTAACAGTCTCCAGACTGTGTCAAAGTATTTTGGCCTTGTAATGTTCCCTGTTGGATTTCTCATACATTGGAGAGGTTGTTCTGCAGCATTTAGAAAAATAATGATTGGGCTCTTGGCATTTATCTCTGAGGACTCTTGAGAATTTTCTTTTTGAGTTCTCAAAAAACACTCAATTTTCTTTCTTTCTAGAGCCCTTAAGTGGGTTATTGTCACAAAGCACAGTGTTAAGACTTTATCTAATCTGTGGTTCTTGAGGAATAGAAGGATTGACTTATGGTTTTAGATTTATAAGAGTTCATTCAGCACAGGATAAATACTGGACCACTTCAATAGCTAAAGGATACCTTTTGCCTATAAAATGCTATAAAAACATACAGCTAGGAAGCAGAAAAGCAGACTTACTACAACCACATTTTTAACCATGCCTTGTAAACGGACTATTTTTGCTGTAAAAGCATCCACTACAAACTGGGAAATATTCACCATTTTTTTGTACACAACAATAAACATATGTATTACTTTAACTTGTACAAGACCATTAATCACAGCACAGTCAAGCTATTAAACAAAATAAGTCAGCATTCAGATTTCTCCGAAAAGCCAAATTGTATGGATACTCTTGACTGATTACCTGAATACATGTTATTTGAAAAGTTTCATTAAAAATAGTTGTGTTATTCTTAACTCTCCATATCCATGTTAAACTGTTTTCACCACCAAATTGCCAGTGCTTTAGCAAATTGTTACTGGGAAAAAGGCTGTGATAAACACACCACCTGGGGAGAGGGCAGGAAAAATTACCTACCTGTTACAGTGACTTTCTCCTAAGTAAAAAAACCCCCACTCTTACGTGATATCTATAAAGCAGCAAGAGAATTATCTAACTGTAATACAATATGGCAACAGTGCCACAGGACACAATTGCCATGCAACATCGCAATACCAACCGTGCAACTACTGTTATCTCTTCATAAGCCAAGGGAGATGCTGTTGCTGATTATCTCCTATTCTCTTACCATTTCTGGCGTAAATAAATGAATCCACTCCTTGAAACTCAACAATGGATCTTTCAAGTCCTTCACTGTCACCAATGACTTGTAATGAGCCCTTATATAAACACAAAAGTGAGTTTTCCTGAGTATTTGCAAGTTCATCCCTTCTTGTTCTCATTCAGAGTTGGGATGCCTGAGACCCCAAGCAGTTCATTCACTCCATAGCTATACTACCATACCTTAAAGGAAAATAAGATGCCCACATAATACCTGTTCAAAAGTTCCCTTTGCACTTTTTACCCTTGACAACGTGGCAGCCACTTGCCATCTCTGGCACAAGGAACAGCCACCAAGCTGCCACCAAGCTGCCACCAAGAGAACGTTGATTTAATTCATGTTGTGATTTCACCAATTCTGTCTTGTCAGTAAGTTTTAATATCCAGCCTTAATAAGCCTAAAATGTTAATCTACTAGAAAGTGCTTAGTTTTAACCTATCAATATTATTCACATTGCAAGATGCCTTAGAAATTGCACGACAAAGTGGCTTCCATTGTTCCAGCCAGCTTAATTCATTGCAAATGGAGTAAGTAAATAACAATGAGCGACCTCCTGTCCAAAAGGAGTTGAAAACTTAAAAACAAAAACAAACAAACAAAACACAAACAACAACAAAGCTGATATAGTTTAGGGAAAATTATGACTTTCTATCCTTCATTCACCTGAGGAAAGTGAGACAGTGCAGTATCAGAAGAAGGATACTTTCTTCTAAGATGTTTCCAGGATGTTGTGGACAACTGCCACAATCCTGTTACCAGTTACTCATCTTATGGATGCACACATAAACACACAGTCCAGAAAGTAAAGGTTCTGGTCAACAAAGCAGCAGTATACAAATTGCAAGAATGTCAGACGTTGTTCCACAACATTTAGAAGTCTCCTATCGGCTTTCTGCCTTTCATCTCTCACCCTTCTAACATGCTACTCCCTGCAGCAACGTAGTATTTCCCATCAGTCAATCAAAAAGGCAAGTGACATGAAGAAACAGTGCCCCAGCCACTGATTGACAAGAAGCACCACATCCAGCCCAGAATCCATCCAGCACAGTACATTGGTAGAAGAGACAAGGAGACACACGGCTGGTGATTAAGAGAAAACATGGGCTGAGTTATGGAGATAAGAAAATCCATCCTGCCTCCAGCAATTTCTTTATTCTGTTAGAGACAAGACAAACAAATCTAGGCATCAGAGAGTGGCAGAAGTGACAGACTGGACCTGAGTACCTCCCTTATGATAGGCCAAAAGAGATTAACCAATCCATCCCACATCCAAAAAAAACGTAAGTGAAGGTAAATGGAGAAAGGACAGAAAATACATTTCATGAAAAAATGCTTCCTGGCAGCATCTAAATTTGAAATTGCTTTTGGGAATGACACCTCGGCTCCCAGCCTCAATTAAGGATTCAATATTTCTAAACAAACATGCATTTGGCATCTGTTTCTCCTCTCTTTTCATTCAATTCTGAAGTAGCTGTAATGCCAGTACCCAGACCTAATAAACAAGCTTTACTACTTTCAGTCTCCACCTCTGTTTCTCATCTCTAAATTTTCCATTACGTGTGAAAACACACTTCCATAAATAGTCTGGCAAAGCGAAGATACAAAGAGTCACTTTCAAAGGAACATCTCTGCAGGGCACCAGAACTAAGGACAGAATCTTATGATTCTCAGATAATCAACAGATTACATATCACAATACTCTTTGATGATACCAAATAAGACTTTTTGAATCAGTGTAATTTTTCATAAAACTGTTTTTGAAACATATTCTACTCAATGTTCATTATTATGATCTTTATTATAAAATTATTAGAAAATATATTGTAAACTTCACATTAGTTAGGCACAAAGAAGTAAACTAGTATAGTTGGATAGTATCTGAATTCAAACTATTTTTGAGAAAGCATTTTAAACAGGCAATCTTGGCTTCTTTAGGAGAATATGGAGCACTTTCAAATGCTATCAAGCAGCTACACCGGCAGCAGAACTGCCCTCTGCACATGGTACAATACAGTTACCTGGCATTGCTGCATTTCTCAGACTTTCTGAAGCATCACAAATGGTAACACTTGCATGCTTCTCATACTATGGAGATGTGACCACATAGGTTCTGTTTGAAATGGTGCAATCAAGCACACTGCCAAGTGCCTGGCCCAGACACTTCCCAGTCCCAGCATCAAGCAAAACCCAAAGACATGACACCCCTTCCCACCAACCAGCCCAGACTTCTGTAGGGAGAAAACCTAGGAGCAGAGATCAAAAAGAAACCATGGTGCTATTTAAACAGAACGCAATTCCAGTTTATGATGTGGCACACTTTCAGGGTCAGGTTAGCTACCACCAATGACTCCTCTCTGGATGAAGAGTTACCGGGCAACTAGGGGGAGGAATAAATGGACATGTACTTGCCAAAAAAAGAACAATGTTACAAAATGCAGCACCTCTTGTACAAACCGTAGAGCTCTCTGTCTTATGTAAGTGGTTTTGTTAACACAGCTCTACAATTTAAGTGGTCAAGCTTAGCGTTTGGCCTCCCTTGCCGGCCCTGCCCTCCTGCCGAGGCTGCAGCTGGGTCAGGCGGGTGGGCAGGGAGGTGGGTCTGGTCTGACCCACCTGCAGCCCCAGCCCAGCGCTGCTGCCTCAGCCCGCGCCACCACAACTCCCAGCACAGCCCACTGTGCAAAGCTCACCAATAACCCCATACAATTTTAAAAAATACTATGTGGAAGGACGGTGTGTATCTGCCAGCCTTTTACTTTATGGCTGGACTCCGTTTCCTCTCCATGCCTAACCTAGTCTTTTTCGCAACAGATGAGCATTTTCAGGGCAAGCTTTCAGAGGTGGAAAAAAATGACCAGATGAAATAAGTAATTATGTTACCAACCAGAAAACTAAAAAAGCTCATTTCAGTAATGTAACACTATATATGATAGATAAGTAACATACAAAGACATCTAAAAATACTTGTTTTTATCATTATTTCAACCTATCTTACTTTAAAAGCAGCATGATAATTACAAACCTTACTGCTAAAGTGTTCTAAATAATTATGTTCAAAGCAGACTACTCCTTCATCTAGTACAAGTCACCTCATGCTAGGAACATTACCAATACAATAAAAACACTACACTTGCATTCTAGTCAAAAACACAGAATGACCAGTTTGTATCATCACTGACAATCTGGTACATGTTGTCATCAAAGATATTTGATTTTGGTTGATCTCAGAATATTTATGGCAGCCCTGAGAATGCAAGAAGTTCTTTAAAACAAATAGCATACAACATTTGGAGCAGTAACAAAAAATTAAAACATTTTGAAAGAATGACAAAGCACAGGGGAAAAGAACTATTGTGCAGCCAGTAGTTTCAAAACTGAACACCCACTTGTAACTGGCAATGTTTAAGTCATGGGGAACAAAAATGCCTGCCCAAAAATGACATGTGAACTAAAGGCTGAAATGTGAGTCACAGAGAGAAAAGAGAAAAATGCTTACCTATGAATAGAAAAGGAAGCAATGGATCTAATGAGGGATGCCACTGCTCCAACTTTAGCAGCTTCCACCGCCCCCTGTGATCTGTACCGCACGGTTTCACCATAACTGATGAAAGGTTCGTTGTAGACAACAATCTTCCCCTTGGCCTCCTGAGCTCTTTTGCGCAGTTCATCAAAAGAGGCCACCACTATGACTTCTGCTGTAATTCCTGAAAGAAAATATTACAGTGGCTTTACCATTGTTTTCCTGTAACTCTCCTACAGCCAGTTTTACCAAGCAGAAAGGCATGGACTGTGCAGAACACAGGAAATCGGGTTTAACTTCTTACTAGAAAAGGACAACTATGTGAAATGCTTCATCAGGGATTGGTACTAAGTAGTTCTAACAGCACCCTGAATGAAGTACACACAGTCCTGCAAACCACACTGTCAGGTTGGTATTGAAACATGACTTGAAAGGCAAGATGGATACACAGGGGGAATTCTGTTCTCTGCATGTGCTTTAATCATTTATAGTACAAAAACATTTGCAAAATCTGCCTATGGGATTAATAAAAAAAGATAGTAATCTTTTCATGGAATTGTTTTGATATGTTGCTTAACAACATATGACAACTGGAAGAACATGAAGTTTAGACTAGACCCTTATAAATTTAATCCATAAACAAAGTGAAATTGAAGTTCTGCAGTTTCAACAAATTTTTCAGTATGGTTATAAACAAACAAATAAATAAATACACAAAATCTTCATATTTCATTCACGGGAATACCACAATTCTAGTGGATCTCTTTGTGGGAGTTTTCCCAGGAACACAACAGCAGGCAGGCACTTCTGCAGAACTAGTCACACATGGTAAGTTAGATCCCACCCAGCTCATTTTTTTAAATAGTTGGAATAATTTTAAATCACTGTATTATCTTGCTTGAAAAAAAACAATGGGTTTTATAGATATGTAGTTTTGCCCAAAGCTAGAGAATCCTTCTAACTTTTTAGAATATTAATTGAGGAACTATATTTCACGGGATTTAAGAATTCATTAAAATGATCACTATGCTTAAAATCCAATTTTGTTGAATGGTAAGTGGAAACTGCTTAACAACATGGGCTGGCACTTTTCTTCTATATATAGAAGAACTAATGAATGGCTGAAATTTTAGTGTGCATTTCACCTAAAAGTCACAAAATATGTCAGTGCAAACTAAAACTAATAACACATGTCTCGAAAGGATTTGTCAAAAATAGTCAAACTATCATAATTTTAAGAAGAGAATGTTTCTCCTTGAAATCTCTTTTTTTTTTGAGGTATAAGAATTACATGGAGAAGATTTCAAAGCCTCATATTGGAGACTGTAATACATGAGAAGACAGAAAAATAGGAAGATCATCTCTCTCAGCACCAGTATATCCACGGTCACAGCTTCTTTAAGATCAAACTATAGTACACCTCAAAACCTTAAAGAAACTATTTCATACAAAACGTTTGGTTGCTTAACAGTGTACTGCCAAGAGGGCAACAGACATCTACTGCTACAGCAAAAGCCCGTGAGTTTTAGCTACAGAACTAAGCTACTGTGTGAGGTGTAAAACTATTTACTGAATAACTAACTATTCGGATTCTTATCTTTACAGAAAGATGCACAGAGAGACAAACCAGAGAATCATCTTCACATTTTACTAGTTGTTGTTGGCAGGTAGGCGAGCATGCGAACAGACTCCAGCTGCTTCTAATGAACTGCAAGTTCAGTTGCCTGCTCAAGGAGCATCCCAGTGACAGGATCACTCTGGGTATGGAACCGTGCCACTGGAAATAAAGCCAGGTATCTGCAAAATTTCATTTTCCACAAGAAAAGTCATGGTCTCAGCAGGCTGGTACTACAATCTGTATTTCATATTAGCTTTCCCCAACTCTCCACTTGGATTGTGCAGCAGGCGCTGGAAGGGCACAGGATGTATTAGTGACTGTTCATCAAGGGAAGCAAGGAGTGTAACTCTTCTTGGCATCACTGCATTAATGAACAAACACCAACTCTGGGTGTTTTTAAAGAATGCTACAGACAGCTAGTAATTGTCTATAATCCCCAAGAAATATAAAGGAGAAGTACATTTATGGCCCTCCCTACACGACAAGCATCAGGAGTTTGTACTGTGAGCTTTCTGGGAATTAAAACCAAGGGAAAGAGCGCAGAGCTGCAGACTCCAGCCCAGTATCTCTACTTTTGAATGTTCCCAAAGAACCTAAATAAAGCTGTCCTTTAAAAAACAAAACAAAGGTTCTCTCTGCAAGTTTAACTTAATGGCAGCATTGTATACATACAGTGTAAATTGCAGTGCTGCCCATAACAAAGTAAAACTTCACCCTTGTGTAATTTCTGACTGATTCAATGACTCATTTGCATTTTACTCCCATTTTATACCATTTCAGTCTCATCTACTGAAGTGACTAGAGCAATGTTTATCTTAAATAAATATGTGGACCGACATACACAAACCACCCTAAGACCTCCTGTGCAAAAGGAGAAATGAAACAACAAACCCAGCAGTTTATCAGTTTGAGGCGAATGAGTTAGTCCTTTTAAAAATGGGAAATGCCTCACCTTACTAGGCCTTTAAGCAAATAAAACTCTGCCCCTACCATCTCCTGGTAATTCAGTGCCTCATGGCTCTGCTTCTCATGTTGAAGCTGGTTTTCTCTTTCTTACTCCTGTCATTATCTGATGCAGAGCTTGACTGTGCATTATTGAACAGAAGTGTTCAGAAAACCCGTGTAAGGAGGGAGCTGGATTGCCTGCTTACTTAAGCAAGATATAAAGATTGTAACCCACGCAGTCCAAAAGGTGAATATGGAGCATTTGGAGAATTAGCTAAGTAAAGGGCATGAAGCATCGAAGACAGAATTATGAACATGATAAACTTGGCTGACTGTATGAAGCTGAAGACCATTTGTTCTCACCATGTGAAACTTTATACGTACTGTTGGGTTGGGCCACTGAGGAAAAGAATCTCACCCTGTCATTTCTGAGAATGAAGGTACAGGGAGGGTCTTAATGGCAGGAACAAGCAAGCAACTTTCAGTTACCAAACTTACGTATTGCAAAGGCACCTGTACAGAGAAATGTACACTTCTGTCTTAACACTTGGATATGCCACAACTTTGATGGCCACACTGCCAGCTGAAATAAATGCCGTGGTAAGCATCAGCAAAGTCTAAAACCCATCACAGGCAGGATGAAGGCAAGACTGATTACAGTTACTCCTCATTAGCTGCAGAAAGTCCCATTATTATATATATATGTAAAAGCACATGTAAATCAGCGGACTGCAACACTGCCATACATTAGAAGTCTGACTCTTGGCATGAACAATTGTAGGCTGGAGAGTCACCTCCCAGCACCTGCATACCTGCCAGCAATCATGCCAGAAGTAGATTAGTTCAAAGGGAATTCCTCATGAGATAGCTTATTCTCCATGAGATTAAATGCAGCAAATATTTAAGCCATTTTAGTATCTGGAGCTATGCATCTGTTTATGTTTGTAACAGGTTTCAGAGAAAAGTAAGGAGAAAAAAAAGGAAAATTCACTCTTAGATTTTAAAAATGGATAAATCTCTAATAAAACATCAAGGAAAATTCATACAGAATATTGTTGCTGTTCTTGGCCACACCAGGGTAAGACATGGCAAGACTTTACAATATCGAGTATCAGGAGCTCCTGAGAGTTGGGAACCCAGTCTCTATTGGTTTTCATTCATTACTATCCCGAAAACACTCAACCCATAAACACACAGAAATTCAACCTGCTTAGTTACAATCAATTGCTGTATTAAAGGAAGAATTTAGCAAAGCCAGAAAAAAAAATCATTTGCATATGGTTTAATCTTACTGGATACTAATTCCATTATTTCTCAATTATGGCCTTATTGCTTCTTTTTTTTCCCCAGCCTCATTTTTGTCATTCAAGTAACAGCAACAGTCCCTTGGAGATCTAGTTACAAAGCCATATGCAGTCATCATTAATTTGAAAATAAATGTTTTCAATAACAGCAAGTGAACAACTCACCCCTATGTACCTTCCAAATTTCATTTACTTCACACTGTGTTAACATAAGAATTAAGATTTCTCTTACAAATCACACTATGGAACAGCAATGCGGCTGATCCACATGCACTGAAGCTGCCACTGTCAAATAATAATCTGATGGGCAAGGCAATTTTTGCTTAAAACTATTAACATAAGGTATTTTTAGTTCTAGACACAACAAAGTTGGAAACTACATCAACTCTGTCTCTGGAAAACTTCCCTGTGTATTATATATTTAACATTTTTGCATCCTTAGCATAAAATATCTGAAATATCAACACAAAAAGTCAACAACACATCTAATTTTTCTGAAGTTGGTGGAGATTTTAAAACCAGGAAAGAACATATCTCAAACATGTCCTGGCCTCTGCAGTCATGAGAGCAAGAGGGAGACAGAGTGCTGCCTCCCCATTCATCAGAACCAGGCATCAGAACACCAGGACCAGGAAATCAAGACACTTCTTCATGGTAGGAAGAAGACAGAGAAAGAGTAGGAGCAGCAACACATCAGAGCAGTGCATGAAGCCCACCTGATGGTCGCAGCCCTGCCCTGCAGACCAGCGACACCAGATCACCCTTATTTCTTGTCTACTGGGTGGCTGCCACTTCTCAGATTTGCCTATTTACACCTCAGCTCTCCCACAAAGCTAATTTAGCCTGGAAGCTGCCACATCAAGGTATACTATAGTCCATTCTGAGCCTAAGCACATGCAAGAGTAGCCCCAAGCTTGCCTGACCTTAGCCTGGCTAATCCAGTTGTCCTTCAGCCTTGACAGTCTCCTCAGGATAAAAGTACCATGACCCTGATTCTTTCAGAAATGTCCCACTTGCACTGTCTTGTGTGTATTTGCAAGGTAGCATCTCTTGCAGAGTTACAGACGACCTAGAATTTTTTTTGCATGGGTCACGGGAAGGAGCTGCACATACCAAGTTATAAGGTAGCTGCTGGGATGTGCAGTTCTCCTGTAAAAGTGGTGGTCTTGGACCCCAGATACCACATCAACCAGCACAGAACTGGAGCATGTGCCAGGATCAGTAGTCCTGGATGAGGATGTAAGAAGATGAAGCATACAACAGGGAAAAAGTAGATATATATGTCTGGAGATAGCAGAGAAAGGTAGTTGTTGGGACAGGTCAAAAAAAAACAATTTTGAGGAGTATAGGGAAAAGACAAATACATTATTGAAAGCTAAGTAAGTTTAGGGACCCTGCATTATATCCTATTCAGGTTTAGCACCCTTTATAATCAGCTCAGAAAACATTTTTCCCCTCAACTTCTATCCTACCTCTTCTAAAAACATATAGCTTTTCAGCTCTCTCCAGGACTTAGTTCAGGTTTCCCCCAATGCCACACATAATTCAACAAGATTTTCAGAAAAAACAACCCAAATTCTGGGTCCATAATGAACTCATCAAATTAAGGCGTGGTGTCAGGCTGAAGCAAATGAAAGATTAATTTCATCACTTTTTTTTTTCCTCAAAATTATTAGCATGTAATGAAAATATAAAATACCTTAACACCTAGAAACACATTTGCTCTATCAACACGTAACAATATGAGAATTAAAATATGGAGAAAAGATTAAATATTTTAGGGGAACTGTGGAAAAAATAAAAAAAAAGAAGAAGGCTCTTATCAGGAAGAAAAAAAATGTAAAATCTGAAAATACTTCTGGAAAATGTGACCTCACCTACTCTGTGGAACAGCAAAGAGAATTACTTCATGAAACTAAAATTACATAGGAGAGTTATCCAAAATCACATTCAGCTCTGATGCATAGCACAGGAACTAATGTACTACTCAGTCCTTTAAGAAGAACATAAAGAAAAATAAACACTATATAATAGTTACATTTTCGACAAGTATGAGTTACAATTTCCAGCAAGTACTGGCTCTCATTAGAACAGCTTGGTTCCAATAACATGTAGCTCACTGTGCAGCGGTAAATCCTTGCAGCAAGGGTGTTGGACTCAACCCCCAGCATGAAGCCTTGGATGCTAAAAGAGTGGGGCAACAGGTCTGGTTCTCCCAGGAGCAGCCCTACACGGGACACAGGCTTGTTCTGCAATGTCTGTGGAGAATCAGGCACCCAAGAATAGGACCCAGAAAGGCCAGTTTTGGAGCACACAGGTGCCCAAGGTGGGAAGTATGGAGGGCAGTCGTTCCCTCCTTAGTGAGTCAAGATGCCAGTCACTGCAGGCTGTCCCCTGGGAGGGAGGGTGACAATGCCACCCAGCTGTGTGTGTATTCCTCAGGCATGCTGAAAATCATGTTCAAATTCTGCCTCCAACAGTGTGAGGCAGGAGCTTCAGCCTGGGCTTACCATCCTTAGGTAACCACTCTTAACGCAGTGACGATGGATGGGGCCAGGACGTGAAAATTCCATTTTTTGCCATTGCAAATCCATACAGTTTACTTGAACATTCATTATAGCAGCGACTGGAACCCATGGCCTTCCCAGACAGCATGTCCACCTCAAAGACACACAGCTACTCCTACTCTCTACAGCTTTGAAATGCCACTGAACTAACTTTTGGCCCAGATGCTGGGCCACTGAACACCAGAGCGTCTGAGGTCCTTTATGGACGTCATCTTTTACATTCCAAGAAAAACAGTAGCATAACTATCATACCGCAAGCAGCACTGCTCTAAGTAATAATAAACAATCCAGGCACCCCGTACTGAGGCTTCATGGTCTCAATATGTGAATCAAGAGCTCCTCATGCATAGAAAAAGAGGGACACAGTGAAGCCAGAAGAAGGGCTTTGCACTGGGCTCTCCTGCCTGTGACTCTCTCCAGCCCCTGTTCTCATCACTGAACCACCATCAAGAGGGGGTACCCAAGTCCCTCCAGAAGGATCTGCTTCTCTCCCAGTAGGTCAGTGGTCATCCAAGTTGCTGGCAACTCAAGGGTAAATCCTCTGATACACATTAAAACTAACTTTTTGTTGGCCTTTTGTTAATCTAGATGAATTCCCTATTTTACTTCACCACTGGGAAACAAAAAAGGAGGGTCAACACTGGGGAAGATGCATCAGCCAGGACTGGGGTCAGACCACTTATTTCAGCAGCATTTCTGGCTTAAAAAGACTGTGAGCCTATTGCAACATCACACACCTCCCACAGCTTTGAGACACATATTATCCCCATTTTATAAATAGCAGGCTGAAACTATTTTCACGTTATCTAAGTGGCAAAACTCCTACCAGCTTCTATAAGAGCAAGACTGGACCAAATGTTGTTGATAATTAAACAAAAAAAACCCACGACTTGCACACAAAAACTAGGAAAAAGTTTGCCAATACATTATCTTCATATTATTGCAGTTTCGCTGCAACATTTTGGGCAGGCTGTATTCTGGGTTTGGTCCTACTTGTCAGTGTATCTTTAAAACGAAAGGGCAGGGTCACTCTTCAGGAAAAAAAAATGCATTTTAAAACACATGCAAAAATATGAATTATTTGATATTTTATCGTCAAACATCTGCTAAACTACTACTTTCCTTCAATTATGGGATTCTCAAAGCAACAATTACATCTGTTTTCCTTGGATTTTGGGGGATATAATCAGTACTACCAGAAATCAACACAGTCTCTATATATATAGCTGGGTTTTGCCAATGTTGAAACACTGGAAATGAGACAAGGGCATTGACTAAATATGGTGAACCTCCAGTTTGTCAGCTCCCTAAACTGGGCACTTTCTAACATTCAGTCCTGTTTGTTACCTAGAAATCCATTTCTTCGAGGTGGTGACCATTTTTAGTCTCTGTTGACTTGTGGAAATTCCAGGTCACTCTGCGTTTCATGTTCCTCCTCTCCTTGTCACTAAGACAGGCATGAAAGTTACTCCCTCCTTGTAAGGAGATCAAAGGAAGTGAAACTTTCTCTTTGACCCATCATCTTCAAATCTTGGGATACGCTGAAAGGGAAAATATTTTTTTTTCCTCTACAATAAAAAAATGTAACCTTTTCTGTGGTGTCCCTTTTTGCTGTTTAAATCAGGCTTAATCTGGAAATTTGACATCCTGGCATGTTGCCCAGACCTGAAGAAGAAAATAAGGAAATGTGGATTTTATCCACAAGATCACAAGGTATCAAAATGCCTCCTGCATATCATCAGAACTGTTCCAACCTTGAGTGAGCCAACCAGCTCTATGCCAGACCCACATCTGAGCCAGAGGCGGCAAATCCCAGCATATCCAATAAACAGGAAAAGCTGTATTCACGTTTTCAACCCCACAGGCATGGGTTAGATAGAAGACCTGCAGGAAGAGACACTCCTTGTATACCAGAGTCAATGCTGGCTCAGGGTCCATGGCTAAAATGCTGCTACTATTTAGGGCTTCCTGTTCCTGCCCCAAAGGATCGTGGGTTTTTTTCCACACACTCGCATGGCATGCCAAAATGGAAAGTGAGCAGCCTCAGCGTGTGCTCTGGCCATTGGGTCACTCTCAGGAAACAGTGTTTTGAATTTCCATGGACAGAAGGGAGAATAAGCCCTGAATTTCCAACATCCAAAGCCAGGTTTCTAACTACTGTTAGGCTATTGCCATGTTAATATAGACCCCTTCAGAGCACAAGCTCAGGGAACTGAGCTCCAGCAGGAGCCCTGAGGGCAATGGGAGCCACTGAGTCCAGCACAAAGCACTAAACACATCCAGAGAGAAGCAGCATTTTAAGTTTCTGCCAATACTTCCTTATTTTCTTACCTCATCAGATCTGAAACCTGGAGGCACGTAACAGGAAAGAAGGAATACAGAACATAACTGAGAGTATGAGAAAACAAGAAATGGTCTCTCGAACCTCTTGCTCGGATGGAGAAGTCACCCCCTCTCATCTTAACTCCACTCTTGGACTTTAAAAGACAAAACATCCAGGCAGTGCTGTCCTCTGGATGGTAAGTAGGCATCAGCAGTGTCAAGGAAGGGATCTGTCAGGGCTCTACAGAGATGGTGATTTGCAAACCAAGGGGTCTGAAACATAACCTGATAGGAACACAAATTTAAAATGCACATTAACTATCAAGCTAATATCAAACACATTCAGGGATCACCTGCACACTTTAGAGGCAGCTCTGAAGGGTGTCCCTGCTCCTTGGCAGAGCCCAGGCACCAGTAGCCACATTCTGGAGTCACCATCTGAAAGCCAGTACTCAACCCTTCAGGCGTCCCTCTGGCAAAACTCAGCGTGGCAGCAGAAGATCTCCCGGGTTTGATCCTGTGCAGCAACAGCAGTGCAATGCCAGGAGAATCAATATCAAGCATCTCATATTGAGTTGCATTATTTTGGTTACAGGATGACTCACACTCCCACA
This sequence comes from Streptopelia decaocto, assembly GCF_964273445.1. Taxonomy (NCBI): domain Eukaryota; kingdom Metazoa; phylum Chordata; class Aves; order Columbiformes; family Columbidae; genus Streptopelia; species Streptopelia decaocto. Next base: position 24,351,497 of record NC_138655.1, read on the forward strand.
GCTTCTTGGCTAAAAGAAGACAAATCAGAACAGCCAATATTCCCTCACTGAGGGAAATTGTTCAAATATTTCCGATGTGATTTAGGGCAGCCGCCTATCCCTTTTTCTCAGGAACAGGGTATGGTGACAATCGCTGCTTAGAGCAGAGGGAGCGGATCTGGGAATGAATTCCTCACAAGTGATGAGGCAGTGGTTTTAATAGTCTAACCACACATTTTTTACTCCACGCTTGGGATGAGCGTGAGTTTCAGGACAGGCGCTTTTCCGAGCAGCAAACCTTGCAATCCTCTTGCCTGGTGAGGCTGGTGATGAGCAGCTCTCGCCAGGCATTTCCGTCAGCCAGGCGGCCAGTCCAGTGATGGGAAGAACAAGAGCCAAGAGCTCAGCAGGGACCAGCTACCCTGCATAACCTTCTCCTGCATGAAAACCTGTCACTGCTTGAACAGAGCGAGATGAGACCAACAGAAATCATAACTGCCACAAACAGTAGGACAGATTTTAAGTCGCAAGGTAAGTAATTTAATCAAAATGGTTCCACCAAGTGTGAGAAACTGCCAGCTCTTCTGTGAGAAATCGCATTGCTGTGCAGTGTTCTAGCACCAACACATACAACATCTTCAGAAATATGGCAGATCTCAGAGGAAAGTAAAAAGATGAGGAAGAATAATATGGGGGTTTGAACATTACACAGTATAAACCAGCATTGGATAATACAATCTTACCTTCCAAGACATCACCAGCCCAACCATTCAGTCATCAGGATAATAAAAACTTCACAGATGAAAAAGGACATGATTAGCTTCTGTGAGCGTTTTCAACCACATAAATTCATTATCTCTCTAAATGAAAAATGAACACCTAGAAGTAAGACCAGTCAAGTGCCAATAACTACATAGCTAAGAACGAGAAGTGAAAAAACAGACTTCTCGGGATGTGAAGATGTTCGCCAAGACTAAATTGCAGGTTCTCTTTGCAGGTTCAGTAACACTTGCTCAACACCAAAAATGCCATTTTTATTTTCACTTCCTTTTTAGGAAGCTTGGAATAGGACTGGAAAGGACATAAAATATGTTCTAGGTTTAACCTTTGCTTTAAATATTCTCCTATCTAAGCACTAAGCCTTAGACATACAGTGGGATAAACAGATATTATTAATGGGCTAGGTTTGAGTTTTAAGCATGTGTTTACCTCAATATCCAAGAAATACCTCAGACAAAATTTACAGTAGCAGTTTCCCAAACCGAGTAGGATCTATTCCAAATAGATCTTAAATTACCCAGTTTAACTTTGTTGTATTTTGAAGGGCTATATATTTTTTCTAAATGAAACAGCTTTTATACATTATTTGTTTCATTTCAAATGGAAAGCTCACAATCACAAAAATGTACAATTCTTCAAAAAATTATGAGTGTCATGTTACCTTTTATTTCCTAAACTAAATTTATTTTCTCATAAAGGAATAAGAATGTTTTTGAAGCCCTCTATGAATAAGTTTATTGTTATTTACTGGGAGTAGTCACAGAAGGTTGTCATCCAGCCTTTAAACAGCAATCCTGAGAAAGCCCCACATCTATATGTACAGAAACAAGAGTCTTATAAATTACATTTGCAACCAAGCTAACATTCTGGGGCATGAAACACCTGAATTTTACTGAACCCAACTAACGATTATTCTTTTTCCCAAAGTAACGTATCACATGTGATCCACTAAAAGGCAACACACAGTTCAGTTATAGGTAAGTGCCAAAGACTTTTCCAAGGTGCATGAGAAGAGGGAGGAGGTGGGGGGAGGGAAAGGACACACAGATACCAAATGCCACGCTTAGCGATGAGCTGGCACTTCCCAAGCTCAGTGCAAGATTCTCCTCCTCTTCCTGCTGTCTTGTTGCCAGAGCAAAGCGCTGAGCATTGCAGGACAGGGCGCAGGAAGAAGAGCAGAAATCACATGTCAACTCAACACCCCATGGAGAACGGCTCTGGCCAAAATGAAAAAGAAGGGCTGGAAACCCCAGATCACAAGAACAAGTTTCCCACCAACCTCAATGGAGAAGTAGAAAATTTGCAAACGAGGTTCAGCAGTGTTAAACAAAAGGTTATATATTTAATGGAGAGTTCAGGAATCAACTCTAATTTTACAAGCTGGTTCAACCAAACTAAATGAAACCAAACTGCATCATTCACAACCACATCAGACAGAACAGTCCTGGAACAATAGGATCTTGTCTTGCAGAACTATTATAGCAGGAAGAAAACTTCAGTTTGTCCACTGAGAGAAGCTGTTTGGGTTATAATACAGTTTGGCATAAAAAAGCAAGTGAAACTTAATTCCAAAAGGAAGAGTTACCTTCTGGAGGAGTTGCAATGCTGCTCCCAAGACCCAGAATAGCAATGCTGTGATTCCTTGGTTCCAACATCATTGCAAACTCTTCTCCTCTTTCCCAGTGTGGTACTTTCACAGGTTCCAGGTGCACATTTTCCAGTCCATCTTCCCACAGGGCACTGAACATATACTTGATGGCTGCATCTAGATTTTTTGAACCGCTGAGCCTGGGTCCTATGGTATCAGCAAAAACTGCTAATCTTTCATAGGATCTGTTTTGAGCTTTTCCATGAACAGCAAGATCAATAATAGCTTTAGCAATATCACGATAGCCAGCTATCTCATTTTTAATGTCTTCAAACGTTTTGGGGTAACTGTCATCTCTTCTCAAAGACTTCCCAGCATGCTGTGGTAATAAATTCATGAAAAATATTAAGAGTATATACTTCATTTTTTTCACTTTTTTCTTTTCCACAGATGGCCTGTTGGAGAGACAAAAAGAAAAAAAATCATACAGCTATCAGCAATACTTTTTGTTATTTGGACTGGCAGACAGATGAAAATGAAAAGAAATCAGTTTATCATGAAAATGCTTTGATCAGAACTGGCAGGAAAGTAAACTCAACTTGGAGACACAATTATTGAAAGCAAATGAAAAAAATACTTAGAACACTGGACACAGTCTTTGTTGTGGTCTTAAGAAACATCATTGGAATGCTGCATCTCTTTAAATAATCACATCTTTCACTGAATCAAAAGCCAGCGCTGCTCCCATCCAGGAGGAGCTTTGCATCTCCTTTCTGTTAGGAGCAGGATTTGCCAGAAGTGCCAAATCAAATGTCTTCACACAAAACATCTGGACAAAAACATTCATGAATAAAAGTGCTTCTTAATCTCTATCTTTGTAACCAGGAAAGCACTTTCTATTGCACTAGAAAGAAGTCAGAGCAATTTAGATCAAATTCTCCCAGGAAGAAAGTATTATTTTTTCCATTGCATAAATCCATGACTACCAGAGAAACACAATTTCTTATTAACTAGTGTATCTCTTCAGGACTGCCTTCAGCAGCACTGTAGAGAGGTGCCAGGCTAGGGGTGCTGATCCTGTGTTCAATGCCAAGAGTTATCTTTGGTAACAATTTATAGTTTATCCAACTTATCATTAAAAGTTCTCATTTTTAAGATGTCACAAATTTTTCAATCTTATAAAAGCAACAGTTTGTCTATACTATTGATTGAACTGACAAAAAAAAAAAAACACCCTCTGGAGTGATTAGGAGTAGTTGCAAAGCTCTCTTATAACATAGCAAGTATGATTACCGAAACCCAAAATATAAAGGTCTTTACTGATATACACAAAAGGAAATGTAACTTTCATTTTCCTTTGAATTTAAATCAAGCTGCACTTTGATAAAAATTAGCAATAAGAAATAAGGCCTTTAAATCAGCTCTAGAGCTGCAGCTATTATGAAACTTAAAAAAATAGTAATTAGTTATGGTCAAATGAAGTGACAATTACTACTAACTCAAAAAGATTTTGGTTCAGCACTTTTGCCATTTTCATAGACTTTCATGGGAATGCCAACATTTTTGAAAAATAATGCAATTTGCCTCAAAAACTAGGCACACTAAAGGCAAATTTTGGCCTCTACAAAGTAAGTTTTGCTTGGCAACAATTGTTCTACAAATAGCAAAGGACTAATTAGTTGGCTAATATGCATAAAATATGGGTAAATCAGACCTGCATGGCAGAAGTGTTACTAAAATATTTTGCTGTTAAGCTTTCCACATAATCCTTCTTCCCTGTTTGTATTTATTTAATATTGCTGGAGAGTTATACTCTTCATTTTATAGTCACTGACCTGAAGAATCATGACAATGTACTCACCTTGTTTTTTTGGTTCATGATGTTATATGCATACAGAGAGCCAGTACAAAGGAACAGGGGAGGGTATAAGGATATGTATATACACATGTATTTGCTACATTATATCCACATATGATTATCACATGCAAAATACAAAAAAATCCTCCTTTGTTTTCAGACAACTGCACACTACAGGTGCTTTAATTGAGCGTTAATTCTCAGTCATTTTATGGATTAGGCAAATTTCACAATAACCAGATAGCTTTGTAAATCATAATGCCAGAAGGGACCAAGAGCATCTACCTCATCTGACTGCCACAGAACACCAGTTGCAGGATATTCCTGAATTAACTCCCACTTTAGAAGCCACACAGCAAACTAGCAGTCAAGCCAATTCCTGAGAGAGTAAAAGTGAGTTTACACCAGTTTTGTGCCTCTGGGAGTGCATGCCACAGTTGTGTTCAAAGCTTCTGCAAGCTCCGTTCTGAATTATCTAAGCTAAGAAACCAGCTTTCCACTTACGTTTGTAACAATGAACCACAAATAGATAAACTCGTTTTCTCAGGATGTTCATTCTGGACCATTTTATAGCATTTGCTAAAAATAAATAAAGAAAAATAAGCCTTTGACATAATTAAGTTACCTTCATATACAATGAATTCTGACATCACATCTAGTATGTATCTTGTCCCATTTCCTCTCCTGTCCTCTCTTAGTTTCAGTGTATTTATATTTCCACTTAGAAATCTTTGTCTCAATGTAGGTTGCAGGATCTACTCCTTTGATGTCTCCTTGTTCAAGAAACATGCTGAGATAAACAAGAATCTGGGAAATTCAGATGTAACTTTGATACTTACAGTTACCACTTTACTTCTGACTTCTCTCAGATTTTTATTTATGTTATGCTTCCAAAGAAGCTTCAGCCTAACAATGGCAGAACATACTAAGAAAAGCTGAATTATCACCCTCACTAGAATCTAGTTGGTACTAGGAATGTGAATGCTTAACCTTCCTATATGTCATTATAAGAAAGCACTTGTAACTTTAAAATATAATTTCTGGAAAGTCAGGGAAGTGTGTATCACACAATCACAGAATGGCTGAGGTTGGAAGGAACCTCTGGAGCTCATCTTGTCCAGGGCAATCTAAAGAAGGCTGCCCAGGACCATGTCCACAGAGCTTTTTAATGTCTCCAAGGAGGGAGACTCCACAACCTCCCTGGGCAACCTGTTCCACCTCAGTCACCATCACTGTAAAAAATATTTCCTGATATTCAGAGGGAACCTCCAGTGTTTCAGTTTGTGCCCATGGCCTCTGGTTCTGTCACTCAGCATCAAGGAAAAGAGCCTGGCTCTGTCCTCTTTGCACCCTCCCATCAGGTATTTATAACCACAGATGAGATTCTCCCAGAGCCTTCAGTTCTCTAGGCTCAAAAGTCCCAGCTACCTTAGCCACTCCTCGCATGGAAGATGCTTCAATCCTTTAATCATCTACCTCGTGTACTGGGGAACCCAGAACTGGACACAATACTCTATGCGTAGCCTCACCAGAGCTGAGCAGTGGGTAAGGACCACCTCCCTCAAACTGCTGGCAACATTCCTCTTAATGCAGCCCACCAAGCTGTTGACCATTGCCACAAAGGTACATTCAGCTGGTTCATTCAACTTTGTATCCACCAGGACCTCCAGATCATCTTCTGCAAAGCTGCTTTCCAGCTGGGCAGGCCCCAGCAGGCCTTGGTGCCTGGGGTTGTTCCTTCTCCAGTGCAGGACTTCTCAGTTCCCCTTGTTGAACTTCATGATGTTCCTGTCAGCCCATTTCTCCAGCCTGTTGAGGTTCCTCTGAATGTCAGCACAACCATCTATCGTATCAGTCACTCCTCCTAACTTTGTATCATCTGCAAACTTTGCTGAGGGTGCCTTCTGGCCAAGCATCCCTATCATCAAAGATGTTGAAGAGTATTATATCAAATATTGACTTCTGGGGGACACCTCTAGTTACTGGCTGCCAACTGGACTTTGTGCCAATGATCACAACCTTCTCAGCTCATCTGTTGAGCCAGTTTTCAATCCACCTCACTGTCTGCTCATTCAGCCCATATTTCATCAGCTTCCCAAGATCTTACAGGAGACAGTGTCAAAAGCTTTCCTAATGTTGAGGCAGACAATATCCAAAAACAACACACCAAACCCCCAAAAAACATACACACAAGCTTTTTTAAGTCACCAAGCCTAGTTGATATGATAACCAGCACAAATTGCCAGTTTTTCATAGGCCTTTATGGGTCTTTTCATAAACAGCAAGTTCAATAGCTTTAGTAATATAAGAATATTAAGTTGTTCTCCTTCAAATGTCCCCTAAACTTGAGATAAAGGCAGTAAAAATTTCCTCACAGTGAAGTGTCATTTTCCCAAAAGAACAACAAAAATCATCTGAGAGTTCATCTTTGAATGATAAACCTATCACACAGATTTCCTCTCTCTCTGCGAGACAGACGGGGCAAAGGTCTTAAACAACCAGGAGCAGAAGACTTGGGTTATCTCAGGACACTGACAGAGAACTGTAAAATGCCTTTTATAGTCTGAGTTACTGTTTATTTGTGGCTACACTACACAGAGGGTATTGGTGTATTTTTATTGCTATGCTCTGTACTTTCCCCGTGTTCCTCCCCCTTGGACCAGTTAATTACATGCTCATAGACATCCTCTGCTAGAGACATCAGTAATTTTCTCAGGATGACTATGCTCATTCTCTGATTTTTGCCAAGCTCATCACCCACAAAGAAGCAAGCAAAATAATCTGATTCTTGCCAGAAGACAAATTCTTGCTGAATGGAGTAAGACAACAACTTTGTAGAGTCAGTTTCAAAAACTAAACTTTGGAGTTTTGTTTGTTTAAGGGTTTGCAAAATCTACCAGAGAAAGCTGATATATTTAGTTCTTATATAGAAAACATGGGAGGATTGTTTAATTAACATTGGCCACCTCAAAGAGCCTCCAGCTCCCAACTTCATGCATTTTTTTCAATGGAGAAATCAAATCACATTTCCCTTAACTAAGAAACATTTTATTTGTCTTCTTGGCCTCATTCAAAGCCAGCAGCATCCTCGCTCCAAAGGCTGCCCCAGAGAAGCTGCATTTAAGACCCACAGCTTTTCCAGGAATTTCCCACTGAAAAAGACACGTTTCCACAGCTTTTGTGGAGGTAAGATACTCCTGCCATGCACAGTGTTTTGCTATCTGCCACTACATTGTTAGAGGAGTGTAACTGAATTCAAACTCTGAGCAAGGACACAAGAAGGGGAATTGTGTCTTCCTTGAATAGTCCAGCATCATCTGTCCAAAAGCTAGCAGTGTTCAGAAATAGTTCCCTGCTAGATAAAATAACATCATACTCAACTTGGACTGCAATACAGGAATCACTCCACTGCTAATTCAGGGACAGAATAGCACATCTGTTGTCCCAGTCTTTGCAACATTATCACACCAGTGAACTAGCTGGGAAAAGAGACTACTGAGTTTTGCACATCTCACTAGTTAAGACTCAACAAATGAACATCACAGTGCCAGACAAATTAAAAAAAAATAGGATACTCACAATTGTTTGATGAATTTAATTATTCACTCGATTTCTTCAGCAGAAGTTTAGAGAAAATGAGATAGGAAGAAAACACACTTTCAGGAAGTACAGCTCTTTCTCCCAGCCCTATTAATGCATCTCCTTCCATGGCTTTTTAGGACAAAATAACCATTTTCTAAACTAGGGATAAGAATCTGGGATTCCCCTTGTGCTTCCAGGAAGCAAGGATGCTCATTAGAGGGTACAATCCCTCTACTTTATTTCTCTGACTCTGTACATCTTGCAAGCATGGAAATGATACAGAATGGTCCTGTTCCAGCCTTGCCTGCAGCCTCATGTTTAGGGTATTCTCCTAAAAAGTGAAGCTCTCAAGACCATGTAAAACCTACAAATTCCACCTTTCACTACTTCACAGGGACTTCTAATCACTGACATAACAAGCAGAAAGTGGGAGCTGCCCTTGCTCCTCTTCCCATTTTGAACAAAACTGAAAGCCATTCACATATTAGACACTGGGTGTTTATGCCAGATGAATTTGGTCTCTTCAGAAACTTCAGCAGGGCTCAGGGCTTAATCATCTCAAGTTTAAAGGGTTATGTAGGTTCTCAGCTTTCCAGGGTGAAAGACTACACTTAGGAACCAGGGAAATTCTGTGGTTCCAAATAAGGACAAAGCTAAAAGGCAATAATGTAAAACGGCTCCAGTTCTTTTAGCTTCAGGTGCAGTGGACAGGGGGCGCCCAGCCATGGCAGCACCTGGATCCACATAGAGAAGGACATGGTCTGGATATGGTCCATAGAAGAGGAAGATTTCTTCCTGCCAAATCCTAGCAGAACATTTCAAATGGAAAGTCTGGAACAAGGAAGACATACCCTTGGTGGAGGAAGACCAGGTTAGGCAGCACTTAAACAAACTGGACATATGTAAATCCATGGGACCTGATGGGTTGTACCCACAAACACTGAGAGAGCTGGCTAAAGTAATTCTGAGGCCATTCCCAATTTGTAAGGTCATGTCACTCTTATCTTCAAGGAGTCCAAATTAAAGGCAGGATATAAGTCTTTTTCAGGTCTAATGAGTATGAGAGAATGAAATGTACCGCACAGTGCTAGGTTGGGAGTAAAGATGATGTCATATGATACATTTGGTAGCAACTATGCAGCTACTTTAAGGATGCTTCCACCTATTGTCCGATCCATTTACCTGTAGCTAAATACCATCTTTGATGCTAAAGTGCAAGTTCATTGGGATCTTCAGGTTTTATTGTGCCCTTATATAAAAGAGGTTTAGCACACCCAATCTGTAACCAGTCTAACTGGTGTTACCACCATTAAAATCATTACAATACAAATTACTTAAATGTAACAGATGTAAAAAAAAATGAAAGAGGATAAAAAAACCTCTCAGATGAGAAAACTGTCTACAGCAATCAAATAATTGAAAGAGTAGCAGAGGGAACAGAAATAGAATAAACAAAGCAAGAGCAATGCTGCTTCTCCACTGTGGCAAAGTTATCCCAAAATCCCAGTTGAAAATACAGACAAAAGGATGCAGCGAGTTCACAAGAGTCATGGTTATGGGAAATGAGGAAAGAAAACAATAAATTGAGGATATTAACCACTTAATTGCTAGAGATATGCTAAATCTGCAGAGCATCTATCAGTTTCCTAACCGTGTACCATTTGATTTTCCTCCAAGGAATGTAGGAAACCTTGAAATCACACAGAGGTTTTGATAACATGAGAATAGACTGAAAAGCCCCAGGGTAACAAACTCACATGCTGCAGAGTGATGTCTGATACATTTAATAGCATCTGAGAGAAAGTTTGTTGTGACAGCTGTGGAGTAGGATGGCTGGAAGGCTAGGTGGACTTGCAAAATGAGGGGAAGATTTCTGCCTAAAAATAAAGTCATAGAGTTCTTCCATCATTTACAAAGATAAGGGGGGTTGAGGGGAAAGTTTTACGATCTGGAAGAGTGAAGGAGAAAAGCAGACATTCCTCAAAGCCTGCTTTTCTAGAATTCTCAAGATTCTGCATCTGGGAGAAGATTTAATCAGCTGAAAAATCTTGGCTTTGGGAACACTCACAGTCAAAGTTATCATTTACATTACAAAGTCATTAAAATGAGCCTTTTTACATCTAAAGATAAATAAAGGAAGAATACAACACGACATGGATACAAGACTTCTAATACAATCTTATTACTTGGGCCAAAAACTCTAAAATTCCAAAACTCCAAAGGAAACACTTGAGCTGTTTTAACTTTACCAACATCAGAAGAACTACCTTGATTTGCTACAAGTGAAGATACATCCTGAAATCCTTGCAAAGTGTGACCTAGTAGTGTATGACCCTATAGGTCCAGGTACTGATAGTGACTTACATGGACATAATAGGAACTGAAATGTTTGAAGAACGGCTAACGGTTAAAACAGAGAAAGTCCAAATGTGCCCAGAGAGACTACAGTCATAGCTCCCCACCTGGCAGAAGAAAAAGTTCATACCCTGTTATTCTCTGTATAGGGAAGTACTATAGCTTAACATAGGAAGGAAGCAGTACAAGGAACCACACTTAACTATTTCTTCACCTGCAAGCCTCAGAATAGTAACAGGCTACCTTGATATAATCTTATTCAGTAGCTGCTGCTAAAATAGGTGGCAGTAATCCTGAAGAATCTCACCGTAATCCATGTACAGAGTACTCTATCAGCAAAGCTACAGAACAGATCAGTCTGCTACTTCCCTGAGAAGCCAAGACAAAAATTAAGTTAAAAAAAAATAGACATTACCACCGAACAATGCCCAGGCCACACAGCAGTTGATATTATTCTTAATGAGCATTCAAAACACAAACAGTTCTCAAAAGGGAGTACATTATCTTTTCAGAGGTAAAAGACAAAAATTTAGTGGGATTTCTAGATGAGAACAACTGAACAGAAATATTTAATGGAAGGAAGGCAGTTAGGAAACAACACCACCGAAATACAAAATGCTGCTCATATTACAATCAACGAATGCCAAAGTGCATATCTAATGCCAGCTGGTGTTGTTGAAAGACAACTGGGAGGGGGGTGGGAAAGATGATTTTGGACAATTAAATCAAAACAAAACAGAACAGGGCTGCAATTATATCACCTGGAGCTTTGATGCTCAACTTCAGTGACACTTCCGTCAAGTCTGCACTATTGCCCTAGTGTAAAAAACAACACAGGTTGCCTTCAGACACAGAAAGACTGGCTCATGAAAAAATTAAATATATTCACACACACCCATTCTGAGACAAAACATTAATGGCCTCTTCACAGAATCACAGAATCACAGAATGTTAGGGTTTGGAAGGGACCTCGAAAGATCATCCAGTCCAATCCCCCTGCCGGAGCAGGAACACTTAGATGAGGTTACACAGGAATGTGTCCAGGTGGGTTTTGAATGACTCCAGAGAAGGAGACTCCACAACCTCCCTGGGCAGCCTGTTCCAGTATCTGTCACCCCCACTGAGAAGAAGTTTCTTCTCATATTTAAGTGGAACCTCTTGTGTTCCAATTTGAACCCATGACCCCTTGTCCTATCATTGGATGTCACCGAGAAGAGCCTGGCTCCATCCTTGTGACACTCACCCTTTATATATTTATAAATATTAATGAGGTCACCCCTCAGTCTCCTCTTCTCCAAGCTAAAGAGACCCAGCTCCTTCAGCCTTTCCTCATATGGGAGATGCTCCGCTCCCTTAATCATCTTGGTTGCCCTGCGCTGGACTCTCTCCAGCAGTTCCCTGTCCTTCTTGAACCGAGGGGCCCAGAACTGGACACAATACTCCAGATGTGGTCTCACCAGGGCAGAGTAGAGGAGAAGGAGGACCTCTCTCAATCTACTAACCACCCCCCTTCTAATACACCCCAGGATGCCATTGGCCTTCCTTGGCCACAAGGGCACAGTGCTGGCTCATGGTCATCCTCCTGCCCACCAGGACCCCCAGGTCCCTTTCCCCTACACTGCACTCTAATAGGTCATTCCCCAACTTATACTGGAACCTGGGGTTGTTCCTGCCCAGATGCAAGACTCTACACTTCCCCTAATTATATTTCATTAAATTTTTCCCCACCCAACTCTCCAGCCTATCCAGGTCTCACTGGATGGCAGCAGAGCCTTCTGGCATGTCAGCCACTCCTCCCAGCTTGGTGTCATCAGCAAACTTGCTGATAGTACACCCTAGTCCCTCGTCCAAATCATTGATTAATATATTGAATAGTACTGGCCCCAGTACTGACCCATGAGTGATTCCACTAGATACAGGCCTCCAATTGGACTCTGCCCCATTGACCACAACTCTCTGGCTTCTTCTCTTCAGCCAGTTCCCAGTCCACCTCACTACCCGATCGTCCAGACCGCGTTCCCTCAGTTTAGCTGTAAGGATGCTGTGGGAGACTGTGTCAAATGCCTTACTCAAGTCAAGGTAGACCACGTCCACCACTCTGCCATCATCCATCCATCTTGTTATGCCCTCATAAAAGTCAATGAGGTTGGTCAAGCACAACTTCCCCATATTGACTGCTCCTAATGACCCTATTATCCTTGATATGTTTTGAGATGGCACCAAGGATAAGTTGTTCCATCACTTTCCAGGGATGGAGGTGAGGCTGACCAGTCTATAGTTACCCAGGTCCTCCTTCTTGCCCTTTTTGAAGACTGGAATGACATTTGCTTTCCTCCAGTCCTCAGGCACCTCTCCCGTTTCCCACGACTTGGCGAAGTCTTGCTAATTTAGGGAACTTTTCTTGATTGTAAAGGCCCCTGGGATGGATATGTATCTTGCATCTTTTCATGAAATTCAAATATAAATGAGACATAAATTCTGAACTGCCTATTTTCTTTCAGCCTTTCCTACAGGAGAAAAGCACTCCCTTTTTTACTGAGGCAATATAATTACAAAAATCTTCTCCTACAACTTGTCCTGTATTTTCTGGATTTTCTCATCTGAGGAGATGAGTTAGGCTATGGAAAAGAGTGAAATACCCAGGACAGAGAAACAAGAGGCCACAAATTAAGGAGCACCAAAGACAAGAACTGCCAGTAAGGCCACATACTTAAACATCTAACACTCAAAATTCTAAACTAAGGTTCTTTTTGATACCGTGTTCAACAAGACATTTTATATCCTGTATTTAGTTAAATTATTCCCACGATTCTGATGCTAAATATTTTCTTTCCAAGTTTTTATTGAAATATTAGGAGACTGCATCCAGTCAAAGGATGAAACCTATCTTCATCCCAGGAAAAAGCCCAAAACAGAAGGTATGAGCTGTGAGCAAACAATCAATCTGCATCTCTGAATAGAAAGAACTGCTAAAGTTGATGGACGGACATTGTAACAGGAGCAAACCAAGTTTCATTAACAAGTCAGTGCAGGGCTGTCACTATCACAAGTTGGTCCTGCCACCTCCATGAAAGCCAAAAGGAAGCAAATTGCCAAGTGTCTGGCACTTGGTGGGACTTCTTAGTGCTCCCTCAAACAGCATTCCAGCAAAGGCTGCTCAGTCCCGCAGAACACACATATGCTTTATGTTGCTCCAGATTTTGGCCAGAAAAAGCAAATACTTTGAGTGTCTCCTTCGAACAATTAAATCTGAGTTTTAAAGGTGACTATACACTACTAAGGGTTGGGATATTTGCCACCAAAATTAGTAACCTTTATTATCAATTATGCAATGGAGTGCAACAGGCCACATTTTCTGATTAAGTGACTCATCTGGCCTTAACAAAAATTACACCAGATGATAATCTCATCTCCATATTTTATATATCACTCTAGAATTATAAATTGTAAAGTTAAATTCTTAGCATTTCCATACATTACAAGAATAATATTTCTCTATGACGACACACCTATGGAACAAAATTTTTCATTCTAAGTCAACAGGTTCAGAGAAAAGTTATGCACATTATTAAACACTTCAAAGAAAAAGCGCAAAAATGCAAAGACAACATTTTCAAAAGTATGCAACCATTTTAGTTCTTTTACTCCATACACCTACAGTCTCATTCTACAGACTGTAAGTTGCACCGCATTTCCAAATTAAATCAATAATTATTCAGCATTGCTGAATATGATGAGATATTTAAGTTTACTAATAAATAAAATTTCCAGATTACAATAACTGTAACTTTTCTGAATACATTTTTGTTAGTTTTTTTCATGTAGTCTTTCCCTACAGTCACAAGAAAGGGTATGTTCCTCATACTGCTATAGTTACAACATCCAAGTGGTTTTGTGAAGCTGAGAAATGTGGTGAACACATTGCTAGACTTGTTAAGAAAACAGATGTTCTGGTCTTTTGCCTCCTTACTGTAGGATATGCCCACCAAGCCTTCCCTTTCCAGAGCAACAAAGGATCCATTTGTAAATACAACTATGTGAAAAAGGCACAGCATCAAGAATTTCTCATAATTGACAGAAAAATGATCTTTATGATGCACACATTACTTATATTAAGGGCGGGAAAGCTTATTCATTTCAATGAGATATGTTGTGAAGTATGTAGTTTACGAGTTCATTATGTTCATTAGGGCATAATACTGGTACTCAAATATAATACTGTATTCCAAAATATCAACATCAGAAACAAATTGCTGCAGTTCAGTGGCAACCTACAATTGGGGCCACCATCCCACCACAGACTGCACTGCAACGCAGAAACAAATACAAGTTTAGAAAGTTTAAACATAGAGAAGCAATGCAAAGAGTAGACTATTAACAAGATAAAGACACTTTACTTAAAAATCTTGATAGAAAACTGGCTTTCATCCAATTTTGAGAAATAAATTAGCAAAACCAGACCTCTTTCTGGTGTTGAGGAACGCTTCAACACCATTTCTTCACCAAAGCTACTCCCCAGTGCAGCGCACATTTGATCACAGAATACGACAGCTACCATGCATAAGGCAGTTCTGATTCTGCATTTAACTTCTAATTACTTTTAACTGCTATTCAAGAGACAAAAAAGTATCAAAAGTTTTTGCTGTTGCAGTACAGAAAAAAAGTCAGTTATGACAGCAGACATCTATCAATCAGTATTAATATTTTATTATTATTATTTCAAGTGGCTTTCAACAGTCCCAGTTAAGATCAAGGTCCACAGTGCTGCCCACTGCACAGGGACAAACATTCCTTTAGGGCTGTTCAACTGCAGACAGACACAATGGACAAACTGGAAGAGAAGGGACCCAGAAGTGACATCTCCAAGTGACTCAGTTGCCACATGGAAGACATTTCATTTAGCACGATCACTCAGCCCCTTTCTCCTGACACCACCAAGAGGAGCTGGTCAAAAGCTTGCTGCAGTGAAGCAAATGGTCATATTACAGAAAGTGAACTGAAATCACAGTGGCAGGAAAAAAAAAAAAAATGAAACAAAGCAAAGCAAAACCAACACAAAAAAACCCAAAGAATATATCAAAGAGTTAACAGAGCAATTATATAGAGAGGACAGCGAGAAATGCTGACACCACTGAGTATGGGTACGACAATACCTATTTTTTAAGCCATGCAATTCTACTTCTAAAACTGAATTTTTAATGTTTTTGTGTTGTTTTGTTTTTTTTTTTTTTAATAGAGGATAGCAAAATTGTTATGAATTTAAACAATTACTGTATCTGGTATGCTAGTCATAAATAACTGAAAATGCCTGTCCTCAATTTAGTTTGGTTGACACACTAACACAGCTGGCATGTTTCTCTCCTGAATTCTCATGTAGTGACTCAGAAGATCCATCATGCAGCTAACCTGTGAAATAGCATACATCGAACTGCTATAGGTTAGCAAATTTTAGATAAGTATTGACAATTTTCTGTGTAGACAAAATTTGAGTCTGGGAAAACAAGTACGGGGAAGCCTGGGTGTATAAAATTTTCATGTGAAAGTATCTCAATGCAAAATTTAAAGTACATTTTGAATACTTAGCTTTCAAACATTTACCTTGCTATTATACTACCAGCTACAGGTCCTCTGCTTTTTAACATGAAAGAGAAGAACACACTGCTCCAAACCAAAGAATAACTGCCACCCGAATGAATGCCAATTTTTTAATAGCTTTTGATGAATTACCATTCTGAGTAGACGGCTGAAACAGAAGAAACTTCTCCCTGAAGCAGCCAAAAAGTGACAGTATAAACCTGAGTGGATGTTCAAAGTGGAATCTAGAGTCTAAAATACCTTTCAGATGATTGTCTTGATGGGGCAGTAACATGGCTTCACCAAGGGGAAGTTGTGCTTGACCAACCTCATAGCCTTTTATGAGGACATAACCAGGTGGACAGATCATGGTACAGCAGTGGATGTGGTCTATCTTGATTTCAGTAAAGTATTTGACACAGTCTCCCACAGCATCCTTACAGCTAAACTGAGGGAGTGCAGTCTGGACAATTGGGTAGTGAGGTGGACTGGGAACTGGCTGAAGGAAAGAAGCCAGAGAGTCATGGTCAATGGGGCGGAGTCCAGTTGGAGGCCTGTATCTAGTGGAGTCCTGCAAGGGTCGGTACTGGGACCAGTATTATTCAATGTATTAATCAATTACTTGGACAAGGGAATAGAGTGCACTGTCAGCAAGTTTGCTGATGACACCAAGCTGGGAGAAGTGGCTGACAGGCCAGAAGGCTGTGCTGCCATCCTGGACAGGCTGTAGAGTTGGGTGGGGAAAAATTTAATGAAATATAACAAGGGAAAGTGTAGAGTATTGCATCTGGGCAGGAACAACCCCAGGTTCCAGTATTAAGTTTGGGAACAACCTGTTGGAGAGTAGTGTAGGGGAAAGGGACCTGGGGGTCCTGGTGGACAGCAGGATGACCATGAGCCAGCACTGTGCCCTTGTGGCCAGGAAGGCCAATGGCATCCTGGGGTGTATTAGAAGGGAGGTGGTTAGTAGGTCGAGAGAGGTTCTCCTTCTCCTCTACTCTGCCCTGGTGAGACCACATCTGGAATGTTGTGTCCAGTTCTGGGCCCCTCAGTTCAAGAAGGACAGGGAACTGCTGGAGAGGGTCCAGCGTAGGGCAACCAAGATGATTAAGGGAGTGGAACATCTCCCATATGAGGAAAGGCGGAAGGAGCTGGATCTCTTTAGCTTGGAGGAGACTGAGGGGTGACCTCATTAATATTTTTAAATATATAAAGGGTGAGTGTCACAAGGATGGAGCCAGGCTCTTCTCAGTGACATCCAATAGTAAGACAAGCAGCAATGGGTACAAACTGGAACACAGGAGGTTCCCTTTAAATTTGAGAAGAAACTTCTTCTCAGTGAGGGTAACAGAACACTGGAACAGGCTGCCCAGGGAGGTGGAGTCTCCTTCTCTGGAGACATTCAAAACCCGCCTGGACACATTCCTGTGTAACCTCATCCAGGTGTTCCTGAGCTGGCAGGGGGATTGGACTGGATGATCTTTCGAGGTCCCTTCCAATCCCTAACATTCTGTGATTCTGTGATTCTCAGTACACAGAAGTATCACCAGGAAAAGTAGCTGTATTGACAATTTATATATTCAAATCCCTTTCATGTGCCCAAATTAAAATATTTAATTGAGTGTAGAAGCATTGGACTAATGGTACTATAAACTACATTTTCTATTTAGTAAGATGCTTACACAGTGAACTATCTATAAAGCTAAATACAGAATATGCCTACAGTATAGTTTTCAGGTACAGGAGTATTAACCCTTGGCCTTGAACAGCATTTTTCAAGAGACCTAAAGCAAACAGTAATAAAAGACAATAGAATAGATTTTAGATAATGTTGTCAATACAGATAACTGTTCAAGTAAAAATAAATGCCTCTGCAGAGGCATCTCTGCAGAGATAACATAGAATAAATATGTACAAATACCAACAGCAACTTCAGAATAAATGAAAAAAGTACCACTGCCAAAACATATTCAGGAGCTACATTGGAGATAGCTATCCAAAATGGCCAAAAACATTTGTAAGAAGGAAGGTAGTTTAATGAATTATGAAACTCCCTTTTCTCAACACAATTACTGTTTGAATGTCATGGTATTAGAAAAACAAATACAGATCTACCCTTTAAAATCCTCACAGATTCTTTATTCTAGCTGCCAAACTATCGATTTGGTTGATCCAGATGCTCAGCAGAGTCTTGAACGTGACAATACAAAAGCTGATACTGCACTTGACTGTCACATTAAGGGAAGATACTGACTTTGGCAAACATAAGCTGACCAGGTATACATACATGTCATTTTCTGGCACACATTTTACCACATCTGGCAGAAAATTTACAGCATCCATAACACTACTGAAGACAGAATGTGACCAACACTATCTCTGCAAACATTAATATATCTCCCTGACTTTGCACTGACAGAATTGGACACTGCAGCTGACCAAGAAAACTCAAGAGATTAAAGAAAGTACAGGAAGAAACAAAACAGCCAGAAGTTTCCTCCTAGGTCTTAAAATACTTCTGCACAGTTCAGATTGCATAAGGCAAAGCTGACACACAGGTGGCAGCCCCCAAACTCCAGGAAGTTTTTACACTGGCTATCTTTGAGAAAACCAGCTCACCACTGTGGCCAAGAACATACAGGGCCCAGATGATTGACTGCACCTGAGCTCAGGCAGCACACACGGACTTCAGCCAAGCAGAGTCCAGAGAGCCCACAGCTTCATTTCCAGACCCCAGCTGCTCATACTATCCTTCTGCTATTGCAGGAGACAGCCACAAACTCCTTCTGGGTCTGCTGGAAGAGTTGTGCCTGGAACACAATAAAAAGTGAAGCTATTTAGACACTCTTTAAATTGGTATTTGGATACAGTGTTATCACACTGGTCAGGAACCCCAGGTATTAGGACACCTCTGGCTTTTATCGTACCTGTTAAGTAGCCTCTGCAAGCACAGCTCTGGGAATGCTGTCTTTAAGTGTTTCTAGTCACAAGAACAATCATTAAGGAGACAAAAGCTCACACAATCAACCCACTTAGAGCACTTTACTTTGATTTAGCTATAAACCGTGATTTTCAAAACCACATATTTGTGCTATCATAATTGCATAAAATTCAGAGGGCTTTATCCACAGCATGAGCAGTAAGATGATTTAACACGTGGGGCTCTGGTGAGATGATTTAACACGTGGGCCTCTGGTGTTACCAGTGTGAGGAAAAAATGGAGCCTCTGCCTTCTTCAGTGAATCCAGATGTTGCAAATGTCAGTCTCTTCATGAATTAAATGCAATTCCAAATTAAAATGAAGCTGGTATTGGAGGACCACTTGCACTTGAAGTTCATCACATATATCACCTTGCAAGCAGGGACAACCGATGAGGTAGAGTTCACACCAAGTAACAACTGCTCCTTCATTAAGAAGCAGCCAAAAAGTAACCTTTGCCTTCTCGATGAAGTGCTGGTCCTTTCAGGATGACAGTCTCACCACATGTGCCCGGACTTCCCTGAGCTCCATATTAGGGTCACTTGTCAGAAAGCTCTTCTTGGAAACTGTTTGGAAGCTGGTCCAGACATAGGCAGTGCTTTGGGCAATGAATTACGTATCAGTCCTACTCCCCAGTAACAACGTCCCAGTTATCCATAGGAACAAATCTGATGGCAACACTAATCCTACAACCTTACTTCAGGTTTACCAACAAGCCCTACTTGTTGAATACAAAGTACTTAGACATAAACACCTGGAGGGCAGGCAAGGTCAGCAAGAAGCCTACGTTTCTTAAGTTTACTGTCCCCTTTAATCCCTAGATTAAGGCTTATTCTACAGCAAAGTTACCTTCTGCTTTCAGGAGAGCAGCTGAGTTTGCACAAACCACCCCCCGCAGTTGCAGCAATGCTTGCAGCTAACAGCCCAGTTGTTACTTCACCACAGCTGAAAATGTTTTCCAGGAAAAAAGCTCATATTAGCTGACTTTCATCCTTCCTATGCTGCTTGTCTGCAGGGACAGGAGATGTTAGACAGCATGTTTCATTTTGATAACTTTGGGAGGTTGCATCAGACAGATGCCTACTCCAGTTATTATTATTTATCCAGTATGCATCTGTCTTTTTGTAGACAGTTCACATACTGATAAGCTCCCAATAGTTATTTTTATATAACATTCTTCAAAGGAACTTTCCCATGCTCCTATTCCTGTTTGCATGCTGCTCAACCAGGCTGGATGCTCTGAGTTTTCAGAAAACAGTCATCCGAATACATTTAATTCTAATAAGAGCACACTGAGAACAGAGGCAACAGTGAAGTGCCATGTCTTCCAGTATTACAACGAGGAAAAGCTAAAGCAGATAAAGCAGCATGTGAAAAAAGAGTGAAAAAAACAATTAAAATTTGGCTACTACTCACTCGAAACATAACTGCTCTGACCTTGGTAAACCCTTGAGACCTGCAAATATATGATAGTGGGACTCACAAGAATGCGTGCAACACGATGAGATAGCTGAGAGGACTGCACCATAATCACAAGAAAATAGCACGTGTATTAAAAAAAAAATAGGCACATAGACATCAGATATGCTTCACAGACATCATATGGTTTTTAACTGGTGGGTTCATCTTCTGACAATGTCAGAGTCAGCAAAACAGGATTCACTTTGTATGCTGTTTTTTCCCTTTTTTTATGCTTCTACTGTAAATGAAATTTGCCATATGATTTGGATTTGAAGAAACACTATTGATAATGATAGCTCCTCAAATAAAGCTTAAAACATGCATTGACTGCTTTCAGCCCAAAAGCTTAAACAAAAAAGCAATTTTAACAAATTTGTTTCAGAAACAACATTAGACACAAGAGTACGATGTCTGAGGGAAGACAGGGGAAATCATTTCTAGCGGTGCCAAAATTCCTGTACTAGAGAAAGCATAAAGTCTTGCCTGCTTACAAACACAAAATAACTTATGCTGTAGTCTCAGAAGGATTATCTTTACGCAAAATATTCTCAGCAAAAAAATCAGACCTACTCTGAGCAATGAGAGGACTGCTGACAGAAACACCACTTAACACTGGGAAATCCCTTTTCCTCTAGGGAAAAAGACTTGCGAATGAGTTTTCAGCTCACCTACTGCCAGATGTAAACACAGAAAGATAATAATACTATTCTGAGTACCTTTTTTTCCAATGAAACAAAAAATTCATTGTCTCAGTCAAAATTTAGATGTGAGGCTGAAGCCGTTGTGATCTGCTATGAGCACAGCAAACTTTTAAGAGATGTTTTGAAATCTAGCATACACTGTTCTCTCCAAGTTTCTTCCAGTTTGACCGCTTTCTGCTCTCTCATCACCAGATCTGCTGGGAGAGTCCAAAATCAGACAACTACCAAAAAGCCCTGTATGATCCATCCGTAATGGATATGCTGGGTTTGTTTGCCAGGTGCTTTTAAGAACCATGCCTGTAGTGTGCACCAGATAGCAATGTAAAGGAAGATGTATCTGCTGACTTGGGTGGCATCACTTGGTGGAAACAAGCACATTTGTCCACATCCAGTTACTCTCTGAAGGGCAGCCAGAGATATTCCTGCTCACAACCACCCTTTCTGCAAGTTTTCAGCTATAAGAGGGAAGTCCAAAATCAAGCATGAATCACAGACCTTAGCTGTGGTAGCAATGTACATTAAAATCAGTGTAGGTGTATTTTACCAGCCAGTGGCCTGGGCAACAGAAGACTTGGATCAGTCGTGGCTTAAGTCCATCTCAGTCCCAGCTATGGCAGCTCTAGCCTCCAAATTGCCATTCTCTTGCACCAGAACCTCGTCCATATGGTCAAGTGTCAAGTTGGTTCTGGGAACCAATCCAGTGAAAAACATTCACTCTTTGTTCACAGAAATTCAACATGAGCACTAGTACCAGTAGGTTACTGCCAAAGGGAAAATGGGGAGGTGCTTCTTGAAGGAAGACTGGACTGCAGCAGCCCCTGCAGCCCACAGAGCAGACGCCTCTGCTCTTTCCAACACCTCAGCTACCTGGGCTGGAAACCTCTGCAGCAGCTGGAGGGACATTAGACAAGGGCAGCAACTCAGAGTCTGCACAGAATTTTCCAAGCCTATTCCTGAGACTTTTTTGCTTCTGAAAACCCTCTAGAGATTCCTTACCCAACAACTACTTCAAGACGACCAAATTGAACAAGTAATTATAATCAAGCTGACTTTGTTTTCCTTCCAGGGTATCGCACCGTGCATCACAGAGTTAGGAACTGTCTGTTCTGTGTATTTTTCAGCAGCACTGAATACATTACCTGAGATCAGTAATATACTTTTCTGCCTTATCGAGTTGTCATAAGACAAAATATTAATAGCCCATTGCAGTATATGATCAATCTTAAAGAAATTAGTAACTTACAATTCTTTTTGCTTCCAAAGCAATAAAGAATTCCATTAAACTAAAACTCCAAGAAGTGTTCTCACAGTCTGCCACAGAAGAGCACTCACGTTTTGTATGGGAGAACATGACCAGAGAGAGCACTAGAAGGTGAGCCCTGTGAATCAGAACTCTAAAAATCAACAAGATCAAAACCACTAATCTCAAAACCTGTGGAGAGCAGAAGGAGAAACCATTACAGATGAATCAGATTTATGCTTTGGTCTTCAAAAGTTACAGATAAAAAACTGGATGCTTTCCCAATGGAGTCTATTGACTCAGATCTCATTGTAAGGCCTCAAAAAAGCATATTTCTTTCTCAAATATCTATTGGCACATACATAATATTACATAAGCACCTTTTGTGGGGCTATTTGAAACACAAAATTACTTTTGACTACTTGTCTTATGTAAATTCACAGTCAAGTGCCTCCTTTGAAAGAAACTAACACAAAAATTAAAGACACAGGATATCAATATACATGTAGCAGATGAAAGCTAGAGAAATTAGGGGAGGGTGGAAGAGTGAACTCACTCCCTTTCATACAGAGTGTTCTAGCAGGAAATGTACTATCGCTACACTGGAGTAAAAGATCAGACACCATAGCAAGCAACTGGAGAAGAAGAAAAATACATCAAAACAACCCATATGCATACTTAAAACCAGACCTGTTTTCTCACATTGGTACTAAAACCAGCATCACAAGGGTGACAAGAATTCTCAGTTGCACAAGACGGTGCATCTGTCGGGTCACAAAACACGTTTGGGCAAATCCTGAGCTGGTGGGAATTGTTACTGTTGTACTGAATGCAGGATGGTCACTCATGCAAGCTTAAAATGAATCTTAGTTGTACATATTTCCTGTGATGCAATAAATGTCTATGATATGTACCCTGAGATTAACCTCCTCTCACTATGACATAAAATCATTGATTCAAAATTTATCTTAGACAATTTAAGAATTGAGATAAGTTTGACAGAAATTTTTATTTTCTAACACAGCATTAGTATATTTTTAAGTCAGGTTTTAATATCACAGGTCTTTTACCATACTTCTGATTGCAATAGGTAGTACAGAGAAACATTTTGCAAAAGTATATAAACAACTTCTTAGAGACATATTTTAATCCATTTGTCTGCTCATTAGATACTTCTGCTGAACCCCTCTTTGGCAGCAACAGCACCAAAGGGATTTTCATGTTTTTCGTTCACACCTACTGTGGAGAAAATTCATCAAACACATCTATGTTAATTAGGTTTAGAAGACTCTGAGAAAATATTGCTACTATTAATACCAGGACAAGAAAAAAAAAATCTAAATGAGCTGACTGTTTTAATGCTCTCCATTAAAAATAAATAAATTAATTAATAAATAAATATATAAATAAATAGACAGATAAAGCCCCCCACCATTGGTCCTGTCTCAAAAAAAAAAAAGAATTCAAGCATCTTGTAAGATCAAGGGATCGAGGCAACTGAGGTATAATATTTAAAACTACAGGCTAACAAAGTTAAAATTTTTCTCAAGCTGACATACAAATTTTTCGTCTATTGTAAAACCGAAACAAAAAAGAACACAGCACTCTCCGTAGATTCTGTAAGAAATACTGACTTAATCAAGTAATTGGCATTTAGGAGATTACAAATCAGAGCTAAAAATTCACTATTGCCATCGCAGTGGAAATGTGACTTGGGGTCAACTGAAGAAAGAACTTAGAATTATTTCAGTACTTTGAGATTATTGCAGACATTTGGTAACAAAACCATGAAAGATTACTGCGATGCAGCTTTTGACAGATAATATTTCCTGTCGAGACAGAACAGAAAGAACTGTAGAGCTTCAAGATTGTAATCGTTTCGTACATTTCTACGTACAAAGTACTTTTTTAAGCAAAATATTTCATCCCTGCAGCTGCTATCTCTTAGATGTACTGCCATTCTTCATCTTCATCCTCCCACAACTGGAAAGGAAGAAATGACAAGACAAAGTTTTCAATCTTAAAACAAGAAAGTTTTATACACTATAGCAGGAATAGATAAAAGAATCCCATGTGCATTATGAGTTTGAGCAATTATATTAACAATAAGAGACTCTGTGAGTTGCTTTCTTTCCCAAATTGGCATTAAAGATGTGCGGGCATGTGCAAAACTGTGTTATAAAACAAATAAGAATTTATATGAGCTTTTACTGACAGATGTCTCCCAACAGGGGTCAATGCCAGGTTGTTCTTCCCCAGCCGAGATTTGCAATCTGTTCTTATCTGATTTAGTATCTTATTGTTCTGCTGTTCAAAAGAATTATATATATTTTAAACACCAAGAAACAAGACCACATAAGACAAAGGCTTTGTACGCATCTCTAAAGTTGTGGTGGCTCCGATCCAACTTTATCTGCACAGACTTCGTCTGAAAGATTGAAGTTTGGATAAAGTAAAACTGATTGCAAGGCACAATTGATAGATGCTATCCAAGATAGAGCATATATGTCTAAAGAAATGAGTCAGAATGTACAAGGAAACAAGGGACACAAGAAGTCTCATGGATATGGCAGGCTTTGTAGGGTTTCTTTTGGGAAAGAAGTGTTTGAGGTTATATTCAAAATAATAATCTAACAGAGGGAGCATTACCCAAGACTGGAAGGTGATTTTAAGCAGCAGGTAAGCATGAGTAAGACTTTTCATAAAAGCTTTCATCCTCTCAGAAAAACAACCAGAGCAAAATCAAGGCCCACTTTTGTCACCCTAGCTTAAATCTTCTGAATTTCTCAAGCTAAAATAAAGAGACACATTCTATACAGAGGTAGATGTAAGTAGTTATTTTATTCCCACACAGGGAATCTGTTCTACAGTCATACCAAGTATTGCTTTATAAGAAAAAACACCCACACACTTCCCTTTCATCAATAGATTACAACACTCTTACATCTTTTGACAGAAAAGGGCAACATGTGGAACTATCTCCAGAAACAGGAAAAACTAATTTTGAACAGAGTGAAAACCACAGATGCGCAAAATTTTGAAAATTAAGGCTTACAAAATAAGAAAACAGGATTTCACGTGTTGCATGTGTATGGCCATGTCTGAGCATGTGCTTTGGGTGCTGATGCAGCACTTATGCAAGTCAGGTCCCCAAAAATCTCCAGTCGGAAGGAAGAAGTAAGTCATCAAAAAGCAAAGAGAAATCCAGCGCTTGTATATTGAATTTTCTTTTTCAGTAGTTCTGCGTAGACTTGTAATTTGTCAGACATAACCACTGGATTCAAAAGGCTCCTCCGTATCTAATGCTCCCTTAGTAAAATCTGATTCAGCTTGCAGAACTTACATTTTTCATGTTTTTTTATAACTCACTTTTCTGTCCCTCATATATATTTTAGTACTTCTATAAAATATGTATATGCATATACACATATATAAAATTTGTATATACATACATAAAAATGCCTACTTTCTTACATACTTTTTCCCTTTTGCATCCATTTGAAAAAGGTAGCCTTTGAAGAACAAAGTCTCGTCAAAACAAAACTAACGGGTATTAAGAGTTTCCTACTCGGAAACACTAAACCACTTCACATGCTAGAACCCCTTCACTGTAAAGTGCGTCGTAAGAAGTAATTAAATATCTAATGTACTCATTTGGCATGTATGGGTTTTATCCGTTTGCAGTGTCATTGCTTTCAGTGAGTGGCTGCTGTCAGCTCTGCGGGTTTCAGGATCAGGGCACAGCACCGTGCCCCATGCATCCCCCAGCAGCTGGGAGACAGCCAGCCAGCTACAACTCAGCATCGAGATTTGTTTTTTAAATGCAGAGGAACGAGCGGGTAACCACACATCTCCTGTCACACCGCGGAGAGTCCGTGTTCCTGATGGGCGACCACGCTGGTACCTGCCCCCCCAGGAGAAAGGCTGGAGGACACCCCGCTGCCAGGCCCCGGGCTCCGGCCCACCGCCCCGGGCAGGCTGGGCAGGGCACACCGGCAGCACCCGGGGCTGCGGTCCAGCGCCGGAGGGCCCCATTCCGGCGGGCCGCAGCACATGCTGGCAGCAAGGCCTCTGCAAGAGGAACAGCCGGGGCTGAGCCCCGCCAAGGCGCCGGTGATGGCGGCCTTCGTGCCCCTCCTCGCCTCCAGCCAGGCGGCGGGGCCGGAACCCCCGGGAGAGCGCTGCAGCCCGGCGGAGGGGCGATACAGGAGGAAAAGGAGGAGGACGAGGAGAGGAGCGGAGCGGAGCAGAGCGAACACGCACCTTCCCCGTGCAGATCGGGCGACGGCGCCAGCACAGCCCCCACCTCCGCCCAGCGGGCTGGGGACGAGAAGGAGCCGCCGCGGGGGCGGAAGGGGCGGGCGGCCGCCGGGGCTTCGCCAGCGCTGGTTGCACCGAGGGCGCCTGAAGTCGCGTGGAAACCGCCTCAGGGCCCGGCCCGGCTCGGCTCGGCGCTGCGTCGCGGTCGAGGCCGAGGCCGGGCGACCCCCCCGCTTTGCCGGCGGGCACGGGCCAGGCGCTCCTGCTCGACCCCCGCCTCCCGGGGAGAAGGCCTCAAGGCTCCCGTCCGGGGACCATCACCAGCCCTTCCCGGGGAGACAGCCCCTCAGTGCGAGCGGCTGCCCGCTGCATGGGCTTCAGAGAAGGGACACGAGGGGGTGATGAGCCTGGAGCACAAGTCTGATGAGGAGCGGTTGAGGGAGCTGGGGCTGTTCAGCCTGGAGAAAAGGAGGCTGAGGGGAGACCTTATCGCTGTCTGCAACTACCTGAAAGGGGGTTGTAGCACAGGGATGTTGGTCTCTTCTCTCAAGTAACAAGTGACAGGATGAGAGTAAATGACCTCAAGTTGTGCCAGGGGAGGTTTAGATTGAATATTAGGAAAAAACTCTACTTGGAAAGGGTTGTCAGGCATTGGAACAGGCTGCCCAGGGAAGTGATTGAATCACCCTCCCTGGAGGTGTTTAAAGATGAGGTAGATGAGGCTCTTACAGACATGGTTTAGTGACAGTGACAGTCTGACTCTATGATCGTGATGGTCTCTTCCCACCAAAGAGATTCTGTGATTCAATGATGGCTTTTTTTTTTGGGGGGGGGTAGGGCGGGCGGGTAAGGGGGGTGTCCATTACTGATGTGAGGACGTATAGCAAACAGACAAAGCATGAGGAGACTTTATGCCTCCTGCACGGTGGCACTGGCCTTTGCCCTGGGTGCTCCAGAGCACAGCAATACCGAGCACTGCAGTGCCGTGTGGTGCGTTGGTAGTTTCCAGCTGTCTGAGAGCCGTCCCTACCTTCACACTGCTGGGAATGGAGGTGGAGCCACTGCTCCTCACACAGCAGCCCCCTGCACAGGTAACGCTGCACTCATTTAAATAAAGGTGTGTTTATAAAAACATTTAGGTAAATGAATGCAATTTCTTCTGTAGATAAGATCTTAAAATGCAAACATGGGTCTTAATCTGCAAGCACTTGAATTGAAACTCTCAGTTGTTTCTATTTGAGTTAATGGGACTACTGAAGTGCTTACAGGTAAGTGCTTTTAGGATCAAAGGTCTTGGTGCTTTTCCAAAAAGCTGCTGTAGCAGGAAGACAGTGAAGAATTTCCCTCTAAAATTCAACACAGTATTCCAATATTCATGAACTTTCTGCCTAAGTGAAAAGACTGTAATACTAATGAGCTTCCTGGGCGTGGATCTTGAGGAGGGATTTGAAGCATGCATTATTATAAGAAAACGGCTGTCCCTGCTAACCTGACTCCTCCATCCGTTTATTTGAGGAGACTCATTTGTATTTTTTCACTTGGTACATTTTTGCAGATGGGGCTGTGTCCTCTGCTATGCAGATCACGGAGCATGCTGGTGGGATGCAACAATAAATTTCTCTCAAACTGCCTTGAGAGTCCCATTTGTAACAAACTAACTGTTTAAATAAAAATGTTACACAAGTGAATGGTTGTCAGAAACCTGCCTGTCTACCTGTCTGTTCCCTATGCATTCTGTATATTCTTTACATATAGTGCCCAGTAAGTGTCCATCTGGGACTGTATCTCTGGAAAGAGATTATATGCAGTGATTAAATAGTTATAAATGTTTTGCTGTAAGTCATGCAAGAAAATATTCCATCCTCCAAGGCTGGCTGTTGCACCCACAACATCTTGAAGATAACCACTAATGCACAGCTTTCCTTTTTGCTTCCAATGAGAGACAGAACATAAGACAGGTCTGCATGAACAAGCTCATGTAAAAATGTACTTGCAGCATTTGAATTTAGGATTTTGGCTGACTCCTGAGAATGATTCCTTCTCTCTTCATTTACTGCTTTTACAATTAAATCACTTCCCAAAACTGGTTTCCCATTGATTTTTCCTGAATTAGCTTCCTTTGCTAATCCATCCACAGCCAAGGAGTCAGAAGGATGAGGGGTAATAAACCATCTTTTTGCTCTGCCATCAGACAGTCAGAAGGATGGAGAAATCTTGGCATGGCATCCCAGGTCAGAGGGAAAAAAGCACACTGTGCCTTTCTTCTGTTGTCCTTGCCTGAGAAGTAAGAAGTAAGAGCAAGTGAAGAGACATAACAAAAACTCTAGAGCTCTGCCTCCCAAGGCTCTTCAGCCAGCAACACGCACAAATCTGTTTATGGGTTTGAAACACATCAATACCCACTTGGCCTCAGGAAAGGTATTTCCATCACAGCCATCCCCTACATTATTTTCTCATATTTTGCATTATTCACTAAATGCATAGTTTTGTTTTCATTTAGTTTGCAGCTTCAGGACTGTGGAATTGCTGTTCTTCCCTCCTCGGGATTGTAATTGCAAATCAGGGAGAGACTGAAGCTGAGGAGACCTGTGCTCAGTTTCCCAGACTTTATAGACTAATAAACTGGGCAAAATCCTAGACCCCTCCCCCCCCGGAAATTACCTGTGTGATCCATCTTGCATTCTTCTGAACTCTTTAAGATTATTTAGGTGGTTGAGAGTCCCCATATGGATGTATCTTTACAAGGCTGGTGTGATGACACTGGTAGGAATAGTGTCAGAGTCAAGAACTTAATATTCAAGAAAAAGGATTGGATATAGATAAATGTCAAAAATAATCAGAATTATCTGATTGTAATTTGGTGCTTCAGGGAATAAGCTGGTTTCTAACTCCTGGAAAGGGGAATGAAATCTAATGTGAGGACAGATCACACTTCTTACTGCTGGATTTTTTTCACTTTCTGTTATACAGTATATTATACACCAGAAGCAACTGGTGGAGCATTCTGTTAGGCACAGGACACCACCCAAATGGATCCCTGCACAGAATGGGGATGATGGATGATGCTGTTTTGTGGTACTTTGTTTTTCTGCTTGGTTTAGGCTACATGGTTTTTGGAGCAAGGACTCTAAAATGTGACTGTATTAAAATAAGAAGAAATCACAAGCATATTCACATATTAATTATTAGGCAAGCTCAGAGCAGGGAGGGAGCTGGAAGAAAGTAGGAGATTCCTTTGAAAAGCTTCCAGCACTGGTCTAAACACAAAAGGGGTTTGAAGTGGGAGCATGCTGTACCATCCTGAAGGAATTACCAATATTACAGTCACCCTTGTTTAGAACCATCCTCTCAACTTTATGGCATTTATTTACTTTACCAAATCATTTTCCATTTTTTCTTGACTCAGTCTCCCAGAAGTCTCCTTCAGGTCCACACTGCACTTCAGTACCACTAGAAAGTGTTTTCTTCATTTAAAGTTTTTTGTTGCTTTGCACTGTAGGCAGATAAATATGGACTGCTATTCAATGCAAACTTCAGCTTTTCTTCCTCTTCTTTTGCAGTTAAAGGAGCTGAAAAGAAATGTTCCTAAGTTTCCAAGAAGGACTGTTTCTCAGTTCTTTCTAAGAAGTGTTCAAGCTTGACACTGACTTGTATTTGTTTCCATTTATGCAGCCTGGCAGCAAATAAACATATCCTAATAGTGCATAAAACAGGGAAAAAGGAAGGGACACTGTGAAAGAAAAACGGCAAGCACCTCGAGGCATTTGTTCTTCTACACAGTTCTGCTAGCTTTTCTGCTGTTATGTCAGAGACTTGTTTATTTCAGGCATCAAGAGCAGCATCAACCGAGAGCAGAACATCTGTCCATAGTGGGTTGGTAATGCCTTTGCTTGGGATGCAGCGCAGCTGGGGCCTGTCCAGTGCTACAGAGGTTTACTGTCAGAAATCGGCACAAGTTGCCCCAAGTTTCTATGTGTTCTCATACTAAGTTGATGTAAGCCAACAAAATTCAGCTTCTCCTGCAGAAGTGAAATCTCCTCTCTGGACAACACGAGCCAACATATAGCTACTAGCAAAATGCCACTGTATACGTGCTGCAAGAACACAGTGATGTTGGCAGCTGCAAGCCCTGGGTCCTTACCCAGCGTGCAGCAGCCCTTCTGCTGTTTTAGCCTCTCACAGAGAGGGCATGCAGCACCTCAAAAAAGGAGTGATGAACACACATGCTCCAGGGACATAAAAATGTCAGTGACTCATGACCTCACAAAAGTTCTGGCAGCAAAACTTGCTAGTAAGACATAGCCTGGCAGTGTAGTTTCTCCTGCAGATTACTATAAGTTTACTTACAGGGGCAAAGGCTTTGCCATGCCACAGAAAGGTTTCTATTAAGCATTGGTGGGAAGTGTTCTCACTTAAATCTCTGGGACTTGTGCTGCCATGGGTAGAGAGCAGAGCATGGGCACCTGATGTAAAACCAGAGGTGCAAGGAGCCCCCTCAGTGCATTCCTGTGTGTCTCCAGGTCTTCAGGTGGCAATTGATCGAACAACATATGAGCCTTCCTCCAGTCCTGTGTTTACAAAGCAAAGACATTTGGATGCCTAACATCAATTATCACATATTTGCATTAAAATAAATACTGCTGTAAATAACTTTCTTTATGCTGAAGGAATTAAATTATAAATAGTTTCTCTCAGCAACTCTCTCCAGTACAGCTAGGTTCTTTTAATTATCTCAATATTTTTGTGAGGATAAAATCCAGGTTCGACTTACTCAACACATATTTTTCCCAAACAAAGTTAAATCCATAAATACTTTTTAAAATGCAGATAAAATTCTTCTTTTGTTTCTGGATATATGGACTTAAAGGGAATTCTCTACCATGGCATTTAGCAAAGCAGCACTTTTTTCTTAAGACATATATTGTAACGGTGATTTCCAAGTTCAAAGGACATCCAGTGCAACCCCACCACCCTGCATAACACACAGTTAGTCCCTGGGCACAGCTTGGGCTGGGTTGAACTGTGCTGAACATAGAATGTCCTGAGTTGGAAGGGACCCACAAGGATCATTGAGTCCAACTCCTATCCCTGCATATGAAAACCCCACAGTTCACACCATGTGTCTGAGGGTGTTGTCTAGTTGTTTCTTGAACACTGTCAGGCTTGGAGCCGTGACACCTCCCTGGGGAGCCTGTTCCAGTGCTCCAGCACCCTCTGGGTGAAGAACGTTTTCCTAATGTCCAACGTGAACCTCCCCTGGCACATCTTCCTGCCATGCCCTCGGGTTCTACCACTGGTTTCCAGAGAAAAGAGATCAGCGCCTGCCCTCCTCCTCCCCTTGTGAGGAAGCTGTAGCCACGATGAGGTCTCCCCTCAGTCTCCTCCAGGCTGAACAAGCCAAGTGACTTTAGCCACTCCTCATGCGGCTTCCCCTCTGAAGCCATCACCAACTCCATTGCCCTCTTCTGGACACTCACCAGTAGCTTTATATCCTTTTTATCCTGTGGTGCCCAGACCTGCACCCAGTGCTCCAGGTGAGGCCGCACCAGTGGAGAGCAGAGCGGGACAATCACCTCCCTGCCTGGCTGGCCATGCTGTGCTGGATGCACCCAGGACACAGTTTGCCCTCTTGGCTGCCAGGACACACTGTTGGCTCATGTTCAACTTGCTGTCGACCAGAACCCCAGATCCTTCTCTGTGGAGCTGCTTTCCAGCATCTCGACACAGGGTTGCCGTGTCCAGGTGCAAAATCCAGCAATTGCTCTTGTTAAACTTCATGTGGTTGGTGATTGCCCAGTTCTCCAATTTGCCCAGATCCCTTTGCAGGGCCTCTCTTCCCTCATGAGTGTCAACAGCTCCTCCCATTTTGTGTCATCAGTGAACTTGCTTAGTATTTCTTCAAGTCTTGCATCCAAGTCATTTATGAAGACATTGAAGAGTGGAACCCCGCTAGTGACTGGTCACCAGCCCAACATGACCCCACTTACTAGAACCCTTTGAGCCCGGCCCGTCAGCCAATTGCTCACCCACTGCACTGTGTGTTTACCCAGCTGTGTGCTGGACACCTTGCCCAGGAGGATACTGTGAGAGACAGTATCAAAGGCTTTACTGAAATCCCAAAAGATCACATCAACTGACTTCCCTTGGTCGACTAGGTGGGTAACCTTGTCATAGAGAGAAATTAAGTTGGTCAAGCGTGACTTTCCCTGTTACAGAGTCTTCATACGGGATGAGCCAATAAAATATCCATCTAACAGAGGCAGATCAGAGGCAGATGGGAGGCTGAGAAGGAGTGTGACCTCTCTGGGTAACAATGCTTCAGCCATTCATTGCACTGGGAAGGGGAACATTCTTGGAGTGGCAGATACTAGGTAGATAGACAGAAATTGAGTGTCAAATCATTTGTTACCATCTGAACAGGGCCAGAAGTGAGAGGTGTTTCCTTTTGTGATGGGTTTTGAATGCAAACAGACACAACTCTCCACTCAGTGTGTGGATGCATGCTTTGAGACTCAGCTTCACCAACATCTAATTTCAGGTTAAACTGCAAGACTTTGAACAGGCTGCTCAAGTCAAGCACAGATAGTTTAGCATTAATCATTTGAACTTCAAAAAAATGTGATTCTGCAAAAGAGTCAACATGTTACTATCAAAACTAAATAAAAATTTAGAGTCTTCTTCTGATCTTCTATAGCATATATTTAGAAGATGACGTGATTCTTAATCAATTTTGCAAAGTCTGCCTGGTCACAGTTGGAAAGCTTTGATACATATGCTGAAAAGTGAAGAGCTGCTATACCAAGAACTTGTGTAGAAGAATATATTGCTTATTTAAGGACAGGCACAGTATTTCTTAGAATCTAGAAGAGCCAGACCTGAACAAGACTATGCAGTTTCAGATTCTGCATTAAAAGTCTCATCAGGAAAGGCTGAAGTAAAATTCCACTTAGCTTTTAGTGGTTGAATATGTGTCATAAAAAATACAGACTGGCAGAGAAAAATTGATGATTTCTACTGGCAGAGATGTTACAAAAATCAAACCATGAATTGGGAGAAGTCACATGGCTGAGCACCTGTAACCAGTTTTTGAGATGATAAAAGAAAACTTTGGGCTCTTTGACAGCTCTTCTGTAGGTATAAAATTATTTTTATTTTTTATTTATTTTCAGGCTTTTTTTATAAAACCACTTAGAAGCTGAAAAAGCAGGAAAGCTTGTGCTCTTCCTACCAATGGTAAAAAAGAAGATTGAGACCTACTGGTTTTAAAGTCTTAACAGACATTGCAATTGGAATTACTCCATTCAAATAAATAACTAGCAAAAATGTTGTTGCCTAATATATAAGTTACTTCCAATCATTACATATGCTTTAGAGTCAAAATATTTTTGCTAATCTTTGTTCTGATGTGCTTAATATGTTTCACTTTATAAGAACTGCTAATTTTATGCATTCTTAATGAAATCTCAATTTCCATTGAAAAGCAAGTTGAAACAAAAGCTATAAGCTGAATCATCTGGTAAATAAATACTTATTTACGATATTTAACAGAACACAATGAAAAAACTAGAACATAAAAATGGAAGTTAAGCTTTGTAACAGCATAATTATATAAATAGTTTGTGCTCCTACAGAGCAAAAAGAAGTATAAAATTTACTGTAAAGATTAAATTGAAGTTCACAAGTCATCTTGTTTGCTGGCCAATGAAAATCAATTTTCTTTAAGAAAATATCTGAAGAGGTGAAAGCTGATGGTTTGAAGAAAGATTACTTGCTGCTGCTTTGATTGCAGTCAGTAATTTGAACTCACTGTGATTCTCAGGGAAGGTTTTGCTACGGGATGCAGCTCAGATAATGACGATTTTCCAGAGCTGCTCCCAAAGCTTTGCCTCACCAGCAGGAAGGTGGTGGAGCCCCCAGCCTGACACCAGGCCAAGGCAGGGTCCTTCATTCCAGCATTTTGGTCTGAGAGGGGGTTAAGCTTTGCCCTCAGCAATCTGAGGCTCGGCCCCAGAAGCTGTTCCTTCCCAAGAAGAGGTTTTTCCCCAAGTCAGCATTAACTCAGCTGGCACTGAGGGCTGCTCCAGGAGGAAGCACGTGCTCCACTTCTCTTCACAAGAGACTCTTCTGTTAGCTCTGCGGTAAGGAAAATTATAGGCATAAATGATGAAAACTGAACTTTGGACTGTTTTACATTCTTTCAGTGTGTTTCTGTTTAGTGTGATGGTTGGTGACTTCTCTGCTGCCTCTACATTTAGAAAGGGGAGTATAAGGGAGAAGAGAATAGTTACATCAAAAAGTGAGTCTGTTCCCATTTGTCTTTGGTATTCTCTGTGGAGTTGTAGTGTTTAGAGAAAGCTCCTGTTCCACTGCAGGACTACAGTTCCACCCAGGACTACATGGCCATACAAGGTGGGTGGGTAACTAGGACACAGAACTTTTTCCTTCACTGAACTTAGTTTCCCACCACTAGATAAGCTCCAAGTAGCTTGTCTGGTGGAATTATTGTTCTTTATACGTAAGCACTGAGTTCATTTTAGGACTAAAAATAGAAAAAAAATCAGAAGCTTCCTCTGCATTCGACAAATCAACACAAGATCCATGGGAAAAAGAATTGCATAATGCCCCAGAAGAAATCTAAATGAGTTAAAGTCACCCCCTACAGAGAACTTAGGCTCTGTTTATTTTCAACAAACTATCACAGGTTTTGTAATGTTTTTCTGGAAGTTTTTTATAAGTATTCCCTTCCTCTCACTCTGGGCTGGCGCTGAACTGCCAGGATGGAAGAATTCTTTGGACTTGACCTTCAACCATGGGAGATGGTGGCCCTCATCCCTAGCCCAAGTACAGCAGTTTTAAAGCTGCAATGTGAATTAAAAAGGTGTTAGGGGTAGTGAAAGCTTTACATCTCCCAAGCACGGAGAAGAAATGGAAAGTTGCTTCAACGTGCAACAGCACATCTCAACTGCAAAGCCCTGGTTGCATGGCTCATCTGTTTCTTCCCACCTCCCATGGACAAAAGACAAGTCAGATGCTCCCGAGTGCAAGTCGGCACCCTAATTGTTGCTTCCTGCCACCCTCCCAGTACCTCCTCTGGGTAGCAGAAGGCACCCACGGTCAGCCTGGTAGATCCTCCACCATTCTGCCGTAGCAGTTCCTCTGCAAATCTGAGGGGCGCGCAGCCAGCAGAAGCTGCGACTCGCAACATGCACAACAGGTAGCACAGAACCCCGACTTGCTGGGAAGCTGTGTGCAAGCAAGAGAATCTCTAAGGGTATGACACCAACATCTGCCCCCTTTTCTGCCTACAGATTCTCTCTGTTAAGAGCAAATTCAGTGTGACGGCAACAACTCAAGAAAACAAAATGCCTTGTAACTTCCAGTGGAAAATATGGACTGTCAGGACAGTTTCTCTTCCTGCCTTCTTTCCAATCACCCCAATTTAATGTCTGTAGTTCTGCATGGGCCATCCCCTCCTCCCCTCCATCCCCACTAGAAACTAACTTCAGCTAATGCAAACACACAGAGGGTTTGTCAGATTTCCACCCACGCAAGCAGCTACACTGCATATCCAATGCACATGTGAAATTGGTTCACAGTGGTCAGGGCAGGAGCCCACATTTCCATTTCTATCTCTACTGAGCTTGAGTTTTATCATCTGTTTGTTTTGAAAGAAAAAAAAAACAACAAACCCAAACCAAACCAAACCACCACCAAAGAAACCTTGTGTTACTTCACAAGGGAAGAAATCTCAGCAAAGCATCTTTTCCACTGGCAGGGTTGGGTTACAGCTCCTCCACTCCCACCCACGCAGCTGAACCCAGCGCCTGGTCAGCCCGAGAGTCAGAAGGAAATGAAACGCACATGTCAGCATCCCCCTCCTGCCCCAGCTCTTTGGCAAAAACGCTTTTCTGCTTCAGCCATAAACCACCCCAGGACCAGAAGAGGTGCCATGGCGGGGGATACTTGCTATATCTTTTCTCAGACAAACTGCACAGCAAAGTTGTGCTTCCTCAACCTGAAGAAGTTTTGGAAAGGCAATGCTCTAGAAGTTCACAGCATGGAGTTTTCACACCACAGTTCAGAGCTCTGTCATACACAGGCAAGAGCTTAAATGTAACAAACCTAATATTAAAACTCATGATCAGTAATATTGCAAATTCCTTGAAGAAAATGATGCCAGTATGACTAAGCAAGTGCTAAGTTACAAATATAACCAACTGCAAATTTTAAAAACTGGCTATATTACTTCCATCTGTAAGAATAGTTTCCATAGAGATCTTTTTCCCCTCAGATTCCTTTTCCCCTTGTTTGCTTACTTAAACAAAGAATGTAATACTAAGTATGCTATCATCATTTCCCTCACATCCACAGATTTTGTTTAATGTTTATCTGGATACTTCTTTCCTTACAAAAGTTTCCTGTATTCCGTATGTTGCTTAAAAATAGTATCTGTCATTTAAGACTGCACTCCACCATCATTTCAGTTACACAGCTCCAAGGGGAAAAAAAAAGAGCAACAACTAGCCAAAGCTGCAAAATATGCCGTTCCTTTGTTAGGAGATACAAGAGGACAACTTTGGTTTTAATTTATCCTATTTCAATGAAGTGAAATGTTCAAAGTGAAGAGAAAATTAGCAGCACCGCCTGTAAACATGAGCTACAATTCACTTTTAAAGCTGGCAAGCAGAAAAACAAGGAACTCAACTTCTGAGGTTATTTTTCCACAAATAAACCAAAGGTGAGAGTCTTCTTTTAACATATGCTTTATGTTACTTACATCTGGCTTCATTTGCAAAGAATCTGAGGAAGTAACCATTTATAAACCAGAGTAAATCAAAGCAAAATGGCATTTTGATAAACACTAGAGCCTATCAATCACAAGGAGGCGTTGGATCAGGTTGCTGAGGAATTTCAGAGCTGCTACAGCAGCTCCAGCAGAGATGAGCCCTGGGTGTTTAGGAAAAGCCCATCCCAGAGGTACAGATGCCGCTGCTGGCTGTGGGCATGTGGCGCAGCATCCACTGCCTGGCACCAGCACTCCGAGCTGCCCAGCAACATCCATGAGTCGCCAGAGTATTGCTAGAAACACACCCAGGAAGGGGAGAACAAAAGGGAAGCAAAAGCGAAGAGCAGCTCGTGCTGGGACGTGCATTCAGCTGCCCATTTCTTCTGAACAGCGTTGCTGGAAGCCAGGTGTCTGCGTCAGCCTGGTTCTCCGACTGATGAGAACTGAACCGATGTGTATCATCGAGACGATAGCTCTGTTAGAATTTTTCCCTAATAGTATGGTTTGGCACTGAAAAGAGAAAGGCAAAGAGATCACGAAATGATAAATACTACTATCATGCCCATTGCATGTTAAAGAAGTTTTGAGTTTTTATTAGGGAGGAAGGGAGGGAGGACTGCAATACTTTAAGTCCATGTACGCAGCTGAAGCATTAAACCTATTCTGCGTGTAACAGAGCAGATAATGGATGTGTATGGGGAAAAAAAGGTGAGTGGTGAAATAGAGCTGAAAATTTACCATTGCTTCTGCTTGCAAAGCAGATGCACGGGAAACCCGACAAGCATAATATTTGGTAACCTGCATAATTACAACAAATGTCTATGTTGGATGAAGTGTCCTGTGCGTTAGGTATACAGGCAGAAATATTCACAAATAATAAAAAAAAAAGCTTCTTAATATTAATTTGCTTATGAAGAAGGAGGAGATAATTTATCTAGAGTTTAATATTTATAGCTACACTTACAGTGATATTCATTGCACCCTTAAAGAAAATCCAGATCTACTATTATACCTTAAGCAAAGTGGGCTTCAAAAAACTGGATGTCAGAATATACAAATAAAGTATTAGTTTAGGCATGGTAGACTTTATTTTGGCACTTTAACAAATGCTTTATTTTACAGCAGTGGCACAGCATTTGCCAGAAACTTTCTTTTCTTGGCACAGTTATTTCAAGCAGTTATTTTACTAATTGAATTTCACTAAATATTGCACAATAAGATATACCTGTTAAATTCTTACCCTGTTTTTACTTGTTGAACTTGTATGGCTTTGAAAAACTTGCCAGTAAGTATAAGTAATTTAAAAAGCAATATATTAAATATTATAGCACAGGACAGCGTTTGTTTGTTCCTAAATGATCACTGAACTTGGGACAGCAACAAATACAAGTTACGCAACTCTTATCTGAAGAGCTACCAGATCTTATTTACAATACATTGCCATTTCTGAGAAGCAGTTCAGCTTGACATCCTGAACACCTATATTTTGAAAATCCCAAAAATGAAAAATGAGGAGGTTAACAGAGCAGAAGACGAAGCCATTTGTCTGTTACAAAGCATAATATAAGGAGGCAGACTATCATCTTCTCCACTTGCCCCTCTATCCAACACCTATCTGTGGTCTAAGCAACAGAGCCTTTTCTCTTCTACTTGGAATATGTCTTTCTTCTCTTACGAAGATATTCCACTTCTCTCAACTCTTCTGCTGGAGTCCGAGCAGAATAAATCAAAATCCTCCAAAAGACCGTGGAAAAACCAAACCAGAACAACAAATCAAAAACCAATATACACAATAAATGAAACCGGGTACTCCTTTGAATTTTACAGTGTGGAAAACAACATTTGCAGGACGAACAGGTCTGTGTCAATACTGCCATTAAATATAATGCAAAGGTCGAATGACTCAACTCATACACCAGATGCAAGGCTTAAACATTCCCACTTTTCTCAGCAATAAATCTGGTCCAAGGATCAGCCTGATCAGCCGCCTTTTTTTTTTGGTCTGGATTTTTAAGCTCTACTAGATGTACTCTGTGACATTAAAACATAAGCAAGTAGACATAAAATGAAAAGCGTACAAAAGTATATCACAATGGAATTCTCAGTATTAGGCCACATGATTTATTCAGTAGTGTTTATGTTCCCAAATTACAATTATGTCTATCCATGTAAGACTACAAAAGTTACCATTAGAATTGTCTGTGCTTATAAAATACCAACATTTTCTTTTACTGTTATATACTCATTAACACCAGTCTGCGACGAGTTACATATAATCATAGGCACTTCAAAGGCTTTAAAAGACGTTTACAACTTAAATGAATTTTCAAAGAACAAAAATTTAAACCCCTACTTGTACCTTCAAATTGCAAATAATTAACAAATACAGTGGCCATAGAAATCTGCAGAAACTTCTCAAAATACTGTTAGAGTCTTTGGGTTTGCTTAGGTTTGTCAGTAGCTTACTCCAAATCTTCCTTACAGGAGATTTGTTTAGTAAGAATATGACTACACAGTTTGTAGTAATAATCCAATTTTACACATTAATTTGCTGTTACAAATCTCACTGAAGCTACAGGTATGCTGAGAAACAATGCAAAGTGTAAAATTGATATTCTGACACTTGAATTTATACAAAGTGGAGGTTAAAGTTTACATAGCTGAAAAATTACATTTACACTAGAAGTTACTGTCATCTGAATTATCTGAAGACAAATTGCACCATGACAACTACAAAAAGGCATTTGTTGGAAACAGATAAATTAATGAAATAAAAACTAAATTGTAAGATCAATCTGAGACATGCCAACAAAAATTAAACAGCTTTCATTGAACCATAGGATAAACAATAATTTTCATTATTTTATATTTATGCATAAAGTTTTAAAAATGATTCCGTGAACATCAATGGTTTTATAAAATAATGCTTTGCCACTGTTATTCACAGAACACTGCAAATGTTAAGTTTTAATTTTACATTTTTAAAGGAATACATGAAAAGTTTTAAATACAATGGGATTTTATCATAAAGGTGCCGTAATGGCTCTTTAATGAAAAAAAAAAAATCTTCATTATTCTATGCAAAAGCTTTATTTAAAAAAGTTCAGTGATCTCATAAATAGAGACACTAAATAGGAATTTTATGCATAAAACTCCTTAGTAGGTGCCTTTTGATAGGCAGCACAGGATGGTTTACGTTCACCAAGGTCGTAACTGCCTTCATCCTTCTTTCTCATGCGATATACCAGCAGCAGGATAAGGAAGATTGCGAAAAGAAAACCGATAACTCCGCCAGCAATAACAGCTGTAATCAAAGAAACAGATATTCACAACATGCCAGAATAAGAC
This sequence comes from Streptopelia decaocto, assembly GCF_964273445.1. Classification (NCBI taxonomy): domain Eukaryota; kingdom Metazoa; phylum Chordata; class Aves; order Columbiformes; family Columbidae; genus Streptopelia; species Streptopelia decaocto. The sequence goes on from NC_138655.1 coordinate 24,391,989, forward strand.
GTTTAGCACCATGTTTCTTTTACATCTCACACAATGAGTTTGCCATTACTTTCAAATTACAGAAAAGGGCTCCTATTATGCAAATGTCTTGATTACTAGTATCCTGAAATGTATTCTCAGAAAGTCTGTTTATGTTCATGAAGTTAATCATTTAAAAGCACGTTGTACCTCTAAGTCAGTGATCCAACAACCCAGTTTTTAAAAAGCTATTAATTTTTTTCCAAAGCCTCAATTAAGAAAGCCACCCATACTGCCGGAGCATAAAGTTGTCTTCAGTTATAATAATAACACTTGTTTCTTTCAAACTCATTTTTCAACAGTTAACATTTTCAGCTTTAAAAGAGCTATTTTGTTACACTAGCTAAGAAATGGATTTTGCCTTTTTTTCCATCAGCTTTCACTCTGACTCTAGATTGAAATGAATTTCCTGTTAATGAGTACCAGGGGAACATTTCATGGAGCTGTAGGGACAGAGTCATTACATTCATCGCGCGCTTGCGAGTGTGTAGAAAGTATCAACTTCAACCAGACTTCCAGAGCAAACCCACATACTTCCACTGATGTGTATATTAAGGCTATTTCCCATTTTGGTGCTCAGAGAAATATGTGGTCCAAAACTGGGAGCCATGAAGGCCAAACAACACTCCCTCCAAGGACGTGGGGGAAAAGCATACTTGTAAACACTGTTTTTTTGCCAAAAAACCCTCATGTGTATGAAAGCCATGTGAAAACACTGGTGGCCAGCCTGTGCCTCCCTGGGTTATGCATGGAAACAGGCCTTCTATATCCTAAGGACAGCGCTCATCCATCCCTCTCCATCCAGCCATCCAACCACCCCTGCCGTGAGCTCCTTCTGCACAGTGTCCATCTGCACCAGATGGACCAGACAGCGATGTGCTCTCAGGAGTGAGGGTGAGAAATACATTTCTGCACCGTGAGCACCAATCCCAATTGTGACTCATTTCTGAGCTGTGGAAGCTCCAGATATTCAGCAGGTAGTATTCAACTTGCAGGCATCAAATCAATTAGCAAGACTTCACTATTACATAACTCCAGAAGATGCCCATCTCATTCTCATCAAATCAACTGTTGGCTACCCCCATGAATGTGTTTAAGGATCTATCAAGAAAACACAAACATTGAGTTTGCATTATTTGATATGGATGCTTTCTGTTTTCTGTGCTATTTCTGGCAAGTTGGATGTTGGTAAATAACGCCTCACCTGCCAGAACTTCTGTTCTCTGGAAGAGATTTTCTGAATGTTTCTCGGTGAATACATCGGTGTCATCCCCTGGCTCATCGCTCTTTTTCTTGGCATCTGTCTCAGGCCTTTCCTCTTTATCAATTTCTTCAGGTGACTGTGGCACAAAACAGAAAACAGAGCATTGCTTACAGACAGGGAGCACCAAGTCAGCACAATCACTGCCCGTCATGGGCAGCCATGAAGCTGTGGCTCCACGCACAGACTCCACAATACCCGCAAACACAACACATGGGAAGCTCTTTGGCCACAGAAAGCTGTGCTAGATGTTGTAACTTTTGGCATCATGATGTTGGAATGAAAAACACTATCCACAAGTTTAAAACCCTCAAAAGTATATTTAGCAAATGGCTGTTAAATATTGACTGTGTTTATAAGAATAATAGCATCTGCATGAAATAACAATTCTGAAATTAACACATCAGGTATGTCATATTCAGAATGCCTTTGAGGGTAACTTAGACAACATTACCCATGGTGGTAGAAGGAAATACTGAAATACTAAATGGAACCTGTCAAGTGTTCCAAGTATAGCCAAACCACACAACATTCTCCTTTGAGAAGGTAAGTTTCATGTAGAATTTTTGAATACTTTTTTGAGAGATGTAAAAAAGGTACAGCTCAGTCTCAAAGTTATAATGAGAAACTGTCTTGTGTATCACTCTTTTTTGCATCTCTCTTTTCTTCCATGTGAAATGCAGATGTCCCTATGCAGACTTTCTAGCAGGAATAAATCCTGGCAGCCCTCTTCATTTAACAGGCTGCAGTAGCATTAAGTTTGTGAGGGTTTTTTAATCCATATGAACCGAACAAAGTTAATATCAAGCCATCAATGGGGAACAGCTGAACCGTTTTAAATGGTGCTGCTCTCCAGTCACACACCTTTGTTTGTGCAGGCACCTTGGTCTGCGTTTTCACTGTGGTGGTCTCAGCCCTAGATGCATCACTAGTTGTTGGTAACTTTGGAAGTATTCTGGATGTTGTTATCACTGCACTATCCTCATCTTCTTCAGCACCTGGAGACAAAAAAGTTGACATTTCATTAAACTGTGAAATTCTTCCAGAACAATTACATTTTTCATGATAACACCAAGGCAGGGGTGCTTGCACAGCTCATCCTAGGCAAAGGGCCTAGATGACAATGCCTGCTAAGATAAAGAAGCAAATGCAAACCATGTGCCCCAACTGTCAAGGTGATATTCACCCTAAGTGATCCCATGAAAGAGGAAGAAGAGACCATTGGCCAGATTAAGCAGTAACCAGGAAATTACCACCATATTTCTGAAACAGAGGAACCAGCCTGAAAAGAAGTATGAAAGAAGCATAAACGCTTGTAATGTGGGGAGAAACCCTGGAGTGTCAGCAGCAGCCATCAGGGCTGGTGTGACCCTGTTTGATGTGGCCCCATGGCACTGAGGGCTCTGCTGGGGCTTGGCGGTGCCACCTCCCACCCTGAGGGTGCCCCGGCAGCCACCTCCAGCTCTCCCACAGCCATCACAGGGACACCCCTGGAACCTGCACCCTGGAGTGCAGGGTCACCTCCTGGGGGTGGCAGAAGGTGGTGGGGCCACAGGATCACACAGGGCTGGGGACACCTGTGTCTCTCACGGTGGGGGTGTATGGGCAGCTGAGGGGAGCTTGTACACCCCAGGGCCTGTGAGACAGGGGGGCTGTGTGTGCACAAATCTGTGTGTGTGTGTGTGGCACATGTTGGGATCCGTTACAGAGGGGCAGCTGGAAATTTGTAGTTGCAAGTTACCATTTTTTAAGTGGCTGGTATTGTGGTCATCTATTGTATTGCTGATGCTAAGCCCAAAAGTACAGTTTAATGACTGCCAGTCAATTGCACATCATGAATAAATCAATCAGTAAACATCTTTATCCTGACTTGACTTAACCACATGAACTGAACAGTTTTTCCCTGTAGCACACGGCTTCAACAACAAAATCTCTCCTCTACAGCAAATCTATTAAACATTCAGATATAAAAAACCAAGTAGTTTCTGTCTACAGTAAGATTGCCATTATATTATGTTTCAGTCACTAGAAATTCACATACTTTTAAACTTCACATAATTCAGCAGCCTTTTTATTTTGAAATAAAGAGTAAGAGGAGAGAAAACTCCCTAAAGATGACCTTAAATTCAATTTCCTCCACATTCAAAGCCCGGCTGGAGTATGAAGGCTCCTTTAGAATAAGATAATGGACATGTCTAATAAATATCCTTTAGAGATACTGCAAGGAAGAAGACACAGACAAGAGACTAAACCATTGCAAAGCCTGAAAGAAGAAAAGATCGACCTATTCTTGGAGCACTCCTTAGGAATCTCAATGTGTTCTACTCATTACAGACACTGGTTACCCAAGTAACTATTGGGTAATAAATCCAGCAAATGTGCATAAGAGTAATTCCTAACAAATAAAAACATATCCTCTTTCAACAGAATAGTGTGACTCATTCATTCCAAACTGACTTTTTATCTTATTTTTGTAGGGAAAGAAAAAAGGCTGAAAATAAGAGCATAATAACAAAGTTTTGAATTCATGATCAAGAATTATATACATTTGGCATTGAAAGGACGGGCATTAACAAAACAACAACTAAAATAGCTTCTGTACTGTAGAAAAGAAAATTTGGAATACTTTTTTAAAAAGTACTACATTAAAGCTACCAGCACAGAATAATATTGGAAAAGCCTTCAGAGATACCAAAATTACAGTGCAACATCCAGGATAAAGACCTCACAACAAGAACCAGGTATTTTCCTGAAATGCTGCTCAAAGATCAAAAAACACAACATCCTGCTTCAAAACGGAGGTAAGGAAAGGCATCCAACAGGAAGAAATTTTCTGGCTTTGCCTCAAGAGTTTTCTTTGAGAAGTATGGGCCCAATGGATAGCTCAGCCTGCTTTACCTTCCAAAGTTCCTCCAAATTAAAGAAGACTCTCACAGTCAAGGAAATTAAAATCAATGATCAGATTAGAGATCTGATAAAACATGCTTTGAGAGTACAGAATTTTACTTTCTTCTTTTTATGAAATTATAAGCCCCATTTAATTGTAACTGCTCCTCCAGATCCTTAAATGCCACCTTCGCTCCAGGCAATAGCTGTGTCTGTCAGATAAAATGGTGTAACAGGTCTGAATCTCTCTGGCTACGGAGGATGCAGATCTCCAGTCTCCCAACAAAAAGGTGACTAATCTAGCTCCTGGACTAGTCATTAGATTTGCATCAAAGGTCCCCAACTCCTCTTCTGTACGATCTCAGTGGAATCCTGACAATCCCAAAAACATCGGGGCACCTATAGTTTAGACCTGACTCAAGTACTGGCTCAAGCACATCCCCATGGTTCCTGCTTTCTAATTAGACTTATTTAGAGAGGTCTCTGCTTGGCATGGAGTTGGTCTAAACAAGGGGAGGGCATTTCCTTTGCTAAACTGAAAGTAGAATTACCAGTAAATAGGACTGAGGGATCAAAAAAACCTCTCCAATGCTCTGCAGAATATTGTAAGAGCATTTTACATAGTATGATGTTCCCTGAGAGGGAAAAAAAAAAAAAAGAGAGAACCACTCTCCTTGCTGTATCCAAATAGGATTGGAAAGGAAAAAGCCTACAGACTACCATGAGCAAAACTTCCAACTAGGTTGCTAAGATGAATCCTGTGAAATGGTTGGAGCTTACTTCTTCCTCTTAAAAAAATCACTGTCTCTTTAGATGATTTCTGGATTTGGTCAGCTTGGGTGATGGTGCTGGGTACTAACTGCCGCGAGTCCCTCTACAAACGGATACTACCCTCTTAGAGAGGGCACCGCAAAAACCCTGTAGTAATTAAACCCATATCCATCTCTGTGGTAAAGAGTTGAGAGCTCTCGACCATCACATATCCATTGCAGCCTCTTCAGAATGCCCAACTGCTGTCTTAATAGTGGTCAAAATAGCTCTAAATTGTGCTGTAGTATTGGAAATATCTAATATAGCCCTCAACGATGTGTCTATTAGCTGTCCCTTGTATGACAGGAAAGCAAACGCTCTTTCACATTCCTGGTGCTTGAGGAAACTTGTCAAGAAATCAAGACTCTGCCAGCTTAAATCACTGTATGCTACAAAAAGCCTACAGTAGTTAGCACTCCTACTTGCAAAGCAGCCAATGAATAACCCTTCCTACCAAACAAATCCAACCATTTCCCCCTATCTTTTGGCATCAGGTTCATCTGCTGTTGCACATCACACTCTGGGAGTACTACCACCACAAGCAAACTTGTCATAAGGTGAGCACACACATATCCACCATCTCTTTCACACCTTTCATCTCTATCATCAAGGTGGCACATACCAGAATGACACATTTTTAGCTGGCTTATCTCAACCCCCTTGCAAAGCCTCCAACACAACGCTTAATCAACACAGCATTAGGCAACCAGAGATGACACTGTAAACATAACACTAGTGCCCTATCAGGGAACTGCAGCTGAAATAAATAGGGACAGCGCAAGGATGTTGTGTCTTTGGCAATCCTCACCTGAGGAGGGAACAAACAAACAAAGAAAAGCAAGACACAAACATCAAAAAGAACAAACAACAAAACTTGAAGAAAGTAAAAGGAAGAGTCTTAACTGAACTGATGTATACTGAAGATTCTGTCCAGTACAAGAAAAACACACTTTCAAACACTATCATTAGGTTTTTGTGTTAAAGGACCTGGAGAACAAGACAGATAATGTCATAAAGCATGTTTGGGGCTGGTGTAGCAGGTGGACAGAAGAAGCTCTTGCTCCAAGCCAAGCTGAAAGGCACAGATGAATGGGACCTTAGGAAGTAGAAAAATGAATAGTTGCCGTGTTTCCTGCCCCACCAGAGGGGAATCACACTAGGAGAGGGGGTGTCACCCCATCTGGAGTGCCTGTCAGGCACATTGCCACTGGGGCCTGGAGAAGCCTCCATCGGCCATGGCGCCTGCACCAGCTCCTGTTCAGCACCTAGGAGCATGCCCATGCCTCCCCCAAAACCATGGTCACCCAGCCCTGCTACCACCTGTCACCCAGCCCCACACCACACTGCCACTGGGGTTCTAAACTGCCCTTGGGCCCTGGAGCGGAACTTCAGCTTCCCGTTAGATCTGCTCTTGTGTTTCTTGGAGGAGCTCCAATCCCACCATCATAACTTTCTTACAAGAACAGTCCTAAGACACAATGTCAGTCTAGACCTAGTTCATCCCGAGCTCACATTCTCAACTCAAGCTGCTATTGACTGAGAAATATTAGACGGGGGGGAAGAGAAGAAGGGGAAGGAAAATCTGCCTCAGATTCTGATATATATTGCATGGAATTATCTACCAGGACTAACTTAAGGCACAAGAATTAGACAGTTTTCCAAAGAACATGTAGATAAATCTAACAGAGATGGTGGCTTTCCTTAACATAAGGGTAGTCATGCTGCTTAGCAGGTCCACTTCCTTTACTCCTCAGAGATGGAGACTGCAAGAAGGAAACAATGGACTAATGAATTCACTATGGACTTTCTGATGTTGATACAAGACAATCAGGAAGCAGGCATGGCCCCTTCAGAAACTCTTGACCAAATGATTTGGACTGAACACTTGGGCAGACAAACATCAGTAGCTGAATGCACATGAAGAATAAAGAGGCTGTGAAAGGAAAGTAAAAAAACCCAACACCGTCACCTTTTTTTCTCCTTAGAAAAAGCCTTCAGCCAATTTCTAGTTTGAAATGTGTCATGCTTACAGTGACACTTGTCCATGTTAATGCTGCTTGCAGACCTGCAAGGGCATTAATGGTGGTGCTGACAATTCCTGTTTATCTCCATAGGCCTGGTGGCAGCTAACAATTTTCATACCAAGGAAAGAAGTCAGCATGTTGTCATCTTGGATCTATTTGCTTGGAATGGAATCACATAGCAAGAAAACCACTCTTGAGTGGGAAGGCTCTTCCTGCTAGGAACACTACATCACTGCATATCAAGTAAAGAGAGACATATTCAACATAATGTGAGGAAAATTGATCATGGGTACCTTTGCAGGAGATTTTCTACTTCATAAAGTGGAGACAGCAGTAAGTACAGGAGTAGAAAGGGAGAGGGCATGCTAATTTGCTTCTCTGTTGAGTTTTTTTTTAAAGCGAATAAAACTGGCCTCACGGATTGCTTAGAAGTTTATTTGAATTTAGACTACTTCTTGCTCCAAAGAATTAGATTTTGGTACTGTCACATGAACTCTATGGAGGGGCATCCAGATAGTGTCAGTCTACGTAAGATTTTTCCTGCTTTCTTGTAGGAAAGAGAAATTGCCAGAGGTAGCATCAGCACGTGTTATGTACTTCAACTTCCACTCATGGCTCAAGGCTGAGCACAGGCAAAGAGACAGAGGAACGCCAAGGTGTTACTGTTGGCAAAGTCTAGAGGTACTTTCTGTCCTGGCTGCACCTTTACCATGGGGATGGGTTAATAAAATCTGAAGTCAGTTCTTCTACAGTCCTTCTCACTTCAAAAGCAGGGCTGTATTTTGAATCATCCATACTAGAAACAGCCAAACTCCAGAGAGAGACGAAATAAAAACCAAAACAGATCATTCTCCATACTGCTATTTTTTGTCAACCCATCTCCTGTTCTGAAGTTACAAAGTCAACAGCATCTGAAGACATGACAGAATGGGATGGTGACTGAAAGCGCACAGTTTTCTCAAACATCAGACTTTTTCTTAGTCCTAGAAACTGGATGAAATTACAGACTTTTTTTTTTTTCCCAAACGAAATGTTAAATTTCCCCTCAGTCTACAGCAAGGATGTTCAGTTAAGCCTCTGATCACATTGGAACATTAAACTGTCCCTGTGGAGGACTCCCAAAATGCAGGGTATTACCCAGGTGCCAATCACTGATGGGCCTGGATTTACCTAGCAGCACAATCAGACCTCTGTAGACTTCATTTTAACATATCTTTGAAGCTCCATAAAGAAAGAAAAACCAAAAAATAATCTGAAAAAATGACAGCTGTGGCTTACAAGATAACAAAGACAAGGCTCGCCCTTTAAAAATACACAAGTACATATAAACATCAAAAGACAGATGACAAGAAGTGCAATAACAAACAAATAAGTAGCACATTTGGAAAATAAATGGGATTTCCACAACAGCTCAGCAAATGCTCACAACAATAAGGAAGTTTCTCTTCCAGAACTACCATAAAATCCTGCACTTAACTTTTAAAGGCTGGAACTTCCCAGCCAGTCTAAAAGACTCACCACAAAGAGCTTTTCTAAAAGAAATTATTAATGAGGTTTCATTGACAGTTTTTGACAAATGATGAGCTCACTACCTGCCTCTAATGACTGTTTAAGTCTGAAAACTCAGTATGCTGTGTTTATGAATTTCTTTATTCACTATATGGTTGTAATTACATCAGAGAAAACCATCATGCTTTTGGCAGTATATAGACTTTCAAATTTTAAAAAAACAACAGCAAAAAAGAAGTGAACACCATGTTTACATGAACCTGAATGCATGTAAGAGAAAACAAGTTTGCTGCTGCTGTGTTTTCTTACAGACTACTAAATTAGCATTATGCTATGGGAGAACTAAGTCTTCTCTAATCCTTATTTGTGAACTCCAGAGAGATCTACACAGAAACCAGAGGGACAGCAGAGAGAAAATAACACAGTGAAATGATGCAACTAAGGAGTAAGGGGAAAGAGCAAAAAGTTAATATTTAAAACTCAGCCCACAGGGATGCTCACTGCTCTGTAAATAGAGAGCCAAGTCCTCATGGTACTCACTGAAAGTATCATCTCCAGCTTATAAAGGAAAACTGCACAGCTTTTCCTCAAATAATTGCATTAGTTCTTACACTTTAAAATCAATTGTGACATGTTGTCTCACCTGAACCTGACCCAGAAGAATAATCATCATCATCAATTGGATAGACGCCTGATGCTTCTTCAACAGAGCTGTTGTCAAGGTATAAATCTTTATCAGAGGTCAAATCTGCTCTCTGGAAAACAGATAAGAAGGAATGGTTAAAAATATAACAGTTCTCTAGCGTAGCAGCTTCTTAATCTTCGCTCCTATTTCCAAAGCTGATGATGGCACACTGAAGAGCTTATCCCTTCAGTTTATACAACACATTCATCTAACTTGTTAAAGAAATTTGTAAAAATTACAACATAAAAAACATCTGAGGCTACACAACGAAAACTAAGAAATCACCCAATCTTTAGGAAACAATCCCCCTTCAAATCACACTTCATCTCATTAAATGCATGAATGAATAAATATTATAGGATTTGCTATATACTCTGCAGAGCTTCTGTAACAAGAAAGAAGCAAATCCAAGGATTGAAGTCCTCTGTCAAGATCTCAAATACACAAATCTATAGGCTGTCACATGAAGTCTGTCATTTGGTTACAAATGGGAAGCAACAAGAGCACATATCAAAAACCATCTCGGAGATATATTGAGCCAAACCTCATGAAACCTTTTACAAGTTAGAATGAACAACTGGCGCTACAGAATACAAACGTTTCCGAGACAGTGCTGTCGATTAAGGATTATGACATTTCCAGACAGATTAGGTAACTCATCTCCTAAACTGTGGTCAGGCAAGATGCTTTGATTCCAAAATGAACGTGTATCTCCTAAAATACAGGCTAAAAAGTTGGCTTCTTGTGACTTTCACTACATTTTTATGTTTGCAAGTATTTACCCACTAAAGAGAGATCCTGCTCAAATGTGCTGATAATAGAACAAGGTATCAGTCATGGTTTTAGACTGACAATCCAGGCTTTGGGAGACTAGACATGACCTTCCCCCACAGCAACTTGCACTTTCTCAACAGAGCACACACTTTCTTACAGGCGCGCTGGAGCTCTGATGACTGAGCAGGTACCTGCTGCTATTAACTACTGTTACTTTTACCAGCATTTCTGTGAACATCCATTTGCTATGACTTGTTGAAAAAAAGTAGGACAGTTGCAAATGGAGTTTCAAGTCAAAAAGCAATACAATACCAAATTGAGTCTTTTCTTTATCTCATATATTCACCTAAACCTGCTACTCTGAGTCCCAAGGGTTTCCACCTTACTTTTTACTGCTCGACACTGATTGCCCATTTTATTCCATCCAACATTCACTGCAGCTTTCCTAAAGACATGCCAAACTGTGAAATGGGCAATTCCTGTATGCAAAGACCTACATCTGACTTTCTGAGGTAAATTTTTTCCTGCAGATCTAAAGAATAATGTTGAAGACATTTGTGATTTTTTAAGAGGCTTTTGACAATGGATTCCTGTTCCAACCTTATAAGCTTCTTTGCAGCAGAAGACTGCTCTTCAGTTTGATCTAAAATTTAAAAAAGTATTCTTCATGGAAAGCAGAAAGGCTATCCTTATTACTACAGTTTTTTGGAGAAAAAGACCTTTGTGCTGGGGGTACCTGAAACTTTCCTGAACAGCTCTGAACTAAAACAATGTTATCCTGTTTTTCTTCTAAAGAGGAAAAGAGAAACAACATGATACTTGGTCAAAGTGTACTCTTGCTATGGTAGCTTTTACCTGTGGGATATGTGGGGAAAAAAATGCCCTGTTTTTAAGACAGGCTTACAAAAGGCCTGCTCTCAGCTGCTGCTGCTAGTTCACACGGTCTGCCCGGAACTGGCTGCAGGCCAAAGCAGAAATTCAAGATGATGACTGGTCACCAGCAAATGACTTAATTCCTTTAAAAGATGTCTCCAAAGGAAGGCCTGAAGTGCCTCAGTAGGTGTATAGGTGGTATTGTAATTAAGACACAGCTGAGACCGTTTCCGTATAGGAAAACAACTCCCTGTCATGGGACAAATATCCTGCTGTTGATCAGGCTACCACAAGGGACCAAGCCACTTCACCCCATTTTACTTTCAGCCACAATCACGGTACAGAACAGGCCCACTCCTCAATATCGGTCAGGAAAAAACATATTTAAAAGGAAATGCAGGTGGCTGACCATGAGTATAGAAAAGGCATACAATACTCAAAAGGTATCAGAGGTAGTAAATATTACCCAAAGCCAAGCTGGGAAAAAAATTTGAAGACCTACTGGGAGAAATTTCCTAACAAAGGAAATTGCCAGTTACATTTGGCAAGAGTGAGAAACAGCTTCAGTTTGCAAATATGAAATGAATGAAAATTAGTGAATGAAAATTAGTCTGCATGAGAACAGAAGCATCACACATCCATGCCCGGAACTTTTATTATAGAATACAAATATGAATTTACCAGTTTATTCCCTGGCCATATCCCATTTCTGTCTACATCATAAGCAAACTCAGTAGAATTCCAAAATCAAACAAAAACTCAAAACAACGCCCCTCCAAAACAAATGACCTCATTTTCTTGCTCTTTCCAGCCTCACAGGAGTCAGAGAAGGCAGAAATTATCCTGACAGTTCTTCTAAATGTTCAGCTTTTGTGGGCAGCTGAGCAGCTGACCCAGCCCAGCCCAAGCTGCAAGCGCCTGGTCAGCCAGGCTCTCCGCCATCATATTCACACCCTTTCTCTCAATGAATTATGGCTTTTTGGCAGCCAAAAGCTTCCATTTCTAGCTATGCTGAGATGTTCTCAAGACTGAAACCAACTGAAAACAGTGGAACAGTAAGGGAAGAAAAGCCTGGGTAGTTTTCAGCAGCAATTTGAGTACCCATAGTATTTTATTCTACGGATGCAAAGGATACAATGTGAAATATTATCTAATATCTAGTATTGTGGATGGCACAACTCCACCAGAACGGGAGAACTATCCCCCACAGTCTTATAGATCCAGTACAATATTTATTCTAGGGAGAAATATTAATATATGGTACAGTGAACCCCAAATGCATTCTGATCAGACATCAAGCTCCATCTGAGGAAGATGCTCTGCAGCCTCTCTGGCCAGAACCCCTTGTTTCAGACCATTTCCAGTATGAATGATTCTTGTCTAGTAGAACTTGGGCAGACACAAGCACCCTCTCAAACCAAAGGCACAAACAAGCATACTCAAGCTTAAGAATCCCAAGGCATTTTCATAAATAAATGCATTGCACTGTCTCCAAACAGACTTTCTTCCTGAACTGGCTAGTAGACTTAAAGTAGGGGCACCCCCTCTATACCCAAGAGCTTGCATCTCTTTTCCCACTTACTCAGAAGCATGTAGCTGCTTCATGCCACTTGGAATGAAAATTGCCTTAAGGTTTCAAATAAAAAGAAAAGCCCAACAGTTAACAAAAAATGTACAGCCATTCAAAATAATTCCATGAAGATTAAGCTTAGGAAAATGAGAGACAGTTAACGAAAATAAACGAATACTTCATGGTGCTTAAGTGAGTATCAAGCACTGAAGCCATGCTTTGCAATTTTATGCTATTCAAAAATAAATTTGATTTAATGTTTGCTCTAGAAACATTTTCTCGTTTGTCAGCTGAGAATCCATGGGGGCCCATGGACTACTTCCAGGGTGTTCACAAAAGATAAGTTGGAAAAACAAGTCTGTTGTCAGTAGCCTGGGACAGAGAAAGGTCTGTACTGGCATTTCAATATGCTTAGGGGGAAAAATAAAAAAGTTTGCAAATTCCAACTCCATATATCTACTTCTAGTTATTATGAAGGCCAGATATTTGAAGGACTATTTCCTATGGCGAGCGATTGAAATGAGGGCCCCAACATCACTTTTATGTAGCAGCCTTATTTTCGGATCTATTAAAACGGCAGGAACACCAGGCACGGATGTCTCTGTTATCAGTCCTCTAATCTGGCCCTGAAGCCATAAAAACCACTCGTTGCCTATTGACAAAGATCGCATTCTTATCTGTCATTGTTATCCCACTTACATTTTTATTCCAAGAATATAACGCTGCAAAATCCTGTGACCTAAATACTTCACATGCTACATGCCAATGATCACCGATTCCTGTCTGGTCATTGACTACACTGGCATAAATCTAAATCTCCTGGATGCAGTGTAGATTAGCACCCATTAAGTACTAAATAAGAGATATTCCCATACCAGATATATGCTGAATTTGAAATGTCAAAGTATTTATTTTACTGAAGCTTGCATTTTAAAATATTTTTAATTTAATAAATTTAGATCCTCCAGGATATAACTAAAAAAACCCTCATTCTGACACTAAATGAGAAGAAACAAAGCAAAAAAGGGTTTTTTTGACACATCATCTCATGAAAGGCATAAATCATTCATAAAAATTACAATGGCAAAAAATTGAAAACAATCTTCAGACAATAGGAGGGTTGAGAAAGTATGGCACACTTCATTAAAAAAAAATAAAATTACAAAGTGCCTTGTCATAGCAATTCCCTTTTCCAGTGCTGCCGTTACAGTCAATCCTCCCATTATGTGGGGGTGATTTAGGAGTAAGACATTAAAGACTTTTATGCCACGTGGATGAAGCCAAGAAAGCTGGTGTGATGAGCAGCGAAGAAGTAATATCTGACGCGGCTGTCGTGGCTGTTTGAAACTCAAACGGAAGAGCATTGAGTAATTGACATATGGAAGGAAACATTTTATTACTTACAGATGCACTCAAATTTCTGTTCTCTGCCTTTTTGGGTATATGTAGGGGACAGAGAATTTGAGGTTTGCAGCTGGGTTATTAATGGTACATTGCTCCCTTTTTCCCCAGATGGAAGTCTTTTAGATGTAACTCATTTAGTATGCACAGAACCAGAGACTAATATTTTTAAAGTGATGTTATATCCCAAATATCTAAGCCAGAAGGCTATGAAAATTTGCAAGCATTACAGCTGTTGATTAAGTGGAGATCTTATAAGTAAGAAGGAGGAAGAAAACAGATTTTCCCCTTCTACTAACAGATAGTGCCTGTTCAGATGGTGAGTCTGAACTCACTGAAGTGATGCATTCCTCATATACACTCAATTTTTTTGAAAGCTAACTACCTGAATGCATTCATCTAAAGCCTGACAGCCATTGCAGAGACTCCCACTGAAGGCAGAAGAAAAGTCAGTTGTGTGAAGGAGAAGCCGTATTTCCCCCTAGGCTTCCTGCAAAAGGAACTATGGTCTGCCACCTAACAGGAGTTAGTTGCAACAGACCTCAGCATTGATGATTACAAAGCCAGCAGGCATCTTGCAATCATTGTTTGCCACTTCTTTGCCTTCCCTCATGACACCCGGAAAGCTATTTCACAGGTGACAATGTCCACTTAAAACCTCATTAACCTTGTCCAGAAATGAGTCATGATTTTAGACAAAAAAAAAACAAAACCAAACCAAACAAACAAGAAACCAAAACAACAACAAAAACCAAAAACAACAAAAAAGCCCCCACAAAACCTCTATAAAGTGCAAAACCTGAAAATGAGATTTACACCTCAAAGCACTAGGTTTTCCCAGAGAAACGTGATAAGCAGAAGAGTATCCACCTTCCATTTCCAGCTGTGTTACTGGTTCCCCAGCACCTGCCACTGTTCATTGACCTCCTTCAGTCTGCGCATCAGAATCACAGAATGGTTGGAGTTGGCAGGGACCTCTGGAGATCATCTAGTCCAACCTACCTGCTAAAGCAGGTTCACCTGCTTTACCATCCCTACACTGCCCACATGTACCCTGTCAAAACCACGTCATTTTGAAGTAGGATTTTATGTCATGAGGCAGATGTCTTGCTTTCCTTTCACCGATATGTCCTACAGCTGGGCACAGAAGGGAAGGAAAGAATTAGTTCCCACCGTTTCCTTTCAAGGTGGTGGTGCTGCTTTTAAGGACTCACAGGCCAAACTCTTCCCAGCAAACCCTACTTGATTGCACTGTGCCAACTGCGGCAGGGCCTTCGGCAGAAGTGGCAGCGGGAGGCACAGTGATGGGCAGTTGTGGGATTTTTTGAGAAATAAGATGCTAATAATTAGGGATGTAATTTATGCACAATGCTCTAAGGACTCCCCATTCTCTTCCTTGGAGAAACCATACTGCCTGCACAATGGTGCTGTTAATGGTGCTGGTACTGGCTGCAGGAAAACTGCCCTACACCATGGTCTGGGTAACTGTGATCACAGCAAAAATATTATTTCCGTAACAACAGGCTCCAGATTGAATTTTGCAAGTTTGAGAGCAAGGGTTTCACACAGAAACTAACATCTGCATTGCTCATTTCCCCTGAATCACTTTGACACTGTTACCATCTCCCAATTTTACCTCAGAACAGCTTAAATCCCTCCAAACGCTCCCCAAAGCGGCTGTCTTTCTGTGCCAGTTCTCCTGCTCCATCCATGTGCCCAATGTGAAAACCAGCCTTGCGATGGGAACTGTCTGGACCAAATTTATGAAAGGCAATGCCTCCCCCACTGCTGGCTTTGGTCAATTAAATAACAAGTTTTGATTGCTGTGACTCATTCTGGAGGGCTCATTTCCAAAGGTATTTTTGAAAATAACATAGAAGACATTTTCTGCCCTTCAGGTAAGGGGTAAGAGGAAATCGGCTTTGTACAGGTGTCCCTTCCAGTGCTGTAAGTCAGGTGTTTGCCTGTGGGGACAGCGCTGGTGCCGGCAGCACCGCGGCAGGCTGAGACCCTGTCTGGTGCAGTACAGAGCTGCTGCTGCCGCTGGAGCGCATGCCAGAAAGATTATTCACGCTCCCTGTACCTCATGTAGACGAACTTCCTGATGCTGCACAAAGCTATAGCTTTAGGCCTCCAATCTCTCACGACAGATAAAGAAAGGGTTTGACCGCTCGTGGCTGCTGAGGAAAAGCGGAGAGCCCAAAATAAACACAAGCACTGCAAACTGCTTCTACTCCTGCTAGCGTTCAACAATAGAGGAGTCTACCAAAAGACCTGATTTACAGAGATTGCCTTTTGTCAGGGCCAAGAGTCAAAATATGCTGGCTTTTAAGATGTGCACAGTCTGTTATGCCAGACTAATTACCAAAACAGAGGCTTATTTGACAGGGACAGCATTAATAAAACTCTTGCTGGTGTCAGACTTTTCAGCAGCCTATGTCATGGCTTGCAAGACTGAAAATACGCCACATCCATGGTGCTCACAGGGAAACGCTCCAAGGCAAAGAGCCCTCCGGGGTAAGGAGACACCAACAAGCCACCACCACGTCAACTACTGTTCACTTGCAGCCACACACCAAAGAAATTACTGTGCTGCAGTTGACAGATTTAAGTTCACAATCTTCATGAAGTCATAGAAACTTGTGTGCCTGTTTTCTAACAGTCATCTGTGCCTTCAGAAATATTCCCTAATGTGTAATTACATGCTGTATGGTACATTATGTGATAACAGAACTTAAAATGATAATGGGAGAACTTGTTCAAGCTTATATGAAAATATTTTTCTTCCCATTATAAAGGCTCACCGATCTGTGTAGTGAGTCTTTGGCCTGCTTACAGTTTTGGAGCTGAGGCTTGTCCTGCCTTGAGGAGAAAGAGAAACGTCCTCTAAAATTCTCAACTGCTTGAGGTAAATTCCAATGGAATAAGAGCCTGACTTGCAGTTGTGCATCATTTATGTACTAGATGCATACAGGGGACAAATTTTAGTCTATTATCCCAATCGCTTGTCCAGAAACTTTGTTGCCCAGGGTGGGACAGAGGTTGCTGTATGAGGTGCAGGAGGGAGGTGAGCAAGCATGGCAACAAGATCATGCAAGGCTTTTATCCTTACACACAAGTACCAATAGCACAATTTGTGATGAAGGACAGATCAAACAACTCGCTCCACGCTCTCCAGCAACAACAGATATTTAGTAAGTGAACAAAAAGAGATCATCATCAGCTACCCAACAGCCCTCCTAGGCTATCCAACTAGGCTCAAGCCCACATGAAGTAGTATTAAAGGACTGATAGCTGAGTGAGGCCATAGTTGGGTGTGCCCCTACAAAAGATGCCTTAATCATCTACCCTGCAGAAGATGCCTACATCTTCATTCGGTTATACAGAACTTTCTGGAACAACAAACCTTTACCTCTGTGGATCTTTGCCACTGCTACAGCCCAGTGAAGAGCAGTTCTTCACCTGGGCAGTCTCCTCAGAAGAACTCCCTCAGCCTCATCTCACAACTGAGTAAATAAAAGCTACCTGGATCACAGGATATGAAACTGCAGCATCTTGTTTTCTTTCTCCAGCAATGAAAGCTTCTTGTGGTTCCACAGCAATTCATGCTGAAAGCCCACACTCAAGAGGGGATCAGCCCCATTGGTCCTCCCCCAGACCTACAGCCAGGGAGCTGCATGGTCAGATCACCTCCGCACAGACTACAGGTTAGCACCAAGGGACCCTGCTCACCCTTTGACCACTTACACTTACTCCAACTCAAAAATGGTTACTTAAGAATGACAGACGCCAGAGTAAATCTGATACACCAACCCAAGCAAAAAGTCCTGCTGTGCTGTTTACATGAACCCCCCAATTTGAAAATGCATCGCGTTCCCTAACTCTGCACTAATGGGTCTTTCTCTCTTTCCAAGTGAAACTCAGAACTGAACACTGCAGTTTAGTTGTCTCCTTTACCTTGAAAACCTCAAGACTGCTTAACAGTCAGGGTACAGTACACAGCAACTCTCATTTCCCATGTAAAAGCAGAAGTTTAATACCAAAGTTTCTCCGGGAATCCCAAAATTAAAAGATTCAAAGCCCCTTCTGCTTTCATGCCAAGCCACCAATCGGTGCAAAGAACAGTTTACTCTTCAACTGTGCTTTTGACGTAGGCACGATACAACAGGGAAACTATTTTAGAAGGGCTACTATAGCTGAATCAGCTGCCGAAGCACCACTCCAGACTTAAAGGGCAATGTGCAGGCGAAACAGCATCAGAAGCCAGCAGCCAGCAATGTGCATCACAGATTGATTTATCTCAATTAGCCTAGCAATTTTCTGCACGTTTTCCAAGAAGCACCCATTGGTTTAACCAAAAACAGGATCAAAACCACCATGCAAATAGTTGTCACAGCTCAAAATGTTCATAAGTTTTTTAAAGACACATCAGCCCATGTGCAGACAGGTTAAATTTAAGGCACAGCCGTGACCAAGAAGCTAAATGTGCCCCTTTGAAAATGCTGAATAAAGAGGTTAGCCTGTCTTTGAATCACCAGTCACAAGCCTGACAGTAACAGGAGGTGCAAGTAGCTGTTGGTACAGAGGTCATAACTACTTGTACCTGCCCCAGTCAGTGCTTTTAAATCTAACACACACTGGCTCTTCCACACATACCTCCCCCCTCCTTTCATGCTTTACTGACCCTTTTTCCTAATCAATCAGAAGAACTAACACTTATATTTTCCTCTCTCCTCTTGAGAATGCGGCTGAATGATTAAAGCTGCCAGGGTAACCTCTTTGGCATGCATGCCAATAACTGCCCACCTAATAGCCTTCCCTCTGCCTCGCTGCCCTGGCCCACTGGTGATTACTGCCGTCCCTTCAAGTGGTCAAATTGCAGGGCAGCCCCCATGGAAACCTATTTGGAGCTGTTTGAGCTCATACCAAAGAATGATGTTTTTAATACAGATTGTTCTTTTTAAAGCCCTACAAAAGCAGCTGTAATCAATCGTAGCAGGAGAACTGCAAACCTCCGCCACTTTCAAAAGCCCCATATTGATTTCTTTCCAGTCCGTGGATTTCAACGAAATAACCCCATGTGAGGATCGCAGAATCAACTAACATGAAATCACTTAAATTGAGATATTTTTGCCATTAGTAGCAAGAATTGGCAATAAACTGCCTCAATAAATTACATTCCTTTTGCATAAACAGGGAAATTAAATATAAAACAACTATATTATTAAAGTTACATTAAGCACCAACTAAATATTACTAACAAAGGTTATGTATGGCAACTGAAGTTTGCCAGAAATGAGGGAGGAAGACTTTGCAGCTTAAGGAGTGAGCATTTCCAATTCTTGAATGCATAAACAGGACTCATTAATTGAAAAACAAGGTCTGTGAATCTCTCAGTGGACACTCCTGTTTGCCACTTGCAGCCAGCAAACTCTTGGTGACATCTCACCAAAACTCCCCACAGGTGGAAAAACGGCCACGGGTGGATCTGAGATCTGTTTGATTTTTCTAAAATTGTGTGCTACTATAGAAATTAGCTAAAGGAACTTCCCTCTCTCCCATAAAAACACATGCAACCTGCTTCAGAAGATGGTCATAAACTGCTCGAAATGAAGAGAAATCACGGATCCTCTAGAACTCAGATGAATGTTGGTGGTAACACATTCATACCCCAGGTACACTAGATTTTTACTTAAGGAACGTAGAGCTTAAATAAGTTTCAAGCATGCTGTAACGAAACACCTTTGTACCAGGCCCCTCAGTTTCATTACAACAGAATATGCAGGCTGCACACTCAACATGAGAGGAAAGAATTGTCCTTTGAACAAAAATCTTAAAAAAAAAAAAAACAAACAAACAAAAAACAACAAAACAAAACAAAAAACCCCAAAAAAACAACAAACAGAAACCCAAAATCACCATCTTTATACTACTTTGGGTGCTGACAGAGAAGATTTTCTGAGCAAGACTGGTACTGTCTAATGATGCAAAATGCAAAGTGAACTGTAGATCAGTTGTGAACTTTCTGAAAGACAGCTGAATATGCTGCCCGTGCTGACTCCTTTCTTCAGTCCATGGAAACAGTCGCAACTTCATTTATTCAGTTAACTACTTCCAACTTGTTGGGTGATGGCTGGAGGCACAGAGCTAGAGGATCAGTGTGTCCTCTGGCAGAAGAAGCACTGGTTAAATTAGGCCAGAAGTCATAATCTCTGCAGCCAAAGGATAAATGGTATCACTGCTACTCTTTCCACTGATATAGTCTTCTCAAACAGAGAGCAAATACGGAAATCATTGAGAGACCAGGTACATCCTTGTGAGATAGTTCTTCGTACCCCAGATGCTTAAACAGTAAGACAACAAAGATGACTTTATGGCTGTTTCCAAGTGCCAACTAGTCTAACACCCACTTACCTCACTGGTCGACAATATTAAGTTGTTTGATTCGGCACTCTGATCCTGTCTTACCTAACTGAATTTTTGCTACAAAGGCTTGGTGTTCATATACTCTTTGATGCATACAAAGATAAGAGATGAGTTTACTGAAGATGGGATAAAACATCACTCTAATAACTACTACTATAAAAGCAGTTGAGTGAAATCAGAGATACAGCAGCTTGTACAGGCTACATGGCTTCAGAAGCAGCCTTCTGTCTGGTATGCTGCCCTTCAGGCACGACTCCCCTCCTTCCACCGGTGAGAAGGAACTGGTGCAGCCCTGATCCAAGCCCGCCTGACTCCCCAGCAAACGATGACAGATAGGTTGGGATGAGGGGGAACACAGCACCCTGCCAGCAGCACCAGCCACCTTCCTAGCCAGGTGGGGCTGAGGCATGAAGGAAGGATTGTCCCTCCTGCCCTCCATTAATCTTTGATTCTCCTGGCAGCTCCCTGGGGCTTGCAGTGCAGCACTGGACTGGACAAGGGAACCAAAGGGACAATTTCTTCTGAGGACAAATGTAGACCAGGGTTGCATCCATAAACTAGGTGGATATACTGAGCAGAACCACTGAAAAATAATTTGAACTATATTGTTAGGAATTTCTCCCCACACAGTCAGCTGGCTGATCCCATGTCAACTGCACAACAAGAGAAAACAGGGCAGAGCCTGGGTGAGACAGCCTGCTGTGAGACTCCGTACCTACTGCAAGACACTTCTGCACACCGTAACTATTAATCTGCATTTATATTCCCGAAAAGAATCATCTCACTTACGGCTGCTCTTAAAAAAACCCACAAACGTACACAGAAAGCATCAAGCTGAAACTGCATA
The DNA here is from genome assembly GCF_964273445.1 of Streptopelia decaocto. Lineage (NCBI taxonomy): Eukaryota > Metazoa > Chordata > Aves > Columbiformes > Columbidae > Streptopelia > Streptopelia decaocto. The sequence continues at coordinate 24,413,073 of NC_138655.1, forward strand.
GTATAAGGTACACTAAAATAAAAGAGTTACTCTATGAGTAGTGGAAAGGCTGACACCTGATTTTCTACAGATATTCCCTACCCCACCACAACCCCAGCTCCTGCCCCTTTCCCCTGTGCTACCCACTCCCCATGAGCTGTGCACATGGATGGGGCAGAACGTGGGCCAGACAACTCTGGAGATGAACATATAGGAATTTCTCAAAATAAAAGTTTCAAATGGAATTATGTTAAGGGACCACCTCGAAACAGTACATTACAATTTTTTTGGTTTAAAGCACGGTCAGGAAAGCAGCTGCTTTAATCGAAGGAAGTGAATTGTTAACATAATCTCTCACAGTTATCAGCTGAAATGAACTTCATATTGATTACCTTCAGCTGATGCTTTAAAAATCATGCTACATAAAACTAGAGCCAGAAGAATTACATTCATAATGAAGGTAGGGATAAATTACACTGTACTGGATAAACTAGCTTCCCTTGATTTAAAGGAAAGCAAACCAGGTAAGTTGTTTGACAGCATTTTTAACAGTCATAGATCTGACTGAAGAGTAAAATACAACAAAGACTCTTAATGGTATTAAGCATCTGTTAACAAAGAACAACCCTTTCTTTCTTGCATTCATACTTTAAATCACAGTTCTGCTGAAGGGAATAAAGATTTCAGTATTTCTATAGCCAGACTCCAAATCCTCATAAAACTGTCCCAGCACCATCTATACAAGGTCAGCAGCATTGTATGGTCTTTACTGCCTTATCAACGGTCTAAAGCTTTTAAAAATCCATATGCCTACAAAACCTCCTGGAGCTGTTACACATTGAGGATTTCACAGCATTATTGACCTGGGCAGCCTCTTTATCCTCGGTAAGTTATTTTAAGCAACTTTCTGCCAGCAAGCAAGTCTCTTTGTTAGGCTTTGTCTGTATTATTGCTAAAGCACTGCTTACAATACAGCACAAAACGTGGAGGTACTAAGCAGAAACCAGAAAGGGGTCTGTCAAGTTCCCTTTCTATTTCTTTTTTCCTCACTTTCCTGATATGCTTCTAATATGCTACAGATCACTGCCCTGCTGCCAGGAATCTGGCTACACACCTAAGCCGTCTCCTGAAAGTGAGAAACGTGAATGCAGAGCAGACAAAACAGACCAAATCCATATTTTTTTCAGGATCATGGTATTTAATTTACACACTTTCTTTTACCTTGTTGGCACTTTTATATGTATATTTGTCTCACAGAGAAATGGAAGTTAGCAAGTGTAATTACCTACTGAGTGAGAAAACACATCACCTGGCTTGGGAGGTGAGGAAGGGAAGAAGAAAAAGAAAGGTAAACTTCTCATACTTCAAACTCAAAAACCAAACACTCTGCTTTACTCTTAAATCCCTTATCAGAGAAAGGTCTCCAGCTTGAGGACCATGTTTCTTTGGCATGGTAGGAAAAGTACATCTCAGTCCGACACACATCACCGCATATCAAAAAGCAATCTCACAGTCTTCTGCAGGCCTGTGGCTGGAGGTATCAACCAAGAAGGACAGTGCTAGCACAGCAGTCTTCCTTGGATTGTAACTTATGAATAGCCACATCCATACTTCTTCTATTTTCCTACTTATCAAAAATATTTATGGGGTGATTCTGTTTGGGGAAGCAACTCTTGCTCATCGTCTTACTTTGTAGTTTTGTATCTTGAAAGCTGGTGTGGCCAGCAACTCATACTACTCCTCAGTGTCATTAGAACTCTTGAGATCTACCTGTTTCAATAAAAGGGAACACTATAAAATGTACTCAACTGACAGCCTACACAGGTACAGAGAGATTTAGATTTGATACCAACTTTTCTATCACACTTGATAACTAGACTCTCAGCTGAGGGCTAAGACATACAGAGGAAGCTGCCCCAGGAGAAGGGTAAAAGAAAGAGAATTAAACTGATACAAACTGAGTCCACAAAACGGCTGCTAATGATATTTTATTTCTGGATGTTAGAACAACTTTGCTGTTTCCTTGCTAAACCTGTACCTTATGGAGTGAATGGAAAGAACAGACGTTTTATAAGTTATCAATTCAGTAAAGTTTTCAAGTATCACAAGAACAGCTTTTAAGTAATGTTTTACAGAAGCAACCAATTCAGCACTGGCTTCTTCATGCTACTTAACATGCTTAAGTGTTGGCAAAAACAGTGGACACAGTGGATAAGTAACCTGTGAACTCTGAGTTATTCTAGATAAAGCAGGAATGTATTCCAATTATCTGCACCTTATTTCCGACAGTTCTACTTCAAAAATGTAGCACATAATCTGCTCCACAGAGATGTCAATCAAATGGACAAATTCTCTTAAGGTTTCATTGTAGATATGTCCAAAGCAATTGCACTTTACAAGGCTAACCCCAGATTAATAATAAAAGTGTAATTCAAACCACAGGTTTTTCTCGGCAAGCAATAAAAAAGTTGCTACGCTGATGGCATTAGAAAGCCGCTTAGTCCCTGTTCTGTTTGCTTCAGTAAAAGAGTCACTCCGCGCTCAGAAATGAAACAAGCAAAAAGGGGTTTCATCAGCGTAAGTGCTATGGACATCAGCTGTTCAACAGACTTGACCTTGCACAAACCTGCTCACCTCTCCAGGTTCTGGAAGCTTAAAAAAATCCAAGGGCAAAGAGGGGAGGTGTAAAGACTCTGCTTAGGGAGACCATACGGCAAGAAATTCAGATCTGCCACAGCAAGACAATACAGAATGGTTTTGCAACTTTACTAGTATATCAGCTCATTTAATTTATTTTTTTTTTTTTTAAATTAGTCCATATTAGACACATCCCATGAAAAGTAATGATACTCATCCAGTGAAACACACACCTGCATTCCACTTGCAGAAAAATGGGGTTATCAAGAGAAACTGGTTCCCCAAGAGTTTGCTGTGCTGAAATTGCTCACCTAACAGCCTGACAGAGCATCGGCCATTCTGGAGACCAAAGGCCCTTGGTCCAGCTCCTGGCAGGGGTTGACTTTCTTCCATTAATTACATATAAGTACACATAGGTCTCTGCTGCAGTCCCCTGGGGAACCCTCCAATGGGCTGGGAGAGCAGATTACTACTGGCTTATGGCTCAGATACAGCACATTATGCAACTGAAAGGCTTAACAAGCCTCCATTTCATTATTTTAAAATTAGTTTGAAGGGGAAAAAATGAACAGTCATGAGGAAGAACACCAAAAAAGTGACATAAACCCACCAAAATGCAGTGCAAAGCTGCAGGATAACGCCTCAGTTTTCAATTACTGGGGTGAGAGCAGAGTCAGGAGGTTCTGCCAACAGCCTCATCCACTGGGAAGCCTGCTGGGAAGCCAGGACTCGCTCTTTATTTTCTGCTCAAACAGCGTTTCCTTCATGAGCCTGTTTACAATTTTTTAAAAAGAAAGGCTAGGCCACACTTTGCAAGTCTAATATTCCTGAAATCTGCCTTGGAGGTCACTCTACCTTCCACTGCAGGCCATGGAGGGGCAGAAAGAGGGACAGGTCTGTCCCACCTACCCCACCGCCCATGGTGCGAGCAGCCACCAGGCCCTGGGGACATTGCCCCTCATTGCACACACCAGGGACACTACCACTCATCATATGCACTGGCTCGGCAGCCGCAGGCTTCAGGCAGGCAGCAAATGGCGCTGGGAGCCAAAGGCGACCCTCTGGACAAGCCACAGCTTGTCTTCACAGACAATGTGGCATTTTCTTCATTACTTTCCCAGTAGGGCCAGTTTGAAGTGGCATGCCATTTGCATTCAGAGTGAAAAACCTCATTTTGTCATCAGAAAGCTGAAGAGAAGTTTCCAGCAACTGTCCCCAGCCGTGCACCCCCTGGACGTTAACCGCTCCCAGCCCGCTCTGTGCTGGCTCTGCAGCAAGTCCAGCTAGCACTGATGACCCAATGGGGCCCTGTTTTTTGAAACCCCATTTTGTGGAGGTCAAAGGGTGTTGTGCTATTCCCCTCTCTATGCTCATTACAGGCATGATTTAGAGGAAAGTGCTTGGGTTTGTAACAGCCAACTGCAGTCCTTCGGCATTTGCTGAAGTAGTATAAAAGTGGCACTTACTTTTGGATTAGACCAAAAAATCTCAGTACATATAGTCTGTATGTTGAGGGACAGTCTGCAATAGTACTGCTTTTTTGTCTTTTTTAAATGAATACACACAAGATTCAAATAAAGGGACAGTTTAGGATACCCCACATAATTTCTCCATCTTACACTATTTTAAGAAATAAACTTAATATCCTATTATTGATTTATAACCAGGATACATAGTATCCTATACATCCTAGGACATATCATATCCTAGTATCAATGTATAATCAGCCCTGTCATCTGGAAGTTAAAGCTCGCATTCACCAGCAGAGTCACTAAGAGGAGCAAGCTTCTCCCTCACTTCCAAGCCTATTTCACTGGATCATGCAGCTGAAGGTTTCCAATTTGCTGATGAAGGTTGTCATTCATGGCATTATGCAGCACTGAAAGAGCCAAACAGATTAAGTGGACATCTGCCTTTCCAATCTGCTATAAAAGTGGTTTAATACCAAGCAGTGTTTAAACACTAAAACTGTCTGCAATTGCTGCTCTATAATCTGAGTAATCAATCAATCTCAATGCTGAGCTTCCATTACTGCTTCTGTGCAAGCAGCCACAAAAATTTCCAGGGCACATACTCCTCGTTTATACCCCAATGTTAAAGAGGAATTAAACACAGATTCAGTTTGCATTCACAGTGATCCTGGCACATGTCAAGTTTCAAGTTTATATTTTCAAAGCAAAGCACAGAAGATACCATGAAACCTGCAGTTATGGCAGTTATTTGCTATGTTACTTCCTCTCTGAATTCATTATTGCAAAAATATCCCGAGGGCTTGCAAAAGGAAAGCAGAGTATCCCATCAGAGTCCTCGTCCTGCCACTCTTTGAAACCTCAGCACCTCAGAAGGAAGCTCAGGACGCAGCTGTGGCCCCATGCCACCTATGGAGCTCGGCTGCTCTGGCTTGAAGCCGTCCGAAGCAACAGCATCAAGCCCAAAATCTTTTACAAACTTGTTGCTTGATGTTGTAATGACTGCAGGATTACGACTGTCGTATTGGGGATTCAAAGGCTTACTTCTTTTAACAACGTAATCTGTGCTGACACATTTTGTTTAAGATGTAAATGTTCCTTGCTCCTAAAGCTACAGGGACCCTGTCAGCTGAAGCTACGATCACCAGCAGCTGACCTCCCCGCTCAAGAAAAATAAAGGTGTTTCCATTTAAGCCCGGGAAGGCTGAGAAGATGTGGCACTCCAGCCCAGCCACGGGATTCGGATTGGAGCGATGCCAGAGCTAAAGACAGGTAGCTCCTGGAGGCTCGGTGAGGCTCGTGATGGGATCACACCCACATCACCCCGCTTCCCCAGCTGGATGTCGACAGGCCCAGACCATCCCTCTTACACAAGAGATGGCTTCCAGAGCGAATTAAAGCTGAATCTTTTCATGTTCCCTTATTCTGTTACGCATGGGTTGTTGCACAGAGCTCTCTGATATGGTATATAAAGCATATGGCTAATATCCACCACCTGTCTGCCCCTTCATCTCCTCCCCAAAGCCAGGATTTCACATGGCAGAGCCCTTTGCGTTATCTGGAGTGGGCAGACAGGTTGTCCTACAAACGCACAAGTTACATCATTCAATTTAGACATGGCAAAAGTGAAATGAGTTCAACATAACAGTGATATCAGTAGTTGATTTCACACCTCTCAGCTGACAACTAGTTTAAAGGCACCTCCTGCCCCACATATTTATTCATCAATAAATTCTGAGTCTCCAGCAAATCCTCGGCACAGCATCTGGTCTGGACAGCGGGCACAGCCAAGGGCACCGCTCCGTGTGGCGCCGGTGCTCAGCTCTGCTGCCAGCTGCAGCCACCCGAGCTCGATGGGGCCTCCTGCATGAGCTGGGGGCTTCAGCTGGCCTGGTGAAAAGTGCCACAGCCTGAAGTGCAACATTAGCCCTGAGTGAAACCTGAAGTATTTTTCCAACATTATCAGCACCTACTCCTACTCTTTGTGTCCCTCTGTTTGGCACAGAAAGGCAAGGGATCAAAGTGAGTCCCGAAAGAGTCACATGCACATTTATTTCCCTCTCAATATCTCTATACAATTAGCATAATCGCTACAATTAGACTTTACTTGTAATTTTGAACCCACTGGCCTCACTCTGGATTATCCAATTCAGGGCTTTAATACCGTGGCACTCTCAGATGAGAGTACAGAGATGGAGAGACATAAAGTCACTGTGTCTTTCAGGGACCTAATTTTACTTCAATCCAGAGCAGCTAAATTCAGGACCAAAATGTCCTTCTACAGATCAGTGGAGAGAGGTATGCTTCTCCACTGGGCTGGACAAAGTTCTGATTTTATATGTCTGAATTCAGACTCCTCAGTTCACAGTTAACAGCTGAACAGCCATTTCAACACATGTTAGGCAAGAGAGTCAATCGCTTGCTGAAATGGCACCTATAATGTCAAGTTCCAGTAGGTCTGAATGAGTTTTGGAATAAAAGACTAAAGAGGCACATTGCAGAGCCAGCAGAACTTCTGCATTTTCCAAGGGAACAATTACTGTGACAACAGCGGGTTTATGAGACTCAGGAAGAAACCTCAGTTATCTCATTGCTGCCATAAGCTGTGCTGAAAAAAACCCCAAACCCCATGACTTCAGGCTGCAGACCCATATTTTTGCTGCTGACAATTCTAATAAGAGACTTCTGTTTATCTGTAATGACACAGTATAACCCAACCAAGTAGGTGACTTGTCCCTGGACTGGGACAGCGGGTGCTCATTTCTCTGGATGCTTTATAAGGAAGGGGAAAGAAAGCAAGCACAGCATAATTCTGACTGCAAAGTTCCTTCAGCAAGAAGCATCAGTATTTCTCTGGCCAGGTACAACAGCAGCTATTTCAGCTCTGAAGTCTACAAGCACCCAGACATCACTGTCATGCAGCTAAATGCGTGGACCCGGCTGTAATGAAAACCAGTTCTGCTTATTAGCACAGTACTAACATGCTAAAAAAAATTGTTCCAGGTAAACTTTATACCTCTTCTTATGCTGCTTATAGTCATTTGATGACTGCTATGAAAGTTGTATTGTTCCATGCTTGGAGCACTGCAACTCTCCTCCAGTTGTTAATTTTACCCTGTACAGTCATTAAATGAATGGTAACATATATCAGATCCTTTCTCAATGCCATCCGGTGTCTACAGGAGAATGCACACTGAATAAAATGCTTTAGAAGTAAGATTTTCCATGTGCCATTTTAAGGAATGGAAAACAAAGGAGTAGCTGCATTGAAATTCAGTGATCAAAATCCACAAGATATACAAGTATTCAGACTTGTGCTATCTTGGAAGAATGTAATGCTTTGTAAAACCTGCGACCATGTATTTTACTTTACTTTCTCATGCACAATGAAAATAAAGTGTAATCTATCAAGGTTTAAAATTAAACATCCCATATCGATCATGCAATGAGAAAGAAACCAGTCAAACCAGTTCAAAATTCACTGTTCTTTCCTATGTAAATTTAACTTTATTTCTAAAATCAACAGAGGCAGTAAGATCAGCATCCAAATGCAAGTGAGACAGCCTCTTGAAATTCTGCAACACAGTTAGCATCAGAAATCTCCCAGGTGTGAAATGAGAAACTAATGGAGTTTGCTAGCGGTGAAAAGAATCAACCCCAAATTGCATGGCAGCAAACTGCTGCTGTTAAACATGCTGATTATCATTTTAGCAACATTTTACCTACTAAATCCTTTATGGACCATACGTATACGTAATGGTCTTGGATAAGAGCACTGTATACCTATCCAGTACAGAACAGCAGAAAAATTTACTTCAGGCCAACATGTAAATGTGAGATGTCCTTGTGTTAAAAAGTGCTTGAAATTTCTGGTAATTATACATCTATTCTACCTACGGACAATAATGACCAAGTCCCTCAGCACAAGGCAGCACTCCAGTTCCTGTTCCTGTGTCACTTGCTTCTCTTTTGAGCCAGGCTATTGATAAATGCCCACACAGTATGAAAACTCCCTAAGGATACCCGCCTATAATGCACTTACAGACAATGGTGTCCCGGTCAGCAAGATGAAATTACCTTACAGTGGCTTAGAAAACCTTCCGAGAGGGACATATTGTCCTAATGTAATAGGAGGCTGTGGGAACAAACAAGCTGAGAACAAAACAAGACAATTATACAAAAGGAACTTCCCAGTTAACATCTGAGAGGCAATTACAGGATATCAGCGTGCTTCCTGGCCCCAAGCTGAAGTACCATCAGCGATAGGGGAAAAGGAAAAGAGAAAAAGCACAAACAAGCATGGAAAATTTAAACCTCATTCATTGAGAGCCTCAGCTCCCCAGAAGGCCAGGCTTAAAGTGAAAGATTCAGCTCCAAAGGACACCTACATTTAGGCAGGCATTTGTCTTCAGCTCAGTGTCCAAAAATGTATTTTAACCAGTGGAAATCTAGTCACTGCAGCCAGAGGTGCCCTGTTGAGCTTTGTAAACACAGGCATGTGGTACTGCTTGGGATGCCACAGGCACCCTGCCTTGTCCCCAGCTCCGGTTCCAGGACACCTGCCTTCCACATGTCCCATTGCACCTTCCAGGGCTGTGCAGAACTCCCCAGTGCCAGAGGTATCTCAGATGGCACAAAACATTAAGATCAGTTGTCTTCTCTGTCCCACGCTGGGAGGACAGGAGTTGCAGGCAGGAGGAGGAGGCTATCTCCAAATCAGGGACTGGTCTGTGACATGCAAGACAAAGGGCTCTGAATGAAGGTTGCACAGATGTCTGAAACACATCTGGAATGCTCAGCTTTGTAATGTCAGCACACACTCCCTATACACAAGGTATTGAATATAACATGAGCGAAGCCTGGGTTACCACCCTTCAGTGACAGCAACTCCTGCACAGCAGGGCAAGCTTTGGAGAGTGCTCCAGGGTGTCACCCAACAGGTCTTCAAGGGATGACGAAGTCCAGGCCAAACCCCCAGATGCTCCTCACAACAGGAGATGTCAACGCAGACTTCCGTATCCCATGGGTGCAAGATGATTATACAGTATATAAGAAATACGCTGAATAATTTCTTCACTCAGGTCACCTTTCTTTAATTAAAAATGCAAAGCACGGGAAAAGAAAGTTTCCAAACCTTCAAAGCTAATTTAAATAACTTGTTGCTTATAGAAGTGAGAGGAACACTAACGTGTTTGTAACACAAACCTATTAAGACAATTTTTCTAATAACAAATAAACCAAGGCAAGTCTTCAAAGGACATTAAAAACGACTTCTAGGTCACAATTGTGAAGTGGATGTTATATCAGATGGGCAGTTGAAGACAGCAAAGTGACGCATTATCAGCTGACTGTGTTAAAAAACCTGTAGATCTTCTACTTCCAGAGTTTCTCATTGTACACATCACCAGCCATATTCATACAGAGATTAGCAGAAAATCCAGGTGAACATCCCATTCTTTCTGCAAGGCCAGAAAGGCAAGTCCAGGCAGGATCGGCAAAGGCTGATATATTATTACTGACGTTTCCCTCTTGGCTGGATTAAGCCAGAAATTGGCCAGGACGGGGAGTTGATAGTAGCTTTCCCCTCCTGATCAGGGTGCTGATGAAAGCTCCAAATAAAGTTTCCAAAATAAATGCTACTATGACATTTTTAGGGTGTAGGCACACCCCAAAACCTCATAAACCAACAAGAGGACTTTTGTTCTCTTGACTGAACGCCAAGCATTTCAGAGCACTCCACTGAAAGCTAACCAGAAAGGCTGCCTGTTTCCTTCCTTCCCAAGCTCTCAAAACCACTAGCAATGGTACTTTTCTTCAACCATAAAACAGATTGCAGCATGGTATGTAGAATATAATTTATATGGGCAGTCAAAAAAATAATAAATAAATGCATGACTGTACTCCATACTGCACTCACTTTGATTTAAAAAATAGGCATTTTGCTTTATTGTAATAATTCTGAAGGCGATAAAAGGATAATTTTAGAAAGCAAAACAAAACCAAACACACACTCTATACATAAGACACACACAAACAAACTAAAAAAACCTCAAAAAATCCAGCTACCACCAAGGAAGGACAAGTCCCAGATTTTAATTCCTTTAAATGCTTGAGGTCTGTGATCAAGTTAAACATAGCAGCAATTAACTTTTGTGCGAGTAACAAGTAAGCTTTACTGCATATACAATTAGAAAGCCTTGACAGCTTCCTACACAACAGGCATTCCCACAGGGGTTTTTAATTTCTTTTAAATACAAGTACTTCTTATGAGGAACAGAAAACAATACACAAACTCCTCACAACAGCCTGAGGATCACATGGGCTGTGAGGGACAGAGGGTTATTTTTCAATATTTATCTGGTTTAGAAAACTTGCATATACTTCTAAATTTACTTTATCTTCATATAAAGCATAGATGCTACAACAACATAGGCAACTAGAAGCCATTAGCAAGCTGCATATTCTACGTATGTTCTGTCCTTTCAAAGCAGAAAACGCATTCCCAGTTTAAACTTCTTCAATGAACTGTATTATCTGGGGCTAAATTTTTCCTGTGTTCAATAAGACATCATCTAAATTTTTCTACTACTTTCAAATATACAGGCAAGAATTGCCTGTGTCTTGCTGATACTGCATCAAACCAGTAGCACTAAATCAAATGTCTCTTACTTTAGGAAGGATTCAACACCATTTTCAAAACTGATACGGCATAAGTACTATGCATAAAATTAGACTTACATATTTGGGGGTAACTCTACCCAATAGCAAAATCCTACGACTGTTTCTGACAACAGGAAAAAAAAAAAAAAAAGACCTTTATTTTGTTAGAATTACTGACTGAGAGATATTCCCTCTTCAGCATTGATAATGAAACCCACTTTTGTGTGGGTTGAACCCACAGCACTGGTAGTATTACTGCCCTTAGAAGAAGCAGCCTTAAATTATGAAAACCCGTTACTGATTGTTATCAATGAGAGAAGAAAAAAAAAGTTTATCTGAATTCAGGCATTAGCATATCCCTCTAAGGTTATATGTTGCTGAAACACTGAAGTCAAAACAGGGAGGTTTTTTTTTTCCCCTCAGAAATAATCAAATCACATTAGAAAAATTAAAAAATTTAGAGCAGAGGTAGCCTACAAACATATCTTTTATATTGGACACTAATTGAAAAAGATACAAAGAAAATAAGTTTAGGAAAACATTAACCTTAATTATACTGTGAAAATCCATGGCTGTTAAACAATCATCCACATCTGATACTTACCTTATTATGTGCCTTAAGTAAAACTGAGTACCTAGCTCAAGGGAATCCCTGCTTAAAAATTAAACATAAGTAAACTGAAGCACAAAAAGCCTCCATGATTTAAAGGCAATACCCTTAAGTACAGTCATGAAACAGAAGTCATACTATAGCATCTCATTTGAGATTGCGTTTAGAAAGATACAGCATTAGAGCACTGAACCTATTAGAAGAGAATGCAGCAATTCCTGCCAAGCTGTTTGATAGAAACCAGGCACTGATAGACCCTAATCTGTACAACTTCCCATTAGTAATACCACTTCCTAAAAGGAAGGCATTAAGGTTGAGGGGCTCTCACAGCAGCTACCGCAATTCACTATACAGAGCAAAGAAAATCTAACAGAACTACTTTGCTAGAAGGTCAAATGGTCATCCTGAGATGTCTTTCCAAATCAGAATTATTTCACCCTCCTTACCAGAGATGGACTTGTAGCAGACTATAGAATTTGCAAGTAATTTAGTTATTTACTTTTTACAGGAGCTCAAATGGGACTTGTTATCCAGCCACCCTCCTTCTACCTCAGCTCTTGGCCATGCTGAAGGCAATAGTGCTGTCACTTCTGGTTTAGATAAAGAGACCTCAGTGCTCGCTTAGTGCTGTGGCAAGAAACACTCTGACACAGCACAGATCTGTATTTTTATCTCTCCACAATCTCATTGAAGACTACAGCTTTCTTTTATATAGCTGAAGGATCAAGTTTTAGCGAGGAGGCCATAACACTGAGCTCTTAGTACTCACCTCTCAAAACTCAGATTACCAGGAAAAAAATGCACCTCTCTTATTAGCTTTTTACTATGAAATAGCTATTCATAGATTCCTGAAATACCTGCAATTCCTTTCATTCACTACGAAGAAACTCTTATAAAGCTTAATGAATTGCAGAAACATTATACACTAACAAAGGCAAGATGCTTCAAGAAACAGGAGGAATGTTCATTCAGTATCACACAACACTGAAAAAAATTACATAGGAAGTTAACGATGTAAAAAAGAAAAGTATATTTTTATAAAAACTTCCACAGACTATATGTAGAGGATATAAAAACAGAAAAAAAAATGACCTTATAATGCATACCCTTTTTAAAATTAAGCAGTTTCAGGTGAGTTATGGGAAGAGAGTGAAAAATATGGGTCTATGGTAAAATACTGTTGTTCCCATATAAACATGTCATAAACCAAAAATTGTAATTTCCTTGTCAAATTCTTCAAAAGGCTGGCAAAGCAAAGGCTAGCAGAAACCACGCACTGTGGATTACACCGTGCTATCAAACTCACACACCACCTTTTTTGAGGCGTGCTGTCTAGGTGTATCTGAGGGGAGAGAGGTCCAAAGCTGAAGCTTCACTTGGAAAAGTGGAAAAAACTGCTTCTCAAAGGGTAGGAAGGCCTCACTGCCAGAGAGCAAAGGAGGTCTCAGCACCTGAGCTCTGAGGCTGATGTGGTGTGAGAAAGGTGGAGAGAGAAAGAAATGAAGGAAAGGATACACTAGAGCAGGTGTAATAAACATGTCATTTCCCAGTATAGCTCCTCTTCAACAGAGTACCTCAAATTTTACAGTAGCAACAGCCACCTACTAGCAAAGGTGAGTGACATAAAGGCTGAGCAACTGCAGAAACAAAATACGATGAACAAAATTGTGATTGTAGAAATGCGGCTTTTCATCACTAATACACCCCAGGCTGATTAATTATGGTGGAAGTCCTAATACATGGGAATTCAGCCACCTGGGAATTCAGCGACCAGATCTATTTTTAGTCACATTCATCTGCGAGGCCTAACAGCAGAGTGGGAAGCCTAATGTCAGGCTTTGCCAAATCCTCTGGAATGGAGCAGAACTGACTACGGGCTTCAGAGATACAACCTTACTGCACTCACTCCAGGGTACATGCCTACAAATCTTGCCAGCTCCTCAGTCCAGGGGCAGAGCAACCAGCTTCGGAAGAACACAGGAATGCGCACAGTTTCAAGTGGTACCTCACTCCAATAAACTAGATCTTATCTGTGCTTGATTTGATGTCTATGGGACACAACACCAAAGCTTCTCTGGCAGTAAACAAAGAACAGGATCAGAAATGTAAATGACTTCCAGGAATGGAGAGTATGTAAGAGCAGAATTAAAGCCTCGGTCCATGTGTCACATGTGGCATTAACTTTGGAGGACCCAACACTGCAGTGTTGCTCAGGTTCACATACACAACCTTTGCACTGCCAGACTAGTGCTTACACCTGGTAAATGCTGGCCAACTCAAGGCTAGACCAAAGTCTCCAACTTCCCAGGTGCTAGAGTGTGATTCCAGCCCTTGCAAACACCCACTGCTTGTGCTGTGTGCAATATCCTCAAGCAGGAGCAAGGTGGTAGCCGTCCAGCAGTCTGGGCTTCAGCCAGGCCTGGGCTGCAGCTCTACAGACAGGCAAGATGCCATGGGTTTATCCCTACACTGCTTAGTAGTTTGGGTCTGAGGCGGGGGTGAAGATTTGGGAGGAGAGCAGACAACTGCCAATTATCGAGGAAAACAAGAGTGCTTCAGAAGTAAGTCTGCAAAGAGAGCTCAGGATGGAAAGCATTACTTGACCAAAACGGGGATATGCCACACGTGTTATGCTTCAGTCACACTTAGGAACGACGGGTAACAGAACTGCATAGGCAATGACAACCACTGTTCTCCTTCACGTGAGGCACAGAAGAAACATGCTTTCTTCCACTTAATATGGTGGAAATGTGTCTGTGATTTCAATTCTCTCTCTGAAGGGCTGACCAAAATAAATGAGCTGCTTTTACAGGAGGCTCTTCTGGAGTTACTCATCTTTTCCATTGAGACAATTCCACACTTCTCTGCAGTGATCTGCATCCTCCCTCTCAGCTGCGTTCCTAACTTTAATTGCCAAACACAGCACATAAACTGCCTTCAGGATATACATATTTTGATTCATATTTTAAAAGAAGCAACGGTTCCTAGGACAAACTTGCAAGGCAGCCAGCTGCCTCTTCTCTGAGTTTGTCGGCTCCTCCTGCTCAGCCTGGGCTATACAGGCTGCTCCTTCCAACACACCACTTGGTGGGTTGTGTGTCCTTCACAGTCTTTTCACTAAGATACAGTACTGCTTTATGCAACCTGTGCAGTTTTAGTCTGAGCATTCATGCCATTCTGTACTTATAATGAATTTTGTATCATTCTCTCCTCCCTCCAGAGCACTAAAATTGACTACATTCTTTTGTAAGTTCATAAATAAATAAATAGATCTCCAGCAGCTGCCCACCCCAATGCTGGCAATAGGGACATACTTGGGAAATTAAGATGGCCACACTTCTCTGAATGCCATTCTCCCACTGGTTCAAGCATCCACTTCATTTGGGGATTAATTTCCTCAACATGTAACCATGAAACAGTCGGTGCTTCTCTGCATCCATCAGTCACTGATGGATACCTAGCATGACCAAAGCACTTTCCTAAATAAAGTAATAAAGTTCTGCCAAATCTATGTCCTACATGCACACAGACATACAGCAACAGAAATGGCTTGGAAGAGGGGTGGAAAGAGCTGTGAGCAAGTGAGGAAGTACTTTTTTTTTTTTTTTTTTAATAATCACTTTGGTGAACTCTATTAAAAATTATTTCGAAAGGCACCATAATGAATGAAAATTTTGCAAGCTTGTCCCTCTGCACCTGTACAGGATGAACGTCAAAGCATTTCCTGTCTTTGCTGAGAAGCCACCTAAATCTCTACCTTCCCCGACACATCATATTTATTTTCATTGCTCCATGTTTATTCCTCTAGAAATCAAAGTAGTAGATAAATAGACGTGTATGTGCCTATTATCAAAACAAGTAACATGTCAGCTATCTTTGTCATGCTTTCACTCTGCAAGAAAAACAACACCACCTTTCTGTATTCCCCTTTCTACCTGACATTATTCCACCCCTCAAAGCCACAGCAACTATTTTTGGTATGCTGGAGTAAGACTCTCTAATTACTGCAATACAAACTTTACCTGAGTTGATGACATTTTCTCAGATAGAATCAAGAGTAAAAGCAAGAGTATCGAAAATTTCTTAATGGAAATTAGGAAACGCTCCAGAAAATTTTGCCCAGAAGGAGACAAGGAAAAGTTTGCTATTAATTTTAGCTACTTTATGCTGTGCTTCCTGAATATCCAGCAGTGAACACATCTGGATCCCAACTCTCCATTTTTTGGGTCAGTAACAAGCAAGACTAATGCAATGGAAAGGAAGAAACAAGTACTGGATTATCAGAAAGACGAATGGAAGAAAAACATATCTTACAGCAGTTATATAGCTTACAAAACTGCTTTTTCCTGTACAAATTCAGAATATCATTTTCTGTAAAGCCTGAAGCAATATATTTTCATCCAAAGGACAACTCTTTGCTTTGCATTTAACCAAGACAACTTCAGGCTAGGTTTCCCCATAACTTAAGGGGCTGCAAGGTCAGCCCTTACTTTGCCAAAAACCAGAGGGGTTCCTGCATGCCCCAGTGTGGCTGCCAAGCTGCCGGTGTTGTTTCCAGGGCACCCTTCCCACCGGCCGCAGGACGGAAGAGTCTGAGCCAGGAACGGGCATGGGAGCAGGGGCACCGCAGCCCTGGTGCCGCTGTTCGCCTGCAGCATGCTCGAAGGAACCATCGCAATTTACTGTATTGCACGAATGCCTGCTAGCTACGGGATGAATTATGCATTTGGGATAACACCGGTTTCTATTTTTGCAGCGCTGAGACGGCCATGTGCAGCTGGAGGACTGAACTCTATTTTCTTTGGAGTAGGAAACTTAAAATAAGTTTGCTGCCTGAGGGTAGGAAAGCGGCTCATGCTATAAAACAAGAATCTTTTCACTTTGTTACCGGAGTGTCTAATTTAATGTAACTGGGGTAACGGGTAGCCAATTTTAAGCGGGTGGTTTGGTTTAAATATTAATTCTGGTGGTACATAAGGCTTCATTCAAAGTGTAAACTCAACTGCATAGCAACAGTTTACAAAACAAGCGCAATGCAGCAGACAACTGTGTTGTAATTACACCCTTGAAAGTTACTTTTACAAAGTTTCATATAGTGTGGTCTCTTTTAAAAAAGTAAATAAAATAAAATAAAACCTCACGTAGAACACACTGACCAAAAAGGAAATTAATACAGTATCTAGTGTTCCATATACAAAATTTCTAAGAAGTGTTGACTTTTCTAAGCGGTAAAAGCATGTAACTAAATCCAGCTCCATAATCTGTGCAGATCATGCTGATGCATGGAAATCCCTGAACTGCTAGGCAACAGAAACTTTACATTGAAAAAGTAAAGTCCCTAACTTGTTTTGATTCCCCAAGGCAATTCTGCAGCAAACCACCACTCAATGCATCAGCAAAATGCCACTTACCAATAATTTATTTTTTAAAAGACGCGGCAGCATATCCCAAGCTGTTGTTTGAGGCTGGCCTGCTAAGACATCGCTGATCATGGTAAAATCAGATAGACTTTGGGGTGGATTTTTTCTTTTGGTGAGTTTTTACCTACTCCATTTCCTAACAAAGTAACCAATACAATTCTGACCAATTTGTTTTAGTTCCCCCTTGTCCTGCCTTTTTTCTTCCTTGTAACATACAATGGTTTCATATACACAGGGAGTTTTGGCCTCGCTATCAAAAAGCCATAATGTATACAGATGAATTATTGTTTTCCTGTTGTGTAGAAAATCCTGACACCTCTATCACAAACTCTACATGCATTTGCATGGCCCACAGTGTCCTAGAAAACAGCATCCATTGTACTCCCAGACTTGTCATCCTCCAATACTAAAGCTGAACCAGCAGTCCCAAATGGCCTAATGCTTTATTTTAGAACTGCCTTCCTACTTGCCTCTCCACAAAGACTGTCTAGTCCTGAAAAAATACCTGTCGATTCTGGATGCTTAAGCTTCAGAGATGAGTATATTGACATTTAAAAGCAGATTTTAAAAAGAAAAATGTGTTCAGAAACTCAGCAGTGTGACATGCATAATATCCACCTAAATTCCCAAGGAGAAATCACAGCCCTGCTTGAGTAGATGATCCATTTCAATCCGCACTGTGCAGCAAACCAATTCACATGTCTAAGAGGATTTGTCCTGGAGAACTGGTCCCCTTCTCAGTGCTGGGAAGTGCAAGATACCCACATCACCATCCAGACTCGATGACAAGCACTGAAAAGGGACCTTCCAACCACAGGCAGAAAGCACCAGGTGGGAAAGACATCACTTAACGTAGAACTGTGCAGAGAAGGCAGGAGAGAGATGCCTGAGCAGGTAGCTGAAGTTGCCTCCTGGAGAACATAATTTATCAGGCATGAATGACTGATTCCTAGCAGCTAATAAATATTTATTAGGTAAAAGCTAAATAAGTCTTAATAGTTCATACAAAATATTAGCTAATTTTCATCATGTAAGTAAGAGCTTTCTAATCATATGCACTGCAATGCACAACCCTTAACTTGGTTAATTTATACGCTGAAGCCCTCAATCATATAGATTTCCAATGATAAACCAATAGAATACAGGTACTTTACTTCACACGAGTGTAACAAAGTAGTAGCTGATTTGCTGGTGTTGCAGTAAGAGCTAGAAATTTCTTATACTGAATTATTGACATAACAGCCATATCTGTTTATGTATTTTCACATCTGTTCAGATGTGAAATACCACAAGGGATATTTGTTTGCTTTTTTTTCCCTCCAAAATAGCCAGCTCAAACCTGCCACTCTGTCACACTTCTAGTCCAAGTGGTCCTCTGCTTTCACAAGAGATACACAAGAGCACCTCTGCCTCCCCAGATCATCCTTCTGGAGTCCCACAAATAAATCCATCATTACCTTTGCACTCATCTCTCACAGTGTTACTTGCAACACTATTGTGCTTTCCTGATGAAGCACCGGTTTGGAGAAGGGGAGCAGCCCAGTGACTGGTGAGACGATGCAACTCCTGGAACCTCTACTGGGAGCGACAGTGCCAGGTACCTGCTCACTCTCCATCAGTGCTTCACTTGGCTCTTGGGCAGAGCACAGTGAGGAATTGACTGTAGGGACAGCCTCTATGTAATGAAAGAAAACCAAAAACCAACAAAAACAAAAGCAGAAGGGATCAAAAGTTACAGCAAGTGTGTTTTTTTGAGAGTTCTTCTTCTTTTTCAGGGAAAGCTGCCTCTGTCCCATTCATTGCTGCAGCCACTTCCAAAGGATGCATAATTTTATAAAATGCTGTTCATTGGTTCTAAGCAGTGACAGGATGGTTTTCAGTATGTAAAGTCACACTGTGCCTCTTCTTCCCTCTTTCCCTATGTCTCCCTGTCTGACTTTCTTGATGCCCTCCATACTCACAAGACATCAGCAGCTAAGCATTACTCTGTTCTCCTCTACCAAATTTTCAGCAGAGGAAAAATTTGATGTTTTTCATTAGTTGAGGACATATCCCTCCACATCAGAAATACAAAATGCTCAAATACCTCTGTTAGCAACAGTTTCAGCTGAGAGACAAAGAATGAACAGAAGCTGGCACTCAGCTACCTTTTCCTCCACAGAAAGTGCTGAGGCACCACTGCTGGAGTTCTGGGGTACTTCACTCTGAACTTGTGCTAATTATACAAGAAATCAAATGTGTTTACTGTGCAGCAACACTGACCTTTATTATAGAATTTAAAAGTAACTTTAAATTCACGAAATATGAAAAAAAATATTTGGAATTGATATATGTGGTGTTTCCATGACTGCCTGGAATTACGAATACGCTAAGGAGGGTATGATGGGACAGATCCATGGATGTTTTCAAAATTAGGCTCCTTACCAAAATACATATTTACTTGTTTGACCATGATGCTGCCAAAAGAGACAAACTGTCCTTTTGGAAAATGTCATCCATTTCACAACTTTCCCAAAAATACACTTTCTAGCGCTTTTGTGAACACCTCACCATACAAACATAAGCACAAAACCACAAGAAATCAAATGAAGAGTCACAAACTGCCAGAGTTTCTTAATCATGAGCTTCTTCCCCTGGCATCAGAGAAAATAAATCCTGATCTGCTTGGCATGCCTGTATACTTTCAAATAAGCAGGAGGGCTGAAAGAAAGTCCCCCTTCATCTCTCAAACCCCAAGAGAAAATGAAGGAGTTCTTTCCAAAGCATGTAGTCAATGACCATCCAGTGAAGTCTATTCATTTTGGTCAGGCTTCACAAGTTCTGTGCCACACCTAATGAACACACTGCCGCCTTCTAATGCTTCTTATGCTGCCAGCAGGAGAGGATTAAAAATAATTATGGAAAAAGAAAACAAAATAGGTCTAAAAACCTCTTATTGGAACACTTCTCCCTTTTATTTCCTTGGTGTGTGTTTGTTTTCCCTCAGAAGAATCTCTCACCTCATGCAAGAGGTCAGCCTTACAGTTACAGCCTCTACTTGCATTGTAAGGAAAAAAACACTCATGAATCTTCAAAATGGAGCCATGCAGGATTTCTGCTGCATGAGTGGGGACTTGGCACACCCTAGACATCCTCCTGCAAGGGTTCAGGTTAACCAGTCCCTCTGGGAAAGCCTGGATGCAGCAGTGGCTGTCGTGGCCTACACGGCTTAGTCTTCTGCTCATGGGAGATTTATTGGGGCACCTATTGCTCCTGATCTTCAAACAGTAAAAATCATGAGGTACAAAAGCTGTTTGTAAGATATTCATGCTTCCTCCCAACTGAGCAGTTTCTCCACTTCAAAATGCGTGTCTTCCAACATGGTCTCCAACACAGCACAGGCTTCACCCCAGGTAGGTGTGACTGAGAAAAGATGAAAGGCTAAACTAGGTGCTTTGAAATCACCAAGCAGCTGCAAGCCAGGATATAAGGAGTTCGTTCTCTACCAATACCTTAACTCTCACCTCATTTCTTTGCCCAGACAGGAGTATCAGCGCCACTCCACACATGCTTACAACTCTGGAAACATTTCACATCATTGACCACAAATGAAGTGATACAGATGTGCTTTTCCACAAGCTGGAAAAGGCTCTGTGGCCAAGGAAAGGGGAGGTTTCCCATCATGCTGGCAGGCCAGTGGAGCAGGATGGAGCTCATGGTGGGGAAGAAGTCTCCTGCAAACCCTGCGGCTGGAGACTGCCCGCCTTCCCTCCTGCTGCAGCTCCACCTGCCTCGGGCTTGTACTGCCATCTCTTAAAATGCCCTCAGTGACACCCCTGCTGCATTTTATCAGACCTGTGTGAGGCAAGTTTAATCCAGATGATTTTCTCAGAGTCCTTTCACTCCTTGCTCTTGCCTTTCCTAACCAGAAAGGGGATGTGGCAGCTAAAGCTATACTTTCCATACAGTGAGGCTCACCAATTAGAAGATTACTCCTGCCTTTCCCCTCCGCAATTTTTAAGTCTCTCATCCCTGCTGTTTTTACAGATTCAGGTTTCCTAGTTCAACCTCCCTTTTTCTGACACTGGCTGTTGCAGCAGACCCTTCTGCAGAGGCCTGAGAACAGACCCCGCTGCCTGCAGGGAAACCAGAGCTTACAGCACCCAGACTGCTCCAGGAGCAAAGCTCTGCCCTCCCAAAAACTAAACCCAAAACTAGTTTAAAAAAAGTACCAGAGGACAATTCCTAAAACTGTACCCACAGTCCAACAGTAACGTCCAGGACTAGTAACTTCATTTACATTATTCTTTCATATAAACCTGTTCCCCATACATGCTTGCCCTTCATTGCTGCAAACAAACTGCACCCAAAACCCAGCAAGGCTTTTTTGTGTTTTTCTGTGGCTAAGACACTCACAGGAGGTTTTGTTTAAAAATAAAACAAAACCAACTTGTATTATTAGAAGGGTGACATAAATAGAGCTCGGAGAGGACTCTCATAGCCTGCTCCTCAAACATACTTCTCCCAAACAGCACATCAAAGCTATTTCAAGTATCACCTGCCATTTTTCATTCCAGAGTATCTCAAAGTGTGTCAGCTTGAGTAGCCAAAGAAAGAAATGGTTACTTAAGGGAAAGTGTAAGTACCTCAGAAGGGGTGGGAGGGAGCAAGGGTTGTGTTAGCAGGTTGCTCACCATGCAGGCTGCAGAGAAGCGAGCATCCAAACAGCAGCTGCTGAGCCACAGATAATCCCCTGGGCCCGCTGGAGCCCACCCTTGCTCTCCCCCCCGGTGCCAGGGTCAGCACCTAGAGCGGGTGCACAAGCACCCGGGGAGGAGCCACTTCCCTCCCTGTGCCACTTGCCTTAGAAATGTTCATCAGCACACGCATACGCCCCTGCTCTCGGGGCAGCAATGCTTGACATTTTCCTCTCTGATATCCATGGAAAGAGATTAGCACTCCAGTGCTTCATTAGTCAACAGTGCTAAGTATTCCAGCTAACTTGTGGAAAGAGTAAAAGCAATGAGGTTAATGTATTTGGTGAGGCTCTGTCAAAGGGTTTGGGATATTTTGTTTCAGAATAGCATAAGGAAAGCAGCTGTCACCTTGATTACAGTGCCCTCAGTAACCTGATACTTCTCCAACTAATCCCAACTTCAGCCGGCTTCCCCTCCACTTGAGCTAGCACACTTACTGATCACTTAAACAGTCAAATGGTGATTTGTACAAAAGTAAGTTTTAAAGGGATGCTGTAGGGCAGAGGAGGAGCACCAGTTTCTTCAGCACTTTGCATCCTTCCCCAGTCTGAGAGGGGAATACAAAGGGTTTCAAGAAAACCTGAAGAGCAGAGGGAAATGCCAAGCTGCAAAGTTTGGCTCCACACGCTCACTTTCCAAAAACCAAAGGGGATGAGGGATGTTGTGCTCAAATCATCCACATCTGCTTAATCACTTATTTCACGTGCTCCAGCACTGTCATAATAGACACAGCTGACAAGTCAAAGATGGAGCTAATATCCCTGACACAGTGACTCTTTTCCACCCCAGACCAGTCAGCTTGAATTATGGTCTGGCCAAGTCATGTCAGCAGCCCAGCATCCCCTCCCCAGCGACAGCTCCACAAGCACTTCGGTCACTCCCAACCATCTCCTCTCCGCTCCCTCTTCTGCCACAACCTGACTGAGCAGAAGGATTTCTGGGGGTGGCAAAAGGACCAGAGCAGGACTAGATTTTCCTCTGCATTTTCTTCTGCTCTTGGATCTTGTACTTGCAACATGAGATCAAAGAGCAGTGCCAATGCTAACAGCTACCTGGCTTCCCTGACAGCACAAAAGTAGCAAGGAGGGGAAAGAAAAAAAAAAAAAATCAGCCTAATGAGGTTGGAAGCAAAAGAAATTGCAAAGAAAAAGAGCAAATAAATAACTTAAGATACAATTAAATGCATTATAGTTACTGCGTACTGCACAGTATGGCTCAGAAATATCATTAGCACAAGTCAAAAAGCCACACTGACCAAAAAGTCATTTCTGATAGGAAACCAGTAGTGTTACAGACCGCTGCAGTGATAATGGCATGAGAAAACCTAAAAGTGAGAAGTTAGACAGAATTTAAAAACCCTCAGCAGTTTAGGTTGCTTTGTTTGTTTTTACCTTCTGATAAAAACAGCCTACACCTACACAGACAATAACATCCAGCACTGCCCATCCCTGCAGTACACTCTATCATACCACCGTTGAAAACCAGAAATCTTTCTTCCCCATTTTCTTTTGAAGACAAAAGCCCATTAAGACATAATGTTGTTACATCTGCTTTGATTTATCCAAAGGAAAGTAAAAGCACTTAGGCTATATGCTTTAACTTACATAGCTCTGTGGACAATGTTTTATAATGTAATGATTTATTTCCCTGGAAAAGAAAGCAAACATTTCTTTATAAGCTGCTTCACAGTTTAAAGATGTTAACTGAAATAGGAATTCAGCATCACAAAAAGTCTTTACTCATACACTCAGAGCCAGCGCTGCACTTCAGGCTTTACAATTAGTCACAAAAAGACCCAGCAAATAAAAAAAAAAAGAAAAAAGTCTTAAGGAAAGCTAATTGACAACTGCAAAGCACAGGAGAAGGGCCCGCCTCTGCTTAATGAAGGTCATTTCTGTTAAGCTGCATGCTATATTTACCACCTGGCTTGTAATGGCTGCTTTTATTCAAATGCTCAGTGGTAAAATATATGCACGTGTAGGGGGATGAAGGCTTTATCATTGAAACCTTCTGCAAGAAATTAAGGGAATGAGGAAGGCTTGCACACTTCTGCGGTAAAATTAGGTCAGGACGCCTTTGAACGGCTCCATCTGAAGGCTGTGCCAGACTTCAGATCAAATACTTTTTAGTGCATTAGACCCAATGGCTTAAGAGATGAACTTCTATACTGCTGATAATTATTGCTGGTACTGTGCATTGCTGCCTCTCTCCCCACCTGTGGATAATTATAAATAGCCTACATTTTCCAGTCCCTGACATGCCACTCAGTTAACAGCGCTTCCAAAAAACATATTTTATAACCATGGGTCACACATTTCAAATATGATGACCACATAACTCTGCACAGACTGGGAAATTATTACTTGCCCCACACATACTCTTAATTAAATGCTCCCTGAATATATATATATGGTTAAATGGCATTAGTGTCATGGTAATTAATGATGTGAAGTGGGAAAGTGCCAAGCTGTCAATTCAAATGCAAACCTGTCTCTGCCCTCTGGTGCCTCCATAACCATGCAGTCAGGGAGCATCACTGCCACCAGCCCCATCACCTCCTGCCCTGCCAGAGCAAGGGCAGCCCCAGGGCTGACCCTCTCCTCCACACCAGCTCCTGCTCTTAGTGGGCTCCAATGCTATCCCTGAATAAAGCATACTTCAGCAGCCAAGCTGGGAGGGCAAACGCAAAAGGGCTGTCCCCAGATATATAAATCACCTCATTATACACCTCTTCCCCACACAGCCTGACTGCTCACATCTTGAGGAATGGGCAATAGAGCCCATCAGCCCCCACATCCAGTCATGTTTGTGTAAAATGTCACTAATAAAATCAGCTGTAAATTAACTATAATGATGCCCAAACCTCAAAACTGAATGCTTCAAGGAGTAAAAGAGAGTTATATAGCCAAAACAGTGTATCTGGGGTCAAATACACCTTTTATGGAGCTTAAAAGCATAACAAGACTGGCAGTAAGAAAGTCAAGGCATTAAGAATTTTAAGTCTTTAAGAACTTAGACTTTTCCTATTTTTTTGAGTTCTTAAACTTCACAGTTGAGTTCACTCTAGCAAGCTTGGCTGTCGAGGGGGTTGTTAAGATACACAGAAACAACCACCTCCAGTTTCCTGCTGCTCCCTGTTTTGCTCTCCTGTTAGGTGACACTGCTAATTGTACAGCTGCTACAGCTTGCTGCCGGGGACTGCTCTAAGGAGGTTTTCCAATTAGGTTAGCTGAATTAAATAACAAGAGAGAGAGAGAGATCTCTAGGAAGCCACAGAGAAATCCCAAAAAACACTCTTGCTAATCCTCCCTTAGGATCCCTTCATCTCTGATCACCAATGCAGAAATGCCATGTGAACTATTCTACTTCACAGGAACTATGCCAGTGCTGACCGTCTACATAGCCACAACATTCACGACAAGAGATCCCACCTACTTTTTTGAGACTGACAGTGCCTGCCAGAAGAAGTTTTGTCCTCAGGTTCCTCAAGTCAAATACCTTTACACATGTGAACTAGTGGAGATAAGATCCTCAGATATTATGTGAAACAGCAAGAAATAATATGGTTAAAAAGCATCACAGAGACTCCTATACTATAGAACCACAGCATTTTTTACCCCAAACTAAGATTTTTCTTATCATAACTTAAAGCTGCCTAATTCTTCCAGTACATATAGAGAAGGCCAGGAAAAAAAAAAATGATAGGCACATGACCTCAGCAGCATTACTGAATGTTCACAAGCCCAGAAGACTTCTTTAACCCACAAACAAGATTCATCCTTCCCAAAAAAGTATTAGGAAACCTTCAACATTATTAAGTTTATCTGGTTTTTGGTGTATGACAATTTATGCCATCAGGCATAAAACTAATTGCAAGTGTCCACCACAAGAGACCTACATCAAGACAGCAAGGATGGGAGGATAAAATCAGGGAAGCAGCATTAGTGAAAGCACAAACCTCCGAACCAGACAAGGACAGAATAAGCTTTTCACATTGTGAATCACAGCAAGCACAGGAACAAAAGGAAAGAAAGGTCATTTCCCCTTTCTAATGCCCTACAGTTACAAAATGGACAAGAACTGGCATTTTCAGCACGGCAATACTATTAAGAGTCCTGTCTCAAACCACTTTAGACCCGATGCTCTTGCATTATCAGGAGCTCAGAAGTTCCCTTCACCCAGCCAGCCCCAGCACAGTGGCACAGGCACACCTCTGCCTCCTCACCACAGCAGAAAGGCTACTTAGTACCCAGCCTGAGCAAAGACCGAGCCCCCCCGCCCCGGCAGAACAGAGCCCTGCTGCTGGAGATAAATGCCATCAGAAAGAAAAGCATTTCTGATACGCAACAGGACTGGAGACACAACCAGTCATACTTGACCTCAAGGTCCTGTCTCCTCCAGTAACTATTGCACCTGTGCACTTTAAGGAGCTAAGTCTGTTTTCAACAGGTGGCCATGGTACCTACCTCCCTCAGGCTCAAAGGCTGCACAGTCAGACCATTAAGAGGCAATGAAGTATCCAAATATTATTCAATATGTTGGAGATATGGCTGTTCAATTATATCAATGTATCTTTTTATAGTCGGTTTTCAAGAGTTGCAGCTTCTTGATCCCTCATGCCATCCCTCCCCTCCACATCCCAAGGGATGCTCTGTGCTGCTCCGCAGGAAGGACCGCAGCTCCCACCATCAGAGCAGAAACCATCTCGCAGTTTGACACAGGGCTTCCTCACCCACCTCCTACTCACTGCCTCTCCCATTAGCACCTGTGGGACCTACAGAGGAACAAACCATACTTAGGCAAGAAAACGGTTACAAAATCGCTCTATCAAATCACAAGTGAAGAAACAAGAGGAAAACCCTTTGTAAAGACCACCTTCTGTTTAAGGCCTTTTTCCTAGTAAGCATGGTCAGAGAACCTGCTCTTCCCACCCTAATTCAGGCCAGGACAACTACTGAGACAATTTTGAGAGTAATTTTGCTCTGTTTATTTAACTTGGAGTCCTCCTCATGTTCTGCAGGGCATTTCTTTTCCTGACACTTGAAAGACACACTGGCTTTCATGAAAGATACACACACAAAAGTATCTAAAATAAAAATATATGCAAAATAGGGATATATGTAGAATAGAGTTCTATATAAAATACACACATACACACAAAGTTTCAAAGATCTTCCAAGCTAGAACTGCAACAGCTGCAGAGAGCTCAGTGCTGAATGCTCTGTGGAAGACAGTCTCTAAGAACACGTAATTTCAAATGAAGTTTTGTTTCATAGCACTTTAGATGTTACATTAAAAAAAAAAATAAAAATCAGCCTTCAGAGATGAGAAATAATCAAAGAGGACATGACCGAAAAATCATAAGCAACCCCACCAAAGGCAAGAATTTAGGCACTTTAGTAACCTTCCTTATCTACCTCCAGTACCAGTCTTATTCCTTGTTCTACCATGGAGAAAGAGATTTGTGAGTTCCACAAGCTACAGGTGCTTAAGTCACTAATGATCCTAAAGCATTAATCTTCTAACATTATGTGCTGCCACAGCAGTTCTTGAGAACATTTCACCTTCATACAGTGAGACTTAGGCGAGCCCGCTACTAACATACACAAACTTCACACACCCTGTCCGTGTACGCTTTCTCCTTGCTGCGTAAACACTTCCATTCACTGTGCTTGCAGTGCCACCAGTGGCAAGTACCGAGTGCCCTGAGCACCCAGCTGAGAGGAGACGCAGTTTCACAGCCAGGACAGGACCTGGATGTTCTGCAACCCTCCCTCCACAGAAAACTCAGAATCTTGCTTCTCAGCAACATTATTTTATGCACATCCTTGCTGCAGGAACTATACGCTATTTTTACTTATGCAATGTCACAAATTTATATTCAACAGAAGCTCGATTTTCGGATGTCCCAATGATGGTGCATTTCCATTACTCTGACCTAGCTTCACCTTTCTGCTTCGCTTCCCTTGCAGGTTTCCATTTTAAATAATAAGAACACATTTTAAATAATAAGAACACTATCAATGTCACCTGCATGTAAGAATGTGGAACTGCACAACACTTGAAAGGGATTCCAAAGGAAAGACTTTGTGGAGGTTTCCGCCTGGTAATCAGTTTAAGTGACACACCAGTTCTGGGATCTCCCTATCCAGAGTGAGCATGGATAAACAACCCAGCAGTGGAAGAATCAGTCTCCTAGACATCTCTCTACAGCCTGCAAGATACACCGTGTATTCTAACCCATTATTAGGCTTCCCCTGCAGACACCAGTCCAAAAAACAATAAAGACTCAGCTCTTAGAGACAAAAGAGATCAAGTGCATGGATCTTGGCTGGTCACAGCTGTGCCCTCCGGTGGCTGTGCCCAGCCTGCTGCTCCTGCAGATACTGCAGAGTCACTGGAATTAATGCAGCCCAAAGAAAGAAGAAAGCTTGCTTCTACTTGTATAACTCATGGAGAGATACAAGCAGACATACCAGAGAGGATCCTGGGGAAGGCAGGAGAGATGGAAGACCTAGTTAGGTTACTTATTCATGTGGCACCAAGCACATAACATTTTTTCTTCTCTCTTGAAACATCCTTAGTCTTGAGGCCACACCAGTCATGCACACAGCTGCTCCCCAAGAAGTACTTCACCTCCCAGGCTGTATTCTTTAGCAGCACTGTTTCCTACAGCTCTGCAAGACCATTACAGTCACACTTCTGAAATACACTTAAAAAAATAAGGATGGGCCACTTCACACTGATCTGAAAGGTGACAAGTGACCTCCATTAGTGTGGAAGCACCTCTAGAGAAAATTATATTTTATTATGGTTAATCAAGCAGCAACAAAGCATGTCTGACCACATAATATTTAAATACAGAGAATACATTCCAGTTGTTAATCACAAAGCTGGTTTCTGAATATTTTGATTCAGTTCCTGCATATACCACAGGCTGTTTGACCTTCTGCAAGTCTCTTTGTCTCTTTACCATTAATAAGAGTACAAAGTATGTATTTATCTTCACGCTCACAACTCAAACACAGGCAAACAGGTTTTTATTTGAACTTGCCCAAATCAATTCACCTTTGGAACACAACAATTTAGCTTAGAAGGGAGATTTCTGAAGAAGGTGTTTATATATAAACCAAAAATAGTGATTTCAGATGGAGCATCCAGCTCAGGCTTTAGTTAAGCACAGCTTATATGACATACTAATAGCCTATCTACAGACAAGGCCAAGTTCTGCAGATTCATCACCACCCTATCAGTCATTATTTCACTTTAAATGAACTCCATGCTTGAGACATCAAAAAAAAAATCATTTGTTCAATGCAAAAGTACTTGTTGCAAACAGTTGTTAAACACTATTTTTTCTCCTACTGCAATCACTTTTCCAATTCTTTTGAGGATTACACATATTTTGTATTTCTGCCTAAATATCTAGTATGCTTTTGAAAGCATCCCTCAGGGCTGAGCTAATCAAGAAAACAACATACATACAGAGAACTGTCATTATTACAGGGTCAAACACTAATGCAGTCTTGACTCGAGAGATTGCAAATTATACTTCAATGTGAGAGAAATCTTGTTCCCAAATCACTGAATAGTGCCATGTAGCCTATGAATAAATTACTAGTCCTGAAAAGATTCTAGATAGCAGTTTATTATTGTCTTGTAAGCATGAACTGAAGATAACCAAACAAGCTGTTTGCAGAACAACCTAAAGTAATTCTCACGCTTGCTACAGTATGGAGAGAAAAGCAACTTGAATGCAGACCAAACTGCTTGCTCATGACTTGTGCATCTTCTCTCAAATGCGGCAGCACAGAGGGCATCTTTATGACTTACATTCAAGTAGGGTTTTACATGGGGCCTAGACTAAGCTTGCCAGTCTCAAACACCACATTTCTGTTAAAAAACATAGCCAGTCAAATCTATTCAGAAGACAAAAGAGTACTTTTCCATAACTAAACAAGAGCTCTTTGTTCAGCCACCGAGCCTTACTAAAGCCTGTAATTCTTTGCCATAAGGAAAATGTTTAAACTGGTCAATGGCAAAAGTCAATTTGGTGAGATAATGTAATTAATAAATGCCATCCATATGCCTCTGCTTGACGTTTTATAAAGACAATTGGCCATGAAGAGCAGGGCAAACGGAGAGCTCGGCAAACAAGTGCCTGCTCTGTGGAGAGCTCGGCT
Source organism: Streptopelia decaocto (assembly GCF_964273445.1). Taxonomy (NCBI): domain Eukaryota; kingdom Metazoa; phylum Chordata; class Aves; order Columbiformes; family Columbidae; genus Streptopelia; species Streptopelia decaocto. Next base: position 24,442,767 of record NC_138655.1, read on the forward strand.
GCTACAGGGAGGAACAAGCCCTTCTCCAGGCTCAGGATTCCCTGCCAGAATCCCATGTTCCCCACCAAGGATGGCAGGTAGCTCTCCACCATCCTCTCTGGGGACGTTACATTGCAGCTGTGTGTTTGAAATAGGGCTTTTCATAACTCACACCTCTCCTAGCCAAGAAATTATGCTTTGACTTCTGCTAGTCAAGAAATTAGGCCTTGACCTGGCCATCCTGAGATTACACTTAAGATCAGGACCACAGAGACTGGGATCCATCAAAACTTCAAACAAATCTAAGGCTTATGGCTCATTCTCCAACGTCCACCATCTTTAACCCATTAGCTGCAGCAATTGCCTCAAACCTACCACAGAGGTATCATTTGCCCAAGAACCACAATCCCAGCACCCGACTTCAAACCCCAAGATATTTGTCTCAACTTGTTCCTGAAGAGGAGGCTCTCATCTACTTCCTCGATAAGGATCTAGAAAAAAACCTCAGAGAAAACATCTCTGCACTTTAGGCCTGAATATTAACACAGTTCCAATGCAGACCTCGAGGCTAAGATATTAAAAAGAGAAACTGCTTCAGTGTTTGATCTCAGGTCAAGAATCATGTGTTTTTTAATTTTTAAAAGATAAGCTAACCTGGGAGGGAAACCTATTCCCAGAACGTGGCTCCTGAGAATATCCAGATAAGAGATGGCTTCATTGCAGTACCAGAATCATAACACCTGGGACTGGCAGCAAAACCGAGAGCTCTCCCAGATTTCCAGTGCACGGCAGTGCAGGCAGCTTTTGGATGGAAGCACCGAGATGTTCAACCAGAGCAAGGGAAGCAGCCGTGGCAGATGCTGCTGGCCAATTCCAGGCACTGCCAAGCCACAGAAAGCAATGGACAGATGTGTACTAATTCTACAGTGATAAAAAAAAGCTCACATGAGTTGGGGAAGGGTGGAGATAAACCAAGACTAAAAAAGCTTCCTACCTTTCGTTGGAACTTACTTGGCAATACAGATTTAATATGCTTAGGAGAGACATGTGCAGCATATAAATCTGAAATGCCACCTTCAGCCCTTCTTCTCTCTTCTCTTCTAATTACCATTTCTGAAGTCTAGCTGCATTTTTCAAAAAAATAACATTCTTCCTCTCCAACATGCTATTAATTTTCCAAATTCCAAAAGCAAAGCAACCATTAGAAGCAAATGCAGGAAAATTATAGCATCATGCTTCTAAAATACTAAATATTTCTGAAAAATATACAAATATTACCCTTGGATCATCCTTCAATAACTATATTTATGCCAACAAATCAGTGCTCAGACACTTACAGAAGAACCAGAAAGACCACCCAGTTGATGTCGATGCCCCAGTGCTCTATTTTACTGAACGACTTCCAACACAACCCCACACACTAATTGCTGATGTGAAGCAAAGTCTCCTCCAGACTCCAGAAACCCCACTGAGGAAGAAGAGAGCCATGACTGACCTCCTGGTAAGAGAACAGCACTTTAATGCTGTGGTACACAGGACAACCTGCTAGCCAGCAAAGTTTCACGACGCAACCTTGGGTTTGCAGAGAGGATTAGAGCATCACACAAGCTCTGGAAAGCCATTCGTCCCACTGCTGCAAACCAGGATGAAATGGAAAGGTTTATCAGTCTCTTCCAAATGGGAGCTGACAAGTACAGCTGGATACTTGGCACTGCTCTCTCGTGCTATTAAAATCAGCAAGAGCTGACTCCCACTGTCATCAGGTCCAGACCCAACCTTTTAAAAGGCACATCAGGCCCCTCACTTACAGAGTTTGCCTTTTCTTCCCAGCAGATTCATGTCGTTCTCTTTCCCTCTCCTAAAAGCAAACCAGGAAACCCTGAAGGTACCTAAAAAGCACATTTTTTGCCATTCAGCCAAGCCTTGGTGAATCCCCAATGTCCTTTCAGGCCCTTCAGGGTTACCAGATCCCACTCTAATCTGATGTCTCACCACACACTGCGCTGATGGCGGCAAACCACACTGCAAGCCCTGGCTGCCATCCACCAGCTTTGATGTGGGCAACACTTGCCACCATGCACAGGTTGGCACAAACAGGTCGGTCTCCCCTTCACCCTCTGCATTCCCACCACGTCCCCAAACAGCTGCTCCACCAGGGGAGCTGGCACAACACACCAGAGGACGTCCATGGCGTGACAGCCCACAACAGGGTGCACAAAGTGTGCACCCAGCATGGACAAACCACTCCCAGGTTTGGTGGCAGGTCTCATTTTCAGTACATTTTTAGGACAGCTCTGACATCTACTTGGCCCACCCCAATAAAGAGCCTTGTCAGTTACATGAAACAAACACAAGGAACTCCTTGCTTTAAGAAACAAAATCTCCCCATCTCCCCCTCCCTTGCTCAAAAAACTCCTGGATAATTTACTTCATCAGAAATGAGATTTTTACCTTACAGTTTTGTCTAGATAATAACAATAAATAGCAGAATCCAACAATGGAGAATAAATTTGGAGTTAAAACCACCTGACAGTGCTTCGGAGAGCTACCAAGCATGTTTTTTTAAAGTATCCCTATAAAATTCCTCTTATGATCAGGACATAGAGAACAGATTTGGGATCTCTGTATTCCCAGAGACCAGTCTACAAAATCCTGCCCTAACAGACCATGTATCTGCTGCCAGACAGTGAAAGAGAAAAAAAAAAAAAAAAAGAAAAAAAAGAAAAAAGAAAATGGAGGAGAAAAAAAGAAAGGAAAAAAAACCTTCCCTTTACTTTTTCAGTCTCTCCACAATTTTCTGGCAGCAGGAAGGGAACTGCACCAGGGCCAGGCAGGTTCCCCATGCCTCACTCTGCCCCCTGCCCCCCAAACTGCACTGCCCTGGTACACCCCAACAACCTGCCTCATGTTGCTGCAGTGTGTTCATCCTAGGGCAAAAAACCATAAAACTTAATGCTTTACTAATTACTGTGGCAGTTTAATAGTTAGTACACCATCAGAGAACTTCGTAATAACAGTATTTCTATAAAATTAAAGTATATTGTACCTCATTAGCCAAGGGTGTTTCTGCAGGGCAGTTATACTTAGCGGAAACAGGATTCAGAACTTTTTTTAATTAGTCGTTAAGAAAAGTGTTTTGCAATTGTATCCTTAGAAATCCTTAATGATGAGCCAGATTTCATGAAGGCTGTGTCTGGGCTAATTTATACAATAGCTAAACAACTTCAAAAGTTAACCCAAGCTAGCGACATTATTTAGTTCAGTGGAGCAGCTCATTTTAATTGGATTAAATTGTCATGGTTTTTTAATTTCATACCAAAACCTCAATTTATTATTTCCTAATATCTGCCCAAACACTGCAACCGTGTCATTTGTATGCCCCCTTCCTTCAAGACAATCTCAGATCCACCGATGGAAAAGACTAAAACCCTCTGGCCAGCCATCACCGGCTCCGTGCTGTGAAAGGGTGGGAGTGCTTCGCCCGGAGAGTGGCTTTTCCAGAGGTACAAATCCCGGCAACCGAGTTAATTGCATTAAGCAGAGGTCCCCGGTTAGCAAACACACTTGTGGCTCGGAAAATGTGTAAACAGCGGCATTATCCCGAGCATCTCGCAGCAAGCCCGTAGGGGAAGGGCTGGTGGGGCCAGCGGCTGGCTGGGGCTCCGCGGAGCCGGCACCGAGCAGCGGCAAGCTCCGCGGTCGGGACAGGCAGCTGGTCGGGAGGCGGGCAGCGCTGCGCACCCGATTAGGGAAGGCTGCAGGCAGCGCTACGTACCAGAGGGCTTTGGGGGATCCTGAGCTGCGCAGCCAAGCGTAGTTAGAGCTTGTTTTGCTCTCTTTACCCACCAACCAGGGCGGGTTGATTTCACAGTGAGACCCTCCCGTCTCACCGCCCGCGGAGCCGGAGAAAGGCGGCGTTTTCCTCGGGCTGCCGCTCGAACACGGTGCGGCCCGGCGGCTCACAGCGTCGGGCCGAACCGGGTACAAAGCCCAGCGGGACACAGGAGCCTCGAAGGCTCCTGGACCCAACTTGGCGTCGCCGCCGCCCCTCAGGGGCCTCAGGACCGCCAGGCAGCACCTCCCTCCTCCGGGGCAGCAGGAAAAGAGGCACAGGGGGGGCTCCAAGGCCAGCAGGCTGTCGGGTCGTCGCGACAAACTTCGGATGAGGCTCACCGGAGGACAGCGGAGTGCTCCGCTTGGCTTCGTGGGTTTACTGGTTTTGGGGGGGAGTTTGTTTGGGGGTTTTGTGGGGGGCTGTCTGCTGTTTGCAAAGCGCTCAGCTATCAAGAAATACTCCCGCGAACCAGCTCACCGCTCCGGCGGGCGGCGATGCCGCGGGGCAGGACCGGGGCTGCGCGCTCCGCGCTCGGCAGACGGAGCCGAGGCGGCCGCCCCCGTCCCGCCGCGCTCCGCGGGGCTACCGTACCCCCGCCCCGACCCCTGCCCGCCCCGGCACTCACCGGCTGCCCAGAGGCGCAGGCCACGAAGCTGACGGTGAGCACTAGCCACGCGCCCCGCATTATTCCCGCGGAGCCGGCGAGGCGGCGGCGGCCGCCTAGGGCCGGGCACAAAGGAGAAACCAGGGGGCGGCAGCGCCCGAGGGGGCGCGGGGCAGGGCCGCGGGCGCCCTCCACTCAGCCGCGCTCCTTCCGCTCCTCTCCGCGCTCCGCTCCGCCGCTGCCCGGCGGGTCCGGTGCTGCACGGCGCTGGGGCGCCCGGGCTATAGGTTGCGCGCTACCGGCTCTGCCACCCTCCCTCCGCCCCGAGTGCGCGGCGGCGGCGGCGCGGCTCCCAGTTAAACCCCGCAGAAATTCCTGCAGGATTACAACACAGATTGGCAGCTCCCCCAGCCAGTGGAAGGAGGCGGCGCGCCACAGCCGCCGGCTCTCGCCCCTCGCAAATTCAAGCAACTTTCCCCCTATCCGCCCTCCTCCTCCTCCGCCCCGGTCTCCCCTCTCTCGTCCTCCCCCCCGCCAGTGGAAAACATGAGCAGCGCCACGGGCTGACCGAGGGAGGGCTGGCCCGATATAAAAGCGGAGACGTGGAAGCGCTCCCTCTTTTCGAGGGGAATCTGGCCGCTGCCGCGGGTCTTCAGGGCTCTGCCGCCGGATCTCGCATCGCTGCTCTGCGTCTTCCTCCTGAGTTAGCCTGGGTGGCAGCATCAAGTGTTAGAAAAATCAGGACTGAGGGATGTTAAAAATCAGGCGTAAGGGGGGTGTCCCACAATGCCAGCCCATTTTGGATCCCCACTTGGCTTTCTGCCTCACGGTTTAATTTTTCGGACTTTTCTCCTTCAGCAACAAGACTGGAAACTTATAGGGGTGAGGGGGTGGCAAGTGAGAGAGGGCTGCAACCTGCACCTAGTTACATGGATCCAGGAGCTGTGTCTTCAAAATAAGTACTGCAGGAATTGACAGCTCCAAGGATATGTGCTCCAGAAACCAAAACAAGAAGTCTTGCTATGACTAGTCCATGATATTTCTCAGCTGGGGAAAATGGTGGTATTGCAGAGCTTAGAAGCCTCAGCCTGATCCACTCGCCTATGCCAGCAGGTTTCCACTGCTGAAAGTGTCCATATATTACATCAGTCATTGAACATGGGAAAGGAGCAATAACTAGGAAAGTTAAATGTATCAGTCTCACTTGCAAACAACCACTTGTTATTTAATTCAGAAGGATGCAGGCAGCATTTTATAGCCTGAGTCAAATGGTCACAAGGACTGTAATGGTTCTTTAGTTTTAGCAAAACCTATCCCTCTTAGAGAACCCAGGCCCTGGAGCGGGCAAGAAGAGCCCAGGGAGATTCCCAGAGCAGACGCTTTTCCTGGGCAGATGTTTTTCACACTCATCGTCTTGCTTGCCCTGTGCTCTGGGGAGCTCTCTGGATGACAGCTGGTGTTGAGATCCCAACCACCTTCGGTTCCTGCTCTGGTTGCCTTCGTATCAAAACAGGAATGCCACATAAGAAAATAGTGTTAATTTGGCACAAGCAATCCCTCGCCCCACTCATCACCTTCCCAGCCTCTCCCAGGCAAACACGCACCCCTGGAGATCCCTGTGCAGCGTGGGTCTAGTGGCTGGCCCTGTGCTGGGGAACAGCAGGAGATGCCCCCAGCCATGCCTGGAGCACCTTCACTGCGTGTAACCCAGTCCTGAGAACATGATACCTCTCAACTGTTACCAGGCTTGCTATTTCTAGATCCGCTTTCCGGACACGCCGTGTCATTGATTTTTAGGCTGTACTCCTCACTGAAATCTTACCAGATTTTCAATGGTCTGCTCCTCGTGGGTCTCACACACAGATCATTTAATATATTCCTTATATGAAACAGACAGATTGTTTAATATAATACTTCTCCTTCAAAGTACCCTGCAAATACTTAGGACCTAATATTGTAATACTGTGTATCCTCTTCTTTGGTAGGCAGCAGGGTTGCAGTCCAACTAAGCTCTGTTTGATGTGGGTGAGTGAAGTGCGGTGAAACAAAGGGAGGAAAACTCTGGTTGGGCCAAATCTGTACAACCTCACATAGGCACATGGTCTTACAGGCACCTCTGTCTGCAGGGATGGGAGAGATAAAGAGGTTGCAACTTGCCTCAAGTCAAAGCGGAAAGCAGAAATAGCATTCCTTACACTGGCAGGATCCTTAACAGCAGGAAAACAGAACACCACATTAGAAACAAATAACATGAAAGAGCAAATGTGAAGACAGAGAAGCCAACTACAGGAAGCATCCTAAGGGTTGTCAGAAACAAAGAGCCAGGTGATTTACTACAATAGGAATTTTTTTAGTACTCAGACCTTTCAGTCACATCTTTAATAAATAAATCAAGCTCACCTTTTCTTCCATGTTACAATCCATGGTTACCAGGGATTTATGTACTCAGTAGAATCTATCAAAGACCAAATTATTATCTGAAACCAGGGAAGGGAAGGCCTTCCTCAGGCAAAGGCAACAGCAGCTAATGGGCTCCTCATGGACCACATGTGTCCATATGGGCATTGCCCATGACGAAGTTGCGGCTAAGACCGCAAAACTTCCAAATGCCTACACGCATCCTTAAACCTGTGCGGGGACAATCTCTGATGCCAAGCATGAAGCTAAGCATGCGCACTAACACTAGAAGGAGCAGAACTGGAGACCAGAAGCCAGATAGATGATTCAGAAAGATAGAAATGGCCATGAGGAGGAAAGAAGAAAAAAGAAGTAACCCTTGTAGGTCACAGAAATAACATAAGATTGTTTAGAACCCACTTGCTGTCGCTCCACACTCCTGAGCCCTCCAGCTGGGAGCACTGTACTGCAGCAGGAGCACTTCCATGCAAGGTCCCATGGAGAACAGCTGTGCTACCTGACCACAGCCAAGTGCTCCGGCGCCTGTTTCTCTCATCCTGATTTTATAGGGACAGAGGCAAGTGGAAATCCCAACATGAAGCTGAAACCGAGTGGTTTTAACCCAAAGGAATTATGTAATAAGAACTGCAATGAGAGGGTAATCAGAGCCAGGCGATGTGACAGAGCTGCCAAGAGAAAGCTGCAGGCCTGGCGTTTCTGCTGCAGTCTGCCAGGCAGCAATCACCACCCTGCCTTTGTGCTACTGCAAGCCCTCCCAGCCCTCCAATGGGCACCAGCCATCCCATCACAACCCCAACATCGAGTCAAACCAGGCTGGAAAGTGATTAAAATGAAATTAAGGGACAAAATCCACCAAAGGCCGTTTTTTTACAAAATGTGTTTTATGCTGGAAGGATGCGGGAGGACCTCATGTGTAGCATGTGCAATGTGGTTATCAGCTACTGAAAAGCCCCAACTATAACCCAAATGTCCACCAAATTTGAAAATTCAGCCCTGGGTCTGTCCTAGGGGAAAATAAACCTGCTGGATTTGTAACCTGTGTTCCCAGCTCTGGCTCATTTGCACTGACCAGTAAAAGCACAGAAGGTCTTCACACAAATGCAAACATATCTAAAGCCAGGAGTAATACAAAGCACAGGCAGGGTTTTGCAGGGCCCTTTTAGTGGGATGTGCCATGGAGCTACTGGCACTTTAGGGACAAGTCATGGTTAGAAAGAGATAAGAGGTTTGCAAAAAGCAAGTTTGGGAATCTTGGGAAAAAGATTTCCAGCCAATAGCTGCCAAGGCACTGTTAAGGATAAGTGTGCTTAACAAGTTTTGAAGGACTTCCTGAGCATTCATTTCTGCATCCTCCAGGTTGTCCAGGTGACTTGCACGACCAGCAGGACTAAGGTAAGAGATCTACATGGGGAGAAGAGCTCCTAATGATGCTGTTTCACCATTAAGATTTGGCCAATAATTCAAGGTGTGATTGAGAACACTTGGCCCAAAGTACCAGGGAACATAACAAAACACTGAACCTCAACGTGGCAGTTAAGTGGGTGATGAGTTGGTGTTGCATGTAGCTGACATTTGTCGTATGAATGATCGGTGGCTCTATTTGTACCCAGGATGGAATAGCCTTGGCATCACATTCAAAAGTCGTAAGAGGTGGCAAAATTTCCCAAATAACTTATCAAAAGATGAGCAGAACCTCCTTGGAAAGCAAGGAAGCAGGTGGCATTAAATCTGTCTGAGCCCATACCAGCAATGATCTGAAATAAGCTTACTAAAATATGTCAGTAGGACAGTTCAAAGTGAGATTTATTACTACCTCCCCAAACTCCCAAACATTATGCCTCTAATTTAAGAACAACAGAACTACGCATCTCTTCTATAAAAATGTCTTACTAAATATTTGCAAGTGCAGTCATGTTCATTCCTGTATTATAACCTGAATTCAGGGATGTGGTAGGATGGTACTGGTGCTCATGAGACCATTGAACCACAGGAGAGGTGGCGGCAATATTTAGTAGCACATCACTGAATGGTTCTTTTCTGCATTGGTTCTTAGCAGTGTGATTAAATGAACATGCATCCTTCTTCAACAGGCTCTTGTTCCAAGGGTGCTTCTTCTAAGCATCCCCAAAATACCCTGGGACATCTTTGTTTCTCTTTGATTCAAAGGCCTCTTCTGCTATGCAGCTTCTGAATCATAGACATATGCAGGGTATTTATTTTTTATTCCATCTATCTGTTTAATTTGGTTAGATATGAAATACAAAATATGTCTGCTCAGAACCGGGTGCTCCCTGATAGCTAAAACAACAGCATGGTAGGAGCTAAGGGCACCATTAAGCAACTAGTGCTTGTTGTGTCTGCTGGGGCACCACCGGGGTCATATAGTTGGACTGTATGGGGTTTATAAGGTGATTTATACTGCTGGGTTTTATATGAATGTAACAGAAAGTCTGAGCTTGGTTTGCAACTTAGCTGGGTAATAACTGACAACAGATAACTTTCAGCAAACAATATATTTTTGATCATTTTCTGTGGAAAAGAATACTGGGGTGGGGGGGAAGGTGAAGTATGGTGAAGACTACACGTTCCTTCCCTGTGTAAGGAGCCATCTGGAAGAAAACAAAATGGAAGAGAAAGGCTGGCATTACAGGTAGAGCACAACAACAACCTCCTCAGAGATGGTGGGCAGGGTGGAGCAGGCCAGGAGCAGCTGGAGAATGAAGCTGGTTTGTGTTTGTCATTGTGGAACAAAAGGAGTGTTGAGGCAAAAGGACATCTGGGGGCATCACTCCAGCAATAGCTGCAGGGAGGGATCTGGAGTTATCTCCTGCTCCGCTTTCCAGAAAAGTTACATTCAGAAAGTTGTGACCTTTGCCTAGAGGGGTACTTCTCAACCAGTCACTCATCCAGATTCAAAGATGGCCTTAACATCTGGCATTAAAGCCCAGCTTTGGCAGCACCCCTAGAGCAGGTCACATCCCCTGCTATTCAGCAAGATGCTGAAACTTTTCGAGTTTAAAAAATGTGCCTTGAGTGCCTTGATGATTTGGGGGTCTCTTTTTTCAGGGAAGATGCCTACCAAGCGCTAAAAGCAAAACAAATGACACAATACCGACAGTTAGGGCCACCAAAATATTATGGATCTTGGCCAAAGAAGTGTTATCCAGAGCTTTGGCTCTGGATGTTAACTGCTGTAAGAAATTCAACAGCACTTCATGCTGGCCTCCTGAATAGGGTAAAATTTACCATTCTGCCATTCTAGCCAAGGCTGTTACACTTTCTTTTTTCATTATTAGGACAAAATGTACCTTTAAAATACAAAAGGGAATTATTTATCTCTGAAAGTTTCATTTAGAGCCATGATTCAATATTGCCTGAGACATTTGCATACCTGGAAGTGTCTCTTACGTGATGATCCCCGCAAATGAAATGCATTGTTGATTTAGTTTATTATCCCAAAAGATGGTATCATGGTTAAGGTTTGTATGTGGTACATCAGGAGAAAAATACAGAAGGGCTGAATTGGAGTAGATTTTAATTCTGCCAGGTATACTGCTGAAGTTAATGAAAGTCAGACATACATTTGGCTGCTGTTGCTAACTGAATAATGCAAGTAATAACAGAGGCATCTATTCAATTCCTGATGAACATGAGTAATTTCCATTATCTTAAAACGTGTAGGAGTTTTGAATTATAGGTGCAGAGATTGCCCAACACTTTTTCATTATTATATCTTGTTGTCAGTTTCTTATACATTTGCCAAAGTTTAATGCATCAAGCTGAAATTTCCTATGCTGGGTATCAGCCTCTGGCTGACTTGATTTGTTTAGTTTTATTTTTGTTTTGCAAGTTTTATCAAGAATGGTACATCTGTATCCAAGAGCAAGGTTAGGAGAAAGTATGTTATTTTGTCTATGGTAAGACAAATTCCTTCAAACATTTCTCTGAGAAGATGTTTTACCTCCATGTGTGGAAGCAAAGAGAAAAATTTGACAAAGGAAGTCAACCCAACACCAGAAATTTGCTTTTCAACACATTTGGGGAATTATTCCCAAATATGGACCGTGTCTAAGCATTACTGTCTTTGCAGCTTGTACATGCTTGGTAGAGACTTGTTAAATTCTGACATCTAAAAATCCCATCTAAGCCAGGCATGTTCCAGCTCAGAGCCACAGAAATCTCTCTGCGGTTGGTCTCCAAATAAAAGGGCTGGCTGCAGATTTCCTCTCGACACTTGCAAGACAAGGTCTGCTGTGTGTGCCTGCGCCGCAAGGGGAAAGAGAAGGGAATTTGATTTACTCATGGAGGAATAAAGAGAGGGGCACTGGCTGTAAAAGTCAGAGAGTGAGGAGGGAGACGGGGAGGTTATGGGCAAGAAGAAGCACGGTGGGAGGAGAAGAGCGAGGGTGGAGCGCGGTGTTGGCATAGACGGGTGAGGGCCAGAGCATCAGACCCATGGTAGGTGATACCTGCAGGGGCAGTGAGGAAGGAAGGCAAAGTGATGCAGTGCCTGGGGTGGCCAGGAGAAGGGGAAGGAAAGGGTCCTGCCAGAGACAAGGTGGTAACTGCCCATCATTGGGCATCTGCCCTCTCCTCCAGACCTCGAAATTACCACCACTGGATGTAAGGCTTCACATTCCTCTGCTGTCAGCAAATAGTGTTGGGAAGATGTCTGTCTGCCCCAACACTCTGCATTGGCTGACTAGCATAAATAATAGGCTGTGTAGTGAGAGATAATGTTGTCAGTAAGATCCATGCAGCATTTTGTTGCAGAAGTTGAAAGCTACGGAGAAAATGACAAAGACGACTGTAATTAAAGATGGTATCATAAGGCATTAGCTGCAAGGACAATGTTAATTCTGATGTTTCTCAACTCTGAGCACTTTGCTTTGTAGCTTAAATGTTTTTATAGCAAAGGTTTTGTAATGTTACTCTTAAAATATAATGCACAACATGTCACATTTGGGTTAACTGATTTCTATTGTCTGGCCCTGGAAATCTCTACCTGTGTGAGTAATGTTTGTGCACATAAAAAAGCCCACTGGAATTAATTGACACCACTTATCACCTCCTGACTTATGGGAATATACAGATACTGTAGAACTTGCCCATATAATATACCATGCATGCTCAAGTTAGTCCAGATTTGTGTATAATTGATGAAAGTGTTTTAAAACAGTATCTGCTACCTCTTGCCTGCTCATACTTTATTGTTCAGATATAAATATATTTTAAATAAACATATATTCCAAGCGAGCATCTGTCTATGTCAAGTGTTATCACAGCTATTTGGGTTTTTCACATTTATGTTTCTGTCTCTCTTTGTGTTGCTTTTACCTTTTCAGGATGGAACTGGATCCAGAGCCAAAAGAATAAATATGTGTCCAGGTCATACACGTTTCAGCATATTTATTCCAATCTCAGGATATACATCCTGTGAGCATCAAAACAAATTAGTCTGCAGTATAAGGAGAGTCTATGGCCTGACTGTTTCTAAGAGAAAATGCAGCTGGACTTCTTTTTGTGATAGAGGAAAAGCTTCACTTTCATGTTCCAAGTTTTTGTGTGTGGTGTGTTTTGTTTTGGTTTTTGTTTGTTTGTTTTTTAACGTAGTTGCAAACTCATGAGGGATGTTGAAAAGACTGATTACCAGGGTGAAATGAAATAATGACCAATGTCCCTCAGTGCTGGTAGAGCAGTCCCCGGGGGAAGTTTGACATCCAGGTGAGAAGAGCCACCACCTATCACCGTGAGACAATGTGGTGTGGGGCTTCCCCTGGCTGGAGCATCCCTCATTTGGCGTTTCAGAAATCAAAGGGTAATACATGCATTATTGATAATGACCAGCTTCCTAATGATAGTAAAATGGGAATTATGCAGGGCTGCAAGCAAAGGACAAATTCTGAATGAGACAAAATGAGTTCAAAGCATGTGATTAAATAGTGGTAGGCTTAAGGTCTTAATTCTCCTCTCACACTATGCAAAGCAGGAGTAACTCATTTGTAGTCAGTGAAGCTACAGAGATGTAAAATGGCATCAGAGGAGAATCAGGCCATTGTTCTCTGCGAAACTCACTGATAAGACATTAATTACTAAAGAGAAAATGCCATCAAAAGGATTTTAAATGCTTTGCAGAACTCAGGAGACAAACTCATTAAATGGTATGTCATACAGGGAATTAGTTCCAAATTTGTGAATGCGGAGAAGGCAAATGCTCCACTACAGATAAATGGGTGATCATTTTGAAAGCCTTCTTCGGAAGGCCTACTTTTTTTGGGAGGGGGAGCCAGCCCCACACATTACATCCAGAGATGTGAAACAATTCCAGATAAAATAAATCACCCTGAACCTTGGTCCATCTCACACACTGAATCCCAGCCAGCTGTGGTTGTTTAAGGTTTGTAAAAGTTCACTGGACTCTGTTTCCTGCCCAGGCTGTCTCCCCTTCCTCCCCTCCACTCCCAGCTCTCGTCTTAGGTCAAGCCAGGCTTGGAAGCAGAAAAACTAAACACCAGTCCGACAGCATCATGTGCGGTCTTTCTAACAGAACACCCAGTTAAAGTGCTAGAAGTCTCACTGGAGGAAATCTTAGATCCAGGGATATGATAAAATCTATGGTTAAACTCTCATTTGACCTCTCCAAGGGCAACATTTTACCCTCATCCTCGGATAGTGCTCAGATACTTTTGCAGATCCCAGTTGCTGAGATAGGGTGACCAAGTATTTGAAGCTTCTGGTGTCTTTTTGAACAAAAGCCCCAAGCAGTTATCCCTCCGTTAAATCCACCATGGAGGAGATGAAGGTTATTAATATACAAGAAAGAACAGCAGAGAAGTTATCAGTGAGAAGTGAAAACATGACCCCATCATAGGGGACAGTGCTGCCTGCCACAGCCACTGCAGATGCTGTGTCCAGCTGGGGGACCCTGGCTGCTGAGGCTCCCAGTCCAGCATCCTGGAGATCCTGAAGGCACATTTTTACACCCAGGATTTGGCAGTAATGAACGTGATGAATAAATACCCCATGTGGGAGTTGTGCTTCTCAGGGCTGAGGTCTGCATTGGGCTGTGTGATGGGACAAGGGAAGCGAGACAAGCAGACCTGCTTGTCGCATGAACAAGGGGCAAGCTGGGGTTGCCAGGACAATATGTTCCTAACATGTGACCTGTGTGCAACACTGTCCTGTGGTCTGCTGGGGTGACCACGTTCCTGTCACAGGATCTCTGTGAAGGAGAGAGTCCTTTTGAATATCCCCTACATCCCGCCTTTTTCTTGTCACTGTTGTTAAAACCCAGCCACTTGTAGCAGGAGAAGGTTCAGACTATCTCATTGGCGTCATTGCCCACTGATCACACTTTGGGACTGGTGGCAGGAGCACAAAAGGATTATTCACAGTCCCTCGAGCTGCCAAAGAGGCTGTCCACTGCAGAGCAGCAGGAGTGGTTCCCTGGCTCATGGGAGAACGCGTCTGCCAAGACAGCAATGGCCTTGACTGCAGGGCTTGTCTTGTCATCTCCATCTGGCCCTGAGTACCCGCAGTTCAGATTCCTGGGCGCCAGGAAGATTGACAGGTACCTAGCCATGGTCAAAGTGGTCATGATAGCACAGTCTCACTCCTCAGAACAGGGGCAACTTATGCATCGGCCAGAGGCTGCCCTGATTGTGCTTCTCAGTGGATGATGGTGCAGCCTCACAGATGTCATTTCCAGCTTGAATGGCATGATGAGGCAGTTGATGTCACCTTGCACATTGGGCTGGATACTCTTCTGCTACCACATAGTTCAGACTTCTCCTGTCCCATGCAGTCTTGCATCTCCACAGTCTGGCTACAGTTGACTGGAGTGTTTTGGCTGTCAATCCTGTGGTATAATTCTCGCCAACAGTGCAGATGATTTGCTCACAGACTTTTTGGATCTTTCCTCCTCCAGTCAAGGAGATCAAGTCTGATCAAGTGAATGTGACCACAGAGGCATGTGGGCAGTCACCAGAGCTGCAGTGTCTTAAACACAAAATAGGGCATGACCTGTAGGGTGTTCAGCTGCACAGTTTGAGGAGGGTAGAGGTTTTTATTTTCCTGTTACAGTGGTAGTGGTGGTTGTGACCACCCCTCTGCGTAGCTCACTGTGGTGGCACGTACCCATGCTGGCTGATTGCAGGTGGTTGAGACCATGGGTGGCAGGGAAGTGTGTACCGTTGGCTAGAGAGATGCCCATTATGAGGTCCTTCAATAGGGGTACCCACTGGCTACCTGGGGCATGTCTGACCTGCCCCATGCTGTGTGCGATCCCCTGGAGACAGCAAGAATATGCGGTCATGGATCAGAGAAGAACCTGGAGAAGGTGTGAGCCAGATAAACCACCCAATAGTTCTGGACAGGACCAGAAGTCAAGACATCAAAGGTCAGGAAAAGGCTTAGAAGCAGCACAATGGGCTTAATTTAACAGGTGTATTAATTGCATGCACTGCCTGGAGCAGACAATCATCATGCTAACCCTCAACTCCAAGGCTAGCCAGGAGAATGTCCTTAACCAGTAGCAGGTCGCAAATGGGGGGAGTCCTAGCAGAAAGAGCATCCTTTTTTTGTGAGCAATATATTTTGTATCCAAATCTATGTGACCTCTTTTAGTAATAAGTTTAGATTAAGTCACTAAGTTGTGTTTGCAAAGACACCTTCTCAAAATGGGCCAAAAAGTGGATTAATAGTACAAAATAAAACAGAATTAAAATAGCCAACATCAAAGTCATGGCTGTGCTACTGTAGTGTCCCATCACTGGGCATCAGCTTGCTGGAACTGTGTCCGTTCCAGTGTTTTGTTAAAACACTGCACTGGGAACAGTAATTAAACAGATTCTGATGATGGTTTTTAACACATGCCAGCTGGCTCGCAGCCAGTGTTGAAGCAGAAACATTGTGCAAACTCATGGTCAATGATGACTTTGATCTTTGAAGGGCTTTGTAGCTGCGGAAGGAAATGGGAGGATAGGAGGGAGGGAGAAGAGTGCCAGCAGTGGGGAGAAAAAAGAGTAATGTGCACTAGAGCAGGAATTATCTCCTGCACCTTGACCAAGGCAGTGGGTGCTTTATTCCTTCCTCACTTCCTTTATGTGTGGCAATAGGCACAGTCATAAACACCATCATAGAGGCCCAGTTTTGTTACGGGTAACCCATATGAGTAACAGAAGTCACTTGAATATACCCATGTGTGTGCCCTTGGGATTGCTCTGTGAGTGACTTGCAGTGCATGCTGGCTCGCAGCAGCTGGCCCTGCCAGCGTATTGATGCACAATGGACACTGCACAGTGTAGTCCTCCAGGACAGAACCTCAGACAAAGGTGAAGAAGAGGTCTTCTGTGGCCAGAAAAAATCAGAAACACATGTGCTATTAAAATTGTCTGCTCAGACATTGCCTGAAATGCTACAACAGCTCTTTAGGCAAAAGGAAAATTGTTGCTTCTGTCCCACAAGTTTCTCTGTGCCTTGGTCAGCAAGGAGCTCATGCTCCCAAGCCCAATGGCTCTGAATATTGGTGTGCTTTCTCACAAGTGAACATTCAGAGATCGCAGCTGCTTTTACTCCAATATTTTTATGAAATTCTTCACAGAAGTAGGATTAGCTTGACAGTACAAGCTGCAATGCATCTGTAAAAGCACAGGAAAGCAGGAAAACCATGCAAATATCTTCACAGTGAAAAAAAAGAAATCTGCATTTCCCTTCCAAATTCTTCACTAATGTTAGATGATGACACATGATTTTTCCTTTTTTCTTCTCTTCTGTAATGAATGACATTTTAAATTCATTAACTTCCAATTCTGGAATGACACATTCGGCAGCCATGGGGTTGTGCTGTGACTCCTAAGAATTTCAAAGAACAAAGTCCTTAATGAGTTCTCCTGTGCTTTTGCATGCACAAAAGTTGTTGTCAGTGAGAATAACCTTTATTTTAGTTCAAGAGCTCCAGGAGACAACTGAGTTAAGTAACTAAACTTGCATCAGCTGAGCTCCCACAGATGCCAATAACCATCTATGTGCACTCCTCACCTGCTCTAATTGCAAGGTGAGGCAACTCAGCATGAACTCTGGTGGGAGAGTTTTAAGCTAAACTGTTTCCTCCACAATGGAATGAGAGTAGTTCAGCTTGGTATCTGAGCCACAAGAAAACAATAAGCTGGAAAAGATAAGCATGTTGTTTACAGGATAGCGACTGGCCTTGCTGCAAGGAGACCTTGAACTGGAATGTAAATACCAACAATCTGTGACTCAGTCTTGCATTTTATACCAGTCAGTGGACATATTTAATTGATTTACAACTGACTAATAGCAAAGAAATTGATGTAAATCAGTTCTAAAGCAATTTAAGTGTGCACAGTGTAGCTCATCCTCTTAATTAAAATCCTATTAATTAGTGCAGTTTTTCTGTTTATTCAAAACATATTGCAAAGTTCTTCAGAGAGTATACCTTGAGCTCTAACAGCAAAAATGGCCATGGCATTGAACCCTCCAGCAATATGCAGAACTACAAATGCCCAGAAAAAAAAGATCCTGGAAATTATGTCCACCATGGATTTATGGTAAGATAATTTCCCATGCGATTCTCTGATCTAGCTCACATAATTTTAGCATCCTTGCTTCTTGAGTTTGTTTGGACACAGAAGAAGTCTTGAAGAGACAGGCTAAAGGAGGGCAGCAGGAACTCAGAGGTTCTCCCTCAGTGTAATGAAGACTCTCCTGCACATATCCACTTAGTCTTGCTGTCTGCTTGCTGGAAAGGGGCCCAAAATCACAGCAGGCCTCACTGAAATGCACAGTCCCTCAGTCATTATTTTAGTGCTGTGACACAATCCTTGTTCAAAAAAACTGTGAATGGAGAATGGCTCCTGCTGCGGCAGGAAGGACCAAATCAGGTTGGGCAGCCACTGCTGGAGGAGCAGCCACAGGGGTCCTGGCTCCCCCTGTTCCCAAAATGGTGGGTTCTGCTGGGCCCTTGGCATAGGACAACACATCTGAATTGTCCCCACCTGTGGGCACCTGGCATCCAGCCAAGGTCAGCCCACCACCCCACAAGGAACCAGGGTGGTAGAGCTGCAGCTGGAATATTTGGCATCTACGTTTTGAATTGGATTTTTAACAGATGGATGGGCACATGCCCACACACAGAGATGATAATGCTAAATAACCACCTTACAGGTCATTGGTTAACCTCACCCTTCACAGATACATATAGAACTTACAGCTTTTACAGTAACAAGAGGAGCTGATAATAAATGCTTCATCCTGTGATAGGCACCTGCTTTAACTGCAGTAGCATGGCTGCTGTCATCGGTACTTGCTGCACATGCTCTTTTGGGAATGACCCTCCACCTAAAATAAAGGGACCACATCCAACACCTAGGCACCAATAGCAGCTTCATTGGCTTGGGACTGAAAGCAGCTCAGTCACAGAGTAGAGAGGTATTTGTGTGCATTCATCCATCCAGAGGCCCTTTACTACAGCAGGGTGTATTTTTGCTAAGTGAAGGCTGGCAGGAGATCTTCGTTGGAATCAAGGACTTGTTTAAGTGCAAAAGAGAAAAAAGGTCAAGATAATTGATCTTCTACAGTCATGTCCAGTCAAAGCCCTCTCACTCCAGCCAGGCCTGGGGGATGGATGGAGAGAGGACCTCATACCTGAGCAGAAGTACAGGCACAGTTGTGCTGTTCACAGGCAGCCGAGAGAAGTGTCAACCAGGGAGATGTGCATGGCTCAGGCAGAGGACCAACAGGCACATGGGGTTTAAAATAGTCTTGTTGCAAGACCTCATCACCAGACTGGGAGCTCCGATCTCCCACCTCTGCTCTGCCAGGTGCACCTCATGTGAGGCTCAGCCTTCAGGTAGCTCAGCTGCGGGTGGAGAAAGCAGGGGTGGGACCACTTCTCTACCACGTGGGAAGAAACTTTGATCAGCTCACTGAAGATTGGGAGGTCATCACATAGCAGGAGCAAGGCAGAGACAGTAAATACACCCATGCTCAGGCTTTGCTGTAGGGCCAATATTCAGGCCACTTGAAAATGTCCTGTATAGCTAAAGACCCACCTCTGCATCCCAGTGGAGAGCTAGAGAAAGCCCGATAAGAGTCGTGTTTCATTATGAGCTTGATGAAACTAGAGTCACCATTTTCCTTGGAAAATTGGACTACTGCTACCCTTAATCTTCTGGAGTTCTGCTCTGTCCATGTGAAAGGTGAAAGGGAGTTCCTAGGAGATACTTAGTCACAGCTTAAACAGCCCTTGCTTTTTCAGTTGAGTTTGATGGCTCACAAAAAGTTACTCCTCCCTTAATGAGCCCCTGGGGATCCAGTTGTGTATTTTTTCAAGATCTGTGATGCACATATGTATCTATCTGGCATCCTCCCAAATATTTTCAAAGATAAAATGTGAGATGAACATCTGGTTCACACTATTACAATCTTTATTAAACACTAATTTCTTCTCCAGAAAAGTACCATCTGCCACAGCTCCAGCCCTTGTTTTTTAACATGGATTTTTCTTCAGAAGTACACAATGAAATAAATCTTCACCAGTTACAGTCACAAGAATTTCCTGAGATGAAAAAGCACAGTGACAGTAGTAGGGTCCAAGAGTTTATTTGTGTAAAAAACCCCATGTTATTATTTACCTGGGTAAGAAACCGTATTGTCAAGGATAGTAACTTCACATTACAAAGAATTCACTTAAGCATTTTGATAAATCCATTGCTGAAGGGTTTGATAGTTTTTCAACAGCTTAGAGCACTGCATCTTCAAGCCTTGATAGTCAAGGTGCGGATTTTGCAAAATCTCCCCTGCTTCTCACAAAATTTTTTGAAAGAGAGACAGCTTGTTATAGATATGTAGAAAGTTAATTTTTACGCCAGTTCAGTCCCTATGTTTATGACTTCTGTTCTTAAGCCCAGTAGTACCCAAAAGCCAGGAGAGAAAACCTTTCGCCTCCTTCAGAGGCAGCAGGATTCCCTGCATTCCCCACGGTTGGGGCACAGTCCTGAGTCGCTCGTGCCTTTTATATTTGGAGATTCACCTCACTCTGCTTGGGAGCTTGAGTGTCTAAAAGGATTATAGTCTCCTGGGCTATTAGGCCCTTATTCTTGCCCGTTACTAAAGCAAATCTAAATAAATGCTATTAAGAGGCTAAATTCAATTTGCTGTCTCTTGGTGTTCCAGTATCACATCAATAAGAAGCTGCATGCACATCGCTCTGTGCCCAAGGTGCGCTGTATAACTGATGCTTTCAAAGGGCTTCATAAAGTGCCAAGTCCTTAATGTTGTGGTGTTGGGCAGCGATGGAGCATGACTCCAACCCCTGCAGTCAGTCCTGCCTGGAGAAGACAAGGCTGAATGAGCACATTTAGCCTGATGTCAAACCCCCTCAGGTACTGGCAGCTGAAGAGCTTTGCACAGAATGAGCTGCTGTTGGGATCAAGGTTGGTTTTAGGCTTCAGGAAAGGAGGGAGACCAAGACAGACTCAGCCCCTCTACCTGTGGCTAGCTGAGGATCTAACTTGACATGCAATGGCCAGGCAAGTCCCTGCTGGGAGTCCTTCTCCACTACAGGCTAGTACAGGTCCTTTCTGTCTAAAGAGACTCCCAAACACAAAACGTATACCTGCTGAATGGCTGGTGTCATCAGAGGACAAATGAACTCCACAAACACCACACGGTGATGCTTTCCTCCATAGCAACGTCCTAGAGTGGCTCCCCACACCCCATGCTCTCTGCAACAGCAACATGCAGCTACACTCGTGTCCATAAATTCTTGCTGTAAAATGTATTTTGCTGCCTCTCTAGCTTCAGTTTTGATGCCCAGACATTGCTCAGTCCATGGTGCAGCAGAATATGAAAAAAGCCATGGAGGTTGAGCCTCCTGCCTTTCTCTGCCAGCCTGTTCTTCTGGAGTGCCCTCTCTGCCTTCGTACCTCTCACAACAGTTTGCTGGGTTTTGTGGCCACAGCAGCAACAAAAAGGAATAAAGAAAAGTAAGCTCACTGTGATACAACTCCTGGGTGAAACTGTTGAAGGATATTCTACATAATGTCGTTCGGAAGTTATGTATTTCTAGCCTGGACCTGCTCTTTCAAGACTATTAGAAAGATGTACTGAGTAGTGACAATATAAAAGATAAGGAGTGTGCCTTTCTAATGGAAATCTGAAATTGATCTCAAATGTGCTGCTGACATGAGTGCTTCAATAAAAACCCTTGGGAGGTAAAAACGGTGCAGCGATTTTCATCAGAGTTGTGACCTAGTGGGTGGAGGTTCACATCTCTATCAGCTTCACAATCGTCTTCCCCAAAGTGAGGTATAAACAGGTAGAAACTGAGATTAGAGAGAGTGGGCCAGCACCACTGGGAGTCAGAAATGCCTGCTCATACCACAGTGGACATGAGGTAAGGTAAGAGTGATGGCACGCTGATTTAGGGGGAAATTGGAAGATTTCCTGCAGAGGTTCATGAAATCTGTACACCTGGGGGGAGAGAAAGGTTCAGCCTCACAAGGAAATGGATGCCAGCCAAGAGGATTCAAAGGAGACCCAGGCAACCCATGGCCACAGTTATCCCAGGGAAGAATGAGCTTTTTTTAGTGATTTATGGATTTCAGTGGTGTTCCAGCTTAGATAGTCCTCATTTGCCCTCTAGTCCCAAAACCAGACCCTAAGTGTCTTCAAAAAGGCAGCTGAAACCACCGCACTTCTCCTGTTGGACACTTTCCCTTGCTGCTGCCCCTTCAGACACTGTGCAGGTACAGAACATTCCCAGAAGCTCTGTTATTTACCCCAGCTGGAAACTGGGCCAAAACCACAGTGAGCACAGTGCAAGGGTATCTTTTCCAACTCTGCTCATTGCATGAAAATCCTCCCATTTCTCCTGTGGCAATATATCCTGACCAAACTGCTGGGGACCTCTGGCAGCTCCAGGGGAAAGGGCTGGCCTGCACCAGTATATCTGCTGCTAAAACTGAAGTATAGGCAAGTGGGAAAATTTGTTTCAAGATCACTGTTCTTGAGGGCAGCACTTTCAGAGCAGCCCAGGGCTGGAGGGCTGCTGCTCTGACCATTGCCCTGCTGGGTCCTTTAGAGGAAGCGAGGTCAGAGGTGGAGGTCGCCTCTGTGTTGCCCTACAGGTCAGAGATCAATCCTGTGGCATTCCTTAAAAAAAGAAGAGTGAATGTGTAAACCCAGTGATGTCACTAAAATTCCTTTTGACCATTAAACAAGCTGAAATAGGCATCCAGAGTCACCGGAGCTGCTGTGCCTGAGAATTACCTATGTGATGTGGTTGTATAGTTGCTACCAGCTGATGAATTTCCACTACAGTTTTCCATACCCCACGTGTGAAAAACGCAATAAAAGTCAAATTCCTCAGGACTTATTTCACAGTAATTTTGATTGTAAATGGCTCCTGCACACAGGCAGGGCAGGTACAGAAGGGGAACTCAAGACACCGGTTGTGCAGTCACATAAACAAGACTTCCAACGAGCAGCGTTTGCACAGAACAGATACCTATTGCCAAGCACATGCACAGGCTGATGAAACCTGAAGTGACAAACTCTGAACGTGTCCACTGAGCTGGCTGTGTGAGCCGCTTCCATGCACTGAGCCAAGAGATTACGAGAACTTGCTGCACTGGATAATTCCAGAGGGGTACGAGGAGTTTCATCCTGTTGCCCGAGGGCGGTTTGATTACCCCGTACAGCGTGTTGCAATCCTCAATCAAAACGTTTCACTACGTTCAGTACACCAGCATGGGAACATCTGGCAATTTACAGCAGAATGTCTTGTAGCATTTAGTGCCCGAGTATCTCTTTCCTACAACCTATTTTCATTTTACTGAATAGAGACCCAATTTCCTGAATTTTTAAACAGTCTTGCTAACATAATCAAATTACCATGATTACTCGGCAACAATTTCAAAAAGTCCTAAAAGCGCTGTTCCAACTTTGCAGTGAATTCCTATTACATGTAGAAGATTTTCTAAACACTTTAAATAAAATGCTTTTAATTCAATCAGAAGAGTAAACAGTATTTGTTTTTAGCTATTCAACGTATTTGAGCCACAAGCATTTTTCCAAGTGAGTGGCTATGGGGGTTTGTAATGCAACGCAAAGCAAACACTGAGAATATAAAATCACACTTGTTCAAACAGGATTAGAGAGTTTATTCTAGCAGAATTTCCAAGGATTTCAAAGAGAAAATAGCTTTCTTTTTTTTTTTAAGTTAGGTAGAAAATATGTGATGCCTGGTCAGTGATTGTACTTGCTAGGATCCCAGCAGTACCGTGCAGCCCACCCTCCTGCTGGGTAGCAGGGCAGGGATGCCATTCATTTTTCACAGTCTCTCATCCCTCTGCAGCTCAGTCCAGTTCTGCCTTTGCTCAGCAATCACTTTCACTGTGTTTTGTTAACACAAACTGGAAGCCACCAAAGACCTAGAGCCTATTTCTGGCATGCATAGAGCAACTGAGGAAAAACATAACTGCTCCTTGCCTCTTCATGTATGCTTTTTGCAGGCCACATACAAGACATGATGATAAGAAAGGGGGAAGTTTCCCTGCCTGGCAGTGCAGGTTAGAGCCGTGTGGAAGGCACAGTGTCTCAGCCCATGCTCGTGCAACAGCTCCTGTTTGCATGGCCACACCACTGAACCTCTCCCTGCATTCCTCCTCCTTCACCATCCCTCCCTGTGCCTCCTGTGAAGGTTTCTGGTACCTTTTGCCAGCCTTTCCCAGCAAAACTTCCTGCCCTGGGCTAGACACATCCAAAAGCACAGGGCAAGTGCTGTCCTTGCTCTGCTTTCAGCTGTGTTGAAGCACATGGTGGCTGGCCATCCTCTCTCCCACAACCCCGCTCCCCGGGGCAGAGGCACACTGGGGAGGTATCAGGGCTTCATAGCAGCTGACCACAAAAACTTTGCCCAATTCAAAATATTAGGCAACCCAGAGAGGTCACTACAGACTCGCCCAGAAGTATTTCCTAGGTACCACACTCTGACTTTTCCACGATAATAAAGCAGTTGTTGCTGGGGCTGTGAATACTTCATACCAGATAGTGGCTAGCAAGTCAGTTTGTGAGCCCCCACCAGTTTCTTCAAATGTGTTTGTTATTCATAAGCACTCACAGAATTGCTTGGACAGATGATTTGCAGATTACGAGTTGTGCATAACTTTTTTTGTTTCAGCTGCTCCCTATTCAGGACTTGTTTTGTGTGATTGGCAATTTAAGTGACATGGTGTCGTTTCTGATCCTGGATTAGATGGCTGAAGTATTTTAAAGAGAAGAGGCGAGAACAGCAGACAGAAAACAATGCTGTTCTGCTGTGAAGACACATTTCTTCTACAGTTCATCAAACTTCCACAGGATTATTTTAGGCATCGACAGTGGTCGAAACACTGTCAAAATGTCAGTAAGATAATTCCACTCTTTGTAGTAAACTGAACCTAGTATATTTAAAAAAATATATTTAAAATGTAGATTTTGTTTACTAGTTAGCCTTGTGCATATACATGTGTACATTTGTGCATGTGGAGGCACAAACATTAAAAGAAAATATTAACCTTGTGCAAATACTGTATGCACAAACAGTTTCTAGCTTTGACTGTGAAAACATATCACTTTGCAGCCCTTTCACAAAGTTTTAAGAAATGTTTAGTGTCACCCATTATGGTACAAAAGTCTCTAAATGCTGCCTTGATTTAGTGTTCTGTTAGCAGCCCAAGAGCCAAGAGCACAACAAGGCAGAGTGCTGAATTTTTGCAATTGACTTCCTTAAAGTTGTTGGTCAAAATCAAGTAACATTTAGATATTGTGGTGTTACCTAATTATTTCTGCTTTAATTCAGGACGTTGTGGTGCCCTAGAGAACCTGGATAATAAGAGTGAAGATTTATGCTGTCATTTAAAGGTTTTACCACCAACAGAATCCCTGATATAATATGAAACCAGCCATCCACATAGATATTTCCAAAAAAGGGTGATATTGATCCCAGGCATTTTGTGGCAGGGCAGCTGTGGCCCCTCGCTGCTCTGTGACTCTTCCCACCAAAGGCTGGGCAGCTCCGGGGCCCAGCAGGATTTCAAGGTTGTGGAAAAACAAAGCTTGGGAGTGAGTCCTCCTTGTACCACAGGAGCACCCAACACGTTTCAGAGCTAACAAAAAGTGGGAGTTTGGTTGTGTTTCCTTTTGGGGCTTCCTTTTCACCTCAATGATCTAACGATCACATGCATTTGACCAAACTAGGAAGGATGTGTTTAAAATAGGGAAAGTGAACGCCTCCACTGGAAAATTTAGATTCTGAAGAGTTATCAAATATTTTTGTCACATGGGTGGGAGGATTTCCCCATACAGCTTGCAAGACGATATTGCAAAAAAGACTACATATAAGGGTAATATTAAGCAATAGCCGTATTTTTAGCAACCTTTTAAGCAATTAATAGCTAGACGTAAAGAGAGATAATCACTTCCATGTGATTCATGCTGTAGGATCTGCTTTGTAAGCCAGAGTTTGGGGTGTTCTCTGCTACCAGTAGCTATTTCTGCAACAGGCTGCAGTGTGACACTGAATCCTTCAGCGCCAGCATGTAGTGCTTTCGCATCAGTGTGTATTGTTGTCATAACTTCCTTAGAAACCCAACCACGATGCCAAAGCTTTCACAATAGGATCTTCAGACACGAGACTGTGTCTCAACCTAGAAAATATCCTTGTCCATAAATGAAATGTTGAGGAACTCCTTAGTGACAGCTATTTTGCATCTGGCTGTGTGGCATTCCCATGGTGCTGGGAGGGCACAAGAAAGGCTATTGCCCTGAGCAACGATGATGGAGTGAGTTAAACAGTGTCAGTTGTCTCTCTGAAAGTTCTCTTGCAGTCTTTCAATCCCTCTTGTTTGGCTATTTTTACTTAACTAAGTGCAACCTAAATTATCAAATTACTGAGCATTTTGGAAACAGATTTCAAAACTTTATAACCAGCTGATATAGTCAGTTATTTAAAAATATTGGAGCAATGAGACCCTCTCTGCATTTGTTGAGAAATGGTGGCCACATGCTTTGGCCATGCAGCGTGATGAATCCTGCACTTGCCCCTTGTCATGACAGAGCAGCTACCATAGGGTAAATAGATGTGCCAACATGTAAGGAGGCTGGGAGAAGAAGGACCTGTTGGGCTCCAGCAGGTGGTTTGGCTGCCCATTCACAAGGTCTAACCTGCTGCTGTGACATGATGAATTACCACCTCAGGTCCTTTTTAATGGGCAAATATTACACCTTTCTCATTCATTTCTCATGAAATCCCTGGTAGGGTAGGAATTGTACCATATCAAGAGCATATAAAATGAATGAAACTCTCGTCTTCCACATCTGGATGTTACAGTGTACATGGCGCTCACTGCTGGCACCTCCAGTCAAGCCCAGCAATTCACTGACACAATAGATCAGTTGTGGGCACTCGCAACTGGTTAGGTACAGCATGAAAGCTTCTAATTCCTCCCTTTTACCATTTTAGCCCATCACTTTGACATCATTGAGGCAGCATTTGACTGGTAAGCTTTGGAAGCTGGTAAATAACATCACATAGAAAAGTGGTATGAGTTAAGCACTGATAATGTGAGTGGGCTGAGATTTCAAATACCTCTGCAGACAGTAGGTAGAGGCAGGAAATGGGAACTGGGATGTTTGCTTTTTTTTGTTTGGTTGGTTTTTGGGCTTTTTTGTGGGTTTTTTTTTGGTGGGTTTTTTTTGTTTGTTTGGTTTTGTTTTGTTTTGTTTAAACTGCTGCAGGTTGTGTAGTTAATTTGCAATTAAAATACCAGAGACCAAGTGGCCCCAGGAATACAGTCATTTTCAACTGCAGCAGTGAAAGACAAGAATGTTGAAATTTCAGTGTTATTCACAGTCTCTTACTTATCAAAAGAACCATGCTATTTAAAGGTAACTAATGGATAAAATATGAATAAAGATTAAACTACAAAGGCTAAAAAGGATTATTTAGAGCACTTCCATTATGCAGAGTCCTGACATTAATATTTAGACACTCATGAACACTTATATAACCACAGCTTATTTTTAATGGTCTTCTGTCTTGCTTTGTTAACAGGCTGACAAAATGTAATTTAGGACTATAAGCTGTGAGCCCCACATGGAGAAGAAAAGCCTATAATTCACATCATGCTCTGGCTTTTAAGATTTAGGAGACGATGGCGATTATATGGCAGAATGCAGCTTGCAGGGCAATATCCATTTACATGCCATTTGAGACCCTCAGGCTATGTGAAACACTGCAGAGTGCATCATAAAAAAAGAAGGAAGAAAAGGAAGCTGGTTTAGTTACAATTGAACTGACATGATGGCAAATTAATTCGTAAGGTAAGGGGATGAAAAGAAGCCCTGGTTCCATCAGCGCAGCCACCTACCCACTGGCTCAGGAATGTCACTGACTTCACTTTGCACCATTGATTCTTCACTCCAGATTTTCTGTCCCTCCCTTGATGCAAAACCACAGAAAGGGGGTAAAACATCAGATCAGCATTTCCCAGTCAAATAGAAAGTCAAGCAGAGCCAAAGTTAAAAAAAAAAAAAAAGGTTTTGTGTGTACTAGGAAATCAAGGTTATTAGTTAACATTTATTTTCTCCTCATCCAGCCTGAAGTTAATAATTATTAAGCCTGTTTTGAGAAAGGCAGGGCTGGGGCTTGACCCGTGTTAAGCACAGATGTCACCAGTAATTAGCCAGGACTGTATCTGATGTGCTCCCTGGGGACTTGATGTGGGTGCCAGGCCACAGAGGTGCAGCTGCAGCACCTTAGCGGCTGATCCATCTCTAATTTCCACTGCTGCAGCTATTTTCCACTTGGAGGCACTTCTTGCCCATTAATGTTATTAGCGGTTCCTTGAGGGAGACCCTCATGTCGTGACCTCTGAAGCATGAAGACAAAGTGATGCCCCTGCTGCCCATGCTCAGGTGCAAGGAGCCAGGCACATGGGGATGAGGACACTGGGGTCTGGTGGCTGCTGCAAAGAGAGGAGCCCCAGCCAGCCTGGGGTGAGGGCCGACACTGTCACTGGTCCTGGGGCATGTCCCCAGAGCATGGCTGGAGGGACATGCCACCTCCCGCTCTGTTAGTCGACTCATGGAACCACTGGCCTCTAAGGAGTTGAGTGAGGGTCTTGTCTCTTTGCTTGCAATGGTTCATTCTGTTCATCTTCTCTGCCTGAGAAGGCTTCAGAGACAGCCATGGCTGCTGGTGTCCTTGTGCTTGGGAACATGATGTGACGTGACATTGCAGAACTGAGCTAACAAAATACGTTCCTGATGACACTGGGGAAACCTCACACGTCCAAGCTGTGACAGAGGACTGTGATGGCAGCAGCTGCTGCCTGCCCTTGGACCAGGAGCCTGTGTCCCACCAGAAATGCAGACAGGAGAAGGAAGAGGCAAGAAACTCCTGAGCCCTGACTGACATCTTGGGCAAATACAGCGAACTATGAGGTTTTTCATGTGTGCTAGGACTTCTGTTGTGTTAACAGCAAAGTTAGTGGCCTTTTGGTTAGGCTGTGAAGGGCAAGGAAGAGGTTGGTGACAGCCCTGCAAGAGCCACACCAGAGCTAGTTGCTATCCTGTGTGGCAGCTTGTGTTAGCCCTTGTTAAGAAGTTACAATTCAGACTCAGCAGAAACAGATCTCTGCTGATTCTGTTGCTAAAAAAGGTTTCTAAGCAGCACCCCTACAACCTGCCTATATTTTCATATATGTAGGTACCTCAATGTATCACTCCATCTCAGGACAAACTACGCAGAAGACAAAGGCAGAGTGACCGTTATCATGGGGCTCCAACAGCACATTGGAAAAGGGACGCGACAAGAGATGCTGGGCACACCATTCATTTTGCATTGGCTCTTGCAAAACTGGTTGTCAGTGCTGTTTGTGATCACAAGGTTACTTATTGAAAGCTTGGTATTGCCGTTAGTGGCTAAAACAAAAATTCCTTTACAATCTCCTGATGTCCCAAGAAGCAACGTGGGTTAGCTGTTGTAGGGAAGTCATCCTTTTAACATGGCAATACTTGTCCTGGCCAGATAAATTCAATTGAGGAATTCTCTAAGTAACACTGTACAAGATGATATATATTCCTGTTACTGAAGTTTCTGTTGCTTGGGTGGTATTAAA
The DNA here is from genome assembly GCF_964273445.1 of Streptopelia decaocto. Taxonomy (NCBI): domain Eukaryota; kingdom Metazoa; phylum Chordata; class Aves; order Columbiformes; family Columbidae; genus Streptopelia; species Streptopelia decaocto. The sequence goes on from NC_138655.1 coordinate 24,471,787, forward strand.
CGTGGAAATTGTTTAGGCTTTGGAAGGAAACGGTTATGAAGAACATAAAAAAAGCTTGCTGTGTCTCTTTTGCTGTGGTTCTCACAGACTCTTGAAATTCGTAGTAAATAATAATATTTATTAATAATATTCAACATTTACAATATGGTAAATAATCACAATGCATTAGGCATGCTCTTCAATAATGTTTTTCTGCTGCCTTGAATTCTTGTAACAGAGTGTGGCCCCAGAGTTTTGAAGTAATGTTGTTTTAAAGAAATTCCTGCTCATGCCCTGCTATGGATGGAGGTTTGCTGTGCAGGCTTGAGCCAAAGCCAGCAGATGCTGAAAAAAAACCCCAAATGCTGGCTAATGAACTTTGGAACTGCCAAGACATGGCTAGGATGAGCACCTTTAGTTGGAGCAAAGACTAATTTTGCCCTGGTAGCACATACTGGACAGTGTCATTCATTTAATTTAACTTTTTGTCTCCATATTCTTGATGCGAGGTAGTCCATTAAATATCAGACGACAAATCAATGGTTTGTAAATGCTGTGTGATGCAGAGAGACTTCTGCTCATTTCCTGTGTGAAACTGTTTATTTATTTCCTATGAAACCTGTAGACTGGAAATTCAGGCTTTTAAATTGAACATAATTCTTCCAACACAGCAGGATAGCCACCATATTCCACACAAAAGCATCTGTAGCAATAAAAACACAACATAAAACTCAGACCCCATGATGAAAAAGTCCTCTTCTTCTAATTTTTTAAACCACCTTCTTCACAATAGCGATACTCTTCACCTCCCTTTTGCTTTAGTGGTACTGCAAGCCCAGATGAGTCTGCCACAGTGGTTTAATTTTCTTCTTAAAATGTGAAAAAAAAATCATTACCAGAGATACATAGTTATCTACCTGCCAAAGAAGGACTTTTTCATGGTACGATGGCTGCTGCTTTCTTCTATGTATCTCAATTTTTAACCTCTCTATTCATGATGAACTGGGCACCAAGAATGGGGTTTATTTTTGAGTGCTGCAGAATTCGAGGTTTCAAGGTTATTCATTTCCTTGACATCTCCTCAGCTCCCAGGCCACAGGGCAGCGTGAGGAGCAAGGAAGCCCCACACAACTCTTGTCCCCGCTGTGGACTGCAAAGTAGCCCAAGCAACCACTCAAAGGTGAAAGCCCATCCCTGCTCACAGGTGGCCCAAATGCCTGAAACCTCCCTCCTTCTGAGGTCCTGAACCCAGCTGGGACATCCTCACTGCACAAGCTTGAAGCTTCACAGAGTGTCAATGGGAAAAGAGTCTTCTTCAGGGAACAAAAAACTTGGTTTTGGGTCCATGAACATCCTCTCATTCTTTAGGCTTCTGGTAGGCAATTTTGCCTTGGATTTCATCAGGGATTTGTCTCGATGTTGTGTGGATCATTTCCTTGTCTTTACCTGCTGGCGTCAGGACTGTGGCTAGACACAAATTGATTCTCTGATGTCCCTGCAAATGAATTAAAAAATCATTTCAAATACAGTTGAGAAAGGTTTTTCAGGCTCCTGTGAACAGCCACCTTTCAATGCTAGATGGTTCTGGCTCCAGATCTTTTCCTTGAAAATAAACACTCACAATCCCATAAAACTGGTTAACTTGATTAAGACTGAAATAATAGTTGCTGTTCATGATAAATGATCAATCTGACGATGGAAATTTTTGAATTACCTCTGTTTTAATTTCCAAACTAGAAAATTAGATTGAAGAAGAGAATAGAATGGCTTGTCTAACACAGAAATTAAAGGAATGGATTTCTCCCTCCTTTGCACAGACATGCATTCCCCCTGCATGAGTGCAGTGTCAATCAGAGGAGAGCCCAACTTACAGATTTGGGTGCAAGCAAATCCAGAACTGCTGCAGTCAGTAGGACACTCACTTCAGAATTTGTAGGCTCTGATTTTTAGATGAGTATTTTCCTTTAAAGTAAATGCAGACCAGCTTTGTTTGTGTGTGTATGTATGTGTATGTGGACCAGATGCACAGATTTGTGAGCCTCAGAGAATTTCAGTGCTTCAAAGGATGTGATGTAAAATTCTGTACACTAAATTTATTTCTTCCCATGCAACTGTGTACAATCAGTTCTAATAGGAATGAGACACTTCCTGCACGTCTGTTTTTTAATGGAATCTGCTAAGTTTTATAAGGGCCATATTTAGCTGTACATCCTCTCAACTCTTAACTCTATTATCCTTTTAAGGAAGTCATTAACTGTTCACTAAACACTCTTCCTATAGTGGTTTTACAATGCATCCACATTGAAATGTGGTTCTCTGTGGGCTGAATAGCTCTTCATAGTAAAAGAACCAGTGCATATGTATGTCCTAGAATAAAGGAGGAGAACCCCTAAAATGTATGGCACAATTAGCAAATCATTTCTTCTCGCTTGCCCTCCAACATCTCCTAACACAAACTTAATTTCTTTAAGCTATTTATTTATTTATTTTTACAACTGATCCAGGGACTATTGCTCATGCTGCCCAGAAATGATATTTTCAGTCACATTTTTGTTTCAGCTTGAAGAAGGGAAATTATTTTCACATTCTGACTGGTTCAGCACTTGCAGTTGAAGCTGTTTTCTTCCTTGCGTCATTCTGGACTAGCTCCTACATTTCATCTCACACTGTTCCGTTATGCTTTCCATGTACAAAGTGGAATCATCAACTTTCAGCCTAAAAGGTCTATTTTAAGATGAAGGGGAAATAAAATGAGGAAGATTGTAAGTGAATTCTCCACGAAGAAGTTCACTGCATTTCCTCTTTATGAAAACAAACTGAAGACCGCCTCTGGCAAATATGGGGTTCATTTTAATGTAAATATAAAGACTTTAATCCCTGAACCTACCACAGTCCTGCTCTGTGAAGTATACAGAGAGTTTACATGGAGTTATAAATCAGAAAAAGAGAGCACCAAAATAAGTGGTCTGTACTTCCTATGGAATAACAGTATTGTACTCAGCTAAACTACAGGTTAGTTTTTTTTGCTGTGCCCTTTATGCATTTGAATAATCAAATGTCAATAAATTAGAAACTGCATTCCTTTTCTCATTTACCTGCATCTGCTTCCTTTGCAGAAGAAAACAAAACAAAACAAAACAAAACCAAAACCAAACAACAAACACCCCAAACAAAACAACAACAAAACACCCATAGAAATTCTTACTTTCCAATGTACATGTTTTCTTCCTGTGGTTGTGGTTCTTTGTCCCCCTAACCCAGACTTGTGGAAGTACATGAGCAGGTGCCCAAACAATTTCAGGCATTCCCACATCAGAAAAACTTCCCTTTCCAACTTTGTGGGACTCTGCAGCCCCTGGAGGTGGGTCAGACGTAACAGGAGCAGCACACAGGCTCGCATGATCTCTGCCAGTCTCATCTGTGAGCTTCTCCTCCCGCAGCAGTGGTAGACTGGAGACAAAAATAAATGGCAGGAAAATGATTATTCTACCTTATATTTTTGAGAATTTTGATATTCGGGTTCTTTTCTCCTTTCTGATTGTGTCATGGGGAAGGCAAGAATGGATGGAGTCACAACCCCCATGCAGTAGCAAAATGCCGAGGTATGGACACACAAATAAGACCCACTAACCTAGCTGTCTGCCAACGTGTATTTCAAGAGAAAGAAACAATGGGATGGCTGGAGAGAATGGCACCTTCTCAATGTGTGTGCTCTGAACAGGCTAGTAATGAGCCTTGGGAAGGTATTCGTATGTGTCTATATACTGTGGAGGAAGAGCACCATGAGCAACCACATCAGCTGAGACCAGCCCAGCAGGACCGTGTTTCCAGCCAGTTCCCTGGCCCAGGCACGTTAATACTTACAGTCAGTGTCAGGGTTTCTCAGCTCACCCTGGGACGCTGGTGGCATCGTAACCTCAGCCTGACTTGTGGTTGCTCTGCCATGCTCTGCCCAGCAGAGGGGAATGGGGGAGTGGGAAGCAGGTGGTAGGTCTTGTCTTCAATCTGGCAAAAGGACACCTCATGCGCTCCCAGGCTCTTTGAAGCCAAGGGGCCACACCACATCCTTCTTCCCAAAACTGCAAATCCCAGGAGACTGATAAATGCAAAAATGCTGAGTAAAACATGGAGAAACTTCTTAGAGAGTTTTCCATTCATCTGCATTATAGGAAGCGTGACCAAGCTCTCAAGGTTGCTAGCCTAACATTTGGCATCCATTTAAAAAATATTTATTTTCAACATCCACATAAACAGGATCTTTCTTTTTTCTGCCCCTCTGAAAGGAAAAACATATTCCCTGATATGTTTCTAGGAAGCTAATAGAGCTTAAGAGTGTGTACAAAACTATATGTGTCGGCTCCCCATAAAGCTTGGTTGTGCTTAGGTGTTTGGAGGACTTGGTTCTTTATGAATGAAAACAAAAGAAATTCACTGAACTCAATATGCCTCAAAACAAAGATTCCTGGAGGAATAATGTAAGAACAATGCAAAGAAAATATTTCTATTTTTACAGAAAGTAATGGAAAAAGTACTTTTCAAAAAATTCCCCAACCTGCTTTTGCATAAATAGTCAGAGCTTAATTTTTCAGAAATTCTCCTGTGTTTTGTTTTGCTAGTTGGGGACTATATCTCTCAACAGAGTAAGGCAAATGTCAGGATGGCAATGTGTGCAGCAGACATGATCTGAGTCACACAGAAGGGCTGTCATCTGCACGTTAGGCTTTTAGGGGGATTCCAGAGGCCTCATTCACAACTTGGACCCCACTGAACAAGGCCCTGTGTAAACTCCCTGAAACATGCACAGCCAATTTACTTTTAGGAGTAGAAGTATACAACAAGTCGTTATTATTATACAATAGGAAACGCATGTGGGTGGTACAGTTTTGATTAAGGACTAGTTTACCTCTATTATGTGCTGGAATAAATGAGTACTCAGAGTGTGGGGCAATGGGGAGAACAGTGTTTTTGGTGGAGAATTTCAGTCTAAAAGTAGAACTCTGGTGTTTGAGGTAAAGGCAGATCCCTGCATCATAGATCTGGTGGAGGAATTACTGTGCACTGACTCCTGGAAGACGCACAGAATCAGATCACCTTGCTGGGCCTCCTTGACCAAAGGCTTCTGACAAAACTCCTCACCAAAGCCTTGAGGAAACTACAAGATTTGTTACAAGAGGAAACAAAACATTACTTTTTGCAATGGAGGAAGGTCACCAAGAGACTTTTTCAATTTATTTCTGGGACCTTCAATTCAATAGATTCATAAATGACCTAGACAAGGAGGTGAACAGCAAGGTGAGAACATTTTCTGGTCATATTCGGTGTATTCAGTATACCAAGGCACTCTGTATTCCCCAGGGCAGAGTTATAAAGTTCAACGCGATGCATAAAACACATGAGATAAACTCCTGAACACATATCTCCTAGTGGCAATGCTTGTAGCTCTAGATTGCCAATGGCATGCTGTATGTATAACTACACTGTAAATAGATTTCTTTCAGTTTATCTTTTAATTAAATTCATGTCTGTAAGCTGCAAAAACCAAACACTTCCTGGGGACTCAGAAGAGCTGTGTCGGATGGAATGACGTTCTTCATCTTTGAAACAGGTCTCACAGCTAGTGAGAAAGTATGATTAAGAAAGACTAAAACATCTGGAAAACAGCTGATGATGACATCCCCCCAAGGGGCATAATCAAAATACCGTGAAAGAATATTTTTGTTGCAGAAGCAAGGCCAATATTGCACACAGAGAAGTTTTTCTTGGGAAAATAAAAAAATGTCCTTGTCCAAAAAGGCTTTTTATTCCTGTCTCCATTAAAATTTAGGAGAAAAAAGTTGGAAACAGTAATTCCTCCTTTTTCGGACAATGAAAACAAATGCTTACTAATATCCCCATATTTAGACAGGCCAGCATACTTGGGGGATATAGTCATTCATTTGATATCAAGGGCTCCTTTGTTTGTAGAAGCAAAAATAGCATTTGAACAACTCTCATGGATACTTCTGTCTTCAAGCATAACGTGGCTGTAATACAAAATTGCAAGTGATTCAAACACCCTTTAAAATCAATGTCAAGATCCACCTCTTTAAAACTTTGCTGGAGAGGTTGACTCCAGAGGGTTTTGCAGGGTGTTTGGGTGAACATCAGCCAAGCCCCATCAGGTTCATTCCCAGAGCTGCTCTCCTGGGCTCTGCAGCAGCTCAGGCCGTGGCCAGCAGCCTTCCAGCAGGACAGCCCTCATTAGCCTTGGTTCTTAATTGGACAGAGAGATAGCTGCACAACACAGCTCCTTTCCGCAAAGGAAGAGTGACCTGCCAGTGTCATCTTTAAAGCCTGAACTCATTTCCTCCCTGGCAGAGCCGGAGATTTGCTCTCATTCAGCGACACAGGGCTTGGCTCTGCCCTCCACGGCCATGTGCTGCAGGGGGTGGTGCAGAGCCAGGCGTATCAGTCTCCAGCACAGCTCAGCCCACAAGGACAATCAGAAGTGGTGGATGCTTGAAGGTGACCTGGGCCAGCTTCTCAGCTGGCCCCATGCCACCCTGACAGAGCTGTGACCTTTCCCACCCACCCTGTCAGAACCGTGCCTTGTCTTCTCCCTGCAGTGTGTAGGCATCCCCTCCAAGTTTTGGCCCCAGATGCTCTGTCAATCCACATTTTGCATAATTTAGCCACCTGCACTGTCATCAAACAGTCATGTATCAGGGGAGAAGCCGTACTCGGAGAGCTCTGTCTACTCAAGTTTTCCTCCAAGACCTGCTCTGCAAAAGTGAAGATTTGAAGGTGATGAGTTATTGTAAATCCCTCACATCAGGAATAGCACTGGACAGCTTGAGAATTAAGAAAATGAAAGCCCTATATTTTAAAAGGGAGCAGAGAGGAAAACTGTCTACTTAACAGACTATTTTCCTAATCACCATAAAGTCCAGTTCTGGAAGGCTTTGCACAATTTACAATACATTTTGTGGGGAAAGGTATTTACAAGCATGGAGGTAACTGGTAAAGTGGATACAATGGTAGATGTAGAAATTTGGCTTTCATAAGGAGCTGATGAGGGAAATTTTATGGGTGTATGGGTGAGAGATCTCCTCTCTGGACTGCAGTGAACCAACTGATGGGAGAACATAAGGGGAAGTATTTGTTGAAATGGAGAAGAGGGGATCTCAATGAGAAATCTCAATGGGAAAGAAAAATAAATGGAAAAGTATGAATGGTGAATTAAGAGATTAGACTTGAGAAGTTGTTTTTTTTTTTTTTTTTTAGTGTCTTCAGGAATGATCTTGACACAAAACACACAAGTGGCTTAAAAAGCCAGCTTGTGACATAGAGCTCCAGAACATTGCCAGCTTGTAATGGGATATTGGATGGGGAGAATGAGGTGACGCCTCTGAAGGCACAGGTAACAGAGGGGACTTAAAAAAGTGGAATGAAAAGTAGGAATTCAGGATTTCAGGGATAACAACTTAGGATTCCTACAATAAACCAGGAATTAAAAAGAATAAAGGAAATATGTAGGTGCTTCATTTATTGTCAGGCTATAAATCACCAGTGCAATGTGACAGACGGTGCAATAAGTAGTGAGACATTTCTAGTAGAAATCGGAATCGTTGATACTATTTTTCAAACTACTGGTAAGATGTAACCCAGAGGTGTGCGTTCAATTCTGGCTACCGGCAGTCAGAAAAGATGAACTGAGACTGGGAAAAATGCAAGGAAGGAGCAGCAAGTCATGTCTAACTTGTCCCAACCAGGAGGACATCTGTTCGTGATCTTGGTGCATGTGCTGGGTACATCCCGACCTGCAGCAAGGCAGGAACTGTCAGCACACACCTGGAGAAGTGAAACCTGGGAGCACGGTCAGGAGAGATGCAGCACAGCTGGGCATGCCCCAGTCATGCCCCTTTTACTCAAAGTTTTCCATGTACTTCCCCTTAACACAAAGTCACTTTCTGTTGCTAAAATTAATACTCCCTGGATACTGATCTCGTGCTAGAAGAGCTGGTAACAACACTGACTCTTCATCACCTGCATACATTTCTCTCCCCAACCAACACCTTGGCAGGAGTCAAACCTGCCCCCAGGGTGCAAACTGGTCCAGCACAGAGTCCATTCCCCAGCACCCTACACATGGCTCCTACTGACCTGCTTTGCCTCCAGCTCCTGAGCACTGTGCTCGCACTGTCCTATCCCACATAGAAGTACCCAAAAGAATTGACTCAACCTGCCCAGCCGTGCTGGGTGTAGGATTGGTGGCCTCTTGGTTTCCAACTCCACACACCATGAGCCAAATTCCCATCTAGCACTACAGTGACATTTATTAAAACCAAATACAATCTCTCAAAGTTTTGTAGCATCCTGTTGCTGTCCAAAGACAAGAAGAGCATCATCACTTAACAATACAAAAATAAATAGAAAAGGAAAATTAAGTGGGGTATGTTATGACTAGCTGCCAACCAGGCAGCTCATGTTATTCCATCAGACCCTCACAGAGTTCATCCCTATAACAATGATTAAATCAGTTGTCAGTAATCTGGCTAGAGATGGACCAGGAGGCTGAGTTAAAACAGAGGAAATAAAATCATAGCAATAAGGGAAAATGAGTCCAAAATAATATGCATAGCAGCAAACAGTAAGAAATCTGTTTTCTCTTTTCGGCACCGTTAACAGTTATTAGATTTCTATGTGACCATTACAGGTGTGTGTGTAGGATACATCAAGTAGCTATAACCCAAGTTCTTGCAGAAGGCTTCAGTTGTGAATGCAGAGTAACCAAAAATGCTGTGCTGTCCTCCTGTGCTGCTGGCCCCATGTGAGCCTATACCCTCCAAAGTGCCAGCTGGTTTGGCATGGGAAGTCTGGGAAGGGATCTGGAAAACATGTTCACAAAGATGCTATTTAAGGGACAGAGATTCTAACCAGCAAATTTGTGGTCAGATTTTATCGTAACATGTGTATTTATTGTTTACCCAGAAAATTGACTAATTAACAGTTCTTCTTATAGCCACAGCAACTGAAAGTAATTGTAGTGCTCAGTGACTCGGAAGCCAAGCTACAGTTTGCATTTCTAGCCAAGGCTGTTCCCTGAGTCCTTTGCCAATGGGTGTTTTAGAGTGAAACAATCTCCCTGTCCTTCCTTTGGAAAGACTGTCTCATAAGCCTTCAAAATCCCGTATCGTCTCCTCTTTCCCTTCTTGTTGCCACATCGTCTCTGCAGATGCTGCCACCAAGACTGGTGGTCCCTTGCTCATGGCAGACAGTGCTGATGAGGGACTGATGGGAGTGAGTGGAACAGTCCCCAGCTGATGGGGAAAAGATTGCCCATGTCCAGACTCCTGAGGCCAGCCCCAGTCTTACCCATAGCATTATAAACACACAAGATGCATCATTCTGGTTCATTAACCATGAAGTAGGAGTGGTTTAGCCACCTAGAAACCTCAGCAGGCTGGTGGGGAAGGTGGCCAGAGCAGCAGGTCCTGCCTTGCTCTATCCTGGCAGCTGCGGACAGCGTGTGCTGGCCCAGGATGGCTGTCATGGCTCGGAGCTGGGGACAAGCAAGCACTCCACCCGCCTAGAAATTGCGAAATATTGACAGATGGGTGGACTTTAATTTGTGGAGGCAAACTCTTATGTCACCATATTGGGGGTGATTGTGGACTGTTCTCGCTTTTCCAGTTAGTCCAAGGTAATTTCATTGGAAAGTGCATGTTTTCCCACGTGCAAGTTTTGAGGATTTTCTTTGAAGCATGGTCTGGGAGTGACATTTAACTGGATTTTAAGGGTTTCTCAAAGGGAGCTCCATGGGCAGAGAGTCCAAAGGCTGTTGAGCAGCGCTCTATGGATGCTGTTCTGTACAGATGTGGCATTAGCAATGCTATCCCACCACATGCAACAGAGCAGGCTGTCTTTCATCTGCCCTTCCAAACCATCACAGCATTTTATTTCAGCTTTTAGCCAAGGAAAAGACTGGGATAGTTTCCCCTGGGAGCAGCTGGTGGGCCTGGAGGCTGGGCTACAGATCTAAACCTAAAGCTTAATTCTGTGTAGAAGTCTAACTAAAAGTGAAGTAGCATTAGAAGAAACTTGTCTTGATACTATCATTGCAGTCTCGTTTTCCTCCCAGGCTAGAGATTTGTGTTTAAATTAACTCTACATTTCTAACTGGACTTTTCATCTAACAGGATTGGCATGGGAAGGAAAAGCTGTCATAAATTGTTTCCCCATCCTTTTTAATTATATTTTTTTTTTTAATCAAACAAACTCTGGAGGAAACTGCTTTACAAAAAAAAAAAAAAATCCAATGAAATTAGGAGACCAATCTTAGTCTCAGTTTCACACTGATTTGTGGAGCAGTCACTCACATAAAAATACAGGTGTAAAACGCTGCAGAAAATTTGGTTCTGGAAAATTTCATCTGACATATTTAATGAAAAGTATGCTTATATTTTGAGTTATATATAATTTTTTATATATGTAAGATTTTCAGGCTACTATTAATGCCCAGAATGTTAAAAAATGGCTCACTGTGTCCATTTTATGCAACAGAAAAACTGACCAGTGATTGCTACCAGTTTCCTCATGCTTAGGTCTGGAATCACCTCCACTCTGCTTGCAGATGCCTTGGGAGACATAACTTGAGAAAAGATGGTGTGAAGCAAAACCCTGCTTGTAAGACATTAGCACATATGGGCTCCAGAAGAGAAACTACAATGACAATTAGATTTGGCCATTGACAATGGAGCAGCTAATCACTGAAGCTAAAATCAGATTACCCAAAATGAAAGTCTGTTGCCTGGCTGCAGTTGAGTTTCAGATGTTCTTACTCTAAGTATACCGAGAGGAATTGCAAGCCCATTATCCAAACAAAGACCAAAAGCCCAAATCAAATGTCACAAAGATTGAACAGTGACTTCCCGCATCCCTCCACCACACGTGCCCATCTCAGTGCTGAGCCCACAGCCGGGCATGGCCCCTCCTCAGACACCTCCAGCCACGTGCTGCCTTCGGCTCTTCACCTGCAGCGTCTAAGTCAATTCACAGTGCCCGACCTTCAGCTCCGGTTTAAAAGATGATGTAGATGTAAACTGAAAAGTCTCAGTATTTTGTCTCGTTGGCCTCTTGTGCTTTTCTACTCCTTGCGTTTACAAATTGGTTGCAGGATTACACTTAAATTCAACAACAAATATTTTCTGCTGGACATGTGAGCATGGTCAGAGGCAGTGCAATATCATGTGGACAAACATTTGGACTCCTTGGTATTTTTGTAAGTTTACTAATATTCAGCTGAAGTTTGGAGAAGTGTTTAACTGAAATGTCAATGAAAGAATATCTACATAATGTAAATCTAATAACTGAGGAAGATATAGTTTATTTAAATTTAGGAAAAAGCCAAAGTAAACACTTTAAAGAAATCACTCATATATTTGAGGCTAGCAGTGGGGTAATAAAAATATAAATTATGCACGTAGGACCTATTGCGGTATAGAAACCTAACCTCAACATATTGATTGAGGCAGTTTTTGTTCCTGAATTAATATACGCTTATGAGTGAGTATTTGTTCTAGGGAAGTTAAACAGAAAGGCCATGAATAAATATAAAGGCTGCGATGAAATAGCCATCTGGACTACATTAGATCAAAATGCGTAATTGAAGCAAAGAGAGTGCATATCCTTTGATCCAGTCACGCACAACTGAAATGAAAGTAAATGGGCAATTCCTCTTATCTAATCATCAGAGAGGAGTTTGCAGCACATGTGAACAAGAAGGACCACTGGAGGGCTGCAGCTGGGGCCACCTCTGCGGCATGAGGACCCCAAGTGTGCCAGTTGCAGGTGTCCTTGTGTCGGGTGCTACATCAGGACCAGGACTTCAGCATGAGCCCTAGCCAGGCTTATGCTTAAACTGCTAAAACCATGCACCCAGCCTCAGCATCCTTGCTGTTTCCACGGGATTAGCAGCAGAGCCATATGGCAAGACAATCTTGATCTTGGCTCTTTGTGCAGCTGGAAGGTAATGAGGTGTCTTCATGTGCCCTGTCCTGCCACAATGGGGACACACACTCAGTGAGCCAGGGTGGGCAGCCAACCAGGGAAACACTAGTCCCTGTAAATCCAGATCAGTTCTGCAAGCAATGGCAGAGAGAAGGGACACGTTTTGTTGTCCTGCTGCCTTGAAGTGTCCTTCATTTGATTAAAGGTGAGGATGAGGGGATGGGATTGCCAGAAAACACTGATGGCAGAGAGAGCCCATGCTTCAACAGTCTGAATTCTATCTCACCCTTTGAAGTCAGGGCTGCCTTGGGGCTGGTGCTGGTCTTTGGGGTGCACAGCCAAGCTTAGCACTAAGGCAAAAGAGCAAGCAGAATTGAGGTCTTCTGAATGGGTTTTGTAACCTACTGTTGAAATCCCAGCCAGCTCCTGAATGAGCTAAAAACTAATCAGTAACTGCCTTCAGCAAGGTGTGCTTTCCTGAGCACTGCCACCTCCTCACCCAAGCAATACACCACCCATCATCGAATCAAAGCCCGGAGGAGGTGGCTCTGCCTCCTGGCTCTGTGGTCTCTTGGTCAAAAATGCACTGTTGTTCAGTCTTGCAAACAGCCATATCCTGGATCAATAGTATTGTGCTGGCAGAGCTCTAGTGAGTAAACCAAGAAACATCAGAATCTTTTCCCTGATGTAGGTGACTTGGCTCACATTCCTGTTACTAGCCTCATAGACCACTGAGCTTTTCTAAGAGCTGTAACAGCTCTTAGAAGAGCTTCCCTGGCTGAATAAAGGTACTCCTGGAGGGAAAGCCTCAGATGAGACTTCTCTTCCAGCTTTCCAGCTGAGCCCCTCATGTCTGTGGTGCTTTTGAAAATGGTGCCATAGCCCTGACATGTATCATAAACCTGCTCTGCTGCAACAGAACCTCAAGGGCTGACCTACTGGTGTCTGATACAATGCTGAGACAAAACCCCCCACATCGCTTGCTCACCCCATCTCAGTCAGATGCAATCAGGGCACAGCGTGGGGCTGGGAGGCAGCGGCACCAGCTCAAGGGCTGAGCAGGAATAAGTTGCCTGTTGCTTTGGTGATGGGCAGCACGTTGCCTGGGCAAGAAGGTAGCAGTGCTCAGGAAAGCAGAGCTTGTTGAAAGCAGTTTCTGATTAGTTTTTTGCTTGCTCAGGGTCCGGCTGTGATCTCAACAGCTGCTTCACTCACAGTGGACCATGCTGTCTCCTAGCAAAGCCCTGTCTGGAGTGGGGGAAGAAGAAGTTCTGTTAAATCCAAGGAAATAATTTTTCGAGATCCTGTTGTCAACTGTCAGCTTCTTGAACAGCTTTTCAACTTCTCCCGTGCTCCTTGGTTCTGTGCCTGTGGCTTAGTCCTGTGTTTAACATGCTGGGTTTGAGAACAGGGAGAATGTAAAAATCAGCTCTTCTGTGCTGAGGGCAACAGCCTGGGCAATAACTTCGATACAGCTCTGTGGCCAACAGCATAGTATTATCTAATAAAGTTTTCTTCATTATTTTCCCAGCTCACACAGCTAAGGAAATTATTTGAAAATGGTTTCTATTTTTATATATGTATGTGTATATATATGTATACGTACACATTTGTATATATTTATATTTACATATGTATATACATTTTCTAACATTGCAACATAAAATATTAATGTGGAGAGTTTTTACGTTACTTCCCAAGCTCAAGCAAAAATTTCTTAGAACAGTTTGTCTGGCTGACATTATGTAGGCCATTTCATGGTTTTTAGAGGATAGAGATGATAATTCCAGAAGAAGAGGGTGCCAGAGCCTGCTGATTTGGGGAGAGTGGGAAGCTTTTAAAAGTTAAATTTTCAAATCCTTTAAAAACTCCTCATGGACTTCTAGATTGAGAGGCAGACTCATTTCAACTAGATCTGCTATGCAGTGGTAAAGCTGGCTGAGTAACTGAGAGAAATGTGTCTGATATGACTACTAAAAATTCTATGATGAGTCCTGTGACATGCTGGTCCTGAGAGATGCTCTTTGGTAACAATTATTAGTCGAGTGAAGTTGGATGCTTCCTTCCAGCTCTATGCCAGGCCCTTACATTCAGAGCAAAGACAAGGAGATACAGGCAGAGCAGCTGAAAATATATGCTATGCCTTTGAATAACAGTTCTGAGTCCTGATAACTCCCTTACCTAAATCCAGTCTCCAGGCTGGAAAAGGACTTGAAACAAATTTTCTGTCATGGTCTGTATCCACCACTGTCCTGCCTATTCTCTCACTGGAGGATGTCTTCCCTCTGTGCTCAACTATTTGGAAGAACTTTTTCTTTTCCCTCCATTTGCATTTCAACACATTAAATTAGTAAAACTTGCACAAGATTTCAGAGGAAAAGAGGATAGCCCGTATCCCAGGCACTCACTCTTTCCCACGCAGCCTGGCCACCCTCCTGCACAGTCCATCTGCCAAGCAAAACTCTACATCACAGAGATGAACAGCAAGGGAAAAGATTTTGCATGAGAAATGGTGAATTTTCGGAGCAAATACCATATTCATATTTGTCAGGAACAAGAAGTACAGCTTATGGCCACGTGCAGCTGAATATAAATTAGTTTGCACAGCTGAGTTAACCTTTATCCCTGCCGGGGAGGAAGAAATTTTGCTTAAACAAGAAACCCCTGGTCAGATTTCTCCAGCGGTAGCTCCACGTGCTCTTGTACTGGCTCTTTCAGTCACAGTGCCACAACCTGCCACCAGCTACCTGCATAACAGAGAGGTTTGTAAAGAAAACACCATGATCCAGGAGCAGGGGAAATACATACAGTTGAGGACTTCCCACCACATCATTCTCCAGACCTGCATCCAAGCCTGTCTACATGTGCAAACCTACCAGCAAAGCCCTCTGTGCTCTTACTCATCCAGACTTCATCATGGTTTCATGAAATATTGTCTGAACATTAGGTCAGGGTGACCCACCTGAAACAGGAAGGGTGAAGTCAGAGGGTGAGGCAGATCTTTACAATGATAAATAAACACAATTGCTACCTTTTGTCCCATTTCCAAGTCAGTCTCTCAAAGTCTGTACTTTCTTGTCTGGAGATGTGGCTTCAAGTTCTTGCTCCATCCTGACTGTTCACGTAGGCATTTCTGCTGGAGACGGGGTCTTCTTTGACCACTCTGGCTCTGTGCTTGGTGAACACAAGACCCTTCCTCTTTCCTGCAGGCTCTGGGAGGTCTGCAGAATAACTCTAGCCTGGTTTGGGGCTCCCCAGTAGGACTTTCCATCACTGATGAGGTGCTGTGTGTGTCAGGCTGGGGAAAGCCTGTGTGCCTGCGACAGCAGCTGCGTGTGCTGCTTGCTGCCACCCTACCCTGGCGGGGAAGCTGAAGGAAGCCCTGAGGTATCTCTGATGAACAGGTCCAAGCTCCACAACTTCCTTCACCATTTGGCAAGGACCAGCTGGGGATACTCAGGGCACACTGTGAGAGCTGATTAGCTGATGTGGACTTGCTAGTGGCCAAACACAGGCTGCCAGAGGAAAGATTAGGGGATAGAAAAGAGGGGGGATGCCATATGCCTAGGATTTGTCCTCTTTCCACCCTGTGCATGTTGCCTGAGTTGAGTTTCAAGGCTCAGTACGTGTGCCTGGCCAGCAGTGGAGGGCAGGGGTGGCAGCTGGGCTGTGACATCCCACCATGCCAGTGCTGTGCCAGCCCCACGGCAGCACGGGACAAGCAGGTCCTGTGTGTTCCCAGCACAGCTGGCTCCCGCGCTCTGGCCAGGCCAGCTCAGAAAGGCAGTGGCTGCTCTGCGAGGAAAAGGCATTTATGTGGCTGTGGGCTGGGGGAGCTGGTGTAGTCATCCCCGTTGAACTGGTGGGTTTGCTGTTGCTGGAGATACTGAGCTGTGGTTTCAGTCAAGTGTCACAGGGGACAGAGGCCAGCCTTGCATTAAGCAACTCCCCTGCAACGAGAAACTGGGGTTTTAAAGAGTTGGGTACCCAGATTGCCTCCAGCACAGTAAATATTTTAGTTCATTTTTTGAATCAAGACTAGTAAATTGTGGGTGCAAACAGGTAAACTGAGTAACCTGGCCTTAGATTCATTTAAATGGAGAGATGAATCCACCTTTGGCAAAATTCCCCCAGCTTTGGTGCCCTTATCCTAGATCAGCAGCTGCCCACATCTTGATTCATCTTTGTGACAGCTGGAAAGGCTGAAGTAGATCATGATGGAGGAGCTTCTCCAGATCTTTTTTCTGTTCAAGGCCACTTGAACATCAACTGGTCACTTAAAGTACAGCGGTTCCGGGAGCTCAGTAAGGGAGCTGACAGGCGAGTGTTTAGTCCTCCATCCCTAAGCAATAGAGAAAATACAGGAAGGCAAAGAAAAGTTTTTCACTAGGAAAAAAGAAAAGTCAACTCACACACATGATTTTTAAATTGAGATGCACTTGTCAGGAACCATGAAACCAACACTTCACCAAGAAAGCAGAAGCCATGAAGGGCTCATTTGCTGACAGGCTCAGTCTCCTGTGGCTGTTGAACTTGAGACCTACAGGGAAGTACAATCATTTATACTGTGCAAAAACCACTGGGCTTTATCACAGCCTGCCACGGGAATACAGCTGACTACAGATCTGGGGGCATAGCTCCAATCAGTGGGCAAGACTAGAAAGTCAGGAAAACTTCCCCTGGGGAACTGAAAGGAAAACAACCCCCCAGCCTTCAAAGGCAGCCTAGCAAGAGAAACTGATCCCACAGGCTGGTTTCTGTAGGCACTGCTTATCATTTCAGCTGCTGGAGGTTTCACACTTTAGAGGCTCACTTCCCCTGCAGTGCTCACACAACTTCGGTATAATAATATTTCCCCCTCCTGCCTGGAGTCAGTCATTATCTTCCAGCGTCCCATACATATGATCCAGATCATAAACACTGTTTGAGGGCTTTTCTGCAGAATTACTCATTCACATGTAGCATCCGAACAATAAATAATTGCAAATCATTCCCAAGGTTTGTTTTACCAGTGCTGTCAGATTTTTTTAAGAGACTTTTTAAAAAACAAGTGAAATGGCTTGTCCTGAAACCATGGGCAGCAATACTTACAGCTTGCGGTGAGGGAACTGCAGCCTGTATCTGCCGTTCTCTCCTCTCCCCTTCCATCTGCTTGGGTCTCTGTCTGTCTGTCCTGCCACAGTTTGCCAACCTTTCAGGCAGCCTGCAGACTGGCAGAGGTGGCATGTGAAACCAGGCAAACATCTTGGTCCCCACATGGATCCTCACGCATGTGCACCAATAAAACAGGACCAAGCACAAATAGTAAGTGAACCCTCGTAATTCAAGGCAGGTTTTTAACTGGTGGTGCAGGTAATAGCCCTGATATGTTCCCTCTGTTCAAAATGCCCATGTGGCCTGGGCAGGCACAGCTCTGCATCTTTCTAAGTCATCCTTCCATTAAAGAATGTTGAAAACTCGCTGCTTTAAATGCTACGTGCAGAGACAGGCAGAACAGACTGCGGCCTCTGCAAAAGAAAACAACAACAAAAAAGAAAAATAGTAATGTTCTGGGTGATTTTACCCAACCTATTAAGAACTATAATTCTGACAAAAGACAAATTGCCAGTATCTGCAAATGGCATAACAAAGAGGACCTCAAATGCCCTATATTAGCATGTATGTTGGCTGAGTAAATTACCTTCTTTTCTGTTTTTCTATCTTTGGTCCCTGTCTATCCACTGCATTACCTTATGCAACAACAAAATGTTTTCCAAATAAAGCTCCAAGCCCAAAGACTCCACACTAGGTAAATTAACTGAAGTAAACAAGCAACCAGCTAACTGGAGCTAATTATATATCTGCCAGCAGCCTTGCTTTTAAGCACCTTACAGGTAAACATTTTAATTACTTAATGTGCTCTATTGTTCTTGAATTAGATATGAGAAAAATAACATCGATCCAATCCTTTTTTTATTTTTACGCAGTGGAGTTGGAAGGCAAGTGGCTTTGTAAGGGGATTACGCTTGTGTTAATCCTCCTTAGCTATGATAAAGTTCTCTGCTTCCTAGTGAGATTGTTTAACCCTCTTCTAACAGCTGCAGTCAGCTCCTAAAGAAAGAAGCTGCAGAAGATGATTTACAGCTTGGCAGAGTTGAGAGAAGGGAGAGAGAAAGAAAGGAAGAGAGAAAGAAGGGAAGAAAGAAAGAAAAGTGTCTCTTTTCCCATGCTTAATATCACTTATCATTCTAGTAGGGAAACAGCCTCAAATTTAGCAGGTCCTGTAAGAAAGCAGGTGAACAACACGTTCGTTCCAGCATGGATCCCTTAATTTCCCTTTTGATGCTGCAACGGGCTCAGAGTATCTGCGGCATCCTAAAAGCACACCATGGGGAAGAGGCGTGACAGTAATTTCCATCCCATCAGATGGGAATTATCCATCGCTTGAGTACAGTATTTCTGCATTTGGAAACGAAAATCACACTGTGAGGACCAACAGGGAAAAGAGACTGATGGCTCAAATCAATGGAGCGACACATGACAAGGGCCTGGACTCATCCCTTGTAATTTAGGTGCTTCCAGAAGGTGCTGCAGTGAGAAGGCTGGTGTAGCTACACACCTGCTGCCCATAGTGGAGGCTCCTTCGGAGGTCACCTGAGACTCCAGAGCGTGATTAAAACACCCACAACCTCCCTTGATCTTTGAAGGTACCTACTGAATAGGCACCTGTGGGGACTCTGCACCTAATTTAGGCTCTTCCATCAATTGTCTCAAGTGGAAACAAATCCAGGTGTCCCGAACTGCTGCTGGAAAGGGGGAGGCTGGCTGCTGCACGAGGGAAAGCAATAGGGCAGCTGAGGGAGAGGAAGAAAATGTAATTGCGAGTGGAGCAGAACAGGGGCTGAACAAGACTGTGACCAGGACATCTCTGTCATCCGCTGAAAGCTGAAGCCTTGTGGGATCACATTAGATGGAGGAACAGAGATGAGCCAAGAACCCAGCTCAGAAACAAAAGCTGTATTTTTTTTTTTTTCACTTTGAAATGGTTGGCATCCTCCTATCAAGTTCCAAACGTAATTAGTCCTTGATGAAAGATCTCTGATGTGTCAAGGCAGAAGAGTATGGCTGATGGAAGGAAACACCAGAGCCTGGACAGGTTCAAGAACAATATTTAAACAGCAGAAATTGAAACTTTTTAGCCTGGTCCAAACTCACTTGGGTCATAATCTCCTTTACTCTTGCTATAACAAAACAAGGAAAACAGTATGATGCCAAGGTGATCACCTCACCCGGCGATTTTGATAAATGCAAAACCATGAGGTCTTTAAGGTCCTGGTATTAGTGGCAAATCATGTACTTCTACAAATTACAGTTTCGTCATGCAGGTGCAAGAAGGCAATGTGTGCCTGGGCATACAAACCCACAGCAAACAGGTTTCTCTGCAACAACATGGAGCTGTTCAACAACAGAAAAAAAGATTTGAATTTATGTGGTGGCCAGACTCCCGCCTTATCCCAGCTCTGGGCTTTGCAGACATCAAGGGCTATGGAGAAGCAACTGATGTCTCAGTGCTTGGTGCTCCAAGTGATTTGTGGCAGTATATTTCTGAGTCAGCAGGTGCTTGGAAATACCGTGGTTATTTGGTGTGGAGTCATGACCCATGCCAGTTTTAATAGTCAGTGGTGCACAAGGAATATTCATAGCCATCTCCAGAACCAAGCTAATGAGAGCTTAAATTGTAAAGATTCGCTGCTGAGAGAGACACAAGAGGACTGTGTTGCCAGCTAATCACAGCAGCTTTTCTCAGAAAGGTCCTCTGGAAACTCAATAGGGGTCAGATTGTCAGATAAGCAAGAATCAAGTGACGGTCACTGTGGAGGACCACAAAAAGGACAATCTTGCAGTAAGCTGAGAGATGAAACTGATTTGAGCTCATAAGAAATGGACGCACCCAAGAGAAACAAATGGTCCAAAACAATCTCACACCCCAAGACAGATGTGGAGCATCTCAACAGAGAGCATGGATCTGCAGGGAGAATGGGTACAGCACCTGCATGTGCCCAAAACAGCAGCAAGGAGCCCGTGAGATCAAAACACTCTTTGCCGTGTTATTTATTTTAGAACAGTTCCAGCTGCTATTTTTTCATGTACATGGGGGAACAGTCTTCCAAAGGTCTAAGATTTCCCTTTGAAGCCCGTCTGATTCAAGCCCAGGATGAGAATCCCACTCCCAAGCTCTGGCTGCTGTCCTTTCTGCAGCCCTGGTTCAACCAGGATCACTGGACTTGGTGGACTGTGAAGAAGGCAAACGGGCCTGTTTCACCCCTTGGGAAGTCAGATGTGTTGGACTACAAGCGCTGAAGAGAAAAGCAGAGAGCCGCTACGTTGCTTCAGAGCCATGGTGCCCCAGCATGCCTTGAAGATCCAAAGATCGTCCACTTTGCTCCACAAGTGTTGACCTACCTTTAGGAAACCCTAATTTTAAATCAACAGCTGAGGTGTTGGTCACAAAAGCTCATTAGAAAAGGTAAGCAAATTGAAGTCAGCCAGCAAAATAAAATGAAGATCAAAATATATGAATGGAGGGGAGGTATCACCTCACTCCTGTTCTCCCTTTCTATAACACAATATGTTTTCAGTTTTAAGGATTAAGAGACACAGATAACATTCTTGGATTTACTACAGAAGCCCTTTTTTATCAAGTCTCATGATAATTTTCTGGTAACAGCATGGGAAACTAAGGTCTGGGATCCTACTATTCTCTTTGTCTTCAGCTTCCTGAGGAAACGTAGACAAGTCACTTACCCTTTGTCCCCATTTCCAATCTTTAACATCAACTTACTGACCATGCCCCCATCAAGTTTTCAATGTCCTATGCATTGTTTTGGAGAAATTCCTTCAACATGGATGCGGTGCAAAAAGAAAATTTCACAGCATGAAAGTTCATTACTGGTAATCGTGTTACCATCCCTGTGAGAAGCACCGGGACTGAATGAACAGCATGTGCTTCTGAAACCTGAAGTCAACAAGTAGAACACTTCACCCTGAGAGATATTTTGGGATGTTTAGAGAACATGTCGCCAGGAAATTGCAATTCAGCTCTTGTCTGGTTTCTCCGCCCCCAATCTCTGTCCTGCTATTCCAAATGCATTTTAAATGTGGGCAAACAGAATGTGCAGATCCTGATTTGGGATCCAAATATGACAAAGTCAGCAAATGGGCAGAAAGAAGACTATTTAAAAAGTTGTAAGCATCATTATGCATCACCTACTGCTCTTGCAACACATACATAAGGGGAAAAAAAGCTAAATGTCTCAGCTAATTTGATAAAAGGTCCTAGTTTTCTTCCAGATTATTTACTTGATTAAAGGAAATATATGTCCTTCAGTGGTATTTTTCACGGTATTCTTTTTCCTCCCCATCGAATACTGAAGTCAGGCTCCAACAAAACCATTACAGTGCTTCTACTAGTGGCCACCCTGTCCAGAACCAGACTGAGAAGAGCAAGGACATCGTGTTTCCTCCTGCAAGGAACGAGGGCTGCAATTTCTTCTCTCAGATGGCCACATACAAGTTAAATGATCTGGAATTGTTTCCTTATCCAGTAGGAACATCTCAGTTTTAACAGATAGAAGTCATAGTAACTGATACAAATTGCATGGTTGTGTGGTTTGTGACTGACAGGATTTTCCAAATCTTCACAAAAAATCTCAGTGACTCTCACAGGAAAAATGGGAATTCTTTGCAGAGAGTTATGAAGTTCTGAATGCTTACTGAAACACACTGGCCATCCCAAACTCTGAGCCACATAACGACATGAAGCGATTATAATCCACACAGAGGGTCTTGTCTTTCCCAAGCAGGACAGCAGGGATGACAGACGGGCTCACCCGAACAAGCAGTTAAACTCACAGCTCCATTGCTACAGCCAGAAACTCAGGCAAGCGGGCAGCAAGGAGACCGCTGCTGCTCCAGCTGTGTTTCTGGGAGCACAAACCAAACCAACTTCTCGAACGGTGGCTGCACTGCCCCACCCCAGTGCCTTGCACAAAGGGCAGTGGGAACAGGAGGGAAGCCAGAAGAACGCTGCCCAGAGCATCATCCCAAAGATCATCTGGAGAAAGTAGCGCTGCCTTCAAATGGGGAAGGTACTTCACAACAAATTGGTAGTCTGTGTGTTTGGTAGAAACCAAAATAGAAGTCTCTTGCTCTCCAAAGACTAGGGCTATCATTTAAGATTTTAATTAAAAGCCTCCACAAAGCTGCTCATTTGATTTTATTTTGCCTTGGTTGCTCTGCAGCAAGTTTGACAACACGGGCACATTGCAGGCTTGTGTGTACAGCACATGTAATTAAAGTCAACAGGAGTTACGAAGTCTTTAAAGCCAAGACAGGGTGGCTAAAGCCAGTAGCCCAAAATTAGAAGCAACATTTGAAAATCCAGGTCACGTTCTCTGGGTGTTTGTGTTACAGCATCACCTAGGGGCTGCAGCTGAGATTGGTGCCTGATTGTCCCAGACCTTACAGCGCTACATACAGATTTGAGTGTTTCCAAATGTCCAGGCGTACAGCACACATTGTCACGGAGACTACACTCAACCAGGCCCTGAACATTTTGATGAGAAAGTTCATCTGGTAGATATATCTATATATATACATACACACGAGTATTTTATGCTTTTTTAAAGCAAGAACCACCAAAATACTTAACTGGAGGGTACAGCGATCGTAGAACATACTTTGGATCACAGCCATAGGAATGCTACT
The DNA here is from genome assembly GCF_964273445.1 of Streptopelia decaocto. NCBI lineage: Eukaryota > Metazoa > Chordata > Aves > Columbiformes > Columbidae > Streptopelia > Streptopelia decaocto. The sequence goes on from NC_138655.1 coordinate 24,494,500, forward strand.
GCCATAAATTCCCCTACTCTAAAAAACATTAAATAAGCCATCCAGTTATTTCATGATCATCTGCAAACTGAGATCCATTAAAACTATGAAAATTAAACCCATGTGTATGTTTAACATAGTCTGGCACTTATATTGTTGCTGATTATAGGAATTCAACATTTACAATTCACATTCTTTCCCAGACTTTTTTTTTTTTTTTAAATTATTTTCTGAATTGAAGTTAAAACTCACTTGGTCTTACCATAACATAACTGAGAGTGTTGAGGGCAGACAGACGGCTCCTTTGCGAGGCACAACTGCAGCTACAGCACCAACAGACAAGCGAGCAGGCTCACAGGTAACAGACCACACATCTCGCTGGGCACAACCTGGTTGTCTTTGTGCACTCAGCCCAGAGTATGAAGAGTTTGTGGCCGCCCAGTCCTACTTCCTTTAAATAACAATGTACGTTCTCAATTCCTGACCAGCCACACAAAAAGCAAAAGCAAAGTGAGTAATGTGGGGGGTGTGTGTGTCCAAAACATGTTTTCAGATGATTGTGAAATTGCACCTTTCGGTAATGTAATTTGTTAAAGTAGGAACAGTCCCTGTCAGCGCTCCAGAGAACAAAACTATGTGGTAGTAATGGGTTGATAATGCAGACTAGACCTAGAGATGTAGACAGAATATTGCAGGAGGCATTGGGAGCATATGAGGCTTAAAATCAGCTCAGAGATCTCCAGTTAAACCCCAGCCTGTGATCGTGCAGTCCTTAGTACTCCAGCATGGCCATGTTTCTCCAGAAACACCGGTGGAAAAACAGCAGCACAGCAGAGCAGTGCCCAGACCTATGGGCATGTTGTCTGTGTGCAGCTGAATTGAGTGCTCAGGTATCTGAAAAAGAGAGCACTGTGCTCCTCCACCTTTTCCATGTGAAACAGCACACTGAAGCAGCAGTTCATCAAACACCGTGTACAAGAGAGAACTGGTTTAGTGCTTCCAGGGTAAACGGCCATTACAGTGATAAAAACTGAATGAGCTGCAGATGACACAGTAGGCATGGACACCAATACCTGTTTCAGTCAGTATCATACCAGCTTTTGGCTCTATAATCTAGTCTGTGTCAAATCACACTATCAAAATGGTGGGCAACCTGTGCTATGGGACAACAGAGCAGAAATGCAGCTGGTCACATCACTCGACCGTACTCTGATCTTGAAGTCAATAAATTAATTTCCCCAAGTTGAGTCTGTTTTGCCTGTGATGGTGATTGCTGAGTGATAAACCCATGAGCCTTTCATTATATTTTCTCTCCCCTGTCCAGCTGAGGAGGGGAGTGATAGAGCAGATTTGGTTGGCACCTGGTGTCCAGCCAGGGCCAACCCACAACACTCAGCTCTCCCATTCAATAGAGAACAAATCCAAAAAGAATTATAGAATAGTTTGGGTTGGAAGAGACCTTCAAAGGTCCTCTAGTCCACCCCCTCTGCAATGAGCAGGGACATCTTCAACTAGACTAGGCTGCTCAGCCTGGCCTTCAATGTTTCCAGGGATGGGGCATCTACCACCCCTCTGGGCAACCAGTTCCAGTGTTTCACCACCCTCATAGTAAAAAATTTCTTCCTCACATCTAACATGAATCTCCCCTCTTTCAGTTTAAAGCCATTACCCCTTGTCCTATCACAACAGGTTCTCCTAAAAAGTCTGTCCCCATCTTTCTTATAGGCCCCTTTTAAGTACTGAAAGGCCACAATAAGGTCTGCCTGGAGCCTTCTCTTCTCCAGGCTGAACAATCCCAACTCTCTCAACCTGTCCTCACAGCAGAGCTGTTCCAGCCCTCTGATCATTTTTGTGGCCTCCTCTGGACCCGCTCCAACAGGTCCATGTCTTTCCCATGCTGAGTGCTCCAGAATAATTAAGATTAAGACAAGACATACCCCATATACTAGAGAAACTTCAGAAGGCATAGCATAACTGTTTATATTATCAGATCTGCTGCTCTGAAATAACAAACTACAGCAAAACCTTAGTGTGCACTGTGGGCTGTTGGGAACCACCACATTTGTCAGCATGCAATTACATAGAATAAAATGTAATATAGCTTCTAAAGGCAGTATGTAACCATTTCCTACACCTTGCAGGTACAGACAAACACACATATGGTGACATGGGTTGATTTACTGAGTTATTGCAAAATACAATAATTTGCAATCAGTACAGAGCAAGTCTATTCAAAAACTATTAAATAGATGGTAACATCTGCGTCCTCTTGTGATAACAAAGTAAAAAATACAGTTTTAACAGCTGGGACATCAAATGATGATCTTCACAGAAGAGTAACAAAAGCACTGGTTGAAATCACACTCCAAATATTTAATTAGACGCAGTGTATGATCTATGAGGCTGCTCTAGTACTGGAATCCAGTACTCAAGGCTAGCTCTGGTTGGCTGTATACCTGCATTTGAAAAACCTGCATTTTTATTTAATCCACTAGTTGAAGTTCTTGCCACTACCCTCTGCTTACACCACGCTGCCCTGAATCAGCCTCCCTTCAATGGCTGACACCACTGACGGGCAGCCTCTGGAGGGCCAACTCCCACCTCTGCACAGCAGCAGGGGAGATCACCAGAGGACAGAGACAGGAAAGAGCATCAGAAGCAGGAAAGTAGGAATGAGAGGCTGTGACAGAACAAATACTTAAAACCAGGACAGTGCCTCTGTTACAAAATACTGTTCAAGCAGCAGAATTTGTACACGGATGCTTGTTGCTCAACAGCTCAGTGATTTGTCATTGTAGGTGTTACACACATACAGAATTCAGCAGGAGTGCACTAAATGATAGAATTGGGATCACTAGTTTTGCAGCAGCGATCAAAAGCACCTTTCCAAGGCCTGCCCGTGCAAAGCTCACATCCAGACGATGGGGCTGAAAATACAGTTGTCAGTCAGCGGAGGACGTGAGAGAACACGTGAATTCCAGCCAGAACTGCTGACAGAGGACACAAAGTGCCATTTTCCAAGCAGCACATTAATAGTTTACTTAAGTTTCCCCTCTCCATAGCCATCCCTCTTCTAAAGTATCAAAAACAAACAAACAAACAAAAACCAAAAACACAACCCAAGCAAACACAAAAAAAATAAAGTAAAAAGACTTCATGGGAAATATTTTTAAAGGCGTTGTTAAACAACATTTCTTCAAGGCCAAGCTGTTGTAATAGCATTCAGAACTCAGCTTCAAACAAGATGACACTTCATATTTGCCTTTTCAGTATTTTTAGGGTGCAATTCCACAGGGTGAGCACCAGGTCTGCATTTATTATACAAAATGTGTGCTTGTCCCCATAGGCAAGTAGATATTGTACTTCAGCATCTGCTTACACATGTAAGCTTTGTATACATAGTGAGTGCCTATACACCTTGCAAGTACAAAACAGGCTCTCACCTTTGAAAACCACAGTACTTAACATATCTAAACCATTAGATTTCCAACCTCTTGCTTTGGTATTGAATCAATAAAAAATTTACAATGCCATTCTTCAGCCTTACACAGACTGAGTTATTAACAAAGAAAATAAAAAAGTAACAAGTCTGAGTATCCAGAGAAATGTACATTCGTCAACATGTAGTACATTATGAATAAAGACACAATACGTGGAATTGCTATAGTATGAGAAAAACAAGTAGTTGTAGGAAAGCCTGAAAGTCTTCCTAACATTTTTTCTCACGTACCATTTGATGTCACTGTAGCAATGATGATATAGCAGCTTCTACTAAGTTACTTCCCAAGTTGTAGACTTTATGTTTGATTGAAAGCAGGCTGAGAAATTAAGGGCCTCTGAGGAGTTCAGCAGCAACACTTAAGTGCATTGAAAACATTGACAATCTGTGGCACATTGGAATTAATGGCTTACACAGGATACTTCTTCTATTTACAGTATCATACACTTGTATAAAGTCTCTGCTGCATTTTTTTTAGTACTTAGTCTGTGGCAAATCACAGTAACATTATCCATAGAAAAAGGAAATCCCATTTTCTTATGAAGACTAAGTAACTAATAGGTGTTAGTTACTCTTGCTTGAGCTACCTACCCCTCTGAGCCCCATAAATCCCAAAATCTAATTGGCACAAGAACATTTTGATAAGTTAATACAGGGACTGATTCCTCTTGATTGTTTACCTCCTGACTTAATAATTACATTCACTGCTGGAGAATTATCCACTTTGCTAGATGTCAGAATTAATACATTAAAAAAAAAAAACAACACCCAACAAACACCACCATACACAAAAAACCCCTGCAAAGAAGAGTGACTTTGCTGTTGAGTATCTGACTGCATGACAGGAAATACCAAAGCAATGGGGTATATCACAGCGATATCATGCTGCCTCTCAGACACCAAAGACTACAGCAAGCCTCACAAATAACTATGTTTATGGCAGTAGTAAGAAAAAAACTGCCTTATCACCAGGCTTAGTAGGGCAGAGCCTTCAAAGCAGTTTCTGATACCAGTCTGAAGACACTGGGATTTCTGGTTCCAGCTGAGGCAAAGGCAAATTACAGGGAAGTAGGAAGGAACATTGTATACAATGTGACAAAGATGAAAAAAAAATACGTATTTCCACTTGAAGATGCAAAACACAGTGCAGTAAAGGAGGAAAAACAACTAAATGACATGACATTTGTCTCTGAGGGCAGAAAGCACGGCCCTCTACTTTGTAACAGGTTTTTATGTCAGTATTTTAAATACGTTAAAGAAACAGAATACATAGCAATCAAGCAGAAGGATGATGCAGAACAAAAGAACCATGTTTGAAGGTCAATTTCAAATACTTTACAAGAAACCTGGACTCATTTCTTCACTGGTAAAACCCCGTCACCAGGTCTAAAGAGCCTTTACATAAAAGCAAGCAGCTGGATACAAATATGGAAATATTAAATATTTACTAACTGTTGTATAGAAAAGTTTCATCGTGAGACTGATAAAGGGCAGTTGCTCTTAGTCAAAGGATTGTGTACTCTTCTAGAGAACAACAGAAACAGTAAAAAAAAATCCAACCAACTATGCCAACTGATTATCAGTTTACTAACTTTTGTGTTTAAGTCCTCAACTGAGATATTAAAAATGCACTTGCAACACCTGAACACAAAACAGGGTGTACTTGCTATGACAAAATTACTTCTCTTTCCAGCATACTCTTCATTAGCTTTTGGTGCCACATGCTGAAGAAATTAGGTTTAAATCAGTGAATGGCAAGTGTCAGCAGGCAATGATTTGCACTACACTGGTGGCTCCATCTTGATCATCGTTTTCTTCAACACCTCCTTTTTTTAAATTTAAAAATCAATCTTCCATGTGGAAATTCTGATTTTCTTTGTCACCTCTGGTCACACTGTAGGCTGTTGTCAGAGACCATTCTTATTTCTTGCCAATACCATTTGTTACTTTTGATTTGGAGTGCCGATTCCTTCTTCGCGATGAATGGCTTTCACTATTGACTGTTTGTTTGGCTGGACTATTGTCAGCACCTGCTGAGAAATAAATATATATTTTTTTACATATACATATTTGACACTGTTAAGCTCTTGTCTAAAAGACAGTAAGGCTTTCTAGAGCTATAATGTGTTTACAGTATGGACTATTTCAAGCAAATACAAACTGGCTGATACTCGTACGCCACCTAGTGGCCTATTCTATTTTTTAAAAAAGCAATTCTTAGGACTACTGTAAAATTCTTTCTCTTCCAAAAAATTCAGAGGTTTGCTAAGACAAAATACAGTGGTGAAACATCCTACATTTTAAATTACATCAATAATTAAACCTCTACATTTTTATTATTGACAGGCGCCACTATCAGAAGTTAAGAACAATGGAAAGTCACAGATCCTTGTGAGAGTGCATTTCTTCTTTTCATGCTTTCATATGACAGACCATGTTTGACTCTGAGAAAGAAAAGGGAGACAATGGGGACTGAAACAAGAATACAAGAGCAAAACACAAAGGAGGATGAAGTTTGTAATTAATGAAGTAAAAGATTAGAGAAATATTTGCTTGGCCAGATTTCACTAGCATATATAAATAGGAAAAACATTTTGAGTGCAAGCATTTTTTCTCCAAAATATCAAAATCCACACATTTACTAAACTGAGAATAAACTAATATCAGCATCCAGGAAAATAATGTATGAAATACAAAGAAGCTCTGCTGTAGGTGTTTCTCGAGCCTATGACAAATAAATATTTTTAGTGATACAAATACCTGGAGCATAAACTCTGACTGAGATTAACTTCCAGGTGTGAGATGTGGATCTTGATATTGGGTCAATAAGCAAGAACCCACTCAAGAGTTAACAGATGAGGTGGGTAACTTGACTGACCTCTAGAGTAGGGAAAAGAGGTCAGAGAATGAGGCTGCCTTTGCTTATGACAGAGAAAGCTGTCTATGACCACAAGCACTGCATTGACTAGGCAAGCATCAGTAAGAACACAAGGTCCAGGGCACATTCTTGAATGTTTCTTAACAAGTAGGAATAAAGGCACGATTCACTTTCATATGCTTCAAATCAAACATGCACTGTTCAGACAGAAAACCTGTCCGCAAGAGTTATGAAATGCATAATGTCCTAAACTCACAATAATGGCCTGGAATAGAGGCAGAAAAATTCAGGTGCTTCATTGAAAAACAAACATATTTCCAAGAGTATAGAAGAAAAAAGGTAGTAAATCCAAATAGCTTTGCAGATGATTTATCTGTATAGCTCCTGCAGGGATGTTTATATAAGTCCAGTTGTCGCCAAGATAAGTTTCTCAAGCACCATTTCCTAGTACTGAGCCTTAATGCTACCACTTCAGGAATATAGGTACAAAAGTGCCAATACCTCTACTGAATTTAGAATGAAGCCAGGAAGCATCTGGACTGTAAGGGCTGTCTTCGCTTTCTGATAAGGTCTGCAAAAACAAGAAAGACACATGTCATTGGGATGCTGATTCTTGTGATCAGCACGTCAGTTCAAAATTAGACTTGTAAATTTAAACTGTGGCAGAAGTCCCCATAAAACTCAGCCACTACTGAGGACTTCTCCCTTCCCAGTTAGAAGGTGCAACGCAGATGATACAGTAAGAACTCACCCCTTGCCATGTGACCTGTTGTGTAACCAAGTATTCTTAATATTCCCCTAGCATTCCACCTGTACAATGGGAACATTAGCTAACCATTCATCCCTGAATGCTTTGCTAAAATTACAGCCTCATTTTGAGTAACTAAGAGGACAGCATTCTTTAGAAACCACAGTGTAATTTGGGATCTGTCCAAGGCCTGCTGAATTCAGAGTTCTTTCTATTGACTTCAGTTAGACTCTGGACCATCCCCCTTCACCCCATTTATACTACTTCTGGTAAAGAATTCTAATATCTAGGAGCATTGCAGTTTTAACACTGGTATTAAACAAAAACAGGCTTCCTAATAAAATACCTTTTCTCGGTGGCCGTAGTATTCTGCGTACCAAACCATACCATATAAACACAGGAAAGTTGTAAAGGCCTAAACAAAGGAAGAAAAAGAAAAAAAAAATCCATAAAACTTTTCCTATATTCCTTGCTGGTTCAAGGTCTCAGAGTACCTGGAGATTTTGCATTCGGAAACTTTCATGCTCTGTTTCTCTCTGCATCTTTTGTCAGGATGAGTAAGACTCATGTTTCAACTCTAAGGTACCCATACACTTTGCCACCATGGGGTGTGCAGAGCAGTTCTCACTGGGAGCATGAGAATACATACAGATCGCTCACATACATGCAGGATACATGTCAGTATGATTCCTGTCATCACCCTGTAGATTCAAAGGCAGCTGGTAGGCATTCGTAGGTATATTACGAGGAATAACCAGTCTGGGAAAAAAACAAATTCTCCTTTTCCCTGCCCCATGCTTCAGGCTGGGTTACGTGTTTGGTTTTGTGGTGCTCTGATCTGGGAAGCAATTCAACAATTTTCCTCTCTGAAGTTTTTGGAATAAAATCGTCATGTGAAATAGGAGAACAATAAATTCTGACTCCCTATCACCTGTTTGAACTGTGTTCCCAGCTAAAAGGGAGAAGTATTTATCTGTCAGCCCATTATAAATGCCTTATTTTTCACTGACCATTAAAAATGTGTTTGGCATCAGAGCTACAAGTCTGGCAAGACATACATGCATTTACTGTTATAAAATGGGCATTTCATGCTGTATTTGCAGTAATCACACTGAAGTACAGAAAGTAGCAGGCTGAGGAAGAATGATTTGCCTGATAAAGCAGGGTTGTGTATGTAGTTATAAGACTTCAGTGTGAAACAACATGCATTATTTACTAATGCTATTCATTAACTTCTGTTCCTGTCAGTGGGCACTATAGTGAGCACCACCAAAGTCAGCCTCAATTGAACTGACATTTTCTCTCATAAAGCTCCCTGTAACTAGTGTTTGTTTCACTGTTAAGCACTGGTGAAGTTGCTATATTCTGCTGTGTCAAGTAATAAGAAAAAAAGTAATTTAGTCCCGTCAAAGCGGGTTCTAAACAATCTAGCATTTGCTTTTCCGAGGTCATGCACAATGCTCTTCCCCAGCATTCCCACACAATGATCCCCTGCCGCCAGTGTTACAGGGAGGAAGCTATTGAGATGCTTTCAATGCTTTTGCCATGCTTCATGTTTCACATAAGAAATCTCACTTACCACACAGAGAAGCCAAAACACAACATACAGTATTTGTGTTTTGGAAAAAAGATCCTGTCCAAACTTTATGCACACAATAGCTTCAAGGAAAGCAATAACCCTGTGGTTAAATGAAAGAGAGGGAGGGAAAATGTGGTTACAAATACTAAGGATTTAACTCACATGTTCCCAACGCAAGCTGTTAGCTCTAAACAAGCACTATTCTCTAGCCAGCACACACCTCCCCAACACCACTGTTAACTGAAATTTATTTTTCTTTCTAAACTTTTCTTCAGCATAAACAGCATACAAGAAGTGACCAGCTGGCAGTTCACAATTCCACAAGCCTTTGCTTGTCCAGGGAACAAGCAGGAGCATGTGCCAATAGCCAAGAATTTCTGTTTATACCTATTACTGTGTTTCAGCCCTCACCAGATATAAATTTCTTTTCCATGCTGAACAACCAACAGACGCCCTGTTGGGTAAACTAAAACTGTGCTTTGGGTGTTTCTCTACTGGATGTAAATTTACTAAAATTCTAGGTAGGCTTGCTTCAAATAGATTTTAATGAGAAAATTAACATGAAACAGCATTTCAAATCCTCTGAGAATCCATGCATTTGCTCTGGTTTATGTGTAAACTTAGGTCCACACCACAGCATCAGATAATTTAAGGAGAAATGAGAGAGGAAAAATTGCAGTATTTACTTTCCCTTCTGGCATTTTAAGAACAAAATCAAGTATCCCCAGCTCCTTCCCTGTAACCAGATGTTTACATCTTTTCAGGCTCAAAGCTAAGAAGGCTTGTGCACCACTTGATGTGGAACAAGGGATTATGAACCCAAAGTTTCCATTACCTTCCATGGAAATATATTTAGTTGGTATAGGTCCTGCACCCAAAATTACATATTTCTAACAAATACAAGCGTAGAAACATGACTAGTGGAGCAAAAATGTAGAAAATTGACTCTTCAAGCTAGAGCAAATAATGAAGAAAACTATTCAATTTCTGCAAGTTTAATATTAAACTTGTTCAGTAGTGACTTTGAGGCTGTACGTATGAGCACATGCATGAAAACTCCTCGTCAAACACAGGTACACTTAACATTGGGTGAAATGTTCCGGTCTCCCAAGTTCGATGCTGCAGGAACACATTCCCTGCCAGCACTGACCACAACCAGGGAGTTGTTAAAACCAGCTCTGCTGCCTGGCAGACAGGACCCTGCTCCCTCCATCAAAGAGGGAGGAAAGATGGATGCATGACTTAACCACTGGCATTGCAGAGATGGTCCTGGTGTCAATAATAAATTACAGCTTTCTCTGTATCATCTAACATGACTTGCAGGGTGATGAGTGGGCCCAAAACTTAGAATTGTGGAGTGGACACCTAATTGGACAATAATGCAAATTAACAAGGTACATATTAGTAAAAACTTGAGAGCAGTGTTACTCTGTTGGGTCACTGACTATTTTTAATCTTGGTTTTGTGTTATTTTTCCTGATCCAGCTGCAGATTAAAAAAATAGTTAAACTAGAAGTACAGCAGTAGGAACAGAAAGGCCACCATCAGGAAACAAACATGGGTATGAGGGTATGATATACTCAAAGGTCTAAACAAAACAACAGGCTGTTTTCAGCAAGCACTCAAAAATCATACAGCTGTTTGTGCTGTATTTATACATTCTTACCATTATTCTTGTCAAGAATACTTGGGTTAAGTGCATTGTACAATAGGACAGCTATTACAGCTAAAGAAGTGGTAAATCAAAAGACAGAAGATGCCACCAGTGAAAAGTGTTGGTGTCCTACTGAAGGGTCATGAGAATACTAAACAGAAGACACTGTAAGCTTTTATTCAGTCCAAATGGTCTTGTAACATCCTAACGTATACTCCTTTTTGAAAGGCTTCATCTTAATGAAAATGGTGCAATTTCCAGCAGAGCTGTTGCACTGGCCTTGTTCATGCCTTACATCACTTACTGTCCACCTATTGAGAGCGACTCTAGAGTATGTGAAAAGTCACAGAGAACACAGTTTCATGCTAATGCAAGGCACTAATTTTCATTATTCCCATGGGTTTGCTGTTACATATTTAATTTGTGCCTTTATAAGTGTTTCTTCATCACCACAGATATGAATATTCTATATACTTGCTTTTAATTGCTTCAGAAATTAGATTCTGGATAGTTGTTACTGGTAGAGTGCTGCTTTTCCAACAAACAACAGGAACTCCTGGTGTTGCTCCTTTTTTCTTGCAGACTACAGATGTAAGCAGTATCGAGGAGAATACTTCATGCACATTTCCCATTATTAGATTGGGCTATAGATTAATATTCTATTGCAGTTCTTGTTATAGGATCATAAAGAGATATTTGGGCTTCTATTTATTGACAGATATTACACTAATGTGTTTAGGGAGGGCTTTAAACCAAGGATGATGGTTTCTGTAAACCGTAACAATTTTTTAGAGCCAGAAGGCAAACATTCAGCATCGCATTTCCCTTCAATTTGCAAAAGAATACATTTACATTCTTTCTCTCAGATGAAACAGGTTACTCTGTCATGATAATAAAAAAAAAAATCCAATGCCCTTTTAACGACTGTGTACATTACAGATTCTCTTTAGGAATAATAATGCAGGAGGTTTAGGCCTACGGAAAAATATTATCATCTCCTACCCAGTAGCAGTAAAACTAAATAGAGTTACTACCTTTTGTATGTCCACTGGGTGTTATGGTCATGAGTTGAAGACAGTAACAGATCCATTGAGGAAGGTGTTAAGTCAGTGAAAGAGGTGAATATTTAAGCCTAGCCAAACCCAAGGAGACACGTGTCATGTTCTCCAGGGTACATCTAAAACAAGAGTAGAAATACCTGCAATTACATTGCAGCATGCTCTTCTCTAACCTCAAACGCTGAGATATGGGTATTCTTTATGATGGTGTACTGCACCTGGAAACATGCCTTCCAGCCCAGCACTCCTCTTAAAACTCTGTAACATCCCTAAGCCTAACAGTAAAGGTGAGATAAGTTTACCAGAGCACTGTGTCTAAATTAGATCTGAGTATTTTATGGCTCATTTAAATGCTATTCCAATTCAAAACAGCAATAGATTCTTCTATTCAAGATGAAAAAGGTTCAGACAATTCTGGAAATAAGACAAACACTAATCTTGACAGAGAGGATGAAATGGCAGTTTTAATTTAAAATCATTGCCATCAAACATTAACTTCTTGAATAGTTTCTTAAAATACATAGTTTTTTTCTTTAATATGTGATTTAGGATTTTTTATGTTTTCCTGTTTGTAAGCTTCCAAGTCACAAATCAAGAGACACCACTACACTGCTTATTTATAGAAAACTTTTACAACACCACAACAGGATATGCTTCAAGTTTCCAGAACAGTACATTTGAGTCAAGCCATCTAGAGAAGGAAGTTCTCACCAGAATCAATCATGCAAACTCTTCATTTAAAGGTCTCCTCCAAGAGACTTGTTGAAAGAGATTATAGCCCAGGTAACCATTGCTCATAGCGTTATTCTTTTCCTTCTTTGAGAATAGAACAAAAATAGTTGATAACTGTGGTTTATTTCACTGTCTTTGGTTGTGATTCCGCTAACAGTGTCAATGCCCACCTAGATGGCCAGATAAACATTGCCCCAGCGATGGACAAGCGGTAAAGGCAAATTTTTCATCCCTCTCACCTGACTGAAAATACGGGCTGCAAGGCCAACGCTACTTTGAAGCCGCCTAGCTTTATCCCACAGTTCCTAGTTCTTCCTTCCGTTCTTTTCCTTACTCATTCCATCACTTTCCATATTCTACCTCCAAATCCAGGACTTTCCTTTCCCCTGAACTTGCAAAAAAAAAAAAAAAAAAAAAAAAAAAAAAAAAAATCTCTCCATACTGTTCTTTATACTAAAACAAGGACTGGCTTTATGCAAAGCCTGATTCTGTGCTGGACTCAGGCTTAACACTTGTCCAAGTGCTACAAGACTGCAGCAACACTTACCCGAACACCCAGCACTGAGTTCCCACCCTCTTGCACTGTGTATCTGTGAGGTACGCATAGTATTGCCTGAGAAGGGAAACAAGAAAATTCCTCAGTCACCTTAAAAGTCTGCAGAGTATTTACATTTAGAAAACAAGTTTAGGTTACAAATCTATACCTATACTGAAAATGGCGTGCTGATGGTTAAAATCACATGCAATCATGCTGGATATCTACCAGATGGCTTCAATTCTAGTAGGACAGATTATCACATAGATCAAGTAGCTTGAAGCAACACAGAAAACAATCCTGAGAGCGAGGACTGGGAAAGTACCCAAACTAGTAAAATAACAAAGTGAATTTGTCTCCTGCCTCTCCACTGAATCTCCACTTCTTTCAGGCAAAATGCAACAGCTTTGATAGAATTAGAGAAACCCCCACTTTTTCCACAGTTTGTCTTTAATTTATGAGCAATTGCATTTTCTTGAGAGATGTGTAGGTTGGAATCTTCAAAGAAACTGAATATAGCTATTCCATATTCTGGGCGAGTGCTCTAACTACTGGCATGTTTTCCTCTCAAGAACAGAGATTTTCTCGCTATTTTGGAAACAGTCTGGAGACTCTTCTGTTCTTCATGTTCTTATGCTCCTAAATTTTAAGAGTTTTGAGTGGAATTCTGAAGAATTGGGACCAAAATTCCTTTTCTCAGTCTCTGAATTCCACTGACAGATGGGGAAGACAAGTGTTATTAATCTAACAATACAAGGATTGTTTAAGAATAAAGACTTCTACAGATTAGCAAGGGCCATAAAAATACTTAAAAGCTCATCTATACAGGATCTTAGAAGATGTTTAAGGTGATTTAACTAACAGTGTGGAATCAGCGCACATAACTTCAGACACTAACAGCTGTATTCCAGGAATAAACCAAGGCATGGTTGCCATTTAAGTGTCCGAGGTAACATAACTTTACTCATGAATAGTAAATTCCCTGTCTCTGATTTCAGAACTATGTGCATTCTGTCTACCTCCTGCTAGTTCACAAGAAAATTAAAAAAAATAAAAAAAATAATCAAGGGGACTCTGCTAACAATGTGAAACAGTGTGCATGACTAAAAGCAGGTTAATATTTCTATACAACTGCTAATACTGCATATATGCTGTTCAGTCATTCAGAATATGGCAATGCTCTATCTTTTCCTATAACATGCTAATAGTGCCTGTAGATAAACAGAATAACAGTTTCAGTCAGAAAACCCAACAGTTATATTTTTCCTCGTCTACACTTTTGTGAACATCCAACTCATCAACTTCAATACCTTCACATATAATCCTTTGGGGTAACATACGCAGTGAACCCACAAAACAGGGAGGTGCTTTACAAACAGAAGACAGAACAGACTGGGTTCTGCATCCCTATGGAAACACAGATGTTTATATACATTTTACTTTATTAGTTCACTTGTCAGAGAATACACTCTATTGAAAAGTGATAATTGTTTCGCTTTTCCTGGTAGAGAAAGCATAAACTTCTTCAGATGTGCTCTACTTACTCACGAACTAATATATGCAGTTCTTGGGTGCCTAGAAGTCAAGCTACCTTAAACCAAAGAAAAAACACCATGGCAACAAAATTACCTTACAGTGGGTGCTGTAATGATGCCTATGAAGAGAATTCTCCCCCAGCTTAAAGGGTGGCTTGCTTGGAACACAAAGATATGTTTTAAAAAGAAAGTGTTCAACTCGGTCAGCTAAAAAAAACAAAACAAAACAAAAGTTAGTGTTCAACTTCGTAACTCTTAAGTTACTACAGAAAATGTGCAAATATTAATATGAGAGCTAAAACACAGAAGTAAAACTATTTATGCTCTACTATAGCCCTACTGGTTAGATCAAGGCTTGGAAGAGTCTGAGATTTCTGTTCTAGGACAAGCAACAAATGTACTAGTAAAACAAAGAATTCTCCCCTACAAACCTCTATTAAAGTATTTGCTCTCCTTCCAGAAACCCATTAAGGGATCAGACACTAATTCACATTTCAGAGGTCTTCTGATAGCTTTAATATCCTAAATCAGGTATGAATGACTAAGGTAAATTTATTAAAGGAGTAGAAAATATCATATTAAAAAATATATATACCAATATATGTACACTAATGGTTCTCCTTTTAAAAACTAAATTTAGTGAACTAAAAAAAAAGTTTTAGTGAAGTCTGCTAGCATTTGTATGATGAAATACTGATGCAGTTGGGACATACTATGGAGTCTTGCTGGATCAAGACCAGAACTCAGACTACCAGTGACCCATCCAACAGTCAGTGGGAAAGAAGAAGAAGAAAAAAAAACAACAAAAAACCCCAAAACAACAACAACAAACCCACACACCAAAACCCCACAAAAACAAAATAATAAACAAAAAACCTCCCACCAATGAACCAACAAAAACCCTCATACAACAAAACAAAAAAACAAACAAAAAAACCCAACAAAACAAAACAATTAAAAAGCCACTGTCTAGCCATTTAAAAAAACCCTATCAATTGCAAAGAGCAATCTGCCACATTTGTTTTTTTTTTTCCCCCACAGATTCTGTAATTACACTCCTGAACTATCACATAACTGCCACGAACAAAGCCCTGACCAATCCTGTATTATCAATTCACTTAACTGCGTATTTCAATGATGGACATACATTGCATTAGAATATCTTCCAGCCAAACACAGCCAATAAGTAACTGAGCTGATGGCAGCTTTGATTTCACAGAATTTCTTACCTGCCAAATGATCATGAAAAGGTAGATTCCAGCCACTCTTTGAAATGAAGACTTAGGGTCAAACCAGCGGACATAGGTCCAGCTGGCTGGGGTGAATTGCAACACAGCTCTTTTGATTTTCCCTGTGGTTGTGTGAATGTCCCTAGAAAAAGAGAACGGCTGGAATAAATAAAACGAATATGCAAAAAAAAAAAAAAAAAGCAGCACAATAGTCATGTTACTGATGTTTCAGAACAATCACACTTTTCACTGGACAGCAGACATCTTCACAGACACAACTGTGTAGCAGGCAAGGGTGAATTAAGAAATATAATATAATCTATTAAGCACTTCCATCAGGGTGCATTCTGCTATGCAAGTCCACCCTCTGCTATCCTCAGCCAGTAAATAACTACAAAACGTATCTATCATTCTCTCCATGAAGGAAAGAAACAAGGATTGTGATTCTGCATCTCCCTTGGAAGATGTAAAGGATATTTCTTCCTAGTCTCTGCTGCTATTGCTCTTATCCCAAAGACTCTTTGTTCTAGAGGTCACTGACATCAATCCTTCAAGAATCTGTGAGATTAATTATTCATTAATTGTATAAGGGGCTGGCTTCACAGGTTTGAAAATGCTGCACTTCCAGCACACATAACACCCGCTGTTCTGATATTAGATGCACACAAATCTTCTGGAGAGATGTGACAGCACTGTTAAAAGCTAGAAAGCTTTCAAATTCCCTTTTGAAAGGGGATATGAATGGAGGTTCATCTGACAGACATGTTACTGGTTCTTGCTTTTGATAACATTAATGCAGATGAGCAACAGCATCCAAAGGACAGGGAATGTAAGAAAAACTCAAGTTTGCTTTTCTGAAGGAAGACTAGCATGGCTACAAGTCAGTTTTCACCCTATTATTTCCCCAGCCCTTCTGGACAAAAAAGGAGATTCAGATTTTATTTCTGATACTTGCACTCTTTTAGGCTAGTGTGATCTTATGTCAGGAGGAACCTTCTGATCTTTAAGATCTGTGCTTATTCAACCAAAAAAAAAAAAAAAAAAGAAAAAGAAAACAAAAGGACAGAAGTAAAACCTTCTAATTCTATGCAGCTCCTCTTCATATTAAAGGACAAAAAAAAAAATCTACTTTAAAATAACATGAGGAAAAATTATTCCACAAAGACAGTAAAGACTAGTCCTGACATAGATACTCTGCTGTTTTAAGTGAACTCTCTAAAAGCAGAGGGACCATCAACTCTTTAACGCTCATTAATCTTCCTGAACTGAAATGCAGGAAAATTGAACTGAGACTAAAGGCTGGATGTTTCTCAAAGCAAATAACAAATTTGTGAGTAATAAAACAAAGCAGTACTGAAGTTAATGTAGAGTACAAATTTGGAAGTCAAGATGTGAGCTCCTTTTCCATCTCTCAAGACAACATCCTTTGGCAATTGATTGTATTTGATCCTATTTGATCTATATCATTGGTAACACGCAGATAACCATGCTCACCACCAGCTGGCAGGGAAGGAGGCAAGATGGGGGCAAAAAAATATGGAAGAAACCATACCTGGACAGCCAGGACCTGACACTTGCTAGGCTGCAAGCCGTTGACCCTTTACACAACAAATGCTACTTTATTTTGCAATTACTCCATTTACTTTAGAAGGTCAGCAATGGGGTAAGGCAATTCACAGCACAGGTACAATCAGCCTAATTCCTCTTCAGCAATTACAACAAGCACTGGCAGACTGCCATGCTAATGCCTCAAAGCGAGCCCAAATCTAGTTCAAAAGCATCGTATAATGAGATAACTATTACAATTTGTTTTTTTCACGGCCTTCTTCAAACTCTTGCTCGTACAAAATAAACTGACAAGGCAAATAGCTTTACTACTTTATATTTTCATTTGGCATCAATGCTTGAAACTTAGATTGCAAAGGAAAATTATATATACATATTTACAAATATATGCTGTACAGTCACATTACTATGAAATGGATTTTTATCATTTAACGTAAATTTACAGCATTGTTAGCACATGTAGATTGCATGCTATTTCTATACCACATGAATTTTACATATTCAAAGAAGAATGTATGTTAAATTCATTTCCTTGGGAAACAGAACACCAAACAATGTTTATCAAGCTTTAATTTAGACCTACTTGAAGCTTGCCCAGTGATAGGTCCTCATCTCCAAGAAACGACAAACTACCATGCCCAACCAGATGCCACCCCCGTTACAAAGCAGGATGTCCAAAATGACTTGATCCCACCAGCATTCAGCAAAATTAGGCAGAAGGTGCATGAAGAAGAGCTACAGAATACAGCAAAAAGATTCTGGGTGAGGAACAGAACAGAATTCATACAAATAAACTTTTAAAGTACAGAATTCATATAAATAAACTTTTAAAGTACACATTGAAAAATCAGCTTTTCAGTACTTGTCATACTTTGACGACACAAGCCACAACCACTGAAATTTGATGGGGATCCTTCCATTAACTTCAGGAGGCCTTGGACTGAACCACATGAGACAGAGGTCTCCTTCTCATCATTCCTTGTTGGGACTCTGCTGTGTATAAGGATATCATGCAGCTCTTAGCCTCTCAAAGATGCTACACAGAACATTCATAGAAATGCTTGAAACAAGCAAAACTACAGCATTTCTTGGAAAAAGGAAGATATCTTGTGCTTTAAAAAAAAATAAATTGAAGAGAATCTTTGATTTCTGCTAAGTAGTTTTAAGAGGTCTGTTTTCTAAACCAGCAACAAGATGCAGTAAGTAGAATGGATGCATTTGTCACAACTGTCAGTAGTAAAGCATATTGGAGTTCAGGAGTTAACACTTGCTCTATTTCAAAACCCTTTCTTTCATTTAGTATTCTTAGAAAACTTAGTGACCATAAAAAAAATAAAGAGTTCACCAATATTCCAGACACCACAAGCTTTGCTGCTATGCTTGATCCAGAATGGCTCAAAAAGTTAAGAGGATATTTCACTCTCTGTTCCTACTTGGTCTCTCCTAAGCACTAATGATGAAGGTACTTTCAGGAAGAAGATAATGAAAACTAGGTCAGAAACCAATCAACATCAGACTGAGAAGCTGACACCATCTGGATATACCAAAACATATTCAGTCTCTTAAAGACTTCCCCTGGAAAGTGCACATATCATTTACCTCTGAAGCAATCTTTTCCTTTCCAAATACTCAACTAAGACCATAACAAGGCATTAAGTAAGGCAATCAGACATATTTATAGATGCATTTGATGACTTTACACTTTTGATAGAGTGAAAGGAGGACAAGCGGCTAGAGCTAAGGCAAGATACAAACATAATTTAACTGAGAGCTAGAAATGGATTCAGCACCTCTCATTCTCCTTTACAAGAAAATTGTATTCTCTATTCTACAAGAAAAATCACAGCAACCCAAAAAATAGACCGAAAAAGTTAGCTGCAGACTGAAATCAAGACAGCCATGTGTTAAGCAGTCCCTTTGGAATATTCAAGGAGACACTTAACAAAACACATAGCAAGCTTAAAAATATTCATCCCTCCACAAAAACAGCGCAATTTTTGTCAGTTAATGTACATACGCTGTGTCTGCTGAAGATTATTGGTATAATTTTGTAAAGTATCTTCTGTTAACAGATATGTAAATAAAATAATGGAAAAATCAGATGTGAGAAAAGGAACAAGAAGAATGTTGTCTGTATACAGGAAGAATGAATACTGGTCCATTTATAATAACCACAGTTGCTTTGAAAACTCTTGCAGAAGTATATCAAAGCAACTTGTTTTTCTTTGACAACGCTATGGGATTTTCAATGTGGAGAAAATTTGAATTTCTCTTCAGGACCCAAGCTCATTACCCTGCTACATTTTCATGTTTTAAATTAATTTAACCTGAAAGGGAACTAGGCTACAAATCTCAATCTGCAATAATCCAAAGACACCAGAAGTTACAAATAATAAGGTAGCGAAAGCCAGAGGACAGGTGTTAGCCAGCCCATCTCTAAGGTGCTAGCTGTTTTCTCAGCATGAGAGACCAAGGTCTGTCTGCATCCCAACTTTAATCCGATAGCATGGGGCACGAGCCAAGGGTCCCATTTCAGAAGGGGGAGTCAGCTGAAATCCATTAATGCTAACAGTAGATGCACAACTAAATCCCTGTGTAACTGCCTTGATAACTTGGGTAGGTTTCTAATGGCTTTCCTGAATTAACAAATTCATTAAAAATCCATTTGAGTGGTGATAACCTTTCTATATGTTGAACCTTACCCAATGCACTATCTGTTCCAATAATATGCCTTTCAACAACAGGGAATACTAGAAACCCCATGCGGTGTCAGGTTGAAGACGATGGTTGTGCGATGATTAACTGAATGATAAGAGTGCGAGTGAAACAAATCCAAATTCATTCTTTTCCAGAGGGAAAAAATGAGTACAATAACTAGTAAAGTTGCTTTTTGTGGATGGGTACTTGTGAAATCCCAATCTTAAGCAGTTTCAAAATAGCTCAGAAAACAGCATAACCTTCAATGCCACAGAACAAAAACATGTTTTGAAAAGGAACTCATGGCATCAGTATTTTCAAACCCTGAAGTTTAATTTTAGACAACTAAATCCTTATCTATGTTCCTGAATTATACATGACCTGTCAGATGAGCCAAGCATTCTCAAGACAGCAAGCTCTACAAAAAACTATGATTTTAAAGACTAAATTCAGGTGTCCATATCTACACTTAGTATTTTAAGTGTGACAAGTCAGTCTGCACTGTTCCAAAAGCTGATACAAACTGGACTTTTTTTTTTTTTTCCTCTGAATTGTCCAATCAAATAATGTAATTAAATTAAACTCATTTTTATAGAAACATATCCTTGGATTTTAGGTGACATATATCCTACTAATGAAGCTCTAGGTTACATCCAAATGAAAATATTTAGAGTAGCAATTAATCATCTTGAATTCTTAAAATAGATCTAACAATAATGAGCAGCAGTCCAAGCAAAAATCAGCTAAGTCAAGTATCTGTATTTTTAAAATCCAAAATAGGATTTGAAAGTGCCAACTGTCAAATGACCTAAGCACATGCTTGGGAAAACTGTGGTAAAGCTGAATAACAACAGTAAGTCAGTGGTCCTCCAAAACATGATGCAGGGGACTACACTGTGTGTGAACTAGCTTAGATCCACGCCTAGTAAAAATCACATTTGTATACCAGTGAACATGAATAAACTAGCCCTGTGCAGTACAATTTAACAAAAAAAAAAAAAAGGGGCCTCATGACAGAAAACAACACACCAAATGGTGTCTTGCCATTCCATTTGGAATTCTCCTCATGGGTCCTTACACCTTCCTCAGACATCCCTTAACTTCCTTTCACCGTACAGTATGTACAACTATACACAATATGTAATACTGTTGTATTCGGGGTAGGAGGATCGTGATAGCAGATCACAGATACTGCAAAGTGGAAAAGGAGAACAACTGCTCTGAATCAGGGAATATCAGTCAACTTTGGAAGTAGCACGAGCATTGACTCCTATAACAGCAGAAAAACAAAGTATGGATGGCACCAACAGGCTGGCCTAGACTTCCCTCCTATTTGAGTACTAGTGAGTCACTTAGCTAAACCACAGCTTGCTGTTGTCCATTAACGCAACTGCGTCAATTGCTCAGCATCTGATTTATAAGGTTTAAAATGTAAATCTATACCAAGAACCAGTGAGTCATCCTTCTAGTAACGTGCACACTTCCCCTGAAGAATAATCCAAGTCTCATACATTTGCTTAATTAAGATAAATGGGTGGCCTACCTCAGTGAGTTCCCAGGTGATGCTAATAGTCCAGCACAGCCCATAGCTACGGATCAGCAAAGCCTTCATAGCCCAGCCCCAGAAATGCCCAAACGCAAATATATCAAAGTGGCTAAGGATTCTCTCCCAGGTGATAACATGACAGTTGACAGCATACTCCTGTTAATAAAAAAAAAACACAAACAAAAACAAACCTCAATGAAAAGGCATCTTCAGAAACACTAGAGTGAAGAAACCTCTTTCTGTCCAGTGCAACAAGCCTGAAATTATACAGATATTAAAATATGTTATTCCACTTTTTGTTCCTTCTGATCTTTGTCACAAAACTTCCAGTGTTAAGACTCAGTGTCTTCACAGTACAGCTCTAATTCAAAAGGAGATAGAATAGACCTTGGTTCCTGAACGAGCACGTATTTCATATGTGACAGAGGAACAGCAGGAGCAATAAAATCAATAACAATAAAACCAGCAAACAACACTCCAGAAAGCAGTTATTTGTTTTTCTTTGGAGTCGTGATTTGAAATAACCACCTTTCCCCATTTTCCTGCTGTCTGGTGTTCAGATGTGGCTCATGAGTGGCTAATTCTCACCAGTTTGTGATATTATGTTATCACCTCAATGCTCATCTGAGTATATTTTGTGTCTCATTTTCCTCACCAAAGCAATCTCCCAGATCACATTCGTATTGCGTAAGTTTGGTCACAGGGCTTAAGGGGGGGAAAAAAAAAAAATCAAAGGGAAATTGCAAAAGTTCTGTTATAGATGAGTGGCAGATTCCTTAGGAATATTAATTAGTATTCTAGTCATCAATAACAAAGGAAATATGTTCATAATGTTGTACAGCAAGTGCCAGAAATCACTGCCCAATTAAAAAATATCTGTATGCTATCAGGAAGCTGTACCTGTGGGGCATCTGTGTCTCATCACTGGGCACAAACTGAACTATGCCCAACTGGAAACACAAATTTCTAAAAAATCCCTTCTAAAATATATATATTGCCACCTGCAGGTGACAACACATCACTGCTCAGTGCTGTTGAATTAAGAACGGATTCTCTTTCAGGCCAGAGCTATTGCTAATCCTGTGTAAATGAGCCATGATCAAGTTGAAAAGGAGATGGCAGAGAAACATTTAAATCCTGGTCTCCACACAGAGAAGAATGCACAATTTCACACACACACTCCTCTTATCTCTTATGCTTCCTATCAGGAGGCAGTTAAGTCCTATGATGAAAATATTAAGTACCCCTTACCGCTGGTGCGCCCTGAAATGAAAGCACGGTACTGCTTCTCACAGGTGCCAGTGCTGCTGGACATTCCGAGAAAGATGTACCACCTGTCCTAGGGATGGCAAAGCTGCAGCCCCAGTGCACATGCCCACAAAAATCTGAAACTGGCACGTTTTGCTGTATTCCCAGTACAACTTGCTGTATTCCCAACACCTTGGCAGAATGGCGGACAAATCCCCACACACTAGAGCTTCCTTCCACATTTCTGCTTCTTTTATCTCATATATAAATGCAGAAAAACATCCAGGTTCAAGTCTCAGGAAGCTCTGATTTGAATTCACTACAGCACCTGGATCTACATGTACACAAAGTGTTATAGCCACTATGTTTAATTTCCTAACAAAGGCATGAGAAGCACTGAATGCACCATGGAAGGTGCAGGCTCCTAGCTACACCATGATACCTGAAATTCTATGATGAGTGAACACAATGAGGTTACTCCAAAAGTAGACTTTTTTCAGGACTCTTGCTTTTTTGTTTCATTTTTACTGGGGCTTTTTTTCCTCTCTATCTCATCTTTCCAGCTGCGGCTCTTTCAGTCATACAGTGAAATATGTTAAACTTTGTTTAATACTCAAGGAACTTTGCCAGCCCTGTGCAAAAGATCATGCTGCAGTCTTCATTACAGATGCACTTTAAAAATTTACTCCAACTTTAAGTGACAGTATCAGGATGGCAAAGTAGTACAGCGTGCTCAGTGTCAGGAAATCTGCTGCACTTTGGTTCTGTGCCAGTAGCAATACCAGTCCTCCCCTGACTTGAGTCTACTTTTTTCTAACTTAAATGACAGGAGAGCCAGGTGAATCTGACTTTCTTACCAACAGACTCCTCATGTCAGCTCGCTTTTGTTGCTCAGCAACATCACTAACCCCCTTGCTCATGCTCTACTTAGCGATGTGTCCTCCTACCACCTAACAGCAGGCTGCCCACACCTCACCACCACTGCACAGCTCCTGTAGAACAGAACGTCACAGCCCAACTCTGGATGCTGGAGTTGCACAACACGTACTGCTGATCAGCTGAGGTACAACACCTGAAGCATCCAGAGTTTTCCAGGCAGGGAGCCCTCACTATCAATCAGCCAATGTAAGCTTACTGCACTACAAAGATTTCCATTCACTTTTAGGTGCTACATGGCAGGAGTTTGAAGCCACTGGTGATTAGGTGTTGTGTAGGAGTTTGCATATGCAGTAAATTGCTACTTGCCAAAGATAATCAATTATATTTCCTTCCTCTTGAGGCATGAGTCCAATAACAGCACATACTACACAACAGGTGGCCACAGTGCACTGATGCACAAACCCAAGGGCAAGGAAGCACACTGGTCAGGTGGTGGGCAGTAACTTGATGCGATAGAGAAGAGGACAGGACTGGCAACTCTTGCCTTACCCTCTTCTGCCTGCCTTCCAACATACCCCACATACTTCTCCCAGCCTCCTTTCACTACCTCAACTTCCTGTGCTGGGAGCCTCTTCTAAAGGGGAAGACCAAGCCTGGCCTTCCACACCACTCCAGATCATGGTCTGTGGAAGTAACTTCCCAATGGTAACAGCACCAGTGTTTAGCTGGGCAAATGGAAGGCAGCAGAGCCCTGCAGTTGCTGTACCTGGATTTCCACATACTCAGTAGGATGCCAGCCATGTACTAAGCTCACAGCAATAAGGCAAGACCAAAGTTATCTGAGTACAGCATTGTGGCATCAAAAAAAACCAAACCAAACCAAAACACACAACTGATCTGGGGGACACATACTGTACAGACCTCATTTAGATACTACCTTGCTAAGTCTATTTTCAGTATCCAGGCTCATATCTGTTAAAGGAATCCAAAGCCATCCCAGTGCAAACATATCTCACACTCCTGACTGCACACTCATCTGAGCCATCTGCATTAGAAAAAAATAGAGAAGACTGTTTTCCACACCAATTGATTTCCATGTAAAGAAACAGCAATTGATACAAAAGGCTCATTGACTCTGTCAAGTAGAGACACAAACTTGCATCACTTATAATTTACCCCTTCCCACTCATGTAAAACATGCCTAAAGTAGCCAAAACCTCCCATAAAGTGCCATAGATACATACCATGATATCTGCTTCCCTTGTGGCATATCGAAGATTAGGATCCAGCCAGTACATCACAGCTTTTACCTGCTCGAAGTTAAGGAAGAGCACAAACACCAGGAACAGAAAATAGAGCACACTGAGACCTGCAAAAAGAAGACCCTTTTAAATCATGTTCACTCACAAATGTCCTTGGGACACAGAGAGTCCAAAAAGCTGTTTTCAAACTGTTGCTCCATACATGCCTGGTTTGCACAAACAAGTTTTCTACACGTAGTGGCTACATGCAAAAAAGCTCAAGAGACGCGAGTCACATGACAATCTCTGAGCACTCAGCCCTTCATATCACCTCCTGTTTCAAGTGATATATGCTCGACTGCATGAACTCAATCAAAACAAACTCAGTCTTCTTAGTTTAGACACGGTAGTACAGGGTTGTGATCAGGAAGCTCTTTATTAAGAGATACATTAGGACTCTAGATCTTTCCTTTGGCTTTAAGAATTCTTCGACTCACTAATGCAAGTGCCTATGCCTATATGCAGATTTCAACACAAAGATCAATTTAATAATCCCGCCTGACAATTCTGAACTACGCTGGCAATAAAGAATAGTTATAAATATAAACTAATGCATGCTTGAATTACTTGTGAGCTAGAATATTTACTGTTGGAAGTTTTTAAAGAGAAAGACAATTATGATTTGTTTTCACACCATTATAAATTATGAAACACTACTGCATTTGGGATTACTGCCTCTCTCCTCCCAACATCTGAATATGGATTTTTTTTTAAAAGAAGAACTCATTAGAAGATGAGTAGATGAAACTGCTGTTGGGAGCATATCTTTATATTATTCACAAGTTTACAGATATCTAAGACCACATTTGGAAGAGGCATGTAAATACTTGTTCCATACTCTAGCACTCAAACCTGCTTGTGTCCTGCCGCAATGTCAAGGAAGGCAAAAAGATTAATGCGAGTAAACTTAGAATCTGCCATCCAAAATAAACTACAGCAATTCTAAGAAGTTATTTTAAACTATATCCAGAACTCACATGTTATCAATCTACAGTGTATGCTAGAGAACAACTTCCGTTCAACTACACACACGAACAGGAAGTATATATAGCGTACTCGGCAGTACATCCTAAAAACACATCAGGTAAACAGATGCCAAACTACTACAAGTACAGCCTGCAGGCAAGGGTACATCCTGAAATGTTGAGAACACACTGCTCCTGCCTTCCGTCTACTGAACAGGTCCAAGACCTCAAGCATGGCTAAACAAGCAATGCCAGAAGAAGCAGAATTACACAGGGAAAACGTGGCTCTTGATTTTGCATGCAGCGTTTGGCTGAAAGTACAGGGGGCCCAGCTCTAACAGTATCAACATTGAAAATGACCTTTTAATTTACATTTGCTGAAACTTGAAATGAGCAGTAGGACCTTTGTTTCCCAAACTTCACAAGGAGCAGGAATCTTTAACACGTACTATCTAATCAACAGTATCTTCTCAATGTCAACAGATGAGTAATCAGCTACTTTGGGAGGCTACTTATTTTTAGCTATATAAGGTGGCGGGAGAGAGAAACATTCAGTCCTCTTAAAAAGAAACAGATCAGCTTTTAAATCAAATGTACCTAGTTCTCTGTAAATGTACTCGAAGCCTAGGATATGCTCTGTGAACCCTGAATTACTTAAAAATAAAATTCCTTATGTTTTTGTAATGTAATTCAGATGTCTAAGAAGCAGGATTTACCTCCGTAAGTTCCGTAGTTAATAGAACTATTTTCCAAACTATTAATGCAACTAATATTTACAGGTATTTCTGCTGAAATTATAAACTACGAATATGAATATATACATTGAGAATATCAATAAATGTATGTTAAGCTACACAATGATACAATTTAATAAACAAGCAATAGCATATTTTGCCAATAATGAAAAGAAGCACCCTGCTAAACTGGATTTAGTTAGAATTCAGATAGTAAATGCAGTAGCTATAAAAAATTTTTGGGGTGGGAAGAGATGACAGTAGGAAGGGCATGGGGGAGGAGATTAGGCAGCATAAACACAAAACAGAATTAAAACAGGGTATCAGAATGAATTATCCCTTTCTGTTGATTTAATTTACGCCATCCTGACACAGTGTAACTACAATGACATTCTCAAACATAATTAAGAACATATTATTAGCAACTGCTCAAAAGTGGGAGGGAAGTGACATTCACATAAGTCTGACATACAATTATGTTTCATGACAATTCCATTCATCTGAAAGTTAAAATGGTCAGTCTTGCAGAAGCACTGAAAAAGTCAGAAACACAACTTAAACTTACCAAAAACCATTCTCCATATTGCAGGGTGGGGGCGTGTAAAGGGTCCTGTGGGCAGTAAACAAAAAGCCTATTAGAAGACAGTCACTAAGAAACACATAACCTATTTTTGAGTATATCTCAGACAAGGATTTGGCATGGATCAGTTCTCCATCAAACTGAAGACTGGGACTCTGTTAAAAAAATATATATATATGGTCATGGCAGATTTCAGAAAGGAAAAGAAGGCTGCCTGTTAGTAAGATGTAGACAAAATTCTCCATTATTTTGATGGAGTTGTTTCCAGAACAGTAATATGCTGTTTGCTCAGCAAACAACATCTCAGTTGTCACCTAAGGATCTCTTGATCTGGTTTCTGGCCCACAGCTCACACACATCTTGCTTTCAACTAAGTCATAAAATACAAATTTCCGTGTGTTAGCAAAGCAGCATGGTGCTAAGCCTTCAGGTGACCATGAAATGTTAGCAAACAGGCCTCCTAAAACTTCCAAACTGAGTATCACATCTGACAAGAAGCAAGAAACTTGTGCTCTTTACTTTAGAGCCAGTGATTAAACTGACTTTTTAGATTAAAAACCTCTCCATTAGTGTGAAGAGCAGAGAAGGTAAGTCTGGTGAAACTGGAAAACCTCTAAAAATTAATCATATATTTAGGTAACAAGAAGTGGCTGAACAAATATTTTCAGCATACACTGTACACCGCTCTTTCACCACTGTGTGCATAAAACTCATTCTTCTCTGACACTCTTTTCCAGGGATTGCTTAGTGAAAAGTAATGGATTTTTATTTTTTTTTAAATGATTTTTAAACTACGAGAAAAATATGTCCCAGCTCTGAACTACAAAGCTGACGTGAGCACCATCACTATTTTTTCCTGAACACTGCCAATCCTAATGTAGTTCAGACTTGCCCCAAGAACTTTGCTCTTGCTGCCATCAATAAGTCAAAATTAAAAATGAATAAATAAATGAAAATAGGAAGACGGCATTTTCTCCACGAAGTGTCACACATGAGTTTTTACCTTTTTGCACTTTCTGCTCCTCACACAATTACCAGAACTTTTGTTCAACTTAAATTTCTACTGAGCAACTGTGGTTTTACATTGTAATGCAACTTAGAACATTTCTAACTATCACTAGCTTCTGGTAAGGTGATTTATGTAAGGTGTCACATCTCTGAGCATTTGTAGAATGACACTTTCGTTAAAACACACTGAGGGAGACTCCTTTTAAACATCATTTAAGGATCTGGCAGTATCATTACTTAGCAACCTGTGCTGAAGCTGCTCACCTGCAAATAGAGACACTGATTTGGAAAACCTGACTTCCTTGTTAGACACAGACAAGCTATAAATAACTTGCATTTTACTGTTATCTCTGCTCAGTATGATTGCAGCCCATTTTTAGACTGCTCCTTAACACAAAGGAATTCAAAAGCATAAAAGAAAAAATACATTTAAAAGTGGTACTTTAATAAAAATAAAAACAAATATAGTGGCAATAAAAATAAATTCAAATGAAATGAAGTTTAAACAGTTACTTACCATTAGGAAAAGCTAGAACACTGATGATTAGAAAGAAGAAAATCACAGAAAGGATACCCCTCCAAATATTATCCTCCGGGACAGAATCATCTCTGAAGAGAGAGACATCAAAGCATTAAAGACCACTATAAAGATGGAGTTAAAAGGCTCTGAAGATATAATGCTATTTAAATAAAGACTATACAGAAATAAGTATAAGAAATGAGCATGCTGGTTGTATAACAAGTCAGGATAGTAGCTGCACTGAATGATTTTCACTCTGCACTTCTGGGTATCCCTTTCTTACCAGAGAGATAATCAATACACGCAAGCCATACGTATTGTTAGAGGTCACAGAATCACAGAATGTCAGGGATTGGAAGGGACCTCAAAAGATCTAGTCCAGTCCCACCACCAGAGCAGGAACACCTGGATGATGTTACACAGGAATGTGTCCAGGCAGGTTTTGAATGTCTCCAGAGCAGGAGACTCCACAACCCCCCTGGGCAGCCTGTTCCAGGGTTCTGTCACCCTCGATGTGAATAAATTTCTTCTCATATTTAAGTGGAACCTCCTGTGTTCCAGTTTATACCCATCAACCCTTGTCCTGCCACGGGTTGTCACCGAGAAGAGCCTGGCTCCATCCTCATGACACTCACCCTTTACATATTTATAAACATTAATGAGGGCACCCCTCAGTCTCCTCCACGCTAAAGAGACCCAGCTCCCTCAGCCTTTCCTCATAAGGGAGATGCTCCACTCCCTTAATCATCTTTGTTGCCCTGTGCTGGACTCTCTCCAGCAGTTCCCTGTTCTTCTTGAACTGAGGGGCCCAGAACTGGACACAATATTCCAGATGTGGTCTCACCAGGGCAGAGTAGAGAGCAAGGAGAACACCTCTCGATCTACTAACCACTCCGCTTCTAATACACCCCAGGATGCCATTGGGCTTCCTAGTCACAAGGGCACAGTGCTGGCTCATGGTCATCCTGCTGTCCACCAGGATCCCCAGGTCCCTTTCCCCTACACTGCTCTCTAATGGATCATTCCCCAACTTAGACTGGAACCTGGGGTTGTTCCTGCCCAGATGCAAGACTCTACACTTGCCCTTGTTATATTTCGTTAAATTTTTCCCCGCCCAACTCTCCAGCCTGTCCAGGTCTCTCTGGATGGCAGCACAGCCTTCTGGCATGTCAGCCACTCCTCACAGTCAATGGAGAAGTAATGACTAAACTTAATATAAAGTGGGAAAAAAATCTTCCTGCTTTAACATTCACATAAACATCATTAAAAGTACTTTTACACAGCCAACAAAGACCTAGACCAAAAACTCTGGAAGCCTGGCTTCAATTCCTAGGTTTTCCTCTGCTCTTTCAGTGCTACTTGCAATCCCTTTCCCTTCCCTTGGCTTGGTCCCAATGCCAAATATCTGAAGTGAGTGCAGAGAGCGGGGAAATAATGATTACCATCAGCCTTTGGAAAGTATGATTACACAGTTTAGAATCCACGTGTAACAGAGAAGCCAAAACTTAAAAGAGCCAGGGAAAAATACCGACTTGCTTTCAGACCTATTAAGCTAAAGCTCTGAATAAAATACAATGTATTATTTATGCTGCTGTCATATTATGGCCAGAGGAGAGACCTAAGAATTCAGTTTGGAATGCCAAGGCAAACATGACTGAGCTTTCTTTTCAGGCAGGTAGAATATAGTGCACAATGGTGAGATTAACAAAAAAGCCCAAACAAGTCTTCTAACCAGCAGTCAGCTTCTAGAGCACTTCAGTAATACAAACAGAAACAAACTTCAGACTACCATAATATGCACAGCTAATATTTCATAATGTATCTCCCACTACAACTCCAGGTTTTACTATCTGGGTAATCTTCACGTACTTAGGACCAGTTTATCTATTTAAATATATTCCTTTATTTATTCCCAGTCCACGATACCAAAAAAATCCCATCAAACTTCAGAGGGATAAAGCTCTTCCTGGCACAGCATGTCACATTTCTGGATGGTTCAGTAAAGAATCTGTGACAGCATAAATGCACTCCACAATAGATATTTGCTGCACTTATAAAATATTTCTCACTCTGCCAAATTATTTCCCTTTCCTTCAAAACTGAACCTTAACAGCTTCACCACAGACTTTCATCATTGAGAAGCATTTAAGCACTGTGTTAGCTTAACTGTATGGCAGGAAAAAGTCCACTAAACACGAATGGTTTCTCTGCAGGATTCAAGGGTTCCCCACAGCATTTTTTTAAACCAGCTCAGCACAGATTTACCAATCGTTTCCCAGCAGGTGTGCAGCACAGGCTGACACTTTACACCAGCTACGAACACCAAGTTCCAGAGCTCGACTGTGGCACCCTTGGCAATCTCAAGAGCCTCGTGCCATCCTGTGCACTTCCCAGAGAGAGGCTCAGGCTGCGATGGCTCAGACAGCAAAGCCACGTTCCTCTTTTAACATGTGCAAATAACACACACGCACATGCTGCCACGAATGCTACCAAATGGGCCAAGAAAGAAGACACTGTGATCACATCACTTAATTGGCACACCACCTGATGTGGATCCTCATCTCTGCACATCAGGATTCTTCACTTAGCTTCAGGAAAGCTGTCCTAGTCACATCAGCACCAATTCTCCGCAAAATCAACAAGTATTAACAGTGACTATCAACAGTGTTAAACAGCACTTTATGCCAAGTGAGTGGTGAAGACATTTCATTTTGGCTTGCAGATACCTTTCAAAAAGGATAAACATCCAACCTTCTTGCCAGAAGCAGGTAGAAACAGGTTGGGGCAAGAGACTCACTATTGTGTCCTACTTAGGATAAGAATTATAGTGTTTGCCTGGAAGAGCTATTTTGGGAAACGCCAAAAGAAACAGGGAAGCAAAATAACTGTTGGAGGAAAGACACCATCACAACAAGCTGCAATGAGGAAAATGTGCTAAATCATCTCCTCACTTAGCCTTAGGAACTTTGATGCTGACTTTGAAATGTAAGCATTCATGCAGTAAAAAGATTTATAATGCTTGCATGGGAGGACAGATGAAAATTCTCTCAATTTAAACTCACTTTACCAGCACACTTTTCAATTCTGTGGCGTTTTGGAGAAGAAATAATAAAAACAACAAAGCACATAATAACCGCATAACCTTTTTCTCTCTCCTGCTCCTCTCCTTGCTCCAGAGCACTACATTACTAGTTTACATTTTTGTAATGTGCCAATGTAAGTTACTATATCATGAATAAAAAAAATGAGGATAATCAACTGAGGAAAAAAATAGCTAGGACACCAAATTTAGAGTGTGTTTGGGGAAAAAAATGTTCCATAAACTCCCCAAATCAAACCTAAATGCACAATAATCCAGTTTAATCGACCCTATTAATCAGGGGATGTGAGAAACAGCCCTACATCTTCATAGGTCTTACTCCTGCATAAACCCCTGCAACTTCACACCAGAAGTTACCAATCTGTTACCCTCCTCGATCCTGTTGTTGGCTGCACAAAATATCCCCTCCAGCACCCAGGTGCTCTCCTGCTGGCTGCCTCGGGCTCAGAGAAGGCCACATCCCTCTGTGTGGGAAGGAAGAGGACACGGAAAGCTGAACCCGCTCCATGCCTCTGCTCCAGGGCACAGCCTGGAAGCAGAGCAGCCTGCATCTGTCTCATTTAGCAGGAAATAACCAAGGCAGCTGCAGCCATTGTCAAAAGCACTAGAAGGATGTGCTTTAAAAAACAGAATACCCTCTACCACCCACTTTAACATGGATAAGTTAAACACATTCACGTTTCTTTTTCTGGATAATTATTATTACTGCTACTTGAAGTTTACTGCTATCTGAAGTTCAGCTTCACCCTTATCTATCAGCTCCAAGACAGCATCAACTGCTCTCAGTGATCCCAAGGGAGACCCCACCTTCTGGCTTGGTACATCCATGGGAAAAGCATTTTCTAAGTTCATTTGAACCCCCACATATTTCTGACATAAAACAATTATAGAAGAAACAATAAAGGCTTTAGGGGAAGTAGAATTTCCTCTGCCTATGCTGAAGCTCCTGAAAAAAAAATTATTTAACAAGATCTGTATGAATGTATCATAGAAAACCCCCTGATTAACAAATTGACCAGCTACGGAACAACTGACAGCACAGGGGAAGAAAATAATCACTTGTCACACCTAACTGGCAAGCCTACAGCACCTTGTGCCCAGGAGGTAGAAATACGAACCCAGTCCCTAGAGACTCAAACAAATAAACTGATGTGAATAGAGAGACGAGACCTGGGAGCACACACTGTAAGCATGTGGGGAACTAGGTCCTCCCCCCAGCTTCTCAAAGGGTACATATGGTTTGGGTAGCATCCCAAATAAGACAACAAAGGCAGCACTCTGGTATCACCCAGGAGACTTAGGAAACTTCTGCAATAGTTGGAAATAGCAGAAGGCAAGGGGGTGAGGGGAGAAGAGTAGGAGAAAAAAAAAAAAAAGTCAAAGTAGCTTCCACAACCTGAGAAGAGGAGAAACCAAGAAGTTAAAGAGAAGTCTAGCAGTACTTAAACACAGGAAGTGACGCAGAACAGAGGCAGTCAGAGGGAAGAAAATGAAACTGAAGAAGTCAAAGTCAGAAAGCTAGCCAGACAAATGGAAAGAAAAGCTAGCAGTCCTCTTGGAAAAATGCAAACAAATGCCTCAGAAGTGAAGCAATGTTGTTTGGGCCTAAAAGACCCTGTAATTCTGACATTGCTGCTTGGCTCATCCTCTGCTTGAAA
Source organism: Streptopelia decaocto (assembly GCF_964273445.1). NCBI lineage: Eukaryota > Metazoa > Chordata > Aves > Columbiformes > Columbidae > Streptopelia > Streptopelia decaocto. Next base: position 24,527,728 of record NC_138655.1, read on the forward strand.
TAATTAACAGCAAAATTATTTTCCACCCCCAAAGGTGAGCAATCAATTCCATTAATCCTTCAGAACCATACATGGATGAGAATTCCTTAGTAATTCACAAGTTTGACCTAAATTAGCCCCATAATGACAAAAGTGATTGGGCACCAGGAGACAGGACAAGAGGAGCACTTGTAGCAAAAGTCTCTAATTAAACATTGTACCACAAGCACAGAAACACAGAATCGTTGAACTGTTTTGGCTGGATAAGACTTTTAAGATCATCAAGTCAAATTTTTAACCTAACGCTGCCAAGTCCACCTCTAAACCATGTCCCTAGGAACCTCATTTACATATCTTTTAAACACCTCCAGGGGTTGTGACTCCACCACTTCCCTGAGCAGCCTGTTCCAATGACTGACGACCCTTTCCGTGAAGAAATTTTTCCTAATATCCAATCTAAACCTCCCCTGGTGCAACTTGAGGCCATTTCCTTTTCTCCTGTCACTTGTTACCTGGAAAAAAAGAGACTGACACCCTCGCCACTACAACCTTCTTTCAGGTAGTTGTAAAGACCGATAAGGTCTCCCCTCAGCCTCATTTTCTCCAACTACAGAGTTAAGAAAGGATCCCTGGGATATTCTACCTTAGCTTAGATCTTGTTACTTAAGTAGAACAAAGGATGTGTTCACCAAAAATATCTTCCTTGAGGGTCATACACAAGTTGAAACAAGAAAAGTCACACTTATTTGCAGCTACACTATTTTAAATTTTCTTATTCTCCTTCCTCAGCTCAAGACAGGCTTGACCACTATTGTCATAACGGTGATAAAAACCATACATTTGGATTTTCAGAATAAGATAGAAGATTACACACTGAACTGTATATCAGGCCTAGGGACAAATAATGATATTCTTCTGTCAAATGCACAGTTTAATCAACAAGGATGCTGAAATCTGTCATTGTGTACAGACAATATCACAGAAGTGTAAACAAGCCCAAAACACTAGCACAGCTCAGCTAAAACCTCTCAAGGATCAGTTTGCTCAAGGACTGCATGATTTACCCTAAAGGAAGATGATGTCATTATCTTCTTCACAGCCCTTTTCAGCAGAAGGCAAAACAGAAAAAGTATGCACAACTTAGCAAAATACTGCAAGATACCATTCAGACTGCACTGCTACAACCTTTGTTTAAAAATAAAGTTCGTGGAAATAACTGTGCCCGTTCTTAGCTTTATTTCCTTGAATGACTGCAGTGGCAAAGTCTACAGAGTTGCTCCTGTGGTGGGGAAAGGATGTGGCTAAGCATGTCAACACTGGGGTCTAAGCCAAGGTGTGATGGGCCTCAAAATGTGTCATAAAAAAACGATGACACAACACAGTCACTCCTGGTAAATTATCTACTTGAGTGATGTCATTGCTAAGCTTTTTGATAGCCTAGTAAGAGCCATTGTTGGCAACTGCTTGAAACACACACTCATTTTCGTAATACCTTTAAGAGAGAGCCACAAAATGATCAACAAGTTCTCAGGAAAGGCAGCAGAGGAGGACAACGGCTGTCCGAAGGGAGGGCGCCCGGGCAGGCTGTTCCCCAACCGGCAGCGATGCAACAGTCCTGCCCGCAGCGCCTACAGAGAGTCACGGCCCCACACCGGCCCTGCTGTTAACCCGATCCCAGCAGGAACCGCCGCCCGCCAGCGCCGCGCTGCTCGTCCTTGACCCCAGGGGACCGACCCCGGCCCCAACCCCGCCCCAAGAACCCCCTTCGCCCCGGGCCACTGCGGGCAGCGCGGGGGAACTCCGTGGTGGCGCCAGAGGCCGCGCACCTGGTGAAGGCGAAGGCCATGAGGCTAAGGATGGTGAAGCTGAGGAGGGTGATGGTGTGCGGCCGGTAGAAGAACTCCAACGTGATGTCCTCCACCTGCTGCTCATTGATCATGCGGAAGTGCAAGCGGTAGTTCACGTCGTCCTTGCTCAGGGTCCGGCTCCCCACGCACGACGCCATTTCGCCCCCTTTCCCCTCAGCTCAGTTCTGGCTCGGGTGGGCTGGGGTGGGAGGGTGGGAGGGTGGGACGGCGGGGCCCGGCCGCCCGCGCCGCCGCCCGCTGAAGCGACGGCGCTGAGGGGAGAAGCGCCGCGCCCGCCTCGCCGGGGGGCGGAGCTCGCCCTGCCGCTCCCGCGGCGCCCTGCGCCCACGCGGTGAGGGAGGATGGAACGGACAGAGGGCGGAAGGGGGAGGCGGAGCCACACCGCCCCTTTCGAACAAGCGGTGGGAAGGAACCTTTTCAGCCTTCTCCTCCCTGTTTGTACTCCCGAATGGTCTCGCCTGAGTTGGGGCGGGGAGGGGGGGACACGCACGTGGGCTGGGCCGCGCGCAGGAGCGGCGTGAGGAGCAGGTGGGGGGCTGGCGGGTCCCCAGGGCTGGACGGGGAGGCCTGGCCTGGCCTGGCGGCCGCGGTTGCCATCGCCTTCCCGCGGGCCGGGCTAGCTGCCTGTGGAGCGGCACGCTCTGACGCAAGTCTGTACGCAGAGGCTGCCGGCCTGGGGAGGCCAGCAAGGGCTGGTGAGCACGGCGCGGCCCTGTGGCGGGATGTGAGGTGACGGCTCTGCGCGGAGCGCCCCGTCCCTCCGGGAGGGTTTGGGTCCCGGCTGGGCTTCCCCCGTGCTCCCAAGGGAAGGGCTGTCGGACAGGGCAGCGAGCTGTGCCGTTCAGAGCCGGGTCCTCAGTTATGACTTTTCTGTTTATTTAAAGTCTCAAGGCAATTACTGAACGTTTTGAAGGGAGTAATCCTCGCTTTAATGCTCAGGGATTTATCGCTCGCACGCCCAGCCCCGCGGGCGCGGCGGAGCAGCCTGTGTCACCCCTCAGCAGTTTCTCTCCCGCAGGATGCTGCGCTGAGGTGCAGGATGGCGGCGTGGGCTCGGCACGTCTCCCGCTGGCGCTGCCTGCTGCGAACGGGATGTCCGGGGAGGCCGAGGGGCCGCAGCTATGCACAGGCGGGTCGTGGGTTCGCCCGTTCGGCTCTGCTGCCCTCTAGAAATGACGTTCTTCCGTGGAGACTGCGGGCGTGCAGGCTTGTGTCTGTGGGAAGCTGTTCTCCACCTGACAGTGCCAAGGATGGATCATTTTCTTCTCCTGAAAGTAACTTGCCTTCACCAGTAAAACAGGAACAGACAAAAGCAGAAACGTTACCTGATCTGAATGCAAAAGTACTGTATGAAGGTAAGAGGCTTTAGGGATACCATTTCTCACAAATCTCCAGATCACGCTTTCAGTATTTATATTGGTTCTCCTTCTGTGGCCTGTCTATCTAAAATATTTATCTGAAGTTCCTGACTTTCACTTGATTTTAGTCCCACAGTTAAAGCAGAATTCCTGTGGTCACTCTAGCATATAAACAATACCTTTAAGCCAAGATAAAGACATAATGTTTTGGGTAGAAATGTCAGTCTGGAGCTGCTGTTTCAAGGGTTTTCATAACTCTACCTGCAGCAGGCGAGCATGTGCCTTTACCATCATGATTGCACTGGTACAAAATAAACTGATTTGTTTGTTGAGTTTTGGGGTGGTATTTTTGAGTAGGGGTGGGGGAGGCCACCCCTGAAGCAGCTCGCAGGACACTGCAGTGTAAACGATCGGGGTGAACAACAGGAGGCAGCAGAGTGTGAAGCCTGTTTAAGCACTGACCTGATGAGAAATGCCTGTCAAACTGTCTTCTGAGGAAAGAGATACAAGGTCACCTGGGTGTTGTTGCTTTGAGGAAATTGCCTCACTTTTCTCTACTTTTATATCTAAGGGAGAATAAAAAGAAATCACCCTCTGAAAATAATTCTAGTATGCTGAGGAAATTTGTTCTGGATTACCAAGCAGTCTTGTACATTCAGTTTCATCTTTGAGCCCAGCCAACTTGGATCCTACAGAGCTTATTTTTGGGGTGGCTCAGAACTGCAACTGAGATCTGTGTGTTTGTGCAGCTGGTTCTGGAAACAGTGCTGCACCAAAACTGACAGGTCAGCCAGCTTGTATGTATCTGCACCTGCGGTGCTTGTATGTGTTTGCACATGACAGATTTTTAGCTGCCATCAGGCTTACTGTTGTATATGTGTGTGTGGAGCATTTTGCCCAGTTGGCAGTGTATATAATGAAAAAAACATTATTGCTAATTTATTTTTTTTTTAACTTGAGGTATGTTTCCTGATAGTTGTAAAGAACTTAAAGTGGCGAAAGAAGGGCATCTATGCCCCTGGAATGGACATTGGTATATATTGGTTTCAGTCCTCAACAAGTGGAAAGAAAATACTTGGTATCCATATAGATTCCTAGAGAGTTCTTATTACTGTTTAAGGTGTAAATGTTGCTGAAAACATTTTCTTGTGCTTTTGCTTCTGAGGCTTTGTGAAAAAGAAGCGGCAAGACCTTCAACAGCTATTGAGCTAGTCTGTGCAACTTCCTAAAATATTAGGATCATCCTACTTATTTTGGAACCAGACTTGGTAGTTCTGGTGTGGCTTTGTTTTCTTGACATGGAAAAATGTTATCTTAGTTTCTAGGAAGTTATTGTGTGAAGGTTCAGGGCACAGAGCCCCATGCTGAAGAGTTTATAACTAGGGCTGTTGATCAGTAATCAGTTTGATAATTGAGGTGGATGTTAGCAGCCAGCCTGCAAACAGTAATCTTGATCTAGCTGCTGCAAGCTTCTATCAATGGAAAAATGGGTCAGTTTAGAGAAATATTTTTTTAAGACGACATTGAGCTCTGTGACTTGGAACACTTAAAGGGAAACAAGCATAATTATGTCCACTTGGAAACCTTAATGAACGGGAAATGGAGCTTGATTTCTTTAGCTGCTAGAGGTGGTGGCAGTCAGCAGCCATTCTGTAATGGATAAGACATAGTTTGGTTGGAGCTGGCTGTGAAATGCCTTGAAAATTAAAACGACTGCAGTTCAGGTATCAGATTCAGAAGATGCACAAAGTAGTGGCCTTGTCTGGTTAAGAAAAATAGTCTTTGCAGTAGCCTTTGATCTGGATATGATCAAGCAAGAAGCATTTGTGAAGACATGAAAGCAAATTCTTTTTCAAGAAGGTGATGTGATCTGTTGTCTGCAGTGATCAAGGCAGCAGACTGAAGGCAGGCTTGCTGAGTTCTGTGCTCAGATTGACCATATAAGCAAGAGCTATGTGCAGTGAAAAGGAGATGGAATAGAGACAAAAACTGGGAGCAGAGTTTGTTTTCATACATTTTCAAATAATAATACATTGGCTGTTCATCTCATGCACAGTATTCTTGTCGTTTTAAATGGATTTTAAGAGATCTGTGTAGCGTTTGGTGGGAGCAACTTTGTCTTTCACAAAATGCGTTTGGGTCTTCTATATTTGTTTTTTAGACTGGGATGATGTCCCACCTTCATCTGCTCTGGAGGAGATTTCTGAGGAAGAAGCTGTAAAGATCATTGCAGAACCGCTTCTTCCCCTTCATTCATCCACGCTCCGAGATTATGTTGATCACTCGGAAACCCTGGCAAAACTTGTCCACCTAGGTATGTGTGATTTTTGTTTGTGTGGTTTGCCTGCGTCTGGAGCTTTGTAGATTCCGTAACTTGTGTTTTGATCTTACTGGTTGTGTTGTAAACTTGAAAATAGGAACAGTGACCAATGGCTAAAAGAAGTAGAATGTTGTCCAGGGTAAACAGAAAAAGAGAGAGGACTGCCTGACTCACTTGCAGTGCTATATTACTTGAAGACGAAGCTGGCTTGTTTTACTCCCTTAGCGCTGTAGATATTAGAAGGAGACATCTCACACAGCTTCCAGAGATGGGAAGGACTTTGTGTAACTTTATTGGTCTTTGTTCTTTTGTGCTGGTTAAAGATGCTTTAAGAAGGAAGGAAGGAGTACAGAACCTTAGAAGTGGGGACAGTAAACTGGAGAGGCAAGAAGAAAGGGATGGAAGAGAACCTTCTCATCAAAATGCACTTGGACTGTGCAGGGGTAGCTGAGCTTCAGCTTGCTGGCCACCTTGTTTCCCAAAAGTGCAAGGAACACTAGAAGGGGATTGGAGAAATAAATATTTCAGAGGAGGAGATCTGACCCCATGTAGTAACCAGTTGCTATGTGTGAGCCACTATCCAAAGGCACTTCAGTGCAAAATTGTCCCTTTCCCATGTACAACGGAGTTGGGAGTTCCTTGCATATGGACTTCTATGCAACAAGAGCAGGTCTCTATGTGTGGCACTAGCTAGTGTACTTGATTCCTCACATGCAGGATTCACTGCAAATGTCTTCCTTCAAAAAATAAATGCAGCAGAAGAGTGTAAAATGACTGCTTTTTTAAGCTGGAATCTTTCCACAATATTTAAGGTGTTGTGACCTTGCTGTGTTGAGCAATTAAAGTATGTTAAATCTGTCCAAAAAAGTAGTAGTCCTATAAATATCAATGTGCCTTCGTGAAAAACTTAGAGGAAGTAGGGCCTGTGTTTAATTAAAACAATTTCTAATTTTGTTTGTTATAGGAGTTGACTTATCCCAAGTGGAGAAACGTCAAAAGGCTGGTCAACTCTTACTGACCTTGGACTTTGAAAAAGATATAAAAAAGATACTTCTGTTTCTTAAGGATGTGGGTGTAGAAGACAATCAGCTGGGACCATTCCTGACCAAAAATCCATACATCCTTGGTGAAGATCTAGAAGCTTTAGAAACCAGGTAAGCCTTTCAAACAGGACTTCAAATGGCTTGAAAATCTAGTTTCCCAGTTGGCTTAACCTTGTCTGAACCTGTGCTGCTGCTCCTTCTTTTCTCACTGGATCCTTGGCTCTCTGTTCCTGTGCCTTCTCATCAGTCAGCATTAACATGTAATGGTGTCGTGAGTTGACACTGATACACCTGAAAACTGACCCTTAACAAATTTTACTACTCATCCCTGTCTCTCTGCCACAGAGGAAGCAGTTTGCTATCCTAAGCCACTTGCTTTACTTGTGTCAGCTTAAATTCCAAAATGTCAGTCCCTGAGGCTTTACCTAAATTTGTAGAACAATATTAACCTCTTCAGTCATGCTTTGAAACTGCTCTTCTAGATGATATGTCTACCCATACCTTGTGAATTCTGCAGTAAAAGAAGCAGAACAGATCTCTTCTGTGTTTACATCTAACAGTAGCAGAATGTTTTGGTGACTTTTTTGTTCCCTGTTGTCCAGCTCAAATTGAGCACAAGACTACAATGAACTAATTTTTGTGTGTGTTCACACTTATATGGACCTACACTGTTCCTCAGTCCATAAAATGGACTTTTATTCTTGAAATTACTCCAGACAGGCTTGCATTAATGCAACAGTTCTTTTACAAAACTTGTGTGTGTGTGTGCACACTTTGTAAAGAACTCAAAACGTCTTAGTATTTAAAAATTCCAGAAAAGAAAGTCTTGTCTGCTTGGCTCTTGCATGTAGTAGCTGTCCAAGACAGAAATGTGAAAATATGTCTTTTTGGAAACAGGCATATTACTAGACTCATGTCTAACACAGATCCGATTTTCTTCTTTCTCCTCTCTTCTTCCATCCTCCTGTTCAGTAAGTGGCCTTTCAGAAACAATATCTAAAAAGAACTTGTGTCATTTTTCAGCAGTAGTTTTGAGTCTAGATGTCAGAGTGGCTTATACTCTTCTGAAGAGACTGTTTTTTGCTATGATAAACGTTCTAACTCTCCTGTGAAGTCAGATTAGCTTTTCAGTGACTGTCTTGTGGTACTGCCTGGTTAGTGAAGTAGAGGCTGAACAGGACAATCCAATTTCTTCTTCTTTTTCTGCAGCTTGATTTTTCAGTGAATTTATCTCTGGCACTGGTGAATGGTTTCCTGCAAGCTTTAAAGTAAGTGTGCTGCAGAGGGTGAATGGCAGGCTGTGAAGTGAATGTGTCTCAGATAGCTGTCTTCTGAAAGCCGAGTATCACCTTTGCGTAAACACTTCGGTGCAGATGGACATGGTATTGGTTACATCACTCTGGAATGTTTTATTGGATTCCACGTTGCCAGGAAACAAAACACAAATTTCAATAGATTTGGCATTTGACTTCAGATAAACATTGTAAAAGTCAAAACATTCCATAATTCATAACAATTCTGACAGTTGCAAATCAGTGTCTGTACTGCAGCTGCACCAGATGCTTTGTTTTACGGTATTGTTAATGATGACTTAAAACTGTTAACATACCGCATAGAACTGCTGACCCCTGTAGTAGACCAAGGGCTAACCTTGTTGCCAACACTCACAAATTTATGTCAAACTTTGATCAGGTTGGATGATTGTATTTCTTTAATGTACCAGTTTCTAGAGCCAATTTATTACAAATTTGCCGTCCCTCTTTTAAGCTTCTTTTATTTCCAGGATGCAAAGAAATGCTCCAGGTGTGAATCTTAAAATGACTTGTTAACAGAAAACAAGTGGAGAGGAGTCAGGACAACCAGAAGGTTTTGTTTTTATCTGCTCAGTTAGCTATGTTTCTAGGATATTTGGCAGTTGTGCCCTTGAAAAAATGTGTCAGAAGCGTAGTGTAGCCAAGCTGCAGCATTCAAAACATGATGGGATAATTTTTGAAGGGCCAATTGTTTATTGTTGTGTTCTGCATTTTTTTCTATCTCCTAACCTCTCCTTGTCTCTGAGGCTCCTGCAGCCAGTTCCCTCAGTGATGTCTGGCACCAAGACTGTTACCTTCTGTGTTGGCATACCTGCTTGGTTAGGAATTAGTCCTCTAGAGCTTGTTCTTGCATATTCTGTCTAGAGGTTTTTCGCTTGTGGTGACTTCATTTTCGAGAGTTTGTGGAAAGAGAGGGAGGTTGTAGTGACTGGAATGCATTTTTTTTTTTTTCTCTCCACAAGACATGATTGAACACCTATAGCTCATCTTCTGCTGAATATCTGCTTCTGCAGGATATTCTGCAGTCTATTTGGTATCTTAATTACTGCCATATAAGTCAGTTCTTGTATACTCTTAAGTTCATCTGGCAGCAAATACTTTGCATATGCTTATCTATAACCAAAGGAAACCTCTTCAAATTGTAGTTTAGTTTTGGATTTTCTTTGTAAAAGGTGGCATGTGGGTTAATTATGTCTCTTTTTATTTTGTGTGCCATATTTCTCCCCCCATTCATTTTTCTCAGAGCTGTGGTAATATTCTACTGCACTTGAAATAGGATTTCACTTTCACGAAATTCAGCAGAGTTTGGGAAAAGTTTTGAGATGGAAGGAAAGAAAGCTCTGTTAAACATAAAAACTTCAGTGAGCTCCTTCTTCTTTCTGACAACCAGATGTTTTGTAATTAAATCCTTGGACCAGTGACTGAAAGTAGGGACCTAGTAACAAAAGTAACCTCAGCTGATTTAGAAATGTCTTTTTGGACAATGTTTCTACAGATGGCATTCTTGTGTGATATTTCTACTCCAGTGCTGTTGGCAAAACAGAGATGTATGAGGTATAGTACTCTGTTCTTTCAGCAGTAGAAATGGAATTCATTAAAATAGCAAAAAGCTGTGTATATCTTTTTGTCCATACCCTGTGATGATCTATTAATGTGTTTGCAATCTAGGAGACAGGCTGGTAGTTAAACATAGGTTAACATAGTTATCTGCTTAAGTACAGCTGGAAGGAATTAAAATCTGTCTTCAGTATTGACATTCTGCTCTGAGGTTTATTTTACTTCTAATTAATTGGAAGGGATGGTATTTTGCTTTTATGATAACTGCAGATTTCCCCCTAATTATTTTTGGCAAGGTTGCATGTTAATGCTAGAACATCTGTCCGTTTATAAGATATCACTGAGGAATTTAAGCAAGTACTGAATAAATGGAGGCAATAAAATTTTCATCACTGGATTTTATTTTGTTTTTGTTCTCTTTCTAGAGTGGCTTACCTAAAATCAAAAAAATTTGGTGAGGCAGAAATTGCTCAGATGGTCTCAAGAGCTCCATATTTGCTGTTGTTTTCAGTGGAAAGACTGGATAACAGACTGGGTTTCTTCAAAAATGAACTTGGTCTCAGTGTAAAAAAGGTAAAGACACTGAAGTCTTTAGGTACTTTGTTAGTGACAACCATAAGGCCTTGGAACACGAATACTTCAAGTATTTGGAGGCTATCCACAAACAGTGGTGACATTACTGGTGGTAATACAGAGGGTTACAGAAGGACAGCTTGATTTTAACTTTGTATAGAAGTCATATGGACATCTAACAGTCAGAGGTCCTGAAATACAGTTCTTGAAGATCTGCTGCAGGTTATTGTCAAACAAACGTGTGTGTCCAGTTTTATTATCTGAGGTGGATCAGGGGACTGAATCCATTGTTGAAACAGCAAGCAGCGTTTTTAACTTTTAGAAAATCAATTTGCTCTCTTCATCTCTTCAAGATACTGTAACATATTTAACTCATTGGTGAAAAATTGTCTAATCTGCAAATATCATATCAAACTAAATGCCAAATCATATGCTCAGCTCACCAAGAGTAACCCCTGGGTTTGCTTGAGAGTTCTTACCATGTTACATGCTCGGCAGGTATGTGGCACCACACTTCAGGATCTTCAGAGGAGGTAGTAGCTAGAATTTCCTGGAATAAGTGGGGAGTGTTCGTTGTTTCCTGCAGTAGCTGGGGATTTTAGTAAATGCCAAGTTCCAAGTGGAATCTGGTTGTTCTTCTGTTGGCTTCTGTCAGCTGCACAGTCATAGCTGTCACAGTGCCTGTTGCTGGCCTTGCCATGTTTGAGGAGAGAGATCTCTCTGGAAAAGGGTTTAGTCACTGCCATGTACTCAGGGCAGATTACGAATGATGATGTAGCTTAGAGGATATGGAGTAATTTCTTGTATTACCATAATACTATGGCCTAACCAGATCCTGAGGTAGACAAGTTCCTCTGCAGCTGAAAAATCCTTTTAAAGCCTCTATCATGTAGTGTTTTGTTTACTTTTTTAAAATAGGCAGGAAGAAAGAACTTGAGCACCAAGAGAGACTGGGCACTTGAGCATGCTTTCTACTTCTGGGGTGTGCTTTCACTCCCTCTTCCTGTCTGTTTTACAATAACTGTTACTTTTTGTTTTCAAAATGAAAATTTTTGAGTAACTTTTTGTATCTTAATATACTGCTGCTTCATGCAAACTCATCTTTGGGGTAGAGATAAAATGCAAGTGACAGTGCATCCCTCTTCCAACTGAGGAAAAAAGTTTATATGAGATCTCTGTCTTTCTTTCACAGATGGATATACAAACAAGCTTTCTGTAATAATCTATACTTTGTGTGTTTTCCCTAATTGTAGATAAAGAATCTGGTAATCCGTTTTCCAAGGCTACTGACTGGCAAATTAGAGCCTGTAAAAGAAAATCTTCAGGTGAGCTTATTAGTAGATATTAGAAGTGTATCTACATTGTGTATCTACATAGTTTAAGAGTTGTCAAGAGATAAAATGCTTGGAGAATCCTGCACAGAAATAATTTAATGATATCATTTTAGTGGAGATAGAAAATAACTGAGAATTTTGTTAAACAATTCATTTCCCTCTATAGCTTGCAAGCTTACAGCATACGTGGAGCAGTATCTTTTTCTGTCTTCTACTCTGATGTATGTTAGAAACTGCATCTGGGTCCCTTCCTGCCAAAAGTTGCTATCTGATGACACAAGTTGTTACCCATTTCTTTACAACAAGTGAAAAATAGTGCCTGCTCCCTCCTTCCTGCTCCCCCTTAATTATTGTTTTTTTGCTAACTTGGATTGTCCATGAGGATTTAGGAACAAGAAATGTGCAGTTGATTATTTTCCTCTTGGCAGGTAGCTAGTCTGCCAAAATGTGCATTTGACACCTATTGTCTGATAGCAGATGGTCGTTATTAACAACTGTTGAGTAAATAACTTCAGACCCACAGGGACTCCTTTCCTTTTTGAAAATGTAACTGTGTATTGGTTTAATTATTTTGCTGTAAAGCCATCTAGGCCAAACAGCATGATGTAGTGTAACAATTTGAAAAATCCCATTATCCTATAATACATAACTATGAATTAAAATATATGATTTTCAGACAGACTCACTGCTCTCAAACTATTCAACACTGGGAATCTTGCAATCTGAAATATGTGTGTGGTAAGGGAGGAGACTGGAAAGTAGCAGACTGTTTCAATTAATAGTGCTTTCTTTTTAATGAACATTGTTTCCATGAGCTAGGGATTCAGTATATTATAATGGATGTGTTTTTAAGACCTTCAGTTCTATTTGACTATCTTGTCTAGCTACCAAAAAGCATATAGTGTAGCATCCATATCTTTAATGTGTTCTAGAGAGAGAAAGGATTTTTAGGTCCTCACTATTAGAATTTACTGATACTTAGATGCCTCCAGCTTTTCAGGAGGTTGGATGCCTGGGTTCAGACCTCTATGTCCTAAGCTGGTGGTGGACAAGTAGTACTCAAAGTGAACCATGTACCAGCAGTTCAGAAGTGATCTGCTGGTATCTGTCATTCTGAGTGGGCTGTTGTTTAGAAACGACTGCTGCAGCTGATACTGGCTGTCAAAAGGTACCAATCATGGACTAAATGAGCTAAAGGATGGCTTATTCCATCCTCTGAAGGTTTCATCAACCACAATTAGAGATTCACTTATAGGGTAAAACTGAAAAGCTTGCATTACCACTGCCTATTGAGGGAATCGTACAGGGTATGCTGAATATTGCTTGGGCTTACACAGTAGGGATATTGTCATATGTGTCCTGGAGAATTATTGGGTATTAAATGTTTGCTGTCAAACTGAATGCAGTCAAAGCAATTTACACTTGAGCTCACCGTTCATGTCAAGAGAGAGCTGTTCCACTTTACAGAGTAGAAAAGAAAAGCTCAAATTCTTGCCAGAATTACCCCTACAGTGGGGCCAGCTCTACATCTCCACTGATTTAACATCAGATCTTACTCTCCGCTGTGCATCCTAATGCAGTAACACTGCCAACTCAGATCTGTGGAAGACACCACTATAGTGCAAACACATCTCTTCATACTTGAGTGCTGTCTTAGTTGATTAGTATTTCTTGTGATACACAAATATTTATAAAGCAGATAAGGAAGAACCAGGAGTTGAAGGACCTGATTATAGACACCTCTACAAACAATTCCATGTAAGGATCTGGAAGTCCTGAGGTACAATAGCTTCAAAACGCAGATTCTAAGCTCTTCCCTTTGTATTTGCCAGGCAGTTTTGGAAAAGAACTGCAGTCTTAGGACTTTAAACTAGAAAAAATACCACCTTTTTTACCAGCTGAAGAAGTACCTGATTTGGATTTTAAAGTCTGGTTATGTTGACTGGCAAGCACACCCACTTCATGAGTGAAAACAAGCTGCTTGTAAATGTCACTGGAGGACAGAAGAAATGGCTGAGTTACCAGACACTCTTGTATGCTGAATTCCTTTCTCAACAACTCAATGAACTGCTTGTCATTCTGCACTTTGGGAGGAGTGCTCATGATTTTATTGAAAAAATGTGCTTTGCTTTCCTTTTGGGAAACCATAATTGAAGTCAAAGCAGTCTCTGAAAAAGACATCTTACTTTAGACATTAAGCAACTGTAAAATAAATTGGAAACACTGCATATTCTACACATCTTTCAGGTTCAACAGACTTCAGGTGAAGACTACAAAACTGAAATTATGCTCCCCAATATAAAAATATAGCTTGGATATGTTAACAAATAACACATTAACAAAAGTAATCACTAGCTATTTGATTGCTGTGTTTTACAGAGCTCAACAGCTCCACAACTAGAACGTCAGTCTCTTTTGACAGCTTGGTTTTGAAACTGATAAAAGACTCTTGGGGGAGAATTTTTACACTTGTAACTGCCATGCATACAGAGACACAGCTTTTTTGTTCATATCTCAGACAAGCTGAAAAATGTGTTGCATTCATAGAAGTCATCTTTACTTCAGGGATACTGTATAAACAAATTACACTTTAATCCTGAATGATAAATAATTTGCACTGTCTGACTTGAGAAGAACTGGAGTGGCAGATATTATTATGGGTTGCATTCTTGTTGCTGTGTGACAAAAGATAGAAGAATTTTGCATTCGTTTATTTCAGTGGCATGTTAAAAGAAGCTAAGTTTGCTGTAGCTGACTTTTGAACATAAAATTGTGCTCTTTTCCAGGTTTGTCAGATTGAACTTGGTTTTCAACGTAATGAAATTCAACAGATTGTATTTAAAACCCCCAAGATTTTAACTGCAAGTAAAAAGAGGCTCAAACAGACATTTGACTACTTGCACAACATAATGGGCATTCCCCACCACATGCTTACTCGTTTTCCTCAGGTGAGCTGTTAATCTGGGAATAAACTGTAGGTGCTTTTCGCACAGCTGCTTCACTAGTTTGGTGCTGAAGGTGGGGTCTCATGCAGTTTACATGTGAATTCTTCAACTTGTCTGTGTCTTTACTGTAACTGGGATAACTTTTATTAGCAATTCAGCAACCATTGAGGATGCCAGTGTGGAAGTGCCCTTCTTTTCTTTCTGGCATGTGTGACTCCACTATACCCAGTCTTGTGAATTTTTAAGTTTTTCAATGAAGTAGTCATGCTCACCTCTTCTGGAGTAATGCAAGAGAGATGACTGCCTGTTTAAGGATTCCTTGTCCTGAAATCTTACCTAGTTAAGAAACACATAGGAAGACAGATCATGCAGAAGATCTGTTCACTAGATAACATACATTTAAAAACATTTATTTCACATTTGTCTAGTTAAAAAAATAAATGTTATAGATTCTAGGATGTGAAAATGTCTTTTAAAAGTAGAAGTTCTGTCCATTAGGTAATCAGATTGTCATTGAACTTCATCTTGTTGCTGCAGCAATAGCTAAAAAAATCAGAGGGGTGAAAATAGATTAGTTTCTTGATGACTATTTTGCTTTTTCCCTATCTCCTTATTTCTGTTATTTCCTCACAAGTTCAAAGTTGAAAGCATTAGTCACATCCAACACTGACATGCAGTCACACCAGCTTCTTAAAAGGCTAAAAAAGAAAGCACATATTACAACTTCGGAACTGCAATGATTTTCTTCCTAAAGCAAGTCTAGTAGGGAATCTAACTTAGCTTAAAATTTTATGGGGAAATAAAACTACTCCCCAGCATTTTGCTAATTCATCTTGCTATTTAATATATTTTTACTTAAAAAGGATGCTTGCTATAACTCCTGTCTATATGTCACTTTTGCCCTTCTTGACCAGTAAGCGACCACAAGTCTTGTTCACTTCCTTCTCAGTTGTCATATTGTTGGTTTTGTGGTGGTTCACTTCGTTATTTCTCTTCCCTTTGTGTAGAAGCGGAAGTGGAGAGTTTCCTCGGTTACTTGTTCTTGGTGCAGTCACCTCTTTTCCCTGTTCTTCCATCCTCAAAAGCTCTGAGTCCCAGGATATGGCTTAGTGCAACTCAGTCTGTATGTAGTCTGGCCATTAATTGGCACATTCAGAAATGCCTACTTGTCTCCATCTGTTCTTGCTTCTATCCTGAATTACAATAATGCTGAAAATAGGAGCCATATAGAACTTTTTTGTCAAATCCTCTGTGATGTTACAGCTGCTGTTGTAACTACCCTTCCTGTCAGCTAGCTCCATGAATGGTGGTTAAGGTTTTTTCCCATCTTCTGACTCCTCCTTAAAATTCAAGGAGGGCAGAGGAGGGGAACAGTAGGTTTGCTTTCTGCCCTAGTTCAAATTAATTTGTATCCTTATGAAATCCTTCAGTAGTGTAGTCTCTCCTTTTTAGTAAAAACTCTGCTCACTTTTATTACTTCAGCGCTAATGTTTTCACTATTATCTTCTCTGAAGCAACTCTCTCTTCAGTTGTACTGCGCAGAAATGCAGGTCTCTGCTTTTAAGACTAGACTGTACATCTCTTGTTTTCCCTACTTCTCTTTTTAGTTTTCAGATGTTCCAGTGATTTCTTTCATGTCTGCCTTACCATTGTTCTTGCCTTAGACTGCCTAGAATTCTTTTTGTGACAAATATCTTGAAAGGCCCACATTGCTGTGCAGAAGTGGTTTTTTTGAACCACTGCGCTGTGCCTTTTGGCTTTGTTAATGACAGGAGGTGCAGCCACTCACCTTTTCTATTGCCGTTGTGCAATTCACTTGTTTGCATTACGCCATGTGGTCACCTGCTGGTTTCTTCCTTGTAACAATGCTCAGCTGAATCTGACTGTGTATATAAACACTTCTGATAGTATAGGGAAAATGCTTAGGTATTCCTGCTCCCTGTTTCTGAATGTCTCCTCTCCACTTTCTTTGCTATGGTTACTCAAAAGCAATACAGTTACATAATCAAAAAGCCTAACATGCTTAAGACAATTGTATCACTCCCTGATTTCCCCTGTGCGTGTACCTCAGCATATTGTATTGAAGCATTTATTTAGAATTTAGATAATGTATATATAAATGTAACCCTACCTGGTGTTTGATATTTAAATGAGAAAGAATGCAAATTAGTTGTTTTCTTCCTAGATCTTCAGTTTGTCTAAAAAATGTTCTTCTTTTAGATTAATGAGAATCTGAAATTTAGGCAACCTAAAACATTCTTCCCTTTCTTTCTTTCTTTCTTAGGTTTTCAACTCAAAACTATTACGAATCAAAGAGAGACATATGTTTCTTACGTTCTTGGGAAGGGCCCAGTATGACCCAGCACAACCCAGCTACATCTCTCTGGACCAGCTAGTATCCTTGCCTGATGAGGTGTTCTGTACAGAGATTGCCAAAGCTTCTATACAGGACTTTGAAAAATTCTTAAAAACACTTTAATTAGTAACACATGTAAAAAGGAATAAAGTTATGAAATAAACATATTTTATAAAACTACTCCCCTTTATGGTCTCCTAACTTCTTAACTACTGGTTTAAGAAGTTGTTGCTTATGAAACATTTGTAGGCCTTAAAGGCTCACAGTAATATTCTTTCTGGTTACTTAAAAATGTGTTTCAAAAGGATTGAGTAAATATGTTGATTGCTACTGATGCAATCCTTGTAATTAATTGCTAACTTAATTCAGAGTGAATGATGCGGCACACTAACAGAAAAGTGGATTCTTCTTTTATTTTTTTTTTTCTTTCAATAACTTCAGAGTTTTGGGAAATGGAAAAACTGGCTTGTGACTTATTGCCTGTCTCGCCCTCTGTCTTCTATCCTCACCCTCCCAAAATCTAGAAAAACAAGCTAATGCAGTAGCAAAGAAGTGACGTGTTTACCTGCTTCTATCTTAAGAGCTAATAATGTTACTCTTGTATGGCAGAATGAAGTACTCTGAGACATGTGAAGCCTCTCATACAACAAGGCATTTTTCAACAGCTTACAAAGGAGTTTCTTTGTGAAGATGGCTGCTGAAGTTAATATGCTAAAAGCTTTGTGAGGAAACTTTGTTCGAAATAGCAAAGAAAATCAGAAAACTGAATCTAGGCAAATTACAAAAAGAAAATACAACATATTATACATGCCCCTGAAATCTAGAAGGAGCTCATTTTAGGTCATTTTTTGCTTTTTTCCCCCACCCCGATGAGATTTGTATGCCTTTAGTATACAAATAACCATCTGAAAAGATGCTGTAGTATATACTTAGTTGACAGTTATCTTGCTCAGTTATAACAATTGAAATAAATTTTAATATTGGGAATCGTGGGATTATTAAAAGTACTTAATCCTATCAGTAAGCAAGTCACATTAATACAGAATTACCAAATGCTTCACAGTGTATTCGAGCAAAGTAAAGAAACTGACTAAACCCAAATGCAAACTGTCTGATAGTTTATTGTTTAGAAGTTTCCATTCTTTCAGTTAAAACAGTTCAGGAAACTGAAATTCAGATGTTTTATTTGAATTTAATGAAAAAGCCTCAATGTTTTGAAAGCTCAGTGTTGGAGCTTAAAATACCAATTTGTATGCAGATACCAGAATAAAATTGAAAACATTAAATTCCCCTGATATAGGGAATTTAATAGGTGGGAAATGTAAGTAAGGTTAAGGTGACATTTAAAGAATGAGAATAGTAGTGATCTCTGTATTACAACTTGGATCTTCTATCCAAAATGAAAATTTGGAATTCGGATTACAACACCCAAGAAAAAGGAGCGTTGTCAGAACAAACGGTGCAAAATAATTTACTGGGGCATCTTCACTTGAAACCCAGTAAAAACCCACATTCATTGTCTGCAGTACATATCTGAGATGTTCTCTTTTGTCTTCTGTTCTCATGTTTCCCTCTCCATTGGTCTGGGAAGATCACTTGAAGTCCTCTAGTAAGTCGGATGTTCTTGGTGGAGATGCGTAACAAAATTTATCTGAAGTGGTGTCTGAAATGTGATGGCTAAGTACTTTCCCCCATTCCCTCATTTTAAATAAAAATACCTAATACAATATACTTACTTAGATTTTGACTGTGTTAGATGCTAATAAGCTATAATCTTCAAACAATCTGATAAAATTAATGCTTACAGTAAAAATTAATGTTAATAGGAAATAGGCCAGTTCATAATGTCGAAGTAGAGTTTGTTTTTGCAGATTTACTCTGCTGTCCTTATGATCTATATTACTATGTGACAAAACCATTATAATATAAATTATGTGATAGAATGTGTATATTTTGAATGTTTCAAACCTTGAGCTTTTGATTCCTTTAATATTTTTTAATGCAAAACTGGTTGCTGTCAGAGCTGAACTAGTTTCTTTGAAATATTAAATGAATGAGCTTATGCCAAAATAGCTTCCCAGAAATACCGTGAAGAAAGGAAGCAGAAGATTTTATGGGAGTGTTAAAAGGGGAGAGTGAAGAACTTCTTGAGGTTCATGCTAAATAGTGTTTTGGATTTAAGATAAAAAAAATCTTTAGATGAAACATTTGGCCCAGAATTACACAATGTACTGTAGTCTGCTGTTCTTGATAAGGGCTAGCAGCCTTTGGTGGAGCATGATGATTAGCTGAGGCGTGCTGGGTCCCTTTGCGGTCTGCACACACGCACTCTGACCTGTGCTCTTTGCCTGTGTATCACATTCAGCTGCATGCTCCTCTGATTGAAATTCCCTACTGTGACAATATTTCTAGAATAATTCCACATATTTTATTTATTTAAAATCGCCGTGGTCTGTGTGCAAACGAATTGCTGGGGAGAGGCAGGATCTGTGCCTCAGAAACCAGGCTTTCACCCGGCAGCTGCGGTACCTGAGCGGAGGTTCCTGCTGCTTTCTGTGATTGACTTTGTGCTTTGCTTACTGTGCTTCGCAAACGTAAAATTATTTTTAGCTACTATTCACTTTTACCCCTCAGTTTGTAGTTGCTGAAGACTCCTCACAGCGCAACCAGTTAGGCGGGTTCAGCAGCTGTGATTGACAGTGACCGACAGCAGGATGACCTTACGCTAAGCCAGTGTTCGCATCAGCTCTCCGGGCCCTGAGCTGCAGCCGTGGCCGCGCAGGGGACAACACGGGCACCGGCAGCAGAGGCGGCAGCTCGAGCTACGGTGGCGAAATATGTTGACGTTTGAGTCCCTGCGGGGTGCTGGTGCTGCGGAGAAGCCGCCTTCCCCCGCCGCCCAGGGGCGCATGCGCCTGCGCTGAAGCGGCATTGGCGGGCGGACCCGCCTCCGCCCCGGGGACGCCGCGGGTTACCCAGGAGGCCGCGCGCCGCTCCGAGGTCAAAATGGCGGCGAGGGCAAGCGGTGAGGCGGTGGTGGGTGGTCAGGGTTGTGTGTGGGGTCGTGCCACTCGCATTTGTGGCTCTGGGCTCGCCTTGCCTTGTGCTGGGAGACGAGCCGGGCCGTGAGGGGGAGCCGGTGCGCGCTGTGCGCCCTTGACGGGGGCAGCGCCCGCAGCTCCTGTTCCCCACGGCCCCGGCGGGCGGGTGTCCTCTCGCCCTTCCCGAGCGGTGCGCTTCGGCCTGGGCCTCAGCGGAGGGAGCCTGGCTCCGGTACCGACGTGTTTCGGGAGCGGTGGGGCAGGGGGTGCTCGGGAGCACTGGAGGAGCCCTTGGGCTGTTCCACACAGGCCCCGGGGATCGTTGTCCTGGTACTGGCTCCGGGCTTAGTTGGTTTAATATTCTTCCTTCTCAAGTCCTAAAGTAGGGAGGAATAAGGCCTGACGAGGCAATGTGCCAGTGGGGTACTGGTATCGCACGTAGCACTGGTTTTGTGGGGTGACCTAGTAAGACAACTTACTTAAAGTCATGTTGTGCTGTTTTTGGATTTCTACCACCCCTTGTTGAGTTACTTTAATGATATTTGATACTGCATTGTACTTGACTACATGTAAAAACACCTTTGCTATCCAAAATCACAGTTAAGGAAAGATGAACATTCTACATGTGGTGTATTTATTTTTTCTTTTTAAAGACAGTGTTTCTTTGGTTTTTGTTTTTGGTTTGGTTTTTTTTGAGGGATCATTGTTGGCTTTCCAGCTGATTTTGGCAGTTCTTTGGAAAAGGAGGATCTGAAATAATATTTAAGTGACTGGAGAGGACAGTAGAAGGTTGACAACATAATAATATGCTGGTCTTTAAATTGAATTAACCATAGTGGAGCTGTGGAACTTAGATGAGTGATTTGAAAAGCATGATGGTCTTGCTTTACGTAGAACATAATGTTTTTAGTTTAAATAAGAGTTATGGAGACTAAAACTGCTGGTGCTGCCTTTGACGGTGAACTGCTAGCATTGTTCCAAGTCTTAAAGCAGTCTAATTTTCAAATTGAGTGAAACAGGTCAAATTATGGTATGTAATAAGCACTCCTTCTGCCTGTTCAGTGTCAGTTCAACGATACTGGAAACCAGAAAGGCCAAGTTATGTATGTTCAGATTCAAACTTGATGTAGTGTTGTAATACTGCATTTGAAGGAGGCCAGCAGATGTTTGTGTACTGTCATAGTGTGAAAGTGTTGAATTTTATCTTGTTCTGCAACTGATGATGGTCATGTTCAGTTGCAGGAGGTGGTCGCCTGATAGACAGGCTTCGCAAGTGGTATTATAATGCAGCTGGATTCAACAAACTCGGTAAGTATTTAATTGAGCTTTTAAAACTCTGCAAATGTAACAGTGCTCAAACTGGTTATGGTTCATAACTGGTGTATGTACATGCAGTTTGGCATAAATCTTTTTGATCAAAATTAGCTACTAGTTTTGTGGGGAAAAAGTCAGCAATGGCTTCAGTCATCATGATTGCTACCTGGTAATTAATCAGTGGCTTTTCTGTTATTTCTGTGTTTGCTTTTGTTTACAGTGTCATAACTTCCAACAGCTAAGGTTAAGCAGGAGCAGATTAAAAAAAACTTTCACAAAGCAGCCCTGGAAGCTTGCTTATTTGCCCTTTCCCACCAAGTCACTTTCACTGGCTAGTATCTTCTAACCCAAAGGCTGCCCTTGAAGCTGGAGAGATTCTCACTAATAGCAGCCAGTCTGTCTGCAATACTTATGCAAAGTGTCCAAAGTACAAAAAAAGGATTTAGTTAGTTCTGCCCTTTGTATCACCATAACGCTGGGTTAAGAACTGGCTGGAGGGCCGGGCCCAGAGAGTGCTGGTGAATGGGGCTGCATCTAGCTGGCGGCCAGTCACTAGTGGTGTTCCCCAGGGGTCGGTGTTGGGTCCAGTCCTATTTAACATCTTTATTGATGATTTAGATGAAGGGATTGAGACCATCATCAGCAAATTTGCTGATGACACCAAGTTGGGAGGGAGTGTCGACCTGCTGGAAGGCAGGAGGGCTCTGCAGAGGGATCTGGACAGACTGGAAAAATGGGCTGATTCCAATGGGATGAAGTTCAATAAGGCCAAGTGCCGGGTGCTGCACTTTGGTCACAACAACCCCCTGCAGCGCTACAGGCTGGGCTCAGAGTGGCTGGAGAGCAGTCAGACAGAAAGGGACCTGGGGGTACTAATTGACAGGAAGCTCAACATGAGCCATCAGTGTGCCCAGGTGGCCAAGAAGGCCAATGGTATCCTGTCCTGTATCAAAAATAGCGTGGTCAGCAGGACAAGGGAAGTGATCCTTCCCCTGTACTCTGCATTGGTGAGGCCACACCTGGAGTATTGTGTTCAGTTCTGGGCCCCTCAGTTCAGGAGAGACATTGAAGTGCTGGAGCAAGTCCAGAGAAGAGCAACAAGACTGGTGAAGGGACTTGAGCATAAGACCTATGGGGAGAGGCTGAGGGAGCTGGGGTTGTTTAGTCTAGAGAAGAGGAGGCTTAGAGGTGACCTCATCACTCTCTATAACTACCTGAAGGGAAGTTATAGCCAGGTGGGGATTGGTCTCTTCTCCCAGGCAGTTAGCAATAGGACAAGGGGGCATGGGCTTAAACTCTGCCAGGGGAAATTTAGGCTGGATATTAGAAAGAAATTCTTTACAGAGAGAGTGGTCAGGCATTGGAATGGCCTGCCCAGGGAGGTGGTGGACTCGCCGTCCCTGGAGGTTTTTAAACTGAGATTGGACATGGCACTTAGTGCCATGATCTAATAAACGGACTAGAGTTGGACCAAGGGTTGGACTCGATGATCTCTGAGGTCTTTTCCAACCCAGTCGATTCTGTGATTCTGTGATAACTTCACTTGGTGTCTCTCTGGCCTGCACAATGGTGAAGTAGGTGTAAAAATAGTGTTTCCTTAAATAGGGGAGGTTGCCTCAATGGTACTGTCTTCATTTTGTTCAGAGTTGTTACCAGGTTTATTTAAACTACTTAGGTGGCGGAATTCTTCCTGAATGAGAAGAGAATCTGGATGTTCGGAGGTTGTAATTCACTGCTGACCACAATATGAGCAAATCATTTAAAGAAAGTTAACACACCTGCCCTGGGGAAGTTAGGAAAAAAAATGCAAGACAGCTGTAGAGGAATAAGCTTGGGTCTTTTCTCCAGAGATGCAGTGCTTACCCCCTCTTTATATCTATTTGCTGAAGTTCTTAAAGGCATTAATACTTTTTGCTGCTTTTCAGGTAATGTAGCTAAAAACTGAGGAGAAACACAGAATTTAATCTATTGATTAAAATAGCAGCTGTGCTCCCTGTGCTTTTGAAATAAATCACAAAACTGAATTCAAGAATATGGGCTCAAAAGAAATTTCTGTTTTATTGAGACACTACTGCCAACTGAGTCACGTGAGATCAAAACCTTTAACCACAAGTCAGGAGGTATAGTCTTGTAATCTGTATCAATCTTGGAATGTTACAGAAGTAACATTTTGTCCTGTGTTGTTAATACTGAAGGCTTAGAGCAGGACTGGTTGAATTTCACAAACACTGTGTGGATGTCCTTGGCTTTGAAAAGATGAGGTACTTCTCCCTGGTTTAACTTCTTATTTGGGACAGCATTGCAGGGAATGAACTTAGGCACAAACATCTAGCTTCAGGTTTCCATAGCTTAATACAGTCAATGGAGATCTAGTCATTATGCACAGTGGAGTTTAGAGAATAATTCTTCATTACTGAAGTAGCCACATCTGTGGTTGACTGACTAGTGGATTTAGAGCTCTTAAACCTTCTACCTAGACAGTCATCATGAATACAGATGTAAAATTAGATGAGCGTAAGTCCACTCCTCAAATACAGAATAGTTATTGTTCTTTATATGTATGTATATATGTGTGTGTATGTTCTTGTGAAACACATTGGATTAAATACAGATTTTTGCTCTTACTCCTTAAGAAAAGGTGTAAAACCAAGTAAATAGAGTAAAGCCAGTGTTTAGTTCTTGTTCTCCGTTCTTGTTCTCCGTGAGCAATTAGTGGTTCTCTTCTCCTGGATTTTTTTTGTTGTTGTTGCTTTGTTCATAATTTTACATTGGAAATGTTTTGCCCATGTTATGTAGAAACACTTGTGTCAATCCTAAATCTTACAATATGACGGTCTAAAAGTTCTTAAGTAAAATCTTCTTGATACAGGGTTAATGCGAGATGATACATTGTATGAAGATGATGATGTAAAAGAAGCACTGAAGAGACTTCCAGAACACGTTTACAATGAAAGAATGTTTCGCATAAAGCGAGCCCTTGACTTAAGCCTGAAACATCGCATCCTTCCAAAAGACCAGTGGGTGAAGTATGAGGAGGTATGTATACAGTGTTTCCAAGGTGGACGTCTTAAATAGTGCTGCTGTAACCGGTCTTTGGCATTTTCAGTCTCTGAAGAGATACACGCCTACATGTTTTTTACAACGAGTAAATGAGCTTTTGATCGCTGTTTGAAAATCTCTGGGTTTCAGTGGAAATTACAAATCTTTCTCACGATGACAACAGCTTAAACTACAGCTCAGAGCACATTGTATTTAGACATAATATTTCTTCTAAGCTCTCAGGTAAAGAAATATGCTCTAACTAGCTCGGAAATTCTTATAAAGGCTCTCTTGTTTTACTGATGAGTTTCTTAATTTTATAGAAAATCTACAGCCAAATCTTTTATTCATGAAGATGCCAGGAAGAATAATTTAAAGGGAAGTCTTGCATTAAAATAAGTGGTGTCTTGTAATTTGAAAAACAAACCACACCTTCCTTTTCAGATGTTACTAAAACTTTTTTTTTGGTGGGGGATTGATTCACAGACTTTACCATTCAGCTTGGCTTTATCCAAGTTACCAGTCAGAGAGGAATTTTGTCACTAAACTTTTGACTATGTGATTATATAAGGGTATTATCTTTCAATATGTAAGCAAAGGCTTTCTTGTGGTCTTATTAGTCATATTTAGGTAACTGCTGCTTTGAATAACTGGTTTCATAGTCCCTTAAGTAGCAGGTGTTTTTTTAAAGTGTTAAATATGGTCAAGGTGTTCCATTGAATCCAAGTTTACAGAACTGCTTAGAAGTTAAGATCAAAATGAGTTGCTTCAGAGTATTACAGTTGGGCTTTAATCTAATTAAACTGCATCTTGTACATTTGAATATCTGCCAAAATAACATAATTTCTAAAGGTATAGCTGGAAGCATCACTTTGCTTGTTCATGTTGGTGACACATTAAGAATTAGTGGTTGCTGCAGTAAATAACTTTTCATTGCGGAGTTGGTAAATACAAAGTTTTCTTCTTCAGAGTAAGTAGTGTTAGGTTGGATTTTAGTCAAATCAGAGGAGGAATGAGAGGTAAGTGATCTGTAGGAATGGCTTGAGATGTTTCTGAACTTCCCTATAAGTTTAAATATATTCTCTCTTTTTTCAGGATAAGCATTATCTTGAACCGTACCTAAAAGAAGTAATCCGTGAAAGACTTGAAAGAGAAGCATGGAACAAGAAATAACTGTTGAACTACTTCATGCAAATATCCACATACTTCTGATTTTTTAAAACATTTGGTCATAGAAATCTACAGGGAGGCGAATGCGAGGCTGAGGAATACTGTTTCAGCTTGTTCATTGAATCTATTCATCCAACTAAAATAAACATGTCAAAGTATAAAATCTACTTGGAAGAGTTCTTTGTAAATGTTAACAAGCTAATGTTCAGATCTTTCCTATGAGCTTATGCATTACATATTAGCTTAGTGGTATGCAGCCCTCATTCCAGGTTTTTGATTCTTACTATAGTACAGCTGTTTTCTGCAGTTTTAGGGTTAGGTAGAAAACACACAAGGCTGTTGGTGTGTTTACTCTGTTAAATTTAAAAGGGGTTCTTTATTTCATTCATCACTTCTCCCTGGAGACAGCAACATCAAACCAGTGCTTGGTGGCACCATGAGACAGTAGAATGTAATATTCTGTGCATCTAAGCACATACATGTTACAATAACGGAAAATATAGATGATTCCTTAATCACAAAATCAGGAAATGTTTTTATACCATATACATTGTTAGTCCTTAAAACACTATTTTAATATAAACCATAATGACTGTCTCACTTAAGCTTTTCAAGGGTTTTTTGAACTGTCATGCTAAGGACATTAGAGATACACATGGAATTCAGCCTCTGCTTAAAAACAGAGGGAATTCAGTTGTATCTAGAAAATACTGGTCCTTGCTGGCTGATGACCTTGAGTTTAGTCTGACTTGTAATAGTTGTGTTAATTTGAGACAGATTTTGGTATTCATGCAAAATTCAAAGCCTGTCATGTAGTTCTCCATATGAAGTACACAATCTTGTGTGATAGTCCCACGTTTTTTTTTCTTTTTGTTTTGCATGCTTGTGGGCCAAATACAAGGATCCATTGACCAAAAGCTCAAGCAGTTTAGGGAAAAAAAAAAAAACACATGCAAAAAAACCCCAACCAACTAAACAAAAAAACCCCATAAATATGGAGCAAACCATGTCTGTCCATTGAATTGGTATGACCAGGTAAATGGAATACTGGATTGGAAGTTAGAATGGAAAGTCTTCTAGCTTTGCTCATCACTCTGTTATTCACCTTCAGCTGCTTGCTTCAGTTGTTTGCATCTGTAGGATGGATACAGTGATCTCTAGGTGAAATATTTATTTCAAAACCTCACAGCCTGATATGGTAAAACACAATGCTGCAAAATTATCTGTATCACTGATATTCCTTAAAAGTTTGTGGAGAGATTGTATTAAGAATGTGAGGTTTCTTTCATCTCCTATAGCAAAATCTTATGATTGAAGCATGCATAATTTGTTGTATTTTTGAGAAGTTTTTTCTTCCAAGAGACAAATAGAATCTGAAGTTTCACACTTCTGTTTATGGAATTATTAGAATACTTAATAAAGTAGTTCTAATTCCATTAGAAAAATTGTGTTAGAATAGTATTAGGAGACTTAATTAGATAATGGAAGCAGCACTTGAAAGACATAGCTGCGATTTTGTAGAAAGCTAGTGTCTTCTTATTTGACCATATGTTTGGATTAATGTGGTTCAAAAGTCTCAAAAACTACTTGGTTAGAGAAAAGGGTTTTGTTGGGATCAGGTGCTTAAAAATCAGCTGACCTTTTGAGTGGCATGCAAAGCAGTCACGCTCCAATTGGGCTGACACACCTGAAATCACCAGCGTCTTTACACTCAAATTCAACATCTTTAGAGTCAGAGGCAAGTAGTAGAATAAGAGAGTCTTTCCAAGTGATCTTTATAGCGTTTCAAGGGGAGGAAAGAGAAGGAATCCACGTTAAGAGCTTGACAGTTCACAGAGGTTGTTTGACAGCTTTCATTTAGACTTGTTTTCAGATGCTTCTGACCTGGGTTGATCATTTTTAATTTCAAGTTCCCATAATGTGCAGTAGTCTCCTGTTGAAGTGTTTCAAAAAGGTTTAATGAATACTGTTCAATTGTATCACAGAATGTTAGGGATTGGAAGGGACCTCAAAAGATCATCTAGTCCAGTTCCCCTGCCGGAGCAGGAACACCTGGATGAGGTTACACAGGAATGTGTCCAGGTGAGTTTTGAATGTCTCCAGAGCAGGAGACTCCACAACCTCCCTGGGCAGCCTGTTCCAGTGTCTGTCACCCTCACTGAGAAGTTTCTTCTCAAATTTAAGTGGAACCTCTTGTGTTCAAGTTTGAACCCATTACCCCTTGTCCTACCGTTGGTTGTCACCGAATCTTAGAATGATATTAGTAAGGAAAATGTATTTGTTTTTTTGGCAAAGATGGGTCTGTATTCTTTGAGATGTTTAGTAGTGAGAAACAGAGAGGAAGGAGGTGAGTGTAAGAGAGGGATATCTGCTGCCTGGGAACCAGGAACTGTAGCAGCTTTGTGTTATTCATATTTCACCCTCTGGTCCTCCCCTCTGTGCACACTGAGCTACTAGCATTAATCTGTAGCTAGAGGAAACAGGAGTTTTCTTGTATGAAAGATCTGAATCCTGCTGCTAACAAGTTAGTGGATCATGTGATTCCATTTTTTTTTTTTTTTTAATCTTTATCCCTAAAAAATATCTGGATTGCGAAGGAATGGACTTGCAGAAATTAGAGATTTTCAGATCTGTAATTTCTTCGTGATGCTTCCATCCCGCCTGTGCAGGTCTCTCTGGGATCCTGCCATGTTCTTTGTGCAGGCTGTGTGCTCCTCTGTGAATGATTCAGGACTCTGCAGGCATGAGCTTGCTATCTGCAAAATTGCCTCATTTTAAGGAAAAGCTTAGTAACAGTAAAGGAAGTTAAATTGCCAGAGGTGAAAAGATAGTCTGATGTTGAAGGAAAGACCATTCTGGTTTGGAGAACTGTGTTTTTTTTCTGCTGCTGTCATGAGGTTCTTCTGTAAAACTGAGAGATGCTTGGTTCACAGAAACTCATGAAGTATTTTGCTAAATGCTTAATATGTGGTGCTTGGGGCTACATGTGCAGAAGTGCAGTGTAATCACATCTATGTCTAGGTTCAGTAGATCTGTTCTGACAATATTAGGTGAAAGTGTCAGTTTTCATCCATGCACACAATGGATACTACAGGTGGTGATACCAGGAGCAAATCCCACAGGGACTCTCACAGAGACCTCACAATCCTTATTCCTCTGATGGTGAGTGCAGAAATACCTATGGAGAAACTGATAGATTTGTGGTGTGTATGGAGTGCAGAAAGCAAGTTTGAGCTGTGTACTAAAGAGGATTGAAAAGAGTTCCTGAATCAGAAAGGGCTTCCTACTGGGGAAAAATGTAAACCTGCAGTTTAATATCATAATACACAAGGCAATGGTGCGTCTTGCGTTTCCCAACTTGACTTCAAAACTTTATCTTGATTAATGTAGTTCTTTGGATGTAAATTCTATACAGATGCCATGAATTACTGAGGTCTTTTTGTAGTTTGAGTTCACAACATCTTGGGCACATCTAAATTATGCATGTCAAATTAAGAGAGAGTCTGAGTTGATATTGCTAATCCTGCAGTTTGATGACAGTTTTAGCTTGAGCTATTTTTCATCACTTTTAAGCAAACCCGCACTTCACTTGAAGTTCTTTTATTAAATACATAGTGAAATATAATAATACATTTTGATTTCTGAAGATCATATTTGTTATGGCAGACTGATTCCTTTAAATTTTGAACCGGTCAACCCAGAAACAATAGATTTTTTGCAGCTCCGTAACAAGAAACATATGCTTGTTTTACATCCAACTTCCATCTGCAGGAAAGCTAGAGCAGATATAAATTGCTTAAGAATTTTGATGAAATATCATGCTTGTCATTATAATGAAACTGTTTAAGCATTAATATGGTAAACACATTCCCATTTGAAGCGTTTTCTCTCTAGACAGCAAAGGTCAAAGATTATCTGCAGGATTTCCCCATGGTGCTGTTGCACCCTTGCAGTCAGTTTTCATGGGCTGAAGCTTGGGCCAGGGTCAGGGCTGCCCTGGCTGTGCTGAAGAGAGGGAGGCAACCTGAGCCACTGCTGCTCCAGGGCTGGAACTCGGCATCCCACCTGGGATGCAGCTGACCTGGATGCCCTGAGTGCCTTCACTCCTCTTTTAGCTTCTCTAAGGCCCAAAGGGCTAAGACCTTGGGAAATCTCTGGGTGAATGTCTCCACTGTAAACAATTTGGGTTAGCATCTAAGTACCCTTGAAGAACTGGGCCTGATAGCAAAACAGGGATGTTTACTCAAACATCCCTGCAGAGCTGTAAGCTCCCTTAGTGCAGTTTTGTAAATCTTTCAGTGCCAAATAATCCTTGGTTCATCCAGGGCCTTGGTGCTGGGACTAGGCAACAGGCTGGGGTAGCAGAAATCAAGTACACTTCTACTTACCTGGCAAGGTGGACCTTCTCCTGGCATGTCTGGAGAAGGAGCTTTCAATGCCTTCTGCTCAGTGGTGATTTTACCATGGGCTCAATTCTTTTTTCTTCATAAAAAGGTGTGGATTCACAGTTCCCTTTTCTGCAAATGCTTTAGTTCTCTAACATGTTTTCCAAGTAGGGCCATTGATCCCTTTGGCTGACTCTGTTCTGTTTTGAAAGGTGTAGTTAACTGCACCAAGGAGAGACTCTGACTTGAGTAGGTTGGCTAACGCTGTTTCCTATGCTGCTTTGGAGTAAGTGCAATGCCTGACACCACCTGCCTGGAGGCACATGCCTGCTTGGACAATTACTGCCCACCAGCTGATTGTCTGCAGTCACGGCTTCTGTCCTGCTCAGCTCTCTCCTGTGGTATCTGAGCCAGCCCTGGCACCTGAACCAAGGAGCTAAGCCAAGGGCTTGAGCAAGGAACACAGGATATGTGAGAGACTGGGATACACCCAGGGTTAGGAAACCATGTGCATGGATTTGGAAGAAATGTAGGGAAAATAAGTTAACTTCAGTCCCCTTTGCCTGCTTTAGGGATGCATGGTAAGGATGAGATGAGATTCAGGAATTTATGTGCAGACAAAAGGTGGCCACTGGGAAGGGGGAGAAAAATAAATGTGGTTGAACACATTTTGGGAAATGGGAGCACTGAGTAGGATGGTGAGGAAGGAAAGGTGTGTGTTGGTTTGGCAAAGGCCAGAGTGCTATGCAGGCCACTGCAGAGGGTGATACCCATGTGTCCTAACTTTGGGAACCCCAAGTTCACGGCACTGACTGAGACTTAAATTTTCCCTAAAGAATACTTAAGTATCATCCATTGAACCAGATCATGAGTGGAGCCCAATCTGTCCTTGTCCTGCCTTCAGAATGCCTGGATGTGACCTAAATGTACATTTTGTCTCACTCAACTTCATCTGTTTCTTTCCATAAAAAACAGAATGGTTACCAGAAGATGCCCTGACAGCTACAGGGCAGGTCTGGGGTTGGGGTGCTCACATCTCTGCAGTGAAAGAGCACTGGATCTGTCTCTTCTAAAGCCTAAGCAAGTGCTGGAATTGCTGTTGCTGTTTTATGAGAGTGTGCTACTCCAGTTTCTGCACTGGGAAGGGATCTGGGACTTGAAACCTGATCAGAAAGAGGTACCTCGGCACAGCTGGGCTATGCTCTCCTTGGCAGTTCCTAAATTGGTTCCCCACTGGCCTGTGCAGATCTGGTTCTTTGTGTCTAAATCTTCTGGATTGCACAGGAAGGCTGGATAGCGAGACATGGAGTTAAACGCTGCTGCACTCAGTATTACAACACCTAAGCCCTTTTATGAAGCCTCATACTCCCACTGCGGCCCAGCAGATTGAAATGATTGTTTATAAGCAGCAAAGTTCAGAGTCCAAAGCTCAGATCTCTTCAAGGCACTTCAGAGGGGTTTTTTGTCTGCAAGTTGTGCTCCCCAGTGGAGTATTAGCTTAAAAAGATACTGTTATGAAATAGTCATAAAATCAGCTAGATATGTTTGGTTTACTTCAATTAACTAAAAATTCTTCAGATTCTAAATGTTTCTCAGCTGCACTCTCACCCTGAAGAAGATGGAAGAAAACTCCTTCAATTTTCCACCAGTGTATAAGTGGGCCTCCAGCGATGCTCAGCACCCAGCCTGCCTGCTGGAGCTCACCAGACTGTCACAGCAGTGTGGAGGTGGCTCTGATAAAAAGCAAAATGTATTCTGCTGCCAGGTGAGGTTTGGCTCAGCTCTGTGCATTGCAAAAGCTGCGGTACCAGAGGAGGGGTGAGATCAGCATTTCAGAGCTTTATGGAGGCAGTTGTCCCTTTCTAGGATAGATTAGGATGTAGCAGGAGCAAAGTCGGGACCTGGATCTGCACTGGCAGCAGGCAGAGATGCTTTATTTTGTTCAGGAAAAAAATAAAAAAATCCAGGGAAAAAGTAACACAGCATATTTCCTTTCAGAAGTACAGCTGTCTTGGAGAGAGACTGCTATTTCCATTATAGGACTGGTGATATAATTATGACAGATTAGACATTTAGATCTGTAGTTTAATGTTTGCATATGGTAGCTCAGGTTCGCCTGGTTTACCCCAAGGAGCATTGTTATTCCGTGAGTCCGTTCCCCAGGTTTTGAGGACAACTTCTGCTGGGAGCAGCATCTTTTGCTGGACAACTTGTAGGTTTGCAGCTGTTCATTAGTGCTGATCTTCATGCAGAACTTGGGGTGCAGGGTGCCTGACTTTGCGCAGCCTTGTTCTTATCTGAGCACAGGCTTCTGCTGTTTCTCATGGAAAGAAAGGGTGTAGCCACCTCCACCTTTGGAGCTTTCAGATATTTCTTTGATTCATTTTTATACTTAGTTTTTCATATGGATATTGAACTCATTGGTGTGGCTGGACACTTCCAAAACAGCTGTTAAAGCCTTGATACTTTATAGTAATTCAACAAGCTACTCCAAAAAGAACATGAGGGGGTATGCTTCGAAAGGGGACTTCTCCTCCAGCTCTTCCATCCAGCACTTTAAAAACACATAAGACACAATAAAGCACGTGTTGACATAAGTGAGCTTCAAAAAAACCATTGGATTATTTTGAAGGAGTATAAACACACGTGGGGAGAGTTATCATCCTTCACCGAGCAAAACAATTACATCAGTGCAGCTTGGACTGGGATCTGCCTTAAGATCTCCCAGATGTTGCAAACAGCACAGTTGCTGATCAGTTGCTCTGGGTAATTATAAACTGTCAAATGGAGGAGGGGAGGTTTGTTCTCAAAGAAAGAAACATAAAGGCCTTTTGGAGAATCAAAGAGAGGATCCACTGTTCGTAGCTGATACCCAGAGCAATAACAGCCTCTGCTTATGCCCAGCTTTGCTGTGCTAGTCTCATGGACATGTCTTAGAGCCTACATCATGCCTGAGCTCTGGTATTCTGCATGTGGTGGATGAGCCCACCAGCAAGGAATCGCTGCAGGGTGATCCCAGGGATGCTCAGAAATTGTGCTGGTGGCATCTCCCAGCCTGGAGTGAGGGACCTGCCACACACCTCACTAGCAGAAGCCCAACTGGTCCTGAAGCAGGAGATGCCAGCTCTAACCCTCAAGCAAGAAGGGGGACCTAGAGGGAAACAAGTCAGCTGGCCCCAGGGCCGGTCTCCTGCTCAGACCTGGAGCCTCAGATGAGGTGTTGGTGCTGTGCTGCAACACGAGTGTTCAAGACTTGTGGAAATACAAGTAGATGGGGAGCAGGTCCCTGATGCTGTAGCTGGGCAGGCCAAACACTTACTGGAGTCCATCTGCAGCTCAAAGTTGTGGTTTTGTGCAGTTTCTGTGAAGTATTTGCTCTTCAGAGCGCAGGAGGAGCTGTGGGTGTGGGGCACAGGAGACCTGGTTGAGCTCATGTCAGGAATGAGCCCCCACTCCTTTCTTCACCAGGGCTGGGTGTGCTTGGGCCACCAGCAACCTTCTGCTCAGCCCTTTGGAGGACACCAGAAGGCACCAGTGCCCTGAAGAGCTGTCAGGACTTGGCAGTGCGAGCATCGTGAGATGCTTCAGTCTCAGAAACAGGAGGGATTTCAGAAAGCCCCTGTGCTGGCATTTCCATGGGGTGACCTGGGTTGGTGAGCTGTCTCTCCAGCATCTCTTCCAGCAGCCCCAGCCCACGATGCTGCTGGGAACAAGCCATGCCACCCTCACTGTACTCTTTGCCCCCTACCCGGGCAATGAGGCAGCTGCGGTGGATCCGCGCAGCCCAGGGCACGTGGCAGAGCTACCAGCTTGCGTCTGCCATCTTGCAGCTGTAGGTCAGGCTGTGAACGGTTGTGGGTGAAAATCAGAAGTTGTGCTGCGCTGCTGCAGTGACACAGCCTCTGGCAGAGGGCATGGGTGGTCAGTGACCCCTTTGGGCACCTTGGCTGAGGCAGTGAGTGACAGCCCCACCAGGTAAAGCTCGCAGGTGCTGTGGCAGAGCAAATACAGGCACCCACCCCACAGCTCTGGCTTCTATTCCTGGCACATCGCTGCTTTACTGGCACTAGCCCAGTGGGACTGCTGACCCCTGGCACAGAGCGGCCGTGGAGCATGGTGCCGATCGGATGGTGTGCTCATCCATCACCCTTGTAGGAGCTCCCTGGTGCTGGAGACGGGTGCTGCTTCATCAGCACATGAGGATAACAAGCTAACTAGCAGGTTGGCTACACAAAAATGAACCCCTGGCAACACCAGTCCCCTGCATCAAGGGGCTGTTTCATCCTGGACACAATGGCAGCAGTGGGAGGAAACATCGCTCATCCCCAGCATCGCCCGTCAAGGCCCGCTTACCCCGACACAAGGTGGGGCTGT
Source organism: Streptopelia decaocto (assembly GCF_964273445.1). Taxonomy (NCBI): domain Eukaryota; kingdom Metazoa; phylum Chordata; class Aves; order Columbiformes; family Columbidae; genus Streptopelia; species Streptopelia decaocto. Next base: position 24,561,697 of record NC_138655.1, read on the forward strand.
GCTGTAACAGTACAAGCACCACCGGAGCGTCCTGGCATTGTCTTCTTCTCTATTTTAATTTCATTTTTCAGGATGACAACACTTTAAAGGTTTATGACCAACGGGAGAATTTACTACTAAGTCATATGCTGATGTAATGAAATCTAATATATGCTGTGTAATGAGTTATGAGATGTTATTTAGTTTCAGGGTTTTATTACTTCAATCAGTTATGACCATATTTCCTTTTATATGATTGCTCACTCTTTAAACATACCAGATGACTGTATAAAGAGCACCTAATAAAGTCTGGAGATGTTAAAATATAAATGTTTTAATTTGCCATAAATTTGTTTTAATTCTACCAATTGTGGCTTTTGTGCTGGAAGTGGTGCAGTCCTTGCTAGCAGTGCAGACCTTGGTAGTGTTGTCTCACATCCTTTGTGGGAAGGAGCTGAGCAACTCTGCTTCATTGTAAAGCACAGTTAGTCACCAGTGCTCACCCTTGGTGTTTATACACAGAAGTTGAAAGATTTTTAGAATGAAACTAGAAAGACAGAAAACACTGATCTGTGTCTTAATTATCCTCTCATACTTAGCAGTGTAACTGCAAAATACTCATCTTGGTTTCTGCCAGTCTTCAAGAGGGTAGAATCAGGCTTATGATCTTTAGCATCCAAATCAAGTATGTAAATGTTCTGCCCATGTGCCTTTTGGCAATCCAAATTTTTCCACATTTATGCATTGTATTTTAAAGTAATTCAGGATAACGTCATAGCAGTGGAGTTATATAGCTATGAAATAAGATCAGAATCAAGTCTTTAATAAATCGATGTTTAAGTAAGTGAAGGATTTAAACTACTGAACAATTGCAGGAACCAAGTGGTGTCAAGTCCTGGTCATGATATGTTAATAGCGAGTGTTGAGTTCTCAAAAATTATTGTAGAACAAATTTTATGATGGTTAAAAAACTCTGCAGTAAGACCTTGTGTCCACATTCATACAGATTGTGGCTATCGTGAGGCTTCAAGACGCTGCTGCTATCCAGCAAGCCACCTACTGCAGGCACACCAAGGTCTCCAGCACTGCTGCCTGGGGTCCTGCCTGGCAGTCACCTGCAGCCGCAAATACATCTAACTACGGCTTTATCATTTCCTCCTCACCTCTGCAACAGGCTGTACTTGTATGATTTATTTAACCTGTCACAGGGGCTGGTTCTCTCCTGTGTCAGGCTGGGTATTTCTGCCCAGGACATGTGCTGGTCCTGGTGTGAGGATGAGGCACCATTGCAGAGCTACTGCAGTGGGGTGGTGGAGCAGGGAACGGCCCCTTCTACCTGCAAACTGTTATTACAGAGGCTCAAAAGCAGCAGTGAATGAACTGGTTCATCTAAGACCTCAAAAACACTTTTTGCAACAGAGGATGTGTTTCTTCTGTGCTCGTACAAGGCACAGGGCTCTGGTGCCTGGGCTCACTCCAGCTGCTCGGCAGCATGGGGGAAACCAGTCTGTGCTGGGCTGACTGGGAGGCTGAGCGGGGCTGCCATGGGAGAGAGGTGAGCTGGGAGGAAAGGAGCCTGGTAAGCCTGAGCATGCTGTAGATGTTTCCCTCAACAGAGGGAAAACTACCTTTTAGTTACAGTTTCATCTAGAATTCACAGCAACCAGAAAAATATTTAACGTTTGGTCTGCTGTGTCTGTGGCTACTGCCTGTATCATGGCCCAAGGATGACTTTGTTCGGAGTGATGATCCCTGCTGCACTATTGCCTATGACAGAAAGATGTCAGAGGCCAAATTGGGCAGAAGTCCTCTTCCCAGCCCCATCCCAGCATCCAAGCTCTGTTCCTGACCAGCCTATGCCTCGTTTTAGCTGTGGTTAATATTGCTGCCATCTGTAGACTCCTCCTTCTGGTTCAGCAAGGCAGGGTGTCATCTCAGGGTAGTCCCTCTGGACAGTTGTTTATCATTTCAATTTTTTTTTTTTAAATTGTGCGTACATCAAGAAGCTGTACTTCTAGTATTTATTCAATTATTGATAGAGCTACTCACAGAAGGGAAAAACTTCTAAATGCCCCATCTTGCTTCTCCATTCTATTAATATCTCTGTCACTAATTGGATAAATTTTAGAAGAATTACAGCAAGTAATGAAATAAAGACGTTACTATTCACAAATTCAGGATAATAATTCATCCAAAGAGAATAATATATCAAAGAAATTCGCCAAGCATACTTAAAATATGTCTTGTGCACTAGCAAGGCACAATTTAATCCCATTAAGAAAATGTTGGCAGTAGCTCAGTGTTGGGAACATGCCACTGAACTGTCCTACTGTAACCCTGGATGCAGGAAAAGTTGAGACAAAGCAGCATACTCAGTTTGACACGTCTATGCCCTTTAGGTCCTTAATGATGCAATGAATTACTAAAACATTTAATATTGTTTATCTGCGGAAACTGTCTTACATGCAGAAGCTAAGTGACAACACACTTGCTGAATGTGCCCTAGCTGCTACTTTGTATTCGAAGTTTATTTGCATCTCTGTAAAACACTGATTCCTGAGCTATCTCAAAAGAGCAAGCCCACATATTATTTTAATTTGCAAAAACCAAAATCTTTGTTCCATATATCTTATTTAAAGAATAAAAGGATGCGTGGTTAGTTTCTCACTAACAAAAATTTAAGAAAAACATTGGAGTTTTTTCTCAGGTTTTAATTTTCACCTGGTTTACTCTGCTTTTACTTTGTCACCGATATTTTCAATAGGATCCAGAGTACTTTTCTCTGGGTACTTCATATGTGGCACTCAGCTGCCAAAATAATTGATTTCTCTTATTTCTAATTAAGAAGGATTTAAACGTACTGTAGAAAAGATAGTATGGCTAGATGCATTTCTCATGGCCACATATTATGTCCTTGGATTTTCAGCTACAGATCTTGGAAAAAAATCCCTGTGTGAATAGTTAAAGCATTAGATTTTCAAGATGAATTCACAGCTGATTCAGTATAGCCTGAGACTGGCGGTGTTCTTGGGGGTCAGTACAATGAGGGACCCACAGATGCAGAATGCTCCCCACCTCTCTGCAGCTCAGCGGGGTGTTGGTGTTGCTCCCACCCATGCACACAGCTTTCTTCTGATCGGTTGTTGTGGCACTTCCCGATTTCTGTAAGAATGGAAGGAGAACAGGTGCTTTGAGTGTTATTAAAACATGCAAACATTACGAGTCAGAGATATCAATATTCAGTGCTGTCCACTGATTCTCTGTGAAGGTCTTGCCTTTAAAATATCAGCTGTGTGGTTTTCCTTTGTTGTTACTTGCAATATCATGTTGTTGTGCTGAATGATTTACTTGACAGCTTTGTGTCTCTTTTGTACTGTAATAGCTTCTAGAAAAATTCAAACTGACAGTTCCTATAGTAAGGTATTAGAAAATGTGTTTGAATAGTGTTTTTTTTCATAATGTGAGGTCACAGAGTACACATACATCACAGGCTGCAACAGGGAATAAGAGGGTAACTATAGATACACACACCACACACAAATATGAGTGATTATTTTTTAGCTCTTGATCCATCCTCTGGCATTCACTGCCAAAACAAAGGGAAAAAAATGCTGTCTCCTTTCTATGCAATTACAGGAGGAGTATTCACTCCATGGACTGTGGTTTGGAAACTGCAAAAAGAAAACAACATGGCCCATAGAAATGGCATGGACCCATTTTTCTTGCATGAGTCGTGGTGCCAAGCAGCTGGCATGGATGCTCAAAGGGGCTGTTCTCCTGTGCCAGTGGCCCCACCGTCACGGCTGGGATGGGGTGACCTTGCTGCTTCCAGCGGGTTTCCTTCAAGGAGCACAGGAGCAGGACAGCTTAGTAGGTCGGTGTACCCTAGGTGGGCTCAGCACCAGTGCTGGCTCTGAAGTGGCTCTCTGCCACCAACAACCTTGCATTGATGTTTTAAGGGCAGCTTGCTGACAGCGTAAGCAATATGACAAAAATTAGGTAGGCAAGAGGGATTAAAACATGTACAGTTGTGCAGAATTTGTTAAGCTCAATTACATGAGTCAGGAACTAGTGAAGTGTTTGAAGACCTGGAAATAATTCCAATTTGTCATATCAGGAGTCTCTTTCCCAGAAACAGGCTGTGGAAGCCGGGGCAAGTCCACCATATGGAGAGCAGATGTCTCAAGGGAGCTGAAAAGAAGATACTCTACTAGTACTAAAAATATTCAGTATGAAGAGGTGATAACAAGTGCTTCTCGAGAAGAAGCAATTATTTATCACTGAGTAGACAATTTTTACTGTTTCCTAGAACACAAACCTATATGCTCAAATAATCCTGGACTGTCACAGTGAAGAGGCACTGATTCACAGCTTGGGGCAGAAGCTATAATAGTAAGCAGATTGCACATCTTGTTTAACCATCTGCTTTTTAAAGTACATTTTATCACAGGCTGTATCACACTGAAAAAAAGGTAGGGAAATAGGAAGACAATGAGTTACCAGTGTACAATTGGTGTGATGTAAAAAGTAGTATGGTTACCTTTGCCATTTGCAGCTTTGTTGTTTTACTTTTTAGTACTTTAATTAGGAACTGTGTCAAGGAGATTGACTCAGTTTATCACCTCAGTACTGTGGTGTTAGATGGTTCCTGTGAGAGCTGCCTCCAAGTACAAAACCTGCTTAAGCATCAGGAATTAAGCTTGAGAAAATAACTTCTTTGCTGCCTTCAGGTGTCTTAGGAGACTTGCTAAGGAAGGATCCCATTGAATGAAGAAGTTCAAGGACAGCTTGTATTTAAGCGGAGTTCTGCAATGTCTTGCTCTGTCAGCAAATTTATGCAGCTGTAGCTAAGGCCTGTGTAAGTACCAGCCACCACATGCTCACGTTACTCATGTCCCAGGTAGATGTTTGGGTTTTCCTCTTGCTGGAGCTGCTCTGCGTCCCAAGCAGCAGATCAAGACCTATTGACACAGCTCCCTCAGCTCCTGCAAAACTCCAGCAAATTACTGCAGGGAAAGATAAAGCAATCCCAGCAAAGTAGGGCCATGTGGATTATTCCCTGGTGCTGAGGTGAGACAAGCTGTAACAGACCATCTCTGACAGATGTTCATCTATGCTTAAAAACCTCTAATGACTGTACTCCCCCAGCCTACATAGGTAGCCTGCTCCTGAGTTTATCATTGATTGTAGTTGGGAAGTTTGTCCTTATATCTAATCTAAATCTCCCTTGCTTCAAATTAAGCCTATTATGGCTTGTCCCACTCTCAGTGGACATCAAGGCAACAGATTTTCAACCTCTCTACAGTGATCTTTGAAGGCTGTTATCCTGCTCCCTCCAGACCCATCCATCTTCTCTTCACTAGACTAAACAAGCCCAAGCTTGTTCAACCTCTCCTCACAGGTCAGGTTTTATAAACCTCTTAACACCCTTGTTGGTCTGTCAGGGCTTTCTGTTTCATTCACATTTTTCCTAAAAGGTGATTCCCAGTGCTGGATACAGCACTTGAGAAGTTCCCAGAGCAATGAAGTTACCAACAGCCCTTGGCTTTCTCATCCCCATGGCTATCATTCATGAGTGTCACCATGGTCACCCAGTCTGTGCTTACTAGAACTCTCTTCTGCCACCAGGTCATTCATGCCCTGTTTCAATATGAGTCCTTCTGACCACTGTGCACTTTGCACACATTCTCTTTGGTTCCATTTGTTGATTCTGGAAAACTTCTCCAATTTTTCATAGCTATTTTGAATTTTAATCCTGGGCCATAATATGCTCTCAATCCTTCTGGCTTAGTGTGATATTTTATTCCATTATCCAAGTTACTAGCAAACATATCAAACAGAAACAGGCCCTGGGCAGACCCTGGATGACCCTATTAAAAGTGAAGTTTCAGTTTGGTGGCAACATGTTTTTCAACCACTTGTGTATCCACTGACTAATAATTTAATCTGGCCTGTATTTCCTTAGCTGGCCTTATAAGAATGTCATGGAGGACACATTCAAACACTCTGCTGTAGTCAGGGTATATATTGCTGCTCCCTGCCTGTTTCCAAGAGAGAGGAAACATCTCTGTTCTTCCGAGTCAGATTTGCCTTGGTCATGCCATACTAGGCTGTGAAGAGGACTCCTCCCGCCCAAGTAGTTGCAAGGCATCAGCTGGTGTTGGAGAATTTTTTGGCAATTGCTATTTTAAAACTCTAAAACCCCCCATTTTGTTAAAGACAGTGTTTCCTACTGCTGCTACATGCTGGAGTCTGCAGCTATCATGAGGTGTAAGGCCACTACCAGGCACCCAAGGAAACAGCTAAGAAGGGAAGAAGGAGAGCAAGTCAGCATCCCTCCCTCATCCTGTATTTGAACCCAGGTTCATTCACAGACCCCTCCAAACCAATACCCAACACCTCTGGTAGCCAACAGTGAGAGGAGCAGCACCCACAGCCCCAGAAAGGCTAAGGGATGTCATACTGTTGTCATTTCCAGGTTAAAAAAAAAAAAAAAAAAACACAACAACAAAGTCTTTTTCCTTGATTCAACGCAGGATTAACATTTCCATGCAGCCGTGGCAGGGAGGTCAGAAAATGGAGAGGCATTGTTTTGCCCAGACCAAGAAAGGCAACCGCTACAGGAAAGAAAACCTTGGGGAAACCTCCTTCGGTGAAGGATCCCTCAGAAGGAGGAGAAAAGTCCTACTGGGAGAGCACAGGAAAAGACTGGCTGTGCCCCTCGGGCACAAGCTTGAAGAAGAGGCTTCAGGAGTGACAGGACTTTGTTATTCATCATAAATGAAGAGACAAATATTTTTTAATACACATTGTGATTGCCCAGGGCTGGTTGTGCACTGGGTGCCACGGTGGCCTCTGTAACCACAGAATCTGGAGCAGAGTCTTTTGTGCTGGTAGCTCTGGGCTATGTATCTTGCACCTTTACATTCAATTTGATACTGCCTGTAGCCTACTGGCCTCCTGCCAGCACAGCTGCAGAAAGGTTGGGAAAATTTGCCATAATATGCTTGGGAATTCTTGTGGAAAGCAAGTTTCACCTACGGCAGTGGAGGTGGATAGGTTTAAGGAGCTTGGGTTTCTTTTTGTCCTGAAATGGTCATTGCCACTTAAAATCAGAAATAAAGTGGAGTTTAATGTTAAAATATTCCGTCTTGAATATACGGAACCACTGGAAATTAGTGTTTAAAACTGTTTGGAAAATGCACTGAACTCGTGCACTAAATTAAAACCTCTGGAAGCAAAGCATTACTTCAATCCAGTTGGTGTTGCTAATGCCAGTGAAGACAATGCTCTCAATCCAGAGTTGGATGGATGCCTTCAGAAAGCACAGAGATGGGCATCCCAGCCACTGCTCAGCCAGCAGCACAACCCCAGCCCACCATGGAGCTCCGGGCAGCCCTTCCCATGCACTCTGGCAAGGGAATCCCAGAACAAAAAATCTCTGCTGGCACCAGGCACCCCAACTGCTGCACCCTTCAACTGCAAGAGGGTTTTATCAAGCCTAGAGGAAGATGATTGTGAGGGCACACAGGATTAAAGATAGACACACGGCAGACTTTTATCTGTTTCATATCAGGAAAAGCATAAGTGATGTTTTAGGTTTTCAAAAATACCCTAGTTCAGCATTTTGCTGCAGCAGGGTGGTCACTGGGCTTTGGACCACAGCCCAGCCAAACAGAATAGAGCTTTTCATCAGTTAACATCCAAGAAGGCAATAATGATCTCAGAATTTTGTATTTATCATTGAATTTGGCCTGCTGACCTGCCTAAGGAAAGGCAATGGCTTGAAACAGTTTTCACAAAGTCAAGACCTAAATGGCTGCAGTAAAAATTCATTTTATCCTGGTCTCTTTTTTTTTTTTTTTCCCCCCCCAAATATACACATTTCCCTAATGTTTGGATAAATCCTGCCCCCTCAGTTCCCTCAGAATGGTCAATGCATCTCTCCATGCTCTGAAAGTCTAGACTGGCCCAAAGATGTCACTATCTTGGCAATGACTCACACAGCCCCAAATGGGACTATATGGAGTTATGTATGATTCAGCAGCAACAAGTGTGAAAAGGCTGAGACTGCTGGCACTTACCCTTCATCAACCATTTCATACTCCTGGCACTCACCATGAGCATTGCTGGCTGCAGATATTTAAAGAACAAAAAGAGCGAATACTGTAGTTAACTATAGGTTTGGGGTTTTTTGTTTGTTTGGCTTTTCATTTAGCATTTTTCCCTCCTCTTTGTTCATTTAAAAAGATATTTATGCTTTTATGGACATGAAGTGCTTCCTCCAGCCCTCTTAGCACAAGCATGGGCCCTCTTGTTCTCCCAGCAAGGGCCAAGTGGTGATGAGCAATACTGCTTGTCCTGGCAGCCTTTCTCCTCAGGACAGGCACTTTTCCCCCTTACCCAACAAAACATGTAGGCTTTGGGTGGTGAAAGCACAGGGGGTTTCCATCATGTGATGGGAGCATGTTCAGCGGGGTGGGGCACAAGTGCCAGCTGAAGTGACAGGGCATTTTACCTGTTCTCCCTTACAAGCTGCCCCATGCCAAGAGATCTCTGGGTTTCTGTCAAAAGGCTGGACATTCCTGCTCTGTGAGAACCTGAAGATCTTCACATTAAAAGAAAAAATAAAAAAGGCATAATGTAAAATATCGCTGAGAAAACACTATGGGATTTTCAGGCTGCTAAATACAACTATGGAAAATAAAGACAAAATCCACTGCATGCTCCACCTACCAAAGCATGCTACAAAATCCCTTTGTGCCCACTACATCTCAAAGCCCAGTGCTTCTTCCTTCTAATATAATTCTTCTATTATGAAACAGTGGCAAGAGCTAGACAACCTGAAACTCAACTAAACTGGGACTTAAGACTCAAAAATCCACCTAGATCCTGGGCTGTGATTTAGTACCCAGGGCTGTCTCCTCCCAGGATGTACCCACATTCATTGGGCACTTCCGGGGTCCCTAGCACCTAACTTCTGCCATCCATATGTCCCTCAGGCGTGCTGGTAATTGTCAATTGATGTTAAATTAATTAGGTTGAGGGTGGAGTTTTTGAGAGGTGTTCAGAGAGCCAACACCATCACGACAGGCAGCATTACTTTACATTTGCAATGGCTGCCTCAGCAGAGCTGATGACGGTGAAAAAGATGGAACCTGATTTACCAGCCAAAAATGGTCTCTCCGGGTTCACTGTGAGCAGCATTGCTTGTTGCTAAATCCAGAGCTGAATTCACTTTCAGATGAAAGCAAATTCACCTACAGTTCTGACAGCAAAAGAAATCACATGCTTAAAGACAAATGAGATGTATATTTGATTTTGTTCTTCTTTCCCACAGCATATGTGATTGCTGAACATTCTTTCTTTCCTGTGCACAATTTTTTAAATTTTTTTCTGTTTATTTGTCCTGATTCACAGCTAACAGCTGGTTTTACCTATGACGACCAGCTCACAGATGCACTTCAGGATATAAAGCACATTTATGATAGGACACCTGATAAATCCCTTTACGTTACATATCTTTCCTGTAAAGCTGGGGGTGGGGGAGCAGAGAAGGAGAAAAGACCTGCTTTAGGATGATGTCATAGCTGTTGGGCACATCTGCCCCAAATTAAATTACCATCTAAAGGGCTTATTTCCCAAACATATTTCTTTTTGGCTTGGAAGGAGACATAAAGCAGTGTATCCCTTCAGTTTGCATTTCAGGAGTCTCTGAAAATTCAGGATCACCCTTCACAGTATGCCAGCAAGATTTACTAGTGCTGAGTCTCTCAGGTGATGATGCTGTACAAGTTGCATGAAAAATGAATCTTTCTTGGTTCCTTGATTAAGTTGTGACTCATAATAAATCTTCTAGAGACAATCAGGATTGTTTTGCTAAAAGCATGAGGGACCTTTGCAAAGCCCTCTAAGAAGGTGTGAGAAAGAGATCTCACCTTTAAGAAGAAAGCTTGCAAAAGTGAACCTATTTGAATTTTAAAATATCCATTCTCCATCTTTAACAGAAAGCTCTGCATGCATGCCAGAATTTGAAGACAAAATGCAAAAGGCAAAGAAATAAACAGCAGTGTTTAAACACATCAAGAATAAAGTACTTGCAAGAGAAGGAAGGGAATAAAATGCAAGAGAACTGATTTTTTTTAATACCCTCTATGTGATCTCTCCCTGCAAAGGCACTCAGACTGTATGGCTTCCAGGTGATAAAGAAGATGGAAATGCTGCACTAGACAAAAACCCCATCTTCTTGCTTTCTACTAGTGCAAACTGCAGGTGTCCCCAATCTGCCCATCATAGCAAAGCCCCATGTGACAAGGATGTGGTCTCTTTTGGCTTTGGTATCTGTTTCTGAGCAGACTCCATGGGCCCAGTGACTGTGATAAATTTGCACACGCGTGTAGCGCGTGCTGCATCAGAGGGACAGACCCTGGCACTCCCCGGGCAGCCTGGACAGCTCAGGCAACCGGGATGCTGAACGCAATCACACTGGCATTGTTTTACAGGAGCTCCACTAAAAATCCGTGAACCTGTCGTTTGCCCATGGTAGTTACTAAAAATTGAGTAAAAATGCCCCAAAAATGCCTCTTTCAAAGCACCTGACAAATAGCATTGAAACACAGCGAAGCCTTTCAGCCCAGCTATAATGCATGGACCCAGTTTTATGCTGATGTGAACCAGCACGGTTGGTGGAGTTATGCTGATTTACACCAGCTGAGGAACTGTTCCTATATTTTCACCTGGTTCATGAAGATTTATATACTAGTTCCCTGCAAAGCATTATAAAGGAAAAAAAAAAGAATTGCCTAGCCGTGTCCATAGGTCCTATTTCATAACTAAGTTATCTCCGCCTTGCTGGGTCAGATCTTACTGAGAGGATGATACATCCAGGGCTGTCATGTAAATCATTTCCTTTTGAATACTTCTGTGTAATCAACTTCAGACCTTGTTTTGGACACATTGTACATTTCATAAGCTGAAGAACTCTCTCTGATTAAATCCTTGCCTCCTGACCCCGAAATACATCTGAACAAAATTGTCCCATCAGGAGTTCGGATAATTGCTTGGCCTTTCCTGTCAGTCATAAACCAGACTGATCCAACTTTCTTGGACACTTCCCCACACTTTAATGTGCTTTTCAAACACATTCCGAACAGCATAACAGAATAGGAATGGTTGCTTTTATAAATGTGTGGTACTTCATATGCTGCAGCAAAGAAATCAGACTCTCTTTGCTGGTGCCATATGTCTTATTGTGTGATAAAAATTTACCAGCATGTAGTTCTGCAATTATTGTTCTTACAGCTCCATTAGTCTTAAATCTTATTTATGTAGTGTGGGCTTTGTTTTTTCACTGGAACTCCCAGGCTCTCCCTTTTCTCATGACAAAGCTTACAAAGCACCTAGTAGCCCAGGCACAATTTGAAGACTCGATCTTTCTTATGCCCAGAGTGAGTAAGTTTAAGATCAATGCCTTTCTGCTCCCACCCACAAACTTCTTCAGGGTCCACAGCCACACAGCTCTTTGGATCTGACAGAGGAGGCTGGTGGTTGACACAGCAGGGCACCGGCTCTGAGCAAGATTTGTGCTCACTGCTTGGCTGTGGCAGCATCTGCCACACAAGGATGCAGATTACAACAGGGAGAAGCCCAAGTCCTCACTGGGGTCCGAGCTGGGATGCTGCCCAAGCACTGTGGGAGACAACAGGGCGAGATGCCCCTGTGGAAGGGATGGAATGGACTCAGCAAAAGCCAGCAGAAAGTTTTCTACTGACTGCTGAGGGGGCCATGATTTTCTATCCCCAGCCCTCCTAGACAGCCTGCCGGTGTGTGCAGGAGAGCTTCGGGAGGTGAGGAGGATTTGCTGGAGGAAGTGCGGCACATTTCTAACAGTGAATGGCAAGCCGCCCTGTGCACTTGGACGGTTCTAAATCCTGAACAATGAAAAGTATTACAAATATTCAGACATCACAGACAAGGGTTTACCGAGATCATAGTCTCGAGTTGAAAGCCTGGGAATTCCTCAAGGAGAAGGTGTGGTCTGGGGCAGCACATGTGAGCCGAGGGCTTTCCAAGTGCCTCTGCAGCCCTCAACATTTGATGAGAAGATTAAGTTCACAGGCAAAACACATTATGAAAATGGAAAGCAGGCTGCTAACATTTATCAATAAGTTGAAAGGACAAAAATCTATATGAATGCTAGAAAAGAACAATAATTCAAAGGCCATTCTACATCAAGAAGAAATCTTTCCAAGGAGTGGAAAACAAGGGCCTGCAGGGTTTGGGTGCCATGAAGGAACTACATTTCCGCACCTGAGTCCCAGCTGCACGAGTGGAGGTGCAGAGCCACACGTCACCTCACAGACCATTAGGATGCTAAGCCTGTCTGTCTCCTGGTTCCTGCAGACAGACAGGCTACATTTGACATCACTATGCTTGTTTGAGTTGTCAGCCTCCTGGCGGTTTGCTGGAAGTCATTGCTACCTAGCCATGGTGACAAAACTGAACATAACGTGGCTATGGGCCACAATTTACAGTTTAGCACTTTACACCATCAATGAAGAGTTATCTGGAAACATAAATGGTGTTTCTGACACTGGTGAGTGATACACAGGGAAGGAGTTTGGCTCTGGCAGAGCTTCGTGAGAATATGTGCTTATGGTTTTCAGATCTATACATGTTAAAGAACTGCTCCTGGAGCTCATGCTGGCTTGATCATTTTGCAGTTCACCTTTGTGAGCTTGTGATCATGGGCAGAGTTCTTGCAGGGTTTCTAAGTTGTTCTTGAGGACATAAAAGCATTAATCTTCAGGAAGTTTGCATTCTCTGCAGAAGCACTTGCAGCAAAGGCCACAGGAGTCACTTGGGCAGCTGTTGTACTCATCAGGTTGACAATGCCCATGGACCAGCATATACTGAGCTGCTTTTCCCCAGACTTGTCACTATTTCAGGACCTACTTACACCAAGTGTAAGAAAATAACTTTCAATTTTTCATAGCCCTGCTTTTCTCCTCCTCATTATTGTGAGAAAAGCCCTTGTCTCATCATTCCACTGTGCTGCGAAAAACTTGTGTGATTTCCAGGTTGGATTCCCGTTGTTGATACCAGATCCCTTTACCTTTTTGTTTCCTCAGCTCGGATGCTCTCTAGAGCTGCTTCATGTCCCTGATGTCATCCCTGTTGGATCCTTGCAGTGCATAGGGCAAGCATCATAGGAGAAATCGGTCAGTGGGCTGCTTTTTTGAGCACAGAAGTGAGCATACAGGGCAAATGAACACAGAAATGAGGTCAGAGATTTTCGTGATGTCAGATCAGTATGAACAAAATCAGTGAACCGTCCTAGAAAAGCGCTGTGTGACTGTCACAGGGACATTCAGGAGACCCTCACAATAGCGTACGTGTGTGTGCCTGTGTGTCAGGACCCCACTGACAACAAGCAAAACCCACCGCAGGGCGCTGCCGGGGGCTGCTCCGGGATTCCCCCCGGCGCCACGGGCCGCATCCGGCGGCAGCGGCGCGTCCAGCTCTGGCCGCCAGGTGGCGGTGTCGGCACGGGCAGGGCCCCGGGGAGCGGAACGCGAACGGGAACGGGCGCTGCCGGGGGCGCCGCGGCGGGGAACGGGCCGCCCCTGCCCCCCGGGAGCACAGCGGGCAATCCGGGCTGGCTGTGGGCGGGGGGTGCGGGAAGGAGGTCAGGGAGCACGAGAGGAGAGCCGTGACATCGTGTGTGTTTGTGTCTCCAGGCTGTCACCTCTCAGTGCAAGGGGTGGTCGTGGCCTTGGGGAAAAAAGTCTGTAAGTCTGCATCCTCCTGGAAGGATTTATTCACAGGCTGCCAGGGTTTTTCACTTGGGTTCTGTTAATTCATTTTGAATGCTGCATGGAAAGGGTCCGTGATTTTCCCAAGGACCCTCTGAGGTCTTGGAATATAAGGAAAAGTCGTCTCCCTGCCCAGCGTCTCGTGCTAACCTCTGAAATGCATCACCTAGTTCGACCTCTGTGGTTTGGTCCTACTATGAACTGGTCTACAGACAAACATGTTTCTTGGCTCTTCCCTCTTATAATTTTATTATATGCTGGTGCCTCTGAGCTCCCATCTCTGCCCAAGACACTTGCAGTTAGCTTCATGATATTGTTTAGCAACAGCTCACTTTAGTTTAGAGATATTTGATATTGAAACAAGTGCACAATTCAGAAGTCTGTCACAGTCCAGACATGTTCACCCAAATTCAGAGACCAGATCCCTGTCCCAGCCCTCAGCAGTCACCAAGTCCAGCCAGCATTTTGTCGGCCACCTGTTGTTTTCTCCACAGCTCACTGCTATGGACACTGTCAGGTCTCCCTGTGATGTGCTCCCCTCCTTCCCCAGGCACCTGGGCAAAACGGGCAGCCCATGACGTTTTCCACTTACCATCTGCTGATGTCTATTTTGGCCCTCCTACAGGTGTTTCCAAATGACTTTTCTGGGAGAAACATGGAAAACAAGATTTAGGGCAACTCACTGAAGGAACTGGGAGACTGAAGGTGAAGACTCCCCAGGGTGACATCTGCTTTTTTTGCAGCTTCAGCACTCTGTCCTGCCTTGCTCTGAGCTCTGGTATGAGTGCACATCACCAGGTCCCTTGAGAGAGAAAAGGGCCATCCACAGTTCTCAAAACTTAGAAGCTAGTCCAGAACCCACCCTCTGCACTGGAAAACTTGTGACCTCAGAAGCAAGTGAGGTTTGGACAGGCTGAAAATGCAGCAAGAGCAGCAGATTTTCTTCAGATGCCTGGATGCTGTTGTAGGATTCATGAGGCATTGGTAAATGAAAAAGGAAGTTATTTTAGTAAACAGATATTCACATGTAACCATTGGAAGGTAAAGTCGGAAGTTTAGAGTTGATTTGCATTTTAACAGATGTAGGAAAACAACAAACTGAGGAAACATGCTTGCTTGTAAGGCTGCCTGAGCAAATACATATGAATCAGACTGAGAGCCATCAAACTTACTTATGCTGAATAATATCCTGTTACTCCCTGAACGAATAAGGCAATCCTCGATGGAGCTATCAAGGAACAGGATTCCAGTAAGTTATATACAATTCTGGACTTATTTTCTAAACACATGCTTGCTTTTTTTTTTTTTTCTTTTGTAAGAAGACCATTACATTATTTTTGACCACTGGTTTCCTTTTCTATGGCTCTGATAAAGCTCAGTCTGTGAAATATTTCTTCAGCTACCTCAAAGCAAGTGTTGACATCACCAACAAGGAAGCAAAATAAATTTATATAAGGGAAAGCCCAGGCTATGATTACATGTGACAAAATGGTAGATGCCCAGCCAAACAGTGAAGTGTTTCTATTGACTTGCCCTGGAACTTAGTCCTTTTGCTGAAGAACTACTGTGAAATTTCAGGCACAAATGAGTCTTGATGAATTTTGAGGCAAATTTTGTTGTTGATTAATTATTTGGTGAGTTTTGAGAACAGCATACACACCAGGGAAGTCTCCCTATAACATGCATTTATCTGGTTTCTATTCCTTGTCGTGCTCCTGTTGGGGATATTGAACACCTCCTGCTGTGGAATCCCTGCCCTGGGAAAGAGATGGTGTCAGCCGAGCACAGGCAGTGCTGAGATTTATAGGGAAGTAAAGACAACTTCTGATATTAAGCAAAGAAAGCTGAGCTGGATAAAGAGCTTGCTTGAGTAAAATGAAGCGCTTTCCCTGCCCCCCGCCCCCCTCTTTCTTAAGCTTAACCAAAAAAAAAAAAAAGAAAGAAAAGAAAAGAAAAATGGAAAATCCCCGTTGATTGCATCCAGCTGTTAAAATTTTATGATACCGAGATCCCCAGTTGTCATGACCACTTCATGTAGTTTAATATGCAGTCGTATTCTTTTCAGTTTCATTTTCTTCCCCAACTTTAGTTAATAAAACACCTTTCAGACAGTCTGTTCTTAGCAGTTACAGAGTGCCTGGTCTTCTTTTATAAAAAGGAGAAATGCATGCAGCTTTAAGAACTAATTCATATACACACACCCAAGCTGTTACCTGTGGGATACCTTGGCACATGAGGAAGTTAAACTGCAACGATAATTCCCGTTAATGTCAGTGAGAGCAACATTTGCGCGTTTCTCTGTGCGGAGGAGACGTGGGCTGAACAGCAGCAGCTCTTTTCCGATCACCGCAGATCAGCCCTGCCATAAAAAGGTTGACCCCCTGCCCCAGCCAAGACTCCCCTTGCCTGCAAATGGCTCTGGGCTCAGGCCCAAAAGGAATGAATCTCTCCAAACTTTGGCAACTCAGAGGCAAACCAGCAACTCCCGAAGTATTGCACGTTTATTGTCTGTTTCATCTGCAGTGAGCATGAGGGTTGTTATCCACCTTGTTTGCACAGTTCCAGCTTGAGTTTCCTAAAGGATGTATTCACCGCTCAATGGGCATAGAGAAAACACCCAGGATAAAAGCAATACCCGCATTTTCTGCTTTTAAATGCACTGATGTTTTCAGTTTGCTGTCGTTCCCGGTTCCCTCCTGCCTTGCTGGCATTCAGCCATCCCAGCAGCCGTGCACGCGTGGTGTGGGAGGGGCAGGAGTGTGACTCCCTGTGCCAGGGCAGCGCTGGCATCGGTGGGGAGCAGTGACGCTCCGACATCCACTTCTGCTTCAGAGATCTTTGTTCACTACAGCACACTGATGTCTCACTGGCTTCCTACCACTGCCCCTACATACAGGAAAAAAAAAAAAAAAAAGAAAAGAAAATTACATTAAGAAAGAATAAGGGCTGAGCATATATATCAGTCTGTAGCTCCAAGATCAGACCAGCTGCTTTAATTAATCCCAGAACAAACATTTCAAAGAAAGGAATCCAGAATTACAATTAAGCTGCAAAAGAATCAGAATATGCTATGGTTTTTGCTCTGCTCTGGCTGGTGAATGTTTCTTTTCCAGCCTAAACATTCTTTTATATTAGTCTTTTGCCTTTGTGGTGTTGAAAATTGTTTGGGGGATTTATGAAATGATGCAGTTTTATGTAAAAGGTAACCACATTACTGCATTAAATATGAAGCAGCCAGAGGAACTGAAAATAAAATGATCTGGTTTCCTAAGAGGTAGCGCTGATAAACATTTTGGTCAGCCAATGCATTTTGTGGATGATGTTTAAGGAAACACTAGCTGCTAACTTGCTTAGCTTGAGGAAGCTTTATCCTCCCTGTGCCAGTACTTCTAGTCATAGTTTAATGGGAAGCCTCTAACGATAACATCTTACTGCTTGTTTAATCATCCTTTACTCAGCAAAATAGCTGAGTTAATTTGGGACCACGAAAGGATGTGGACACCCGTTCAGCGTGGGACTGTGTGCCATAGCACTGTCCTTGGAGAAAGAGTTTAACTGTTTCCCTGGGGAAAGTCAGCAGCTTCCCCTCGCTGTGCCCATCTCTCATGCTGTGCCAGGGATAGGAAAAGTGGCTTTTTAAAATTACACAGAAGCAAAAATGGAAATGCAAAGAGAAATAAATATTTTCAGCACATGGGGATGTTTTCTGAGATGGAGGTGAATTTTGCACTGAGGGTTCCCCTCTATTTACTGATCTTCTCAGTGATAGGGAAGATCCAGCCGACAGCTAACCTTTTGATAGAAAACCACTGCCAGCCTGTCTTTTCCTCTCTTTCCTTGATCCAACAAAACCCAGAAAAAAAGTGGCACTATCACGAGGTCTGTCACCATCACGCAGTTCAGTCTGTGCCTCCCTTTCCCCGGTGACCATCTTTGAGCAGAAACTCTACAGACCAGAAAACATCCCCAGCCTGGGGACTGCTGCAGCACGGCTCCTTCTGACACCAAAGCATTAACAAGTGTCAGCATGAATTTTGTACTTCCCAGAAATGGGTTTCCTTTGCCAGAGGCTGCTTGGTTGGCACCCCCTGGTTTGGGTCTGTACACAGTGAGACTCCTACGCTGCTCCTAAAGGGATTTCTTTAGGGGAAATGGCTGCAGAGCACCATGGAAATCCTTGCCCAGGACAGCAATAAACAACACCCAGCAGGCCTGGCAAAGCTGGCACTGGCAGACTGCTTTGAACTGAAGAAACATAAGGAAAAGCTAAATTTTTTGCTACCAAGAAAAAAATTAAATGGCAGTGGTATGTTGGGAAGCAACCCCTGTCCTGAAGCATTTGGAGCTGAAACAAAGAATGAGGCAGAAACAGCAGCATGGAAAGATGGAGTGAAACTCCTGAGGTAATGTGAGTACAGATGAGGTTGGTACTCACATCTTTGGGGTCTCAGGTAAACTGCTCACCTGCATCCCTACACTGGTAACAGGACAATAACTAAGATACCGTAAAGCCATCTCAGGGCTGACAAGAAAATCTGGCTGCCATGCTCAGAGTGCCCATGCAGTGCTGAAGTGACAAGAGAGAAGCGAGGGAAATTAGAGGAGCAAGTAAGGAATTGTAAAATAAAAGAATGCAACTAAATTCCTTTGTTCTGTTAGACCAGACCATAACGATGCAGTATTTCACACAGACTCTTTCATTTTCTTAAAAAAAAATATAGAATTTGTTGTATGTCCCTGTCCCTCTCTAGGCAGAACGTGTGGTCATGATGATTCATGACAGAACATTGTTTCATAGCACCAGCCTGAGCAAAGCCAAAGCTGGAAGCCTGAGTTGGGATATTTACCCACCCCAAAAAACCCCCAAACCTACAGTTAAATCTAGCTTATCAAAACTGTAAGTATCTCCATGTAGAATACAAAAGTGCAAGAAATGTCTGCAAATTATTCCACATTTTTTCTAAGATCCGAAGTTACTATTCATATATGAGTTCCTGCACTCGTAGCACTTAAGCAAAGAGCAGCCCTAGAAGTATGGCCACTAAGTATTAAAGACAACAAATAGTATAATTCAGCCCACAACCGGAGGGCTGGATCCTGCTGCGGCTGAGGTCCTTTTGTGTCCTACAAAATGAGGAATTATGGATACTCAGCCCGAACAAGAAATGTTGAGTGTCCTCCGGGATGGAAAGTCAGACTAAAAAGAAAACAATAAATTAAAGTGCCACCCAACTCCTCAGAAAAGCGAAAACTGAATTGAAGCAACAGCCTTTCGCTTTTAGCCCCCCAAGAGCTGAAATGAGCAGGCACTGAGGCGGCAAGCGGTTCCCATCCTGCCACCAGCAGCAGGATATACATTATTTAGAAATGACAGAAATTGTCTGAGTTAGCAGCGTAGCTGAACAAATTAGAAATTATAGTAAAACCGGGGGTTCAGTTTATATAGCTGGAGCTCTGAGACAGAAATACAGATTATGACAGGTTAATGGGGACTGTGACATTCCCTATACATGTAAATAAACACTGAATTTGAGAACCTCTGTTTTCCCCAAGCACTAGTAAATAAAAGTATAACAGAGACCTCATGTAAAGTAACCATATGCTTATAATTATACAAACATTGTAGATCCCCTGTGTGAAATTTCACATCTTTATTACTTCTATTTTAATGTTTACAAAGTTGACAGTAATTTTTCAAACCCAAATCTATCCTAAACAGGATAGACAATTTCCTACATCGTTTTAATTTTCTATGCCAGAGCAACCGAAAGCAGAACCACTCTTGCAAGCTTCTTCCCATTCTTGTGCTCTATACACTGCAGTTTGTTTCCCTGACATCAGGATGTGCTTTGACGCACCAAGAATGCAGGAGTGGCTTCACTCTTCATGCCTATATATTAAATTTTTAACTGTGAGTGAGAGACAATATGGTTCTAATCTAAGACAGTGACAAAAATGCAGAGAGCTTGCAAAGAAGCTATGTTGCCACTGGTTCGTGGCAAAATAAAACACTGTAAAAAGAAACAGTGGTGCGTAGGGTTAGCCCTGCTACTTCTCCCGACTTTTCTTGTGAAAACAATAGCCACCAAAAGTAAGACCAAAAGGAAGTGAAATGGGAAAACCTGTCCCTATGCTGTGGGGCTGCACAAGCCTCCGCCGAGCCAGAACACAGGGGACTTGCCTGGAAAAGCCCTGCAGGCTGTGGGGCACTGGGAGAGGTGCAGATCCCTCACGGGATGCTTGGAAAGCAAAACAGAACCTTCCTTGGAGGACCACAATGTGGGAGTGGATTCCGACTCTAAAGCAACCTATTTATTTGGGTATGCTCCCTCACCTCCTGTTAGATCACATGCCATGGCTTTGACAGTTAAAATTCTTAGTCCACTTAGACTTTCAAGGTCTATGTTGACAGTTTGGAGAGTGGGTAGGCTGAAACAAATATTGCTGTATTAAGCAAAAAAATATATATTTGGCTAATTTGATGTTCCAGAATTCAGGCAGCAGAGGAGTGAGCTCAGTGCTCCCTCTATGAGGATGCTCTCAGCTGAGAGCAGGACAGCCCGGCTGGGAGGGAGGCAGAGAAAGGAGCTGGAGCATTACCCACCAGGGAACATCCATCTAGGAAGGGGAAGCAACTTCTGGGTCGAAATCTACCTTCTGAAAACAAATATTCCTGCTAGTATGGAGCACTGAAAAACAGTATTTTCAGGAGCATTGCAGCAAGGAGGCAGGAGTGCTAAAAAAATTGCAGCTAAAAGCAATGGGAGTTTAATGCCTCAGATTTGGGGTCTTTGAAAGATTGTTCCCATTTTCAAAGCTGAGGCTTGTGGAGGCTGGTGTTTTGCTGAAAACCAGCACATATGGACTACACGGGCATTTCAGAAACGGTTGTGCTAACTGTTCTGCCAGTAGGACTTCCTACCCCCTGATTATGTGGTGTGACCACAGCCTTTTCGGAGCTTTTTGTGGTAAAGGGGGAAAGAAGCCCATACTTTGACTGGGTACATTTTCTAGTCAGCCTAATAGAGAATGAATTTGGTTCACAGAAAAAAAAAAACCACCACCCTACAATGGATCATTCATGTTAAAATAAGCCACAATCTAGCTGTAAAAAATGTAAAAGATTAAGAGGGACTGTCTACAAACGGATCAGCTCTATACTAATGCCGCTCATGCACCATAGTAAGTCTTCCGAAAGGCCGCAAACCAAAGGTCAAATGAGGGTTGCTTAGGCCTTGGCTTGACCACTTGTGGAGGGCTGAATTTTAACCTCTGACACTAGTCCTCAACACTGCTGGTCATTTTATAGTTATAACAAGAGAAATTCACATTAAACTTCCAGGGGAAAAAAAATTACATTTGATTATCAGTTTCTCTTGGCTTTCAAATTTTGCCTCTAGTGATATTATTTTTTTCCCAGAATAGTAAATTCAGATAAATAAATTTGAGATATGTGAAATCTGTGTCTTCTAGTGCAAGGAAATCAATGAAACTGCTTCTAAAACTGTAGTTCAGAAAACTTCCACAAATTGCTTAGTTTGCAGAAACATATTTGAAATAAAAAGTTGTTACAAAATATTTATAAAGTAATTATAAACTGAAATTCTGCCAACTTTTATTGTTGAGAAAACCGGAAAGGAAATAATTGTTTAAAATGCTATTCTTCTTTCCTTGTGGCTGTTATTATTTTACTCTTCTTATTGTTGTTACTGCCGTTATTACGTCCTTTGCCAAGCTCTGAAGCTGCAATCCCAAGTGTTTCACAGGCGCTGATTCATTCACACGCTGCCCACAAGATGCCCACTCCTGCCTGTGGTTCTCAGGTCCGGTTCCATGCGGTTTTCTCAATGCCAATCAAAACTAAAACTTCTGAAGATGGTTTGATATATTCAAGTCCCTCACAATGATCTGAGTACATAGCTGCATAAGGCACCACAATTGCTACAGCTTCTCAGTTTCCCTGTGCTCAGTCGTTCCCTTAAGTGATTGTCCTGGCTATCAGCTGTATTGAACAATGGCATTGTCTTCTGAAATGGCATGGGGACACCCTGAGCAAGAGGGCCTAATGCTGTGAGAAAGGTTGGAGAGAAGTGCTGCCTACTTTATGGCTGTTACTACTAGCTGTGTACTCTATCATCTGGTTTCCATTGCTGTTTTGGGGTGATAACAACAGTGTGTGAGCTCCCCTCAGCCTCCGTGCTGCCTGAAAGGTCCCCAGAGCCAGGGGAACGGCCCCCGTTGGCTGCAGAGGCCTTTGAGTCAGGCCCCTGATTAAGAAGCAAGGGTGGAAAGCAGCCGTCTGAGTCAATTTGAGAGACCGTGTTAAAACGTACAAAGGCAGCAGGTAGAAATGAAATCAGGCTGATGGAAGTTGCTTTCGAGACCACTCGACCCTTGCAGCTTTGCGTTAGTATGAAACCACCTTCCCTAGGGAGAGGAGGAGGCCAAGGGAGGAAAAAGCTGAGAACAAAGAGAGAAGAGACAGACCAAGAGACAAAGGCAGGAAAGGAACAGACACTTCGGGAGCAGCAAGGGGACCCTGGAAACCAGCGGGGTGGGAGTGGGAAAGGGCAGCCGTGCAGCAGCAGCACTGGGAACCACAAGGAGGGGATGTGGGAAGTTGAAACAATATCAGAAAAGGAAAATAGGACAATGGAATGCAGCAGGATAGAAAAGAAAGAGCCTGGGGGACTTGGGTTGAGCAGAAGTTGGCAGAGAAGAAACTGGAGCTGGGCAGCTGATTGGAGATAGCAGGCAGGAGTGTGGAATAAGTGAAGAGGGCACAAAAGGGGCAGAAGGAAACAAAAAAGTGATGATATGGAACTGGGTCGTGGCAAACAAAAAAATAGCCAAAATGCTAAGTACAGAACAGAATGGATGAGGGCGGAGAAGGGGACTGCAAGTAACAAAAGTGAGGCAGCAGAAAAGTGAAACCAAAGGGACAGGAGGAGGGGGGAAGGTCTCAGAGCAGAAAGCAGCTTATGAAAAGGGAGTGGAATGGTCAGTAGGGCAGCTGTGAAGCCAGGAGTTAGGCGAGAGGAGTGAAGGCATGATAAATAAAAGGGGATGAAAAAATGGGATGGAGCAATGTGGGAATTGGTTTTTCAGAACACTTGCCTCATTTCTACACTGTCACTGATACTCTTTTGTAGCCCTGTTTCTTCACAGTTCATCTGCCAGCACCTCACAGTACATCTATCCTACTAAAAAGAAGCCAAAGCAATGACGGGCGCTGTTCTCTCATCTGAGCTATGCAATGTGTCACATATCCACATGGTTGAATCCAAATAACCGTATAGGGGACAGCCCTGGGCATAAGCCATAACTTGTAACAGGCCTGGGCACTGTCTGGGAAAGTGCTAGCTGGCAGGGGCCAAAACCACATGTGGAGAGTTGCAGGGCAGCACGTGAGACCCTGACTTGGAGTCATCTTCTTCCCTAGTGGAGATGCAGCCTGGGTTGCTTGGAACCTGAGCCTCTGTTTTGATCCAAATCTCCCCTTCATGGTCCTCATCTCCACTTCATGGTCTGAATCTCCCCTATCTTTTCTTCCAAAGAGCTGAGGAGCACAGTGGGACTGAGGTCACTGCAGGCAAACTGGGACCTACCAGGATAGCTGCCTGCTCCATATGCCCTGGCTGGGTCTGCCTCATCCCACTGATGTGTGTGTTACACTGGAAGCAATGCCAAAAGCCCAGGCATGAGTTGCCCTCTCTTGGTGGAAAAGGAGAAGGAGTAAGGAGTAAGAAAAAGACAAGAAAGTCCAGTGTGTGACTGCATGGACATGAAGAACAGCTGCTAGTGAAGAAGTGTGGTCAGGGATGTCAGATTCAACTTGAGTTGAAAGCCAGATTCCCTTTATTTTTGTTATGGAATGAGATTTCACTGCTGAACAGGCTGCAGAATCTCTTGCTGGAATGAGAGGAAAATCCACCAGTGGCAGAGCTGGAGCAGATAGGAGAGGTAGAAAGAGGTGAAGAATGGGACACAGTGGAGGAAGATCAGGAGAGGAGAACAGGGAAGCTCAGAACAGGGCAAAGGAAAGCAACATTCAGAAGCAGAGGGGGTGGCTTGTGGCTGCCAGCAGTGCCATGGTTCAGGCGGAAAGATGAGAAGAAGGTCAGGAAGAAGCAAAGAGGGAACAGGTCAGGTAAGGTAATGCAAACTTGTTGCCGTCATTTGTCCATGGCTGTAAGCCCCACAGAGGTGGTTGGATGAAACCATTTGGAGAGCTGACACAGGTCTTATGTTGGGGGATGCACCTCTGAAAAAATGAAGAGGGCTGGATAAATCCTCTTGCAGAAGACAGCTCCAATGCAAGGAGGATCTGTGCCCTGCTTAGGGGAGGTTTTCTGCCTGTCCTGGGCTGCCCCATTTATGTTGCTGGTGCTGTCTGCCCATCACTGAATTTTCCCAGGTCCTATCCTGGCACCGTGCTCCCCCTCAGGCTGGTGGCTGTGCAGATTTTGAAAGAACTGTCTCTGTCTCTTTGCTCCTGTGCTTTCCTTTCTCTCTCTGATGAGTGGCAGGGTTTGCCCCAAGGCTGCCTGATAGCTGGGCCCTGATGCATCCCAAGGTGAGACCCCATTTTTCACCAAATTCTCCTTCTTGAGAGACCCCTGCTTTATGTCAAGCTCTCGACAGACACATAGCTGTGGGAATACGCAGAGCATTACAAAAGACCATTAGCTTCGCCGGAGTCTGTCCACACTCGGAACCACAGCACCCTCAGCACCTGAACGCACCAAAGCGTTGGCTAGTTGATGAGAAGCGGTACCCGAAGGGTGGCAGCGAGACGCTCGGCAGCTGTCCCGGCCCTCGCGTCCACTTCCCTCCTGGAGTCCGCACCGAGGAGGGATCGAGGGACCCCCAAGCACCCGACGGCGGGGTGTCCCGCCCCGCCGCGGACCGCCCCGCGGGGGCGGGATGGGTGCCCCCACGGGGCGGTCCGCGGCGGGGCGGTACCCACGGGGCGGGGCGGGCTGCTCCGGGCCGAGCCCGCCCGGGTGCAGTCCCCGCTCCGCGCCACGCCGCCGCGCAGTCCCCGCGCCGCTCCGTGGGCCGCCGGAGCCGCACGTCGGGCCGCCCTCCTCTTCTTCCCCACCGCCGCCGCCTCTCGCTATGAATGCACGCTGGGCCCTGCTCTCCGCCGCCTTGCTCGCCAGCCTCCTCTGGGATTTACCTTGCTGCCTCCCGGCTTCTCTCCCCGCCGCCTCGGAGCTCACCGCCTCCTCCAAGGGCGGACGGGGCCGCAGGGTGACGCGGACTCCACGGGACAACCGCCCGCGGCAAGGGGGACACGCCGTGGGCCGGGCGCTCCCACGAGCGGAACCTCACGAGTACATGCTGTCTCTGTTCAGGACTTACTCCATCGCGGAGAAACTGGGCATCAACGCCAGCTTTTTTCAGTCGTCCAAATCTGCCAACACCATCACTAGTTTTGTAGACAGGGGACGAGGTAAGTTTTGCCCCCCCACGCCCCTCACCTTCCTCTCGGGGCTGCGGGCGCCTCTTCCCGCGGCGCTCCGCAGCTGCCGTCCTGCGGAGCCTAGCGCTGGGGAGGCGGGGAGCGCACTACATCGGTCACTGGTGTTTTTCGCCCCCCTCGGTATAGCAGAAAGTGGATCTTTCCGTAAATTGTGGATCGAGTTGTTTTATTTTAAAGCAAACTGCCCCGCGGCGCTAAATCCGGACCGCAGCAGCCGTAAATGCTGCGTGAGAGAAACACGCGTGTTCGCCCCCGGATCGTCACGGGGTGGTGCGAAATACGTCCCAGCTTTGCAGGCGCACTTCGGGTGTAAACTCAACCTTGGAGCAAAAAAATCGCTCTTCTAGTTTCTTTCTGTCTGCAGAAGAAAGGATCGCTCTTATCGCTGCGGCTGTAATGCAAATATTAAGTTCAAACTGACCGAGGGCAAACATACGCTGTCTCAAGCTGCTCTCGCGTAGGGTCGCTTTATCGGGTCCACCTGGAAATTCACCAGCCCCGTTTGAAAGAGCTGGGGCTGGGACACAGCCGGCTCCGCATGCAGGGGGCGCAGCCTGAAGCCCAGGTAACTCCCGGCCGTGGGGCTCAGTGGGGAGCGGCACAGACTCGCCGCCTCCTTCGGGGCCTATCCTACGTCCTTTAAGCCTGGTGTGTGCGGAGCTGGTCCTCACCCATCCCAGCGCCGGGGGGGACAGCGGGTGTCGCTCCCTCGGGCCCTCGGCTGCCCCCGCAGCCGGGAGAGCGGAGGGGAGAGGACGGGGCGGGCGGCGGAGCCCGGGGCCGGCCGGGCTCCAGGCCTTGTCCCCACTCATCCCGGGTAGCAGCAGTGCCGTGGGGCTCCCGGGACCCCTCGGCGACCTGGAACCCCGGCCGGAGCTCCGCTTTACTTTTCTCTCGTTTTATCGCTCGTAGCCAAGGCAGCGGGTGGAGATTCCTCAGCGATCCAGAGGAAAAGAGAATTATCTTACCTCAAAATTGTCTCTATCTTTTTTTTTTTTTCGCCTACATTACCCTTGTTTGTGAGCCTTTAACGATATTAGCAGTTTCTCAATGAAGGTTCCTTCTCTCCCCCTCTCCGCGATTTGAAGATCCTCCCCTCCGTTCGCGCCCCCCCCGCTGCGGTACCCTGCCCATGTACCTGCCAGCGGCTGGCAGCGGCGTCCCGTAGCTGCCGGCAGCCGGGAAAGCACGCCGACCTCCCCGCTTCCCAGCCGTTTCAGGGAAAAACGCAGCGCTAGGAAAACCGCACGGCTCCCTGGAGCTACAGGAGCCAGTCTCTCCCCAAACCAAACCAAACCAAACCAAAATCAACTCTCTCCGCCGCCTCCACGGTTCTACAATCACTCCTCCCCCTTGGGCACCCACGGCTCAGCCCCTTGCCCCATCGCCACCCCCGGCTCGGGGTCCTCCTCTGCAGAGGGGGCTCAGCGAGGCTCTTCCCCTCTAGCCCTGGCGCCCGTTGAGTCCCTCTGGGCTCGGGTGGGTGCGTGAAAGCGCTCACGGTGGGTGCACCCCGCGGTCGGAAGCGCCTAGGGGTTTCCGTGGGGAGAGGGGACACGGGGTTTTGCTTTCCGCTTTCGCCTTATGAGGGTTGTTTTCTTCGTCGCTGCTAAACGGGAGGTGGGGGGAAGAGGACAAGCTTTCTAGAAACACTGTTTCGAAAGTTCAGCCGTCAGAAACGCGCTGTCCCGCTTTCCCGCCGGAGAGGAAACAGGGTGCTAATTCTGCGAGCCACAGGGAAATAGAGACGTGCTCAAGATCATCTTATTCTTGATAACCAGAAGAAAGACAGTTAATTTAACAAATTTAGCTCATCTCGCTGCATGGGAGATTCTACTCCGGGGGAAGTGATTTGCTAACAGAAGTCCTGGTTTGATTAAGGAAAAGCCTCACTTTTCCCCATTGATTTTGATTTGATGTGTCACAGGCTGTGACCTTCTGCTGGACCTTCTGAGGGTTGCTTAGCATCAAGCCACTGATTGGAGTATTTCAACTCAGTGATCTAATTGAGTGTTCATGTCATAACATATCAAATATTGTCTAGTCTCCCATAATGAAGCGGACCAGCCAATGGCACATCACCAAAAAACTTCAAGAGAGCTTCCGTTCCTCTGAAGTGGTAGCTATTTTACTGCCCACCTCCCCGTGGGCTCCTAGCCCAGTTAATTGGCGAGCTGGAGCTGTGCTGATGATGAACAGTCTCAGGGAAAGCGGGGGGGCGGGGGGGAAGTTTCTGTCAATTCATTTGCAGACAATATAGCCGCCCAAATTGACCCAATTAGATGGGCTGCTCTTTACCTAAGCGGCAGCTCCGGGGGGAGACGGCGGTGGCCGTCGCTCCCTTCCGCCCGCACGGCATCCTCCACCGCACTGTTTCGGGGAGACAGCAACTGGGAGAGGGAGCGTGGAGCAGCTTTTAGTCCTGCCGAGAAATGCCCTTCCCGCAAGGCGTGGGCTGCTGTGCCCGCGTGTCCGAGAGCGTCCCGCGGGAACGACAGCTCGACATCCCCCGGCCGCAGGAGCCGGAGCGGCTGGGAGGGGCAGGGAGCTTCGGTGCGAACACCACAACCGCTCCTCTCCGCCTCTTGTTCCTTTTCCTTCCCACTTGAAACTAGTAAGATCGCTTTCAGTCTGGATCGAGAGGACGAAAGCCATACTACTGCATTGTATATACATATATATATATATATTTATTTTTTTTCCCCAAAGGTAGAAAAAAAGTGCAGAAAAGGGGGAAAGGGTTTGCGATTCCCCCTTTTCCACTCCCTCCCGCCCCCCACTCGCTCCCCCTTGTTACGGTCGCAAGATCAGACAAGACTTAGCTGAATGTAGGAAAATTACTGTTGGCACATGAAGTAACTCATTAAAACGCAGATGGTGCTCTCGCTGGCCTCAGGACCCCCAGCATTGGAGCTCCACAGTAACGCAGGACAATTAGGAGCTGCAAGGACTCCACCAGGCAGGGAAAAAAAAAAAAAAAAAAAAACACGAAAAAAAAAAAAACCACGAAAAAAAAACAGAGCAGGAGGGAGCTAGAGAAGGGAGCTATAAACAAGCAAATCCACAGCTAGCAAGAAATGCAGCACGGCTCGGAACAAGCCGAAAACAAAAAAATAAATATCGAGGATGCGAGGAAGCGCGATTTTCAGAGAGATATCCCGTGGGAAGGGAATGCCACAAGGGCCGGCTGCCGTGGGTTCAGCTCGCCTTTCCCTTTTGTGTTTGCAGAGCTGCCCGCAGCCGCGATACCGCGGCCGGGCTCTCCCGTAGGAAATGTTGAGCTCCGCGCCTAAGGGAGTGGGAAATCAAAGTGGATTGAGATCGTCTCCTTTTCCGTTCTCGTTTTCTTTGTGCAGTTTTGTGTTCCAATTGAGAGACAGCTGATTCAGACGGACCAGGGTCCGACCACCGTTATTTTGCTCTTGCCGTTAGCGTCGGGAGGGGGGTGAGGAAAGGGGGCAGGAGGAAGGGGGGATGCCGTGTGCAGGAGCTGGAAATGGCCGGGCTGCGCGTGTGGCTGAAGAAAAGAGCGTAAATCCCACTTGAAGTTCATCTAGTGCAACATGTTTATGCAAAACAGCGGGTTTCTGGGTGGACCGAAAGCTGCAATGTAGTGTAATCTGTGCAGCGCCTTTGCCCAGGCAGTGTTGTAGTTGGCAGAAGGAAAATGAAATATAAGCAGGGAAGTATTTTAATGGGGAAGGAGGGAATTCACAACTGTTAATTATTTGGTGACCTTGTATGCGATTTGTTTGAGCCCCTTATAAAAACACTAATGCAGACCAGACGGCTGGAGCACGGCATCGAGCAGCCGGTTCCCATCCCCGCCGTGCGCCCGGGGAAGGAGCGGGCGGCCCGGCTCGCCTGGCCCGGCGGCGGGGCCTCCGCGCCCGCGGAGCCAGCAGCGCGGGGGCGGGCGGCGGTGGGCGAAGGGGCTGCGGCTCCGTGCTGCCTGCTCCTGCGGGATATCTGGAGGTTTGTGTTTTCCCCCGCGCTGCCGGAGCTGCGGAAAGGGAGCGGAGCGGGCAGCGGCGCGTCTCCTCGGCAGCCGCGGCCGCACCGCTCGTCTCTCCCTCCTGAAAATCGGGAGTTTCTTTTTGTTTTATTTCGTTTGTTTGTTTTCTTTTGCAAAGGCGCGCACAGAAGCGCAGCGGGACGGGGAGCGCGGTCTGGGAAAGCAGAGCCTTCAGGCGCCGGGAGACGCAGCCCCGCGGCGACTCCGCGGCTCAGATGCCCCTGCGAGGCGGTGCGCGGCCGCGGAGCCACTCTGCTAACGAGAAGGGATAAAACCTGTCAAGGCATTCCGGTGGCTCATTTCAGATGCCATCCTGATTTTTTTTTTTTTTTTTTTTTTAATACAGAAGCTCCCTTGCGGGGCTTGCTAAGAGGCGGGTTTTGTGGTTTTTATGATTTTTTTTTTTTTTTCTTACGAGGCGGGTAGGACCGAGCTCTCCGCTTCGGAACTGTTGAGTTTCCGCCGCTCGCGGGCGATGCTGTGCCGCAGTCCGAGCTGGCCACAACCAGGAGACGAGAAGCCCGTGGGGAGAAAATCCGGCGCAACCCGGTGTCAGCCCGGCTCGGGTGCTCGCAGCAGACGGCGGCATGGCCGGGCTGCCCGGCGCTGGGCACTGCAACTGGGGGCCTCGCCCTCCTCTTTTTCCTCCTCGCTTCGTAGTTCTACAGGAAAAAAAAAACAAAAAACAAAAAACAAAAAACAAAAAACAAAAAACAAAAAACAAAAAACAAAAAACAAAAAACAAAACAACCCACAAACAAACAAAAAACACCAAGTCATTGCGATTTAGAGTCAGGCTGGAACTTAGGTTGGTCGTCCTTGCGTGCCTGAAGTCTGGTTTCTGAGCGAAAGGGAGGGTTTCAGTCCTTGCTAGTTGTGGCCAGATCCGTACGTTGGGTTGCTCTGTCCTGGTGCTTCCACGTATATCGCTCAGAAATATCCTCCAAAGCGTCCCCTCACTCCATTTCTTAGCTCCCAGCGCTGGGAATATTCAATCCAATTTTTTCAATACGAATAGTTTTGGAGGAATGATTTATCCTCGATCGAAGTATTTCGGGTAGCAAAACGACCACAAACGGGCAAAGGGAAGTGGGCTCGGTTAATGCTTGTTACAGCAGGTAGGAACCGCACAAGGAAGCCCCTCTTCGCCTTCGCGCAACTCCTGGGGCGATGTCGACAGATGGGGGACCCGGAGCCCCGTGGCACGGTCCGTGACTGTTGCGGCGATGTCTCTGTCCCCCAAGGCCGAGCGTCGATCGTGGGAAGCGGGGAGGTGGCGGGAGGCGGCCGCCGGCAGCGGCGAGTGGGGCGAGGACAGGCAGCCTTCCCGGCGCAGGTACGGTGAAGCGGTGACCAAAGGTATATTGCAGCCAGGTGCCTCCCCGCTTCAGGGAAAAAGAAAAACCCAACAACAGCCCTCCATCAGCTCTCTGGGGTTTCGGCAGGATTGGGAAGGATTTGTTCGAGGAAGATGTGGTCTTTCTCGATTACTCGATAGAGGAATGAACGAAACATTTAAATCTAATCACTCGGTATAATAAAAAAACACGGCAAGGCAGGCGCTGCGAGATGCGGAACCGAGAACCGGAGAAATACCACACATGGAGAGTCAGCCTCTTGTTTCCACAGCTCGAGTAATGCTCCGAGAGAAGTACCTGTCACCCTTGCGACTCTGCAGACAACGTGTGGGCAGCCCCTCGCAATTACGGGGGATATATGTTTTAATTTCCAGATTATTGTTGAGAGAGCGCCTGCAAAGGGTCTTTAAACTGCAAATGTGCTTTTGGTTTGCGAGTTTAAATATGGCTTGAAAGAGAATTTGGGAATGGGAAAATTCTTCATGAATGTGGTTTGGGTATAATTTGCAGTGATGTAAAGTTAAGATCTGAGCCCTGATGAATTGGCTGGGAGCCCAGTACCTGATCTGCCATGAAAAGGGAAACTTTGTATAGCCTTCCTTAACCCCCGGCTCGCCTCAAAGCCCAGGCTGCCGGCGAGAAAGCGAACCCGGGAAGCGGGAAAGGGTTCACACAGGGAGCTAAAGGAAACGTCCCAACCCAATAATTCATTTAACCTTGGGCGACGATAAACGCTTCGCCACCGCAAAACGGAGGAAAGCGGCGGCAGAGGCGGACGGGGGCCCGGCGCAGCCCCCCGCGGCCGGCACGCTGCACACCGCTGCCCGGACGCTTTGGGGAGGGCAGAGCGGGGCAGGGCTGCTCTCCTCCCCCGCCGCCGACACGTTCTTAAATTCAGGGTAGATCTGCTCTCTTCTTCCCTCCCGCTTCTAGCTCCCAATATTTTATCTTCGTTTGGAAAAAAAATAAACAACAGGGAGTCGAAATAATACTAATACTTACTGCGTAACTAACATTCATCTAAGTTAACGTTACAAATATAACCCCCCCCCTCCGGTGCATTTTCTGCAATGTGGCTTTCCCCAGCCTGGCTGGATGTGAGATGACTTGGCTGCTCTCTCCAAATATTACGGTAACGGGAATAACGATAATGAGAATCTCGACTGGCCTGGGAAAAAAGGCAGATCTCGAACTGGCTGCTGCAAATCCCGGACCTCACCACAGCCACTCCTTGAGTTTAAAGGCAAACTGAAGAGGACAAGCCCTGATCCGTGTGTGTTCCTCACAAGGAGGGAGAGGGACAGCCAGGCTGCCCCCACGCCGTCGCTGCTGCCGCTCTTTGTGTGCTGCAAACGCAGTAGCTTCGCTGGAACAAAGGTTCCCCAAACCAGACCCATCTCTCTCCAGTTTCTGGAGGCTCCAAAGGTACCGCTTTCCCTCCCCACCCTCCGTTGCTTTTCCCACCCTCTCGACCGTGCTGGGAGCGAGCCAGTACTGGTTTAGGATTATGTATTCATCTGGAATTATTAGGTTACAAGAGTGAATAAATAGCGTTTATCTGATCGGATTCAAAGCTGCTTACTTGAAACAACCGGCAGCCCTGCCCCTTTCTAGGAGCGGGAGCCGGCAGCTGAAGAAACAGAAGGAGTCTTCCAGCGCAGAGTCAGTGCTGCCTAAACCCGCCTCGGAGACTCGAGTGCTCGGGGACACATTTCTCTGCCTTTCGGCCGTGTCCCCGGAGTGCCATGACACCGAGCTAGCCAGACTGGCCGTGCAACGCTTTCAATCTCCGCCAAGCTGGAGCGTCAAAACATGCTGCTGGGGAGCGCGTTTTAGGCGCAGCCCCCCCACCCCGCCGCATGACAGGGTTCTGCAGACCCTTTATAAACCGCTTGCAGCACAGGGCATCTGCGAGGAATTCAGCCTCTTCCCACTTCACTCCCATCTAACCCCCACGCCTGGATGCCACTCTTGAGGCGGTCGAGTCCCTTCGTCAGGGACACCGGCCAGGAACAGGACGGGGAAGGGGGTGAGTGGGGTATCTTGCTCCGGAGGGACAGTGAGCTGGGGACAGCCCATCCCCCACCCTCAACCCATCCAACAGGGAGTACAAAACGGGGTGAGCATCTATCTGCCTTTGAAACCAAGCCTGACCACCCCCTCCCAGCACCCCCCCAAGCAAAGAGGTGGCTTAAAAGCAGAGCTGTGCCCACGCTCGGCTCTGCCCACAGCCTAAAGCCAGGAGAAGGGCTGATTTGGTTTCCTCGACGGTCGCTGGAGCCGTTGGCAGAAGATGGAGGCAGCTCGGCGGAGCAAGGACAACCGCCTGCGCCGTGTCGAATGCTCAGGCATCTGAGAGATGCTGGTCGCAGGGAAAGCCAAAGAAGAGGAGAAGAAGGAGGAAGAGGATCTGTGCGTTCTTGCCCGAGGGATGCACGTCCCTTTCTGGCTGACGTCTCCAGTTCTGCCTGGGACCCCCTTGAAGAAGGAGACGATGGTCCCTGAGCTCTCTTGCAGACCCTTCTCCTGCAACCCAGGCCCACCTCAGCCCCCAGCCACACCGGCCCAAGTGTGTAAAGGACAGAAGAACACTCCCAGATTTACAAGCGAAATCGTGCTCCGTCCTTGCAGCGCTGCCGAGACCGTCTAGCGCCTACAGGCAGCTCCCTCTGTATTTAACTTTCCTTTTCAGCAGATAGACAGAGAAGATGTTGTCGTCACCCAGGGCTGTGACGACATTTTTCGGGCTGTGTGTGTTTTTTACAGACTCCCCCCGGATCCTTCCGAGGGGCGTATGCGGCGGGCCGAGCTGCCTCTCGCTCCCGGCCGTGCGCTCCTCTCTGGGGAAGAAGCAGGCTTGCCTCGGGGAAACCGCCGAACCTGAAGGGGGATGCGGGAACAGGGATGCGGCACGCCTAGGTCCAAGTTCCCCAGGATGCGTGAAGGGCCTGACCTATTTTGGCACTGCTCCCCTAGGAGCGCAGCCCCCGCGGAGCGCAGCGCGGTCAGGGTGAGGGGGGCTCCGGCTCCCTCTCCCCGACCGACCCTTCATGCTGGGGGCGCGGCGGGGTTCGCAGCCTTGCACCGGCCTCCTCGCCCCGGGGGCAGGACAGGGGTATGGTGTTAGGCGGGCACCCAGCTCCGCAGCTGGGGGTGTGCCGTGGGTGCGCGGCGCTGCCTCCCACGGCAGCTCAACACGGTGCGGGAGGGACGCGCTCGGCCGGCAGGCAGCCTCCACCGTGGGCTCCCGTGGCCTAGAGTGGCTCCCTGTCCACGCTCCATTTCCCTCTTGGCGTCTGGAGGAACGCGCAGCGACACAGGGCGACTTTAGAGTATGCTAATCCGCACTGATTAACTGCATGTTAATCCGCATTGATTTTACATTGCCATGGTGAGTCTGAAGATCTTGGATTGCATAAATCATCCCGTCGTCCCTCCTGCCCCTTCAGGAGGTCCCCTCAGACCTGTCAGGTAGGGCCGAGGTTATGAAATACACTGATTAGGAATCGCAATGACCTTTGATATCAATAAATAACACGGGGCTGTATATCTCTTTAGTCTCTGTTTCTGCTCCTGGAGCGGGCTGAGTTTGGAAAAGCGGTGAGGGGTTGCTGAACAGAGGCTCCAGTGACACTTTTACTATTGAAATCTACACAAGCTTTACTAGCTTCTGGGGAAACCCAGGGGCTTTGGGAATTTTTGTATTTGCTGGGTTGTAAACATTTTATTGGAAAGCAGCTCAGGGGAATCTGGTTTGCTTTCCACACTGCACTTCGTACACCAATGTGTCAAAAAAGAAGTCCAGGTTTTTCTCTTGAAGGAGAATATATATGTGTGTATGTATGTATCTGTGTGTAATGTACATGAGCACAAAAACAGTACCATTCCCACTTTGTTGATGGGGGTGATGGACAGAGAATGTGCATAGAGCAGGGACTGACTCTGGTGCGGTAGAGCGGTCTCCTGCCTGGTGTGGATCCTTCCATACGTCTTCTCCTTCTCCTTCTCCTTCTCCTTCTCCTTCTCCTTCTCCTTCTCCTTCTCCTTCTCCTTCTCCTTCTCCTTCTCCTTCTCCTTCTCCTTCTCCTTCTCCTTCTCCTTCTCCTTCTCCTTCTCCTTCTTTCCTTCTCCTTCTCCTTCTCCTTCTCCTTCTCCTTCTCCTTCTCCTTCTCCTTCTCCTTCTCCTTCTCCTTCTCCTTCTCCTTCTCCTTCTCCTTCTCCTTCTCCTTCTCCTTCTCCTTCTCTTCTTTCTCCTTCTCCTTCTCTTCTTTCTCCTTCTCCTTCTCTTCTTTCTCCTTCTCCTTCTCTTCTTTCTCCTTCTCCTTCTCTTCTTTCTCCTTCTCCTTCTCTTCTTTCTCCTTCTCCTCTTCCTTCTCCTCCTTCTCCTCCTTCTCCTTCTTCTCCTTCTTCTCCTTACTGCCGTCCCCCGGGCCTGGCTCGGGCCTGGCTCCCGGAGGAGCCTCTAGTCCCGGTCTAGGGGCGGCCTCGGCTTGGGGGGGCGGGGGTGAAGTGGGCAGGAGCGGCCCCGGCCGGGCAGCCGA
Organism: Streptopelia decaocto; assembly: GCF_964273445.1. NCBI lineage: Eukaryota > Metazoa > Chordata > Aves > Columbiformes > Columbidae > Streptopelia > Streptopelia decaocto. Next base: position 24,596,892 of record NC_138655.1, read on the forward strand.
AGGCCCTGTCCGCCCTTCCTCTCGTCAGAGACCTCTCGGCATATCCCCCTGAGCGCAACTGACTGTAATTATTTTTTTATCTCGCAGACGATCTCTCGCCCGCTCCCTTGAGGCGGCAGCAGTATGTGTTTGATGTATCGACCCTCTCCGAGACGGAGGAGCTGGTGGGGGCCGAGCTGCGGATCTTCCGCCGGGCCCCCCGCGGCCGCCCGCTGCCCGCCGCCCCGCTGCACATGCATCTCTTTCCCTGCCTCTCGCCGCGGCCGCTGGACTCCCGCGCCCTGGACCTGCGGGCGGCCCCGGCCGCCGGCTGGGAGACCTTTGACGTGCGGCAGGGCCTGCGGGAGCAGCGACCCTGGAAGCGGCTGTGCCTGGAGCTGCGGGCCTCGGCGGGCCGCGGGCCGCCGCGCTGGCTGGACCTGCGGGACCTGGGCTTGGGCCGCCGGACGCGGCCGCCGCAGGAGCGGGCGCTGCTGGTGGTCTTTACCCGCGCCCGGCGGCGGAGCCTCCTGGGGGAACTGCGCGCCGAGCTGGGCGCGCCGCCCCCGCCGCCCGCCGCCCGTCGCCCGCCGCCCCGGCGCCAGCGCCGCACCGCCTTCGCCAGCCGGCACGGCAAGCGGCACGGCAAGAAGTCTCGCCTGCGCTGCAGCAAGAAGCCACTACATGTCAACTTCAAGGAGCTGGGCTGGGACGACTGGATTATAGCCCCACTGGAGTACGAGGCCCATCACTGCGAGGGGGTCTGCGACTTCCCGCTGCGCTCCCACCTGGAGCCCACGAACCACGCCATCATCCAGACCCTCATGAACTCCATGGACCCCGGCTCCACGCCGCCCAGCTGCTGCGTCCCCACCAAACTGACTCCCATCAGCATCCTCTACATCGATGCGGGCAACAACGTAGTATACAAGCAGTACGAGGACATGGTGGTGGAGTCCTGCGGCTGCAGGTAGCGGGCGGGATACCCCTCGGCGGCAGCCGGGGCTGCGTCTGGCGGAGATGCGACTAGCGAGGACCGCCCGCGTCCGCCCGGAGCGTGGCTGGGATGACGGGGACCGGCGGGCGGCGCGGAGGGGCGTGTGGCGGCGGCGGCCCCGGCGCCGGTTTGCTGCGGCGGCAGCTGGGACTCGGGCAGCGCCTGCCCGCGGCTGCCGTGCGGTGAAGGGCGAACGGGCAGGGCAGGCGGCGAGGCCGCCGCCTGGTCCCTTCCCCGCTTCCCTTCCCGCCCCCGGGGTTTATCTGGTGATCTGTCCTCCTCCTTTCGAAGGTGAAGGCAATTTACCAAGTACAAAAAGAGTCGGGGGAGGGAGAGGGAGCAGACTGAGCCCTCTCTGAAGTTGCTCCGAAAAGGGCTGTTTCATTTCTTCCCTCTCTCTTTCACATTCCTGCAAGATTACCAGCCAGAAATAGCCTACGGCCCCCTACCCCCCAAAGGAAAAAAAAAAAAAAAAAGAAAAAAAAATCTCAAGATTGTAATTACCAGTTAGGTTTTATTTTAAGACAGCGATGAAAAACTGTGAAGAGCGAAGTGTTACAGAAAGCACAACCTGGGTGGATTGGAAAGGAAACTCCTTTGGATTTCACAACCAGTGCAAGGATGCCATTGCCAGATCCCTAGGTAGCTCTAGTTTGGCAGCCCTCGAAACCTGCAGCAGTATTATGCGCAAATGTTGTGCTGGAAAAGGCATTTTGTGTAAGATTTCTGTTTCTTTCCCACCTTTGGTCTCAGCTATGGCTTCACCTGAGGAAAGCACACTTCGAAGCATGCCTAGCCCTTTCTTAATGTAACTACTATGTTCTTAGTTTCAGGCTTTCCCCCACTGATCTCTAGAATTGTTGGCTTATCTGGTTTTGCAGAGCTATAAACTGGTGGAAAGAAATTTAAAGAAAAAAAGAAAAAGAAAAGAGAATAATAATATAAAATGGTAATAAAAAGACTCGACCAGGAGCAATAATTTAAAATGCACATTTTGTTTTGGATGCACTGTTGTTCATATAAAAGTTGTAAATATTTGTTTATTTAAACAGACTGAAAAGTGCAAAATGGAGATGAACAACATGCATTTCTTTTTTTTTTTTAATGTACAAAACATTATATGCACTCGAAATGTTATAATTTTTAATATTTTTTAAAGTTTATATTTGAGTTGTACAGAATTAAGCATTAGTCAAATATTTCATCCTTACTTAACATTATCATTTCCTTAAGATATTACAAGATTTAAATTCTGTGCTAAAAATGGAGAAAAGAATTTTTTTTTTTTACTGTCTACCTCACTATAATGCAAGTATTTACAACTCTAAAGTTATCTGAGGTAAATTAATATTCAGAATATTTTTACAATACACCTTTACTGGACGATACTACAACTATTACTGTATTATTAAACATTTTTTTTTCCCAAAAGCCAGCTTGCTTTTATATGTTCTATTATTTGGTTAAGTAATTCTGAGTTCTCAAGTAAACGTTGGCTCCAGTTCTAAAATGCTGCAGGATTGAGTTGGAGCAAGTGCCACTTTAAGACGTACCTGAAGCCATTCCTTCTATCCGAAGACTTTTTGTACTCTCCTAAGATCTTTAGTTTCATCTTTGGTTTATGCCGGTGGCATAAAGCTGCATTATGTTTTTATGCATTTTATGCAATGATTACTGTAAGTGGGAGAATGCGTTAAGGGGAAAAATTAAGGCAAACATTTGTAAATCTCATCTGTACTGGGCACATTTATATACACTGTATGATGATGATGAGCAAAAGACAATGAATGTTTTATAAATGATATTTATTTTGATGCAATGGGTAATATATTTATTAAATATTTCCTGACTATCTCTTAGATAATGAAGAACTATTCTATGAGTAGCTGTTTCAGCAAGAGAAGGATTCCCCTGCTCTCTCGCAGCAAAGCATGTGGAGAAGGTGGTGCAAGCAGGGTAGGGGCTGTGAGCCACACTCTTGGGGGGAAAAAATCTTAATGCATCTTAAATGCAGAAGGGCTGAAAGAGCTGCTCACCTTGTGGAATGTGTTTGAAAACAAGGTTCTTTTCATGGAAAGTGGAATTTTCTTACCATATCACAAGATCTGATCTCACACGTTTTTCTCTGGCCAACTTTCACCCCCTCGGACTGGTGCTTGAACAAAGGATTGCAGAATCAGACTGAGTGTTTGAATAGCAGCAGCTGAGAGACCTGAAGAAGAGTCCAGCCTCGGAGTTGGTACAACTTCCAGAGAAATGTTTCTTTTGTAGTACTTAATAATGTTTCAAGTTCATGCCTAATAGTAGATCTGGAACTAGCATCTTTAAAAAGAGCGTTTGCTTTAGAGCTGTGTTCACTGTTTGCAGCCAGTGGGGTTCTGACTGGCGTGAACTTTGGTTGTTGCTCCGACTGCACCAGTTCAGAGTTCTGCTATGGATGAAGCTCCCACTCTCTTTATGAGGGAAAGCAATGGAAAGATGATATCTGCAAAGTCTGGAATATGGTCTCTGAGGAAAGGTAATCAAGATACATAAGCCACTGTCAACTGGAAATGAACACAACGTAAAAATCTGAAATTTTACAAAATTCATACATAGTGAAGGATGAATTGTTTCTTTATTTGCATGTCTGTAAGCAAACAAAATACCACATGTGCAGACAATGCTTCAGCTAAAACCATACGCTGAGGTTTTTGTTGCAGTTCCCTTTCCGTGTAAAAACCAACATCGCTTCTACTGCAAGCCTGTACATTGCATGCTTGGTAGCACACTGTCCTTTCTGCTCTGCCTCAGATGTGGCTTTGGAGAGCTTCATCAGACAAAGTTCAACTGTGGAAGGCCTAATAATCTCTCCTGAAGGGATGTCCTCAAATAAGTAACATATAAGATTTTGCTGTTTTGGATATACAATGTAGAGCAGTTTGCACCTTCTCCTACATTAGCCAAATTTTTGGTGACATCTTTAACGTTCAGAAAAGGTTTGAAAGGCCTTTTTCCCAAATGTCTGGCCTGTGCTTGTTGGCTTCAAGGGAAGTGAGGGGACCCAAAAAAAAAGCAAAACCAGTCAGAATCTGCAGTATCTGCTTTGGAGACAAACCTTTTGGATTTTACCTACTAAAACAGAGGAAACGCTGGCCTGTCAGAGCACGTGCTCTGGATACTAGAGCTAATATACCATTATTTGAGCCCATTTTGGCAAGTCTACTATTCCTAAAGATGGGATCTCTGCTCATTTCCTTTTTTAGGCCTGCAATATTCTTTTGCACAAAACTGAGAAGGAGCAGTACAGTGCCAAGAAGGAGAAGGGAAAAGATAGAGCAAAACTGATCGATGGTCTTTCCTCGCTTGCACCTCCTTTCCTCTCTCCCACCCTTGCCCCAAGAACTAACCAGTCAACTGAACAAAAAATACTAGTAATTATTTTTTCAGCTTTTACCACAAACTCTGCAAGCTTTTGTTAGAGAGAAATCCAAATACGGAAATTCAGTGGATGCGCAGCTCAGATCTCTTTGTCTTGCCAAAGTAATATGAATTTTCTTTTCCATTTCTCAACTCCCCATGCTCAAAATCATATTTTAAAAGGGGAAATGATTTCTTTTATTATGTTGCTGGCCAGAAGAGGGAGCAGAATCTATGAAGTAGTGGTAATAGACACCAGCGGACAGAAGACAGCTGAAGCCAGTCTGGCTGATGGTGTGATACGTATCAGTAGATGTTACACGATTCACCCATTGCATTGGTTGTGTTGTTCAAACACAAGAAAACCACTGGCTCATCTTTGAAGTATAGATATGCATCAGAACAATTAAATTCTGAGTATTTAAATGAAAAAAAAGTAGCACGGGCTTAAGCCCTTACTTTGCAAAGGCTGCTTCTCTTTTTTTAGACTGCACACTCCATCTTACATTGATTTATGGGAGGGTTGTATATTTGCAAATGATTTTGGGGGAAAATGCTGGAAAGGACCCCCCATGAAGAGTAGATCCAATCTTACTCTTCTTATATTCACACAGATGAGAGGTCAATCTGTTCACTGAAATGTATAAAATAAGCATGTTTATTCTTTACACCTCAATGTTTAACCTCAAATGTTAACTGAGGTACAGAGCTGATCGCATTGTATAAAACATCTTTCTTCGTAAGCCCTTAATCTTTGCTTCAGAAGCACATCTGAAGCTTTGAAGAAGTTGAGTGGCTGATCTTCACCTTGTCAATCATTCAGAGGCTGGACAGCAGGACAATACGTTTCAATAGCACATGATTTGTTCTTTTGCAGAGTGACCATATGCTATAAAGGAGTATAGTCCCTGTCCTTTTGTCAGCGTTCAACTATATTATATGGTTAGATTTCCAAATATTTGTTCTTGTTTCTTTTCTGTATCAGACCTCTTGTAAACTGAGGATGTTCCAGCTGTTCATAGTTGTGAGGGAGGAGAGTCAACATATTATCCCTGCTGCACTCATCATCTGCCTGTTCCTTGATGACTGCAGCCTTGAAAAGTACCACTGTCTTAGTTAATATACATGACTGTGTGGTGTATTGTACCACTGGGAATTAGAAAGGGTTCTCCCAAGGTTGTAACCAGAGCTAATTTTGCACAACATCAGCCTTACACAGGGTGTAAGACTCCATATTTGCCCATGTGCTAGCATTTTCACAAAACTAGCATTCATTTAAACTATGCACGCCGTCAACCCTCTCTCTGGAACTGATAAGTCTGGAATAGAACTGGGGACTTCTGTTCCAGAAGATCACTTTCCTAGTAACAACTTTCTGCGTTATTTTTTAGGAAAAACCTTAGGAGAATTGCCATCCTATAGAGCATTGTTTAATTAGTGGAAAAAAAAAAAAACAACCCACAACCAGTCTTTTCAGAATGTGAGAATTTTATGACTAGAGAAGAAGGAGTGAGAAGACTCCTAGGACACCAGTTTTCACCTGGGTGGGTAGGAAGGACCTCAGGTGAGTAAGAAAACTGGAGGTCTGGTTGACAACTAATTTCTAGAGTGGAAGTGGGAAATTGCAGGAGGGCCATAGAAGAACAAAAGGGATAATGTAAGGGCAAACTGCCAAACATCTGAGATGTCTTTACACTAATGCTAAGAGTATGGAGAATAAACAGGAAGAATTTGAAGTCTTGGAACACAACAAAGGCTACAGTTTAATCAGCATCACACAGGCTCAGTGGAATAAACTGCAGCACTTCAATATTAGCAGAGAGAGTATCATTTGTGTAGGAAGGACAGGCAGGAAAAAAGGGAAGAGTATTATCTGTTATATTAGGAATGTGTAGAAGGCCAGAAAGAGGGGCGAGACAGAGCTGTTGGAGATAAAATAGAGAGGAACTGTAAAGCTCTACTAATGATTACTTAATGAGGAGGAGGAGGTTGATGTCACCTTTTTTAGAGCAACTACTGTAAGTGTCCTGAGGATATGGGGTAGTGGTAATTGAGGACTTTATCTAACCAGATATCTGCTCTAAGGAAAGAAAAACCAAACCAAACAAAACCCAACAGCATAGCACAGACAGTTCCTCAAGATTTTGGAATGTATTGGGACAACTTCTTGTTTCAAAGAGTGGAGGCGGCTATGTAAGACATGGCCAGATAAGACTATGATAGATAAGACTAATAAAAAGGAACTCACTAGAATGCAACTGGAGCTCATGTGTCTGTGGAAAAGGAGGACTGAGAGGAGGAAAGCAAGACTAAAGGATTCCTGTAAGGCAGATTTCCTCCCTTTGGTGATTTGATAGGAAAGGTTCTGCAGGGAGGAGCTGAAGGGAACTTAAGGAAACATACAGTTGTGAAAAAGTCCTTATTTAAAGATGCTGTAGGAAGCTATCCTGTTGGCAAGGAGGACAGTGTTGGAAGAAATCAGGGGTACTGCGTCAGGAGCCACTTGCTTATCTGAAAACAAAAACTCATTACACAAAAAGTGAGCAAAGACACTATACTAGAAAAAGTAAGAGAAGGGCTACAGTATAAATAATGCAAAAGGGACCAGAAAAAGACAGAAGAAAAACAAGAAAAGGTTTATCACTTCATGGGGATGGTGAACAAAAGACAATACAGTAGGAGGATGTGTGAAACACCTTTGCAAGTAAGGGACGCTTGATACAAGAGACCAAACACACTTAGAGCTAGCAAGGGAATAGAAACGTAGGCCACAGAAAAGAACTGAAAGTGCATTCGAATTAAGTGCATATACTCAGAGCAGGAAGTCCTGGGGATGTTTTTGCTGGTGTAATTAAAGAACTAACCACAATCATTTCTGAAATATTAACAAGTGTGTTTAAGAACACACAGAAGAATGAAGAGGTGCCAAAAATTACAGACCAGCCACGTGTCTCAGATATCTCAAATATTTGAATAATACTGCAAAAAAATTAAGTTCTTAATGTAATAGCAACTGCAGAATGATAACATGAAAACATCTGACATGAATTTATCTAGAATAAATCATATCCAACTAGCCTAGTTTTTCTTTCTTTCTTTCTTTCTTTCTTTCTTTCTTTCTTTCTTTCTTTCTTTCTTTCTTTCTTTCTTTCTTTCTTTCTTTCTTTCTTTCTTATTTGAGTGAAATGTAACTCGAGCACTTAAGAAAATGGGTTTCCAAATGACCTTGCTACATTAAAGGGATGGTTTGACATGAGTACAGTGAAACAAAATAGTAATGAGTGCAAAATATTACACTTCAAGAAGGATAACCTCAAGCATAAGATGCAAGATCTGGCTAGACAGTGGTTCCGCGAGAAAGAATCTGGGCTTTATAGTGGAATGAATTCTGAATATGAGGTAATAAATGCTGCAGTTGCCCAGGATATTCCAGGTTATAATAACTGGGATGTTAGATGTGGGAAATGCTTCATAGTGAAGCATTCTTTGGACTGATGAGGGCTCAGGTAAAGTTCTGTATCCAGTTTTAGGGATCGCCCTTGCAGATCATTTTTCTGATGCCTTCTGGACAAAAGGCGGTCTCTTGACCACAAACCGAGTAACAGGACCTGGCACCTGAATATATCTGGGCATGACAGAAATGCATGTAAGACTGGGCAGCTTGTGATGCACAGACTAGACATTCTTTGCTTTCTATAAATGCTTTGAGAAATATTTTAAAATATATCTGCCAGGATGGGCTTTGCTTGGTCCTTCACCATTGGGAGAGGAAGAAACGGAACTCCCAGGGACTCAGTGCACAGAGCACACTCTGCAGTACCACAATGTCCTTTCATCATCCTGAGACCCAGGAAAACTGGTTGCCATGGTCCTCATAAAAACTCTGTTATGCACTCATCTGCAGTTAAGTCCCTTGAGAAATAAAGGCCAGAATTTTGTTCTTAAAATGGGAAAAAGGGGATTTATTGCTATGCCAATTGTGGCACTTAAACTGGACAGTACTCTTGCTGGGACATCATTAGAACTGAGCAGAGTGGAATAGATGTCTTCCATAACTTCATATAAGGTATTCTGTTTAGTACAGCCAGCTGAATGCTTCTGAATGAGAGTTCGCTCCCACTCCGGTGGAGTCTTGCTCTGGGCAAGAGTCTCTTGTTGCCATCATAAGACAGACGACAGCTCATGGCAGGATGACAATGTGCTGTTTTGAAGGGCTTCTGTGAATTCACTAGGCATGATCTGCTGTTGACTGTTATGCTGTCCAAAAAAGTCCCAAACCTGACTCTGCCTAAAACCAGTTATCTCCAGTTTCCAGCAAATATTCTGCACCTAGCACTGTTGTGTCCTGCAGCTGGATCCCAAATACTCTTCAGAGACTGTTTTTATGTCTTCAAGAGTTTTAATTTGGTTTGCTGCTCTGTTTGTTATTTACTATTCATATTGGTTCAGATGTAGATCTCCGGAGAGGAGGTTTGGATCTTATTGTCATCAGCTAGATAAAAACAACAGAAAGCTCTGCTCTGTCTTGAACCAGAAATCCTTCAGACCTGAGAGGAAGCAGTTCTTGGATGTGTCTGCAGGCCATTGGCACAGCCATGAACTGAATACGGTGTACCTGCTCATCAACGTCTTCACGTATGTCTTGTGGCATACTGGAGGCTGATCTTCTATATTTGCTTCATTCTGTTATTTTAGACTGAAATAAATGACTACCATTATCCAGAACTGGAATTCTGTAAAACATACTTCTGCCCCTTTTTGTGAATACCTAACACCAAGCCCTGTGAGTGACTCTTTTCATTATCAGTGCTGAAGTTCTGCTGACCCTTCTCAATCATTCAATTGCTGTTTCTTTTTATTCTATTAGACTAGAGTCTAAAAACCTATTTAACCTGGGATGTAGCTCTGTCAAAGGCCAGTCTGCTGGGAGGCAATGCAAACAAATCCATCATCGAGAAACAGGCAGCAGAGCTATCAAAAGTAAAGCAGCTACAGCTACTCTGGCTGAAAGGTTTTGAGAAAGAGGAAATAAAAAAGTGTTCATAATTTAAAGGCTTCTCAAGTATTTCTGATTTCACATTTCTTCCTAAGGAGGAATGAGACTCCTTAGGAGAGGATGAATGCCTGAGGGGATGAGGCAGATGGGATCACCCTGGGGCCACTAGAAGTGTGACGAACAATTTGAGAGCTTCACATTTTCTTGAAAAACAACAAAAATCACTCTGTTTTGCCTGATTGACTTGCCATAGTAGTTAGTCTGTGCAAGGAGAACTATCTTCAACATGCATGAAAATATTCTGAATTTTTCTATACTTCTTAGTGCTATAGTGTTAGAAATTGCTGAGACATCTGCTCTCTAGCTGCCTTGTAAGTGTTGCAGTGTTACAGACATGAATGGGCTGAAGGTGCTTAGAGAAAGCCCAAACGATGTACTCCTACATGTTGTGCTTTGTACAGCTTGGTAGTCCTAGTGTGTCTGCTAACATTTTGTGCTCTGCGTCTTGCTCTGTCTACTCTCAGAAACCACTGCTCCTTGTTATGAAGGTGGAATTTGTTTCAGGTGGCACAGCCCAGTGATAATGCCTTCTCCCTACAGCTTTGGTTATGGCTTTTTCTGCTTGCGGCACAAGCTTCACCAGAAACTCCAGAACATTTAGACTTATAGGCTCATAGCTTAGCAAGAGGATTTTGTTTTGTGTGAGGAAGTATATGCATTCAAATTCAAAGCAGATTGTTTTATGCAGTGTCAAATTCTGTGCAGATGGAACATGATATGATACGTTGAAGTGGGATGTATAGCATATGGCCATAATTCAGGGAAACACATTTCTCCAGCTGGATACCTGCTATTGAGTTGGAAAACATGTGTCCTGCATTCTGGTAGGCTTCTACCAGAACACTGAGAGGACATAAGAGACAGGTCATTCTTGGTATTGAGTATCAGCTAATACTTACATCTATCTTACTGGTTTCTTAGTGCTGTTCAAAATTAAGTCTCTTGTTGTCACAGAAGGAAAAGTACAACCAAAAAAAGAAGCTACTGCTGAGCTCTGAGCTCCCAAGTTCATGTTGAGAAGCCAATGCATGCAAACAGGCTAGACTGCTTTGCACAGCTGTGACTTTGGGCTGGCATGGTCATGCCTTCTCCTTTCCTGTCTCTGGGGGAAATGAAGCCCATGCTGCTGCAGGGCTTAGTACTTCTTCCAGGCACCAACCCTCAACTTGTGGGCTCAAGGCATCCCCCACGTCATACCACTCCCTCAGCAGCACCCACCCTCAGCCTGGGTCTTGCTCAGCCTTGCTGGGATGCTGCAGTGAGCACCTGGATGGGTGTGATGGGTGTATTTGGGCAGAGGGGCTGCGGTTCTGCCTGGCTCCCGTATGGCTTTGCAAGGTGCAGGCATCATTTTGCAGCATCCCTAGGCTAGTGGGAACTGAGCTGTATGTGGCAGACCTGTTCCTCAGGGAAAACGGGCTCATGGAGATGTGAGCTGTAAGTGACTTAAGCTGTATTAATCATCAACTTATGCTTCCTGCCAGGCAGAGGTAGGCTGTGAGTGCAGTTTCTTCTGTGGTTCAACTGCTAAATACCTCGTGGTCAGACTCATGAGTAATTACCTGCCTCAGCCTACTTTTAAATAATGAAACAAGCATAAACCATTGCCCTGGAGTGATCCATCCTTTTCAACACTGCTATTCCCTGCCTGCTGATCACCCACTCTGCTCCCCTGCACCCGTCCAGGCTCTGACATTGTTCTGCTTCATCCCAGCCAAGCACAGCTAGTAAATAAACCATCCCTCCCCTTTGCTTGGGCTAGCAACACTTCACTCTCACACCCTTCCCTCTGCTTTTTCTTTTCAGATTCTGCTGCTTTTGTACTTGGTTTTACTTTCAAGACCTTGTACAGCTCCTCACCAGGCTGGATATTGTGGTTTTGCATGGCACAGTCCCTCAGCCCCCTTGGAGATGATGGTATCTGCTTGTTCCTCCTGCCTCTCCCTCTCCCAGTTGTGGCTTTTTCCAAGTTAATCACCCCTTCCTGCTCCCAGATCCCAAATCTCTTGTCACTCTCACAGCTACAAGAATTGCATTTTCTTCAGGACTCTATACCCTTGAAATCCTGCTAGTTCAATATCTCCTCCCCAGCACTGACCTGGCAAAATGCTGATAGTGAAGGTGAAGACTGTCTCTGGTGTGCAAACAACCTGTTTTTTTTTCAGTGTCTTTTTTTGCTTTCTCATTTTTACATAAAAATGGCTATAGTTTTTATGATGCAAAGCTCTTCCCTCCCACTGGAAAATAGAGATTTCTAAGCAGAATAAAAGGGATTTTTATGAGGGAAAAATATCACTGGAAAATTTTCACTGTTGGTATTAAAGAAGCTTTTGCAGGGATGGAGGTAAAATCCCACTTTCTGTGACTTTTCACCTCCTTCTTTATTTTTTCAATACCAAGTGTCAAGCAAAATAAGAAAAGACAGAGCCCTAAAGACTCAAAGTTATTTTTTATAAACAAAGAAAGCATTTTCATTTCATTAAAAACTCAGCTGCTTAGCAACCCTCCTCATCCTAGTATGGTTTTCTTTTATTTTTGTTTTTTTGCAAAATCAGTGACTATTCCCCTTCGCAGCAGAAGCTGCTGGGGCAGGTGGGATGCGCTGCAACCCAGCTGTTTCAGCACCAGAGGAATCAGGTACAGGTGACTGTGCTGGTCCCTGCTGCACCATGGGGCACCCCGGGAAGTGATGGTGGCCCGAGGAGCAGGGACTGCACCTTCCTGTGCTAAGCACACTTTCCTGAGCCATAAACCCAGGCACCACGCTTGGCCATCCTGGCTTTTCCTGAGCACGCTGATGGCTCCTGTTTGACCTAACCTGACACAACTTGCAACCCATCCCCTGTTTTCACAAATTCAAAGAGATTCCTTCTAGAAGACAGTGGGAAGCAGAGAAATATGTATGTGACCTGAGGGCAGGCAGAGGTGGCTCCTGTGCCGGAGAGCTCTGGAGCAGCTCGGTGTTTCATTCTTGCAGATAGCCCGCCAAGAATCTTGATGCAGCAAATACTATAACTATGTTGAATATTTCTAAAAGGTTTTTCATGTTGCAATGTGGCCTGAAAACTGTAACACAAAGACAGACATTCTCCAGCATGGAGAGTGTGGAAATTGTAACACGCTTTCTGTCATTACATGTTGCAGTTTACAACAGATCCAATGTAGCTATATTGCTTTGTGCACAAGTTTTGCAAAGTTTGGGTTGTGCGCACAATAAAAAGCATTAAATTTTAAAATGTTAATTTTATTAACAACAACCAAAAAAAAAAAAAAAAGAAAAAGAGCAATAGAAAGGAAATTGCAGAGTTTTCACACTTTGGATTTGTATTTTTGTGCTGGGAGGAGAGATGGCATCATGTCACTTATGTGACACCAGTAGTGGCACAGCCCCAGTTCTCAGTATTTGTGATGAAGTCAAAACACAAAAGCAGTGGTGGTGCTCAGAGGTGTGTGAGGGAACGAGCTGCTCATAAACACTGAGTGAGCAGAACAGGCACAGCATTTGTTATCAAGTGTAATTAACATTCTGGTTCAACTTTTGGCTCAGATGTGCCCCTGAGCAATGCCCATGGGGTCTGCTTGAGGGCCCTGGGGTAGCTGATGGAGGTGGTCATGGCTCACCAGTGTGTCTTTTCACTGCATGCGGCTCTTGCTCTGGTGAAGGGTGTTCAAAGAGCTGGTTGCCATATTCCTTTCCTGGTCTTCCCCAGTCCTCTGACCTTGCAGAGGATATCTGCTCATATGGAGCAAGGAGAAGCTGGAAGGAGGCAAGTTGCCAGAGAAGAACCTAATGAAGTTTAACAAGGGCAAGTGTACGGTCCTGCACCTGCAGAGGAATAACCCCAGGCACCAGTACAGGTTAGGGAAAGGCCTGCTGGAAAGCAGCACTGCAGAGAAGGACTTGAGGGTTCTAGTCAACAACAAGTTGACCATGAGTCAAAAATGTGCCCTTGTGGCCAAGAAGGCCAATGGTATCCTGAGGTGCATTAGGAAGATTATGACCAGGAGGTTGAGGGAGGTTTTCCTCCCTCTCTACTCTGCTCTGGTGAAGCTGCATCTGGAGTACTGTGTCCAGTTCCGGGCTCCCTAGTTTAAGAAGGACAAGGAATTACTGGAGGGAGTCCAGTGGTGGGCTATGAAGATGATTAGAGGCCTAGAGCACATTTTTTTATGAAGAGAGACTGAGAGAGCTGGGTCTGTTCAGCCTGGGGAAGAGAAGGCTGAGGGGTGATCTCATCAATGTTTATAAATATCTCAAGGGTGGATGTCAAGAGGACAGGACCAGATTCCTTTCAGTGGTGCCCAACGGTAGGATGAGGGACAATAGACACAGGCATGTAGACACAGCATAGGATGCTCCATCTGAATATGAGGAGAAACTTATTTACTTTGAGGGTGCCAGGGCACTGGGACAGGCTGCCCAGAGAGGTTGTGGAGTCTCTTTCTCTGGAGACATTCAAAACCCACCTGGACACATTCCTATACAATCTGCTCTGGGTGAAGCTGCTTTAGCAGGTGAGTTGGACTAGATGATCTCCAGAGGTCCCTTCCAACCCCAGCCATTCTGTGATTCTGTGAAGTGTGTCACTGCTCTGAGATGGCAAATGTTCTGTGTGAAGATGATGGCTCGTGTGCCTGAGCAACAAAGCAGGTCTGAGCTCTGCAAACAGCATCTGCTTGTTAGAGAGGAAAGTAACTAATGAGGAAGAGTAATGCTCATTGCAAAATGTGTTGTATGCATCTGCCCTTGTGTGGTAGTGAAATCCTGGAAATAAAATGGATGTTGGAAGCTGTCCAAAGGCTACTACACAACAAAGGGTTAACTCTGAGTACTTGCTGCTATATACAGCTGAGCAACTGAGGCCACACACAGAAGTGATATTAGGGTCTTCTGCTTCTATGTTCCCAGCCTGAAACACACTTTGAAAAATCCTTGTTTTTTTCAGCAGCTCTGGTGCTCAGAATGTTTTATGTGTCATGCTCCCTTAAAACCTCTCAAATCAGGTGTCCCAAAAATCAACCAGCAACAACCAGTGCTGGATTTGTTTCTTGGGGTTAACAAAGTTAAGAGATCTTAAACTGTTTTAACCTTTTAGCAACAAACATGAGACCTTTCACCTGGAAAAGGGTTCTTGGGAGGTGAAATGTGTGGTTGTGGTGAGGGTCAGCAGTCTTGTCTGAAGGTCTGTATGAGGCTCATTGGTGGCAAGCCTTCCTGTGGCCCACTGCTGGGGGTGGGGGTGTCATGTCACCTGTGCCTGGCAGTGAAATAAGTGTGGTGCAAGGAGGAAATGTGCTGTTATTGACCCAGAGAGGACACACAAGCTTTGATTTCCCTAATCCTTATGGTGGAATAGTGCTCAGTGGTGTTGTGACAGGGAGAAGAATTGCTTTTGATAGGGGGAGGGCTATCTGGAATTAGGGCACATAGGTGCTGTAGGAAAGCCCTGGTCAATACCTTATGATGGTGGAACTGGATCTCTCTTCCTACCAAAAATTGAGTTTGAGTAAACTCTTGGAGAAGAATAATATTGCTTTTCAATGATAGACAAAGTACACTAATGTGAAAAGTTGACATTCAAGCCAAACTTTGGAGAGCTCTGTCTCTCCTGAGCCATGTTTGTGATAAGTAAGTAATGGCCCACAGTAACTCTGCAGATCTAAATATTTGGCTGCCTGTGTATTTCACAGAAAATTCCCATGATTTTGAAAGGTCACACAAATGCAACAGCTTGGCTCAGATGTGAAAACCAAAGAGCCTCCTCTGAGTGCTGTGGAGCAGCAAGCCACCAGTCACCTTCAGACACCACAGCCATTGCTCATCTGTTTGTTAGATGGGCTGTAGGCTGGAATTATCTCTATGGAGTTAGGAAGTCTGGGGCAATACATGCTTCTGTACCACATATAAGCTGTTGGGGGAAAAAAAAGAAGGACCTTTTTATTTTTCATCTCCAAGCCCTTTCCTACTGAAGGACGGATCCAGAAGGAATCTCAGCCAAGCGACCCGATGCTGGCTGTGAGTCTTATATAGAGACAGTGTTTTTCATGCAACACACTTGAGAAGTTCTCAAAAGGGCATAAAAGCCAGTTTAACCAGTCCCAGAGGAAGGGCCTGGCATGCGGGGTACCCTTCTGGACACAGCAGGTGATGCAAGTGCCCTCAGGGGCCGGCCATGGTCGGCCCCAGGTCATGGTGTGTTGGAGTGCTCACAGCTCCTCTCTGATTGCCAGGTATGAGACCTTCAGTGCTGCAAAGACTACTTGACTCTTGTGTGTGCTTAGGCAAAGTACCTTCCTATTTGTTGTGCCTGACCGGTGGAAGGTGCCTGTGGTGCCAGGGGATCCTTTTGTGTCACTGGAATAAGCTGTATAGCTGCCCCTTTCACTCTAGCGTGCTTGTGGAAAGGGCAGCAGCAATGCACTTCTTACCAACACCTCACAGAGCCCACCAAGCTCTGGAAAAATTACCAAACAAGTGACAGCAGCCTTCAGGTAGCTCAAGATAACATGACAAGTGACCATGTCCTGCAGAAGCCCCAGAAAGAGGAGGACTGCTGGGTCTTGGCTTTCCCATCGCAGCATCAAGCAGTCCTATATGCGCAGTGCCCTGGGGGTAGCAACACCTCTTCACCACTGAGCTTCAGGAGAGATGGTCCCTCGGCAGGGCTGCCCAGACCCCCTTGAACCTGCAGGTCTGGCTCTTAGTTCCTGCACACTGGGGTGTAAAATTATAAGGAACTTCTTCCAGGGGTGGCATCTATTTAAGACTGCATGGATTATGCTTCTGCTTTCCTAAAACAGTGAGAGATGAAAACTACTCCCATGTTTCCTTACAGAGGTAGTTGTCTGACTAAGTGAGTTACTGACAATTTGGATGCAATTCTGGTGTGATTATCTTTCATGCATTTACCCTGGCATGTGAAGTCAGACAAAATGTCAGAGTGCAAAGACAAGGCACAGATAGGGAGCTACTGAACCTTATGTTTCATTTAACATAACTGGGAGATCTCACGCATGGTCTCTGTTGGCCTGAATCCACAGCAGCTTGATTTACTGCAGCTGAGGATCTGACTCTAAACAGATTTCTTTCCACTATAGCTGTAGTCAAGTCCATTGGTACATGCCTGTGCAAATGAGCATCCTGTGCAAAAGCCAGCAGAGAGCAAAAGAGGGAGTAAAATTTCAAGCACTGAATGTCAGTCAGCATTTAGGTAACCCCTGCCCCTAGCCCAAAGTGCACCAAAGTGATCTGCACCTTGTAGCTCTGGATGGTTCCCTCTCAATAGCCACAAGACTTGATACAGATTTTGTGCTGCTTCCATTCTTTAGTTTTTTTCCCTCCTTTCCCCTTGAAAACAGCTCCTCAAGCCCCCAGGCCTCGACCTCTCAACCTCTGCTTGAGCAGCAGCTCCTCTCCTTGTCCCTGGCAGCAGCAAGCTGTCTTTGAGGATGATGGGCTGCATTCCCTCTAGCAGAGGAGCTCCTTCTGCCTTCTTGTGTTGTCAGTACGCTCCTCAAACAGGCTCTTGTGCTGACTTTGGAAGCTGGATGGAAGTGTCCTGTAGGTGACTTTTGCACACAGCCTGCCAGTGAGACCATGTCCACCTGCTTCAACCTCAGACCAATTTCTCTAATTTCAGCTTTGCATGGGAAGACCAAGGCCCTATCTGGTGTAAAAAGATGATTTAGAAGACTTTCTTTTACAGAGAATGGGAACCAGAGACATGAGCATATTTGTCCAGACTGCAATAGTTTCAGGTTTGGGCTGAGAATCTAAGAATGTGGGTCTTTGAACTCACCAAAGAAGTACCTTCTCTGGGGCACACCTACATGGGGCATGAGTTGTCAAATGATCAGCTTGTCTCCCAGGCTGCAGGTCAAGAGAAACTCTGCCTCACAGGCTCTATGGAGACAGAGCTGCCTGGTGAGAGTCCCGGAGCTGGGTCTTCTCCCTAGGCCAGTACTGAGACTTCACACAGTGTTGCCACCACAGACTTCAGGTTCTGTGGGAAATCCCATCCTCTTTCCAGGAAGAGTGATACTAGCTTACACTGGCCATCATGTTACACTTTGGGCTCTCTTATCTCTATGCGATGTTGTAGCTGGCAGCATATGCACATTTTTATCTTCCATGCAATGACCTTGGCTCCGCATGAATTTAGAAGAGTCACAGATTTTCTTACAAGTGTCTCATCACTGATAGTCTTCAAAATTTCTTGCCATGTGTTTTTTCTGTTTAGCTGTCCACCATTTAAGTCTCCCCTTAGACTTATGAATATCCATTGTGTGTCCCACCTGCTGTACACCATAATCCTTCCAACAGTATAACCTGTAGGAAGTAGGCATCTAAACATGCTTCTCTTTTCCTCCTGAATCCCAAGAGATGGATTCCTTCTGTGTCTCAGCTATGTGAGGGTAAGTTGCCTCCTTGTGCATTGTGGGAACTCAAATGGCCTTATTTCAAATTGCCTCTGGAAAACCTCCAATAAGAGCACAGTGATGCCACAGTGTTCTGCCTTAGGCATAGATCCTCTTCGGGGTCCAGAGTGGATGGCTGGCTTAAAGAACAGTAATTTCTGTCCACAGTGGAGATCTCACACATTAGCACTGGGAGGATCTTGATATAGGCCATCCGGTATTGGACATTTCATGTGCCAGAGGACAGGGATGTTAACTTGTGTATTTTTTTCATCATGTTTCTCACATGTAACATTGCAAGCACACAGCAGTGATCCCCAGATGGGGAAAAAAAAAAAAAAGCCTAGTAGGATTTTAGCAAACTTTCTCTTTTAATTCATTTTCAGGTTTGCTTATGTAGTCTGAAAAAAGGTACAAGATTTGGAGAGCTGCTTTCTGAGTATCATCCTGGACAATGGAGGTTTCTGCCTGAACGGACTGCTGCCTTCCTTTCCCTTCCATATAACCAGTGTATAGTCAGTGGTCTGATCCCACGAAAGCATCGCGCCTCATTCATCATGCCATGTAAGGCACTATAAGACACATCTCACTGGCTCCTCCTGGTACTAAATAGTTTTTTTATCAGTGAAACAAAGTTTTCTTGCTCACCTCCTAGCTATCCCTCCTTGGGGTAGAATCACACTGGAGTTTTACCTAGTGACAGAAGTTGAGTGCTTCCTGCTTTTAATGTTTATTTAATAAAACATTTTACATTCCTGGACAGATACCAGTCTGTCATTAATGGATTCTTGGCTTGATGCCAGGAGCTAATAGTTTTATTTGCCCTCACAGAACAGCTATGTGATTTGGGTAACTGAGCTGAGCTGTGCCTTCCTCTTCTTTAATTCTGATCCAAAAAAAGTGCACTGAAGGAGGGATGGCCATCAGCACCTGGGCAGGGGGAAAGAATGAAAGACTGTGCTCTACCAAGCTTTTTGAGGGCTATAACATGGCTCCTGGCAGGCAGCTGTAGCCCTCGGCAGCCCTGGTGATGGGCTGGATGAGATGGAGGCTGTGCAGGCCTTGGCTGTGCCATGATGCACACTCCAGGTTTACCCCATGCCTTGCCAGGAGCTTTCTCCTCTTACTGGCCCCAGCCCTGTTGCACAGGGATGCTCTGACCCCCACATCCCTGGTGTGATCCCCCCGCCCGTCCCCAGTGCATTGGCACAGGCAGAGCTGGCTGCTGGCCGGGGGCTGCAGGCAGAGCTCCATCACTGCAGAAGTGGGAGCTGCACTCACAGCACGAGGGTGTGCTTAAAATACCTGTCTCATTCAATCTCATTTTCCATCAGTAATTAAGATCAAGCCACTTCATTCTTAGAGCCTCTTCCTCTATAAGTCTCTGTGACAAGAGGGAAGGTGGGAGCATCATTATTGTTTAAATGGGGGCTTGCATTTGTCTTTCAGCTGGAGAAGTCTGGATGTTGTATATGTACATATGCATTTCAAGGGTATGATGTAGCTGGAGAAAAACGAGGGCTTTGGTGCTACAGGTCAGGTTTATTTGACAGTATGATGTTTTAAAACAGGGTGATGCCATTTCAATTAAATGTCCCAGAATGTTTTGCAAGGTAATAGTTTAAGAATCTTTTCAGAACTATTTTCGCAAATCAGGCATTGTCTTGCATAAAACGCCTTGGCAATAAAATAGTATGTGTTAGAAAAATGAAGCTGGAGACTTTATTAGAAATGAGGGAAGCAGTAATATTCTTTTCAAGACAGTCTGGTTTGTAACAACATATTATTACGTAAATCAGCGTTACAGCCTGCCCCGTATTTCTGTTGCAACATTTGCATTTTGCTTCTCTCTCGCAGCAGCCTTATGATACAATCATAAGGGACAATGAGAAGATGGGAAAAATCAAAGAATGAAGGAGCATTTGCATTTCTAGTGCATACTCGAACATGTCTGTAACTCTTGCCCTTTTATCTGCAACATCTCTGTTCCTGCTTTCTGCATTTTCCACTCATCAAATTCAGCTTCACAGGATCAGCTGAGACCCACAGCTGGTTTTGCAGCAGATACTTGTATGGGCCAGACAAACAGACAAAGGATACTGAAAACTTTAAATCTGGCTAGTTCTCTCGGCATTTCAACCTCTAGGTTTGTAAACTTGTGAGATATGATTATTTAAAGTTTTGCAGGGGATCTTCATCTTCCCCCCCCCAACTGTTGGTTATTTGATCCTTTTCTGTAAAGACATATTTGAAAAAGCTGTGGCACAACAGGGTCTCATTCTGTTTCTTGGAGGAATGGAAATCAGAGGAAAGAAGTTTCCAAAGTGAGTGTTAGATTGTGATCTCTTTTACAGAAGGGTAAATCCAGAATAATTCAGTGCAGTTATTTTAGATTTATGCTAGCATAAATAAGATAAGAATTTGGCTCTGGGAATCTCTGTAGCTCCCCATTTGCTCATCTAACAGCTGGCAGCTTGCTTCTTGCTATTTCTCTTGCTTTCTAGGCTGATTTGTCTTGCCTGGTGCTCAAGTCAGGGCCAAATGGGCTTGGGAGTTACTTAAATGAGCAAATGTATTTTGCACAACACACAACTGTGAATGGCTCAAGATCCTTCACATGATTGTACATATTTCAGATTTCCCAAAGGCCAGAAATTAATGGCTAGTAAATGGATAGAAATATTACTTCACACAGTATGTAGTCAACCTGTGGAATTTGGTACTACAGGAGGTCACCGATTCAAATGAGTCAGAATTTGAAAAATGACTGGATAATTTCATGTCAATTAATTACACTTGGAACTGGGCAAGCAAAGATTGAGGTAAGTAGACCTCTTGCACCAGTGTACACATGAACTTCCCTGCAGGGACAAAGGAGGAATTTTTCCCTTGTACATGGTCGTGGCCCATTGGCAAAGTCAGTGTTCCTCGCTTTCCTCCACTGTTCCATGGTGAAGCTGAGGTTTGCAGGGCTGTCTGCTGCAAAAACTCAAATCCCAACACCTCCTTACTTTGAAGGAATTACGATCTAAACCTAGAGCCAAGCCAGACTTGCACTATCTCCACCTGCTTTTGGTGTTTGTTGAGTGTCATCTGTGTGCTGGGATGGATATACACACATTCACTGACAGATACATATACAGAGAATAGAATATACATCCACATATGTAAGCCAATGCACTCGCTACTGTCTGTATTTAAAAATTAAGTCAGACAACAAAATAACTTCCATACCATTTTAGAAAATGGGTAGCCCAAGCTTAAACCATGAGTCTCTAATTAAGCATTTAGATGTGTGGTCTAACCCCACCTTGGGAGTTTCCTAGGGAAGGCACCACCCAGCACAGGGCAGTTTCCCAACCATAGGTGTCTAGTGCCATTTGAGAGTCCTGGCACACCAAGACATCTACTGGTGGTTGATGGTGAGAGGGTTTAAGGGAAACTCTGCTCTCCAGCTGCCTAGGGCCAGGTGAGACTGGTTGGGGCATCTCAGATAGCCCTAAACACCAATGCTGAGGTAATTGGGTCCTACTTACTGTGTTAAAAAGTGACCATACATCCTATTTGGTATATCTCTAAAAGGGAGCTGAGGTTGTTTTCAAGGACTGTGGAGGGCTTCCTGGTACAGTGCTGATCACTCCCTAGGGCATGGCCAAGGGGGTTAGTGATAGATGTACTGTGAGGACAGTCCCACAGTAGATCCAGTCTTGCAATATGGATAGTACTGTCTGCAGTCCTTAGGACTGGGTCTAGGTCTAACCAAGAGGGCAGGCATGCCCTCAGAAATACAACTTTTTGCAAACCTGCCTTTCCTAAACCACCTGGCTGAATCACAGAGCAAAGAAAAAAATTGGGAGGATTCCCACTAGCAGTGGTAGTAAAAGACATGAGCTCTGGGAAGGTATTTCAGTGAAGTCAGCAGGTAGGTGTGATTAAGAATCCCTGGAGACAGCATAATCCCAGACTCTTGTTTCACAATGTTCACTTTCTGTGGAGGTCCTTAGAGAGGTGAACTCTGCAGTAAATAGGAGAAATCTTGTCACCGTCTTCAGGAAAAGCCACAGTCAAGTATATTTCATAGAAAAAAGACAGATATTAGAATTGCGCAGCAGAGGTGCACAAATTTGGCAAGAACACATGGAGGAAGCCTGTGGAATGCACAGAATTGCATAACACTGAATTTTGGTCTGTAATACATACATAGAGTCATTATTTTTTATTACTGACTGCTCTGACTGCATTAAACACCTGAACAATAAAGACATCATGATTTGCTGTCACAGCTGGGAAAGTGATGTCAATGGGAAACCTGTCCCTAGCTCCTCAAACCAACAGCTTTAGCTTTGGGACATCCAGAGGAACCTGGGTGAGTCTGCTGAGCAGTTGCAATGTTCTGATTTGGTTAGATTCAGATCAGAAAAAAAAAACCTCTTCACACACAGAAGGACTTCCAAAGAGGTTTATGCAAATGGCAACTCTATCACCTGACTTAGGGAAGCTGTGACTTAGCAGGGTTTTAGAGAAAATCCTCACTTTTCTATCTGGAAGCTTGTTAGGAGAGTGCATCACAATGTGGTAACTATCAGTTCTGAACAATCTCTGCCCTTACCTTCTTTCGATTCAGTTGAAAATGAGTCTGCAAAAAACCTCAGCATTTTCAGCACTCCTTTGAACAGTTGATCAAAGAAATAATGACATTTCTGCTTCATTCAGTACAGCTAGGGACAACTAAACACTCTGAGATTATCTTTTTGGCAAGTAGGAAAATTCATTGTGCTGAAGTTGCCCATGATGAAGCTTGCAGCTGTGGTGAATAATCTCTGGATTCCCAACCCTTTGCAGATGCAGACACAGGCCTCCTCCCTTCTGTAAGCAACAATCTCTGTTTTTCTCTGCTCCTTTGTCAACTGTGAACAGAGACCTGCCAGCAGCTGCAATATACTCATAAAAAAAAGTGCAAAGGTCTCCACTCACCTCTGTCCCTCAAGCAGCTGTTTGCAAACGTCCTGCTCTTCATCATGTTCCATATATTGAACTACCCACAAGTTAGCATTTTGTCAGCTGCTGAGAATCCAGAGTTCCTTCAGCTGGTGGGGCTTGGAGGTCCATGGTGGCAGTACATGGCCAATGGACCATCTCCCTGGTTTTGCAGAACCTGGCTTGAGAGGGGGAGCTGCACCAGCAGGCAGATCCACTTGCAAACTAAGAGGTTCCCATACACATTCAGTTGATTTCAGACATCCAGAAATTCACATCACATCTCTCCTGTGTTTATGATCTTTCTTCCCAGAGATGTACTAAATGGAGGTGGAGGTGGTACCCATGGACAGAAAAACTGTCTCAAATGAGGTTGTCTAAAAAATAAGCAGAATAAAACATTTGCTGTCCAGCTGAACAAGGCTTTTAATGTGAACTGCTTCACAGAATCATAGATTCATCAGAAAATATAATTGTGGAACATTTTGGTAGAACACAGCGGTACCTAGATGAAGCTGCTGCCTAAGTTTCTCACATCTAGAAGGAATTACGCTTTTCCTTGGAGAGAGCTTGGGATACCAGAGACTGAGATTCAAGTCCCTCAGCCAAACTAGAGAGTCCAGGTCACCCTGTGGGGCCACCAGATGTCTTGTGAGTCTGTTTTTTCATGAAAACTTTAATGGAGAAGGTTGTATTTTTATTTCATTCTACAGAGAAATGAAATACGATAACCTTCATGTTTCACATGAAATGAAGTCCTGGTTTTCTGAACAGGCCTAGCTAGTAGTGAGTAATAAGACTGAGCTTTTGGGATACTGTATTCCCCTGCATATTTTGGACAACTTGCAATTTTTTATTAATATTTTGCAGATCTAGAAATACAAGGGAGATAAAGAACACATTATTTGTATGGGTATATATGAGTGTGTATGTGCACGGGTGTGAAAACATATATGCAAATATGGTAAAAGAATAACAATTAAATGGCTGTCTGACTTCAAGTTAGCCTTGGATACAATTAGATATTACAGTTCTAGAGCAGGGACAGGGCAACCTTTACCTTGATCAATGTTAGATAACCTTTCAGACATACGTTCTTTATTAACAAAAACTTGAAAAAGTCAGGAGTTTCTGTGGTTGTATCTGGCCCTACTCTTTGGTTTCCTCATCTGTTCTAAAGCCACTAGGTCTTATCTTCTCACCTTGCCACGTGGGCTTGCAGCATACAACCTCCAAGGCCTCATCTGTGCAGTGTGATGGGGCTGGGTGTGATGATCTTAAGGGTCCTTGATTCCATGAATCTATGATAACACCCTTACTGGTGCAGCAGTACTGCTGAAGCAAGAATAGCAAAGGGTAGCTCATTGCTGGTGGAAAGCATAGCTGAAGGACCATGCTTTTACCAAACAGACCTGGCTTCATAGGACTGCAAGGGCAGCCTAGAGCACTGTTGTGGTGCTAAACTGTGCTCAGGTAAATCAGACAACTTGGATCTTCAACTGATATAACTGTCCTAGTAATTTCTGACCAAGTATAACTAGAATAAGATTTTTGTTCTTGATCTGTATTAACACTTGGGATGACTGTGCTGTGTATGTCAGTGTCCCTGCAGAGCTGCCGATAACCCCACGTTAGCCAGCCATTACAGGGTGCAAGGGCTGACCCTTTGAGGGGGATAGTTCATCACCAGAGTTACAGTCTCTCTGGGATCTGCTGCAAAGGGTTGTCATCCACATGATCTTCCTCATTTTGATTGCCAAAAGCTGCATTTGACCTCCAAGGACATCAAAGTGTGATTCATTGTATGTTACAGAATGTCCAGTCCTCTGGGCAGTGATTAATTTGTCTTTGATGTGGGTCACCATGGAAGGATGATGGCTGCATGACGTCACCAGTTTTCCCCCATCCCTCTGACGGACCCGTGCAGTGCTGCCAATGTCAATACAGCATGATGGTGCT
Source organism: Streptopelia decaocto (assembly GCF_964273445.1). Taxonomy (NCBI): domain Eukaryota; kingdom Metazoa; phylum Chordata; class Aves; order Columbiformes; family Columbidae; genus Streptopelia; species Streptopelia decaocto. The sequence goes on from NC_138655.1 coordinate 24,621,677, forward strand.
GGCTGGTTGCGAGAAGTACTGTGCTGAGTCCTTCCAACCCTACAGGAACCCCCAGGGCTTTATCAGCCTGCTTGGCTGCTGCAGGCAACGTTTCACAGGCCCCTGCAGAGAAGCAATACAGGCGACTGTCCTGTAAGTCAGTGCAGAGCTGAGCTATAGCTTCTATTTTAAAATAAATATTTCTACAGAACTTTTTATTGTTCCTCCTGGTCTCTGCTCTTGGTGTGTATGTGTGTGCTTGTGTGGGTGTAAAAGTGGTGTTTAAGATCTGTGTGTATCTGACACTGTTTTTCTGGTATTCTTGTAGCCATGCAAAACTCAGTGCTTTGTTACTGATGGCTCAGAAGAAAAGAAAAAGTTGGGTTCTAACTTGTCTGCAGTCAGCTTCTGGTATCCCAGGTCAATAGCAGCCAACTTTTAAACTTTTGGGATGGTAGGAACAGGGCTGAGGGTAAAGCAAAAATGCAGATATTGTAAAATTGGTGAACATAGGGCTATGGAAATATATTTATCTTTGAAAGACTTGAAAACAGGTTGCTGGGAAGCAGAGGGTCCCAAACTGATCCCTAATTTAACCCAAAGCACTTCAAAGTAGCATATCTAAAGCCAGTGAGAGTGGATAAGGTTAACTCTGATATGGACTCCTACAGATGCTGTGGGACAGGTGTCTTTTACTTCCTGTGAAAGTCAGTGCCTTGATGGAGTCCAGAGCTGGTGCTGCTGGCTGGACCTTCAGAGGTACAAATATATCAGACTGAGGAGAAGGACATGTTGTTTTCAGGAGCTAAAGCAAGAGTGTAGTAGTCAGGAGGCAAGAGGTGAAGATGGCATGAGAAGATGTGATCCTAACTGTTAGGGGAGGTGAGAGGGACAAGTGTAGGACATGGATTTGGAGTCCCACTTTGGTAGGAGGCAGTAGGAGGATGGAGAGAATGGTGCCTGCACCAGGAGTACATGCACCAGGAGTGGATGCACACAGCCTGGGTGAAGAACTGGGAGCTGATGCTGCTGCCCAAGACAGACCCAAGAAAGTTCAGCCTGTGCTGCAGGTTGTGAGGAGGGCCAGCATTAGGCAGCCCTTGAGGGTGGTGGGCAGAGAGTGACTCAGAAGAAGTGGTTTGCTGTGGAAGGCTTCCATGTCATCCTGTTGCCTGACAGTCTGCCCTTGAGAAGCAAGCATTGTCCCTATTTCACTCCCCTGGAGACACACTCCAGGACTGGCTGGGCCCAGACTGGCTAAAACCAGCCTGGTGGAGGGAGAAACTTTGCCAGAATGGCTGAGAAAAGACAAAGAGACCACTGCTACCATTGGGTAAGAGTACACCCCAGTTCTCCCTTTTTGATGTAGGAGGAAATAGAGCATGTTGGGTACAGGTGTTTGGTGTCAAAGGTACTGGTCACCCAGGGACATTCCTAGGCTTACTTACAACACAAAACAACATGAATTATCCTATCGCTTACTTCTAAGAAATGGTGAGAGTCGTCATAGGTATATGACAAGCAACAAAAGAAAATCCATTCATGAAACCGTGGACAGCAGGCAGAGTTGGTGGGAGGGAAGCTGTGCGGGGTGAGAAGTTCCACTGGGAACAGGTAAACAGCAATTGAGTGTTACCTGTGATAGAACTGTGACATGAAAAATGAAGCCAGATCACCAGAAAAGTAGGTAAAAAGGGCAATGTTCAGCTAAAGACAGCCAGAGGGAAGCATTTGTAATGTGATCCTGAGAGACCAGAGTAGAGTACTGCCTGGGATAGGGGAGAGAAATAGCTAAGGAATTGTATTTTGCTACTTTGAGACCAGATGTGTTTGTAGAATATGTTTTCTCTTTTTATTTTTGTAACTGAGCAGGACCATATCAGTGAAATCCCTGATTCTGCTATTTACTTCTTTTACCAGAAATGAGCAGGAGGGCTCCTAGTGCTGCATGGGTTGGGAAGCACAACCACAGAGTCAGGCAGAAAAGCAGTCCTGGCAAAGGGCTTGTGAGCTGATGATCTCATTGAACTGAGAAGAACTGAATGACAGAGATATCAAAATGGCTTGACTGGACGTAGAAAAAGACTTGAAGGGCTAAAACAAGACCCATGGACTTTGCAGTAGGAATTAAGACTTGAAGCATCTGGAGACTTCAGAGAAGGAATTAAAAGAGGGCATAAAATATTGGGCTGGAGGCTTTACAAAAAAATGAGAGCAGTGTCTGGAAGTTTCCCAAAAAGGCAAAGAGACAAGCCTTAGATAGGAAATTGTTGAAGGCAGCATCTCCAAAGCATTGTCCCTTTTTGGGAAGACACACTGTTGCATCTATTTTTAGCCTGCAAAGGCTTTGACGAGGTTCTTGGTAACCTGAGTGTCATATTCCACAGGAGATTTCCCACTAAGAAGAGGGAGCCCAAGCACGTTGTAACTGAATGAAGCTTGTAACTGCTTTGAAACTTGTCCGTAGAAAGAGATTGAAGTGAGGACTCCAGAGGGTGTGCTATGGCTCTGAGAAGGACACTGGAGGTCACAGTGGTCATCTAGTACCTGGATTTTCCTGTGATAAATAGGTAGACTTTTAGCACTTTCTTAACTTATAAACTAGTGCCCTGAGGAGTCAGCTGGTCTAGCTCCAGTGATATAAAATATAGTCTCTCTAAGGAGGAAGACTCCGTAATGCTTGCTGAAGCAAAAATCATCCTTAGGTGTTTTTGCAGATTAGATCAAATTCAAATCCCTAAATTAATGGCTGAGAGTATGAAAAAAAAGGGAAGTTTGAAGTGGCTTTCTAGGGGCCAGCCACAGTGATTCAGACCTATCAGTGTACAAAAGACTCAAGTAGGCTCTAAAGAGCTGCTTTGCAATGGTTTGTCCCAGAAAGCTACTATTTCCCAGTCACTACAATTTCTCATGGCAGGAAGCCTGTGGTTAGAACAGCACTCACAACCACATGTGCTGCTTGGGGGCTGTGTGGGAAAATGACAGTGCTGCAGGGCTGTAGCTGTGCACAGCCCTGGCCATCAGGTCCTACCAGTGCCTGCTCTCCAGGTTCTAGCTGTGGGCACCAGAGGTGAGCAAGGAGTTGGTGTATACACCAATGTGTGGAAAGGAAAGGATGCCTCCTCTCTTCCCATGACCTGCAGGACAGCAGGTGCTGCTGTCCGTGGGGAATGCACTCTCAGCGGTGCTGCGTCACAGCACAGTAGAGGACATTTTCTGGCCACAGCAAGGTAGTTTGGACTGGAGAGGAAACATTACATTAAAGGTGGGAGGCACACAGCAGGAATACAGTGTCTGAGGGTATCTGGGAGGCACAGAGTCACAGTATGACAAAATAACTGAGGCTGGCAGGTACCTCTGGAGATTGTCTAGTCCAAAACCCTGCTCAGGCAGGATCAGCTGCAGCAGGTTGCCCAGGCCTGTGCCCAGTCAGGCTTTGAGTAGCTCCAAGGATGGAGACTCCACGGCCTCTTTGGTCAGCTTGTGCCAGTACTTGACCACGCCCACTGTAAAAAAAGCTTTTCTCTTATGTTTTAAGTGGAATTTCTTGTGTTTCAATTTGTGGAGCCAGTCCACAGTGCCTGGTGGTCTGTTTCATAGGAAGTCCAGGTTGGTGCCTGCAGGAGAGGAGCGAGGGAAGGAATGAGGGGCTGCCTGATGGGTGGGAACCTCTCCTGCAACCCACAACCCTCAGCCCCATGACGATTTGGTGCGGTGATGTGGAGATTTACTTTCTCTTCAGATTTGGCAAGGCTTTTGCAGAACACCATCACTGGACACAGACATTTCTGTGCTAGAAGAGCATCTGCCAAGAGTAGGAGAGGTGGTGGGGAAGGACAGTCCTTCCAGAACGACACCTGCTGCCCTCCATCGGGCAGCCCCTCTCCTCGCCCAGCTGATGCAGGTGCTGATGGTGGGATGTGGAGGATGCTTCTGCTGTGCTGGATATGTATGTGGGATTTGAGTGGTAAGGGCTGGAGATGGCTGAGGTTTTCATGCAGAAGTTGCTTGTTCCTTTCCCAAAATGTTCCTGGGATGTATCTGCGTTGAGTTGCCTTCCCTCTGTTTTGGGAGTAAAAAATAAAAACAGTGAAAACAAAAGGAATTCCTGATGCTGACAGCACAGGCTTAGATGTTAAAATCAGCTTTCCTTTGTGTGTTGGAGCTCATTTATACACATGATTTATGCTTGCTGGAATGAGAGAGGGACAGACTTAACAAATGACAGGTTTTGAATGGTTGCAAGGTAACATTATTAATGTCTGCTGACTTGGTGCCCTGCCCAACTTTGAACTTCTTTCAGTTGCATGGGACTGAACAAGAGCTGTGTGAGTTTTGAAATATTTCCACATAAAATAAGCTCTGAGACAGATGGAGAAATGTGAATTTACTAATGAGGCCTAGTAAAAAAAGCGTAGGATAGAAAAAAAAAGGCGACAAGAATCTTCCTCAGTTGAAACAAAAACAAGGATTCAGAGGGAATAAACTCCAGTGCCAACCACAATCATCGGAGGGGTTACAGCACTGCCACCAATTAGAGGGCAGAGTGTTTTAAAAAGGCATTTGTAACATCTTTTACCCACTTTGCAGGCCTGGCAGGCCAAGCAGCACTGCATCCGTGCTGCCAGCAACAGGAGCCTCCGGGGCCAGCGCCACTGAATCCCAGCCTTAATTTATTTAAATGCATACAAGATGATTCAGTAGGTGCTAATGCCGCTAATACAGTAGGTGTTAATGCGTGAATAATTATAGACATATTTAAGCAGCTGGGTTTGTGCCTTCAAAAGTTTCTGTGCATGGAAATTAATAGCTCTGTGGTTGCATGTGTGCTTTACATGTTATAAAATGAAGATGTTGGTAGCAGCTCCATGTTGAAGTTTGAGTCAAGATTTTCACTTGAAGTAGAATGAAAAGTCTTTGTTTTACACTTTGGTGTCGCCAGACAAGGCACAACAGATCCCCAGAAAATAATTGTTTTTTTTCTCAGCATTATTTTTAAAAAATGCTCTTTGTTTTCTGGCTATATCTGTTAAGAATGTTCCTTGATTTTCTTTCATGCTTCTTAGGTTCCCCAACAGCACAAGCTCAGTCTCTAACAAACTTCCTCCACACATGTGTGCTGATACTATCTTAGAGCCAGGCCAGCTGAAAACAACACACACAAACAAATATTCCCCTTATTTGCAGTTGCTGTTTAGAGCTATGTGAGGAACAGATGATGGAGCTGCTCCTCAGTCAGCAAATGTTTGATTACATAGTTCCAGGTTAATGCTTCGCCTTGAGCAGACAACAGGGCACCTCAGATAAGAACCCACCATAGAAAATATAGGTAGATGAAACGCAAACACCACAGAGTGACAGTGAAAACAGGGGCTATGGAAACGGCAGTTCATTTGTGCCTGTTGATGGCAAATAATACTTTCTAATCCATTTTGCTGTCAGGACAAAAAGGTTTCTAGGGGATTGCTCAGGGGTGCTCAGCACCTTGCAGGATCAGCCCCTACAGAGACCTGGACCGGCCCAGGCTTTGGCAGCCAGGTTTTGACGTGTCAACTGTTTGGTTTTGGGACAGAAAACAGGGTCAAGCTGATGCTGTCTGGTAGATCTCCCTGGGTCATCCTGACAGCTGTAGAAAGTGCTTTATTGCTTCTCCCAGATAACCAGAGGAGCCTGTTTTCTTTCTTCTCCCCTGCCCTCTTGGAAAGGAAGCATCAACGCTGCTTCCCCTCTGGCTGCCTGGCTGGTCACAGTGCCCAGCACAGCCTTGCAGAGCAAAGGTCCAGCCAAGCAGACCTTCAGAGAGGGCTACAGACCCACGTATTTCCTAAATAAACATACACTGTGAGAGTACAGAGCTGCACCGACCAACACCACTGTTATTCCAGCATTTTTTGCCTAGAACAGGTGATGAGGGTTCTGCTCTGTATTTGTTTGTATTGCTACAGTGGCCACTCTCGAGAAGTGGCATGGCTTTGGACAGGAACCAGTCTACCAACATCTAGGATGTCACAAAGCTTAGATTAATTAAATAAGCATTGCTATAGCAGCTGTTTTAAATAGCTATACATCAGCCTGACTTCCAGTGCCGCAGTTTTTAATAGATTAATATCATGTGAAAGTTTCACATTATCATTTGGATGAAACTCAGATATTTGAAGATGTAATGATATCCAGTACTTTTCTGTATTTACAGGAATTTCTTGTTAATATATTCTCTGTTCCTCAGCAAAAGACATAAAGCTCTCTCCCCAGTGTCAGACATACTGCACCAGAATGGCTCACAACTGCTAATTAAAAAAAGTCCAGGATGACAGGCAACAAAGTCTGCTCTCAGGTGCTTTGTATGAAGGCAAGGAAGTCTTGGAGCTCATGAATGGTTCATTTATACTGCACTTTAACTTATCTGCTTCTTGAGTGCTCCCAGTCTTTTAAAAATGTTGGATAAATTTGCATTGGGTACCCCTCATCTAAACTGATTATCAGTATCAGATCCAAAAATAATTTAATTCCTCTAAACATTACCTGTTGCTTCCTGTCCCACTATACAATAGTTTATTGTCTGTCTCTGTTATGCCACATTTTGTCTTGTCAGCTGAAGCCACAGAAGGGCTGAAAGGGGAGATGAAAGTGTTCTGCACTCCTTTACAAACCATAAGCCAAGATCCAGGGAATGCACTTTACATCAGATGCCCTCTAGCCATGTAGGTAATGACTATTTTACCTTCATCTTTGTACAGATACCTGCCAGTTGTCTGGGATTCAGAAAGTATGTACAGTGCATGGGGCGAGGGGGACAGCAGGTATTCATTAGATAAAAGCTACCTTTTCCTGACTTGTCAAAAATGTCCAGTGTAAAGAAACAAGCAGACCCCAAGAATTTGCTTTTTCTGTTGTTATTAGTTACAGAAAAGGTGAGCACTCAGTGTAACCCAGTGTATTTCACTAGATACTCCTGCAGCAAGAGAAACATGAGGAAAAGCGACCTGTTTCTTCCTACTCATGAACAAGTCTTTCTCCTCTGCCCTTTTGTCCCTCACCTGGTGGGGGGTGTCTGGTATTTCTGCTCCTGGGAAAGGCACCTCTTGAACTCACCAGTCTCCCTGAGGTGCTGCTCGGGGATACCCAGTGCCCAGAGAGGTGGCTCTGCCCCTGCTGCCACTGCAACTGCTGGGGAACTGCCCCTAGCCATGTTGCTGCAGTCTCCTTGCTGGGGAAACCACGCTTCTTCCTTCTCTGAGATGAACCTCTGCTGTTGTGAAGGTAACCCAGGTGTGAAACTCAGGTGTAATGCAGGTATAAAATCCTTTACTCAGTCACGGTTTCTCACTCGATTGAGTATTCATTATTGCCTTGATATTTCTTTGGACTTTCTGCTTTCCATCTTTTCCCTGCTTCAGTTTTCAGCCTCTTTTGAAAGAGGAAAATTTTTTTCTGTATTTAGGCACATGAGAAGGAGAGAAAGGGAAGGAAAGGGGAAGGAAGGGAAGAGCAAGGGAAAAGAACCCCTGTCACTGCCCCGTCTTCCCCTCCCACAATAAACAGAAAAAAAAAAAAAACAACCCACCAAACAAAACCACCCCTCCAAACAAACAAACGAATAAACAAACCGACAACCCCAAAACAAAAAACACCACCAAAAACAATAAAAGAAGAAAGGAGAACAAGGCTATGCAGGGCCCTTTGCATATGCCAAAAATGCAACCACAACTTACCAACAGGAACACACCCATGAGCTCCCCTCCCAGAATAAATCCTGAACAGCAGGAAGCAACCCCTTGCTCTGGTCCAGGCCACAGACACGTCAGGCTGCCCTTGAAGCCCAGCCTGCTGCATACCACTGCCCAGCACCCACGGCATATTGTCCCTGCCCAAATCCCAAGGAAAAGGTGTTGCCTTGTTACCCAGTCTTGAGGACTATATATCTGGCTGTTTTGGCTCCAGAGGAGGCATACATTTAAATTAGCTGAGAACCCCACAAGGAATGTTCTGCCAACAGCTCTTTCTTTTTGGTCCTCTTTGGACTCCGACTTGACTGACTGTGCTGGGAATGGCAGTCCTGAATGGTGTGGTAAGGAGAAGGTGCAATTAGGCTGGAGCACTTTACCCATGTCAATCTTGCATGCAGGAACAAATGAGCTGGAAGCTGCTGCCCACTGTGAAACAAGCTGGTACTTATCCATTTGTTCATTTGTGCCTCCATTTTGGAAGCCTGAAACAGCTCAGCACCTCTCCTAAGTAGATGGTGTTCCAGCTACGTGGTTCTGCCTGTGCCTGATGCTGTGCTCTGCAGGAGTTTGGCCAGAGAAGGAGGATCACAATGGTGCCCTGATGACCAGTTAATTGTTGTACGTTAGTCATTTCAGGATCTATACAAACAGATGTTGGAGCAAGAATGAGACCCTGGTATCCTCCTTTGGGCAAGTGAGTGAGTTCAGAGGTTGAGAGTGCTCTTGTTCACTCTTTGCCTGTGGTCCAAATGACCTTTAATGCCTCCTTGTCAAGTGGAACAGTTTGGGCAGGAGGGGCTGATGTTGCTTCTTTTTCCTCTCTGTAAACTGCTGGGGTTTGAGTCCTTTTGGGCAGAAAGAAGCTTCGAGTCAGCTTAACCCCATCATGGGTCCAAGTACTGTCAGTGAAACAGAGATAACAGCACCACCCAACTCAAAAAAGCAGTTGGGGATAGGGGTATAAAGAAACTGCAAGGGCACTCAGTTTCACAACAGTGGGACCAAATAGAGAACTGCAGCATGGCTGAAGTAAAAATGTGTCTTTCTGTTGATTTTGCTGGGTACTTCAATATGTTACACAAAATGGAGGTGTCAGATAATTACCTTTATTAATCACTGCAGGAGCACAATTTGCCGAGGGCGTTTGACACTATTGATGCTATGTATGATTCTGCATGGGTCATTTAAATGTTGCAAAGCAACATTTGTTTTACAGGCAAAATACAATATAGAAGTGAACTCATTTTACAACATTATAAAAGAAAATAAATGCATTTGAACACCATAGACTATAAAACAGTTGCCTTACCTACTAATGAACAATGAACATGAAGCTTGTTTCATGAGTTGGAAAAAATTATTTGAGAAAAACAGACACCCAGGCAATTTTTTCTGCAGTAGAGAATTGTTTCTGCTAGAGCCAGAAGGGATGCAGGCTTCATCTTGAATTTTAGATTACAGAGACACTTACAATGAAGAATTATTTCATAAAATGTATAAGTAGGAGACATGTGGGCTCTCACCCACAAAAAGTCCAGTCAAGATCTTATTGCTTGAAAATTAAAATTCACAAAATGAAAAACTTAATAATTTTTTTAAAAAAAACCTTTTCACATTAAACTGTGCAAATCTTACCTGTGTTTGTAGCACAGTCAGAGAAGGGAAAAGTTGCCAGGCCTGGGGCAGGGTGAGGGGCTCAGCTGGCCTGGTGCTGACAATGATTGCTATGTGCCACCATGTGCTGGTGCTGGAGCTTGGCCTCAGCTGTGTTTAGTTTGCTAAAACAGATGTAGCCCACTTGCCCAGGGGTGCCTCAGTATGGGACAAAATCACAGCTGTGGGAATAAGCCACAACTTTCCAGCTAAGGATTTCTCCCAACAAGATGCTGTAGTAGCCCTGAATTGTTGGCACTCATCTGCGCTGTGTGTACAGCAAGTTAGGTCTTCAGGGGTTCAGTGCACCCCAAAAGTACAGAGACAACAAAATGGTCACAAAGAATGTATCCGCTCTTTGACCACACTCAGCATATATAAACAGATGGGAAACTTTGCAGCTTCGCATCAACTACTGGCTGATTCCTCGCAAATCCTTCTGCTCTGGGAATCAGATTCCAAGTAAATAAATGGTAAAAACAGCAAGGAAGACAGATCTCGAAATGTGTGATGTTCACCTACAAAAGAAACACAGCACCATTTCCATTGTGCCTGATGGTGTTTTGGAATCATCTAGCAAGTACTTGGTAATATATTTAATCATAACTATTACCTTGTCATATTAAACTTCCTTGTCAATTAAGTTTGCAAGGATAGTTCAGAACAAATACACTGCAGTGGGGCAGCCCATGAATTTGCTGCTAGAGCACAGATGAACACAGAACAAGCTGGCCAAAGCTCATGAGGTTGCATAAAGTCTGGAGATGACCTGCCTTTGAACTGCTCAGGGAAAGATGCATCTCACTAGGGACTCCAGTAGCTCTGGGGCCACATGTTGTCTGTCTCAGGACAGACAGTCAGGAGGTGTTTGCAGGGCTTGGTGGAAGGGGCACATGGGGCACCTTCATTACCGATGTGGCTGAGGTGTGATGTACATGGGCAGGGAGCTGAGGAGGATGGAAGTGTTGTGGGGACAGCTGTGAGCAAGCATCTCTCTCTGGGCTGGTGGAGAAGAAGAATCCATAGACATAATGACTTCTTTCATTACAGTGAAATATGTGGAGCAAGGGAGGTTTTCTGGGCTCATGTTAATGTTTCACCTCAGTGCTGCCTCAAACCAATCAAGAACCTGGGAATCCTCTCTGAAGTATGAAAAAGTGATTTCTTACCACTTCTTGTTTTCTCATGTGACAAGGAAAACTGAGGCAGAGGAAACAGGACATGCTTTGGACACCTGTGATTCATGGTAGTGCTGGGCTGTGTTTCTACCTTCTTAGTGCTTGTTTCAAGCCTTGTACATGTGCCAGACAAGATGGGTGGCAACATGGTTGGCTTCTCACAAAGCCTGCTCTTGAGTGGGAGATTTGCTTTGGAAATACTGTGTTAATGCCAGTGGAAGAAGCAGTGGAGCATGGTCAGGGTATGATCATTGATTTGAAAAAATGTGTGTTAGTGCAGAGACTCATTACCTCCAATGAATAGGAAATAAACCTCCAGGAAAGCCAGAAAAATGTTTCATTTTATAACTGGGCTGTGAGAGATCTCCTCACATTTGGTAGGTAGTGCCTGATGTGCCAAATACCTAACAAATACCTGAATAAAGAAATGTAAATACAAATTTACATAACATGGGAATGTTAAAATACTGGGTTACACCAGCAATGTTGGAGTTTGGCAGGAGTGGTTTTGAAAGACTCTGTCATGTCTACTGTTTTTTGGGTGTTTTTTTTTTTTTTTTTTTTTTTGTTTTTTTGTTTTTTTTTTTTTTTTTTAATTCTACAGAAGAACAGAACCCATTGATTTTATGGTTGAAAACAGTACGGAGAGCAGCAGCCCAGGCTCTGGAGAGGAAGTTGTCCCCTGGGTAATATGGTGCCATGGAAATTCAATCTGACGACCAAAGTCACCAGATGGTGCTATTGTGCACACTATTTGTGTGCATGTACGACCATTGCACATGCTTTGAAGGGACGTTGTAGGGTTTCTCTTTGGGACCAGGGTGCTGAGGTGGTTTGCTTTCTCCCTCCATGTCTACCTGGTCCAACGCAGATCCTGTGGCTGAGCCCTCCTGGGACTGTGCACTGCCTTGCTGGCCCCGACTCCCAAGATGGGGGCCACCTCGATGCCATTTGAGTCACAACTGCTTGAAGTAAAAATGTAAATAGAACAACTTATACATAGAAAAACACTTATTCTGTTTTACTGATTTATTCCCTATGGGAAATCCCAACATCACACAAGAAGATGTTAAAAAAACCCACGGTCTTCAGTGATGCCCAGGGAGACAAGGAGTACAACTACCCATCCTTGATTAACTGAAGCGCCTTCTGGAGCATCCCACAGCAAAATTACCCTGCCTTTATCTTACCCTGCCCTGTCTTTATCTTACGATCCTACAGAAGTGAAGGGTACTGCTCCATGCACCAGGAGAGAGTTTCTTTCTGGCAAGGCTCTGCTTTCCCTTTTGAGTGAACCCTGTACATCAATTCCTAATGTCAGGATCATAGCCTGAGCAGCTCTGCTGGGCTGAGGCATGACGAGAAGAATATGGGCCAGATTCAGCGAGATGTGTCTCAGTCCCTGTTGTCTCCATAATAATATTTCTAATATTACATACTTACACATTGTTAGCTATTCAAGCGTTATACCTTATATGCATATAGGCATATATTCATATGAGTGCATATTTACATAGGAATATCATCTCTAATTCTAATTCTAATTCTAATTCTAATTCTAATTCTAATTCTAATTCTAATTCTAATATAAAATGCATAATAGACAATAGATAACAGACAATAGATAATATATAGCATATAACATATAATATGGCATATACGTCTATAATAATACCTAATACTTAGAAGCCACCAATATAACATTAACTCTGTGGGTTCTTCTCCTAGGAGGGAGCACACTGCATGTTCATTCACTCTTGTTGACCTTGGGGGCAGCTATGGGAACCACCTTCTTTGTCCCTCTCTGCCTGAAGTCTTGTTCTTCACCACCATCACGATAGTGCTGATAATCAAAGCAGGTGACTGCACAGGAGGAGGACATGGGCCTGGCCCCAGATGTGCCTTTGCAGAGCTTTGTGCTCAATCACTAATTAAATGCCACAGGACAAAACCTGAGCTGCAGGAGAAGATGTCAGGTTGACCAAGCCAAGACCTGGCTTTTGCATCTTGCAGAGACATGGGCTACAGACTGGAGCTACAGAAGGTAGGAAGATGCATATCAGCTGGGCATGTAGGAGTCATTGTGGGGACAGTTGTGGTTCCACCAGTCCTTGTGGAAATTGTGGGAAAAATGTAGAGGAAAAAAAGATTTGTGTTCGTGCTCCAGCCGTGGCTACTGTGGGGTCTGTGGAGGGAAGGTTGGTCCAGCAAACACTGCTGCCAGCATCAGAGATCCAGGTAAGGCACAGGGATTATGTGATGTTCAAGCTTGTGCATTATACATATTTCACTTTCTGCCCATTCTGCAAGTCTCTTAGTGAACATGGTTTCTCTATTGACTGTCCTTTAATTCTTTTAAAAAAATGTATAAGCAGTAATGCCACTGATTTGTAAACAGTATTCATATCAAAAATGTGATCCTGAGATCCTGAGTTACAAGTGAAAGGTCTTTTAAGAGTGCTATTGCAACAGATACATCTTTTCATGGACCATTTGGAAGTTATTTCTGTGATTTTTTTTTAAAGACTTGGTCTTTATCAAGTAGTAAATTAAGTAAAGCAAAATGTAAAAATACAGGCGATGTAGCGTGCTAACCTTTTTAAGATCTTGTGGTTAAATAATGTTTTACAGTGTAATAACATTTCGAAGGATAATGATATCCTGTGTGTACCTGGTATGAGGTTCAGCACCTTCCACTCACAGTCACCACAAGAGGGATGGAGGGTCCTTGCCCAACTTATGAGACTGTTCTGCGTCCCTAAGGCTGCTCCCCTAAGCAGCAAGAGTGACGGGGGCAATTAGGGCCCACCAGATGCTGAAAGCCAAACTGTACAGCAATGATGGGAGTAGGATCGGTCCTGTGCAAACGTCAGTAGACTCCTTGAAGATAGTGGAATTACCCTGGTGGCCAAGTGTTGCTTGCTGGAAGTATGGCTGAGAGGACCAAACTGACTTCGATTTCACCTCCTTTGGTTAAAACCTTGCTGCCACGCAAGTCCACCAGGTTAAGGAGCTGGCTTTGCTCCAACTCTGCTGTTGGAACAGGAGTGGATGGTTCTGGCTGGTCTTTACCCCCAGAGTGGGACCTTCTCTGAGCAGATGGTGATGGAGTGTGTTGTAAGGAAATGTCTGGTCCTCCCCAGGTCGACACCACTGGTCTTCCCCCAGAACTGCCCCAAGACCATGGCAGGACTTGCTGTCAGAGGGTAACACTCTCCAGCAGGCACTGTGAGCAGGGGCGTCCACCCCCAAACCCAGCAGCTAAAGCTCTTTTGTCCCAAGGCATCCCCACTGCTGACTGAGCCTTCTTCCTCAGTGGTTAAAACCAGGGCGGGCACCTTTTTGACTCAGAAATAAGCTCAGTAGCCCCCTCTGAGTAGATGCCACTTGCCTGGCCCTGGCCAGCCCAAGCCCACCAGCAAAGCAATGTGAAAAACCCTTAGGGAGAAGCAGTGCTGTCCTGCAAGGGACCTCACGCAGGGACAGGGATGGGGACGGGTCTGGGGCGCTCCCCTAAAGGGGTACAGCTGCTGGAAGGGGATGAAGCAGCATCCGTATGCTTTTAGCGACAGACACAGGACTTGAATCAATAATAGAAGAAAGCCTGTGGTCGGCGGCATTTCTGGCCACAGCAGATGGACCACCATTCAAGGAAGGGTTTGAGGCTTCCTCTGCCTGAGGGGATTTTAAACCACATTCCCACATTTCAGGCAACTACCCTCATCTCTCTCTGGCCTGTAGGTCCCTGTAAAAACTGCAGTGTTGCACAGCTAGGAATGACAGGGCTGTAGGAGACTGAGCAAAAAGCATGACTTTTGTAGGGTACTTGGCTGGGAAGGGGGTGTCCTGGTGTCTGCACCCAAGAGCATCTCTGCCCTTGGAGATACTCATACCTCAGCTGGTTATGACCCTGCACTGCCTGATCTAACTTGAGGCTGGATTTCACTTTGAAGTTGGCCCTGCTTTAAGCGGGGGTTGGACTAGATGACCTCCAGAGGTATCTTCAAAGCTAAATTATTCTGTGATTCTGTGTTTCTATCACTGGTTTTTATCCAGTTACTGTTTCATGTGAAATCCCACAGTGAAGTTCCCTAGCCATTAGGTACAGGCATGTTCCTTCTTGCCTGTTCTACCTCTGCCTCCATAAATCTAAGGAAGCTCAGCTGTGGAGGTAGAGAGTCCTCGTCAGGTTTTTAGCTAATGCATGAAGATTAAAAGCTACTGCAGTCACCAGTAAAGGCAAAACTCTCAGGGTCAGTCTAAAAGCTCCATTAATTTGATCAAAGAACTAAATTATACATTATAGTGATTTGTATAACATAGGATTATTTAGTTCTGTATAAAATTTTGCATAGAAATCCACCTTTTTCTGGTACCTTTCAGTAAACAGAAATAGCTCCAGCATATTAGAGATCCTATAAAAATGTATTTAATCACAACAGAAAAGACATTAATGTAATATTTGGGTATGAACACAGGCAGATAAATGTAGTCACATACAAAAATGTTACATTAAGTGAAGCCTGAAACATAGTTGCATTTATTGTATCTTTTAATGCCGAATAAGGAAATTAAAACTATATTTGACTATTGATTTAAACATGTTAGTTTTTTATCCATTAGGTTTAGATATGGAGGGGTAGAGTCATCATTCATTGTATAATTAAAGATATAAAAAATATGCATTAACTCAGACACTGGAAAACAAAAATGCTGATTTTTGACATTTTTAGGGTGGAAAGTGTTATACTTTAAAAAAATATTTACAAATGTGTATCCTGTTTTCAAGCTGTTTTTATTTTCCGTAAAGTAACAAGTTCCACAGTGTGCTGTGTTCTACAGCAGATGAAAATATTTAGTACGTTAAATTTATGGCCAAGGGCAAAAAGTTGAACTTGGGAACCTATTTAAAGTGCAGTGGAAGTCTGCAAAGATAACGATGGGGAGTTGAAAGCAGTGAAGCCTCAGACAGTAATGTCTCAATAACAAAGAGCTAATACTTTGCTGCAGAGGCTTTCTCAGCAACAGTTGGTCCATTTTTGTCATTATGTCTAATCAAGTCCAGTCTTGCCTCAGCCTCCTCAGCCAGCAGACATCCAGCACTTAAATATAACCGTATGTGTCCAGCGTGATTACAAGCATCGTAACGTGTTCCCGGCTCTGTCTCCCCGCCTCCAGCTGGCCCTGGACCCTGTGGTGTCACATTCCAGGTTTTATCAGCTGAACGTGCACATCGATGGTGTGTGAGGTTGCCGTTTGCTGGAGGGCTTGGGGAAGGAGCTCAGTGGGGTTATCATCCCTGGGGAACAGCACGTCCCCTCCGAGCCCAGCCCCGGCCACCTATGATGGGAACCATTACCAACCCTGCCAAAAAAGCACCCGGAGTCAATACAGATTTGGACCCCCAATGCAACCAGATTTCTTCAGATATTAACGGACCTCTTCATGCTTCCAGTTGTCCCCCATTGCATGTAAGCAGCCATGTTTTGCCTGTATGAAAGGCTATGCAGGCCACGGCTGCCTGGGCCTGACCATGGCCCTGCTGACAGCCAAGTGCAGGAAAAGCCCCTCCTGCCAGGCTGAGGACACCACGTGCCTCCTCCTGCAAGGGAAGATGAGAGGGAAGAGCCAGAGGTGGGAGCTGGCTGAAGTGCTTTCTGCAGTTACACTGGAAAATTCATTAGCGTGAGTCAATGGCAGAAAATTAAGAAAACACCAATGAAAAAACAGGACCCACCATTAACACATGACAGGTTTCACAAGGTAAACAGCCTTGTTCATAATTTGCTGAGGTTTTATTGTTGCCCACATGGCTTAACACTCTTGACAGGGTTCCTACTTTGAGCTGATAATTATAATAAAGGCATTAAATTACCCATATTGCTTATTAATTACATCCAGGCACTGGAATCCTGGTTGTGGCTTTCGATTCATTTTGATGCAAATTTTAGTGAATAACAGCCACCACCCTGGAGGAAGCAGAGGGAAAGGAGCCTTTTCACAGCTGGGGTGGGATGTGGGGTTGTATTCATCCCTCCTGAGTTTTGTCAAAGTCCCCATGCCCATGATGCTTCCCAAAAAGTGTTGAACTGCCCATAGGAATGATGGGGCATCCAGCACAGGTGACAGGGAGGTATGATCTGGTACTAATAATCATGCTAAGGCTACTTCTCCCAGCCTGTGTGATATTGCCACAGCTGTGGTCAGGGGAGGCACTGAAGCTGTTGTGAAATAACCTCTCCATATAGTGAGTTATATACTCAGTTAGAGAGCAAAGGCCTTGAGAAGGTTGTTCTGCTAAGAAATTCTTAGAATTTTAGTTTCCCTTTTGGTGCAATGATCTCTAGTAATATTGGGGGAAAGGAAGATGTGCAGAGAGCTCTGCCTTGTCTTCCATTTATACCAAAAGCCTGGAGGACCATGTGTACCTCTACCCTGGAGGCCAGAGGGCTTTCTCTGGGGTGGTCTGGGCAAACTGATAGGCACCTGTGCTATGAACAAGTCAAGATGTGATTTTAGTGTGGAAGTCGGAGTGATAAACAGTGCACTGGTGAAGAGGAAGGAAAAGTTAATCCACCTCTTGCCTTTCCACCGCTCCCTCCAGAGCTGTGCTGAAGTTGGGCAGGCACAGCACATGTGTTGGGAATAAAGGGCAACCGGTTGCTCCATAGTCCTCTCCTAGAAAGGAAGCTGAGTTGCTAATATTATCTGTATTTGTTGTATTTATGTGGTACTGAGCTCATCTTTGGGACATCTGGGCCCAAGAACAGTAATTAAAATGAACAACTGTTGACAGCAGTTGTCACAGATTGAACAACTGGCATAAATCAAACTGCCTGGAGTCTCAGCCATCTCTTCCAAGGAGGAGATAAATACCATCTAGCCAAATTAAGAAAGCACTGTGGAGAGCAAATGCTTGTGGCACAATGTCAAAAACATGCCAGTGCTGGGGTCCATTTGGGTTCTCAAGGAGCAAATCCCGCAGCCCAGGTGCCCTCCCTGAAGGATTTCTGCTTGCCCCAGGTTCACCCCCATCTTCAAGTCGTCTCCTATTCCAGCTATGGCACAACCAGAGCAAACTTTATGGCAATAGGGAAAGTCAAAAACAGCAACACACTCTGTCTGATAGTGGAGTTTGTATTATGGGCAAATACCACCTACTTTACTGCATACTCAAGTTTGAAGCTAGCTGAAACACAGACCAAACCAAAATCCCACCCAAAACCCTTTGCAATCCATGACATTCAGACTTAGGATGTATTATAAGTATTCAACAGCAGCCAAACTCACTAAAGCAAGGATCCATCTAGAATGGATCTCTAAACTCAATGTCCAAAAGCAGCAGTTCAGGGAACAGTGCAAATGTGAGGAAGTAAATGTGGTGACATCTTCCAAGCACTCCCCTGATCTCTGACCATTTGCAGCTTGGAGACATTTAAATGGCAGGGCTTTAGAAAACAAAATCTAGCTTAGGAAAACCCCATGCCAATCACATAATAGCTATGGATTGAGTCCTTGGGACATACAAATCCATGTAGCACTCTCATGTATTTTTTAGAAAGCAGATAGATCAGGGTCCAGTTTAACACCAAAGTCTATCTGTAACTAAACAGTTGTTTTTCTACTCTCTTCAAAAGTTTTTGAGGCTGCACTCAGGTGGGGAATCCTGCCTGTCACCTTCCCTTTGTTTCACACAACTGGAAACAAGGGAGTAACTAGAATTACCCTGGTGCTGAGGCTCTTCTGCAGCCCACTGGGTCATCACAAAATCAGGACTGAATAAAAGTGGGTAAATACACAGAGACGCCCCCAGTCTCCCCTGTGGTGTTGCCCTGCCCTGGACCCCTGCATGACCCCAGGCCAGCTGGAGGGAGCGGGCTGCAACACGTCCTCAGCCCCAGCAATGAAGGTGGGACAGAAATGCAGAGTATTATTTCAGGCAGCTCCCTGGCTCGGGCGGCACTTACTCACAGGGTGCGTTCTCAAGTTTTGCATTCATGTGGCTGCAAATAGGTGCAGGAGTTCATGCCTCATCGCATAGCTCCAGGAGTGGGGTTGGAGGAGCCAGGAGCTGTGTGCAGGACACATGACAACAACCAGCGCAAGAGGTATAGCAGCAGATCAGAGTTCGCTGGCCAGGGCTGTGAGCCCTTTCTCCCTCACAACATTTTTGATGCTCACAAAAATCCCATTGGTTCCCGCTCTGCCATGGCCATAGGTGCACCACCACGTGCCCAGGCCACCATGCCCCCACTTTCCATCCCCTGACCTGGAATTGTCCCCAGCCTTGTCCACCTGGCCATGTGTGGGTGATGGAGAGCAGCCCTATTCCTCTAAGCCCCAGCGACTGCTCACACATGCAGTGCCCCGCCTGCGTGGGCAGAGAGCTGCATTGGACCTCCAGACCTCTTTCTTTAAGGCTGACTTATTTGTTTTATAGAGGTACAAAAAGGGCTGAAGGGCCTTGCTTGCCAGTATTTGTTCTTCTTTCCTTGCTCACCAGTGCCCATCTTCACCCCTGCAGACCTGAGATAACTCCCGATGTCTGGATCCAGAAAACCTCAATTTTTCTGTTTTTTCTCAAAGTGGTATAAAGGAAGAAAGACTGTGCCAATGCAACCTTTCAAATAATGTTTGCAGCTTTCTTCTTAACATTATTTATTATGTGTTTGGCTCCAGTCATGGGTTGGAGCATCATTACACCAGGCACCATGCAAACACAGAACAGAAAGACTGACAGTGGCTAGAAGAACTTGCAATCTAAATAGCATAAATCAATGCTGTGATTGTACGTAGAAAAAAAGTGCTAATTCATGCTGGCATACTCCCAGCTGGAAAAAGAGACATGGATAAGCTCTGCTTATCTTCTTGTAGCCTTAATCACAGCCTTGCATGCTGTGCTTCCAGCATCTCTGCTGTTTCCAGTGATGATCCCTCCAGGTCCATCTCAGCCTTGTCCCTTGCTGGTGAATAAAATACTTGGTAGCATGTACGTCCTCCAGACAGTCCCGCTCGAGCAACATAAAATCATAACAGTGCTTTTCTATTACAGAGAAAGCCTCTGCTCACTGGAGGGATGATTTGGGCTTGGCTCTCAGTCTTCAGGATTTGATCTTATTAATGGAATTCAGGTGGGAATAATAAATTTGCTTTATTTAGAGTGTGAGAGATGTATCTTGAAAGGCAGTGATTGTGGCAGAGTTTTACTTTTGGTAAGCTAAAGTAAACAACAGGCTATCTAGATGGATATGATGTCCAAGTACTTCCCAAGCACAGGGGCTGAGATGCTGGCTCTGCCTGCTTTGTTTGCTCTGGCCAGTATAAAACAATCTGCATACCATAATCTGAAAGGAAAGGTCAGCCCAAAGGTCACTTGTTTTAAGGGTGCTACTTCAAAGACATTTATCTCCTTTACAACACCATTAAGTCCCTGGTAATGGTCTATTGTCTTTCATCATCTCAACCTCTTCACCTGCATGTTTATGTTCGGCCAAGCCTCCCGATACGGGGTGTGGGGTAAGCAGGTGCTTGGTGGCTCCTGCTTGACGGAGCACACTCTGTGTTATTTGAGAAAGTGGCAGGCTGTTACGAGACCATCAAACCGTAACCACAGCCATCCTCTTCCTCCTTCCTGTAGAAACCAGTAGTTAAATTCTGCAGGTTTCAGCTGTTGTTTCTGATCCAGCCCTCCTTGTCTTTTTTCAAATGCACTGTTCAGGCTGGGATTTCCATCAAGATGACTCCTCCATGATGACCCGTCCCTGCTGTTTCCCTGCTCTCACCCTGCTACTACTGGAGGCTGAGTTTGCTTTTCATACTCAGGGAGCATAATGACTCCTCTTCACTTGATCCTCTTTTTTACGATGTAAGATGGAAGCCAATCCCATCACCACCATTAGCCTATAATTCCTGAGGCAAGATCTTGTCTCCTTGCTGCACTTAATCAGATACTGGTGCGCTGACTTCAGTGTACGACGCTACAACAAAGTCCATCAGCCGAATATTCAAGGCTCTTTCCTAAAGACCTTGGTGATGTCTCCCAGGGTTGTTGTCACCTGAATAAATGCCCCCTTCCCATGGGCACCTGCTTGGGGTTGCTAGAATACCTGAGGCACAAAGTCAGAGAGCACTGTGTTAAGTTTGCCTGGACTGAAAAATTCAAATACTTCTTTCTTCAACTTTCTTTTCCACTAAGGTGCACCATAGCTAGATACGCATAGCCTGGTCATGCCTACAAGGCAAGGTTTAATCTCCTTACACTCACACCATCCCCTGGGAGCCCCATAATATTTGCAGCTTTTGGGAGAGGACATTCGTATTTCCACATTTGCCACTGCTACACTGAGATACTGTGATAGAGAAAAGAGGATCTTTTTCATTCTCAGCTCTCTTTGCCTTTTAACTGACAGCAACTCACCTTCTGTCAAGGAGGGGGAGATGGGCTGGGTGGGTGGCATGGAAAGATAGGAACCATGTGGAGCACATAGAGCAGGGGGTCATGCTGCTGGATGAAAAGAGCTGCTGAGACCCCAGGTGGGAAGGAGAAACTGGTGCCTCAGGTCTTGGCTGAAGACTGATGGATGCAGCACAAGGAGTGACTCAAGAACACTTGCACAAGTATGGTGAGATGCCTCCTTCATGCAGAGACTAGGGCCCTTCCTACAATCTCCAGACATTATGACTTCTTCTTCTTAAGTTTTTGTTTGTTTGTTTGTTTTTATTATTTATACATATCACACATTTTGTTACAAATTTATTCTTAAATGATTTCTGGATCTCTTTCCGTCAGGTAGTAGTGGGGGACATTTTATAGGTTTTTCTAGGAAGGGTTGGTAAGTGCAGTTTCCACTTAAAGTCTTCCCATACAAGTTCATCTTCCACACACTTATAACTTAACTGAATCTAAATGTTTGGGCTGAAATTCCCATGCCACGTTGAATTAGCCAGGAAAATATTCAAATTAAGTGATCTGGACTTTTCTATCAAGAAGAGAGTATGAAAGAAAAAGAACAGCCTTTGCTCATGTTTAAATCAAGAGAAGGTTTATAGCCCTCTCCTGGAGGGATTCTAGCATAATTGTGTTTGGTCCTTGTGTCTGAAAATTACTTAAGGGCTCAGAATATGTTTTTTCCTGCTCCTATGAAAAGTTAGTCAAATTTGATGAAGCTGTGAGCTCTTGAAAAAGTTCAATTTACCATATCTCTGTAGGGTTTGCCTAAAGACTGGCAGCTGTTATCTCAAATGTTCTGCCTGCCCTGAGCATGACTCAGCTTGAGCAGGCAGGGACTGAGCAGGGCTTTTCCTGCGATGGCTTCTTCAGGTCCTGGTGCTCGCTGTTACCCCAGGCACGGCATGGAAAGTGGAGAGAGAATCTCTGGTGCTCCCAGTGCCTCCCAGTTAATGGCCCAGCAGGAGCAGGGTGGGTGCAAAATGGGTAGGGAGGAACATAATGGTGTTGGAGCATGGGAAAGAGCAGGTGGACAGAATTCCTTCTGGTGGTTGTTCGGGATGCAGGGGCTGGGTCAGATTGGGCCTGAGAAGGCAAGAAGGATGGTGAGAGTGAAGTGTCTCCTGCACACTAGAGCACCTGTTTTCTCTAGACTTTTGGCTTTTGCTTTTGCATGCTCTCCTGTGGCAAATGAAACCTCTGGCAAAAGCTGATGAAAATCCAGAATTCACAGCGTGCAGGGAATTACAGTGATAGGAATTTTCTTTCTTTCTTTCTTTCTTTCTTTCTTTCTTTCTTTCTTTCTTTCTTTCTTTCTTTCTTTCTTTCTTTCTTTCTTTCTTTCTTTCTTTCTTTCTTTCTTTCTTTCTTTCTTTCTTTCTTTCTTTCTTTCTTTCTTTCTTTCTTTCTTTCTTTCTTTCTTTCTTTCTTTCTTTCTTTCTTTCTTTCTTTCTTTCTTTCTTTCTTTTGTTTTGTTCCAAAGTGCAATGAATATCTGAAATAACGATTTTTTTTTGTGCTGGGCAATTATTTGTTACAAGTGTGCCCTTAATTCTAGCATTTCTTAACATTTAACTCATTAGCTTTGCAGCATTATGTTCCTTTCATGTATAGTTACTGTGTAACTTTGTACAATATATAAAACAATACGTCTTAAGAAGATGAAGTGTGATAAACACACACATGTGTCTATATCTCTGTATATTGCATAGGCATAGAATTTAAGTTTCCATCTATCCCACAGGTGAGAAAATACATCATTTTAACAGAAACTCTGTTATTCCCTGGAAATATCAGGTCTAAATTGTTTGGGGTTTAATGACTGTAAATGCTAGGTATTTATTTATCTAAACTCCACACAGGTAGATTCATCTGTATATACAAATATGTAGTTACTGGAACTTTGAAAAGAATTTCATAATACTGGTATCTCTTATGCTGGAACTGTAATTTGACCAACCATATACTGTAATTGTATTTATTTATTAATTGCAGTATCAGCCCCAGATTTTGGGATTGAGTTTTCCTGTGTGGACTCTTGTGGTCACACACCGTTATTTGCAGCCTGGGGCCATGAGTAACAGCCTGCTTTTCATCTCTTCGGGGCAGTTCACATTTTAATGAGAGCAGTGCAGAAACGTTTGCAGCTGATATCATGTTCTTTCAACTTCTGTTCTCCTCCTTGCACTGGTGGCTTTGCTGAAAAGCTGAGGGTGTCCAGGTTCTCAGCTGGCAGAAGGTGGAAAAATGCCAAAAAATTCAAAGGAGTCACACTGAACTTCAGCAGCCAGGAACTTGCCTCATAATTTTTATTTTAGGCAGAAGATGGAGAGTAAACATTTCCACAGGCCTGGAAAGAAGAGCTCCTCTCTACGTGCTTATCACATGCTCCAAGTGGACAGTTTTAGAAATTAGTCAGTAGTCACTTCAAAAGTTAAAAGTTATCTGATTCTGCAGCACTGTGCCAAACTGGTGTAGTTCATAACTCATTACACGAAGTGAGAATTCTGCACTAGCTCCACAAAAAGTGGGAAAAAACCTCTAATGGGACTTTTCCCAGAAATTACAAAGCTCCTGCTTGTTTTGCTTAATTTGGCTCCTCGTTCTATTTTTTTTTTTTTTTTTTACAAAAGCAAACCCCAAGCTGACCCATTCTCCGAGGTTCTGGCTGCAGGGAGTTGGGTTCAGCTGCCAGGTGCCTGCCACACAAACGCCCACTGCTGTGTGACTTGTGGGGGGACTCAGTACAAGATCCATGCTGGAGCAAGTCTTCCCCTTCCATAGACTCTCTGAACTAATACTGAGCTATAAGAAAACAGGGAGAAGTCTGCTGTTGATATACTGACAAAGCTCATTGCAATTACCCAGGTTAGAACAGCAATAATGAAATGTTTGTGGAGTTGTTCCTCACAAAGAGATTTGAAATAGCTTATTTCTAAATAATTTGGATTTACCACTGATGCTATATTCTGTCTTTTATGGATTTTTTCACCAACAAGACTAAATCTACCACTATAATTCTGTCGTGCCTGCTACTTGGTTCCAGGACTTCATATGATCAGCTATAGTGGAGGCGGACTATCTGTTTGAGAGAATATTTCATTTTTTGCAGAGCTTCTTTCTCAAGGGTGAGCACTGGACCGTGAGCTATGTATATGGATGTACAACACACAGTGTGTAGTTTTTAAAAGGTTTTCCCTGCTTGCACTGAAGGTCACTTCTGACAGGTCTAAACGACCATCTTGTTTGATTTCAGAGAGGCATTAAGAGAGCTTTGTTACGTATTAACAGACTGAAAATCAGGCCCAGGTTTCATGCCAGGCCTGTGATACAGGCTCAGATTTCCTTGGGAGAGAGCAGAAAGGAAGAAGGAGGTGGAGATTTCTTCTTGACTGCTGCAGTACCGATACCTCCTCCCTTCCCCATGCACTGCCTTGGTTTCCCTTTTGCTGACACCAAAAGTATGAGGAGGACTCATCTCCACTCAGCTGCATCTCTCACTTGAGTCTTTTACCCTATTTTCAGGGACCTCAGTGTCCCCATCTGCTTTCCAGGGAGTTTGGGGCAGGGCTGCCCATGACCCTGTACAGTGGTGTGTGAGCTGTAGTTTTAAATACTCTGAGAGATTCAAATAAACTGCCAGAAACAGTGGCTAACTGATAACATAAGTGCCTGAATGTGAGGGCAGGTGAAAACATGCCTGGTTTTAGTCTATTTCAATTCTTCTGGAAAAAATAATTTCCTCTCTCTACATGATTATACTTCAGATAAGGGATCTGCGCCCAAGCCTGTGTTTATATGACATGCACGAATATACTATCCTGCTCTACCATATAGTATTTGACACAAAACACTTCCTAGCTGTACACTGAAGTTATGCTTTGAGAAGTCACAACGTCTAACCCTGATATTTCAGAAGCCTGTGTAGGCAGAGAAATTTAAGATGTCTTTTTTTTTTTTTTTTTCTGGTGAGACCTGGGGAGCTGGTGCTGGGCACCCTGGAGGTCCCCAACCAGCATTTATTTTTACCCCAGGTCCCCAAGCATGGGCCACTCTGGGACCTCCAACAGTTCTCAGATGCAACAGGGGGAGGGAAGATACTGGAAAATTAATAATGAGCTTGGGTTTTCGTATTCTATGTGTGGCTGGTGTGTAGGACATAACACTAGGGAGAGGGCTGGAGATGTATGTTGCCTATGGTGGGGAAGGCAAATGTGTCAAGAGAGTGGATAGGTCCATGACATGGGCTCATAATCATCTAGCTCTGTCTTCTGAAAATGCAGTAGAATATTATAGGAGACAATGTAAGGATGAGCCATTTGGAAGTTTGGACACAAGACCTCTTTGAACTGAGCCACCTATTAGAGAAAAGTGTGATTTATTTGAAAGTAATGAGTGAAACTGAATGAGATGCCTTGACGCTTGCCAGTTCATAAGCGAGCAGAACCTATGGTTCCTGTTGGACATGTCTCCCCCGACTAGTAATCTGAGAGTAGATGTTCATCCTTAGATTGAGAGACTTACACTCACAAAGTGCTTTAGACATCCCAGGAAATCAATGGGAATTAGATCCCCAGATGCCTCTGAGAATTTGTTATAATTAGTTCCAGGAAAACACTGCCCAGGCTGTTTTTCCCTGCTACATAAGGGACTGAAATACAAGTAGGGATATTCTAGAACAACTGTAGAAATCACACACTTTTGGATTTGGGTCAGTAAACATTTCTTCGTAGTTTTGCTCAAGTCAGACAAGATCAGAGATGGGACAGGAATCTATGGGGCTGAGTGATGGTGAACACTTTTCAGCTTGCTGAAAACCCTGGGAATGGAACAAGTACAGACACAAGTCACAAATCAGCGGGTGACACAAGTCAAAAGTAGTTTTTAAAGGAAGGCAAACAGGCCTGGTTCTTAATGAGGCCACAGATGTTACTTGAGATTTTGCTCCAGTGACTATCAAGACCGCACTAGCATTACACACAGATGTTACACCAAATGATCTTGGGAAGTGGGGGCGTGATGTCATTGGGGGGTTTCAAATCTGGAACACATAATCAACTTATCTTTGTTCTGAGAGCTCTCGTTATAGCCCCCCGGGCTCATTCAGATGTCTATTTGCATAGGAAGTGCCCTGAGGAGAGATCCTGTTCCAGGACACAAATAACTATGGTGACAGTCCAACATACCTGTTTTTTGAGTTTCTCTTTATAAGTGGCTATAACATATTTTGGAGAAGAATTATGGTTGAGTGGAAAGAGGATGAATGGTCTAACTCCCCATCCAGTTCAGAAAATATATTGTTTCCAGAGGAAACGTTGAGAGTGTGTAGAATCAAAACTCTCGGGACAAAGCGATCATCTAGATATTTGCTGAGTAAATCACCTAGCAGAACTGTGTTCTATTCATTAAAATGAATATTAGTAATGAGTAGTAGGGTGATGTTTTAAAGGGCTCTTCCTTTAATTATTATGGTAACATTTTACCTCAGCAATGATTGTGTATTTCTCTGTCCATATCCATTTGTCTCTGACTTGAACCTTGTATTTTGTCTAGCTGAAAAACCTCCGTAAGTGCTTCTTAAAATAGAAATTGGCTCAACTACTCATCGCGTTTCTACTTTTGCTAGACAAATTTTAAGGGAATAGAAAAACAACAGCCATTTCTATTATTGGATGTTTCTTCTGAAAATAAAAATCATGCTCAGTACCCTAATCCTAAAAATAAGTTGCTATGCTGAAGCCAGCATGGCTACTGTCTCACTTGATTCCCACTGAGCACATACTTAAGTGCCTTTCTGAGTCAGCGCATTATAAAACAGGCCTAGCAATGAAAATGGTGAAAGCTCTAACAACTCCTCTTCATCTTTTAAACAAAGCATGTGGGACCAGTGGTACCAGACATGTAAAAATCTCACATTTCAGTATTAAAATAGCCAAAGGGAACATATCCGATAGAGTTGAAGGGTGAGTTAGGGCTTTATAAACGTGAGTAGGCTTCAATTCTTTTATTTTTCTTGTGTGTAAAAGTAAAATAAAACAAAGTTGATTTGATCCCTTAGCAGCTTCAAGGGCAAGAAAGATTAGGAATGTCACAAATGTAATCTGGGAAGCACATGAATGAAAGGGCTGGTGGTATGCTGCAGCAAATTGTTTTAGCTGATTGTTGTTGTTTCTTCCAAAAGCAGAAGTATCGTGTTGGGCCATCATGACTAGGTATGAAGGATAAATTATAGTTCACCTTTCATTATCAGCAGGGACTCTTAATAGTACTGTTCTGGAAAGACCCTGTGCAGATCAAGATCTGCAAAATTAGTCTCAGAGTAGGAGGGGGCAGTGTTTTACCTCTGTAGAGAGTGGCTCTCCAGGCTGTCTGCACTGAACAGTGTTGTCCCAGGCAGTATTAACTGCAATTTCTGTGCCTTTGACCTCATAAACACAGGGGCTTATGAATACCTGGAGCTGTACTGTTTTGGGGAAGAGGAGCTGCACAGAGGCCTGCAGCCAGGCAGCTGAGGGCTGACCTGCCTCAGGGGACCCAGACATCCTCCACCCAGGTGAAGCTGAGATGTACCTCTCTGAGATCACTCTCATGCCATGTCCTCACCTTCAGCCTTCTTCATATGTGCAGCTGGACACACCTTGGGAGAGACACTGAACACTCCTGAGACACAAAAAAACTGTCTGGCTCATCCTGGATCTAGCTCTCCTCCAAGGGATGCTTGTCACCACCATGGATGGAGGTAGACCATGTGACATGGACATCTGCATGGACACCCATAGCGATGTGGCAATCAACAGGGACTACATCTGGCAAACCTGTTGACCTGTGATTGAGGAGGCAGTGCAGTGGCAGACAGCAGCAGGGTCGCCTGCCTCTCAGCAGGGTCCTGTGGACCAGATTCTCCTGCCTAATGGTCTCTGGTGGGTTGTCTTTTTCCCTTTGAGCAGATACAAGGTTAAATGTCCAAGGTGATGTGGCATGAAACCATGTCTTGGGACAAACGCTACAACCTGCAGTGACAGCTTTTCCCACTTCACACTCATCCCTTCCTGTCCTCAGGGTAATCTGGCTAAAGATCAAGCCAAGTGGCTTTCTGGCAGAGGGAGAGCTTGTGATGCTGCAGTGTCGGCATGTGTCCTCAGCACTGGCAGCTGGTCCTTGCAGAAGACCCTGGCAGGGCTGCTAGCAGCTCTTGGGTATCTGTATCTTCCACCTTCTAACCTGGCTCAAACCAAAACTCAGATTCCTGAAACTGCTTTTGGCACTGAGGTTTCATAAGAACCACAGAGTTACGGCTTTGAACTCCTCCCCATCACCCAGCTGCAACTGGTACTGAAGAGAACCTGGAAGGGCATCTCCAGTGCAATTACTCCTGGTTCTTGCTGTGGTAAGACTGGGCTGATTTCTTTGCTTAGTAATTAGAATAGCATTGCATAAGATCTGAGTGAATTCTGCAGGGATAGTCATATCCTAATGTAGTTCAAGAAGCATCTAAATTAAAGTTAGAATCGTCGAGAGCAAACATAATTTGGAAACTATTCCATGCAGATGACTGCAGTCAAGAAAATCACTATCAAGAGGTAGCTGTGTGGGCAAAAATAATGTAACAAATGATCTGGGCACTGTGGTTTTGCTTTTGTAACAAAATGTTCCCCCACACTGCAAATACAAAGGGAAGGAGGACGGGAAGTATCTGGCTATTTAAATGAAAAATGATTTTTCTCTGCAATCACCTTCTGTCAATAAAATGCTTAT
Source organism: Streptopelia decaocto (assembly GCF_964273445.1). Taxonomy (NCBI): domain Eukaryota; kingdom Metazoa; phylum Chordata; class Aves; order Columbiformes; family Columbidae; genus Streptopelia; species Streptopelia decaocto. The sequence goes on from NC_138655.1 coordinate 24,650,416, forward strand.
TTTCTGACATGTCAATTAGATGATTCAAAAGCCAGATGACCACTGCCTTCCATTTAGTACTGCTCAGCTGGTTTAAATGTCTTAAGTGTTTACCCTTTATGACCAGTGGCATGTATCTGTTCTTAGTCAAACTGTGCTATGTGTGACATGTTTGCCTGTAGGTTTTTCTCTTGAGGTAAAGTTAACCATTTTTATCAGATCCTGAGAAAAATGGTAGATTAGAACAGTGGTTTCGCTGACAGAAATGGGTACAGCTTGTTTTACAGTAATGTGTACAAGAAATATGAAACAGATGAGAGGAATTCACATAGAATTAACCAGCCTGCAATTTAAAGTGCTGTCATTAAATAGGATCATGTATCCATGCTTGGTACTTCAAAAGAAACCTCTGCTGTGTAAGACCAGTTATTAGTGAGGAACATTTTGTCCAGTATCTCAAACCAATTTTAAAAGATCTGATTACACACACACACAAGCATGTGGAAACAAAACTACTTTCTTATGAATCTTTAAGACTTGATTTTATTCACACAAAACTCTTGAAGGTTTAGGAGGAGTTTTGAATGGGGAAAGAATACATAAGCTCTGGCTCCTGGTGAAGTCCTAGGAAGAAGAATGGTGATGATATCAATATAACCTTTTACTGAGGCTTGTTCTAAACACATAACACTATCTGCTTGTGTAAAAGAGTGGAGCAGGCTGTGGGGTGAGAAGGATGCACATAACTTTAGCTAATTTTAAATGGATTTTATCTTCAGAAAGCCGGCTGCTGTCTTCCACCAGGGAATACAGGCCAAGATTTTTGGTGGGAAAAATGAAAATGCTTCCTTTCTGACTCCTGACCAGCACTGAAATCGAAACACTCACTTGGAAGAAATAAATAAATAAGCTGAGACAATGGAAGTCACTTTCCCAGACAAAAAATAATCACAGGGTGGCCTTTGTGAGTACTAGCAGGTCAGCAGGACTCGCTCTGCAGGCCCAGACAAGCCAGCAGGAGACAACCACTTTGGAGAAACATTCCTTGAGACAGAGCCTGATGGGCAGCACCATGCTCAGACCTGTGGCGGGGGCTTACGTACACACCCACACTTTGGTGAGCAACACAAATCCAGCGAGTAATTAGAAGTCTGAAATGAACAGTGCCCCTAAAAAATACAGAAATGTTTAGGACTTGGACCTTCAGTCTTGCTCCCCAAAGGGTGACTGTCCCTGCCACTGCCAGCACACCCCAAAGCCCAGAGGAAAACCGGGAAGCAAGTGCCAGTGTCATGGTCCTTGAATGTTCCTCTGACTTCTCAGGGGATCAGCTGGGGATGCTGCTGGGCTGATCTGGGTAGCTCTGTAATTCATCCAGCATCATGGGGAAATGTGAGAGGGACATGTTCATAGGACTACAGGGTAACTCTGGCCGGAAGGGACCTCAGGAGGTCTCCAGTCCAACTTCTTGCTCAAAGCAGGGTCAGCTCTGAGGTCAGACCAGATTGCTCAGGGCTTTGTCCAGTCTGAGGCAGCTGAACCCTTCCAAGAATGGAAACTATACATTTCTCAGTTTGATTGTCAGTTCTCATCCCAAGTCTAATATGGCTATGCTGAATGGCACACAGATGACTGTAGCAGTCCAAAAGGGACCTTCAGAGCTGTGTGGATGTGACAGGACTCTAGTTGCACCTGCACTCTGCTATGATATCCTCAAGGATCTGGTCCTCTTATCACTCTTTTCACAAAATAGCTGAGGTTGAAAGGAACCTCTAGAGATTATCTAGTCCAACCTTGTGTTCAAAGCAGGGTCAGCTATAGCAGGTTGCTCAGGGTTGTGTCCACCTTGGTTTTGAATATCTCTAAGGACAGAGACCCCATAAACTCTCTGGGCAACCTCTTCCAGTGTTCAGTCACCCTCACAGTAAATAAATTATTCTCTTATGTTCAAATGGAATTTCCTGTATTTCAGTTTATGCCCATTGCCTCATGTCCTGTCACTGAGTACCAGCAAGAAGAGTCTGGCACAATTTTCTTTACTCACTCCTGATGTGTATTTATGCAGTTTGGTGAGATTCCCCTTGGGCCTTCTCTTCTCTGAGGTAAACAGTCCCAGCTCTCTCAGCCTCTTAAATTCCTTAGTGGATGTGCTCCTGTATGTCCATGTCTCTCTTTGACTAGTGACCTCAGACCTGGGCACAACACCCAGATGTGTCTCACCAGTGCTGAGCAGAGAGGAAGGATCAGCTTCTTCAACCTGCTGGCTATATGCTTTCTAATGGCACTCAGGAGGTTGTTGGGCTTTTTTTTGTCACAAGGGTACATTGCTGGCTAAAGATCAACTTGGTGTCCATGCAGACCCTCCGGGCTTTTTCTACAAAGCTGCTTTCCAGTGGGCTGAGCTCTAGTGTGTCCTGGGGCATGTGAGTTAATCCCTCCTGGGTACAGGACTTTGCATTTTACCTTTTTGAACTTGTTGAGAAGCCTGTTGTCCCAATTTTCCAGCCTGTCCAAATCCCTCTGGATGCCAGCGCGACCCTTTGGTTCATCAGTCATTCTTCCTGGTTTTGTATCATCTGAAAATTTTCTGCAGGTCCACTCTTCCCCATCACCCTTGTATTTAATGAAAATATTTAACAGTGCAAGACCCAGTATCCATCTCAGAGTACACCACTAGTGACTGGCCTCCAGCTGGACTTCATGTTGCTAACCACAACACTTTGAACCCAACAGTTCAAATAGATTTTCAATAACCTCCATTTATCTAGCTCACACTTAATCTCTTTGTCCATAGCGATGTTACAAGAGGGAGTTTTGCAAAACAACTATAGTTCTCTTGTCCACTGAACCAGTCATCTCATCAAAAAAGGCTGTTGGGTCAGTCGGGAAGGATTTTAAATATGTATGTTGATGACTGCAAATCACCTTCTTGTCTTTTATATGTTTAACATGGTTTCCAGGATTAGTTGCTCCATCACTACCAGTGACTGAAGTGAGGTTGACTGGTCTGTGCTTCCTCAGATCCCCCTTCTTGCCCTTCTTGAAAACAGGAGTGACAATTGCTTCCTTCCACTCTTCAGGAATCTCCTCTGTATGCCATGGCCTTTCAAACGTAATTGAGACATCAGCCAGGTCTCTCACCATTCAGATGCATCCCATCAGATCTCATGGACCTGTCTATGTTCAGTTTTAAGAAAAAAGTGTTCCTTAACTTGATTGTCCTTCAGTGTTCCTTAACTTGATTGTCCTTCACTGAGGGTAGGTTTTCCTTGCTCCAGACTTTCACACTGGTCTTGAGAACATGAGATTTCAGGAGGGTGGTCTTACCAGTAAAGACTAAGGTGAAGAAAGCGTTGAACACACCAGCCTTCTCCATGTTCTTTGTCACCAGGTACCCTACCCCATTCTGCAGTGAATACACCTTTTCCCTAGTTTTGCTTTTGCTGCGGATGTGTCTTCAGAAGCCCTTCTTGCTGCCTATTACCACCCCCAACAGCACCAAATATAGGTGGGGTTTGGCTTCCCTAATCCAGTATATGAAACATCACCACAGTGGAAGAAATTTTCTCCTACCTTTCTCTGAGACTAAGTAGATTTATGGGTTTAAAAATGCTAAACAGGTCATGTCTGTAGTACTATGTACTGTGTGAGAAACTCCCCACTCCTCTCTAATTACAACACTATCGTTAACTGTATTAACCCATTATATTTCATTTCACCAACAAGTCTGATTTTCCATACCTTACAGCTGAACTCAGGACCCTTTTGAAGGCTGCAAGTGTGAACTCTTGCTGCTGAGTTTGCTTTGAAGAGTTTACCTAGGCTTGGAAAAAGTTATCCATGTGAGCCCATACCACTTTCAGACTGGCCATTAAAGTCTAAGCTCATTTGAGGAGGGGACTGAAAACCTTTGAAATCCAGGGGGCTGAGACTGGGTTTTGTTACTGAACTAATTCTTAAATGAGACAGATCACTTCACTGCCTTGCTTTCACAGCCTTTCCAAATATAACATAAATCAAACCTGCATCCTTATGTATTACAGAAGATTTTAGCCTTGACTTCATTGGGAGAAGAACAGGGCCTCCCATGTAGCTACCTTACCCATATTAGCATTCAGAAGAAAACTGTGTCTACATCTCAACTGAAACATGCCTGAAAAGCTCCTAGAACTTACCCCATGAAAACTCTGGTGTAGTTCTTCCAGTATGGGCTGGCTCAGAAATGAAGAAAACAGGGCTGTTCTTACAATTAAGATTATGAACTTGGGAGAGGCATATAGGTCTAATATTCTAAAATACTTTTGCCCTACAATAGATCAGTGCCACACCATGGGCACTTCAGGCCCTGAGCCTGCACAGGAGCCATCAAGAGTTATGGATAGACAGATGATAGTTCAGTGTAGAGTTCGGTTCGTGTTAGGCCGTGTGTGACACTCAGAAGGAAACTTTGGCCAGGCTGTCTGCACAAAGTACAGAACTGGGAGGAAAGAGAGACCCTTGATTTCAGTTATTGAGTGTTTCTTTTCTCGGGTCCTTGGAGAGCTAAGGGAAAAGTGAGCTCCAGAAGCATTCACAGGCTGGAGGTGACAATTGAGTTTTTGAGATCCCACCACTCTGGGATGGGAATGAATCTGGGACCAAATCTGTATCTAAAACTATTGAAACAAATAACACAACTCAGGGACCTGGTTCTGCTTCTGAGGTCAGCCCATGTGGAATGGCTCACATCTGTACAGAAAAATGCTTTCTCACTAAAACAGGGTAGCATAGACCAAATGTGCACTAGGAATAATGGTAACAACTGAAGTTTGCAGATAACTAAACACGTGGTTCGTAGTCAAGCTTCTGGCTTCTTCTATTAATATAGTTCTAAGTTTGGGGATTGCCATAGTTCAACCCTGGTAGGTACTTGAACACCACACAGACACTTGCTCACTCCCCCAACAGTGGAATAGGGGGAGAATCAGAAGGGGTAAAAGTGAGAAAACTCATGGGCTGAGATAAAGAGAGTTTAATAGTTAAAAAGAAAATGGCAGAAGAAAACTAAGAAAGAGAGAGAGAGAAGAATCCAACCAATCAGTCAACCAAACCAAAAACCAGTAAAACACCAAAACCAAGAAAAATGGCTGATGCAAAAGAAAACTATTTTTCACCATCAGCTGATGCCCAGCCAGTCCCCAGGCAATGGTGACCTCCCTGGTCAGCCTCACTTCTCTCAGTTTTGTTGCTAAGCAAAACATCACATGGTTTAGGATATACCTTGGGTGAGTTTGGGTCAGCTGTCCCAGCTGTGTCTCCTCCCAACTTCTTGTGGACCCCCAGCCTATGAGCTGTCAGGGCAGTGTGAGAAACAAGAAACACCTTGATACTGTGCAAGCACTTTTCAGCAATAATGAAAACATAACTGTGTTATCACTACTGTTTTCATCACAAATCCAAAACATCGCCCCATACATGCTATAATGAGGAAAATTAACTCTATTCCAATAAAACCCAGTATGGACATCCTGGCTAGTTCATCACTACCATAGCCTAATTCCTGTGAGAGAACCAAGGCACTCTAGACTAGTCAAGAGATAAGAGAATATGGTCTTATAGTCTCTAAACAATATATTTTAACTTAACAAAGGAGATATGGGTTTTGCCAGTGAAAGGTTTTTCTTTGTCTCCAAAACCGTTCCATGCATAAAAGGTTTTCCTGGCCATAAACTGGCAGCAGGACTTTTCAGCTGCTGCCTTTGAAATCAGCCCTGAACCTGCAGATGTTGATCTTCAGGATATTCTTCCTGTCCACATTCTGGAGAAACATCAGAGTGAATGGGCTGAGTGCAGGGCACCTTGGTGCTTCCCCCCCAGCTGCAGAACTCTTTCACAGTGGATATACAACCACAGCATAGCTCCAGTTCTCCCATTTTTATGGGAGCTTTCTGCCCGTAGATATGTATACCTGTGTCCCATTGACCTAATCGCCCTTGGCAAGTCATCGTCTCCCAGTCCACACCTGAGCCACTGCATGGGCCTCCATCATTGGAAGGAGGTGTGCACTCTTCCATCCCCAAAGGGATTCTAGCAACTTACTCCCAGTTAAACTAATGCTTTAAAGAGCAGAAAGATGGAATGTGATTTATGAGGTTTCCTCTGGCTGTACCTCATTCCCTCAATCTCCTCCGTGCTAGCAGGGAAGTCTCGGATCCTCAGGACCAAATGGATGCCATTTTTCCATCATTTTTCCTTCAAAGCCAGGCTGTGGAAAAATGTGCCTCAGCAGAGGATAAACAGTGAAGCTGCCCCATTAGAAGAATTAATTTTTAAAAACTGTGGGAGCCAGTTAGCACCTGAAATAAGTACTAAGGAAGAATGAAGGTGAAAAATACAACAGCACTGCTGAAAGAGTAGGTTTCCATGTTCATAGAAAACTTAAAGCTAACAGCTAGGAAAATCAAATGAGTATAGGCATCTGGAAGGAGGGGAAATTAAGTTTATATTATGCAATTTTAATGCCCTAAAATGTTTAAAACAACAGGGCTGGGGACGTGAGACTTCATGTAATTAACATGCTCAGAAACCTTACTATCAAGTTGAACGTGAATTCTTCTTGATATTTTACTCTGTTGCCTGAGGCTGGCTACAGGAGGCCTTATCCCTATTTTCCTGTAAAAACTACTTCCACATTCCACATCCCAATTACTCTGAAGGGCATACCCAAGCTCCCAATAAAATCATGCTTGGAGTCTTTGCTGACTTCTAAATGCTCTTCAACATGTGTTTCTGATCACAAAATCAGATTTCCGAATGTCAAAATTATACTCCAAGTGGAGGCCAACTAATAGTTTAAGCCTTTTTATTTGTGTAGAAAGCCGAAAATGAAAACATGAAGCACCTGAGAACTCTCTAAATTGCTTTCTTTATTTCAACTTGAAGCGGCATACTGAGACCTATTGTATTGCAGTTCATTTACACTTCTTCATGTCGTGAACACTGAGGGGGCAAGGACTGCTGCAACTTGCCTAGCACAACAGCTCCACCATGCTGGTGGGGGCAACCCACTACCGCCTTCCTTCAAAGAAGTCCTTCAAACAAGAATAATTGAGAATGGTATGTTTTGGTTTCACTGGTGAGGCATTTGCGAGGTGGAGGTAGGTAACACACCCTGTTAGCACCCATGGCCCTTGAGGAGAAGGTATGGGCTGTGGAGGACAGCCTGGCTGGGTTTTGGCAAGAATGGAAGAGGAGCAAGTAAACTGGAAGTTTTTATTGAGATCTTCTTTTATTGGAAAAGCAGATAGCAGCAAGAGGACAGGATGGGGACGTGATGTCCCATTTCATGCCTTCACTTGTGGAGGCTGATGGTGGCCCTGGCTGGTGTGGCTGTGCAAGGGCTACAAAAATGGTTCTCTGTCTGCACATGGGGGTGAGATGGTTTGGTTTCCTCCACGCTTGCAGGTACTCAGCCATGGCATGGGAGAGGCTGGGGAAACAGCAGCACTGGAGATTAGCCATGGATGCTGGTGGGAGCAGGGAAGGAACCACAGCCCCTTCCCTCTGCTGCCACAGTCATCCACTGCTCCTTGCCCATGCTGTGTCTGCAGATGCAATATTGCCTATAAAATGGACATTGGCAAGATTTTCAGAAAAAAAACCTTCAATTTTGATTGAGTCTCACTCACTGATTCAATCTCTTTTCTCCTGTGTTTTTTGTTTAAGTGCCGTCCTCTCCACCCTGTTTCATCAACGCTGAAAATAGCTAACAATTTACTGCATGATATTCCCCTCTCAAGCTCAATTGCTTTTCTTCTCTCAGATGCTCATTCTAAATTCTTGTCATGTGAAACAGCTCATTGCAGTGGGGCTCCGCATTTTCTCCTGTTTCTGGTAACTTGTGAGGAGTTGTCACTTCGCATCCAGGAGAACTCCAGGGAAAGATGACAGACTCCACAGGCTGCACATTTCAGAGCTGGAGGAAATGGATACTAAACACAGTGTCATTTAGATTTAAAATAATGGCTCTTAAGTGTTCACTGTTGTTTGCAATAAATATAATATATATAAACTTTAGCTTGTGGCTGAAATCTAAACTATCTGTTTTAAATGAATGATAACATAAAACATGTCATAATTCCTGGTCCATTAGTATTGATGAGACACAAATTAACATTCCACAGGTTTGAGTGGGCCATGCATAGTCGTGGAAAGGTGAAAGCATCTGAATGCTAAATGTCAAACTTTTATAGCCCTTGGCCTGCTGCAATTTAATAACAGGACTTCCTTCTAGTCATCACTTGTTTTAATATTATCTTTGGGACCAATTATTTCTGGATCTGAGGTTGTTCTTTGTTTTTGTGTAATACAAGGTGAATAACCTTGACTAGGCTTTGTGAGGGTCCTATCTACCAGTCAAAAGGACTAAAAGCCTCATTCCAGTTCTGTGCTTCACTTCTCTTCTTGGTAAAGAAACTAAGACCTCTTTATCCAGCCCTGTACCACAGTCGAGCCTGGTAGAAATCTGCTTGCTTGGGGCCCACTGCCTTTCTTTATGAGTGAAACCCAGCACATTCGCCTAAATCTGAAGCTCATCACAAGGTGATCTGTCCAAATGGCTCTGAGAAAACAAACAAACAAACAAAAACAAAACCAAAAGAAAACACAACAAAACAAACAAACAAACAAACCCCACCCATAACATCAAAAGAAGCTGAATGCCATATCCAGAAGCAAGTGACAGGCGGGGTCATCACATACAAGCTTTCACTGAGCAAAAACTATTGAAGTGCTGAATGCTTGAATTGTGATGAGATTTGTATCACTGGTGTCTAACATAAAACCACCAGAATTCACTTACGGCATGACCATGCTCTAGAAAGCGATCTTCAATGCAATTTAACATGAAAAAAAAAAAAAAAAAAAGAGGGAAAAAAAAAGAAGAAAAAGGAGAAAGAGGAAAGAGAGACAACTGGCCAATAAACCTCAGCTTTTGGTCTTTAAAGCAAGAGGGATTCTGCACCCACCCTCATACACATCTGAAAGCCTCCAAACATTTGATTGCTGCTTCTGTGACAGCCAGTCAGATGTCAGAGATGGAGATTTTTGATCTCCTTGTAATAGGCTTGTTGGTATTCCATTAATTTCCCATTACTATTTGACCTGGTTTTCCATTCTTCATCTTGCTGTCTGCTGTAGAAACCACAGTGATTTAGACTGCTTTCAAATACAGTAGAGGGAAGCGAATCTAACGTTTAATGTATGGAAGGGCATGAAAGCAAAGGTCAGATGGGGGAAACAACAAAGCAGCTTTTCTTCTTAAAACTGCCTTAATTTGATTAAATTTGGCAGTTATTTTTCTGACAATGCCACAGACAAACAAGCCAACCTTTAAATGACATATGATACACAAACTCTGAGAGTATGTGTGTATATGTACAAATATATATAGAAAATCATGCACACATATTTATATGTAATCATTGACATCTGCTTCCAGGTTTAAAGTAAACAGTGTCCTTTTCTTTACACAATGTGTAGTTAAACCAATGGTCTTGTTTCCATAAGATGCTACAGTGGCCAGAAATATCAACGGGTTAAAAAATTGTTAGAAGAGTAAGAGACAGAAAAGCTAATCAAGGATTTTTTAACACAAAGTTACCATTTCCAGTTCAGGTGGTCTGAGCCACAGGCTGGGAGCAACTGAGAGGCTTTAACAGAGGAATTATGATTGCATCCTTTCTTGTTGATAAAGCTTTACCCCTGCAACTGCCCACTCTGGGATGGGCACCAGTTATGTTTCTGTGCTGGGAAATCAGGGATGTGCTCATGACTTTATTGGCACTTGGCTTACCTGGCAGTAGGATGCAATGGAGATCCAGATGCTGCATCAGTCAGGAAGCTACATGAGGCTATGTAAAGAAATGTGATACAGCTCTGCTGCCTTTTAAAATTCAGATCGGATGCCCAGGCTGCAATTACTGGACTTCATTCAACTGCCCCAGTGGCTCTTTGGGACAAGACAGATAATTTTACTCCCACCAGTGAACTTGTGCCACAAATGTTAACTGGTCCCCATGCATAAACCAGCTGACTGAGGGAAGGACTTTGCAGATTGAAAATGGTGCTAAAGATTAGCTGGACTGTCTGGTCTTGACCATCTTGTTCCTAGAACACTCAGCTTAGGTGTGTTGGAAGCTTTAATGCACCAAAGGCTTCAAGATGTGGTTCAGCTGAAACAGCCATTTTAGGTTATTTTCATCCCTGTTCAAAACATGTGGAGAAGTCAAGGATGTGTCAACTCAAACAAGACCAAAACATAGAAAGAAAAGTCTATTTTCAACTGATTCAAATGCAAAGAAGGGAGAATAAAAAGGAAAAATGTAATTGTTAAAATATCTTGAAAGTGTCCCTTGAAAGTGCTAGTGGTTTTCACAGATACTGGGGCTCTGTGGGTTTGAACTAGAAATCAACATAAGATGAATATGAAACAACGTACGCTACAACTGGCTCATATTAGGCAGAGATTCTCTGAAATCTATATATCTAAAATATTTTGGATGTCAAGCTAGATAGGCTTTCCCCAGGACCAATATTTTGTAGGTTTATGAGATATGGTGAATGTCTAAGGGAAAATATCAGTCCTTTGTGGGGAAAGACCAGCAGCTTTTAATTTCACTCACCGTCTGCAGCACATTCCATTCTGCCTTGTGAAACTGAAAACAAATTTGGCAGCAGGCAGTCATTTGATTTCCATGTAATTCAATAATTTATCATGAAAAATATTCATTTATAAACAATTACTTGTTTTGGAATGATAGCAGCTGTCATTTTGGAGTCTATAGTTCCCCCCACTGGGATATTTTTCTGACTTTATCCATCATTAAATCATGCAGTGTTCAATGTGTTTGGAATCTGGGCTGAATGCATTTTACAACGTGTTTATGTTTTGTTATGTGCATAATATCATTTTTGCTTCGCAGACATGAAATCCAATATTGCCAGATGTAGAAACCTCTCTTTTCTGAGCAGCTCCCCTTGATATGACTCTTCGGATTTCAGGAGGAACTTCCCTATGCAAAATCAATATCCAGCATATCTCCATTTCTGTTTTGTGGTCACGACCGTGTAACTAACCAAGTCAGACATACAATAAAAAATCCAGCTAGAGTTCTTCCAGGCTTGACTGAAAGGCTCATCATTGGATTTAGCTAAAAGCATACAAGCATTTTCTTTCATTGCTGTCATTCTACCACAGGGTAAAACCCAGACAATATGTATCTAGCAGAGAAGACTTACATGAGCTACTGACCTCAGGCACTGATGAGTCTGGTGTTACCAGCTTCCTGTGTGGAACTAACTAGGAGTGTTTGTGTGTGTAGGAACCACAGAGTCGGGCACTCTTGAGAGAAAGAACTCAACAGCATTGCCTTCATGCTAGTGTCTTTTAAGAAATAAAAAAATCTCCTAACAGATATGCTGGGAGAAAGTAATAAAAATCAATGAACTTCATAATAGTAAGTACACTGGTTGGCAAAGTAATAAACAGAAATTGGAGTTAGGCTATTACAGGGCTTTATAAAATGTAAAGACACATAGAAAGAGCCCTCTTGAAGAGGTTATTTTCCGATCTCTTTGGTTATTTTACCTTAGAAAGGGCTGTGGCTTATCAGCTGAGTCTGCTCTGGCAGAGCTGGGGTTGCCTTGGCAGGTTCAGAAGTTCTACCAGAAAAGCGCACTGCTTTTTTGGAGTTGAAACACCAATATCAATTTTACAATTCCTTCATTAGAAACTGTAATGAACTCTTTTTAAAAAGCCTCTAAAATATGAGTGTTTTGAATAACAAACTTCTGTTCTCAGTTGTTCAAGTTTATTTCTTGTTGCTTCACATGTGCTCACCTTTCTGAATGCTCTGTATTTCTTTGACAAAATAAAGATTAGAAAAAAAATATATAAGAAAAAAAGAAAGATTAGATGAAGTCTCCTGTGAGCAGGTTGTTGGAGACTTCCCATACAAGCCATTGTTATGGAAATTTAACAGTTTTACTGTTAAAACACAGATACTGCTATGTCAGTGCATATGAGGCAATGAAACAAACAGATTTTTTAACATGTCATGATGAAGGACAGCCAAAAGAGTTTGTGATGTTGAGGCCCACCTCATTTCTGTTCAGCAGAACACTTAAGCACATGCTTAACTTTAAGTCCCACTGTATGAATTGGCCCAGAGCCAGACATGAACTCAAGCATCCCTCTGCACACAGCAAACAAGCACACATTTAACCACTTTGCCAAACTGTGCTGATACAATTTATCAGACTCATTAATGCCATGGAAAAAAGGGAAATGTGAAAGGATGAACTTGGCAACTGACAGTTGTTGTATATAGGTTGGCTGGTATTTGGGGAGCACCCACAATGCCCAACCACTGGTCAGTTCACTGGGATATGAAACTCTAGGCAGACAGAGGCAGAGCAACACATGCTGGAGGCAAATACCTTACACCTTTCAGACCTATGACAAGGTCCTAAATAAAGTGCAACCACTAAAAAAACCAAAACAAACAAAAACAAAAACCCAAACCCAAAACAAAACAAAAACCAAGCCAAACAAACAAAAACAAACAAACAAACAAACAAACCCCACCAAAACCCCAACAACCTAGCGCCATTGTGGACAGCTCAATGAACACCTCTGTTTAGCGTCAGCAGAGGTGGGGAGTCCAAACAAAATGTAGGACACAAAGGGAAAGTAACAGAAAATAATGGTGAAGTATTAGAACATAACTAAACCAAGACTGTAGGATTTCACATTTGCTTCTGGTCACCCCTTCTTCTGCTAGTTGGCTGGCATAATCAAAAAGAATAAGGAAAACATAAGAAATGGAGAGATTTTAAAGGTTTGTGGCTTTTTGATTATTAAAAAGAGAGAATAAAATGGGACCTGCTAGAGAAGAAAATGATGATGGGAAAAAAAAAAAAAAAGACAAGTCCTGTACCCTTGTTTATCTTTTTTGTCACTGAGCGAAACAGAAAAGGATTCTCCATGAAACTTGCCAAAAGTTAAACCAATAGTTGTGCACTTTCACATCATATTGAAAACCAAGCCAGCTAAATATTTGCTTTTTAATTCTGTGCATTTTTAAGCTTTAGATCTCCTTGTCACAGGGCCACCAAATTGGGGGGATTTGAAAAAAATGAAAAATTACACACTGATATGGATACTTGGGATAAACCCAACTGCTTAATACTGGATTTACTCCTGTGCTAGAAAAATAGGAGTAAATCCAGTATTAAGCAATTTCTGTGCATATTGCATTTGCTGACTGGGAAGGGGAAAAGACTCTTTTCATTGGAATAGAGCTGTTGTTTTTTCTTCTGAATACTCACGTATTACAGTCCTGTGCATCTGTCTGTGAGAATCTGCTAACCAGAGGCTGCATAACAACCTGCACCACAAACTGCTGGGTTGTTCAAATCCAGCAAGTGTTGTGTGCTTTCCTTCCTTCACAGAGAAAACTTCCCAGGAAAAATACTAGGTGGAAAAAAGTATTAGGCAACATCCTCCGAAGACAGTCATTTGTTAACCTGTTTGTTTACCTTTTCCCTCCCTGTGTCAGAAAGCACCCATGACAAGGGTGCTTTCTTAGGGACATGGTCTAGAAGTGTACTTGGCGGTGTGAGGTTAATGATGGAACTAGATGATCTTAAAGGTCTTTTCCAATCAAAACAATTATATGATTCTATGAGCCATCAAAAATTACTAAAGCCCCAAAGCACTGGGCCAAGGAGACTGACCTTCCTCCATATTGCACCTCATATGGTGACACAGCCAATAGCCCAGCTGAAGTGCCTGTATGCCAATGCACACAGCATGGGCAACAAATGGGAGGAGTTGGAAGGCACCATGCTGCTAGAAAGCTATGACCTAGTTGCCATAAGTGAAACTTGGTGGGATGATTCCCGTGACTAGAGTGAGGTGATCGATGGCTGCTGACTATTCAGAAGGAACAGGCAAGGAGGGAGGGATGGAGGGGTTGCTGTCTACATCAAGAGAGGGATGGAGTGTGACGAGCTGTCTCTGAAGAACAGCCACAAGCAGGTTGAAAGTTTATGGCTAAGAATCAGAGATCAAGGCAACAAAGGAAACCTTGTGGTTGGTGTCTACTATAGGCTGCCCAGTCAGGGAGAGACTATTGATGAAGCCTTCTTATGCCAGCTACAGAAGGCACTGCGCTTCCAGGCCCTTCTCCTGCTGGAGGCCTTTAACCACCCCAACAGCTGCCAGAAAAGTAGCACGGTGAGCTGTTGGCAATCCAGGAAACTCCTGGAGTGAATTGAGAATAACTGCTTAAGCCAGGTAATAGACAGCCCTACCAGGGGGGATGTGATACTGGTCACCAATGCAAGTGAGCTAATCAGTGACATCAAGACTGGAGACAGTCTGGGCTGCAGTGATCACATGTTCATGGAGTTCACAGTCCTGAGGGATGTGAGACAGGTGAAGAGTAAAGTCAGTACCCTGAATTTTAGGAAAGCCAATTTTAGGAAATCTGTTCAAGGAGTTAGTCAATAAGATCCCCATTGGAAACTGCTCTCAGGGACAAGGGAGCAGAACAGAGCTGGCACAAGAGCTCTTGATGCCCAGGTGTAAGAAATCAGGAAAGGATGGCAAGAAACTGTCATGGATGAGTCAAACTGAAGGGCAAGAAAGAAATGCACAGGTGGTGGAAGCAGGGATGGGTATCCTGGGAAGAGTATAGGGACACTGCCTGGTTGTGCAGAGATGGGGTCAGGAAGGCCAAGGTGCAGCTGGAGCTGAACTTGGCAAGGGATGTAAAGAATAACAAGAAGAGCTTCTACATGTGCGTCAACCACAAAAAGAAGGTCAAAGAACATGTACTCCGCTGAGGAACATGACTGGCAAATACAACCACCATCTTCACTGGCACACTCTCTTCCTACACCTCTTGAGTGGACGGACCTCAAGGCAGGGATTGCGGGAGCCAAGTCCCTCCTGTTGCAAGAGAAGATCAGGTTTGAGACCACCTGGGGAACCTGAATATACATAAGTCTATGGAATCTGATGAGATGCATCCCAGAGTCCTGAGGGAATTGGCTGATGTACTTGCTAAGCCACTCTTCATGATATTTGAAAAGTCATGGCAGTCAGGTGAAGTCCCCGTTGACTGGAAAAAAGGAAACATCACACCCATTTTTAAAAAGGGTAGAAAGGGGGGCCCTGGAAACTACCAACCTGTCAGCATCACCTCTGTGCCTGGGAAGATCGTGGAACAGATACTCCTAGAAGCTGTGCTAAGGTACATGGAGGACAGTAAAGTGTTTCAAGACAGCCAGCATGGCTTCACCAAGGGCAAGGCCTGCCTGACCAACCTTGTGGCCTTCTATGTTGGAGTCGTGACATCAGTGGACAAAGGAAGAGCTACAGTTGTAATCTACCTGGACTTCTATAAGGTCTTTGACATGGTCCCCCACAACATCCTTCTCTCTGAATTGAAGAGTTATGGATTTAATGGGTAGACTGTTCAGTGGATAAGGAATTGATTGGATGGTCACATCCAAAAGGTAGTGGTCAACAACCCATGTTCAGGTGGAGACTGGTGACAAGTGATATTCCTCAGGAGACCATATTTGTACCAATACTGCGTAATATCTTAATCAATGACATAGACAGTGGAATCAAGTGCACCCTCAGCAGCTTTGCAGATGACATGGAGCTGAGTGGTGTGATTGACACACCCGTGGGACAGTATGACATCCAGAGGGACCTGGACAGGCTCCAGAAGTCAACCCATGGAACCTCATGAGGTTCAACAAGGCCACGTGCAAGGTCCTGCACCTTTGTTGGGGCAACTCCCAGTATCAATGCAGGCTGAGGGATGAAGGGATTGAGAGCAGCCAGACTGAGAAGGACTTGGGGGTACTGGTGGATGAAAGATCTGGACATGAGCCAGCAATGTGTGCTCACAGCCCAGAAAGCCAACTGCATCCTGGGCTGCATCAAAATGAGAATGGCCAACAGGTCAAGGGAGGTGATTCTGCTCCTCTGCTCTGCTCTGGTGAGATCTCACCTGGAGTTCTACATCCAGCTCTGGAGCCCTCAGTACAGGAAAGACATGGACCTGTTGGAGACAGTCAGGCTGGAAGGAACTCTGAGCAACCTGATCTAGTTGAAGATGTCCCTTGCAAGGGGTTGCACTAGATGACTTTCAAAAGTCCTTTCCAACCCAAACCATTCTGTGATTCTCCTATTCACTTCTTTCATGCTGGCTCACAAAAGACATCTCTGTCCTCAGACCTGCCCCAAGCACAGGCAAAATTAGAACTCTGCAAAAATAGCTGGTGTTTGGCTTGAGGTTCTCTGCTATTCTTCTACCTCTGATATGCTTTCCAAATCATCTGTTACTGATCTGCAGTACAGATCTGAGAGCTATGCTTGTGTTAGAGTCACTGTCGTACAGATGGATGAACAGTAAGGTTAAGTGACGTGCCTGGCCTTTGGTCGGGGACACTGTCAAAACCAGGGGTTGTGCAGGGGAATCCCCACTCTAGTAACCAGGAGAAAACATCAGTGCTGCAAGACTGGCCAGGTTTTTCTTAGGACTTACAGGATATTCGTAATTACCTTTTGACATTCAGTGTATAAACAAGTGGCAGCTTGGAAATTTATGAAAGAAAATAAAATAAAAACAAGCTTCTGGAGGAATGTGGTGCATTTGAAACCTGATAAGTGGCTTCTGGTGTTGCTAAGAATTACTGTTTTTAACAAAAGATTTCTGGCAACCCCCATCCTCCCCATCACATGCAGCAACCCAGCCACAGAGCAGAGCTGCAGAGCCTGATTGATGTTCAGCTGGTTTCCTCTTATATGAGCCCATCCTGTGTATTTCAGAGGATGTTTTTAATGTTTTATTCAATCTAATTCAAATGTTTGTGGGGGTAAAAACCTATGAGAAATAATAATTTTGAGGTGATGCAGAGTTATAAACCAGTCAATGCTGTCTTTATGCAAAACATAGCCTCTTTTTACAGTGATGGGTCAAATGAAATTACTGAAGTTTTTCAGCCTGCAGTAGGTGACTTGCAAAGGCACCACAACAAGACACTGCTGGGTGGATTGATAAAGGCTGAACATGTACATCACAGCCTCTTCAGTATACGAGGGAAAAGCAAGTTAACCCTTACTCACTTTAGTAGCACAGCCTACTCCCCATTCCTGCTCCTACATCCACCCCAGTATTGCCATGGTTTTGGTCATCATTTGCCTTTTTCTCAGAGTGGTGGGGAGAAGGGAGCACAGGGCTTTGCTTGCTGGGCTGCCAAAGCAGGGATTTCTTTCTGGCTTGGGTCCTACTTTGGATGGAAAAACCTGGAGGAAGTTTTCTTAATTTTCTTCTTTTAATGTGTTTTCTCATTAGAGCTTATGTTATCTGCTCCTGTAGAAACCATGTTGTAGAGGCAGAAGCGATGGATGACACCACATATGCATATAGGGGCAGTGGAGTGTCTTTAGGCCTAGAAGGAGCCCAAAAGATCTCTGAGGTCAGCAAAACATTGCTGGCCTGGTCAGCCAAGTTTGGCTTTTATTTTTGTATTTAGAATTTCTTTTTGCATGGGACTGGCAAGGTTAAAAATGTACTACAAACCTGTGATACTTACTGTCCTTGGTTTTCTCCCTTACAAACCTTGTGTGCCAGATGTGAGACTCTCCTGTCCCTCCCTGTGCATACCTGTCTCCTGTTGCAGCCATACCCTACCTCTGTCCCCAGCTGAGGGGACAGAGGTGCAGCACAGTACAGCACAAAGCATCATCTGTCCTCCAGCCCCATGCCCACCCCGGTTACCTCCTTCACCTTTGGTGGTTCCTAAGAGATGGCAATCTGTGTTCAGGTATGGTGGATGGACACACTGACTTCACCAGGGCTTGTTCTCCACAGTGCAAATCTCTGATGAACGTTGTGTTCACTGCAATGCAAAGATAACAAATCTTTCAAAGCGAAAATAAATTAGCCTGCAACTGCTAGGCAAAACAGGCTTGATAAATGGAAGTTTTAGTCAGTGATGTTTAAAGTGAAATCAGTAAAGTGTGCATAATGATGGATGGGTCCAGAGTTTTTTATTAAATACAATAGCCTAAAGAAACGTAGGGCGCTATTATAAATGAAGTGAATGCTAGTTTAACTAAAACAACTCTTGTTTAGAGAAAAATGTGGGGATTTATTATCCTATTAGTTGCTTTTTTTCTCCCTTTTTTTTTTTTTTGTAAGAAGCAGCTCTCAGGCTGTCCCGGGCAGAAAGTCAAATTCTCCATTTACCCAAGATGTTTAAAAAACATCCTCTTGAAAGTTGAAACTACTGAGTTTTTGGTGGTACAACATAAATATATTTGAACAGTTGTCAGTACAAACTAGGCATCTTGAAAAGTGTAGTACATCTCCACTGGACATAATATTATTAATGTCTTTGAAACAATTCAAAATTTATTTTTAAATAGCAAAGAGGTTTGATTTGCTTCCAAAAGGAGCTGTAATCCAAAAGTTTCTCCTATTATAATATTTTAAATGACTGGATGTACAGAAAGAAACACAGCGCATTTTTTGAGGCTCAGCTGACTGAAAATTAGTTTGGAAATGTCTTCTGGGAACCACCTTGCATTGTGTTGCTCTTCAGGTGTCAGCTTAATGCCTCTACCTCATTCTTAGATTAAGGGTTTTGGGTTTTATTGGCCCCACAGCCAAATACCAGTCCAGCATGGAGGATGGGTCACAATATGTGCTATGGGAGCACAGGCTCTGATCTGTCCTCTTAGCACTCTGCAAAGATTAGGTAGCCCAGAAATGTCCCAGAGACCCTGCTGAAGTTTGCCTTCAGTGCTCCCGGCCCTCCTGAACTTGCCCTCACCCTGACTGGAGTCAGTTGGGAAGGAGAAGAGGAGGAGTAATGTCTGAAACATGGAGCTCTTCAGCTGCCTCCCACTTTTCAGATAGTGTTTTGGGAAACAGGAGGGGCTGGGGTGAGCTAACCTGAGCTGGATCATGGTTTCTGCTTTTATCATCTTCCCCTCCTGTTTTCTCTCCCAGTCTGATATGAAGAACTGTTACTGAAAAAATCTGCTTTCATGAATTTTCCCAGTATGACGCAAAACTCCAGAGTTCATTGCCACACAATACTTGATCGTGCTGCACATTTTGAACAGCTGAGTGTCAGATGGTTAAAACAGCGTCAGACAGTTAAAAATGACCTTGGATTATGTGTCAAACCATTGCCAGTCTGCTTTCACCATAGCGAGCACTGTGAACTATTTCTTGCTAATGCTATAGAAAAAGAAAGGAAAACAATTTAAAAATTCACATGTAAATGACTAAATAAGGCTTTCAATGGAAGAACTGTTCCCTGTCCTTTTAGCTCTAAAGTATGTCTGGGAAAGCTCCTGGCTTGAGAGTAATTTAGATGGCTTTTGAAAAGAGAATTCCAAGAGAAAAGTTAGCTGGCAAGAGTGGAACCTATTTTTTTTTATTCAGTCTTATTTCCTTGAAGACATAAAAAGCCCCCAAAAACCACCCAAAAGGAGAAAGAGAAGAGCAGCAACATAAAAATTCAGTTTCTGCTTCTGGTGCTGCTTTTTGTTGCAGCCTTATGACAGATAAAGCGCTCAGTGTAAATGGTCTTATTGGTAAATCTGTGCCTGGGGAGAAGCTCACATGCCCTCCTTAACTGTGCTGCTTATCCTTGAAAACTGTATGTATCACATCTGACTTCTGCTCCTCAAAATAAGCTAGGCCTTATCTAAACTGGTAGACCAGGTAGATCTTGGCTGTGTCCCACCTCTGTATCAGTCCGACACCTGGATGTTACTCAGTCTCAGGATGCAGAAATGAAATCAGGTGCATGGGCAGAATTGAGCAGTCAGGAGGTCAGGAAGTACCTTTTGTCCCTCAGTCTCTCAGCCTGTGCAGCATCTCCCAACACTTCCCTGGAAGGCAACAGGAGGGACTGATACCTGTGCCAGGAGAACTGCTCATGAAGACTTCACCAACTAGAAGCTATCTGGGCTGGGTATTGCAGCAAAGCCCATTCACTTATTGGCAATCTCTCTTTAAAAGGGACTTAAGGCAGAATTCAAGGAGAGGAGTTGCACCCCCAAAAAAGACTTTAGTAGGTGCCTTACACTGACTTCACATGTCTAGTAAATGAGAAGGAGGGCAAGCCCAGGACTGTGCTGCTACTGTGCCACCTGAGACTGAAATAGCCTTGACTTCTCATACCTAGAACTGTCCAAGCTTTTCAAGTTGTAGCAATGGAAAAATACAGAAAATTTTGTGACTGTTAGTTGGAAATAAACAACCAGTCAACACAGTAAAGTAAGATTTTCCTGTGTCCTGTACTTTTCCTTTATCCTCTTAAGATCTGGAGAGAGAGGCTGCAAAATACATTGCATTAGTGACAATTCCTACTAGAGCCAGCCCTTGCTGCCACTGGCAGCTCCGCAGGGCTGCTGTGAACTGGCCCAGCTCTGCACAGGCACCTGCAATTCCTGCTGAGTTTTCATTCCTGACAGGCTCCAGCTGCCGTACAGAGTCATTCCCATAATCCAGCACAACAGGACTGTTAGCTCCGAGGTAAGCAGGTCAGAATGGAGTTCGGTTTTCTTGAACACTGCTGACATATGCCTGTTTTGGAGCAATAATACTTGGCTTGAGGCCAGTGACTCAAGCTGTGCCTCATCCATTTGGCACATGTGCTGGCCACTTTGGGTGACTTCCTGCGCAAGGTTGGTGCTTGCACTTGCAGGGCCTCTCAGATGGCAGGATCCATCCTCATTTTCCTGCCAGGCAGGAGGGGAGATTGGCAGAAGAAATGCCCTCCTCTACTCTGGTTTGAATGCCAAGGAGAAGTGCAGACCTCGTGGCAGAAAGTTTTGCTCTTCTTCCACAGGGAATTAAGAGAAAAGGTGAATAAGCCAGCCCGAGAAGAGAAATATTTGTGCTGGACAGAAGATGCCACTAGAAATAGAAGGCCAGGATTAACCACTTGCCTTGTGCACAAAGTCTAGCAGTTTTCTCCCTTTCACATGAGGCATATGCACAGTAATAAAACAATGTAGCACCTTTCAGCATCCATGCAGGTTAATTAAAATTTCTAGTTAACAGCTTTTTTTTTTTTTTTTTTTTTAATTGACATTGGTATTAAAGTGTGACCTAGTATGAAAGAATTAACCACATGTGTAAATATCTCAGCAGGTCATACCAGCATTGAGGACCCTGAGCAACCTACATCCTGAGAAGTGTCATCAGTCTCATTTACAGATCCAAACATGGAGGCAGGGCAGATTGCAGCCACTGTTTACAGCCTGGTATCCTCCAAACTCAGGTGTATGACCTAGCACAGGCAGCAGTTTACTAGCAGACACCAGGATTCCTTGGCACTGAGGCTCAGATGCATGCATGGTTCAACTGGGCAGACCTAGCCATGGCTAGAGAAGGTATCTGCTTTTTCACTGGGATTGTCAGTCTTAGGACAGTCTGCCTATCCTTTGCCCTGCAGCAGCTTGAAGGCAACCAACCAACTGGATTTTATTCAGGTAAACTTTGGTTAATTAGCAAATTCTATTTCAAAACCAGCCAAACTCATGGACAACATGTTTTCACAGCCAGTGTCTAAGCTGTTACATCAACAGGGGACCTGGTGAAGAGGAACTTTAGGAAGCAGTTCTTCCTGACACGGTCACTGTCACAGAATCACAGAATCATCACAGAATGGTTGGAGTTGGAAGGGACCTCTGGAGATCATCTAGTCCAACTTACCTGCTAAAGCAGGTAAGCTGTTGCAGCTGTCTGCTGGGAACATCCCTAAGCTAACGGAATGGGAGGATGCTGAAGAACCAGCTTCAGGAAAAGATGTGAGAGTCCAGCTATGCTGGATCAGCATGCTCTGTCAGGGTTGCCGCCTTGTATTTAAGGTTAAATGAAAAGAACCCCTTTTCTTCCTTTGGAAATATGTATTCTCAAATAATTCCCAGTTGACCTATTAGGAGCTCAACCCATTAGCAGTCTCCATGTTTCTTTATGCTTCTGGCAAGCTTTAGACATCTCTCATCAAGACAAAGTCTTAGTGAAAATTTGCCAAAGCTGTGTGTCTGTAATCACATCACTGTATTTGGCAGCAAGATTGGTACATATGGCAGACTTCAAAGTTTTGGCAAAGCAAGTTCACCTTCAAAGAGAGTGTTCTGAGTTACTAGAAAATGAATTCTGTTTGGTGCTAAGTGTTGAGGTTTTTGTCTTGCAGCAATAAAACTGAATTCAATTAGAAGTGAAGAAATGCATTTTCAAAGACAATGATGAACAAATTTATATGCTATCAAATTCTTATAGTTACCAGGTTAAAGCAATCTAAGGCAAAACTGTTATTAATTCAGCTAGAATTCATGCTACCCTGAGACTGATTCTTCTATCAAATTAACCCTGATGTTTCCTCTGTTTAATTTGACTTTTCTGAAATTTATATTCTTTCTGGAACACTGTTCATCCATGTGGATAAAAGCCGTGTCTTCGCTGTATCTGTACTGCAAGTGAAATAGTTTAGAAGAGTATCAAAACTGGAATGTCAAGAACCTGAAAGTAAGGAAACACTAGAATTAAAGTTGCTTCTGAAGTGTTAATCCTGTGCTCATACATATTGGGTAACCTTGGGTATGCTATTGGATACACTTTTTTCTAAGGAATACCTTTCTTGTGCTGCGCAGCCATGACAGGTGGAGGGGCTGAAACCCTTCCTGGTCACATGCAAGTTCTGCATTATGGGGTTGATGCAGGTCCTCCTCCTCCAACACCCAACCAACAGCTGGATCCCAGCCCCTTTTCACACAACACATGACAGCAAAGACACTTGTCTGTGTCTGGCAGAGACCCTGTGGGGATACTCCAGCCCTTGGAGGTCAATGGAGCGGCTCAAGGGAGGACTGAGAGCCCTCTTCTTTTTGACAGCAAATCTGTGCCTGTTACTAACTTCAGCACTGAAGTTAATGCCCAGACCACATGTCCAGTCAACAGATCTTTTACAGGGTGATCCAGTACACTTCGTTCACGGATGCCTCTCTCTGTTAGCTTTCAGGGGCCCTAGACTATTGAATTATGATGGTGTCAACAAAAGGATAACTTGGGGGGTGCAGGGCAGTTGAACAGTCAGCAACCCAGAAGAAGAGAGTCTATCCTCTGACAGGCATATCCAGATCTATGTGGGATAAACACACACCTACATGGAGCAAAGCAGAAGTATGGAGTTTCCTCTGTCAGAGTTACAGCATCTGCTGGACAGACATTTGGGAGCAGGGACTGTTGGTGTGCTTCGGTAGTCTTGCAGAGGCAGCCTCTTAAGTCAACATCATCCACAAGTCCAAAGTGGCCACAAATTCTCCATTACAGATACCCTCTGTAGTTTTTTGGTTTCTTTCTTCGGAGCAGGCAATGTCTCTGCTTGATTCAGCAGTTGTTTTTCCTTTCTCATTGGCTAGATTCCTTTCTTTAGCATTCCAAGGAGGGTCTCTGTGCCTTTTCTTGTCTCCCTATAATAACTGCAGGGCAAAAAAATGTAGTCATTATTTTGGAACTGGGATACAAATATGGGTTACTTACACAAATAGTTGATCATGTGTACTGCAAGGTACTTGGTATACAGGGCTTTATTTTAGTGCTGTCAGTGTTAGCCATCTATTCTAAGAAGGTAATCTAGGCATTTCCTACTTCCCATAGTAATATCAGCTATTTAGTAACTGGGAGATCTTTCCGAAACACTGATTACACAATTCAAACACTAGCAACTTCTGAATCAACACCAAGAATGATTGCAGGTTTCTTTTGCATGAATTGAATATATGTTGTATACTGTGGTTTAAAACATCTGTTGGCTAGGTTGCATACAGTAAAGATACACAGAACACATGTCACTGTCATTTGCATATAATGTCACTGTTATATTAAGAGTGGAGAAAGATCACAATATCCTTGAAAAGCCAGCATAATGTAGGATGACAGCTGTGTAAGCCATGGAGAGCACTGTGGTAACACAGTAAGCATTAACAAAACTCAATGGACTTAGAAAGGGAACTTACAGTAAGTTCTCAATAAACTAGCAAAGAACTCGTGGCTGTGCTCCCAGTAAGGAGTTGTTAAAAGGGCCTTGAAGGGGGGTAGATTGCCTTTTAATCTTCTTTTTCCACTATGGTGCACAAATCAAACTCAGTGTTATAGTTTCAGGTCCCTTCCTGTTCCCCTCATCTTTACAAACATGTCTGGCCTTTAGTGATAATAGATCTTTTTTAATTATCTCAGGAGGTTTCTTGTTCATGGGAGAGATGGATCAAAATCTCCATATGGCAGAGAATCCCAAAAGATCTAGCACATCCCTCAGAGGCCTAATGGGATGGCAACATCCAGGACTGAATGACAAGTGAGAGATGAAAACCAATCTCCAAAATTTGTGCTACTGGATGAGGCTGGGCTTGGTGCACCTCCTCATCTCAGGGAGCCCTTGCATAGTTGGCTGCAGCAGTACTGGCTGATTCACCCCCTCCAGCAACCAGGGATCTGATCCCTGCATCCTCAGCACTGTCCACAGGATATATCCTTAGCTGGAAGTCTGCAGATGAGCTGAGGGGTTGCATACTCATGGGTAAACAGTGTTACAGCCTTGCCAAGGGAAATAACTCAAACAGTTATGAAACTGGTCTGATTTAAAAAAAAATAAAAAAATAAAATTATTTTGTTTGGTTTTCTGGTGTGTAGGCTTTGATGATTCACTTTTTAAGTTATTTTTCTGCCATTTTGATGCTATGTGTTTTCTCTAAGCAAAGGCTGAGGTTCTTATACCATTCTTGATTTCAGAGCTTAGGCATTTGTGGAAAATACCTCCTTCCTTTGGTATTTCTGCATAGAATATTGCATTTTCAGGAGCTAGGTTGAGAGTGCACAACTCGAAGCCCAGTCTCCAGAACACGTTCCTAAAGCTTTACAATATACGACCATCCCCACCGAATTTCTGCTGCAGCTTGTTTTACAAAGTCAACCTTCTCTCTAAATTGGAGAAGTATGGATTTGATGGGTGGACTGTTCAGTGGGTGAGGAACTGTCTGGATGGTCACACCCAGAGAATAGTGGTCAATGGCACAATGTCTGGATGAACACCAGTAACAAGGAGTGTCCCTCAGGGGCCTGTACTGGGATCAGTACTGTTTAATGTCTTCATCAACAACATAGACAGTGGGATCGAGTGTACCCTCAGTAAGTTTGTGGATGACACCAAACTGATTGGTGCAGCTGACATGTCTGAGGGACAGGATGCCATCCAGAGGGACCTGGACAGGCTTGAGAAGTGGGCCTATGCGAACCTCAGAAGGTTCAACAAGGCCAAGTGCAAGGTCCTATACCTGGGTCGAGGCAACCCCTGGTATTGAGGGGGACTGAGAGCATCCCTGCAGAGAAGGAATTTGGGGTACTTGTATCTTGAGTTGCACCACAAGCAGCGTAACCAGCAGGTCAAGGGAGATGATTCTACCCCTCCTGCTCTGCTCTGGTGAGACCCCACCTGGAGTCCCATATCCAACTCTGGAGTCTTCATTGCAGCAAAGACATCAACCTGATGGAGAAGGTCCAGAGGAGGCCACAAAAATGACCAGAGGGCTGGAATAGCTCTCCTATGGGGACAGCCTGAGAGAGTTGGGGTTGTTCAGCCTGGAGAAGAGAAGGCTCTGCAGAGACCTTATTGCAGCCTTTCAATACTTAAAGAGGGCTCATGAGAAATATAGAGTCAGGCTTTTTAGCATGGCCTGTTACAGAAAGACAAGGTGTAATGGTTTTAAACTAAAATAGGGGAGATTCAGACTAGATATGGGGAGGAAGTTTTTTACAATGAGGGTGGTGAGACACTGGAGCAGGTTGCCCAGAGAGGTGGCAGATGCCCCATCCGTGGAAACACTCAAGGCCAGGCTGGACAGGGCTCTGAGCAACCTGATCTGGTTGAAGATGTCACTGCTCATGGCAGGGAGGTTGGACTAGATGACCTTTGAAGGTCCCTTCCAACCCAAACTACTCTATGATTCTTGAATTAGCTGTGTACATTACCTTGAAGGAGATTGTCCATCTGATTTCCTTTCAATAAACCAGAGGGAGGGAGTTGCTTGCTGCCCCACTTGCTATAGCTGGGAAGTCCCTGAGAGCAACAGAGGCCTGCTCAGCCAGTTTTCTCCTCTCCCACTTTCTCTGAGCATATGCCTGCCTGTGGCAACTTCAGTTTAATTGATACTCCATTTCGCACTGACCACAACCACAGCTCCAGCTCCAGAATTGTGGCCTGAAGTGGCTTGTGGCTGAGTCTATGAAGGCCTCTTGATTAAACCACTTGAGATTTAGTACAAACCATAACTTGATAAAGATTTGTGATTTTCTGAATTTGTTAGAAAAATCCAAGACCAATATTTGACATTTGGGCTTATAAAACAACTGTCCATGAAAGTGACTAATCTCCCAACAATGCCTGCAGGGAACACTTCACATGAGTGTACATAGCTTACGGTGGTTATATATTGAAACAGAATCCTTACAGCTAATAATGGTGTAAGGACAGTATGGTTTGGGCAGTTTATAACTTTAGGCAAAGTATTTTAAAAGGAAGGTTAGATCTGTATAAACTTATATCCGTAGAGATCAGTTGTGGAGGGACAGAGTCAGTTGTCCACCAGATCACTTATGCACTAACATTTTCAATACAAGCACAGTGATTTTCAAGCATATTAGCTGTCAAACAAAAAAAGCCTGCAGCACTGTTAATATTAAGTCTCATAATCAGTCCATTAAGCCTAATACCTTAGCTGGCAGTGTTGGTGAGTTTAGAGGATCGGATGTTTGAGGAATCCATCAGTTAATACTGCTGCTGACTTCTTTCCACAACATGATGGTTCATATCCTTGACTTGCAGCCTGAAATGCAGCCCGTCTAGCTCTGTGTACAGCTGCCTGTCACACAGTGTCATCCAGGACTGCTGCTTAGGGAACAGCTTTAAAATGTCAGCAAATCACTGCCAGGAGTTGGCCAACAGGAAACACGAAGGGCAGAGGTGTGCTACAAATCTGGCCCTTTCATGCAGCTGTAAGGAGGAATTAGCTGCCATCCTGGGTCTCCTGCAGGAAGGTGTTACAACCTTTGTTTTGGAGCTGGCAGGGGTGCATTTCTCCTGTCAATGCCACACCTGGGCCATGCCACACCACTACTGAGGCATGCAGTCTGTGTTTTGTTTCACATAAGCAGTTTTTGGCATGGTTTATAACATGCTTTTCCCTTGTTTTTGCAGAAAATGCCCTAAACAGTAGACCGCTGCTGCAGAATCATGTTTCTTCTCTGACTCTATAATGTTCCCAGTGGATCTGAGGACATGGTCCTGAAGCTCAGAAGTGCATGTCTCTCCCTAGTTCCCACACCTCTTGGACATGCCTTGATCTTACCCACTGCAGCTCTTCCACAGCCTGGGTGGGTTCCCTTCTCACCAGGCCAGAGTCCCACCAGGCCAGTGGCTCCTTTTCCTATGCTTGAAGTGGGAGTCCTCCCTTCTGAGGATTTTGTCCCAGTCAACAAGCATTAAGATATGGTCAAGTGTCTTGAACCATCCCAGGTACTGAGGGGTGGTATTTACATATAATCAACTCAGATCTGCCAAAGGCAGGCAGCCCTGGGCACTCATAGGAATGGATGTTTTGGCATCTAGAGAATGTGAGGTTTTCCAAGTAGGGCATATACAAACTTCAGGCATTTCTAGGGCTACACAGCAGCTGACAAATTTTGGCCCATCATCCTACTGAAATATAGAATCATAGATTCATAGAATGACAGAACAGTGGGCAGGGACATCTTTCACTAGATCAGGTTGATCAAAGCCCAGTTCAGCCTGACCTTGAACTCTTCTAATAGTGGGACATGTACAATTTCTCTGGGTGACCTGTTTCAGTGTCTCACCGCACCCATTGTAAAAAAAACAAAACAAAACAAAACCTTTCTTATATCCAATTTAATTTTAGCCTCATTCAGTTTAAAACCATTGTTCCCTGTCCTGTCACTACAGGCTTTGTTAAAAAGTTTTTCTCAGTCTCTCTTATAAACCCCCTTTATATATTGAAAGGCCACAATAAGGTCTCCACAGAGCCTTCTATTTCCAGGCTGAACAGCTCCAACTCTCTCAGCCTGTTCTCACAGGAGAGCTGTTCCATCCCTATGATCATCTTGGTGGTCCTCCTCTGGACTCTTTCTAACAGGTCCATGTCTTTCCTGTACTGAGGGCTCCAGAGTTGGACACAGGACTGCAGATGGGGTCTTACCAGAGTGGAGCAGAGGGGCAGAATCACATCCCTTGATCTGCTGGTCTCACTACTTTCGATGCAGCTCAAGATACAATTGGTCATCTGGACTGCAAGCGCACATTGCCGGCTCATGTCCAATCTTTCATCCACCAGTACCTCCAAATTCTTCTCTGCAGGGTTGCTCTCAATCCCTTCATCTTCCTGCCTGCATTGATACTCAGGGTTACCCCAACCCAGGTGCAGGACCTTGTACTTGGCCTTGTTGAACCTCATAAGGTTCACATGTACCCACTTCTCAAGCCTGTCAAGATCCCTCTGGATGGCATCCTATCCCTCAAGTGTATCAACTGCACCACTCAGCTTGGTGTCATCTGCAAGCTTGCTGGGGATGCACTCAATCCCACTGTCTATGTCATTGATTAAGATATTAAATTCTATTGGTCTCAGCACAGACCCCTGAGGAACACCACTTGTGACCAATCTCCATTTGGACATTGAGCTGTTGAACTGTAAGTCTTTGAAAGAGGTCATCCAGCCAATTCCTTATCCATCCAACAGTCTATCCATTAAACCAATGTCTTTCCAATTTAGAGGCAAATATGTGGTTTTCTTTCTTGTGTGAAGCCTCAAAATACTGGAAAAAAATACTCTGTCGAGATAGATGGATCAATGACAAACACTACTACCCTAAAATTGTATCAGCTGAGATTGTATTATATGTTCCACTATTACAATTTCAGAAATCGACATATTTTCAAAATTGAATCTATTTCAAGAGAAATTTATAGACTTTGACTCTACTGAAAACATCGCCATCCAGTGAAACCTCTTTAATAGTGAAAAACAACTAGCTTTTAGAGACCATCATCCTTCGTGATGACTGCCAGTTCATCATATCTAATTTACCACTTTCCCTTCCCCATCGCCTTTCTGACACTGGAGATTTTAAGCTATTCCATAAAAATCCCTGAGCAGTCCTGGCGATGGATAGCTCAGAGCCAAGGTGGAGGCAGAGGAGTGCCTGAGCTCTGGCTCCATTAGATGCCAAAGCAGAACTTCATGTTGTGACTGAAGAGTGGAAGAGATAATTTGTCTTGTAGGTCTGTGCTGGTACCTGATCTGTTTGCCAGTTTAAAAGGGAAGGGAATGCCTCGACTCACCTGGATGCCAAGGATTCAGTCCGGCTTTTGTCACAGTCGGTGTTAACTGCAGTGCTGAACAGATACATGATACCACACTTTCACAGGCATAGCCTGCAGCCTACCTGTCAAAAGCTTCTTCACTTCAACAGCAGTACATGTTATCCTGACACACAAATACCATAAGAACAAGTCTGTAAACAGAGCCTTTCCCACTGGTATGGAGAGGGCTTTTCCTTCTCTGTCCTACCCCCCTTTCCACCCCCTTGGCTGAGAGCAGAGGACAGTCCTTCCCTTTGCACAGGTTATCAGATAGGCCAGTTGTCTGAACACCTTTCTATACTTTCTTGGAGTACTTATTTAATATAATGATATCTGAGAAGCAGGTTGTGTACCTGAAACATAGTTATTTGTGATCTGGGATATGTTTTAAGAACTATCATATACTCCTCTACAAGGACAATTTCAAACTGAAGACACAGAAAATTATTAATT
This sequence comes from Streptopelia decaocto, assembly GCF_964273445.1. Taxonomy (NCBI): domain Eukaryota; kingdom Metazoa; phylum Chordata; class Aves; order Columbiformes; family Columbidae; genus Streptopelia; species Streptopelia decaocto. Next base: position 24,680,371 of record NC_138655.1, read on the forward strand.
AGAGATTGAAATCCAACCCGATATTTCAAATGGAGATGTGCATAGCAAGGAGCTGTTTCTGCACGTTTATCTCATTTTCCCATCATTTCCTTCCACTTACCTCTGCATCTGAGACCCTTGGTCTCTCATCAGATGCTGGATGCCAAGCCAGTGAGGCTAGAACATCTTTGTTTTGATCTGGTACCAGATGGGTAAAATACGTGAGACATTATCACAGGTGTATGAAGCCCAGAGGGGAATACAGCTTCTTGCAGCCAGGCATGCAGAATAGGGCTCTTTTCTCCCCTGCTTAGAGCTGCAGAATGGGACATGAGATTTGACAAGGTGCTGCGCACACAACTTTGTCTTGCCCTTGTGAAGGGCTGTATTGATGGACTGGCAAGTCTTCTCCATCCCCTGACACTGTGATCCTACATGGCCAAGGTTGATGTTCCCTCTTCTTTCCACCCTGGAATTCCCAACCACTCTCCTGCTCTGTCACCTAGGAGGCTGTTTCTGTCAAAGCAGCTGCTCCATATGAGATCTGACACCAAAGGAGGAGGAAACTTTATTCCCCTGAACAAAAAACCCTGTGTAAATTCAGGAGTGCCAGGAAGGAATATTCTTGGACTGTCATACATCTGCACCGTAAATGATGTAGCTAGTGAGTGGTGACAGCAAGTTGCATTCAAATCCTAATCAGCCAGAAGTCTGATCACAACCAATAAACTAAAGAACCCCTGCAAAGTCCAGCCTCCCAGGAGGGGTCAAAGCCTACTTATACAGAGTGAGAAAAGACCTCGCTTTCACAGGCCCTGGAACAGCAAAAGCAGGTTATTCACTGGCACTCGCTTTCCCTCCTTCCCTGTCACATGACACCAGAATATTTAGGGTTAAAATGAAGCAATTTTTTGACAAAGAGTAAATTCGGAAGGTACTCGGCTATTTGTGAATTTGGTTGTGAATGGTTCCTGTTGGATAAAAAAAAAAAAAAAAAAAAAAGATAGAAGAGTGGGTATGAGAACATCACAATGTTTTATTTGGTTGTCATATTTGTGGAGTGAAACATTTGGGTTCAGCACGATATTTTCTATTTGAAACATCACCTTTGAAGAAGGTTTTATAGGGTTTTAAAAACAGGTTTTGCAATTTTAAAAAGAAGTAGAACTTTTTTTTTGAAGTCAAGGTAACCATTTAAAGTTAATCTCAGATGACTACTTTTTCTTTTCAATTAATTTTGTCAACTTCTGTCCTCCTCCCTGCCGTGTGCTTCACTCTGGTTTGGCAAGAGCTGGCTCCATGATTTCTGCTCATTTCCTCTCCTCCTTGGTTGACTATATCACTCTCTAGGCCAAATGGGCATTATTCACCCAACTCGGTTCAAGCTCCTTTGGACTAGAAAAGAATCATAAAACATTTGGGGAAAGAACATTATTTCAGTTTTCTTTCGATGAAAATTACAATTAATGGAGAAGTTAGGTTTCATGATCTAGTAAAACGCATTGAGGATGTTGTGGTGATCTCAAGGTTACCCAGATGGCTTGAACCAAGAGAAGGCAGATTTGGCACAGGAAAAATCTTGAGTAATTGCATATTCAGTATTACTGGTTATCACTGTTCCAGAAGAAGTAACCTCCTCCTTATATATTCCACTGTCTAATTAAAAACTCAGGGTTTTTTGACAGCACTGTGAACAATTCTAGTCATATGTTGAAGAACCATGGGAAGCCAATCAGGTCTACCTATCTTGTGTTCAGATGACTTCTCAGCAAGCAAAGCCTGTTTGTATCATCATTGGCATCAAAACTCCAAGTGCTTCCTAAGCCTTTTGGGTGTATCATAGCACCATAGTCCCAAAGGGTTGCAGGTGCTTTCACACTTACTTCACTGGTCTTCTGTTGAACTTGGAGTCACCAAAAACTAAAGTTATTTCTTCACTGCTGTTGAGGGTTTTGATTGCGGGGTGACAATAAAACCCTGGCAGATGTATTGTTAACCTCCTCTCCCCCCCACTTCCCCCGTTTTGCCCCTCCGTCTCCCCCCTTCCCACTAAGTACAGGCGATCGGGAGGAAAAGAAGGACAGAGAGAAGAGAGTTGGAAAAATCAAAAATGTTTTTCTAATGCTACTAATAAGAATAGAGAAAATAATACAAAATATACAAAACCGATCTTGAAAGTTCCAGCAACTATAGAGCTGGCACCCAGAGTCCTGGACTGGACTCTGCAGCCAACTGGAGCTGGATTCAGTCTGTCACTCAGCCTCAGTTCGCAGGGACGACTTGCAAGGTCCTCTCCTAATGATGGCCATAAGGTAAAAAAGAGGTGAGATCCTCGTGATCTCCCACTTTTATATGAAGTATTCACGTGAGTGGGATGTTATAATCAGTTGGTCAGTTTCTTGGTCACCTGCTTCTCGTTGCCTCTCTCACGAGAGGTGCATCCATGCTTATCAATAACCTCGCATTCCATTGCTATGTTTACCAAAACATGTATCTGGTTCTCCGGGAAAACGCAGCTAACATGAAGGCTTTAGCTGACAGGCAAATTCACTAAAAGATAAACTTGTTTTTAACAAAACCAGGACAACTGCTGTGACTCAGTTGCATCCTGTTAACAAAGATCACCAAGGCTTTCAATAAGAAGCAATACACAGTTATGCAGTTTGCTACAGTTTGCAAAATTCTGTAACGGTTTGATCCCAGCAAATGTTTGCCCAGCCTTACTCATAGAGCTCTCCTCTGCAGCCCAGTCTTGCTCTTCTGGCTTATGTATAAAAAACCTTGTATTTAAATCTTGCCTCATTGAAATGAGTGGCAAACCTCCTATTCTGTTCAGAAGAGAAGATCTCACATTCTTTCCAAGGAGAAAAACTTGTTCCTCTTTATAGTTTGTATTTTATGCTACCTGATGTTAAAGAATAACCAATTATATTTCACTGATACAGTGAAAAAAAAAATAAGGATCAGGTAAATGGTAAATGACTGCATATAAGCTGTAGATAGAAGATGAAATGTGATCATGGCATGATTAATCATAGAATCTACACGTTTTGTAACTGCCCAGTGCCAATGTGATTTTTCATACCAAACAATCCATTTGCTGGAAACTGAGTCTAAACACATTGAACAGTTAAAAAGTGACCTTTTTTTTTAAAGAGGACCTAGGCACATGATGGAGCTTTCTACTCTTCAAGTCTTTTTTTAAAAGCCTCTTAATAACGGATACACTTTTTTGTATCCAGAGTTTTGTTACTTTCTGAAATGATACTTTGAAATACTCAGACATGCATACATGGATCAGACTAAATAACAAAAGTGTGTCTGCTTAAAAAACTTTTTTTTTTTTTTTCTAAATAAAATCCCTGTTATGTGTGCAACTCTTGCTGTATTTCTGATCACTAGAAAACATGTGATTTATTTTCTTGATACATGAGAAAAATGTAGGAACCATTTTCAATTTTTTTGAGTTTACAGAACTGCCATTTTGTAAATTTTCTGAGCACTTAGTGAACACACAGTGGTAGAGGGATGGGGGAAAACACTGGAGAAAGGGTTGAAGAGATAAACCTACTGATTTTGTACTGTTTCTACATAAACCATCATCAATACTTGGGAGTCATATTTTGTAGAGTAATGCCTCTTAAAAGTGTTTCTGAATCTTCATTTTTACCCTTTTTGTCTGTAAAATAAACATTTTTGGCCACAGAATATCCTTTTACCTTTTGATATTTGACCTTTCACAAAAAAAACCCTTAGCAGTGTGGTGTATATGCATTAAGAAATGTGATGCTTGTTGCACTTCCCTTGCTTCCCTATTTTGTTGGAACTAAGCAAATGCCTCCCTAATTATTTCTTTATGAGTTAAACCAGATCATTTTCTCTTCTGGGGATGGGTCAGCCTAAAAGCCCACGTAAGTGAAATCTTGCTCCTTTGGGGGCAAGAATGGCTTTCACAGAAAAAAGATAAGAACAGTAGTATGTTGTCATTGTCAATATCAAAGTAACCATTTTCTCCAAGTGGAAATTGAACCTTGAATCAGTAGACACAAAAGCATTAAGTAAACTGCTGTTTTTTGTGGAAAATCTCAAGCATGCAAAAGCTGAATTGTACATGGCTCAGCAAAATACCTTGTTGTCATCTGTCTGGAAGAGGAAACTCTAATAAAGAATCAGTAAAGTTATGAAGCCTATGGCAAGTGATGGCAAACAATCAGCTCATACAGGGGCTGAGATTGCAGGTAAAAGGAAGGAGAACAATTCAGAGGCACCGGGGTGGGAATGAAATGGGCAAGTGGGGGGGCAAACTGCTGGGCTCCAGTCCCAGATGAATTCTCCATCCTTGCTCTGGGAGAACACACACACAAACCTCTAATGTCTGGCTGCCCCTCTTGGCAGGTTATTAGCTGTAAGGAAATAGATTAGAGGTGGTTTTTGGTGGTTTGTGGGTTGGTTTGTTTGTTTTCCCCCCCTTACTAAAACCAAATTATTAGAATTTCCTTTCCCTATGTAAATTATACACCTGGAAATAGTTTCAGCTTAAACCAGAGCATTTTGTCCAGTGATTCAACATAAAGCTATTTCATCCCTCTTTAAACAAATGGACTCTGCTCTTGTTTTACTCTTGCTCTCTCTCTTGGAACTATCTTGCTCTAGTTTCTATGACCTCTCATTTCACATTATGAATAAATTGGTTTTCTTCACTTCAGTTATCCCCTAATCCCTTTTAGGTATATGATAGTTTTGGAACTCTATACAGTGTCTCTGGTTAATGTACCTCTGAGAAGTTAGATAAGGCTGATCCTTATTTAGCCTGCATTCAGTAGAATTACACTGAGCTATTTTTGGCTGAGTGCCCTTTTAATTTTCCAAGCTCTCAAATGGAGTAATTTAAAGTATAAAAATGTATGAACATCTTTCCTCTGAACTAAATGGCACTCTTTTTCTTGGCTTAATTTCCTTTGGAAGTAAAAGCCATACTATGCTTCACTGGTACCAACAATCAGTAATGTAGTGTAGGTTACCAGACGTAAAGATTAGATAAGTATTTGAATTTCCACTAGTGTTTTCATGGAATTATCTATATGCAGCTCATATTCTATTCTGAGAGCACAGCTGGGCTAGCAACACTAAGTATATTTCTCATCTAAAAGGAAATTATGTTTGCTAAAATGGAGGGGCTTGACATCTATTTGATATGTATTTACACTTCTTAAAAATCAGCCTATGAGTCAATATTGAAGCTGGTCCTGAATGCATTCTAGAACCTGAGAATCCCTCGAAGATGGAACATTTACACTGCACAATTTGCTCTAAATGGCACAGAATGGAAAAAGTGGCATTTAATTCCTCCTAACTGAATTTTCTTTCAAGATGAACCCATAATCTCAGTTACTCAATATCTGAATAACAGTGATTTCTGAGTAATGATCACTTCTGTCTTCAGAAGTAACAGCATAAAACTGGTCCAGGCTTCCTCATCAGAGCTATTCCTTGAATGCACTGACTCATTTCTGCAGACTGAGGACAAAAATAGCTTTTTCTCCTGTCATTGTGGGAGAGCCAAGACAGCTTGGAGAGATGGTGCTGGGATCAATTTCTCTTCTGCATAATTTATTTTGAATGAAGTGAAAAAAAAAATTCATTTTAAAAATTGGTTTCCTGAAATTTACATTTCTCAACAAATCTGTGTTGCAAGTAGTCAAAATTTTAGCCCACCTTCCCTTTTAAAACTTTTGTTCGCCGGCTGAATTTTCTCAGTCCCACTCTTTCACTAGGAGGAAGCTGCTTGTACAGTTCTATATTTATAAACCCAAACCTATTAATATCTCACTTTTTCAACAAAACCAATAGTGGAATTCTCTTGTTGGACAAGCCAGCTTCAACATTTTTTGGAAAAATATCAGTTTTGTCTCCTTCAGAGGGGAGATGCAGAAAGGTCCTTGGGTTCCAGAGCTGAAATGCTCAGCAATCATAATTCATAAAAGAAGTCCTCAATTATTAATCTTATTGTGTACTTATGTAATGGCTAAGAGAAGTGTTTGCCCAGGAGTGAGAGAAATTAAGAAGTCTGGTTAGTAGGGTTCATTATGCCACCTTGGGAGGTACAGGAATGTGTCAATGAGCAGGGTGCTTGTCACTGTATCTCATATGCTTTTTAATCCTTCCAGCCAGATCTGCTGCTTGGTCTGGATGTGTGGGAGGCATTAATCTGTTCTTCTCCTATCCCTATGGGAGAATCAGGAGCAATGAGAGTGTCACACAATACCTGTGCCTTCTAGGTCTGTTTTGGCTGGGTGCATTTCATCTCACCAGGAACAGTTGCATTAGGAATAAGGGGTTTTTTTCTTTCCACTCTTCCCCTATGCATTGCCTCCAACCCCTCTCCTTGGTGAATATTTGGAATTTCAGAAAATGTGTAGCTGAGAAGCTCCTGAAGCTGTGAGCACTCCAGGCTGGGGATGCCAGTGCAAACTTTGCAGGGACTGTGATGAACAGATGCGCTGTTAATGCACCCAGTGTGTTCCATGGCATCTTTCTGTGCCTTGACCTCAGAAGGTTTCAGTGCTCTTCAGAGAGTATGTTTGTGTAATCAGGAGTGTGTGAGGGTGGGAGGTGAGACTGTGTATCTTATATACTACTTATTCATTTTTACCCACTTTCTAAATCCTTCACCAGAGACTCAAGGGATCATTAGTTTGATATAAAGCTAATAACTTGTATTTCTTTCCAGTATTTAGGTAAAGTGGAAAAGAGCCCATTTTCCTAATCTCATTGGCATCTAGATTGGATTTTATGGATTTTATCATATGGAACTAATATTTCAATATGTTTCAAAAAGACTTTGCTTAATGCAATCCAGTATTGCTGATTATACTGGCCAATTTTTACAATATTATAGAACAATTAAGATGATGCAACATGAATATAGAATAAGTAAAATACGAGCTAAACAACATGATGGTGAACAGATCTATTTATGCAAGACTCTTGCTGAATACTTGACTGAACAAAGAGGGACAGGTACAAAAAAGCTGGGAAGGTGCTTCTCTGTAAGCCTGAGACTCATGTCCGTACAGCACGTTCAAATGTGTGCAAGAGACAGCAGTGTGCAAAGGTCCTTATCAGAGCTGTCCTTTCTGCAAAGCCTTGCTGAACTCCTACAGAAAACCCACAGGACTGCAGGAGTTTTGTTCTTCCAGCTCTATCTGTGTGCCTGAGACCAATGTTAAAGACACAAATACTGCTTAGAAGATTTGGCAGGTGTTACACCCTTGGACTTAGGGATGAACATGAATTTGCCAGGCTGCAGTCATAGAGGCATGAGAAGGGATCTGCCCCGGGAATCTTTTTGGAGGTGTTGGAGAGCAAGGTGGTCTGCAAGAGGAGGGCGATGTCACTGAGAATGAGGCAACCTCCCACCCAAACCAGCCTGTGCGGGGTTCTGCCAGCAGTGTGCTGGGTTTCAGCGCCAGGGACAGGAGTGAGGAGAGAAAAACAAATGTACATGCACACAGCCAGATCCTTTGTTTGTACCCACAACCCTTTCACACCAACACGGGCAGAGAGTTTCCAAATAAATCTGTGGAAAGGGCTTACTTGCTAAGTGGCAAAGCAGTAGTTTGCCCACATTTCATCCCTTGATGTGTCTGGTGGGCATTTCTCCACACGCTAAAGGGCAGCGGCAGGGTAGGTTCCCCAGTGCTACATACAAAATTTAGCCCAGTATTGGACACTTGTGCAGGGCCAAAACTGGAAAATACCTGGATCTGAGAAAGAATTGACATAGACAGTGCATCTGTGGATAAATGACTTGAATAAAAGCTGATGAGGAATCTTGTGTGTGTGCTCTGTGCAGCAGTTTTAGCATTGCAAGAACCTGTTGTCCCGTGAATGGTGCCAGGCAAAAGTTCAGCACTGATGGTCCCATGGCACTGACTGCCACTGCTTTCCTGAAGGCACTAACAGTGCATCTAAGCACTAACTTTGCTGCTCCTACTTCTGCAGTATTGCAGCCGTTTCTTGCATCCAAGTCCTACTGCAGTCTCCCCCTCTTTGTCTTTATTGCCCCAGGATCTTGTGGGACTCCAAAAGTCTCCCACTTCATTTTCTTTTAAACAGATTATTTCTGGACATTCGGCTGTGGGAGGGGAATGGGATTCTGGCACTTTAATGATGTCCAAGGGTATTTAGGTTCAAGTGATGACAAATGAATGTAATTAATATATTATAGTATGAGTCTGTAAGTACTCCCACCCTCAGAGTAGTTTTGCTTGGTTTTAGATACAATTTCAAAACATTATTCATTATGTGATCTGAAGGAATGTCGAGCCAATTTCCACTTGGATCCATGTCCTGGAGGACTGTAAGGAACATGTTATTCTGCCTAGCACCAGGGATAATGCATGCTTCTCAAACAGAATTAATGTGAATTGCTTTCAAGTAGCCGTACTCAAGCAAGCAGCTGGTTGGACTGAAAGCTCCAGAGAAGGCATCTCTGAAGGCTCAGGCACACATGCAGCCGGAACCATCCCAGTTCTTCCTGGCAGTCACTGCTTTCACTCACATGTAGATTTTGGGTTGAAAAATACTTGCTTGCCGGCATCACCAGCCACAGCAAAAGGTGTAATACCTGCCCTAGGTAAATAGCCTCATATTTCAGAGAGGCAAATCACACCACTGGCCTCCTGTACTTGAGTACCTGATAAAAAATGTCAAAGTATTGCCACTTTCTAGTCCCAAACTCGGTGCTGGTGGTTGTATTCAAAACTGGCAGAATTCTCAAAGTGAACAAGGACTTGGCTTTTACTTTAGATGTTTTCGGGATTTTTTTCTTTGATCTTTAGGATCTGTTGATCTTTGATCTTTATTGAACTTTATTGATTTTTTTTGTTTGCTGCATCGGTTAAGTCATTTGCCACCATAAGATGCAATGTGTTTGGATTGAACAAGATCTTTTCCTCACGGAGAGATGTCTTTTACCTTTGTGGATTTGTCTTTTATTTCCTGGGTCTAAGGTTATTCAAAGTAAGCTATGCAGAGGGTGAGTCAGAGTCTTATCAAGGCAGTCTGAATTGGCCCTGATTGCCTCTGTCTCCAGAGATAACTTACAGAGTCTCTGTCGACTGGCATCCCACACTGATGCAGTAGCAGTAGTGTTCTGTCACCCACAGGATAGGAAAATTGTCCTGATGACCTGGAAAATTATGACACAGTAGAGCAATATTTGTTAATATATCTGTAGACAATATTATATTTCTACATAGAGAAAGGCACTAAAGCATTAACCACCCAGTGAACGAGTCCAAATCCAGAAAGGATGACTGTTTAATGAAAACAACACTTTTTAAGAGGCTTATGTTATTTTAAAATATATGCCCTGATGAATGTATATGCCATGTTGACTTATTCTTTTATTGGGAACTGTTTAATTGGATTGTATTTGCACATAAAATTTGAGAGTACAAACTGGAATAGATGAAGCAAATATTTTAATTAAAGGTTCTTGCAGTATGTGGAGTGCGAAGCACAAACAGCCCTTAGTCATGCATGCAGTTCACATGGTCAACCTAGTTCAAAATATTAAAAGTCCTCCGAAATTTTCACACATTCTATGATATGTTGTGTGTGCATATTGTTTATATTACAAGTGCTTTATACCACACAAAGCTAACCAGAATCCACCTCTGCTTCAATTAAAAGGCTGAAAATGCATCCAAAAAATAGCTACGGTGATTTCAGTATGGAAATCTACATTACAAAAAACACTCCCTGAACAGTAATAATCATACTATATCTCTCTGGTCAGTTGTAAAAATAATGATTTTGTGTTTCCCAATGAAAACTAAAATATCAAGTTCTGAGGTGTGCACTTATGATCTAATTAAATATTTACTTGGGCTTGTAACAAAAATTGAAATATTAATAATAAATGCATACAATTTCTGAAAAAATGTGACTTTGTACCATTCTAAATATTTAATTGCTATTGTTTATCCAGAAAGAAATACTAGAAGACTTTTACAGCTGAGACAGCAGGTGTCTTCATAAACTCTTGGGGTCAGCTGAAATACACAGTTTGGGTATAGGACTGATTCTGTTTCTAATTACAGGGAAATTATCTATAACATCAGCTTGGAAAGGGCTAAATAAGATTATTCCTCCCCAGCCTGGAAGTGCCTGCTTGTTGCAATACACGTTCTGTGGGGTGTAAGTGGGCAGTGACCATGCAGCTGCCACAACCTCTCCTTACCTCACAGCTGGATGTGGCTCTACAGGTTACAACTATATTAAAATGATTGTACCTGATATTAAACTAGTATTTTCTGATTTGCATCAGCAATATAATCTTGAGATCTTTTCTCCAATATAAAACAGGCAATGAATGACCCGGGTATTTTGTATGCTTACTGCATCTGAGTAGATGTGGCATCTGTCTATAGGACAGGTGACATGCCAAATCCTGAGTTTATATATGAATACCTTTCAAAGTATTAATGCCTCAATTGACATTTACTGCTATTTTTTTTTTTACCTTTTGAGTTTTGGATTTTTTTTGCAGTTGCTGCTAAACCCAAGCTTTTGTTTTCCCAATGGCTGGAACAAGTACACTCCTCCATTTGCAGAAATATTGAAACTCTTGCCTGAAATAAAAATGGCTTGAAATTTAGTTTAGCTCAGACAAGAGCTAAAACAACAGAAAATGTAAAAGCCATGAAGTTTTCTCTTAACAGGGCTAATAAGGCAGCTGCCAAGGTTGTTGTATAATTTAAGGAACATTTGCTGACCCAGAGGTGGATCCACAGCCTGGAAACCCCAAGCCTTTCCCTGACTTCAGCGGGGCTGGGATTGACCCTTTTGCAGCATTACCTTTTCTCCTCCTGCTCAGGCTTTGCTTCTGGGGCAATTTATCAGTCAAGGCTCAGGGTTACGTTGTGCCACACAGCAACTTTTGTTCATGAATTTACCTGTAGTAGAGACAGAAAGTAAAACCTGCCTTCTCACCCTCCTCCACTGTGTGTAATCATTCAGGCAATAGGGCCAACAAGCTAACAGCCCTGCTTATTTGGATGAATATGTAAGCTGCTGCCCTGCTGATTTGGTAGTTTCTCCTACTTTCTCTGCTCCCCTTTGCTTCACAGAAGGGCAGTGGAAAGTTTGGTCCATTGACTTGGGCTCATCCAGGGAGGTGGATATTTCCCCAAATGCCCAGATTCTCCAAGGCAGTACCTACCTGCAATCACATCCAAGCCCTCCAGGACAAATTTCAAATTTGTGTGAGTTTATTGCACTGTCTGTGAATGTCATCCTATCACCCTTTTCTGATACACAGTAAACTGTTTCCTAAATGAACTCCAAGCCAGGACACCAGCCTCCCTCATTCATTTGTAAGCTGTTGGCTTCATGCAAACAGTACTAGCTCTGCGGTTTTGTGAAAAGGGCTCATTTATCACTGAATGTGATGGTGATGATACCACCACCCTTTCCTTATGTCAGATGCCTCACAGCTGTCTGATCAGATAGATTTCTCGTTCCTCTGGCAAGGCTTCATGAAAGGCACAATGCTAAAGATGAAAGCTCAATTTTAAATAACGGATGAAAACAATGAGTAGCAGATTAAACTAGCTTTCTGGTAAATGGTGCCATTACTTTCCAGTAAATAATGTCATGAATTTCTTGATGAATAACATGAGTTGTGAGATAAAGAAGATACTCATTAAATGATGGAAAATTAGGCAGCTTTATACAGTCAAATAAGCCTTTAGTTTTCTTTCCACTATGATCTAGTTCGTGAAATATTTACCAACAGATCATCTTAGATAGACCAACTAATGAAATCTGCGTACGAGTTTAAGCTAAATTCAGTTTGCAGCAATAGTACTATTTAAGAAGCATTGTTTCTAGGTTTACAGGAATGTGAGATGGTACAAGGGATGCAGCCCCTTCCAAGCAGCAGGCCCAAAAGGACTTTACCATCCCCAGCCTCACTCCAGACCTTCCTGAGAGCCATCCTCACTACTTGCATCACAGCCATTTTAAGCAATCATTTCAATTTCTGATGGTGAAAAACATCTCCCCTGCTAGCAAACAAGTAGAGAAAGTTTATTTGCAGAGGTAGGAGCTTTTCTGTGGTTTTGGTTCCAGAGGAAAATACAGCTGGCATGGCTGCTAGCCAATACAACAACAGGAGCCATCTCTTCTGCAGTGGAAAGGAATTACTAAAAAGTGGAAAGATTATTTCTAGCCTAAAATACTCAATACTGTTGCCTTCACAACAGTAGCAAAGCCAAAATCAGTGGGGAGTCTTGCATGAAGAACAGGAGGAAATATAATCCAATGAAGTAAAAAAACATATTTAAAGTAACTATCTTTCAAATAACTGCTCAGCAGAACTCGAAAAATCCTGGAGAGAATTTGTGACCATTGCAAGTGGTACGAACAGAAGAGGATCTAGAAAGCACTTCTAGCAGGCATAGTGGAGGATTACAAATGTAGCCTTTCAAAACTGATCTTCATAAGCTAAGAAAGGAATTATAACAAGTAGCTGCCAGTGACCTTGAGGAGGCTCAACTTAGTAACACAATAAGGTCCCTTCCAGTTCTGTCACCGCACTTAAAGGCACTTTGCTTAAGTGTGATTTAGCCTTTTTGTTTGCTTTCACAAACACTCATGCCAAAGGGTTTCTCTGCATGTACATGCAGGGAACAGTTGTTGAGGATGTGCATGTGTGTGCTCCCACATGTAGGTACTCATATAGAGTACTTTGTGCCAGGCTGTGTGCTCTGTGCTTCGTTTTGAAGTCTCAGTCACCCAAAGCAGAAATGGGCAGATGCGTGTTACTTTAGAAGATGGCAATTTACCCTGGAAAAGAGCAAATAGTCAAATCATCACAGCTGCACCTCAGCCATGAGGGATGGAGGCAGCAACTCGGTGGCATTTGGCTTGCACAGTGTGGGTGTGTTACCTCTGGTATACCCATGAGCAAATATTTTGGCAAAGCTGGTCACAGCTACGCACATGCAAACCAAGACACAGTATCATGAAGGCCTGTGCCCAACTCTAGGCCACCTCATCTCTGCCCAAGTTCTTCTGCACTCTCACTCAAGACCCCAGCCCCACAATAACATCTTCTCAAGTCTTTAGCCAGTAAACACCAGTCAGCCATTCAAATCTGCTAATGAATAATCCCTGACAGAACAAAGGGTTTTATTCCCTCAGAAAATGGTGCCAGAGAACCTTCTGAGACTCCTCATTCTCTCCTATCAGACAAGGCTGCAAATTAGCCAAAGATGTTAAACCGACAAACAAATATTTATAGAATATCGTTGACCGCTGCAGCCCAAAGTTGCTGTGGAAAAAATCAACACGGTAATATTTTATAAACATCTTTCACTTGTGTCTTCTGCTTTAGAAATTACAACACATTTTCTTTCTAAATTATTTTCAAGGAGGGCAAGGAATGAATCACAAAAATACACATTTTGCAACTATATTTCATCTCCAGTGTATCCAGAGGAAGTAGATTTGCAGATTTATTTTCATCCAAACTGGCCTTCTTTAATATTTTCATCTCTTTTTCATCTTATCCAAATAACCAAACACAGATCACAGGAAGAAGGGAATCCGCTATTATTCACTTATCCTTTCTGGCTGCAGTAGGAAGCTCTGTTTATTGTTTGTTTTGGAATATATAATAGCTTTTCTTCCTTGCATGTCTGTTTGCTGGCTTCTACCTCCTCAGGACATGTTACCCTCAGCTGATGCACAGAGGGTTTGAGTGCTGGAAAAACACTCAGCAGGATCTCTCTCTGAATCATCCGGACATCCACACTAGAGCCCATCTCCCACTGTTCCTACTAGCACCCTCAGTGTGTGTTGGGGGAATGTGGCTCAGTCCATCGCCTAAACACCATGCGGTGACCACGAGTGCGGCAGGATTTTTTTCCAGCTCCTCAGCAAAGCCTTTGCGTTCTCAACACAGATTCGGCAGCTGCCACCTGATTTTCTGTGCCTTTCACCCAAGCAATTTACTTTCAGCAAATAATTTTCTTCTCACTATCTGCATTCACACTTGCTTATCTTGCCCAGAGGTCCAAGCTATGATAGCCCTTTGGGACAAATGCTGCAAAATTAAAAGCAAGATACTTTGTATTGAAGAGTGGATTAACTTGTGTAGGAGGCAATTTGTCTTCTTGTTTCATATGGGAAAATCAAGACTTTCAGGCTTGGTCTTTTACTATGTCAAAGAGTAAAATCTAGTGCAAGCCAGACTTGGCTCATTTGACAGATGTCCCAAGAGTGTTTAATGGCACCTGTCTCAGACTGCTACTTGAGGATAGCACAAGTCTCTCCATGGAGGTACCTGTCTCTTTTTAGTGTCCAGTTGAGACTGGACCCTAAACTGTATTCCAGTTGAGAAGGTACCTGTGGCTACCTTCTAGATGAGTAAAAGTGGGTGAGATGATTCCTACCTCTCATGGCTTGCCCACAGCTGGATGAGAGGAGAGTTCTGAAGGCGGGCCTGACACCAGGACAGCCCAGGTCTGGGTCAGTGGCTCAAGAGCCAGACCCATGTGTTCCTGTTCATGAGTCGTGCTGCAAAGAGCTGCACCCTGAAATACCCTGAAGAAAATGTGAGCTGTCACAGTCACCCTGCAAAAACAGCTGAAAAGGAGGGGAACTTGCAAAGTCAGGCTTGCCCAAGTAAATCTGACTTTCGTTACTTGTTCCATTCCAACATTTTTAAACACTAAACTCTCCACTTGATGTTTTCTCTCAATTACACTAAATTGTTAAAACTATAAAAGAAAAGTCTCCACCAATCTGGAAACAATAAATCTCAATGCTCAACACTAATCAGATCTCCAGCCTCCTAAATAGCATTTAATTTGCATTATAGATACTAGCTACAGCTGTGTTCAAATAAGAAGGACAAACCTGGTTCCATGGCAACAGGATGTGACTGCAGCTTCACAGTTTTATCATTGAACCAAGGGGTCATTTCTAACTGCTGTGTTGGCAGAAGTCCACCACTGTCAGTCCTGCTTGGAAATGCCATCAAGACATAGTCTGCAACAGTACTTGACATGAAAACAAAGCATGGTCTTCTGGTTGTGGTCATTGCAAAACGTTTCCCGTAACCTAGGTCTGATCTACTTTGGTTTCCATTCATATTGACACCAAAACACTGGAATTTCCTCTCCACCCAGCACTGGATTTACCCCAATACAGTCAAACTGCTGCTTGAATATCTCTTAAACTAAAAAATAAATAAAAAAATTAAACATTCCTAACAACTTCTCCTTAATATCTGGATCCTAAATACTGAAAAGCAGCACTCCTTCCACAACACCAGTATCTCCACAGCTTTCCAAATGAAACAAAAACAAAACAAAACAAAACAAAAACTCATTAGTTTTTTCTCTTTAGTTTTGATGCTGCCCAGTCTGGCTCAGACCAAGGAACCTCGAGCTCAGATTACAGTAAGACCTCCCGCATATCACCGGATAATTTCTGAACTGTAAACAAGAACCCAAAAATACACTCATGGTGCAGCTGTGCTTGTGGCCAGGCTTCAATGTGCTTTAATTACTTTAATTTGACTCTTATAAGCATGAACAGATTCTCATCTTCAGGCAGGAAAGTACCCCATCGGTGGTTTCTTTGCTGTTGATTTGCATGCCTGCCTCTGACTCTTGCTGTGACTGCCACAGCCCAAAAGAGAACCAGATCTCCATTTCACTCAGCCTTGCACAAATAAAAGTATCATTAAGCACTATTTTAAATATGTTACATTTAACAAATCGGCATGAAATCCCTCACAATTTATTGCACTTGCCAATATTAATAAATGTGGTCTATATTCTATAAATCAGGAACATGTTTGCTGGAGGTGTGTGCACTTGAAATCACTTCTACCCAGAATTCTGCTCTTATTTCCATTAGGAAGTGTTTTCTCCTGTTTTACTGGGTACATGTCTACGGGAGGTACTACAAGATATATTTTAGTCAAACAATGTATTTTCTCTCCTCCCACCAGATGGAAAGTGCTGTTACCTCATTGAAAATGTCATCTTGTATTGATTATCAATCACAATAAATACATTACAAGAGCTTGAATTGGTTCGTTTACTTAAAAAAAAAAGAATACAGAAGACAGAACAATGAGTACAATGAAATGTTGCAAAATGCTTTGCCATTTTACTGTGAAAAGTCTTTGGGTTAAGTCAGTAATGCCATCCTCTTTAAACCTTACATGCAATAAATTGTTACTAATTTTTTACTTTTTCTAATTTAAGAGGTATGTTTTAAAGAGCTGCCACAAACCACAGAACTTTATACATTCCAGATGTGCTGGTAGGTGCAGAGAAGTGTGTTAGTCTACAGCCCATTGATGTCCCAGGTATGGCATCTGTGTTATACAGACCTACCCTACAAAAGGCTGTGGAAGCTACTGTTTTCTATCTGTGTTCAATGCTACAGCTCGTACACACTGTCACAGTAAATTTAGGCAGGTGATAAGTTCAAAACATCCTTTATTCTAGCCAGAATTGTCTAGCAGAGAACTAACTAGAAATAGGGTTTATCTGAAATCATTCAGCACTCTTGACAACAGTATAAAAGACAGATTTGGATAGCAGTTGGGTATTCAAATACTACACAGTCAATTCTGACTGAGGGGAGACCCAAAACTTTAGAATGGTGATTCAAAATGTGCATTCCCTCACTCACAGAAAATAAGGACTCTGAAGGGTAAGCCAAAAGATATAATCACTCACCAATAGGCAAGGCTCTCAGTCCTTGAGGAAGTTTCCTTAGACAAGTGTCTGGATCTAAGCAGGAGGGTCTTTGACTGCAGACCTGCTGCTGCGAGGACACCAGCTCCATTGGGGTCTCCAGCGGGGTCCTATACCTTAGCTGAATCTGAGCTGCAGTCATCTATGATCAGTGGTCTAGAAGCTTCTCTTAGCTGAGTCTTTTCATTGGTCAAGGGCCATGTCTGTTGACCAAGGGGCATATACATGACCCTAGTGGTCCTTCGGTCTAGAAGTTTCTGGTGTTTTCAAGGGAGAGGGGAAAAGGAGGGAAGTACACCTGCCACACACACAAGTCAACAAAAGGAGGGAGCATGCAAGTCATTGGTCTTTGTCTAGGTATTTGGAGTCTAGCCTTTCTATACCTTCTCTGAGCATCTCTTAAACCAACCAGACACAACATCCTTTTAACAGTGATTCCTCCAGTCTCTTAAACTCTCAGGTGGAGGCATTTGACCAGACCACCCTTTGTTATCTCTGAGCCACCAAAAGCCTAAATCAGTCCTGGAGCAGACTTTGCCCTTCAAGGAAGAGATGAAAACAGACGTGACTGTAAAGGCAGCAGGATCTCCTGGGATACAGGAGCCTTTGGTCCAGACAGCAAAACTGAACCAGAGGTGAGTGGATCCACTGAAATTTATCCACTGGTTCCTGCCATCTTTGGAGAAGATATTATCATTAACCCATACCCATAAATCATTTCAGAACCAGTGAGGAGCTTGTGCAAAGCATACTGGTGGAAGATCTATCTGTGTTTTAAATGCAGTGTAATATTTAGGAGATGATCCTCAGACTCTTTCACTGGAATAACCTGTAGCCCCCTGGAAGTACATTTCTCTCCTGTAACCCTGAGGCTCTGCCCCTTGTTGCTCCCACCCTGGCCAGCTCAATGACACTGCCTTTGTACATCCAGAGGCAAGTTCAAATTATATGGTAAAACTTATGAATCAAGAGGATAGACTGTGTTACTGCATTCAGGTGTTATTAATATTTTCATTTACCATGAAAGGGTATTTTATGTTCATTGGTAAAATTGTCATGATTCATGTTTCTGAATGTCTGGGTTTAAAACTAAGCCAACTATTACGTTTGCTCCTGATTGGTACACTAAACAAGTTTCACTACCTACTTTGTCCTTTCTGTTATGTATTAACATTCTTAACCCCTCTTCATTGATAATGCTGCAAATATGATATGAGGAATCTGTTGTCAGGAGGTTGTCATTTGTTTCAGTTTCATATTTCTCAGATGAAAAAATGTTGGTGATCATATTATATACTCACAAACACATGCCCTTCTCCTTCTGTGCTTCCTTATAGCAAGGCTGATTTTGACCAGCTGACCTGAAGTCAGCAAAAACCTTACATGTGTTCGCATGTAGATTTCCAAAAGGTTTTCTATTATTCTGCCCTTGCATTCTCTTCTGTGTCTCACTTTCCAGTATTTAACAGTACAAATAAAGCATTTCTAATTTACCCGATTTATTTAAATGATCATAGTTACAGAGAAGAATGAAGACCGTTGATTATTCTAAAAATATACATATTTTTGTCATCTCTACTTTTCTTGGACTTGAAGAATATGATCCTGTATCACCTTTGTTACAGAATCACATCCCATATTTTCAGTAAGCATTGCCTGGTTTCAAAAGAGTCTTTTAAATCAATACTCTTTAACCTCAGATATGCAGTTGTTCTCTCAAGAGTCATGTTTTGTCTTTGCAAAAACATCATGAGTATCATCACTGGGGTGTGTTTACTCATCTCATTAGTTAATTTCCCCCTGTACTCGCACCACTTAATGTTTGGAGTAGTGGATGGGATTTGGACCCTTGCCTTATTTATTGTAAAAATATCGGCATAAATCATGTTGTCAGAACAGAAAGTGAGAGAAGAAATAGCCCTGGGAATTCATTGCTTCGTGAAAAAGGCTGGGGTAAGGTAGATGGTTTTAATAGTTACTAACTTCTGAAGTGAAGTGGAGCTTGACTGAAGAAACTGTTGGGTCCAGGAAATATGTCCACAGTAAAATATGTGGACATATGCAAGGACTGGACAATCTTCCCAAATAAACTTTCTTCCCAGATAAATTTACTTGATATAATGACCACGTTTTTACCATTGAATGACAATCCCATCCAGATTTGGGACAAAATCCAATTATTTTATTACACTGAGGCATGTATTTAAGTGGCATCTTGACCTGAGGCCAGAATTAAGGGGCATCTTTGGCACAGCTCTGTGCAGTTGGGGGGAGGAAGAACACCTAACCTCGGACACTTGCCCTTGGAAACACATCATCACCCAGCTACAAACACTCCCAGCTCCTCTTCCAGGAGCTCCTCGCTGAAGTGTACCATGTGCTATACTAGATAAGGGCAAGAATTGCAGGGATTTTTTTCAGATGACTGAAGAAGTTGCATCATTGTTAATACATCATCTCTAACACAGCTCTCTCTGCCAAGGAAAATCCCACACAATTACATAAAGGCAAGAAGCAAAGCAGCAGACATGAGCAAACCCAGAATTCCTGAATGCCTGCGTTAGACTGCTACTGTTACCTGCAACACAGACTCTACATGAAAGGCCCTGTTCACTGATCCATACATTATTTAGACATATAAGCTGCTTGCCCACAAATCTTCAAGGCTAGGTCATGCAGAACCCAGGCTGCCTGGGGAGAAGAGAAACTGCAGGCACCAAAGCCAGACCTCTACCCCTTGCCACAGTGTGCTTAATTTAGGGATAGAAAGGGAACTTGGGAAACCTTTTGAAGATTTATTTTCATGCAGGTGGGAAGTGATACAGGTTTACTTGATAGAAGAGTATTCTAAGAAAGAAAGTCACTTTCAGATCTCATATGTGGTGTTAATGCATATTAATGTATTAATATGTAATAACCAATGTCATAGTCCATATCTGATTCCATTCAACTCACCAAGTGCAAAAATGGACTGGTGATCTAGGACACAATTTAGAGAGTGCATCCAACAGGTGGGAGCCCAAGGTTTAATTTTGTCTGCAGGAGGAGGAAGCCAAGGCTCAGACCGCATCCTTCTTGAAGGGGAGGCTGGGTCGTGTCATGTACCATCTTGCATACCAGGGCCATGCTGTTGGTCAGGAGAGGGATTGTCCATCTGCTGCAGAGAGGGAGCAAGTGAGGGCAACTCCTTGGCTTCTTCTGCTGTGTGTTCAGCCCTGGGGCTCTCTGCTTCCAATGGAAATGCCACAGTGGAGGTGTTTGTGTAGAGCAATACTGAGACACAGGTCTGGGAGAAGGGCTAGAGGGGCCGAGGCCAGTCTGACCGGTATGAGTGTCCTATGCAGTGCACAGAGATGTGGTCTCTGTCAGTGTCACAGTTCCCACAGGAAACAGATGGAAAGCCCATACAAATATGTATGCACATGGAGGTTTCTGTCCTCCTGGATAGACTCAGATGCCTGGAAAAGTATTCCAGAGGGGATGTACTCCAGTCCAAAGCTCCAACACAGGAAGAACTACATACCTTTGTCATCCTGGTAGATGTTGGTTTGGCATATCTTTAAATCTCCCCCAGCAAGGGACATTCTGTAGCAGTCCCAAGAAATCTGTTACAGGGCTTCACTGCCTTGCTGACAGAAACATTTTGTTCTTCTCTCTAACCAAAACTTTTCTTGCCACAATTTAATCCCATTACTTCTTGTCCCAACCACAACAGAACAGACAGAAAGAAGAAATGATTCTCGTGTAGTCAGCAGAAGCCTTTTTTATCTTTGATAGTTGCTATTATATTTTAGTCTCAAGTTTTCCTCCAACTTACTGAATCTTTCCTGTCCTGTTTTCCAGATCTGATCATTATCTGGAGGAAGAGTTTCTGGTTGATTCACATCTACCTTGAAGCAGCAATCCAGCAGAGGCTTTGCCAAAATTGAGAGGAGCAGAAAGAGGACTTGGTCTGGTAGTAAGTATGGTAAAGGCAGTGTGATACCGGTGGTCACTATTTGTACGTCTGGGTGCAGCACTGGATCGTCAGAACTCGACGCACACGTTCAGTGAATGATGTCCTGGCAAGGAGCCTGTGATCCACTGCAGCCAGAGGACCTTTTCTACAGAAGAAGTGTCAAACAAGTTGTTCCGCAGAGGTATTTTAGCAGTTCGTTAGTCTTACATCATGAGAGCATCTTATGATATTACCTGTTTAAAGTGTCTTAAAATACTACATGTTTGATACCATCCTGCTTTTTTTCAGACTAAATCTCCAGTTCTTCTGGAATGCCAGTCCTGTCCTCCAGTGTACATGAAGTCCCTTCAAGTTATGTGACAGCTTATTTAAAAGGCATTTGAGCTCAGCCCAGTCTTCCTAGTACTTGCCAGTAGGAGGGAGACCACAGACCACACACTGTCATTGTTCTGACATGCTCACTCCAGTCCAAGAGATGGAGGCTCTCCATCTCTCCATTGGCACCTTTCTGGAGACACACTGCTGATATATCATCCTCTCCCCAGAAAGTGCAAACAAAACTCCAGTGCAAAGGTTAACCCTGGTTCACTCCCCGCTTAAAGTAAAATCTTGTGTAAGAAAAAGTGTATGCTTTTGACTTTTCATTTTTCCACTAGAAACATTAGGTCCAGGGAATTCAAGTCAGGAAAAGAAGAACCAAAAATTTGCTCACTTTGCTTTCTGCAGATGGTGTATTCAGGGTGCCCAAAAACTACAGGGGGAAAAAAAAAGGTGGAAAAATAATAATAAAAAAAGGAGTCTGAAGCAAAGTATGAACAGCTCCACTTTGCGTGATGGGTATGAGACAGCAGCAGCTTCTCAAGAGAAAACGCAAAAAACACACTGTCTTTGAAGTCAGAAAGCTCCAAACTATGCAGTAAGATAACATATATTTAGTAATTTCATAAGAAAAATGTTCGTTAAAATCTTTCTGACATTTTTTTTTCCTCTTATTTGTCTTCTTAAATTATTTGAAAAGGCTGGTGAAGCTGTTACCTAAGATTTACACTATGTGAGCACAATTAATTAAACTTTTTTGTTTAAGCTGTAGAGTATCTTTCCATATTCAGCTCTTCAGAAATTTGTGTACGGCACTCAAAGCTTGCAAGCTAGGCATACTTCAAATCAGGACTAGGAGGAATTGCAGAGCATTCACCAAGAGCATCTGTTGGAGGTTTTCTGTTGTATGAATCAGGGTGTTAGGCAACAAAATCTTCTGAATCTTGAATTTGGAATTTTTCCCATAACATGAAACAGAAGCAGTCTTTTGCCTCTTGTCATTACTATTTTGAAGATCAGAACTAACACAAGTGAGGCACCTAGTATAACTAGGTGCAGAATGATCCTCAGATTGTCTCTTTATTGACAGCAAAGATAAATTTTGTTTCATTTCCTAGTGGAAAAAAATCTAAAATCAGATTTTATTTATTTATTTTTGCATTTTGACTTTCTAATAACTTAAACAATTAAAGTTGTTGTTGCATTCTTTCTATTCTGCTCCAGTTAATTAGGTAGTCATTGCCCATTATTCTGGGATTTAAAACTAACCTTTCACAAGACTTCACTAGACCATTTCACTACCTCACAATACCAAAATGTTTTTAACTTCTGCTTGGTGATACAATGATTTTCAAGTGTTTCTTTGAGAAATTACTGCAATTATTTCACAATTTTATTAAGACAAGTAGATAGGAAGAAATGAGAAATGCCTAAATATTATAGTTAGTTGGAATATAAGCTAAAAGAACCCCTGTAATCCTTAAATAAAATAAAGTACTTCATGACCAAGAAATGTATTTTTATTATAGCATCTTGCTTTAATAAATAAAAATTATAAATATACAGTTCTGATTCAAGCCCTGCCACAGTACACCCAGGCATTAGATGTTCATGTATATAACAAAAATTAGAAAATATTAGGATTTTTTTTCTTAACCTTTGTGGTTATGTGACTTTGCACAATCAGGTGTTAGCAGCAACATCTTGGGCAGAGGAGATTCTGGTACTTTCTACTTAGGTCTCCAGAATTCACAGGTGTATATGACAATCTTTAGGCTTTAACATGACCTGGCGCATTTAACCTGGTACCTTGCTTCCCTTCCGGACTGTTGCACAATGGTTGTATTCTTGGGAAGACTTCTGCACGTTGCTTTCAGAGGGATATACTCTGGGACTACTGACGCTAGTCTGCTTATAAAACCCTGAAATAAAATCTCTGAAGAGATTTAGTACATTTCAGTACTTTAAAGTACATTAAGATTATTGAAAGGACAAAAGCATCAAGGACGTATGACACAAGCACTGAAAACTATCTCCCAGTCTGCTGCATTTTGCCTTCAATCTGTGAAGTGGCAGGTTTACAGCTAATGTGGCTGAGATCTAGTTCAGACCTGACTGTAGCCCTCCATACCACTGCAGACTTGACACATGTGTGTGCAATCATATGCAACCCCCCTGATATCTCCTACAGCAAATCCTGTATTATTATAACCATACATAGTTACATATAATATCTGGAATCCAACCAGCAGTGAGATTTGAAGAATCATTCATAAAAGTCTCCCATAGCTAAAGAGAGCAGTCAACCCACTCTTAATAAATTTAACATTTTCACAGATTCTCTGGTCAGCTTCACGGTCTAAGGTACTCTTCAAAGA
Organism: Streptopelia decaocto; assembly: GCF_964273445.1. Classification (NCBI taxonomy): domain Eukaryota; kingdom Metazoa; phylum Chordata; class Aves; order Columbiformes; family Columbidae; genus Streptopelia; species Streptopelia decaocto. The sequence continues at coordinate 24,703,797 of NC_138655.1, forward strand.
GACATATACATTTATATGCATGTACACAGGTCACCTGGAAAACATCCAAACCCTTCCTTAAAGCAGTCAGACAGAAATTTCTAGACATATTAAGCAAGATCTGTGTGCCATAGTAATGATATTGCTAGCAGCGCTGAAGATTTATTTGGTGTAGCGGTGGGTTCAGCAGAATTTCAGACCTACAAATATGTCATAAGATAAGCATGTCAGAAGCTGTGGGTATGTCAGGTAATTTGACTTGTACACCTATCTTTGTTCTGGCATCTGCCCACTTACGATATACACAAATGACATTGCCAAAGGAGTACTGAAGATCTGACTGTTACTGGTACCTGTTAAAGTGAGACACAAAATGGTAAATATTGAGTATCTATGAGCTTGGTTAAGAGATGTCGGGCAGTGTATTTCTGGCAGGATGAAACATTAGCTGATGTGGTACATGGCATTTGTATCTGATACATGATTAAATGCCAACATGTAAGCTGAAACACTACAGGTCTGCTTTACTGCACGGTTTCTAGCAAAAAGCTGTTTCACAGTGATAGGAGACGATACGTGCTAGGAATAATTTGTCTGAAAAAGAACATAACACATTTAGTGAACAAGGGCTCGCTTCCAGGAGCTGTCACAGGTAGCCTGCTGCAGGCCTCAGCGTGGAGGAGGAAAACAAGGAAATAGAAAACAAGTAATGACCTGGAATTAAGAGTAATGTTGAATGTTATCAGTCATCTGGGCTGAACAATATGGCAATAAGTCTTGCAAAAGGAGGAAATTTAAGGTTTTCTGGAATGCAAAGCTTCATATGGGCCCAAATGTTGCAACAAACTGCCTTTTCCAGTAGTTGCAGTGCTGACTCCCAGGTCCCAGAGGAGGTGAGAAGTGATTTGGCAGACTCTGAATAGGAGGAGAATTGACATAATGAAGAATTTTGGTGAGCTCTTTTACCAACCATCCATATTTCTAAAGTCTTTCAGCTTGGTTTCTCACTATGTTTCCTTGAATTGATTAGGGCAAGACCGTGTGCCTTAAGGGCACTATTAGGAGGGCATCAATAATGTTATAATGCTCTTGAAGTTTGATCATAATTCATACACGATCATTCTCTAATTGGAAAATTCAGGGCACGTTGATTAACGCTTTCAGTTTCTGATGCCTACTAGGTGGCCTAAAGATTAAACCAATCGCCAATGTATTTTTCTTCATCAAATCTTGTTTCCTGGCTGTTTCTCCAAATTATGAAGTCACACCCCTTCTACCTCTCTTTAGCCTTTGCCTTCTGTAAGCTACTAAGAAAATTGTATTTAATCATGAGAGGGAAATATTAGGCCTGGTTGAATATAGGCACAAGAGGTGAGAACACCCAAACCAACTGCATTCTAGCTGAAATCCTCTGCACATAACTCCTTGGAAAGAATTAACAGACCATGTATAAATTATTGTAGTAAGTCAGGTTTAATCAATGGAATTCAAGCCATAAATTATTATACAATTCTTTAGGATTAAAAAAGCAAATAAACAAACAAACATGTAGATCTAGTCTCTTTTTTTCTTTCTTTTTTTTTTTTTTTTTTTAAACTGTATAGAATATATGGTTTCAGGTATCTTTTTTGGGAAGTTTTTAGGTTTTTAAGGGATTCTTTTTCTTTCAGATTTTTAAACTATATAGAATATATGGTTATAAACAAGCAAAGAAAAACAGTTGGGAAGAGTAAACACAGGAGGTAACTTAATCAGCACTTAGAAGCTATGCCTTGTTCATGCTTGAGGGTAGCTTTCAAAGATAATAACTTGAAATCATTTTGCCAGTATTGGTACTGAAGTGTTGCTGGAGGATACTGTCAGTATGGCTATATATGTAGACGGATCTCTCCTACTCCACTGAGGTACAATGAAGTGAGTTTCAAAAGGGGGTACTGTGAATGACTTGTTAACTGGAAGTGGGTAATGCAGTAGTTTGTGTGCAGGCTTTATGAAAGGAGGATCTGAAAAGCTGAAATAATTTCTAATTGTATGGTGTTCACAAACTTCATGCCAGACCCAGAGTCTAACGTGGTCAGTGCGGTTCACTGGGTTTGTAGGGCTTGCTGGGATGGTTAAGGTCAGTTTTAGGAATCAAAATACAATCTGAGACACCAGGTACCAAAGACGTATTTGCTGCAAAAGGCCCTAGTCTCTACCAGGTCTCTGTTGACAGAGGTAGGTTGGGATCACTGACATGTGCTGAGGGTGGGGACAGGCGTTTTCAGCAGTATGGGCTACAGAGATAGGGTCACTGCTGTATTTCACATGTATATGTAGGCTCTGGCACATAAAATTGGCGTCCATGGCTGCCAGTGCCCCAAATAGTAGCTCTAACTATAACCCACCAACACTTTGTAAAAATACATGCATTTGGCCCTGCTGACGTAGAATCATAGAATCATAGAATCGTAGAATGATAGAATCATAGAATGATAGAATCATAGAGTCATAGAGTCATAGAATGTTTTGGGTTGGAAGACACCTTTGAAGGTCATCTAGTCCAACCTCCCTGCAATTAGCAGGGACGTCTTCAACTAGATCAGGTTGCTCAGAGCCCTGTCCAGTCTGGCCTTCAATGTCTCCAGGGATGGCACATCTACCACCTCTCTGGGCAACCTGTACCAGTGTCTCACCACCCTCATCATAAAAATTGGCCTCTTACATTTAGTCTGAATCTCCCCTCTTTTAGTTTGAAACCCTTTGTCCTATCAAAACAGGCCCTGCTAAAAAGTTTGTCCTCATCTTTCTTATAATCTCCCTCTAAGTACTGAAAGGTCACAATAAAGTCTTCCCAGAACCTTCTTTTCTCCACGCTGAACAGCCCCAACTCTCTCACCCTGTCCTCACAGCAGAGCTGTTCCGTTGCTCTGATAGTTTTTGTGATCTTTTCTGGACCCTCTCCAACTGGTCCATGTCTTTCTTGTACTGAGGGCTCCAGAGCTGGACACAGGACTCCAGGTGGGTTCTCACCAGAGTAGAGTAGAGGGACAGAATCACCTCTCTCGACCTGCTGATCATGCTCCTTTTGATGCAGCCTAGGATACGGTTGGCTTTCTGGTCTCAAAGTACACATTGCCAGCTCATGTCCAGCTTTTCATCCACTCGTATTGTCAAATTATTCTCATCAGGGCTGCTCGCAATCTCTGTATTGATATCACTAGTTGCCTCATCTTCATCCTAAGTTTGAGAACTTGCCATGGTCCAGCAGCTAACTTGGTTTACCAGACCTAGATGTTCAGAATGTAAATCATACCCTAACCCTAACTGATGATCCGATCTATTAACCTATGCAAGAAGCAAGTGCCAACTGGTTCAGACTAAGCTGTCTAGCTAGAAGAAAGAAGTAAACTCTGCTAATCTAGAAAACTTTAACCTGAACAAAGATACTTAGAGAGAGACCATGTATAATGACGGAGTTCAGCTCCCCTGTCCTGGAGAAACTTTGGGTATGCCGGTCTTTTGCTTCATATGTGACCCAATCTTTTTGTGCCTGGATATACTGGTCATTTTTTCCTGATATGATGACTTGAATGATATTGCTCTGTGTTTGCAATGGTTTCAATGACCACAGCCGCATCTGCAAAAAACATCTGAAGTCAAATGTTAACATGCTTTTACTGCAAATAGTTGTTCATTTTGATTTTCTGTTTCTACAAACTGTGTTAACTGCTGTTCACATTTTTAAAGTCCTTTATTACTATTTACAGTGAAGATATGGTGCTTAATAGCCTAGATAAACAATCTGGGACCAGGAAATGCAGACACTAATAAAAAACCAAGCAGTTCTGGAATAACCTAGAGACTGAGGTTCCCTTGCATAAACTATTCCTTCAGTATTTATGAATAACAAATACATCCACTGAAATAAGTTTGTGAATGACTCATGTTCAGAAAAAGACCAAAATTCATTGGACAATCTGTTCATAACAAATAATTTGACCAGCTCTAAAAATATTTGTGGGGTTTTTCCTTACAGGGGAAAAAAAAGTATCTTGTCAAAATGAACTTGTTAAAAGGCAAAAAAGTCCAAGGACTGGCTCAAAACCCTGCAATCCAGCCCAAATAAGGACAGTATGTGGCTGCACTATCCCAGGAGTGGAGTGTTGCCCAAACTGTGCCTGGCAATCTGATACTTCCCCTCTGAAGCGTGGGAGAGAGACACCACTCAGCTGGTGTATCGCAGCTCCTTGCTTGCCCCAGTGCTGGCAGGAGGAGCATGGGGGGAAGCCAGAAGCCTCTGCAGTCCCCCTGATGCTCTGACAAGCTCAGGTGACACAAGTTACTTACCTGGGGATCAGGCAGCACATTATCCCGTACAATGCAAACATACACAAAATCTCTTCTTGTTCCAAGTTTGCAAAGCTTACTTTCCAATCTTGAGCAATAGGTGGGTTTTGAACATTTGCATAGTTTAAAGAAATGAAATGTGTAAATAACTCACACTTTTGCTTGTATTCTACAGGTTCTTGGTGCCTCGACCCTCTGATGAACTGTTCCCTTTGACAGTTCCTGGCTTCCCATCCCTCTAATGTTTTCTGACTTGCTGAGATTGCACCGATGTGTGGTACAGTGCTAAATGCATTCCTGAAATCCAAAGAAATTATGTCTATCCAGCTAGGTTAATGTACCTCCAAGAATCCAAATACACTTATCAGACATGAGCTATTTTTTTAATCATTTCATGCTGTGTGACCTCTAATAAATCAGAGCTAAACAAAACCTTTATAGGTCGATGCATGTATTCCCCTTAATCTGCTCCAGTCTATAAGTAGGTAGGAAAATAATGTAACTCTGCAGCCTCGTGCAAATTTTCCTGAAGTGCAATGAGAATTGGTACTGTTCTGCCTGGGAGCCTGCATGTATAAACTCTCATGAGTAAGAGGTCAACTTACAAAAATGTTGCTCTCTTGTATGACAAGAGTTTGGTAGAATCAGCCTTATCCTGCTAGGACTGCCTGTGGCATACCCCTCTGAGCCCAGAATCTGTGGGAATAAATTGCCACCATTCAGACAGAAGGCACATGGGAAAATGAACTGGATGAATGCAAGGTGCAACCACCATCCTCCAGGATATTTGTAGGAAAATGGCTTGAGAGTGGAGAACAGAAGGACAAGGATGTCAGTGTGTGACAATGACTGATAAGGCTGAAGCCATTCATCATGAAAGATCTGGTTTAACTGTGGTAACAGCTGAGGGAGACAGAAAACTGCAGCCCAGGGTTCAAAGGAGAAGCCACATGCCAGAATAAACTCTTGAATCTAACTCCATAGACTGTTTAGGAGTGTGGAGGAAAACGAGGCAGATAAATCTTTGGTGTGATTTACTTTAGGTTTTTTTGTTTGTTGGGCTACTGAGGGAAAAATTGGTCTGTGGCTCTTTCAAAAACCTTTCCAAAGCCTTTGCATGATTTTGCTGTGCAAGATCAGTATAGACTGATTCCCCAAAATAAATACCTTGGTTCTATGAGAATAAATGCTTGGTTTTATCAGCTTATTTAAGAAATCGAATTCAGCTGGACATGAGATGGGCAGAATGTCTGTACACCCGAGGATGTGAAAAAAATTGGGTCTGCTGCACCGTAGTGTAGGTTCAGATCATGGAAAGTCTTCTGAGCACTTGTACAGCAGCGATTTATGTGCAGTTGCTTCAAGAGCATGTGAACTGTGCACAAGTTGCCTTTTCAGACATGTCTCCAGCTGGGGTCAGGACCTAATCCATACCCACCACTTGCAACGCCCCTGGCACCCAGAGTACTGTTATTACTCCTTATCCTCCTAGCAGAGCATACAATTATTTGTTGCAAGTTCATGTTATTGCAGTGATTCCCTTGTCATATCACTATCAAGAGATAAAGAGCCTCAAGTTGGGCAGGTTGCAAATGATTCAGGGTATGACACTGGAAGAATGAAACCGGGGATTCACAGTTCATCCCTGGTTCTGCCCCAAGCTGTGGGACCCCAGTGAGGGACGTTTGTATCTTAGACCAAAGAGGATGCAGGTTCCCAGTACATCAGTTACAGGGGAACTTGCTCAGTTAGGTTAGATGTAAATGAAAAGCAACTCATCAGTGCTGAGAAGCAGTTGAATGCTTTCAACTCTGCAGTCCAAATACAGCCTCAATCTTTCATTTAGTCCATGAGGAAGGACTTCTTGCCCATACAGAGCATATTACAGGATTGGGGCCAAAACCAGCAAAATTCTTCTGAAGTACTGAAGACATGAGTGATTTTTTTTTAACATGATATTTATACCAGAGCAAGACACCATATATCTTGTTTCTACCATGTCCTGGAGAAAGATATTTACCATTTATACATTTTTATTGATATCCTTTATGTCCAGGAATTCCAGAAGCCTTTAAGAACTATACAGTGGCCTTGAAATTAAAAAATAGTTTTTCCAGCCATCCTAAAATAAATTTCTGATGCTGGCCTGAGTTTCTTGCTTGCTAGAAACTTGCAGGAGCAAGATTCATGTCTGTTGCTTTAGTATAACTGCAACCAGAATAACTGTAACCCCAAACCAAGGACCTCAAATGGGCATGTCCAGCTCTGGCTGATGAGACAGACCCCCAGCTACAACATCCTGTACCTGTTGCTGGTCTCGTTCTGGACTAGTGTAATCTGAAGGAGGAGGATAAAAAGGGAAACTCCATGTTTACAACAGAAAGAAGGAAACCATCTGTGACAAGGGTTTTTTTGAGCATTGTCTGTTTGAGCACTGCTCATAAGTTTGTAATGACAGAAGCGGTCCCAGCAGAAATGCATTAGTGGGCAAAGGACAAGTGAAGAGTTCAAAAGGTGAAAAAAAATTGTGATTGATCACACGCCTGTGCAGTTTATCACCTGGTTAGAGAAATTAAGAAAATCAAGTGATTATCATCACTTTGCATAGGATGACCCGACAGACATACAATCTGATCTACGATTCTGGGTTCGCTTGTTAAACTTGCGTAAAGGGATGATGAACAAGATCTCGCTAGTTTGCATCATCTGGTAGGCTCCTGTTTGGGATGTAAACATATGTCAGTAACTTTAATATGACCAATCTTTATAGCAAGAGCCAGAGAGGAGATTTCATACCCAGACTGGGAAATTTCCATGGCAGTTTTATAATTCAGAAAATACACATATCACACACACACGCACACATGCAGTAAGCACAAAAGATTAGCATTGGAACTGACAACTTGTAAGCCAAGTTTTAGCTTTATGTGATTCGAAACAGCTGAGTGATAAATTAAAATAAAAACAAATGCCAGCAGCTCCTTAGCACTAGTGGGATTGGTGGGTGCTCATGTCATGGGAGCCTGATGAATACATATTGTTATAATTGGCTGGGTGGAGGTGGTAGAACAAACGTGACTCTTCCAAGGCAGTGTTGGCACTGACAATAATTGTTAACAGATTTCATTTCCTATTCACCTTTTTTCCCCTTATAGGTCCTTCTTAACTTATCAGCAGATTTTATTTTTGAATTATTAGAAATCACATCCTTCTTTTATTGATTCTTGTGAGTTGCCAGCCAACTGCTAATTGCTTCCAGCTCTGGCGTTTAAAAATTACTGATTTCCTTTTAGATACTTTAATCATTCATATATCTTCCCCTCTATACCTCCACCCCCTTTTGACTTTCTTGAGCCTGAGATTTTCTCAGAGGAGCTGTCAGCTTATTTAACCCTAGTAGTTCTAGCCAAATACCACTCTCATTCCTGTGGCAAAGGGTTAGTCAGGAACTGTAAGTCTCCGTCTAACTCAAACCCCAGCATGAATGCTCTGAATCCAAATACTCTGAATGCGAACCCCTAGTTCATGTGCTGTTCGGGTGTACATATATATTTATACATAAGCATACACACATACATACACACACACACACAGACATACATATCTATACACAGTGTGTGTGTTTATATGTAAGCATATATAAACATATGCACAATGTATAAATACAGCATACAAATAAATGCATATTCGTATCTTTAGGTATAAGTTAATGGAAGTGCTTGTATTTAAGGTCTGACTTGCTGCCCCCTCCCACCGCTCTGCCACAGGGATCCTGGAGCAGAATGAATGTCCTTGCACTGAAACTGCTGGAGTCACCCAAGAGTCAGAGATTAGTGAGTCACCACGCATCAGCTGAATGGCAGGAACTGCTGACAGATGTGATGCTAACCCAGGGCAAAGGGAAGGAGAGGTGACTGCTTACAAGAGCTCTCTGAGTGTGAGCAGAAACCACTTGAATTACTTCACATTAGCTGGGCACTAGAAATGTGCAGACAGGATGCTGCGGGGGCACTGCTGAGCTGAGGAACTTGTCAAGAGGCAGTAAGTGGTGAATGAGCCTGAGCTCTGCCCCACCAACCAAGACCTCTCTCTCTGCACAATGATGACTGTGCATCCCTCTGACCTCTCGTGCCTCGGGCCACCAGCACAGCTGCCCCTGGTCCTTCTGGCACAGGCAGGGCAGATTGCTGCTGAAGGAGAGCTCTCCCACTGCACTCGGAGGGACCTCAGTGCTGCTCTGCTTTCAAGCGAGAGGACTCCCCAGGTGCAGAAACTGCAGGTTGTCTGCTATGCAGTGCAGAGCAAAACTGTGAAGCCCAGAGACTGATACCAATGTGCCGTTTTCCCTCATGAGGTCGTGGGGCTGTTTCCTTCTCCATCCCCATCAATTTTCATTGCTGCTTCAGGACCATGAAGGCCCGAGGGAAAAAAGTGTGAAAACATCAAGGCAAGTTTTGCCTGTTGTGGCTACACTAGTCTAGAGCTGGTCCCAAATACTGAACTTTCCTTCTTACAGATTAGAGCTGGTCCCAGAGTGAATGCTCCCCTGCCCCTTCACACCTGCTTCAGTCTCCCTGGGGCCACATGTGTGTGTGTAGGGGTGCAGGAGGAGAATGCCCCCACAGTGCAGCCCTCACACAAGCCCTGCCTAGTTTCCTGGGTTGGAAAGCCCCATCGTAGCCTTGTCAGATCTTTGTTCTGGGAAACACACCCTGACAGGACTGTTACTCCAGACACCAGCCCTGTACTTCCCATCTGCCCCATAGACGTCCTGGCAGTGTGGTCAGGCAGTGGCCACCACTATGAGCCCAGCCTGCTGCGGACCAGGGCTTTCCAGGCTCTCATCCTTGTTTGGCCTCTTGAGAGGCCAGTGTTACTCTCCCAAGTGCATGTCACTGAGGGCTCCAAATCAACATATTATTGCAGAAACAAACAGAAATTTTCATGGGCATACTGCTGCCAGCGGTACAGGGCACTTCTAAAAACACAGAACCTGTAAATGAATCAATATAGGACATAGCGGCATTCAAGGACATTCCTCCGTTCCCTCTTACATGGTTCCTTCCTCTCCAGGCCTTGCCTAAACTACCCCATCACTATGCTGAAAACAGCTAATGGCAGCTGTTAAACATACGGTTTAATTTTAGGGATAAGTCCCCGGCATGCGCATTAGTTTTTGCTTGTGTTAAATGCAAGTAGCAATTAAGTGTTTCTTTGCATAGTGAGAACCAAAGCAGTTGGAAGTTGCTGCCCAAAGCAAGATCCTGCCTGAGAAGACCAATAGTCCTCCAGGTGTATCCCTGAGTGCAGGCACAAAGGTGAATAGATTGACTGGTGTCAGCTGTGAGCATTAGTAAAGCAAAGGCCTGAAGATGGACATGGCTTTAGGAGAAAACCACATTCCTTTCAGCCATGACATTTATCAGAAAAGCAACTTGTTGAGGGTAACAAGCAAAGCCTGATCTTACTGTTGCCTTGTCCTATTTGTAACAGATCTCCAAACCACAAAACCAGGCAATATAGGATGTTTTAAAGAGCTGAGTTTAAGAAAAAGGAAGAAGAAAGGAACTTAATTACCCAGAAAGGTCACGTGTTTTTGTTGTTTGGTTTTGTTGTTGTTGTTGTTGTTTTTGGGTTTTTTTGTTTTTTTTTTCCACCATAGGTCACTTCCAGTCTTATGCATTTTATTTTGGTTGTAAGTTTACTGCATGAAGGATGTTCAGGTTTCACATATTGGCATTCAACATCTTGGGATGATGTAGATAACAAGTATCTGTATGATGAAATGAGTTGATGTGCGATTTTGGTTCGATTTAGTTTTTTTTCATTTTGAAGAACTGACTGTTCCTTTTCATACAGCAGTTAAGCAAGTTGAACACAGTTTAGAAGATTTCTTGCCAATGAAAAGCATACTTCCTTGGAAAAAATTCTGTTTAATATCTGACTTTCAAGATGTTGATGAACCCACCTTTATTTTGGTTGACAAAATCTCATGTTTTCAACCTGCAATGATGAACAGTCTGTGAGGGTCAACATGATACTGCATCACAGGTAGAAATCAACTCAATGAAACTCACATGCATTCACTCCAGGTAAACCAAATCCTCCAACCAAGCCTGGATATGTGGTCCCTGTCCCAGCTGGTAAGTTAGCATAGCTTCCCAGTCCAGCAAAAACTTCAGTTTCTTCAGAGCTCTGAAAAGCTACAGCACAGTAAGCACACAGCCAAGCAGAGGTAATTCTATTTCCAAATCCACAGGCTCACCAAACTTTGAATTCCTGTCCCATTTCTGTGGTAGAACCGTGATTCTTGAGTGGTGTCTTAGCCAAAAGAGAACTTGGAGACTTTGCCTTCAACTTTCTAGAAATATCACTGTATCACTGACAAGTTGGCTCTTGACAGATAAAGGGGGATGCTACAATTGCCAAAAGAAAAAAAAAGCCTGAGAGTGGCAGAAGATCCTTCTTTTCAAATTAAGCAGGTGGAAGTTACCTTTTTGAATCATAGAGGGGCTGTGCCTGGGTAATTTAAAAGATTTTTTGGCTGAGAAACCACATTTTAAAAATTCATTTTCTTTCTTCAGCTATCAGGATACCACTTGGACTTCACCAGGTTCATAGATCTGCTGCGTAATGTGTGAATGGCCATATCTCACCACAGAGTCAAGAGTTGAGCTGTTATGAGTACAACATAAATAAGACCAAAATCAGAGTTGACTTGTAAGGGGAGACATAATGGCTGTGAGTAAAAGCAGGGAGGTGGGGGGTGAAGAAACCAGATGAGTAAAATACAAAACAGCAAGACGTGTTGGCTAGATGTATTTGTAACAGTCAGCATCATCTCAGCTGTTTTTATCAAACCCTGCTTCTCATTTTGAAAATGGCAATTCATTTAGGTTATCTCAAAATTACTGAAGGAAGAGGGGACATGGTTTACTCAGACTTACTGTATCATAAGTCTCTGTATAGACATCTCAGGTCATCCAAAGTATTGCTGTATCACTCTGGAATAAGCAAATCCACTGAAATCAATATATTCACTGTGGTTTTACAGTGTTATTACTGACCTCAAGCCCTATCCAAACAATTTCAAATGTAATGTTACAAGAACAGTGGCATGAGCTGAACTCTGTAATACAGATCAAGGTCAACTAAAGCCTTACATGGTAACAACTAAAGATTTATGTCCTAGTCCTTTTCATCTCTGTATCCTCTTTCCTGCTATTACAACAGCCCTACACAGAACTGGAAGCAAATTGTATTTCTCAAACTTTCTTTCTTGTCAGTGTGTGAGATAGCCACCCTTTTTAAACATGGCAAGTACTAGAAATTATGTTAAAGCTGCACAGATAAAAATTAAAGTATAGCAGTGTTGACAGGAATAAACCCAAATTGCTCTTAGGTTACCTTCAGTGGACAGGATCAGTGGACATTAGGGGGAAACATCAAAGCAAAGAGAAACAAAACAGAGCCTGCATCACTTAAATGCCATGGGCTTCTGCATTACTCAAAGACATTAAACAAGGGCTCATGCCTGACATATATAAGCTTTATTCATGTCACTTGCTGCTTGTCAGAGCTTCTGCAGTGCCGAGTGGCATCCCACGTGCTGGGCTTCTTTTTGTTGGAGTAAAAGTGAAGGGCTTCATGTACCAGCATACCTACCTTACAGGGGGGATTGCTCCTCAGCTTTGTGCCACCCCTGAGCTGCCAGACCTCATACAGCAACAGCCAGAGTCCAACTCAGGAGCAACAAGGAATTTACCCTGGGGATGAGTTAGATTAGGTGCCCTAGCAGCAGATTTACTTTGACAACATACTGTTTAAATATCCTAACATCTCAACTTTTATAGTTACATGGTAGTATATTAGCTAAGGGATATTTTTACTTGGAGAAAACAGGCACATGAGACTGATGTGCCATTGACTTGGTTTCCCACTAGGACTTCCCAAAGAAAAGACCAACATCCACCTGAGAAGCGCAGCTGCCACCCCCACGACATCTATGGAGGAGGTCTTCCAGAACTTACCCATCCTCATGGCTACAAACAGTCTGCCTATATATGTCTACAAATTCTCTCTGTATTCACTCAGAACCAATTTATAGCCATTCATTCTGAAATCATTAGAGACAACAAACGAGCTTCTCTCCCTTTTACCTTCTGGCCCTTTGTAAACAATTTTTAATCCGATCTCAAGATTTTTTTTTTTTTTTGGATGGACTGAAAAACTTGCTGGAAATCTTCTCTTGTGGTATTTGCTTTTGCCCTCTTAGCAGACCTCCTGTGTCCCTGTTTTGTCTCATCTCACCATCCCTGAGCATAGGCAACTTGAGCAGTGTGTGTCTTCTCAGGTGAAGACTTGCCAGACACCTGTGCAGCATAGCAGCATTTCACATCTCTCCTGCAAATGCCTCATCTTTAACTTTTTCATACTGTTATTACTTCAGTGCATTGTAATTATTTTGGAATGAATACATCGTCCTTTTCTGATGGTATTCTTATTTCATGAGCTCCCAGATTTACAGATTACTTAATGCTGAATAACTGATTGTACATTGAGCACTACTGACCTTGGTCTTATTTCTCCCCATCCCACCTTCTGCATGTTGTTAGTGCTATTTTCACAGTATTCTGAACCTATGTTATTAAATGGTGTCCTTTTACACCCAATAGTTCCTGGTCAGAGTCAAGTAATTAATATTTCCTCAGAAGCTGAAGATAAAATCTCTACCTCTTTTCAGTTGACTAGTCTAGATGTGGCCTAACTACATTACCTGATCATGTGAACAAGAATGTTATGGAACATTGGCAAACTACTGTTATGCTTAGCTGATGTGCCCATGGGAAATAATGAGTGTGAAAAGACTAATGTAACATGTAGTTAGTAGCATGAAAATGTGTGCTTTAGTCTTAGCATCTATCTGGTTAGTATTAATTAAAAGATAGTGCCTAAAGAAAACACACATAAATGCAAGATGTCTTTTTAGAGGAGACGTGTTAGATTTCTGGTGCATGTGTGAAACTTTGTTAAGACTTGAAATAATTAACTTTATCTAAATTTGTTTACACAGCACCAGGCACTGTGCCCTCAGGGCTGTCTGTGCTAGAGTCTCTTTTTGGAGGGCCAAAATGTGACTTTCATTGGCTATTTCTCACAGGGTTTCAAGAGATTCTCAAGTAATTACAGAATAATTCAAGTGGGAAGGGGTCTTGGTTTGCCAAGGCCTTGCCCAACATCCTGTGCAAAACAAGTTCAACACCGAATTTGGATCAGGTTGCTCAGGACTTCACTATAGTCAGATCTGGAAACTCTCCCACGACGGAGACTGCACAGCCTCTCTGGCAGCTTGATGCACTGCTTGACTGTTCTCATCTTGGAGGCTCGATTATGTACATAAATGACTCCCTACTTCAGTTTATGACATTATTAAATTCCCCCAAATCCAGTCCTCCTAGATTTTTGCACTTATCTCAACTCAATAATTTGTGACAGCCTGTAAGAGAAAGGACAGGCAGACTTCTGGTAAATACAGTCAGCACAAGTGGAATTGTGAAGGTAAATGGAAGAACAGCAAGCAGTGGGGTGAATGACAGTAGCTGGTGGGGCAGGTGAGGAAGAACTGCATTTCTACTACAGTTGTGCAATGCTGGTGAAAATGGGAAAAATTTACAATACCTTAGCCAAACAGCTAGAGAAAAATGTGAAATGAAGCTTGTTTTCCTCACAACATACCAGTGTGGCATGCAAATGATATTGCAGAAAAGTTACACCGCTGCTCATTTCTCGAGCATGCCATGCTGGAGATGAGAGAGGACCAGGTTTGTCCAGAAACTATACTCCCATTAGCCCCCAAGGTAACTCAGTTCAAAACTCCTCTTCTGCTAGAAAACCTGCCTTGGCAAATGGTTTGAGCTTCCTCCTCCCACCTGGGAGAGAGCTGGCTCCCAGCAGGCTGGGAAGGAGCCCAGCACCGACAGTGGGGAGATTCCCAGCCAGGGGTATCTCTCTGGAAGCAGTTCTTTAAATAAACTTTACAGTCCTTTCTGCCTGTAAAATTATTGTTCACAATTCTGATACTCTGTCAGATCAGCATAATAGACTGGCACAGCTTGTCAAATAAAATGGCAAACAGCAAGCTAGTGTCCAAATCCATCCATCAGTTTGAAATGCAGAGTGTAATACTTTGCAGGAATTCAAAGGCCTAATATAACAAGGAATGTATACTACCTTGAAGAGAAGGATTAATTCCAAAACACACTGATACTTTGGTGCAGAGTAGTGACTTCATCAGAATAGACAAGAATAACAAAAAATGTTATTTAGAAGATATTACCTCTGGGCTAGATCATCATCTGTCACAAATTTTGGATTAACTTAAACAGAACTACATTAGATTTTCTCAGTTTCAAATCCACCTCTCTATTTCCCATAGTCTGGAGCATTATAAAATTCTTCCAAATTTTGTATTTCTTAATATTTTCCAAATGTTGTTAGAATTTTAGGGAAGAGGGATTATATTTTCCCTTTTCCTGTCTTATACCACTCAGCAATCTTTCATAAGGTTTTCTTCTTGATTTGACAGAGAAACTCTTTAATAAAAACAAAAAAGCTGATCTGCTAGTTTTAGCTAGCCAACATTGTAGAATGTCAGTCAGGTGGGGAATCATTAAAGAATTGGACATTGAAAATCTGTAGTCTTAGAAAAGCAGATATAAAATAAATTACAGGAAGGAAACTTTCTGCCCAGTACTTTAGAAAGTGGCCACCATTCAAGGCAAAGTTCAAAGTAAAAGCAAGGAATAGTTACTGTTATTAAACTCTGTAGTCTTGATTCTTTTTTTTCATTCTCATAATGACAACTTTCTTTAAATGTCCACTTAGTATGAAGTTAAATTATTTACTTGAGATTGGGGAAAATAGTATTAATATACTAAAACTTCGTACTATTTTGGCAGTGATGTTATGTTATTTTAACTGCAAGTTTCACTGTGAGGAATGAACCAGGGGCTCTTAAGCCACATCTGTACTGTCTCGCACAGCTGAGCCAGAGCCTGCACTGCAGGCAAAGACCATCTCACTTGGGCACTGCTCAACACAACTTCTTGCCCGGACCTCAGCTTCCTACTGGGGGATTTATTTCACCACAGAGAGAAGTCAATGACTAATTAGTGTTCACACAGCATAGGCAAGGGAGGCACCAAGACCTGTGAAATGTGGGGACATTCATCTCAGCAGTGAAATCTAGAGCTGGGATGTCTTCTGACTATTACACTCTGAAACCCTCTCTCCTTTTTCTGCTGATATTAGTTGTGTAAATATCTGTGCCCAAACAGTATGCAGAGAGAACATGAACAATTTGAAAATGTAACGGTGTTTCTGAATGCTGAGAAGCTGTACAACCCCCAAAATAGCCAGTAAAGGGATTATTTAAAAAAATTCCTACCCTTTTGACCTAGTTTTCTTCTGAGCGGGTTATTTGCAAAGCTTTTATTAGTAATCTGAGAAATTATTTTACTGAATGTCTTTGAAAATTCAGCTGTAAAATGTTTCTGTCTTTTCATAGTTACTGTGGCAACTGTATCTTTGAAAAATCATCAGTCACTCAATTAATTATGAGCCATACCTCATAAAACCATATTGACCACCTCTAATAAAGTTAGGCACAAGCACACACCAATATGCAGCAGCTTGACTTCTTGCACACATACAGAAATCACTGTAATTGCATGAGTGTGCATGACTCACATCTGCTAGAAGAGCTGACTTCAGGATTCTTTTATTTTGAACTTTAAAAACCTTTCACAGTGTTACTCCTACCTACTCATCCAAATGTTTAAGTCCCTGTACATTTAAATATCAAATCTTATTTCTCATTCTCAACTAGTAAATCTCATCTCTTTCTAAATCCCTCTTGAAATATTAGTGTTATTGTGCACTTTCTGTCAGAAGTATTACTTTGTGGATTACATTGCCAAAATACATTTGTGATTTGTCTGAGCTTGGCCATTTTCAATCCAACCATTAATACACTTCTGCTCGCAGTTCAGCAAAATTCTTTATTGGAACTACAAAAGATACACTTGGAAACTAGTTATTACGATAGGTGTTTTCTGTGTGTGCTTTGTGTTTTATTTACTCCTAGACACCGGGTCCTGGGGATCTGTGTCCCTGTTTGGGGTGAGATACTTTCCCTTGGCTTATTTGGAGTCCAGTGAAGCAGTTTTGGTGGGTAGGTTTACAGCCTAAGGTGCTGGGTTTGAAAACTATCTGGTATCTAACGGGATCACAGCTGCTGTGTTTGGCAGAGACGTGGCCTGAACTGGTGCATATGTCCTGACACAAAGCTGTTCAGTCTGGCCAAATCCACTCTTAGGCTTGCAGAGGGGACATGATGGCACCATCAGCAGTGGCACCAGAAGCATTCTTCTGCCAACCTCCTGCTTTGCCAGTCCAGATGACTGAGTTGAACCCTTCCACAGATGTCCAGGAAACACAACCAAGCTGTTGTGGTCAAGGGTATGATGGGTAGTTAAGTTACCTAGTGCTGACAGACTAGTTGTTGCGGCTTAACCCCAGCTGTCAACTAAGCACCACACAGCCACTTGTTCACTCCCTTCCACGAGCAGGATGCGGGGGAAGAGAACTGGAAGGGTAGAAGTGAGAAAACTTGTAGATTGAGATAAGAACAGTCTAATAATTGAAATAAAAAAAAAAAAACCCAAAACAAAAAACATCACTATTACTAATAAATAGTAATGAAAAGGATAATAACAGAGAGAAATAAAACCCAAGAAAGACAAGTGATGTAAATGAAAACAATTGCTCACCACAGACTGACTGATGCCCAACCAGTCCCTGAGCACAACCTTCTTGTGCAGACCCAGCATCCCCACTGGTGGGGTGGTGTGAGAAGCAGAAAAGGCCTTGACACTGTGTAAGGACTGCTCAGCAGTAGCTAAAACATCGATGTGCTACCAACACTGTTTCTAGCACAAATTCAAAACACAGCCCCGTACTAGCTACCATGAAGAAAATTAACTGTACCCTAGCCAAAACGAGCACACTAACAGTAACAGTCTGAGTAGATATTTCTACCTTGCTGCACCTCTTTGATAATGTGACTGAGTTTATTGCTTATCAAAATACCCTTCAACAAAAGAGGTACACAGTTATTCCACATTTGCTTTGGGGAAGAAGCACCTCAGGTGAGACATCATTTTAGACTGACAGATGTGTTGTAAGTTACTCATGTACCTGGGCTTTTAAACAGCTGTAATACTTAACATTTTTAGTTTTATTTATATTAAAGTTACAAGAATATCTAGTTTGGTTTCTGTATATCACAAGCCTTTAAACTTTGCTACCACACCAGTCTCAGCAACCTTTCTATGGCTAAAAACACATTTCAGAAGTACATCTGTTTTGGTTGAAAGGCATAAGGAGAAGAAACGTCCATTAGCACCACCTCTTTGCCAGAACAGCCAGTTATCCTTCCTGTTGAATATCTGTGTCTTCTAATCTTAGTCTGTCTACCTGTACTTCTCAGACCTTGGCTCTAATGCCCTTCAGTTACAAAGAGAGGACTCCCCAACCTCTCCAAGGCCACTGTCTCCAGCCTGTTCTCACGGTGGGCAGTGTAGTCCCCTTCCTATGCTAACAGACTGGGCAACCCAGCCCAGCAGGTCTCTCACTGGGAGGAATCCTTTCCCAGGGCCTTCAGCAATTTCCCTGATTTTGTACCCTCACCACATTTTAACAACTTCTTTTAAAAGTGTTCAGGAAAGCTGGGGGGAATATTCTAGCCTGGATCTCACCACGGACCCTCCCTCCTCCACATGAAGGTACTTGGGTGGTTGTTCATGGCTCATGATATTTCAGACTGATTGTAGGAGCATGCTAATGACAGGAGGGGCTGATCACAGCCCTGGCAGTTTAAGAGATTCCTTTATTCAATGAACTAAAGCACTTGGCTGTATCCAGATCATTCCCACTGCCCATTAACAGACAAATAAGGAAAACTAGGTCTGGAGGAGGATGCTGCATTGTCTGTGTTGTTTCCAACACTTTGTTGTGCCTGGTCCAGACAGCTGAGTGCTGCTCAGACCATACTGGGGGAACACGGCCCTTTTTGCGGATCATCTGTGGACAGGTTACAAATTCCCAGTATTTATTTATTGTTCTAAATCAGGATATGAGCTGCCAATGTGAAGGGATTTGCTCTCTTTCTCTTGCCTGTGTGCCAAGGGTTTCTACCAGGCAAGGGGGCAGAGGGGAAGGAGGAAGGGAAGGGAGCTCCATTATGAGGTGAAAGTTGGGAACGTCTGTCCTACATGGGGATGCCTGGGGAGTCCAACTCATCTTCTGTACTGTCTGGTATTTATTTATCTGTTATACTTTGGCATTGCTTCTGGAGACTGCTTTTATGAGTAAATATTGTATTTGCAGCAAGCAACCACAAGGGGACTGAGCAAGAGGGAATCAGGGTTCATCTTCCATCTCAGATGGGTGTTGGTGAAAAGTCTGTACTACACCTCTTCTGGTATCTATCCCCCGTCCTTCCCTCCACAGCTTTCTGGGTGAACTCAGCAGCCTGTTTGTGGATATCATGTTTTAGTCAAAACCTGTGGCTCAGGTAGTAGGCACAGAATTCTTGTTCATAGCAGTGGCCAGTGGTCCCAGGCTTGTCTCCTGGGAGGACAACTTGGATCTAGGAGGAGTGCTGTGTCCTTCTTTCCACACAGGGATGGTGTACTCGGGACACTGCCAGTTTTCAAAAGGCCATACATCTTCAGAGACTGCTGCCCAGGTGACTGAAGTGTTGGAGAAGTAGCACTAAGAGGAAACCAGGACTTTTCTCAGTACCATGCCACAAGCCTCCACATGGCTGGGTCCTATCAAGTTTTCCTAACACTGGATATGAGAAGAGATATTATCCCAAGGAGACTCACAGCCAGACGTCCCATACTTTCTCCACAGAATGTGTGCCAGGCAGGGGCAGGGAATCAGTGGCAGACTAGCCCCCATGGGCAGCATTTCCACATGGTCCCCCCAGCATGGGTGATGTCTGTGTGATATAATCAATCATTCTTTGACTTCAACCAGCTATAGGACAGAACATCCTGTCCATTCTTCTACAGGCAGTGGTAATGAGTCCTTTCTAACAACTGCGTGTAGCACTTACTTTCCCTCACCATACTGCTCCAAGCTGCTGGTCCATCTGGTACCCTTAGTTGGCTTAGACAGAAAACAGCCTGGTTTTGTCCCATCCGGTTTGCTGGCAATATTATCCCCCAAGGCTCTATACCTTTAAGCGTTGCTACATGCATTTGGCCTGGATTCATGAATTACTTCCCAGGTCAGTAATAAAGAGAGGTCTCTCCTGATCTTTGTTCTTGAAGAAAAATTCCTCAGCTGCTCTTGCCCCTGAAGCAGGATGGTCTGTGCTACACCATGCTGCAGCTGACAGCTTTGAGCCCCAGATGCCAGCCCCGGCGAGATGTGCCAGTCTTGCCTTCATGCCCTCCTCCACCTTGAGCGACAGGCACTCCCCTGCTCAATAAAACTGCCCCACAGGTGCCACCCTGGAGTGGCTGCCAGACCACTGTGCAGGGACACTGGGGGCACCACTGCAGGGCCATGATGGACACCGCTGCAAGGGTATGATGGACACCGCTGCTGCTGCAGCTGCTACTGTTCTGTTTTCTACCCCAAACAGTGCAGCGAGCTGTGTGATAAAAGGTGTTTATCACCTCTAGACCTGTACAGTCAACTTAGGACCTATCAACTTTGACTCACCCAGCCCAGCTGCAGCACAGCCATCCTTGCCTTCAGGGACTCACTGTGTTGGCAGTGATGACAACTGAAACTGGATCCCATCTCTTATTAAAACCTTCCTCCGCCCACAAAATGAAGTGGCATGTGTGTCATAAACCTTCCTCTCTGGCTCTGGTGGGAGATGTCTGTCAGACACAAAGAGGAGATGAACATATTCAGGCACAGATGTACACTGAAGTAGATACTACTGCAGCAAAAAAAAAAAAAAGGAAGAAAAAGAACTTGGCTAGCAAACAAGTATTTTTAATACTGTTCCCTTTAATGGAGCCTAAAGAGGAGTAACACTTCATTTTACCTTTTCTATTAAGCAAAGAACTCACCAGTGTCAGTTGTGTGCAGGTGCTATGCACAGTGGGAAACAACCCAAACCAGCATGTGTTCTTTGAAATATTTCTTTTAAACAGACACTAAGTATTTTCAGGTTTTGGAGAATGTGGTTCGAAATAACAAGAAGATAAAATATCACCATGCTGTGCAAGGGAGGATATGTGCAGTTATCTTCTGTGATTTTGTACTAATATTTAGCTATCATATAGCACTCTCTCTGCTGACCCCATTGTATAAACACTCAGTAATTAAGCAGCACACTCCCTGCTATGCAACAGGTAGGTAATATTGCTCTTGCCACCCCTGGGCTACAGATAAGGAATTTAGACAGTGAGATGAAAAGCTTATCCAGACCCACTTGGGATGTATATGGCAAAGCACAGGATCGGTTCTGCAAGATGTGTTTGCTTTCTTCTGCGCTGCCTTTAATGTCACAGTCTGGAGACACGTAAGACTTCAGTGCAGCCCTGGGCAGAGTGGAGTCCACCTGCAAAAACTCCTAAAGCTGTTTCACACCCCTGACAGTTTCTGGAGCATACACGGCTCAGAGGGGAGCCGCAGGAGTGCTGTAAATCAGGACCAAGGCGTATCGGCAGAGCTTTGTGGGAAATCTTGCCTGGAGTCCCCCTGTTACTGTTCATTTTTCTCAGCGCTTTTGGTGCTTCTTGTTTTTCACAGCTAAGTGCTGCCCCCAGTCACCCTATGCTCATCATTTATTAATTGTCCTGTTTAATTACCATGTGTGGTTTGGTTTTGGAGGAGGTGTGAAAACAACCGGAATACAAACATTGCACTGATTTACTGCAGAGGACAACTGTGGATACACCACTGCAGGAACGTCTTTGCAAGCTTCCTACAGCCTGTTGTGCCGCAGCAGGGACATTGTTCCTCACCTGCACTTCACAAAGGAGCTGCCCATCTTTCTCGTTTCATCCCATTTGCCTTTACTGTCATCAGAAGCAGAAAAGGCATAAGCAGAGGCATAAGGCTGAATTGTTCTCACAACAAACAAACAAACAAACAAACAACAAACAACCCACACCCAAACCCAACAATATTACACATGTAAGGATTAACTTCTCACATTTTGAACTTGATTTTGCTTTAAGCTTTGAGTGATGAGGAAGCAGAGGTCATGGACCACTGAGATTATTTTCACCACAGGAAATCATGTGAAGCAAAAGGCAATCTTCATGAGGAAATTAGACAAATCTTGTTAAAACTTCAGTTCAACTTAAAGACTGCATTTTTTTTTTTTTTTCTGCAAGGATATCAGCAAACTTGGGAGGGCACTAAAAAGCACTGTCCAATTTTTCCCATTTTTTTTCCTGAAGGAATTAAGAGACGCAACTGCAGGGACAGTTAGTAAAAACAAACAGACTTAGTGAAAGCAATAGCATTTTGCTGGCACAATATTCTGAAAGGTTTGGCTTGGCTATTGAAAGAGGCTGCTAGTTTCTTCACTTTGTTGCATGGAAACCATATATGGCCAGTGTTTTTCATAGACCAACATGCATAAAAGACATCCACTTAAACTGCAGCAACATTGCCACCACTGGTAAAGCAGGCAATGCAGCACAGTCCTGACTATCAGAGCTCACATCTATGACAAAAGTCAAACTGCATGTTTTTTCAGGTGGTACTTTGTTGGAAACAAGGCACATGGGAACCAAAAAATTTGTTTCAGGACTTGACATAAGGCTTACAATTAGAATTTTTTATTGAATCTAATTATTGCAAACTGCTTTCAACTGAAGTGTACATTTTTTTTTAAACACCTTCTAATGCATATTGGCTCTGGCTGTTGAAGCAATGAATATTCTCAGAGTCAGCAGAAGAAAATAATGTCATTTAATTTGCAGTGTAAATTCTTGTAACTGAAATGCTTTATTTAAATCAGTACCATTTAGCAGAGACGAACTTTTGAAGAGATGCTGAAATGTTTTAAGTGTGCAAGATAAAGCTTCTCCATGGAAGCATGCTGTCACACACAAGCAATGCAACAAATACATCCCACCTCAAGTACATACAGACTCATATGCATGATCCGATTCAGTGTTCCTGTGTAACTCAGCCAAATTGCCACGAGCCTGTTTTCCAGAGTTATCTAGCACTCGTATCTTCAGCTGGCTTCAGATGGAATTAATTCTGAAAGCTAAAACAACTCTTTGGCTGGAATTTTTAAAGAATCTGAAGAAGTCGTGTAGACCTTACGCAAAGTGCTCCCTTCCTTCTTCAAAAACGAGCCTTTTTTTCCTAGTTTTCTCCTGCAAATGAGAGCAATGACATTTACTTTTTTTCCTAATGTTTGCCTGTGTGTTTTACGTGTTCATGCAATGCTTAATCCACCTTGTCTGGACTCTCCAGCTGTTACTGTGGTTTGAATAGCATCGTACTTACCAATCCAAACAGGACAATGCTGAGCTCCCAGCTGTTGTCTCACAGACCTCAGGGTTACAGGAGAACAGTCATTGACACCACAGAGCAACTCCTGAACATCTCTCAGTGCCAGATCAGAAACTCAATGTGTCGCTATGAGCTGGAAAAAAGACTTTTGGACTGTCCAAGGATCTCAGTAAAACTCAGTCCAGCCCAAATATTCATATGGGGACTCCTTTTCCATTAGATCATGGCAGTTTAAACATTAAGTGCAGAAAGAGAATTAGGTATTAGGAAATTCTGAATGCTGTCTAGTTCTAGATTTGACCAGAGTATACAACACATATATGCAAGCACACATTTTACATTAGTAATTTTCTGTATCATACACTTCTCAAATTAACACTTGGAAAATCCATAAAATAACCAAAATTAGAACTCCTTATAATGACTGTCTGTTGGGACCTTATTGATTTTCTTTTATTTTTATCTTAATCACTGGGATTTCTCAATGGTCAGATCTTCACATGTGTTCTTGACAGAACCTACTATTTTTTTGAAGTCCTTGTCATTTGTAGTCACAAACTGGTTTGGAAATGCATAGTGATTTTAATTTTAAAGATAAATCTCAGCAGTCCAATATGCATCTGATGTAAAACCTGTAGTTCTAGGTTGCAATATATGGAAAATTGCTAACTCAATACCTGTGTTGAAAGAACCTGAAACTGTTGGTGTATTTACAGTTGTGTATACTGCATCTACCATATTAGCAGTATGTATTATAAATGTAACATTGATATATTAGGGAGTACTGCAAATAATAGACACTCCATATGAGAGGCAGAATCCAAAGGCAAGAAAATATGATCTTCACCCGCGTCACCCAAAGCAGACTGCTAAAAAATGGCAGAAGTGGGGAATGTGGGCTAGTGACAGAGAAGCCGCCACAGCCAAGGCTGCTGGAGTATGTTTTATTTCAGCACATCCTCAATATGTCCCTTGTTTTATCCTCATACTGACACCTGGGCACAGTAAAAGGTAGGTATTTGTGGTGCCTCCTTTCTCTTATGGAGGACGGGTTAGAAATAAAAACTATCTATCTTCCTTTGTGCTACCTCCAAGGGTATTGTCATTTTCACAGTTTACTAAGTTATAAAGCTAATGGCCTCTCCTTAGGCATCATTCCAGGAGACCTCACTACTAGGACATTTCTCTTTTTACTCCACCTGCCACTGTTTTTCCAAAGGTTTCCTTGTGATCTTAGGTAGCACTCACTAGACTCTCTTGAGCAACGACAAAGGGCTCTGTTCCTGTGTGTGTCCAGCATGAGTTCAGGGCCAGCCCAAATATCGCTGCTAATTCTACAGTTTTAGGAAATCCTAGATAGCACCTATGTAACATTTACTACTTCCAGCCTAGACGTATGGGCTCAGACTCCATAACAATTTTGGCAGGAAGAATAAAAAGGCACTGATTTTTTTTCCAGGATAGTGTTGGTGTGTCTGTATTTGCTACTCTCCTTGTGTTACTGTAAGGAATTTCCCCTCCTTTATTCATGGTTCTTGGCCAACACTGACCAGATTGATCAATGAGTAGAAATCCCATTCCCGTGTAAGTCAGACATAAACTGGTGTAATGTCGTGAAGATCCCTGTGTCCGTTCCAGCCCCTTATCCTGAGCTCTTCTGCAAGCACTTTCACCGTGAAGAAATGAAGTGTGGGAGGTCAGGGCAGGTATGAGACAAGAGAGAAGCATCCCAAGTATTGAGATCGGCAGCCAAGGTGAAAAACTGAGTGACTTTGTAGTAAGTCCTGCAGTTACTCAAAATACCTTCATGTATCCTTCTCTGCCTCTGTCTCCCTCCATCATGTGCAGTCCTTGCTTTGCAAAAGTATTTAGTTCTCCGAGTTTTTCCAGTTTCATTCTATATCCTCGAACATGTCTGTGTCTTGTTGCTGATGTAGGGACTTCACTGGCAAACCAAGGAGTCCAGAACTGTGCTGAGAATCTCTTCCTGGAGGAAAGCCTCTTGTGACACCTCAAGAGGGAAAGTTACCTCCCTGAGAACAGACAAGATGCCTCTGTGTACACAATCCACAAACTCAACTGTGCCTTTGCTCTGCCAAGAGATTGCTAGGTCATATCTGATTTGTTACCTATTATCTTCCCTAAATCTTTATAAACTCAATGGCTTCCAAGTATTTCCCTCCTGCTGGTTGTGTGGTTAGAGAGCTTTTTCCTGATATCTATTAGTTGGTGTTGTTTTCTCAGTCAAATAATTGTGCTGTTTCCTGCACATTTTTTCACCCCTGAAAGTGTCTTTGGAGAAAGGATTTCCATGCCCTTACTGCTGTACAGGTGAGGAAGACGAAGCAATTGCCTGGGGCAGAAAAACAGGAAGGAGAAAAGTAATAAAGGTTCTCAGTTCCCATGTCCCACTGATTTCATATGCACCACGCAGCTTGAAGTGGGAAATCAGCACCACGCAGGCATGTGAAACACAACTGATCCCTGAGACAGACACACAGGAGAGCTGGTAATGCCTTGCCAGCCTCCAGTAATTTAAGAATCATTTTGTTAACTACTTCAACATGCTGGGCTTTTATATTAAAAAAAAAAAAATCCTTTTATAGTGTAAATAAAGTCATTAAATAAAATCAGGATCAGTTATAATCCCTGCAGACTTCCATCCAAGTCAGTATATTGCTGTTTACCATTAGCATTTGTTTCCAATATTTTATTCACTTTTCACTCCACATAATAAAGTTCATGTCCAAGTAAACACTCCAAAGTCTAATAACAAAGAATTTACCGAGTGCTCTAATCAGTTGGATATTACAGCGAAGCCATCCAGATACTGCAGTGATCTGCCTTAAGATTTCTATCACATACACACACACACACTTCTTTTGCACAATTCATAGGTCACTTTGGTTTCTCTGAAATTGCATTGTTGGCAAAACAGTGATTTGCTATTAAAAATAAAACATTACCACTATACCCAATAGTAATGATTTGAAGAATATTTTCTCTGGTAGTCAGGATCAGTGTATCTTCTAATCTCGAAGAGAAATATTAATAAAAAAGTACATAACTCCTGTAATTTATCATAATTTTTTTTAAAGTCATATATCAGAGACAGTGAAAAAGAATTACCCCAGTGTTCCACATCACATAGGAGGTGGTGTTTAGTGTAGGAGTTTTCCTTAAGAAATGAATAAGTATTCCCTTTCTAGGTTGCCAAAACACTTCAGAAGACCATCACTGAGAAACTCAGACACTTTATGGAGTTAAGAAATTGTTTCAGGGAACCTTAAAACTATTTAGGGTGCTTTAGGCCACAGTTTTTGTTAAACATGCTCAAAAATTTGGTCACAATGATTGAGATGTTCTCCTGGACTCCAGAGGCTTTGAGAAGCACCTGGGTTATTTTCTAGCTCTGCACCAACATATTTAAGATGTTTTTGTCTTGGGTCTGCTTCAGTCTGGAAAATAAGTGGAGTCTGAAACTCTGAATAGGTTTCATTCTGTGATTTTTGCAGTATTCAGAAGTTTAGTGGGTCAAAACCCACACAGATCAAAACCAAAGAAAATGTTTCCATGAACTGCTGTGAAGACTGAATTTTTGGCATCTCTGCTGAAACCTAAAGCAAACGTGAGAGAGCTGCAATCAGCAAAAATACTTATCTATTTATCAAACTTTTCATTATATATGGGTCTGGTTTATTTATACAAATATGCTCTATGTGTTAGGATATGTGAGCTGCGTGCCTGTTATTCATCATCAAGGAATCTCTGGCAAGCACCAGGATTTGAGTGTCCATCTTCTTGTGGCCGTATTGCAGAGGTGCTGTGTTCCCACTGATCTCACTGTACTGAGAGCTGTAAGAACTCCCCATCATGAACTGCAAGGCCACTGGTCATGAAAAATGCAGAAATATTGGCTTGTTTACTGCTTGTGTCAAAACTCTCAAATCTGTAGTTTCCTCAGAATTTGTTGAAAGGCTTTAGGCATGTGTGCTGATGTGTGTAATCTGAACTACAAAGCCCTGAGATGATCCTAAAACATCTATGCCGCCAGCCTAAATCAAACCAAATCAGGTTATAC
The DNA here is from genome assembly GCF_964273445.1 of Streptopelia decaocto. NCBI lineage: Eukaryota > Metazoa > Chordata > Aves > Columbiformes > Columbidae > Streptopelia > Streptopelia decaocto. The sequence continues at coordinate 24,730,756 of NC_138655.1, forward strand.
CAAGCCACCCGAATTTATTTCTATTATGAAATGGAGAGGAAATTCCAAGGCAGGGAGGTGCGGAAAAAGCAATAGAAGATGTTTTTATTTAGAAAAATGGTTACAGAGGATCTGTCTCACTCATGTCCCTGGCAAGATCATGGAGCAGATCCTCCTGGAAATTATGCTAAGGCACATGGAAAATAAGCAGGTGATTGGTGACAGCCAACATGGTTTCACTAAGGACAAATTGTGCCTGATAAATTTAATGACCTTCTACAACGGGGTTATAGCGTTGGTGGATGGGGGAGAAGCAACTGATGTCATCTACCTGGACTTGTGCAAAGCATTTGACACTGTCTCACACAATATCTCTCTCTCTCTATTGGAGAGACATGGATTTGACAGATGGACACTTGGCAGATAAGAAATTGGCTGGATGGTTGCACTCAAAGAGTTGCAATCAACAGCTCAATGTCCAGTTGGAGACCTGTGACAAGTGGCAGTCCTCAGGGGTTGTTCTTGAGACTGGCACTATTTAACACCTTTCCTTGCAACATGGACACTGGGATCGAGTGCACCTTCAGCAAGTTTGTCGATGACACCAAGCTTGTGGCGAGGTCAACACACTGGAGGGAAGGGATGCCATCCAGAGGCACCTTGACAGGTTTGAAACATGGGACTGTGCAAACTTATTGAAGTTCAACAAGGCAAAGTGCAAGGTCCTGCATATGGGTCAGGGCAATCCCAAGCACAAATATAGGCTGGATGGAATATGGATTGAGAGCAGCACTGAGGAGAAGGACTCAGGGTATGCTGGTTGACAAGGAACTCAACATGACCTGGCAGCGTGCACTTGCAGCCCAGAAAGCCAACTGTATCCTGGGCTGCATCAAAAGAAGCATGACCAGCAGGTTTGGAGGTGATTCTCTCCCTCTACTCCACTCTCATAAGACCTCACCTGGAGTACTGCCTTCAGATCTCAGGCCCCCAACATAAGAAGGACATGGACCTGTAGGAGCGAGTGTAGAGGAGGACCATGAAGATGGTCAGGGACTGGAACACCTCTCCTATGAAGACAGACTGAGGGAGTTGGGATGATTCAGCCTGGAGAAGAGAAGGCTCTGGGGAGATCTTATAGCAGCCTTCCAGTACCTAAGGGGGCCTATAAGGAAGACGAAGATTCACTTTTTACAAGGACATGTAGTGATAGGACAAAGGGTAATGGCTTTAAACTAAAAGAGGGTAGATTTAGATTAGATACAAGGAAGAAATTCTTCACCATGAAGGTGGTGAGACGCTGGAACAGGCTGCCCAGAGAATCTGTGGGTATCCCATCCCTGGAAATGTTCACAGACAGGTTGGGTGGGACTTTGAGCCGCCTGGTCTAGTTGAAGGTGTTCCCACCCATTGTAGCGGGGTTGGAACTAGATGATATTTAAGGTCCCTTCCAACCCAAATCATTCTATGATTCTATGTATTCACAGAACAATCAGCAACAAGAAAGAAAGGAAGAGATTTATAGTAATCTACTAATCATAAATACATTTCTCCCATTACACTTATTCCTGTTTCCATCATGTTCTCAAGATAAAAAGTCTCACAATAGGAGCAAGCATGTGCCAAGGTGGCACAAAAGATGCTCAGTGTGAAGGATGTATGAGCCTTTATTCATCTCAGTACTCTTTGCTGTGTCCATCTCTAACCCTCCCTTCAGCTTCTCTCATCTAAGTTTCTTCCCCCTCACCCAAAGAAAGAAAAATGTTCAGATGGATATCATAACTCTGTGCAAATGATGCCTTTGTGAATATTCATACTTCAGGAATAAGAAACAAAGTTGGACACGTCCAACTCTCAAAGTCCTCAAGAGGCACCTCTCTGAGAGAGTTATTTTTGCCCCAAATGAACCTTCCTTATATTAATCAGAGTTTTCCGTATTTTAAACAGGAGGGGAAAAATAAAGGAACAGCAAAATCTATTCAGAGCATTTTGCATGTAAGTGATGATCCTGTTAGCAAGCTGGAGAATGATTCTGAGAGCTACCCCTGGAGCATTCCTGACTTGGAACGCAAAACAGAGTAATCATGTGCAATAACAGTTAGGAGGAAAAAACAAGTAATTCCCACAAGAGACCATCTATAGCCACAGGAAAATGATATAACATTGTGAGTAAATAACTAGCTGGATGGGGTTGACAGTTTTGCTTTGTCTATCAGGAGGGGACACACATTTGGATATGAATTGACAGATGCTTCTGGGATGGAATGGCTTTCACTCACAGCACTGAGTATGATGGATCAGTATCAGTGTGAGAATTGCAAATTCATGCTTGCATACACAAATATCTGCTTCTGGGAGGTTTTTAAAAATTCCAGAAGAGAAGAAAAAATGTCGTGTGGGCTGCCCTTCTGCAATTTTTATATGCAAGGAAATTCTGAGAGCTTAAGACATCTGGCTTGTCGGTAAACTAGGAAGCCTGGAGAGAGGAAGGAGACTGACATCATGTGAGGTACAGAAAAGTTTCTTAACTGTAGAGTCTCCAAGCAATATTATCTTGGATGTTTCCCTCTATGTTCCTGTGTTCAGGTTTCTTATTCAACCCACAGTCTGTTTGCCTGCTGTTCCAGTGCAATGCATAAAGCACAAATAGTTGAAATTAGGAGCAACTGGGGTTACTGTCATATTAAGGCTCACGTGTTTAGAAAGCAGGACTTTTTTGAAGTCTGGGTGTGCTGAAATCAGCAGTTTCTTTTTCAGTCTTTGTGTCTCAGAGCTGGCTGACCACACTACTGGCACATGGCACAGAAATAGCAGCTACAGGGAGTGGAATTGCCATCTGGGCCCAATGGAGCCAGGCTGATTTCCCCCACCTGAGAATGTGATCCTTAATCTTTCACAGGTGGATTTGGATAGAACTAGGAAGTAGCAAGATGAGCACAAATAAAAAGCAATGGTAGCAATGTTACCACAGCCTCTTCTACAATGCAATGAAAAATCACTTTGAGACTTTTGCGGTTTCTTTTTATCCCCTTATTTTATATCTTTTTCGCCCCTTTTTGCCATTGTTACTGCTTTCTACTCTGCTTGTCTTTGCTGATTTGGTACATAGCTCATGTGTTATCACTGCCACTATTTTTGTGGATGTTCAGCTTTGTGGTGGGCTTGGGTCCATGCTGCAGAGCCTGGCCTTTGGGCCACTCTGCCCCTTATTCTGCTGAAGGAAAACCATTCCCTAGAGCTCTTTTCCTTACATATGAAGACCAGACCTGGGGCACCACTACCTACAGACTACCACGTTTAGCTAGTTGATAGTGGGGGAAATTTCCAGTGATCCAGCCAAGCAAATGTTTATGAGGACACAGAGTATACACAGCGCCTGTGTGTAAGTACCGAGGAGATGATCTAAAACTTTCCTGTTACCGTAGTACAGCTACTAAATGTAAATTGACAGAATGCAAAGAATATTATCATGGAAACATCAGCAAGCAGAGTAGCCTGTGGGAAAACATCACAGGAAAAGGAAAAAAGAGTTTCCCTCCGCATTTGGAAATTTGGATGAAGTGCTAAGCTGCAGGGGTTGGATCTTGAACTAAATGTCAGTGCTTCAGGGTCAGTAACCTTACCTCTGCAGTACTTTATTGGTAGTGTGATAGATAATTTATAGCTTTAAAAAATGCTGGAAGGACATACTCATTCATGGAACATATGGTTTGTATTTGTACTATGTCCATTATTCTTGTTTCTGACAATCTGTAATAAGTCTATATAAATTTGTTACTGAATTGCTGTTCTCTAATAGATCTGCAATATTTCCATTATTTGATGATATTATTGTCACAGGGCTACATAAGTCCAGTCCAAAAGCTCTTATGAAACGTATGAGTATGTGCCAGGATTTCACTTTGACATACAACCTTTAATTTTAAATACAATCATGTAAGCAATAAAGCTTCAACATTTCAGCTTGAATTCCTTGTAATAATAGCCTTTTGTTTATTTTCTTCTTTCAAATATAACTGACACTGACAGTATATTGGCAAGGTTAAAACAATTGTGTTATTAGAAGCATTTAATCACAATTAAAAAGAAATAATTTTTTTTAATATTCCTTTGAAGCATTACTGCCTGATTATCTCATAATATCTTTATCTCTTAGCTATTCCCTGCCAAGCCTGTGTTTCATTCTTCTATCTGTGAAGAATGTCCTTTTTTTTCCCCAAGTAGAAGCAGAATTTATTTCAGTGGCTGTGAATACTTTTCTATTTCTGACCCTCTTGCAAGGATCTGCAACACTGATTTATCATGGGACCTGGGTTTTAATTATTACCATAATTTGTTTTGACATTAAAACAATCTCTAAGTTTGTGTCTATTTTTTGGCCAAATGTGACCGGTTGCGTAAGCAATAACTTGCCATTTCCTTCATGTTGGCAACACTGAGTTCCTGTGACCCGGATTAGTGCATCATCTGCTCCCATGTAAGTCAACAATGTTTTGCCATCAACTTGCATGGGAGAAGAATCAGATTCCAGGTAAGAAATAACTGAAAGTGCTGCTTTCTACACATTTTTCTTTATTGAAAGATAATTCTTTGATGCAATTCAGGAAAAAATAAAGCAAATGCTTTTGTTTCTTTCATTATACTGTCATAGCAGCAAAGGGTCACTACTGAAATGTTATGTCTGCTAGAGACTGCCAAGGTTTGTCATTAAGCACGATCAGCTGGGAATGCTCCAAACACTAATACTTTTATATTCAAGATAATTATATTTTCAGTCAAGCGATATGCGGTTTTTGCCAAACCCAAGCAATGCAAATATGACTTCTCTTTGGTCATATTGGCGGGACCTGTATCGCGTGGCAGGTGTCCTCCACAGCTTCGGTCCCCTGAGAGGTTGCTCTGGGGCCCTCCTGGAGCATTTTGAGGCTCTCTCTTGACATCAAGCCTGGGTTTCCTCTGCAGAACTAGCCAGGATTGCCTGGAAATTGTGCACATCTGAGTCTCATCCCAGCAGGAGAAACACTCCTGGATCCCACACTGCAGAGGAAGAATTTATCATTGCCTATTTCCATTATTCTGGCTCTCTGTTCATTTTATGACAAACCATAACAAAACAACCAGTAAATGTTCAGTCTTGCCATTGTTTATAGTGTATCCTTCAAACATAATTTGTTATTTTCATTTTTCTAAAATTAAGGTCTGTGACATGGCTGTTCTCCTATTTCCAAGCAAAGCATTAACTCTAACTTTACCTGTGCAACAAATACATTGAAAACATAATCACTCATCTATTGTCACTGGAGACCAGCAATTCCCCATCAGCACAGAAGGAAAACAAGAATGGTCTGCTCCAATGTTCAACACAACTGTATCTTCTATTAGTAATAAAAATACTTTGCACACATAAATTGCATTTCATGCAAAGATCCCTGTGTGTATTACAAAGGCTGAATTATCATTATCCTTGTTTTTACAAATGGCCTGCCTGTGTCACAATGAAAACCATTATATCATTGTTCCTTCAGCTAGATCTTTTAATCACTTGTGACCAGGGCTGAGCTCAAAATTCAACTCCCACGCAAGTATCAAACTAGTATTTTGCCCTCCTCATTGTCCCCTGGTGACACTTTCATGGAAGTAATAGTGATGAGCTTGAACATGTTGCTGAGTGCTGCATATTTGTGAGAGAACCGCTCTAAAAGCATTGAACACTCCACTCTGCCATCAATTTGAGCCATTCCTGGAGTAAAACAGGACTTAACTAGTAGGGCACTTCTCAGGAAGCTGTAAAACCAAACAGGCAAGAAGTGCAGCTATCAAAATAGGTTGGCATCAATATGACAGGTCAGCCCACAGCATTTATGATTCCAGGTGAGACAACCCCTCCGTTATGAAATAAAATGTTAGAGGGGAGCCTGTAGGTCTTTTACTTCTGCATGTGCACAAAACCAATCAGTTGGTAAAAAAATTCATACTTCTGGCCAGGTCACAGGAGGCGAATCATGGCAAGAAAGCAAGGGGGTGCAATTTGCAACCTGGAAGGTAGTGGAGGAGAAGAAGAGGAGACCAGGATGTTCCCATTGCTCTCCCAATCCTCCAGAAAATGAGGGTGGGTTTAGTGCTGGAAGGGAAGTGAGGTCCTGGCAGAGATGCCAGCTCAGGCTGCTCCTTCTCCATGACCACAAGGGCAATGCAGCCATATGTAACTCCCCACTCCACACAGCTGACAGCAATATACCTTGGACTATACTTTTCAGGGATTGTGATTTTACAAAAGAGGGGAACTGAAACCCCTGATGTAGATCTTATTGGAATTTCAGACCAGAAGGAATTAGCAGATCAATAAGTCTGACTTCTGCCAGTTCACAAGCTGTCAGATGTCACAAATAGTTTTATATGCTTTGGGATCAAAGATAGATTAAACCAAGTAATTTCAGTCTTCATGCAGATTACAGATAAATCTACAAGCAGAGAAGAGGAGAGGCCAGGTGCCCAGTATGTAGAAATCCAAGAGATGAGATATGCCAAAACAGCTTGAGCATGGGAATTTTGAGGCAACCCCTCAACCCCCAGAGTACCTCTGCCAAGTTAAGGAGTGGAAATCCTGTCCTTACCCCAGTTTGTGGATCCGTATTAATCAAATGAGCAAGAAGACAGGGTTCAGGCTGAGGAACTTCAACATCACCTTAAAGCATGTGTGTCCCTTCTGCCTTCCCATTGCTGGTTGCAGTTGATTTCTCATGCTTCAAGGGAAGGCAAAACATGACCATGAGCTCCGAAGACTATGTATGTGGCAATTAGACTCTGGGAGGAAAAATCCTCCTGGGTGCTTGCAGAGATTGTGCGCGCTCTTACACTGGGCTAGAAGAGGCTTGAAAGAAATACAAGTAAGCCTGAGATGTCCCACTGGCAATGCAAAAAGAGGGTCGATGTGGTTTCACACACACACAGCTGAACAGCCCTCTTGCCCTTGATTAGCCTGTCAGCCATAGGCTGGCTAGTCTCCAAGAAACTAGGACAAAACATATATTTTTCAAAATCTATAGTCCTATGTTGATAGTGCAGCATTAACTTTGTCTGTACTTCATGAAGTCAATGGTGGCGATAATGTTACAGGGATAATCATGGTAAAAGATAAAAGAGAGAGGGCTGCACATTACAAAAACGTTTATTCTCTACTTTTGCTTTTTCCCACCTGGCTGCCTGTGCTTGTCCCATGAAGCTCCTTGTGAAACAGGACAGGCCTCCAGCTCATTTCAGCAAGGAGTTGGTGGTGCTGATACCACCTTTTTCAGAGCGCACTGAAGCCATGTGGGTATTTATAGTAGTAGTAGCAGCATTGAGTAAAAGGGAAAGCTGCAGAAAAGACAGACTTTTTACTTCTAGACCTTGCTAAACTCCTTTGCCAGCACCCCAAATTGGATACGCTGTCTGCCATGTGCACATGCTGAGGTACTCCTTGGCACAGGTTATATATTTTTTAACTTTTCCTAATGATTCTACACACATCTACTATACATCTCTGAACAGATGTGTTCTTAGCATTACCCAAGTTTTCCAGTTCGCTGGGAATATAGAAGTAACCTCATAAAAATGGGTGGACTCTTGTAGTACTGATAGAGACACATTCCCCAGCATTTTTCCTCAAAATGCATAGGCATTTTTTTTGCATTCACCTAAATTACAGCACTGAAAATATTGATTGAATATCCATACAAGATACCTCCTGATTGAGGTAGTGTATATGGTAGTTTCATCTACTATGAAATTTGTTCCAGTTAAGCTGAGTTTGAGGAATCATGCACATGAATTCTTACAGAAATGTACAATATATTTTCCTAAACATTTTAATCTCAAGAGGACTAGCCAATAAATAAACACTGAAAATAAAAAATAGCCTGTATTTTGTAAATTCAGTGGGATAACCTGTGTGAAGAACATGTATGAAATTTGCTACTTTTGGCTGAAAAAATACGTTGCAGGTCTTGTGTGAGGTGGTCACTTCAGGCTACATGGCTGGCAGTTTGTCTCCCTTTTCATAGCCATATGAAACTGTCTAAAAAGAGGTTTTTTTCCCCGTAAACATCATTGACTCCAATCATTTAAATTGCTAACACTATTTTTTTGTAGCTTGACCCAGCAGCTGACTGCCTTCACCTCAGAGGAATCAGGGAACACCCCTCAGGGAACAATGTAAATCCCAAAACTGAACTCCTGCATTTGTGCACAGCCCTGCAGTTGCCTTCATTACACCTACCTAGGAAGAAGGGTACGTAGGAGGCAAATCTGCTTATATGAGGGTAGGAGCTCAGACATGTTCATGCATCCTTTGGTGGTGAGGGCAAGGGAATCGAAAGTCTTGAATTTGTCCCTGGTCTAGCTTTATCACCTCTTCTTTCACTCAGAGAGTACAGACACTGATGAACAAGTGTTTTTTTACCTTCCCCTTCCCTACCAGCACATAATACATCATTTTTTTCATGTAGTGTATACTTGTCCTACCAGTGGTAGCCACCATCATTCTGTGGGCACCTCCGTACAGACCACGGCTGCACTGACACCACACTCATCTGTGTCATGATCAAAAGACTCATCTGCAGTCAGATGCAGTAAGTCATACCCAGCAGCCGGCAGGTGGGAAGCACAGAATCTCTACAGATGAGTGGAAAAAATGCTGCAAAGAGAAAGAGCAGAAACTATTTCTTTAAACTTACACAGCAAGTGGCTGGTTGGGCAGGAAGCAGAGCTAGGGCTTCCCTTGTTCTGCCTCCCCACAAGCATCTCCCTGCAGGTGTGCATGCATTTCTCACCTTTGCTAAAACTTTTCAGCATATTTCTACTTTGAACTCACCTAGCATCAGCTTCCAGCTGACACTGCACTATGCCTTCATCTGTAAGGCATTCTGCTGCCAGTTTTACTGGTCTTCTCCTGGTTATTGTGTCTTTTCACCTCCTCTAGGTCCCCAGCAGCTGTTGGACAAGTGATAAAAGGGAAGTAAAATATTGGCCAACAATGTAAGTATATAAAAGCATAAACAAAACACCTTGGAAATCTGGATAGAATTATTTCATACACGTAGAGGATCTTATTTTGATATTCCTGTTTTAAACACATTTATTTTTGAAGCACACCTGTGATTTCCCCATCTGGACTTTAACAGGATGAGAGGTCTGAGTCCTTCTCTGCAAAATCAAGTGAAGTTGCAAAACAGATCCAGATACCAGTGGCTGTGTGACTAAAGGACTGATAGGTAGATGCATTGAAATTACATTGAAGTCCTTCCTTGAAGCCTGTTTCTGCCCAGAAATGAGCTAATGCTGATATTGTCTGATGGCTCACAGGCATACTGTCTCTGGAGTGCAGGGAAACAAAAAAACCTAGTGATGTTTATCTGGGTTTTGGAGGATTGCTCACAGTCACTGACACCTTTGCAATAACTTAATTGCAGAGAATAAGTATGGAACGAAAGTGCTCTCATTCCTCCAGAACTAAGTTGATTAGAGCACTATGTCAACGTATAAAAAACTGTTCTGTGTTGCCTGGACAAACAAATGTAGTGTAATACTTATTTTCTGTTAATGGAATTGTTTGCCCAATTCCTGACTACAGCTATAGATTATATATGGTATATGTGGATAGACTTGTTTCAGACCAATTGACTATGGAAAAGACAGTAGCCTGATTTATCTGTTACCTGAAATCCTTTACATTGGAAAATAACAAATAATAAAATGCATTGGTCTGTGTATCCTTGTTCAGGCTGGGGTTATTAAGGAAATATGGGTGGAGACAGCTCCCATGGCAAAAATGAAGGTCTGTCAAAACTGGAAGTCATCATGGAACTGTTTGAGCTTTCTTAAAACTTTTGTTAGGAATTAAAAGAAGAAATTGTGCTGAGAATGCTGTAAGAGACTGCTTTGATATTTTCTGAATGGATCCTTTCTGAGCTTTCTCTCTTTTTTTTTTTCCCCAAATTAAAAATAAACCAAAACTTTAAATTGTATTAAAACAAAAATGTTTCAATTATCCAGAAATTAACTCACCTCACAGATTTTTTTTTTCATTTCAAAATGAAACCAAATTTCAAAATCCTAAGAAATTCTAGGAAATTAGTTTTTAGTGTCTTCATAATTTTATCACATCTGGTTAAATGCCTTTAATTTGGTTGCATTCACTTCTTTCTGTTGTGTATTGCAAAAAGCGTAGTGCTCAAGTCTTCATGGGAAAATATCTTAGGTAATGAGAGTTCAAATTCACACCACAAATGTCTGGAGGGAACAAACCTGATGTGATGAATGCCAAATCACAAACAAGGAATCTGATTTAACACTTGAATCCATGTTCAATTTACAGAGTAAAACAAACTAGCAAGTTAATGGGAAAAAATGAATTCGTAAGAAGTCCAAGGTAATGGAATTCCCCTTCTGTGTTCTTTTAGTATGCTTTTCCCTTGTGACTTATTTGCTTGGATCCATTCATGACATAATATCCCATACACAAGTAAGTGGTGCAGTCTATGTCTTAATATTTCTATGGCACTTCATGTATCTAACATTGCTTCATTGCAAAGATGCCAATAATTTAACAGGATTAAAAGATACAATCAGATAATTATACAGATACTAAACATCTTTACAGTTGTGTTACATATATTTTCTTAATATTACCAGGTATAGAAATCCTCACATTTCAAACCAGAAAATAACTTGAAGGGAGAAACCATATTTTATTAAATCTTTAGTACTGTAACTAGTGACCTTTCAGTGTATGAAACATCTGTGGTGGTACACTGCTCCATAAAAAGACTTAAATGAGGAATGGAACTGAATGAGATGCCGTATTTATTCACCAATTTTCTTCTCTCTTTTGGTGTGAGCTCTGAGCTTACTGCTGTGCTGAACCTCCAAGCAAACTAGGGTCAGACTAGTATCCTGACTGAGATGCTGAGACCAAAGCTGTTCTAGACCTGCACTGGCACAGCTTCCCTGGCAAGCCCAGGACCCAGCAATGCACATGTGGCCACTGCCAGCAAAAGTGTGGTTTTGCTAAGTTGTATGCTTTGATTTGGGAGGAGAGCCCAGCAGAGCACAGAGGAAAGGGAGTAAGGCACGGCTGGGAGCTGTTATGTTTGTGGGTGCAGTTGGATTGCCCAGTGTTTGTCTATTAAAGCCCTCAGCTGTGCTGATTCCTGCCCAGGGAGACAGCCAGTGCCTGCCTGTGAGTGAGGGGGACAGGCTACGTCCTGTCTACATAAGCAACGTTCCCTGACAGGCTGTGGGTAGGCGTCCCTTCTTCTTCTGCAGAGGCAAATGCAGTGGTTCCAGTTGGGCCAGAAGAGACACATGTCACCATGAGATACCCCAGCACCTGATTCAGAGTCTGTGAAAGCCACAGGAGAAATCCCAGCAGGGTTTTCTGTCAGGCTCTGTCAGGGTCTCATCAAAGGCATGTAGTCATGGAGGTGTCCTGAAAATGTCCAAATAAATACACAGTGCCTTTCTGCTTTTCTTCAGACTCCCAGCAAATACAACAGCTTTTGTACTTTCTCAACTGCCCCTTTTTTTCTTTTTTTTCCCTTTCAGACTAAGGCTAGCTCAATACAGAAACAGGAGGGAAAGGGAAAATATAGCACTTTGTCCCCGCTTACGTTATTAAATAAACCAGACTGGTGGGGTTTCTGTGGTTGGCAGGCAAGCACCCACAGGAGCTTCACTCACATCCACATGGCTGGTCTCTCTCAACGCCCGAATAGAACGGCCATGCCCAGAGCTCCTCTCAGTAGCTATCGCTGATATATGTTAGCCTTGAACCATTCCCCAGCAATGCCCAGGACAGGACTGGACAAAGCAGATCAAAAGCTACCGCAGGGTGCATGGAAAGAATTACATGATTCATGCAACGGTGAGTCTGTATCCTGGTACTCCTTTACTTGCTACAATAGGTGTAGCTGCCCTCTCCTGGTGCTCTGTGTTGTGCTTAAACTGCCCTCACACCCTGAAGTAGGTTATTTAAAGCCATGGTGGTATCTCCAGGAGTGCTGTGGCTCTGATGCAGGATGCACAGGTGGGACGCAGAGATGTCTCTGCGGGCAGGACCCTTTTTTCCACCCCCAGCCATCTGTGTCCCCAACAGCAGACACAACAATCCAGCCCTTGCTGCATGGCTCTCCACTGCATCTCATGCCCATCCATGCCCTTCTCCTGTCAGGATTGCTAGTGACATTGTTTTACTTCTCTTAGACTTTGTGAGTCAGTTGGGGAAAAAAGTCAAGCTGAGACACCATCTGAAGGAATTTGGACTGTTTCTGCCTTGTATTTGGGCACAGAGATTTTATTTGCCTGTAATAAGAAACACTACCTTCTCCTCCCCCCCAATAAAATGATTCCTCTAATATTTAAGTTTCAAGACCATACACTGTGTTTATAAGCCTCAGGCCCTGAAGTAAAATAAGATTGAGTTTCCCTCAGGTAAGTACTTCCAGACACTTTATCTGCTATATCATTACAACTATACTCTATTTGTTACTGTACTATGTAACACAATACTTGCATTATATTCCACATGAAAAGCTGTTTCTGCAGCATCTTGTCATCATTTCACAAACGCAGCTTTGAAGCCGTTTTGAATTCTGAATTCAGTGCATAACAGCAAAGGCTCAAGTGCACAACACCGTATTATTTACTCAGATGGGGTTAATTGCTGAATAAAAGAATGGTTCCTTTCAGTTTACCTTTTTACAATCTCACTCACACTGGATATGGAAGACAGGAAAGCCTGTGATAAATATCAAACTTTCTAATCAGAAACGAGCCCAGTCGTATTTGAAATCTTGAACTTAATCCAGAATCAGGAAATGCAGCCACTTGTGTTACTATTGCTGAAAGAAGAAAATGACCTTTTTATTGTAGCTTATATTCACTATTGTACTTGTGAACGATGGGGAATGGAGCAGGAGAAATGCAGGGGTTTAAGGAGACCTTCTTTTAACAAGAAACCTGAAATTGGCTGTAATAAAAATATATAGCTGATATAACGGCTCTGTTTCTCCAGGGGAAACCTGTGACTTTGACACAGATTCACTCCTAACCAATTATTCTTTCTTCCTAGATGCTGTTAATATTTGCTGTCAAGCACCCATTACCTTAATTTTCACCAGCTTTTGCCTCAGCGGAGATTGATTTGAAGGTAGAAAAATAATAATCCACACCTTTAATAGGAATATAAAAAGTGAAATGATACTATAAATTTTTAAGTGGAGACTGACTTTCAGCAAATGCTTTTATTTCCTAGTGATGTTACAGGGTGAATACCTGCAGGATTATTTCAATATAATGACTCTCTGCCGATGACTAATTTATAGCTGAACTGGAATCCTGGACCAACATCAGTAACAGAATGCTATAACTCACTGGCGTGCTCTTGGACAGCACACAGTGGTAGGTAACATTGGACCAGAAGAGATCAGAGTCATAAAATTATACTTCTTTTTTTTTTTGTGATGTGGAACCTGTATTGAATGTATACCTTCCTTAAACGAAATTTTTTACATAAGCAGTTTATTGTGGTTCCCTCTGATGCTATGAAGAATCAGATGTTAATAGCACAGTGTTAATAGCACAGCTGGAGCTAGATTTGCCAAGCAGTCAGAATACTGTGTGGGAACTTAAACTAAGTGGACAGATTATAAAATAGTTTTAATTTTTTATAATGTTTTAGAAATACTGAAAACTTTACACATTCCCTAGGGTTGGCTGATCTCTTTTGGGAAATCACTTAACTTAATTATCTGGAGTAACTGGAGACTAGCTGTGAGTGAAAGTTTAAGTTGATGGGTCAGACAGTGAAAAGTTGTAAGAGTTCGCTGTGCATTTTCACAAAGCCTTTAGTATATTGTAAAAGAGAGTCAGTCGTGTTTTCTGATCCCTAGATCTCATTTTTCACTCTCCCTGATTCTGAGGATAAGATTTGTTATTTTTCTTTTCACTGCTCATACTATAAAATTCTCCAGGAGATATTTAAAATAAGATCAAAACAAAATCATACATCAATACAAAATAAAAACTCATAGGAAGTTCCTTAAGCTTGCATGTTATTGAATGAGATACTGGTATTGACTGAAAAGATAAATTCATAACTTTCTGGAGCAAGGATTTATATAATAGATTTTTCTCATCAGCTCTTATAGGTCACTGTGAAAATTTACCATGAGTTTTAGCTGGAACAAATTCAGGCCTTATCTAGGTGTTTCCTTGGTTGTGATGTGCAAGGATCAGCCAAGGCCAGAACCAGCCTTGCTAGTACCAAAGGTTGGGAGAGTTGCTGGATAAATCTCACCAATAGCCTCTGCCAGTGGTGCTATTTGTGATTCCCCAGGGTGCCACCTCAGCTAAGTTACGTGGCCCTCTTCACATAATTAAACTGTCTTCCCATATCCCATTAACAGGTGGCGTTGAAGCACTCCTGAGTCCAGCCATAATTCTCAGGGTAGGAAGCAGTTTTATAATCCCATGCTGCTGCAGATTTTTATTTTTCTCTATTCTTTCACAAGAAGAGGGAAAGAAGAGCTTCTGAACTGAAAAGGAAGAGCAAGGGAAAGCAAAATACCTACAACTGCAGCAGCCAATTCTGTAGTTAGGTCATTGACTTGAAATCTGGGAAAACAACCTCCATGTCAGTGCTTTAAATGATTGAGTATAAGAGGGGACAAAAAGGGACATAGCTGGTCAGAAAGACTGCTATAATAAGAATCCCACACACACAATTAGCTCTGTAAACCCATTAATCTGTGTATGTCCCTAACCTGAGCACATAGCATTGAATAAAAAGAGCATTTATTGAAATATAAAACTAGATCAACCATCTGCCTCTGTTACTCACTTTGGATGTCTGTTGCAAAATATCCCTGCTACAGAGAAATTTCTTTTGATTTCCACCCTATATTTATACATGTGTAGTGTACCCCACCTTGCTCTTGCATGAACAGTGTCCTCCAACACAGTGTTTCCATCTCTGACGTTCCTGTGAAATATTTCTCTTAATTCTGCTGAGCTAAGGAGGTTGAACTCCCCAGATCTCATCACACACAAGGAACACTTGCTCCTCCAGCCATCCCATCCCTTCTGGCTGGGGAGGACTCACACACGGCCTGTGCAGGAAGCTTTGCCAGCAGCATTGACCCTTCTTTCCCACTACTGAAAATATCTGGCCCCTCTTAAGATCAAATAAACCTTTTTTTTGTCCGTATCACACAAAGGGTTCACAGATACCTTATAACAGACCAGTATTGCCTGATCTTCCTTCTCCTCTATCATATCATAGTAATTAACTCCTATCACACCAGAAAACTCTCACATTTGGTATGTAAATGCATGGCGTTGCCACAAGAACTGTGTTATTGCAGACCATCTCTGAGATGATGATGCTTCCCAGTTTGATATCAGCAGCAAGTGCCATTAATACACTTATTTCTCTGTGTGTTAAACCAATCAATGAAAACATTTTCTAAGATCAGTTCAAAAATATCCTTCACATACACTGTCAGTAACCTCTTCCCAGACAGTTTTAATACTACTGGTAATTACCTTGGTTGCCTAATGAGTTTTTACTGTTTTAGTACAAAAATTGTACGAAACATGTTTGCACAGAAAAATAATCTCTCTCCTAGTGGTTTTGGAGCAGATAACAAGCATATCATGTACTTTTTTCTTGTTCTAGATATGCATTGTCATGGAAGAAGAAATACCTTAAGTCTGTTTTGATCCACTTTTGTAATATTCACTTTGTACTTCATTTTACTTTTTGTTTACCCCATCTTTTCTTAGTCTTGAAGTTCTTCTCTGAAGCCTTGCATGCTGTTGAAACACACATAAGAAACCTGGCATTTTTTAAATCTTTTTCCCTCCTTTTTGAACTTCTTTCATCTCCACCTGTTAGATCCTTGTTGCTGGACACCAGTCCCCTCAAAACTCCAGCACAGGGGTGTTCAGTAGCCAAATTTAAATCAGGAAACTCCTAACCTCAGCCTCCATCTGAGCTCAGAGTGCTCAGGGATAATTTTTGTCCACTTCATTGACGATGCTGAATTCACTGTTGCCGTTAACTCTTCAGCAAACAATCAGGGAAGACTGACTGTCAGCTGCCTCGATTGCTGGTGTGATGTTTGGAAACATAACATGCCAAATTTCCTTAGTCTGTCTTCTGTTGTGCTTTGTGATGGCACAAGAAAGAGTTAACAGAACAAAAAACCTAGTCCCGCTTCAAGTATTTTTATAACTTTCTTTACGCCACGGAGCTGTGGAGAAAAACAACATTTTAAGGGTTGCTCTCTTTTTTTTTTTTTTTTTCCATTAGGTTGTCTGCTTTTACAGGTGCTGAGTTGCTATAAGATCTGAAAATCTCCAAACAGGAAAATGTGATGGCGAGATGGTCTGGAGCTGAAACACTCAGCCTGCCTGACCCATGGCTTGTGAGTTTATAACAGTCATTTGCTAAACTAACAGTAATAGTATGGTGTGTGAACACCTAATACTATGAAAGCCAGAGAGGCAGTTTTCTCCCCGGTAGCTGGTTCACCTTGTCCCAGAACAGTTTATTTTAACTCCCTTCCACAGCCCTTGGGAGAAGAGTTTAGTGGTCGCAGCATCTACCCATCAATCAAGTGCAGAATTTCACTCGTGATCTCCATAATAGAAGACAGATCCAACCAATTCTTTCCCATCACTTTCTTTGCTTTTAAGATTTACATGTCATCTTTAAAAGTGAATTATTTGTGTAGTGCTGTTCTGCCAGAAATCTGGATCAAGATGAATATTTGAAGTCAGAATGAACAGAGCTGACATTTTTGGTATCAGATCTTCTCACAGCCAAGTGATTCCACCAGACTGCTACCAAGTTCTTTACCTTCAGAGTTCCTCCTATGGGATCCCACCTGTTCATTTCCTGAGTGAACCAAAGCCTAGATGCCTGCAACCTGAGGTCTGTACCCAGCTCTCTTCCCTCCTCACTCCCCTCAGAATCTTCAGTTCCACTTCTTCATGGGTACTAAAATAGCAGTTGCCACTGATTGTCACATTCCCAGTCACTTCTTCTTTGTTTATAATAGCAGGTCTAGCTTTGTTATCCCTGGTTGGTCCATCTAGTACTGACAAAGATAGCAAAGAAGCTATCCCTGATTCAGAAACTCAGAAACCTCCTTGCCTGTTTGCTCTTACAGGAAATGTCAGGAGGTTGAATTACCCCATAAAAACTGGGTGTCTCATCCAATGACTTTCTTGAGTTGTTCAAAGAAGGCTTCAGCCACTTCCCTACCCTATTCTGGTGGTCTGTAACACAATCCTACCACAATGACATCCTCACTGAGCTCTGCTCTGACCCACAAACTCTCACCCAGCCCATCATCCATCCTGTACAAGAGCTCCACATGTTAAGACTGCTCCTTCACATAGAGGACAACCTACACTTGTCTTCCCTGTGTCTCCTGAAGAGCCTGTATCTATTGTAATGTTGTGGTCATGCAAGCCTGCCCCAGCACATCCAAGTTATTCCAACGATGCTGTAGCTTTCTAAATATGTGCAGAGGTCTACTTCTTCCTGCTTGTTTCCCAGGCCTTGTGCTTTGGTGTACCATACTTGAGGCAGGCTTCCCTTCACTGTCTTTCACCATTCCTAAGTCCTTTCTTGATTCCATTACCCTGCAACATTTTCTTTCCACCCACAACTACTGTTTCTTCACTTAGCTGTGGGTTGTTATCTCCTTCCCCCAATGGTTCAAATTTAAATAACTTTCAGTACTTAAAACACTGAATGTTTTTCAATACTCAACATGTAACAACATCCAAAACCTGTCTTTTCATTCTTCCCACTGTGGGTGTTTTGCGGCTTTGAAATAAGGTAAATTTATTTACAAAGGGTTTTCCATATTGTGTCACTATGAGATGTTTTCTTGAAACACCGTGTGATGTTTCCTCAAAAGGTGGACAGCATGGAGCATGAAGCAGCCAGTGGAGGATGTTCACAGATGACCAAAGGGATTTTGGTAGTAGAGTGGCTGATTTATATGGCCAGACAACATAACATGAGCAGGCTGATGGAATAAGACTTTCAACATCATTAAAAGGCTTGAGGCATAAGTAGAATCATTCCCAATTTCAAACCAGAAAGTGGGTCAACTGAACCTGATTTATTCTAAGGGAGCACATTGATCAGGTTTGACTCGTTCCTTTGTCAGATTGCCTTACAAATTAGAAAAAAATATAACTTTATTTTTCTTATTTTTCCTTATTGATGCTAAATCTTTCTGTACCAAGAAACACTAAGAAGTCAAAGGCCACTCAAGACTTGCTACACTCTTCTGAGACAGAGTCCTCAAACAGCCAGAACTGCTTTTCATGCAATTTATTGGCAGCGAAAAAGAATGGAAGAGAGATGAAGAGATGGCCCATTAAAAAAAAGGTTGTTCTAGGTTGGTGTCTTATCTGGAATCTCACATCTGGAAAGGTGGAAAGTCAAAAGGCTCAGTTTTGCCCTTTAGGTGTGGAAAAGTGAGTATGTTTTATAAATAACATGTCCTTTCACTTCAACAAAAAATAATAGCATGCTGTACATGACATTCCTTCTCTGAATAGGTGATAGTGAGATGGGGGCAGTAACATCTGAACTAAAGAGGGAGGTGAAGCAAATTCTATCACTTCTTACCCATCACAGAAGTTTCAACTAGAGAGGAACAAATCAATGTGGACGTAATAACAACCCTTTTCCAAAAAAGTAAGCATGTCTCTACTAGTAAATTAAAGATGAAAAAAAAAAAAAAAAAAGGAACTTCCGTTTATTTCTTCTTTCTTTCCATTTTATTATCTTCAGATTTTGGTTTAGTTTGATTCAGATTATTTATTTATTTATTTATTTAATATTAGATGTTCATTTTCCAACCAGGCTAGAAGATGCAGTGACTAGGGAATTAGTACTAAGTGGTGCTGCTGTTGCAGAGTTTTTTGCAAGACAAGAATTTTAAGCTAATTAAAATGGGGGGGGAGGGGAGGTATGGTGTTTTAGTTCCAATTTAGCATCAATTTTAACATCTTGAAGATAAGACTTTATTGAAAAACAAAGAGCCAAACCATTTGATTATTACAAGTCACAGTAAGCACTCCTTGTACCTTCCAGTGATTCTCCAAAGAGCCAGACAATGTCAGACTTTTATTCATTATTTTAATAATATATGTAAGTGCAGAAGAAGAAAACCCCTTAACATACAACTTGCAGGTTGTTTTGCTGCATAGGAATAAAAATGGGCAAAAATAATTTTAAAAAGGAACATGACTAAAGAAAATAAGTTTCTATAGTGAAGGCCTCTGGAAAGTAATAGCAGTGACACTAGTTAAGTTCTATGTGAATGATTCTTAATTTCTAGGGTAAAAATCAAGATAATTTCAGTGTTTTGTTGATTATGCATACAAAATATATTTTCTTTTAAATTTTTTGTTACTTACCAGATACGGAAATGTGACCTGACTATTTTATGCTTTTCAAAGGTGGTTTCATTTTGTGTAAATTTATTTTCTATATCAAGAAAATACATGCTGTTCTGTAGGGATTTCTGGTCCCACTATTAAGGTCAGAAGAGCACTGCTGGTGTCCATCAGATATAGTTTAGCATACCAGGCAGCTCTGCCCAGCTCATCGTCTTTTTTGCTGACCCTGTCCAGGGCTGGGAGAAGCAGAGAGAAAAATCAGTGCAACACAAAGATCCAAGATCCAAAGAGTTCCCCACATGCTCTCTGCCACCTGGCATTTGAAGTATGGACTGCCATGACTGAAACCTGGCACCTAATGTCCCAGTCTTTGAAAGGCTGCACAACCTTACAGCAAACCCATTAGATTCTGCCTTCGTGGCATATTTACAACACAAGGCATCTTTAATGACATAATTCAATGAACCAAAATCTCACATTTTCTTAAATGTTAATCATTATTCTGTATTTTTTTCCAGTCTGAGAGAACAACGTAAGTAGGTTTCCCGATGGTGTTTTTGATGTGACTATCATGATAGTATGTGACTTAACTGAGAGTATCTGGGATTACAACAATTAGCAATATTACTTACAGGTTATTTTTAGCTGTACATGTTGTGTAGATAAACAAAATGCCCAATAAGACGAGACTTCATGCATC
The DNA here is from genome assembly GCF_964273445.1 of Streptopelia decaocto. Classification (NCBI taxonomy): domain Eukaryota; kingdom Metazoa; phylum Chordata; class Aves; order Columbiformes; family Columbidae; genus Streptopelia; species Streptopelia decaocto. The sequence continues at coordinate 24,750,905 of NC_138655.1, forward strand.
TTTCATAGCTCACGTAGGAGAAAGGAAGGCACATCTTGTCTACTCTGGTTGTGTCAGACAGACTGAGTTTGGATCTTGTGGATGATCATGCCTGGGAAAATGCAAGTGTCAATTTCTCATGGCACGGGGCAGTTTGGCTACCCACATGGAGGTTTCAGCATGCATGGTGGTGCAGAACTAGAGAAATGACTCACCTGTGATTTCTGTGGCCTTTTTCCAGCAGAGATTTACAGCATCTGATGCTGAGGCATATTTTAACTATTCCTAATGGATATAAAAATCCCAAGCTCAACCCATAACATGTTATTTTGCATGCATCAGCCTCAGATATATCTTCACCATCTTGACAATCCAAAGTTTTGCTGGTTTTCAGAGTCTACAATGTAAAAAGGAATTGTGCATTGATTTAAGGATCTTGCCTCAATCCACAAGGGTCTCTGCATGTTGTTGTCAAGTATCAGAGTGTCTGTTCAACAGGGTAAAAAAAACAGGTGTGCATCTCAGAAGTGAGGAAGAATGGAGAAACTTCCTTACAGTTAGGATTTTGAAAGGATATTCTTTAAGATCCATACGAAGAAACTTTCTAAAATTCTTATTTTCCGGGGTTTTGTTTGTTTTTTGTTTTGTGTTGTTGTTCTTTATTTCTTATGTGCAATATACTGATGTAGGTGAGGTAAGAAATACTGAAATTAAGCCTTGCTAAGGCAACAACATGAGGTTTAACAATCTGAGGTTGGGATCAACCCTCTTAAACGTTTATGTGTGTCCCCTTCTCTGGAGAGCAAGGGCTAAGATATCTCTATGATACCTGCCAATTAGGAAGACGTATAATTCATTAGGTTATCCTCAGATCTGAAAAAATAAAAAAGTCCAAAACTAATCCTGTTGCTTCCACAGTGAACCCTTCTCTCCCACCCCAGAAGCACAGAAGAGATTGCTGAGGACACCAGGGCATCTTCTCACATGACCTGCACAGCAAGGGCACAGAGGTGCCTTGAGCACTGGGTGTTGCAGACCCAGAGAAGTTATTGCCACCTGTCTATCTTACAGATGAACATATTTCAGCTCAGAAAGCTACTTCAAGCTGAGTTGGTTTGGTGTCCAAACTCCACTGCTCAGAAACCTCTGGTTTGATGAGGAGTGTCAGCACAAAAGTGGGACTGCTCCTTTTCTATACTTGTTGCTATGCAGTCTGGGGACAGGCAGAGCACAAGGTGACAAGGGATGATGCTGCTGAGCTGCTCAGGGGGGGTGCAGCCAAGCAGGGGTCCTTACAACATAGAGGTCTTCCTCAGCTGCTTGCTGTGGTAGCTGTTATCATGCATGACACATAACAACTCAGGCACCCCAGCTGCATTCCATGGAGCTGGAGTGAGGTCACAGCACTGTGCTGCAAACAGGTCAGGCACAGGCAGACCACTGGGGAAAGGAGATGAAAGCCAGAGGGGTGAGGCTTAGTCTGCCAAAAAAACAGCTCCAAGACCTACCTGCCAGCAGAGCAAGCACATTCAGCAACCCGAGCATTGCACTGCAGACCACAGGCCTCATCTACCATGCAAGTCTTGCATCTTAAAATTGAGGTTAGGTCTGAAGAAGTGTTCACCAAAGGAGCTCACTGTGACCTTCTGACCAGGGACCAGACTAAAATTTCCTGCCACTTTATGATCACAGCTCCACACTACACATGTGACAGGACCCAGAGCAGTTGTGGTCTCCTGCATGGAGTTGGCTTGGCTGTATTGAATTCATCCAAACAAGCCTCTCTGCCATGAACCACAATCAGCTGCTGGCATCTCACAGAAATCACAGCCAGTCTGATATCTCTACTAAGCAACTCATCACAGGAATCTGACTTCTGGTGCCATCCCAGGGATTCTGTTGTCACCAGGGCTGTCATTTCCCGCAGCAGACAGGGAAGGAACGGGTTCTGCAGCCAAGCCTGCAGCCTCCGCACAGCATGGGCTTGCATTCTTCCAGCACAGCTGCATCTTGTTGTGTGGTGCTTCACATCGCTTGAGGACAGTGCCACTGGCAGGCCTGAGTGCTCCTTTCTGCTTCGTGAGCAAACAACGTTTAGAGCCAGCTTTGGTCCCAAACTCCATCCTCACTAAGTTGCACAGGGGAAGCAGGGGGTCTATCAGGGCAGGAATCCATTCCCTGCAGTCAGTTCTACTGCTGAAGTAACACTGTGAGATACAGCATAGCCTTGTCTGCAGGGGGACAAACCTGGAATCTGAATTAGCTTTAAACGGATTAGTTACACCCCATCAAACTCTTGTGGGCATGTTATTATTCAGAATTAAAGTGACCGGATTTCAGCATAGCTTAATTCTACTCGTAATGGAGTTAAGCTAAATCTGAAGATGAATGCTTTATTACTGGTAAATCCGCTTTGCACCTCTGGTTAATTTGGATTAACTTTCTCGAGGGACCCTCCATGCTTGAGCCCTGCTGGTGGCCAACTCAGTTATAGCATCTGCCACTGCTGCTCTGCTAACAGTGCTGGGAGAAAAACGTGTCAAGATAAAGTGCTCCTCACTGAGGGATGAAGGAGCAGGAAACGGTCGGCCAATGGAGACTACTCTTGATAAAAGTCAACACTCAAAACACTTGTCTCCAGAACTTTATCACCAGCTGCCTCCATAGGTACCACAGCAACTCTGTGCCAGGGCAGCAACACAAGAGGAGAAGCTGCCTCCCCAGGACAGGAGATCCTGTTGCTGCCACTGATATGGAGAAACAAGAAGGTCCCCACCCAAGGAGAGCAAAGCTGCCCTGGAAGCATCCTATTTTCTCAGCTGAGGGAGGAAGGGAAGGAGGTGCACCTATGGGCATTCCTCTTTAGCCTTTTCAAGGTGAACATCTTCAAGGTGCTTTCTGTGTTGGGCTTCCCCATCTGCAAAGCTCCTTCTGCAGACTGCTACTTCCCAAATGCTTGCACAGGAGAGTCAGAATTTCCTAAAGATGGTGAATCTCATGGTCAAGATGACAATGTTGTGTACCTGGTGCTCAGCATCTGGGGGGTCACTGCTAGCTCAGGAAAAACATTGCAGGCTTCAATCCCAGAGATCTGCTACAGCCACTGGGCTTTTCTGCCTCTCTGGTGTGTGTGAATGGCTGTGCTCCCCAAAATGAGCAGCAAGGCTCTGGTTCTGCCTGAATCTGAACATTATCCGTTTCATGAATATTTGTCAAAGATGTTTGATCACTAAGGCCAAACGAAGCCTTCACTTACTCTACAAATATTTGTGCAATGACCTATAACTACCGGCCAACATGCCTGCCAGCACTCCAATTAGATGACATCCCATTTTACAATTGGCTATTATCACTTGATAACCTCTTGAGGTTAAGAATACAGATGTAAGATCTCAAAGATTCCTAATGGGAATACTTCATATCAGAAGTATGTTTCCCTTGAGGATGACATCACCACAGGGACAAATATTTCAAATATTTTGGCCACCATATTTTGAAACCTTCTTCAGAAACACAAAATACTTTTTAAGCCCTGAAAGAACTTTTCTATCAGACTCAAGTAAACATACTACCATTTAACTCTTTGGAAAGCCTTGCGTAATATCAACAGAAATTGTCATGGGAAACAAAGCAAAGTATTGCAATGTAGACAAAGAAAGAATCATGTTTAGTATAAAGTGTTGATATTACCTGAAAATAGCTCTTTGCTGAATGCTGTGTTCACATTTTTGTGATGAAGCAGCTCAAGTGAAGCCTAAGCCACAATTTCAGATCAGGACCCTGACTATCTGAGAAGCTGGACTCCAGGTTCAAATCTAACAACTGGTCTTTGTGCACAGTATGGCATTAGCTAAACTAAAACCCTAAGCCTGAATCCCTCCCACCTGTTCAGGTCTGGTAAAAGTTGGAAGGACCTGTAGTCCTACCTTTAATTATAGACAGAACTTTCACCAGTGACTGGATACTGAAACTAAATCGCTGGCTATTAACTTTAGTAGAAATGGGAAATACATATGCGTGTGTGTGTTTATGTATGTATGTGTATATATATGTGAATATACATGTATATACGTGTGTGTACATATATATATATATATATATAACCTGGATATGCAGCTATATGAATAATTTATTAGTGTTTTCTGTCATTTTTAAAATTATTTTAATGCCTCCTCCACTTCCATTTCTGCCCTTCTCTATGTGTCTCAGATTATACAGTTTAGGAAAACAGATTATGAAATGAGCAGCATTTACTATGCTTTGAACTGCTGAAGGCTCGTTTCGCTACATAAATGTAAATGCAGAGTAACTTCAGTGGAATTAAAGATGTTATCATACTGAGGAAGCAGTACAATGCATTGACACAATGCAGGCTAAAGAGTCACCTTTCTTATTTGAGGGAATTAAATTACTTTAAATAATGTACTTGAGAAGAGAAAAAGGAATATTCAGATTCCTGCCGCCCCTGGTTGGCAGGAGAGGCAGGACACAGCTCAGTTTGGGCCTTCTTTCAGTGACTGTTGCAAGGGCCAACAACATCCCACCAAGGCCATGACCTGTGTGGTCTTTACTGTAGGATGGCACTTATTAAATGTACTTTGATTACCTCAGGTTTTTCTTGTAACTGATGAACAGGTCAATACCTGCTCTAAGATGTTTTCTTAATTCCCATTTTCATACTAGATTAATTAGCAATAAAAGCACATGATATATTAGACTATCATTCAAAAGGTAGTCAAGAACTAATTCATATTATCTTTATAAAGCCTCATTTACTTATAATATTAATTTTACAATACAATATATTAAATCATCCCAATGAGATTTTAAATATATCCTAATGAAAATATTCAAACTAAAAAATAGTACTTAATCCTTCATTAAATAAGACTAGTTTAAACGTCCAACCCCATTAATGTTTTTCGAAGGCAGCCATCTAGAGTTGCTTCTGTTCTCAATAATAGCAAGTCATCATTTAAACTATTAGTTATAAATGAAATATTTGTGTAGAATTAACACTATGCATCTTAGTGCCATAGTTTGAAAGCCCATTGTATATTGGCAAATGTTTATCTGAAGCTTTAAGAAGGAAAACAAATTTATTTCTGCTTTGAGCAAGCTATATTAATACCTATGTATTTTGACACATTTATTTATATTGTGAGGCATATTAATTAAATTTGTTTTTCAAATAACAGTGCTTTAAGGAAAGCTGCAGTTCACTTCCACCAGTTCAGGCAAACAATGTTTTGAGTACTTTTACAACACAAGAAGCCAATGGCTCCTGTTGGCAAAAGCACCCACTCCTCTGTCCACATGTGTCCAGAATCACAGACTTCGCACAACTGGAAGGCAGAGTCTGAAAAAACAAATTGCATCCTGTTCACATTAAAACAAACAAACATATAAACAAACAAACACCTGTTGTTTTGAAAAGTGACAGTCAAAAAGCACTGAGAAATGGTCCATCCATTTTACAGCTTATTGGGAAATCTGGATATAGGTTTCCGCTTAGTCTTTTCAGAATGGGTGCAAAAAAACAGATGTGCTTTCTGACTGGAAAGTTGAGACAGAGAAAAATGTGCATCTATCATATGGAATTTATGATTCATATTGCAGTAGAACTGTTCCCCTGGCTGTCTTTCTTATCCTACAAGGTAATGATCTTTTCTGTAGAGGTGACAGCTAGCAACAGGTTTCAGTGAAACACCTCCAAAAATAAATGAGGTGTATACAGAGTGGGACAACCATTCCCTCTCTGCTTTAGTTTCTTTCCCACTCCAGGTTTGCTATACTCAGGCTTTTATACTACACTTATCAATCTCTTGAATTTTCCAGTACATCAGCCTGATTGCAGAGTAAGACAGAGGAATGCAGAAGAAAACCTTATCCTGTTAGATAATATGGCTCTGGCCTGTACCTTTTTACCATATTAAAAACAATCACAACACTACTGTTAGGATTCCATCAGATCTATTGCTCAGAAAAATATCATGCATGAACTAATAAGCAGGCCATGTGATGCAGAAATATTATATCATAAAATCTCCCTAAAATACAGAGACTGGGTTAGTATGGCTACCACAAATCAATCTTTTTCATATGAATACCAGTGTTAGAAAAGAGAAAAAGAGATTCACAGGAATTGTGCTTTAAGTTGAGAGGCACATGAAAGTGCATCAAATATGCATTTGCTCATCTAACAGCCTATGAGAGATTATCACCCCAAGAAGAAATGAAGAAATATTTGGAAATCATGGTGACACTCACAGAATAATATCAATTTAAATAGATTTTGTTTTCGATTTTTCACATCACTAGAAAATAGACTTCACAAATCAGTAACATAGACTGATTCTAACATGATCTAAAATTACAGAAACATAGGAGAAGGAATAAAAAAACTTTCAAATTTAGTTAAAAAATACAGATGTCTCTGTTTTTTCATTGGCAACTTCAATATTATTGCCTTTGGACATTTTATTTTTAAGAAACATCTGTCCAATTTGGATCTGTCATACTGCAACTGTGATTAGTTAGAGATGTTACAAAAAGCAAAATTACTTATGCAAGTCAAGTCTACAGAGTTAGTATGTCATGCACACAAAGTAACAAACTTCCTGAGAACAACAATTTTAATTCCTGTTTTACCCATGGACCCCAAATCACCTGAAAAGCATTATTTAATTACATATTGCACAACCTAGAGACAGGATGCATAACAAAAATTCAGTGAGCCTCCTTTGAGATGGAAAACAGCACATATTCAGAAAAAGTGCAATGCCACAACTTTAGGAGGATGTGAGGATAGAAGTCAGTGAAAATTCAAGAGCATGTAGGTAGGAAGTCTGTAATTATTTATATGGTGTTTGACTAAGGTATCATATTTAACATCAAAGCTTTGGGGTCCCTGCTCCACAATGCTTGCAGCCATAGGTGGACAGTCATTTTTGCCCCTAAATATGACAGTGGCAACTGTTCTGTTTAAAATCTAATTTATGAGAACTTTGAGATAAATTTTAGAGCTGAACAAAAATTTTTAGATGAATAGTTTACTAGCCAAAAAATGTAGGACAACTGAAGCTGTTTGGGAATTTGGATTAAATTCAGCAAATTGTTTCAGCCAAACAATGCAGGGGAGGAAAGTGGAATTCTGAAAATGTGAAATGTTTTGTTCAGACATTATCGAAATTACTAAATTCCTCATTTATTTTCTTCTCTTTAGTCAAAGCATTCGGAAAAGTGGGCAGCACAATCAAAAAGGAAGAAAAGAGAGTGACACACCACAAGAAAAACCTGGAGTGTATCGCACTTGGAAGTTCTTCAGTCTGACCATTCCCAGTTTGTGCAAAAAATCCTCCAAACAAGAATGAGCTATACCACAGAGGATAAGGATATGTGCACATTCCAGCTGAGAACATATTTCTTCTGTGAGTTAGAGCAAAGATGCACCAATGGAAAGCCGAAAAATGCTGTTACTAAAGCCTACTAGTTTTGCTCATCTTACATAACATGTCTGATGAAAAGCAATTTAGACGGCTTCTCATCTGCCTTGCCTGAACAATTTTCACATGGGTCATCTGCCTTTTAGTGGTTGCAAATATTGATCAGGTAAAACTATCAGCACCCCTGAATTGACCATAGTTCTCTTCAGCAGACTGTGGTTGCCTGGAACTGACAAGCGCCGAACAAAGTCAATGTTGCCTTACCTGCTCACAGGAGGATTGTCTCACAGCAGAAGAGAGAACAACTTGTGACTTGATGAACCAAATTCAAAAGCAATTGATTTCTCACTTGTCCGAGGAGTGGGCTGCAACTTCCTTGAATTCTGGAAAAACCCTTGAATGCGGTACACATTACTTAAAATGATGGCCCAATGGCACATATGGGACTAGTAATCACTCAAACTTGTACAAAGGGCCACCAGCCAACCAGCTGAAGACCAAGGAATCCAAGAAGAATCAAGCAACCTTTGCACATTCTCCAGTCCTGTGCTCCACTGAAAGATCTTCAGATGCAGCTAAAGCTCAAGACCAATGACTGCATCAATTTCTGAACCCTGAAGAGGGAGCAAAAAACCAGACATAAAGAAATAAAAGACAAATTTAAAAACTTGTATCTAAATCTTCATGACAGAAAGCAGTTCTAACCATGATTCTCATCTAAGAGCACTTAGAAAAGAGCAGATCTGATGACACTGCTGTATACACTCAGAGCAAGCCTGAGTGACAGGGCACTCTGATAGGACCAAACCGCTGTTCTAGCAGACTGGGCTGCTCAGGCTGCAGATTTGGAACCAGCTATTTAAACAGGTTGGGAGGAACTGGAGTCCCTATGACTCAAGTCATAGTATTGAACTTCTGCTTGGTAACAGACAAGGGGGAGAGTGTATACCCATAAGTGTGATTGATGCTTAAATGTCTGATGCATCATTCCTTCCACTGTGGGAAGCTGGCAGAGATGCAAGAGATTAGAGGATCTACAAAGACGCATAAATCCAAGATGTGTGGGAGGCTCTGACCCATTTCTTGCTGGATGTGTGAGTCTGCTCTTGGGAGCACACTGACCAATCATCCACAATACAATCCGTCAAGCCCCAGCAATTCACCTTGTGCTTCAGAGACTCCGGAGTCTGACCCCAACTTGTTGTTGCTCATGAAGTCTGGACAGATTGGGCAGCCTTCAAGTAACTACAGCTTCCACTACAGGCAGAAATCCCAGGCTCAGCCGTACTGGGACTCTGTGGCTTCTCTTGCCCTTTAATAGCTCATTAAGCTCTCTTGCAAGACAAGAAACTGGCATCCAGAGCTGCAGCTACAAAACTACATTTACTGTCATCTGCATACAATTTGCTGTATGGAGTTGAGGCACCACATTGTTGTGAAAGGAGAGAAGGGCGGGAGCGGGGGGAGGGACAGCGATAGAGCAAAAGACACTCTCTCATACAGGATCCAAGCCTTGTTTCTATATTTTCATAGATTTGTTGACTTTTGCAGTGAGCAGAAAATTGTAACAGAGAAACCTGTGAGTATGCATATGACGGAATCACACCCGATGCACCAAACCACTGATGTAAATTTGGCTCAGGCTAGCAGAGACTATATATTGACTTGCATCAGTAAGCAACTTGCCTCAGCTGTGTTTTTTCTGTTGTTAATTTCTGGTTAGGGAAGTTATCTGCCATAAGTGTGCGGGCAAATGCAGTCATCTTCTACAGGGAAAACCTTCAGCTATCAGGATAATAGACAACAGGATAGAAATGACCAAGAATGCTATGCTGCTAACTAGTTAGAACCAAAAACATTATATGATACAGATTAATTTGCTCTGGTCTTGCTTTTGGCAGTTTTGCTTGTAAATGACCTCTTGACTATAGACTACAACTGCCCATTTTTCCTGCCTGCCTCTGCAGAATCTACCCAACCACCACTTGTGTCAGTGTGCTTCTATTTCCTCAATTCCCATTTGCCAAAAAAAAAAAAAAATCAACAAAATCTATAGTAGAATCCACTATGGGGTGTAAAAGGATTCTCATCTACTCTCCCGTGTCTCACTCAAGTCTGCCAGCTGATCTACTCACAAGAGCCCTGCCTCATCTGAGCCATCCAGGTTAGCAAACACTACTCCTTAAAGTATTTGAGGTAGTCTGGCTGATTTGGACTGACACAGGTTAGAAAACACACTAAAGCAGCCCCCCTGAAAGCCCAATAGGGCAGCAATATCTGTAGGAAGGGATGATGAGAAAGCAGAGTTGGAAAGGGCAGAGAGTAGGAGGTGGAGGTCCTTCTGCCCACCCAGCTGAGTTTCACTGGTGGCATCCATCCTCAGGAACAGTGAAACATCACAGACCAGGAAAGGTTTAGTTCTGTGAGCAGGAATAGTGCAATCTGGGCTTGGTGGCAAGGACAAAGCTCTGGAGGGAAGTGGCTCTGCACCCAAATTTAAAAAGCCCACTTTGAGCAAATGTCACTAGGTAGTGTCTCTTACATGAACACAATATTCACAACTCTTTTCTTCCTCACCTGTGGACAGCATTCCTCCACCTTAGAAGAAGCAGCACACATCAGCCTATGATAGTTGTGTAGTCTGGTCTCAACAGCTTTTCTTGGAACTTCTCAGAGATTAATAAAACAAATACCAGTTGAGCAGGCCAAGTCAGTAATCTACACAGCCTTTGTACAAAGGCAACTGAAGGATGGCAAGTTTAAATGACTTGTCACAGACCATAAAGCTGGGCAGAATATGTACCTGACTTCCATGGTGGTCCAAACGTCAAGTTAATCCTTCATCTGACATATATATGCAGCAGAGAAAGGTAAAACTATTGGTCATTTATTTGTTTTCGGGGTAGTTCCTCTTTCTGTATATAACTAAAAGAGAGAAGAATGTGGGGAAAAGGAATAAAAAAAAAAATCAGAAGTGAAAAACCAATAGCTGAATTATTAGTTTCACTATTTTTTATTTGGGTCAGAAAAGCAGGCCTGCTGTTTGCTAAGGGAAAGTGTATTTTTCCTTGAAGTTCGGTGGAGATAGTCATCAGAGCAAGGGAAAAAAGAGAGAATTCATTGTCTTTGCCATTTCCAGAGTCCTGTTCTAACTCAATCATTAAGTCACAGCAGTGGTATAATCACACCTAAACATGATCAGTTATCTTTTCTCATTCTCTCTTCACATATGTTCAATTTTATAAAGTGCTGAGGAAAAGGAAATTGAGATTACACTACTTACAGATGTCCTGAGAATGCTGGAAATTGTTGATGGAATAAACTACCCCGAGAGATCACCTTTCCTTCTTTTCAAAGCATATGTTCCCTAATTTGGCTGATACTGAGAGATGTTTTCTTCATGGTGCCTTCTGTCTCTTCCACTTTGGCAAGCAATGGAAGAAGATGATATAAGAGAAACTGCACATGCAACATTGACTAATTCATGTTTGGAAGGAGAAGTTGTATCTACTATATAAATAAATCACACCCTTTATAAAATCTTTTCTATGGCTCTCTGACAGTAATATCCAATGAAAAATGATACTTTTATCATGCATAACCTGTGAAAACTGTCCCTTTGTCACAAGAAAGGATTAAAGCTATACTATTTTCATTCCTGTTACATTTCCCTAACTAAAGTATAATGGCTTCATTTGATTTTCTTTTCAATGTGATTTTAGTGATGAAAAGTACTGGCCAAGCAGCTCAGGAAACTGAAGTGTGTGATTCATCCAGAGAGTGAGAACACCACAGGTAATGGTAGTGTAGAGTATCACCAAAGTCAATAAAATTTGATGTGGATGGGAAAACTATTTCAGGCAAATAACTTGTTCCTCCCACAAGATACATAAAATTCTTAGTCTAGCTGAGGACTTTGTCAACATCGTACCCACTAGTATTCCTGAAAAATAGTTGCCTAAAAATTTAAAATGTTTTCCATCAAGACAGTTAAGTCAAAATGTGAACAAAGCAAATGTGACCATAAGTATTTCGCTGATGATTTCAATGTTGAAGGCTTCCAAGTAGTTTGGGGTTTTTTTAATGTCAAATATCCCCCAAAGAGGTAATTCTTAAGATGTTGTCCAGTCTTTTTTCTTCAGATATTAATCTCATGCTGTCACACTTATGCTCCGGAAAATAGTCATTCAAAGCTGGCTCTAGTACAGCATGTGAGCATCTAGTATTCTTCACACTTCTGATTTCAGTGTAAGCATGTCTCCACGCTAGGTAGTCAGACAGCAAATTCACCACAGAGGATCTGTGCTCAGGCTCACTCAGAAGCCTTGCTTCTGAACAGACAAAACAAACAGTTTCTGGTGGTGAATTTATTTCTAGGTTTGGGTAGCCCTTAAATCTGAACAACTCAAAAGATGCAGGACTTCCCAATGTACTAATCTACAAGTTTCATAAGTCAATGAGACACATCCTACAGTGACATTATATACTGCAGAAGAGCAACCTTGGTACATACTAGCCACAATGCAAAGTATTTGAAATCGGATATGCCACGTCTCAAAGTGCAAAACCAGCCTTTGCGGGATGTTTCTTTCAAATGTTATCATCAGCAAACTGCTCTAACATTTGCAGTAAAGCTTGAAATAACAAGATTTTTGGCATTAAAAGTTACACAGAGTAGTTTCTGTGAAACATGCTGTAAAGCCTCTACCTGCCAAGAGATACACAGACCCAAACTCTTCTCTCCTTTCATGACAATGTTATTGCACGACTGTGAAGGCAGAGCATATATGACTCAGAGTATATGATAACAGTCATTAGGTGATTTAAATAAAACTATCCAAGGTGCCTCAAAGTTTAGGCACTGTTGGATGGGAACAGAGATATGTTCTTGATGACATATGCTAAGTTTTAGCTGTACATGTGCTCTTCAATAGGTCTCTTCTTCTGAAGTGGTAAATAGCTGTCTTCAGGATATCAATGTATATATGTTGATAATTAAATTTATGGTAATGCCATTGATAATGACAAAAGTCTTGATAACTACATTTTTGATAATGAGATGCATGTTAACACACACACATTAGCATGGCACACATAAATGCTTAATCTTTGGCTAAGCTGTAGGCCTGTGTGTAACCCATGCCCATCCTGGCTCAGATGGTAGGAGGATATGACACGTTGAACTCCTCTGAGGCTCCGAGTCAGCTGGGGTCTTTGGTGCTTGTCAGCACAGGACTTGTATCCCAAAAATACATCAGAAAATTCCTGCTCCATATTTTAAATGTAAACTTAGAATATTTTTCTGAGTATCTTAGGTTAATATCTTAGGCCAACTAATAAAATTCACTTACCAGTGGTCAGGAGTAACTGAGCCAGGAGGCAAAGAAAAGGAGAAGACCAGTTTGAATTTATGCTCCCCTATTAGTTGCTCTTGTTCCACCACCCCTCTTTCTCAGCTCGTTGGTGGGGGGTTAACTAACTTAAGACTTCCTTAAATTCCTTAAATGCAGCTTTGGATGCCTTGGTTCAGAGTTCGTGTGAAAAGCCAGGGGATTTATACTGTGGCTGGTGGATGTGAGCCTGAGTGCATCTCAGAGAACATAAATGAAAACTAAATCTGAGTGAAGCTAGGTCAGCGTAATGGACTCCTGGGATGAGGGAAGGCGGAAGAAGGTGTAAAATACACCAACTCAGACTCCCTCCAGAATTAGAGAACTCAGATTCACATCTGAATTTGGCTCCCATTGCCTGACTCAGAAAGCTAACTCTTTCCAAGTCTGGAGACACCGGTACATTCTGTGCAAAACGCTTACAGGAATACTGTTAAGGTTGTCTAGCCCACAAATTAGCTTAGCCTGACATATCTTAAGTTTTACTCTGGAGGCACAGACTGAATTCAAAGAACCTCTGTGCAGTAGAAGTGAGGAAAACCCCCACATGCTGGTGATAACATGTGGGCAGCACCCGTGCGTGGTGTCACAAGCATTTATGCTGGGGTTGCATGGACCTTCTGTTTTTTCAAATGGAAGAGGCAGAAAGAGAGTGAACAAGCCAGTTGTAGGGCAAATACATTGCAGAGAAGCCTCCAGGATCCATACAGCAAGGCATACTCTGAAAAGTACATGAAAAAGTAAGTGCTGCTTGGCTTTTAGATGTGTTTGAGCTATATAAACTCAAAGGAGAAAACATCCGGAGGTCAAGATCTGTCAAGTGAAAAGACGAAGTGAATGTACTAGTGCTGGCAGCTGGCATGGAGTTTTAAACCAAGGCTCAGATTTAAGAGATGTTTTGCAGCAAAGCCTACTGACCCCACAGAAGGTTTAGCAGTGTCCTGCCTCCATGAAAGACACCACCGCATAGTGACAAGCAGGGTGGCATACACAAGGCTTGGCTGAAGGAAACCTGCCATCTCCCCCTAGAGTTGTCCTGGAAAGGGGTGGAGACCTTCAGGGACTGCCACCTCCTTCTCTTCTATAACCTCTGTGGAAAGTACTGGTGTAAATTGTGTTTGGTATAACTCATATGCAAATATAGAGCCGTGACTAATATCCACTGCTCAAGGAGGATCACAAGTCACAGTTTGATCAAAGTTTGGCTGTTCAGGACTATATTCCAGGTATCTGCATGTCTGAGTAAATCTGAGGAAAATACTGTAATCTCTCTTCTACCACCAAAATGTGGCTTTATAATGGAAAAGTTATAAAAGAAGACAAAATTGGGGACTTGCAAATTTTTTTAAAAAGTGGCAAGAACTTTTATTTCTGCTAATGTAAACACCCAGACCAAGGAAATTTAGGACTCATTTCATTTTAATTCCCTTCTATCCCCAGTTCCAAATGCAGGGTCAATGTCTGTAGTGCCATACCCTTCCCCCTCATTATCTTCCTCTTGCTCTCCCAGTGGCAAATACATTGCGATAGAATCTGGAGGGCTATTTATTTCTCAAAGTATTACTAGGTTTTACTACGTGATGAGGTTTCAGAGTGTTGGTTTTGTTTGTCGTTTGTTTAATCTCGAACTTCAAGGACTGGGAATAAATTGCTCAAATTCTGGTTTACTTCTAGTCACAACCATCAGATCTTTCATGTGGATTAACAGATAAAAACTGATTACAGTATAAAAGGAGTGCCTCAGAAACTGGACATGTGAAACTAGAATGCTGTTCTCCCTTATATATTAGCTCTGTCTTAGGAAGACATGAGATCCTAGAATTATTAGTCAGTGCTGCTTTGAACTCCATCACCCACCTTATAAGAAGCAACCTCCAGATGAAAGCTCCATAGAGCACAGCAGAACGAATGACCGCCCACAGCCACTTGCACAGGTGGACAAGGGTGGCCAGTGCAGGAGCCCAGCAATCTATGCTGCTGGTGCCAAAGACAGGCACGGAGAAAAGCAGAGCAATAACTGTGTTTTAACCAAGCCGGGGAAGACAAGGTGGAAAGGCAGTGAAGAGGCGAACAGTGTCTGCAGCCTAAGGCTGCGTGAAGTGTCTGTGAGAGAGAGCAGCAGCCCCAGCACAGCTGTGTCCCAGAGACCGAATTTGTAATGACTCGGCATCGCACATGCCAGAAAGCCTGCCTACCCCCACAACCATAGAAGTTGTGAGTAGATGCTTTGGGCCAAATTAATCCCTGGTGGAAGCTCGGGAAAAGCCAGGGGAGCTAGAAGCACAAAAAAAATGCAGGCCTTTATCAGCATCATAGCTTGGAAGCCAATTTTTGTACATCAAGAAGTGATAAGCAACCAAAATAATGTCAAAGCAGGAGAGGACTTCTCTTTCTAAGAACTTCCGACTCCAGCGTTACTCACCCTTGTTTCCTGCTGTCTTGTCCATTCACTCAAGTGGCTGGTGAGAATCTAAAGTCTATTAATTATCCCTTACTAAAGAAACAGAATAAATACCTTAGAAAGGGCTCTGTGATTTGGTCAGCTTCATGGACATCGGCCAAGAGATTAGCGCTAGATAGTGCAAGCAAGGGATCAGCCTGCTGCAAGCCCACACTTTGTGCAGGAGAAAGTTTTCCAGACATAGGAATTACACCCGAAAGCTACACTGTAACATGATAGAGCTGGTAACATCTGCCAGGTTTTGAGAGATGTTAAATACACAAACATATGTTTGGGCAACCTCATGCAGACTTTCATAGCTCATAGAGAAGACACCTAAGGGGGTACACTTTCAAGAGCTAAGGTCAGTATTTTTTGTTGGTGTGATAAGTATTGGTTGGAAAGTGAGCAATTACAGTGGTGAAAACAGGAAAAGTAAACTTCAATAAAAGTTTCTGCAAAAAGCAGACGTTTCCAGAAAATGTTTAGACCAAAGCCAATTTTCCTTTGAGAAAAAGCACTAAAAGAAAGTCATCAGCCCAAGCACTCACTAACTCAGTTTTTTGCTTGCTGCCAGGCACTTTGAGGTGCAAATACACAGGTTTCCAGCTAGAAGTAGACTGCAGGTGCAGGTCTGGTGGCAATTCAGCAAGACGAATATGCAAAGCAAGTATCAGTGTGCAAACTGCACCACATAAAAACAATTGTTCATGCACTTTTCAAATGTTACACATAACTCAGTTTAATCTATATCACGCCTGACCACATAGAGTTAAATCAAAGCAGGCTGTTAGGGGAAACAAATGGGAAATGAAACAATGGCAAAGATAAGTTCAGGCTGAAAATACCAAGTGGTCTTTGAGGAAACAATAGGGATGCTATTAATTGTAAAATGCCCTGTAGGCTCCAAGCAGGTTGGCAGCATCCACTTTTCCAATCCTGGGGCCAGAATCAAAGAGGACACTAAATCATCAAATCAGTTAGGGCCTAAAAAAGCAGAAGAGCTGAATGTGTTGCTGAGCGTTATGGAGAGAGTGTCAGTGAATGCTGTCAGCTACACAAGACACCCAGATGGGGACCTGCAGACCACGCTGCAGCTCTGCAGTCTGCTCCCCAGACCAGCGATGCAGGTAACCAGGCTGACAAGGATCTCATGCTTGCAGGGGAAAATTAAACTCCTGCCTGACATTACCCCAGGTCAGGAAAAGCTGACAGTACTGATAGTTGCTCAATATTAAACTTATTATCTGTGATTTACTAGGTAAAACCTAAGACAGATTTCAATGAGAAATCTTTGGTCTCCATGAAGAATGCATTTACACAACCAGTCTGAAATTTCTCCAAGTATCGTTCAGAAAAAAATGACATGTCCTCATGAATAACGTGCAGGAAACAGAAGCATTGTATGTGGAAAGAAGCAGGGGACATGGCACATCATCATCCTGCGTCAGAGTATGGTTCAGGTGTGGCAGCCCTGGTGCTGACCCACCCTGGCACACTGGGCAGTGCTGTGCAAGCCTTGTTACCTTTAGGTCACTCCCAGGTGCTGCTCCAGCCCGGGAGCTTGCACAGCATATGACACCTTAAACACCTCTGCAGCATGTGTCTGTCCTGGGAGACCACGTGTGGTCCCCCAGGAACCTGCTCCTGGGACAGGACACAGCTCCTGCAAAGCACACAGGGAGGCCTGAGTGAGGCCACGGTCCAGGAGCATCCCCATGCTTGGCAGGAAGTAGCTCCTGCTCTGAATCTGGGACTGGTGCAATGCTCTTGGGAAGAGCCTTATCTTCCCCACCACGCAGAGGGCACTGACAACTGACTCCACAACATTTTCAGATGTTGCAAAACCCAAACAGGGGGCAAAGAGAGTTCCAGGATCTTGTCTTAGGTAAGGATTCAGGTGCTTGTATGTGATGTGCCTGGTGTGTGCTCCATGGGCTACATTTCTTTCAGCTCCTTGGATGTAAGCACAGGATATCATTATTTGAGGTGATACCAAATAACTACATAGCTAGCTATAATACTACTATTAACTCTTAAATGATTACTGCTAGAAGTAGCCAATTTAAAAGAACAGCTATAACTCAGTCGTGCAGTTTTACATTCTTATTTGATGATTGCCCAACAATCTGTATAAATATCTGTAGAGACTTTTAGACAAGAAGAGGTACAAAAGAGAAACAAAATGAAACAAGTTAATGTTTAAATCAATGCTTATTCATATGCTAGTCAGTCTTGCATAAAGTATTCAAGGTTACTTTTTAAAAAACTATAATGAATGTTTTAGATCAAACCTTATACTTGAAAATAAATTCTGTTCTAACATGAATTGTTTTGATTGCATTTTAGTTTTGAATCCATTTTGAAATAAATAAAATAGCAATATGTTGCACTCAGAATGATTAACAGAACCCTTCACATTTTAGCTAAAACAATTTATCAAATCTAAATGCAACATGTTACATTTTGATGAAACTTTCATTGACTTAAAAATACGACAAATTCTTGGTCTTATCAAGAGACAAAATACTTAGGATATTAAGGAAAACTTCTAGGACATAATATCGTAAAGTAAGGATAAAAAAGCATCACAAACAGGCCCGAAGAAAGTTCCCTTAGCTATAAATAAATGCAAAGGATAACTCAAGAATTGAATCTGCTCATTGTCCAATATTGTCTCTGGTGTCACTCTGCTGTCAATCTGCCGTCAGCAGTGGTCACTCTGTGAGACATCCCCCTGTGGGTCAGGTAAGGCACTGCCATGGGAAGCACCTGCAGAAACACTTGCCCAACCTCCACCTGGCACTTGCTCCAGCACTGCTAACCCCATGCTGCTGCCAGACAGGGAACCAAATTCTGCTCAGCATCCACTCATGGATGACCCTGGGGGACTGATCAGCACCAGTGCCTGCGAGCCTGCAAATGCTGCCTCCTTTAGCAGCTACTGTGCAAGGTCCCTGCATCAGCCTGTTTGATCCTGTTTCCTTCTTCTCCCTCCCAAAAACCACTGGCACCCAGCCCAGCCTGTTTCACCTTATTGAACAAACAACGGTGCAGACCCAGCTGACACACAGCCCCATGGGACAAGCAAGAATGGACAGAAGTGACCTTTTATTTGCATGCAAAATATTCCCCCATTGCCACCAGCTTCTGCCTCAGGATGCCTTTCCCCCTCCGCAGGTCTCTACGCTCTGCTCTGGAACACTACAGACCAACATGGTGAAGAGCAGTTGAATGTTCACTCGGCAGAGCTGGCCAGGCCTCCATGAGTGTGCAGCAGAAGCATGTCCAGGGTGATCTGGACTGCCCTTGGTTGCCTCTACACTCAGGGAGGAGAAGATGCCACTTATATGAACATCTATCTTCTTCTCCTCCTGCAATCGCCTCCTCACTTCTTGTTCTTGCCACTTCCCTCTTGCTATAAGGCAGCCAGATAGTGCCTAATCTGACTTCTGATTTAGTACTTTCAAATAGTGTTTCTATAAGTAGACTAAAACATTCCAAGACCTATCCCTACTAACTTGTCCCTGTTTTGAGGGAAAGCAAATTTACTAGCATGGACTAAGGTCATATGCATTGGTATTGGCCTCAGTACTAGAGAACATGCCGTGGTATGTTTACTTTTCCAGTACAGATGCAGCCATGAGGACCAGGAAATATCAAGTAGAATTAAATAAATACATAAAGGAGAATATTTTCCAATATCTACAAGGAAATTTTGGAGGAGATGACTGATGCCAAATATTTTTTTACACTTGATGTGTCAGCAGGGTTCTGGCAGGTGCCCTTAGTAAAAAACAAGCACATATTTGTGCACATTCAACACCCTCTTTGGGAGATGCTGTTTCCTCAAACTGCCATATGGGTTGTATTCAGTATCCAAGGTGTTTTACAGGAAAATAAAACAATATTTTATCATATACAGAGTGTTTAAGCCTGAACAGATGAGGAAAAATAGTAAAATAACTGACCAAAGGCTCCAAACAGCTTTGGAAACAACTAGATCTGCTACAAAGAAGTTAAGCAAACAGTAACACTAATCTAAATGCTATATAATGAAAATAACACACCTGGAGGAGAAGTTTCAGCAGCACAGCACACAGACACATTTCAGTATATGTGGGCTGTGACTAATGTGCCTGCCCCAAATAGCAGAGGATAGACAGGTTCCTCATAATGGTGAGCTCTGGAAACAAATGTATGGCTTAAAACCCTTATCAAGCAGCCTGGAAAACTGATTTTGTTAAAGGGGGCTCAGGTCTTAGACAGCCTCACACCAAACAGCCAGCAGATATACCAGTGCCTCTAAACTTGGTGCCTGCACAGTCCCCTCCATAACAGGTGGGTTCAGACTGGAGACTAGTCAGCTCTGTGCAGTGACCGCCACCAAAAATTGCCATCAGATGCCCAAGGGCCATCATCCTTCCTCCCAAGCTCTGGGGTGTCACATAGTTGTTCGAGGAAGTGCAGTGCTAAGATTTAAAGCCAAGCAAGAACAATATACTGCTGTTAAAAATCATGCCCTGCCAAACCCTTCACCAAGAACATACAAAGCTTGGGTTCCTTCAGCTTCCAAGCACTGTTTTGCAGTTGAAAATGAACCCAGCAAGCCTGGGAGTAGTCTGGAGCATGTGACAAATATGTGAAGGTCCTCAGTCTGAAACAGATTTTTTATAATCCAATTGGATGAGTCAATGCCTTGTCTGGTTTCAGAGAGACCATGATGGCCAGAACTGCTCAGTTGGAGTGCAGCAGAAGGCAGCTTTGGTTACCAGTGCGCAGGAATGAAATGGCACATCCTGGGCCCTGCTTTTGGCTATCAGCATGATCTTGCTTCTCTGGCACATAGCATGGATCACAGGGAGCAATCACATGCTTGGATACTTGCAATTCAGGGGCAGGCGAGAACTTCTGAGAAAGAAGAACTGTCATGGAAGTACAGGGGAAAGTCAGCACTCTTGTCTGAGAAAGTCTCGTATGTATAACAGCAAATCAGAATTCAGACAGCCACATCCAGCGACACAGCACAGTGCTCTCCATCTAAGCACAGTCACCAAAGATTAGCTACATCGTGCCTCTTGGTAGGCTGCCTGACATTTTGTATTATCTACATTTTGCTCATTGTTATTTTTATAGTCGCTGGAGAAAGAGAACGTCTACTTTTATCATCCTTTACTAATCTCTTGCAAAAGTTAATTGGAAGTAATGTTCATCTTGGGCAAGGAGCTCACGTTAGACAGCACTATCAATTACCACCAGGCGCTTTATGAAGGGAGTGACCTGTTGGACTTCTTAGCCTGGAACCAACCAAGACACTATGTCTGGCCATGGACATCTGCACCCAGACCAGTTCCTCTCAGTATGCCAAACAGGACAAGGGTCACTTATAGAACACAGTGGCATAACAAGTATAGAGATACTTACAGAGGGAGGGGGGGCGGTGGGGAAAGTGAGGTTAATTTTGACAGAGAAAAGGCCAAAGCAAAATGAGCTGACTGACTAAAACATGAGATAATCAGAACACAATGACCTGCTGTTTAAATGAAGACTGATAATGCAGATGGAGAATGAATTAATCAAGCAGGAACCCAACTATTCCATTTTAAAAAGTCAGATATTTCCTTTTTTAAATAACTGGTATAAAACAATAGATGGTGGAGTGAAGGTTCTGAAGAATACATTGTTTTCATCAAACAATGTTGTATTTGGGGATTAGAGGAACAAGTAATTATGACATTCTAGTAAAGCCTGGTTTTGGCAGCTTTTTCAGCATCCACATGCAGAATGAAATGTCACTTCCAAATATCAAATTAACAGTAATTCTAGTTCTCTCATTTCTCCTGAGCTTCATTCCATTGACTTTCAAATCACTGAGTGATTTAGAATACCAGGGTTTTTCAGAAATAAAATATAATTGGTGGCATTTCAAGTCCAACATTTTGCTTAGATGTGCATTGTATAATTCAGCAGATTGCTTAAGAGAAAGCAGCTATAAGGGTCAACAAACCTGACTCGGCTATGAAGTTAATGGAAAAATCCAAGTTGGTAGATTTAGAAAAAAAACTAAAACAAATCACATGACTGGGTTTCAAGCTTTAAATTAATTCAGCAAATTGACCTGATTTAAAAAAAAAAAAAAAAAAAAGAGAGAGAGAGGAGATATATCAAGAGGAAAAGCAGCAGCAGATGAATCAAAATCCCTTGGTAGTAACTTCAGCACTTGTCTGATTGTGGGGATAAATCAGAGTGTCAATACTGACAGTGAAATTCCTCCAATTTTCTATGGAAACCACATTGCATTAAAGAGACTCTAATCTAGAGATCCCTTGATCATTAAAACTCTCCACAATCAAAACAGGGTCAAAAGGCAAACAAATGAAATAAAATTCAGTGATTACAAAAATAAGCAACCGAGCAGTAGATGGTAATTCCATGAAGCATATGCAGTAGTACATATGGCAAGAGTGGGAGGACTGGCAAAAAATACTGCATTTGGAAAAAAAAATAGATTTGTCTGAAAACGATCTCTTAATTTTTTGGCTACTCTTTCATCCACCACAATTGTGTGGTCTGTTTTTCAGAGAAAGAAGAAGCCAACTGAACTTCCTTTGGCCAGAGTTATATTGTCTCGGGAGTGGAGTCAGGTTTCTCTGAAATAACTGAAGGCAAGATTGTTGTCTTATATTATATGTCTTGTTACCAAAGCTATTGTGGATGAAGATCATACCCAAACCATTGCAGACTGTACCAAGTCCAGAGAAATATGTCGCTTCCTTCAGAAGAAGAAAAATGTTTTCCATTGTACAACTGAGAAAACATCTGTTGCTAATCCATGGAGTTTTAGATGACTGACTAGTAGCTGGATCCCTCTGGAGATGGATTGACTTAGCAGCAACAGATCAGTTTTAAGAAAAAAAACAAATCTTCACTGGTGCCCCAGTGCCCTCTCTGCACCCTCAATATACCAAATACAGGAGAGAGGATGGACCAGATTCCAGGAGGAGATGCAGAAGTTGAGCTGGAAGTATCCCTAATTGTGAAAGAATACAGCCTCGAGTTTACCTGTAAGGCTTTGGGGTTTTTTTTTTCTTATTTTCTCATGCTACTTTAGACATTTCACATCGAAAATACACATATAAGCTCTTGGTAAGAAAATGGAATTTAAAGATGTCTGAGGAGTATCCATAGACCATGAACACAGGGTAAAACACTGAGCACATAACCTTCACATCTCACATCCTATGATGACTTCCAGCTCTCTCCACATTGTCTAAGAAGCTGTTGTCTTTGGCATTTGAGCATCATTTCAGAGATCCTGTGTGTCTTCAGCTCTGTGTCTGCTTCCAGAAGAGTGCAGGATGAATTCCACAAGGGGAAGCTGGGGCAGGAGCAGTGTGTGTTGAGGCAGACAGACCTCTGGACTCCTGGACTCACATATTATTTTGTAAATAGAAACAAAACGGTAGGTGATATTTTTTGCTATTATCTAATGGGCTGCTGAGAATGTATCTTTCTATATCATTTGGCTTGAATCGTACACCAGATCATTGCTGGGTTTTGCTATCTATCTTCCCCCATTCTGTTTTTCTTATTTCTACATCTACATCTCTCTTTTGCTCTCTTCTACAACAGCATTGCACTCTACAGTACTTTAGTTCCTGGAATTATATTGCGTTCTGAATTTCTCTCATTTCTCTGTTTTCCCCCTTTTGTCTTCCACCATTTTATACCAGCAGTCGCATAGTGCAGCATGGGATGAGGCATCTCATCTCCCCTTCACATTACATCACAGCCTTCATACCACATCTGGTGCATACTCTCAGTCTCTCTGCCATATGTTATATACAACAACAATCTTTATTTCAGATTTTCAAGAGGAGGCATCAGTAAGCTCTGGATCTCCTTATACAAAGGTTAAATTGTCTTTCCTTCCCTCACCCATAACACATTCCCACCCATACTAACTTTTACAAGTATATGGCTGGTTAAGAAGATAAAACAGCAGTGTCTCAGCTTTTCATTGCCCTCCAGTGCAGTATTTCATACCCAGATACCTGTAAAGAATGACAGGGTGTCAGATTAAGTGAAGCTCTATATGCTGGGATCTCAGGAACTGTGGTAGGTAAACCGATGGCAAATCAGTTACTCTTGAATGCTTGCTTTCATTCAGGACATAAATGAAATAAGGTATCCTGCAGGTCTTTGAACAATGAAGCTCAGGAACTATAGTAAATGAAATTAAGCATTGTGTCATTTTAAGCTGTGCCCTGTGAATTTCAGTGCTCAAATCAAACATCCTGGAAGAGAAAGGTAAGGAGGCTGCCATCCACCTAAAGAGGTGGGGTGGCTTTTTTTACTCCTACAGAAAGCTGGTGCTCAAGAGATGTGAATTTTGGTCTTGAAAATGGAGAGGTTTGATTTTTTCCACGTGAGTAATTTTTTTATCTATGAAAACTGAATGATGGCTGTTCTACATCTTGGGTACCCTGTAGATCTGAGGTTGTGATGGAGGGATGGAGATTCTAGACCTTGAACAGTCACTCCAAGTGTAAAACACTTGTTTCAGTCTCAGGTTTGCCCTGTCTCAGCATGTATGTTATGAGGGTGTTTGGAACTGATGAGCGTTTCTGAGCAGGGGCAGATTTGGGATATAGGAGCTGACAAGAGGATGACAGTGCAATAAACTGTGAGGCTTGAAAGAAAGGCAAAGAGAGAATTTAATTAATGGCTCACATAACCTCAAGAACAGTGGGAGGGCAGAAGCTAGGATAGAAAGGGAGTCTTGCTTCACTGTTGACTCTGAAGTCTCTCAAATTTAAATTCTAAAAGGAAAGTTGTAAGATTTCACTCCTTTACTTGCTTACTTGCCCTTGGACCTCCATTATCCTTTCTTTAGTAATCTTCTGTGGTACCTCAAACCACAACACACCACTCTCTAACCTTGTAAATGCAGAAGAAAGGAAACATGGTTGTTTTCTTGGGCACTATTCATGCTACCTCTGAGCCTGTTGCTAGTGTCTGCTCCTCTAGCAATTTCAGATGTGCTAGCAAATGCTATCTAAGACACTCACCATCTCATTCTTATGATATTTGCTGTCCTGTTGTCCAGAAAAAGAAAAAGCTCTTGACATTGTTCAGTGGAGTATCACATTGGCAGAACCACTACAGAAAGACTTTTCTGTTGTTTTATGGACCCAGCTAATGAAGGTGATTGCAGCACATGCATCCTCATGTGTTGTGCTGCATGTTGAAGACAGTAGGCTGAAAACTGTGAATAGCAATATCTCACTTTCTTTAAGCTTCAATTTGGAAAGGTTTTATTTTGTAAACGATATTAACATATTTTAAAATCAGTGTCCAGTTTCTGTTCTAATACCTGTGGCTTAAGAAAATTAATTTTAGATAGAATTCATGGTGTGTAAGGACCAGCAGGTGGTTTGTACACCATTTCAATTTCAATCAGCTCTAATCAGCCCTTCACACCTCCAGAGTACCACCAAACAGAGTTGGAAAAACCCTTTTATGAAACTTGAATTACCCAAACCTCTCACGCCAAGGCAGAGGATTCATTTCTTACACTTTCTTCAGAAAAATGGTACTGTATAGAAATCTTAGTTTAGTCCATGGCCACAATAAAAATGAGAAAACTTGATGGTACAGTGACATGCTGGAATTTAACTAAAATGCTAAGAGGCAGGATTATTACAGTTACAAAACAGAGATAAAATACTGCTAGAAATTCATTTCAGATTCCATCACAAGAAAATAAAGATCTAGTTTTTGGTTAAAAACCCTGGCTTCTATTGGGTTTTATTTGCTATTTGTGTTTATGCTTTTTTATTACTTATTTTGTTATTAATTAATAGTAAAATATTATTAATACCAGAATTACTATTATTATAATTTTTCTTTTAAGAGGTTTAAGTGATATCAGTACTTTCCTTGTAATTTCATTATCTGGGAAGGGAAAACATAAATGCAAACACTTAAGTATGGCTTTATTTAAGCACGCAGGCAGTTTCAGAGAAGTCTATTATTTGGGATATTGCTAGAGTCCTGCCTTATCTTTTAAATCAAGTGTTGTTTAATGGTAACTTTAGAATGACCTTTGACTCAGAACAAGGAAACAATATTCCACTGTCTTCTACAGAACATTATAATCTTCTACAAAAAGTTCTCTTTAGGTTCCACAGAAGCCTGAGAAATTAAATACAGAATAAGATAAAAATTCTTTTGTCTGGAATATTGTAAATAATTATAAATAATGTTTCAGAGGAGAAGAACCTGCTTATTTAATCTGCTTTTGCATGTTAACCACAGAATGCACTTTGAACAACAGTCATCAGCATGCTAAATTACATGACTATTTCTTTCATTTGGCAATGGAAGTTTCACAGAAAATCTTTGCTTCTGCTGCTGTGGTCCTGCTTTTTCATAGTTAAAACAGAGGGGCTTGTTCACCCTTACAGGAATGTAAAAACTGCATCCAAGAGGTGAACTTTTGCTGCTAGCAAAATCAGTGGGAATTTTCTATCTACTTCCATGGGATGTGCTGTGGTCTTGTGGATTACATATGAGCCTACTATATCATCTGCTGTATAATCCAAAGCAACTTATTTTTAAGTAGGGCTTGTTATTTTGATTCTGTCTAAATGATCGTTCAAAGGATTTTTATGTCATGAAGCACTTCAGCTCTCCATTAGTTAAACTAAAAATATATATATATATATAAAAAGTAGTAATTTTAAACTGCTTCAGCATTTTAAGTGCATTCTAGTGTACTGAACTGACCAAACTGACTTTTTTTGAGTCAGCCCAGCTTCATTCTGCGTTCCCAGCAGTAGCACTTTCCATTACGGAAGTATTTAACTCAGGTGGCCCAAGCTCTTCCCTTCAAACTACAGGTTTCCCCTTGGCCAGACTACGTTCCCCACAACGGGAAAGTTTCCCCTCCAAGCAGGTCTTGTGGTGACCCACAGGAGCCAATGGAGCCCAGAGCCAAGCACAAGGGACCACAAGGAAACTTGGTCAGGTACTCATAACCACAGTGGTGAACATTGTCCTGGAACACCCAAGCTACAGCACTCCCTGGAGACATATATGAATGTTAACTGAGGTGGCTGGGAACTTCGTCAAAGCAGAGTGTTTTCATTTGGGAACAAGAAAAGTGAAACCTGCCAACTGAAAACATCAAAATAAAGCATTTTCTTGTTTCAAATAATATATTTGTATATATCACGAACTTTCAAATGTCATGAAAGACTGTTCACATGAACAGTTTCCAGCCCCTCACCCTTGGGCCTATCTTGGATAGTGTTTATAGGATGAATTGCTCTTTTGCACAATATTCTGGTCTTTCAGAGAGCACCTCATTTGCTCCCTGAGAGGTGGACTCCAGTTTTCCTGGCCTTAGATGAGATCCTGGATTGCAATAACCTGTAAACTTGTCAGCCTCATCCTCCAAGTACCTTTTAGGGTGAATAGTCACTTCTCTGGAATTTTTTATGGGGCAGCCTTATTAACACCACAGCACAGTTTAATCATTTAGAACAAAAGATTAAAAGGTTTTGAAAGCAGCAGATTTAATACACCTGTCTTACCTAGAAGTTTGCCACCCTTCAGCAGAGAACTTCAATGGCATTGCTTCACTAATCTTCCCAGCAAGTCTGTTTCTTTTAGTCCTGTTCCTTGCCTTCTTCAGAAGTTGTTTGACACAGTGTCCTGGAGTTTTGGTTCTCCTCTACATCCTGTGTGGGACACATTGTTCCCAGGTGGGTAGAGTTTGCTAAACCCCACAGCTACACAGATGTATGATATCAGAACAGATGGCATTTGCAGCATGTCCTAAATGCAATTATATTGCTCCTTGCCCACGGACAGTCAGCACCTCCTAAGACCAAACACATTTTCATACTATAAATCCCTCACGGTATTTAAAGACACTTATAAACATGTGGTATTCATAAATTACTCAAGAGCAGCCCAACATCCTTCATTTTTTTCCCTCAAGCTAAATATTCTATAGAAATGCAAACTCTTATTATTATCATGTCATGTGTTCAAAAGCAGCTGGGAGTAGTGAAGAGATCACTGCCACTTTCTCTTTGCATTGTACTAGCCTAATATGTGTTTAAAGTTTGCTGGGCATTTACAATTTAAAATAGCCCATTGGGTAACAACATTTTTTTCTATGAGTAAAGAGATGTAATTCAAAACATATTGAGCAGAAGTAAAAAAAACTCAGTGCTAATAATTTTAAAATTACTGAGCTAATTAAGTTAGAACAAGCAAATCACATTCTCTAGATTTCCATTAGATTTAAAATAAGGGGAGTTTGAAGAAAACAGATTCAGCTGTTACTGACTTATTTATGCATACAATTTTCCATTGGAATGTCTGGGGCAAATTGTACTGATACAAGCACAGGAACAGCTGGATGTATTTTGATGAAGCAATAAAAAAAAAGAAGGCAGTTTCAGAGGGCAGTTTGATATAAAAAGGAATTTGTCTACGATAGTTATGGTGCATTAGATTAATGCCTGACTGAAAGACAGCTGAAAACAAAGACTCCCTCCCAGCTTTGATTGGCTTTGGATGAAACCACACAGGAGGTCACAATATGAGCTGCACTCCATCCTTAGCTATTGCAGGTGTTACTGTTCCAGCTACAAATTGCTGACAAATAACAAATACTGAGGGACCTAAAGGATTTCTACCAGATGACACTGCTCTGGTCACTGAACAAAGACTCCATGCTTTCTGATTAATGAGTATTTGGTGAGTTTTCAATACATTGTGATTACCCTGACCTGCAGCTTTCTGCAGCCACTGAATGCTTGTTATACTGCTGTACTTGGACTATAGGGCCAAAGGTCTCTCTTGTGGTGAAAACTGCAATGTTAAGGGCGTTTCTGTCTGGCCTTTCTGCATAAGCCTGTTCACTAAACCATTCTTTGTTGCACAGGTTAAGGGCCTGGAGAACAGTACGCTGAAAACATGTTAGGGGAGAGATGAGGCAAGGCTAGTGGAGGCCAGGGGTGCAGAGTGCACGTTTCTGCAAGACACAGAGTTCTTCCAGCTCTCTCCATTCCAGAAGGTGGAGTGGTCCCAAGGTAGCGTAACATTGGCTTTTCTCCTTTCCCTCTCTCAGGAGCCACTTCCTCCACAGACTTTGTCCAGCCAGAGCAGAGAATAAGAACATTGTTTTGATCAAGGATAATCTTATCTTCTTTCTGGAATGCTGTTTCAGCTAGAGACTGACTCAGAAATTAGAGTAGTTGAGGGAGTCCAGGGATTCCTATTTAGGTGAAAGATGAGATGTTGCTCTATTCCAGCCAACTGGAAACACTGTGGAACAGAAGCTTTTTTTTTTCTTATCGACTAGCTCCTTTGAATAACAATTATTATAACTCACTGAACACTGCATGGCAGTGTGGAATTTCAACCCACCCTTACTTTGCAAGGCACTGATTAAATGCAATTAGACACAGCCTGCAAACAGCCTTCGATTTTCCTCATTAGCATCATTAACAGTGGTGGCCACTCTAAAGTGGCCAAGGAAATCATGGCCCCAGTCCCAGAGAAGTCAGAAGAGCTGGCCTGCTTCATGCGACTCTGTAGAGGGTACTACTCAGTTTCCATCCAGACATCATTCTTCCAGCAGCTCTGTCATTCCTCAGAAGGCTGATGCATATCCTGGATGACAGTACATAAGCTGCATGGATGAAGAACTTACTTGAACTATGTGTGATTCTGAACATACCATCAAGGCCCATTATCATCAATACTATAATATTACTACTGTTGTGTCATGGTGGTCCTTTCTTCTTTATTTTGTGGCATTGCTTCCAAAAGGCACCAGCATAAGATAGATCATCCAATTTGTAGATACTTTAGCACCCTGGGACAGCCCCAAAGTGTTCCAGTCACATCTAGACCAAAATTAAATTATTTTCTGTGGACTCAGCATTATTCCTGAGTGATTGCTGCACCCCCAAAAGGTCCCCTTGTACATTCAGCCCACCCCACTCAGCTGCATCATGCAGAGCACCATCCCAGGGCCTGCCACAAGGAGCTTGACTTGACTCATCACCAGCATCTCTCAGGGTATAGTAGGTGGTGATTAGCCAGAGATGCTACTAACGCAGTCTGAACAGGGATTTCTGGCTTTCTTATCAGTCCAAGTCTAGTCCAAAAGCTCACCAGCTCTCTGGAGTCCTTGCAATGTCCAATGAAAGAGCAAAGCAAATAGAAGGATCAAAGCCTGGTGTTCAGGAGAGCAGACTTAGACTCTTCAGGGATCTATTTGGAAGAACCCTAAGGAAGACAGTCTTGGAGAAAAGAGAGGACTAGGAAAGCTAGTTCATTTTCAAGGATCACCTCCTCTAAGCTCCAGAACGGTCCATCCTGAGGCTCAGGAAACTAAACAAAGTCAGCAGGAGGCCTCCAAGGATGAGCAGGAGCTCCTAACAAATCAGAAATATAAAAGAGAAGCAAAGGTGGAAGCAAAGACAGGTGACCCAGAAGAAATACAGACACACTGTTCATGTGTGCAGAGAAGAATTTAGGAAAGCCCAAGTCCATCTAGTAAGGGATGTGAAATACAACAAGAAGGGTTTCTACAAGTACCTCATCAGCAAAAGGAAGACTAGGGACAACATGGCCCCACTTCTGAGTGGGGCAGGGAACCTGGTGACAAACGATATGGAGGAGACTGGGGTATTTCGTGTCTTCTTTGCCTCAGTCTTTTCTGGTAAGACCAGCCTTCAGGAGGCACCTGAGACCCAAAGGAAAGTCTGGAGTAAAGAAGACTTACCCTTGGCAGAGAAGGGTCTTGTTAGGAAACATTAAAACAATTTTGACATACATATGTTCATGGGACCTAGTGGGATGCATCCACAGATGTTGAGGGAGTTGGCTAGTGTTATGGCAAGGCCACTCCCAATTTTCTCTGAAAGATCATGGGGAGGTTCTGAGGACTAGAAGGAACAAATGTCACTCCTTTCTTCAGGAGGGCATCATCTCCAACTACACCTTGGAACTACAGGCCAGCCAACCTCACTTCAATGCCTTAGGAGGTAGTAGAGCTGATAGTCCTAGAAGCCATTTATAAACATGCAGAAGACAAGATGGTGACTGAGAACCAGCAGCATGGATTTATGAAGAAGAAATCACGCCTGACCACCCTGACAGCCTTTCATGCTGACATGACTGGCTCAGTGGATGAAAGGAGAGCAATTGTTGTTGTTTGTCTTCATTTCAGCAAGGCTTTCAACCCTGTCTCCCATAATGTCCTCACAGACAAACTAATCAAGTACAGGCTAGATAAATGGCCAGTGAGGTGACTGAAAACTGGCTGAACTGCTACCCCAAAGGGCTGTGACCAGTGGCAAGAAGTCCAGCTGGAGGCAAGGCTCTAGTGGCATACTTCAAGGGTTGATACTGGATCCAGGCTCATTTAACATCTTATTTAATTACATGGGTGGTGGGGCAGAGTGAACTCTCAGCAAATTTGCAGAATATACAAAACTGGAAGGAACCGCTACACCACATGGTTGAGTTGCTGTTCAAGTAGACCTTGAAAGGCAGGAGAAACAGGCCAATAGGAATCCCATCAAGTTCAAGAAAGGGAAGTGCAAAGTCCTGGACCTGGGGAGGAATAAACCCGGTGCACCAGGACACATTAGGGGTTAATCTGCTGGAAAGCAACTTCACAGAAAAGGCCTCTGGGGCTGCTGGTGGACAAGCTGAACATGAGGCAGCAATGTACCCTTGTGACAAAGAAGGCAAACAGCCTGTTGGGCTGCTTTAGGAAGCATGTTGCCCACAGGTCAGAAGAGGTGATATGTCCCCTCTGCTCAGCACTCGTGAGACACGTCTGGGTGTTGTACCCAGATCTGGACTGCCCGATACAAGAGAAACAGAGACATATGGGAGCAACTCCGAGCCACAAAGATGATTAAGGGACTAGAGCAATTGACATACAAGAAGCAGCTTAGAGAGCTGGGACTCTGGGACTATTCAATGTGGAGATCTTATCCACGTGTATAAACACCTGACGGGTTATGTAAAAAAGATGGAATCAGACTTTCCTTAGTAGTTCCTACTGACATGACAAGAGACAACAGACGGAAAATGAAATACAGGAAATTTTGTTTCAACTTAAGAAAAACTGCTTTGCTATAAGCATAGTTGAACACTGGCTCAGGTTGCCCAAGGAGGTCAAGAAGTCTCCAGTCTTGGAGATATTCAAACCTGACTGGACACTGTCCTGAACAATCTGACCCTGCTTGGAGCACGGGGCTGGACCTGAGCTTGATGCCTGCCAGCCTCAGCTATTTCATCATACTGTGATTCGTCATACAGCCAAACCAAGAGGCATCAGGAAAGACTTTGCTTCCTACATGAAGGAGCGTAGTCCAGGCTACAGTCTCATCTTTCAGGATCTTGCCCCTCATGTCTGAGGCACTTGCAGAAAAGACATTCAAATACAGAGGAATCTTTCTGCTCTCTGCAGATTGCTCATGGGCTACATGTCAGCACCAGTGAGGGCTATGAACTGATTTCATATTAAAGCCCACTGTTCAACTGGCAATGGAGAAACATCAGGCAGTAGGAAGGGGAGGTATTGTCAAAGGTTCAACTTTTCTGTGAAACATGCCTACAAACCAGGGCTGAAAATCTGGGTAAGGTGGAGGCAGGGAGGAATCCACAGCTGGAAGGAGGAAGGGAGAATGAGACGATGAGTTTTATTTTAAACATATGTGCTAATCATGGCACAGAAGAGAAATAAGGGTGGGAAACTGCAGCTGGGAGGGGGAGGGCAGACAGAGGCACTGATTATTATTGTAGATATATTTATTAAATCATTGCTCCAAGCAGGGAACCAGGGTGGGAATATGCAGCTGGAAGGTGGAGGGCAAGGGGAAAGCAGCAATTTTATATTTAATGTTTGCAGTGAGCATGGTTCAGGATGGGGACCAGGGGTACAGCCTTGCAGCTGGAGGTGGGAGTGCCACAGGAGAACGCTGGTTGCTAGACCTGTCATGTTAAAATATGCACATCTCTCCTTCAAGAAACCCTGGTGCAAAGGCTTTGCAAAGCTTGCGAAATGGGAGAGCGTTGATTTTAAAGGAGTGAGGGAGAAAGCTTGTTCACCTGTGGGGTTTTTGCTGAGTTCTTGCAGCTCTATTACAAAATTACTCCATAAACTTTTACAGCAGGCCCTGTGCCAGCGAAATGTCATTATTAATACTGCTATGGAAAGTGCCAACAGAAGTGAAATACTCATGGGGAGACACTGCAAAAGACATACAAAACCCCAGACCTTTGGAGAATCAGAAGAAATGAAGGGGAAGGAGGGGGATAAAACTGCCATATGGACCCTGTATGAACTAACGGAGCTTATACCAGAACAGAGGTCAGTCACCAAGACTGGTCAGCGCCAGCAGGTTTCCAGTTTGGCAGATAGAAGTGCATCAGCTCTGGTTAACAGAAGTAAAAGTGCCTAAGGCAGGGAAAGGGATTGTTGTGTGTTTTAGATGGTCCACAGTGATAAGAATGAAAATGAAACAATCAGGCTATAGAGAAGACATGATCCCATCTAGTGCTGAATGCTTTCATCCTCCAGAGCAGTCACTGGGAGCAGCAATTACTCAGAAACTTGTGGGATCAGACTCAGCTGTGTCATCTTCTCCTCCCTTGGCCATAGTCTTACACTGTAGACCTGTGTCACAAAGTCTTTCTGCTGGAAAGGTAACCACGAAGAACTGCTTTGACCTCGTTAGGAGAATTCCTCTCACATCTGCAGCAACACAACCAAAAGTTTCAGAACTGCAAAGAAAAAAAATTGATAAGCCCTTTTGTAAAAAATGTATAGATGTATTTATAGATCTCTACACAGTTTCTGGAGCTACAAATAATCATGACGCCACAGAAGCATGTTGTCATCCAGCTCTTGATTTTGAACTCATAAGGGCCAACATAAAGTAAGAAGCTCTGCTGTCACATGTCACTTGGACACTGATTTTCTGTCTCAGGGAAGGCCACAGGCTGGAGATTTAGAACTGCATGAGAAGAAATAATTGCCAGTCTTGAAATAATCTGACCTGAAGTTAGTCTGAGACACAGAGCAGTTTATAGGTAATGGAAAAATCAGATCTCTAAAAGCTCATATATCCATTCATGCCTCCAGTTTACCTGGCTTCAGTTCCTCCCTGGATAATCTGAGGCCAGCTAAATGTCAGTCAAAGAAGTCACATTAAAGTATATGTTTTTAGATCTTTTTAATACTGAAAATTTGTCATATTCTCATCCTCAGGTTGTTGGGCTATTCTCTGGCTTAATCACTTTCCTGAACAGGATTGTTTTATTGAATCAGGGCCACAGAAAACATCTGTCTCTGCAGCACAGGGGATGCTCTTCACAAGGCTCATCATCAGGAAGTCCTTCATGAATAAAGTATTAAAGAGATATTTTTCCCAATCTCTAGCTCTCTCTTTTTTTTTTAATTATTATTATTAATTAGAGAAAAAGCACCATGAAATAAAACAGGGCCTGTATCATTATCTTGTAACTAATCACGATTGCAGTCTTTTGTGCCCTTTGATGGCAGAACTGCTTAAAATAATAGAATTAGTCATTAGAAAAGAAAAAGTCATCTTGCCCTTCCCCTGCCAATGAAAGATTGTTTCCTGTACTGTCTAATGTCTCGTCTAGATTAACTTTAAAAGTTTCAATGATCCAGCAATTCTTTTCCTGGGGAAAAAAAACTCCAAAGAGATGAAAGTTAGAAAATATTTCCGAAGCTTCTTTTAGATATCCTCCTTTCTAGCTCTATTTACATTTAGACTTCTTCTTATACAGTGTCTTGAAGTAATGTTCTTATGACCTGGTAATATATCATTTCACTCCTTTAATATCAGAAACAAAGACCTTATAAATTTAAAGAAAAAAATTACTTTATGAGTAACTGTGAATTGCTGCTATTGGTGGTCTATGGTTGATGACACCGAGAACACTACAGCATTGAGTTGATTCTGGCTTACTCTTGTCTTTCTTGCAATGATTATATTGAAGTGACTGCACTTAGATGAAAAAAACCCTGAATCTAGAAGTTAACAAATTAATGTACACCATTTTTGTAAAAAAACAAAGCCCACTATGCTTGATTTTAATAAATTTTCTTCATACATTCAGAAATTGCTTATGTCCTGTTGTGTTGTCTTATAAGCTTTTACTCGAATTTTATAACACTTATAATTTGATTTCATAATACCAAATAATTCTTCAAGAGTACAAGGAACTTTTTATCTATGATTCTACTCATGAAAGCTTTCTATGAATAGGGAAACTCAACCCTCAACTACTTGCCTCAGAGTAGATATGGCTAATAGTATAGTCATATTATATACTCTCAGAACAAGTAGGTCTCTCATACTGGTTTCCTCGGTGAAGATGACAGCCGTGAGACACAGGCAAATTGTTGATGGCTGGAGCCTCCCCCCATGTTTGGTAAATCCATGCCTGGAGCAGAATGAACCAGGCAGCGTGTGCCTTGGCTTGACCCTCAGTCAGCCAAAACTAATGAAAAAGTCTCCATGGACCTCTACAACGCAGGTCTCAAGTCTTCTAGATTGTAGTCTTTCATTGTACACCCAGCATTGGTTACATTACAGTTTATGTCTCTGCATGTTTAGATATATTTAAGGTAAACCTGAAGACTGACTATGACTGAAAAAAGGATCTGATTCATATGTCTTATGGAGTATCATAAAGCCCAAGCAACAAGACTAATTCTGGGCTGTTTGATGCATGCCATGGTGGTAGATTGGAATTTAAATTTCCAGTTTGCTCAGTCAGTGGGTCTAACTTCACACATGTGATACCAACTTGTTATTTCAAAGCTTTTTGAGTGAAAATTTTGTTCAAACTGTAACTATACTAAAATAATTCAGTCTAATTCTTCAGTGATGCAACAATATAGCTAGCAATTCTTAACCTTATAGCTTTTCTAAAAACATGTTTAAAAAGCTGTGACCCCCAGGATTACATTTTTTTGTGTAGGGTTTTTTTCTGGGGCTGGCAGAGATATTAAATGCATTGGAAAAAGATTACTCTTACCTTGATAAGACAACAGACGGGATACTTCTCCAATTTACACTAAACATATAATGGTTTAAGAAAAATGACATCAGTGAAATCTCTCTTGATTTGCCAGGTGGAAGTAAAAAGGAGAATCAGATCATTTTTTATTTCTTTTTTTTTCAGTTTTTCTGACCAGCCAGACAGGTGTGCTGGCCACATTATGTTACCATATGTCAGGAGAAATGTTTTTTAAAGCAGTTAATACTATACTTGGGAAAATTCCATGTAGCATATGCCATTTAATATATACATATTTTGTCCATACAATTATACAATTGGGTAAAATACACAAAATCAAGTTGTATTTAAGATGATTTTTGGTTATAAGCCAATGCAAATATTATTCTCCCAAGATTCCAGGAAGGGATTAAGTGTAGAGCAGTGACTTGTGTAGCATCTGCCAGCTGCTGACTAATTGCATGCCCATCATTATTCCATCCACATATACAATGTGGGCAAAATTCAGAGAAGAACCATACTACACAGCATACTTCGAATAGCAATAGTCACTTTGAGGCAAATTCTTATATATTTTTCCAGTGTTAATTTCATTCAGTTGTTTTAGGGTCCTTAGGGACTTAGAGAATCATAGCACTGAAAACAAAGTATTGGACATGTGTCTAATGCAAATGAAAAGGCAGAGACAAATATATGTGCACAGACCATACAACTTTTCCAAACTTCTTTCTCAACTAAGTATAAAGTTAGGAGAAAACTACACTATACTACACTTTATGTATCCTGTCTATCAGCAAATGTTTTATAAGACAGGACCCTGGGAATGTTGTGCATTATCACTGGGGAAAATAATTAGAGCAACCACAATGTATATATAGACGGAGAGACATCTTGGAAAAACATTTCTTATAATTGCACTGTAACAAAATGTGCAGTTCAATATTTTACACATGGTGAAAATTACACCACAATTAATGGCATGCCTCTAACATAATTCATTCTTAATGGTTTTTAGTAGTTTAGAAAAAGAGACCTATCACTGGGTGCTTCATGTTATAATATTGCTAGACAACAATTCTCAACAAATCTCATAAGCCAGGCAGTGTCAGTGCTGGCAAAAAACTTCTACCTACATCCAAGATGGCTCTCCTTGACCCCAGTTTAAGTTGAATGCTAAAACTGAAGTATTAGGACAACAGATTAAGAATATCCTCCAATTTAATTTACTCATTTTGCTGAAAAGTGTGTCTGTATTTAGGAGCTCGATTTCCCCTCTTTGCTGTATTTGGTATCCCGTTGCGTGAAAGCCATGTCATTGCGTGTCTCTTTAATCCTAACAAGTAGATTATTTAGATAGTAGTTTGTGTTTTCAAAGCTATTTCTACAAACAGGACATTTTCTGTTGCTAAATGAAAGACAAGCTGTGTTATTTTCTGGTTCCTCCACATCTGGGAGACAGCCAGGGATGGTCAGACATAGGCAGTTGTCACCTACATGAACACTAAACCAGTATCTCAAGACTGTATTAATAGGTGCTGTTCAAAAGGACATATCCCTTGAACTGAAGTGAATAGTAGTATATGAATGTCCCAATAATTTATAATCTCTTCCACCACTTAAAGACCTACTGATATTCAGAGCCATTAAATGCCTCTTCCATGTCCCGACCACACACAGCAAGGCTAATTGCTCTCGGGGAACTTAAATTCCCATTTCAATTTCAACAGGACTGCACTTAATTTCTGTTCAAATCTCTTATGCAGCAACAGTGGTTGCTACAGGGGATATCAGAACACAGGGCTCCGAGGAACTTTCTGGGCCATTAAGTCGATTCTCTTGTTACTGCAAGCAAACACATTGTATAATTTTTTTCGTACACTCTTCAAGCTCTAACATAAAAGTTGTTGGGTTTTGGCCTCTGTTACTCGACTGAAGAATATTCCAAAATGCACTTGCTCTAACAATGAGGAACTGTTTTCTAATTTCCAGCTTAAACTTGTTTCTTCTTAGTTTACACCCACTGTACATGTGAAAATGTTTAGCTTAAGCAATCCTTTTCTCCCTGCTTCTTTCCCCTGTGCTCACCACCTTATCTTCATTTTGCCAGACTGAGCAAGACAAGCTCTTCTACCATTCCCTCATAAGAACAAAGATAATTCTTTGCATCCTGCTTGAGTTTTTACCTGCATCTGCCAGGCTTTCAAACGGTCTTTCTTAAGCCAGTGGTTGGGAAGAGGTCTACCCAGAGGCTTGCATGTCATGCTAGTATTTTTTGTCCCCACCGGCAATAATTTCACTGACAAATTCAGGGATTGCATTTGTCTTTTCGTGGTTACATCACATTGATGGCTATCACTCAATCTTTGATCAACAAGTAAAAGAGGCTATTTCTCAACTTTTTTATGAATGGATGAGCTCTGAGCTTCTAGCAGATTTTTAAATTAATTTTATTAACATATTTTATCCCATTCTTGTTTGAGCTTTTAGACTGTGCAGTCTTCAAAAGATGTGTATTGACGATGCCTCCAAACCCTGCATATCAGTATATTTTGTCAGGACCCTATTAATATTTATGTCAAGTCACTGAGAAGGTATTAAACAAATTCAGTATTGGTAACCAGTCCGGTTTGATCCCTTCACTTTCCACAGACCCTGCTGCTGTCCACCTTCATGTCTCCTGTTACCCACGTTGCAATTCCTCTCCTGATTCCTCTTGTCATGATGAGTAAAGGTTGTCAATTTGTTTCCAGAGCATGTTTTCCTGAAATCTTTATAGATTATATTTTCCATGTTATTTTTGTCCAGAAAATCAGTAACTAAATAGAAATAATAGTTCAGTATGATCTATCTTTGCTAAACTGTTATTTGTATTTTACTATTTTTAATTTATCTCCTAGTACTCCTGCAGGAAATCTTTCAAAGCCTGCTACAGGACCTTGAATACAGTTCAGGTTCAGACTTCAATGTCCATGGCTGTCTAAATACCTTTTCCTACACCTAAATATAGATGTTTTCCTTGCTGGTCTCCTGGCCCGCCAGTGCTAACTCCACCCAAACGTGCTACAAAACTTGCAGTTCTCAACAGCACATCTCTCAGTCTCTTGGGGCGAAGACAGGCAACATTTCCCACTTAAGATGAACTTCCAAGTTACAATTTGCATTTGGATGACACATTCCCAGTGATCCCTTCCCATTTGTCCTCATGGCCAATATTGTCATCCTTGCTGAACGCTGAGGCGAAGGATTTATCACACTCTGTTTCCAGGCTGACAATACCTTTCATCTCTATCCCATTCTCAGTGCACAGAAGTCCCACTTCTCTTTACGTGCAGTGGACAAACTCTGGGGTTTATTTTGATATTCTTTGCTAGGCCAAGTTCAGTCTGACATCAGTGAGTTCTCACTTTGTTCCCACTCTTTTTTACTTTTACACCAAGGATTTCCTTGTAGAACAGTCCTTTTTTTCAGCTTCTGTAGGCACCCTACTTATTCCCAAGAAGTAGTAATTCCCCCTGCCAGGTATGAAACATGTACCTCCCTAGTTTTCCTCATTGCTTGTGATACTTTGATAGATTCCTCAATGTTTTTTGACTTGAAGCAATTCCAAGCTTTCTCCACTTTGAAGACCCTGAGCAGCTCAGCCCCAGCTGTCTTTCCTAACCAGTCCTCTCAATTTATCAAAGTTTGCTCCCCTGAAATCTTAATTAGAGAAGTATTTTTCCATTTATCCTTTCATTTAAACTGAGTCAGCTCAAGACCACTTGTGTTAAACAACTGCCAAGTCCCATCCGCAGAGTGACTGAACTTTATGAGTGGATGAAGTGACTGCTGCTTGCAATAAATAGAGCCAAATCCTGACACCTTTCCTCTGTCCTCTTTATTCTGGCATATGTTTGCTGTAATCAATGGGAGTTTGGTTTATATAAGAACTAAAAGACTGAGCCTACAGTTTGTAGTTCTCTTTGAAATCCCTTTACATGAAAGGCGCTACACAAATACATTATTATTTTACTTGCTTTTTATAAAGCACAAAATATTATTGGCCATTGAAAGCTTATGGAAACTTGATGCAATTGCAGTTGGCATTGACCTTTTCCCCAGCATAGGAGTCCCTAGGATAACACAGATGTCATGTGCAATGAAATTAATGTTGTGAGCACAGCTGTTTAGTAAAATAAAGTAAGATAAAAAGAAACAATTACCTAATTTGATATGGGATCTTTTTTATATTTTTTCTTTACCTTACACTACAGTTTGCAACTTATTGACTCATCCAGTGCCAGACAGATTTTTTTCCCTTCTGTAAAACAAGTTTTCACTTACATATACTGCTGGGAAGCATTATTCGAAATGATGAAGTGTAGGAAGTAGAGCCGACAAGAACATTTTACATAGCTAACTTGTACACCCTGACTTCTCTTCTGCAATTTACTTATAGTCTTAAGTTGATTGTTCTCAGATTAATATGCACAATTTGGAAAATTGAAATAGCCTTCTATAATGTTCAAACACAATCCCATAAACTGAATAAGTTTTTAAAGTAAGCTTTACCTCAAGACCCCACAATGAGGTATCTATTACCAGGAGCTCTAAGCAAATGTTCTTTTAATTAGATACATTTATCTTTAATCCCTGTTTTGACAGAAACTCTAACATAAACATACATTACAAATAAAGAAAATCCAGCTCATAGTATGGTTAATTTTTATGCTTGACAGAGCCATTTGGAAAAAATAACTGTGACCTTTTTGGAGCCTGGAAAAAAAATATCTTAACGTGATGTCATTATAAAACAGTTTCAGAAACCAAGACGAAACAGTGGCATCTGTAGCTAGAGTACAATAACAATTCTTAAACTATCCCTTAAAAGTGGCAGTAAAATCCTAAAAAGACCTTCGGGCCTTATGCTGAGGCAGCTGCAAAACCATGTTAAATAATTTCTGTAAGGACAACAGTAATTACAAACCTGGTTAAAGTTTACCTACATTTCATTCCTAGAGTGTCTGAAATGAGGGCTGTGAAACCAGATGGTTACGGAGCACATGTGATGGATATATTCCGTCAAGCGTGTCCATTGCCATGGAAACAACAGCAATAACATTATCTTTAGTGTCTATTTCTTCACAAAACTGTTCATTTAAGTGTTGTTGCCAATCTAAACAAAATCCCTATGAATACTTAAGTATCAGCTCAAAAAAACAGGTCTGCCTCTCCCCACCCTGCAGTAAGCGTGTTGGATGTTCGTGAATGTTGCAGGAATGATAGCAGCATGTGTCCTCTCCTTGGTCCATGCTGTTGTATTCAGCTGCTTGTCTACAGCCTTTCTTTGTTCTTTCTTTTTTTTTTTTTTTTTTTGAGGCAATTTGATTAGGGTTACAATTTTGAGCTATTGTATTCAGGCAATTCAATCATTATTTGAATGAAAAACCAAAACCAGGCAATAAAAATTTCTTCCTTTCCCGCTTTCTGTATCAATAAAAGGAACCAGAGGCAGAGCAGAAGAGAGACAATTTGAAAAAGACATGAGACAACACAAATGTGTTTTATGCTTGTGTTTTTACCCTGCAAGTAAGTATGTGGATTAGAAAACAGTAAACTTCAAGTGGAATGAGGGAATGTAAATGCATGGAGATGACAGACAGCATTGACACCATACAAATCTGAGATGCTCTATCTTCATCCTCTCTGTTATGGATATTTTATTTTCAATAAGATAAACACTCCATCCTGTCTCCTAAGCTTTCACTCTTGTCCAATTCCATAAAAATAAACAGGAGACAGTGCTATATATAACAAGCCATATTCAGCCCTCCAACAACATGGGGCATATCAATGATCTGAAATGACTTTATGAATCCAGTGATGGCAGAAGACAGCAGTAGTTCAAAAGAATCTCTGATATTTGATCTGTTCATTTAAATCTGTGCAATAAAAGGATTCATGAGGCAAAGGCTCAACTTACCCCTAGCAAAGTACTTCGCAAAAATCGGATCATTACCATTGGGTAGTGGTTAATCTAACTCACTCTTCCTCACAAAGTACATCTAGCAGGTCCATGCCATAGCATGTGTACACAGGTTAACACATTTCAGCTGTCAGATTGTCTCACCATGTCTTCTCACAGCCAACGAGCTCAATGTTGTGTTATGCCACACTAGATCAAGAATCCTGGCCAAATTTTGTGAAAACATTCCTGGAACAACATGAATCTGATCTGTTTCTTTGCTCCATGCAATATACACAGCTATGGGAAAGAAAAGAAAAAAAAAAAAAAAAGAGCCTCTAACAAAAAAATGAGGATTTGAGGATTTGAAGATGTCATACCAAGTAAGACTGGCTGCAAAGAATTTCACACCTCAGGAAGCCAGTGTGGAAAAAACATCACAGTCCCCATGGCATGTGGAGGAAACACGAGGGAAGTCCATGAGGCAAAGACCCAAACCAACGTGAGCTGTGAGTAAAACAGCCAGGGCTGTGTGCATGACAGCTTGGACTGCCATAAGAACAGGCCCAAATCATTTGTGCCTTGTTGGCATCAGCATATCAGAAACACACTTTATACAGGCAGTAACACTGGCTGCTCCACAAGTTCATCTGCTCACACAGGGGCTCCATGTCTGTGACAGGAGCACAACAGCTACAGACTGCTGAAATTTCTGCTGAGCTGCAGATATTCTCTTCTGAGGGATATCATGTTACTTTGGCGCTTTCCATTTTCACGTTCAAAGCTCTGCATACCTGTGCCCTGACCCCTATTTAAGTCCAGTGTCTTATCATATTCTCTCTCCATCCTCCACCGAGGCCAGTGTTTTTAAACTAATTCCCTCACATTCTGCACTTCACAGAGAGCATTTTATTGTTATGGGTCAATATTCGGGCCCCCCGGTTTTACAAAGCGGATGTTTTTCCTGGTATGAATGTTGCCTGGTGTTATTAGAATAAAATGCAGCATACTGTGAAAAGTGCAGTGTGTTTCTCTTGTCCTTATCACACAAATTAAAATACAGCACATTTTCCCAGGCATAGTATGGTGACTAGAGCTGGCCAGAGACTCACACAATGCACACTTTTGCTGCTCCAAAAGAAGTTGTCAGGATTCCCATTTGTCTCAGCATTTGAAACTGACATACAGGACAACCAAACCTGTGGTTTTGGTTTTCTTTTGTTTTTGTTTTTTTTTTTTTTCCAGGTCCATATCTTCTTGTTTCCCTAACATTCCCCTTCACCCAGAAGAAGTGATGGCAAGTGTCATGAGTTTCTGCATTGCAAATGGTGCATCCCTATCAAGTAACACTAGAAGAGAGTAACATCTCCCTTCTGTATAACTTTCTTTAGGGGACACGCCCACAGCCCCTTATTTTACTTTAGAAGAATACCCATGAAGGTTTCCCTGCTTCTGTCACATTACTTTTATTTCTGTGTTGCTGAATAAGCAGCATTGTTCACCTGCTCCCTCATATGTACAAATTGTCCTCATATGCCTGGGTGAAAGGGGCTCCAGAACATGTTGCACATACACTCAACAACTGGCTTTGTTTTCCAAAACATCTGTAACCTGGACCCAATTGCCCTGTACAAGGCAGGAACAACCACCCCTGAAGTCAAGCCCAGTTCAGCTACCACCTGACTTTCCCCCCAACATCTTTGACTTGCCCCGCACTGTCTTGTTTTTCCTCTAACACAAATTCAAGCCTTGCAGAGGTACGTGGCCATTTCAGGCAAGAGGTACATGCACATCACATACGATTCTTTACCTCTTCCCCTCTTGGTCTCCCCAGAAAGCAGAAACCCAGTAAATGTGCTTTGCAATGTGCTTATGCAGTTTTTAATTTAGTATTTGCTGTGCTTTCTGCTCTTATTAGAAAAACGGTTCAAAGAGATGAGCCTTTCCTTGGACCAGAAAGTCGTGCTGCAAATGACTAGGGAAAATTTTGGTCCCAATAAATATGTCCTGCAGCTATTAAGGGGAAGTAAATAGACCAGACAGAAAAGGACTGGAAATAACAGTGGAGCAGCTGCATGCATTGCATTAAAACATCATCTGGCCTACTTGGAGTTGTATTTTACATTGTGAATTTATTATATTTTGGCTTAATAAATGTGGATTCTCACATTCTTCCAAAGTTATAAGTAAGTCCAGATATGCTTCCCACACATTTCTTCATGATCTCAAGTTGTGTTTTGTAACCTTCTAAAACAATGATTAATTTCAAAATATATGAACAAATTAGGCCTTGTCAGGTGCATTTATCATATCAGATTCCATTTGTTTAGACGAATTGTACAGGTCTCTAAACATAAAAATAAACTTCATTCTTATTGGAGAATATTGAGTACCACGAAACATAACTATGAGTGAAATGAACCAAAGATAGATGTAGAAAGCCCTGCTATTACAGAATTTGAGAAAAATATCTAAAATTATTCTAAAATATACTGACATGTATACAGTGAACAAATAAAAATGGCATTTCCCACTCCCTTTGGGAGGTGCCCTGTACTACTACAGGCAGCCGCTTCTCATGCTATGGGATAGGAATAGACAGCGAGATCCCAGAGCCTCTGTAACATGTCTTGGCTGGAAGGGATGGGAAGGATGGAAGAAGGAAGGGAAGAAGTGGGGAAGAGGGGAAGGGAGGGAGGAAGGGAGGGAGGGAGGGAGGGAGGGAGGGAGGAAGGAAGGAAGGAAGGAAGGAAGGAAGGAAGGAAGGAAGGAAGGAAGGAAGGAAGGAAGGAAGGAAGGAAGGAAGGAAGGAAGGAAGGAAGGAAGGAAGGAAGGAAGGAAGGAAGGAAGGAAGGAAGGAAGGAAGGAAGGAAGGAAGGAAGGAAGGAAGGAAGGAAGGAAGGAAGGAAGGAAGGAAGGAAAAGGCATACAGGGTGCTCCCTTCGCCAGCAAATCCTGCAAAGCTGAGCTGAATCCCTGCCATCTTTATCCATAGCATCCACTTGGATTGTAAATATTTAGAGGAGAAGTTCAGGCTCTAATAGGTGGCTGTGAGTGGGGAGACTGAGCAAACCAGGACTCAACCTCGCCTGGCTCTTTTTTTGCTGCTATGACAAAAACAGTTAATGATAATATTTTTCTAAAAGCAAAAACCTGCTCATCAGCGCAGGAATATTTATCACACTCCTTGTATAATTGCTACCAGAAATTATTTTTAAAGTTAGACATAGATTTTTCTGCAAAACCAAGTATGTTTGAAATTACCTGGAAGTTGTTAAACATAATTAGCTTTCAGACAT
The DNA here is from genome assembly GCF_964273445.1 of Streptopelia decaocto. NCBI lineage: Eukaryota > Metazoa > Chordata > Aves > Columbiformes > Columbidae > Streptopelia > Streptopelia decaocto. The sequence goes on from NC_138655.1 coordinate 24,795,505, forward strand.
TATTTCTATGTGTTAAAAATGTACTGCGAAGAGGTAGAAACCTGAGAACACACCAAAGTGCAGAATGGGCTTGAAGAATTAAATGAATGTAGTCAGAGAGGATTATGTATTACCAAAAGAAAAGGTTCCCAGACCTGGGAACCAGTTTACTGATTCTTGTCAGCTGAAATGAGATCTGTTTTCTTCTCTCTTTTTTTTTTTTTTTTTGACTCCCTAGGAAAGGAATTCTGATTCTGAACTATTTGTAGAAGAAGGTAACTCAGTGAAAGAAGATGAACTGGGTATCTCAAAATCTATAAAATCTATGCTATTTTAGAAATAAAACCACTAAAATTCTTCAAAGAGGAAAAAAAAATAGAACCACTAAAACGCAAAATCATCCATGTTAAGAAATGGGTAAGCCCTTCCCAAAACCCGATCTGACCAGCCTGATTGTTTTTCAAGGGTCAACTTACAACTGCCACACCATGATCATTTTAATCATATTGTCCAGACCAGCCTCAAAAGTCCCACTTTCCCATTTGTTTATTCGAGAAAGTGTCATATAAATTGGCTGATCACTGTTTTCCTCAGCCATTTCCAGTGAACCCATGAGGAAGAAAAAGGAAAACTCAGTTTCTCACTCCTGAAAAGAAAAAGACAGATGTGAAGGTATAAAGTCAGCTGGATGCCACTTGAAGAAGAGATGACAGAAAAACAGAGAAAAGCCAATGTGCTGCTCCAGGGTGGCAGAAGCAGAATGAGGAGGAGGATGAGTGCCTCTGTCTTGCTCCAGCTGGGCCAGCTGATCTTCTGCTTTCTCCTCCAGTGGCAGGGGGGACGGGGGCTGAAGAGGGCTTGGGGGAGCCAGGCTTATGGACTGCCTTGAGAGCAGCTCCCAGGACTGACTGTGCTACCATAATTGCTCCTTCATTCCCTTGCTATTCCTAACTATATGCAGGGATGATTTTTCACATATTTTGTGTTTTGTGTTTTAAATTCACAAAATCAACTCAGATATCTGGTATGCAGCACATTTCTGCTACCCATTGAAGGCCAGACCCTTGGCAAGGGCTGGAGTGTTTGCATGATGCCACATAGTTTTGATCCTTCCCAACTCCAGCCATGTTCTTGCCCAGCCTTTAGACCTTGGAGCCCTGTGATTCTTCACTAAAAAGCACAATCCCACTTGGAAAATAGTTGAATGTTAACAATGATTTATGTTTGCAGAGGTAGGAGCACATGGTTATCAACTGCAGGGGAACAAGAGGAGCTTTCTGGAGTGGCTCATGTCTCCTATACTAAGGGCAGGATAAACTGCATAAACTGGTGATTGCAACTGCAGAAGGACTAATTGCTCAGGGAAAGTAATTTAGGGTTTTTTTCCCCATTATTGTAGTTGGGACGTCAAGACAGACCTCAAGCAAAGGCTCATAAATGCCCAGATGAGATGCTCATGATCCTTGCTTACCCTTGGCAGACAAACCAAGCAGCCTCTCTCTTTCCAGAGCCAAAGCACAGGCATTTAGGGTTTGCACAGCCCATGAGAGTCTGCATCAGCTACAGCTCAATAAGGCCCCACTGTCCCCGCTCCTTGGACCAACCGATGCACCAGCAGCTCACTCACTGAGCTGGCTCAGGCAGCACCCAGCAAAGGCAACACTTTTCTTCAAGCCTGTGTCTGCTTCACAGCACCAGCTCACAGACCGGTGTTACGTGTAAGGCACGTAGCTCCGGAACCAGCTCTTCTCTGCCTGCATCCTCAGAGGGATCTTCCTACACTCTGCTTGAAGAGGCCCTGGCCAACCTGTGGCTGGGACAACTGACACTCCTCAAGGAAAGTCGACCTCTTCTCCCAGTCCTTGTTTGCAAGCTGGGTTTGCAGGCTGGGTGGCGGGGTGGCCAGACCTGGCAGCAGTGCCTGGGGGGGATGAGCAGAGGGATGGGGGCACAACAGCATCCGGCCCCAGCACAACGGCATGGCCCGGCCACAACCCAGCTCCTTTCCACCTGCCCGCGGTCGGGCTGGGCGTGCTGCACGCTGCTGTGCGTGCCGAGGCTGCCCCGCTCTGCTCAGGAAAATGAGAGGAAACAAGTTTTCCAGCGGGGTGATCTAATTTACGTGCAGCTTACGCTGCATTATACAGGCATACATTTCACTCTTTGATTTCCTGATTGTAAATTTTACTCTTGCTGACAGAAAGAGTAATTGCCACGAGCAGAATGAAACTGATGGCTTAAAATGTTGAAGGTGACTTTTTTGTTCCACTTATACAATATATACATTCCTGATGCCTGAGGTTTAAAAGGATAGGTATGGCATTGGTGCTTACCAGAAGTATCTTCAAAATGCTTTGTAGTGCCAAAGTATATAGAAGGTTCATTTGCTGTGTTGGAAGAGTAAATGCAACAGTGGTGTTTCTACAGAAATAAAATATATGTATGTTTTTACTTCTTATTCTCTTACATAATCTTGTTATTAGTTTGAAACTCTCCAGGCATTCTGTAGGTGATAAAGAGAGAAGAAAAGTTATTTCTAGAAAGCTGAACAGTTTTAATTTCTTCTGATTTTAAACTAAACATGCCAGCTTAAGCAGAAAGGTGTAATCACACTCCACTTCAGGGACAGGATAGCAGTTGGGCCAGCTAATGGAAATAAAGGTCAAAGCAATTTCCACAAGGAGATGCAGCCAAAGGCCACTGATCCATTCACAGATACACCCGCTGCACAGGATCAGACAGGATTGCAAGGAGGTCTGATGCTGTGAAGGGAAAAGCAGTCCTCAGAAGAAATCAGACACAGGCTGTTCCTCAGCTTGTGCTGTCTCTTGCACACATCTCCTGTGAGTTTAATCCCACCCTTCCAAAACTGCTTGCTCCCACACTAAGTCATATGGGAGCAGGAAGGCAGACCCATGCTTTCAGCTGTTCCGTGTTGGTGTGGTGCTGGGCTCAGGGCAGCCTCCCCCAGGGTTCTCTCCCAGCCCTTCCCTGCACCTCCATCCAGTGACACTGGCTATTAATATATACTGTGGTGTAAATCAGCACTGCATACTCCACACATATTATTTGAATCTGCTTAAACTCACTGAAAGATGGAGCCTTTTGGGGTTAATCAACCACTCAAGTGAAAAAGGTTATTTTGATTAAGGTTTGGTAGGCTAACTTCTGATGAATATTGCTATAAATACGAATGGGGTAATAATCCCCTATGCATTCAAGTACTTAATTTTCCTAGGTCCACCCCTTCTCTCTCTGGCCATCCTTTCCAAACTGCACATGTTGCATGGATACATCACCACTGTAGATGATAAGGAGGAAGACTGTCACACAGAGGTTTCTCCTTCTAGCCTCTTTCCCAGAAACTCTGTCAGCTGAATAAACATTCCTCTCTGCTCAAGAAATGAGGAATGAGCTCACGACAGGGTTGATAAGGGTGGAATCCTCCTCCGTGACCCAAACATGCCTGCAGGCTGGGGCAGACCCGCACCCCTGCAGTCCTTCAGCCTTCTTCTATCCCTCCCCATGTTTGTCCATAGTTAAACAGCAGGAAGAGCCACTGACAAACTAATTTCATAACTTCAGCCCTGTGTCACCTGGCCTTGGCATCATTTAAAGTGCCTGAAGGGTAGTTCTGATGTATAATAGTAACCTAACCTTACTCAAGCATTTACCTTACTCAGCTCACCTTACTCAAGCACAGTTATCCCCTAGTTATTCTGTACAATATTGTTATTATTAAATCACTGTAATATTAGTGTGTTGGATTTGCATCTTGAAGAACAATAGGAAGGAATAGGAAGAAATTTAGACCAGTACTAAGGACTTTTGAAAATCCTCCTACTCCATTTTTTCAAAGCAACCCACCCAAAAAGCTAAGTCTAATGATATTTGGAGACTTTCTTACAGAAAAACAATGAAGTTTCTGAATAATTTCATATTTAAAATGGTCCTCTGAAAACCTTCAAAAATAGCTCACTCTGTGGACTAAATCTAAACGGCATTACACAGCCTTGTAAAAATAGATAGAGCACCACTTCATGGGAATGTATAAACAGAGAACTAAATTCTCCCCTTCTTTAGGGAAAACTGGCAAAAGGGAACACCATTGTAAAATATCTGTGTGGTTGAGGAAACTGTGGCATTACCACACGGACAGAGACTAATGGACACGAGCAAGAGGACGGCATGGACAAGCAGTGAGCTGCAGAGATAGGAGATCTCTGCACAGCCTCAGCTGCTCCAGCCTGGGCAGTCCAGGGGGACAGAGGCTACAAAGAGCCTGGGTCTTGCTTAGGAAATATCCTTTGCATCACCCCCTGTAAGAGACTCAACACCAGCCTGCACACATGTAATGTAGACATACAGGTCTCGATGCCATTCCCTCCTTCATTTTCCAGCCCCTTGGAGCAGCCACTTGTGGTGACTGCTTGTCGAGTTGCAAATCTTACTTCCACGAATGCTGTACCTTTTCATAGTCTTTGTATAATTAATATTTTGCTGTGAAAGCCTGTGAGAAAAGTGTGCAGAGCTGCTCCACCTGCAGATGCTGGAAGTGGCAGGGCAAAACACAGCTACCTTTATTCTGAAATGGCCATCTATTGCATGTTTAACCCACTTCCATACTATTCTCCTTTTGGTTTCGCAAGTACACTACTGGAGGCTAGTTCAATTGAAGTGCTACACAGAACTGTTTTAACGGACTTTAATTCTGAAGTCCCCAGACCTAGTTTATTAAGTCTCCAGAGACTAATATTGGTGCCACTGAAGGGAACCTAGCCCATAAGAGAAAGGTATGTTAATCTTTTTATTGTTATATAGAGAAATTAAAATACATGAATTATTACACTTGCCTCATAACTGTACATGGCTACATGCAAAAAAGTACAATAAAAATGAAGTCATGCTTTTTATAATGTGACTAGTAGAATATGTGAGTAACTACTATTTGGGAAACATTTAAAATACGAAGAAATTCTTAGATGGCTGTTTCAACATACTGTATTAATCAACTGGGGTGTAATTGTATGATGGCCCAAAAGTCAAACTTTTCCTTAAGTTTCCTGACCTTGACCTGAAGAAAATGTTATAACAAAATTTAGATTGGGTTTCTTCAAGGCAACAGTTCCTCTTACCTAAACATACCTTTGAAATGGAGAGAAAGAGCTTGCTGATAAATGTTTCAACACCATACTTTATTAAAACAAGTTATTTCTGTTGTTTACTATGTGGTTAGGCCATGATGAAAAGCAGATCTTCACCAATACATTTTTGTGCAAATTCCTTACCTTTCTGTTTACAAAAGAAAGTGAAGTACCTTTCAGTGGTATTTGTCACAGAGCACTAGCAGCCAACAATGCACACTGTCAACTGCTTAAGGTTTCACTTCCTAATTAACTTTCCTAGAAGCAAAAGAACTGTCTAAAAACACAAAGCTTTCACATTTACCCTCCTGCCACTCCACCCTATTCATCTGTGGCCCCACGTTGTGGCCACCGAGAGCAACAAAGTCCTGAAAGAGGGTCCCCACCGCCCAGAACATCAAGGGGGTAACCTGAGCAGCCTGACTACATAGCAAATTAGTTATCTGCTTTAGGGGGGGCTTTTTTTAAAGATTACAACTCACATGCAATTCTACCACAAACATCTCAATGCTCATGCTTTTCTAAAACAACACATTTCTCTTTTATTTTGCCTTATATAGATAACTTGCCATTCAAATGTAATCGTTTCTTTCTAGGCTTATTGAGTGAATTGCATTCTCTCCTGCTACAAATCATCTTTTGTTCTACTGAACGCTAAAAATACTAAATATAGCTGAAAATATTATGAAGAATGTTAAGATCTACTTGAATGTGACCAACAGAAAAAAAGTATTCCATGGACCAGCTCACAAGTATTGTTATGCTTTCCAATCACGAAAGTTTTAATTTGAATAGTTCAAAATGCGATCAATACAAAAGTAGGGATGAATCTTGCCAGTTTCAAGCATTCTCCTCTATTTCTTCTCATCGTTACTTATGGATCCACTTTTGAGTATCAGATATGTCTTTCAGAGCACAATTGGGTTACCTGAAGCAAACTTCTGCAATACTTATCAAAGCATGAATCAGTGCCGAACACAGATGTTGAACACAAATACAATCTAACCAAATTTCTATTATATAAACATGCACTGGCTAAATCTTCTCTGAATAATGTGCCCCATCTTCGGCTGTTTGCTGAATCCTTAGGCTGGACCAGGCTTTTATTAAGCTTACTGCGATTTAAAAACAACTTCAGCGTGAGTCTCAAGGGCACAGAAAACCAACATGTTTTGATTTTTCTACTATGAGTTTCTTTCTTTTCAGGATGATTGTAAAATATTAATTGCATTATACCTTGAATGTCTCCAGATGATTGCAGACTATGAAGCTCCTCTAAATACAGGCAGGCAAGCTGAGCAACCCAGCACACATTCTGGTAGCTAAATTGCAAAATGACAGATTCATCAACTGAATGAGCTGCTATCAGATGATAATATTAGCTGGCAGACATCTCAAAAGAAATAGTTGACATCTGCAGAGGTCTGGCAATTAACTGTTTACAGGACCAACACCTGCCCTAGTGATAGTATTTATTTCACAAATCATTTTAATGGCCATTTTTCTCCAGCACACAAAATACTTAGCCTCGAAGGTAAAAAGTTCAGCGCCAGCCACCTCTCTATTGCAGCGTACAAAGCGGAAAAATAAGAAAGGGAGACAAAGCACTACAGAGCCAGGTGTTGAGTGATCTCCCTGCCTCCTGCTGCCACCCAGGTGAGTTGGGACACCCAGACAGGGACGGCAGCTGAGTCGATGGCCAGCTGCCCAGGCCCAATGCAGCAGCACTCGGTCGGTGGCCAGGACCAGCCACCAAGCCCCTTGCCTGCAGAGGGGCTCCTTGGTGTGTACTAACAAGCAATGCCTCCTCATCTGCTCATAACACAGCCACCATTTTTACAGTAGAAGAGACAATTACACTAATAACCACTAATCCTCCCAAAGGTTTTCTGGTCCCTTGCCAGGTCAGCTTTAATTGACTGTAAAAAAAGTAAAACTTATGAGGACTGGGTTACATTACACAGCAAACCTTACAAATGCATCAGGGCCAGTCTCCTAAAAACAGCTAGGGTAGCCATCTGTGCACAGAGAGGACTGATGATCAGCTTTGGGAAACTTGACTAGTGAGCAATTGTGCAAGTAGCAGTCTGATTTCCAATTTGTTTGTTTAAGTAAATAGATTCATTTCCAATCAGCAAACCCACAGGTATCATATTTTAGTGGTAAGCAGCAGAGATTTAGATTCCCAGTGATGTCAAATGTGAGAATGAGATATTGTGCTCTAAGCTCCGTTTCTTCTGCAGATCTGTGAACATATAAATTGTTGTAAGCCACTCAAAGCCAATGCATTGATAGAATCATAGAACAATTTGGTTGGAAAAGACCTGTAGGATCATCAAGCCCAACTGTTAACCTAACAGCGCCAAGTCCACCTCTAAACCATGTGCCTAAGGACCTCATTTATGCACCTTTAAAACACCTCCAGGGATGGAGACTCAACCACTTCCCTGGGCAGCCTATTCCAATGCCTGACAACCCTTTTGGTGAAGAAGGGGTTTCAGTGATGCCACTTAACAGCAAGCTCTGGGCTCAGGTACATCAGGTGTTTGGATATGACCCTGTTTTCCATGTTTGAATCAACAGTCCAGGCACACTGTGAAGATTGATAACATGACTCCTTCCTATAATAAAATAATATTTATATAAGGTAATACAATAAAGCTATTAACAGTGGGAAATCCCATTTGCACTGGGACAAGTCCAGCTGCTGCTTTTTAACTGCAAACTATAAAATGCAAAGTGCAGTTGGAACCACTGTAATGAGCTACCTAAGTTACGCTAATGGAGGCATTTCCTATTCTGAAATTTCAGAAACAACAAGACATCTGTTAGTGTAAACAGGAAGAACTACAGAAATGAAAAGCTTACCGGGTAGCTTACTGAACAAACATTTTATACTTTCTATTCAGGAACTTCCTTCAGACCACTTCTAAACAAGGCACTTAAAAATTTCCTTACCTGCAGGATCGTATTTTTTGAGAGCACATGAGTTATTTGAGAACAGAAGAAGTAATATATGCCTCCTGTCACGGCAAACAATCTGATAAATACCCACAAGCCCCATCTCAGCCATTGTGTTTAATCTTCTTGGCAAACTGGTATTTTTTTTTCCTTTTTCACCAGACTGATTCTCATGGGGTTACTGCTCACATTTGCTCACATAGTTGTTGTGTGCAGACAACATCCATGGTGTGCAACCACTCTCCCTCACAGGCAGCAGGTAACACTGCAATGTCAGGACAGACACACGTAAAGCCATGATGATTTCACAGGGAAAAAACTGGTGTGAAAAAGCTGTGCCCAACAAATTAACATACACAAATTATTACTGATTTGTAACAGTTTGCTGGACACCATGCTGTGTACGGAAAAAGATTATCTTTGTTCATATGATATTACACTTCAAGCAGGCATCCTGGCAGAGGAGGGCTGCTTCATGTCCTAAAACACTTTGCTTTCCCTCCCTCATCCCTGCCTGCCACTCATGTTTTGCAGACTTGTAACTAAGCCTGTTCGGTATAGATATCCCTTTGAAAAATTCCAGGTGTTCTGCAAAAAGATGCAAAGAGCATATTTTTATTGACTAAAACACAAAATGTTCAGATTAGGAAATGCACCTCTATTTTTACAGAAGAGCTGCAGCCTCAGAGCCTCACAACCATTTTCTCCTCCTGAGACTGGGCTACACCTCTTTTGTACATCTCCACAAAGGCCCCTTCTTCCAGTTTGCAGCTAGACACAGAGAGGGAATTTCCATTGAGTTCCAGCTGACACATGAAATTTGGAATTTCCAACATTTTTTCAGCAAAGGAAAATCCAAACATTTCCATCTGAAACGCAACAGAGCAGCTGATTGTGCCAGTCCTGGACCATCTGAGGAGTCCCACAGCCTCGGCACATGTCAGGGTCAGGGTTAAGCCGGCAACCCAAGTAGATCGCCGGTTGCTGACTGGCAGGGACCCTCAGCAAGCGTGTTAGCAATCCCCAGCACTGCTACTCCATCGTGCCAAAGGTGGACAGGCAGGAGCACCATGGTGCTCTCACCAGCTGTATCCTGGCTGCTGCTGGGTGTTAGTGCTCTCTTCCTTTCTTCCTGTTACATTCTGTGGATTTTGAGATATTTTAGGGTTTTGGACTAATGTGCTTTTATTTCCTAGAGGGTGCTGGGGACACAGAGGGAGGGAGAGTATATCCAGATGCTTGTATGGGCCTTTCAGGACACAGCCTTTAGTGCTTGGGTTTTGCACTGGCGGGAGGCAGGGAATCGAACACAAATATTCTGTTACTGTCGTAAACTGCTCAAATTCTCCCACTTTCAATTCTTCTAAAATTAGGGCCATGCACCATTGCCTCACTATATCCTTTTCATTCTATTATTCATATATCCTATTCATTCTATAATTCATTCATTATAGATATTCTATATGGGGCTAGTCTACAGTTTCTGTCATCATTAGAGGATTTCATGACAAATGGGCTATAAGCCTGAACCTTTAATCCTTCCTATTCATGCAAGCGTAGAGACCCCAGGGAGCACCAGCATTGTATTCTCATGGATGAGATTCTCTCAATGTGAATCTCTTTCCCCTGCAGATATTCAACATCCACCTCCCCAATGGCAGCTTTCTGAAGAGAGGTCCCTATAACTCCTCCATGTGAATCTTCACACTAATGAAGTAGTTATGGATAACAAATGCTCCATTACCTGAGGCAAAATCCCTGGACGCAAGGAAGTCAAATAACAAAACTCCTGTTGCCATTAGGCCATGCTGAGCAGATCATATAGGCCAAAGGCTACACATGGAAACACTGTCAGTGCCTCCCTGTTTAAAAATGTAATATCCATCTTGGGCTTGTTATTCCTATTATTTACTTGTCTATAACAAGATCCAAGAAATGCTAAATTTCAGCTTTCCTAGAAAAAAATTTAATAAGCCTAATGCTCCTCTCATCATATTCCTCGAGAGAAGAAAGATTGGGCTGGATTCTCAGAAAAAAACACTTGGAGAAAAATTTAAAATATCAACCATGAATTTCATAGGTAAAAAGCTAAGAAGAAAACCGAGTTAAGATTATACTTAGAAAAAATCCCTCAAATTCATTCAAGTAAGAAATGCATGGTCAGGATCCTTAAGCACCCCACAAAATAAGGTGTAACAATATGACAAAATAATTATGTAGTTATGATGGAATTATTTTAATGACCTGGTTCCAGATTAGATTAAAACTATTTTTAAAGACACTTTATGCATTTTCCACATCCTGATGGTCTCAGAGATAGTGTTCTGTGGATACTTTAACTGTAAAAATTCTGATTAAAAACCCTCCAGACCTGGCAAAAAAGTTGACATGACTTTGAATAAGATTGGTCACACCTGAAGAGTGTAAAGTGGCTGGAGCTTGCTGGTAATTCTGGCCTTTATTTTTGTCTGTGTGATAGGATGGAGTGCCCTGAATCTCAGTGTTGAAACTTCAGAGTGTGCTCCTGCATTATTTCTCTGAACACAGTGGGATCGTATAGGCCAAGCAAAAGAAACCTCCGGCAGCCTCCCTCCCAAAAGTACTGTATACACATTATCTGCAGGTGAGAGGCTGTGAATGGCAGAGTCACCTCTAAGACCTTAAGGATTTTGTAGCTTAAGTCATCATTACACACACACTGCTCCACTGGCAACAGACTTAATGAGTCTGGTTTTCTACAGCCTTGTGTCCTTTTATCCTCTATTTACCCTTCCTCCTCACCAAAATAATCTCAGCCTCCCTCTCTGCTGTGGGGGACAGCCCCGAGAGCAAGAAACGGAGGGGCTGATGATCTGGGCAGGCCGTATTTGCCGTTTGGGCAGCCCAGGTCTTCCAGGCTTTCCCGCACCAGGACCATGAATCTGAGCATTTCATCTCAAACAAAATGCCTTCACAAAACTTGTAGGGAACTCTGTTTCTCCCAAATCTGGTTAATTTGGCTAAATATAAGCTAAAGTAGTGAAGCATTCAGCAGTCAGGAAACACCAAAATTAAGTTTGCCTGCTTAACTAACATTTAACTAGCATTTTACTGTTTTTAATTAGATATGAGTATTTTACCAGAGAATCCCTATGTCATTGAATTCACAGGGCAGATGTTTTAGAAATGGATCCAAATTATGAAAGGAAGGCTGTTATCTGTAAGATTTATTCTTTTCTTGAAGACACTAAAAAGTGAATGAGGCAGGAGACTACAGAAGAACAGAGAAGTTCATGCCTGAAGCATCTCAAAACTTGGATACCAGCTCAAAGCCAGACGTTTCACATACGGTCACTAATTGTAAAGACTTAATTTGATGAATGCCTGGCAGAAGATCTTGGCACTTGACTCCTAGACATTTCCAAGAGCTAAGTCCATCTAATGTTACATGCTTTGCAGACCCTCGCCTTCTCAGAAAGGGTGACCAACATAAATAATCACTCCTGGTCTCGGTTTCTACGAATTTTATCAGCTCACTTCTACAGCTGGGTTAATATCTCCTTCATATCACAAAATCCACTGTTTTAATGATGTGATGATTAATATGAAGAAATACATCTATATCACACCTGTTACCATTCCTAGAAAACAAACCTACATTAACGGATCTGCCTGTCATCAGAGCTGGGGTAAATCAGGTGTGGGACACACTCAATGAGCAGTGAGGTCATGCAGCAGGGTTAATAGCTGCTCCATAATTAAGAGTTTACACTTAATGTGTGCGCAGAAGGAAGCAGCAGCTCTGTGGAAAACGGATCATTTGAGCAAGTAATTTGGACCTGTATATGGAAAAAAAGCGGACCAAATGAAGGCTATGTGACCTTAACATTTGCATTTAACACTGGCTATTTAATGCTGCATTTTGCAGTCTTGATGGTGTTGCTTGAAGAATGAATTGTTTTAGAGCTATGAGACTGGAAGTGAAAAACCTCATGGAAAAAAAGAACAGTCTTGGGGTCTATGCCTCTGCTTTGGTGCCCATAGGAGGATTTCAGCCATCAGATTTTTCTGTCCTTCAGCTCCAAGCTTGCCTTGTCCTCCTGTGCTCCCTCAGACCTGTCCTGGCCTACTCCTGTCTCTTCACCATCAACTCTTCATCCCTTTTCCTAACATCCATTCCAAGCTCTCTCTTTTTGGTTTCTACTGCCATCCCCAGCACCCCACCCACACTCTGCCACCACTTCCCACTGTTCCTCTGTCCCAAGCTCTCCTTGCAGTGTTCATGGCTCCTATCCCCTTATCCTGACCACCTCAGGTCCTGCTGCCCCTCTCTTCATCCAGACTCCCTGTGCCACTTCCACCCCCCCCAGCCTCCTGTGTGCCCTGCGCGGAGCAGGGTGGCTGAAAGGAGGCAAACCAAAGCACATCCACTGAAACAACATTTTTTAGCTCCTTATGTCAAATAAGTCTCTGCCAAGCATATGCAAACCTAGGATTTTTTCAAAGCTTTAAAATATAACCAGATTTTATGTCATGAAGATAACCAAGACTGCAGTCATGAAAAAAAGTCCATATTTCCAGTCCTGATACCAATCAATGCCTGGTGGGACTCTGGATTAAGGATATTTTCTTCCTGAATGTTAAAAATATGAAGAAGAAAATATTTTTATTAACTGATTTCTTAAACCTGAAAAAGTTTGGTAGGAACTTTTCCAAAACAACCCTCCGCCTACATTATGGAAGTAATCTTAATTTGGGTGGAAAAAAAAAAAAAAAAACCAACATTAAAAAGTAGTCAAAGTTTAGCAAAATTTTCTGAGAACAAGATTGAAAATATGTAGCATCAGCAAAACTGCCTGTAATAGCAGTTAAATACAACAGCACATAGAAACTTAATCATAAATTATTTCTTCAAATATGTCCTGTGCGAAATATCATCTTCCATGATGCATTACAGCTGAACTATAGAATAAGTTTCTTTTTTAAGCAAGAGCATTTAACAGACATAAATGGTAAACTTGTCCAAGGATCACATTTTTAACTATGGATCCAATGTACATCTAATTTTAGCTTAGAAATTGGTTGGAAGATTTACTTGTGAAATGCCAGAAAACGTATCCATTGTGCAGTGCTGTGAATTGCTAAGGACTGGCTGCACCTTTTGTATAAACCCAGAGATAAACCCTTCAGAGCAAAAGTTAGTCCTAAAAATATCATCGTGCTTGGGCCCTCCAGAATGCTTTATCATTTACTATTATTAATTGATTCTTACATACACAAACCAGCTAGCAGAAAAGAATCCTCAGTACCATAAATCAGATGAGTATAGAAAGAGAACAATGACTAATTTCCAAGGTTACCGGCTAATTGTATTTCTATTTGAAACCATTACACGCGGACATTGTTTTTTCACTTTTTTACGGTTCTTCCCTTATCAAATTCACTAGCTTCAAAGCTTCTTCATTATTAAATGGTCCTTGCTAGTTCAAACTAATCCCAAATAACTAAAAAAAAATGTTTAGTTGTGCAACAGAGATTAAAGGGCTTCGACATGCTCACTGTTAACAGGAAATAAAGAAAATACATTTCTTCATCAAATCATTTTCACAAAGTCTCATATATTTCATCAGAAATGGCCATTAGTGTTATTTCAAAGACATGCCTGTGGTTTCTGATAACTACTTATTACACAACCATCATTTTATAATATAAACCAATGACTTGGTGGTAAAGTACACCAGTTGGTAACATAAACAGATGCATTATAGATAACTTAAGTACTGCTTTCTCTTCCACAAATTCATTCTGTGTCACTTAAAAGGAAAAATAAAAGGAACTGTATGTTTAATAATATTTAGATATTCAGGATATGCCTAAACTTAGCAAATTAAAGTAGTTCCAATGTTCTATATTTCAGAATACTGAATTCCAGGTTCAAAAATTAAATGAGATGGAAAATGCTTATGATCCCTTGATAAGCATAGCTAGGAATGAATTGGCATATGGAGGAGAAAGAAAAGCCAAAAACAGCAAGAGTTGTGCTGTGCAGTGCTTTTGTAACGACTTTGTGGCCCTATTTCCCAGATTATATTTCCAGTTTTTGAAAATCAGGCAACAAAGCACACAAAAACCATTTTTCAAAAATCAAATTCTTCTGCAGAATTATCTACATGGTTTTACAACTATCCTGTGGTACTGCAGGCCCAACGCTAAAATGCACGCACAGGTAGGTAACCTCACCTGCAGGATAATGCCCTTGTCTCTGGTAGTGCCTTAAAGGAAAGTAACACTCCAGTGGTGCAGCAGGGTTTGGCTCTTTGCTGCTATGGATGATCTCATATTCACGTACCTTTAAAAAGAGTTCAGGTCCCTCCTACTGCATACTTCAAAAGAAACCTCCAAAAACTTATCATCCTTCACCTTGTTGTAAGGGAAGGATTGACTGAACTGCGCTCAGAAGGGAATTTCAACACAACATCTCATTTTTTAAAAGGAAAAACCCTGGAAACCAGTAGAGTTATTTCCATTTCTCTGGACAGTTTCCATTAGCTGTCATTAAAACTGTCCCTTTAAATGTAACCCAAGAACAGCACCTTTCTCATGAATCCTTTCCTAGTGGAGGAGAGTCTTCCTTTAGCAACACTTGTAACATGTCCAAGGTGAGTCTTTACCATCCTGATGGCTGGACTACAAGATGGAGGAAAAACTGGCTGGATTGTCCATTTCAAAGGCTAGTGGTCACTGGGTAGTGCCTTACATAGTGGTTGTTAAGAAAAGGAACTCCTCAAGGGTCTGTCCTGGGACATTTCAGGAAGACTGAATACAATAGGTATAAATTGGAACAAGAGCAATTCAACCTGAATATAAGGGGAAAAAATAACCCTCAGATAACGTAGCATTGTAATAGGTTGCCTAAAGAGGCTGTACAGTCTCTATCCTTGGAGGTTTTCAAGCCCAACTGGGTAAAGACCTGAGCAACCTGGTCTGGCCCTGTAGGTGACCCTGCTTTGAGTGGGAGATTGGACTAGGGACCTCCTGAGGTCCCTCTCAACCTCAGTAATTTTACAGTTCTGTAAAGGGAAATAGCATTGTCAAACAAAGTGATAAATAGTGATAAGCCCTTATCTATCCTTCAACAAATAAGACATGAAGCTTTGGTGCTGTACAGCCACATACAGGCTTGGGAACTGTGACCAACTGACGAGGTGCCCAAAGCACATCAGAAGATATTGGGCAAACCTGCTTTCCAGAGACATCTGTACTTCCTGCAATCCTTTCGAAGTGCTTGCAACTACCTAGTAATATCGTTTGTGTCCCAACTGATCCAGGTCCTGCTTTGGCCAAGCACCAAGAAAGTGACACCTGCTATGTCTGGCTAAGACCACACAGTGCTGCATCAAGACCTGCAAAGCACCTCACCAGTCATGGCACCAGCCTTACACACAGGCTGGGAAAGTGAAATGGAAAAAAAACAATCCCAGAAGTTATCCAAGTCTCAGGTGAACAAGAGATTCACCAACAAGGTCCATAAGAATCACTGTAAGAGAGAGAGAGGAACTACTAAAATAAGGACTTTTACACCTTTGACTGAACCAACAGTAAAAAGTAAGGTACCAGAGGCTTCTAAGATGTCCCACATTTACACAACGTTTAACACAAGCACAAGCAAACAAAAATATTTCTTCTAATCCGTTGTTGACAGTTTACTCAATTTCTACTTTTTATTTCTTTCTTTTAATCTATTAGGATTTTTATATTATAAACAATTTATAATGTCTGCATGTGACACTCTGCACAATGATCTAGGGCCGCTTTGTATCAACACAACTCCAATACAAGTCCCAAACTTGTTTTGTGTGGAATTCTGGTATTTATTTCAGCATTTTTGACAGAAAACAAACAAACAAACAACGACAAAACCATGATGGAATTCACAAATGCAATCTTTATTTTTAGCAAAACCTATGAATTTTGCTATTGCTTTTCTGTGTCAGTTTTTTTGGAAGATCATTTCTTTAGAGAAAACCGAAAATGTCATCATGCTTTGTTCAGAATAATTCAAGTAGTAGATAAATAAACAATAATCACAAAACTAGTGTAGACAATTGACTTTCAACCTCCCATAACTCAGCTGCTGTATTTTGTCTACTGCATCCTGGCTGAAATCACCAGCAGAAAAATATCAAGCGTGAGATATCAAGTGTGAGGACTGCAGTTGCTGCCAGTGCTCCCAGTGCCCTGCCTCCCTTTCTTCAATGTCTTAACTCAAAAGAGAAAGTTAAAATGCCAAATCACAATTAACTACCAAGCAACCATGAGGCAGTTTCTCACACTACATCTCAAGACCCATCGCTATAAAGGAAACTGTCTGACTTGACATAGTGTGGTGAAGCAGTGAGGAGGGACGCTCCAAGGCAATATTTGGTACCAAACACTGAAAAAACACAAGAGTGTGCAGGAGTATAATGTACTGGTCAATTTTTAATTCCAAGAAGAAAAAAAACAGCTAAATTTAATCTCTTAACATTAATTGCTTAATGAAGAGTGACAAGAGTCTATGTAAAAGGGTCATTTTATATTAAGAACAAACAGTGCCCTCTGTGGTTTAACAGAAAATGCGGTGTTGGTTTCTTCTGCATTGTATTTTTAAACACAGAAGCTAAGAGCACCCAAAATTGCCCTATTTAGTATAATCACTTAGCTCGATGAAAATCCTCAGTCATTTTAGCATGCTTGCCTCAGGAATGCAGATTACAAGTAGCAAACAGAAAGTAATCCACAAATAGCTTTAGAATCCTGTTTGAAAAATTGGCCTGTGAGCTATGTAGGTCTAAAAGCCAAGAGAGTACATTATGATCCAAAAAAACTGAAAGATTTTTTTTTTAAATGATTTATGTAAACTAGGAAAGAAAAACTCACTTTAAAACAAACTCGAGCGTGTATTGTTGATACGATCACATTTTAGAATACACTAAGTGTTCCAAATGGCCCTCAGATCAATTTTGGGAAGTAAACAAAGCTCAGCTTTCAATGAGATTTAGGTTTTAAAACACAAGAAATTAGGTATAGGTTAATTCAAACATTCATTAAATCCAGACTGCCATGAGTTATATTCCATGGTCTAAAGTGATGACTAACTCAGATAACAGCCATGCTTATGCAATCTGTTACAGATAATATGTTAAGTAAAATAGTTTGCACAAACTCTAAAATAAAGGATCTTTCCAGTTAACAAAAAAGCCAAAATTAAAACATCATTTTAAACATGCATTTTGTTCTATATTTGAAATCAGAGAGTGTGTCCACATTTTATACACGAACATAGGCATGCACACACACACATTATTTTAATAGATGCCAGATGGCAAATGTACTTGACATCCAGTTTACTTTCGGCAATGCAAGCGCGGCGGTCTCGCCATCATGGTCTCGTTGTACAGACCAGCAGCTGCAGCAGAGCACAGTCCCTGCTGTGGCTGGTGGCACTGTGGCCCCAGGACCTGGGGTGACACACTTCGTCATGGAGGAGCAGTGCCTGCCAAGACAGGTCCTGGGGTCACCTGTGGAGCTTGGGAGGAGAAAGCAGCCAAAATCAGTTCCCATCCCTCGCAAGCAGACGCTTCTGCAGGTGGGAGGAGGACACAGCCCAAGGAAACTGTGCTCTGAGGTTGATCTCAGCCTTCCCTTTTGCAGGGGAGCCTTTGGGGAACTGAAGGGTTGATGTGCATTTTGCACCCTGCTTGCTCCTGCCACAGTCCAGCTGTACTTGGCATCATCCATTCATGGTTTAGACAGCAGGAGGGGGACACATCTCTACAGAACAAGGTAGGGGGTGATGGTGAACAGCTGAGCCCCAAATTGGGGTCCAAACCATGCGGGTGTCCCCCACTGTGTAAGGTGCTATGACTTTTGCCTCTATTAGCATCTAGAATAGTCTTCCTTTGATGCCAATTTATAGTAACTCTTGTTTACACTCCAACAAGCTCCTAGCTGTGCACCAAGACTGCCCTGGACACCCTGCCAAGCTGAAAGATGCTGGCTGGAACCCAAAGACCTTGCAGTCCAAGTTCAAGTGAGAGTGGATTGAGGCGGAGGCCCTTGGGTATGTGGCATCTCACCATGTCAAGCTCCCATCCACGGGCAGTGTCTTTCCAAAATTTCAATCTGCAAAGCTTTTGGGAGAGGTATAGGCAAAACCATAACTCTCTGCAGCCCAGTTTCAGCGGTTAGTCATCTGAAGCACCAATGTGTTGTTGCCACAGGTACAGGGATGAGACCTGCTAAAGCAGCTGAGGAACAGCAAGGCAGGTTTGCAGTCCAATAAAGCTATTACTATACTTCCATCATGGCTGTTTGTAAAAGGCTCTGAAGATGTAAAGAGTAATATAAGCACTCAGTGATATTCTTAGTGTTTCAAAAGCTATTTTGACTTTTAGGCTTGATACATTTACAGCATGCAAAAAGCCATCTCCCAGTACTGTCCCGTAGCTGGAAAGCCATCAATAGGAAGAAAGTGAAAAATTAACTCACAGCTATCTATCAAAACACTTATATTAATTTAGAATACTCATATTTGTAAAGTATTATTAGAGTTAGCTGTATGTCTGAGGTGGATATGGGAAGAGAAAGAAATTAAAGCTTTATTTTACTACCCTGGGTGTCACCTTTGCTATGATATCTGGGTGTAGAGTGCTTTGTTGGCTGGGGCCTTCTATGAACTCAGCATCGCAGGGCACAGCACAGACCTGTCTAAATTATCTCCAAAGGCAGTTTCACTTCACTAATTATTGTGGATATAGGTGCATGTGTATGGAAACTCCTGCTGTTTTGTCTGAGCATTTATTTGTCCCTGGCATGAAACTTCAGCACCTCTACCTTGTGGCACCTGGGAGTACTTCCCAGGTCCTAAGAAGTGGTTGGTTTGCCTGAAATGCCCAGGGAAAGTGTTTCTAATTTACCATTCTGAGCTTGTAGTTTTGTAACAAGAAGCTGGTTCTACAGCCAGATATTTTCAATGTGGCCTTCTTTTTTTTGCCAATAGGCAACTGATTTTGGTGGAAAGTCTGGAGTTTGTGACTAAATTAACATTTACAGAAAGGAGGCACTTTAATAATAAAAGAAAGTATTAGAAAAAAAAGCCTGGCAAGTGAACACTCCGTCAAAACAACAACAAAAAAGTATATAAAATACAAAATATCTGTAAAAATCCCATTTTGAGCAGTTGTAACAGGATCTCACAGGAGCTGTGGGCAAATAATTTCCTGTCTCCACTTTCATCCATGGCTGCATTTCTTGGCAAGACCTCATCTCCTGGGGTGCCAGAATGACTCCCAGGATACACTGTCCTATCCTCACTGTGAATAGGATCTACTGATAATATCTGTGAAAGATATAGGGGAGGAAAACAATTCTTAATAGGAGAAAACCAAAAGATTCTTAAGTTAGTGTTCCATGTTTGTGTGGTGATCAAAGTAAAAAACAGAAAAGTCACAACACCTAAGATATATAAGTACAAAATCAACCTATTTAGAATGGCTTGAATGATAATTTGGATAGTATACCACAGCAGGAATGAGACATAATTAACAAATCTATTATTTACAGGAGTAGATTATCATCTTCTTGAAGCCTCAGGCATGTTAGTGAAAAGCCATTCAGTAGGCCAACTGGGAGCATAAAGAACTTTGATTCTTAAAGACAGCCTAAGGCTTCTATTTTTCTCATTAATATCTAAATATATGTTCCTACCAGCTGATTTCCCATTTTCTCATGAGCCGCTGTGGTGGTTTAAGCCCAGCTGGCAACTAAGCACCGCACAGACACTTGCTCGCTCCCACACAGTTGGATGGGGGAGAGAATCAAAGAGTAAAAGTGAGAAAACTCATGAGTTGAGATAAAGACAGTTTAATAGGTAAAGCAAAAGCCACGCACACAAGCAAAGCAAAACAATGGATTAATTCACCACTTCTCATGGGCAGGCAGGGGTTCAGACAACCCCAGGAAATCCAGGCTCCATCACACGTAATGGTTACTTGGGAAGACAAATGGCATCCCCCCGGAATGTGCCCTTCCTTCTTCTTCTCCTAAAATATACAGTGAGCATGATGTCATATGGTGTGGAATATCCCATTAGTCAGTTGAGGTCAGCTGTCCCAGCTGTGCCCCCTCCCAGCTTTTCGTGCACCCACAGCCTTCTCACTGGTGGGGTGGTGTGAGGAGCAGAAAAGGCCTTGATGCTGTGCAAGCCCTGCTCAGCAATAGCTAAAACATCCCTGTGTTATCAACACTGTTTCCAGCACAAATCCAAAACATGGGGCCAAACGACCTACTGCGGAGAAAATTAACTCGGTTCCAATCAAAACCAGCACAGCTGCATGTTCAACGTGTTGCAGGTAGCATGGATGGTTTCCCAAGGACACCAGGAGCTGTGTCAGGGTAAAGTGAAGTGGTCTTTGAAAGGTATTTAAAAAACAACACAGTCATCAGACACAGTCAACATGGGTTCACAAAAGAAAAGTGCTGTCTAACTGATTTGATATTTTTTCTATTATAAGGTCACCTGCCTAGTGGATGAAGGGAAGGAGGTAGAGAGAGTTTTTCTGGATTTTAGTAAGGCATTTGATACTGTCCCTGACAGCATCCTTCTGTACAAGTTGTCCAGCTTTGGTATGAGCAGGTTCATGGTGCAGTGGGTGGAGAACTGGCTGAAACCCAGAGCTCAAAGCATTGTAGTGAATGGGGCTACCTCAGGCTGGCGACCTGTCACCAGCAGTGTGCCTTGTAACATGAGGGAAGAAGACGCCAGAGCAAGAATGGGATGCAACTGTTCTACTGGGATTGCACCAAGACAGGATCATACATGCACCGGACTAGCGCACTTTGCAGATTCTGTCTGGACAAGGGAGGACAAGCAAAATGTGGGAAGTATTGATCCATTCAAAGCTTCACAGCATATTCTGGTGGTCATCAACACTCAGCATAACCTCAGTTGACCCAAAACCTTTCATCCAGTTTCCAGAACAGAATAGATATAGTCTCTTTGCCTCTTCAGATTCCTTAGCTTTTCATCCCTTTCCCCAAATTCTTCCCTGTCAGTCCCAACCTCCCAGACAGCATTATAAACTCAGCTATTCATTCAGTAGATTAATGTATTTATTACACCAATGTGGTTTGTTATGTTCTTCTGCTTTGATCTTCTCTATAAAGATAACACATACGATTTCCCGGCAATAATTATTTGAATGAGTTGACATCTTCTTTTAAAAATTCTGATTTTAAAGGATCCATTGAAGGAAACATGTCACATTCATGTAATATGCCTCAAATGGTTAACACCACTCTCTCAAAATATTATACCCTATTTCTATTCCAAAACTGTCAAGCTGCAGCTCACAGTCCTTAGTTTGTGCCACATTTGTTTTGTCCTGTATAGTATCAGAGCTCTACCTCTTAACATTGGTTAACTGGAGCAACGTTGGTTAACTGGAGCCTTCCTGCAACATAACCACTGATTCGAAGTAGCAAGAGTACCTTAAAGCTTTAGCTTAAGATTTAATTTCTCTTTTTTATTAAAATAATCAGATTGAACCCCATGAGTCTTTCACCGGAGGATCTAATCTTTCACCTCTTCTGATCTCCCTGTACCTACCTGTAATATCCTCTTTGTACACTGAAGGATCTGATCAGCTCATTTAGATTACCTTGCCTGACAGCATCCTTTGGAGAGTTACTTCTGACAAGTCAGAACTACCTTAGTTAGTAAGGTAGCCACTAAGTGTGGCATTACCTTTACCAGTGTACTTGATTCAGAAGATCTGTCTTTTTTGTGGCCACTTGTCTTTGTTACTCACACGTCACGAACCTCCACATCAGTTGCAAAGCTGCTCAGCAATTATTTGCTTTCAGGTTTTCAGTTAGAAAAACTGAAGAAGACCCAGAACTATAAGATGTTACTAAAAACAGACATATTCAGCAGTGATGATCCATTTATTATGATATTATGGCATCTCATCCAGCTAAGACACCACAGGAACTAAATTACATTGTTCTCGATTAAAATGTTACACAAAACTAAATGAAACATTTTACAAGCCTTGCTTTTCAACCAACTTGTAAGTCTTTTTTTTTTTTTTTTTTTTAATTAAAGAAAAAGATCAGGTTTGTTTCAGAGCTTTTCTTGAAAACTATATTTTTGGGATTAATTGTGTTAACTACACTATTTATTAGTTGAGCATTTCATTAACAATTCCAATTTTTTATATGATCATTGTAAAGGTAACAGGCTTAAAATTACCTGGGCTGCAATTTTGTCCCTTTTAGCATGGTGTAACTTTAATTTTTGCTCTGTCCCCTAAAACTTTGCATTGTTCCAAGACTTACTGAAAAGTACTATTAATCATCCAAAGAGCTCTTCTGCAAGCTCTTATAAAACCCTCAAATGCAAATTAGCTAGACCTTCTGATTTTAAAATGTCCAGCTTTAGTAGCTGCTGTTTAACATCCTCTGAGAAACTGTTGGACTGGAAACTGTTTCAGTATCAAGATCAGCATGCAATATGACTAATTCACGTAGTTTTTTTCTAAAAACATAACAGAAGTATTTACTTCACACTTCTGTTATTCTTCCATTATAATTGACACTTCTTCCATATCTGCTCTCAATGGCCAGTATTCTCTTTGTTCCTAAGCTTCCAAACCTCCTTCTTATTGGCTTTGCTTGTTGTGGACATCAATTTCTTCCTGCGATTTTTTATTTCTAGTAACAGGTTTTTGGACTTCTTCTTTCTTACTTAAAATCAAGCCTGTTAGTATACTACAGTATAAGGATTTAAGAGTTTATTCTATCTCCACATAGTAATCTGGTTATAATCTGCTTATGGTCTAATTATGGCACATATTTCTGTGATATTACTTCTTTTCCATCCACTAAGATTAAATCTGATATACTAGTTCTGCTAAATTGTTTAAAATGCAGTATGTCTTGAAAAGTCTACAGTATTTTAACATTGACAGAACAGGACACCCAGCCTGACATTCAAATTGCAAGTTCCAGCATCTTACGTATTTTTTTCTTTCAGCACACAGTATAGCAAGGCATTAAAGAAACCCACTACTGTGATTTTGTGATTTCTGTTGAAAACTAATTAGAAGCATCTCATGTTTTCTCACAGAAAAGCATTTGGTGTCATTTTCATGACCTCATGTGAACCACCCCAGGAGGATGGGTCTGTGAGACATACCCGGACTCTTTGCTACGCACAGCCACATCACTTAATACCGTGCAGGCTCAGATTTTTCTTTTTGTCACTATAAGACATTTCCTTACAGTACTCTAATAGTTTTTGTGGTTTTTTTCTATGTCATCTCCATGCTTCACCAGCCCCTTCTAAGACATGGTCATGAGAGCTGGATGCCGTATCCCCATCAAAGCCACTGTTCTACACAAGAATGTATGACAAGCAGCACACACAAACTCTTTTTTCAAAGCTTCAGTAGATGCTAAGGGTACCACCAACCACAGAATCACAGAATCACAGAATCACAGAATCACAGAATCACAGAATCACAGAATGAGTAGGGTTGGAAGGGACCTCTGGAGATCATTGAGTCCAACCCACCTGCTAAAGCAGGTTTACCTAGAGTATATTGCACAGGAATGTGTCCAGGCAGGTCTTGAATGTCTCCAGGGAAGGAGACTCTACAACCTCTCTGGGCAGCCTGTTCCGGTGCTCTGGCACCCTCAAAGTAAGGAAGTTCCTCCTTGTATTCAGATGGAACTTCCTATGCTTCAGTCTGTGTTCACTGCCCCTCATCCTATTGTTGGACACCACTGAAAAGTGTCTGGTCACACCCATCCATCGCTTCTCCACTGTGCAGAAATGCCAAGCCCAGCCCCAAGCAGCTCTGTCAGCCAGGAGCTCCCACCTGCTGGGACAATTTTCTATCCAATGCTGGTACCTCAGCAAAGAACATTTTGTGCTGTACAGCCACAGCCATGCATGATCCAGGGAAACCCGCCAGCTGCTGGGACCGAAGCAGACGGTCATGCCGTCATGCTCCACTCTCGCCCATGTTTTCTCCCAGCACCACGTCCTTTGACCATAACTCCTCTGAAAACAGAGTGCAAACTGTGGAGGGGGGAGCAGGGGAGGAGAAAAAGGGAAGGGAGAAGATGTCCAGTGACTCAGAGGGAGATAACAGCCTGTTTTACATAGCCTGCCATTCCCTTTCCCCTCTTGACTCTTCCTAAATAGGTTACGTTCAGGGACTTTAGCATTCCAGGCATGTGAGTCCTACGCGCAGCATCCAGTGATGGCAGCGCAGCCAGATTTATTACCAGGTTGAGAGCACTGGTGTATAGACAATTAAACACTCTTTTTCCTCACATCCCTTTGTACCTGGTTAATTTTAGCTTGATATCTTGATTGGGTTGAAAACAAATGCTTATTTGTTCCCACTTCTATGTTGGTTATCAGGTGAATCTAGCTGTCCCATTCCTTGCAAGGCTGGGAGGAGGCTCATCCACAGCATCTGCTACCAGTGCCAGCCCCTTCCTCCACCAGCATCCCTCTTCATCCTCAGCCATGCCTAGACCACTGCCTGTGCTCCACACACTGCCACGTACCCCGCTGAGAGATGTTTGATGTGGCCCCAAAATCCCAAGCTGGGATGGCTCTGGCTTGGCTGCTTTGCTTGTGGGTCCATTTATCATCTGAATGACTCTGAAATTTTGGAAAATGTGGCAAACAATGGGAAAATAGACATTTTCAGCATGTCATGGGCAATTTGAGGGGACAAATTAAAGGCTGTGTTCTATCTAGATGACTCTTTTCCCATTGAATTTCAAAGGCCTGCTGATACACTTCTCAAACCTGTGCTGAGAAAAGAATTTTTAATAACCAACAGTGTCAGAAAACGTTAATAGTCAGGCTCCAGTCCAGCTCTCTGCATTGCGTATTCACACACAGCACACTCTTATTCGTCATCTGTACTTCTAGGCATAAACAAGAGGGGTTAATAAGAAATGCTGCTTCTCTTAATCACAGTGCCTTAAGGGTTCCTGTTGGGAATCACAGCTACCAATACTGTGAAGTCATTTTAAAGGGATAAATAAATAAATAAATGCATAGCCCAGGGATGACTTTCACTTTGGCTCCAATTTGAATCAGGATAATAACACCCAAGAGCTGCATGGCAGGGCTTTTCCTTTCATTTTGTGCCACGTTCAAGTGATGTTTTTTCACAGCTTTAATAGTCCTGTCAGCATTCATCAGCAAATCAAGACAGCCTCCAGAATACTGCCATAAAAACAGAGTGGATTTTTAATTAGAACAGGGCAGACCTTAGAACGCCAAATACATGTTAAATTGATATTTCTCACTACAAGCTCAAGATTACCCAGTTTCAGCTGTTTCCAAATGAAGCAAATCAAGCTTAATGTGGGCTCAGCTGAACAAATGTATTTTCTTAGGTTTATGGCAGCTTTTAACTTCTAATGCCATGTCTTTTTTTTTTCTTTTTTTTAAGATGATGTTATGGTAGGAAAATGTTACACTTGCCTATGTGAGATTTACAGATTACCTTTTTACTGGACAAAAGTTCTGTGGGACATGGGACAGAATATAAATCCCAGACTCTGCTCCATCAAAAGCTGATAAATAAGTGAGGAAGATTAAGAGTGTAGTTTAATGAGCCAGTATGTTTTCCATTACAGATGTAATCATTTGCCAAAAAGTGTCCTTTCCACATTTGTTTTATTTTGAAAAACAATGACTCCTTCATAAAACCGTCTAGTAGGTTTTCTGGATGCACTATTTTTTAGGGGATCAGTGGTTTGTGGTCTTGTTGATGTGGATCAGAAGAAGTCAAAGTCATTTGTTGCTTTTCCTGAAATCTTAAGTGCCACAAGCTGCTAGATCATTTCTTATTAGTATCTGGGAATTATTAAAGTGTACTCAGGATTCCCATCCTGTCCCATTTTACAGTAACAAAAAACACAGGAAAAATGTGACTTTCGTTACGTCTGTGTTAATTTCCCCATAAATTATGCAGAGCATATTCCCTTGTCATTTTTCTATTTAGCAAGTCAGTACCCAGAAGGTCTGATCTCAGGAACAAACAAACAAACAACAAACAAAAAACCCCAACTTTCAAAGATTAACTAAAATAGTGGAAGAAGGGAAGTTATTTTTGTCATAGTACCCAGCTCCTCTTGATCCACATTGCTACTGCAGCAACCAGCTGGACTCCCTGAAATTAGACAACAGGCACTTCCCTTGCTACTTGTCATAAAGAGCAAGAGGAAGGACTGGTGGGGACTGCAGCCTGTCCCCAGGGGACAGCAACTTCAGGCACTTCCAACACAGTAGTCTCACCTCCCAGGAACAGGGGTTCACCTGAAGCACCATAAGGAAATTAGGAGTCAGACACATCACTGCCCTCCCTGTCTTAACAGAGACTCACTAGAGAAGTTTTGCTGGTGGACACAGCCACATTTCCCATAATTTGTGAGTGATACGTGTCAATCTGCTTACAGAGATGCTATTTGTTGGAAAAAATGCTTTAGCCTAGCAAGACACAAAAGCAGAACAGCAAGAAGGAAAAAGCAGTTGGACACTGAACTTGGCTGATGATTGCATTCTGGTGTCCACCTAGGTGCTGCAACTGTTCCATGCATTTTGAGCTTGACCTGAGGGTCTACAAATCTCAAAAATGCTATAAGGGAGTTGAGTCCCTTAGGAAGGAATTGACAGTAGCCCATGTGCTGAGCAGGAAGGAAAAAGCAGTTGGACACTGAACTCGGCTGATGATTGCATTCTGGTGTCCACCTAGGTGCTGCAACTGTTCCATGCATTTTGAGCTTGACCTGAGGGTCTACAAATCTCAAAAACTCTATAAGGGAGCTGAGTCCCTTAGGAAGGAATTGACAGTAGCCCATGTGCTGAGCAGGGAGATCAGTGCCAGTGGAAAACTGGTGGCAATGAGGAGGCTATGCTGCCCTCAATGTCTTGCTCCTGTGCTGGGCTGCGAGCATGAGAGCTGCAAACATCCGGGATGTGCCACCACTCACAAAGACCTCCTCACATGTTTGTGCCCTGCCTTGATAAATTCTGGAGGGCAGCACAAAGCTGCACCAAAGTCATCCAAGCAAACCACACACGCTGCTGCACCACAGTTTCATCCTGCTTTGTATGAAGATCCTCTTGCAAGGAAAACCTGCTAGCAGCAAATTGCTCTGCGTATATTTTTTCTCAGTCTCTCAGGAAACCTGCAGGACTTGCAGGCTGTTCAAACAGCTTATGCAAAGTGTAGAATGATGCACTCAGGCAGGATGATGGGACAAAAATCTCCCTCCAAACTTATGTGTCTTCTTTTTGGTTTGGGGTTTAGTCCTACAAAGTTTGGGGGAGTAGGGTGTGGTTTTGTTTTTTTGTTTGTTTGTTTGTTTTTGTATTTGTTGTTTGGAGGGGTTTTTTGTGTGTTTTGTTTGTTTGTTTTGTTTTCAAATAAACATATACACCACAGTAAGACACTCTATCTCAATCATTTTTCCTCAGCGTTCAACCCAAAATAGCCAGAAAGAGAAATTCCTTTAAGTCAATCATCAAAGCTAAATTAAACAAGCAAGAAAGTTCATTTAACTTTTAAATAGCAATGAAGCTTTGAAAACGGGTTCTGTACCTGAAATTTCATGTGTAAATTATGACTTCACTTTCAAAATTTATCTTGGCCAAATTTCTGGAGTAAATCCATCAAATGCAATCTTCTGTAGGAAGCTTACTTCCGAGAAACAATTTCCTACACTGAGAAGCAGAGAACAAGCAGAATGACAAATACATCCCTTCACATATGACTGTTTTAGAGAAATACACAGACATCATGATAATACAAAACTCAGAAGGACTTACACAATGTCTGCATTTTACCATTTAGCATCTGTTTTAGCTCCATGCTAAGGCTCAGACTTGAAAGGTGCTGAGTACCCCTAATTCAGCAGACCCTGAAGGGCACAATTTACTTTAAGCCCACAAAGAGGCCTTCAAAATTAATGGGAAATCAAACAGATCAAAAAGCAATGGAGCAAAGAAAGCACACTCCATCATAATGCAAGGGAACAAAATTAATCACATATAAAGTGATCTCAGCCTTGCTGGGCTCCCCATTAGAAAAGGTGAAAGTCTGTATCCACCCACATGAGTTTCCTCAGCCCCAAACTGTTTCTTCACAAACCCTTACTTTTGTCTGTGCATGACTTCCCTCAGGGTGAGACATGGGCCTTCTGGGAAACACCATCCCATTGAGCTGGGGTTTGATGGGGAACATGACAGTACACAATGATGGAGTCACCTCTTGCCAAGAGCAGGTAACTTCAGTGGCTTCCAGGTGGCATTTGGGATATCAGCTTTGACCCTGGCACCTGCCTGACTTTATGCTCACAGAGGTGGAAATAATGCAAACTAGAGCTCCTGTACCATATCCTGCTCAAGGTATCTTCACATCATATATGGGAAAAGAGTATTTCAGGTACAAAAAAAGAAAAAGGCAAGCTGAAATTAAAGAGCTTGTTTCTGCTTGTGCTGGTGTCCCCTCTAACACAACATTAGTAGCTGAATGTTGAGTGCAATCCTGGATTTTGTACATGAGGGAAAGACAGCAACAATGAGTAACTAGAAATAATTTCCATAAATAAGGATGTAGACAACAGATGGTAAAGCATCTACAATAGGCTAGTAGAGAGGTATGAGAAGCAGCCTCTTCCCTCCTACTTGGCAGATTAAGCCCCACCTAGTACATGGCAGTCAGGTTCAATTACGTCAGCCAGCTGAGGGAATTTACGTCCCAATCTCCTTTCTCCTGGAAAACCCTCAGGCTTGTTGCTGGGAAGATCAGTTGAGAAGTGAGAGATGGGGTTTAAAACCCTCAGGTCTCCTGTGCTCTGAGGGTGCTTGAATCACAGCAGTTTTAGGTGAAAGTGGGCCAGCACCTTCTTTTCTAACAGATTCATAAAGATTTCCCGGTGGGAATGCCTCAGACCCTCTTGCAAAGAGAAGCAGTTAAGGAGAAACATGTGAGAAACACTACTGGAAATCCATTAGTGAAAGAAAGGATTTGTTTTCAAAGTTTAAATAATTCAGCTAGAGAAGTACTAGGTAGCAGAGAGGAGCTCACATAAACATTTTGCAAGTGGGTAGCAGGGAGCAAAGAAGCAGAAAGGAGTAAATAAATTACTCCTCTCTGCCAAATAACTCATGGGAATTGTAAGCTTTCTGGGGCAGATACTTTAGACACTTTCTCTTCTCTATATGTTTGTACAGTGTGTGGGAACTTGGACCCCCAAATTCTTTATTGGGGTCTCTAGACACCAGAGGAATATGAACAGAGCATTGCAAGGAGAAGAGCCAATAATAATGTATACGCAACTCTGGAAAGGGCTGTTCAGCCATGACCACATCACTTAACAGCACATGTCATCAAGCTCTTCTTGTACCTTCCTGCACCAAGAGTGCTGGACACTGCCTCAGTCCCTGAAGCTGCAGACACCCACAGGCTGCCTGAGCCCCAGCTGCCCCTGCACCACCACAGTTCCTGCTGCACTTTCTTCCCATGTGCATCTGCTTAAGGAACAAATCAGAAGAGAGTTTCCAAAGCAAAAAGGCACAAGCAAAAAATCATATGGCAATTTCTAGACAGGGTTTTATGAGCAGCTCTTTTGTTATATTTGTAATTGGGTAGACACATCTCAGTGCAGCTTCAAAGAAGCGCCAGAGAACAACTTGAGGCGGAGTGGAGGAAATGTTCCCTTTGGAAAACCTAGATTGATTATTTTGTACCTATGCCCCCCAAAAAATTACACTGGGTAATCCATGTGTGCTTAACCTTTGGGCTCTCAACTAATTAATTTAAGTTGCTCGTAGTACATGCAGTGTTAGTGAGGTAATATTTCATCATGTTTCTAGTAGGAAAGGTTTTGGCACAGTGCAGTCTTTCTTAGTCCAGATTGGAATAACACGGGTTACATAAATGCAAATTACACAATTTGACAGCTGTGTAACATCAGCACGTTATGACATAAAGAGCTAAATCCCAAGGCCATCACTGATGGGTGAAATCAGGCTCCCACTGAATTTTGCCAGTGTGGGGGCCCACAGAAGACAATCCTGGTACAGAGACCCCACTGCCATATCTTCTTGCTCTCCCCACCAGCAGCCCATCTCACCACCCTGCTCTGCTTGCTCATGGGCTTTCTGTGCATGTTTCTCTTCCTTTACCCACTGTCAGATATTTAAGAGTTTCTTCTCACACCCTCCCTATCTTATTTCTTCACTGTCTCTGGCTTTGACTTAACTGGCCTTTCTTCTCCCTTCCTCCATCTCACAATCTTTCTTTCTAACCTCTCTTCACTTACTTCTTCTAGGTGCTTCTTCCCACTCCTGTCAGAACAGTTTCATGAATAACTCTGTAGCTTTTTGAGCATTTATGGTCTCTTCACCCATTCACATTGACGTTGTCCTTCCAGCCCGTTCAATTTCTGCTTTTTCCCCATTTCTCTTTCACTGGCTCTTTCTTTGCCTTCTTGCCCACCCTGCACTGCCCACCCCCTTTCCTCTTGCTCTGCTCGAGCAGTGCTGTGGGTGCCAAAGCAGGGCTGTCTGATACGCTCTAGCACGTGTCCCACACACGAAGGGCTTGTTGGATGGAGGAGCAGGGACTCGTTGAACAAAGGCATCCAAAACTGCATCCAATCTCATGCCCAGGTGGCCTTGGCAATCCAAGAGGTTGAGGTCCCCCATAACAACAGTGACTACACCACCTACTGATACTTCTGCTTTGGGAAACAAAACAAAATCAAGTTGTTCCGGGCTACTTTATGCACTTCTCAGACACTCTTCACTGGGCTGGAACAGAAAACATTACTGAGGGTAACAGGACAAATCTAGATGACCGTATGCCTAGAGAAAAGGGAGAAAAGTGTGTCCACTTGCAAGACACCCATCTCATAAGGATTCATCCATCAATTCATCACCACTTTCTGCTTGCTCAAAGTAGGAATCAGCTTGATTTGGCCTGGACTATCCAAAAATTGGTCATCTGCACCACCACCACCTTGTTCTCCTCGCCACGGCTTTTCCTGCTTTTCCAGTGTGCCTCTTGTCGCAGTGACTAACATACCCTGGACATGCTACAGCAAACACCTAACCTGGCTCCTTCCTCTGCAACTTCTACAGCCAAGCCAGCTTGTCAGAGTTGTTTCTGTTATTGTTGGCTCCTAACACATCTCAGAAGAATCTGCTTCTTGGATCTGGCAGAAACAAGGACTGTCTAAGCTTTTGTCCCATAAACAAAGCATCTATAGTAGTAACTTATGTGCAGTCTTGCTTGCCATCCTCTTTTGTGTCCAAAGTATAATGTGGGCACACAATTGGAAATTGTCTTTTCCCAGACACATCAAATATTAATGCAACCCTTTTGTCACTAAGCCCCCTCAAAAAATGGATTTTAATTCATAAACTTAAACAAAAGTTAAGGAAAATAATTTAAACATTTATAGTTGGTAACAGCATGTAAATGAAGTATGACCTAGTCTGTCTTTTCCATCAAGCACCAACAGACTTTCTCTAAACCTGTATCATTCAGAGCTCCCTACTCTATGATTTACATATATAAACCCACTAGAAGAAACACAAGGGTGAAAACAGGCCTGAAGTGACCCATGTAATTTTCACCAGCATTACAATAATGATCTAAAAATGAGCAGGGGCCAGAACATCATTGCAGGAGGTATTGCACAGACACAACATTAAACAGCAGTCCTTTTTCCAGGGAGCTCAGGGCCAAAGCACCAGGTAAGAGACACAGGGAGTAAGGAAGACCCCAGGGAAATAGAGGTCCTCAGCCTTGTGGGCACTGGCCGTAGCATCAGAGTAACCTGGTCATCATAAAAGGTGGTTGTGTTTCACACAAAGGACAGGTCCAGAGATAGCCTGGACCTATATATATGGGTGCCTACACTGCTCTCCTGGAGCTCCTCTGAGGACCAGCCCAGCACTGGCTCCTGTCTGCATCCAGACTTCTGGCTCTTACCTGCTCTGGATGCACACCATCATGCCCACCAAGAACACCGTTTCCACATAAAAGGGTTTCCATCTACCTTCTCTGTTGCACTCCCTGTAAGGAGCTCTCCAAGCTCTGTCCCCTTCATCGAGGCACGACCCAGGCCAGTGGCGCAGAGAGGGAGCAGGCAGGCTGAGGGGCAAGTCCATGAGGACAACTCACAGAGAACATCATCTCCCAGGTCCTGCTCCCCCAGCGTCCTCCGCCAAGGCTGTGTCTCACACCCTGGTTCACAACAGAAGTTTTGTCCTACATCCTGCTCAGCATTACGCCCTGAGCACAGGAAGGCATATGGAGAGGAGATAAGAGTGACAGTTCTTTGTATGAAACACAGAATAAATAGGATCACTCGGGATGTGGAAGGAATCAAGGATGATGAAGTTCTGCCAAAAGATAAGGAGCATCTGGCTTTACCATTGAAAACATCCCCAAGCATGCTTTCCAAAGTGAGTAAACTATATAAATATACTTTTTTTCTAAAGTTTTCTAAGAAAGAAAACCCTGCTGACTCTGGTATCACTGCATTTTATACCACAAGATCTAGAAGTAACTTATAAGAATTGATACATTTCCTCCTTTGTAGCAGACAGTGATCAGCCAGTGATCACCCCTGCTTGCAGATCAGGAAGAGAAGCTGGGTAGCTTGAGGTCACACAGAGCTAGGACTGAACACTGGTCTTTTGACTTCCAGGACTGTGACTTAAAACATAATCCTTCCTTTTTTTTCCTCTAGCATTTCAGCTTCCACCATACTCTAGACTCAGCACAGTGGTTATCATAATTTCACACTAATTTTGGCTAATTTTCTGCATCACTGCTCTGCTTTTAATCACTTCAAAATGTGTCTCTGAATCACTTAATATACTGTAACTGCTTTTGTGTGTTAGAATAGAAGCATCAAGTGGTCTGGCAAAGCTCAGCACTAAATAAATAGACCTTCAGGGAAAAATCTGAGGGAGATGGGGAGATACTTCTTTACCCAAAAAAGTTGTGGCTAGTCTTATCCATGTTTCCCAAGTCTCTTAGAAAGTTCCATAGAGTGGAACTGTGAAAATAATTGCAAAAACCAATTTGATTGATTCAACCTTATTTTCAGCCTCAATAACATTCCATAGGAAATTTCCGATTTTTAAATGTGCTAATTATTTATACTTATTCAACCATGAAAAACAACAGGCTGATTAGGAATTGCAGGGAAAGCAACTAAGGGGTGGGGAAGTTTGTTAAAATGCTCATTACAAAGCAAGGAGAATTGATGGGACAAATTTGGGGTCTCAACAGAAACTCAGCAAGCATTGTCTCTGGTAATAGTAAAGTGCAGAATAACACAGCCTGACCTCTGCTATTTACAGGAGATACAATTGGTTCAGGAGCATGGACCGCTGGGAAGGATGAAACCACAAATCCTCAGAGGCACTGAAACTGTAGTGATCAATGAAGCCTGAAAATAAATATCTTATTCTGATCTTCTTAACAGGAAATTCTACATCTTGTCCTGCGGATTTTTTAAAATGGAAAAAAAAAAAAAAAAAAGAAAAAGAAAAAGTTACACAGAAAATGCTGAAATGTTTGATAAACATTTCTCTTCCAAATTTGAAAAAAACTATTCATGAAAATCATCATTTATAGTGGTAATATGTAGACTGATGTGAAAATGTAGCTGCGAGCAGCTTTTTCTGATTTCTATGGCAGGATTAACTGACAACTTACACATCACAAAGAATTTACTGAGATATTTGAAGACAGTCATACTTTTAAGTAATGGAGAAACTACAGAAGATGAGCACAAGGTTATTCCAACCTGGCAGTGGACATCTCTGTGCCACCGGACTTAGGCTGGTTCTATGGTGCAGGTACGTCTCAAGGCACAAGCTCATTCCAGGAAGGAGTCTTCTGTGTGGGGAGACCTTCAGCAATCAGAAGGGTATCAGGCTGGGCTGCCCTGGGATGTTCCACACTACTGGGAAGCCCTTGAGAACACTTGGAGGACGAGCACAGTCAGGAGGTTCAGCCTTGACAGCACTGTGGAGCCCATCCAAGAAAAAGAAACTCCTTCATGAATAAGAACTTTAATTTGACACCGGCATGGCAAAACATAATGCCTACAAGCCAAAAGAAGAAAACTGGAGACTAAAACAAACCACACCTTTTTAATAGAAAGGACATCTCCATCCCTGGGCATGCTGCCCCTTCTGAGACTCTGTGCCAGTTTCAGCAGGTGGGAAACCACCTCCTCCGATTTGAAGCTGGTGAGTTGGTTGTTTGGTCCCAGCTCCTTGTCTGGGTTCAGACAGTGGAAGGAGGGGTCCATCTCCAGAAGGAAATTCATCTCACTAATATTAGACATCTATCTTAGGAAGGAACAAACCACCTTCTAGATACATGAGGTTAGAGAGCCAAGCCTAAATGAAGAAATGGCCTGAAGGCAGCCCTCTTAGGGGCAGACCCACACCTGCCATCACCCTGAGACATGAGGCTGTTCTCCAGTCCTGCCGTTCCTGGCCCTCTGACCACCATTCGCTGCCTGCCTGCCTCTCAGCCGCTGCACGGGGACCTCTGAGGGCAGACCATTGCAGCATCTCCAAGAGCGTCTCAGGGGAATAAAGAGTAAGGCTTACCCTGTTCCTCGAAGAAGTACAACAGGAAAAAATGATTTAATGGTACAGATGGCTTGATTGTGCCCAAGATGCCAATGGGAAGTGAAGACCATGGCACAGCAAGAACACATCATCTGCTAGGCTTGGAAACAATTTGAAGTGAATTACCACCACAGGACACGTGCCTGTGAACACACAAAGTCTGCAATGTCACAACACACATGTGTGCTCTGGCACATGTGAGCAGCGCCAGAGCAGGTGACCATCAAGCAGCTCTGCAGCACAGAAGTACACCGAGTCACATTTTTCTGAGCTACTTTGAGTCCCACATTTATAGGATTACTCCTGTGGTGCAGTGCAGTTTATACAACGGCCCTTCTGCTGGACTGAGCCAAAAGCTACAATCTAGTCTCTTTTTTTAAACAGTATTATTCAAACTGTGCCACCAAAACCCCACACCTTCTCTGAGCCATTAGTTATATGGTCAAAAAGAAGAAATCTTTAAATCACAGATATTGTATACAGAACATACTTTAATTACCTCCTGGAGTCTGCAGTTTCGGTAGAACACATCTCTAATGGCATGCAAATCTGGATTTTATTATTATAACCTGAGGTGTGATTGAATCTGATTTGTAAATGAATTCATTTCTGAAAACATGAAGTAATACAAGAATGTCTAATATTTTTATCTGGCACAATAAACAAATCCCAGTCCTCCTCAATGAGGAACAGGGAGAAAAGTACTGTACTGTGAAAAACATATTTTTTGCTAAAAATGTTCAGTCATCGTTACTAGCTGTACCTTCTTTGGTTTTAATTACTTTAGAAAGAAAAAAGACAACGAAACTCTAAGTAAAACATTCATGAAGATATATTCTGCATTTTTAATGTTGTTTTTCTGTGTGGTAGGATGAAAAAATCAAGATAAAATACTCTGCTTTATACTTACCCCGTTGGTATGCTACATTACTAGAATAAGCCTACAAACAAACACAATTGTATTTCTATTGTTCAGACCATAGCAGCTCAGAGAGAAGGTTGCTTCCATTTATGCTATTATTTCCCAGTGCTCTTTGAAGGCAAAATTCACTCTTCTATTTTCTGCTCATTCAAAGCTGAAAATAATAGCTACTGACTTGCATTTCTCAGCATCTTTCAGCCAGAATATTTTTGAGCCCATTTTGTTATCAGCTACACAGGAAAGAAGGCAGCCCTGACAGCAGGGTTTGGAGACCGTCACATTCAGGAGCTGAAGGACTAAGATTTGGAAGGCAACTCCAAATTCACAAGAGTTCCAGTTCAGGAATTCCTGACAAGGATCACCTTGCAGAAACCCACTCTCTTTTAAGTTAAAACAGATTGGAATGGGCATCGCTGCAGATCAGCTGACACCAGGTTTGCAGCCTGCAGGCACCTGTGCTTCTGGTGGGGATATACATCAGGGGGATGGAGCTGGGCAGGAGGTGAGGAGATGACTGGAGCTGCACATCAGGACTAAGTGGTAGGTGCAATGTGGTCAGTGGACACAAATCCATGCACAGAAAACCTTCCTAGGTGTGCAACTACTGACAGGGCCATAAGTGTCATAACAGTTTCTCCTGGGGCCTCCCTGCACACTCCTCACCCGGTGCCTGGGGCCACCCCCAAATGCAGCCCCTGTGCTGGGGTGGTGGGATGGGACCTGCTTGGTAACTCCTGCCCTGCCATGCTCATGGCCCATGCTTGTGCTCTGACAGTAAGTATAATGCCCTGGAAAATTAATTGAATTTGAAATAGTGCCTTACCATTAACAGAATGCTGAAAATTAAAACAGTATTAATTTTAAGTGCAAGATTATTTTCACAGAGCAACCTATTATCAGTAACTGTACTCCTGCTGCATATTCTGCTTTGCATCCAGAAAGCCCACCAGTGGGAGCCTGGCATATAAACTTTGTCACTGGAAACAGCAATGGGGGTAACAGATGTGCAACACAGCTCAGCAATTCAATGCTTGCCGGTAATTTCCCTCGTAGCTTAAAGTTGGACATTTTGGGTGCATGTAAAACTGTCAGAGGTATTGTATGGAAGGTTCTCTGGCTACACATCAAAACATGTCTTCTGAGATAACAGGACTGAGGTCATGCTTTAGGAGGAAGGACTGAAGGCAGTCACCTACTATCATAGATGTGCTGCAGCCCCAAATCTGGCCAACACAGCGTGAAGGACCTGACTGCCACCTAGACTACATTATCAGTTGAATTACTCCTGCCCCACTGCTTTTCTGCGTCCAAATATTTTCCATGATGTTACCTTGAGAAAGCTTTGATGCAGGGCATTTTCCAGTCTTGCTTTGTGGGCAGATGCAAGCACTCAACCACAGTTCATGCTGAGTCCCACTGAAAAATACAACTGCAAAGCAAGTAGAGAGAGTTTGTAATTCATCTGATCTCACAGTCCTACAAACTACAGTGTCTCTGTGTCAGTATCAGTTCAATTAATACTGAACAAATACAAGAAACTGCTATGGATATTTTAAACTGTAATTGGAAAACAAAACCACCAGAATTTTCAATTATACCAGTTTAAGAAAACAAGAGTAGTAAAATTATACATATGTGGCAGTTTCTGTAAGGCTTTATTTTCTTTTTCCATTAGATGTGAGAGAATCACAGAGAATTTCCCCAATGAAAGTAACTGACCAGATGATTTCACTTCTTCCTTCTTTGGATTGGATTAGGCTGTTGCCATCTGTTTAGTGTCCCAAGTACTTTTGAGGAAAAATCTTTTTGCTCATATAGTTATGCAGTGGCTGCATAGTCTCTTGGCATCCTTGAATGCAGTCACTGAAAAGACAGAGCTAAAAATAGGAAAAAATGGTTATGTACCACCATCAATTGCTGCCTGTGCTCCGTCTCCCTTTAAGCGCGCCCTGCAGCAGGCTGTTAACTCCCTTTCAAACTCGTCTTCTTTTCTGCTCCTTTTCCTAATGACCAGAAGTGTAACACAGACCATATAATTCCATTCAACTACTTTTGTATTGAAACCCACAATTTTTTTACTTGCATGCAGCCTCCAAAAAGTCTTGGTACTAAGTTTGCAGCAGATGTAGAACTCTGTGTTTCCCATGGTAGCTCAATTACTTTTCTAGCATCACTTAAATACTTGTCTGATTTTTCTGCTGCATCAGTCTGGTGCTAAACTGCATCCAGGGTTTTGCTCTGGCCTTGTTCATGAGGTTAGAGTCCTTTATGACTAGGCATTTTCACTGAGTGTAAGATCTTAGACATTCATTAAATGGTCACACGAGTATTTTTTTTTCTCTGATAAACTATACAGATCAAGCCCTTTACATATTTAAGTTTCATATCATGTTAATGGCCCATCTCTACACTCTGTGTATTCCAGTACAAGAGTGCAATGTTCCAGCCTTACAAATAGTATTTGGAGAGGGAAAATCATCTTGCTATATTGACTTGATACACACTAACTTCTTTTTTCATAGTATCATGCTGAAAGCTAATCTTCAGTGGTGTGTCCACTACTACTCCCAAATACTCACATATTTACAAGCAGCCAAGTAATGCTGTGCTATTTTACCTCAATATTGTGTCTAGCATCCTGAAAGACACATAAGAACCTAAAATTTAAAATTAAGAGAAGGCACCAGGAAATAAGGATCTGTTCCAATGTATGCACAGCCGCATTGCACCCCTATCACCATAATTCTTGAGCACTTGCCAGTAGCACAATAAGCAATGGGATCACTATTTGTTTTGGATGTTTCAGTCGCTTCTTCACCTGCTTCCTGAGCATAGAGAGCTGACTATACGCTATGGGGTTTTTCTCTTGCTGGGATTCTCATTCAGATTTCTTTTTCTTAAATGTTTCATCTGCTCTACATGTACTCAGGGAGGACAAAGCTGGGCGACATGCCTCTTACATATGGTGTGGAAAGCGCTGATGCTTGAGATGCTCGTCTTTCCCATAGGAGTCGGCTACACAGTCTCCGACTGGCTGCCCAGAAACTTCTGGCTCTACTACAAGGCCAGACCTTGTCTGTAGGGCTGTCTGAAGACTACTGCTAGCTGGGTGTCCGCTGGATGTTAGCATCTGCTCAAGAGTGTTGAGCAATACCATGCAACAGTTGGGGTGAAAATGTCAAGTTACATTCATAGACACATCAGCGGGAGTGCAAAATGTTAAGTACTCCAGTTGCAACGTGGGAAGAAGGCTAATATTCCTCTGATTCTCATGCAAAATATCTTTAATGATCACCTGAAATTCAGTGCTTTATTTTCATATAATCTGCAAAAGGCATCTCTTTTCTTAAAGTGGATGCAATCCTCCATGCTAAACCACATGGAGAATCCCAACTGCTGAATCGAAAGTATTGCTCACAATCACCTGTTCACTCAAAGTAATGTGAAATGGAATAAAGAACCTGGGAAAATGATTAGAGATGAGAAAAAACACTTGGAGAAAAAATAAAACAGATGAACTAAAGTTGCTTCTCATTGCTCACTGGCTTCCAAGGAAAATTGAAGTGTTTACTACTGCAAGAGACATTGCTATTCCTATAAACTCACAGGTAGAGCTTTTCTAGCTGATGCCTATAAATGACACCTCACTGTCATACATCATTGCTCTTTCTCCATTAATCGCCCTTTCTGTTCACTATTCCAGTCTGTGAAAGTCCCAATGGACTCATATAGTGCAGCCAATTTTTAAAAGCCCCAGATCCCTTTTAAAAAAAACACTTTCCCTAGCTGAAGAGTAACACCAGAAACTTTTATTTTACCCCAGGTCTCAGTCCACATGACACCTATAAACAATAAATCAAAGCACTAGCTTCACTCTTTTAACTTCCACCACTACTCATTCCTGGCTAATTAAAAAAGCTCTTTTTAACTTTCTTGGATAAATATGAAATGATAGCTCAAAACTACGATGGGCTGGCATAGGCTGCATTTGGTATCATTGTAAAATGAAGTTCATGAGGTTAATCAAGTTACCAATATTTTAGAGGCTGGGAAACTTTCTGTCCCAGATGGCTTAACAGGTGACTCCTATAAATTACACAGTACATTACAGCGGCATCCGCCAGTCTTGTTAGAGTAAGGAGTCAGTCAGCATTTCCATTATAAACCCCTATTTTCAGAGTTTATTAGATAGCCATAAAAACATTCTCCAACCTGAATCTTGGCACACAGTGGGTTTTCACCTTATGAACAAACTTTCTGTGTTACAGAAAGTAAGATAATAGTCTGCAAGTCACATTTCAAATTAGATCAACATTTTCAAAGCTGATTAAAACCAAAACCTCTGAAATTTTTAGAACTCCTCCTACCCTTCCTGCTTTGTTACCAAGGATATTAAGTTTAACAAGGTTTTGTTCTTTTAGGGCCTATAATTTCTTGTGAACTGATCCTGAAGGCAGTTTATTGAATTTGCAACATGATAATTCCTTTCACAACAATGCACCAGAACATCATAAAGGGAATCTTATACCACCAACAGAAGGACATCTCGAGCTGTGGTGAAAAACAAACAAAAAAAAAGAGAATCAATGCAAATATAGTCTTTAAGAAAACATTTCTAGAAGTAAAATAATTATAGTCAAATACCTGAACATTTAAGTCGGAAACAAAAGGAAAATCCTAAGCAGCTTTACATTTCATATATTTCTAATTCCAATTGACACATATTGATTTTTAAAAATTGTCACAGCAGCCTTAACTCCAAACAGCCCAGAAATAGTAGCTCGGGCAGAGAAACAGGGTTTTGAAGGACACACGGTTCTTGTTTCAATATGTAAAATATTAAAACAACTTCAATAAGTATGTCTTTCTGAAACTTGAGGCAGACAACACCCTTCAATGTGCATTCTGTGCAATTTAAAGCACACTTGTTTGGTGTTTCTTTGCTTAATGCAAGAAGCTCAGTTTTTATAGGTCATTAGCTCAGACGTTTGTCCCCCCACACTTAGGACTGTGCTCTCTGTCTCTGTTGCAGAGATGTCATCCTGCTGGAGGTGAACAAGAGGTAAATAAGACCTTGGCTCTTACAGACCCACACCAGCCACATCGTGTGTGTTGAGCACCATCCTGTCACCAGTCCCATGAAAGAGCAGTCAGTGTCAGACAGCTTTCAGAAGATCTGGGTGGAGAACAGCAGGACAGCTGCTGTCTGTTCACACGCCTGCCCCGCTCTCCCAGATGAAGCAAGAAGACAGAGATACAGCTTGGCCTCTCATGTTTTTGTGGGGAGATGACTGCAGCAACCAGGATGGCATGGGTGCATGAAGCCACAGCTGTGGATCAGTTCAGAAGTTTGCTCTCACCCTACATCTCTTCTACACCCACCCCATCTCCATGACACAGGGAGCCGGGGAAAGTAAGCATGCAGGATCAGGTCCTTTATTAAAAATTCTTCCAGAAGCCCTCAGCTTTGTCTTGCTCTGTCTTTTGAGATGTGACTCTTGCTGGGTATGCCAGCAAAAAACAGAGCTACATCTTCCCATGATGCATCTTGTACTGTGCTACGTGGCTAACACCTGAGGTTGTCATTTTGGCTCAGCCCTTCAAACACATATTTGCTCTGAACAAATAAGAGGT
The DNA here is from genome assembly GCF_964273445.1 of Streptopelia decaocto. NCBI lineage: Eukaryota > Metazoa > Chordata > Aves > Columbiformes > Columbidae > Streptopelia > Streptopelia decaocto. Next base: position 24,836,873 of record NC_138655.1, read on the forward strand.
CTGAGCAATTGCTAAAGGACAGTTCACATGCAGACAGACTGGCTCACATACAAGTGTTGGCAAGGTCAGGGCTGTTGCCACACTGCCAGTCAGGCAGTATGTATCCTACTTCTCCCTCTAAGAGAACTGCAAAGTCAGTTGAAGCCTATGGAGAGGCCCTTTGCTTTATGCCCTGAGTTCAACTCACTCTCATACAGGGAGGTGTGAAGATTCAGAGCTTTGCATCTGTTTCATGCTGCTGTAATTGCTTACAGAAGGAGTACAAGGCAGGTCGGTGGCAATTCCAGCTGGTCAGGCAGTAACAGGCAAGACCCCAGACTGTTCCACTCAACAGGATGCATTAATTTGGTGTAAGATTGAATAAAACAGAATAACAAAGTAATAAACTTGAACTACAGATGAGAAGTGTCATGTTGATAGCCTTCCTTGTGAGGCTTCCAGCCACAAGACAAGCTCCTTTAACTCAGGGCTTAATCAGCTCAGTCACTCCTTTTACTGGGCTTTTGCTTCAAAACCACAACATTTTTAGCATCCAATTTACTGTATTTAAGTGTCTTTTGAAGAATGTATGTGAAACTGGTTTCTGCTTACATTTAGGCTTCTTATGAAAAATTGCACATTGGTGATGCCTTCTTCACTGCAACCTTCCTTGTGACTTTGCCTTAGGTTGACTCACACCTACTCATGTGCAGTAATCCCCACACAGATTTGATTTATCTCTCTATATAACAATACAGGAGGGATAAGAAGATAATTTGGTGGATGACCATCTACAGAGAGGAGACACATCCTCAGAATCATTTTATTTCTGTTACGTTCCAGTAAAATCACTGTATACGAGCCATGATCCAGCATAATGAAATCAATGTCTTCTTACAAGTGGTCTGGGAAAGGCACAACCAAGGTCAAGATTAACCCAGGAAATGTTTCACATTTTTACTGTCCCAGAAAGCTTTCCTCAGTCAAAAAGATGCACAGATACAAGAAACTTTCCCACATGTTCTCCATGCTTCTGTTTGCCTTTGCTTTCTTCACATAAGCACAGAAACAAGAGACAGTAAGCAAACTTTACAGTGAGAAGAGCTTTGACAGACTCAAAGAGCAGAAGAATGCTTGTTTAATATATTTCACATTTAGAGAGAACTATATTCCTCTTGAGATTACTCCTTTGCTTTTGTTTTATCTAGGGGATGCGAGAAGGGTAATTAAAAGGACATACTTGTCTGCAGCAACTCCCTAAACCTTAGCTACAAGATCTATACGTGTCACCCTTGATCCACACTATTTTTCATTGCTACTTTTGTTGACACTATCTAGGTAGTGCTAAGTCCTCCGGCTCTACTGATTTCCTGTGAAGACAAGATACTGGTTTAAACAGACTACATGACTGATGCTGTTTGGATTTCATACTCTGCAGCTTTTCCATGCAGGCTTTTCTCATAGCTAACTCTTTAAATCTTGTAGGAATACATACTTCAGTTGTTGCATTAACAGCAACCCCATTCTTTCCAGGTACCAAATACTCCCGACTTCTAGCAGTTTTCCCATTCCTGTTTCCAGAGTAGGAAGAACAGCGGTATAAGTGGTTTCTTATATTAAATTATTTTGTTTTCCATCTTTTTACTATAGACATGGAAAAAGTAAAAGTCTTACTTACAACTATGCACGTGTAAACACAGTGGATACGGGACTGAGTCCATTTAGCAGCCACCTCATAGTCACTGTAATAGGTTTCGGACTTCATGCCTGACCACTGTAATAAGGTTGACAAAAGTGTCATGACGGTTAACTTCTGTGCTTCCATCATCTTAAGGGTAATACACCATTCCCCAAAGGTTTTGCAAAATAAACGGTATATTTGTTAATGGCATGAAGTTGATTTGCACCCTAAGATATGTGGGTTAGCTTTGAAGGAAAATTTTGCCCCAGGGGATTTTAGATCAGCAATAGATCCATCCTCAGATCATTTCAGCAGGTGTTGGGGAGTATAAAGATTTCTGAACTTCATCAGGATTCCTTGTTTTGCATAATTTAAACAGTGCTGTGTTCCCCAGTTAAAAGGAATACCACTCTTATTCTTAAAACCTTCTTAACCTAATAATACAACAGCAAAAATAAATATCTGTAAAGAACCATAATTACCAACAGCCAAATGGCTATTACAGAGCTTATCTAGGATAAAATCTAAGACAAAAAATTATCCCTTGTTTCTGAAATGTTTTCCACACAAGTGACATCTTGCTACCAGGACCAAAGCAGATTCATTAAAGCAAGATGTTTGTGAGATTGTGGACATCAAACTGGAATGTGATTCATTAGACAGTAGTAAAACTCCAACCAAACTGTACCACCCATTGATGACAGAATTATAAAAGGAGCTTCCAGGTGAATTTTTTTCCCGTTTTCAAGAAGCCTTAAATCTGTAGGAGCTTAGTTGAGTACCTGATGACAGTGCCTTATTGCATATGTTAAAATATTTATTCACGGGTTCCACCCAGAATTGAAGACATTCCTGTTTATCAGCTAGATACCCTTTTTTTTCTTTTTTTCAATGAGGGGAACCAAAGAAATATCTCTTTTTTCCTAAAGAAAACTGGTAATTTATGTGGTCTCTTGAAGTGCCGGAGTTTATTTAAAACATTGGAGCCACTGAAAAATAACATGAATGATTTTGTTATGGAAGCCTTGAATACAGACAGACGTCTTTATCTGCCTGGTCCTTCATGCAATGACTATGTATCCAGCAGCAGTACTCCTGAGCGACTTAAAAGAAAGAAAAGTTGCATGTATTTTTATTTTAACATAAGTGAGTAAAGAAGAACATAAAGTCCTCACAAGCCTTGTCAGGCTCACGGGTAGAGCACAGGTAATGATCAAGGCAGGATATCTAGAGCCTCTGACCTACAAGTCATTTCTATTAGTAGCCTCAGCTCCTGGCAAATCCAAGTGTCTTAGTTTCACTCCATGAAAGAAACCACCAGTATGTCATGTTATCTTCTGCTTGCCCCATGGTACATGAACACACAGGGACACTCACGGAGCGTCACCTGAGGCTCAGTGACTTGCCATGCCACTGCCATGCGCAGCCCGCCACTTGCCACGCATCGCCATCTGCCTTTGCTTAAACCCATCACTTAAGCCTGTATTTTCTATTTTATCTGCTTGTACACTCAACTTTTATCCAGCCTGACAGAGCAATCCTCTTACAAAGCTTTAAACTCTTAAAAACTTCAAGTTTTTACTAACTAACAGCAGTGATCACCCTTGGGCTTTGGTTATCTTTGTCTCCCTATCTGTGCACACATGTATAAATACGCGGATGCATATGGTTGAGTGGATGTAACTCATAGGACTTCATATATATGCTGTGAGCAAAATATGTTAAGTTGAAATAAACAAAGAACATCTAACTCCTGTCACAAAGTTGAATAAAGTCAGTTAAAGGATAGCACAGAACCAAAGTAATTAAACTAATGTCTTGCAAATATTTCCCTCATTACTCACTTGTTTACTGTGATTCTTAGCCTAGTTTTCCACAACTGTGCTTACCCCGTCTGTCCTCTCTGTCCATCAGTTTACCCTAATTGCATTTGGCAGACAGCAAACATCTTAGAGGACATTCACACATATTTGCTGAAAATCAGAAATGTCTGATGGAAGCTCAAGGAGAACTCAGCTGTTGTTCAATCTGTTTGGCAGCAGCTGGCCAGTCCACAGCCATGTGCTCTCTAGAAAATGAATATGTATGTGTCTGTGCATCATCGCACAGTGTCTTGCCCAACAGCAAAAAACCATGAGGGAGCTTAGAGAGCTATGGAAGGGGAACAGGACCTGAGGGAGAATTGACTGTGCTGTTGCAGGGGAGGCTGGCAGCGTGGATAGAGCTCAGGAGGGTGGGAACAGAGGTTACTGCATTGAGCTGAGGAATACGAGACACAGGACAACAAGCCTAGAGGAAATTGCTAATTCTGCTGTTCAGGGAGTTTCTGTCTTAGCAAAAAAATACCAAATCCCTTCCCCTGGATCAGGCTTCGTCCAGTGCTCGGACTCCTCATCCTCTCACCATGGAAGGCCACAGCTTCCACACCTGCTTCCCCAGGAAAAATTTTGTCTGAGAACTGCCAGAAGTCTACGATGCTGCTTGCAACAGGAGAGAGAGCACTTGGCAGCTTCTCGCTCGGCTCAGATATCTCAGACTGTGATATGTCTGGGTTACACCAGCTCTTGGGACTAAATCTCAAAGTCACTCCCACACTCGAGTTCCTTTCACAGCAGTGGAGTGCATCGCCTCCAAGCCACTGGCCTGGCCCCTCCAAAATATTCCTTCTTTTAATTGGTCTTGGCTAAGGAATGAGTGCAAATAAATCCATTGACATTGCAACTTAATGCACAGCATCTTCCTTAATGCGTCAATTCTTTATATGACTAAACTTAAACTCTCAGGGATACAATGTAAAGCTAGTCAGCATCCATAAATCCAGCCCTTGTAATGAAAATAATATAGTAGAGAAAGACACTTAAACCACATACAGAAGAGCTGAAATTAATTCATGCTGTCTGCCCAACTACCTGCCAGAGAGGTTGTAATTCAGCTGACAGTGTTCTCAACAGATGTTGTCTGAATGTCAAAAAAATAAAATGTCTGGGTTCATTTCCAATATAGAGATGGAATGGAAATAAATATGAAATATTTTGCCATCTGTTACATTGCTGAGTCACTGGAGAATATCATCCCCAAATGTGCATACTTGTAGATTAATTGGTCTATAGCTGTCTGGCAGCTAGAATAAAAAAATTATCCACGGCACTGATTCCACCACATTACAGAAGATACATGGAGACTGCTATAAGGAGGAATATTAAACCCAAGCACTAGGAGAAGGCTACAAAAGACCCTTGAAGATACTGTCCTGTCTTATCACACATTAATTAATAACCAGATTTTTCCAATGAGCCTCCAAGGACAAGAGGATAATGTGTGTTCCACCAAGTCACTTGTTGCCTGGACTCAGCCTGTGCTCTCAGGGAGCTCCGTGTGCTGCACAGCGGGGTGGGCTTGGGGGTGGAGAAGGGGAAAGGAAAGATTTCTCCCCAAGGAGAAAGAGGGATTTCTTGGGGTGAGGCTTTGCATTTATGCGCTGTTTGAATGCAAGCCCCTAATAGGGGCAGCATGAAGCTTCAGGCAGTATGTCTGCAGAAGCTACAGGTTATACCAAGATAATTCATCTGCTTGAAGTGGCTGGGGTGGTACGCAGAAGAGCACTGAGACTCCCTACTTTGTGTCCTTTTCTTCCAGGGTGTTAGTCACACCTTGTCTCACCTGAGCACACCTGCCTGGCAATGTCTGAGGCGCCCTCAGGTGTCCAAGGTATCAACATGGAGTTGGCAGATATGACTCACGGTCAGAGGCCAAGCAGGATACTGCCGACAGTGGCAAGTAGCAGTAAGTACCTGTGTTTATGCAACCAACCCTTGCTCTCAGATCACAAATGCATCATCTCATAGTCCACAAATAACTTTATCAACAGCACTAAATTATGTAAAGCCAGTTCTACCTATTTTTCTGTCTCCAAGGCTGAACCATGGACTTGGACATAAAACTGAATTAATAGGCATGGCAGCTTTCTGGTGCATAGAGAGGTCCCTTTCAGGAACCCATCCAGACTTGTTAGGGTGGAATTAATTCCCACACATTCCTGTCCCACAGCACTACAAGAACTAACATAAGATCCCTCTGCGCACAGCATGCTTATACGTGACACCAGGAAGGTGGATACTGCTGGGAGGATAGCTTCCCCACTTCGCACTTTCTATACATTCTGATCCAGAAAATAAGAAAACCAACAACATGCTGTAAGAATCCCCTCAGCAGAGTCCAGAGAAATACCAGGATCAGCACTTCAGCCTGAACCAAGCCAATGCTGACATGTAAAACCAGAAAGAGGATATGCAGCAAGATGTGAGGATGGTACCAGCTCGTGGCTTCAAAACTACCTCTCACCCTTCTCTGAAGAGAGGATGAAAGAGAAAAAAGCAGAGAAGCTGCTGAACAACAAACTCTTCTAGCCCTGCATAAAAACAAGAAAATGGCTTCATCTTCTACTGGAGGGGAAAAAGAACAGGTCACCTGGGCAGAAAAGAGTGCTCTTGGCAGGAATTTGTTTGTATTTGTCACCTAAAATAGGGATGGTTTGCATGCTACATATTTAACAACTTCCTACCCATCGTCCTGAGGAAGAATGCATTTTGCAGAACATCTTGCTAAAAATTGGCTTTTGCTCCTCCATCCCTGAACCACTTCCCCATGAGCAGCGAGTTCACTGCCAGCAAGGCTCCCTGGCATCTCCTACAGATCCTCACCAGCACTGGGCAAGATGGGCCAGTGAAGCAGAGCTGGTAGCACAAGATGTAGCAAGCATGGCAGCGCTCTGGCACACACCTGACCACATGAGGTCAGCCCCTTAAGTTTTACTTCATCATGAGGAACTCTCTCAAAATATATGGAGAAGCCAAAGGCTTCAGTGAGATGTACAGATAGGCTGCAATGTCTCACCTTCCAGAAGTTAATAACTAATATGAGTGGAACTATGACTCCTGTTCAAATGATCACCTGTGCAGATCTTCTGCACTGTTTCCACACAGTGAAGCAGGAATTCAATCTTTGGGTTTGCACTTGGACACCATGTGTTCTAAACTATGGAATAACTGACCTTACTGAAACCACTCGGAGACACAGAAATATAGCCTACGAAGACAAGACATATAAGATGCAGCAAAGGGGAAAAAGATAATTTATTTTTCAGAAGTAACATCAGTCCTTACAGTTGTAGGGTTCAGAAGTTCTTGCCCCAAAATGCTTCCTCTCTAACAGTGAGATCTAGGACAGTGTGAGTGGAGGAGTAAAACTGCTCTGTCTTTCCCTTACTCCTGACTGGGAATGTTCTCAGCACAGCAAATCCCACAGCAGGCATTCCATGATGGTGAAGCCAACTGTGCATGAACTGTGTTACCATCCCTGTGGAGCAGTGGATTTGGCAGCCCAGGAGGACTGGAATGATCAGGCAAGCTCCACGGCGTGCCCTGCCTGTGCCAGGCTGGAGGTGGCTCCACTGCTTCTCTGCTGGTTGATAATTCCCACTCACTGGGGAAGACTTTGCCTGCTAAACATCTGCAGCCAAAGTACCTAGCTTCTGAAGCACTCAGGTGGCATGGAAGGGTCAGGATCAGCTGCTCAAGGGTTGTGTACCTTCTCAGAGCACAGCAAAGCTCCACAAATGGTTTCAGGAGTGATAATGGATCCTTTTAGTCACTGGCTTAGCATAAAAAAGCCCACAGCACCAGGAAATTAGTCCCTTTGCAACTCACATGTGATCAGTTGTGAAGTATTTGGCCATATTCTGCTCCATTACATGGAGGCACTTCTTTCAAGTATGTGCCATTAGGCTAAGGTTACCATTATGCTACTAAGATTGGAATCAAGGCCTTCAGGCAAGCCCATCTCGGAGCACATCCACTATTTACCTCCTCATGCCTCACTCCATTCAAACAAAGAAGTGTGTGGGAGAGAACAGCAACTTGATGGTGCAGCAGAACTGATTCTCGAGAAACCCCCTCTTCTGCTTCATGATATTATTTCAACACAATCATTTTTCAATTATTAAATGGTACCCACCATCTGTTGCAGGAGAAACCAGAGAGACCAAGAGAGCTGAGAATACTGGTTCACACCTAGAGAGTTTCAGGGTGAGAGCAGATGAGATGGACCCAACCCCATCAGAAAGTAATGAATGGGTTCTTAGCCTTGTGAGAGCAATTAACCATTAGCCAGGACATATTAGAAACACAACACAAGTACTCACTCCTCTAAGACCCTCAGTAGCTCTGGCTTACTTCGAAATCAAATAGAAATGTGAATGCTGAATGAGTCCCTCATCTGAGCTCATACCTGTACTTTAGATAATGTCTATATAGAGTCTGCACTTACAGAGCCAAAAAGTTAAAAACACTGAACTCTTCTGAAATCAGCAATGTGAAGGGTCATTGAGGACTTAAAATAATTCCAACCCAACTTGCACATTTTTTGAAGTAACGTCACATGGATTGCCATAAAATGAAGGTTTGAAAAACAGCCTATTTGCAATGATGACATTTTATGAGTTGTACTTGATGAAGTGAACTCTCAAAAGAAAAAAAATGGGTTTGTAGACTGAGATTGTTCAGCTCTAATATTGCTCAACACTGGAGAATAATTTAAAATGCCCTTACAGTTGGTTTTGTAAATGAGGCAGATACAGGCACCTGTTCAGTTACCTTAAGTACTCAGGATGGTGAGAGGCTCTTGAGACCAGGCACTAGAAGAAGCAAATATAGGCAGAACTTGGCCTGTTCCATTTACTTGAAGCACATTATCCCACTGAATTCAAGAGAAAGAACAGACAAAAGCCAGAAGACAGAAAAAGGAGATGTGGCCAAAAACAAGCCACACAGGTTACACCACAAATTAATAACATTAAACAGCAGAAAAGGACAATATTAGGCCAAGGGAGAGGGGGTGAGGTGGGGGAGAGGAACAACAACTCTTCAAGAACAAACTCAGGAAATCAGACCAACTCCCTAGAAAGTAATAAGAGAGCTCAGAGAAAATTTCTGAGGTGTCTGTAGACAAATGCAACAACAAAGAGAAAGAAATTAAAGAAAGCAGAGACAGCAGTGGTGGGGGCGGGGAGGGGAGGGGAGAGAATGAAAAAGAAGTTAAAGGCATAACAGAAAAACAAAGAGGTCTGTAAAGATTAAATAGGAAGGATGGTGTTAGCGAATAGCTCATATTCACTGGGAATTTGGAAGAGAAGACCCACTAACTTTAAGTCAAGTATCCCACGAGTCTCATCTCCCTGAATCTCATGATTTGCATGTTTGATACCTCTTGGAATTTAACTCAAAAGGGATGATTTCCAACTTCATTAAGGTGCTAATTATTGCTATTTCTTCTTAATATTTGTAAATAGAAGGTTTGTCCGTATTATCTCATCCTACTGTAAAGATAGCTTCTTCCAAGGTCTGGTGAGAGTTCCTCCCTCTCCCCTTTGAAGGTCCTAATCTCTTCTCCATCTTCATGTTGCATGTGGTCATTATCTCTCCCAGGACATTCAAAAACCTTTGGACCTTTATGGCGCTCCCCTCTTCCAGCCATTTCTATCAAGACAAGGCTGTGCTCAGACCTACTCCCCCTGCCCCCCACCAAGGTTTACCCACTTTGGTATCAGGGAGTTATCTAAGAGAGAGTTTTAGAGTTTTTCTTCCCATAAATTTCAGATATCCAAGGCAGGATCTGTGTTCCGGAGTAGGAGTCATTGTCTTTTCCTACCAGCTAACTCCCAGGATAAACCAGGGAAGCACCCTGGCAGTTTGCAAGGTGCCCTGTGGGAACCTACTCACCCCTCTGTGTTCACAGCTGAAAGGTCCTGGATGAGCTACCTCACTCAGAGGATATCTCACTGGATAACTCATTGAATAGGCTTTGCAAAGGTAGGCAAGAAGTCTGGAGAGTTGGAGTTTTTTTCAGCCAACAATCTTGGTAATTATGATATCTCTTCTCTCCTTTGCTTTTTTCTTCTTTTACAAACCTTTTCTTCATGGGATTTCATTTGCAGCACACATACATGCATACAACACATTTGTCTCGAGGGCAGCCTTAAGTACTTCTGTTTGTGATATTGGTGTTGAGTGATTTTTTTCCTGTCTTGCAGAAGTGAAAACATCTGAAGTCCTTTCCTAACCCTGGTCGCAATATGTATATCTTCTTCTTATACTCTCCCCAAAGCATGGTCTGCAGCCATCGCTGGATATTGGCCCTGTGGACCAGCCCAGCATGACTGTTCTTATATTCCTGCCTCCTCATACCAAATATTCTTCTGGGACTGCACGTGTCAGCTTTCTAAATGTTCCCATCCTGTGCCTGTGTGCTGTTATGCCTGTCAGAAAGGGCCAGCTTGGCTCTCATTGGTCTGGATAGGTATAAGCCAACATGATTAGCTAGAATAAGGCTTCTTTTAAAAACACAGTGACATTTTATTCACTGCAAGGGGGAGTTGCAGGATGGTAACAGGTACCCAGCAATGTGCTGGACTTGAAAGTTTTGAAAATTCATCTAGACAAAGCTATGTCTGACCTGATCTAGTGATGGCAACAGTCCTGTTTTCACCAGGCAGTTCCCACCAACATCCTTCTCAGTGGTGTTCCCACAATTTCAAGCAGAACATTTAAAGAAAAAGGACAGCCCTAAAGTGGTTTTCAATCACTCAGATGGATCCCTCCAAACAGGTTCAAACTGTAGTTGAGCATACACCCTTTATTAACTCCTGCAGCTTACAACAAAGGTACAGTCTGATGAGCTCATTTAGACTGGAGCTGCTGAGGAGAGGTTCTTAACAGAACCCCTAATGTCAGTGCTTGAGTGTCTTATGTGCTTCTCACATTGGACAAGGTCAAGTTCGCCTTTTTTTTTTTTTTTCAAATAAAGAATAAAGCAAAACAAAACAGAATCTGAACTATCAAATAGTATGTAGGTTAGCAAATAGAGAATAATGGACCAATTCACAGATTCTTACACAATACATGGATTGGTACAAAATAAATGTGAAAAACAGATTAACTGCTTAAAAGCAGAAGAAGGCTGCAAGCTACATCTCCTTTTACAATTTATTCTAGGAAAGTCAGGATTCACTGGAATTTAGAGTTCTTGTTTAGTATTGGATTTTTTTTTCTCCAAGAATAGTGAATGTTTTCATCAACTGAGCAAGCAAAGGTGCACTTGGAAACAAGCTAAGAGATAAGAAGAAGGCTTACCTACTCATGCCACATTCAAAGTCTCCCACTCTCAATGTATGTGGATGAAATATCTACATGTTTGATTTCTAGGCCACCTTTGACAAATACGGACAACAGGGAAGTGGGAGGAAAAAAAAAAAAAAGAAAAGAAAAACAAACAAACAAACAAAAAAAGGAGGTAGAGTAAGTTTGTGCAGCTTTACTTCCCTGGTGAAATAACCATTTGTTTCCAAATAGCCCCGTAGCTCACAATAGCCATGACTGGCTATTACTCCACTGTTCTGGCAAGTTGCTAATGGCTTTGCAGTTTCTTTTATTGTCAGCAAGAATGTCTGTTATTCATTTAGAATCATATGAATAGCCCCTGTGCTTTCAAACTAGATTTGGGAATACAGCCAGAAGTGATCAGTGATTTCAGACTTCTGTTAATTCTATGGTAGCTCATCATAATTATCAAAGGACTGAATAAATAAAAAAGCACTTGGTAAGTTGTGAAAAGCTGTAGGTAGGTTTTATAAAGTGCCATGTAAATGTAACAGAATATCAGTTACATTACACGAGTTGTTGTAAAGTTGTTGTAAAGTTCTAACAAGAGCAAAAATAAACTAAGAAGATAACACAGTAGCTATAAACTTAAAAAAAAAAGCTTGTTCCCTGAAATCAAAATCATAGAATCATAGAATCACAGAATCATTTTGGTTGGAAGAGACGCTCAGGATCACCTAGTCCAACCATAACCTAACTCTAGTGCTAAACCATGTGCCTAAGAACCTTGTCTAAATGCCTTTTAAACATCTTTTTAACACCTCCAGGGATGGTGACTCCGCCACCGCCCTGGGCAGCCTGTTCCAATGTCTGACAACCCTTTCCGTGAAGAATTTTTTCCTAATATCTAATCTAAACCTCCACTGGTGCAACTTGAGGCCATTTCCTCTCATCTTATCACTTGTTACTTGGGAGAAGAGACCAACACCCTCCATGCTACAACCTCCTTTCAGGTAGTTGTAGACAGCAATAAGGTCTCACCTCAGCCTCCTTTTCTCCAGGCTAAACAGCCCCAGCTCCCTCAGCTGCTCCTCATCAGACTTTTGCTCCAGGTTCCTCACCAGCTTTGTTGCCCTCTTCTTCACTCTCTCTAGTATTTCAATGTCATTCTTAAAATGAGGAGCCCAAAACTGAACACAGGATTCAAGGTGGGGCCTCACCAGTGCTGAGTACAGTGACACAATCACTCCCCTAGTCCTGCTGGCCACACTATTTCTGATACAAGTCAGGATGCTGTTGGCCTTCTTGGCCACCTAGGCACACTGCTGGCTCATATTCAGCCAGCTGTTAACCAGCATCCCCAGATCTCTTTCTGCTGGGCAGCTTTCCAGCCACTCTTCCCCGAGCCTGTAGCGCTGCCTGGGGTTGTTGTGACCCAAGTGCACTTGGCCTTGTTAAACCTCACACAATCGGCCTCAGCTCAATGATCCAGCTGGTCCACATCCCTCTGTATGGCCATCCTACCCTTCAGCAGATAACACTTCAACTCAGTTTGGTGTCATCTGCAAACTCAGTGAGGGTGCACTCAATCCCCTCATCCAGATCACTAATAAAGAGATTAAATAGAACTGGCCCCAAAACTGAGCCCCAGGGAACACCACTTGTGACCGGCTGCCAACTGGATTTGGCTCCATTCACCACAACAGTTTGGGTCCAGCCCTTCAGGCAGTTCTTTACCCAGTGAAGAGCATGGCTGTCCAAGCCATGAGCTGCCAGCTTCTCTAGGAGAATGCTGTGGGAAAAAGTGTCAAAGGCTTTACTAAAGTACACAACATAGACAACCTTTCCCTCATCTACTGGGTGGGTCACCTTGTTGTAGAAGGAGATCAGGTTGGCTAAACAGGACCTCTCTTTCCTAAACCCATGTTGACTGGGTCAGAGTGCATGGTTTTCTTGTATGCGCCATGTCATATCACTCAGGATGGTCTGCTTCATTACCTTCTCCAGCACCGAGGTTAGATTGAGAGGTCTGTAGTTCCCCGGATCCTCCTTCCAGCCAAATCAAATACTTGCATCCATTCACATACTTTTAACTGACCATAAGTATCTAGCTGAGGCAATATTCACTTATAAGAGCTTCTAGAGGAAAAAGAGAACAACCAGGCCCTATTATTTTTCTGAAGTGTGAAGAATGCATGCTGAAAACCCAGAAGACAACTCAGGGGGCTGCTCACAGATGCCACATAAATACATTACATTGACTCAAACACAAAGATAGAAGTAGAAAATGTGGCCATTTAGGTTTTATTTTTTCTTCTATTACTCCTCAGCATGTAATAAGTTTTTAAAGAGACAGGAATGTACCAAAACATTTATTTCAGACTCCCATAGAATTTTAAGTCTTGAAACGCAGCAGTCTTGGTACTTTCCATGCATTTTTCCTTACCTATGTGTATTATTTATAGCCAGATATTAAACTAGATACTCCTACTCAGCATGCATGAAATGAGGCTGGATCCCAGTGAGGACTACTAGACTATCGAATAATCTCCCAAAGGAGGTGGTCCAGGGTAAATTGCTTCAGAAACTGAAAACTAGACTAGACAAGATACTAGGAAACATAACCAAGAAAACAACCCCCTACTGCAGAAGCAGCATCTGGCCAACCTGTAACAGCTGATGTGGTATTCTGTAACTTGCAATCCTTGGCTATCCCCAGGAAAGCACCAGAAAAATATTGGACCTACTCACCTGGTCAAACACATAGTATGGGCTGACCTACTCATAGATATTGGCCTTCTGTGGATGATGCAATTCACTTAATTGACCATTTTTCTTTCACCTGAACCTGACAGAGAACAGTGTGTACATCACAGTAACAAATGAAGTGTGAGTTGGTGAAAGCCAACGTTGCAGAAAAAGAAAATAGGCAGAAGAGCTGATGGTGGTGTAATGCTCCTCCTGTCATCGATCTGGCCATCTGCCACTGGACTTGCACCTTAAAAGCCAGCTCCTGCTCCTTGCCTTCACACCCTGTGGTGCTCTCACACACTCCAGTCAGGATGGGGAGAGGGGACCGAGTCCCATTGCTCTAAGAGAAAATCTGCATGGAGTTACTGGAGGAGAAGACAAAGGTCTCAAAACACTAGTGAGCAGCACCGGGCATGTTGCAGGATTGTGTCCCAAGAGACACTAACCTTAGGGAAAATGCCTGTTGAACTGAGCACGATCAGATGATGACAGGGGCTTAAGCTGTGGCTGAATGACCTGAACAAAGCCTGGGAGGTGAGGACATGGCCATTACTACAATAAGTCTACGCGTTTTGATCTATACTATAAGGATGAGCATTATCAGCAGTAGCGATCAGGGCACATACATTCCCCTGGAGATTAATCACCGTTTGGAAAGAGCTGAGGGACAGAGGGCCTTAGGGCATTAACCCCCAATGGCCATTAATCCCCCAAAATGTCATCTACCCAGGCCTTCATCACTATTAAACGTTAAAAAAACTTTGAAAGGGAAAGGGACAGAAGGGGAAGGACTGCCTGAAAATCAGTATTTTCTTCTTCCTTCCTGTGAGACAGTTCAGATCTGTATAACAAGTCACATAAATCAAACGTTTTGAGATATTGAACTTTACTGGGACAGAAGCAATTCTCCCTTTTCCTCCATCCCTCTCAATTAAGAGTAAAAATAAATACGGTACCTAAAAGAAAATGAGGGGGAGAGAGGGACTGTGATACAGTGCTGGGCTTTAAGCTGGCGTGTTTTATCCATTAAAAGGCCACGTCAATCTGACCACTGTGATCAGTTTTGGAAATTCAAAATAGAAAAAATGATCTTCATACTAGGTGCAACTGACTCCCAAGATATCCGTATACACATAAAGTGAAATAATTAGACCTTGGATGAAAAATCTTGACAGTACAAAGAAAGACCATGATCTAATATCAGAACAAAGTTAACAGATGTCATTAAGTGAGACGATTAGCCGATGACGGAAGGTCGCACCCAGTTTACTTTTCACAGTTGACAGATCAAAGTTATTCGTTTAGTTTGAGCAAAGACTGAATACAGTTACCCAAGGAAAATCCTTTCACATAACATTAAGTCTCTCTCTGTCTTATGTTTCTTAGACATGAATTGTCAGGAAAAATACCAGTGAAACAGTACAGAGCAAGGGCAACCAGCTCACATAGTATTGAATGGAAATTCCCTTAGTGGTAGGTAAAAATAAATGTGGAATTTTATCCAGCGGCCTTGACACTCGTGTGAATCACATGCCTGAGATATTATGAACCTGACTCCAGCGCGAGTTACGCAGCTGTGAATTGGGAGAAGCCACTACACCAGGTCCCCAGACGGATCCAGCCCCTCAGGTCTCCTCTGATGCCAACTCTTGCAGGCCACTGATGGGGTCCCCCAGCCCGTGTCCCCCTCCCCGCCGCAACTGCTGTTCCGCTGTCAATGAAACATGACTATCCAGCACCAGGGTGCGAGGCCAGGAAGGAGCATCCCGGCTGTGAGTGTCTGCAGGCTGGGCAGCACTGGGGGTCTCAGGGGATGGGGGAACAGGGGACAGGAGAGACAGGGGGAAGCACAGTTGCCTTCCTCTTTGGCAAGCCCCAGCCCAGTGCCTGGCACATGTCCTGTGCTCTGGAGCCCCAATGAGCTCCCTCAAAATCAGTCTCCATCATCAGCACTGGAGTGCTGTGCAGCACTGCCAGCACACTGGCGGTGGGGACACGTTGCCGCTCAGCTGGGCATCATGCCCCTCCTGACCAGGTGGGCATCCAGCATGGCCCATGCATGCTGCAAAAAGCCAGCAGGGTAGTCCTAATTTCTCTTCTATTATTACATTGTCTGCATAGCATCGGTCCAGATTTTGGAGAGTTGCTGTTAGTGTTGGGTTTTGCTCCCAGTTTTTCTTGTTTGCTCTCCAGAACTGGGAGAAAGGGGAATATTTAAAACTCAGATTTGAAACCTGACCTCCTTCATACTTTTTCTATTATAAAGTGTAACTAATTTAATATTAGATTTCGCTTAGAAAGAGACTGAATTTATGCATGTGTAAACCTGAAATCTATAGTCAAAAAAAGGAGAAATCCTCAGCCTCAGGAAATTCACTTTACTCCAATGGTACATCCAACACTTGTCCATTTACTTAGTAACACCATCACATAATAGCCCATATAGAACTATACTTCTTTTCTTCAATCCATTCAATATGCAGGCTGGACTCTGCTGATTTAAAAACTATGAGCCTTTATCTCAATACTGCCCACTTTGTATTCAAGCTTCCAATAATGCACATCTTCCATCTAGGGAAAAATGAAGCTTCAGCCTCCAAATAAGTGACAGAACAAGTTTTAAAAATATGCTTGTACCACAATAAATAAAAGGAAAAATAACACATTTGTACTGTAATAAAAATATTCACAAATGCAGTGGGGTAAAGTTTCAATAGGCTGCAGTTCAAATATTCTACAAAACTCTATGTCAGCTAAAGTTACCATTTGAATGCGGAGAGCCTAACATTAAAGAATGTTTTAAAATGCAGAAAGATTGTGCTGGCCACTGCCCCTTGCAAGCTGGGGAATTTGTTCCCTGCCAAACCTGCTGCAGGATGAGAATCAAGACATTCAGACCCTGGCGGGGAAGAATGATTGCTTCATTGTGTGAAGGTATTTCTGTTACACGCAGCACAATAGCGGGGTTCTTCATCAGAGAAGTGCACGGTGGATTATAAAAACTCTTAACTCTGTGGTCATCAGGAATTTTAGCAGTATCAAAGTAAGAGGACCAAAGAAAGTCGTGCCTAACAGAAAAAAGAAAGGGAGGGCTTAACCTTTGTCCTGAGGGTGATAAAATAGCATCACATGGCTGAAAATCAGTCTAACTTCAGCCATGTGATGCAGTTGACAGTCACTTTGTGAAAGTTACAGGATAGCATCAGTAGTTAAAAGGTCATATTTGAAAGGACTTTATAATGATACCATCAAAATGCTGGCTGGAAGACTGTGAGGTTTTATTATGTAGCTACAAGTCTGGGTATATATGTTCCTCTTTGCATTAAACACCATTGTACATTCACAAGAGCAACAAGCAGATCACATGCAATGGAGACATTTACTTGTGGTAGGGGTAACATCGCAAATCTTACATCTCATTGCACAGACACCATCTCCACCTGTCTCGGCACTTCTACAGGGCCAATTACAGCAGCATTTGGGTGGAATTATGAGTGGACTTAATTGGCGGAAGACAATTCTAGAGCGATCACTGAAGACATGGACTATGTTCTCTATTCTACGTGTTGCTGTTGTTGAGAGTGTAAAAATGTGTTTGTGTGCTTCAGCTTTCTTTTGAGAGAAGACATATTCCTCAAGTAGCAGGAGCTACTTGTCACCACTGCTAGTGGACATGCAAACAGACCTATTTCAACTGGCTTTACCTGTGGAGGCAGCAATTGTTCTTTACTTCCTCTTCCCAAAGCTGTTCTGCTCTCGTTCTCCATGACACAGTCCACCATGTGCTGTCCTCCTCCTGCAGTTTTCAGACCATGTCTTCTTCTGGATGTGCTCCTACCTAACTAGCCAATTAATCTGTGTCTTTCTTGGTAAACCCAGCTCCTCACCACTCACCCTTGAGTGCTAACAAAGGTCTTTTCCTATGCCTGCTCCTGCAGTAGCATCATCCACTTGCACATATGTGGCTTTTTCTCTGGTAACTCCCTCTCTCTCCAGTCTTTCTAGCCCCCTCTGTGTAGCCCCTTGAATCTCTCTGCCACAGACATGTCAGCCTGTTTGGCCTTCTGCTGAGACCCGTGTGACCAGAACTCATTTCCTAAACCTTCTTTCTGAAGTTTTCCTGCTCTCCCAGCGTCACTGGCAACACCAAGAGGTTTTTCACAACATACCCCATACCTTTAGAACCACTGACTCTCTTAAGAAATTGATAATAAAGCTATCTTTCACTTCTTGCAAATAACCAGTGAGCTTCATTTTAAACTGACCTCTCATGTTTATCACATAACTCGTACAGAACTGAAAATTTGCTCTGTGGTTTTGTGATCATATTCCTCCATGCTGACTGATGTAACATCAGAGGAGAGTTCAATATCCAAGAGCATAAACTGCCATAAGAATCTGTAAACCAGCACAACATAAATTTCTCACACATCTCTTAGACAATTTCCCCAAGTGCCTCTAAAGGGGAGCAGGCAGACATCCCAAGATGAACAGCCTTAAGCACAGATTTTGCAAAAGAGCAGTTTGCCAATCTGTGAAGAGTTCAGAACTTCAGCATACCCCTTAACTCACAGTAACCTTCTGGAAGGCAGATGAGTGATTCCGGTAAAAACTTTCCCAACTTGCTTGTAAAAATAAGAAGACTGAGAGATAGGTCCAAATCCGTTTATTCTGAAAAATACTCTGAAAAAGCCCAGAAGCATACAGAGGACAGGAACTCCCTTGTTTTGTTTTGCAATTATCCTTTGGTTCCCCAGAAATCTCAGATCTAATCAGTCACCTTATTAAGAAAGAAGGAAGCCAAATTTACAGTCAGGCTTTTCCTGCCTACTGAAAAAAAAAAAAACCAAAAAAAAAAGAAGCACAAAGTTGGGAGAGCCATACAACCTTCCCATGCCTATGAGGAGACCTGGGGAAAAGGTCCCACACACAGTTGGTTGCCTTGCTTGGCCAACAGCCGCTCCATGGTGGCTATTAAGCAACTCCAGCGATGACAAGCAGTTCCTGAGCTACAAATGCCTTTCCCGACACACAGCTTGCTGGGGAGCAACCATCAGCTCTTAAACTGTTGTGCCAAAGGCCACCCAGGCCTCACTGGACGGTGACCATTTTCTGTCACTGCTGGCTTACCTCTTTGTCCCAGATGATTTATATTTTGGCTGCACATTGAGAGCAGCCACCGCAGTGCCTGTGCCCTGGGCCCGGCTCTGGCCCTCACAGCATGCACCACATGGTTTTGGTACCTGAGCCGTCTTGTTCACCTTGGAGCCAGGATGTCTTACCACGTAAATGTCCCTTCAGTCTATTTATAAAGCGCATACTGGGAACATCACTCAACATTGTTCCTATTGCAAGTTTTTATAACAGGAGCAGGAGGCTAATCCCAAAATGTTATTTCCAAACAAACATCATCTTTCCCCTGTTTTATTGCAAAGTCTGTTGTTTTCTGATTTTAAGAGAAAGAACGTGCAATGCATCCCAGAACACATCGCTGTGTTCAAAAGAAAAGGAGGGAGTTACTAACCACAGCAGCGATTCAAAGCTAATAAACACATCATTGTATCCAACATTTAAGGAAAGGCTTCCTGTTGGAGGGAAAATCAATGGCCAGTTCAACACATACTCTTCTTTTTTTAAGGAAAAATTATATTCTCTCGGGTATTGAAAGTCACTGTTTATAGCCAGATTCTAAATTCCTGAAACCTAAGATGCATTATGGGAACTTTCAATATTAACTATATTTAGTGGGCATTTTATTCTCCATACAGGCAATGCTATAAAAAAATATTTATTTTCTAAGCTATATATATATATATATATGCGTGTGTGTGTGTATGTGTGTGTGTGCTCTTGAAGAAACTCACATGGTCAGCAAAAAGGCTTTGAGTTATTTTTAAATGGATAGAAATTCTCACAAGATCTTACACTAAGTACAAAGGAAACCAGAAACGGACAAAGCATTTGTGAGTGCAAGCAGCCAAAACAGTTTGCAATCTGAGTATCGCCAGAATCGATCGTACATGTTATAACAAAGTTATTGTTAGTTTTTTGCCCACACACCAAGAAAATGTTTCAAAGGCCTGTGTCTCTTCAGACTTCTAACTCAGGAAATAATTAGGTGGGGTTTTTTCCATACCAAAGAGCAAGCAGATACATTCACATTTTAAATGAGGGGAATAAAAGTACAAGAACAAAAGCACCATTTCTGCTTGAGCACGTGTTTCCCTGTGTGGCAGTCTGCACTGAGCGGAACTGCGGCCTGGCTCTGCAGACACCAGGGCTTGGGAACTGCGAAGGTGCAGCCCGCAGAAGGCGGAGATGACAGCTGCCCAGCAACACCGCATGCCAGGAGGAGAAGGGGGTGTCTACCGCCACGTCCTCCAACACAGACACGGGCACACCGAGTCAAAATACTAAGTGGTGAGCTGTGCTTTCCTTTTTTTTCTGTCTTACCAGTGACCTGGGAGGTAAGCTACACAAGAGTAGCTCTGTCGCAGCCACCTCACACAGAGTGTGGAGACGATAGATGGAACAAACCTCACCTTAGGCTACAACCCTGTCAGCAGACCTTGCTACAAAAGCGGTTGATGTGGATTTATCCCATTTATGCTGCACTCAGCATCAGCTGCTGGGGAGCAAATAAATATTTGCCAATAATTATTGCTTTCAACTAGCAGTCTTCCTAGTTCAGGGAGAGGTCTTATGAGTTGAAGGCTGCAGAACTGGCATCACACTAAACCTCAAAAGAGAATACAAATATTGAGGGTTGTTTTGGCTTGTTTGTTCTGGGGTTTTTTTCTGAACCTGAAGTGTAGGTGTTATCTCTTTAAAAGAGGAAAGTGGCAAGCCTTATCACTAGTAAACTTTCCTACTTTGTGTAAACCCTCATGTTGTCTTATCATACCAGGGAATCTGTTGCATAACCACCACTCACAAAAGAGATCACAAGGTCACACAAATCTTGTGATTTGTCTGTGGTGAAATTTCAACCAGCATACAATGAAAAGTCCCTTTGGTGTGATCACACTGACCTGATTTCTCAGAGAGGTTTCAGCAAAGTTCCCTTCTGAAATGACAGAAAAACATGCCTGATACAGCCACTGTCATATAGACTCACTTATGTTGATCTCATGAGCCCTCCCCATGCGAACCAACCACACAACCCAGCATCTTACAGGTACCATGCAAGAGGAGAAGCTAATGCTGGGCTATGTGGCTTTGATGCACTTCTGTACAGCACAGAAGAGCTGACTGCCAGGGGCAGGTCATGGTGCATCAGACAGACAGCTCTTCTTATGGGTCTTCAAGTTCTTCGACTCACCAGCTCACCCTGAAAGTCCTGTCTCTTCTTGCCATGCCCAGTTCAGATGCAGTTTGGGCTGTGTTCATTTTTGCTTTTCCATGGTGTGATACTGTTTCATGCCAGCCCACACGCAGGTATGCACCCATAGGGCATCCCACTGCAGCTCTTCTGCCACAAGCATTCGAACGGCTGAGTCTTGCACTTGCCTTTGTCCTCGGGGGGTGGGGAGGGAAACTTGTCCTACAGCTAACAGAAATGGAAGGCCAAAGTTAAATCTGTCTTTCATAACAAGATCTAATCCAATTTATAGCTGGATTTAATGTGAAACTGAAGAAGTGTTATGGTTTAGAAGGAATATCAGCAGCATCTGAGACAGAACAGTCCTTGAGTACGAAGGTAAGTTTCCCGAGGATGAGGTGTTTGATTCAGATGGACAAGCAGAGCTGGGTTTACTATCCAGACTTCTCCAGCTTGTAGCACTGGGCTGGAAATCTCTTGAAAATATGATTTATTGGAAGATTTCTAATACTTCCTGCTTCTGCTGGGGCTGGAAGTACCACAAGAACTACATTTCTGTGGCATTTTGGTATTTCCAGTTGTGGTCCCAGCTGAACCTGAGAAGGGAACAGGCACACACACTTGGAAATGATATTTTTTTGGTCACCCGCATGTTTTTGGAATCATGGGAAAGATTTCTTATAGGTCCACTTTACGGCAAGATGTTCTGGGGAGGTATTCTCATTCTACCAGAGTTCTAAACGCTACGTAAAGTCATGACTTTTCAATTACATAAAATTTGCACTTTAGGCTGGAATTTTATGAAAAATGCCTCTCTGGCTTACTGTTTTATATTAACTCTACATAGTTCTGTAACATAAGAATTTCACAATGTCAGTCATGCATAATAATAATATAACAATCTAAAATAATAATGTAATAAATCCACTCACTAGTCATCATGGGCCAAACTCTGGCAAACCTTTGTGAAAATGTGCTGCAAACACATGTACAAAAAGTCTCTTAGCTCAGTCCCAGCTGGCTTCAAGCCAAGAAGTTATCTAATGGCAAATCAACAGACAAGTGTCACCAAAATATCTCATAGCTAAACAGCTCTGCTGTGAGCATAAGTTATTCCATTTTAGACGTGGAAAGGTTTAATTGGGTTCTATGCAATTAACAAACCTTAATTATGAGTAATTTGTTAGTCATGCTTACTTTTGGCTAAGCCTCCCATTTTTCCTTCTCTCAGCTTTCCCTCTTGAAACACCTGCGAGTAGATTTGCAGGGGGAGCTAAGCAAGGGGGTTTCTGGCCAGAACTCTGATAAAATGTCTCGTTGGTACAGATTGTAATTGTTTTTATGAAAACAGCTGCTCTCTGTAGAGAATGTGCCCAGAGGCAAAGCTGTTTTCACTTGTAAAAAGGGCCTGAGGAGCTGCACTGGCAAAAACCACCTGCTGGAATGGGTGAATCAGTACATCGCTACCCCAATGCCGTGCTGCTCTCCATCTCACTCAGCCGGTCACCCCATACCTGTGGTAACCAAGTCTCCATCATCTCTGGTGGGGAAATAGCCTGGACTACTCCCCATTTGGACATAACAAGAGCTGGGGCAGCAGTCCAAGGAGAATATGCCTTTGAATCACCTGATGGAATATGCCTTCATGCTCTGCTAAATACCCTGCTTCCCCCGGGAGTGTAGCTTGTGCTCTCCCTCCCGCTCTCCTGTTACATGGTGCGTACCTTGAACCATCATTTAGCTCCTCAAACTTTAACCGTATCGACTTCTAAATACAGGCTAGTATCATATTACTGCTCAGACAAAGTCCTTGGAATCAACAAAGAGGATGAAATTTACTCATCTGTTTCAATCTTTATGTGAAGATCATTGCAAAGAACTAGAAATGAAACAATTTTGACTACGACGAAAGAGCTCATACAATCATTCTCCACAGCCAGCTGTCCTGGAGGCTACACACACTCATGTTCCACTCCACTGCTGTTTTGCAAAGTGGTGCTCTTTGAACAGAGGGAAATTTTACTCTGACTACCCTACTCAGTGGAACATGGCCCAGAGCCCCCCAAGAAACGGGAAAAATGTTAGTCCAGAGATGGAAGCAGTATAGCATGACCAAAAGTAATCCTCTTTAGCAGTGGTCTGGAGGCAGGCAAACACACAGTATCATTTTCAGGCCCACACTGATGCTGATGAGTGCTAACTAGTGCCTCTGCTGGACTCTTTGCCCAGCATGGCTGGACAACCCTCCTGCCATCACCGTCCACAGCCTCTCACCCTGCCTGAGACAGCCTGTGTGGAGCAAGCAGCGCCAGGTCTGATCGTGTAAAAACAGAACCAGAAGAATGCCATACTGCTGTCTAAAACTAAGTGAGAAAAGAGAAATCCATGGTTAGGCTTCTTCTCTGTAAGGCCCTGCTGTATTTGGCTGAACTATCTCTTCAGACTCATTTTATGAGGCTGCCTATAGATTTGTAGAGAAAATCGCTCTAGCTGCTTTTATTCCCTCTGATTTCTTCCACCGTCTCTTGACTACAGTGTCCTTACAGCAGCTAACATGTCCCTCTTTATGTTCAGCAGGTACTCCGGACACTGCTGAGAATAGGTCCTCACTATGGAAAAAACAGGACCTGTCACAGATCAAAATTTCCCTTATTTCAAACTCTACAATCTGAGATGAACATCAACAAAGTCTCAAGTTCCTTTTCCCAAGGCACATGACAGAGAAGAACAGACTACCCAGATCTGAAAAGTCAAAAACTTACTATGTTTTACATGAAAGTCAGTTTAACCTATAATGGCAAAATACCTGATGGTTTTGTGCCTGAAAGACCAATTACTTCTGATCAAAAAGCAAGCTTGTGGCAAAAATTTACAGTTATCAAGGCTCCTCAGAAATATATAAAGCTCATGAACATAACCAGAGAGTAATTAAGCTTTGGAAAAGAAATCTCTGCGGCAACTGTTGTTATGGGCTATGTTATTTGCTGGGGTGAAAGCTAAAATCTAACATGAGGACTTGAAGATTTAACATAAAATAACAGCCAGAGGATATAAATAAAATGTAATATAGCAAATGGGGAATAATTCTTTTGTGGATTTATGACACCTGCTTCCCCATTTCATATTCAGCACTGGTAAGTGAAAAGAAAAAGGTATTCACAGAGGTGAAAAGTTCTCCTAATTTTTTGTTATTATTATTTTTCGATTAATTTCTAAGTACGTGCTTACCAGCAACAGGGTATTGTGAAAAAAAAAAAAAAAAAGGCTGAGCTATTAATAATATTTCCTCTCTTGGGACTTTTTCTAAGTTGCAAATTTTTTGCTGTTGGCAGAAATGGGAAAACTGAGGAAAGACGCAAGTTTTAGATTTGAACTTCACGTGTCATTTTCACGATCTTGCTTTTATTTGAACCTTTTAAAACACTGACAGTGGTCTTGCAGAAAAGCAGCACTGTTTTCATATTTATTCTTCTTCTCTAGGTACATTCTGGTGTGTAAGCTTTTATACCAATTACCATGCACGTGTTAAAGAGATTAACAGCTTCTGCCTTATTGTCTCTTCCATCCAGTCTCCCTCAAACTGTTTTTTAAGTACAATGTCTCGTACCGTAGCAAGTCAAATATTGTTATACTCACCCCACCTCCACCGCCAGTGCTGACTCGGGTATCGGCAGGTTGCACACTTAGCGCTATTTCAGTTAGTGATGGGTGAGCTCCCAGGCGGCAGCGATGAACCCCTGAGACCTCTCCCTGCCTCCCAAGGAATGCGCTGGGGTCACGGCTTGAGTGGCCCCAGATACTAAAGCAACGGGCACCCGGGGAAGGCTTATCAATAAATGAAGCCACGACTTTTGGTGCTTAATTAAACCTGAGGGACAAAATCCTCCCGCCATTAACGAGCAGGGAAGAGGGATAACTGCTTTACTTGTGAATGCGGGAAAAATACCATATTGATAAGCAGGCCTGTGGGTTTGACATCAGGGTGATGACTTCTCCACGGTTTTGAGATTCTGTGCTGTTTTGTTTTGGTTTGGTTTTTTTTTAATGCATGATGCAGTCCTTCCAAAAGCAAAAAGATTTTCAGAACGGATGCCAGAGGATGGACAGACAGCAGGACAAGGACTCTAGCCTGCATTTGCTGCCCAAATGCTTGCCCCTGAACTCCCAGCAGAGTCAAAGAACTTTGCGAATGACTTTAACCTTTGCTTCTCACAAAATGCACTTTACTTTGATCCTTGAACCATGATCAATAGAAGGTGCAGAATGGCAGGGAAGAATTTTTCAGCTCAGGGGGAAACAATGTAGTTCAAAATGCTCAAATAGCCTTAAAAATCTCCCACTAGAATGTGTCCGGAGATGGCAGACGAGCTATTTACTTCTTCCTGCTGGTTTAAAATAATATCACAAAGTCAGTTCCTCATCTTTGTTCTATGGGAGGAGAACAAGACCTGTGTGTGATAGGGACATTTCCCTGTAGTGGCAGAGTTTCCTTTGCTTGCACCCAGACTGAATTTGATCCCCTATTCTACAGCTACAACAAAGTGGATGCAGGTGTCATACACCTACTTTGTCTATCATGTTATGCCAGAAGTTCCTGCACACAAAGAAAGGACATTCAACAAACAGCTACATCAGCTGATCAGCACTTCCAAGATGAGTTGGTCTACTGCAGGAAGAATGTACTTTTTGCAGCAGAAATAGCAGCATTTCACAGTCACCCAGGGAGGTTGTTTCCAAGAATAAGAGCCACAGGCATGTGAACAAATTAACTGGTTATAAACATTCTGACTTTGGTTACAGTCACTGGGCCAGATCATGTTCGACACTATATCTGAACCATCTTCAGAGTGGTTTGCTGTGATCCTGAAAATTATAGGCTAGATCCGCAGGTGGTTTAAACAGATGCAGTTCATTTTATTCTACTGTCAAAAGCATGCCACAGTAGTGCGTTAGAAAACTAGTTCCTTTTTTTTTTTTCTCCGTTAAAACATCAGGTCGGCCATACTCCTGGCTTGACCATGTTGAAGAGCCCTCAGGTTTGCAGCCAGTGGAGGTCACTCCAAGGAGCTACAGCTCCTGACATGTTGTCTACTCTAAGGTTGAGTCCAGTGCTCGTCATCTCACCCCTGCTTGGAGGAGCTCAAGAAAGGAAGAGCTGAAAGGAAATATTTTGGCTCCAGTTGGGGCCTTGTGATAGAGAGCAGAGTATACTGAAGGACTGTGAGTGTAAATTGCACCTGTGGCCCAAGTGAACACACTTGCTCTCTTTTTCTGTAAGCCAGCAGTGGACAGTTGTCCCAAACATCTGTCTTATGGCCATCTTGCTAGCAAATATGAATTCAAACACAGCTGTAGCATTCACACATGCAAGTGCCAGATCCATCAACAAGGTTCATGCCGTGCCAGTTCTCACAGTTTTGGTGTGGTGTGAGATCCCAACACCAAAGGGGAGGAGGTGCTCAGCGAAATGAAGAGTTAACTAATTCAGTCCTGCACAGGGAGCAGGACAGGTGGCACAGAACCACCTTCTGCTCTGCGTCTCTCCTCATGGAAGTACGGTGACAGTACAGATGTTGAGGCTGGCATTAAAGAAGGCAGGAAACTATCCTCACAGCCTGCTATTCACTGTTCAGCTTACACACACGATAAATGTGATGCCAAGTCTTACTAGATAACTATCTCAGTAACTGTCAGGTTTATCAGCCCATGTCGTTCAAAGGATAAGAAACATAGAAGTGTTTTATAAGTCGCTATGCATCCGCTGAGCTAAAATACCTGCTAAAGTTTAAGTTGACATTTTCCCTTGTTTGCCCAGACTGTAAGCGTGCACAGGGACAGCACTCACAGCTCAGCCAAGTGACATTATCTTGTGCTTCTTACCTGGGTAGTGTCCAAATCTTATGCCACATTGAACAATAACAGAGTACACTTTGTGCTGGCAAAGCAGGTATCTGAGAGATTTTATATAAATGTATTCTACCTGCATACTTTTAGATACAATCAGGGAATGATTAAGATGATAAAAAATTACTGGCAATATTTTTATGGATGGCCCAGCAACTCACAACACTTAAAAATGGTTAAAGAATATTTCGGGACACATGTTTTCTATTCACAGCGCGGCAGTGGAGCAAAGCATTTATCTTTCCTGTGCTTCAATCAGACCTACAATTTCATTTACATCATATATAATAATTATGTACCTGCATCTCACCAGATTAGTGTGAAACTAATACTCTGTCTTTGGATAACTGGATACCACCAGAATGTCATATCAGCATTTTGTTCTTTCAGTCCACACTGGAAGACAGCTCTCTCCAGTCTGACTGGTGTAAATAACAGTCCAGCTCCAAGGTAAGGCTGAACTAGTTGACTGTTGGCAGCCCCTTCCAGAACATATTTCTGTGATCCTGTGACTCAAGTGTTGCACTGAGGCATTCATAAATCAGTAACAGATAGATAGCCCTTGTTTGGTTTCAGGTTGTGTATGTGCCCTGATGAATTTATTTATGTAGTTTTTTAGTGTTGCTTATAAATGTATGAAACATTTTCTTAAAGTCTGAAGTGGGTGCAAACACATGATAATTTCTGCCGATGTATCAGAACAATACTTCAGAGCTATCTGAAGGCTATCTCTGATATCACAGATATTAAATGAGTGATATGAAAGATAAGTTATTATGGATATTAAAAATGTATTGACTCACTAGAAGATGAAAGTGTGGGGTTTTGAGCTTGCCCATACCTCTCACTGCCTGACTTATTTTAAAAGGCCTTAGACCTATGAATTTCCAGCACTGTTATCCTTATTACCTCTTTTATGTTGTTGTTGTTATATAGTACATTAAACATTATTTTAAAGGGTAGTATATCCAGACCATGAAGTCACAACAGCCCTATACCACTGGACAGGAGTCCTGACTGTGGTTAGTTCATTCTAGTGTGCTAATAATATCGCAATTAATAGCAATAGTAATAATGGGCAGCTCACTCAAAGAGTTATTCCTATAGGAATTGTGCATGGCAGCTTGTCTGCAAGCAGCAGATCCAGAGTGACACAGCACAGAACTATAAGTTACGTGTTTGGGATCCCAGCCTGCTAGTGAGAAGGATCTGCATATTCTATTTTTTTTTAATCAAGTTGGTCATCATAGGATCTCATTGTTCCTTGCTTCAGGAAATCAAGTTTCCTATTTCACAAGATCATTCAAGACATTTCTCTGAGATCAGACTGACAGCACCATCCCCATGTCAGGATAAAATGCCATTAATGATGAAACATGACTTGCTTGCATAACATTTTTGTCTTACTTTCCTCATGCTGTAGTTTCTTCAAACATGCTCTCTTGGTTCTGAAAGGTATCTTTGTCAACAAGATAGGAGCTACTAAGCTGCTCTGATATTTCTACTTTCCAGTCCTCAAAAGGCATTGCTTTGCTTCAGACATCTCTGGATCATTTCTCTTTCTGGTTTTTATGCGGGGTCTAAAAGGACAATTCACTAAAGCGTTGTATAACTTAGAACTGGCATGCCCTTAGGCGGTGAGTACATGGGCAAACAGCAAGCATTAAACATTACACCCATAATGTAGTATTAGCCACTCATGAAGCTGGAAGTGGATCCCTGGGGGCTCTTATACTTCATGACTCACGCATCTTCCTATTTCTGATAGTTAGTGGAATTTTTTTATTATTATTATTTCTTTTTTCAAACACCAAGATGCATTTGTGGTCCAGGAGAAACTGATGATCCCATACTTACACACTTCCGCAAAGGACAGGGAGGTGACAAATACTTGTTTAAAATACTCCTAAGCTAAAGGAAGCAGGTGTTTTCAGATGAGACTGTTCTAGTAACTGGTTTTATTAGATTTAAACTAGATGTGGTTTTATGCTGTTACGTTTAATAATGTCACACACTACTTGGCTTTAAAAGTAACACCCGCTTTACTATTTCCTGCTCAGCTCTCCTAATCATCTTTACTCTCTTTATCTCTTACGTAAAAACAAACAGATTCTCCCTGCTGTGCCTTGATGACTGCAGCAAAAAAGGCAGCTACATCCCAGCTGAGACTAGAGGCTCCTCTGCTAGCCAGCTCTCCTGGTACACGTCGACATGCCAGAAAGTTTGAAGGCAGAGGCAAACAGAAAAGGTCTGGTTTGGCTGGCGTGACTAGAAAGCACGCCAAGTCATTGAGGTGACTGTATACATATAGAAAAATAAATACATAAAATGATATATAGGGTCGCTTTGACCACTGGAAAGTCATGCCAAAATATTGTCACTGTCTTGGCTCTGCCATTTTAATGGGTTTTGTAGCCCAGCCAAAACCAGGCACTCCATTAGCAGCTTCGTTCACTTGCTCTTCTCTGTGCAGGCAGAGCAAAAGAGCTGCTCGAACCCCAGCTGCTCAGCCTAGCAAGAGAGTCGCTCTTTCTGTTTTGACCTTCTCTGCTTGCACTTCTTGGTCTCTTCATTTTTAAGATAGCAATGGAACTCCTGATCCCTGGACAACTCAGTAAGGGGTACAGTTAGGAATGTCTCCAAGGGCCAGCTGTATCCTAGGGCTTTCCCTTTGGCATCTTCATGAGACGTTCTTTGCCTGTGAAAAATCTTCACTCCAAGTACTTTTTCCTACTGACTGAAAAGCCTGTGCAGATAACTGTATTTGCTTTCTCTGCCTCCCCACAATCACAACCTTTTCTCCTCTGCTTTTCCAGAAGGGAACATTCTGGGCACAGTGACATTTTCCCTTGGTGGGGCCACCAAGCACCAGAATGATATGAGATAACATGATGACATGGGAATGACATGGTACATGATGCAATGCAGTGATTAGAAATGCCTCACTTTGTTCTCATGGGGCTTTTTACACTAATCTGATGAATATTCTGCCAAATGACTTCTGCAAATGCAGTCAAAGCAGCAACCATCAGGTCAGGGAAGAGTAGCTGCCTTGTGTCTCACCTGAGGTATTCAGCTTTACTGAGCAGAGATGGTTTAAAATATATGTCTCCTATTTGTTGTCCAAGGAGGACATTTACAAATTTTGCTGCAGCATATGTTCTCTGACTAGCTATAAAATTTTATGAAATACAGAAAAATATCCCAACTCTGACCATATGCAAATTGCCCTAGCACTTGCTACACCAGTGAACTCCTGATGTATAAAACACAGGGATGGGGAAGTGTTTCCAGGTAGAGCTTCACAGTATTAGTTTAGCAGGAAGCAGAAGCAGAGTAAACCTCAATTAAAATCCCGATTCCCTCTGATGGTGCTTTCGAGTGCACATCTAGCCTCCAAAAGTTATGTTTCTGGATTAAAAAACTGCAGATGGGTAGACCTGTGTATGTATTCAGACATAAGTTTTTATGGGAAAATCCTCATATGGGAGAAAAGCAGGCTATTATCACAGGTTAAGAAATAAAAGTAAGAATTAATCTGAACATCCTCCTCTTTCATCTGCCACCTCTGAGGGCTGGAAAAGTTTTCTTACAACTCTTCAGGAACATGCAAGCTCATATGCCTATTCTACCTCTCCTTTACTTCTTCTTTCTCTTTCTCTCCCACCTTTCTATTTATTGCTCTGCACTGAATGTAGGATGAGGACTTTAGTCTTTAGGCTGCTACGAAAACTGAGATCTCTTCCTCTGGCCTTTTTTGGGGGTGTGTTAATGTGGCTGCTGTGTTTCAGGAGGTTAGGAAGAGGGGCTTTTTGCACCTTTGCCACTCTCCCAAATTTGTATCCTGGGTGACAATGTGCTTTTCTGGATGTTGGAGAACTTGGTACCGGTACCTGGGGAACTCTCATTATGATTTTTCATTACATCCTCAGCCAAAGACATGTGCTTTTTCACTCAATTCATTTCAGTTCCAAGTTTTCATCCCAGCCCAGTTTCATTATTTTTCTTTCTATATCATCTTTCTTGATCCTACCAGGCAGCACAGGGAGAAGCACTGATGGACTGATAGATTTTAGGGGCAGAAGAGTCTGACATCTGACTTTTAGAGGAAAGTTCTCAGGAATTAATTCCTACTTCATGTTGAGTTGAGGTGGAGCCTGGGTTTTAGAAGAAAATCCAGTTTTAATAAAAACAGTCAGGATTGTAACAGGTTGAGGTCCCATCAACCAGCTTAAGAAAACTGTCCTCACTACTAAGTTCTAAAATGTCTAATTTTGTTCTTTAATATTTGACTTTTATTTTTAAAATCTGATTTGCCATACGTCTGTAGCACCTGTAATCTGACAAAGGATTCACCTTATTTGGCCATGTCCATCTAGGAGCTGGACTTCTAGCCCAGACTGTCTCTATAGTCCTCTGGGTAGAGGACCAGTGTCACCAGAGACAACTCATCCCACATACTGTACAGACTCAGTATGAGACTGACTGCTTTCTACACATCTCTCTATGATCTTCCAAAGAGGGCTGAGTACTCAGATCTGAACCCAGATGAACTACATGACTAAATTTTAGATGACACCTTGGCGAAAAAAAGGGGAAAAAAAAATCAAGTTGCACAAGCATTGCCACTGAATGAGACTGCTGTCCTTTAGTACTCTTCAGCAGTCATTGACTTACTCGTTTCTGCAGTTCTATCATCTTCTCAAAGCATATGTGAATTTGGCTGGTCTTTATTCAGCCACATTTAACAACTCATTATCTTCAACTTTTTTTTTTTTTTTTTTTTAATAATGGCCGAATAATATTAGGGTTCTTTTTCAGTCTTCTTGAACATCCTCCAATATTTCAGAACAGAGAAACATTATTGGTGCCTCAGCGAGTGCCCTAGACTGCCTTTTTGAAAGCTATGTTTGCAAGCTACCCACACCTTTAGTTTTAAAATTTTACGCTTTATTTCCAAAAAGATGTGAAGCTTTGCAAGTGCATCTGGACATCTTCCTTAGTCTCTGTTTGGAGTGAACAGACATGATCTGTCTACTCAACTGGCTTTTCCCCAGCTGCAGAAGAGCAACATTTATTGACCATGGTAGCTAGACTATCACAAGTGTGCAGTGTACTTACTATAGAGGCATTCTGAAGGATAAGCTGCACATTTGTACTGTGGGCAAATCTCACGAATACAAGGCAAGTTGCAGCAGGATCTGCCACCACGCACATAAAAAATGGTGGTAAATCATGATCCCAAACACTCTTCAGGAAGTCTACTTCCAATTCTTATTCGGGTCTGACATTTTTATGTATAATCAGTTATGTGTAGCATTTCAAAGTAAAACAGTTCATTCCATTCAAGGGATCATCCTGGAAAACCATTTCCATAGTTTAAAACAATTATGATTATCAGAAGGCCAGTGAAACCACCAATTCCCTGCTGAAAACGTTGAGGCACAGTCAGAGAAAGGCCGGGCTGCAGACACGGGCCTCGCGGTACCAGAGGGGACGGTCACTCCCTGCCCTGCGCCCACACAAGCCTGGGGTGCCCCCTGAGCCCCAGGGCTCCCACCCCACTTCCAGCACCCTCAGCTGCTATGAGTCGGGGTGGGCACCAGGAGGGGCAGGTTGGGTTTTGCCAAGCCCGGCTTTGCGGGTTTGGGCTTGCAGTCCCCAACCAGTGGCGGTTTGCATCGGGGTCCCACCCAGCTGGATCCCTAAAGCCGGGTGGAAGGAGAGGCATCGTTTTGGCTTCACATAAAAATAACCAAAATGACGGGTTTGGTTTGAGCAAAGGAAAAATAGGGTGGTTTGGATCAAAGCTTTGCTTTGCACTGACAGCCCGAGGTTAGAAAAAGTGCTCTGAAGTTTGATCCACGGCTAGAAACAAAAGGAGCAAAACTCTCCTGGTAGGTGCCCAAACCCACGACCCGCACCGGGCTGTGGTGCTGCTCCCGGCCCCGCCGCTGCTCCCGCAGCCGCCCTGCGCACACGGCGGGGGACACCTAGCGGGGCGCCCGGGCTGCTGCCGCCCGGCCCGCGGCCTGCGCCGCCGGCTGCCTGGCGACCGGCAGGGCTTCCCCGGCCTTTGTGGCCGGGCAGCCGGGTGGGCTCGGCCCGGCAGGGACCGTGACTGGGCAGGGCAGGGCTGTGGGGAGCTGGAAACAGGCCCGGCGGCGGTGTCGCTGGGGCAGGGATTGAAGCCCCGGGGGCTGACATGGGGTGGTGGGCAGGGCGGGGGAGCCCGGGGGCTGCAGGCAGCTGGGTCTCTTTAGTTTGGAGGAGACTGAGGAGCGACCTCATTAATGTTTATAAATATATAAAGGGTGAGTGTTACGAGGATGGAGCCAGGCTCTTCTCGGTGAAAACCAATGATACGACAAGGGACAATGGGTACAAACTGGAACACAGGAAGTTCCGCTTAAATATGAGAAGAAGCTTCTCAGTGAGGGTGACAGAACACTGGAACAGGCTGCCCAGGGAGGTTGTGGAGTCTCCTTCTCTGGAGACATTCAAAACCCGCCTGGACACCTTCCTGTGGAGCCTCATCGAGCTGCTCCTGCTCCAGCAGGGGGATTGGACTAGATGATCTTTCGAGGTCCCTTCCAATCCCTGACATTCTGTGATTCTGTGCCCTCAGGGCTCTGACACCAGGGTCCTGATGTAACCGAGCTATTAATGGTCAAAGCATCAGCTGGTGTGGCAATGCTGTGTTCATTAAATATGTAAGAATGTCTCTGAAAACCACAATGACTTTCACAGGTGACTGCCTACTTTCCCTGTAAGCCATAAACACAGGGCTGCCCACTGGTAAACTGAACAAAGCCTGTGCCCTCCGCAACAGCCCTGACAAACAGGAGGCTTTGGCGAGCCCAGGACAGTGTCCTTCTCTGGGACTGCAGAGAGCAGGAGAGGAAAGCACTCTTGGGTTGGACCAGACGATCTCCAGAGGCTCCTTCCAAGCCCAACCATTCTGCGATTCTGTGAAACCAAAGCATCTCCCACCCCTCCTCACTCTTCCCCACTAAGATGTGGCCTCCAGCTCCATGCACGGTGATGCTTTGTCTCTATTCCTGATATTCCCAACTACAGGGAATATTCCCTGTTGTCTGTGAGATGTTGTGTCTGGCAGCATCAGGCACTACTTAATTCTCCCCAGCAAGGCTGCATCTTTTTATGGTATGTCCATCAGCAATGACAGCTCATCCTTAAAGGGAATATTTGTTGATTTTTTTTTGCTGTTACAGTACAGCAACAGTTATTCCATCGTCATAGCAAACGTTGTTTCATTTCTTTTTCTCCACAAGCACTTATCTGGTTCCCCATTCCCCTCATGGTCTTTTTACTGTCTCTTTTATTCTTTCAAGCCAATGAATCTCTTTCTTCCTAACCCATATCCAGAAAAAACGTATTTGCTCAGAGCTGACATCTGAAGTTGTGAGCTAACAGTATAGTTTTTACATTTCCAGACAAGTGGTAGACCCTGCAAACAGGTGATAAGCCCAATTCTAAAACTCTTAAATAGTTTATAGCAAAAATACGGGAAAACTAAAGAAAATGAAACATACTGTAGTTTAATTGGAGAGGCCAACAAGTAAACCGAGCAGGACCATAGTTTCTGAATAAACGTTTGAACATATTGACTGCCTAGTCCTTAAACTACTACAGTGTGTTGCTACAAGAAGATTTTTCTTTCGTGTTAGAGAAAAATAAAACAAGAAGTCAGGAAATATTCTTCCTTAAGAGGTCAGTCAGAAAGTTATCTGCTGTGGGATCCCCCTTATCTGGCTGTCTAAAAGCTCAACATCCAGCCTACAACCAATACAGAGTGATGGTCACCTTCCAAGGGCAACTTTTCCTAAGAGAAATGCCTAAGACATCTTGAGTGAATCAACCCATTTCTTTCCACTGAGGCCAAGGAACTAGATTAGACACTTGACTTCAGGATGTCAATAATTAGGTGGTGTGAGTGCATCCCAGTGCCTAAGAAGCCATTGCACTGGGTGAATATCATTAGAAGGGAATTCACATGAAGCTTCAAGCTATTCCCTAGTGAAGGACATGGAGAATCCAAGCTTCTTCCTAAGACCTAGAAAATCAATAGAGGGAGCTCCCTACACACTCTCCATCCCCGGTAAGACACTTCTGCTCACCTATCCTAGCTAGCAGGCCTCCTGAAAACTGCTTCTGTAAACTATTACAAATGCACAGAGGACTGGCGGAATAAAGGGCTTTAAGAGAATGCAAACCATCCCTCCACTTTTCCTAAGCCAGGGAAAGGATACAGAAAGAATAGGCAGTGAACTCTGGAACTGGGCTCAGTGGTCTCCACTACAAACCTCAGGCCACCAGAGCTCTTCTAGGCTCTACAGCAGGGTAAAGCATGCTGACTAGCCCTCAGATCCCTTCAGGACCTCACAGAATTGGGAAGCTCATTGGAGTCCACCTGCAGTGAGATGTGTATGTGTTTGGGATGTTTGGACAATCAGCTCACTTTTGGCAGGCTAGGGCAACTTTTCACACTGCAAGTGGTACTTGGTGTTTCTTGTCTGATACACCTTAAAAGATGGTGATGGAAACATGTAAGACCTGTGCAAGCTCTGTGGGGGGCTTGAAATGTATCTTCATTCATAGCTTGTGAACAGAATGAAATTATTTTCACAAAGATCTGCTAAGTCTTGCTTGGCTGCCACAACAAGGAATTATAAAAAAAGACAGTCCTGAAATACTTCTTGACAAGGTGAAGTTTGTCCACTGAAAAGCAGGGAAGGGATTTCTCACATTGAAGACAACACCTGCAATGGCTGCTTGGAATAGGTTACCATATCCCTTGATTCCTAACACTGAGATCAGGAGGAGTAAGATAGATAGGTGATTCTGAGTGTTTAGAAGGCAGTGGGTTGGGATATGAACACCTGCAGTCTTCCAGGGCGCTCAAAGAAAGGAGCTCGGAGTGTGAGGACTGAGATTTGTTAGGTCAGAAGGCAGTGTTGGAGACACCAGTCATGCTTTAGGAGACATAAATTCTCAAGACTGATCTACAGAATAACACTGGGGGACTAAGACAAGCAGACGACCTAGTGGGCTCTATTCAGCCAAACACTAGTGGAGGGGCTCCCTCTCCACAAGCCATTGCAGCACTAACAAAACCCTCTGTTGTTCCTAACAAAAGTCTCTTTAAAAGGAAGTTATAATTGAGGCAAAATTCAGTGAATTTGACTCACTTTATCACCTAGGACCTCTGGAGTTTTGAAAATAAAATCTAGACCCCTGCACTCCAAACTGTGATTTGCCCTGCTACAGTGGGATGTCCTGCACTGCATGACACTGGAGACTCAACAGAGTCAGCATGAACCCTTTTTGCTCCCATCTCGTGAGGGTGGGGGCATGCTGGTTTCACACAGGCTCTGCTGAAGATACAAGAATCCTGAGAATAATCAGTCTGTCCTGTTAACCTCCCTGTCCTACAGAGCTTCGTTTTTCAAGTAATTACACATCAGACGCATTCTCCAGAATAGTGGTTGGCCTGTGCTAGAGCTTCCTTCGCTACCATGATGTACACATTATATGGAGAGATATTACAGCTTCCTCTCTATGGGAGAACAAGGTCTGAGAACCTTAACAGCATGTCCTACGTTTTTAACTCATGACCTCTATTGCTTGTTTGTTTTTTATTCCAAATTGAAAGTACTTGACAGCTATTCTGATCTCAGGCTACTGATAATGTGCCTGCAGCTGAAATGTCACCCATTTTAAGGGGAGCTGGATGTAGATATCAAAAGAAAACAATCACTTCTCTCTTTGGCTTGATCTCTGGGGCATCCAACCCAGATTTAGCATCATCTGAAGTATTCAGCGAGTGCTTCCACAGATGTGCAGCTCCTTTTGAAGAACTGTCTCAAGCATCATTTTAAGCCTTGGGTATAAAATAAACTTCAAATCTGTTACAGCTTGAACAAAAAGCAAAGCTGGCAGCCATTCTTTCCTTTAAAGACCTCTGTTTACTGTAGAGAGTTTTAGCCATGTTTTAATTTCAGATTTTTTTAAATATGTATTTTCTGAGAAATAAACAGAGATGACTAAACTGTAAATTAAACCTGAGCCCCCTGGCTGCTAGCCCAGATGTCTGCCAAGAAGGCCGACTGTCTTGCAAGTTCAGCTGCATCTCCCTGGCTGCCCTATAGCCAGGACGAGCTCTGTCTATGTTCCTCTTAAAATGCATGTGTTCACTGGTACAGAGATCAGTAAACCAGAGTTTACTCCATTAGACTTTCTACTCTCAAGGTGTCTTATGTGGCTGCTGCCCTGTGTGATGACATCCACACAGGTACAGAATAGAAAAACACTTTCATTGGCATAGGAAAACCCATGCAGCAGTGCTGAGGCTGGTAGTTAAGATACTGCATAGTTACTTACGTCCTGGAAAGGCAGAAGAAGAATATGAAATGAGATTAGCTAGTAAAGCTGTGACAGTGGCTGGAGAGGCACTGGTGTGGATGAGAGGGTAACAGCAGAAGGAGCAGCACGAATGCTGGGGGTAAGGTAGGAGGTAAAAGAGAAAACAGGAGCCAGCCCTTCAGTAAATTTGGTGATGACACCCACCGCTCGCTGCAGGTATGAGCATGCTTTGCACAGGCTGGTCCTTCCTGGGGATACAATCCTAAATTTTGTGTTCCTGGTTTCTGCTCACTGCCAGGGAGGTGTCATGGCTCCAAGCCTGACAGTGTTCAAGAAGAGACTGCACAATGCCCTCAGACACATCCTCTGAACTGTGGCGTTGTCATATGCAGGGACAGGAGCTGGGCTTGATGATCCTGTGGGTCCCTTCCAACTGAGGACCTTCTATGATTCTATTCAGAGACAAATCAGTGATGCAGATACCTCTGGTGACTGAATCCACCCAACATATCCCTGGAGAGCCTCGGGGGAGTCTGTGGTTCCTTTTACTGCCAGGACCGCATTGTCTGAAAACTCTGGAATTGCTATTAGCAGTAATAAGCCTTAGAAGAAACACTCTGCATAAATACCACAGTGGATCCACAGGCGGTCTGCATCCTGGGCCCTCCTTGCCAGTGACAAGCACAATAATGCACTCTTAGTTTTTAAGAATCTTTTGCACCTAAAACAAATGTGGTACGTGAAACACCATGAATTTCAGCAGCATGGAAAATAGCCAGGTGAGTCAACAAAACCTATGCTGCCGTTTTAAAATAGTAGATCATTACTCGTCAGTCAAAGTGCAGCAAACGGAAAGGATCTGAGTGTATTCCAGATCTGGCAGAAGCTTTTAGCCATCACTGATGAGACTAAGTTGGCTGTAATAAGCACACAAGTGATAACCTAGAGTACACCAAGGCAGCAATGATGTTGTTCATTATAATGATTAATGGAGAATTACAGTAACACAAACACACGTCCATACCCTCTGTGAGTTGTTAAGTAGCAAGGGAAAAGATGCAGCCCTCACAAATCCACGCAGGCACAGTGCAAATGGTATGGCTGTTTCCATGAAGAAAGCTCAGTGCAAATCGCTACAGAAGAATGGGTCACTTGGCTAAATTTCAGTGGAAGTCTCTGCCTCCACAACAGGTATCAAAAGTTATTGGGTCAAGGGGAACTGTTTTGAGTAAGGGTAGACACAGTAGCAAACACATCGTGTGGTGTGGTGTGCAGTATTGTGGATGCTGCTTTTATGTCACGACAGTCATGGGCTACAGAAGAAAAGCTGCACAGTTGTCTACAGTGTCTATACTATCCCAGTCATTTCTGATGTCTAGAGCCACCTGCAAAAGCAGGTTCCTGAGCTGCCTGCAGAACCAACTTCCTGTGCTCGTCTACCTACACATAAATATGATGTTTCATTTAGCTTTCATACCTGACAAAATTAATACTCCATATACTGATGCCCTATCCAATGCAGAGATGAGCTTCAGGCATTAACACAAGCAAATAATTGACAGACACACAAATTCAATGCCACCAAAGGGTTTTACAACACTCTTAGAAGAAACCATGTCAATGAAACTTTGCTATACAAAAGACCTTGTGCAGAGAGTAGCTGTTAGATGTAGGATGACAGACAACAGAAATTCTGTTTGCCACTGTGGTGAAAAACATCTGTAGCATAAGAGCTTAAGAAAATAAGCCTGGAACAATGGTACTGAAGTAACCAGATCCAGTTTAAAAATGGGTTTCACCAATAATCATAGGAAATAACAAGGCTTTTCTTACTATTTTCCTACAATTTCATACTATTTTAATACTCATCTCTGCATGACTTCAAGGAGGCCAGGTGAAGCCATGGTGACAGACATATCCAGTAACTATGTCACCACTGAACAAGCAGTAGTTCTGGTGGACAAAGATGTTTTATACTTTTGCTGTACAGAGTGTGTCTCACTAAGTAATGATGCTGGCAGGTAGCAGAGACCTCACGTATTATTCACAATAATAATTTACCATTTTAAGTGTTTGCCCTAAAGCATTCCTATCAACTGCCACATACTTTTTCTGAAAATAATGTCTGAAAATGAGTTTCAATAACCAGCCTAGTTACCCATTATGGTCTCATTGATGTTACGGTACTCAGACTTCCAAAGTGAATGAAAAAGATTTTTCTACTGCATCAACACAACAGGACTGTAACTCATCTTTGACAAAAAGCACTTTCTGTGCACAGAATTTGCTTATATGAGACAAGAAACTCATCTCATTTGTATGGAATTTGACTCAGTCTTTACAAAAGCCTCACTCCTGAAAATGTAGCAAACATTATGTTTGTTCTTTAGAAATAAATGACGGCATGCAAAGCTTATCCCTGTACTTGCTTCAGCTGTAAAACTATTAAAAATATTATTTTGAGGAACCCCAAAGTTGTCTCAGATGGATGCTGCAAAAATGTTTGAAATTATGAGGATCATGGATAGCCCCGGACTTAGGCTCTTTGATCCTAGATTATCTACAATTTACTGATGTCTTAGATGATGGACCAGAGCAGGATGTGTTCAACTTTATTAGGACAGCATGGAAAAAAAGACACTGCATTTGCTCAAGAGTTTTCAAAGGAGAAAAGAGTGAGCGGTCTCTTGTAGTAAAAGCTTAGCCTGGCGTCAGAAAGCCGTGGAGCTGTGACCTCCTGCTGCACACAGACCGTAGCCCTTAGACCACGCTGTGAGCGATGAATCTGCATTGTCCAGTGGTCAATGACACTATATGTACAATATCTATAGATTGGACAGACCCAGAAGAGATGTGAAAGCTGGCTGGTTGTCTGGCCCGCTCCTGCTCTTTGCCACCTACGCTGATGGATGATGACAGTGCACTTACTGCACAAACACACAGGCTGGCTGCAGCTGCAGGAAAGCAATGTAGAGCTTTGCTTAGTGTGTCTGATTCAATAAAAACAATGTGGTTTTCTGACACCAAGATGGCTTAACAGTTCCAAGCCTTGAGCCAGCTCCACTGCCACACTTCTCTAGATTCCAGAGTAAATTGTCTTTGCAGGACAAACGTGTTATACAAGCTATTCATCAACTTCTTATTCAGAGGAGTTTATTGGAAAGCATGCCCCCATGGCTCATGATGACTTCAAGGGGGTATCAGTACAAAAAAGTGTTTATCCAATCTGTGCTGATGTCCAGGACAGGATTCTCAACTAAAAGCTCCTTTGAAAGCTTGTGTTACTAGCCAGTCCCATGACAAGGCAGTAGCTGTTTATGTATATTTTCAATCTGTTCCTCTACCCGAACAGTGGGGAAAAAAACACTATTTACTTCACAACTCTGTAAGATCATTTACCGTTTAATTTTCACTGTGCTATCTCTATCATTTAATGCAAAAAAAAAAGCATTTCTAATACATGTTTACATATATTTGCACAGGTGTATATATCTATATATATTCATTATTGCATATACGCAAGTTTATATTTTCATCAGGAAAACAAAGAAACATATTCATATCAGCCAACAGGTTAAATTCCCTCTCATTAGAATTTGACATTTTTTGCGGAAGAAAAGCATCATATACAGAGATCATCCAAATATTACCTGTAGTCCAATGGAAAAAGCAAACGTTACAAAGGGACTTTGAAAAAGTGTTTGCAGACCGTTCCCTTAGAAGAGAGGGTTTGAAGAGCCCTTGTTACAGGTACTCTACAAACATACCAAGCTGCACGCCGTGTAACAACTTACTTCACGAATTTCTGCATGTTAGGGCAGGTGCATCATAAGCTACATTTTGCTGATGCAGAGGCTTAAACCCAAAGCAACACCACATTGAGACAACTGTCAAATAGGAGCAGCAAAAATCAAAACATGCCCATTAATGTGTCAAGGAGTTAGGATTTGAATACAGTTTATTTGCAGTAATCCACTGAAAAGTAGAAAAAATCTTCCTATTTCATCTCATTTTGCATTTTGTGCCTTGCCAACGACAGGATCAAAAGGTTTGGTGCTCCTACCTATTGTAGATACCTTCCTATTTTGCTTCGGCCTCTCCAATACTAAATGCATGCAGGAATTCAAACTAGCTCAGCATCCTACAAAATCCCAGCAATCACTTGCATGGACGGGAAACAAAGTTCTGAGAAGAGATGAGGTTTCAATTATTTTTGCCTACAGCACATTTTGTCCTTTTGTTCCTAAGTTACTGGCAGCCTCATAAGTGATGATCAAGTTGCTGAGCAGTACAATAACAGAAATTCCTTGCAGTAGGAACCAGGTTTTCTTCCAGGAAAACGAGGGAGCACTGTTGCCTGTCTGGTGGCACCAAACAGCAGAAAGTGCCGTTCAGCTGTCCCCAAAGACAAGTGCTGGAGCCTTTGCTGTGTTGATTGTCTTCTCCTTGTGTGTCCTTTGCAAGCCTCAGGCTGACATGGGCACTGCTAGACTGTCATGATCGTGTCATCATGGTCAGTTAACTTCTCACTGGAGAGCCCTCTCAGAACCATTCACACTGCAAGTTGCACAAGTCTTGAAGGTGAACTCAGTTCAAACAGAGACAACACTCATGATGATGATGAAGCACTTTTTTCTTACCTAAGTGACTGAATCACAACCACCTTGTTCTGT
Organism: Streptopelia decaocto; assembly: GCF_964273445.1. NCBI lineage: Eukaryota > Metazoa > Chordata > Aves > Columbiformes > Columbidae > Streptopelia > Streptopelia decaocto. The sequence goes on from NC_138655.1 coordinate 24,878,720, forward strand.
AAAATAAAATGTCACATGTAAACCTGGCATCCTGCATGTCATCTATTCCTAGAAAGCCACATTAAAGGAAAAAAAAGTACTAAAGAAAAAACAGAGAGAAAAGCTGTCAAGATATCCCACACAAAGTACTGTATTTTTATATAACAGAAAGGCAATATACAATGGACTCTCTGAAGACCTGAACTCTCAGTGCTGATGAGAATGAGTAAGAAAGATGCTGAGGTGGCTCCAATCTTTATATCCCTGGCCAGGAGCAGAAGGACATCCTGAGAATGTGCCTCAAGGGGCACAGCAGCCCAGGAGCTGCTAGAGCATGGTGTGAAAAACAACTTCCAAGAAGAAGAAAAAAAAAAATCCTTTTTAGAATCAGCAGTTTTTCAAGCCAGGTGACTAGACAGAGACTGCTACCTCAGGCAAGTCATGTAGACAAGGGTCTGGTGTTCAGAGGGACTGTGCACCAGGCATCTTGTTCTCAGCAGCAGGAAACATCAGCTGCCTCGGACCTATGGGAATCTGCGACCTGCAGTGATGGGAGCGGTGATACCTTCAGGTGTGGAATACGTAGGTGAGAGAAACGGAGGCAGTGGGATCCAAGGGCCATGTTCAGCTCTCAGCATCGCCACTTAACACACTTTGACCTCTGCCTTGCATGTTACAACCTTCTGCCTATTCATCCCCCTTGCCATTTAGTCTATGGCAGGAATTGCTGTCCCTGGTCCCACACCCAGTGCTATTCCACTGTTGCCTAGAGAATAATAACTGCCTCTAATAACAGAAAATAACAATAATAAACTTAGAAACCAGAGTTTGGGAAAAAAAAAATGGATTTCCAGAGATGCTTTGATCAGCTTTTTACTTTCTCCATGCGTGCAGCTCCCTCAGTGCTGGCACCAATTCCACATTTGCCTCAGTCGGTAGGAGACAGAACTTTGTGTATGAAAAAAGGAGGTTTTCACATAACTCTATTTTTTTATTTTTATAAGTGAGGTTTAAATACTTTTAAAACCATCAGAGGGGAAAAAAAAAAAAAAGAAGAAAAAAGAGAGAAGAACTTAGTCACCAGGCTATGAAAAACTGCATCCTGATTGACTTCCAAGCTGCCATCGGACAGGTAGAGAAGTGCAGTCCATCATGGTTCTTTTTCCATTTCCAGTCCTTTCCGAGAAGCCCTTCATTTCTGTAAAACATTCCCTTTCAGTGTCCCCCACACTTCATCCCGCTCATGACTGGCCTAAGTGATGTATCTGAAAGACCTGAGCTGTGTGAAACGCAGCTTTGTACAATCTGACACCAGGGACAGACGGAGGGACTCAAACAACCCTTTTTTTTCCTGCAGGTGTGATAATTTGGGAAATTCACAGATGCTGCATCTGTCACACCAGATCCATTAGTCTCAGCACAGACTCCTGAGTATGCGTGTGCACAGGTTTATATAGACATATGCACATTCAGGAGAAAAATCAGGAAATATCACAGAGCTTTCCTTTCCATTAGCCTGATCTTTCAGCTATACCTTACTAATCTGAGAGGAGTGGATACCCTCCAGCTTATAGAAAGACCACCTTTGAGTGGAGGATTTATTTTCTTCTTAAAAACAACATATATTTTTTTATTAATTCATCCTGTGTGTTCTAGCTTTAGCAACAGCCCATGCCATGCCAGGCTTTACCGAAGGATTCTCGTTGGTGTATGAATTGCTATACTCCATCAAGCCACATTCTCCTTAGTCTAGTATCTTGCTTTCAAGACTTGCCAAGACATTTCAAAGGAAATTCCTGAAAATCCCAGTGGTGCTCGAACTATGGAATAATCTGTTGCTAAGATGCCACCTTCTTTTTAGCAGTTGGCTTATGTACTTATTCTTTCTGCTGTCCATTTTCAATATTTATGTAAGTATACAACGTCAGATCTTAGTTATCTAAAGGGAGCATTGCTCCACCGATTCCAGTTGAGATGCATCATTTCATACCACATGAAGATGTGTTTTCCTCTCCTTATTGTGCCCATCACTGCCATGTTATCAAAGCATTCTCTTTTGTAACAGTAGGATCTTTTGTTTTGTTGGTTTTGAACACTGCTCATTTAGTAAAGGACTTCATAGTCTGTCTGCTGGGCTCTAATTTATTAGCTGTACTACTTCATTTTAAATGCCCCATAAGACTGTGAGTGGTTGGTGTACCCCTTCCCAAGAGCTGCCGTGCACGGGGCTGGGCAGGCAGTGTAACCCTGTCCACATCCGAGACCTCCCCTCACCGTTCACCTCTTTCTCCAGGATCATCAGGGACGATATTCTACAGCATGGGTTGCAACTGCTTCTCTTTCAGCCTGTCTAAAACCAGTCATTTTTCCTTTTTCTTCTGTTTCTGTCTCTCGGCCCATTTATAATCCATGACAGCACTTTTCTTCTTGTCCCGCAACTGCGCAGTTTCTTTAATACCCTCTTGTGAGGGATTTTATAAGAGACTTTTTGAATGTTTTGGTGATCTTCTCCTGCATGGAGGGTATGACATCATTTCAGAGTCCAACCATTACTTTCCCCCATCTCTGCAAAATCTGCCGAGGTGAGAAGGGCGGAGGGGACTGAACAGCCATTGTGTGCGTGCTGGCTGGCACAGCCTCCTCCATCTGATGGTGCTTTTCATGGAAATTGTGGCCGCATTCACTTTGGCTGAGTTTTGAGGGCTATTTTTAGAAGGTTTAAGAACCCCTAGGGAGCGACTATTATTCATGTAAAGGGTCTTGACTTTAATTTATTAAAGAAATAAAAACATGCTTCCCCTGCTTAACTTAAGTTGGCTTTCATAGAGTATAAAGAAGAGGGATGGCTGGAGCAAAAGCCAGGTGGGTTCAGATCTCTGCTTTGCTCAGATGGCTTTTCAGAACCAGGACGGGATCAAATGGCCTGACAGGAGATGAGAGGGGGAAAAAGGAGCTGTGGCTGAAGGATTGTCAGCCAATGATGACAGCTTGGGGCAGTGAATCAAAGCCCTTTGGATCTTCCACAGGACTTCCCTCCAGGTGAGGGAGAGCAGTCAGGAGAAGAGAAGAAGGTTTGGGAGAGAGGTGGACACAGGACCGAAGAGGGGAGTTGTGGACTGTTTACATGCACACAAATTCTTGAGGTATAAGCACAGACACTACACCAAGGGCAAGTCTCAGGGGTCTTTAGACAGTGCAAGGACTATAATCTGCCAGTGTTCTCTATTACAGAACATAAACAGACTATGCTGCTGCTACTGTGGAACTCAGGGCGGATGAGTTGTCCATTTTTTTTAATCTCCTCTACTCAACTATACTAGGCTATGTGGACACATGAACAGAGATAATCTAAGGCATAATATTGGAGAAAATCAAGTCCTGTTGGCTTTTTTTAAGTGAGCAGCCTGTACATTCAAAAATCAGGCATTTGAGAGTACGTCATATTTTGTTTTAATTCACTGAGGGGTAAATCTGCCATTGTTTTGGTTGGAATAAATTTATTCTAGAGGTTGCATGATTTGGAAGCTTTTTAAATTTGGGACAGCTGGGCTTCCCAAAAATTAACAAATGGCCTTAGAATCTGAAATACTCTTGTATTTAAATAACCATTAGTGACTAGCCTCCAAAACTAGGTACATCTTCTCTAAACCATCCTTCTCTTCTTACCTTGCAATTCTTCCTTAGTTGAAGACATCTTCTATGGAGATCCAGCGACTTTCATCTACTGCCCTAACTTTTGGTTATAGATGGTGCCATATCTTTTTCAATAAGCTCAAGTGTTGGCATGTAGGAACTGATGTTGCCTTAGGGGACTTGGAAAACTTTTGAGCAATTAGATCTAAACACCTCTTGCCTGCAGGTGAGAAGGCAGTGTGCAGTAACTATCTAGCTAGACAAAGTAGGATTGCTTGGTTGTTTTACAGAAGGTACATCTGAATATAATGTATTAATGAGCAAGTCAAGAAGTGCTAATGCTACTGTTTTCCAAGTTAATAGATGCTGGTGGAGGGAAAAACCTCAGAAAAAATGGGATCGATGGAAGTGTGGGATTCAATTGTCACTTCGCTTCTGTAGATGGCCTTTCTGTTGTAAACCTAAGCTGTGTTGGTAATGAGGTTGTTTTTCAACTGCTCTTCAAGCAACAGATTTCTATCTCCAGCACTGTAAACCTGGTACTTCTCATGAATCATAAAATCTTTTTTTTAAAACTATATAAGAAAAAGAAATGGTCACTTGAGGAACAAATAATCCAATATTGTCCCACAAAATGTTTAGGCATCTCCTGTAATAAACCTTCATTGGGAATGTATCACCAAAATAGATGCAGTAAGTCATACTTGATAGGAAAAATGTGTCAGAGGTCAACAGAGAGATAACTGCTTCAAAAAATACAGTGTCACCAATCATGTGAGCACGGCAGTATTTTTGAGCAGGTTGTCAACAACTGGAGTACTCTTGCTAGAGAGCCAAGCCTCAGTGTGTGCTGTGAACAATATTGCTGCAGCAAAAACCTAGAGCATCTTCTTGTGGGTGTAGCAAATAGCGTAAATTCACACTATATCAAAACCCCAAATTAGACTTTGCACTGTCTGCAAAAATGAGTGTGAGTGTAGGTGTTGCAGAGGAAACCTGGGGAGGAGGAAGCGCTGCAGGAACAGGCAGCAGGAACATGGATGCATCACCAACACCTTTCCAGGCTGGTCCAAAACTCATCCCTTGGGTGTACTGGCCTCATCCAGCATTCCCACACAGCCATGGGCAGGGCGTGAACAAGTCCCAGAAAAATACAGCCCAGGGACGACTTCCCAAATGACCAACAAAGTCTGGAAAGAGGGGGAAGAATCACAGTGTCCTGCACCTTTTTCCTTCTAAACATTGTAAAATTAATACAAGCCCACATGACATAGGTGTCTCAGTATGTGTTTGTTTTCTTAACAATGTGCTGCAGATAGCGCTCTGTGCACACAATGGTGTGAGGTTGTCATGGTAAATGATGAGGTCTGGGGGTCAAAACACAGGGTAAATCAGTGGCAAAAGCGCCCCTCGCTCTTGTTGTGGCAATGCTGCACTGTACCTTCATCTCCGAGACAGTTTCAACTGGCTTATGTTTCTTTGGTACAACATGCCGTTTTTAAGGCAAGAGCAAGCATATGTGGCATTTTTAGTCTTTTCTGACTGGAAGTTTTACTATGGCTTGGGACAACTTAGTGGAGTTTATCTTCTTAAATAAATTTACCTTTCAGCAGAGATTCCTGGGAAGGAGGTTTCCTACAGGTGCCTTATTTGCTGCAAATGTTGCGCAATGTGTCATTTCCTCTGAATTTTCTGCAGTGGTTTTTGTCTCTAGTAAAATTCTCCATAGCAGACAGTGAGGGTCTCTTTTTTGCTGCTTTTAACCAGCAATTTCATTCTGGTTGAAACCAGTTTGAGCAGCCGCCCAGAAATCTGCGTTTCTGCAGGTTGATATTTGTGTGCAAAACCTGACCGTGTTGTCTGAGCTGCTCTGCATCGCACCTACTGAGGATCTGGTCCCTTTTTTGTGTAAGAAATGGTGAACTTTCATTAGGAGAGCATAAACCATTCCCCACAAGGGCCAGAGTCACACGCTTCTTTTCACAGACAAGGAAATGGAGCGCAAGGAAGAAAAAAGAAGTGATTTGTGCCAGTACAGGAAGACAGGCTCAGAAGGAAATTTTTAAAACATTATTTTGTTTGTCTTTCACAAGGGATTGTTTTATCAGCTTGACCCCCACATAGTAATGGCAGCAAGGAAGCTGTGATTTCAGAGAGGTGGAAGATGGAAGGATGAAGAGATGGAGGTGAAAGCTTTGAGGACTTATCTCCTCCAAAAACACAAAGATGGACATCCTTGAACAGTTAAAGGCAGGCCTGCTATTCCATTTACTGGCATATGACTGTGGTTCCTCATAAACCCCCGATAAAATCACAGAATTTTTGCAGAGAAATACGTAATATTTTCAAGATTTTTAAATGATGCTCCCCATGTCAAGAGGAGTTAATTGGGCCGTGTAATGATATTTTTTTCTCAGAAATTTCCAATTTGTCAGAAGTACAGCATTACACAGGAAAATTGCATTCAGAGGCATTTTCTTGACATCTTCAAGAGTACTTTATGAAGTTTTGAAATTATCAAAATAAAAAGTCAGGAGTTTTGATGTTCAAAATTCTGGTTCTCCAGCTCAGTGCTACTTTGTTTCAAAATATAACCCAATTAAATCCAAAGCCTTTACTCAGAGTGGAGAAAATGCTGTTCCACCTGTTCCACACAATTTTTGTGACCATCAGGTACACCATGAAGTGAAGAAAAGCCAGAGCCTGTAAGCAAAATTCATCACTTCTCTGTGCCTTACGTAGTCAGTTAAAAGGGTTCAAAGTGGGTCCTGAGCATTATTATTTGTTTGTTAGTACAGTTGTTCAGCAGAACACCATTATTTAAGTAAAAATATGTCTTAAGGAACAGCCGTAGAGAGCTGTTTTTCTGCCATCTGGAAAAAATAAAGGAGCCTGATTCTAAGACACGTTTGTGACATTTGTAATGTAGATATGATTCTGTAAGCATGCAGAAAATGTGCAGGTAATGATTTTTCCTTGTGAGCATATGAGGCATTTTTTGGTGATTTATTGAATTGCTTTCCTGCAAAGGTAAGGGAAAAAAAATTACAAGAGTCCAAGCAGGGGAGTAAATCTCCCCAAGGTTCTCTCTGCCTCTCGGTGCAGCCCAGCCGCAGTGTCCCCCCCGAGGTGGCTTTGAGCCCCCGAATGCTGCTGATCCCCCACTCGTGGCAGCCCCGCTGTGCTGGTCACCCCACTCCACGTCCAGTGGGACGGGGCTGAGGCCACAGGAAGGGGGTGCGAGGAGACCAGACCCCTGTTTTCTGACCATGCTGTTGTCAGTCTGAGTGGACAATTGTTAAAATACAAAAATAAGCACATCAAGGGGGTATGCAGAGTCACAGTGAGAGACAAGCTGGGGTAACACCTGGGCAAGTCTATGAAAAACCCATTTTTCCTTGAATAACCCCAAAATCATCTCGTCCACCCTGCTGGTGCCTTTGCCAGCCAGGTAGCTTTAGCAGGAATTTCACAGAATCACAGAATGTTAGGGATTGGAAGGGACCTCGAAAGATCATCTAGTCCAATCCCCCTGCCGGAGCAGGAACACCTGGATGAGGTTACCCAGGAATGTGTCCAGGCGGGTTTGAATGTCTCCAGAGAAGGAGACTCCACAACCCCCCTGGGCAGCCTGTTCCAGTGTTCTGTCACCCTCACTGAGAAGTTCCTTCTCAAACTTAAGTGGAACCTCTTGTGTTCCAGTTTGAACCCACTACCCCTTGTCCTATCATTGGTTGTCACTGAGAAGAGCCTGGCTCCATCCTTGTGACACTCACCCTTTATATATCTGTAAATATTAATGAGGTCACCCCTCAGCCTCCTCCAAGCTAAAGAGACCCAGCTCCCTCGGCCTTTCCTCATAAGGGAGATGCTCCACTCCCTTAATCATCTTTGTTGCCCTGTGCTGGACTCTCTCCAGCAGTTCCCTGTCCTTCTGGAACTGAAGTGCCCAGAGCTGGACACAACATTCCAGATGCGGTGTCACCAGGGCAGAGTAGAGGGGAAGGAAAACCTCTCTCGACCTACTAACCAGCCCCGTTCTAATACACCCCAGGATGCCATTGGCCTTCCTGGCCACAAGGGCACAGTGCTGGCTCATGGTCATCCTGTTGTCCACCAGGACCCCCAGGTCCCTTTCCCCTACGCTGCTCTCTCATAGGTCATTCCCCAACTTATACTGGAACCTGGGGTTTTTCCTACCCAGATGCAAGATTCTACACTTTCCCTTGTTATATTTCATTAAATTTTTCCCCGCCCAACTCTCCAGCCTGTCCAGGTCTCGCTGGATGGCAGCACACCCGTTTCTTGCCCTGTAGGCTGCTAACTAAAGTGGTGGTCCCGCTCTCCCTTTCTGCCCCATCCTCATCTCACCTGGGTTTCTGCAACGAAACACCTGGCTGCAAGGAGAGGCACCCAGGGCATGTGTGCACGTGTGTGTCCACGCGTGCGTGCACATGTGCACACAAGTGCGTGCTTTCCAGCAGGCACAGCTCACCATGGTGGTTTCCTGGCACCTCCACCCAGTACAAGCAGCCTGGGACAGAGGCTGCGTCCAAAACCGACCCAGTCTTGGTTTTCGTCTGCCTCCACTCAGGGCAAAGACCCAAGGAGGAAACTCTCTCTCCTTTCCCTCCCGCAGACCCAGCCTGAGCCGGAGTGGAGAGGGAAACCTGGTGCTGTGCTCACCACAGCCAGTGTGCACCCAAAGACCAGGCGGGAGCGGGGAGAAGGGAGCTTGCTGTGACTTTGGTCATTGCTTCTGCAGCACCAACCTGACCTCTGCCGGGCCGCAGGAGCTCCCAGCTCCCTAAAACACCGTGCTGGGCATCTCGGTGCCTGACTGCCAGGGTAGGTGCCTCTGGTTGTAGGCACCCCCTGCCAAAATGCCACCTGACATGCTCAGCACGTTTAGTGTAAAAATGCGTTTCTGTCCCTAATCAGCAGCAAATTTTGCCGACAGCATGATCAAGCTCGAAGAGCAGAGTGTGGCCTTCATCATGTCTAATCATCTGTGAGCATATTTTCAAGTGCCTGCACACATGCGTGCAATACAGCATCATAAAATGAAAGGAAAACACGCTTTCTGTGAAAGTAGACAGATGTGGGCATTATCAAATAAACTGGCTGCAGTTATAAATATATAATAATATTTAAATTTACAAATCTGACTGCTTATATCTAAAAGCCATTATTTACTTTGTACATAAAAGCACTTTACATCATCGACACATAATAAAGAAATGGAAAGTCTGAATTGCTCTACAAACGTGGGACTTCATCACTTTCTAAGACTTAAGAAAGAAAAAGGTCACATGGAAAATTTAAACTTGGGCTACCAGGGTGGATCAGAGAGAACAACTAGTGACACGTAGCAGAAAACTGAACTCTTTTCTTAAACAGTATTCTTCATATAATGTCCTTTAATTCAACAGAATTAGATTATACTTATCACTTCATTCTTTCAAGTACAATTCAGAAGCATCTTGTGATAGTTACTCTCAGTGAAAAAATGTCCTCTAGTTCACTGCAAGATTCGTGTTTCAGAGATACAATATACGAGTTAAAATATTATGAACCTAATCAATTCCTGCACATACTGCTTAATACTTTTGAGCTTCAAGCATCATCAGCTAATTTTGAAGTCAATTATTTGTAATTTTACTATTTGCCTTAATGTTCATCTCATCTCCAAGGTGGATTTTATTAAGACAAATTTTGTAAACAAGCAGTTATTAACATTGAAATAGCAGCATACCTTCATGTCACAGTAAACCAGTTTAGTGACACCATGAGCGAAAGAAAGGACAATGTTCCCCTCAGTGCATAAAGAAACTAGATTAAAAGTGGGATGAATGAGGGGAAAAAAGAAAACATGCAAATCCTACTTTATAGGTCTAGCTCATCACTATTTCTGCACATTACCTCTCCTGCATTTATTAGCAACCTCTCCTTCTCTCCAGGAATAAGGGTGGTCTTCTAGTTAAAGTACATGACCAGCAAATCAGGACACTCAGCTTCTGGTTTCAGCTTTGACATGTCTGTTCCTTGGCTTTGGGAAAATTACATCATTCCTACCTACCATGATTTTCACAAATGCCAAATAGGCCAATAGCCTTGGGAGGGAGCGTGAATATTGACCCCCCTCCCCAGGTGAGCAGCCCAGCTCCTTTTCAGCCTGTCAATCAGAGGGATGATCCATCCTTCTTATGAGCAAACTGGGAGCAGGAGCCCATCTTCAGAGCCACCAGTTGCCCTCACCTCTCTCTCCCCCATAACCACAGGTAAACTGCAGACCTTTACATGGGCCTTCAGATGCCCAAGGAGGACAGCATGACCACCCGCCTGTGTCCACGGGCAGAGCAACGCCTTTTCACATGTAATTGGCAAGAAATTTATGCCTCAAGATTAATCACAGACCCTCATTTTGACATTTTTCAGATAAATATGCTAATGAAAAGTACTCTTAATATTATAAGTCATTGTAATCACTCTCAAAATAACAATTTTTCCCTCATCTGTAAATCAGTTTTACATATTTACGGGCCTTAGTGCAAAGATGTGAATAATTGAAGTACATATTGAAACGATTATGTAAGAAGAGGTTTTGATTTCTACATTACACATTTTTACATACACTGAAGTCCATTAGTTTGCAAATTGTATGCAATTTTGTACTTGGGTATATACATTACAGCGACTGGTCCCTTTACAGAACCTTCACTCAGCACTTGGAAAATCCACTGAAGCCTTGGATTTTTTTACTTCTGAAAGCTGACCTGAAACTTAACCCCTTGCTTAGAAAGTCCTATATGTCTCAACAGCACCCAGTCTTTTTGTATCTCTAATGCGAAGTGAAAAATCCACTATGTGGCACACTGTTAACCAAGGGAAGAGGAATAGGATATCAGCCCTTTGGATATGATAAGGAATACTGATCTAGTTATTTCCCTTTTGCAAGCTTGCATGCTCCTTTATTGCTGGTGGATTGACCTGGTCTTCCAACAAAGTCTACGTGCAATTTTGAAATAGGTGAAAAGAGTAAGGCATGAAGAATTGGGGCACAAGTGAGACAGTATGGATTTCAACTTGTAATTGCTTTGTTTAGCCTTTCGCAGCCCTGCAACTTGTCCCTCATATTAAAAAACATGATGTATTTCCTCCTATTTATTATTTGCACTGGGCTACTGAAGGAAAAAACCCAGTGAAGTATGCCTCTGAGTCAAAACAGCCTCTGCCAGGAAAAACAGCAAAGCTCTTGCACCAGTGCCTCATTAGTTTATGGAAAACAGGTCCCTAAGGAAATGGCAGGGTGTAAATAAATTTAAAACAGTTTAGCCTTGCAAGTAAAGGGGATGCCAGATTTTTAAAACAGTGGTGGCTCAACGCTGCCTTAACACTGTGTTGCACATATCATAAATTTCAGCCAGGTTCTCCAGGATATTTATAAGCACCATAGAGTGATACTATTACAGACACATATTTTAAAACTGTAAAGTGTATGTGTGCTCGTTGTCTGTCATCTCTAATGGTATTTTTACTAGTGGTGACAATCCCTGTTAGATGTATTTGATAGAGGCACAGAAGAACCTCTCTGCCCCTTGACGCACCATCCCCACTGTTGTGCCCAACAAACTGACTTGCTTTGTGTTCAGGTGATATCCACAAACACCACAGGGTCAGTGCAGAGTGTGCTGAATAAACATCTCTCTGAATGCGCAGTAAAGTCAAACTTCTGGACAAAAATCCTACTGCTGATAGAGACTCACATGTAGATAGCTCATCCAGGTTTCTGAAGATCCCATACCTGGAATCAGCCTGGGAACAACATCCAGTTCCTCCATGTCAGCTCCATGGCTCTCAACTGCTGACCTAGCCTGTGATGGGTTTTCCCATTTGGGAAGCTCCCAGACTTGGATGTCCTTCTTGGAAAGGGTACCCAGATGCCCTGCAGTATCTCAGAAAGACAGATGCCAACTCCAACCCAGGCAGTGAGACTTGTTCTCATGTATCTGGGGGTCCTTACACAATTTGAACATGCAGTCATCTTTCAGCCAACAGATGTGTGAAGACAGATATAAGGGATCCGTTAGTCAGTCATTACATAAAATAACATAATTGTCTAAAATCGGGTCAAGATTATATGAAATGTTTATATTTGTTTAGGAAAGTAATTTATCCAAAAATAAGGAAAATTAGTGCCCAGAGGTTTAGATGAGAAAATGTCAACATAAAAAAACTAAACATGTCGCCAAGACCAGATCCTTCAATACTTTTATATGTGATGGCAAATAAATGTCCTCTGTGGCAAAGCCCAGCCAGGTCAGAGAAAATAAGGGAGAATATACCTTTGTTATGTTTTAGATCACTGGAAAAAAGGCATCACGCAGCCTCACTTAAATGAGCTACCTAAGGCCAAAACAAGTCTGTGATATGGAAACCTTGCAGGCCACCACTGCAGTAACTATCTCCTGTATTCTGGTGAAGCAATAACCCTGTCTTGTGTTACACAATATAGGCAGGAGGCAGTACCTTATTCAAAGGTGATATTCAGGCACATTTTAAATTCTAAGTCTCAGAATACATGGCAAGTGTATTTCTGTGTCCATTAATAAGACACTCCTTATTGCTCAAGGATTCAGTGTAGCCGTCTGACAGCAATAAGCCCTGTTTCTACTTAACACATAGGAGCAAGATTATATCCATCCTGAGCTGCCAAAAATTTATGAAGCAAAAACTCTCCAGGGAAAGCCAGAGCTTTATATAACATCAGTGGATATTTACATTTACAGTGGGACATGGGACTTCTCCATTAGCAGGTATGTGTGAGAAAACATGTGAATCCAGCCATCCTCCCCATGCCTGTACATCTGGGAAAGCTACTGCATATCAGTTATTTCATCTGAAGGCTGCAATAACTGTTTTTACTGGCTCTGGTCTTCATCTAAGCCAATATCAGCATTGAAAATTTGATTTTACAATATATTTCCCTGTTTTGCAGATGGGAGTGGGGTTAATCCCCATCACCTCCACCAGGAATAAGCTCAACAATAAGGATGTGAATATCTGGAGTAAAGAGCAATTCAGAGAGTCACTCAGAGTTCCTATGTTTCATTTTTGACATGCAAAGATGCTCACCTCCAAGAAAGTGTGTGGACCTGTGAAAATCTGACAGCTTTGGAAAAGCCATGTTGTTAGGTCCCAATTTGAGCAAGACAGTTTGATGCTGAAGTTTTTGCATGTGAGCATGGGCAAGTTTCTCCCTGCTTTTGCTTGATGGGCTGCAGAGCTTGCTCCAGGATAGAGTGTCACACCATCCCACAGGAGGAAATAAGCAGGTTGTCCAACATCACCTGCAGCCCAGGCAGGGGAGGGAGGATGGCTGGGGAAGCCCTGCCAGACCTGGCAAGGTGAGACCTTGTCAGCTCAGAGGCTTACAAATAAGTTTTTGAGATATTGCAGGGAAGGTTTTTCTGCAGGAACAGGCACAGGTGACTCAAGTGTTGCTGAATTAAAAAAAAAAAAAGGGAGGGGGAAAAAGCAGCATTTGAGAATCCTGACATTTGTCCACAGACACAGCTCTGCAGGACAAGTGCTTTTCTTTTCTCATTAGACTACACTAGTTTGAGTAGACTGTATTAATGAAGATGCCCAACAACCTCTGTGCATGACTCCAGCCATCCTCGGCGAAGAGCCTGGATGTGCCTGTGCTGCTCTCCAGAAGAGTGCACCAAACTCCAAGGCTGGACATCACAACAGAAGGAGGAACAAGCCCATTGCTCCATTACCACAGGATCCCAGAAGCCTCCTTCACTCTGGCTGACTGATCCCACTCACGGTGCTGGGGTCTCCTGTTACAGCTGAATGTGGGCACAAAAGGACACACCTCAGCAGCAATGTATCTATCCTTCCGAGAGTTCTCAGGTCTTTGAACAGGCTTAAACTGGATTATTCAAATTTGAAAGGTAAGAAAAAAACCTTTTTGTCAATTGATGTAGCTACAGGCCAAATATAGTACCTGACGCATCATTATCCAGACATTAAGACTAGAAAATTGCTAGAAAACACACCGAAAGCAGGCCAGGATCCTTTTCATGAACTTCAGGGTGGTTTTCAATTTGCTTTGTGGGAAACACTTCCTTCCACCACTGACATCAAGGAATACAAGTGTGATCTTCTCTGAAGAAGCAGTTGGTGCCAGTGTTTCAAAAAGATGGACCCAGTTTCAAAGATACACTGATTTCAAATTCAAAAAGCAGAACTAGGTAAAGGTTGCCCATCAGTTTCCCTTGAAACATTTTTTTCTCTAGCTTGAGTCTCTGTAACAATCAGTAGGAAGATTACTGTGCCTTCCTTCTGAAAATCAGCAGTCAGCCACATGTTGCCAACAAGTTAAAACCTTCCAGAGCCTGCTGGACACGAGTGGGCTGCTAAGAGAGCAGCAGAAAGCAGCTGAAGGGCTAAGAAGGGCATTAATGGTGAAGAGGAGGTTCCTTGATGAGGGAAATGATACAGTGCATGTATTTCAAATGGGGTTTATTTCCCTCACAGTAAAATGAGATTTATTTCTGATTCGGCTTAAAGACAACAGCCAAGTCTGATTCCAAACCCCAGACCCAAGAGCCTGAGATAGCAAATGATCCTTAAAATTGTAAAGAAAGACTTAATTTAACTGCACTTCATGTCTAAACAATAGTTCAAACCTTCATTTAGTAGGACTAGAATAGCCTAATGTATTCCAAGCCTCAGTGGGTTTCCAGTGACTAAACTGTACAATAAAATTGAATGAAAAGTGTTAAAGAGGTAGAAGTCATGTAGCATTTGTTCCTTCATGTTTGCTTTTGTGTGTAACTTGGATTTGGCTGTAACAACACGACATAAAACACTGGTGCATGTTCAGCAATGCCTCTGGAACAAAAAAGGATGATGATAGGAGATCTCGCTACAGCTTCTGCTATTAAGTCTTTGGGAGAGCTGAGAAGAGATTGCTCATTAAATAAGTGTTATAAAGCATTCAGCACTGAGAGACTAGTTCAGAAGTAGAAAGTGAAAGGTCAATTGTTCCCCCTAGAAAAGTATCCATCACAGCCAAGCAGTTATTATTGCCTATTGTCACAGCGCCCTTCCCAGAAACGTGGGAGAGGTCTTGGAGAAGTGACAGAAACCAAAATAACAGTGATTAAAGAGGACAGCAGTACACCCTGGAGTCAAGAGGACAAGGCAATCCAGAGAGCAGTCCCGTGCCACTGAGAGGGAACTATCTGGAAGCTGCTTCCACTGTATCCTTGTGCCATTCTCTACTGAGCAAACGTATGTGGACTGAGGAAGAAAATGGACTCTGGTCTGTGGCAGCTGATGAAACAGACCATAGAAAAATGAGAGTAATTTTTAATTGCTTCTTGAAGGTAACAAAAAAAAAAAAGAAAAGGACCACATTTCCTACTTTTTCATCTGTACTTCAAACATCTAATGTGCTCTACATCAGAGCACACTGTAAATATTTCTGAAAAGCAGAATCTAACTTATAAATTATTGGCCTTCTGTGCCAGACAGGCTTGTACTAATGTTTAAAGAAGCAGATCACCTGGGAGAAATGTGCTCTACACGTTGCAGGAAAAACTAAAGAGACAATTAATGGGCATTGGCTGTGCTGCACATATTGTTCCCATGTTGTTCGGGCCAAAGTTGACTACCTGCCAATGGATTTAGAAGTAATTGTCAACAAGATTTACAGTTACTTTTTCATTTGCACAGTTAAAGTAGAAAGGTTGAAAGAGTTATGTGATTTGTTGAAGGTCTGTGCTAACAACTGATAGACCATAGCATCCTGCACCAGTGATCGGTAAAGAACACAGAACACAGACTTCACATTTTTCTTCATTCTGGAAGCTATTCTTCATGGCAGAAAGCTGAAGTGCCTTGCTATCATCAGCAACTGGTTTTTATTTCATACACCCGTCTGAAAAGCCATCTCTCCTGCTGCCAAACTAGGCACCAGGCAAGTTCTAATCCTACCAGTGCAGGAAAAAAAGAGTATTTTTTATCAATTTAATGTAACAAAATGAAGGACGTCGTGTTTCAGCTTGTGTCAGAACTGCTAGCAGCTCCCAAGTTCGCCACACTTGTGTGTGAATGTGGATGGCATTATTTAATTAGCTGTGTTAAGCCGAAACCTAATTGATATGCGTCTCCACTCTGCCAAAATATAAAATGGGAGAGTAAAAACCCTGTGTAAGTCAAATAAATGGGTAAAATTAATCAGGCAACGGCAAAAGGTCAGAAGGATCTCTGCAGTTTCTAGGAAGCCCTGTTGCCAGTAAGATTACATGGGTATGACCATGTTTATCATTCAAACACAGAAAATAGATGATACAAATTACTTTGAAGGAATAGCCTGGCCCAGAAACCCTGTGACTTTCTCCCAGGCTGCACAAAGGATCAGCAACAGTTCAGGATGAATTTGGAGATCCAGGCAGTCTGTGGATGTGTCCTGGAGGTGCTGGATTAAAGAAGGATTCACAAGGTCTTCTCTTTGGTGGCTTTCTGAAATACCTCTAGAGCCTTGTGGAAATTCCCTCCTGCATTAGTTCATGGAAGGCAATGAAATGCAATCATCCATCGAGGCCAAAAGACGTCCTCTCCTAGGCTATCTTTTGCAAAAATGACTGTACCTCTCTACTGGCTCCTTCAAAGCTCACTCCTTGTCAGCTGCACAGGCTTGTCCTTCAGCAAATCCTCCCATGGGGGCTCCCAAGCAGGGCAGGGGCCGTGTCTAATGCTTTCCTCACCCCGAGTTAACACAGCGTCCAACAGGTTTTGGCTGGTTTGTAGCTGCACCCCGCTGGCCAGTGTTTGCTTTGTGCTCTGACAGGGTAAATCATGACACAAGTGGCTCTTTCAGCCTTTTCTGAACGGGGTCTTCAGTCCCTGAAGGAGAACAGAGTTTAGAAATGTGGCTCTGACACAGTTTGGTGCTGTCCACCAGGTTTGTGAAAACATTTCATAAGCCGCCTCAGCTGGAAGCAGGCTTAACTCTGTCCTCTAGCAGAGGTGAAGTCCTTTGTCACAGCCAGTGTAAACAGGGCTTAAGCTCAGCAGAAATTAATTGGGCTAATTAAGAGGTAACCCTAGATTTGTAGGATGATTCTATAAGGATTTGTATTCCCATCAGCATTTAAGACTGTGGCAAATGTTACTCATTAGAGTAATTGCTGTGTGATTGTCACAGAAATACTGCGGGCCAGAATCAATAGGCTGCAGCCACTCAGCAGACTCAGAAAGGATGGAAAATGTGATGTGTCACATTAGGGGCAATAAGTGATGATGATGCTGAATAAACATGACAATAGATGTGGAGATATTTGAAGACACTTTTCAGCCTTCCACCCCCATAGAAAGGAAATGTGAAAATGCCAATATAACCTCCCACAGTATTTTGACTAGCCATGGGGCTAGGGGATCCCAGGGCTGGGCTCCCTTGATTTATAACAAAATAAATCCTGGACTTCAAGAAGCCTTTCCTCATTCTTGCATTTTCTGGTGCACTTCATTAAAACGAGTAACAGAGGAAAGAGGGGTTCAAGCTTCAGGTACAAAATCAGCAGAACACAGAACAACTCCTGCATGTTCAGGCAAGGGGAAAGTCAAGCTAGCTCTGAACTCTTGGGTCAAGCCCGACCAGTTCTTCCTCCAGAAACACCGCTGCCATGAGGTCAGGGGGAGAAAAAGCCAGAGGGAGAAAGTACAATTCATTTTCACTCCACCGCAGAGAAAGCTTTCATCCCAGCAATACGAACATCAGTTCTTAGTCCAGATCATCAGCACCAATGCTCCACGACTCCATTGCATCCATCCTCCAGGGTCCCCTCAGAAGGTCCCCTAACATCCTACTTTAAGGAGGGATTCCTAGAGATGGGCTTCTTGGAAACCATAAAATGCATGGACTTGTCAAACAATCTGTCATCTCTATGCTAAATCTGTACAACTTCGCACACATTACCCCTACTTAGTAATACCTCCTCACTCTTTTAGTTTCATTGTCCACACCACACAGTGGTTGCAGAGACTAACAATAGGTAACGTGAGACCTTTGGGTTAGCAACAGCTCAGAGGTGGGTAACACGCTCTCTGGGAAGGAAGAAACCATCTCACAGCAGGGACCCATTGTGGGCAAATGCTGGGGAAATAATTTTCTCAGCACAACTGTCTTCTCTTTTACACAGAGGGGAAAAAAAAAAAAAAAAACACAACAACTAAGAATGTTAAGGGGTTTAGAAAACATGACCTATGAGAGAAAAGCTGAAGGAACTAAGTTTGTTTAGTCTAGAAAAGAGAAGACTGAAGTGGCATATGATGACAGTCTTCCAACTTGAAAAAGGTTGTCGGAGACAGAGATGATGAACTATTCTCTGTATTCACAGAGAGAAGGAAGAAAAATTCATTTGCAGTAAAGATTTCAGAGAGATGCAGGGAAAGAGTGGTCAGCCTGTGAGGTGAT
This sequence comes from Streptopelia decaocto, assembly GCF_964273445.1. NCBI lineage: Eukaryota > Metazoa > Chordata > Aves > Columbiformes > Columbidae > Streptopelia > Streptopelia decaocto. Next base: position 24,896,826 of record NC_138655.1, read on the forward strand.
CAGACTGAGCAGTGGTCCAGAGCTTCAACCTATTGGGGAAGACAGTGCAGATCTTTAAAAACAGAGTAGACGTATGTGTCTTCCATGGAATCCTGCCATTGTATGGGGGGTGGGACACTTAGTGACCCCAACCAGCCCGATAGCTTTGTGGCTTAGCTCTGGTACACATAAGCCTCACATTGAAGCCAATGAGTTTGTCTGTCAAAGGACTGAGAGAAAACTTCAGGCATTAGCCTGCTAACTTCAAAATCAAAATAGAAGGTTGCAAAGCACAACTGGATGCCCATTAGAACCAAATTTTCGTTCCTAACCCTGACTAAATATGGACTATTCATTAAGGGAAGCAGGAATTGGACATGGTTTATCTTCAGAAGACAGGCAGCTTGCTGGGTGACAACACAGAGAGAGGTCTCCTGAGTGTGCCTTGGTGAGAAAATACAATTCATTGGCACCAGCAGAGCCAAAAAGACTCTGAGGCTGGTTACAATGCTGTAAATCCAAGGTAACGCAGAAGAAATCAGTAGATTTATAACAGCATAATTGTAATTAGCATAGAAGCCATTGTATTTTTTCTTTGGAAACGGTAGCTAGGCATTCAGCAAAGGCTCTGCTTTCTCCCCTCAAACCTCTCATGCAATTCTGTGACATATTTCTGGCTTTTTCCATGCTCAGAAGTCACTCTTTTTACTTAGAGATTTCAGTCAAGCTTTAGCATGTCACGGAAAAGACCATGAGGGTAAACCATGCATCTGGTTGTTCAAGTGTTTTCAGATTTTTGTTGTGACATGTTCTTTCTCAAGTTTACTTTCAAAAATGATGGCTTGCCAAAAAGCCTGGCAGTGCCAGCATACCTAGAACAAATCATGGGAGTTACCTATCAGTTTCAACAGGCTGGGGGTAAAAATGGTTGCAATAAGAGTTTTGGAAAATAACACAGAGTAGTAGCTTGGAAAGATATTTCCCTTATCTACCCAACAGGGATTCAATTTCTGCCATTTTTTTTCCATCCCAGCCCTCTCTTACTGCTTTTTACCTCTTTCACCTTTCTATTCCCTTCCCAGTCATTTTCCTGTTGCACTTACCCACAGGAGAGTCCCAGCTTCCCCCCCATAACCCCTAGGGGAATCCAGATATCTAAACAAAACAAGGAAAGCATAACTTGCAAAGAGATACCAATAGCATTTTTCAAGATGTCAATATGAGTGTTGAAACTGTGTTTGGGAGGAGACTCAATAACTCTACCGGCAGGCCACGCACTAGGTTTTTAATCATAATTTAATTTTACATTTATTATTTTAATCACACTAAATCAGAAAGATTTAATCTTCTAGTTTCAAAGGAGACCTTCAACAATTCAGAAACATTGCTATTGTTTTGTATACATAACTAGATAAGCATGACCTACCACCACTTAGCTTCTTAATCACCAAGAAATGTACTGCCTGTGTTGCCACTGACCCATCAGATGATGGCAGCTATAGTGAAAAAATGACCAGAGGAAAGAAAGACATTATGAAGTCTGGATGTTCTACATATACATTGGTGTAACTTGAGAGTTATCTAATTTCTTTTTACCTGCCTTTCATTACCTACAGATTCAACTGGTTTGCAAGGTTCGTGGCTCTTCCAAAGATACAGAATTCTGTACAGACGTTGTAAAAATAATGTATTTGCAAAGGGCTGAGGTAATGTGTGGATCAGCATGTAAAGTTTCACACTGTTATAGGAAAACATACTGTAAAAAGATGCGATTTCCAATTGTAGATGCTATGATCATTCCCATATGGTATCAGACAATATCTGTGCAGTGATACCATACAAGGAACTGATTGCTCTTCCATATATTGGACAAAGAAATAATGTGTGCTCAGAATTAATATAAAATTATTCTCAAACTCCTCCATGTGTTTGTGCAGTCAGATTCATACCCTTTATGTACACATGGGAAAAGACAGGCAGGAGGGAATTCCTTCCACTTATGAAGCTTCCCATTAAACAAATCACACCCAACCCTGTGAATATGTTAACAAACAAGTGGGCATGCTCCAAGGAAATGAAAATTCACACGTATATTCAACATTGTCTATTCTGGAAGGACCAAGAAGAGAAAAATACTTTTAAGTAATTTAAAATACTTAAAGTGTTTTTTTTTTTTAATCAGGAAAACACTCTTGAACCCCTCAGCCTTGCTGAAGTGAAGGCATTGTAGAGCAAACCTGGTGCAACTCAGAACATTTTTATGTATCAAACAACTGAACTTTGGAAAGAGTATAAATTTATGAGTCTTAGTAATGCTTGGAAAAATAATTTTGGCTGGGATTAAAAAATGAAGGAATTCTTTTTTTATGTAGAAACTTTTCATTTAGCAAAAGAAATATTTAGTTTGGGAAAAGTTTAGCTGGCATTTCTCCTTTTGAAAATGAACTTGTAAGCCTGTGTGGGTGACAAAAGGGAGGGGAGGTAAAGACCACTTGACTTGCATCCACCAGGAAGGAACTGTGGTGTGAAGATACAGTTACGGAGCTGTAGGTTGAAATCTGCCCCATAAAGGAGAAAATGTGCTCATTTTGGCCAGAGAGGTCTACAAAGCCCTTCTTTCGGTATGCACACATCCCGAGATCCAGCCTGGATTCCAAAAGGCCCCTTAGTTTTTGAATAGTCTCAAAAGTGTGTTAAAAGCTTAATGAAGATGACAAATGTTGCCTTTAAGGTTTTACAGACCTTAAGCACACAATATTTTACACAGAAATGGACCTTTCTATGCTCATCAGAAGTAGCACACATTTATGTAGTATTAAATATAAAAGTGGCCTCAATAATTTCATACCTATTGGTGAAAATGGGTGAAATCCTTTATCTCTAGGAATGCAGGAGTTCATATCAATATATCATAACTGGCATGTTGACTTCTGTGAATTTCTGATATTTTCCCAGCTACAGTTACAGGTTTTTCACCAAATGGTTCTTAATACACTTTTTATTTTGCATAGAAGCAGGTAAGAGTGGTCCTGGAGAATGCCACAAAGGTGCCTAGAAGGGCCACATTGGTAGGTCGGGTCCCAATCCTCTGCTCTCCTTGCACCCTGTGGATTTCAGTGGCATTTCTCATGTCTGCCAGTGTCCTCCTGTGTTACTCAAAGGACAGGATCAGGGCATTGGTCAAAGGAGAGGGTCATGGGTTTTTAAGGGATCAGCACTAGAATTTTTGTCATACTTTTTATGTCTCCAATGCAAGTGTGGTTAAATAACCCATGGATTACAGCCACTGAACATTTCACTTAGCTATCCAGGGGTGAATATTACCATTTATTTGGGGACTTGTCAAAGTATTATTTTCATTACACTAATAAATACTGTAAAAGTCAAAATAAAAAATGTTATAATTTCTGGAACATGTCTTATCTAAATCTATATGATCTGGAAATATTTACCAAGGGAGTTCAGTAATACAAAACAGAAACAGAAAGGGTCCTGGGTAAAGCCTGAGGGAAAAGATGAACTATTAATTACACATTAAGTGGATGGTTTTTATTTTTCTGTTGAAACAGCAACTATTCAAAGTCTATGCTATGCAACAAAAAATACTCTCTGGTATAACTTAGCATAGAAGTCCAAGCTATTTTGATCCCTAGAGTCAAAGTGCTTTAAAAGATGAAATAAAATTGTGTTGGGATTTTTTAAAATTAGGAAATAGGAGAGACAAATTCTGGCCTATTAGCACAGAACTTGGCAAACACTAATGATAAATCAAAGCTATGCTCTGCAAATATTCTTGTAAGTTTAACCGTATACTTGCAAATTCTTTTTCTCACCTAAATCATTTTCCCAACTTGAATTTACTGTTGGTAAATATCACCAATACTGCTAACGGTTCTGATGTAGTCAAAAGGACTGCCCTCCTTTGCAGTGTACAGTTGCCCATACATGAGAATGTTTGCCCAGTCAAGCCCAACAGCTGTTACATGTCATTGCTTGCACTGCTGGCCATCCCTTTAAATTAATTATAAATAATGAAGATTATCTAAAAAAGGATCCCAAAATACTTCACAAGGCACGGCCATAACCCTGTTCACACTCTGCACAACCATGGGAATCTTGCTTTTGTGTGCAAAGACCCCTGAAACACCCAAGTCCTCCTGGATACACTTGTGTGTGTGTTTACATAAAGGCACAAGCTGTGTCATCAAAATGCAGACACTTCCAGGATGGAGAAGAGCCTCTAATCAGAGTGTGGTATACTCCTTTGCTCTGGGGAAAAGGTTACATTTTGGTCAGGACATGGGGGTAAATCCTTCCCTAGTATGGAAAGCACCATGGGATCTTTAATGTCTAGGCTGAGCAGACATGACCTCAGTTTTCTAAAGTTTCCTTAATTCCTCAACTCCCACCTGTGAAAGGTCACAGAGCAGTTCCAGTGTTATTGAATTGATGCTTTGCTTTGGAATTTTGGGAGGACTGTTTTGGGTTTTAGGGTGGGGAGTTTGGTTTTTGGTTTTTTGGTGGTTTGTTTTGGTTTGGTTTTTGTTTTGTTTTTGTTGTTTTTTAAAATTTTCATTTGACCAACCTGTTTCCTCCCCATATTTGTCTGGTCCTCAGAACCATTAAGTCACTTTCTGTGAGTGCCTTGGATGCAAGGTGGGAAAGAAGATGTAATCTGGAATCTGAAACCAGACAAGACACATCACTCCATGAATCTCTGCACATCTATGTCCTTTTCAGCCTTTACCAGGAGCATCCTGGAAGCAGAAAAAGTACAGCAATATAAGCATAGATCAATTTGGACATTATGGAAGGGAGCTGGAGAAGTCAATGTTCACGTCACCCACAAAATCAAGAGAAAATGAAGCTATGAATCTTTCTTAGACAGACTTCCTCCAATAACTATAGGCCTTCAGCTATCCTGTATATTGAACTCACCATCCAGCACTGAAGGGAACTCAGGAGCCCCTGAATGACCAAGAAAGTAAAACAGAACTGAGGATAAATTTATAGGATAAATGCTCAAAGATTCTTGCTTAGTGGCGACCTTTCTTCTTCTGAAGGTTCCCATCCAAGGAAGAAGAGCCTGTCTCTTTGCTCATAGTGATTTCTGCCAGCTGTTGCAAGTGAGCAACTGCCCTCCTCTAGGTATGATTAGTAACCTACCTCAGCATCTGGAACTCATCACACTGTCCAAAGACTGCTCCACAGAAGTTGTGTCTGAGATCTGCAAAGGTGTATGAAATCCATATGACTACAAATTAATAAAACTCCCATCTCAAAGGACTGCAATTTTCAGGACAAACCTATGACACTTTCCCAGTTATATCCTGGTGTATTGGGTCTGGCTGAGGTGGAGTTAATTTTCCCCATAGCAGCCCTCATGGTGCTGTGCTTTGTGTTGGCAGCTGGAAAGGTGTTGGTAACACACCAGGGCTTTGGATACTGCTGAGCAGGGCTCCGGATACTGCTGAGCAGGGCTCCCACAGCACCGAGGGCATCTCTCCAATGCTTCCTCCTCACCAACAGGTTGGAGGTGGGCAAGATCTTGGAAGGGGACATAGCCAGGACAGCTGACCCAAACCAACCAGAGGGGTATTCCATACCATAAGGCATCTGCTCAGCAATAGAAGCTAAGAGAAAGGGAGCAGGGCATTCATTATTATGACATTTATCTTCCAGAGCAACTGCTACGTGTACTGGAGCCCTCCTTTCTGGGAAGTGGCTGGACATCTCCTGCTGATGGGAAGGAGAGAATAAATCTTTTGTTTTCCTTTGCTTCCACACACCACCTTTGCTTTTCTTTTATTAAGCTGCCTTTATCTTGACCCATGAGTTTTTTTCCATCATTTTCTCCACCCCCTGCCCTGTGAGGAGGGGAGTGATAGAGCAGCTTGGTGGGCACCTGGTGTCCAGCCAGGGTCAACCCACCTCACCTGAAATCCGTAGAACTGCTGCGTGTGAAAGAACTCAACAGCATGAAGTCCTGCTCAGCAGAGGATGCACCGTAATTCATTGACTTGGACTTGGATGCAAGCAACAGTGGCTCTAACACCCTGCAAGTCTTCCATCAGAAAGTAACATGCTGGTGATGAACACTTCTTCCAAATGCATATTCTCCCTTTTTTTCGTGTGTGAGCATTCTTTTTTGTGGTCTCCCAGGGAATGCAAGAGAGGATTTTCATCATCCACTTTCACAAAGTCCTCCCTCCCCACAAGGATATCATCCACTTGACTCACTAGTTAAGGTCAACATAACCTTAGGGAAGATACCACAGTAAAGGCACATGCATTTGTCTAGAGCAGGACAAATAGTCCAGCATTCAGCAGAAGCAGGAGTTGCTGTGAGGAACTTCACAGATCTGAACCAGGTGAGGTCTCATGAAGTGCCAGGGCCAATGAAAACCCCCAGGTGATCTGTGTGCACTGACACAGAGGGCTACCAAAGGAAAACAGGGGTAAGTAATTGAATAATGGTGGAATGGAGAGACTGTACATCGTAGTTCACCCTTACAGTTTAAAAAGTCAAGATAAGCTTGCCAAAATATGCTTTATCTTTTTTCTACTCTCTCTTCCGTTGACTTTCCTCTGTCTGCCTCCTCCTCCAAGTTCCACTGGTTACATGCTCTTGTTATTACACTAAAGCCATAAAAATTTAAAAATACCTTTGTTTCACCTATTGACCACTCTTAGGTCTCATAGTCCATAGCTCCTTTAATGAAGTCCTCAGGCAACATTTCTCTGTATCCTTATCTGAGTTTGGTAATAAAGCAAATATCTTGAGCCAACCTCCTTTTACAATATATGAACTAGAGCTGGGCAAGCTTTTCATAGCAAATGTTTTATTTAGTGGATTAGGCCTTTTGTTCACTTTGTGAATTATTATGGACAAACTCTGACTTTAATTCATCTGGTTGTTATTCACAATTGTTCAAATAACTGTGTCAGTGAACATATTTCAGCTGTTCAGATTGTTCTCAAGTGATTCACTTCAGTTCTTTCTTTTGCTATTTGTTATATGGTATTTACTATTCAAGGGCTGTATTTGGTTTTACCCACCCCACCTGGTGACAATATTACCTGATTCTTACATTACTGGGAGGTCTATGTAGAGGAGTAAAATCAAAGAGATTTCCTAATGTGCTCTTTTCCTACTGTTCTCTGTTCACAACACGCATTTCTTACAAAATTCTGTACAAATACATTATGAGTTATCTGTGATGAGGCCTATTTTCCACAAATAGGCTTTCAGTAAAAGTAATTAGGTATCCCCATGTTAATGGAAATCATTAAAAGGTCTGAGCATACCATCTAATGGACTGACAGCTTCAGTCAAATATCTAAATTAAACCTAGAAGTAACAAGGTAATGGGATACCAGACTTCATTAGTTCTGTACCTCATTGAGCTCCTTCTTTTGTTGAAATGAGCATTTCTAAATATTTTTTGTACAATATTCACCTGGCTTTTATGTGAACTAAGTAGCATACGTATCTTCAGATTGTCCAGTATAACTGCAGAAATACATAGTATCTTCCTGCAAGTATAAATCAAGCGACAGAATACATCTCACTAAATCTATTTCAAATTATTTTGATTTTTATACTTCATATAATAATATACCATGCATGTAATAACAGATCATGCATCTATTTTTTGCATTTAAAGAGATTCCCAGAAACTGCAACATTTTTAATCTAAACCTAAATTTGAAACGCAGCAAAATTAGAGTGTACCACTTCAGGATATAGTTCTGGTCCATAAAATCTGTATTATGTGCCTCATGGCTCTGAAAATACAATTTCTGCAATGGTTTTCTCCACACATGCATAAAAAAAATAAAAGCAACACAAATTTGTCAACAAGAAAATGGGTTAAAAGAACTACAATGGGCCAAGTCAACACTGGAGCTGCAGGTACTGCTTTGTGGAGAGACTTTAGGCTCTCAGTTCTCACATTTGAACAGAATATTTGGTAAACTTTTTCTAGGATTCAAAGCTTTTGTTTTGAACACTAACAAACTGCAATTTAGTGAACCCAGTAAAAATACTTTGCCAAAATCTTTTCAGGTGCTGCAAATATTTGAACCTGTCTTCTCTATCAGAAGTTTTCATTTACTGTCTGTGTTATGTGTTCCGTGCATTTTCCTTTCAATCTGTCAAAGTTATCAGCCATAAGTTCTTCAGATATCTGCCGGAAAAACTTTAGATTTAACATTTACTGCATTTTTGCAATTAGTCACTCTTTCTACCCTAGTATAGCAAGAGCTCTTCAATTTGCTTAAGTAAATATTGGCAGCAAATCAAAGAAAGTACTGTAAATCCATGGAACACAGTTTTAAACTAACTATGGAAAGCATGCCAGGGACAGCCATGATGTTAAATGTGTTAGGCTCACTAATTTTCCTATGTGGTATATTCTTCCCTGACTATATGCACACAAAGGGGGAAACACAGCCTATGAAATGTTTTATTGTCTAGTTTCTACAGTGTCTTTAGAAATACTCTGTTCATTTTCTTTCAAGGGTCATTACAGCACTATTTATTTAGACAAAGCTGGCAATCTGACTAATGACATTTGTTAATCTTTCTATCACATTTCTGTAATATTTTCATTAGTGACACATTTCTCTTAGATCTGTATTTTCTAGAGTTGTACTATAGCTTTGTATTATTCTTCTTTGGTTACCAGGAACTCCAGCAGGGCACCAGAAAATAGTGCTATAAAGGATTATTGGGAATCCTGCCTGTGAACTTGTCTGGACTTGCTTACATCCACCAAAGGGTGGCTTGCAGCACGCTAGGCATGAACTGTCTTTAATTCAGCAGGAGTGTGGTCAGGACCTTATTAAGCTCCCTGTGGAGCTACTCTGGATTTATACCAGTGTGATTGTGATTAAGGTTTAACTCAGGCTGCAAGATGTAGCTGTAAAAATGTATCTCACTCCAATTTCCAGTGGCTGTAGAGTTCAGTCTTTTCAAACACTTATCTTCTTTTCCATAAATTGTGTGTAAACTACATGCAGGTACCCCAGAGCATATGAACACATTTAATACTCAAGACTTCAGTGCTGTCCTAAAGGAATTGTAATAAATAATGGAAAACCCATGACTTACAAAAAAAAAAAAACAACTGTAGTAATCCATGATTCACATTTTACATCAGAACTATAAAGAAAATACAGCCTTGCTGCAGGTGCAGTTATGTAGATATTGGTATTTATGCCTGGAGAATAATCACAATTCATCGTAATGTTCATAAAATGCATGATTATATAAAATTACATTTTACATTCATAGGACAACTTCACTTTCACAGCTCAGCTTTCATTTGCTAGTCTTGGTTGTTCCATGCTGGACATAACATGGACATTTATAAAAACAAATAATAGAAGCAAATTTAAAACTATACTAAAACTAATAACCTGCCTTCAGAATCATACAGGAGCTTGGTGCTTGGGTAGCAGGCATGGAAATCATTCACACTTTGGTCTCCAACAAACAGCAAATCCTCACAGTTTTTCTCTTGGAGGAAACTTTACTCCCTCCTTGTTTTTTGTACAAATATAGACTATGATAAAGTCAGCAAGCACCAGCCAAGCACCCCCTACCCCAGCTTCTTTGTGAAAGTGTTCCCTTCATCGAGATGTCTGCCCGTCTCAGCCACCCTTGCTCTTCTCCTGCTTGCCTGCAAGCACAGCAGCTTCTCCTCCCTCACCTCTGCCCCTTATCCTCCACATCTCATCTCTAGGAATGAGTCTTTGCCTCTCTCTCACAAGAATCCCACAGTATTGCCAGGTCTCAAGGCCGAGAGGGGAGACACCAAGGACATGAGGTGTCCTGAGTGGGTGCCAGGGTGGGTGAAGATGATGGCTGGATGAAGCACCAGTGTGTGCAGGAAGAGGATGGGAGCTCAGCGGCGCCAGGAACCTGTGACTTGGTACAAAGCCTTCAGTGGTGGGGCCAGGGCAGGCTATGGGCAGGGCCCTGAATCCAGTCCACGTTTTGGCTGGTGGGGTTGCCAGGGACACAAAAAGGAGTAATTCAGTACCTACGGCCAGGAAGGTACTCAGGAAAAGCAAGAAAAAGAAAGAAGGAAGAAATCATTGGGGAAGTAAAAAGACAAGGAAATCAAAATCAAGATCCATAGATACTCAGATATCCTAGGAGTATTTCAGCTGCCTAGAAACCACTTGCAAGCAAAGGACACAGCTCTAGAACCTGGTCGATGCCCAGCCCAGAATGTTTTACCTTTATGAAAATAGTATCTATTCAGGCAAATTATTTTTTCTTCCTGGGCAGCTGTTCAGTGGCTCTGCCCAGAATTTGCCAATACACTGAGTGAAAGAACATTGCTTATCATAAGATCTTTGATCCACACAGAGGAGCTGTAGCTAAAAATACTTTATTAAGCTAATGATCCATTCTTTTCCTCAGTCTTGGACCACATTGCATTGATTTATCCCTTTGCCAACTCCAGTTTAGATTCCTACCACACAGTGCTGGGGCCACACTGGAGATGCCTCACAGAAGCCCTGGTGAAGAAGATAGATGCCTGTTTCAGGGTGGACTTCAGCAGTACCCACAGAATGAGTAGATGGTTATGCTTTGCATGGAATGAATAGTTACAACTTAGATTGTCTACAAATAAAAATACTATGGAGCTGGACCTTGACTCAGATGTATTCCCCAGATAAATGGCAGAAATAAAAAAAATTCATTCATTCCAGCCCATTGAGATAGACATCAACAGCTTCATATCTGAACTCTAGTCTTGGACAAGCAAGATTCATTAAGCCAGGCAACTCTGTGGTTTAAAAGTTCTGACAATACAAGAAGCAATGACTGAATGCCAAAAACCTCAGTGTCTGAATTGTAGGTGCTGAAATAGAAACCAGCCCCTCCGCAGCTGCGCTTCCCATGAGTGCAGTTCGTGTCAGAAACCCCAGGAAGGGATCCCAACACCCCCAACACTGAGGGCACACATACCTAGAGCTAGCTAATTTGAACCATGAGCAGCAACAGGGTGTCAGCAGCTCCCTTTCCCCACAGCTGAAGTTCCTTTCTTTGTGCTGCAGAGCACCCTTCTCCTTGAGATCAAGAACTCTCGAGTTACTCCCAAAGCCCTTCTTTCAGAAACTAGCTACAGATCATTATGGTCTTTAAAAAGCTGCTGTACAGAGATCCTACCACCAGTGTTTTATACAGTAGCTTAGTGGACAGAGCACTCCAGCAGCTCTTTCCTCTGCCTGAAAAGTTCAAGCTCCCTGCCTTAACCACAAGACATCCCTCCAGGCTCCCAAGTGAAAACTATGTAAGCATGGTGCATATCCAGCTGGGACACTCAACCTGGAAAATGTGGGACTTGAGGTCCAGTCTGTACTCCGAGGCCTACAGAGATATTTTCATACTCATTTCATATCCATTGGGGGTAGGGGTGGCAAAAGAAGATACAGCCACAGCCTTCGAAAGAAAGGAGGCTCTGCTGCACCCTTTTCAGTATTTATTGATGTTGTCCCTGAGAGCTGGGTTCTGAGAACATCTAGAAGATCTTTCCCATCTGGAGTCCTAGTTCTAGATCCCCACCTGGTTTAGATGCTAGGACTCAGAGGGCTATGGGCCTGACCGGCAGCACAACTGCAGGCAACTGAGGAAATATGAGGTAAAAAAAAAAAAAAAAAAGAATTAGAAACCGCTTGTGAAATCCCCAAAACTCTTGATCTGACGCCACTGCCTCCCTCAGGTGCTTAAAACCCATTTAAGTTTTAGGTACCTAAATCTAACTGGAGTGTGACCTTCAGCTGCAGACATCCTCATTTGTTTATATTGTTGAGAAATGCTGACTTTTATTTGAATGAAGGTGATGAGCTCTGTCATGCTTACAGTAAGATAATTCATGTCAGTATTCACAGGTGGCCTTTATGTAAAGACGGGGTGGGTGACTTTACCCAAAAACAGGAAAATACAGACTACCTCATCCTAGCTACAAGAAAGTGTTTGGGAGATCTGTCTAGTTTCCATGTTTCAGAGAATTATCACTGGGATGGCTACTACAAAAAGGTATTATACTTGCAATTCCCCTTAATCAGAAGAAAGAAGATGAGATTAGTTCCATAAGGGTTATTACTGTTTATTTCTCTTCATGCTGCTTTTCTGGGTCATTATTTAGATGAAATTTCAGTAAATTTGTTTTCTTTTTGTCCTATAGACTTTTTCAGACTACTCGGAAACCTACAGAAGAAGAATAAAGAAAGCCCATAACAATACTCTAGAGAAAACAAAACTATCATCAATAAACAACCAAACAAGAGAAAAATATTAATTCATTTGGAATCAGAATAATAATTTAAAGAGTTTCAAAACAACAGCTTGTTCTCTTTTGGACACACGCAATTTCCAAAATGTAAAAGAGTTTTGGACGGTGTCATTCACTTTCAGTGGCATTAGACAGGGAAAGCAAGGAGCAGTGGGATAAAATCAAAATTAACATAGATCAGGAGCACTAAGAACTTACTATCTGTAGAAATGTGTGCTTTATTCCACCACAGATTAATGAAACACCTCACAAATGTTGTGCATTTGTGGAGAGCGGGCAGGTCTGTAGGCAGCATACATATTACATAGAGCGCACTACTCCTGTGCATTGCTTTCGAGCATCATCACCAGAGGCTTTTTAAGACTTCACAGCCATGGAATTAGCTGTGGTATTGCCAGCCAGCTGTGTATCCTCCATGGACTTTGGAACAAGTTATAAAAGTAAAAAGAAAAACATACTTTGCCAGCTCCTCACAAAACAGAGCCAGCACTTTAAAACCAAGTGGGTCCTTTTCCGCCCGGCAAATCTTGAGGTCGGCCTCACAGGTCACCACACGGGATTACGTCAGGGACCAACTGGTTGGGTTCAGGCAGGCTCGGGTTGGTCTGGCAGGCTGTGTGAAACAAACAAAAGCCAGACCAAGACAAAAAGTTGAGGGAGTAGGATAGGAGGAAATGAATAAGACTGTTCCAAAGGCTTTTAAATTACGATGGCCATGTTGTTGCAATACTATTGGAAAACTAAATGAATCGCTCCCTTCCTTAGCCCCCTCCTGCTGTGGCTGTATTTCTTTTAGCTAAGGGCCTGAGTCAATAAAGATGCATCCAATTTCTCCAAATGCTTGGAATCACTGCAGAAGCCAGATAGAGATTTCAGTAAACTGAGCTTTCATGATAAACAAGGCTGTTCATTAGGTGGCTCTTGGCCTGCAAAGTTTTCAAGACAACTGAACTACTGTGGGAAACTCACAAATTTACCTTAGAAAGGGCTGATCTCCACAAAACTCTGCTCATCTATTTTCTTAAAAGCAGAGGACTTTAAAGAGTTTATGTTCAGGAACCCAAAAGCTGAGGCACCTTGACCCAAATCACTACTGAAATTAAATAATAATTCAAAAAAAAAAAGCAGCAGACTATCTTTATTATGTTTCAGTTCACAGTTACAGTACTGGAAAGCCAAAGGTTTTCTAGGCACTGTAAAACCACATAATAAAAGCAGTACACATTTTCTGTAAAAGCCCGGGGCTCTTTCACTTCTGAATCCATAATACAATTTGCAAGGATGCAGCTACACAGAAAACATTTTTTTAGTACACCACAGTAAAAATCATCTAAGTTTTGCACAACATTTGAGCTTCATCTGGCACAGGTTTCCAGAATCTCATTGGTAGCATTCCAAGACAACTCTACTTGTTACACATGAAATCTAAGACCCTTTCTTGAGTTGTTCTGTAGCCATCAAACACCCCATGAGTGCAATGACAGCCAGGTAAGTGAGCAAGTTCCCTGTACAGCACAAAGAACTATGTTAAAAGAAACTGAAATTGTAGAGCATAAGTAGTTGTGAATTTCATGGTGGATTCCTCTTCCCTTTGTTTGCCCTTCTTCCCCCTTAAACACCCAATGTGTCTGTTTAAAGAGTGAGGGTTGTTTTCTGATTTGTGTTTTGTTTCCTCTTATTTTACCCATGTAATTTGTTGCAGACTTCAGGGCACTAACCTCTGCAGAATTTGCTAGCAACCTACAGAGCTAGCATAAAATAAAAAGTTACAAGTCCACATAACCTTAATTTTATGGTTATAAGCTATATTTACTGCTATATTATAAGTTTGGAAAGACTGCTAAGTGTTCAGTGTGGGAATGCAGGGAATTTCTCTTAGGTTAGTTTTATGGAGAAATGTGTTGTTAAACTGTAGGAAAGGTTACGGTCCTTTCAAGTCCTCCAGAGCAGAATGCCTATTAGGTGTTTTTAGGGTATTTATAAAATACCCAAACCACTCCCTCAGTATCATTCATTGAAATTCAAATTCAGGACCTTTGCTCTGTTCAAGTCCCTTTGGTTTTAACACTGTAAACTAACCTGAGTGAGAACACTATCAAAAATCAAAGTGGGAGAATTTTCTTTTTAACTCTTGCCCACCTGTACTTTTTTAACTTTACAAGTGTTTCTCAGTGCAGTGCATAAATACAGTGCAGCCCAGTGAGTTTATAACATACTAAGCTGAGAATTCATCAACAGGAGAGAAGTCAGTGCTCTTAGTACTTCTGTCCTGATTTTGCCTGATGAGCCCAGGCAGGATACAACCTCCTGAGTGCCTCAGTTTCCCCACCTGTAAAACTACAGTGATGGTACTGACTTCCAAACGTGCTGAATCCTCTTGTGATCTGCCAAAGAACAAATGCTAAACAAGAGAAAGTACTGTCACTCCACACACCACTCAGCCTGCCCTCATTCCCTCAATCCCTCACTCTCCTCTTCCAAGGCAAGTGCCCACTCAGTTTGCAGGGTGGCCACACAATAAGCAGGACTAAACACTGCCTGCAGACAGAGACCTAACAGGGTGCCTGTGTCGTGGAGTCAACCTGATCCTGTACAGTAAATGCAGTGCTTCCTGAAAGTGCAATGGCACTACTGTTACGGGACAGGACAGGCCACTTCATCTGCCCTGTGTGGTAGCTACATCCCTGCCTGTCTCCTCCTGGTCTGTAATGTGGGGGCTGCAGGGCTTGGGGCAGAGACAGGAGGAAAGACAGAAAACTGGCACTGAAGGCTATGTACTGCCTATGGGTACCTGGGCACCCCGTAGCTTCTGGTTTGATACACAGCACACTCCTGACTTTTAAAAAAATCTCCTTTCTTATATCCACTTTTTGAAATTACATTTGTCATTCACATCTACCACATATGATGAAGTTTCTCTCTTTTCCTCATTGCTCACATAATTTTTACTTTAATTCTGCATTTCATTTTTATAGGGAACAGTTTATTATTTTTTACAGAATGTCAAGAGGATCTCAGCCTGAAACAAGCCTTTGCAATTCATCCTACAGTGTCGTTTAAAATAGGAAAATAAATTGTGTGAAAGAGACACTGAAAAACAAATGTTTTCTCTTTCAGGCATTAGGGCTTTTTAGGAGAAAAACTTCATTTTACCTTTCAACCACAGATGCTAGCAGCATCTTTTGGTTTTAAATGACTGATAATCTACTCTCCCAGTGAAGATCATTAAAATAAATTTTAGACTAGCCAAGGAACCCCTTAAAGTTCAGTTTACCTTCTGCCAGATTGTCCTAAAAAACAGTAATTTCACCCTGCAATGCCCTCTGCTGGGAGGCACGACGTGGAGCTGGAAGGAGAGCTACCAGTTCGTGTTCTGAAGCAGGGGACACTTGCAAGGAGATGAACTGGATTTTCACCTTCTGTGTGAAATCCTGACTCCACTGAAATCAGTGGGGTTCTAGCTTTTAATTTTCACTTTGCCGTTAATCATTCCCCTTTTCAAAAACTGCACTGGTATTGAACACATTAGAAGAAAACTGTTTATTTCAAGTCCAAATGAAAACCTCATTACTGAGTTACAGATATGAAGATCTCCTGTTGGCATTTATTGAGCACCTAGAGAGAGGTTTCCTAAAGAAACTTTCAGCTGCAAAATACATTGTTCCTCTTGACATTCTTCTAAGTCACTTTAACTATAAAAGCCTGTACAAAATCACACATGCAAACAGCATTCATGTACCACAGGTGTGATTCTGCCTAACACACATCTTCACTGAACAGGATTCTTGTACTAAGAAAAGGATGTCAGGAAAAGGCTATGCAGTAAAAGAAAGGAGTATACCTGGAACCTGATGTGTGACAACACCAACCCTGTCAACTGCCACCTCCAGCTCCTGAGATGCAGCATCCCTGGGCCTGAGGAAGAAAAATCTGAATCAGCCCTGCCAAGGAGTGGGATGCCAGCATGGAGTTCGCACAAACACCAATCTTCTCCCACACATGCATACTGGTGCCACAACCCCATAGCTTACAGACTGGTTACTCCCAGCTCACAACTCATCTGGAGAAATCATCCCTGAAAAGTATTTTCCAGCCTTGGCAAGCGGGATGTAACACTATCACTGCTTTGGTTTCAGCTCCCGTGTCCCTTGACTAGGATGGTCTTGTGTGTTGTCTCTCACCGCAGCTGTGCAATGGGCAGCAAGGATTTTTGCACAATAGCTCCCAGTCCACTCTGCTGGGCACTTGCTCCCTACTACTCATGTTCCACAGCTTAGGTCCTTCCTGGCAGCCCAACTATTTTATATTTACTCCGAATTATTATTTCTGTCTTTCAAATGGAAACATTTTTTCCTTGTGATGAAATGTTTCCTCTGCATTAACCTGCTTTATCACCATGTGCCT
This sequence comes from Streptopelia decaocto, assembly GCF_964273445.1. NCBI lineage: Eukaryota > Metazoa > Chordata > Aves > Columbiformes > Columbidae > Streptopelia > Streptopelia decaocto. The sequence continues at coordinate 24,913,523 of NC_138655.1, forward strand.
CCCTCTATCCTGCTTTACAGGGAGAGACACCCTTGGTGCCAGAGAATGCAGGTGCAGCAAAGCCACACAGTGCTTGGCAATACCATTTTTATTTGAAGTTACACATAATTATCGTTGATTTGGAAGTGTGACCTTCTTGATACACAGCCTTACGAACTAACAGAATTTTTTCCAAAAACTACTTTACAATGTTTGTTATGCCCTCATGGAGATCAAAATGTCATGCTTATAAGCAGTTTTCAGGACTATGCCAGGTTCATTAAAAAGCCCCCAGACAAGTATTTCTTTTCTTTGTTTTCTCTCCTCAAAAACTTCTTCTTCCCTTGGTAAGCGCCACACTGTCATGCTCCTTTGAAAACAGGCATGTGTAGCTACAAACCCCCTGTTTATCCCTGACAGCAAGGGCTCAGATTGTCACTCTGGACACTTACCTGCTCTTCTCAGAAATATCTTCCTTTGCAAGAGAACTGGGTAGCCCAGGGACCAGATGGCAGGTGCTCACATACCCTAACCCTGAAATTATTAATTCAAGGGAAGGCTGGAAGTAACTGAAAGTTGTTCCAGTCCTGATGCCAGTCTGGTCCCTCACAGGTGAGGAAGCTGTGCCAGAAAACCAAACTGGCACCTTTGATGAAAGGACTGGCAGCGAATTCCAAGACTGCATTGGCCTCCAGCTTCAACCATCCCCTGATCCAAGGCTGTCTCCCAACATCACAAATGAGAAACATTATATGAGGAATCTTGCACACACTGCTGTTTTTGCTGCCAAGTGGTCTTTCAAGAAGTAGTCTCCCAATCTGATATCCTTACACAGAATAATTTCATCCACAGAAATGCTTGCTAGTGGTTAAATTATGGCCAAGAATCAATATTCAGCCTGAATTTGCTCACATTGATGCACTATACCACTACTGGAAAATAAGTGTGGTGTCACTCAAAATGGCATTATACTGGAATGTGACAAGGAACAGAATTAGAGCAATATCCTGTGACTGGGAGCAAAGGATTGAACTGGTTCTGCATTTGCTGGAGGCACCAGAACACTTTGGTGAGAGGTACCTACTGTGCTACCTCCATCCCAGTTTCTGAGACAAGAGACAAGAAGGCAGAAAGGGCTGCAACATGCTGTTACCACTATCAGAAAGAAGAGTGCCTCCCTGCAATCATTACCCTTTAGGCTGGCAGCAGGTAGCACTGAAGAAATGACAGCTTTGGTATTCCCTGATTCTACTGACCTCTGTCATTGCCTGGGCCCTGGAGAGTTCATCATTGAAACAAGAGGACTAAGGAAAGCTCTGCTCAGCCTTAATTAAGGCTCTCTTTGATTTCCAGAGAAAACAGAGGAGGCAAATCAATATCCTGCCCTAGGAAGTTTTTTTGTCCTCATCACTGCAGTGGCAAAATCCAGTTTTATCAACACTGCTGAGAAAGCAAGCTTGCAGTGGCTTGAGGATTAGACAACATGATGGATTCTGCCCAGGACAGCCTTCCAGCTTTCTGTCCTCGCTTTCTGTCCTCTCTTCCTAAGGATACACTGAGAAAGTATAAAAGGAAAAAAAAAAAAGCATAATCGTCAGACAAAGTGGTCATTCTGTACTTCTCCAACCCTCAAAAGTCAGTAACCTTGCTGTCTGCACCAATATAAGCCCCAAGCTGTCAGTGAGAGACAGGATTTGCACAAGCAAATTCACTCATTTCCTAAGAGAGGGCAAAATTCAGGGTATGACCTCAATTCCTTTCTCCTGGCCACAGCTTAGCTGAAGGCCCAGTATGTCAGATTCACCTCAGTGTGATTCCAGGGACTGGTCTGGAATCAATTTGACCCAGTAAGTCTCTTTGATTGCATCAGGCCCTTCAGAAGTTTTGAACAACAAGGATCTAAACGGCAGGCAGCAATTTGCACAAAAACAATCCTTGCAGTTCAAGGAATTTTTAAAGGTCTGTGCCTCTTTTTTTTTCTTTTTCTTTTTCCTTTTTTTTCTTTCATTCTTTTTTCTTTTTGGTTTCAAATGCTTTCCAACTGAGCAAATGCTGCAGCGGGTTCATGGGAGAAGGCCTTGAGGCACCCTTGACTTTGGCACTGTTATCCCATAGACACTCCATACATTTTTGGCACCTTGCAGCAGACACATTGACAGCCGCAGGATTGATGGAAAGGGAAAAAAGCTGTTTTGCAGTCAAAAGAGAATGTACTCGGATTTCTAAGGCCATTTGAAAGAATGCCAGAATGATACTGGATTTCGGCATTCTTAAGCTCCTTTAAGATGATGCAGCAAGTGGTCTTTTCCACATGTGATGATGTATTTCAGGACAAGAGTTTATTCAAGATTTTCCAAGCCTGTGGGCTCCTGATCCTTTTTCAAATTACAGAGATGATAGCATACCGGGGAGAATTGTGATTAGTTTAAACTCTCCACAGCTGCAAGAGATGAATGTAAAAATTCCACCAAAAAATCCACTTCTTCTGGATTGAATTTACCTACACGACACCGAGTCCCAACCAAGGGACCACTTAAAAGAGCTGGAGCAGCATCAACACTATTTAGTTTCTTCCATCACATCAACCCAGGGAAGGCTCACAACTGTTCTACCCAACACATCTCTCCCAGCAGCACTGCCATCATAGGGGCTGGGGTATTAACGAAGCCCCAGGATGCGTGGGGAGGAAAATGGAACGATGAAATAAAAGCCTAAGTACAAGGGAATTCAAACAGGGCTTGCAACTCATTACTTGGAGTACCAAGAGAATTGTAAAACACCTTGTAACCGAGAGGCTTTGCTTGGAGCTGTTAAGGACTGCAGCCCCCACTTCATCACGGGCTGACAAATTTTGAACAGCCTTGGCAACAGGGGGCTGGGGGGTGTGTGAGCGCTGAGTTCTCTGTCTCAGCTGACCTGAGGAGATGGCAATGATTTGTTTTGCTTAACAGGCCCTCTCTCTCTCTCTTAATTGCCTCCTTGGGTTTCTAATCAAATATTATAATATACTGCATCCACCTCCATCATTTGTCTCCAAGCGTCAGCATTGACAATGCCAGCAGTGCATCCACCTCAAGACGTTGAACTCCCGGCTGTCTCTGAAGACAGAGGAGACCAGAGCAGACATTGGAAGGCCAGTCACTGAGACCCCCTACATTTGTCTGGATTTATTAGTATGGCAATAGGTGAGACCCTGTTTTATGGGACTTCCCTCAAAAATGCTAAATAAAGCACACTTAAAAAAACAAACAAAAAAAAATCAAATCCCGCTTACTTATCTTTTTGTCGCCTGTGGCTCAACTGCACAAAGTCCCCAAAACCCCATGGTCGGGCGGGAGCCAGCAGAGGCGTCCCTCAGTGCCCGGGCTGGAACCGGCTGGAACCAGCCAGAACCGGCTGGAACCACCGTGTCATTCCCCCACTCAGCACCTGGCCACTTCTGCTCCTGTGTCCCTGTCTGTGCCACAGGCTGTGGGGAACGTCTGCTGGTAAAGGGGCTGAGGCCATTCTCTTGACATTACGCAAAAACCCGATTTTATGTCTTTCATGCCACTCTGTGAGGAGATATGCCCGAAATACCAAACTGTGATCCTCACAGTTGTATCAGGTAACGTTACCCTGAAACATTCCCGCGCGGCTGGGCTGGGCCGGGCCGGGCCCCTGCGGCCCGTTCTGAGGCGGCCAGTCGAGGCGGAGCGGCCCGGTTCAGCCCGTTCGGAGGCGGAGCGGCCCGGCTCGGTTCGGCGCTGCGCAGGCTGTTAAGAGGTAGCATGGCGGGAAAACAAACGCCAGCACGCGTAGTCGTGGCCGAGTGGTTAAGGCGATGGACTAGAAATCCATTGGGGTCTCCCCGCGCAGGTTCGAATCCTGCCGACTACGGCAGAATCTCACAGTTCTGCGTTCGTTTTTTTTTTTTTTCCGCTCATTCCCTTCTCCCGGGGGTGGCGGGACGGCAGGCGGCGCTCCCCCGTGGCCAGATCGCCAACGAGCGCCGCACGCACCCCACAGGCACCCCACAGGCACCCCCAGACCTCGGCGGGCACGGAGACTCCGCCCCTGCCGGCGCCGCCGTGGCAACCGCTGGCGGCGGCAAGATGGCGGACGACTTGGACGAGTTGCTGGATGAAGTGGAGCGGCGGCTCTGCCGCCTGCCGGGGATGGGGACGGTAGCCGGCCCCCGGCACGGCGATGGCGAGGAGGAGGAGAGGTCGGTGGCGAAGGAGAGCAGGTCAGCGGTCCTGCGTCGGTCCCGGCGCCCTCACCCCGCTCCCCGCCGAGCGGGCGGCCACAGCGGCGGCGCGGCCCGTCCCTCCCCCGCACTGTGGGGAAGGAGGGGTCGGCGTCCGGCGAGACCCCTCTGGAACCGAAAATACCGAGGCTCGGGAAGTGAAACGGTGGCCAGAGGTCATCCACTGTCCCGTCTTACTTGTTTTTAAACCACCAAGTCGTGTGCCGATGAGCTGAGTTAGTTCAGATGGTCTTTGTCTGTCGGGAGTGTCCCAACCTCGGATTAAATATGGCGTTAAAAGCTGCGCTTATGTGCTTGTGAGTTAGGATCATGGGTTACTAACCGACCTCATGATACATAAAATAGCTATAAATTTTGTGATTTATGGCAGGATGAACTTTAGCAATAGTATTATAAAACATTTTATTCTGTTGATACTTAAGTCATTTGTGTATTCTGTTCATACATTTTTTATTGACCCCATCTTCCACAGTAAGTGCATAACTTACACCCTATGCTTTCATGTATCCAGTTCAAATTGGACAATTTTCCAATGACAGTCTGAGTACTGACAGTTTCAGTCATGACAGAGTCGGTGCTGACGGGACTGCCAAGGCACTGCCACGTCGCTGCCATCCCAGCTCTCACAGGTGTCTTTGCTGCCCTCAGGTTTCCATCCCAGCCCTCCCAGATGTCCCAGATTCTGGTTGGGAGGCCTGTGGACCAGGGAGGCTTGGCCTGATGTCTCCACAGGTGGACTGCTGAGCGCTTACCCAGTGGACATCTCAGGGTCCCAGGCAAGGATCCTAAGGAGCCAAATGACTAATAGACCAGCCCCCCTACCTTGGTCACATTACTGGACTTACCTGTTGTTTGCATAATGGTTAGATGAGCACCTAAATTTAGTCAGTCTAATTACAATATTTTTTAAAAATCACAGTTTTCTTTCTCAGGAGTAGACTTGCTCTTGATTGGTTGATGCAGCAGTACTACATGTCTCCCTTTATTTGACAAAGAGCTATCAAACAGCAGACTTGAGTGACAAGACTCCTCACTTGGGTGAAAAAAAAGTGCAGGTGATCTCTCTAAATGCATACAGTTTGGCAGTGACTCCTCAGAACCCCTGCAGTTGTATAACATGAGGAGAGAACTCCCTCTGACCTTTTTATATTCCTGCTGCTGAAGATTAATGTGAAAAATCAGGGCTGTCCAGTTTGTTGCTCAGTAAGTGCAGCATGGGTTATATTATTATAGTTTTATTCAGGGTTGGAAGTGGTTGGAAATAAGCAAGCAAAAATAAGACCTATGATAAGACAGTTCGACAGGGACTGAAAGGCATCATCGTGCAGTTTACGTCTGTCCAGTCATGATTTGGATAGCATACCTTAGGTACTACAGAAATATTAGAGGAAAAGGGCTGCAACTAATCTTATGTTTTAGCTTACAATTCTTAGAACTGCTCTGATCATGCTACAAAATGAAGGCTGATTTGTTTTCTTTTCAGGTCAGCTAAACTGTTGATGAGTGCTGGCAGCAGTGAAGAAGATATAGATGACATTATTGATGAGATCTGTAATGACAGCAGCTTTGCCAAAACACCTCTGGTGAGTAGGAGTCAGGGGAAATGCAGAACAAATGAGAAACTAAAACTGTTCTAAAGCAAAAAATGAACTAAAACAAGCTGTAGGATAACTTGGAAATAAAGCAGAAAGGAAAATGCGACATTCCTATAGTGAGGAACAGGAGAGATATGTAGAGGTGGCCTTACCCAGGGGGAAAGAGGCAATTAAAGGAAATGTTAAAGGAAATGTGAGTTCAAGATAGAGCATACTCTCAAATATCATAGAATCACAGAATGGTTGAGGTTGGCAGGGATCTCTGGACGTCATCTGGTCCAGCCCCCTGCTCAAGCAGGGCTACCCAGAGCTGGTTGGCCAGGACCGTATGCTGGTGGATTTGGAATATCTCCAAGGATGGAGACTCTACAGCTTCTCTAAGTAACCTGTTCCTGTGTTTGACCACCCTCACAAGAAGTAAAGAAGTTCTTTCTTATGTTTAACTGGAATTTCTTTTATTTTAGTTTGTGCCCATTGCCTCTCGTCCTGTCAGTGGGCCCTAGTGAGAAGAGTCTGACTGTGTCTATTCTTCCCCATAACATATTCTTATACATTGATAAGATTCTACTGACCCTTGTATTCTCCAGGTTAAACAATTCCAGCTCCCTTAGCCTCCACCTATATGTCAGATGGTCTTAAGTCCTCAGACACCTTAGTGGTCCTTTGCTGGACCCACTCCATTATGTCTATGTCTCTTTTGTACTGGACACATCACTCCAAACATGTCTATGAGGCCATATCTGGAGTACTGTGTCCAGTTCTGGGCCCTCCAGTACAAGAGAGAGATGGAGCTGGAGAGCCTTCAGCAAAGGGCCATGGAGAAGATCAAGAGACTAGAGTATCTTTCATATGAGGAGAGGCTGAGAGAGCTGGGACTGTTCAGCCTGGAAAAGAGAAGGCACCAGGGAGACGTTATCAATATGTGTAAATACCTGATGGGAGTAGTAAAGAAGGGGCCCGACGCTTCTCTGTAGTGCTCAGTGACGGGACAAGAGGCAATTAAGTTCCATCTGTACACAAGAAAACACTTTCTTACAGCGAGGGTGGTCAAATATTGGGACAGGCTGCCCAGAGAGGTTGTGGAGTCTCCATCTGTGGAGATTTTCAAAACACAACTGGACACATTGCTGGGCAAGCTGCTGAAGCTGACCCTGCTTTGAGCAGGAGGGTTGGCCTAGATGATCTCAAGAGGTCCTTTCCAACCAAAATGATTCCGTGATTCTGGCTCACCAGTGCTGACTAAAGAAGGATCATCTCACTCGACCTGTTGGCAATGTCCCTCCTAACGCAGCTCAGTATGCTGTTGCCTTCTGTGCTGCAAGGGTACCCTGCTGGCTCATGGTGAACTTATAATTGACCACATTTTCTATGGCCTTCTCTGCAAAGCTGCTTTCCAGCTGGTCAGCCCCCAATGTGTTCTTGTACATGAGTTACAGGCGCAGGAGTTTGCATGTCCCCTTAGTTGAACTTCCAGAGATTCCCCTCAGCCCATTTTTGCGGTGTGTCGAGGTCCCTCTGAATGGCAGCACATTACCCCTTGTTCTATCATTGGTTGTCACCGAGAAGAGCCTGGCTCCATCCTTGTGACACTCACCCTTTATGTATTTATAAACATTAATGAGGTCACCCCTCAGTCTTTTCTTCTCCAAACTAAAGAGACCCAGCTCCCTCAGCCTTTCCTCATAAGGGAGACTTCTTACAAAGTGGCTAAAACTGAACCAACAAAAAACACTTGTATACCACAATATATATGTCTGAGTCAGAAAGAATTATGTCAGTGAATTTGTATGATTTTATCATTTATATCCTGAGGACTTCCCATTTAGGATCTAGAATTCTAGCATTCAAGATTTCAAATAACTTGTTTCCTGTGCTGCAAATAGCAAACTTCAAAAACACTTTAATGTTCTGAATAACAGAAGTCCGTGATATGTTTCAGTAAAACAAAAGCTCAAAAACACCAAGGGAGAAAGTTCCTAACTTAAAACTGGTTTTAAAAGCATAATTATTAAAAAGAGGGCATGAAATACTAAGTCTTGATTATGAAGTCAAAGTGATCATGTGGTGTTAAATTCCTTCAGGCAGAGCTGGGAATTCAGTATGGGAAGAGAGTCCTTGTTCCCCATTTATTTGTTACTTCAGCAGCTTTTGTCCTAAAGAGCCTCACAGTAACACAAGCAAGAAAATTCCCAAATTCTTAGTCCCCTTCTTCTGTAACTGAGACTTTCTGGCTCCTGCTTTTTAGGTAAAAGGATATTGTTAACTTGCTGTAATGCTGCCTTTTATTCTTTGGGTGTTTTTAAATAGAAATGGAAGTCTAATTCTGCAAGTTTCACACCGGAAAGCAATAGTGCTGTTGTACAGGCTTATAGGAAAAGGTAAGTGAAAAATGTCTTGGCCAGTTGAACATAGCTTGATTATATCTTCTTGTCCACCTAATAATACTGCTGCTGTTTAATTTGTGTTGACAATAACTAAGAAAGAAACGGAGTACTTAGAGAAGCATTCATTTTAAAGAAAAAGGTAAACACAAAGATAATTTTGAAGAATTACTAATGTGCTTTCATGTGGCCAAAATTATTTATTTTAAATGTATTAATTATTTAAGTTATTGAACAACTGCTTCCTTTGTCTTATGGAAATACACATTTATCAAATGCTGTAATATATAGTCCTATGTATATTTAGTATAGAGAGATGTTGTCATAGTGTTTTTCTTTGAACACATTGGTAATGAAATTTTAAAATTCTATAGTTTATAAGCGTTTGGATGCTTTGTCTATATTTAATAAATATTGGTTTAGAAATACCATTTTGTTGAACTAGGAGAAGCATTGTAGTACTATCTCCAAAAGGTTGTGCTGTAATTTAATATTTTTTATTGAAATCCATATAGGTGCTGTCCAGTGTACCTGGGCGGAAGCTCTTCACCATATGGCATAGGAACAAATATTTCAAAAAGGTATGAAACGTAAAAAAAATAGTTCTACTTGCTTTATCATTATTTTTATTCATACCTATGTTTCTGGAGCTCTGCATTTGAACTCAACAGGACAGCCCTACTTTCATCTAAGCATGTGGCTGCCTGTAACTGCAGTTGAAGTCAGCTGGTCCCTTCCAGTCCTCTGCAGTTGACCGCGAGATCTTTTGTTTGTTTGAGGAGTTGAAAGATGTATGCAAATGAGACATGAGACTCCAAAAATCAAAACCATGTAGCTAAGGAAATTGCTGCTGTATTGTTATTTTTCCCTGCCTCTCTTCGGCGCTCTGTGTGATGCCGAGTATGTCACGCATCTAAGTGAGCTGCTTTAAGTCTTCCTGGAGCCTGAACTGAAAATAGCCAGAGTGCTTTGCAGCTGCAGCTGAACTTAGTAGGAGAGGCATAACACTTTAAAGATTATCCCCAGCACCCTGTAGAACATTATTACATTTCCATATGGGATTTTTTGTGGTAAGTACTTATGCACTTGATGCGTATTTGGATGCTGGGTCAGGTGCCATACCAGTGAGGAAGACCAAAGAGAATATATCCAGAATATCCATTTATTTTATGTGTTCAGTGAGGTTAGGAACCCATAAAAATAATACATGATCATATTGTTAAAACACATACCATAATGAATGAACCAGAGATGTGAAAAAAAAATAAGGTTACAGGGCAACCTTCCTTCTAGTATATGTGAGCGAGTGTTGTACTTTAAAACCATTATGGTCTGTGTAGCTTCTGTGATTGTAGTAAACTCTTGGAACTTTCTGTTCTTTTTTGACTAGAACGTGTGATCAACTACGTTGCACTGCTTGCGACTTCCGTGTGTCACTTTTCAATGATTACATCTGGGATCAGTCCTGTGATTATCTTTTTTTCAGGTATGTCTGAGGTATGTTTGGTAGTAGTATCTTGTTACTGTGTTTTGGGGCTTGATAGGAACAGGAAAGATGAAAAGTCCTTAGCACTCCTGTGTTATCTAAAAAGGAGAATACATGCAACCTGTTTGCTGATCAGGTGGGAAAGTCTGGAGAGATGAAACACATCCCATAATCTGTTTTCATATCTACTGCAATATGCAGACAGTCTGTGTGATGGATTGGCCTCTGGTGTGCCATTCCAGCGTGCCTGCAAAATGAATGGGGACTGTTTGGCATGAACTTCTCACCATACTTTCAATCACACAGACTGTGATTGCTTCAATCATATTTTCTTTTTTCCAGTATCAATTACTATGTGGTCATGTTCAATGAAAATCAAATACATTTGTTTCTTAACAGACTTCTTTTTGAAGCAAAATGTGATTAAATGAAGGGTGGGACTTTTTTTTTCTTCTTATATTCTGATGTCTTTGACTTTAATTATTTCAATTTTTTTTTAAGACTTAGGGAGTTCTTACTTCCAGGTTCTCTAAAACCGTATCTAATGCCAGGACTGAGTGAAGGGTAGCGTAGTAGGCATGCTCCTAATACAGACATCAAACTTCAATTCCTCTTATTTTAGTGAAGTCTGAATGTGCCCATTAACTGCTGGAGGTAGTGGTTGTATTCAGATTGTGTTTGGCCACCAGGGGTGTGACAGCTGTAGTAGAACAGTAAGGGAGACATCATCTCCTTTTCCATTATTTTTCTTTTATTACATGTTATTTTTTTCCTGTATTTCCCTTCCACTTTCAAAATCTGATTGAAAATCTTATGTTCATTGCAGGGGGGGTGGACTAGATGACCTTTGAAGGTCTCTTCCAATCCAAAGTATTCTATGATTTTCCCATTGTTTAAAGCAGCATTAAATATACAGTGTTGCACTAGTCTTCTGAGATGAGTTTGGTAGCTGGAAATGTTAAATAAAAATATGCTTCTTTTATTTGCTTAAAGTCTAAATTATTCTGCTTCTGAGATCTTGAAATTAATAAATTAAAAAAAAAAAAGACTTGAAAGGCATTAGTATCAGATACTTGGAACATTGATTAAAATCTGTGATCTTTAGCAAGATATCTAGCTATTTACTTAGAATAATCTGAATTTTAAAAAGCAAACTTGAAGATTAAACATTTGCTTTCCATGAGTAAGTGTCTGACCTCTTTTTCTAAAAATTCTTCCTTCGATGTATGTTCTGGGTTTTCTTTCTTTATCTGGGCTTGTTAATGTTGTGAGCAGTTCAGTGGCCAGGTGGTCAGGGGGAGGTCATGAGAGCAGGGATAGTTAAAATGCTGATTTTTCATTTGTTGTGACTGATGCTTGCACAGGAGTTATTTATGGTTTGATCTACATTCTCTTATGGCCATTTCATTTCAGTCACTTAAACAACCATCCTGGGTAACAGTTCCTGACGAAAAGTTTAACTCTCTAATTGTTCCCATTCTGCGTAGGGATTTTAACAGTACATTTGATAAAACATTTTTGGTAATTTCTTAACACAAGAATTAACTCTACCTGGTTTTCTTCCCCATTCTTCCTCTGGAGTCTCACACAGGGTCTCTAAATCTGATGGAGAACATTGTTTACAAAAACATCAGTCTCCAGTTGATCTGAGAATACAGCAACTATGCACCAAGACTGGTCTCAGGAAAGGATTGTGTTCAAAACAGAATTTGAACATATCCTTAAACTCATTCATAACAATGGTACTCAGAAATGTTCTTAAGAGCTTTTCTGAATTGAAATGGCCTCATGAATCTTTTTTCTTTCAAAAAAATGTGTGATCCTCAACTGAGTTCACTCAATTGACAGGAATAACATGCCTGAGCTCAGTAAACTAAGAGCGAAGATGATCAAGAAGAAAGGAGCACGAGCATACGCTTGTCAGTGCAGCTGGAGATCCATTAATGAATTAACGGACCTCCAAACAGACCAGCAGCTTCGGTGGGTTTGCGGTAAACATACAGAATGAAGTCATCTTGCGTTTGGTACCTGCTTGCGTGGAAATGGGTTGTAGATGCAATTCTTTCTCACACAATTTTCTGAGAAAAGATGGAAACCTGAATACTTATATCTAGAAACAGATTATAATACCCAGACTTCAACTCAAAAGCTTTTTTTTTTTTTTCAATTCAACTGTCTTGCAAGCAGTAGGGGGAGTTGAATTATTAGAAAGCTCAACCAGTTTGGAGGCTTGCTGGAAGGTAAATGAGGTTAAAGCTCATACTTAGTTAAAGGAAGAGGAAATTGATAGATTTAGCCATGGGGCAAAGCACCTTGAGGCTGTTCCTCATATCTAGCAGAGCGCCTTATTTCCTTTGTCTGCAAAATCTTGGACTCCAAGTGGTGAGTTGGGATGCAGCCATGACACACAAGCATATGAACTTCTGCATAGAAATTAATACTGCTGTTCTGCATTGCTCATAGCTGTTAATGAGCAAGTGGGTGTAGATCTCTTTAAAAATTACTGCAAGATCAGCTCTCACCTCGAAGGTTTCAGCATACCCCAAAACTTTATTTTACCCACCAGTAGCCAAAAACTGCAGGTGCTGGAAATTTCCTTCCAGTTTGTACTGCTTTCTTCAAGGCACTTTCAGCTGACTCAGGACCTTTACCACAGTGAATTTCTTGGACTTCCCTTCAGCCTTCACTGCAAGAGGTGAACAAGTTATTGTACCATTATTAAATATTGTGCAATTTTAAAGAGATTCTGAAGAGTATATGACTCTTTTGTCATTTTTTTCAAGGGAAATAAGGCTCAGGCTTTTAAGAGAGAGAAAATTTATATCCCCACTGGCGTTCAAGTTTGGATTTTTCAGTTTCACTTAGCTTTCACTTCAGCTTCACTTCAAAATACTACATATTCAGAAAGTGTAACTGTCTTGTTTCAACACACTCCCTTCCTCCAGTAACATCATAAAACTACTTCCAGTATCATTTTACTTGGTGAATTTTCTTGATTACTGTTAATGTCACTATAGTTTATGAGCTCTTTCTTTTCATTATGTATAAATAACACAGGAGATGGATTTGAGTTTTGGGCAGGCAGGGAGGAAGGAAGGGATTACCAGTCCTGGCAATTGCTACATTGAAAAGTGTGTCAAAATGGGAAGTCTGTCAGTGTTTTTTGCTATGCAGAATGTGGTACTGTACAAATAAATTCAAAATTGATTACTTTGTGCAATTCTATACAGAGCCTTCTTTTTTTGTGACGTTTTGCTCATGGCTCTAAATCTGTGTATTGTCAATCTGTTCTTTTTCTGAGCTTTTCCAAAACAATTATGTGATCTTTCGTATAGAAATCATCTCTTGAATCTGTCGCTTTTTCTGTACCCCTCTGAAAGAGCAGATCCCGGTAGTGACCAGAAGCATAATGTCCTCTGCATTGCCATCACCTTGCCCCTCTGTCAGTGGTTTTTTAGAACCTGCACTTAGAACTCTAAGCAGTAAGTGTTCCTGGGTTTTCTTCAGGTGGGCCTGGGTGATTTCCATTCCCAGAGAAACATCCGTGTTGAAATGGTAGGAGAAGAACCCCCAATAGTAGGATGTAATTTATTAACAAGCTCCAGAGAAGAATAAACCTATTTTCTATCCTTTTTATTGAAGAAGAATGCATTTCAAAAAGTGCTAAGCTGCCTTGACTTGGCTGTTCCAGGGCCATTTGAAACTAATGACCAAGTAGCCCCACAGGATGCTCTTTTGGCCTGAATTTGCACTGGAACTTGTGGCACAATGTCAGGAACAAGTTAGGCTTGCAACTTGTGAGCAGGAAACAGGGAAAATAATAAGACCCATCTCAGTTCATGAGACCAAGTCTTATGTGACTTGGAAAAGGAGCATGTCTCCTGTACCCTGTTTTAAACAAACCAGGAGAAATAGTCACCCCCACTGGAGCAGTTTGCACTACCAAGTGTGTGGAGCAAATCATGTAGAAACAAAAGTTCAAGACATCCATTCTGGTGATTTTTGTGGCACGAAGACAGCCTGGAGCACTTGAAAAGTGGAGACTAGGAAGGAATTGAGACGAAAGAGTGTAGGAGAAGCGAAAAAGGATTAACACCAATATCTATTGACATTAGTCGGCATTTCTCCTAGGTCACCTCATCCCTCGCGCTTCCGTTAGCCTGAAGAGCTGTACAAAGAGAGCTCACTTTCTGAACAGAGATTGTTGGCAGGTAATTGTATCACTAACGACATTAAGACTGTGGTCCAAGCATTGGAAATGTTTGAAGATAATCTTTACTGGTAAATATATATGGGAACCTGAGCATTCCCATGAAATCATCATGTTTATTCAAGTGTAGTTACTTGTTTCTGGCCTTGGTCAGAATGGTGGGATATGACAGCTCTTTGCCCAAGTGAAGTTTTAAACACGCAGAAATAGTGCTTTTTTTATTGGTCTTCATTACAGAATTTGGAGTATTTTTAGATGTGAAAATAATTACTATGCCAATAAATAAAATTATTTTGTTGGAAAGAGCAGTGGTATTAAGTATTTGATTTCCCTTCCTGTGCTTTCATCAGTTGCATGTTACAAACCACTCTGAAGTCATAAAATCAAAATAATATGAAGGTAAAATTTGAGCTTGAATATTCATTTGATGAAGGCATTGTAGGATGGCACAAAGTTTTCAAGTTGTAGCCCAGACCCCTAAGTGATACTTCCATGTCAGTTATCCGAGACAGCAAGGATTATGTAAAGAATTCTGTTCAAAAATGCCATTCAGCTGTTGTCAAAGGGAACTACTTGGAACAGTTTTGCAAAGTGAGTATGTGACCGCGGTTTTGCTCCATTATTTTGCTTTGGAAGTTTATAATACCATTTCTGTTTGTGAAATGGGCAAGACGAAAACTTGCCCAGACTTTCATTTTGCTTGGGTGATATGCCTGGAAATTCTCTAGCCCACAGCATTAGTCTGCAGCAGATCCCTCACCAAAACAAAAGCCAGGAAGGATGGCAAAATGAGAATCCACGCAAAAGCGTTCGCTTGGAAATGTACTCAGTAGTTTAATGTCATACCAGCTTTTCTAAATCTATGTTCCGTCAGTACTTCTGGATAGGAATCCAAATCAGATGTACATCGTACATTTTGATAGCTTTCCTTTATCAAATTTTAATGTGCTGTTCTAACTATATCCCACTTGTTCTACCTACAAACTGCGGAGGGTGTCCAAACCAGATGGTGAATATATAGCTCAGAAGAGTCATTATTAAGGCTTTTGCCCTGCCATAAAATTTAACTTACAGAAGCCTAATAGCATTACATATTGCAAGCTCTACATTGTATAAAATTGAATAAAGATTTTTTTTTCCTGAACACCCATTTCAGTTTTGTACTGAAGGTATTCTGCAAATGCCAGGCACTGGAAGCTGCCACTTGTTGAAAGACTGCTCACTTCTCTTGTTTCCTGACATGTGAGTCTTCGGGTCATGTAACCAGCACATGTGGTAGTCACACAATAGGGGAAGGACTGGGCTGGGTGCTATGCAGGCAAATTTTTCTTCCTTCCAGGCTCTTTTTGCGCAAGATATGACCATTTTTTTCTGTTGCGTGACACCTGATAGCTGCAGACAGGCCAAGCTGTAGGGGTTGGAGTAAAGGAGTATCAGGTGCTGCGCATCTGTGAGGGCTGCATATGATGCTTGGGACTTGGCAGGTGTTCTTGGAATGAGTATTTTTGAAATGTGGATACTTTAATAAATAAAAAGTTGGAACAAATCTGAATTGTGTGTCGTAGAAATTCCACTGTGTTGTTCCTATCCAAGAGAAGCCTTATGAAAATGGTGTAGGACCATGTTTTCTCTGTCAGAAGGGTTATGAAATGCCCTTAACACAAAACCGTTGTCCAGCTCATGAGAAACAATAAATACTGTTGTGTTTTCTCACATCAGAGAGGATGTAGCACATACCTGAAAAGGAAATGAGCTTTAACATTCTTTACGAGATAGCATGAGGAGAGCACATTAAATTGCAAAGAACTCATAAAGGTGAATGCATTTACCACATTCCTTGGATATTTACTTAGAAGAAAAGGTGGAGCCAGCTGCTGTGGGAGGGGGCAAATAGCTGAAGTTCTTGCAGAGTGCGATGCTGGTACCTTGGTGTGTCCGTCAAGGCAGGTTATCACCGGTATCATACTGGTCCCTTAGAAGTGGGAAATCAGTCAGGGAATGGCAGCATTTGCTGTCCCATGGATCTTGCCATAGAAAACCATTCTTTGTACCAAGAAGTTGCTCTACAACAAATCCTGGTTCTCCATGGTGGTGAAACGCTGCCTGGCACACATTAGAGTAACAGACACAAATATTTCCTATAGTCCATTCTGAATTTGGACTCCAGGTGTCGGTGCTCTTCAGGCAGTAATTACTTCCCAGACTTAGTGTGGACTCAGTGAGAACGCACAGGAAACACTCGCTGCCTCAGGAATACTCCTGACTTACCCTACTTAAAATTGCAGTGTCACAGAGCACCCTCAGAAGGTAGTGTCCATATATGTTTAATTTACATTGACAACTTCTGGTCTGTTGGGCTTTAAATGTGATTTGGGGTAAAATGTGATTATACAATCCAGTCTGCAGAGGGCAGAGCAACACCGCTGAGCGTTACAGCTCAGGCTTCTGCTTCATCAATACAAGCTCATACTTTTTTTTTTCTGGAATAATGAATGCTGATATTAAACGGACTGAGGCTTCTTGCATTTGTTTTCTAATGCTGTAATTATAAGTGGGGTAGCCAGATTTGTGGCAACTCCACTTGATTTTTGTGTGACTTTTTAAATCTCGGCCTTTTGCCATTTTCTTTTTGAAATTTGCCATCTTTTCACATCTCGGATGATATGCTATATACATTTTGTTTTGAACATTATGACATTCTAAAGCATACAACCTCTACTTGCCAAAACCACTTAACAATTTTATGGAAAATTAACTCGGACTGGGTGAAAGGCAAATCCCAAAGGCAATTTAGTTCTTCACTGATGTTGGTAGAGGATAAACATACAGACACTTACATGTATATATATACACACAGATTATTTTATGCTTCATTAGCTGACAGCTAAACAAGTTAATCTGCTCCAGTATTGGCCCTGGACACTTGAGGACCGTTTGGATGAAGTCATCGTAGAATCATAGAATCACAGAATGTCAGGGATTGGAAGGGACCTCGAAAGATCATCCAGTCCAATCCCCCTGCCGGAGCAGGAACACCTGGATGAGGTTACACAGGAATGTGTCCAGGCGGGTTTGAATGTCTCCAGAGTAGGAGACTCCACAACCTCCCTGGGCAGCCTGTTCCAGTGCTCTGTCACCCTCACTGAGAAGAAGTTTCTTCTCATATTTAAGTGGAACCTCCTGTGTTCCAGTTTGAACCCATTACCCCTTGTCCTATCATTGGTTGTCACCAAGAAGAGCCTGGCTCCCTCATTGTGACACTCACCCTTTATATATCTGTAAACATTAATGAGGTCACCCCTCAGTCTCCTCCAAGCTAAAGAGACCCAGCTCATAACAGAGATGCTCCACTCCTTTAATCATCTTTGTTGCCCTAATAGGAGAAATAGTTCAACAAAAAGTTTTAGTAGAGGAAATAGAAACAAGCAAGGCTGAGTAGCAGACTGCAAGAGGCTGCATGCAGAAAAGTTTTGTGAAAATATTTTCTTAGGCAAAAAATCAGCCATTGTTTTTTGTTTACTTCTAAACTGAAGAAGACACACCTTAGGGAAAGAAACAAAAATAGCTTGCTGCAGGGAGATGTGCAAATGCCCACAATTTGCCAGAAGCAAGGACAGAACTTCATATGGGAGGTGTCCTTTTTAGGAGTCCTTTAGAATTGCAATTCTAGGGGCTGGCACAGAAGCCGGGGGTAAATCCACCCCCCCCATCCACTGCCCTTCAGTCACTTCCATCCCAGGAACCTGAGCTGCAGAGGGAAACGAAGTGCAGGAGGGACTCGTCCTCTGAGGGTACCTGCTTGCTTCCCCAGGAGGATGCTGTGGAACACGTGAGCTGAGTATGATTCATTTGGGTTTGGGGGGTTGTCCTCTAAAATGTGTGAGAAGGGTTTCCTGCAGTATTTTGAAACCTGTTTCTTGGTGGTAGGTTTTGGATATAAGAGCTAAGATAGTCACATATTTTATTTAGATATTATAGTCAGATATTACATTGAGATATAAAAGCTAAGACATTCAGGGCTGCTAAAATCCTCTTAGCCAGTGGTTATAACTGTTATTCAAACATAAGCAAATAATCTTGAAGTTTTTCATGAGAGTTTAGTGAAACTGAAACCCTTACAACCTCAGAGTGCACTGAGAGGCAGAGAGGAGGAAGACATTTTCATACCGGTCAAACAATACTCCAGCTCCAAGTGTCTTAAATACACCTATTCTAAAATGGCATGGCTTACAGAGCAGAAAAAATGTTAACTAGCTCTTGAGTGGTGGTAGGATATCTAATAAGTAGCCATAGAATTTTTCAATCTCTATTTAAAGGCAAGCAATATGGCCTTACCTAAGGCAATGACA
Organism: Streptopelia decaocto; assembly: GCF_964273445.1. Taxonomy (NCBI): domain Eukaryota; kingdom Metazoa; phylum Chordata; class Aves; order Columbiformes; family Columbidae; genus Streptopelia; species Streptopelia decaocto. The sequence goes on from NC_138655.1 coordinate 24,931,772, forward strand.
TGTATGTGATAGTAATTAAATACAGTGAGCACAAATCTTTCAGCTAAGTCAAAGAAGCTTTGGGCCAGTCAGCAATCTGACAGTGCTCGGCAGCGCGTGTCCTGCCCGCCCTGGTGTAAACAGCATTCACAGGAAGGGGGGAAACAGCTACCAGAGACAGGAAGGTTGAATTTAGCATCAAACTCCTTATCTAGGAGAGCGGGCTGCTCAGGATGCTGGTAGGAAAAAGTGTACTAATTGCTCCAGCAGGCTCTGACAGCTGCCTGGCCCTTCCTGGGGAGACCATTCATAGCCATGTAATCAGGGTACATTCTTGCGTATGCAGATGGATTTAGGAAGAGATTATATCCTGAGGACAGTTATCCAAAATAATGCTTAACATGGCGTATTATGGTCTCGCTAAGTCTCAGTTACTGACACTTGCAGGAAGAGACTGATCTGCAAGCTGAAGTAAGAGGGGGGGTGTCTTTTAAAAATCAAAGCTTTATCATAGTAAGAGTTATTAGTTTTTAGCCCTAAAGAAATATAAGCCTTTCATGAATTTTAACATGAACTGCAATATCTGGTTCATATCAGAACTGGCACAGCTCTGGTTCCAGCACTTTAGAGATAAAAGTTGTTGCAGCATTAGTTTACGTGCGCTGAATCAGTGAGGTATTTTGTTTACAAGTGGAAGATAAATGGCTTCAAAACTTTCCTTACAGAGTAATCAGTTGCTCATTAACATACGATGCCCAGTTTCCTTTTGATTTCTGTGTAGATCTTGGGAAATCCATCTGCCCTGAGCTTACAGCACATCAAGGCCCCATTCAATCAATACATGCTTCTCAGTGGCTGAAGAGTTAACACAAAATTGTAGTGTCCACTGTATTGATTTTCCTATGAAAGATGACTCTTCTTTCTCCAGTCTTCCCTAAAGTATACTGCAAAATTATTTCAGATTTTCTCAAAACTTTGTTCAAGCTAAGACTGAGAACTGGGAACACTTAAAAGCAGTCTTCTAGTTGCATCTTCCCACATATGTCACTTTTCACCTTTTTTTTTTTTTTTTCCATTCTAGATATATATTTAGTTCAATTCCAGTAAGGAAGGCTGGAAACAATTAAACTGTGAAAAAGGAGAGTGGTATAAAGGAGTCTACCCATGTACCAAAGAGCAATAAAATATATCTGCCTTGGGTAATTGCAAAAAGAACATTATGGATTTGAATTGCTAAAACAATTTAAGCCAAGAAGATATCAAAGTCCATCTGTTCTGCCAGCTGAACGTGGGTAGCGCACATCAGCGGTCTCCTGAGCGCAGGAGGATACGGTGCCACAGCCGTCAGCAGCCTGAGCACCCAGAGCACCCAGCCAGGTGCTTCTCAACGGGGTTGCTGGTGTAAGCTAAAATCCTTAATCGCTCTGGTTTTGCAAAATAATTTTCTCCCCCAAGGTATATTGGAAATCCCTCCTAAAACCTGGAGAGCATTACTTCTTTATAAAGAATATGTTTGTAAAGTGGATAATTTCCAGATGTCAAATGGTTTCTCAGACCTTGCAATAACAATTCACTACTCAGGGTTTTCAGCCAGTGCTGGGCATGTGGTTTCGCTGGGTATTTTCAGGATCCATCGTCAGGCAAATGACACCTTTAAACAGGGGAAAAACAAACAACCTAATAGGCAACTCACGGCAGAGAGCACCTCATCAGGTTTGTCCCAACACATTCTCACGTCATTGTTCCATAGGGTAACAGGCCATAAAAGAACAAAGCAGCTACTTTCCTTTTCTGTCAGATGTTGCAAGTTATTCATATTTCCTGTTCTGCTATTTAAAGGACTAAGGTCTGAAAATGGGAGTTCATTAACTTGTCAGAAGTGAAGTATTTTTATTCTACAGCCACTTTTGAATGAATGACGTAGGCACAGGCCTGGAAGGCACCTCGGCGAGCGGGTTGTGCCTCCTGCCCTGGGACAGGACTGACCCTTCTGCAAGCCTGGGCCTTGGCGCAAGTTGCCACCGGAAATCTCCCTCCATTCTGCAGGGGAGCTGGGTATAGCACTGGTCAAAGAAAGAGAGACCAGGGGGTTCCATGCTGGCTGTGGGTCCCAGGAGGGGCAGGAGGAACATCCCCCTCCCTGCGCCTTGGTGGGTTGGGCTGTATTTTAGCCAAGAGTACACAGGAGAACGCAGGAGAATTCCGATAAACTTGCACCACTGCTATTTGGGCACCAAATCCCTCTGTATTTTTGACAGTCTCTCCTTAACTGAGCACATTCACACTTCAAACATTTAAAAATAAAACATTGCTTCCCACTCTTTTTTTTTTCTTTCCTGATGGCTGTTGTTTTCTTTATGGGCTTGAAACTATGCTTATTCATCCCTCAGAAAAAATCTTGTCTCAGACTGGGAAAAGCTCAGGAGACACTTGCAATGCAGACTTTGAGGAAGTAAATTTAGTTTCTCGATGAGTCGAACCACTTCAACTGTCACAATTGACAACCACCCTTCTAAACTCCTGATGGAGGAAGAGCTTGCTGCTCTGGGACGTGCAGCCTGGTGCTGCGGGCTCTAACGCAGCTTTGCACCCCAGGAGGTCACAGGCCACACCTTAGGGGCCCAACAAGGGTAACTAAGAAAAGCAAGTCTGTTGTCAGCAGCCTTAAATTTGCTGTGCTGGAGTCTGCACTGCCGAGAAAAAAAAAAATAAATGTAAGGGTTTGGAGGTTGAAATAAAGGTCTGAGAGCGAGGCCACAAGTTGGGTACCTGCAGCTGTTGTGTTTTGCAAAAGGCAAAGTCTTCCTGAAATGCAAAAATGTTTGCAGGAAAATTTTTTTCACTCTCACATACTCTGACTCAGCATCAGTATGTAAACTATAGACCATGAATATACTTGTGTATTATTGTCCTCATGTGAGTTTCTGCCATCCAGGTAGGTGTGGGTGAGCTCTGAGGAGTCTGCTCACTGGATAAACACACCTGAGGAGCTCCCTTTGCTCTCCTAATTATACTCTAGGAAGCCTTGGTGTACAGCACCAACCCATCCTGCCAGCTTCTGGGCTACATTTTTTAATTTGTTCACCTTAAATGCAAAGAAAGGGGCTCCCAGCAGAAGCTCCTCTGTGGTTGCTGCCAAAAGAGTAGCAATGGATTTGAAAGGGGGAGGAGATGGAGGATGCTGTCTGGGAGATGAGAGCCAGCAGAGATCCTTCCACACATCCCCCTGCCCTAAATCCCACACAGGGAGCAGGGATTTGAGGCTCCACCTTGTAAGAAGAAGGAGCCTGTCAAGCCAGGAGTGCACTGAGCCTGGGGAAGGCTGACGCCGTCAGCCAGAGAGAGGGGGAAGAGGAGAGGGAGGAGGAAGGCTGCACTTTTACAAAAGTCTGGGGAGTTCAGACAATGAATAGTGACATACATTACTTACCTTTTAAAATCTCTCCATATACTGCTAGCCATTAAAAATAAGCAAACAAACAAACAAATAAATAAATAAATAAATTGACAGTCACAGCTCTTAGGGAGGAAAGCAAAAAAAAAGATAAAGAACATAAGAATAAGGTGCAGAGCCACAGCCCTAAATCAGTGTAAACAGAATGTGCTCCTGACCCAGAGATTTTTATATCTTACTGACTTGAGAAATTATCTGCATTTGATTCATAAAATAAATCAACATGATGCAAACAGCGTCAGGAACTTAATAGTTCTGAGAGGCACTGATACTAAAATAAGGTATGTGGGTGCTGAAATGCCTCCCAGCAGGACAGCCTGACGTGTGGTTGTGTAATGGGGATAAGTACAGTATTTCTTTGGAGCATTAACCTGAATTAAAGGATGAAATCGCTGGGCGGCTGGGCAGGGATCAAGCGACGCTACTTGTCACTGCTGAGGCCTTGGCAACTATTAGAGAAATTGCCAGACCATAATTTAAATAGGGAAATTCTCACTAAGGAGCGCAGCAGTTTCCTTGAAAGGGATTTCTTCTGCCTGCAGCACCAGATCAGCTCTTGGGGCAACGGCAGCTGGGGAGGAGGAGGTTCAAGAAGGGGGTTCAAGGAAGGGTTCAGCATCCACACCCCATCACATCTGCCCCCAGCTTCTGTAGGGCACAGCTCTGGTCCGGTCCTGCTTACCCCATGGGCTTCAGTGGCTCTCTGTAGGGCCAAACGGTGCTTTCCAGGGACAGCAGCTGGACGAAATGTCAGGGACTGATGCAAAACCAGTTTATTGTGTCTATTATGCAGCCGCATTGGGAGTTACATACCTAAATCCCTGTGCAGCACGGCGGGGGAATGCTCCCCGCGCAACGCTGCTTGTTCTCGGTAATCCTCTCAACTCACTGCTCAGAATACAGCATGTGGCAGTAGCTGCCGCGCCATGGACAAAACGTGATATGCACCAAAGTCATGTAGAGCCTGATCTTCATCTGGGGTCAGGCCATGTAAACCGAGGCGATGCCTGCCACAGCCGGTCCATCCCGCTGGAGCCATTCCTTGCCCTGGGAGCAGAGGCAAGGCCACACACTGCCAGGAGGCACCACTTTAAATTCAGAGCCCTTCAACAGGATTATTCCAGATTTTCCTTGGGGAGATAAAATATTAATTTAGCCAACAGCACATGTACAAATGCCATTTGTTTGAGTTAAATCCACCAGCTTTGCTTCAGTTTGAGAGATGCTTCCAAGGAATAACCCTCTCCACATGCTTTGCTACTTGAAAATGGATTTTGAGGTGCTATTGACTGCATAGGGCCTGTAACAAAGTTGCAGAACTGCCTTGTATCTGGCAAACAGCACAAACTTAAACCCTCTCATTTCCATGTTTACACACTAGATAGGCTTACTGCAAAGGATGCCCACTGGGGTAGTATTAGCCTTCAGTGAAGGGAAGACTGGTCCCTGTGTAAGCGTATTATATTCTGGAGTTGAGAGAAGAATGACAAAGGCCTTGCCCACTAGATGAGGATTTTGAGGCTCCCAAGTGCTGGCTCACTCCGTTCCCTCCCTGCACCAGCAGCCCCAGGTCTGACAGCTTTCCCCTGCAGCTATGTGGTTTTGTTGCAGTGACTTTCATGCATAGAAGTTCTTGATGGGATGAAGCGGGCTGGCGCACACATATCCCCTCACCACTGCTAGCTTCTGGGGGCTTCTGCTCCCAAAACCAGTGCCCAGAATTGCAAAAGAATACGGCCCAAGTCGAAAGATGTTAACATGTAATTGCACACCGAAAAAAAAAATCTTCTTTTGCCACTGATTAAAGGCAACATGAAGACATTTGGATGATGTGTTCCCCTAAACAGATCATGTGCCTGAGCACTAACGCATCCTGTAACTAGGCAAGGCAAGCTGTCTGTAGGACAGCTTCCCACCAAGACTGGTTTAACATGTGCTAGGGAACAAGTGACGGTGCCTTCACTTGGTTTAGAGTGTAGGGTACATCAAACCAGCTGGGATGATTTTGCATCATCCCTTTCAGCACTGTCTAGAGCTAGGAAGCCAGAAATAAGAACAGTCATCCAGACTTCAATAGTCTCCTAAGAAAACTAGTTTAAGAGTCATACCTCAGGAGATTATCTAAATGTAGAATTGCATTAACTCAACAAAAAAAAAATAAACTAATTGAAACTTTTGCAAAATATTGTGCAGATACTCCCCCTTGCATTTTAACCAGGTGTCTTTTGTACCTGTCTCCACCATCGCTTGCTCCAGTGATTTTTAGTGTGTGCTTCCTCCACCTTCAGACAGGTCACAAAAAATAACTGAGAAAAGCAGTTTGGCAACAGGTTTGAATTCCTTTGGTGTAAGCACTGGAAAGTATCTGGGAGAACGAAAAAAATTTAAAAAATCAAAAAAACATCAGCTTCTTTAGTTAGTTAAGTGTACATGTAGCTAAAGGCTGAGAATAAAACCCACCGCCCCCTTGGATGATGAGGCCTTGGGAATGACCCGGCCAGCTCACACCGCAGCACAGGGCAGGGGTGCCACAGAAGGACACACAGTGAATAGCTGCGAAGTGGGATCCCACCCTGTCACTTATTTTCCCCATGCTGAATGCTTCAAAAATAAAAAAGTCACCGCCACTCATCTCACCTCTGCTAAGCCCAGCGCTGCTCAGGTCTGCTGTGTTTTCCAGAGCATCACTGACCAGCTGCAAAACTGGTCCTTGCTCTTGGGCGACCAAACCCCAGCACACACAGGGCACTACATGGCACTGCCCTTCCCGCTGTCCCCTGACAAGAGACCTTCTCCTACACATAGGACTGCAGAGACATCCCTGCAGTGCTGTGGTTCAGCATCACAGGGAGCCCTCAGCCTTGCTGGCAGGTGGCAAGTTGAACTGGGCTGGCTCTTTGAGGGAGATTTTGCATGTGTGATTTATTGTTCCGTGCTTCCCACAGCTAAAACACAACACACTGAGGCTGCAGGGTTTAGAATCTGGGTCCATGCTGAAATGCACTGATTATTTTATAGAATTACTACTCTATTGAAGGTTTGAGATTCCCTCTAAGGCAAATTCTGAGGTAGTGACATGTGGTGGGAAGGAGAAAGGCTTACTGGGGTTTCGCCCCTTTTTATTCTTTAAATGATGTTTTCAAATTATAGAAATCATCTCATGCATCTGATCACATCCCAGACTGGTAGAACCATTCCAAATAGAGCTGGTCTCCTTAAAGCGTTTAATGTTTAGAAATAAATAGAGATATATTATAGATAACTTCTGCCCACTGAAGTGTCGGTTCATTTACTCTACACTCACCACTTTTTCAATTTGACAGTTTTTTAGGAACTACTTTTGCAGAGGCAAGAAGGTAGCATAAATAACAAGTAGAATTTCATTGTCTTTACCTGCTCAAAAATTAGTAGTGTTTAACTACATGTTTAACAACCATCACTCCTAGCTACATCAGTTATAGCTGAACCCACTGACATGCGTAAATGCAGCTAAGAAATACGAGAAATATAGAGGGGAAAATCTAGCAAGAAAGAGACACTTTGGAGTGTTTGTGTACATACATGTCCTTTTACCAAACTGGGATTTAGATATCTCATAAAGGAAAGAGTCTGGAGCAAGGAGCTCACCCATTCCTGCAGTTCTTTAACATTTGTTTAAAGCATTGTGCATTTAAAATGCAAGAGGATCACCTCTATATTAGCAAATATCAACCTGCAGATGTTTCCTCTGGTCAGTGAAAGTGCCTGAAGCTCTGTCCTGGTTTCGTCAGGGACAGAGCTCATTTTCTTTCTAGTAGCTGGTATAGTGCTGTGGTTTGGATTTAGTGTGAGAAGAACGTTGATAATACACTGATGTTTTGGTTGTTGCCACGTAGTCAAGGACTTTGTTTCATGTCCCCATGCTCTACCAGGTGCACAAGAATCTGGGAGGGAACAAAGCCAGGACAGCTGACCCAAGCTGGCTGAAAGGGCATTCCTTACCATATGATGTCAAGCTCAGAATAGAAACTGTAGTTGGCCAAGGAGAAAATACCACTGCTCAGGACCTAGCTCATTGAATGGTAAGCAATTGCATTGTGCATCACTGGTTTTGTACATTCTGTTATTATTATCATTATTTTCTCTTCCTTTGCTGTCCTATTAAACTGTCCTTATATCAACCCACGAGTGTTTTTTTCCTTTCCCACTCCACTTTGGGAGGAGGAATGAAGGAGTGGCTGTGTGGTTCTAGGTGCTAGCTGGGATTAAACCACAACAAGCTTACAAACTTTTCTCTTGCCATCAGAGCAGATGGGCATTAAGGCAGGTGAGAGACTGCTTATTCGACACAGGAATAATCTATCAGTGACTGTGCCATCACTACCAGCCCCATTCCACCTGCAGGCACTTGGCAGGGGGAAGCAAGAGATGCTGCAATGAGGAGAGGTGTCACTGAGGAGTGCAGAGCATGACTAGTAGCCAAGTGGTAGATGGGAAATGTAATATAACTGATGAAGAAGCTTGAGGAGGTAGCACATAGCAGAGAAGAAGAGCTGAAGTGTGTATGAGAAGTGCAGGACTAATCCACCTTTCCAGAGGAAACACAGAGAGGGATAGGGCAGATATTTTTGCAAAGGAAACCACAAGGGACAGCAATGGATGCGGCACAGCAAAGGATAACATAAATGCCCTTGGAGAGGACCACTGCACCAGCAGCACTGACCGGAAGAGAAGCTTCTTCATGTCCACAGCAGCAGCCCAAGAGGAGCCGGTGAAATACTGGAGAACAGACTCCTTGGGTGAGGGCTGGAGGTGGCACAGTACCTCCTCACCTCAATGAGGTCTCTCAGCTTTTGGCCAACATGTCCCTCCTCTTGTCCTGGGCAGGGCTCTCCATTTAGTGGGTCAGGCTTTGACCTTCTTACTACACTTCCTCTCATTTTTTAACTACCACAGTGCAGGACATCAGCAGTAAGATCTGGAGGACTATCCCGGCCTCACTCAGGAGGGACAAGAGGAGACACGAGGGCTTGTTTGTGCACCACATGCTGTTTCCTCCTGCATTGGATGGGTATTCTATTTCAGTGGCTATCAGAAACTGGGAAGGGGTGTTGGCCACAGAGAGCGTAGCTGCTCTTCTCCAGCTCCCTGAAAGAACTTAGGAAAAGGAAGAGAAATGAAGCAAAATGAGGCACCTATTTCCAACTCCCCTCAGAGCTCCCTTCCCTCACTCCAGCAGCTCGAGACACACTGTGAGCAAAGAGCATTACCCCAGTGCAAGCAGGGTTGTGCTTTACCAGGGCATTGCACAAGTCCAGAGGTGCTTCCCATCCACATCCCACCCATCAAAAGGTTTGAGCTGCCTCCAGTTGTTGCTTGTGGAGCTGCAGAAGAGCAATGCACAAACTCTTTCTATCTCACTAAACAGGGTAAAAAAAAAAAAAAAAAAAGATACTTTTAAACATTGCAGGTTTAAATTTGCAGAAATTTATTTTTCTTGCGAAGTAGGGAGGATGCATTTTTACTTCCTATGATCAGTGCCAGCTAAGTGCCCCCCTTGTCCTTTTCTCCTCTCTGGGGCCCCAGAAGTGATGCTGTTCCTCTTGGCCCTTGTGTGCACCTCTCCTGCTCTTGGTCCTTGACTCAACAGCTTTTTCCAAACAGTGAATTTTCCATGAATCCTGTAGCCATGTGGCCTGCACTAAACTTGACTGCAAGCAAAAGGGCACTCAGGGCAGATAGTGCCTTTAGGGCACAGCAGAATGCATGGCCCATGGATGATGCTCTGCCCACCACTGCTTGCTTACACATTAACACTGCAGCAACTTTGGAAACAGCAACTTTAAGAACATGCTAGATGAATTATATACAGGTTTGAGCTATTTCCAGTTCCCACTGTGAATGCTCAGCTTGTAGAAGAAAAGCCCAGGTACTTCAGGAATGAGAAAAACCACAAACCTTAAGAAGCTACAGATCTTAATTCATTACCTTGGTGCTCTACGCTGGATGGAGATCCCATCCCTGCTATAAGCAAAAATGGGATGATCAAAAATGTGAGGTGAATATCCCACTAAATGAGAAAATAAAAGCCAAAGCCTGGACCTTTAAACCCCACATCTGCCTCTGCCAGGAATGCCATAGCACTGCCAAACACCAGGAGCAGCAGGTAATACCATTGCCTGTATAACACCGTTTTCATTGCTATTTTTTTTTTAATTAAATCAACACCTAAGCTCTGTTCTGAAACATCAGACTGCTGACAAACACCCTCTAGTCCCACAGGGTACTCATAACCAGGCACAGAGGTGTAAAGTGGCACCTGGCATGGTGGGCCCCAAAGTGTCCTTCACCAGTAGACACTGCCCGTCTGCCAGACCAAAACTGCTCCCTGACGAGGTAACATGGAATGGGGGAAAACCACCTGCTGGGCCAGATCAGGCCCTGCTCCTGGCTGGGGATGCTCATCAATGCCCCTTTCAGAGCAGCAAGTTTAGCATGAGACACCTGAGACATCTGCATGTTTCCAGGCTATTTGCACACCCCAGGGTTTCCAGATGTCACTCCCTGGCCTCTGCGGGTGCCCCCAGCTTGGAAGCACCCCCCTTCACACACCACAGAAGTGGGACACGCATCTTTACCCAAACCCATAGGCTTTGGAGTGGTTTTGAAGCAAGTTTAGTCTCCTGGGTACTGACTGTGCTGGTCCTTGATGCTTCAGCTGCTCCAATCTGCTCAGAGACATGAGCACTGCTCTTTTTTGTCAAGGAAATGGCTGTAGCAAAAGAAAAACAATCATTCCTTTGGTTTTCCTCCCCTCTCAAGAAGACTTTAAAACAGCAGAGTTTTTGTGGCTTCAACCGCAGCTTCTGCAATGGATTGTGCGCACCATGGGCGCTTGGCAGGGCGGCATTTGCTGCCAGGCACGGCGGGAATGTGAGGTGCTGTATTTAGATTCCTGTTTTCTGTATAAGTAAAGACAGGGTGAACAAGGGACTTTCCTCTGAGCTTACAGGACCTACCGTCCATCCCCACCAGTGAGCCACTCGCCCCATGCCCTGCGCTGCCCCAAAGCTCATGCCTTTGTGGGTGTGGGGAAGCGCTAGTGTAAATATTAAGAGAGATGCTTTGGCCTGCTCAGAGGCTCTGCAAAGCATCTGTACAGCAGAGCTGCCCAGGACAGGTTGTTCTTAAAGAGCTACAGAATATATTTTTCTTGTGCTAATGTGACTTGGAGGGGGTAATTTTGGGGAGGAAAGTCCATGTGTTTGGAGACAAGTGTAAAATGTGCCTGTGACACATGTCCAGAGTAAGATCGGTCCAAAGAGGCCCATGCATCCATATGGGCTGAGATGGGGAGGTTTTATTTTCCCCAATGGAGAAACTCATTTGAGGTGGCAGAAGACGCCAGGGAGGGGCAGGAGGCTGCAGCCAGCCACTGCTCCCCATGCCCTGAGTTTAATAACCCAGTTTTCTATAAGCAGCATGAAAGCAAAAGACTGAAGGTACATGCAGCTGCACAGGTATTGCAAGCTCAGGGGGGGCAAACTGCACCCTGGCTTGGCTCTCCTACCCATGGTCCACGGCAGTGGGCGCCTGGGGCTCAGCACCACCCCTGTGCCCCGTGGTGATGGGACAAAGATGGGGAGCTGGCACTAGCACCATGCAGCTCTTCACCCCAAAACACATGGAGGAGGGTGGCATGGGCTGACCCCATGTCACCATGCAACTGCCCAGGCAGCTCCACCTCTCAGCCATCCCGTGTCATATATGCCTGGCTCAACGACCGCAATATTTAAAATTACCACCACCTGAAATGCCTGTGCACCAATGCACGCAGCATGGGGAATAAGCAGGAGTTAGAATCCTGTGTTCGGTCAGGAGATTATGATCTGGTGGCAATTACAAAGACATGATGGGACAGCTCACATGACTGGAATGTGGTCATGGATGGCTATGTCCTTCTGAGGAAAGATAGGCCAGCCAGGCGTGATGGTGGAGTTGCTTTTCACGTGAGAGAGCAACTACAATGTATTGAGTACTGTCCAGGTACGGATGAGGAGCGAGTTGCGAGTCTATGGGTGAGAATTAAGGGGCAGGATGGTAGGGGTGATTTTGTTGTGGGTGTCTGTTACAGGCCACCAGATCAGGTTGAGGAAGTTGACAAGGCCTTCTACAGACAGCTGAGAGCAGCCTCACAGCCACAGGCCCTGGTTGTTGTGGGGGATTTTAACTACCCTGATGCTTGCTGGAAGGACTACTCAGCCAGCCAGCCACAGTCCGGGAGGTTCCTCCAGTGCATTGATAACTTCCTGATGCAAATGGTAGATGAGTCGACTCAGAGAAGAGCACTGCTGGACCTCATCCTCACTAACAAGGAGGGTCTGGTTGAAGCAGTAAAGGTTGAGGTTGTGGAGTCTCCTACTCTGGAGACATTCAAAACCTGTGTGGACACATTCCTGTGTAACCTCATCCAGGTGTTTCTGCTCTGGCAGGGGGATTGGACTAGATGATCTTTTGAGGTCCCTTCCAATCCCTGACATTCTGTGATTCTGTGATTTGTAGGTCCAGCTGAATGTGAGTTTCAGGAAGCACGTGCCATACCAATTAGTGCTAATCACTGTTTACTCCCTGCATCCCTTCCCATCTGCCCACTTGCAGCAAGTTCAAATAAATGAATACTATGTAAATAAACAGTGCATTTGTGATTCCTAGTAATTTCCCTTGAAGTAGTTAGGACAACCGCATTAACTGGTACTAATTCAACATGCTGCTTGTAATTTGGCCAGGATTCAGATGGGAGAACCTGTTTTCATAGCAGCTAATAAAAGGTGGTTTATTGCTGCCCTACCAGGTGTCCTGTAGCTGCAGCCTCTTTCCCAGCACAGGAGCCACAATCATCTGCTTGTCTTGGCACATGCTTCTGTTGAAGAGACGATACTGTACAAATAGGCCATGTTGGTTATGATGCAGCCCTAAGCACCACAAGCAGTCTTTCTGTTCCATCAAGGGAAAACTAGGTGGAGCAAACATCTACCCAACAGTTCCACCTAACGCCACGCAGCTCAGGCACATTAAATAGCACCTGGAGCCCAGGGTTATGTTCATAGGCCTTGCCCTAAAACTCAGCTCAGGCTTAGGAAACCAAATTACAACGTGACCTTGCTTATGCATCATGTTCACAGCTGTTTCAGTTTATGCAGGTGCTCCTGGAGTTGTTGCTGAGATCAGACCTGTGGTGGTGACCAGCCCGACGGTGCCGTGAACCCCAGCCCAGCCCAGCCCCAGGAGTCAATAGCAAAATGGGAAGCTGAGGAAAAAGGACTGCAGGAGGTTGTCAGGATCCTCAGGTCCACATAGGCAGTCAGGCTCTGCACTTACTTCTCCTCAGCAAGGCTGAAATTGAATTACGACCTGGCTTATGAAGGCTGTGTGGGCTCTGCTGGCTCATGATGGAGTGTCAGATGAGGGGGTTTGCCCTGTTAACCAGGGAAATGGCCAGGCTGGGAGAGGAAGCCAAGGCTGAGACTTCTCTTGTCAATGCACCCAAATGCTGGAAGCGAATGTACTCACCTGGTGACTGAGTGAGAACTGCTTAGAGGGACATAGAGTGGGATTTGCTCATCAATAAGCCCCTGTACTTTGAAACAGTTTGTCCTGGTACGGACGAGGACAGAGGGCACGTACCCCTAGGGGATGTAGGAGTTTGCCAAGTCCCTCCTTATGGCTAAAGATGCTAAGCTTCTGCTAAAACCATCAGTTAGTAATAGCCAATAGGAAAAGAAAGAGTATTGGGTTTGGTGGTCCCAGTCAAGGCCGTATGAAGACCTGATCAGTGGTGGCCCCCGAGCCAGCGATACCCTGGGGTTGCTAGTAGCATCATGGAAAGCTGCAGTGGGTTTGCTTTGGACCTGCCTGTGTCACCGCGCAACAGCACGTCCCTGCCCCACCAGGTGCTGGAGCATCCCTGTCCTACCCCTCCACCTAGAGCAGCCAACTGCACTTCGTGCCTTGATCTCCAGCTGCCAGACTGGGGGAAAAGCAGTTCAGCAGCAGCAGGAGGCACCACAAGGTCCTTGGGTCATATCTGGCTCTCCTTCCCCACAGGAACAGTCTCCTCGATGTCAAGTGCTTCTGACTTGAGAAGTCAGTCACTTGTGAGAAGCAAGTCCTGGTCCACCCGCTTTCACTCACTGCTGGTGATGCACCACGTGCGCAGCAATGGCAAATCTTGTGGGTGTCAAGCCATGGGCTTAAAATTTTAAAAGCCTTGTAGCTGCATGCGTACAGCGGTGACCCTGTGTGCAGCTGGATGAGGAGATGCCACCACCAGTGAGCAGCACATGGGGACTGTCCTGACAGAGCTGCTGTTTGCAGCAGTGCCAGCTCTTCACTTTCCAGCATTTTGGAAGATGCTCTGTGAAAGAAGGTGTTATTTTTTGGATCCAGGCTTGTTTCAATCACTCAATACTCCTTGCTATTTCAGGAAGATTGCAACCAGGCAGAGGATTGCTGTGGCATTACAACACACATGTATCTTTGTCTCATAAAAGGAAAGTTGCCCCATGGCCTCAAGCAGTTATTTTGCTTGATATCTCCCTACTTAAACCCTGGGCAAGTAGCAGAGCAAAACAGGCTGTGGACACTCGGAGGGGTGCTGTGAGTTTATCTGGTGCTTAGCCAGGCACCAGCTTGCCCCTGATGGGTGATCAGTCACCCAACTTAGTCAGGTGTGAATGTTAGAAACTGCATTTTGATTCCCTGCATGCTTCACCACACCTTCACTAACCATGTCTTTATTTATTAAAAAAAAAAAAAAGGAAGGCAAAAGCAAACCACAAACACGACTGGTATGTTTTAAAGTGGGTGGTGATGGTTTATCACACACTAACGCAGACTTAGATTCTTTCTCCAAGATGCAGTTAATTTCACATTCATTATACTTGGACATCTCCCCTCTTTCCCAGGTGCAGGCCCCATCTAAATTCCAATTTTCAGCAGCACAGCATAGGGCTAGGGCTGGCCCTGTGCTGAGGGATGAGAAGGGAAATTTTATAGTCTGAAATGCTACAGAAACCAAAAGCCTCATGCATTTACTACCACATTATCCTCATTTTCTGCTGTAAACTCTGGAGAGACCTCACCCCTGGAACCTCTTCCGTAAGCCAAGTGGTTGCAGCAGAGAGCTTGCCTGGCCAAATGACTAATCCTTACTTTAACTCTGCAGGTAACAACACAAAGCAATCCTGCACCTCTCCAAGGGGCAGGCAGCATTTGCTCACCTTTGCAGCACCCTCCGTCCCCACCCTCCATCCTCCTACCCCTGGGGCTGTGCCCATGAGTAACTCCATGCTCGCAGCCACATCACCCACCACCCCCTTCTCCCCATCAAAGGGCTGGTTGTGAGCAGCAGCTCCTGGCCCAAGGGTGGCCAGGCACTGGTATGCACCCCAAAATCATACATGATGAAGGGCTTAAAAACACTTGTCTCACCTTAGCAACAGGGTTCCCATTGGGGTGATGTAGGTTGCAGGAAGCCATGTCTAAGCAGCCAGCTGTCCACATGGCTACAAGAAGAGCTGAAAAGTCCACATTCTTACTGCTTTCAAAAAGAAAAATCAGATCCCCCCCAAAAAATCTGTTTCAATCAGCATGTTTAAATGTTTTTTGAGCTGTCCAGAGGGAAAAGGGTTGCTTCAAGCAGGGGTTTTGGCTTTTGATATGAGCTGTGCTGGTGCTAGGCTCCACTCAGGGTACATGATGGGAAGCTGAAGGACAGGGAGAGCACGGAAAGGAGACACACTTGGGCAGACCCTCGTGCATCCAGAGCAGCAGGCCCACAGCCAGCCCCCAAACACCAAACAGGGATGGGGGCTTGCGGGATCCAGCCCTCAGTCCTGATGGTGAGAGACCCCACGCTGCACTCATGCACCTGCAGCTCAAGCAGAGACCAACAGTGCTGGCAGGCAGGGACAGGGCAGGGAGCGGGCAGGGAGCACATCAGCACCATCCCCAGAGGAGCGCCAGACCCTCTGCTGCATTAGAACAGACAAGCAAAAGTGTTCCTTAGTGGAGCCACTCCAGCATCTCTCTCAGATAGTGTATTGTATTAGGAAATTTTACTAATTTTTACGTTATAATTTTCTACAAAAGTATGAATTTGTTTCTCCTGCCTGGGCTAGCGACCAGCCCACCAAGAGGAATGTCCAGCAGGACAAGCATCATCCTAGACCAGCTTGATCACATCTCAAATCCTGGGTCTTTTTGTTGTTTTGGGTTGTTCGTTTTGTTGGTGGTTTTTTTGAAGTGGGGGGGGGAGGGGGCTGTGTTTGGGTGTTGTTGTTGTTGTTGTTTTTTACCCGTTTTACCTTTTTTTTCTCAATCTAATTTATTAATATCTTACCTTCCTCTTTCTTATGTCACTTCCAGACCATTCTCTCCCTTTTTTTTTTCCCTTTGCAGCCCCTTTACTGGTTGTCCTCCCCTCCCTTTTTGCAGCATTGCAGGGAAAACCATCACCCCTGAATGTGGCTATGGGTACTCAGCTGTATTTCAGGCTCATGGCTCTTACCCATCTGCATCCAAGTGGGCAGCAATTGAAGAAACTTTCTTGACTTTGGCAGGAGCCCATGTGGTGTCACCAGCAGTGGTCACATCACCAGTGGCCACCTGAAAGGGAGAGGCTGGGTTTACCCAGGCCAGCCCTAGCCCTCCCCTGCCAGAGTTTCAGCAATGAAAGATGCTGCTAAATTGTCAAGCAAGAAGAGGGGACTGCCTCGCATAAAAGGTTTGTATTTTTAGGCCATTACACTAGTTGCCACAGAGGCCAAGGGGGTAACCTAGGGAGAACTATAGGCAAGGAGAGCGGAGGTGCACCCCAGATGGCAGAATCAGGCTTTGGAAAGGGCTTCAAAACCATTAGCTACACTGTGGCTTAACCAGGAAAGATACTAAAGCTGCCAAATGAAAGAGAAGACAGGAGCAGGTTTGCACCTTGCACAGAGTTGCCACCTCTCAAGAATTCAAAGATCACAACTCAGTGCTTAAGAAGCCAGAATTCACATATAATACATTTGGAGTCTTTATTTCTCCTTCAGATTGGGAGCCTTTAGGGTTCTGTTTCAGTTTTCCTCCCAAACCACTTACTGCATAGTGAAACCTGACATTTTGATGTACTTCATATTACTCCAGGGAGGTAGAGCTTTAGAAAAACACCAAATATTAGTATATCTAGAGGCAACAGCACCACTTTCATGGCCCTGTGCAGCCAGTTGCGATGCTAATAGTCAGCAAGAGGGTTCCTCCACTGCCGGCTGCCAGAGCAAATTAACCGTCCTGACTTCCCTGCTGAAGGAACTCTGCAGTGTTATCAACACAAAAGAAACAATAGCAAAATGTGAGAGGGGCAGAATCTGGTTGGGAAGGAAATTAACGATCAGCTGCATCACTCGGTCCCCACTGCTTTGTGGGACGCATCACTGAAGCAGCGCACTGCCTTCACACCAGGTAACGTTGCAGCATCGTCCTGCCCGCCGGCAGGCAGACACCAGCCTTGCTTTGCACAAGGAAAACAGCACCATATTGCTACCCAAAAATGAATGCACAGTGCCGCCAGGGGGGTCCATATGCATGGCCTCCAGCCAAACTCCTGCCTTCTCCAAGGGCTCTTCAGTCTTGGGTTTCTCATCCTGTTTGTGTTTCGAAACCTAGAGGTATGGTTTTAGGCAGGTCTTCTGCGTAAAGCAGCCCTGTTCTCTTACACTGCATACACACATGCCTAAACAGCTTTTTAATCTGCTCACGATATTTTAACATAATTTGATAAGGAAAAGAAAAAAGTAAAAGCCTTGAAGCCTACAGAAGTCTTGCAAAGACAGAGATAGCGAATAAAGATCTTCCTGTCACCCTTGTGGCAGGACAAGCTGATAAATGAAGCCAGCTGGCAGCAGGCACCATGGAGCCCCACAGCAGAGCATGCCCCCAGAAATGCATCTCTCCTGGCTCACACAGCTACCTGTTTACAGCACTTCTGTAAAAATCTTGCAATGGACAGTTACAGCATTTCAGAAACACATGCAACATCTATCTCATCCTACATGGCAACAGCTTTGCCTTGCAAACAGCAGCTCTGGCACCACATGTCAACTACACGGGTACCAGTGGGGCTGAAGTGTTCAGTGGAGAAGGGCCCCGGAGGATATGGTGACTCCGCACAATAATCAGCGGATGCCCTTTGCACCACAGAAGCACAGCACAAGCGAGGTTATGGCAACGAGCAGTTTTCTCTGTGTGCAGCACGGTCTCTCTGTGATGTTGGCTGCATCTAGGTGTCTACTCAGTTTGAATCATGAGTCTCCTGTCTGATTTCCCTCCATGATAAGGCTTTTAATAACTAACAGCACATACAACAAAGTAAATATTCAACCAGCTCAGAGCTAGATTGCAGATCAAACATCTTCAAATCTTTCTTCTTTCCCTTTTAAACACAAAAACCCACACACGCAGCCTGCAGGGGAGAAGATTGCTCGCCTAGCACTTCCCTCAGCTCATCAGATAAATAAGCAACTACGTTCTGTACTTTACAAAAAAAACAGGCGAGGCAGCTGCTCCACTGCATACCATGGTGATGTGATGGTGAAGAGCCAGATGCCTGCCACAGTCTGGCTCCTCTCCTGACCTTGCTCTTTAGCTCTGTCCTCCAAGCCAGCACACTGGTGTGACAGCACAGGCTGCCCCAGCTGCCTCTGGGCAGGAGGGGTGGCAGCTGCCATCTCCTGTGTCCTTTCCCCACCGAGTAGGAAGGCCACATTCAGACTGAGACTAAAGCAAAACTCTATAGACTGACCATGGCTACAAAGCATAGGCTCGAAACAGAGGGAAGAAAGAGGGAACAGGAGCCACGCCTTCTTTCCTGGTTCTGAATCCTGCAAAAGCAGATGCCAGCCCCAGGGCAGGATGTCCTCCAGGAGGACCAGCCAGAAGTTGATGCCCTCCTAGTTCTGTAAACCATCAGGGCTTGCCAGGAGCATCTTCTGCAGGGCAAGGCAGTGGCTCTTGGTAAGAGGGATAAACTCTCCATCCCCCCTTGCTGGGCTCATTTCACCTAAGGTGGGATGTCGTCCCTGTGTAAAACATCCACACGGGAAATGGCAGAGAGGGTTTGTGTCCAGTCTGAGCCAGACATTCAAGAAGTCACAACTCCATCCATGTCCCCATCTGAGGAAAAAAAAAAACCACAAAAAAACCCCCAGCACACTCTGCAAAGCACTTTGGAACTGCTAGAAAATTGCTTTATAGTCCCTCTCACCCAGGTCAGAAAACTCTTATAAATAAGAGCTATCAGATTGGACCCGTGAATGGCATGTGTTTGGGGGTGAGCAGTGGCACCAGATTTAGAGAAGTGCTTTGTTGGAAGCAGCAAGTCTAAGATGGGAACAAAGACTTAAAGCTTTTCATCTGTGAAGAGTTAAAACTTGAGATAGGAAAAAACTAAAATTAACCCCGCACTGCTAAAGCACAGCCCAGAGAGTGTTAGTGAGGGCTGTGACTGTGGCTCTACCTCTCATTCTGGTGGGGTAACAGAGCTGGGTCTCACTAACAGCTCAGTATTTAATCTGATAGCACCAGACACTGAACAATTTCCCCACAGGGCAGGTAACAACTGACAGTCACTTACCTCCGAGCATTTTTTCATGGTGGGAGTTCATACTCATGAGTTTCAAGTAAATTGTGCGCCTCTGTTCACATTAGTTGTACGGCTACCTACGCTGCTGGGTCACAAGGATAAGGATTCCCTTAAAGGGTTTTGACTGTTATTTCTATTAAGAATTGTGTTGCAAAACCAACTCACAGCACCTAAAAATTAAAGTTTTCCTCCTTTCCCTCAGCTTACAGGCAAACAGCAGAAACTGGCTGCCTTTCCCTTCCCCTCTGTGCCTCTCCTGCTTTCCACTGCAGCATGCTGGGGTGAGAGCAGGCAATTTTCTTTCACAGGTGCTCCTCTATGAACACCTTGGGAAACAGCCTCCGTTCCCACACCAGATGCAAACATCCCCTTGTCTGCATTTGCTCCTTGGCTTAAAAGAGTTGCCCTCTCTCACAGCTGCAAGGAGTTTCATGCCATCGCCTCAGCGGAGCGCATCGAAGCAGAGCCGTCACACAGCCCCAGCCGCAGCACAAGGGGAGGACAGAAAGTGGCTGTACACCAGACACCAGGGAGCTCCTGCTTCACAGCTCCCAACTGCAGCGGCTCCTGCAGCCCCCACTACCCCATCCTAGGACAAGCTGCCTTGGAAATCTGTTAAACCAGGCTCAAGTTCTTGACAGTGCCAAACTAATGCGGGGGGGACTGCAGCATGTGCACTGGGAAAGGGAGGATCAATGGCATCTTTCATCAGATGAACAAATCTGGGTAAAGCACAGGACTTGAAGATTTGGGGGAGGGTTTCCAAAGGCACTGAAGAGCTTGGCTGAAGGCTGCATCACACACTGAGCTGTGAACTAGCCCCCGCTCGACCCCAGTCACATCCCTGGGAATGGCCCATGCTCGGCCCAGGGACACGGCTGCTGTGAGCAGGTGGCTGAACTGGGCAGATGTCATCTGGGGGCAGGCGGGCTCTGACGCAGCTGGGATTTAGACCACTTAGAGCTTTACAGAGCATAAACTGCACCTTACATCCTCCTGCTGTAAAAGCCCTGATGGCTGCTCGCAGCCAGTGCAGCAAGGACAGGGCAGAGCAGGCACAGCCCAGCCTGCGAAATCCTCTCTTTGCCCCCATGGCCTCTGCAACTCTCAGCACAAACAGTTACACAGATCACAAGAGAAAAATCCAATCTGAAGCATTTCTTTATTATTTAAACTCGGTTCAGCTACCCCCATGCCCGGGGTCTAGAGAAACACGCACGTAATTCTGTTTTGCCATCATGCATAGAGAGAACACCAGTTGCTCAGTCATCAAGAAGAGTTTGCTTTAAACTGTACATACACTGCACTCTCCCCACATCCCAACATCCCCGAAACGCAGCTCTTAACATCCAGATAGCACCATCATATGGGTCAAGCACCCTGTACAGTGGAGGACTAACTCAAAGAGGAGCTTGGTGCAAATTTTCTGGAGCCACAGCAGTGCTGAGGGTGCTCCCGGTGCACAAACATCATACAAGGCAGGATGGATTTGCATTTGGATCCACAGCACTGTCATATTCCCACCCCAAGATAGCTGAGGTTATTGATTATGTGAGAAATAGGAGGTTGGGCCTTGTCACCAGATTACTGTGGTGGGCTAGAGGAGAACACAGCACACGGCTGAGAAAGGGAGCCAGGAGGAAAGGAGCGCACTGACAGCTCTGGGCTTCTCTTGCACTGCCCTGAACCAGTTGTTTCTCTGTGACTCATCCCTGCTTCTCCTTTATCTGCCCTTTTTTCTTCCAAACTCGTTAGAGAAGGCAGGTCTAGGCATTTATATGAGGTGAAGCAACAGAGGAGCCCTTATCTCAGCAGGGATGCCGGGCTGTTTCGGGGTGTTGCCCCGCAGGGGCGTTGCAGCCGAGCAGGAGCGGCACCGCTCCCTGCCCTGACACACGCTTCTGCTCCAGGGCAGACAAGATGGCAAATGCCTCTCCTGATTTGCTCCATGGTTCCTTGCTTCAAGTTCCACATCTTTCCCCAGCTTCTGGATGGAAGCGCAGCAGCGTTGTAAGCCATGCCAGGAGGGTTATGGTTATCACAACAAGCAGAATATTCCTCTGCCGCATTAAACTGCTTTGGGCATTAAGGACAGACACATTCAGGTGAGGAAAGTCTTCTTCCCACTACCATAAGCTGTCATGGTACCAACACCCACAGATGTGCTATTTTAGTCACAGGCAGACCCACAAGTGGGGCATGATGCACCGTGGGCCATGTGTCATCTGAGACACAACCACCCCAAACGCGGCAGGCTATGCCAAGATGTTTGACAAGCAAACTCCAGCCTGGAGCAAACCAAATCATCACACTATGCTGGCAAGGCCACATTGAACCAATGTCAGCACTTCTGCTAGAAAAGAGTATTTAAGAGGCTGGATAATAATTTTCCCACCTAAAAAGAAATACGGTACTGGTGAAAATGCCTGGCAGAGCAAGGGATGGTAACAGGGTAGGAGAAACATCCTTGTGTGAAAAACCTGGGTACAAATAAAGAAAATACCAGCAACTTCTAGAATCTCTCCCTCCATCTTTCCAAACCCATGAAGTTACAAGATTCCTTTCTCTTTTTTGGGGAGAAAGGGAGAAACACAAAACACACGCAGGTCAAACAAAACTGAAATAAAGAATCAAGTTACCAAAAGTTTATAGATGTAAAGCAGCACCTTTATGATCCACCTTACACAAGGCAGATACATGCCCTTTCAGCAAAGGCAGCTAACAGTACCCCCAGCAGGTTAAGGGAGCTGCCCCTGCCCCTCTGCTCAGCACTGGTGAGGCTGCACCTGCGGTACTGCATCCAGTTCTGGGCTTCCCAGTACAGGAGAGACATGGACATACTGGAGAGTCCAATAAAGGGCAACGAAGATGATTAAGAGACTGAAGCACCTCTCCTATGGGAAGAGACTGACTGAGCTGGGACGGTCCAGCCCGGAGAAGAGAAACCTCAAGGGGAACCTCATCAATGTGTGTAAATACCTGAAGGGCAGATGCAAAGAAGACAGAGCCAGGCCCCCCTCAGTGGTGCCCAGTGACAGAACCAGAGGTGAAGAGCACACACTGAAACACAGGAGGTTACCTCTGAACGTCAGGAAACACTTTTTCACTGTGAGGGTGACCAAGCATTGGCACAGGTTGTCCAGGGAGGTTGTGGAGTCTCCATCCATCAAAAACCTCCTGGATATGGTCCTGGGCAACCAGCTCTAGGTTCCTCTGCTTGAACAGGGGTTTGGACCAGGTGACCTCCAGAGGTCCTGCCAGCCTCAGCCATTCTGTGACTTCACATAGGAGGCAAACAGGCACTGTCCTCCTCTTCATTTACACAAGTGCAGCAAGACAAAGAGAACAGCTCATGGATTTTTCTACAGCCAAGGAGTCAGGTCAGTCCCAGCCTTGTGTCGCTGGTCCAACAGCACACAGGACAGAGGAGCAGAAGGGACCTGTGCGGTTGGCCCTGTTGGTTCATTGCTACTGCAAGCAATCACATCATATGCATTTGAGGGACCGATACCCTCCCTTTTACCCCTGCTTAGGTTGTCACTGCATGCTGTGATTAATAGCATCAGCTACAAAAACGGCAGGGTCAGAAGCCGGCCTCGGGCACCAGTCACCTGTACGCAGGCACTGACGCTTGCACAAGCGGGAGGACAACGACATGCACCTCTGACGCTCTTCTGACACAACCGAAACAGCCTCTGAACACAGGTACCGCCAAAGAGCACTGGATCCAAGGCTGAAACTGCAGATAAAGCTTCTCAGGCAGCAGCTTCAGTGCCAGGTATTCATTGTGAGCCCCACCTACCCAACCTCAGCCAGGCGACGCACACGAGATGTGCTGACACTTGCCCCTAGGAGCAGATCCAGCCTCTGTACTCGCTCCACCAACAGACTGCAAACTTCACCCAAACCCATCCATAGCCCGTGGTGATCCTCCCCGCACCCCCTCACCAGCTCCGAGCCACCTGGCCCGCTCAGGTGGGGTTTGCAGAGGCACAGCCAGGCAGCAAAAGAGCTCACAGCATTTTTGAAGAGCTGCTGTAAAGCAGCCAACAGCGCTGGACACCCCATTCCAGGGCAGACAGGCACAGGGTGTTTCAGACGAGGCACAGTTCCTTCCCTATGTGTGGTTACCTGTCTCCAAAACTACACCAAAGGAGCTTGTGGCATTTGCAGCCTTTAAGGATCACTCATTGCACTTTTTGGCATTAATTTGTACCTACTGACCAGCGACAGTAGTTAACTGTTTTTCCTGCTCAAATTGTTCCTGTCCATTGGAATAAAGAGTGACAGGGACCACGAGAGCAATTGTACTCATCTGCTGCTCAAGACCTCCTGCCATCACCTGTGAGACTGAAGCCACCAGCTTCCACTACAAAGCACATGGGGGCTGCTTTGTTCTAGGCATGACTAGAACTGCACTGTGCTTGTTTGCATCAGGTTAAATATTTCCTGCAACAAGTAAAATGGGTTTATTCACAAAAAGAAGAGGTTTTCCTCAGATTTACCACATTTAGCTTCCATTAAGGGAGATAACAAACTCTTTTTATTATGTGGACTGCAAACACTAAGAAGCAAGCACTCCAACAGGAGGTAACTTTGCTTCCAGAGATCTCATATGAGAGGAGATGCATCCATCACTAAAAGCCAAAAGATAATGGGCTTTTTCAGAATGGGCTTTTTCATGCATTCCTTCTCCTGTACACTGCTGTTTCAGTGCTGTTAAAAACATTACACAACTCTCTTGTTTAAAAGCCAGATTGGTCCTTCCAACCTTTAAGACTCCTCTACTCAAAACAAGTTATACATAATAAAGGTCAGGTCAGATACACACAATGAGTAACACTATTACAGGCCTATTGCAGACTTCTTTTTTCTTTTAAATAGTAAATTTAGCTTTAGAAGAAAAGCCTCAGAGCACGCTACAGGCCCTCTATGGCCCATTCTCACTGAAGCTGGTTCCCTTTCCTTCTGTATCTGGCAGCAAGCTCCACAGCACTTTGCATGCTCACAACAGACTTAGGCACCAGGTCTTTCCTTCCATACGTTAATTTACAAGCATGTTCATTTTCTCAGTGTAGCAATTAGCTCTGTTGTCTTCCTTATTCCCGGCACACACGTACACATCCCACAGCCCATCACAACACGGGAACAATGCTCTCATCATCCCTGTCAGACAGGACAGGCAGGCTCAGCCTTCAGTTATTCATCTTATCTTGCATAGTAATTCCCTGATAAGGCAAGTATAAAGCAAGCCAGGAAGGGAAGCAAGGAAATTACCTATATACATATACATATGCTTATATACACACATATAAGCAGGGGTGCCAGCTCATTTTGAAGCAGTCAACTCTGGAGACACAGCAGAGACCAGGATGGGGCAAACAGGTACCAGAAGGAAGCGACTGCTATTTCAAACAGGTGCCCTTCCTTCGCTGCTAAGACAGCTTTCCTGGAGGCTGCTGATGTTACAAAAACCTGTTACATGCTCAGAGGTTAAAAATGCTCAACAACAGCATCAGGGTCTGTAAAAAGCAGCCAGCAAAGCCCTAACTCATACTACAATGCAGACTATGATTAAATTTGCATACAGGCAACAACTTTTGGAGAGAAAAATCTAAGTATTAAGTCTAGCCAGAAGGTAAAATGAATTGCTAACAAGCCACTCACACCTGTAACAGAGCTGACCACATCTCCTTTTCATCAGCAAAAAAAGACTACCTAAGAAAGGTCAACAGATGCTCTTGAACATCTGACTGCTGAAAGATTTAAGGCCTTGAACTCATTAACATTATGCCTCAGAACATCTGAATTAAATGAGCTCTTGCTTTCTGACTGAATACTATTCAGGCTCAGGGAATCATCTGTAAAAGGATTTCTAAAGAAGGTTTCTTTTAGATGTGTTCTTACTATTTAATCCAGTTACCCTCTGTGTAACTGAGCATGACCCAGCATAGGGGGTGGGGAGGGGAAATCAGGTCTCTTTGCATCACCTTAGGTTTGTGCTGCTGCTTCTATCTGGTAGCACCTATGCTTGCAGAAAATAACCTGAGACAGAGTTGCTTAAAATACTAGATACAAGCATCTCTAAGTTTTATAAATGTAAAACTTAATCCAAATGGAAAGATTATTCCACTGAGGCAGGCTAAACAACAGTTAGATGCACTAAGTGACCCTGAAATAACTCCTGCACCTTGGCAGATTATTTCACAGTCAATTTACATTGTCAGTTTTTACCCTGTGTCCAAGTGCAGCTGTGGTGTTGTGATTTTCACTCTGGGCAGGATTTTACAAACAATTAAAAAAAAAAATTTAGAAAACAACTGAACCTCCAGTCTGAAGATCAAAATTCAGACTTCTTACAGCTGATGGAGCCTAAGAACACTTCCAGATAGCTGCGGCAGAGCAGGGCTGCCCGTCACTGCGCAGCAGACCCACCGTGGCTGTGCTGCACTCCCCAGCAGCTCCAGACTCACTCAGGAGGGAACAGAGCAGAGATTCTTCACAGCGAGCGCGCCGATGAGTCACGGGAGCCAGCGCTGGCAAGAGACCGGCTGCAGGCACAAACAAGTAGCTCAGATTTCATCAAACGAAGGGCAGTAAACAGCCAAGAGACTTTCTAATACATACAACAATAATTTGCTACTGAGGAAAAAAAACAATAAATCAGTACGCTAACAGAACCAGACATTCTTCTAAATTACAGGAAAAACACAAAAATCACAATAATGCGATTCATAATCTGCATCCGCTTAAACATTAACCAGCAGCGATGATAACCACCGTTTCATTTGCATTAAGAGATTAGCTAAAGTGTATTCCCCAGGGGGAAAGCCCCATGTAAATACAAGGTTTCTGCATGTCAGTTTCATAACCTGACTATTAGAAAAGAGACTGCAAAAGCCCAACTGCAAACTCAGCGCTCATTGATCCACTCGCCGATTTTTTTTTAACTTGATTTCAAACTCAGTTACAGCACTTGACCCTCACGTATTACTCATTAGCTACAGGAAGTTCAGCTGCAACAAACCTGAACGGAAAACAGTCAAATTTATCTTAAGATAACAGCAGTTTGGGTGTAGAGGCTAAAATTAGTAGGTTTCAATTAAAACCTTCAGAAAAGTGACTCTTCCCTTTCCTTTCCTATTTCCAGTGAACAAACCATGAAGTATTGGCAAAGAGTGTGCAAAATGTAATCTCTGCTAAAGCAAATAAACACTTCATTTTTTCAAAACAGCATCTTCTACAAGGCAGAAGCTGACAGCAGAGCCTTGCAAAGAGACGCTGCAGGCACAGCTGTTGCTTTCCTTCCCTGGGATTTCAAAAGCTCATCAAAAAAGAGCAGGTGAAGACTACCACCAACCAAAAAACTGCATAAAATATACAGAGAGTGACCGTATTTAATCACCATTTTAAGACCTTAAGAGTGTAGAAGCTCCAGGAAAGCACTAAGTTCCTCCTCAGTTTGACACCATGAGAAGTCTCACCCCCAGCGGTGCTATGATGGGGCGCAGAGCTGAGCCAGCACCCCTGGACCCAGGGGTCCCTCCAGCCTCTTCCAGGGGCTCACCTGCCACTGCTCCAATGAAAGGCAACTTTCCCAGCCTGCTGCTTGTCACACTTGAAGTCCCAGAGTTAACAAAATAAATAAAACACATAGGCTGAAAGCTACACCATATATTTGTAAATAAAATAATTTGACAGAACAAGATTACAAAGTAAGAAACGAGCCCTTTCTAAGTACAAGAGAAGTTGATGTTGAGTCCATTTTGTAAAGTTTTAAACACTGAGGGATAGGAGTATTACCATAAAACATTTTTTTTCCCTTAATGTTTTCTCAAAAAGCTTGGAGCATATACATCAATTTCAGATGAAAAATCTCCCCCTGCACACATTGGTTTGGTTACAGCTTCAGGGATCAGTGCAGCACAGTGCAAGTTTCATTCATAGATTAAAAGATATCTGAAGTAGGTACAAGAACATTCTGCAAAATCTAGGATGTGATCTAACTCTCAGCAACCCCCTTTCCCACCCCTTAAAAAAGGGCTGAAAAGTAAGCAGGATGTTTAGAAACACAGAGAAAAGCACACAAGGAGATGGACTCTCTAACAAGACAAGTTAATATTTGACAGCTTGAGGAAGAGGAAACAATCACATCAGAAAGAAAATGCTTATTAATCATTAGAAGGTACGTACAGGGGAGGTTTGTACTTTGATTTGGTAGAAAAACTGAAGCTGACAAGTCTCCATTCCTGAAACATAAATATTGGTAAGAGAGGTACAAAAAGTAAGCACTATTAACTGAAAGTGCCTTCTCAGAATCATCCCTTTTCCCCTGCTGCATCATTCTCTGATCTTTCAACAAATAAGTATATGCAACCACTTATTTCAGCCAGTCTTTGAGTATATGCAACTGTTTATTGCTATCTGGCAATTTTACAGAATCTTCCTGGTCCCTTGTCTCCATCAGAAAGTGTTGTCCCCTCTTTATATCAAAGTAGATCAAATACTCTTCAGTGCTTTTAAAAAAAACCCTTATTTTTAAAAACTGCCCAAGCTAAAAATATTAATGCAATGTTCACCTGAAGCAATGTATTGCAGACTGTCAATGCAGAGTGCCTCCCTAAAGATGCTAAGTGCATCTTTAGCTACCAGAAATCTCACAGAGGGCTACGGCTTCAAAGTGCTCTGCTAATTTTTATTAAAAAAATATGACTGACATTTACAGCATACAGAATGGGAGACTAGTGCAATATGCAGCATTGATTGTTTATTCAATAAATATTTAACCCAATTATTGCCAACCAAGGCAAACAGTGCAGAAATTGTCACTTAAAGAGATACAAAAGTTTAATAACATTTTTTTCTATAAAGTCAGTTGCTACTATAATCATACAACTATTTCAAAAGGGTTTTTCTGCTTCAAAATTGACGCTACCATTATAAAAATATAGAAACATAGAATCTGGGGGTTTAACATGTCTTTGCAAGTCTAACTTTTACATTTATATAGGAACATGACATTTCTGTATTCAAGAACTTATTAAAAGTAAAAATGAGTGCTACAGTAGAGACATTTTCTGCACTGACGATTTCATTATAGTTCTTAAATACATATTTCTTGGTCCTGGACATACGTTTAGAATGAAGTAACTTGCATCTCACATTTATCCTGAGGTCAGCTGTGTAAAAAGGAAAGCCAATTCTATACAGATACTTGCAGGCTTTTTGTTCAAAACATGAGGTTATTTTTAAACAAGCCAATACAACCCTAGAGGAAGGAAAAAAGGAGGAAAAAAACCCACCACCAATGTTTTAAGAAGCAATCTAGTGTCATTTTGAAGATTATTTTTTTTTTCCAAATATACATTGGGTGTAACGTCCAAATGCTATATCACCCACCTAAAATTTTGGTGTGCATTTGCCAAATTTTAAACATAGAAACCATTCTGAAAACACATAAATCCCCGCGAAGAGTCACCTTAAGCTTCTCATCTCAAGATCCCGACCCTCAGGCAGCTCCTGCGAGAGAACCCCGCTGAAGTCTCTGGGAACCTGCAGAGCCTTCGGGTCTCCGTCACTCACCACGGGGCCCGGTTGTGACCTTGTCAAAGCTCCACTTTGAACACAGCAGTTATTTTCAATAGCACCAACAATCTCTCCGACACCAGCATCAGGCAAATACAAATGACATAGGTTTGTTTCTTCCTGAACGAGCACAATTGGTACAAGGCACCGCTTGGCATAGGAAGTCATAAATAAGAGCAAAACAAGATAATTTCGAAGTTTTGTGACATTTAAGTTTGCAAGTTATGCCACATTTGAACTCATTACATACCATGGTTAAAAAAAAGATGGTCTAAGAGATTAATCAAAACATCACTGTTTCATACATGCTTACCAGTTTTTCCTCCCCATATCTGAAAAAAACCACATAACAACGTATCAGTATGTAACATGAGGAAGTACAGGTTGTTAAATTAAAGTACGTATTACTCGCCAATCTTCCACAAAAGTATAACCTAGACAAAACTCAAGTATGAGAAGTCGGAAAATATTCTGATAACATTTGCAATAGTCTATCCCTGCAGAGGAGTGAAAAAAACTATTGTCTAGAGAATTGATAGATTGAGGCACATTGCAATTGAAGATATTCAGGCATATTTTATGGCTAGAACAGGATTTTTCTGAGGAACCACACTACAGACTTCCCCAAAAGCAGCTCCATATGGTTTGAAACGCAAATTGCAACACGTGGGGAAAAAAAAAAAAAAGTTTGGTCCTTAATCGCTACTGTCTTCATCATCATCATCATCGGATACATCATTTAAAGATGATTTAGGTGACTGGCTGTAGGAGTCTGATCTCGTGGACTGACAAGCAGTCATCTCCCCAGTAGAAAGAAGATCGTAGCAGAAGTCGCAAATTCGCACGGGCTTGGAAGACTGGCTCGGGAGGAGGAACCTCTTTTCGGAGCAGGGCCCGCACACGACAAATCCGCACTTGCGACAGTGGTGACGGCGGTTGACGGGCGTGAACTTTGCTTTCTGACAGCGCATGCACACAGTGGCCTCCGAGTCTGGAACCCAGACAGCTGCATGTTCGTTGCTCGGAGTCTTCCCGCTTTTGGAAAGCAAATCAGAAACACACTTATTTATGTGGTTCATCCACTCAGACTTCTCTGTAGCGGTGGCAGCGTACACTGCAAAAGACTTTGTTGGCGTCTTGATAAGCCACCCGTTCCGTAAGTCTCCCTCATCCTGGATGGAATCAATAGTGACATTTTCCAATGGGATTATGTGCTGTTTATTGTATTTCTTCTTCTGGATGACAATGTTGCCATAAACAAGAATGTCATTGAACAAGAAGAACTGCCTCGCTTTGGGCTTCTTCCTACACAGCTTTGTCAGTACTCCCTCTCCGATCAGAACACGGCCAGGAATAGTCAAAGGTTGACCAGCTGCTCCAAAGCAGTTTTCCACTATACTTATTCTTCTAGTATTTGCCTCGCTGTTTGCCAAGCGATCCACCATCTTTCACAAGTATCCTAAAATTAGGAACACCAAGAATAAGAAAAGTTTGTTGTTAAAACAGGACTGATTGAACAGCAGCCTTCCCCAAAGGAAGGCACCAACCCCACATTTCTTAAAATATCTAACAGAACCTGCTGGCTCAGAGGCACCGACTTAGGCTAGATTTAAATAAGTATTAACACCTAAGAATTTTTAGCAACCGATTAGTATTTTTTTCAAAAGCAAAAATGTTCCCTCCAGCTGACAGCTATCTTTATCACACAGACAGCACCCACAGCACCGCTCATGAGAGCCTCTGGCAACAGACTCAGAGGCTTCCCCTCTGGTAAGGTTACTGCATCCTGGTTTAATGCTCACATCTCTCTGCAGCTCCTCCTGCACCTACTCTCTGGATGGTAAAAGAAAGGATCCATTGTTCCAAATTCTGACATTGATGGAAACGACTACTTAACTGAGCAGACTGGAGACCCATGTTAGTGTTAACAGAATAAAAATTATGCAATTGATGTTCGCATAGGAAACCATCTCTAAGCTCAGTATTCCCTTTTTTCAGTGTGTAAACCTTAAATCATGGGCTAAAACCATGAATCTACCTACTAGAAACATTTTGTACAGGCCACAGCTCACACCCCCCACCACCTGCTTCCATGGCAAACTCTTGAGCCAGGAGCAGCGAGTGAGTCACGGCTGGTGGCTCATCCCCTGCTTGCTGTCATCTTCTTTTTGCAGGGCCACCCTGGTCCATCCTTCCTCATCTACTCGAACCACACCTGCATCCATCATTATCAGGCGACGTGCACAGGCAGACGAGCAGAGGACAAGTCACACGGCTCTCACCTGCTACTGAGAGACAACAAGTGACCTGCACCAGCTGAAAGTTCAGGCACAAAGCCTTCGTATTGCAGGAGGTGCTAATTAACCACAAAGTACATGTTCCAGTTACGGATTAAAACCACCCCTTGCCCTTCCCCGAGTAGCAAATAAGATTCTCTTGTAAGGGTGAGATTCCTGAGGCATCCAACAGGGAACTGAAAATAAGAAGTTAATACAGTGATTCATACCTCGGCAAACCACTTTTTAGCCCACGTTTTACCCCAGGGCTTCCTGGGTAGAAGTCAGGCAAGGGAAACGCTTGCCTGTCTGATCCAGATCTGCTCCCCCCAAGCTCCCCCTGACTACGACCACAAAAGTGTTTGACAGAGCAGCGAGACAGCTGGCAGAGGCAGGAACTACAGACAGACCTGGCTCTGGCCATGCAAGACACATCTCCTGGGCCTTCTCTCCCAGCTACTGCAGGTGCTCATGACACCCTCTGGTAGAAACCACTGCTTTGAACAGGACTGAAGGAGAGCCGAGTAACAAATGCTCCAGCACCAAGTACCTGTGCTTCCCACCACGATACCAGTTTGGGAAGTCCTCTGTGTTCACCTACCTTTTCTTTCAAATCTACACTGCCTGCCATCAATACAGCATCAGCCTATAACCAAGACAACACTGGGCTGGTGGTGGCAGAGAAATCTCTCATCAGGCCTCATCTACATAAGCATTTACCCATGACTAAGCAAATCCTCATGCCCAATGTTACGTGTGATTAAAACAAAATAACCTATAAGTTACTGCTCTGAGAATTTAATTAGTTCCACACTAAAGTAGTCTGACAAGTTGGCTTTCTCAGATATAACTAAACTGACCTTTTTTCAAGCTCTGCACATGCATCATCTTACATAAAAGTCTGACACGGAAGACAGAAGAATCTATTAAAGATATTGCTCAGCACTTCTTTCGAATTTTCTTCATCTGCCTTACAGCATCAGTTACAATACGTGAGTATTATGGTTGGTAGAATTACAAAGCCACCAAATTGGAAATTATTTTCATGTGTAGAATGTCAAGACAAAACACAAACTGACTTACAAAAAGGGTTCAAGACATTTAATTGTGCTGCATCAAGGCACATAAGCAAGTACACCTATATTATTTTCACCAGGTATCAGCCAACCTTAAAAAAAAAATACACACCACACAAAGGCTGACTTTCTCCAGTACCCTGTCCAGTGGTTCCCCATTCAATCAGTTCGAAAACATTTTCTTGACAGTGAGTTTAAGCCATCTTCACTGCAAAACAAACAGTTCTTTCCGTTCTTCAGTCAGAATAACCGTCACTACCTGTGGCGGATGCACTCAAATTCAGTTGCCTGACTGCCAAAGCTCAGGACTGGGATTGAGGGTTAAATTGCCATTAACTGCCAAATAACCATTCCCACCTAACAACATACTAGCAATAAACAGCCTTTGTAAAAGCCAAAGCTGAACCAACAGACTTAAAAAAAGCAAAGAGTCAGTCACTGGGTCAGTGTAAAGTTATTTAGTAATCCCATGGGGAAAAAAAAAAAAAAAAAAAATCAGTCAGCAGAGTGCAAAGGGGACCAAACAAATACACTTTTCTGCAGGTACAAATCAACATGCACTACTTCTAAACTTACACTTTTATATTAATTACCTGCAAATTACAGCAAGCCAAATGCTTTTGCTAGTGCACATGGAACACACTCATCCCCCCCAAGCCCCACAGTCACACAGATGAGTTTCAGCAAAGCAAGCTCATGGTGGTGTGAAGTTGCAGCGACCTGTGGTAAGTACTCACCGCTTCACAACTCCAACTCAGCGACCTCCGCACTCCCTGCCAATAAACAGCAAACTCTGCTCAAGGTCACCACGAAAGCTTTCAAAATACCAGTCGCTGGGAGAAGAAAAAGGGGGGAGAAAAGGCTAAAGGTTTTAATTAACTGTTCTCTAGGATGACCTAAGAGAAAACAACTCTAACCGGGATCATTTAATAATCATCCTGGCTTGACACCAAGACACGTGACTCCAGAACTTGTGCTGAAGACGGTACTTCCAGCTTGTTGTGAAAATAATCACTTACTGGACTTCAAGCAAGAATCCAGGGCAAGTTAAAGACCATTAAGAAAGACAAGATAATCACATCTCTTCTAGATTAAAACTTTATAACATTCAACAAATTCTCACCTACCACTCTCAATTCAGGTAGTAAAAGCCACAGACTGCTGATGAATTACTCCACCTTTCCATGGCATGAATTGTATTTTCCCACACAGATTAGACTTTTTAAAGTTAGCAGTCTGACATTTTTAAGTTTTAGAGAACTGAAAATCAAAAGTCCACCTGAAATCGTATGCAGACTAAGGCTCATTCACCTTCACCAGCCTTTTCTGAGAAAGGAAGTTCAGAAATGCATAATGAGAAACTACTTGGAAAGTATCGTGATTACAAATAATAATGAATCATGGGAAAAAACAGACCAGGAATACAAAAGAGAAGGCATCCCTAAGTTGTAAGAGCTAAAGTTAGGAGAAGAGGTACACCTCTTCTGCTCAGGAGCACACAGACCAAGGAGAATATGTTAAATTTAAAGATTGTCTATACACACAAAGGTACTTTTAACCCCAAGATGTCAAGAGTCCAAAAGCTATGCAAGTTTATCAATTACCAGTCTGTTGTAATTACAACAATCTTTTCCTAAAGCATGTTCAGATACATAGTAGAAGGTGACAGATCATACCCACACCCTGGAAGTTCGTGGCAATTTCCTCCTCTTTGCCAGCTAAAAACTTTCTTCAGAAGTTTCTGCTGTTGGCCACTATGAGAAGTGTATACCGGATTACTGTCCTCAAGATGAAGGATGTCAAAACCCAATCAAACAGAGCAATGCCCAAGTGATGGCAAATTGCTGAAAACGTGCCCCAAATCTTCCCCAAAGCAAATGAGGAACAGACCAGAACCAGGGGCTTCAAAACAGGCCAGGCAGCTCCACTTAAAGGAAGAGTGGGAGCATCTTATACATAGTCTCAGTTTATGGATGCTATGGAGTCAAAAACCTCAGATCTACTGTTCAGACTTTTATCATGTTTGACTCCAGTTTCACACTTTTTGCACACAAACTCCCAAACGTACCCAGGCCCTTGTGCAAGAAGGGCTCCATTTGCCTATAAGGACGATCAGTCCATCACATCAGATTCCTCGTGATCTGTGTCCTGACTGCAGCGTAGTACTGGCTGTCAGGCTTAACATCGCAACAAACAGACCACCTTGTAAGAAAAATTAGCTACACAGAGCTGCACCATGAGCAGGGTTTAGCAGCCTTTCTGAATAAATAAATCTCAACTCTCTAAATGCTGCAATACCTTCAGTTTGTGCTCCTTCTCACACACATGCTCTCAGTAAGCACATTTCACCATGAGGGTGCTGGGCAACAACTTTCATCTCTGTAGTGTAATATGCTATTTAAAAGTGACAAAATATTTCATGACACAGAAACCCCCAACTCCTCTACTATATGCAGAACTGTCTTTGACACTAAGTTATTTCTACTTTTACTCACCAGAAGCTTCTACAGAAATGACAATTCTGTTCAAGATAAAGATCTTCTTGCTCCTCTATTTTACTCCAGTTTTACATTTGTATCCTGTTACGAGGAACTTCAAAGTGAGCAAACATGGATGCTACTGAAACCTTTGAAGAATTAACAAGTTACCCACCTACCTAAAACACAACCCACGTTGAGGAAGTCATGTATTTACTCCAGTTATTAACATTCCAGACTAATGCAGCAGGAAAACAATTCTGTTAGGGTTGCTGTGCACTGACCAGACACTTCCCACATAATTGTTTCTTTCTGCCACTGTATCCTGGTGACCAAACAGACAACCTCCCAGGACTTAATGCTGCTACAAGTCTTATTTAAAATAAGAAAATGTTTATGTGCCAGCTCTGTTCTTGATAGAGGGCAGATTAAACTGCACAGAAGAATAACTGTCATTGAGGACAGACGTAAGGAGTCAACTAAAAAGAAAGCAACTGTGACTGACACAGCTACACCTAATTCAACACTGCCAGGAAAGTCTTCTACTACTACATTACCACTGTAGCAGTTGGCATGATCATCAGAGCAGAACCACAGGTAACAGAAGGGTGCTGGAGGGAAGAAATGCGATGAAAAAAGCTATTCTGGTGTAGTGGTGCAGGCTGCATAGAGCTCAGCACAAAAACCTCTCCTCGCCCCAGCTCAGCACGTACTGTCATCACGACCAGCGCTCCCTGCAGAGTGCAGGACAGGCACAGGAGTGTGCAGGAGGGGGACACAACCTGGATTCCGGGTTTCTTCAGCGATACAGCAGATCCAGCAGCGCTCCGTTGCCTTCTGGCCTGGGCAAAAACAAGTCTTGTCCAGTATAAAGTCCCTGCTAAAAAGCATTAATTAATAAGCATCTAATTTTTAGCATTATTTTTCTTCAACACTCCTTCAAGGGAGGGAAATGCTACTGGCTTTGCCATAATTGCCAGTTCATCTATAATCATCTTTCCAATTAGGCTGTTAATGATTACATTTAACACACTGCATTAATACAAACCAGCCAGGCAAGATTTCTCAGAGCCACAGTACCAGGATGCAGGTATCTCATCCACTACTATGCACATTCACAGTTAAGGTGACAGCTTTAAGGTGAAGAAAGAAAAAAAAAAAAAAAAAAAAAAAGAAAAATAAAGAAAAAAAGTGTATTTAAGCTGCTGGGGGAAGTACAGGAGCTCAAAACCAAGCACACAGAGGCCCGTCCAGTCCCAGCGCAGCAGCACATCCTGGATGTGTCCAAGCCAGATGCAGTAACACAAGTGCAATAAAAAAATGTCATTAACCACAGTATCTGATTGCACCATTGGGACAGATGAAATGAGATCTAGATATTGCTACAGTGAAGCAGAGAGAACAGAAAAAGACTCAAAAATGGAGAAATGCAAAAGGAATAAAGAAAGAAAACGTAGAAATAGCAGATCTAAATTAAGGCACACAAGTCTTTGCCATCCAATAAACTTCTAACTAATTATCCAGTTGTCACACAGAGCCCTCGTTCTCACACGTACAGACAACATCAGCAACCCTGATCCACCAGGTACATTTGAACCAACCCATTTTCCTTCTTGCCCAAAAGTAACATATGTTTCATAATAAAAGTTTCTGTTTAGAGTCAAAGGTTTAAAGTTAAAGAAGTTAAAGGTTTTATCATGTCTGACTCTACAACTTAAAGGCTCTGAACAGAGATTTCCAATAGAACTGTTCTTTTATTATACATATTATTGCATATTTGAAACATGCAGAATATCAATAAAATTTCTACAGGACAGAAACAAGTAAATTGTGAGCCTCTACATACTAGATATCTAATGTGCTTAAATGACTGGTTTGTAAGATGACTCATCTTTTGGATCTACAGAGGGAAACGTCACACTCTCCTTAAAGAGAGTTCATCTGGCAGAATCAGTCATTTAGTACATAATTATGTATATTTTTAGTAATAAGTTTCAAATAATTGTTATACATTATACTATCACATCAGACAAATTCAGTTTTCTTCTTGCACTTGCCCTATGCGAGGAAGACATACTAATTTTACTTACAAAACTTGACTTACTAACAATTAAGTTACCCAGGACCCTCCTATATCCCCCCTCTGATTTAAAGCTGTCTGAAGTAGTAAAATCTCTACTCTTTATGGACAAACTTTCAGCTATTAAGGCACCTCAGTACTCTAATACAGCACTCTAATCTCTAGTAATATTAAATGTCTTAGGAACACTAGACTTTTTCAACACAGCTAAGTAAAACACGGTGTAAATTCCTGAAATGCAACCTGTTCAAGGAAACTTACGTCTAATTCTTTGAAAATAGTGTTGGTGTTGAAAATTGTTGAGCTAAGCATGTGCACAGGAGATACTCAACATTTCTGATACACATCAGAAAAGAAATTGGCATAAATCTTAAGTCTTACTTTGGCCTCACCTCCTATGCAGCTCCTTCAATACATACAGAGACGGATGACACCACTGCTTGTCCTGAATGCTTCCCCATCTCAACTTTGTCGGAAAAATTAAGCCTTCTATGCACTTAGATCTGATTAGCTGTAATCAGAATCCAAATGTTCATGCACAAGTCAGCACTATCTGTCAAGTACCATAAAGGTAATAACAAGAGCTGGATTAAAGATGATATAGAAATACCAGCAGGAGATACTGAATTAAATTTTATTTCTATTCTTAGGTATGTATAATAAAATATTGAGGAAAACGAAGTTTTAAGTATCCATTAACTTATTTATGAATTCATTAATATTTCATTCTATATATTATAGTTACTTAAATGCACCTATAACAATTATCTACAGGGGAGGTTTAATATAAATTTTATATTTCCATTGTTCATCAATTGCTTTTTATAAAACAGCAAAAAGACCAATTTGACCATAACATTAAGTGAAATTGAAATAAATTTCACTCCCAAAAATATTACGTTGAGAGAAGACACAAGTATGACAAATGCTTTCTAAAGGTCTTTATCACTGCTGAAAGCTGACATGACAGCCGCAACTAGATGCCTGTGCTGTAGCTCACTGTCCTGGATGCTATTTAAAACATCAGACAACACTTGTCACTTAAGGAGAAATACAGCCTTCTAACAAGCAGTTCTCTAATAATTCTCTTCACAAAAGTATTCCCGAAAATGCTGTATTTAGCAAACTGTCCCACCATTGCTACTGTAATCAGCTGGGTAAGGCTGCAGAGGATAACCTGATAATATCTGAAATATATGAATATCAAGAATGACAAAAAGCTACATCACAATACTTCAAGGAAATAAGAAAGACCAAGAGATTGAAGAGACGATATCAAGGTAGAGATGACAGCAGGAGACTGTAAAATCCTTCTAAACTTCTTCAACACAGTCTTTATCCAGAATCACTTTTGACTGATCTAGCTAATGACTGCAGCATTCAGAAAGGTAACAGTAGCAGAACAGAAACTTTTACTTGATTTACAAACAAAACAAAGAAACAATTTCCTTTTCTCTTAAGGCAATGTATGATGATGCTTCTTTGCACCATTTTCACCCCCATATTAATTATTGGCATTTAATAAAGTCAAAAAAGCAACAAGATGAAACACCAGAAAAGGATGATGGCGATACCGATGCTGCTTTGGGTTATTCTAAGGAAGCAAAGATGCTTGTGACATTTTCATCCAAACACTACATCGAAAACATCCTGTAAGCATAAATCAACGCTACACTGGCAGGAAAGTGGAACAGATGATATTGTGAACCTCTCCCAATTCTCATTTCTATGAATCTCAACATAATGTTTTCTACATTAATGTGTTTGTTTTTTTATTCTTCCCCCCTGTGAAAACACGGCTTCCTGCATTGCATAAGCCTGCAGAGCAATGGCTGCAGCGTGGGGAAACACCCATGAGCTCACCCACTCCCGTACTGGTATATCCAGTACGAACCAGCAGGTTTAACCTTCATTTGTCTCAGCCTGTTGGCTGATGTTCTTGCACCGGCCACAGACTTGCACAAACCCCACTGGAAATACATGAACAGCAACCACCTTCCTCCATCCTGTGCGACCTGTGAATACTTGGCCTTGCCAATATTTTAGAAATCCTTAGATTATTTCTCAGTTCAGCATTCAGTCATGTCCAAGGCAAATCCATGCATTTGTCTAGTGGGATGTCATCATAAACCTGTCATTACCACAATAACACACACAGATCTGTTTGGTTTTTTGCTTTTACACTGCTGCAAATGACTGTCAAGAGTCTAGTGACACTAAAACTCTTCCTGAAGGTACAACATAGAAATCCCTTTTTTTACTGCCTAACATATTACAGTTTAATCATACTTTCAATACATTACAATTTAGTATACTCTAATTTTCAACTTCCACGGAAGGATTGCGGTTACCCTTTAATTGACTGGTTGTGTAAAAATTGCTTATTGAATGTAAATTCTAAATGAAGAACAACAACAAAAAACAACTTTATTATCAAAACTACATGGCAAGTGCACTCCTCTTCAAATTTGCAACAGCCATTATCCAATTGAGCTAGGAATGCCTAAAAAGGCCAATTCAATTTTGGGGATAGAGATAATTTCTAGGTAGATCTTGCAAGATGTACAACCTTATATTCCTCAACCCACTCTGAAGCTCGTTTGGGTACAGAAAGCGATTTTTAGCAAAAGGCTATGAGTTTTGCCAAGCAGCATATGTACTAGCACAGCAAGAGCAGAGCAATGCTGTTGCACCATCCAAGCTACTCCGCTGAGCAGTCAGCACCCTGCCGGAGCTGCTGCACGCAGGCAAAACCATCCTAGATCAGCACATCTACTTCTCACAAGGTTTGGTATTTAACACAATAAACCTCAGACCTGCTTATAAACAGAAAGACCAGCTCCCGTGTCCTGAATGACTTATAATGCTAAATAATCATAGAGGAGAGCTGAGGAAAACCAAGGCGAGCAGAGCGGGCTGCACCGCCCGACGAGTTCGGCCGGTCTTCAGCCCGCCCCGGGCCAAGGGCCAGAGGAACCACCGCAGCCGTGACGCCACGTGCCGCAACGCCGGCACTCCAGCTCCGAGCAGGAAACATGTGGCACCCACTAAGAGACACAGAAATCCAGAACTGTCGAGTCCCAAAGCTGTTCCTGTTACCTTCTCCCACTTGGTAGTAAAAGAAAAGATAAAAAGTGGAAATCCAAACAGCGTTGAAGGATTCAAGTACATGACCATGAGTGCCTCAATCCACTCCTAGACCAACTGGAAGTGGTTGCATTTTCTGCCCGCCACCAGCTTCCTTGGAAAAACTCCTCAACTGCCTCTTAAGGGAGAAGAGACCTCACTGCATTAGTCCAGGAGCAACATTCTTGTAAGAGATCCAGCTTTTTAATGAAATCAGCTGCTTATTACCACTGTCAGGCTTCTATTTATAATAAACCATGGTAGCCTGGCACAATAGAGACAGATCTGCTGCTGGAAAGAAATACGCAGATCTCCATTCCTCAGCTGGTAGTCAAGGGTTGGAGCAACACAGGGAGCAAATTCCTAAACTCGGTTCATCTCTGTATCCTAATGCATCTGCTGATGAGCCGAGCACTCCCCAGGCACCAATACAAGCTTAGGTGGCTCCGAACAGCACCTGGGTAACACGGCACTGCCAGCCCAGATGTGAAAATAGTTAAGGCCCTTCAAGAGGCAGAGGAGATAGCCAGCACATGCATGTTGAAAACAGGCAATGGCTAGAATTAAAGGAATTTTTAAAGGGAAAAAAACCTGACAGAACACAGCCACAGAACCCCAAAAGCTTGAGTTCAGTGAACAGAGGTGAACAGGCAGGCCTGACCCACCATGAAAAGTGTCGCCAATCTGACATCAAACTCATTTGTCAAAGCAAAGAAAGCAAGATCCAGGCAACTATGGGCATGTCAAATGCTTGCAGCTGTCAGCATACTAAAATTGGTATACCTAAAAAGGCTGAGTTTTTCTATGTTTACATAAACATACAGTGTATTTATAAACTATATAACACACGTCCCCTTTTAAAGTAATGATCAAACAATTAACTGGGGAAAAAAAAAAAAACAACACACAATATTTAGATCAAATCTTTGCTGCCACGGGAAAATACTCTAGTATTTTAACTTTCCATTTGCATGCAACTGGGAGCACTAGCAGTGGTTAGCTTAGCTACCAAACTGCATCTTAACCAAATTGCTGGGAACATACAACAGAATACCATTTCAAAACCAGCTTCCACAGATCTTGAGGCCAGAAAAGTTCGAGCTCCTCCCAAAGTTCTCTGCAGTTCCAAGTAGCTAAAGGCCATCAGAAGAACAGCAAACAACAGACCAACACCTTAGAAATGTGCCTCAGAGTCAAGGGCCGAGGACAGGAGTGTGGGACCCTGCTCCAGCTCGAGATGCTCCAGCAGACACCAACCCCATGTGCTGGGCCAGTGCTTAAAGGATCACTCGACCAGGCTGTCACACCAAATACTAATATGTTTTTCTGTTCACAATTTAATGTTTCTCTACTCCAGTTGTTCAGCTGCCTGAAGAGTCTTTCCCAGCAAACGTTGTTTTCCAGTTTGGCAGCAGCAGCTCACCCCTCCCTTCCAGGCTGCCCTTCCCATCCGATACGCTGCCTCAGAAGGAACAGCTTAATTAACGACAGCCCGCTCACAGCACCGCAGCGCACATCTGGGACAGCAAATAACTCCACATGTACAAATACTACCACATCACATTAAACCGACATTGCATGAGGAACATGAAAACTCCATCAAAAGCATCTGACCAATTTCAGAGCAAGTTAGATCCTGCCTTAAGTTTTGCTAACCCAGCACAACTAAGAGAATCCACAGCATCAACACAGCTTTAAATCTTGAAATAGATGTACATAAATTCTTTTGCGGGGAAGACACAGTATCATTAGTATAGAAAAAACAGATCCAGCTACAGCTGTTACACTAGAAGCACTGCCAAATCCATCTTGCAAGCAGTTCCCTAAAACCAGGTTGGTTGTGTGGTTTGTTGTTGTTATGGATTATTGTATTTAGAGAACACATGGAGGCAACTTGCTAACGGCTGGTTAGGCCATTTCTCAATCTATGTGAAAAAGGGGATTTGGTCTTCAGTTACTGAATAAGATAGTATTTGCCAGCATGCTTCTTGTAGCATCTTTAACCTACAAGTAGGGAACATTTACAGGATTTCTGATGTGTATCTCTCATACGCAAACATACACTAAAAATAGCACCTCCTGGATTTCAGAGCACCTGCAAGCTTTAGCACTTGAGAGCTACCAGAACATCTACAGCTGAAATGAGCTTCCTCAAGTTCCGAGAATTTTATTTCCCCTTTGTTCATGAATGCACACCTATGACACACCTGGCTGTTCACTGCCCTATGTCTTTCTACTATGTACGGGTACTTAAAACAGCCAGTGTAAAAAAAAAAAAAAAACAAAAAAAACCAAACACAAACCACACAAATGTTTTAAGTTTTGTTTAGTTTACTTTTGTTACCATTAGGAGAGAAGCTACTGAATTTTACCAACGGTCCAACAAGGATGAGACTACAGCTAATTGCTTATAGCATGCTCAAGCTACAGAGAGTGTTAGCAAGCCAGGCAAGAGCCATTAACTTCCTACAAATTACTGCAACACAACAGGGCTTTTGCCTTTAGCAAGCCATGTTTTAAAGCAGAGTAAAGTTTTCCCATGCAGTCTCACAATTTACAAGCACAGCAGTATAAACACATCACCACTATCTCATTTTTTATTATATCAATATTAATTATTTTCACATTCATGTGTCCTTTAGATTCAGATATCCTGCTACAGGAAAGGAAGCTACATGATAAAGTTGTTTCTTTTACCAGCTCAGCAATTCCAAGCATTTCCACAAAACTAAACAAGACACAAGCCAAGCAACAACACAAACTCCTCCTTCAGCCAGGTGCAATCACCTCTTCTGCTGCTCTTGATCGAAGTAAGTGAAGAAATCTCCACTTCAGGAAGCAACCCTAATACTACACTACAGAAATACATTCAGGAGGCCAGGCAGCTGGCTGCTACCTAACAGGGTAAAAATACAGAATCACAGAATGTTAGGGATTGGAAGGGACCTCAAAAGATCATCTAGTCCAAGCCCCCCATCGGAACAGGAACACCTGGATGAGGTTACACAGGAATGTGTCCAGGCGGGCTTTGAATGTCTCCAGAGAAGGAGACTCCACAAGCCCCCTGGGCAGCCTGTTCCAGTGTTCTGTCACCCTCACTGAGAAGAAGTTTCTTCTCATATTTAAGTGGAACCTCCTGTGTTTCAGTTTGAACCCATTACGCCTTGTCCTACCATTGGCTGTCACCAAGAAGAGCCTGGCTGCATCCTTGTAACACTCACCCTTTATATTTTTATAAACATTAATAAGGTCACCACTCAGTCTCCTCCAAGCTAAAGAGACCCAGCTCCCTCAGCCTTTCCTCATAAGGGAGGTGCTCCACTCCCTTAATCATCTTTGTTGCCCTACACTGGACCCTCTCCAGCAGTTCCCTGTCCTTCTTGAACTGAGGGGCCCAGAACTGGACACAATATTCCAGATGGGGTCTCACCAGGGCAGAGTAGAGGGGCAGGAGAACCTCTCTCGATCTACTAACCACCTCCCTTCTAATACACCCCAGGATGCCATTGGCCTTCCTGGCCACAAGGGCACAGTGCTGGCTCATGGTCATCCTGTTGTCCCCGAGAACCCCCAGGCCCCCTTCCCCTACGCTGCTCTCTGACAGGTTGTTCCCCAACTTATATTGGTACCTGGGATTGTTCTTGCCCAGATGCAAGACTCTACACCTTCCCTTGTTATATTTCATTACATTTTTCCCCGCCCAACTCTCCAGCCTGTCCAGGTCTCGCTGGATGGCAGCACAGCCTTCTGGCGTGTCAGCCACTCCTCCCAGCTCGGTGTCATCAGCAAACTTGCTGACAGTGCACTCTATTCCCTCATCCAAGTCCTTGATGAATAATATATTGAATAGTACTGGTCCCAGTACTGACCTGTGAGGGACTCCACTAGATACAGGCCTCCAACTAGACTCTGCCCCATTGACCACAACTCTCTGGCTTCTTTCCTTCAGCCAGTTCGCAGTCCACCTCACTACTCGGTCATCCAAACCACACTTCCTCAGTTTAGCAGCAAGGATGCTGTGGGAGACTGTGGCAAATGCCTTACTGAAGTCAAGATAGACCACATCCACTGCTCTGCCATCATCTATCCACCTCGTTATGTCTTCGTAAAAGGCGATGAGGTTGGTCCAGCATGACTTCCCCTTGGTGAAGCCATGTTGACTGCCCCTAATGACCCTCTTATCCTTGATATGCCTTGAGATGGCACCAAGGATAAGTTGTTCCATCACTTTCCAGGGATGGAGGTGAGGCTGACCGGTCTATAGTTACCCAGGTCCTCCTTCTCGCCCCTTTTGAAGACTGGAATGACATTTGCTTTCTTCCAGTCCTCAGGCACCTCTCCATTTTTAATTTTGCCAAGCCTTGGGAAACGGAAGTGCTACTGCAGCACATTGTCAATATTATAGCAGAAAACCAGAATATTCAGACATACTAAGGTCCTTAAAATTCTTAACTCCTTAAAAAAAAAAAAAAAAAAAGCCAAACAACTTCTACTACTAGTTTACCAGCATGACCAGAAGAAGGGCAAGTGTTTCTGGCTGCAGGGAACCTTTTCCCTACCATTGAAACCTTCTGAAAGCAGTTGCTCCAACTGGTACCACAAACGGCTCCAGCCCCAGGACCGATGTGCACGGCAGAGCTGTCACCAGGCTGCAAACCAGCAGCCCAGCCGAAAACAGGGGCACACAGGCAGCTGGAACACAGCTTGGGATCTAACCACATGTGACGATTTTCAGGAAGCTCCACGACACTGATGTGCTGCAATCATTGACCTGTCACGGTCACCCCCGTGCAGTATTTGAAATGTATTTATCCAGCAATATTTAAAATACATAAGCCAAGCATTGAATTGATCCTCTGGAGGAAGGGACATAAGCCCTTTTTTATACCTAGTGACATACAGGTGGACAGCGAAGACCCAGAAAACTGACATTTGACAGTTACTGACAAAAGCC
Organism: Streptopelia decaocto; assembly: GCF_964273445.1. Classification (NCBI taxonomy): domain Eukaryota; kingdom Metazoa; phylum Chordata; class Aves; order Columbiformes; family Columbidae; genus Streptopelia; species Streptopelia decaocto. Next base: position 24,976,440 of record NC_138655.1, read on the forward strand.
AAAAGGAGAGCTTTAACAATGACATCATAAATAGAATGTGTCAGTCTTCAATGTAACCAGCTTTTCAGCCATAACCTGTGTGGTAAAAGGGTAGTTCACTTGCCTCCACGCTGCTAACCTAGATCAGAATCAGGAAAAAAGGAGAAAAAAAAAAATCACTGTCACACAGAGCTTTCAGAACAGAAGTACACTGAAAAATCAGTCTCTGAAGTTTTATATTACCAAGTATTGACAGCTAAGTCAGGAGAAACGTAAAGGCAAAGAAGGGAAAAGGAGTAATTTCCTGCAAGAACCTCATCACCACAGCCACTGACTGTAGTTGGCCTTCCTGGGAAATGCACTCACTGGCCTTGTTCCCTTTTGCCGCTTGTCCCATGTGTTTGATGCACTTCAAAGTTATATGGAAAGCACTCAGAGTACAGATATTAGAGCACTCAGCACAACCCAGCCCTCCGAGCAATAACTGCATCCACAGTAACGCAGGGCTCCTGCTCCCTGTGGTTCTCATCCAACGGGGCATTCTCCTTTGCTCTTACACCCTTATTGCTGCAGCAAAATAACACAATCTAGAGGAAACTTCAAAGAGCATACCAAGGTTTGCACTGAAGTTAACCTGCACTGTTCTGAGAAAGATGCTATCTGACAACATGAATGGCGGCAGGTGCTGTACACTCTTTAATATTAATTTGCATTAGCAAATTATGCATACACTTTAGAAATGCAAATGTCAAAGAACACACAGTAACTTTTGCAGAAGGCATGTGTACTACAAGGTAAAACAGTTACATCTAAATGATATGTTTGAGGTACAAGAGGTATCTAGTGAAAGCTAAAGCTGCTGATAGAAATAATATAAATCACTGTACAGCAACCCCTGTATCTGTTTGAATCAGTACAACTTCACGAGAGATTACATCTGAACACAGTAACTGCTTGCACATCACCTTATTACACTCAGGAATGGGGGAGGTGTAGAGAGAATATTCCTGCATTTGAAATCCTTAACTTTCAACTGGGTTTTTTTGTCCTTTACACTTACAGAAAATGCTAAAATCCTGCTATATTACATACAGAATATGCTTAACACTGTTTTTTTGTAAAACATAATGATATAAAGAAAAAAAAGCCACTCTTCCAAATAATTTTTAAAACCTTTAAATTATTTACAATCACTAGTAGGCTAAAAAAAAAAATAAGCATTATTACATCCAAGGCAGCAGCACTCTTACCTATTTAAGAAACTTGGAAAAAACAAAGTAAACATAGAGTGGATTTTTTACTATGTAGTATTAAAGTGTCAGGCTGAAAAACATGAAGTACACTTCTGTTCAATAACACTTCTGCACAATATTATTTATTTTCATAAAAGGAGAATCTTCACCCTACAACTCTCAGTCAAGTCACTTCTCATGCCAGCAGACCCATCCAACATTTTAACTGACAGATATATTTTCAGAAAATTACATCTGCAAGTATTAAAAACTTCAACTCTCCCTCACCTGCACACCCTGCTTTGAACCTAAGCGTTCACTTTTACACCTCCAGCCCTGTTTGGTGAAGACAAGTCACCAAAAACATTGCAAGTGTAACAGAACTGGTATTTGTACCCCGACTTTATTGGCTCTTGGCAAGGTAACTGAGATGATGTTTAAAGCTCCATCATACCACACCTCACCTGGAGCTGGAGTTCCACCTCTCTCTGGTGCTCTCAAACCTTCCCGCATTCACTACCCACAATGGTAAAAACCCAAAAGCCACAGTGCCATTTGAATATAATGACCATTTCACCAATGATCATTTTCGTAAACTGAAGGGCTTCATGATGTTACAGGTCGATGTTCTGTTAGTCCAGGGACATATGTAATACTAGAGTTAAGCCTCAGTACATAATTTAAGGGAAACAGAATGCAGCTCTTGCTAAACAATGATTTCATCACCGCATCTAATGAAAACTCACTGCTAGGTGAAAAGACACTACTCCGCCGCTCTCTAGAAGATATGAGAGGAAAGCAATCCAGCTTCTCCAGCTCCAACTCATCAGTTTTCATTTAACATTTAATGGACTTCCTCTCCAGGGACTTCTGTGCAAAGCAACATTCACAGACGCATCAAAAGGCACATGGCACATTTGCATTCACAAGGAAGAATTTGGGACTTACAACACTCCACTTTCACTGCTGTCTTGCACATAAGCAGCGCAACACCTGGGAAAATGTTATTTAACAAACTCAGCTGATATAGGTGACATTTACCTATAGAGAGATTCTTATTTGCCACTTGATTAGCCAAAAATATTGAGATTATATAGTTTAACAGCAAAAACATTGCCTTCTAGGGTAAAAAAATTCCTTTCTGCATGTTGATGAGTGCATACAAAGCAAATAAGCTGTAGGATCTCAGCACTGGTTGCACTGCTGTCTTTAAACATTTCCCTTCTTTCAGAGAGCCATCCTTAAAATAATTCAAGTCTTAGAAGCTGAAAGCTGAATATTTAAGTTCTCTTTATTTTGGGAAAGGAAGAGGAATTAGCAATGTCAGTTCTAGAACTGATTCCAGTGTTGCGGGTTTGATTTTAGACTTGCTTTGCCTACTGTATTTACCTCCTCTGAACTGAAACTGTCAGGCACATCACAGCCTCAGATGTGGTGTGTGTCAAATAAGCATCAGTCCCTACAGTAACTACTCAGCACACTGGACAGCCTGAGTTAGGACTTAACGATACTTCTGGAACCACTCACCAATTCAACCAAAAGACAGGCAGAGGCCTCCTCGATCTCTGGTTAAAGATATAACCATTTGCTTTGGTTATCAAAAACTTGCACCGACGCTTCATGCCAGAACTTGAGCTACAACCTCTTCTCTTAGCGGGGACAAAGTCGATGCCAAGATGTGCTGCTCAGCAGACTCACTCATCGCTTTCTTGCTGTGATGAGCAGTTTTGCATTTATAAATATCGGCGTCTATGCACACAGGATTTCAAATGAGACGAGAGGAAAAACACATGGCTGTCCTTTCCCGAACCGCTTTCAGACACCACCTTATGTGCCACATGTATCTTCAGCAGACCAGTCTCACTCCTCTCCAAAATATACGAATTTCACACAAAAACAACGGTACCTCATGCTCGCAGCCGCACCACTCGCGGTTCCGCTGCTTTTTGTTTACCCACAGCATGCAGACTTCCCAGGCGACTCGCTCCGAGAACGAGGAGCAGCTTCCCCCGCCGCTCCCGTCCCGTCCCGTCCCGTCCCGCCCGGGCCCCGGCGCGGTCACGAGTTGGGGAGTTTCGGGCACTTACGTAACGCGCGGGGCCGGGGCCGCTGCTGTATCCCCCGCTCCCGAAGGCGAGCTCGCTGCCGAGGCTCCACAACGCCCTCAGCGCCCCGGGACCCGCCGCCGCCCCGCTCCTCCCTGCCCAGCTCCCTCCCGCCGCGGCGGGAAGCGGCGGTGCGCCCACCGACGGCCGGGAGCGCCCCGGCCCCGCGGCGGGACAGCCCCGCACGGCGGCCGCCAGCGAAGCCCGGCGCCGTCTCCCGCTGGGGGAAGCTCCTTCCCTGCCAGGCAGTCCCCGGCTCCCAACATGGCCGCGGAAAAGCGGCCGGAGCCCCGGCGGGGAACGGCTCCGCGAGGAAAGTTTCTTTTTCCCTCTCTCTCCCTCCCCGGCCGGCCCCGGCGGCCGAACCCCGCCTCACCCAGGAGGCGGCCGGACCCACACTACTCACCTAACCCGCTCCGCTCCGGCTGCCGCCCCACCGCCCGGCCGCCGCCAGCCCCGCACCGCCGCGGTCATACACCCCGCCGCCGGGGACGGGCTCCGGGACACCGCCCGCGGGGCGGGGCCGCCGCCATCTTGGGCGGAGCCAGGCGGCGGGAAGCGCTGAGGCGGTGCCGGCCCCTCCGCGGCGGGCGGGCCGGTCGCGGGTCTGGCCCCGCGGAGGCGCCCTGCGTGGGGAGAGGGCGGGAGGGCTCGTCTCTTCTCAACCCACGAGTGTCACCTCGTGGAGGAAGGGTTCTCGGGACAGGAAACTGCTGGGGAGAGTCCAGCGCAGAGCCACGAAGATAATTAAAAGAGCGAAGCATCTCCCTTATGAGGAAAGGCTGAGGGAGCTGGGTCTCTTTATCTTGGAGGAGACTGAGGGGTGACCTTATTAATGCTTACAAATATATAAAGGGTGAGTGTCACGAGGATGGAGCCAGGCTCTTCTTGGTGACAGCCAATGGTAGGACAAGGGGCAATGGGTTCACACTGGAACACAAGAGGTTCCACTTAAATATGAGAAGAAACTTCTTCTCAGTGAGGGTGACAGAACACTGGAACAGGCTGCCCAGGGGGGTTGTGGAGTCTCCTACTCTGGAGACATTCAAAACCCGCCTGGACACATTCCTGTGTAACCTCATCCAGGTGTTCCTGCTCCGGCAGGGGGATTGGACTAGATGAACTTTTGAAGTCCCTTCCAATCCCTAACATTCTGTGATTCTGTGACACGGGAGCATTACTTCAGTTCGTTTTTTAAAAAAACCCACATTTCCATTCTTTGTGCACCATCCCAGGGCCGTGTGTTATGTCTGTGGCTCCAAGCACACTTTCCCAGAAGCAGATGAGGATGGTCACGTTTTTCATTACTTGTCTACATTATCACTTTTAGCATCTACACATCAAGACATCCAGAGCAATATTTTCCAAATTTAGCTAGCTGTTCAGCAGCTAACCCAGTCCACCCAAGACCTCCAGCCGCTGATGGGTGCTGCCAGCATGGGAGGGTGACTGGCTGTTTTGGGGAGCTGTGGGGTGGGAGGGAAGGGGGCACAGCTCCCCCATTTCGGCAGTGGCATCGTGCACTGCCATGGTGCCGCTCCAGTGCCCAAGTCTGTGCCCTGGAAAATGGCCCGAGGGGATTTTTTTTAAGAAAGTTTCACTTACATGCAATACAGCAGGGTTTCATTTGCTGAATTTCACGTTATTGGGCAATAACGTGGTTGGTTTTTCTGGGGAAATAAATAGACTACTTAGGTGGTGGGGCTGTCTAGTGGTAATAATGAACCCACTGGTGGTAATAATGAACCCACCACTCCTGGCATAGGAGGTTCCATCTGAATACGAGGAGAAACTTCTTTACTTTGAGGGTGCCAGAGCACATTCAAACCCGCCTGGACACATTCCTGTACGATCTGCTCTGGCTGACCCTGCTCTAGCAGGTGGGTTGGACTAGATGACCTCCAGAGGTGCCTTCCAACCCCAACCATTCTGTGATTCTGTGAAGGTTCTGGATTTCACCTGCATTTTTTATCCCAGCTCAGATGGGGGCACAGAGAGGTGAGAGCTGGGGCTCTCCTGCTGTGGAAGAGGGACATGGGGAAGGGAGCAGGACATGGAGGGCTGAGCACACGTGTCCTCCCACCCTACAGAATGGCAGCCTGTCCGTCTGCTGCTCCCCTCAAATCCAGCAAATGCTGCCTTAAGTGTTTGCTAGAAGACAGAGATGAAGGAATGGTGCTCTTTTGTTGTTGCAATAAACATAGCTTCTGCATGTGGGGCACATTCAAGAGCTTCTGTGTGGGGATGTGACAAGTGACATGGACAGCTGTAAAAGACCACCAACATAAGTTCAGATATGCTTCCAACTCTGGGAGTGAATTTCCTACATAACCAGAGCAAGCAGGGCTGGTGAACCCACATCCCTTCTGCAAGTAACAGATCTGAGCCCTCCCAATGGACCCTGATAAAGAGCCCACGAGGTGTGCTAAGGAGAAAGCACCTGGTGAAGGAGAGCGAATCTCCCGCCGAAACAAGAAACCCATGGCAAGCCATTTGGATTCCATGCAGAAAGCAAGCAACAGCTAGAAAACTGAGTGTGCATGAAAAACACCTTTTTATTAATGCCTTTTCTTTCTCTAAACAATGTTGTGGTAGCTTTTTAAACCCTGATGTAGACCCATATAAGTTGCCTGACAAAAAATTTAGTGGTTTGAATAGTTTCTGCAAAATATGTGAGTTTTCTTTATCACTCTTATCACTTCCTCACTTCTTTTGGGGATCTGGTCATTTTGTTCTAGACAAAAATAGAAGAAAAAGTTCTGTAATGTTCAAAAGACACCACTCTGTTCTTGAAACCCAAAAGCAGCCATAAGAAGTGGTGTTTGATGGCCATTTGACTTTGTGCCCTGTCCCTAACAGTGACCACTAGTGGAGGCTTAAGAAAAAAAACCCCAGCAATTATATACTTACCTTGTTAACTTAGCATCTAATAAGTGTTCTTTTGGGTAGGGGGGAGGAAGGAATGTGGGCTTCATATGACAGAGGATGCAATTAATAAGTTCCTTAGTAGATACCAGCTGATAAAGAATGCCTAAATTTATCTATTTCCTTTTTTCACCTTTATAACGTGTGAACTTATTAATTCTTTTAAAATTCGTAATTCAATGATTGAATTATTCAATTTTTTTAAAAATAATACATATATAATCTATAAATACACATTACTAAATTTGTACTGCCATCTATTTCTATTCATTCTATAGGATCCATCACACCTAAAAGTATAGTTTGTATTCAGAAAATTATGGCACCTGCTTGCTAACCTTTGAGCAGTTAGTTCTTGGCAAACCCACCACAGCCACCTAAGCAGCCAACTAGAGCCAAAGATGACCCGCGGAAACTTGCTGTTAATCATTTCTGAACATCTCGGTTCTCTAAACAGAACTCGAGTGTTTTACCTTCAGTTGGGTCAACGTGCATTACAATTTTACTCTCAGCATAGGGAAAAAAAACACATTGTTAGCAGCCAACAGACCACAGTTGCAATGGAAATAGCCGAGTGAGAAATATTCTCACACTATTTTTATCAAATTGCATTTAATGCTCGTGAAATTGATATATTGTGGTTCTTACTTTCCATATACCATTAATGAGAAGAGGCAGTCAAAAGAACATAATTTGGTACTTGGCTTTAAGCATTTTCCCTTTTAAAATAAAAACATGTAAATGCATGGGCATATTTTTTTTTCCTGTAATAAAAGCACATTTGTCTGTCTCACATATTACAAACAACATGTCCCATAAAACAGGGCCATCTGTAATTTTATATCATTTTAAAATATTTTGTCAAGCTTATGTTAGTAACATGAATTTTTGGCTGTCAGTATCTTCTAAAAAATTTGTTGTGAAGGTTTTGAGAGTTGCATTAAAATGAAGAGCTTGCACAGATATATTATTGTGAGAGCCAGTATCTGTACATGTACAACAGAAACTAAACCTGGGGACTTAAATTCAAGACCACAGGCTGATTCCAAACTTCTCTGGGTTAAAATTGCCTAAACTTGTTCTGTAAATTTAGCCCCAAGCCGTGAACTTTAATTCAGATGGATATCTGTACTTTTTCCCTCTGTTTTTGGCTGAACCCAGTCCACGTACAACTGTTACCAGAGCTTCACATTTTAACCTGCCTTAAACACTAAACTGCAAATTGATACAGCTCATTTCCTGATGGATTGCTTCTCTCACACTGACAGAAATGGATCGCTGGTTTTGACACAGTAAGGATTTCTGCTCACTATCTGTATACTCAAAATCTCTTTGGAACTTGAGAGCAATTTCTGGTTGGACAAGGGAAAACTAACAAAATCCATCATTTGTGATTTGAGTTTTCATATGACAAGAACTGATCATAACCAAGAGGCTGCACTCGTACACCTAAAGTATGAAAGAATTTGGCAAAGAAGCAACCACAACAAGCGAGGCCTGTCCCTAAAAATGTTTATAGTAGAAATTCATATAAACATAGAATAACCTTTCATTCATTTGGTGTTCATCCCATTTTCATTGCAGAAACTTAGTTCTCTTCCAAATAGCATCCTTCTTGCTCAGTTTCCACAGCCAAGCTGCTAGCCAACAGCCTGACATGAAAGGGCTCACACGTTGAACCAGAAATCCCTCTTTGTTCCTGAGGGATCAGCGTGTCTCGTTCTGTCCTTGCAAATACTCATGTCATTTTTAACTTTAGCCTTGATTAAATAATCTGTAATGCTGAATTTAAACTTGCACTGTTGAAAGCAAAATATTATTTTCTACCCCTTATTAGAAATTAATCAGATAAAATAGATTTTTTTATTTCTAAGGCAAAAACTTAAATAGGTGCTAAGCTTTGTACTTTTTGACTTTCCAGGTGCCATAAAGGCATAGCATTTTTGCAGTTGAAAGCTTATTATCTTTCTAAAAGTTTAGACTACAAGATTTGTTAAATATGCAAATCATATTAATCTGGCTTTGTGGAGGGTTCTACAAAATACTAAGGTAGTTCAGTCCCATGTGTTCATTTCTGAATAAACCATTCGCTGAAATTTGGAATTCCATCCTTGAACTGTCCTGGTCAGAGTAATGGTTTAAAGGGGGTGAACTGTGTTCAGCTGGGGCAGTAACGAGCAATAGCTCAATTAAGAAAGTGTGGATGGACAAATCTTCAGGGTGCTTTTACACCTCCTGACGTTAGAAGACGACAAACAGATGTTACACTGTATTTGGATCTCTAGGGGTTTCTGGGCAATTACAGCGTCTGACCGTGGGCTGGCAGGGAAGGACTCTCAGACCTCCATCCCTCCAGGAAGGGTTTGCAATGAAGCTCCCAGCGGGCTGAGGCCCAAATCCAGATCTCAAAGCACATAAACACCTAGTTCTTGGTCTCAGGAGTGGACACCAGAGCTCGTTGCTCTCCTCTCAGAGGTGACAAATACAACCACTGTGCCCATACAGTCACGGTCCCTCTCACCTGTTTCCAAATGCATCTTGAATCCTGTGCTGCATCATGGAGTAACCCCTATGGAAAAAGCCAAGTCCCACAGAGCAACCTGTTTATACCTCTGACAGCTTCAGGTTAGCTATGTCCTGATGGACAAGGCATCTTCTGCATGGTGAAGCCTTGAAAGTGCTACAGGCGAAGCTGGGTTGCTACAGGGAAGCTGGGTTGGGGTCTCTGTTCCTGCGGTGCCCATGAAGACCTTCAGCCACATTCGTGTTCTGGGAAAGCCCAGCCATGATGTTACGCCCATGGTTTGCTGAGGGGCTCAGGAGGCCTCGGGAGAAGGACACCATATATCCACAGCCTGTATGACGTGGTCATGAGAGAAACATCAAACTCCCCATACTTGGCCAGGTTGGAGCCTGCCAGAAACGGCTGCAGGTACCTCCAGGACATAGAAGACAGGGCTTTGTAAAGATCAGTGGCAGCTGTTGGGGAGTAGTCACTTGCACTGTGATTTGAGATTTATGGGGTAAATTTCTCTTCTGCCTCACGTTAGTCACTTATGTCCTTCACTTACACCACACAAAAAGCAGTATTTGCAGGCAGCCGGATTTCATGTGACTTCTGCAGCTACAGCTCAGACCTCTCATTCCCCAAAATGGCATCCATTATGGAGCCCCCTACCTGTGTCCAGCACTGGCCCTGCCCTCCCATGGAGTTTGGGTTGGGAATGGTGGGCAGGTCTTGGGTTGTTTTTTTATGGTTTGGTTTGTTTGTTTGGGGATTTTGTTTGGTTGGTTTGGGTTCGTTTCTGCTTGGGTTTTTGTTTGTTTGTTTTACTTAGAATGAAAATATCTAGGGGAGTCTGACTGAATCTGGGAATTTCTAGATTTGTACCAACTGAAAACAGCAGCCAACCTTTGCTTGGGCGTTTTGGTTGGAACAGAGACAAGACTTCTACACCAGAATACCATATGAAAGACTTTGTTGAAGGAACCATGTTTTTTCTGACAATGAAGAAGCCCAAGAGTTATATCTTAACTATTTTTCTTTCCTCTTCATTTAATTTCATGCTTATTTAAGCATGGCGATCTAAATAGGCATGAATGTCCTAGACCACAATGTTTTGCTCTGCCTGGGGTAACTAAAGAAGGTGTGAAATTACAAAATCTAAGCTTTCACGCTTCAGCCTTAACTGATTATATGCAGTAATACGTCAAGGACTAGCATTTAGATACACTCTGGCAAAACTAGACACACGCTCTGAATTTTTAAGCATTTGAGGTTTGGGGTTTGATTTTCTTTTTTAAACTATAGGCTGAGAGAAGTCTAAAAAATCTCCCCATCCACCCTAGCCTCAGCATTTTGGCTTTGATTCTCCAGAGCACTGTGGTTCTGATGTAGAAAACCATACAATCAGCATACAAAATTTCTCCTCCCTGTTACAGCTCCTCTCTCATTGGCACAGATTAAAGACCAAGTAGGAGTAGGCAGCAAACATGATGACAGTCACTATGTGACCAAGAGTCACCTGTGAATGTATTTCCCTCCTTGCTCCACTGGAAACCAAATGAGTTAAAACATCGTTTATGTTGCTTTAAAATAATCCTGAAGAATAGCTGCAAATCCTTAAATAACAAAGCAAAAATTATTTTTAGTCCTTTCTGTCATCTTCCTAAACTAGAATAAATTATAAATTCAAAATCTATGACAATAAAAAAAATCCTGTTATTTAATGCATAATATAATCCATTTATGCATAACATTTTGTCCATAAAATGGGTAACTGGATGCTATGGCTATAGCTGATTCTGCTCATAGATGGACTAATACTTTAATTACTTCCCAGGGTCCCTTTTGGCCCTCTTTTTATGATGCTGTATTGAATATCTGAGTGAAATCATCAGGATGTTTGCATAAGAGATCTATATGCCAAATTGACCCTATTTGTTCCTGCTAAGATATTGCCCATAGAGAAAAGCAAACAGACAGCATGCATTTGTGGCTATTTGGGAAAAGCAGATCTTTCAACCTACCAGAGCAAGTTGTCAGTGAATATGAAGGTTAAGTGGGCATGACGATTCATTAGGTGCTTAAAGAAAAAAATATGCTTGGGCTGATGAACTACAACTGAGCTAATGTAATAAAAGGACAAATCAATTAGAGCTGAACTAACACAAATATCCTGTCTTCTCACACGCTGCCTACCTGCAACTTGAAATATGCTGCAGATTCTGTGCATTATATACAACCACAACAAAAAAAAAAAAAGGATTTCTGTATTTAGGCAAGTTCCAGCCTTCTGGATAGCGACTTACAGTTAGAGCTTTGCAGATTTTTTTTTTTAATTCCTTTGGAGTCTTCAGATCAATACAATAGAAGGTTTGAATGGCCTGAGTAAGAAAGCAGTATGCTCAGCCCAAGATGCACAGAGCAAAATAATCCTCAGCTCCAGACAGCAGCGCTTGGGCAGCTGCTCCTAAACCTTCCAGCAGGTTGTACAGGAGTAGCCACCACATACGAGTTGTCTTCTATGGCTGCCTTGACAAAAAACCCTCAACCACTTACTACTGCACGATTAAAGGTTTCCGAAGTCCCTTCTCTAGTATGAAGAAAGAAAAGCAGTATCTTCCTTAAAGACTCCCAGCTTTTTTATCCACAAAACAGAAATGCACATCTATTCCACCCTTCTGACAGATACAGACAGGCCTGTCCTGGAACAGGGAATCTAAACCAGCCATAAGTTAACCCACTGAATATATAACTTGCCCCTTTTGGAGAAGAATACTAAACACCATTTGCTTTAGCTGAGAACATAAATCAGGGAATGATTATCTGTGAATTGTTGTCTGTCTGTAAAGACAAATAACAAAGTATTGCCTGAAGCATAAAGAACTCTTGTATATTTTGTCCCCTGATTTATGTATCTATGGATGTTACTTATCACAATTTTTTACTGGATCAACTTCAATGGATTCAAAGTGGTTGAGGGTCAGCCACATTTAAATGTGTAGACTTAGAGCAAGATTCATGAAAGCTGAAAAACAGATGGAGGTGTTTTGAGATAGAAAGGCAAATGTAGTTTTGAGAATGCACAACTGCCATGAGCAAATGCAATGGCCAACAGGTTCTGAGAACATTCAGCATAACACTCTGTCCCCTTCTAAATATTTTTTATAACTAAACATCTGTAGTTCTTAACCTGGCATCAGAGCAGTAAGAAAAATAAATCCTCACTACTTTGGCAATCTGTTCATAATCATCTTAATGGTTCCTCTTGTATCTTCCTTTGAAAGACATAAAGACAAATGTGGGTTTGAAAAACACAAAGACAAAAAGTGCACGGCCCTCAACTTCTGCAGTAGAGCAGTTCCTATGTTTATGGCTGGGAAGCATTTTCTGGTACTGTTGATCATTTTGACAACAGAGAGGACCAAAGTAAAATGCAGATATTCAGAGGTTTAGCTGTGAGGAAAATTGGGACAATCTGCAGGATGCACTTCTCAAAAGCGATAACTAAGATTTTTCCTTGCAAATAAATATCATCTTTGGTTTGCTTTTACTATTATATGGCTAAGTGGGAAACAATTAACCTGCAAGATCACTGGGTAAGTGATGTCTGATGTGTTCCAATTCATTCAGGACTTTTGATCCCGTAGCTGCTACCTACCATGGACAAAATGCCATCTGTTACAGGACTAATATAATTCTTATGCTTTGCTAGCTTTAACCTGCAAGTCTAAGTGGAAAGAGACTTGGGAACAGACTCCAGTGAACTGTTCTGAAGAGAAAGATGAAGATATAATTCTGTGCTTTACCAAAAGCAAGACCATAAAGATAAAAGACATATAAAAATGTAAGGTCACTGAGGAGGACACCCACTAGAATGCTGCTTTACATGGACCAGGCTAACTAGACATGGAAATTATTTTCAAACAAGTAATTAGCAGCTAGCAATAGATTTGCTAGTTGCTTTTCTGCTATGAATAACCAGTAGGTTGGGACCAATAAGAAAATACTTTGCCAGATTAAAAAAAAAAAAAAAGGAGAAACAGGACAAATTTTTGTCAGATGTAGAATTATAAATTATCAGAACTGATGAACAGAATTTCTTACATGGCACCAACTGCTATTGAGAAATGAAAGGAGATAATACTAGTGAAAGCAGACAAATTAAGACTACCTTGTTTGGCAGGTATTTAATGCCTCCATTCACAACATTGCCCCTAAGGGCAGAATCAGGCATAACCATGCAAGAGAGCCAGCTGTTCCCTGAAGGCTACAAAGGAGACATAGATTGCTTATTCCAGCAGCCTTCTGGCATTTGCAATTCAAAGTGCTGCTTTACTTTCTCAAAACTCTATTGCGACAATTTATTTATTCCAGATCCCTTTTACTAATTCACTGATAAGTCCCCTCTCACCATGCCAACCATTCACTGCATCACATGGCTACAAATCAGACCTTGCATTGATGCACTGTAAGCACGTTGTCAAGATTTGTTCCACTTCAACACCGAAGCAAAGCACTGGCCTTGTGGCCTGGGAGCAAAATATCACTGTAGCCACTCGATGTCCTGGTGACCCCGCATGGTGCCGGCGCAGGAAGGAAATAACTTTTCACCAGACCTCTCTGCCGCATTCAGCGCCAAAATGGTAAGATACAGCAACTGACTTGAGAACTAGACAGAACCTGTTAAGATTTAATTTTTACAAGATAGCAAATATACTCCCGATCCAGCATACATGGATTTTTCTAGGTTTTATCAGTCTTGATTATGACACCTCTAGTAATACAGAAACCAAGATCCTGAGCTGAACACATTCAAAGAGAAATGTCTTACTCAGGATTAGGACACTGCAGAATTAACCAAGATCTGTATCGCAAACTGACTCCAAACATGTAAAATAAAATCACCAAATGAAGGATTTAATGTTGGGTTCCTAAAATTTCTACCATGCTGACAGTTTCTGTGATTAAAAAGGCCATGAGTCTTGTTCTCAGAAATTCATTATATAGCATTGTCCACTAAAATACAGGATGCTGTTACACAATCAAGCATCTGGGGAGATTAACTGTAATTAAAAAAAACCTCTGGGAAAAGCAGCTATTTAATAGAACAAGGATGACAGCAGAATAAACTACCAGATTTGTGCAACTGAATCAAGTTGGATGTTACAAAGTATTATTTTACCAAACAACAAATAAACCAGAAATATTTACCTTGATCCTAAGAGATGCTGAGTACAAATCTCTCAGTAACCTCCCACCAAAAAAACAGAGCAGTCTATTTACAGGGAGGGAGGACTAAAATGACCTGGATCATTGAGGAATGTGTTTCTTCACAGGGCCGAAGAACAGGAACTGAAGAAAGCCAGGCAGGAGGGTGTCCTGAGAGATGTGGTGAATATGAACGAAGGGGCAGTCGAAGCCAGGTTGCAATCACAGCTGTGGGCACAGGCAGAGAGACGAGGCGTCGGGAGGACACACAGCCAGGCTACGAGCCGAGTGAAAACGCCTCTGGCTGAGCTGAAGGTCAAGACTGTGTGAGGGTTCTGTCCTCACCTGACCTAGAGACACTTCAATGCTCCATCTCAACACACAGTTCAATAATTTCTGTACTACAGCTCTGTTTCACCATTCTGAAATTCTACATAAACGCGACGTAATTAAAACAGCTTTTCCTGACAGTTTCTTGCATTCAAATATATGTGCTCATTCTTCCAACTACGAAGCATCACTAGTACTTACAAGAAGTCTGCTCCTTGCACTAAACAGAATTGCTTGGCTGATTTGTAAGGCATCTACTGTAACTGCTTTTGGGCACAAAGCTGTCTTTTTTTTTTTGTCTTTTTTTTTTTTTTCAGTAACGTGTCAACTGTCAGAAGTATCCATTAGCACAAAATTTGTCCAAAAAGAATTCTATCATATGGCTGTTATTACAGGAAAGACAAGAAAAGTAATCTCAGAACAGCACAGCTGACTTGGCAGGCATGTGAAGCAGAGAAATCAGCGTAATATTCCAAGAACAAACTTAACTACTGCCAGCAAGCTGACAGCTACAGTTCATGCACATCTGCTGTTTCCCATGAACTGCACTTTGCAGAAGTGTGAAGTTAGACACTTAACAGTTATATCAAGTTAAGACATTAAAGAAAATCTCAGCACTCTAAGTCCATATTAAAAAAAAAATTTAATATGTTTTTTTCCAAGATCTAATATATAACTGCAATGGTAATAATGTACTCTTCTTTTGTAAGTTTGGATGAAATATGTTGAAGTCCACTTTTCGCATATTACATAAATAATCATCTAAAGCAACCTAGAAAAGAAGAAAAAAAAGTATATTCCATATGGTGCACACAAATAACTGGGCATTAAGTTTAAAAAGCAATACATGAAACTGAATGGGGAACTGCAAAAAAGGCTTGACAGTTTGCCTGTTTTATTAAGTGGTAGCATAACCATCACATTCAAAGGATATAAAAAGGCATGTTTTGTGAAGAGAAGCATTTTTTACTAGACCAACCAGCATACAAGAAAATTAGACAGGAGTTTGGGCTCTTGCATCACAATGATGGTTTATGAGTATCTTGGATGAAATTACGTATTTAAAGAAGGATTAGTAGTGTTGATCAAAATTATGAGGTTCCACAGTCAGACACACATTATGATATTCAGAAGTTTTAGGTATAACACCCTCCCAAAAGAGACACATGAAGTATTAGTTAATCATGCTTAATTTGGTACTCTACTCTTCACAAACATATTAGCACAGAAATGAATGCATCACTTAATGAGTGCATGATATCACACCCACCGTACAGAAAAAAGCAGGATATGCCTTCACAGGAACTTTCTTACTGAAAGATCTAGCCTGAAAGTAAACAGGGTAAGGTGGGAGAAAACAACAACAACAAACAAAACATACTTATTAGGAGAACATAACATTTGAGATTAAACATCAATTACTATATATAATGGTTAGAGCTAACAGACTGTATTACAACCTTCATCCCTTTTTATTTTGACATCCTGAAACTATAATTTTACATTATGTGCAAGCCAGCACCACCCCTCACTGTACGCAACAGTAATTACACAGAAAGTATATAATACTGGAAGGGACCTGCTAAAATTCTTGTATGTTTTGACAGCCTTACAGTTTACATGTAATAATAAACCAGTGTAAATTAGCATCCATTGTTCTGACGAAGTTCCAAGTTGCCCCTGATTTAGTAAATACAGTTCAACACTTTTTCCCCCACCAAATACCACTCCGCATCCCAAGCGACAGAAATGATGGAAGACCAGAAATGCATTTCTCTGAGTGCGTCTTTTTAGTCCAGTGTTGTTATCAGTCCCAGAAGTCCAGTTATGTTCCATTTACATTTATGGGACTCTGAAAGGATCTCAACGCCTCAGGTCCACAGTATCTAAGTATAAACAGAGTCTAAACCATGGCTGAATCAAATCTATAATTTAAACCCACGTACAACTCAGGCACATCTAACAGAGCTGAAGCAAATCTTCCTGTAAAGCTTGTTTATAAATACAAAATCCCCTATTCTGCCTTTTTTTTACAGGTTAAAAACCAAACCGACCAACCAACCCCTTATGAATACTGAGGAGCATGCATGAGTTTCTATTAGTTTTCCATGGATCTTTCCAGACAACTGAGAAAATCAGGCTGAAACTTCAGTAGGGAAAAATACTGAATCTTTTCATAGGGCAAATGATTTTAGAACTTTGAGATGTAATAACGTGTGTGTGTATTTATATATATACACAAAGGAAAATGTTCCTCCCTGATCTAATGCTCTGCCTAACTATTATTAATTGCAAGATGAAAAAAGAAAGCAACCTTGCTTGACCTTCTTAACCCAGAATGCATTTTATGTCATTCAGAAAGCATTTTATCTTCCTTGGTATTTTGAGTCCCTAATGATCTAGCATAATTGAGATAAATGCAAAAAGCGTAAAGGAGATCTTCTTTATAAAGAGGAACGGGAGAGGGAATGCTTAAAAGAGGGAACATGTAAATGTATTCACAGGCTTTCAAAAGGATCACTGTGGGACTGACAGAGCACTTTTATTATATCCTTTTATTCTAATAAAACACCCAATTTCTAAAGAAAACTCCAATCTTCATTATATTATTTTGCCCTCTGCTGGTCATCAGTCGAAGTGTCAGGAAGAGTTGACCACACTTCAAAAACTTTTATCCCAAGATTAAGTGCCCCATTACTGCAGTACGGTCCATATTAATATCACTGAGAATTTAGCATTTGAGGATTACGTTTCTTCTGACTGTGAAATGGGGCTGGTAACTGTTACCCTCATCCTCCAAAATATGTGGTTTGTGGAACAAATGCTGAGATTGTTGAAACCTCTCTGCAGGGTTTAAACTTTACCCTACCCTGTAATTCCAACTAAGACAGAGGGCAAGTGGCTGTAAAGACCCTCAGGCAAAACAAGATTGTGATTTTATTCAAGAGAACAGATGCATTTAAAGGCACCAGCCCATTACATACACCTGAAGTCTTGAAATACCCAGCAAATGTTACCAGCAAAAGCCCATTTCATCCATTAGGGGAGAAAGTATCTTTATCCTTGCATTAGCAAAGACCATCTGATTATCAAGGAGGCTAATACCCTGTTATTACTGCCAGTTATTGACAGTTCAAATGATTTGAACACTCTAGAGATCCTGCACTGTCAATTATTCTTCGCTGATTATGATGGAGGCTGGAAGCAAGTATTCAGACAGGTTTTTTTTTTTTTTTAAATTAAGATGATATAACCCATGCATTTAAAAAAAAGGGGGAGGGAAAGGAAGGATGCCAAGATCAACATTCAATTTAATAAAATGCTAATACTGCCCTAATCTGGTTTCCTTGTGTTTATACTTTTCTGTATAGTCTCCAATTACATGATCACGTTGCATATTTTCCATAGGACCCTCCCAGTGCGTAACACAGGCAGGGCTCTAGGAATGGAGTGGGAAGGAAGGGAGCATAACATTCCGTCCTCTTCAGAAGCTGGTTGGCACAGTGGGAGCCAGGGGTCCAACACAATAAGATTTATCGAGTTATCTGAAAGGCTCTGAAGAACTCTATTCTCTCCCTGCTCCTGTCCCAAAGTTTCCATGCAACACCAGCAACCAAATTTTAAGCAGCTGGACAATAAATATACATAATTCATTTTCCATGCCTCCCATCCCTGATATGAGGCATTTCAGGACAGGAACTTGGCATTTTTTTAAGCCACAAGTGCAACTAATGCGAACACGTTGTATACACTGTGCATTATGGGCTGAAAGGTGGGGAATAGAAAAAAAAGAAAATGAAGTTATTTCAGCTTGAGCAAAGACAGTGGACAGTTTTGACCTTGGATTTTGTCTCTGTTCCCTGCTTCTAAATGGAATAAACCATCTCCCTGGGCATGTGACAACAAAAACTGAGACATCAGGTGAAATGACATGAACAGGAATGCATTAAGTGCAAATTACAGTCTGTATTAAAAATAAAGCCCAAGGCTAAAAATTATTAACAAAAAATATAAACATTAATCAACTAACTAAGCGCTGACTGAACAAACCAGAGCTGCCTCATTTTACCTTCAGAAAAAGGAAGAAGGGCTCTCCTGTCTCTACTGCATAAAACAATGTGATCACAAGTCAATGCTGCAATGGAGGATTATATTAATGGCGTAAATACTGATATAAATCTGGCATTTCTTTCCTTTGAAGTGGTATCTTTTCAGACCACCTTGACTGGAAGTACTGGATGCAATACTCAAAGTATATGCATACACAACTTGTAGACATAAGAAATTCTTTACAGCACTTCTTGCAAGTTTTGTCTTCCAAAGGCAGACACAACATGACTGATGAAAAATCCTTTTGCTTTTGTATTATGTACCAACAAGCAACTCAGAGTGTAGCTAAAAAAAAGTATTAAAGAAAAATAGAGTAGGACTCTGCAGTTCTTCAGGATTCATTATCCACTGGTCCAATCAAATAAAGTCTGTCTTAATTCACTTGGCTGTGAGCCAAGAAAGAAATAAACAGAAAGCACCTTTTCCAACATAGCTTTGAGCATGGCTGGTCACATCAAGGAACGAATTCCCCCTCCCACACACAAAGCAGCAGTTAAAGGCAACACACTCTGCTTGCCTGGCAGCTCTTCCACCATCCTGTGAACTACCATATGCACAAGTGCTTCCTATGGTGTTGATCCTACACTGGCGTATAGTTGCATTTATAAAAGTCTGCTTGAAGTTTCTCTCCCAGTAATCAGGCTTTTAGTCAGTATTTACATATATTCAATTGGACCTGGCTGTGAGTAAACTGCCTCCTGTACATACAGATAAATATAATATTAATACAGAAGTAGTTGTAATATTTAAAGGTTTTGTGTGCTCGTGTATATTTTGGTTTGTGTGTGTTTGTTTTTAATATAAAACCTCAAAGTAATTAAAGGCAAAACATTTGAAATTAAGTATGCAGCTGTAAGTCTTCCTACAACACATGCACAATGCTTTGTGAAGATTAGCATCAATTATGTTTATTTAAATAAATAAAAGGGAAGGAATCTCACATGTTCTAGATGAATATGGGCCTGGCTGGCAATGTCGTATATTACATCTCTCACATTTTTCTCTTGCTTGCCTCTTATGAAATCCTCTTGTGAAACTCCATGCTAGACATAGGAAGGAAAATCAAAAAGAGAAGAAAAACCTCAGTAAATATCAAGTTTCCATTCTAGGTTCTCAAAAATCTGTCCCAATAACCAAACTAGTGACACAAGACTGAATCAGCCTCAGTGTTTTAGCATTGCTCCCTCCTTTTTTATTCCCCCCCCCTTTTTTTTGTCAGTGACTTGGAAAAAAATTCAAGAGAACAAAGAGAACAGTCAGTACATACTCTGTCTACATGAATTCGATCCTCAAAGACTTTGTGGTCAGTCAGATAACCAAGTCAGATTTTAAAGTTTCGGGAATTTAGATCAGTTTAGATGCCCAATTTCTAAAACCATAATCCAATAATTGATATTAAGCAGAAGAAAGCCAGTAACGGTTAACATGGAAGCCATGCTGGTTTATGAAGTAAATCATTATCTTGGGGTTGGTGTGCACCATCAACTTTGCAAATAAAATACCCAAAACACTCTAAATTAACCCAACCAAAACACCTCAACAAAACCCCCAAAAAAACAACCTCAAACTTATTCTTTGACCATAGTGACCAATATAAGACATAATATGGTATATTCAGAATTGTACTGGAGACAGGGACTCCAGTGGAACTGCGATACTTGCCAGCAGCCGAAATGCTCAAGAGACACTCAGTCTGCACAGAAGGCATGCAAGCTGTTTTTGCAGTTTCACTGTAAAACACCTTCCATGGCAAGGCATGACTGTGATTTTTTAGGCTATGCTTGAAAACCTGAAGACTTGGAAGGCCTCCTGTATCATCCAGTCCCAGAAAGGCTGAAAGCAGGATGCAGCTCCTCTCTGCAGTCTTATAACCCTGACTGATGTTAGTATCTAAGTTTTCTGCAACTACCTAAATCACTAAATCCAAATCAAAACTTTCAATTGTATTGAAAAGATATTCAGAAAAGACTTACACAACTGCCTTAAGCATCACCAGCATTGCAGACATTTTGGTTAAGCATAAAAAGAACAGCATTAACATTTAAAAATATAGACGGGAGATGAAGGAGTAACAGCTGCGGTGCCTATAGATCTAGCCAGAGAACACTAATGAATAAATCTGAGTTTTAATCCCATTTTATCTGAATTTCAAGATCTGCTAAATTCCAATGCAAAACAGGTGTACAGTTTAAATTGGAAGACTATACCATCTATTACAGCAACATCTGGAAAGTATGCTTATAGCTATCAAATATGTAACCAAAAAAATCCAACAAACCACAACCAAAAAAAAAACACATTTATGAAAAGGTAGTAAAGAGAAATCCAAGGTGGTTGTTCAGAAGTAAAATTTCTCACAATGCTTCCTTTATGGGGATAGGGAGAAAAAAACCAAACCAAAACAAAAAAAAAAAAAAACAAAAAAAAACCAAAAACAACCCCAAACCACACCACAGGCCCCATTCCATATGTGTATTTCTACACATTAATGGAAAAATTCCTGAAAGCTAAAATATTCACAGAATCACTACATTTAATAAAAAGTAAAATAAAACCCAGAACCCCTAGAGTTTCATGAAGGTCACTCATCTCACCTCCCAAAGGATATAAAACCATGACAATGGTATATTACTAGGCACAACAGAAAGAAGAAAAAAGATGTTCTGTTTCTGGCCTAATAAATTATGATCTCATATCTAGCGTTGAGAGACACAGTCAGAAACACTATACTGTTCAATTCCAGTCAACTTGCTTCTCTTACCAACATACAAATGTCCATGGGAAGAAAGACCTTTTGTCTTGCGCTATGATACGGAGTTGCTCTCAAACAGGTAACTATGCCTTGCGCTTTCCCAATGTGACTGGCTGCATGGTCAGCATGGATGTCCCTCACACCTAAAATTGCAGAAATAACATGTTCAGAAACATACTTTCAGGCCTTTTGAGGGGTATAGTCTTCCCTGAAGTGTACCACAGTCATATTTAAGGAAAACTAAGTGTGTTGCTCCATGATAGAACTGTCTATGTTCATAAATTGCCTTAAGATCTCATCTCAGAGGTGCAAAGCAGGAGGCAAATCCATTGGTTTCCACATTTAGGAGCAAGAAGCCTCTTAGCTTGTTGCAGTTTCTGCAAAGGGTGACACCTGTTCAGATATAATACATCAGTACACAAACTCATTTTCATTGGCATCTCCTGTCCCAGAATAACTGTATTCCAATAACTGTTTTTCTTGCCAGAAAAATCATTCAAGTGTGAGATTCCTGACAAGCAGTAGTGCTTACAGCACATTTTCATTATTAGCTGCAGCTGATTCAGCAGTGTACTGAAGCCAAAGAGAAGGGTCCTAAGCTTCCCTCCGAACCCGTATTTCTGCCAGCTGCCTTGTGCTGTGACAGGCAATGAGGGAGTAGCCCGGCAAACTGAATTAGATCACGAAAGCAACGGAAAACTAACTTTAGTCACACAACAGTGCGAACTGTGAGAGGGAGATGAGAGGGACAAAGCAGCAGCATTGCTCTTCATGTCAAGACCATACAAGTTTGTCTTAGACCGATCATAAAGTCATAATGTTTTCACAGGATTGAGAAAATTTAAAGGAAAATGGAAATTTAAATTCATAAAAGATCTAACAGAAGCAGCATCCTACAAAGAAAGTAGGATACAAGAATTGCAAACTAATGAGTCTGACACCCAAAAATTATTAATATACTGTGTGTACCAGATTCACTGCCTGAGCCTTAGGATCGCAGAATCATTTTCATTGGAAGAGATGCTCAAGATCGAGTCCAACCATTAACCCAACTGTGGCAATAAACCATGTCCCTAAGAACCTCACCTATACAGCTTTTAAACACTTCCGGGAATGGTGACTCCACCACTTCCCTGGGCAGCCTGTTCCAATGCCTGACAACCCCTTCCGTGAAGAAAGTTTTCCTAATATCCAATTTGAACCTTCCCTGGCACAACCTGAGGCCATTTTCTCTTGTCCTATCATTTGCTACTTGGCAGAAGACACCAACACCTTCCATGCTACAACTTTTCTGTGATGGCAACTACATCATAGTTTTTCTGCAGCACAACCCTTGAATGGGTCTCAGAAACCCTTTCAAAACAGTGGCTGTAAGAAGACTACAGGGACTTATTTTGGCAATGGCAGTAGAAAGCAGAGGACTTGGAGGAATCAATGGATATAACTTACTGACACTGACTGGGCAGCTCAGGCTTTACGTATAAACTAAGAATAAAAATAAATTTTTTTTTTTTTAAAAAACAGCAGCTGAAAGAGTAAGAGTTATTATAGCAATGACTTGTGCTCAACCTGGGAATATGTCCCAGAAGTGACGTCTTGAAGAAGTCTAACAAAATTCTTAGTGGCACCAGACTCCTAACTACTCAGGCAAGGAATCAGGGACCACAACATTAATATTTTTAAATAACAGG
Organism: Streptopelia decaocto; assembly: GCF_964273445.1. Lineage (NCBI taxonomy): Eukaryota > Metazoa > Chordata > Aves > Columbiformes > Columbidae > Streptopelia > Streptopelia decaocto. Next base: position 24,999,278 of record NC_138655.1, read on the forward strand.
AGCTGGGATGAAGTACCAGGATGTTGGACAAGATTATCAATCAAAATGAGCTTGACAAAAGACATAAACAGAAATCAGGAAGAATAAAGCAGCACTACTACTAGGAGGGATACACATGAAATGAAGACAGGCCAGGAATAAGGAAGCTAAAAAGCAAAAGAAATTTAGCAAACATGACCTGTAACGAAACCAGGACCACCTACTCTACAAAAGACTGCTGATAGGAAACACCCAGAAAAGGACTGTGTTCAATTAATTTCTCCATTTGTGGAAAAAAAACACAGAAGTTAACTGTTTAATATGCAGTGAAGGACTTTTCCTTAGATATTTTGTAACATTGGTGTATTTAAGAGAAGTTCAACATGACAACAGGGAAACTAGAAAACACAGAGCGCCCATAACAGATTTTCAAGAACAGGATCATCTGACTTGAATCATGACTAAACTTTTCTTCAGGATCGAAGATGTTTCTCAGAATGAAAGATGCTGTTATTTCTCATACTCCTACAGTTCTTCAGTCAGGAGTTCAGAAAGACACTTGGAACATTTAACTGATTACTTACTGAGGAAGTGAACATCAGATGTTAAGAGGCTGGTTCCTCATTTCTTCCTAAGAAAAATGTGCTCAGTGTATCTTCTTACTTCTCTCTCTTTTTTCTTTCTAAACTCTTTTAGCCCCCTCACTGGCCTTTCGTCAGACTAGCAAGAGTAAAATATTGCTACAACAATACTAAATACTACTAAATAGCAGTAATTCTCACATTTCTTTTATGTCTGAGATCATACAGGGAATACTTCCATAATGCAACCAACACCTAAAAGAAAGTTACCCTTTTCTTCACTGCAAATGAACATTCCTTTCCCAATCTGTGACTCTTGTGTTAGACATGACACAGATACTAGCTCTTAACCACAGGGATCGTATCAGGAGGAAGATTCAGGACCAAATTTACAACATCACCAATGGAAGTGCATAGGCTGGGAAGTAAGCTGTTGAAAGATAACGAGTGTACATCACTGCAATATAGAACAATGGCTGAAGAATAACTACGGTACTTTGTGTTCTGACAGGTGGGACAGCCAGAAAATACAGTGAAGACCTGAATTTACCACATGCTGAAACAGGAGAAAGAAAAGAGGAAACAAAGCAACAAAGAACGGAGCAGTAGGAAACTGCACTTCAATGAGCTTTCCACTGAGCAGCTTCTAAGGAAAATACGTAGTTCTAGGACAGGTGCAGTACGAGTTCAGATTTATGGCTGAGCATTCAAAAGACATCTGAAGTATTACCTAAGACAACTGCTACTGAAAGTAAACTCCCATGGAAAAAGAGTGGGCTTTTTGAAACATCGATACATGTTGTACCTCCACTAATGAGTCATCAACAGAATCTAAAAAGGAGAAAACACCTACCCAGCATTTCCAAAGTGAGGTACAAGAGAGCACTCTGAGTGTTCTCACCATACGTTTCAAGCTCCTGGATGTTACGGTATGCTCTGTCATCCAAATTCTTCTCCTGTAACAACAACAGAGAAGTTCAGTAAAACATAAATATAACTGCTATTTGTACAAATTTATTACTACAGTCCTGTCAGTCTAACCCACTGTTAGAGGAAGAAAAAAAGGACAAAATTAAGATATAGAAAGACAGTATAAACTCAAATAGTAGTTGTCATTAAAGCTTACAGCAAATCTAACATAGCCAAATAACATGCAACTGCAGCCAAGTCTGGTTGCAAATGTAATTTTTTGCAACAATAAGAAATCAGAATTCTTCATTTAAAAATATACAGCCAAAACAAAACACCATATGGTATTCTTACACTATGGGGCTGCTAATTTTAATACTTAATTTGCATATGAAGCACAGAGACATTTAGATAAATAGGAATGTATTTAAAACATGCACAAAAATCAATCCATCAAATATGCACACAAGTTTCAGTCATATGCAAACACTCCCAAAAATATAACTTCCTCCATCATTCTTCCTGTCCTTGTTGCTTTCGTGGTTAAAACATATCAGTCTTAAGATTGAAACCTGTCCTAAGATTAAAAAACTCTAAACTCTTCCATAGCAATGACACTATGGGACCATCAATTTTCTCAAGGTGTAACTTCATGAGACACTAACTCCAGCAGCAAAGTTAGCTTAAGAAATTCCTGCCCTCAACTCTTCATTCTTGCCTTTGTGTGAGAGTAGCAGCATGACTGTACCAGTGAAATTCTTCCTCTTGTTTTTTCCCAGAAAAAAGGGTGGATATTTTAAAATTAATGTGATTTGAATGCTTCCATCGACAGCACTGCTTAGAAAAATCTCTACAGCCATCATAAAGAGATGCACCAAAGTGTGGCAGAGAGGTTCAGATGGGTCATTTAATTTTTGAGATTTTATATCCATGACCAATCACAAAAGAAGGCTATTTAGGGGCAAAATTCACATGGTAAGAAAAAAGCTGAAGAGTAACAAGATTTGTGTGACTTTTTGCAATACGCAAAGGCCCTCAGAATGGTACAAAAAGAGACCATGTACGAGTTTCTCTTCTTGCGCATCTTCATTTCCATTTCTATTAAAATGCAGTTTTCCAGAATTGTTAACAGTTGCATATGGAGATCTTATTACTTAATCCCATAGGATACAACGCCCCTCACTTAAGTACAGAAAAGGTATTTAAGTGTAACTCCTGATGGATTACCTCTAGGGGTAACCACTTCAAATCAGGAATAGAGAACAGGGAACAGAAAACATGAGCACAAATACACTGGTTATCAGAGCAAGAAAGATGTGGATTCTCAAACGACATCTATTTAAAGCAAAAATAAACACAGGATTCTATTAGCCATTTTGGCAAGAAAGAGTAGAAATTACGAGTAGGAGCATCAAGGGAGAATTAAACGGAAATACAGCAGTATCATTCTTAAAGACAAATACTACTGTCTGGAAAAGATTAATTACTTAAGCTTTTGTTTTACACACAAACACATAAAAATAAGGGGAAAAAACCAAATATGACTAAGACCAGAATCAGTCTTTGACTGGTAAATACTTACTCTTTCGTCAATGATCTTCATGAACCACATTTTAGTCAATTTATGCCTCTTGACAGCCTGAAAATTACGAAATAAAACATCCATGTTAATGTATACAAAGTGATGGTAGTACTGCATTCTGAAGGCTGAAATATATTTTAGATAATCCTTTTCTTACAAGGATTATATTCACTGAGTTAAATCAAAGTGGCGTGTCAGTGGAAAATGAGAATCTTCTTCAAATACAAAAATTTTCAAATGGAGTTTGTTACAAGTTGTTGCACACAAAAAAATGAAATCTTGGACATCAAGCCAGCTAACTAAAAGCATCTAATCAAAAACATTTTTGAAAGTAATTTATCCTTTCACGGAGTTATATCTTCCCACAAAATATTTACAGATAACTATATTCACTCTCCAAATAGAACACAGCTTCCTCCAGATTCAAGCAAAAAAAATATTTCCCCTGTAAATTTCCAAGACAACGTCAGTACAACATACCAAGACGTACTGTCAAAACAGCATCCTAAAAATATAATAATATTAATATCATGGCTTTGTTTAAAAGAGTATCCCACAGTATTGCATATTCACACATTCTTCTTTTTGGCACTTATCTTGTATTTGACATTGTTCAAGTACCAGTTCATTCTGTCAGGTTACATTCAGTCCTCTTACACACACTGAGTTTTGCAGACCACACTGTAGGAAAGGCTACAATGACACATCTAGATATTTATAAACAAAATTTAACCTTACTGCTGAGCAGAGCTCACACAGTGTCATGGCCTCTTCTGCTCCTCACACTGCCCTGCCAAGAGGTGGGCTGGGGGTGCACAGAAAGCAGGGAGGTGACACAACAGGAACAGCTGACCAAATGGAGACTTCACGCCATATGATGTCATGCTCAGCAATAAAACTAGGGGAAGGCTGGTGGGGCTGCTGCTCAGGAACTGGTTGGGCATCCATCAATTGGTGGTGAGCCATTGTTTTCATTTGCATCGCTTTCTTGGGGTTTATTTTTCTATTCGTTATTTTTTATCTCTTTTCCTTACAGCTTTTATTATTGTTATTAATACTATTTCTTTTTAATTATTAAACTGTTTTGATCTCAACATACCAGTTTTTTACCTACCACAACAATGTTTCGGGTTTTTTTAAGTTAGTCTTCTGCTAATAAACATTTCCACCCCACCTTGATACACACACAAGCAGCCTGAAATTAAAAGCAGTTGAAAGAATAAATACAAACATACCCAGAACTAATTTGTACCTAACTGACTCAATCAGACAACAAAATAAATTAAGCTATACTAAAGCAAGTATAGATCCTTGGAAAGGAGAAAAAGCATTTTGGGAGAAAACAGTATTGTTCCTTGGAAGTTTACCATGTGCTGGAAGAGAGACAGAAAGAAGGAAACAAAAAGCAGAGGCACAGACAGATTGACATGCAAAATAAGCAATTCTGCATGTTAGTGTCTGCATTAAAATATCAACCTAGATGCATCTTCCAACTCCTGTAATCCCATAAAAAGGCTCACAACATTTGCCAGTCTTCATTCTAACTGTACGAAGCCTTTGTTGTGGCTGAAGCACACACTTTATCTGAGCTGGAGACACCTATGAATAGCCCGGGCCCTCCTAAATATGACTGTAACAGGTGTTTTATTTTACTTCTTGGGTTTACCTATATTATCTCTTAAACAAATTGTATCTTGTTTAAATCCCAATTTTAATGTAAATGCAAGTGTTGACAGACTGGAACAAAAGCTCACCTATGCTTTATTTCACATATAAAGTCAGGGAGAGGCCACAGTCTCAGCACTGCCAAAAAACACTGAAAGAGGATTTGGGAAGGATTCCTTTTTGTGGTCCCAGAGGTGCAGCAAAGTGGGTGTGAAGATGGCAACAAGTGAAATGCTCTAATCCCGCAGGAACTGCATTGTTCTAATCCAGTGTTACACTGAGCGTCCTGCTTTTCCAGGGATTTCAACACGAACAATGCGGATTAATACCTGGATGAAGACTCCATATTTCACTGCCTATTTTTCAACAGGTCCATAAACCTAACTGCCTATGGGATCTATGTTAACTGTATTCAGCTACTGAGATCTAGACAAACTGAAGTTTTTCCTGTCTAGAAGATCAGGGATCCTTAGTTTAAATGCAAGTTGTGATCTTACATAGTAGACGCCTTATGGTAGCTGCTCTTTTGGAAGGTTCTAAGCCACTTGCTTTGACCCGTGGCCTTAAGTTAGTATGGAATTGCTATCCCCAAAGAAATTTAAAATTCACCTGAATGTGACCTTGACAACCTAATCTAGCTTTGATGTTAAGACCTTCTCTGAGTGGCAAGTTGGACTAGATGAGAGCCAGAGATCCCAACCAACTAAATTATTCTGTGGTTCTATATCAGCATTAAGAAGAAATCCATTTATACTGCCTTCAGACTTCAATCATCCATCAAACATATTGATGACAGTCCTAACAAGAAATAAAAGAATTTTGCAAGACAGCCTGTTTCTTTGGCCATGTCCAGCAGAGGAACAGATCGGTAGGTGTACTTCATGTGTGATGTTCTAGTGCCCTCAGAACTTGGACATCTGAATAAATTTTTAAACAGTTTATTTTAAAATAAACTGTTAAGTTCACAAGTACATTCCCTGTTACTCAATGCACACAAAAGGATCTGTGCAAAACATAATACATAAACAGAAGTCAGCAAGCAACTCGTGATGTGAAGAGAAGAATGTGTTAAGAACTTCCTGTTATCCAGTAACTAGGTATGAAGTTATTGGGCTTTTCCTTATACCCTACATGCTACTCTGTGCTTAGGCTTCTGTCTTTTTGTACAGCTTACTCTCTTCAGGTAGGACTAGCACTGGCTCAGGAAAGAACGCTTATGTGTTTCTCTTGCTATCAGCTTACCAAAATTTCCTCCATCCTTCACCTAAACAGAAGAGAAAAAGACAGATGGTTCACAGAAGTCTGACCCTTCACATAGGTCCTACCTAAATATCCTCCTTTTCCAGCTCTGTTCTTCCATTGTAGGTAACATAAAACACCACACCGACACAAACACAAGTTACATTATCTCTTTTTAAAAAAACAATGCTGTTAACTATGCAATACGGGTCATACGAAATGATGAAATTTTTCCACACAGTAATATTTTAGTTGAGTGAATTTTAGGACAATAAAGGTGTATTTTACCCTCCACAGTTCCGTAGCAACTGGCTGATGTGGTGGATTATCACAGTATATATTTTCCACAGCCTCCCTCCAGAACTGCATTCGCATCAAACCTGTAGTCTTCTGAGTTATGGAGTCTTTAATCTGGAAAGGATACATCCGGAGTGAAATTCAGAGTTTCTTTAAGGCACATGGTTTATCTACACTGAAAAGACAGACACAGTACATAGCCAAACTCAGCAGGGAAAGCACTCAGTTCTGAATTTATATTTATTCCTCATAAAGCATATGAACATAAAGAGAGTAAAATAAGTCTTCACCACAACCCAGAGAGATTAAGTCCTGGGTGACAATCACCTTTGCTTTGTCCCCAGCAGGACAAGCACCAGTGGTGGCAGCAGCAAGGGAGGGTAGTGCCAGCAGCACAGCCCAGACACTCTGACCTGGCATTTTGCTCAGTCAGCACATTTCCTGAACTGCTCCTTTCTGGCAGGTGTTACCAACTTTCCCGGTTGCACTGGCAGTTTCTGGGCACCTGGCAAAGGGGAGAGACTGCAGCCACGCCCCTCCCACAACTCTCAAATTATTGCACACACTTCCCTCCCAGCAGCCTTTCCATTACCTGCCTTCTGCCAACGAAGACCTGGGACTAATTGTATCACCCAAGTTTTTGACAGACCTTCTACAGATAGGATTTAGCTGCATTTATCAACTTAGTCACTGCATGAGAAGCCAGGACATAGATGCAATCACACAACAGTATAAAGGACCACTATTGCTGTAATTCAATTTTAAAATTCGCAACAAAGAGGAAAATCAGAAAAACTATATACCTACACAAAAGAAACTGGGAGAGGCTGGCTACTTTCAAAGGACCGTTCAAAACTAGAAGTTTGTATTGCACTCCTTATAATACAAGAAGTTATTATTGGCAAAACACCACCTACTAGTGTAATTTAGGATATTGAAACTGTTGTTTTAAATTTCCAGAGTTCACAAATATATTTTAATACCTGCCTGAGCCAGTTCCACATTGAAGGCTCTCAAGGCAAAAGCAGAGGTTCGAGATTCGGCAGGCAACAGCAGAGAACACAGAAACCCTTCGTAGTCACGCTTTCTATAAAAGGATAAAAAAATACATTTATTATTTATAGCTCTATGTAAATTGGGTGTGCTATTGATTGCTTAACAATGGATTCCTAAAACAGTAGCAAGAAGTTGTAGTTCAAAATTCTGACTTAGCAAAAGTAGCAGCTTTTAAGCTTATTTTAAAATAAGATATACTCCACAAGAGAGGGGATGCTGTCTGAACTCTCAGTGCACCTCTCAAATCCAGATCTCAAGATATTTGGCTAAAGGCATGGAACAAGGCCTTGGCAGAACTGCAAATAGAATCCAGATTGTCCAACTTCCAGACTTCCGGTCCAAACATGAAACCACATTTCTTTAAAAGATTGTGCTTTGGAGCTTGGCAGAACAGCGCTTGCTGAACCAGTAAGTTTTTGTAGTTACATTCAAAGCATAAAAACTCTGTGTCTTGGCAGCTTCAGCGCAGGTAACTTGTTGCCAACCTAGAGTGATATGCTTTTGTTTGGCCACTTGGGTGTGCAACTAAATTAAAAAAAAAAAAAAAAAAAAGAATCACAGCACACAGAATCATCAATTGAAAAATCATACATAACTGTAGCTAACAAAAACACTTGGTCACCACTGAAAAGCTAAATTGCTTGTTTTGAACAACATTTTTGTGTACTTTCTGATAAGCCTGTAACCTAATTCTTCATTAGAACAAGACCAGCAACTGCAGGTTTTGCTTCGAGAGTGGAGAAGCAGGTGTCCAGGAAAACACATTTACTCATTGTCATGAAGTCTGCCGTTCTTACATGTACTCATGTTTCCTTTAATATAAGCTTAAAATAGCAAAGCCAAACTAAAACCAAGGGTTATTACGGTTGCTACTTTTAGCATCTAAAAAAAGTATTTGATATTTAACAGAGGTTCTTATCCCTACAATACACAGCAGCTGCAGGGGTAAGAATTCTCAAGTTGCAAATGCTTAGAGTTTTCACAACAGTTGTGAAACTTGTTTTAGAGATTGATGCAAATCCAGAAGCATCAACAAAAAAATTACATTTGTGAGTTTCATCAGGCTTTAAAGGTCACCTTCGTATTAATAGATGCATCAAACTTCCCTCAAGACACTTTCTAGAAAGCCTTATCAGCTCAAAATGTGGAATTTTTTTCAAGGCTAACTGTAGTAATACCCAGTATTGCCCACCCTGGGCAGGGCTGCAAGGTTTACAGACACATATTCCCAGTTCCAGTTATGCAGTTTGCCTGGGTTGTTCACACAACACAGAACCACCTCTACTTCCAGAAAGGAAACAATGAAACACGTTACACAAAGTAAACAGCAGCACAATAGAGAAATTTGTCTTTCCTCTAGTAATGGTGTTGGCATACTGGTGGGTTTTTTCCCCAAGTATTCTAAGCTTAAAAATTAAGTGTAGCAAAAAAAAAGCTAAGGAAAAAAAAAAAAAAATCACAAAGAAATGTGAATTATATGCTGACAGTACAACCTTGGACATAACAGCAGAAAAGCAAATCCATTAAGCCTCAGCCTGTAAAATAAACTTGATATTGCTATAGCTCATGTTCCACCTCAACTCTCTTCGTGTATTAGGGTAAGGAACAAAGAAAAGAGGGAATGACCTTAAGCCTGGTATTGAGTGTTTTTCAGTTTTCCTCTCAAGTAAGTATAAACTTGCATATGAATCCACAGATGGAAGAAAAATTGGTTATGACCATTACTGGACATTCAGTATAATGAAAAATTTTAAGTCTTAAAAATAATTTCTTCCACATTACAAAACTCCATAATACCATCAAGTCGCAAGCTTGCCTTCCAGAGCAGACATCATAAACAGCAAGAGACAGAAAACATACCTACCAGCTACTTGTAAAAAAGTTGTTTATAAAATGGAAAACCCAAGAGAAAGGACATCTTGCACATTGCAAAAAGTTGTACAAATCTACAATATTAAGGCATAACTCAGTTGTTGTTGTTGTTGTTCTTCCTAATGTGTGGGAGACTCAAATTCAGGACTGGGAAGCTGCTGATGCTCGCACAGCCCCAAGTATTTTATTTCTGTTTGAATAGTAACTCCTTCCTTTTCTTCTTATTTTTTATATTTATTTCCATGCAACATATTAGCTACTGTGAACAGCAGCTTCAATTAAATGATGCCAAAAGCATAACTACCTGCCATTTTGTTATTTTGTATTCTATTACATTTTTATAACCAGTTTCTTTCGTGGTTTAACAAAAACAAGCTTAAATTCAACCATCTCAGCTTCTGTGCCCTGCAATCTAACTATTCTGTTCACAGTTATTTGTTACTGAAAATACTTGTATTATGTTAACCTTACTTGTATATTAACTGTATATGCAGCCTCTGTTCTCCTGACGAACAGGTGGACAAATCCTGGGCAGAGTAACCAAGACAAAGCTGTAATCTGAAGTTTTATCAAGGAAAATGCAACCTGGTTATGTATTCTGATGCATCTTTAAAGGTCTGCTGCTTGGTGCTGCATAGAAAATTTAAGATTGTCACATTTCTTTCCATTAGCTTTCCTACTTCAAACATTACTGTGGACCACACACACACCTTTATATTTTTTACAAGGAGAAGTCTGGAGAAGATGATCCAGTTCCACTCTTTCCATACTCATTTGGAAGCCTTCCCTGCTTTTGTCAACCATCTAGGACAACTATATCCAAAGAAACATTATTTAAGTCTTTACTAAGAGATTTGTTTGAGTTTCTACTTTTTAACTCTGAACTTTTGCAGACTAGAAAGCAGCTGAGGGGCCCTGCATGCTGGATACGGCCCAGAAGCCAAGCAGGGAACACTGTTGGGGCTGGATGTGTCTGAGCTGCGCTCCTGCTTCTCCTGGAGCATCCTGGATTTGACCAAAAATTGATACTTTTGAAAACTAAACTTCCTTCTCCTCCTGCATTCAGGTCAGAGAAGCTACTTGAGCTGTCTGTCCAGCTGTCAGATTTCCTCTGCTTTTGCACGTTTTCCAAGGAGCACTGGGGAAGCTTGGCTATTTCTCAGTAGCCAGGAGCACCTGAAAACAGCCATTACCTTCAAACACTCTCTTCAAAAATCCCAGAAAAATGAAACGGGAACGTCCACTATTTCAGAAGAAAAGCAGCTGTGAAAGATGCGGGGGACAGAAATTGCCATTTACAGCTTAAACCGTCCCACGCAGCTTAAACATTTATCGAGTTTCCGCCGCTCCCCTGAGAGCCGAGGCCACCGGCCCCACTCACCTCAGGCCCGCCGGGGTGACTTTCGGGGCCAGGCGAGGCCGAGGGCGGCCTGGGCAGGAGGGGACACCCCGCCACCTTTCCCGGGAGGCTCAGCAGCCGTTCCGTCAGGAGGGAAGCGCTCGCCAGCCTTCCCGAGCCCTGAGGAGAGGAAAACCCCCGCCTCGGCAGCTCCCCCCCGGCACTCACCGCACCAGCTCGGCGCAGTACTGCACCTCTCCTCCGGGCGCCGGGCCGCTCCAGCCCGCTGCCGCCCTCCCGCCGCCAAGCCCCGGCAGCCCGCCCCTCAGCGTGCGGCGGCAGAGCCGCTGCCGCAGCCCGGCCCGCGCCATGGTGGCGGCCGCCATGCTGCCCGCCATGCTGCCCGCGCTCCGCCCCGCCCGTCAGTCCCCCCAGCCCCGCGGGGACGCGCCGCTGGGAGCGTCTGGCGGAGGCACGGCCGGTAGATGGCGCCCGAGAACGCGCGGCTTCGGCCCGGGGTTTGGTGGGAGCCGCACAGCCTGTTGTTGCCGTGAAAATGGCGTCCGGTGTGCCCCCCTCAGCCTCAGTTTCCCCCGGTGTGCGGTTTGAGGTGAATTCCTCTGCTCCGTGCGGAACCAGGCACTTGCGGCTTTAAACCTAAAGCCCCCCCACAATGAGGAAGCTGAATTGTAAAAGTGTCCAAGCTATGGGCACTGTGGTGTAGGAGCCTCACAGGAGCACCTGTAGGACGAGGAAAAGCCTCTGGGCTGGTTTGTGTGTGCGGGAGCAGAGTGGGGCAGCTCTGCCAGGGCTGGGCAGCCCACCCTGGGCTCAGGCCTCGGTGAAATGTGTTGTTCTAAGATTTGCAACAGAGGCCCTGTTTCCTCGTCTTGGCTGGGAGGGGGACTCCATACTGTATGACATGGCTGGAGTTTATTTGGAGACAAAATGGTCCTGTTAATCCTGTGCTCACAGACACAGTAGCTGTGTGCCCTCAGAGTTTGGCCTATGTGAGGATAAGCCAGCAAATACATACAAAAGTGCCACCGTGCTTGAGAGCAATTTCATCTTAAAACTATACCAGCCCAACCTAGTTGTTATGACAAGCGACAGCAGTCTGGCTTTTTCTTTTTGTCCCCAGACTTGCCATCCTCTTCCCTGTGCCAGCTTCAACTTTCATCTTATAGCACAGGCAGTTGGTTGAACCAGAAGAAACACACACATCCACTGCTCCCTTTTTGTTTTCCTGAGTTCATTTTCTGCCAGTTTGGTGGCTTTAATCGGTTCACTTCATGGGCGGCTGAGCATCAGTGGCAGCAACGGGGTGTTAGTGCAAGCGAGGGGCTGTGGGGCTGAGAGTGTGTCCATCTCCCCATATGTGAACAGTAATACACATGTTCATTAGCTTAGCTGTAAAGTGAAGCCATGCAGTAAATACAGGGAGAATTTTGAGTGGGCAGCAATGTTCTAGTGACAAGGTATCTCTTTGGAAATGAGAGCAAGCCTTTATTTTGTGTCACAGAGATGAGGAGGACACTGAGGTTAGGGATCTCACTTAAGCATTATTTAATTTATTGATTAGTGCTTCCTGTGAGTTTACCCTGAGCCTTTCTTCTTCCCTTTTCCTTGTTTCTAAAGTTCTCTTTGTCTTGAAACTCTGGACCTTGCTTTAAACCCTTGCTATGCTTTGAGCAGGATTTATTGTTTGTCAGGGCATCCAAAGGAGGTCATTTAGCTTTGGGTGGAGGCTGAAACTGCTGTTGTTTAAGTTTTCAGAGAGAACTCCTAGATAAATGAATCCAGCTCTTTCAGCTGCTGCCAATTCCTGGCAGAAGGGTTACATAAACATACTCTAAACCTCAAGGGTATTATAAATAAATCGTATAAAATATTAACTTTCATTAATCTCTGAATGAACCAAAATGGAGCTAAACTGATTTGAACCCATAGTAAGAGAAGAATAACCAGGTGTTGTATAAAAAACAATAACCCCAACCTCTTTCTCAGTGTGCTGACCTTTGTTTTTTATTGTTCTGTACCTTTACCATTCTCAGTAAATAACATTTTTTTTCCTCTAAGCAAATATTTCATGTGTCATGTATAGTTATTGAAAAGCTTCTTCAAGTCGGTATAGATTCTAGTAAGTTAGCCTTTTGTGCTGCCAGTACAGTGGGAATAATTACTTGGCTTAATGTTTTAGTGAGTTTTTAACACTGAATATGAAAATTTAAGCTTAATAAGGGGTGTCTCCAAACTTCTTTTAATGATCTCATTGTGTTAAAGAACACATTTCATCACCTTTTGCATGTTTTTCTCGGAAGCTGAAAGAAACTGCCTGTTTCTCTGATGCATATTTCTTACTGAATTATTTTGTCCTGCTCACCTCCTCAGAAAAAACTCTTGAAACCCTTGGGCAGCAAAGCTAGTGACAGCAACAGCTGGTTTAGGTAGAGATAATTCTGTTATTGCTTCAACCTGGAATTTCTGGAAAAAAATACAAGTTTTGTATCAGGAAATACCAATCAGTTATAGCCAACCCTCGTTAAAAGAACATGCAGGTATTATGTGTCAACATATAACTGAGAAAAAGAGACCCTCAGCTGTCCCATGATGGTCAAACAGAGGCTGAAGTTTAGGCGGTTTACATATATTCACATAAAAAGTCTTAATGTAGAGGTGATTGAAGGGAGAGAGACCTGTCTGAGAATATCCAGTAACTGGAGGGTGAGGTGTTCACTGGGGTATGGGAGACTGGCACAGGGAAACCTCTCTGCAGTGACGAGAGCAGGAGTATGAACAGTGATCTGACAGGTCTGTTCTCTACATTCACATGGACAAGGATATACTCTCCCTCTCATTTTCCTCTTCTGAATAAACCTGGATTCATTCCAGTCCCAGAGTTAAGGAAAAATCTGTGTGTAGTAACAGTAATGTTTTCTTCCAGTTCCATGCCACAGTGAGCAGGTGTGTGCAGTTATTTTTACCTCGACTACTAAAAATATTAAACCAAAAATCTTTGTTTAAAGGCGTACACTAAGAAAACATGTCTAACTGCAGTTCTTTCAGTCCTGGCCACAGAATAATACTTTAATGCATGTAGTAGCAAGCACTGGGCCACTTTAAAACACAGTTTTCCCATTTTCCATGGTTTAAGCATCTAAGTCTTGTTTACAAAATAGATGGAAAGTTCCAAAAGGATCTTGCAGTGAAGGGGTTTCATCTTTGTTGCTGCTGCATTTGTTTATTTTTTTGTAGGTTTATGTGTAGGTGAGTTGTTGGTAAACTTTCATTTATTTCTTGTTACCGTTGTACTCTTTCACTCCCCACTTTCAAGCACAAATAAAGTTGGTAAAAGTTGCTATGCTGACAGCAGTGGAAAACAAAGGTCTTGGAGATTTACGGACTATGGGGACCACTGTGTGGTCCTGGGCTGTGTGCTGCAGTACTGAGCTGGAGCAACTGTACTTCCGAGCGAAACAGCAATTTTTCTTCATCCACCGGCACCTTTGCCAGTCATGGCCATAATCCACTGCACTCAGTAGGAATTGCTGCTCATCTGATATTCTCAAACCTCCTGTGGTTGCTACCTGAGATTCAGTTTTACTCCAATGAAATGGATGGATTTGTCGATGCACTTTTCATACACCATCAAGTAAAGGCCAGATATTGCCAATTTTCAATTACTTCTGATCAGACTGCAGACTCGTGAGTGAAACAGTGGGTATTCAAGTCATGCAACTTTTGTTTACATGATACCTTTTGATACCTATCTTTTGTTAGGATAGTCTCATGCCTTTTTAGCCAGTGGATTAAAATAGGACTTCTACAGAGAGTTATTCAGCATAAAGACATAGCTTCAGCACTCAGATCGTGCTAATTTACCTTAGTCGCTCTACTGGTTGTAGGTTACTGTAGGTTACTGATCCTCTCTGACCAGGAGCCCCTCCACAGCTGTGCCACCTTCTTTGAACATACAAACAGGCAGAAGCAGAAACTGGGGCCAAGTTTTCAAGGGCTTAGTTCATCTTAACTGCCCAGCTTCCACTTTGACATCAAAATAAGACCTTCAGAATTAAGAAGCCTTTGCTATTAATCTAATGAGTTTCTTTTAAAATCCTGCTCTCTGTGAGGGCAAGGCACTCTCTTCAGAATTTTGTCTCTAGTTTTTCAAAAGCCATCCTAAAACCTCTGTACTGTCATGGGAAGAGGTGACTTATCTGGCTGTCCTTGCACAGAAGCGCAGGCCCACGCAAAGACAGTTTGGTTCCGTGTTGTTGCCTGGGGTGACACACATGCAATATCAGATGCAAATAAAGTGAGTATTTGAATGGAATTCACAAAGTGTATGGTTTTAAGATAAAGTAGAGCCAAGTCCTCCTGCTGCTGCTTTGGATGCAAATGTATTTGTAATGAACTCTTGTTTTTGTATGCATCCCTTATCTTGCACCTGTTATCATCTTTGTTGTAAAAACCTTAGACATAAGCTTGCCAAATGATACGCCCCATCTGTGCTCCCTGGATAAACAGCAAGAAACATGCAAACTGAAAAGCCACAAGTTCTTGACAGACAGGTACCAGCGCTTTTTCTCTGGCTAGCAAAGACAAGGTCTTTGTGTTCTTTTAACAAGTTGCCAACTCTTTCTTGTTTGAAATGCTTGTGAAGTTGTTGGGAGGGAGATGAGAGAGAGAGAGGAAGCTGGGGGTGTGCAAACTCATTTTTGGCATGCAGGTGAAGTCAGCTGCAAATATAGCAAGGATTTAAATAGAATCCAACAAGTGAATGTTTTTTTACCAGAGACAAAATAGAACTAAATGTTGTGTCTGCTGTGTTGGAGGCAAAGGTATTTGTTGTGAATCCTGCTCTTGTTTATACCTGTTTGCTTGGACCCCTGCAAACCAGACTAGAACTCAGAGGGAAGGTGAATAATGGGAAACCGCATCACTGGGACTTGTCCCTGACAGATCTGAAAAGAAACGACAGCAGATGTAGCAAGGTGAGAGAGCCCACAGGCATTTTGGCAAAGAGACAACTTGTTCCAGAACCTTATCATGTTCTACTGAGATCTATACATTTTCCTATTTGTTCTTTCTTCGGGAACTTACAGGAGGGAGCGTTATGGAGTAATTAAAGCACAAGGCTGGCAGCTTGGCTTCTGAAGTCCTGTTACTGAGTTCCTGTGGCAACACATGTCTTGCCTGCAATGGTCACATCTGAGAGCGACTGACACATCATGGTCCCTGGGCCAAGTCATTGTAACTGATTTGAGTCTTTAGTATTCACATCTCAAGGCCTTTTGGGTGCACAGGATAGATCGCTGCTATGTATTAGCGGGGTCACAGGGTGGTACGAGACCTGTCCCACAAGGGAAACATCCACAGGCCTGTTTCCAGCTTTGCTACCTGAGATGGGGGATGAGACCAGCAGCCCCTGCTGTGCTGGGTGTGGACTGCTCCTTCTTCTACCATTCACCTTCTGCCTTGCTCTCCCTGCACAGGCATGCTGGTGCTTGCTGCTTTTGTGTGTTAGAGGTAAAGAGTAGAACTTCATATCTTGAGTGCCTATCCTAGACCCTGAGCTGTGGGGGAGTTTGCCCAATGCCATTTCACCAAAACAAGAGACAGAAGTAGGACCCACATTCCTATGGCTGCCTGCTGCATGGGGTCTATATCACCAAGAACTGGGAATGGTACAGCACCCTGATCTGCCCAAGCCTTGTCAGCCAACAAGGATTATTCATATCAGCTGGTTACCCTGGCAGAGTCCAAGATGCTGGCGTCTTTTGGCACTTGAATACCTTCCACCAGACACAAGCCAGAAACCTCTGCCTTCTGCTGTTTAAAAAACTGGTGGCCTGAGGGGATCCCTCTTCATTATGGTCAATTGAGCCTGACCCCTGACCTGTCCAGGAACTTTAACCAGGCTCCAAACTCTGGCAGGGTTGAGTGTGCTGCCAGGCAGCTGAGCAAAACATTACAGATTTTCTGGCAGTGCTACAGCAGCCCAGGCACCCTGGCTGCCTCCAAGGCCCTTGTAACAGCTTGTAAAAGGCCTCAGAGAAAACTTTCCGTGCAGAACAAGCACTCCTGGGGTGTTGCAGGCCAGGCATTGTGCCAATCTCTGGGGATGAGACTGCTTTGGGAAGCTCACCTGTAACCTACAGCTGCCAGCAACATGTCCAAAAGTTATAAAGCTGCAAGCACACAAACATGGGTTCATTCCACCCTGACTTTTGCTCTCTGCCTCCCAGTGCCAGCCTCCCTCCCTGCTCCTGGTATGAAACTAGCATCGTCTCCTCTCTCCTTCTGTCAGCCCAGCCCCTCATGGCAGGTGCCCAGTGGTCCCAGTGAGGGCAGGCCATTAACTCAGCTGCTTAGCAGGAGCATGCCCCAAACCCTGCAAAGCTTCTTTTTGAAAAACATTTCTTTTTGAAACCCAGTGTGCAAGGATGCGAGCCTGCCAACCCAACTGAAATATCCTTAAATTATTTGACAATTTTATACAGTGCAGACCATAGGGAACAATTGTAGGGACAGAACTGCAGAATACAGTGTAGAGACACTGGCGTAGGCTCCTGAGATACTGCAGCACTTGTTCTATTTATGCTCATTTTGAAACAATTGTTGAGAGGATACAGGATTTCCTGGGGTTGGTCCGTGACATGAGAGAAGCTGACGTGCAAGAGATGCTATGATGGCTGGCTCTACCAACATAATGGCACTGACAGCCATGTGCAGAAACAGGATCTTGGGTGGCTATGTATTTTTCCTGACAAAATCTTAGGCACTTTCAGCTCTTCAAATCAGCAAACAGGGCCTGAATGTCCATTCAAACTGCTTTCTGCCTAGTCTTTACTTAGCCAACCATGTCCCCTCTGAGACTCAGCCTGGTTCCTCAGAGGTCACACAGAGTGCTTCTGCCCTGTCACGTTGGTGTGCTTCATCTCACGTTGCGGTCCTACTCTTTCAACCATCCACATGGGCACTGATGTTTGCACATTTTTCCCTTACATAACAAAAGGAAGACCAAGCATGGGGCAGAGAATCGCTCTAGTTGGCTCTGAGTTGGGCAGGGGGAACTAGACAATCTCCAGAGGCATCTTCCAGCCTCTGAACTTAATCCATTGATTTTGTCATTCTGTGACTGTGAAAAATGTAAATGATAGTACCAGTACTCACTGGGTCAACAGAAAGCACTCGAATATCCCTGGGCAGAGGACATACAATGTCGTAGAAATTGAAAGTACTGAAGAAAACTGTGGAGGAAACAAGGAAGCTGACATTTTGTTTGTGAACACCAAATTGAAGTAACTTACCAAATGCTTCAGATAAGTGAACAGGTAGTAAAATGCCCATGTAGCTAGGGTGTAATGCTGAATTTATTTTCAAGGTTTGGTTTGGCTTGGTTTGGTTTTTTCCATCCCCTGGCCCCGAGCATGTGAGGAAGCTGCAAAGCAGAGACTTCACAGATACGGAAACGTCACATCATTCCTCAGTTAGCATCCTTGCTGGTTTAGAGGCGGCATTCCTACTCCTCAGAGAGAATCTCTCCCAACTCTGCTTGGCCAAAGTGATTTGCCAGATCCAGGGAGCCTAGCAGGGGGGACACACTTGGGCAGGAGCTGGGAGGATCTTCTGTGGAGGACTTCAGGACACAAACATACATGGGATTTGTAATACTGAAATCTGCAGTGGTAGGTAGAAACGTTGCCCCCAGAGGTGCCCCTTATCAGCCAGGCATAATAACTAGCTAAGTACAGCAGTGGCTGGAAAAATGAGATGCCTAGCTACTGCCCTGCTTTTCACTTCCCCACGTCTGTCTGGTGATGTGGGATCTGAAAGCACTTCTAAAACACCTTTTAAAACCCAACTGTTTTCAAATCCACAAACAGTCCAGAGCTCAGTTCTGAGCATTATAAATGTTCATGCTAATTAAATGCAGCTAGAATAATGAAAAGAGTTGCAGGGCAGACGAGATCGATGACAAAACACCCTTAGAGAGCACAGAAGGGGAAAAAGTGCTGATGTAGAAAAGTGATTTATGGTGATTCTCTGGTTGCTGAAACAGAAGAATTATTGAGAACCTTAAGGAGAAAGGAGCTTTAGGTTGGAAGATTGACGACTAAAAACCATGGGGAAGTAATCCTTTCTGCATCAGTATGGCAAAGCTTCAGTTCTGGGAGGCAGGTCAATGCAGGTCATCGCTTGCACTGGAAATGCTAAGCTGGGGAACTTCTTTGGTTGCCTCCTTCCTCCATGTTGCCTTCTCCCCACCTCCTGTTTGACAAAGGGAAACCAGCGCGTGTCCGTGTTGTGATTTCACATACTGAGCATTCAGCTCCAGGGTCTAATTCCTAACCACAGACTCCAGTGTAGGGCAGCCTGATGCAAAGAT
Source organism: Streptopelia decaocto (assembly GCF_964273445.1). Lineage (NCBI taxonomy): Eukaryota > Metazoa > Chordata > Aves > Columbiformes > Columbidae > Streptopelia > Streptopelia decaocto. The sequence continues at coordinate 25,018,189 of NC_138655.1, forward strand.
AAAAGAAGTTGCTCCAAGTATGGTGACTCTTATTTTAGCCCAGAGTTGGCAAGTTAATAAATGTGTCTGGCATTGGGATTTGGCATCTGTGGCTGCAGGAAGTCCTTTTCTCACCTTCTATCCTATGTAGGCCACTGAAGTCTTTTAACATAAAAACATTTCGAGACCAATCACATATACATATCTAGCTGTGAGTTATTCATACAGAACTGTGAGTCATTTTGTAGACTCACAGTAATGGTGTTAAAAACAAAGCAAGGATAAACCCTTATTCAAAGTGCCTTTTTTACACTGTCCTGTAACCTGAAAACTTTGTGTGAAAATACCATCACTCCAAATTCTACACAATAACTAATATTCCAGCATGATCTTTAATTCCATTGCAACACAGGATGAGAATCTAGGAAGAGTTAGCTTGTTGATTTTTGAAACTTTTACATTTCTTTTGGATGGAATGGAGTTACATATTGGAACAATCATACTGTTATGTTTGGACAGTTATATTATTTTATGACCATCACAGACTGTAATTAGACATAGCTGTCTCACTTTAAAGATACCGTTTTCTTTGTTTCAGGAAGTTTCAGCCAGCAATTATTGCAATTGGATGGCATTTCAATAGGCAGTCTCCAGCAGACTCCTACGGTGAGTCACAACATTGGCAAAACACGGCAAATGTGGTGGTGTAACGTCAGGAAACAGCAAGTCACTGTCTTCTGCTAATATTTTAATGACAACTGTCTCAAGTAGACCAAGTTTTCAGAAAGTGTTATTCACACATAATGATCTGGGTTGCAAAAATGCCCTTGGAGGATAGAGGTAATAAAATAACCAGCTAGTTAGTACGAACTTCTTCATTTAATTTTATTGTGTGGAAAGCAGCATAGTTTTCTTGCATGAGAAAGGCACTGCTGTTGTCTGGAAAGTTTCCATATGGCCCTGCAGCTTTCAGATTGCTCCAGTCAAATATGTCAATCAGACATTTGCTGCACTTTGACTGTTGTTGACTTGTACATCTATACGTATTTCAGAGACTGGCTTTCTTTGAAAAGTAATGCATAGCTGTAAAGTATTAGTCATTAATCTGGCATGATTTAGCTGCAAAGTATTAATCGATAATCTGGCATAGTTACATGCTGGTTTTGCATTCTAATTTCCTTTGTCTTGATTATAAAATAATGTTACTGCAGACAAAAGGCAAGATCACTTTTTGTTCCTTCTGTTCCAGAGATGCATTTCAGAAACCGCCTGCTGTGTGCCTTTGCATTGAAGAAGCAAGCAAACCTGCCCAGCTCCATAAGACCCTGTGCTGCTTCCTGCTCGCCATGACTAACGCAATTACACCAGAAGGAAGTTTAAAATAATTTCATTAGCATTTGGAGATGAGGTTCATCTTGAGCCAGACTTCAGACCGTGCTTTCCACAGTGTTTGGATCACTGAAATACCCTTATATAAGCCTAATTGACACAATTAGAAGAATGACTCCTCACAGATGTGTGTGTTGCTGTAGCAACCTGGGGGGAGGGCAGCCTAAGTGTCCTCCGTATTTAGCAAAATAATATTAATCATAATAGGTAGAAGAAGCACTTCATCCTTTTTATAAGGCACTTGCTCAGGAGCCAGGTGCCTTAGCATGTTGCAACAAGGATCACTGTAATGGAGTTGAAATAATTTGAAGGCAAGCTAAAATTCTCTCAGTAATAACCAAAATTACATGGAGATAGAAACATAGCCAAATGTTGCCCAAATCTCCCAGGATATAGGCAGGACAATTAGCTGTTCAAGGCTTTGATTCTGCTGCCACAGGAACGCTGGGGAAAGAAAAACACTGAAGGCAGCCATGGATGCAGGAGGAGGCCTAAATCGCTGAGCTTGTCTCAGGTTTATCCTACCGAAAGGCCCAGTCATCCAGTGGGAGCACTGTGGTCAGATTTCAAATCCATCTGCCATCTCCTTTGTGTTGGAGGCACTCCGTGTTGCTGGATATGGATATGGATATGGATATGGATATGGATATGGATATGGATATGGATATGGATATGGATGCAAGTGTCGATAAGCACCAGCAGCATGGTGGGATGGGAACAGGTCTCCTGCTTTCCCTGTGGCACGCCAGAGCAGGAACAGCTGCTTTGCAGAGGGCATCCGCATGGGTTTTTTCCTGACTCCATCTTGCCCATCCCTGGAAACGTGCACATTGCATCCAAACAGTGTCAAAGGGACCATGCAAATTACATGAGATTCATGTCTTAAGACTTGTTTTCAGGAATCTTTTGATTTGAAGCCAATGAGAAGTATTTTGACTAACACGATTGTCACTTCAAAGTTGTTTTAACTAGCACCATTTTAAACTTTGTCTTGATGTGTTTGTAACTTGAACAGTCACATTGTGTTGCTACAGAGTGCAAGAAAAACCTGAAGTCAGTGCTGACGGGGACTGAATAATGGGATTTCCATTTTCAAGATGAAGCAGCAAGTGAATAGCATGAATAAACAAGCAAGTCTGGAAAAAAAACCAAGCACTCCTCTTTTGGATGAGCATGGAAAATACAGATGAAAAGGGATCTCAAGAAGTCATCTATACCATCCCACTCTCTACAGATGTATTAATTTTATCTCTTGTCATTCTCGACTAAGTTTTATCTGATCTCTTTTTAAAAAGATTTACAATCTCCAGGCAATCTAGCTTAATGCATCAATAGCCTTATTTTTAGAAAGTTTTTCGTAATGTCTAACCAAAGTCTATTTCTGCTGCAATGAAATGTCTTATTAATCTGCAATATCTTTATTTTTGAAGACTGGACTGCTTTCATATTTTTGTCAGTTTCCTCTTCACTAGAGCTAGCACCCCCTGTTTCTTCCATCTTCCCATGTAAGTTGTGTTTTTCTAGGGCTCTGATCATACACATTGCTCTCCTCTGTGGCCTGATGAGTGTTTTATCTCTCCCAAGCATGGTGCCCCAAGCCAGGGTTGCTGAGCTTTGCCAATACTGAGAAAAGTGGAAGAATTACTACATGTATTTTATAGCCTCTATTTATATTTGTACTGCTCGGTATGTAGTTTGCTTTTTTTGAAAGAGTATGCAACCTCCAGAATATTTCTGCAGCACTGCTCTCTACTCATTTGCTCTTCAGCCTGTGTTTTTGCAGTGGATTACTCTTGACCAGACATAAAATCTTGGATTTCCTGTTCTTAAATAGCATCTTATTTTTTTCACCAACAATCCCAGCTATGCAGTTAATTAATGTGACATTGCTCTGTTGAATAGCAAACTTACATTTCTTCCAACTTAATTTTTTTAAAGCATTATCATGCTGGGGTTTTTTTTGCCTGGGTTCTATAAACCTTCAGCTTTGCTCTAATTATGGCTTCAGAGCCCAGGTACAGTGTGTTCATGTCCAGCCTGCACGTGGCCCCTACACATACCCTATTCCAGGTACGGTGGTACGATTATAGCTGTTTGACCTGTTGCACCATTAGAAGCTCAGCTTGTCCTGATAATAGTGCAGTTATGTTTACTGTCCTTGCAGCTCTGGCAATTACATCTCATTACACCACCTTAATTATTCAAGTACTGACATTTGAGTGATAATTTGTCTAAAATTCAGGCACAGAGAAAAATATTTCCTTCAACTTTAGTATATTTTATTTAGCACTGCTCTTGGACTGCCTGTTTTCTCATAACACGTTTCTCACTCTGTCCCAAACAGTCATGATGTTTTTCCAAAAACCCTGGAAGATATTCTAAGGCCCTGCTTCTGCCAGGAACTTTTTATAAAAAGCATTTCTAATACTTGAGCACTTCTACCACAGTGGAAGGAAATACATATATTTAAAATACATCCGGTAGCATGTTTTGAAGCATTGGCACAGGTGAGGCAAACGGAACTTAGCACATCAGCAGTCAGGGTTGAGCCCAGGTGCTTGGTGAATGAGGGCAACGTCACTGTGACATTATGACATTCTGTCACACTGTCACTCATAGCCAAGAAAGTGCCATTTTGGTGTGTATGTTTAAGAACTGAACCGTAATAACTTTCTCTAGGTTTTGGACCTCACACTGGCTGAACCATCGGCTGGAAGAATACCTCAGGAGCAGCTCTACTTCACCTTATCCAAGAACCTCTCCAAGAACTTACAGCTATTTGAAAAATTCTTAGACAGCCTATAGCAAAAAGGGCTAAGTGCAAACAATTCTCTTGCATCATCCCGGTGGAGTGCCTGACTACCTGACCACATCCTCATATGAGGAACTTAGGCAGAGTTACAACGTCTGCCTAAAGCCACACAACAGGTTAACAGCTAAATCTGGAACTACACGTCTCTTGCTGTGATGGCTGGACAAGATGAACTTGCTGGCAAGTTTTACTAAAATCTTTGCTGTCATCTGTGGAGTTAGATTGTTATGTGGAGAAGCTATACCTTGCTGTGAAAACTAACTTTTCCAAACTGGAAGGGCATGTGGCAGGATCTGTCTCTTGCCTGGAGGCTTCATTAACACAAATCTTGCAGAGACTGAGGCCTCATTAATTTGTCATTGTGCAGAGCCAGTTTTAAAACGTTATCTGAAAAGAGCTCTTCAGATGGCTGTAACACCAGATTCTGAGTTGCAGTGATTCAGTATGCAAAGATGACTCTTGCACCTGGCTTCTGTGAAATGCTTAGCCCAACAGACAAGACCTCCCACGCTATTTTTTCATTCCGCAGAGCTCAGCTGGCACAGAGTGCTGGCGTTCATCATGTCTGATCTAAGCAAGAAAGGGAACCTGTCAATAAGTGCTTGCGATCCCAAGTCGATCACTCCGTGTGTCAACTACATATACATACATATATACTGTAATACACTGTATAAATAATTGGTGAAATACACAGAGACACACATATATATTTGTATATATACCATGTTAAAATTAGGTTTGAGCATATGAGTGAAGTATGTTGTGAAGTATTGATTGTCTTTGTTACCAATGCAGTGCTTGAGACCTGGGATCAGGAAAGGTCACATCTTTTTTTTTCCACCATGATCACCTCAGGTTCCATTGCAATAGACATTATTTGATCTTCTCTCAGCAATACTTGGCCTTTTTTTTCTTTTTTCTTTTTTTTTTTTTTTCTGTTTAGGCCAGTCTGAGCTATCTTGTGAAAAGTTGGACTCAGTATTTGCAAGAAAGATCCATGGCTGGAAAGAATAACAATGCAGAATCATGGTGTGTGGCTTTGTACTCTGTGAAGACTAAGAAACCTTTCAAAAATAATGGTAATTTGCAATTGGATTAAATCTTATCAAGCACAAATCCAAGCACATCTGAGCATATGATGTGATTCATATTACTTTGTGCTAAACTGATGTTGCTAATTTTGTAACTTGTCACAGCAGAACAAAGATAGTGCCCACTATTTTAGGAAGCATATGAGTCAGTGGGAGAGCTGAAAGGAAACAAATGGATTGCTGGTGAGACTAAAAATGCCTCAGAGATGTGAACAGTGTTTGTCTGCTGACTCTGCAGTTGTGCAGAAAAAATCAAGGAAGGGTTTTAAGCATGGCTAACCACAGGACAAAGCACGCTTTGGGCTGACCGGTTAAGGAGGAAGCTCTCTTGCACACTGTCTGTCATTCCCACATGATTTAAAACACAGATATGCTACAGACAGAGAAACGTACTTATCCTCTCACTGAACACTAACTGACAATCATTACAAAGATGGATCCAGCATACAAAAATAAATTATGGCACCAAAGTAAGTTACTCCAAAACTGAAGCTGTAGTAGTTGATCAAGCAGACTTGCATATACATTGACTGTGGGATGCCCATCATCCTAACATCACCACTGAAATAAAGAACAAAAAAAAATGAAGGATTAATAACGATAGTAATAACCCATCAAACATCTGAATTGTGTAAGAATTTCACAAATGTAACAAACACATGTTCAGTGCCATAGTCAAAAATTCACGTGTCATTTTTCCTTTGGATGATAAGAACACTCTACTTGACTGTCTTAGGTGGGAGCTGTGCTTCTGCAAAGCCTCTCTAACCACAGGGCAAAGAAGAAAACAGAAGACTGTGATTCCTGGTTGTACCCAGAGATACAATAGGGTCTTTTGGTACCGAGTGCTGAAGGAGAGGACAGATTCAGGCAAGAGCAGTGAAAATATGCTGGACTTTCGCTAGTACGAGAGACAAATATGAAAGAGGACAGGCAATCCCCATGGAAAACATTTGCTGAATGCCTCTGGGCTCAGGAGAAAAATCGTTCACATAGTAACACAAGCAGAGGCACCTGCCCCTGGCTTTGTGCTGGCTGGCACTGCGTTTGGCACTGTCTGCTGAGACACTGACACGCTCCCAGGTAATGACTCCAATGCTGTCACTGAAGGTGCTCTAGAAAAAAGCAGAGTTATTCAGACCATGGAAATCTATGCTGACTTCTGAGGACGAGAGGACGAGAGTTCAATGTGTGGCTAAAGCTTACCATTATTTTTTTAATCTGGCTATGATTTACAATGGCTTCCTGCCAATGGCAATTTGAAGATAGAGTTATACCTGTTTTTCCTCTGGAACAATATGGAAAGCAGGAATTGCATTTTGACAGTTTCTAAGGAAAAAGTGTTTTTTCTAACCAAGGACTCTTTTCTGGAAAAGATGACAGGTTTAATGTTTTAAGATAATAGTTCTTACACAGTAAACTGAATCCCCTAACTTTTTCAGTCTGATTTGGAGGATCGTATCCAGTAACTTCTGCCTCCTTGGATCTCGCTCAGCCAAATCATGAGGCTCCTAGTCATGTCAAAATTGGATTCTTGAATTTGCTGAGTTCATGCTCTAGAAGTACAGAATCAGGTCTCTAACACCTGTTTTGCATAAAAGTCTGGAAAGGCCTGCTCTTACTCAAAATTTTAACTTGCTGTTTGGGAAAATAACATTAGAAACTTGCGACTTACAGCAGGAACAATCAATCCATCTGCTCTCTTTAAGCCAAAGTTGCAGAAACCTCCGCACTAACAGAGGAAGATGAGCAGAGAAGGAAGTACCTGTTTTCACTGAGACTGACGTTTAAATCTAGAAGTCCACTTTCAAAAAAGGGATTGACATTTGTGCAAGGACACAAATGTCAGACTGTGCTTTTTTGAGCTTGGATCTGTTCAGGCTGCTCGTACTTTAAACAACAGGTTTAAAATGTTTGTACCTAAATTTGGACAGAAAAGCTTAAACTTTCGAGCAGCAGCTAGTATTATTTCCATGGGGAACAAATAAATTTTAAAAGGTATTTCATTGTGTTAATCATAAACTTTTGATATTTTTAAAATTATAAATGCCTGTTATTTCTGCATATTGCATTCAGCAGGACAGACCAAGTCCTATCTTATAGCAGTGATCTTGCAGACTCACGCAGAATCTCTTCCTGTACAGCACAGGACTTTCTGCCCCAGCCAGATGGAAGCTACCTTCCATGGAGAAGAAGACATTAGGCTCGGTTTTAATAATTATTAGGTTCAAGGTATCTGTTTTTAACTGAGCTTTAAAGTGAAAGTTTGGTTTTGGTAGCTGTGCTGCACTGAGCTTAAACCAATGACACACGTATCAGCAAAGATGAACTGTGTGGAAGTTCCTGTACAGGTATTGCCAGGCTTGTGCTGCATGGGACTGATGGATTTGTTTATGCATATCACTCAGAGTGATATAAAGTGGTTTGTTACACATCATTTGGAAAGAATTTTTATTTCTCTTTGTCTGGAGGATATATCTTCTCCAAAGTTTAGAGGGAGTTTCTTTTTTTAGTCTGTGCAATCTCCATTTGGCATAGTTCTCCCTCCTGCTACTTAATGTTTCTAACACAGAGATAGATCTACATAGTCACCTACCATTTAACCAGGCCCGTCTGCAGTGCAGGGCCTCTCCAAGAGGCACCACACATGGCCGTGCTTTGTTACAAGCTCAATGCGCTCATTGTACCTCGCAGGTCTTGTGGTAGGAAGGTCAGTGGTTCTGTACTCCATGGCCAGACATGCATTGTGCCTGCTAAATACTGCTGGAGTATTTCATCACAGTGGGAACCCAGACAACAGATCATGCCTTGCGTTAATGCCCAGGATCTGGAAAAATCAATACAGCTGGAATAGCAGGGGACCGCTGCCCAGGCATTTACAATTCCTGTGACACACAGAGCACTCTGGATGCACAGGGAAAAATTTGCAGCCATGGCTGTGCCACTGAGCCGCCACTGAGCACACAGAAAGTACAATGGACTCTCTCTTAACTTCCACCAATAATTCAGAATCATGCAAGGGCACCTATGACTGGAAACATGACTGGTGTCCCTGCTCCAGAGATCGCTTCAGAATTTTTTTCTGTAATACAAATACGAATATAGAAGTAAAGTTCCTCAAGGGAAGACCAATCTCTGAGTCAACTTGTATGTCCAGCAAGCCCTAGATGAAAGTGACTATATTTCTTTTACTATCTGGGGGCGTGATGTAACAACTATTAGAGTCAATAGAAAGGCTAATTGCCTTGAAAGACTTTGCATAAGGAATCTAAGGCCACAACCTGCACCATTGCAATCACCAGAAAATTTGTCATTGACCTCTGTGAGTGCAGGATGAAATACCCGAGCCCTTGGTCAGCAGGTATTTAAGTCCACACATGTAATTTATTTCATTTGAAACCATTTATATGCCTAAGTACTTGCCAGGTCTGGAACAAAAGTGTGCTGGCTGCCAGGTTCAGAAGAGGGGTGGCTTTCAGATCTGCCTCTCTCCTGCCAACAGCAATGCAATTGGAGGAAAGAATAAGCAAGTCCAGTGTTTCCACCATTTTGTGACAATAGGAAATTAAGAGATAAGTGAAATGAAGAGGAAAGAAATGAAGAGCAACGCTTACAGAAAGAGAAGAGCTTCTATCCCTTTAATTGCTTCTCAGGGGACTTTAAGAAATACAAACACTGACCTTTTAATTTCATTAGGAGTTTGTGTCTCAAATAAAACCCAAGCCTACCCGGGGCTTGCCTACACTGGAAAAATACATTATGTTAATTGATTAACACTTAATGCTTAATATAACAGCCACTATAAACAAAGACTACTATGTTTAACATTTGTTGTTGACCCCAGGTAACTCAGCCGCCAAACATGACAGTTCTTGTCTACACTAGGTGCTTTGTATCGCCTTAGTTAACATGTTCTAACACAATGTAATTTTGCAATAGAAATAAATCCTTTAGGGCATTTATTCTGTAAATTTAATTTTCTGTCTCGCCTATCTCGAATTCACAGACATGCACTGCTTGTGCCATCTCCCCTCCCCCTTTTCTCCCTTCAGTCTTGGAGCCCCTATCATTGAAAATATCATTGATTTTGTGGGCTTTTTCATGAGTTGCTTCCATTTATAAAGCAAAAGTTCAATCAGACATACAGTTTACATGCTTTCATAGTGCTGATGTTATAAAAATAAAGTTGATTTCATAATTCAAGAAGGGTTACTTCGGCCCAGAAAAGTGTTTTCAAATACCAGACATTTGAAGTTTTTGCAAAAATATTGCAAATCGTACAGCTACGCAGTTTGTCAGTCAAGTTACACAGCCTATTCCAAGCCACAGGAAGACACTTTACAGCATTTTTCCAAAATTTACTTTCTCCATTTTGTTTCACATAAAAAAGCTTTGTCCTTACAAGGAAAAAAAATACAAAAAAGATATTATTAAACACTGAGGTTAAAAGATCAAGAAGTTTATCTGGGCTCCAGCAACTGTAACACAATCATGTTGCACGCCTTATGTTTTAGTAGAAAATGTTATTATTGCTTGCTACAAATCAAGTTATGCAGCACTACTGAAATCACGAAAAATCCTAAATTGTTAAGATGTATTGCTTGTAAAACACTGTTTGGCCCCACATCACCCATTTATTTCATTATCTTCCAAAGGACGGAGATACTTGCCTGGCCTGTAATCTAAAGCGACGATTAACACTCCGATATATCCAGAGTTGTATTAAGCGACCAAAGGTGTGCAGCACGGCTCTGCCAGCTCTCCTGGACCGTAACCCCACTGCCTGGAAATTCCTTTCCTTTTAGCTGCTCATGTCTCAGAATAGCACTGCATTTGTGTTCACCTTCTTTTCCTTAAAGAGGGAGTGGATGGGGTAAGTGACCTAATGCATGAGTTTTCTAAGGCTTCAGATGTGTGACTTGGAAACTGTGCAACCCAGGTGATGTCCTTCAACCTAATAATTGTTGAGGGAGGTGATTCTGCCCCTCTGCTCTGCTCTGGTGAGACCTCACCTGGAGTCCTGCGTCCAGCTCTGGAGCCCTCAGCACAGCAGAGACATGGACCTGTTGGAGAGGGGCCAGAGGAGACCACAAGTATCATCAGAGCAATGGAACAGCTCTGCTGTGAGGACAGGCTGAGAGAGCTGGGGCTGTTCAGCCTGGAGGAGAGAAGGCTCCAGAGAGACCTTATTGCAGCCTACTTAAATGGGGCTTAGAAGAAAGATGGGGGCCGACTTTTTACCAAGTAACAGTAGTGACAGGACAAAGGGTAATGTTTTATAACTGAAAGAGGGTAGATTTAGATTGATATAAGGAAGATGTTTTTCAATATGAAGGCAGTGAGTCCCTCGACTAGGTTGCCCCAACCAGCTGTGGATGCCCCACAGTGTTTAAGGCCAAGTTGGACGGGGCTCTGAGCAACCTGACCTGGTACAAGATGTCCCTCCCCACAACAGGGAGGTTGGACTAGATGCTCTTTGAAGACCCCTCTCAACCCAAACCGCTCTATAAATCAAGACTGTGCATGTATAATTACTAATCAAACACGCATGTTCAATTAACTTGCATATTTTGTTCCATTGTTAATGAATATTTTGTACAATTAATTACCTCTGTACATAACCACCTGCTTTCCAAGTTAACCATATAACTACCAGCTTCATAGAATTTCACAAGCAGCCTCCCACACCGTGTTCAGCATTTTATTACCTCAAATTTCGCAAATTTATTTGCAAACGACGACCAACGTGAGGGCGGGGCGGGGGCGGGGCGTGTGGGGGCGTGTCCATGCGGCTCAGCCCCGCCCCCGCCCCGCGGCTCCCCCAGCCGCGTCCCTGCCCGCCCGTCACGTGCGTTAGCGACAGCCGGCGGCGGCGCCCATTGGCGGAGGGGCGGGGAGGGGCGGGGCCGGGGCGGCCGGCCCGTCAGCTGCGCTCCGCGGCTATAACAACAAAGGGCTCCGCGGGGCGCAGAATTTTGTGCGGCCGCGGAGCCGGGAGTAGCGCGGTCCAGGTGGGTTTGCTTTGCGGGACTGGGGCCGGGCTCGCTGCCGGTGACCCGGCTCACGCACGGCGGGGTGTAATGTGGTCTGAGCGCCTGGGCCAGACGGTGAAGAGCAGCAGCGGAGCTCCCGTCTCTCTGGGCGCCCATCCCGGCTTCTTTCTCCTCGGGAAACACCGAGGCCGGGAGGGTTTTGCCGTTTTCGCGGCTGTCGAGCAGCCGGTAGTCCCGTCCCCCCGCCCAGCGGCGGGCAGGGCTCCGGGCGCAGCCGGGACGGTGCGCAGCGGCCGCGGGCTCTGCCGGGTCACCCGCCGCTCCGCGGAAAGCGGCTTGTTGGAGCCTCCTGCTGGTAACCGAGCGGCTGCGGAGCTGAGGGCATGGGGGGATCAGCGGCCAGAGGCGAACAGAGAACTGCAGAAGGGTTTTGGGAAGGGTGTCTTGTCTTTTGTTTCTTTTTTTTTTTTTTTTTTTTTCTTTTTAAACTTAGAATGCGCTCTATCTCTGCTAGGATAGAATGAAAAAAAAAATTAAAGCAGCAATTCAATGTTGTTGGCATGCATTGGATGTGTTATCTGTAACAGCCTTTTATCGCTACTGTAGCTGAGTCAGCTGTTCCTGGTCCTGTCTTTTCTTGCAGCTGGTAGATCCTGTCTGAGACGGGAGCACCTTGTACCTCTCTTTCAGCCGCTGTCTTATTCGCCTCCCCTAACGATGGCGCATAATAAGTGTCACTTCTTGGTTCCCGTCTGACTTACACAATAGCATGGAAGTGTGGCATGTTTAAAGGCACTTGTCCAAAAGGATGTGAAGACATCACCTAGTTTCCAAATGATTCAGATGTGTGGTTTTTTTCAAACCTCCTTGAGGTGGGGGGAGGGGAAAATGGGACAGCCTGCTTTTGATCTACGGGAAGATATTTATGGACCAAAAGCTGTAGTTTGTTTAGCTTGTGTTCTCAGGAACGGTGATGTCCCTTTTCTTTGTTAGGGGTTAATTAGTTGATGTTGCCGTGATGCCTATGGAGCCCTAATGTAGGAGTGAGAGCTCTCATCTTGTTCCACTGTACACACAGAACAAAAAGACAGCCCTTGCCTGAAGGTACTTCCAGGCTACATGTAGGAAAGCAGTAAAGCATGCGTGCGGCAGTGGGAGTACAGGGAAAGCCAGTGCTGACCAGCAATTACGCTATGGCTTGCTAGTTTGCCTAAAGAAAAAACAAACTCTTTTGTTCATAGGCCTTGTGCCAGAAGAGGGTTAGGGATGGATGTGGAAGATAACTGGAAAGCTACAGACTTCAGGCTTTCACTTGGAGTCTGCTTCTTTATCCATGGCAAGCTCAGTCTGTATCTGAAGTGCTCAAACCTTCTCAAGAAGATGCTTAGGAGCATTGTGGGCATTTGGCATTTCCTTAGGTAACCCACCCAGGCCTTAGCAAACTTAATGGTTAAAAGTGTTTCCTGCTAGTAACCACTGAAAACTGAACTTTACTGCAGTTAAAAGCCACTTCTGCTTGCTGTGAATGTAGAGGGGAATAAATGTTTGCCTCTTTCTTCACATAATTGACTGCTGTTGTCATTTTTCCTTCTCTCTGTTAAGCCTTTCCATTTTTAAAATGTTACTGCTTTTCTTTAAACTTCTGATCATTCTTGTAGTTTTCTTTAAGAGAGACAAGATGCTTCATTTTCAGGTGTGGTCTTTTATCACTACTGCAGCTGAGCCAGTTGTTCCTAGGCTTGTGTTTTCCTGCAGCTGACAGTTCCTGTTGAAGAGCTAGAGTGAATAACAACTCTTGAGTTAGCCTGTACTTTTCCATATTGCTTCTGAAGGCTACTTTAAATTCTAATCTTATCCTTTTGTGCTGTTTGAGTAAGGAGGTAGCTGCATAAATGTTTCTAGGAGCTGTGTTGTATGGATCTTGTCTTTGCATTGAAGAAGGTGGTGAATGGGGTCTGTGGTCCTGGGGTAGAATGATCTAGGAGGCCAAAATGACTCTTCAGTGAGAGTTATAGGGTGAAACAAGGTATACTGGCCTTAAATAATATTTGTTATGGGTTGTAGTCTGGATTTATCTAGTGTACTGTGTCTTACTCCCTTTCTCTTCCCGAATGCAGGCACACATAGCCTCTTACATGCATATCTTCTTCTCTATTTAATTATTAAACAAGTATTTAATCTGTAATAATTCTGACATGCTGTGATAATTCAAATATTTCTATGGTGGAATTAACCTGTAATTAATATGAATATTTTTCATGTATAGCCTTTACTTATTCAGCTACTTTAATGGCTTCTGTTTATTGGCTTGTACATAAATATTCAAAGGCTGTAAGCATGCTGATCTGAGGCAGTTGAACATTCAGCTTCTCAGCAGTGATGGGATTTTTCATCTTAACTACCAAATATAGAGTTTGGGCTTATGGTGACTAATTACATGTAGATTTAAGGAAGTGTATTGAGGAATAAACCTTAGTTTTAATTAAGCATACAAGTTACTTTTCCTTATTACTTATACTTACAATAGATGACTAGTTGAGAACTTGCTGTGAAAATGATCCCACTGTTGACTATGTAGTGTGCTTTGAACCTGAAGAGGGGATGTGCCTTCCTGTGGTGTCTGTGTGTGATGGGAGAGAGAAGATGCGCTGCCCTGGGCACCCCCGGGAGCCCTTGCAGGAGTCTCTGGGGGAGCTGTGAGGCTGTGTCAACAGGGGAGATGCCATGTCTGGAGCAGACAATGTGCGCTTGCCCTTCACATCTCCCCGTGACCAGGAGGAAGACAGGTGGGGAGCATCTCTGTGCGTGTAGGTGCAAGACTCCTGTACAAAAGTCCTCTCCTCCCATAGGAGAATGTGGGGATCGGCAGCCAAACAGACCTTTGCACGGGGAGGAGGAGGATATAGAAGAAGGCACTCAGCTCTGAGGAGAGACCTAGGCTTTTTCTGTGTGTATCTGAGTGGGAGGGAATGGTGAATGCCAGTGAAGCTGCCTCTTCTTTGGGGGGAAAAATGTTCACTGATGCCTCAGACTGCACTAATGCGAGGGTTTTTAATTTGTTCCCTAGGGATGTTACATATTGCTTTGTCATTAAGACCCCTGTCACAATTTTTTGCAGGTTTCACATAAACTGTTTACCAGTCATGCCTCTGCGTGTCCTGTACCTAAGCTGATAGAGCATCTATGCACTTCAGTCTCAAGTCTATGCCACTCTGCTAGTACAGTGTGAGCTGTGCCTTGAACCTTGGATATAAAGACCTACCAACCAAAGTCTTGTTCCTGCCTTAGTGATGTTCCAGAGGTTAAATAACATGTTCATGGGAGAGATTAATAGCTTGTCCAGCCAAGAGCCAGAGTTCAGTGAGAAAGAAGATGACGAGTGGATTCTGGTTGACTTTATAGGTAAGGTGTCTGTCAAATGTAAGCTCTGCCTAGAAGTCAGTAGCTTGGGAGAAACTTTAACTAAGAAAAGACAGTGTGGATTAGATAGTAGGGTGTCTTCCAAACAAATGTACCAAAACATGTTATGTAAACTGATGAGAAAAATGATGTCAGGTTTATAAGCCTGACACAGGCTTCAGCAGAACAGATAAAATGTGTTTGACTCATTACACAATTGTCTTGTTTTACTGATAACAGTTGTTTTACGTGTCTAGCATGGCTTGTCAGGGAACTCCCTTTTAACCTCCCCTTTAAAAAAAAGAAAAATTGTATATGCTGATAGGGGTTTATTTCTGTTTCTTTGTTTTGTTTTCTATGTCCTGTTTCTGGTTATGTGCAACCTTGTTGTTTTCGACCCCCTGCAATCACCAACTTCCATGGGTTCCTCTCAACTGACTAATGGCCACCTACAGCAGACGCTTGCACTAATTGCTCCGTGGAGGAAGCAGACATCACTGAAGCATCGGTTGTGGATGGCTCACCCGTCTTCTCTTGTTTACCGTCCCCCTTGGAACACTTGCCAGAAGCCAGCGAGTCTTGCTTCATCCAGTTCGAGTCATGTCCCATGGAGGAGAGCTGGTTTATCACCCCACCCCCATGTTTTACTGCAGGTGGATTAACCACTATTAAGGTGGAAACCAGTCCGATGGAGAACCTCCTCATAGAACATCCCAGCATGTCCGTGTATGCTGTCCACAATACCTGTCACAGCCTTAATGAGACTGGATGTGGCGATGAGGAGTTTCACAGCCCAGGTAGTCCCAGGTATGTCTGACTTCTCTTGTCAAGGACCTCTGTTGCTGAAAATATCTGGTTTCTACATGATCAGCTTAGACACTTAATACTGAATTTTCCAGCTTATTTTAGAGCAAGTGAATAAAGCATGGATACTAGACAAGGTGGGTATGGTGGTCAGGGCTGCCTGCTTAGAAAAAATGTTATACAAGATGACCCTGGCAGGAAATGGCTGGGTATGCTATTTTGACACTGCAGTGAATATTTATGGAGCTTAATTGTTCCCTCACAGAATATACTCCAGTCCTGTTGAAACTGGTGGCAGTTAACTGGATAGCTGATAACGTAGGTTTGAAAGTACTTTGCCCCCTCCATAGCTATGTGTATTTTTCATAACTATTAGTCAGAACCCTTTCAGTCACCTTGTGAGATGTAAAATATTACTTTCACTATCCTGACAAGGAAGTCTATTTTGATATTTTATGTTCCTCAACCTAGTGATAGATTAGGGCAGGATTACATTTTTCCACAGATGGCTTGTGGAACAAAATCAAGCAGAAATATTGCACAAAACTTACCTCAAGGTAAAAATTTATGCTGCAGACTTCTAATTTTAGCAAGGTAAAAGTTGTGCAGTTAGATTTCTTTTTCTTTTGGGAGTCCTAAAGATCTGACCATGTGGAATTATTGCAGATGCATGCTTGTTGTGCGCTGCTTCTTCAGTGGTAAATGCCCAGAATATACAAATATGAGTATAGTGATATATGATAGACTGTTTCAGTTGGAAGGGTCCTACAGTGATCTTCTAGGCCAACTGCCTGACTACTTTGGAGCTGACCAAAAGTTAAAGCATGGTTTTAAGAGCATTGTCCAAATGCCTCTTAAACACTGACAGGCTTGGGGCACTGACGAGCTCTCTAGGAAGCCCGTTCCAGTGTTTGACCACCTGCTCAGTAAAGAAATGCTTCCTCATGTCCAATCTAAACATCCCCTGGTGCAGCTTTGAACCCTTCCCACATGTCCTGTCACTGGATCCCAAGGGTCAGAGCTCAGCACCTCCCTCTCCACGTCCCCTCCTCAGGGAGCTGCAGAGAGCAATGAGGTTGCCTGTCAGCCTCCTTTTGCCCAAAATAGACCATCCCAAAGTCCTCAGCTGCCCCTCACAGGACATTCCTTCCAGGCCTTTCACCAGCTTGGTTGCCCTCATCTGGATTCATTCAAGGACTATGCATGTATTCAAGTATCCATAGATGTATACAAATAGAGTATTTTTGCCATCATGTCTCCACGCTTGCCCATGTATTCGTGGATTTGAAAACAAAGGGGTGTTTTGTGAATCCTGGTTAATAACAAAGACTGACTTGTCCTCCTGTCTGGTGCCTACACTTAGAAACAATTGGAAAAAAAAAAAAAAACAGCATAATATGGTAAGCTTTGTTACACATGAAAAAAATCAGTGTAATAGTAGAGTTGCTGTAGGTAGATGCCCATTGACTTTTCTGACGTCCTTGCCATATTTAAAGTTCTTACATCAAAGAAGTGTGTGACTCTGAGATGACATGCTACTCTATAATATTGAAATATATTGCTGCTCCATTGATCTTGGAGACCAGGGGATTTGTATAAATATTTGGAGAGGGCAGTTTGTGATGTTAAGCATCAGGAGTCTAGTTTAACTTAAATCGGGGGGAAGCTGTGAGCACATAGCACCTTTAAATTGAGGATCTGAAAGAACCTGCAAGAGAACTGTAGGCTGTAAGACATACCCTAGTGAAAGACAGCAGATCAGCTTATCTAAAATACTGATTACGGGGGATAGTAACATGCAAAGTAAGACTCTGACTTTTCTCAGACTTGTGAACTAGGGATACAGGTATAAATTCCTCTAGAGACAAATCTTATGTTGTGCTGTACATTTAAGCTGCTTTAATGTGTTGCAAAGCTAAAGGTGTCTGGCCTCAACTGGTGTGTAAGTTTCTTCACATTTAATTCGGTGCTGTTGCTTTGTCAGAGGACTGAGACTTTTGTAAAGAGTTATTTAGGGTGGCAGAACTGGGAGTAGACTGAAGTCTAAAGCTGAAGTAAATTACAGAAACTGGGAAAATTGCTTACACTGATAATGCAGTAAGTTTCAAAAACTGTTTTGAAGTCATTAGTGGTTTAATGGTTGGCCATTTAACATTGTAGGGCCAAGAAAAGCTGCTTAAGGCACACTGGCACAGTAAGTACTACTGTTTTGGGACAGTGCTTTTTGTTTGATCAGGCTGCTAGCAACACTGCTTCATCTAGAGCCTTGTCTGCCAAAACAATACTGGTTTTAGGACTAACCTTTGTGCCAAATGATGTTACTTGATCAAGCCTAACTACTTCTGCTTTAACAAGCCAAAATGCTAAGTGCAGAAAAAATTACTTAAGTATTAATTGGGGTGGGGCCTGAAGCCTTTAATGTTTCTTGTGAGGTCTGGCTCTATAGCGCAACTAGCAGAATATTTATGCTTTCTAGCAAAATAGATGCCAAGAACATAGCAGCAAATGTATGTAGTGGCCGTTTGCCTTTAGGTGCAGCCCCTCTAAAATGGCATTTTGACCACACTGGTGAAGGCTCATCAGCCCTGTTCTGTGTCCAGCTCTGTAGGGCCAGGCTACCAAAGGCAACTACTAAGATAGCAGAGTGCTGCATTTTGAAAGAGTATGTGGCCTTCTAGCTAATTCAAATCACCTCTGCTATCCCAGTTTCCCTTTGAGATGGCAAGTAGAAGAGTGTTGGTTTGCAAACCAGTGCTGGAAGGGTATTTGATAAGAGGGGAAAAGAGCTCAAACATCTTCAACCAGGAATTTTAAACCAGTTTTTCTCCTTTTGCAAAGGAAATCTGTTTCTCCTTTTAAACTCCTTTCAAAGGAGAAGGGTGTTGTATAAACTTCCCCCTGTTCATCAAGCCTAGTCATTTTTCCATAACAAACCACAATCCTTTGTATTAGAAGTTGATTCCTTTCACTTGCTAATGACATGCAGCAAGGGCATGCTTAAGAAATATGGGTTCTAATAGCACAATGTGGTGTGACTTCCCAGCTCCTTACAGCTTTCCCAAGAAAGCTTTTGGCTGAAGTTCCACCTCTAGCACTGTTGAACCTGTTAAGGGATGGTTCCACGTAGAAAACAGTAGCTCCATGCTTGCAGGCACACTCATGTAAGTTAAACTGGTGTAATCTGCATAGACAAAGTGTTTACAAGGCACTGTGAATTGATTTGTGCTGTCTTATTCACTTTTTTCTTGCTTGGTATTTCAAGTGCTAAGTTTAGGACAGCATCCAGTGAGTAAATGGGAAAAATCAACACGTCACACATGACTATTCTGGAGTCTGTAGGCTTTAGTCAGTCATCTCAAGCTAGCCAAGGAGCCAAAAGCAAGTGGATTTGGATATTTAAAAGGAAAAAGCAGAGAGGAGGGAGGAGGACTCCCTTGCTGGCAGAGTGCTTTGCTCCAATGTGGAGTGTGGGAAGGCAGAAGAGCTCAATTCTCTGCCAGGCACCTGCAGGACCCCAAGGGCAAGGCTGAGAGCACGTAGTGTGGGCACAGTGGATGAGACTTACATCTACAGAGACATCATACAATACAAGCAACTTAAGCTCCTCCAGAGGAGATTTTTATTATAGAGGCATGTTAGTGCTGAAAAATTGACTTCACAAGAGGCTTCTTGCTCATGCCTGAGCAATCTCCTGCTTTTGCAGACACCCT
The DNA here is from genome assembly GCF_964273445.1 of Streptopelia decaocto. Lineage (NCBI taxonomy): Eukaryota > Metazoa > Chordata > Aves > Columbiformes > Columbidae > Streptopelia > Streptopelia decaocto. The sequence continues at coordinate 25,037,366 of NC_138655.1, forward strand.
TCCAGGGCACCACTGAGTTGAGAGCTGGTAGTTGGGTCCTGAGTGGGGAGGGAGGAGGCAGGTAACTCCAATACCGCTGGTCTCACAACAGCTGTGGCACTCGGGCTTGGGATTTGCTTTGCTTTTAAAAATGCTAGGCTATTTTTAGCTTCACTTTGGAAGTTTCAGGAAACACGAGTGATTGTTCTGTCAAGTAGGGAAGTCCTTTTTCAGTACGTCAGTCCCTGCTTGCATAGGCCGCTGGTTTGTATTTTTTCAGTAGTGCATGATGGAATAAGGATTTTCCAGAACTGCTGACTCTTTGCTCATGAAATCTAGAGGGCTGGCTGGGGAACAGTCCTTCTAAGTTATTTTCTGTGTGTGTCACAACTGGTCTATCTTTCCCATTCCTCTGCATAAACATTGTTTGGATTTACTTGTGTGGCTGGCAATCTAAACACACTTTCATTAGTGTGCTGCTGTTTTCAGGCCAAACCACCTACGTTCAAGATAATTTTAAACCAAACTTTGCCTAATGGGTAACTCCAAAGTCTTCTAAAGCTGGAGCAGTGTGACACATAGTGCCTTGTTTCTGAGCTATTTTGCATCTTGGCCTTAGTGTGGTGTGGTGGGGAAGGGTGCAATAGCATAATACACCAGAAGTCCAAAGGCTATTGTGGTGCCTTCACACTAAATGTGAGCTAGCAGCACTACGCATTACTTACCAGGTGGTTTTCCTAAACTGGCTTGACCTTGCCTCAGCCCAAACCCCTGTCAAGTAGGAGGATGCCATTTTGAAACAATGGATGTTCATGTCCATGTTCTCTCACCCTCTATGGTTTGCATGTCTTTCCAGTGCAATTCAGTAATGACTGATACCTGCTTGTTATGTTTCTAGACTGGAGGCCCAAAATGAAACGGGACAGCGTGTTCACTGCTATGTCACAGCTCTTGCTACTCGTTCAGCTTTTCTGGAAAAAAACAAGAGCTTTCGTCCTACCCACTGGATAAAAGAGCATAATGACAGACACTATCTCAACAGAAATGGTCTTCGTCGCCAAAACCTTACCAGGGATTGCCACTCTCGGCAAATCAAGCACAATGGACTGTTTGTTCACCAGCCTTGCCAGCGTCAGTTCAATTACTGATGGCTCCTGTGGTTTTAATCTATGGTCTAATTGTCTTAGGTTGCTCTTGTTTTCATGCGTAGGTAAGTGTGGTCAATCTGAAGCTGATCATCAGTCCCTCAAATACAATCGTAACTAGTGTTGCAGTTGTTTGAAATTACACATAAATCTCCAAACATCTTGCAGCAAGCCCTAAACATTGATGTTAAATATCAATGTCTTGGAAGCCTGTCAGTACAATAGTTTGTGTGCTGTTTTATAAACTATGATGTATAGATGGGTTCTTAGTTGGTATTTTAAAGAAACTTAACTGAGATGGAAATCAGTTACATTTTGCATTAATCCAAGTGGAGTTAGAAAATTTGAGGTTAGCTGTGTGCTTTAATGACCAGTAATTGGCAGCTTGTTTATCTGTATTCAACATATGATTACTGTCTAACAAGGAAATACTATAGCTGCTGGCGGATATTATATAGCTATGCTGAACTGTTACAGGAAGGACATCTAATCTAAATTACCTAGTACCTACTTCTGTTAGTGGAGTCTCTGTAGGTGTGTTGGGTACTTAATATGTGTATCAGAAAGGGGTTAAATGTCCCCCCCGCAATATTGTTGCAGAATGATATGGCACTGGTGTTACAGATGTGTAGTACCTCACAGTAGAGTGGAAGGAAAAGTGGACCTGTGGGTTAAGTGCAGATGCACAACCCAGAGAGATGAACTGAGTTTTACTTGGTACAGTTAGAGTTCTTGCTCCCTTTCTCTAACTATTTCTCTTTCTGTCTTTGAAAGATGTATTTTCCCTACCCTATTTCATTTAATTGCTAGTCTAGTTAAAGGAAAAAGATGGTGGATCAACCATTATTTTAATCCCATCAGTAGCTGACTGTTCTTTAAAGAAGTCAGGCTGATGGACAGCTCTTTCTGAGCTGCTAATTGCTGTTAGATTGTCTCATATTTACGGATTGAGGGTAGCTCAAATGTAGCTGCAAAGAAAATTTTATCAGAAGTTCTAATTGTATCTCTTTCTCTCTCTCTGAAAATGGAGTCTGAGTTAATTGTGACTGGAAATGAAGGGCAGTGTGTGTCAAGGAGAAGAGCATGCTGAAAAACAGTACAGAACTAAACCTGGTGATAACAAGGTATACAAAAACTGAGAGAGATCAGCAGTGATTGTTCTTCTAACCCATTGAGGGCAGAAGGACTGGACAGCGATTCTGTGAGCCAACAGGAAAGAAAAGCCATTCAAAACTAACGAGTAGTTTTCTTAAGAACACTGTGCAAGATGTTTTGGAAGTTGGCAGGCCCTTAAAAAAGTAAAGTTCACCTGTTAACAAAGAGTGTGTGTTTTACACAGCAGCCATATAGCATGCCAAACCCTGATAAATCAATCTGGGAAGTAGATGAAATGGCTATGGAGGTGAGGAAGCAGAAATCTGCACAAAAAGAAGGGGGAAGAACAGTAAATTTATCCCCCTTTTTGTCAGTGCTTAATGTGACTTACTGTTTTGTTTCTTTTTTTCCCCCTTGTGTTTAGTGCCTAGGGCATTAAAGTGTTAACATGACATGTCTTCCAGTAGACCTTATACAGAAGTTAGTATAAGGAGTCATGTGAGGAGTCTTTTTAATACCAGGCAAGACGAATAATGTGAATTATTCCAGACCTATGAAGTATTTTAAATGCAGCCGAATGCTTCAATTTCACTGAAGCAAAATCCCAACAATTTGTATTGGCCTTGATGTAGTGGTACTGTTGCACATTCTGCAGCTGTAATTGTTGTGGAACATATTTAGTGTACAGGAAACAGCATTTATAATATCTTGCTGCAGATGTGCTGCTTCACTGGGATTAGTTAGAATTGTTGCAAAGGGATGTTGACAAATGGTTGAAAGTATAAAAGCAAGTGATGCTTTCCTGGATACACTAGTCTTTTTAAGACACATGAAATTCACATGGACAGTGAAAGAGAACAAGATTGGTTACATCTTGAGTTTCCAAAACAGATTTGGTTCCTATTCTTTTCAGCAGTATGTGCCCATGTCCATGCAACGGTTCTTTTGCGGTCCAAATACTCTGGTTTACCTGCAAATAGCTGCAGTTTCATCAGTCTATCATGCCTTCATAAATACTCTTACTTGCCTCAGATTATCTACTTTTATCACTCCAACTCTTTGCCCAGCTTAAACTTCCTTCTCCTCACTGCCAACTTTCTAGCTCAGGAAAATCCTTTGCTTTCCTGTATCACTTTTCTTTATATAAAGGTAACTACTTTCCTTCAGCTTTAATTTTCTTAAAGTGAAATGAAGGAAGATGGAGTCTCCACCTCCCCATGTTGGAAGGAGTAAGTAATCCTTTAACTGTTAACAGGGAGATGGAGTTGAGAGTATAAGGCTCCCAGGCATTACAATGAGAGCCTTGGTCTGTTTTTCTCCGTAGGCAAGTAAATGCAACTTTAGACTGCTCCTAGAATTGGGAGATACTGATCTTTTTATACTACATTACTAGATAACTTTCTGGTGATGAAAGCCTATATCTTTCAGGATATAAACTGTTTTGTTGCACAAAGCTGTGCTTCTCAATTTGTAATATTGGAAACCATATTATTGCGCGAGATAGTGCTGCATCAATGGCTTTTTGTTGATTTGTTTTACATATTTATGTTGGTCTAGCCCTGGTTTGTGCCTGGAGCTATTGGGCAATTAATTTGTTTTGGTTTTATGTTTTAGTAGTGAACTGTGTGGCTTTTTATATTGGTTTTGAATTGTATTAAAGTGTGTGTTTTTTCTTGTGAAAGTGGAGGCCTTGCACTGTCTCGTACTGATTGATATTCATGAATCTTGCTGAAACTGTATTTTCATATTATTGGTCAATAGACAGATTTGCATTTTAAACTGTGCCTTCTACACAGCAAACTTGAAGATTCAAAAGGGACATTTCAGTTAGGATTAATACTGTACATCAGTCTATGCATATATGGCAGCTTCTCTCCAGAGCCACTTTTCTATTTGTAGCAGTTCTTTTGATATGGAAGAATGTCTGGCTCTTATTTTTAATAGTTTAACACAAGCTGAAAACCAACAAAATACAGCACTTTGCCAAAAAGTAGTATTGCTTAACTGGTGTGTATTTTCTAAAGCAATCTTCTGTATTTTGTTTTCCTAGTGCGTTCTGCTCACCATGGGGAGGACATGATCTTAACTCTCAATAAAAAAATGGCCTATTAAAAATTGTCAGTCTGTTCTCTTATGTTACAGGTCGGTCAAAATGCAAATGCCTGAGCACCCTATTGAGGTGTGGTAGGTACAGGTACCGAGTATCTCGGAATGCTTGCTCTGGTACAGAAATTCCTCAGGAAATCAGTTTGCATTGCTAATCAAGTGACCATGCGTGGTATAAGTAGTCTTTTACACCTCTGCTGGCTGCTGCGTTTCCTGGTCAGAATGCAAAAGTGCCATAGGTGAACAGGCCAGAGAGGAAAAACACACTGTCACTTAAGAACGTGCACAAGGTGGGGAGAAGGTTTTTCCTTTTCCAGGCTGAAGCTCTCCTGTGTCAACTCATACCCATTGCCTTTCATCCTCCTGTCATGCACCACCATGAAGAAGCTGTGTGGAAGGCAGTTGTTAGCATTCAAGACGTGGAAGCAGAGACAGGTAACCTGTGAGTGACATAGGGATCCTGTGCAAATGCCCATGGATGGTGTTAGGAAAGACGAAGCCGAGCCATCTGCAATAGAACCTGGCAAGGGATGCAGAGGACACCAGGCCTTCCACGGATATATGAGCTGCAAAAGGAAGATGAGAGAAAATGTGAGCCTGCTGCTAAACCGGGCAGGAGTCCTTGTGACAAGGGACATGGAGAAGGCTGAGGTCATCTTTGCTTTGGTCTATGCTGGTAAGACCAACCTTTGGGAATTGCAGGCCCCTGAGGCCAGTGGGAAAGGTTAGACCAAAGAAGATCAGCCCTTGGCTGAGATAGAGAAAGAAACACCTAAAGAGATGGTATGTACACAGATCTATGGGACACAGCCATGAATGGTGAAGGAGCTGGCTGATGTCATTGTGAATCTGTTCTCAATTATCTTATAGGTGATAACAATGGACAGGATTCCTGAGGGCTAAAAAAAAAGCCACACACACAAAAAAAAACTCAAGGAAAACAAACAAACAAAAAAAACACCACAAAACAAATGTCCTTCCCATTTTCAAGAGGGACAAGGGGAGCTACAAGACAGTCAGTCTCATATGGATCTCTGGGAAGGTGATGGAGCAAATAATCCTGGAAACCATTTCCAAATGTGAACAAGAAGGTGATTAGGAGTAACCAGATTAGATAACTGGCTCAGTGTATGAGGGGAGAGCAGTGGATACAGTGTATCTTGACTTTAGCAAGGCTTTTCACAGTGTCCCACATAACACACTGCCAAATGGATTAATAATGGACCATGTAAGTAGATGGTGAGTAGGTGTGTTGAGAACTGGCTGAACTGTTGTGCTCAGAGAGTTGTGACCAGTGGCATGGAGCCCAGCTGGAGGCCAGTTGCTACAGGTGTCCCCTAGCAATACTGAAGCTCACACTAAAACCTTCATTAATGACTTGGGTCAGGGGGCAGAGGGCACAATCAGCAAGCTTGCAGAAGACAGGAGTTGTTTGTACTCCAGAGGGCTGGGCTGCCATCCAGAAGGACCTCAACAGACTGGTGAAAAATGGCTTGACAGGAACCTCATGAATTCAACAAGGTGAAATGTGGAGTCTTGTACCTGGGAGGAAAAACAACTGCAGGCACTAGTACAGGCTGGAGGCCAAGTGGCTGGAAAGCACCTTGTCAGAAAAAGCCCTGGGGGTCCTGGTGGATACCAAGTCAATCATGAGCCAGCAATGTACCCTTGTGGCCTCAAAAACTAAAAGCTTCCTGGACTGCATCAGGTAGTGTGTTGCTAGGAGGTGGAGGAAGGTGATCCTTCCTCTCAGCGCTGCTGAGTGTGTCCAGTGCTGATCTTCCCAGGATAAGAGACACGTGGGCATACTGGAGTGGACCCAGTACGAGGCCAGGGAGACAATAATAGGGTTGAAGACTGAAATGGGGAGAGGCTGAGAGCTGGGATTGTTTATGCTAGAGAAGAAAATGAGGGATCTTGTCAGGATATATAAACATCTTATGGGGCAGAAAGGAAGACAGAACCAGACTCTTCTCTAGTGATGCCCAGTGAAAGGACAAAAGGTAATGGGTGCAAGCTGAAATATGAGAAATTCCATTTAAATGTAAGTAACTGGTCTTATATGGATTGTGTTCTTCTGGCTTTTGCTGAAAATGTATGTGTGTATATACACTTATTTATTTATTTATTTATTTATTTATTTTTCCCTCCTCTGGTCATCAGGGATCCTCAATCTCTGTGGCTTTTCAAAGACAGTGGAGAGTGGCCTTGCAAGGACATCAGCTCTTGGCACACTGGATGCAAGCTGCTGTGCCCAGGGACTTGTGTGGGTTGAGTTGTTGCAAGTAGTCCTTGACTTGATTCTCACCCTTTGAACAAACTGGATGGTAAAACAATCTGTTTATCTGACAGTGATGAAATGACATTTGTGCAACAAAGCACCCATCTTTTCAAATGTAGATTTTATGACCCATACATTTATCAAAACAGAGTCTACGCTAAAAGCTGTACAGTATTCTGCAGGAGAAAGTTTGACCAACTATGCTTGTATAACCATATCCATACAGATAACCTAACTAGCTATACTGATAGTGTTCCTCTTGGGGGTGCTTATTTTGTACTTAATGCAGCTTTTTAAATTTAGGTTGGACACTTTACAAAACACCGTGAACTAGCACTTTTTTTAAAAAACTTCTTCATGCCAAAACAAAAATCTTCATATAAAGGGTCATATCAATATAGTCATCTTGGCTTAAGTTTACACTTTGCATTCTAGTTTTCCTGTTTATATAAATCCTTGTACACCTCTGATGAAGCTAGCATACTAATTACTGTTCTCTGAAACAATACTGATGGAAGAATCACTCTGTTTCTTCATTGAGATGTTCAGTATCTGCTTTCTTTGTCTCATTAGCCTCTTTTAGTGCATGTTTATAACCACTAAAAGCTGTCACCTCCATTCTTCAATGATGCTTGAAAGTAGGGTTCAGGCTTTTTGGCATGCAGAGAAATGACTAATCAAAAGAACAGACTGGTGTTGCTGTGGCACTGCTGTTCCCATGCTGTGGTCACGACACATCAGTCTTAGAATAAATAGGACTGAACTGAGGCTTAACAGGATGTGTATAAAGTTTTGTTTCTCAGCCAGCCTTTCTTTTTCATGAAAATACTGACCTGGAGCTAGTGCTGTATAACTAATACTTCAGAAGTTAAAGTCCCTTGGGTTGTTCCAAAGTTTTCTGGGCAGGTTGACAGTTGAACATTCAAATACCTTAATCAAGTGGATAACTATATTGCAATTTAGTGGGCAAGCTAAGGAAAAAGAATAGTAACCAAAAGAGAAAACCCAGATAAGAGCAACAAAACTAGGCTAGTGGCCAGGGGCAGACCTCAGATCTCAACTTGCAGATGTGGGCTGTGCCGTAAGTCTATGCTTTCTCCTGAAGTGCAACCTTTACATTGTTGTGTCCAAGCAAGATGACCTAGTTGGGCATTATAATAAGAAATACAATTGTGCCCCCAAGTCAGCCTGAATGTTAAAAGGAGCTCTGCAGAGAACTAGTAGAGGCAGAAAGAGGTGGGAAAGAAGCAGCCCTCAGGCTTTTGGGACATGTGCCTAATGGGCAACAGATGTCAGTTTTTGCAAGGTGAATAAAGAAAATTAGATCACAATTAAGAAATGGGGGGCTGACATAGACAAGGGGAGACCTCCGCCCACTCCTAGCACTGAATTTCAGCTCTAGCTTTTCCATCTGTGGTGTGAGACTGATAGATAGGAGATGTATTAAATGGGGAGGAGATAAAGGAATTTGGCTTCTGTGGCTCATGATGAATCACCAAACAGCTGAATTAGTAGATACAGCTTTACCAAATATCTGCTAATGCTGGGCAGTTTGGGATGGGCTATGGTGGGTCCATGATGTGTCCTAAACATAGCCAAGATTGGGGCTATGGGGAATCATAACTCTTAGCCTGCAAAGTGCTGAAAAAGTGTTTGCTATGGTGCTTGGAAGCTGAAGCATCAGCAGTAAACACTCCTCGCCTTGCATGCTTGGGAGGGAAAGCCCAGAGCCCAGCAAACATTACAGCTCAGGAGGGGTGCAACTTCCTACTAGGATTCTTCTTCGGGAGGTGTGTAAAGCTTTAATGGTGCTTTGCTTAGGCTCTGTAGCTGGAGTCATTCTGCATGAAATAAGTTTAAAACTCCCCTTAAAAACAATGAAGTTCATCCACACAAGAGTCCCAGAGCAGGCCTTTTCCTTAACTGTTATAGAACAGTTCTGACAACATGGCTGTGACTCGAAGGACAAAGCCTAGCAGCACAAGCGAATGACCACAGTAAAATATTTACTGCATCAAGGTAAAAATACAGGGGGTGATAATCTGTGTTATTTTGTGCCTGGATCACAGCGGACCTGTGTGCAAATGTTTATAACAAAATTCTGCTCCTATCCTTGGGAACAACCAGGTGGATTCAGAAGCTTTGGGAGAAACATTAAGCACACTTAGTAAATGGTTTTGTCCTGATGGCTTTCAGTCTGTACTTTATAGATCCCCAGTAGACCCTGGGCCCCTTCAGAGATCCATAAAAGGATAACCAAGAAAACAACCTCAGCTGTGTAAACTTGTAAGGAAGGCACTGTAATTCCTGCCTTTCCAATGGGCTTCACACATTCTCTGGAGTATATCTGGAAGTGGTAACTAGAAAAGAGAAAAAAAAAAAAAAAAAAGAAAACCACTAGACTAATCTAAAAGGACTTAGCAGATCCTAGCACAAATGCTGCTTAACAGTTGTAGTGTAATTCAAGAAACTTAACAGTATTTTCTCTTTTACACTCATTCCCCCTAAGGAGGCATCCACATAATGAAAGAGGATGTACTGTGTGTTAACTGACTTGGAAATGTCCCAGTGTGGACCAAGTCACTTTAGTTTTATTGCCACATCAAAATGTCAGTGTGTTAGCTTGCATGAAAATGATAATTTCATTGTCTGCAGCAGGCTTTTATTACGCACTAACCTCTGTTTTTTTTTTTTTTTTTTTCTCTGTATTGCTGAAAACTTATGGGAGAAGTTGCTAGCAGGGTGCAGAATGCTTACAGGACCTGATGCGTTTTCCACTACTGAGGCAAAACCACAAATATGGTGGCACACGATGTGCATCAGGTCACATCCAAAGGTGTGGAAAATGAGAAGTGGGGTTGTCCCAGTCTTTGTGCTGAGACCTAGTTGTGGCAGACCCGGTCCATTCAATTTTTAGCTACTATTCTCTTTGCAGTGCTCTCCTTTCATGGTGTGCCACAGAATTTCTTTCTGAGCAAGCCCTAATAGGAAATCTGTGAGGACTGGAGGTTTTTTAGGGAAAAAGATACTTTGTCTCTCCTCTCCTGCTTGCCCCTTCATGAAGTTTCACTTCTTTTTAACAAGTTGCCCATAGTAGGGTTTAATCTTCAGCAAGTCGGTTAAAGGTCTGAGGTTAAAGTTGGGTCAGGTTTGCCCAAATTCAGACCACCTTCTCTTTGTAGTCTGTGGAGTGGGTGAAAGCAGGATGTCTCTTCCTGGTGGACTTCAGTGGAGATCAAATAGCAGAGCTACTTGCTGAAGGCTACATCTTCTTTAGGCAACCTGAACTATGACATAAGTAAGATTTTCTGAAATGAGCTGGTGCAATATAGGCAGTTGACAAAGATTGTTTCTAAGTGCTAATGGGCTTGAACAGATGACAATGGTTTGTATGGGCATTTTTTAATGTCTTTTTAAGCCACATCTAGCAGGTTTTCTTCATTATAAGGACTGGAATAGGCATTTTGCAGAGCTGAGAATGCTGGGTGACTGCAACATCCATCTTGTGCAGCTGCCTGCATGCTGCTTTACTTGAAATTTGCAGGAATAGTTGTCCCCACTCCATCAGGAGCTGTAAGAACCAGGACTCACTGCCCAAAACTTACTTACCTGTTAAACTGTTGCTAGCGACACCACCGTAACATCTTGGCCTTCGGTGGGCTGTGATGCCTTTTTTCTCTTGCCCTTTAAAAGGGCAAAACTATGAGAAGGTAGGCACCAAAACATGGTTATTGTGCTTAATTGTGCTAATACGTATTTGGACGCAAAGCTAGTGTTTACTCTTTAATAGTGTTACACTTGGGAAAAGAAAAAGCAGAAGTGAAAAAGATGAAGAAGTGGTGTATTCGCCTGAAGGCAGCTGCAGCTTCTTACGTGCTGTTTTGCAGCACTTGTGCTCTGTGCTGTAGGAGAGGAGAGGGACCGTACTGGCTGCTTTTCATCAGTAAAATGGCTGCAGGTGCCCTGTGTTGAGGTGGGGGCCTGCCTTCACACACATCCCCTGCCACGGGGGTTTTATAGAGAAGGGTGTGCTCAAAACATTGCTAAGTACATGTTACTGCAGGGTTTGATTCATTTGGGGGCAGGGTGGATTTTTCTTTTTCTTTTTTTTTTTTAGGATATGGAGAAAACTCCATGCAAACCTTGAGCCATGTCACCAGCGAGTGCCGGGTGTGCCTGGCACTGTGGGTGAGCTTCAGCACTGTCTGCTAATGGAGAAGGGGGTAGCAGGGTGGGTGCCTCTGTACTGCTGGCCTAGGACTTGGGGGGACCCCGAGGGGTGGCGGTGGGCACGGGACAGGGCTGTCCACGGGAGACCACGGAGGCTGCGCTTGGGGGAGGCCCGTTCTCTGCTGGGGTGAATTTCTCTGTGGTTAAACACGCTGCAGAAACGGAGGGAGAGAGGTGTGACGGGCAGCGGGCTGACACCCCCACTCGTGACAGGGGACGTCAGGGTCCCACAGCAGCGGGGCGTCGGTGGGTCAGGAGGCTGGTGGCACAGTGAGAAACTGGGTGTCGCTGGGGGGCCGCGGGCTGACACGCCCGACTAGCGCCGCTGGCGGGCAGCGGGCCGCTCGCAGCCGCACGGGGTGCCGGGGAACGCGTCCCCGCTGACAGGAGCGGCGGGCGGGAGCCCTCGGGCGGGCGGGAGGAGCCGCTCCGCCCTCAGCCCGCGGCGGGAGCGAGGCGGTGCAGAGCGCGCGCGGCGGGGCCGTGTTTACATTCCGCCGCCCGATGCACGTTGCCGCGGAGCCGCGCGCTCCCATTGGCCAGGACGAGCGGCGGCCCCGCCCCGGGGCGGGCGGGATGCGCTCTGCCGGGCGCGCGGGACCGCTGGCGGAGCCGCCCGGCGGGGCGCGGACCCGGCGCCGGGTGCAGCGGATCGGGATGACGGTGCCGGCGATGCCCCGTCAGCGGCGTCGGGGCGGGGGCGAGAGCGAGAGCGGACGGGGCAGCGGGTGGCTCTGCCTGCGGGGCGGCGGCGGTGGCAGCTCTCATCCCGGGACGCCTCCGCCAAGGGAGCCGCGGCGGGCGGGACGCAGGGGTGTCCCAGCACCGGCGGAGGACGAAGGAGCCGCGGGGCCCGGGACGGCCCCGGCGCGAAGGGGCGGTGCTGGGGCGAGTGGGGCGCTGGCGGAGGGAGGGCGGCGGGCGGGGGAGCCGTCTGCCGCCCTCGCACATGCGCAGCGCGGGCCCGGGCCGCGCTATATAGCGACTTGGCGCCGGCGCCAGCTGAGCAGCGCGGCCCGGGCGGCAGCGACAGAGGTGCGCGGGGAGTGACGGTCGGGGGTCCCGCTGGTGGAGATGGGGATATGGGAGGCGGGGGGCGCGGTGGCTGTGGTGATGATGATGGTGCGGATGATGATGAGGATGGTAGTGGTGGTTATGATGGTGCGGATGATGATGGTAATGGGGGTGCCATGGGTTATGATGGTTGTGCCGTGAGTTATGATAGTGATGCTGGCAGTACCGGTAGCAATGGTGGTGGCGGTCCCGGCAGACCTGGTGCCGGTGTGGGGGGATGCAAGGGGCGCAGTCGCGGAGGAGTGGCGCGGGCCGGGAGCGGGAGCGGTGAGGCGGGCTGCCCGCCCGGGCACGGTTTTGGAGGGAGAGCGACTGAGAGGGCGGGGGGGTGGGTGTCCGCCCGCGGCCCGGTGCAGCCCGCGGTGCCCTCCCGCCCGGGGCAGGCAGCGCTGCAGGACGCCGCGCTGAGGGGCCACGGCCCGGGCGGGCACCGCCGGCGGGAGACAGCGCGGCGGGCCGGGGTGTCGGCGGGAGCCCGCCATCGCCTCTCACCTACCCACCCCCACCCCACCCCGGGGCCACCCGGCGGCGGAAAGGCCCGTGGGGGTGGCGGGGAGCGGGCTGCTGGGTTTTGGAGGGAGACGGGCGCGGTGGGGGCGGGGAAGCCGGCCGAGCCGCTTGGCGGGCTGACCCCGATCGCCGGCCCGCGCCGCCCGCCCTCACCCCACCCCACCCCGGCGGGTCCCGGCTTCTCCCGCCGTGGTCAGTAGGATAAGAGCTTGGCGAGGAGGGCGCCTGGTGGGGACACCCCCTCACAGCCCCTGATCTCTGAGGGGTCCCGGCGCCAGCCCGCTCTGAGGGACGCTGGGGTGTCCCCCACCTTGTGTGGGATCCCTCCCTGATATGAGATCCCCCCGAGAGAAGGTGTCTGGGCGAGGGGGGGGTTGATGTTCCCCTGTGCGGGGCTGCCGTCCCGGCAGGCCCACCCCCCACTTCCCCCTCAGGTTTTGGAGGGAGCCTGGCTCGCAGCAAGGCGGGAGCGCGGGGGAGGGGGTGTCGCGGTCCTGCCCTGCTCCCTGCCCCTCTCACGCGTCCCCTCAGCACCCCTCGCCTCACGGCGGGGAGGGTGGCAGGCGGCGGCTTGGCTGCTTTTGGAGGGAGAGCGATCGCGGGTAGCGGCGATGCCCCCCAACCTGACCCCCGCTGCGCCCCGGGGCTGGCCGAGCCGCCCCCCGGCCCGGCGCGGCGCAGCGCAGGCCGCCGCCTCCCCGCTCTCTGCAAATTGGCGCGGAACCGGCGCGGCGGGAGCGCGGGCGGCCCGGCACTGCACGGCACAGCCCGGCAGGTGTGGGGGGCCGGTGGTGAAATCTTCCCCGAGGGAGCCGCTGCACCGGCAAAACGTGTGTCTGCGTGGGTGCCTGGTGGCTGCAGTAGGCAGGGTGCAGAGGGAGTGTGGGGGGGGTCACAGCCTCACAGAGCACCCCCCCACACGTCCTCTTGAGTGGGAGATGTTCCTTTACAGTCGTGTCCTCCCCCTGCCCCATCCCCATGGCCAGATAAGCCCAGCTCACCTGAGCCTAACTGCCCACTGGCATATGTGGGCGTCCCTGTGTGCTGGCGTAACCGCCAGCAGCATGTGGAACTGCTGGTGGTTAAATGCCAGAGTCCTTTGCTGGAGCATTCCTTGCTTGTGCCCTCCTATTTCAGTTGTCTTATGATGCAAAGTGCGGAACTTGGTCCTAACTTCTTGAGCATAAGTTAACTGAGCTTATGCTATTCCTTTGTTCCAGGTAGAGATCTTCCAACCCAAAGAAGATGTCAAGACGCAGGTAAACTGTTAAGCATTGTAATATACCAAGCTTATCTGTATTCATCTAACAACTGCTGCTTGCTAATGTTTAATGTCTTTTTGGTCTTTGCAGTAGCCGGTTGCAAGCCAAGCAGCAGCAGCCACTGTCATGTCAAGAAGAGTCTCCACAGGAACTGCAGGCACCAGAACATCTTCAGAGCAGAAAAAAGAGAACAGCAGAGGTGACCAATTTGGGCGACTTGAAAAGTTTAATAATATTGAGAGTTCTTCAGTGCATTTGGACGGGAAAATCTTTGAGTTAGAAAGTGGGGCAGGGGTAACAACAGTTTGCTTTAGCTTTAGAGGTGGGTATGCTGGTCATTGTCAGTGCATTGATGTGTGTCTCCCTTCTCAGCAGGAGATTAAGAAAAAAGAAGATGGGAAAATTGCAAAAAAGCATCAATATGAGATTAAGGTAATTCAATCCTGATTACTAGTTCAAACTAGGCAAGGGAGTCCATCTGTTTTTTGTTGGTGAGTGTGAAGTTGTGCATTCCACACTAGAAAGTATTGAATAGGAAAAGTTTCTGTCTTCAGATATTAAAAGCTATGGGAGCTCTTCACCTTAGCATCTTTTAATGTGTTTTCAGCTTTTTGTACACATGGCTTTTTTGTTGATAAAGGGTCCTTCAATATGGAAACCACTGCAGAGTAAGGTTAGGTGTAAAAATGAGAATAAAACCAGATATTTCAGAATAATTCCACATGCAGAGCAGGTAAGGCCTAGGGGCAAGTCTAAACAAGATCATTGCACTTGTTTCAACCTAAGGTGTGGTTTCACGGCCATTTAGTTAAGAAGGCTCATAACCATGCAGGCCCTCTTTACTTACATCTATCAGTTCTTTTGATTGTTTAAATCAATGTAGGAATCTGTTTTAACTAACATAGGCTAATCCTAATTTGATTGAGGGACTTCACAGTTGTTTATTTTAAAGTAGATTAGTAAAATAATGTAACTCTCTCTTGCAAGCGATCCTGTTTGCAGTTGTTCAGTTTGTAAGGCAAATGAGACTAACAACTGTGCTGAAGCAAAATTCTGGTTGTGAAGTTGTCTTTGCAAATTTTATGTAGGGAAAAATGCTGTGTAAGTACGTCAGCTGAACTTGGGGTGGAACTGTGTGTCACAACTTACCTTTGCCAAAAGAGGGAAATCCTGCTCTCCTTTCCTTCCTTTATAGCTGGCCACACACTCCATCCCCTGCCTTGCTCCATTTTGGTTCTCTTTAAATGAAGAAATATGTAGGTTCAGCTTGCTGATTTGGCACTACAAAATGAGTTCATGTTCTGCCAGGTTAGTGGGTTCAATCAACCTAAAAGAGGGTTTGACAAGTATCAGAGCTGACAAAAGAAGGAAGGGGCATTGAAGATCACAGGAGAGAAGGAGCAGGATCTCCCTCTTCTTGTGGTTGTGTGCTGTTAAGATCAGTTCTGCTGGAATACATAACTTCGCTCTGGGAGTACAGAGTTAACTAAAGTAATCTAGAATTCATTCTTCGAAGCTTTCTGCATGAACAGCTCTGGGTTCTTCTCCCTTTGAGTCATTGCATCCTGTATTTGGCATTGGCAGGCTGAGAAAAAGTTCACAGCTTCTGCTTGCTCAGTGGATATCTAGCTCTGGAGCTGAGCTGGGTGGCTCCTCTCTGGAGTGCTTAATTGGAAGATAACAAGCTGCTGAATTTCCACTGAGAGACAGTAGAACCTCCACCCTCTCCTTTCTTTTCCCCCTGAGTAGATAAGTAGATATGACCAGCAACCACATGTCCTGTGTTTCAGTAGCAATGAGTACCTTTGCCCTGTGTACTGTGACTGAGCAGCTCAAGCAATGGACAAGTTACTTGTGGGGTCATACACTAAAGATGGTTGTCTTCCTCAAACCTGAGTTTCCAAAATTTATCAAATTTGTTTATACATGTTCTATCTTGATTACAAAAGGCTTTGACATTTAATATCTCTCTTTCTTGGTTTCAGTACTTGAATTGATGCCGAGGTCCAAAAAGACTAACATACATTACATATTACTATGTTGTTACTGTAATCTACTTCTTGCCTTTCTTCCTCTCATAGTAAAATCAGCATTTAAAAGATACCTTGTTTATGTTGCAGAGTTGTTGGCCGCCCACGATAACAGGAGGCATCTCGCCTTGCATAATTATTGAAACACCTCACAAAGAATCAGTAACCACTGACTTTTCAAGATTCAAAAAATACAGGTTCAGAAACCTCTTCATAAATCCATCACCTTTGCCAGAACTCAAGTAAGTTTACCAGATACAGCAGTTGTTGATGTTTTATGAAATATGCTGAACTACTGTAGTAAAATCTTTTTGTTTTATTGTGTTTGTATAATAGTGGGCAGTATTCAACCTGTACTTCTGCTTGTCTCCTCATCATCAACAATTTGATGTCCAAAAAAAGACAGAAATTCTGTAGGATTTTTCCCCCCTGATCTTATACAGACACACTGGGCAGATAATTTTCTCCTTTCAGAGCTGTCCTTTTATAACTTAAAACTGGACACTCTAAGAGGTTAAGAGGCATATAATGATTAAACTAACTTCTTTCAGTGCTATTGGAACTGAGTGGCAAAAAAAATACTAAGCAAAATTTTCTTTAAGCTTGGTGCAGTTACAGTTCCAGAAAGTTTAACTTCTGCAGAGGAATAGATTAGCTGACTAAATTGGTTTTTAGCAAGTTGTTGGAAACTGCTGGATACCAACGATGTGCTCAGATACAGAATTCCATGTAAGTTTAATCCTTGATGTTTACTTCTTGCCAATAGGCATCCGGTAAAGCTGAGCTCCATCCTTTCTGATGAGCTGAGTTTTATTTACTGTCTCCTGCCTTTTCATGCTTTCTGAACTGCTGCAGGAAGATCATAGTAGTGTCTGCCCACTTAAATGGGGGAGACTTGTGCATTAAACAAGCAAGTATCTCTCCAGCTTTTAACTTATGATGGCAGCAGAATGGAAATGATCTGGGTTAGAATTTGAAGGTGATGCCAGTGATCAGGTCTGCTTAATCTCTCTCTGCTTCTGCTTGGGTAGAGATAAATAGATAACTCCAACAATTTCAGTAGGAAATAAGCATTATATTGATTAACATGCTGTCTCCTTTAGAAACTGTAGGATTTGAATTATATTTAAGAAAAAACTCACATAAATTCATAATAACAATAATTACAAAATAAAACCAAGCCACATTATTCATAGAATCATTTTGTTTGGAAAAGACCTTTAAGATCATTCAGTCCAACTGTTAACCTAACACTGCCAAGTCCACCAGTAAACCATCTACACATCTTTTAAACACCTCCAGGAAAGGTGAATCCACTGCTTCCCTGGGCAGCCTGTTCAAATGCCTGACAACACTTTCCTTGAAGACATTTCTCCTAATATCCCATCTAAACCTTCACTGGCACAACCTGAGGACATTTCCTCTCATCCTATCACTTGTTACCTGGGACCAACACCCTCCCTGCTACAATCTCCTTTCAGGTAGTTGTAGACAGCGATAACGTCTCTTCTCAGCCTCCTTTTCTCCAGGCTAAACAGCCCCAGTTCCCTCAGCTGCTCCTCATGAGACTTGTGCTCCAGACCCCTCACCAGCTTCTTTGCCCTTCTCTGAACTCTTTCCAGCACCTCAATGTCTTTCTTGTAGTGAGGGGCCCAAAACTGAACACAGTATTCAAGGTGAGGCCTCACCAGCTCTGAGTACAAGCGGACAATCCCTCCTCTAGTCCTGCTGGCCACACTACTGCTGATACAAGCCAGGATGCTGTTGGCCTTTTTGGCTACCTGGGCACACTGCTGGCTCATGTTCAGCCGGCTGCCAACCAACACCCCCAGGTCATTTTCTGCTGGGCAGCTTTCCAGCCACTCTTCCCCGAATCTGTAGTGTTACCTGGGTTGTTGTGACCCAAGTGCAGGACCTGGCACTTGGCCTTGTTAAACCTTATACGATTGGCCTCAGCCTGTTGGTCCAGATCCCTCTGTAGAGGCTTCCTGGCCTCAAGCAGATCAACACTCCCACCCAACTTGATGTCATCTACAAACTTACTGAGGGTGCACTTGATCACCTTGTCCAGATCACTGATAAAGGGAGTAAACTGAACTGGCCCCAATACTGAGACCTGGGAAACACCACTTGTGATCGGCCGCCAACTGGATTTTACTCTATTCACCACAACTCTTTGGGCCCAGCCCTCCAGGCAGTTCTTTACCCAGTGAAGAGCATGGCTGTCGAAGCCATGGGCTGCCAGCTTCTCCAGGAGAATGCTATGGGAAACAGTGTTAAAGGCTTTACTGAAGTGTAAGTAGCAACATCCACAGCCTTTTTCTCCTCCACTAAGCTGGTCACCTTGTCATAGGAGACAAGGTTAGTCAAGCAGGACCTGCCTTTCATGAAACTGTGTGGACTGGGCCTGATCGTCTGGTTGTCCTGTAAGAGCCACATGATGGCACTCAGTATGATCTGCTCTATCATCATCCTCCTTCTGGCCCATCTTGTAGATGTGTGTCACATTTACCAACTTCCTGTCATCTGGGACCTCCCTGGTTAGCCAGGACTGCTGGTGAATGATGGAAAGTGGCTTGGTGAGCACCTCTGCCAGCTCCCTCAGCACCCTTGGGTGGATCCCATCCAGCCTATAGACCTGTTTGTGTCTAAGGGGTGTAGCAGGTCACTAACCATTTCCCCTTGGGTTATGGAGGCTTCATTCTGCTGCTTCTGGCTGAGGTGGATGGATACTCAGAGAACAACTGGTCTTACTGTTAAAGACTGAGGGAGAGAAGGCATTAAGTACCGCAGCCTTTTCCTCATCCTTTGTCACTATGTTTCCCCGCCATCCAATAGGGGATGGAGGCTCTCCTTAGTCTTCCTTTTGTTGTGCATATATTTATGGAAACATTTTTTGTCTTCTGTGGCAGAAGCCAGATTAAGTTCTCATTGGGCTTTGGCCCTTCTAATTTTCTCTCTACACAACCTCATGACATCCTTGTAGTCCTCCTGAATTACCCCTCCCTTCTTCCAAAGGTTATAAACTCTCATTTTTTTCCTGAGTTCCAGCCAAAGCTCTCTGTTCAGCCAGGCTGGTCTTCCCTGCTGGCTCATCTTTTGGCACATGGGGATGGCTTGCTTCTGCACCTTCAAGATTTCCTTCTTAAAGAGTGACCAGTCTTCCTGGACTCCTTTGCCCTTCAGAGCTGCCTTTCAAGGGACTCTGTCAGCCAAGGCTCCTAAACAGGCCAAACTCTGCCCTCTGGAAATCCAAGGTAGCAGTTCTGCTGACCACCCTCCTTCTCCAAGAATTGAAAACTTTATCAGTTCATGATCACTGTGCCCAAGGTGGCCTCCAACCATCACATGGCCCACAAGTCATTCTCTGCAAACAACAGGTCCAGTGGGCATCTTCCCTAGTTGGTTCCCTTACCAGGTGTGTCAGGAAGGTGTCTTCTGCAAGCTCCAGGAGCCTCTTGGACTGTTTCCTCTCTGCTGTGTTGTATTTTCAGCAGACATCTGGTAATTTGAAGTCCCTCATGAGAACAAGGGCTAGTGATTCTGAGACTTTTACCAGCTGCTTATGGAATATTTTGTCAGCCTCTTTATCCTGGTTGGGTGGTCTATAACAGATTCCCATTGTGATCTATCTGCCTTGTTGGCCGTCCCCCTGATTCTTACCTGTAAACACTCAACCCTGTTGGTCACCATCATCAAGCTCTAGACAGTCAAAACGCTACCTAACATACAGGGCTACCCCACCTCCTCTCCTTCTTTGCCTATCCCTTCTGAAGAGTCTATAGCCATCTAATGCAGCACTCCAGTTGTGAGAGTCATTCCACCATGTTTCCATGATAGTGACTATATTGTAGTTGTTCTGCTGCACAATGGCTTTCCAGCTCCTCTTGTTTGTTGCCCATGCTGTGTACATTGGTGTAGATGCACTTCATTTGGGCTACTGATCCCACCACCTTTCTGGGGAAAGAAGCCCTAATTCTTACATGACCACTCTCAGGCACTTCCATGGTTTCTAACGCATCAATAACCCTTGTGCCTTTGCTACCACACAGCTCTCCATCCCCTACCTGCACAGAAATGGCAGACTGAAGGGCCTCACTTGCACACCATCCCTCAAATATTGCCATATTGCACTCAGGCTTATGTCTAGCGAGCCTGGTTTTATCTGTTTCCCCCTTCAAATCTAGTTTAAAGCTCTTTCAGTGAGCCCTGATAACTCCTGCGCAAAGATCCTTTTCCCGCTTTGAGACAAGTGTACTCTGTCTATTGCCAGCAGGCTTGGGTGTTTTGTAAACCAACTCATGAGCAAAAAACTCAAAATGTGCCCGTGACACCAAGTTCAGAGACAGCTGTTATTTTGCTGCATCTTCCTGTATATTCCCTTGTCATTCACTGCAACTGGAAAGACAAAGGAGAACCCTACTTGTGCTCCTGATCCCTTAACCAATCATCCACAAGGCCTGAAGTCTCTCTTGATTGCTCTCGAACTTCTTGTTGCAGCTTCATCACTGCCTACCTGAAAAATCAAGAATGGGTAACAACCTGAGAGCTGTACCAGGCTGAGAAGTTTTTTCTTCGCATCTTTAACCCAGGCCCCAGGAAGACAGCAGACTTCCTTGAGAAGTGGGTCCAGTCTGCATATTGGGCCTTCTGTTCCCTTCATAAGGCATCTTGATGACAACGACCCGTCTTTTATTCTTTATGGAAGCAGTTTTGAGACAGGGTGTAGGCCGACTTGACCTCAGCAACACCTCTAAGCTAGATAAACCATTTTCCTTGTTAATTTTTGGTTCCACTTGCCAAAGCCTTATACTTACTCTACAGGGCACCTGGGAAGGTGAGGTAGTCACAGAGGAGACACACTGAGCAGGCACTTGTCATCATTGTCCCCTATCCCTTAAGTCACCCTGTTCAGTCAGGTGGAGAGAGGACTTGGAATCCTCCACACCACGTGTCCCATCTGCCTGCTGTTTTTCTCACAATAGCCTGTTTCTGAGCCTCAAGGTACGTTAGAAAAGGAAGGGATGGATAAGTGACTTTTAAACACCATCTGTAAATGTATTTCTCAAACCAACACAGACAACTTTGTGTATATTTTGTGTTTCTTGGGGAGTGGGGTGTTTTGTTTGTTGTTTTTTTTTTTTTTTCCTTTCTTTTTTTTTAATGGGGAGGGTTTGGTTTTTATCTTGCTCTCTGGACAGCCACCTAACTAGGCAAACTAGGAAACTGATTGTATGTGCAACTTTGGGATGCACACATTCAGTTTTTTGGCTGTTCTGTAAAACTGGACTTGCTGATGATCTTGGCAAACTGCTGTTGTGATGATGTAAAGTGTTCAAAGTATACCTGCAGTTTTCTAATTACCATAATGATCTTTTAGTATGCCGAAGTTTTCTTTTTGTTCCTCAATTTCTGTAAACAATAAATAATGTTTTTATACTCCTTTTGTGAAAGTACATATACTTAACAATGCTTTGTGTGACCTTTTTCTGTAGCTGGGGAAACTCCAAAGATGTCTGGCTCAATATCCTGAAGAAGGAGAACAGATATGCTCATTGCAAACATTTCACATCACTACATTCCAGTTTGCAGCCTCACATGAGATCGATACTGTTAGACTGGCTCTTAGAGGTACGTTCTTTCAGTTCCTTTGCCGCGTGTTACGTCTATGAAGCGGGCAGATAAAAGCGCAGCTTTTACATAAAGATCTAATAGCCAAATGTACTGTAATGATAAATTATAAAACAAGTTTGCAACAAAGGGGTTACAAGTTACTACTTTTGATCCTCTGGGTGAGCTCCGTTCAGTCTTGCCTGATGGGAGATGCTGAACCTTCCACACAGGGCAGTCAGCAACAGCACTTAATTTTTGCGCTCGCCATGCCACTTTCTGGGAAGAGGAGAAATCTAATTTTGAGACACTCGTATTGAAATTGCTATGGACAGATTAGTTATGGAGCTCTAACTTTACATCTTAGACTGTATCTAAGTCATGAGACAACTGCGTCTGTCTTGAGGACTTGAATTATTACCCACATCTACATCAAGACCTCTTAAATGTCTGCCTCTAACACTATTTTCTGACTAATTAGTGAACTTTTAATTCTACCCTATGAAGAGAGAGAGCAGAGGAAAGTAGTGCTTTTGTGGCTGACACCTGAAGGTTCTTGATGTAGACAGGTTTGTATTTGAAAAAGATTTCAAATAAATCATATCCATAGTCCAGTCTCATTACTGTACTTCAGGCTATTCCAGTTGTCAAACAAAATGGAAGCTCTCCGTCTTGGCAGCCTGCGCGAAGGAGTAGCGGTGTTGTAAATAGAGAGCTATGTTCTGGAGGCGTTTCCAAGAACTCTATGCTGAGCACATTCAGTCACCTCTGCCAAAAGCAACCATTGACTCATGCAGCCCTTGCCCCTCAGCAGAAGGGATCTTGCAGGTTTACCGATTCCATAACAAGTACTTGAGGGAAGCAGATGTTGGTGGCATCTTGCTGTCTTGGTGGGACAGTGCTAATGGCAGGGAATTTCAAGGGAGAGGAGAGGAGCGTTTGGCTTTCGTTTTCCCCCAAAATACATGGTGAATATGAAGCTACTTTGGTTGTGTACTTCACTGCTTCCTCTAATGTGTAATTTACATACCAGCATTAAACTGTATTTTGGTGCTTTTTTTAAAAAAAAATCTTGACCTCAGAAAATAATCCAATTTCCAAACAAAAATGTCAACAAGGGCCTTGTTGTTGTTGCCCAGCTCAGTGGTTTTGTATGCCACAGTGCACTAAAATCCCGGTGATTTTGAGTCGTCCAGTAGCTCCTAACATTTTCTTCTGTAACATCATAACTGAGATGCCTTTTAACGTGACTAAGCATTAATACTTATGTTTGGCCAATACACTTTTATACAAATTGTGCCATTTATTCATGGGTGGGCCTGTACATTTTGCCACATCAGTTGGCAAATATTAGATCACGTCTAAAAGAATGAGCTGTGGTGTTACTGCCAACCATTTGCATTTTTGGTGGTCAGGAAGGGTTTTAATTTGCAAATGGCCTTTCAACCTTATCTTAGGAAATAATTATTAAAAGTGAGATTTTATACTGGCTTTGTATCAAACTGAAATAATGAAGCAGGGCAGGAAGCTTGGATTTGGGATCTATTTCTTGGATATAATTTCCTGTTGACCATACGTAGATTGTAAGTAATTTATAGATATCTAACTAGTTTCTAGCTGTGGAAGGGATACAGAGTTGCAGATAAGATGGAGTTGTGGTAGACCCACCCAAATTCACTTAGAGATTAGAGGAAAGAGTAGGCCCCTGCATAGGCTCTCCAGGCCCAGGCAGTCTCCTTTCCTTTTTTGTTGATCTGGCATTTGAACCACTTTGATACAATGCAATTATTAAACCTTTTTCCTGCCAAGGGAGCTGTGTGGAGCAGATGGTCGTTCTGGCAGTTTTGTTCCTGTTTCACAGGGCTGTCTGTGCCCGAGGGGCTGTGTTCCTGCCTCTCCAGCAGAGCCCCCACTGGCAGGAGCTTCCAGGCTTATCTGCTGTACAGCCAAAGACTTTAAAGCTTTCCAGTGGTTCTGCCCTGGAACAGACCTACTAGGAATACAGGGAGGATCTGCTTGGTGACTTCAACTTGAGGCTTGAGCCCAGAGTATTCTTAATCAAGCAAATTAGTGGTTGGTTGCTGTTATTGTGTGGTTGGTTGTTTTTTTTTTTTTTTTTTTTCTTCCCTCAATGAGCCTTTCTTCTTTTGGTAGAAAATTGTACTTGTTTTTAGGAAAACAATGCGATTTAGATTCGAAAAAGTATACTTTGGGAGTGTGTTAGTGCATCACAGCCAATCCATAGTTAGGTGGGAGCATGGGAAATACTTTTCCCAGTCCCATACTAACCACTACATCCTAACACACCCGGGTGTGTGACAGCTTGGATAGTTAGTGCATGCCAAAGATCAAATTGTGCATACTGTGTTTTACTGTTAAAACTTGAATACTCCAATGTGTGTACATAGAGTATTTTAATAGAAATCTGAACTGTTTGGGTTTTGTTTTTTTTTTTTTCTTCCTGTTTGTAGGTATGTGAGGTGTATGCACTCCACAGGGAAACCTTCTACCTAGCTCAAGACTTTTTTGATAGATTCATGTTGACACAAAAGAACATTAACAAGAGCATGCTTCAGCTCATAGGAATTACCTCATTATTCATTGCCTCCAAACTTGAGGTAAGAAACTCTGTTATGGGGAGGAGGATATTAAGTTTGTAGTAACTAAAAAGACAGTGATAACATATTTATTTATTCTCTCTGAACCCTTTGGACTTGATGGTGTACATACAACACTGAAGGTCAGAAGGGGAATTTATTTTCTCTTCCTTCAGTTGTGTATATGTCAATCTCTTGGAGTGTAGTCTTTGTCCTCCCTTTCCTTAGCAGCAGGGAAGGAGCCCACAAAAACTTAAAAGGTATGCAAATGTGCTAGGAGTAGTTTTGTTTTTTCTATTTCCAAATATACAGCAACTGCAAACAATCTCAGGAATGGGTGTGGGACTTGAACAAAACCAAGGCTGGCTCAAACTGCCTGTACGTCAGGCTGATATCCCTGTAAATCCATTTAGTGGAGGTTTTTCTCCTTTAAAGATAACGTAATCTGTGCAGGGGTGGTGATGCATTACATTGCATGCTACATCTGTGAGCACAGAGCATATTTTTTTTTAAGTCTCCTTTTGTAGGTCATGGTAGGCTAGAGGAAAATTTGGGATATTGAATCTTTATACTTGGAAGCCCCTCAATCCGGCTGTTGTTCCTAAGGCCAAGGCACTGTGCTACAAGCAATTGCCTGTCCTAAGGAAGTGCGTGGGGCATCAGGCTGTGGAGCCAGCACGTAGAGAAGCAGTTCTGCTGGAAAGTTCTCTTTTGCTAACACACCTACCTACATGTGGCCCCAAGTGGCATGACTGGGTTGGCAAACTTCTTTGTTAACCACCCCTGCACCACGAATTTTGCCAGCTACAGTGGCTATGGGATTTTTTTCTCATCTTTTTCTAGCTTTTTTAAAATCAATAAAACTATATCAGCACTGACTAACATTGTGCATAACCTGCACCAGCAAGCCTTTTCTGTAACACCGCAGGGCGCTGTACATGAATTAAGGATGGTGTATGTTTTTTACATCAAATGGAATAGCTGAGTGGAAAGTGGCATAAATGGAAGGCTGTTCTGATTGCTTGGTCAGCATTTATTTCCCCAAGAGCTAAAAAAGTTGTAATACATCTATTGTGTTTTACAACAGACAATGTATAACGTGCTTGGTTTTAGTATCTCCTCATGCTGTAAGATTCAAGTCACATCATATAATAAGACTGTTCTTGCGTAAGAAATGTTAATGTTCCAATATGGACTGAAAAGTATTTGCCAGTATCTTTTCCAGCTTTCTTAGAACTGTAAGGCACTACAATCTTCACTTTTCCTCTCCCTCCCTTTAAAGGAAATCTACGCTCCTAAAATACAGGAATTTGCTTACGTCACTGATGGTGCTTGCAGTGAAGATGATATTGTAAGAATGGAACTCATTATGTTAAAGGTAATAACTTTGCTGTGTTTTAAGTGCTTGTTGAGAGACTGTCCAGCTGAACCTTGTGTTCTGATGTCATTTATCAGCTTAGAAAAGGAACACGTTTAGTATGTCCCTCTTTCTGCAGAACAGTGAAGGCTCCATTGTATGTGCAGCAGACCTCTAAAGGCCCTGGCTGGGGTGAAGTCTGTGTCTGTTAGAAAAGGACAGGGTTCTCTTGCTTGTAGGGAAGTGAAGGCTCTTGACAGGTACAGCCCCGCAGGCTGTCGCTGCAAGGTGTTGCACTTGCCACCAGGGTCCTTTGTTGGCCAGGAACAGGGGTCACTAGGAGAGCATGCAAAGAACTGACACTACCCAGTGCTCCTTGTGTGGGAAAGGATCCACCTTTACCATCACAGAACTCCTACATTTATTCTTTGTTAGTCAATACTGGTTGCAGGTTCAGGCAGGCAGCCTGGAGACTCGGGGGAAATCCGCTGCTTTCCCAGCTTCTGAGTGGGGAGGATACATAAGATCCAACTGCGCAGGCACAGGGAAGGGGGTTGAGATAGACACATTTTTGTGCTGATCGTAACGCAGCCTGTACAAAAAACAGTGAGAAAGAAATCTAACTTGAGTATTTGTATTTGAAATTGTACATAATCTTTAGCATCTTCCCAGGATCTGTCCAATAAACTGAGCAAACTTGGAACAGGATGGGAAAAGAGATCAGGGCGCAGAACTACCCTTCTGTGCTAAACTGTTTGTTTAATATCCACAGGCTTTAAAATGGGAACTCTGTCCAGTGACAATCATCTCTTGGCTGAACCTCTATCTTCAAGTGGATGCGCTAAAGGATGTTCCAAAAGTGCTGCTACCTCAGTATTCTCAGGAAAAATTCATCCAGATAGCACAGGTAGGTTGTAAACTGTATCAAAAAATCCTCTTTGGAGTGATTAAAGCACAATTGAACACTATGCTCAAAAAACTGATTCAGAAAATGCATGTCCTCGTTCTGCCTCACCTGTCACTTTGTTAGGGAATGTGCAAGTTTGACTGCCAGAGAAGCATATTCAGCTTTGAGGGGAACCACCCATGTGTTTGTTTCTCTGCTTTCACGTATTTTAAGACTTTTCTGTACAATGGAAAAATAAAAATCCATCCTTTTTAATCCCTATAGCAATCTGCAAATAGCAGACTGTGGCAACAGCTCTGAGGGTGGATAATTTAAGATAATTTAGGACAGTTAACTGTTTTTACCTGTATTATCTGTAACAGCATTTCTGTGTATCTGCCTAGAAGGCAGTCTGAGAAGTGTTTTGACTACTGGGCTTCAATTTTTATGGGCATGTGTTGTGTCCAACCTCAGAGCGGTTTGCTGAAGAGCAGACTGGTCTAAGTCACTGAGCTGCTGGGTAGTATTTTAAGAAAACACCTTCCTGAAGCTCTGTTAAGAGATTAAAGGCACATTTGCATCTGTCCAAGCAAAGTGTCTTGCATGTTACTGGTAAAAATGCAAATTGATTTGTGTCATGACTAGGTAAGACCCACTTTAACTGAAATTGGTGCCAAAAATAAATTAGATGCATGCATCTGATGCTAGAAAGGTCAGCCATGTTATAGTGTGTAGGCTGTTGCATGCCTTGCAGTTTCTGAGACAGCTAATATACTAATATTGAAGTAGCATCTGGTTAAAATTTTCTCCCCTCTTTATTTCTTCAGCTCTTAGACCTGTGTATTCTGGATGTGAACTCTTTGGACTTCCAGTACAGAACACTAGCTGCTGCAGCGCTCTGCCACTATACCTCAATTGAAGTAGTTAAGAAAGCTTCAGGTAAGAAGCCTTTGTAAAGCTAAGCTTGGTCTTGTTAGGCAGTAAATTCTGAAAGCTGTTAGATGCCTCAGGCTGCTAATAGTGTACCAGTTTACCTGGCTGCCAAAGAGCAAAAGCTATGTGAGCATGAAGTTTGTTCTTCTGTTCTGTGGGAGTTCTTTTTCCCCGTTTCACATCTTCCTACCACTATTTAAAACGTTACAAAGACTCAAAAAAGAAGGAAACGCTTTCAGAAGCATGATCTTAGCCATGGAAATGATGCAGATTTATCTTTGCTTTTGGGCTAATATTGCTGCTCTGTGAATTTGTTGTTTAGGGAGCTGTTAGCTACAAATTATTTGGCTACTTTTTCTCCTAAAATGTAGTTATCAAGCAGTCATCCTTGTCTGCCAGAAGCATTCAATTAACCTTTCTGCTAATTCTACCAGCCTGTCCCTTATGAACTGAAAAAACCCTCACCTTGAACTAAGCTCAGCACTTGTGTGTTGCCATAAAGGACTGTGACAATAGTGTATGTTTTTATAGTGTGAACCAAATTTTGTGCTCAAGCTGAAAAAAAATCTGTTCAGCCTCCCCTGATAAGCAACAGGAACCCTCATAGCTGCAAAGCTGCTTTGCTGAGACCTGTGCTCACCCCCGCTGTGTCACAACACTTTTGAGTAATGAGCACAAGGAAATGCTGGAAGTTTCTGGGAGGATGTTTCTGAAATTTTATCTGCAGTATTATGTACTGTTATTTTTAAATTTATGACCATATTGGAACACTGCGCAACTCCCCCATGATTTCCAAATATACTACTGTGTTCTACCCTCCAGGCTTAGATTGGGACAGCATTTCAGAGTGTGTAGAATGGATGGTTCCCTTTGCAAACGTGGCCAAAAAAGTCCCTGTGAAGCTGAAGAACTTTAAGAAGGTTGCAGTAGAAGATCGACATAACATCCAAACACACACAAACTACTTGGACATGCTGGTAGGTGGGCTGTGGAGTTGTTTGGGCAGTTGGGAACACATTACAGACCCCTCTGCCTGAGGCAGCCAGCACTGCCCCAGCACTTTCCTGCTCTCCCCAGGCCTGGCTCACCTCAGCCAGCATGGCCAGCAGTGCCCAGCCTTGGGTTTCTTGCCCCTGCTTGATGATGCTATAAACTAAAATTGTTTTATCGTAACACTCAGAAGCCATAAGCAAAGACTTGCATTAGAAGTACTGGTGAAGTGTTTAAAAGATAATAATCTTGTTGTGTAACATTGCTTTGTTGTTTTAATTCATTATCTTAATTCTGGAGTACTTGAATTGTACTGGCAGTGGGAGGAAGCACTGCTGAGATGTACTAGTGAAACAAAAAAAGTAGAACTTGTCACAGGTATTGACTGTCTTCTTCCTCCCCTAACACACAGGAAGAAGTTAACAGTGGAGCAGCATCTACTGCCCCAGGTCAGTTATCACCTGTTTCAACAGGAGGAATAATAACCCCTCCCAAAAGTACAGAGAAGAAGTGAAATAAGGACAACAAACATCACAAAGTTTCAGGAACAGGACTTGGTGCTTCAGAACAAGACCACACTAAAGGTGACTCCTGCTCTTTACTGCTACTTGAGACCAGGGCAGTAAAAGCAGCATCCAACAGAGCAGCAGCTGGAAATTGAGACCAGTGTCCCCCTGCAGACTTGATACAAGATCTAGACCAAGCATCCCTCCATGCTATCACAGGAGCTTGGGCTACTTTGGTCCATTCTCAGACATGACTTAGTTCAACTCTGACCATTCCTAACTTATGAATTTCAAAACTTTTTAAACATGGCTGAGTAGCCAAGTTTGTCCATTCAACCTACATGTCAAACTTGCTTCAACTCAGGCTAGCCATCCAGGAAACCTTAATGCCAGCTTGTACATATGACCTCTTCTTGACCTTTTCTTTTCTTGGTAAGGTCAGTTAGCCACCCATGAGCTCAGGCGCAGTATTACAGAGTTTACTTTTCTGAAACCACTCTGCCCTTGCAGTACAGTGTAGCCAGCCCTGTATCACACTGTAGCTCCACAGGAGGCTGATGAATTTAAGATGGCCCCTTAGGGCTGCTGTAAACTTCAGTTCTAGTGAATCACTGACCTCAAGCAAGAGTACAAGCAAAGAACCTGTAACTGGAAGAAGTGCAGTCCTTGAAGGAAGGAGTTCTGTTCTATAAGACCCAGCCACCAACTTTCAAGAGGAACAAACAACAAGAACTGGAGAGGGTATGGAAAAAAGTGAGCTGCTGGTATTCTACAACCACTCAAGTCATAGGAACAGTATTTTAAACTAACTGTGGAGTTGTATTTTATGAGTGTTTATGCACAGCATTAACTACTGTGTTTTCCTTGGGATATTCACTACCTCTGAATCACTTCTGTGATGAAGGGACAGTACTGGGAAAGATGGGTAATGGTCCTCATTCCTCTCTCAAGATGCTCCTACCTGTGCCCCACATCCAGGGACAAGTTGTATGTGACATCAAGCAGTCCACAAAGTTGCACTAGAGCATCAGGTGCTATCCACATCCATCTTAACCTCATGCTCTTAGCAAACTTGAATTCATGTCTTCTTCAAACAAGCCATTGTGGAACTAGCTGAAGTTGCTTCCAGCCTTCTGTACAGTTTGTAAAAATAAGGGGTTTATTATAAGATTTCATCTATTTCTAAGAAGATACTAGACTGTAAATGTTGTATAAAAATTTAAATGGATTTTTAAAATAATAAAGTCTTGAAAGATTTTTTTCACTTCTACAGTTTATAATAGTCTCCCAGCAGTAGTCTAGAAGTAAAGTTTTGCCATTGCTTGAAGAAACTTCTTTTTTCTCCTCTGTGCAGCAAGCTGTAGGACTTCCTCGGGATTGCTGGCATTCAGCTCTGTCTGGCCAATGGCTTTTATCTTGAAACAAAAGCAGAGACATCACTGGCAAAAGCCCCTCCAGTAAAGCTGGCGTATTACAAGGCATTATTTAGACACTAGATCAATGTTGGTTTTTTTTTCTGTAATGTGCTATGCTACCCCACCCCACCGCCCTCCAAGTACAACTTGACACCAGCATGCAGACACTGTGAAGAATTACATAAATTTAAAACTGGAAGTAGCAATTCTTTTCAAAGGAGGTTTCAGGGAGGAAAATAAACACTATGGAAGTCCCATGCCCCAAAGCAGCCCATGTTAACTTACTGCGATCTGCCGCTTGTCTGTCTCGCCTCTTTTGTGGTGGAGATCTGAGGGTGAGTCAAGAAAAGACACCTGGGTAGCAAAAAGACTTTTTCTAGCCATGAATATGCAGAATGACCTTTCTATAGTGGTATTCTAGTAAAAGGATACATGTCAAATACTCCAAGATGGTGACATCCCAGATGTATTCATAGTAAGAATCCATGGCATCATGACTGAAAGAGAATACCAGTTAGATGATCTAACGCATTCCCATATTGTGTATAGATATTTATAAACTTTGTTGTAACATTTACCTGTTTTGTTCCTGCAGTGCCTTAAAAGCAGTTTTATAGTCTACTTCTCTGAGGAACTGGCATAAAATAGCTACCTGTAAGGGAAGACTTGGGTGATTTTCACAGCCTTATTTCCCCACAAACTGAAATCTTCCACAGATCGCCTGAGTAATCCCACCCCATTTCTAGACCCAACCACATACTTGTTCCCACAGCGAGTGCTGAGCACCCCAACCTCGACAGCATACACAACTCATTCTGAAAGATCAACAACAGTAGTAGCTGAATGGAAGGAAAAAGGGTTTTTACTCAAATCTGAAGGGACCCAGCTGGCTTCCAGGTTTCTAAACGCATAAAATAGCTCTGAAAGCAAGAGCCTAATGCAAGCCTTGTTAATTTTGGAGAATGAACAACCCCACTGAACAGCAATGGCCACACGTGGTTATGATGAAAAAAAGGCCAGGTTCCCAATAGCACCCCACAGACACCGTGCCCTCACACAACTCTACCAAAAGAAAACAACAACAACAAAAACCCACAACAAAACACACCTATATCCTGAGAGAAAAAAGAGGCAAAAAAACCCCAGACTATTTCTGCTTTTTACAACATTTCCAAGCCTATGTTTATTTACTTGTTACTTTTGGTTCTTTCAGTGTCCTAGAAGCAATGGTAGCAACAAAATATTTCATTGCAGGTTGCATTTACAAGGAAAGTTGGATTTGGTTTTACTTTCTAAAAAAAGTTCCCCTTCTTTTAACACTAAAATATTTATAAAACTAATGTTTTACTTAACGGGATGTTTCACCTCTTACCTGGGTGTGACAGTTGAGTAAAGAACAACACTTGATCATTCTTTTTATCACCTACAGAATGGTTAAAACAAACAAACATACACCAAAACATAAGTTTTGAAGTGCTAGTATCAGAACACAAACAGCATTTTTTTTTCCTTTTAATATAAGGGAGCAGCTAAATATCTACACTCTCGTAACCCCTCCCAGCAATTCCTGGGTTTTAGCACATGAGCTTTCCCCACTTTGGAGCCGTCACAAGGGCAGGATGTTCCTGGTCAGTGAGCCAGCCTGTGGCCTTTATCTCCTGCACCCAGAGCAAGGCCTGTCCTGGGTGGGGACAGCACAGCGAGTGGGCGCTCACAGTGAGGCACACGCATGCTGGCAAGCAGCAGTGCTGCTGTGGGACAGGTGACAGCATGGCTGTCCCAGCCGGGACACTTACATCAGGGCAGGCTGGCACAAGGCACAGCTTCCATGGGCTGTGAACATTCGGGATCCCAGGCAGGGTCTGAAGCTCCCACTTGCCGTATGAACGGGAACATGACAGGAGTGGCAACCAGACAGGGGAAGTAAATAACACCCTTCCCTTGGTCTAGACAGCCACGACAAGCAGCTGCTTCCCAAGGCCTACCGAAATGCAGGCCACAAGTGACACCGTGGTTTCCTAATGGACACAACAAGTGCCTGGATAAAAGTCAAAGTGACTGCATGGTGTCACTGGAACACGCTGTGGCCAGGATTGAAGGTTCCTTCCCAAAACACAGCATTATTAAGGGGTTCTCACAGCCACTTGCAAGTGACAAGCTACTTGTTACGCTAACTTGTAGAGCACACAGGTACCTATTTACAGAATCCACAGAGATATTTTTTGCACATCTAAATGCCATGTTACCTCACCTGGTCTGTGTACACATCTGGTGGTACCATCTTAATAAAGAAGTCTGAGCACACAGCTCCTGCCTGTAGATAATAGTGAAGGGCTGCTGAATACTGATTTGTTGCTGGAAAAAAAATAAAACAAAACAAAATAAGGTCTTAAAAGTAAATATAGCAGTTATATCTAATACTCAGATAAATTGTTTATAGAATTACTCAGATAGATATATTTCATAGCTGAATTCCTGGAAACATTCAAGACCATGCTGGACAGGGCTCTGAGCAACCTG
Source organism: Streptopelia decaocto (assembly GCF_964273445.1). Lineage (NCBI taxonomy): Eukaryota > Metazoa > Chordata > Aves > Columbiformes > Columbidae > Streptopelia > Streptopelia decaocto. The sequence goes on from NC_138655.1 coordinate 25,069,892, forward strand.
ATGTAGTTGAAGATGTCCCTGCTCATTGCAGGAGGGCTGGACTAGATGAGCTTTGAAGGTCCCTTTCAACCCCAACCATTCTGTGATTCTATGAAAGTGACTTGCATATCATTGTTTAAAAAGTACAGCCACACAGGAGATGGTTAAACAGTGAGAGAAAACCACTCAATCAGGAAAGCTAGCAACACAGGCAAAGTTCTGCCTTCTGAGAATTACTTATTTTTCAGGTATTTGATCTTAAATCCATCAACCTTAGAGTGGAAAAGCAAGGGTGCTCCAGCTGTTGCTTTTTCAGGTACCAGCTTCTGAGGCTCCCTACACAAACACCCTCCTTCTGGGATGCTGTTCCACTGCGTATGTAAAGTAAATATTGACAGTTTATAACCCTGAATCACTCTCCCATATCTATGGTGATAGCCCTAAACATGGGACAAAGACTCCTCCACTCACCCTAGGGGTTATAAAGCATCTTCTAGACAAATTTGTCTCCTTTGGAAGCAACAGGCTAGAATTTCTGCACTACATCTTACTGCACATCACAGACATCTTTCCAATCCAAAAAGAAGAGACTTGGAAACATGCACCTTGTGTCGTGAGATAGCACAAAGCACCAGCAAGTCGATGGCAGAGGCACAGCACATACCCTGTTTTATTGCCAGAAAAAAAACAATCTGGCTTAAATGCTAAATTTCACTACAGTGGTCTCAATGGATAATTTAAGAAATGACCAACTAACTACCTTTGAGGATGGCTATGGCCACGTTCTTCTCTAGCATGTACACCAGGTAGTACCATACTTGTCTGGCTATCTGCTGGAAGTTCATTCTTCAGCACCTCCCTCTCTGCACTCTTTACTCACACTATACAGTAAATCCCAGGAACTGACTCTAGATTGGGGAATAACAAGGCACAGCATCATGTGGGCTGGGCACGTCTGCCCCAGGCAACCGCTGCCCTGGTGCAGTCTGGGTGCATGTCCTGGTGCCCAGAATCCCAAACGCTTTACGTCCCAATCCTGCCTGCTGCTCTTGGCTGAGGAGCAAGGATGAGAACTGGGGCAGAGACTGGTGAGGACACAGCTGCCCATCACAACCAGTACTGGGTCAGGAGTTCAAGTGTCCTCTTTCACAAATCCTAGATGCTTCCCTGTATAAAATACAGATCTTCTCTACTCTGCCTGTCTTCTGCTCTGGTGAAGCTGATCTCCACATTTAAGAGCAAGCACTATTCACACAACTTTCCGTTCACTTACTAAAACACTTGAATGTTAGGGATTTGCACAATTATACCACTTAAGGACCAACTGGACCCACTAAAAAAATGAAGTTAACAATGACCCTTACAGTAAAGTTCCCTGTACCCTAAAAGCAAGTCCACACGGCCCATCGAAATCTCAGTCTCTCTGTGGGCTTCAACAACCTCCCAGACAAATTCAGCTACATTATCGCATCTAAAGATTTTAAACTCATACATCACTTAAGCTTCTTCTCGTAAGACAAAATACAAGGAGGGTTATGTCAGACAACTCTCAGAGAAGCAAGGTACCCCATCATGCATGCCAAAACCAGACACTGGTTTCACTTACCAAAATAAATATCTGCCTGAATAATTAACCAGAAGTGGTTGTTTGGGTTGATAGTCAATGCATAGCTGACAAGCTCTTTTACTGTAACTGCCACAGCTTCGAAGTCCACTGACTGCAGACTATAGCAAAAAAGGAAGAAAAAGAAATTCCTAAATGATTATTTTGTTTTTTAAACAGTAATCTTATCTTACATCTAGATGAAGTCCAAAGCACCTTTCATTAAGTATCTAACAAAAATAATTCCAGAAAAGGTTTAGTGTTGCCTAAGACTACTGTTAAATTGTTTCAATACAGTAAATGTGACAGAACAAATACACCCTTCACAGACTCACACAAAAAGTCAGGACTTTGTCTGTGACTGATACCATAAAAGGGTTCTGTGCAAGAATATATGTTCTTGGTTTCAAGAAGTTTGAAGACAACACCTGAGACCACTTCAAATTTATCAGAGCATCTGCACAAAAGGCCACAGACAGCAATCTCAGGAAATTTGTGGAAGTAGCTTATAAAGAAAGGCTGGGGATGGTTTGGGACATTGCTTGGGCAGTCCTTCCCAAAGCTCATGTGGAATCTCCATTTTTAAAAACATGTTTTTTCTCATCCTACTGCTAAATTGTGGTAAGATTGAAAACTGCTTTCTTCTGCTTGGCCCTATAATACACACTGAAGTCTACATCAGTAACCATGAGACTATTCAGACCAATTAAAGACACATTAACCACACTAAGCTTTACACACTCGTTCCTTCTCTCACAAGTCATGTCTCGCGATGCATACATGGAACCTTAACCAGTGAGGTTCTAGCCCCACAGAGCTTCTAAACGTCATTGGAGACACACAGTTCAGTCCAGCCAGAGCAAATCAATACATACTACACGTCACTTAGTATTTTGTATATAATTATTCAAAGTATATAATTCTTCAAGTATATCATTATTCAAATGCACCTCGAAAAATCTTAATTATTCTGTATTAAAATATTATATAGTTCACAAAGTTACATACAGCTCAGTAAAGCACAGGGCTAAAAAAAACCCTCATAAAAGCATCTCCACCAGGACCATCAAATTAGGACCAAAAACCTTCATGCAATCAGAACAATCTGTCTGCAAACAGAACGGGGGTCAGTGATGCCCTTGCAGGGCAGAAACCACACTAACACAGTAACTGGAAACAAACCAATTAAACATATGTTTTGAAAAATGTATTTTTAATTATCATCTTACTTGGGGATGGATGAGGGCCAGATGGAAATGTGCTCTGCTGCAATGTCATTCACAATATCTTCCTAAGAGTAGAAAGATGGCAAGAGAAATTAGAGACACAAACATTTCAAGAAAACCAAATAAGATATGTATGATATATACTAACCCGAACATTATGAAGCTTGACAAACAGGGACAATATTGTGGTTAAAACCAATGGTTCCTGTACAGAAAAAAATAAAAAAAGAGTATTCTCATTAACTAAGAAAACTCCACTTTCCTCCCTAAGCTTTAAAGCTATATAAGAAATTCTGACATAGTTTTTTATCTAAATGGGGCAATATTTTGTTAAGAATCCTGCAACACAGGAATACTGCAGGCAAGTTTCTGTAGGGAGTCTTTAATTACTTCTGTTTTTCCTGAATAATTCTTTGGATATAAACGTTACCTAGGTTCTACACATCTTTATGTTGTTTCTGTGGCTACTGCCTAGCCTTAAACTTAAACTAGGTATACTACAACTTTCTATGCACTTAAAAACCCACAAGCTATAAAACAATTTCTCTCCTTCTTAACTTCTGCTGCATAGTTACAGTGCAAGTAGCAGCTTCCTTCTCCCCTCAAAAGGAACACTTTGCTTCATGACAGCTGGAATGAAATGAACTTCATGATAGATGCATCAAAATATACTCCTAATGTTAACAGATGCGTCATGAATTCAGGAGCATTTTTTCACAAGCTCTTCCACATCGCTGTCTGGCGGGTAGAGCAAACTCTGAAGTTCTTCAGCCATAAAAAACACCTGTACAGCTACCAGATCTTCTAAATTTAATAGGAAAAGTCCGGAAAAATATTATACCGAAAGAAAGTCCTGGTTGCAAACACATTATGAAGACCACTGTAACTTACCCGAAGTTTTTTGATGAAGGAAAGCAATTCACTCCTAAATTAGGGACACAAATACCCATGTAAGTAATCATCAACAGCAAAGAATATATGCAAACTTAATACACTGGAAACAAGATTCAGTAATGCAAATTCTAAACCCACCAAATTATTCCTTCACCTCTAAGTTTACAAATGCAGGGTATGTAAGTGAAAACACTCAAACAGGTCATTCACTCCTAATACAGTCACTGGCAAGTTAAGTTTTACTTTTGCATTTAAAACAGGTTAAGTAAGAGGTATCTGTTATGCTATCAAGCTACAAAAGGCATGAAAATCACTCCATAGTAAGTCAACCACTGACTCTAAAAAGGAAAGCAATTGAACTGTACTGAAATTCTCCAAGCTAGCATTGCCACAATGATCTACAGGCTTACAAAAGAGGGTACACAGCAATCATTTATAAAGTACATTGACTTCCCTGTCATATCACATCAGAAACTGTCACCATAAGACAATCGGGCAAGAACAGCCTGTTTGGAAAAGGCTGCACTGCTTCTTTTCCATAATAACAACAGGGTCACTGCCCTTTACTGTTTGAATCAGAGGGGTTAGAAAAGGTTCAGTGTCCTAGCGTACATCTGTACTGCGCCCTTTTTTCTTACCAGAGTACACAACTGAAACCTACAGCACGCACGTACCCTCCTCCACCCATCCCACAGCAGCATAAGCAAAAGCAGTTGGCATTTAGGCACTCATTAACCTGATTAGCTCAAGAAAGGCAAAGAAACAGTCAACAGTTTGACAGAGGCACTTTTTTCCATGTTTTTAACATGGAAAGCTGTTCAATATAATCACACATTCCACAATTTAATCTAACAGGCAACTTACAATCAGGCTTAGACTTAAGAACGGGCTAAAAACACTTATTGACTGGACAAATCTGAGTCCTGAATCAATCAATCAGCTAAGGCTGACAGAGGTTAGATAACTGACAGTGAAATTACTCCACTCAACTACATTGTCTTCCTTCCCCTCTCCCCAAGGGCTTGGTTGAACTAGATTTCAATTCAAGACTGAATAACATCCAGCCTTAGGTTCAGAAACCTAAAGCTAAGCTTAGACACCTATGGTGCGATCTAGGTGTTTTATCCACTTATCAAAGTAGATAACCGATACAGCCAACGGAGCTTGCAGAGCAATTGTATTCAATGTAAAGCAGACACCTCCAGCTGAACTGCCCTCCAGATGCCACTGACTTCACTGGAAGATCTATATTGATTATAACGGGAGCATGAGTATATATGCTTTGGTGTCTGTATGGTGACCTGAATCCCACACGCTCCTTTTCTCTCTCGGAAAAGGAAACTCAGCACATCACAGCTAATACCCAGCGCTACCAGTAAGCAGCTTGTTCACTCAGTGGAGATCTTTCGTTGCTGCTCCTACTTCAATAGCAGAATCCAGATGATTATTGAAGGCAATGTGGGGGTCAAATATACAAATCAAACCATCTTTAAGAATAATTTAAGAAAACACACCTGTACATAATGCCCAGTGTAGACTCCCTGTGTTTTATCAAACTCACTCTGCCATCATTTCCCCGTTTGTGCTGGTTGGATACACTGCAGATTTGTACAACAACTTCCCAAAGGTCTTTTGCTGTCCGTCTACTTTCTTTGGGACCGGGAAGTTCTTTGCATGTTGCAGCCAGCAACTGTCCCAGCTATGAAATGAAAGAGGAAAAAAACATAGTAACTACAGCTTCTCTGAGTATTGACTACAGCAAAGGAATTATTGGTATTTAAAATGGCTAAGCAAGTGATTTCAAGTTACAAACTGCAAAGCAATGTGACTAAACTGTGCAGCAGAGGACACTGATGAGGAACCTGGAAGACAGGAATTAAACAATGTGGGTTTTTTTTTTCCCTGTTAGTTTCCTTAGGGCTTATTTCATTACTACAGTCTCCATAAAACAAGATTTACACTCAAATAAATTACATAAAACCTACAAAACAGAGTTTTACAAAGACCAGGTCCCTAGAACTCCCTTAATTTTCATATAATAATTAATCTGAACTGGAACTGGCACCCTCTGCGATACAGAAAAAGCTGAACCTCAAAATAGAAGTTAGGAAATCCCACAGGTAGGCAGAGTAAGCCAAAAAAAAATCTGTCCTGTAATACAATCTGCGTTCAGCTTTACTGCCTCACTTTGAAGTAGAAACATTGCTGTAAAACCACTTTGAAAGTAAAGTTGCAAAAATGGCAGAAATTCAACACTGGTGTTGGGTTCACCAATGGAACCACTAAAGCGCATTTGGAAAACAAGAGCCTTAGGAACAGAAAGACAACCAGACATGAAGCCTGAGATCTGCACACTTCTCAGACCTCCTACAGGAATCTAGGCTCAGTTCCAGCTGAGAGGAGAGTCCTTCATGGAAGTGCTACAGGGGTTCAAGCAGCTCCTGGATTTTAACCACACATGCCTGATGCTCACAGACACAACCTCAGCTGGCAGGCAACAAGGGCTACCACGCAGTTTGTTTCATGTGTTCTTGCCACACAGCCTCCATCAAACACACTGGCTGCTTCACCCTGCTGCCTTCTACATCGCACTTCATTCATTATAGCCATGAGACCCAACACTCTTGAGACAGAAGGGTACACACTTTTAAAAGTACAAAAGCCTTCAACAGGAAAAAGTCAACTGCAGCCTGACAAGGTTTTGAGACTGTGTGTTCATTACCTTCACATAAGGATTAGTCTGAACGAGAGGTAATGGAACTTGCATCGTCAAATACTCATTCTCACGCCAGTTTAGCAGGAAGGCAACACACTCTTCAGCTATAACTTGTCGAAGAGGAATATCTGGAAAAAAGGGGTTCTTTGCTTAACTTTTTTTTTTTCTTGAGAAAAAACAGTATTATATGAAAACAAGCTAAACCAATCCCTCTAACTAGCCATTTCTGTTCTATATCTTCCATGACAGAAAAACGTGCTGCTTAGCCCTACAAGAGACTTGACCTCTGAAAATGCAGAGCAACAACAGCTTCCTACAATCACAACAGTCTGACATTACCCCTGTAGTGTGAAACCATGTGGGTTGCTTTGACAACTAGCAAAACTTTTCAAGTAAAAATGTGGAATGTTCGTCCTGTTCAAGTCCTTTAAGTGGCACTAAACAGAAAGTATCAGTGTTTAGCAACATATATGCATTATGATGTTGTTATTCTCGTTTCCAGCTTCAAAAAACTAACCAAACTTCTAAACACTCACTAAAATCACTGTCAAACTTCACTATTTTTTTCCAATTATACACCTAACTGGTAGATCTATAAAGCTTTGTGCTTTACTGCATCCCAGAGAAGACAGCAACATACTTACCTGGTACTCTCATTTCCAAATAGCCTCGGACTCTGCTTATAAGATCAGAAGGAGGACGCTCTCCAGAAGCGCCAGGTCCAGCTTCATGAGTGTAGATGTCCAAAAGCAGCATTTCATTCAGCATGACTTGACGGAGTTTTGGAGAAAACTCCGTCACGAGCTCCAAACAAGCAGCAAAAAGCTGTTTTGCATGACCAAAATCCTGCAATAAAGAGGATATGCATTAATGATTCCCAATGAATTCATAAGGGAAAAGACTAAGAGTTAAATGTTGTTCAGCTCTATCCTGGCTGAACCAGCCTTAACATTCATTCTCCACAGCATTGCTTAAGCACCTCACAACTAATTCTTACATTTTTGAGTCCTTTGGACTTGCTACTAAGCTTAATAGTTCCAACAGTTACAGATTCTTCAAAAAAACCCCAAGAAGTTTGAGCAAAACCAAGTAACTACTGGCACATTAGGTAGAGTTTGATTCTACCTTGTAGTTTAGCAAACTACAGCCTTGTCAATCACAAGGCAAATAAATCAACATTGCAAAAAATCCATCATGTAAAACAGTCATCCAAAAGGACAGCTCTTCATATCAGTAAGTCAAATCACCGCTGGGTTTAGATGCAACATGATTTAGTACATCATAATCAAAGCTTTGTATGAATGAAGTTATCTCCAGGATCAACTCACTGGAAAGCCACTATCCTTGCTCTACTGATGGAACTTTGTGAGACAGAAATATTTAATATTATACGACACACAGAGCTTGTTAGTATATCTCCCTCACCTCCCAGTCTTTAAATTCTTTTCCATATTTTCGGTGTTAAAATTCAGTTGCCCACACTAATTCACCAGTAACTTCATATGACTTGCTCACCTTAATCGCACAGCAGTGTAATCCTTTTGCCATAAGGATGTAGACCAAATCCCTAGTCAGATTGTCTTTGATTCCTAAAATAACATTGCCGTAAACATTTGGTACTTCCCACTGGGAGAGAAATACATAGGACATTTGCACAGAAACAGGTTTTAGAATTCACATCACTGATTAAAACATTAAAAACAAAGCTTAAGTATTGAAAATTATTGACATCTACATGCCAACTCTTTAATTTTGACATCTAATCAGAAGGAATGAATTGCTCATATAGCAGTACGATAAAAGTGGACAGATACCCTCATTTGTTCATACTCTGAATATGCAATAACTGGGAAGGGGAACAGAAGAGAAGAGAAGAGAAGAAATCCTTACATAACAAAAAACCCCAACAAACTTCTTCTCTCCTGCTCCCAGCTTATAATTACAGGGATTTAACTAAAATAATATTGCCAACTAGTCAGAACACTGAAAGCAAAAGCTACAGAAATGTGTTTTCTCACACAAAAAGCTTGTGACACAATCAGTAATTCTTCAAAACAAAGTTTTGTTGCCATACTTTTCATAGAGAATGTGAGTTTAGGTATGTACCATCATTCTTATTAAACCACTACTATGCAGAGAGAGGGGGAAGAAAAAAAAAAAAAATCACACTGAGGATCTATGACAAAATGTTCACTGTTCATTGCAGTCTGATGAACCATGCTCTCGTGAACACATGAAATAAATTACCTTGTTTGAAACAGTCCAGAATTGGCGTTCTGAAGTCATACCATGCAACTCAATTAAGATCTGGCGAATCCTCCAAGGATCTACTGATAATATGAGCTGATGTTCAAGCTGGCCAATATTGACACTTGCTGAAGCTAGAAGAAAAGCAATCAGATCTCCAGCATATTCCTTCTTAATGTAGGTGCTTACATTTCTTTAAGTATATAACATTTTAAACATAACATGGTAAGAACAGCAGATAGATCAATGCTTTTGTAGGCCCCATACATCCTTTTGTGCCCTTCCACAAACACCTTGTGCCAGCTTCCCAACCCCCTCGACCTCAAGGTTGCTTGCAACACCCCCTTTTCTCACACCAGCAGCTCCAAATTATCCCCTACCTTTGCTACAGTGCAGCAATAGGTTCAAGACCTGCAGAAAAAAAGTGTTCCTATCCTGCCTTAGTGAAACTATGCATTTTCACAACTAGCTTAAGTCAATGCAAGACTGTATTAGAGCTAAAAGTTAAGTTCTCTCCAGCTCCAGTCACCACCTGGCACCTCCTGTGTCAGCTCTGACTTGTGCAGCTTCACAGCCAGCCAACTACATCTGAGAAATGCCCCGCCAAAAAGATCTGGGTTTCATTTTGGTAAAATCTCGTCCAGTTCACCACACAGTCACATGAGTGAGTGCTGGTATGAGTCCAGGGGCAGGGAGCCCTTTGTGGGAACAGTCACCACAGCCAGATTTGTTTCATACCAACCACCACACCTCTATTTCACTTGGTCAGCTAGGACATGTTCATTTGAGCACATCTATCATACTCAGCTGAGATACAAGCAACATACAAGCAAATAATGGCCACTTTCTTGAACGAGTAGGACATTCACCAACTAAAAATGGGAAGTATTCTCCCTAAAAACATTATCTTCAAACTTTTTCTGAGAACAGTCCCGCACATAATAATCTCAAGTGTGGAAACAGGCAAGGCCTGCATATAAGTTAATGGAAATGCTGGGAAAATTACCTGGGATATCATAAAAAGAAGTCACAGGTTTTGTGCATAAGTTGATTCGAGGAGATCTCTTTCGCATCTGATCAATGAGCAGCTTCCGTTCATCATCTTTCAGCAGTTTTATGAACAGCTCATGAGATGAAATCATGAAGACAAGCTGAAGATCTTCCAAACCCAAACACAAGTTTCTAAACAAATAAAAAAGTCAATATATGAGTAGAAAGAAGCTGCTTATTTTGCCAGTTATAAGTTCTCTAAACATTTACTGTGCTATATAGCATTGCTTACAAAGTGTAAATTCATGTTATCTTAATACAGGCACATACTTGAGAAATGCTGCCATTCTTCTCTTCAATGCTTCGGAAGCATTTTCCAAGTTTATTGATCTTGAACAAACCTGGGAAGAAAGAAGTAAATAATTAAGCAGCCCCTTAGAACTCTTAAAATATTCAGTTACAGACAGTGTTACTGCCCAGTTTTCTGACTCAATTAGTATCAGGCAGTAACCCTCTCTCCCACGGGAAGCAACAAAGTTACCTGATAAACACTGTAGCCATCACAGATGGACTGGGTTTCTTCCAACCTGTACACAAGACAGGCTGTTTCAGACAACTGACCTTACCTCACACCATTCGCATTCCTTTTCCCCACTCCTCTGATATTTAGGTGTGCTGACACCAAGTGCCACAGTATTTTATTTTTATTTTTTTTTACAAAAAAAGCAATAGTTGAAAGATCACTAGATATATGAATTTAAATACCAGCTTGCAGTAATTTTTTGAGAAGTGTGTTTAAATCCTAATATGAGCAGTTGATGTAACAGCTTTTAGTGGCTCTGAAGTACAGAGCACTGTTGGTCAATTTTTTGCCACATGCTTGAATAGACAAGCAAAAGACAGGGCTCAAATTAAGCAAAGAAGATATGAAAATAGCAGCAAAGCAACAGAGGGAGTAAGTTCAGATTGAACAATAATAATTTCCTAAAATGCTTCATTGAGGGCAACAGTTTAAATCTCCCACACACAGTAACTCAGGATCATTTCATGACATGCTAACTGTTACAAGACAGCTGGTAAGGGAAAGTGGTCCTCTTCAACAGATATTTCTTTTTCTAGTATATTTCTCTGTTATGAAGAATTTGTTTCTTTGTTCTTTGAAAACAACTATTCAACAATATCTCTATATAATTTAAGGATGTCAGGAATTGCAGCAATTTCAAATCCAAACTGAAGCAACAAGTCAACATTGGTTCCTCCCCAACAGATGGAAACGGAGCTATCAGCATAGATCCAAGACTGATTACATAGAGTGTAATTGTACTAACTGCAGAGAACTTGAATTAAGTTTGAGAAGTTACCTTATAAAGTATTTTTCTCTGCTTCAGAAATTTGAGCATTACTTACAACAATACTACAGTTATATGGGGAAAGAGGTATCTCACTAAACACCTTTTCCCCTTCTAATTTCAGATAATTTCTTACCTCAAGGAGAAAGTCTATTTTCTCTTTGCTGGGTTTCAGGAACAGTAGACAAAATTGAATATCAATTATTTCACCCTGCAACACATCACAGACTGTGTTGCACACGCAGACTTTGAAACAAACTTCATCCAGAGCATCATTCCTGCATGAACACAAAACCAAAGATCACAGAACTTCTCTGACAAACACAGAGTTGGTATCACAGCAAAGCTCCAGGTGCCAGATCCCAAGACAAGTTTGAAGCACATGCCTTTGATTGCACTCTGAAAAACCTTATGCAGGGTCTGCTTAAGTTTACCCAGGAGCTCCCTTTCTTTAAAAAGCAAATTCCCTCCCTGTCTGCAGCTCTGTTTCACACACACAGGCTTCATTATAATTTCAGCCTGAGCATCACTGGAACTTCAATTAGAGCAGTGCGACCAATACAAAGGTGCATCACTTCTTGGCAAGCATGCCCTGAGCATGGCTAACAGTCCAAAAGACTTTAGGAATATTTATGCATCTCAGAATACACAATCATTGGACAAAAATAAAAACAAATAACCAGAACCTATGGCTTCTTTCTCTTAATCCTTCTCTGTGTGTCTTAACTGGATTTCAAAGTCACACTCCTCCCTCCTTCTCTGTCTAGCACTCATCACTGAAGGTGCTCTGTATCAGTAGTATCAAGAGATGACAACAGCCCTACACAGTGCTAAGGTATAGGCTCTAAGATCCTCTTCTAAGAGATGGTTACTTGATTTCTCTCTGGCTGAAGTGAAAGCTGAATTCAGTGAGTACTTAGCTCTTTGACAACAGGCTGTCACCATCAATACTTTTACCTCACACATGTTTGTAAAACTGAGCCTCTCTTACCTCTTCAACTGAAATACTTGTAGGCACCTGCCCTTCAGAGAATTATTATCATGATTATATGGAGCTGCTTTCCATATAGCCCTGATTCAAGTGCCTAAGCTCCACAGAAGGCTGAATTTTAGACACAGCCATGGGCTCAGCACATCTCTGTTGGGAGCCATCCACAAGTTGCCCTTGTAATGTTCCTAATTCTTTCTCCTAATTATAATTGTTTTGCTTATTATAAATGTACCATACTAGTCCTTCAGCCCTGGGCTAGTTCAACAGTGCACAAGGCTCCTAATGACAAGTAACCACACTCCCAATGAAGTACACAGCTGCTACAATATCACTGCTCGGTATTATTAATCTGACCAGTTTTGACTTCAAGCTTTAGAAGACCTCTAAAGAGGCATTAACTTAGTCATACTCATGCATATATATGATCAATTATGACTTTACTGATTTATTTATGTAAGTGTTAATACTCATTACATTTTTCCCCATATATGGCCACAGTGAGATACATCACAACATACCTCTTCAGTTGAAAAGTGTAGTTTAGAATATTGCTAACAGAAATAAAGGCTCAAGTTTCTTGGATATAAGTTGTTGGCAGAACATGTTGTATACTTTCCAAGAAAAACATAAAACTTATTAATATTACTTTTCATCATCATCAAACATATAATTATTTAATGTCTCACCCTTGTTGAGCTTTTTGGAAGAGTTCTCTTAGCACCGACTGCCTGAACTGAACAGGTAAACTAAGGGTTAGATTATCTTCAAGAAATATCTTCACTAAGTCCTATAATACAAACACAGTTGGAATAGTCAATGGATAATGCAAGAGATTCAGATAGCGCAATCTTTTATGGAAAAAATTATCAAACAAATGGAAGCAGTTTGCACCCATAGGTAATACTAATATTCATTAAACAGCCAGAAAGGGACCAAAGAAAAAAAAGCGTTCTTTAATATCAAAGAATAAAACCAAAATTGCACACATCAACAGCAATGTTCCCAGAAACCCAAAAAGCTGGATTCTACCAGAAATTTCCATACATCAGCTAGTAGGAATTACATTGTATGTAATCCAAGATATTTTAATCTAATATACATATCAGATTATGTTACATTCCTATATATGTGTTTTAATAGTTAACTGGAACACTTACATTTATTAAAATCCCTATCAGTTCAGGTGGAATCATCCACATGGAATGATAAAAAAATCCTCAAACATATGTGGGTTGATTTAAGCACCCTACCTGATAGTTGCCAGATTTCATACAGCTATGGATTTGACTATAAGGAGTTGCCTGTTGAGATGCATCATCAGAAGATGAGGTAAGAACTCCACAAGCTTGACAGTAACCAGCTAAGCGCTCTTCATCAATGGTAAAATGAAGTGATGATGAACCATTCTGAAAATGAATAGTTAATAAAATCTTAGAGGCCAAAATATTATTAAATATAGGCTTAAATTAGAAACACAAAGAGACTCACAATTTCCCCAAGTAACAGCAAAACAACAAAAGAATGTGTACATACACACTTCCTTTTTAATGGCATACTTTTATATGTGCTCTTGACAGCTTAGACCATGTTTTGTCTATTTAAATTGTGAGTTTTGCAGTTTTTGGAATATAAATGTGAAGCAAGATTTTAAAAAAGCATACCTCGGTTGTAAATTAAAATGCTGTATTTTTTAAAAGGTCAGACAATCTGATTTCCAAGGGAAAGGAGAAAAAAAAAAAAGGAAAAAGAAAGTGATGTATGCTTCACCACATCACCACAACCAACATACCACAATGGACACAGAATGTACTGATAATACTAGCACCAGAGATACTATTTTTGCATTTTGTTCATCAATACAATTTGTGTAGGAGAATATTCATTACAAAATTTAGAACAAAGAAGCAATATACTGCAGCTGATTAGTATAATGTTAAACAAGGTACAATATGAAAAAAACAAAAACTGCTGTCAAAAACCCATGAAGTTTCTTTAAAGACCATGTGTACCATTAACAGTATTAAATTGCTAAAGGAAGCAATAATTTAGGCACTTTTTAAAGAGGAGTTGAACATATATGCTAATAAAACACTAATTACCTTTGCAATCAACTCTTTTGTTCTGAAAAACTTTTCTTTAGCATTTTCATGAACAGCTGCATTTGTAGATCCTTGTTGAAAATAGATTGCACCCAAATCATAGCAAACCTGTAAAGAGCATTGATACAAAACACATTATCTTGGAAACTTATATAATGTTTAAGGTCAAGATTAAGTATTTCAGGTCCAACTTCGTATGTACTTCACGCTATTCCTAGTTTTAGCTTATGACTGATGACATACACTGCCTATCTTTCCCCGTGTACAACAATTGTTTCCTCTTTAACTGCGATCTCAGTACGAGTAATTCTGCACAGGCATTACAACAGTACAGAATGATTTCCACATGCTCATTAAGAACAGTGCAATAAGCTGTCCTTAACATATAATGGTTTACTCCAGATGGGGAAGTAACAATATTTGCAGTGTTAGAAGAAGTTCTAACACTTTGTCTAAGGACATAGATACAAATTAAAGCCTTATTATAGAATGTAAGCTACCTGGCACTCTATCTCCTCTGCAGTAATTTTCAGTCCAGCTGTGGAACTCTCCGTTTCTCCATTCACCATACCAGGCTCCATGGCTAATAAATCCAGAGTTCTTATAGTGTGGACATAAAGATCTTTGTTTAATTTCAGTGCTCCTTCTAGGACCAGAATGGAATCAGCAGCCTGCTCTTTCAACTGCAATAGTTAAAATGCATTGAAAAAATTAACCTCTTGATTCTGAGTTCAGCTCTGGCTTAAATTAACACTAGAAATGTAACAGTACAGTGAAAGGATAGTAAATAAAAGTCCTCATACACCCATCTTATTGCTATGTAGAGTATACCCTTGCATTTCTTGTACAATAGAGACACTTGTGACTTCTCTGAGAAACAGGATCAAACCCTTACTTCTAAGTGAAACAAACCATTTTTCTGTTTCACCCACGTTTTTGTCCATTTTTGGACCATTAAGTTACACAAGGGTCAGACTGTAAATTCTGAGTTATTATTTGGCAGCTGAAACAAAACCAGCTTCCAAGTGAACAGCAAGATTTTTTCAAAAATGTTAATGAATTAGTAAAAGAGTTAACCATCACTCATGCTCAGCTATTTTAAAATATATGAAAAAGTAAAAAATTGTAGAAAATGTATAATACAAATTATTTAACTGATTCCAAGTAGTACAAGAGCAGGAAAATGATCTAGGCTACTTAAGTAGAGGGTTTGTTCTTCCTCTTTCTTGCTTCTCTCAAAGTGGAACACTAGGCGCAACTAGCATTCTGTTGAAAGCTACATACAGAAAACACTCAGCTACTAAAGCCTTTAAAACCAAAATGTTTTAAGTGTTGAATTTCACTGCCATATGATTTTGCAGCTCAAGCATGGTATGGTCTTAATTACTAATCACACACTGATTTTGCAGGGGTTTGCTCAATTCATATGGCTCCAAGGATGGGCTGTTGAAAATACTTTAATCATACAAAATAAATTCCATACTACGTGCAGTGCAGAGACAACACTGTCCAAAACACGTACAGCAGAAATGTAGCAAATACTGAAAGTGGCAAATACAATATGAATGTACTGAATCCAACAAAACTGTGATGCACTTGTATATTTCCTGTCCATTCACATTTACACATAAATTCAAGCAAAAATAAGACGGGGGAAAAAATCTCACCACTTTCAAAATATTTTCAGTCAGTTCCTTTTCTTGCTGCATCTGGTTCATCCTGGAAAATGAAAGAAGAGGTAAAGATTTCAATTAAAAAGGAAACCTGCATGTCGTTTTACTTCACACTCTAGATCACAACAATTCACTTCTAGTAAGTTTTGCCTAATTATATTTTAAACATCATTATGCAGGACCACTGAATGCTCTTATCTACATCTGAAATACAGATATAATTAGTTTTGGATGAGAATGTGGTTCAATAAAACAGAAGTTAGAAAGTTTTAGTTGCTTTTTTCTCTAAAAATCAGATTGTTAAGATCAGCAGAACTATCATGAAGATACCAGCTTCTACAGCCTCAAGTTTCTTGAAACTTCACTATTTAAATCTTCTTGAATATGTGTCAGACGCAGAACTGTGTTCATGTGTTTGTGTAAAAAAATAAAAGTTATGTCCCCATACAGAATTTTGATACATATAGGACAACACAAGATTTATAGTAAAACGAACAGGAGGAAGAGTATTTTTAATCAACATAGTTAAAGAGACTCTCTCAAACACGTATGGCCTAATACATGAAAAGTACCACTGAGATACTCCCAGCTTTATCAGATAAATTTGTAACATAAAAGTCAATTCCAAGGACAGGTTGTAACTAAGGCCACACCACTTCCAGAATGCAATATGAATACTGACTTTAAATTACAGTTTATTGCCTACTGAAGCAAAAGAATTGTTTCTCAGTTTATCTTACATAATGCAGAAAAATGGCATAATAATACAACTGTATTAACCAAGCTACTGTTAAGTTAAAACAGGATGTAAGAAATGAACCCTGTTTAAACTAGAGGATAAGCATTCTGCCCAGGCAAATTGCCATCTCCCTTTCTCCCATGATTTTTCATGCCTCTACAAAGTCAGCAAGACTGTAACATGTTAAAAGAGAAATTAAATTTCTGATTACAAAATACACAAGAAGTCCAAACGAATTATACTTGTAACTTACACATTTAACTGAGGTGGACCGGGTTTCACTTGTTTTACAGGAAAACTGCTTTGAACAATGGTCCTTATGGCCCTATGTAGAGGAGAAAATGAAGCAAAGAACATATTAGCCTCAGAAATGTAATAAGCAGATTACACACCTCTTAAAATTATCAGTTTATCCTAATAGTAGAATGCATCTGAAATGATAGATCCTCTGCTCAAGAGCACATACAGTATTTAAGAAATGCTCTTATGTCCATAAAAAGCCAAAAGACAGCTAGATTTTTATCTTTATTAGGTGACAGTTAAAACCACTAGCTTGACAATTTTTTAGGGAACAAAACCAGCTGTAAATTGCTTTTCAGACTCAGCTCCTCACTATAACCTACCTAGAGATCTCAAAGTTGTTATTACTTTGAGATTCTTTCTCCTTCTATGCACAAGCATTATAGATAGAAGAAAACATTGTTTTGTTCTGTCATGACTTTATAGGTTTAAAGTAGTTTACCATCTGTTGTAGAGTAGTATTGCCATTGCAGTGGTTGGGGGTAAGCTGGACAGGTCTACATCCACGTGTTTAGTTCCGGGGGGAACTTTGCTGATACACAGAAGTTCATTCAGTAGCATGTTCAATACAGGGACGGACAAGCTATCAGGAAAAAAAAAATAAAAGAGAAAAAAAAAATAAAAGAGAAAAAAAAAAATCAAGTATTTCATATAGTAATCCTAAAACTGGAATGTTTAAGTAATACATGTTACTGTTCAGTACTATATGATTACTTAACATGCCATGGAAGTAAGGGTAGTATGTTTAGTTAGCATAATGAACTGGTCTGTATCAGATGACAATCTAGATCAGGTATGTAAAGCAGGTACCAGTATTAGCAGCCTAAGCCCAAGTGGAAGGTTGCTGTGACAGCTGTACTACTGTGCACCACTGTTAATCCACACAGAAGCATCCTGAGAATAATCCAATCACCTACAACAGCAGGTCCCAACTAACAAAACCTTCTCAAAGCAGTCCCAGATCATACTTCCAGAAGGTAAACAACATTTCCATGGCAAATGGAATTTCACTCACGTAAAGGGAACATCTCTCTGTGCTATCACAGCTTATATCCTTTCTGCAGCATCCACCAGCAAACAGTGAAGACTAGGAACTGGAACAGAGCACTGCAAGCAGTATTATGTAAAATATAATTAGCTGGGACAGAACCTTCCTGGATAAAAGGAGGAGGCACACAGGCTGAACTGCATTACTCCAAGCTTTTGAGGTACAATTTAACACAATTGAAACACTATTACTAATTTAGATGTTACTTGAAATTAGAAGAGCTCAGCTTTGACCTTGTGAAAAAATTTCATTCTTTGCAACCACCATTGAAAACAACCAGTGAAACCACACTTCTGGCAACCAAGCTAAATTCCCGTTTAACAAATTTTAGGTCTTGTGTACTATCAGACTCCAGGTCTGTTATCAAGCCATCATTTTAAACTAACAAACACTGTTTTTACTATGTGAGGTCCAGGAGTCTTGTTTTCATTGGCAAAAGTAGAACACCATTCAACTGTTTATAACAGCAGAAGTTTTAGAAAAAAAATGGGTTTAAGCTGTTATTTTATTCCTTTTTAACTAACATGACTGAACCTTTGGTATAATCAGTAAAAGACAAAAAACATGTTTCTTAATTAAGAACAATCTTAGGCTTCACAAGCTAACAGAACAGGAACTCTTAACTACTATCTAGAGATGCTAAATTAGTAGTTGAAATGACTTCAGATTGGTTCTCTTTCAAGAAAAACACCACAGATGAACAAAACAATCCTATCAAAACCCAGAATAAGCCAAATAATGTCAAGCAGCAGGGTTGATTATTGAATCAGGATTACAACTGCATTTTAAGAAGTAAAGGTACTAACTGCCAGAAAATACACCACAAATGTCAGTATAAACTCCTCCTGCAAGAGAAGCAGGCAAAAAAAGAAAAAAAAAACCGCCCTCTTGTTCACATTCACATACATCTGCTTTAAAAGATAAAGTATATATGTATAAAGTATTGTATACCAGATGCTGTTTTCCATACAATATTTTCACAACCAACCACAATAATGGTTTCTATTCATTGTCTGCAGTATCTTGTAAAGATATTTTGGCAAGCGGTAATACCACCTCCACCTCACAACACTTCATTAAGGCAGACAAATATGACACAGCTTAAGAGATGACAAAAATATTAAGGACCTGGGGGTGTTGGTCAGCAGCCAGCTGAACATGAGCCAGCAGTGTGCCCAGGTGGCCAAGAAGGCCAAGAGCATCCTGGCTTGTATCAGAAATAGTGTGGCCAGCAGGACCAGAGAAGTGATCATCCTCCTGCACTCAGCACTGGCAAGGCCCTACCTTGAACCCTGTGTTCAGTTTTGGGCCCCTCACTACAAGACAGACATTGAGGTGCTGGAGCGTTCAGAGAAGGGCAATGAAGCTGGTGGAGGGTCTGGAGCACACATCTGATGAGGAGTGACTGAGGGAGCTGGAGCTGTTTAGCCTGGAGAAAAGGAGGCTGAGGGGAGATCTCATCACTGTCTACAACTACCTGAAACGAGGTTGTAGCATGGAGGGTTTTGGTTTCTTCTCCCAAGTAACAAGCAACAGGATGGGAGCAAATGGCCTCAGGTTGTGCCAGGGGAGGTTCAGATTGGATATTAGGAGAAATTTCTTCACGGAAAGGGTTGTCAGGCATTGGAACAGGCTGCCCAGGGAAGTGGTGGAGTCACCATCCCTGGAGGTGTTTAAAAGATGTGTAGATGTGGCACTTAGGGACATGGTTTAGTGGTAGACTTGGTAATGTCAGGTTAACAGTTGAACTCAATGACCTTAAAGGTGTTCTCCAACCTAAATGATTCTGTGATTTTATGCAAGTTACAACTGGGGCAAGTATTGCCCCCCTAAGTTTTTAGGATGCTAAAGTGCAGTTCCCTAATGTGCTTACACTGTCAGAGTAAGGAAGTTCCCAACTGTTCTACCTCATTAAATCATTCAGCAGCTGAAATTATTTGGGTTAAAATAATTCAAAGAAAATATGCAAATGTAGATTTTGCCTGCTTCGAACAGTTCAGTGATCTAGTTCACAGATATATGGAGTGCTTTACAGCAACAAAACTGGAGCAAGACCTCCAACTTCAAGCATGTCAGAATCTGGAAACTTAAGACAGTACTGTCACCAAAGAAAACATAACCTAAAACCTAAACTTTTATGCAGTTTAGATGTACTCATCTTAATGCCTAAGACCCACTATTCTTTCTCTCTAAATTAATTATAACCAGTATTGATTTGTTTGCAGACATTGCTTTTACCAAAACCCTCTTCTAACTCACAGATTAAATCAAATGTGATTTCAGTTGTTACACCCAAGACTCTTCCTAATGTAAGAAAGATACTGTCAGAAAAGGGAGCAAGAAAGACTTCCATTTGTTAAAATAAAGATCTCAAGCCCTTTCAATTCAGTAATTTCAGCATGAAGATGTACAGACTATACCTTTTCTCTAATACATCCAAATCCCACTTCAGATGAGCAGCAACTTTAAGAGCAAGAAGTTTCAAAATGCGGTTTCTTTTGTTATCAGGTGGTGGCTGGACTTGGTTCTGCTCATTCACTGATGGTTTTGAAGCTTGTTCCAAGAACTGGACAATCAGCTGTACAGGTGGTGGATCTGCAAAAAACACAGCCACTCCTCAAATTCTTTGCAAGCCCAAAAATTAATTTCTTGTTGCAGCTATGAACACGGATCTTATCTCATTGTCATTTATACAGCTGACATTGTCACCTGGCAGATCCTAATCCCAAAGGGTTTCCCTATCCTGCATTAAATAAGACTATAAACATATCTTCGTTTAACCTTCATGTTTACTTGGGCACGGTAAACACACTCTCATACTTATATTTATTTACACTATTTTGTATTAATTATGTTTCACTACTTCCATCTAGAGAAAATAAATGCTGCTTATTGAAATCACAAGTTAGCTGTTGTAAAAATATATACTATTTTGTAATTCTCCTCTGTATTTTAAAATATATTTACAAGCAACTGCTGGTACTTCTGAACATGTTTGGAAGATGCTTTCAGACTGATTAAAAAAAGAAAGCCCCCAAGCGCCTCCCTTACAATAAGACAGTCTTCCAGTACCTTTTAGCATTTTCAAAATCTGAAGCCAAATCCTAACTATTAAACTCTCACTGAACTTGGTGAAACATAAGACTAGTATTAATTATTACTTTTAATTGCAAAATAGCAGTATAAGCTCTAAACACAAAATATATAGCCTGACTATGCTTAAATCTACTTTTTGTAGAGCTAATACTGCCCCAGGATTTCCTGTTCCCTTCACTTGCTTGTAGCATTCAGGTGCTGAAAAAGATGATTCTTGTTTATGATTGTGAAAAGATCAACTACTTTTAAATATAGAATTTTCTTATAATACATCAGACTAAGTTTCTCTTCATTCCAAGGGTAACAATACAAAGCAATTTCAGCACTGAACTCAGGAGGACTCCAGTTCCTGGCCCTAGCAAGACTATAATGGGAGAAAATCAGCTGCAAATTGTAATGATTTTTTTTTACAAACAGCACTTCACGTTTTAAAAATAAACAACTGGTAACATTTCCACAAACAAAATTCACACATGCAAAAATTACCTACCACGGAGGAAAAAATATAGAAATGCAAGTTACTAAATAAGAAATATAAGGTAGAACGAGACAAGGACATTGGAGCCTGCGCTGACTGCACAGCTGTAGCCTGACGCCCCCGTCTCCACCCCGCACGCCGACCTCCCGCACCCCCCGGCGGCCCCTCCGCGCTCAACCCTCCCCTTCGGGCGGGGCCTCCCCTGTCAGCGCGTCACCAGCGCGGGGCGGCAAACCCCGCGACGCCTCCCGCGGGGAAGCCGGAGGCGGGCACGAGGGAGAGGCGAGGGAGGCGGGCGGGAGGCGGCGCCAGCAGCAGGCCCGGGCAGGCAGCGGCCGAGCTGCAGGCCGCAGCGGCGGGGGAAGGGGCTCGCGGGGAATCGAGCCAGGGTTTCTTCCCCGGGGCCCGTGAGGAGCCAGGGAGCGACGCCAGGCGGCGCCCGAAGCCGAGGGCCGGCGGCCGTCAGCGGGGCCGCGCCGCACGCACCGGGAGAGGGTTTCTGCAGGTGCTGCTCCAGCAGCGCCTCCTCCAGCAGGAACTCGAACCAGGAGGTCTGCGGCGGCGTGCAGGGCCGGCTGGACGTGGCGGCTTCCCGGTCCGCCGCTTCCGCGCTCATGGCTGCCGCTCGCCCCGGGGGCGCCCCCGCAAGCGGCCGCACAAGTCGCGCCCTCCCCCGGCGCAGGCGGTGGCAACAAGATGGCCGCTGGCCACCGCCCCCTCGCTCCGGCCGGGGGAGACGTGACTCCGCCCCCCGGCGCGGAACCCCAGTCGATAGGGCAGCGCGGGAGGCGGGGCTACCTGAGACCCCACCCCCTGGACGCGGAGACCCAGTCCATAGGACAGCGCGGGGCCGGTCCCGTGGTCGAGGCCCCGCCCACCACGGAGGGGGCGGGAACATCACGCTCCCCTCCCACACTCACAGCAGGAGCTGACGGATTCGTAGCTTCCTGCTGGCCTTGTCGCTCCCTCCTCTCCCGCTGCTGCTGTTTAATTGGGTAACGGTTAATACATTTTTTAGTTTGGGACGATTAGCAGTTATCTGGAGGGCTAGAAGGGAGCGCGCAGAGCTGGGCGCTTCCAGCGGCCGGAGGGGGATGCGGCAGCTCAGCCGGGGGTAAAAGCCGAACGCCCCCGTCCTGCTGCCCCCGCGCACCTCAGTGCCCTAGCAAAAGGCAAAGAAGGGCAGATTCAAAGCCAGTGGCAGAAGCAGCTCCCTCCTTTCAGCATCAGCTTGTGCTGTCACTGATAGGTCCACATCTACACCGCTCGTGTCTGCCTGTGCCACTCGAGCTGCAACAAGCCAGGGGCTGGCTCCCAAGCTTTTCAGATATCCCCATTCCTAGGATGTTGAAGTCTGGGGGAGAAGCAGGATGACTAGCAGAAGCTCATAGCTATCTCAGTCATTTGGCTGAATTTCTGAAATATTCTGCCAAGAAAGGAGTTCACAAAGGCTGCACAGCAAGTTTCCAATGACACAATGCAAATCTCTTTTGCCCGTCATTGCTGTGATTGGGCTGTTTTTCCTTTCCTACAGGATGGCTGCTCATCTACTCAACAGCCACAATTTCCACAGCAAGCAAAACAGTGGATACTGCAACAAATTAGTGCCAGTGTGGCCCTGTCTCAGTCCATCTAACTGTGTAGGCCAGACATAAACATTCTGCGTTTCACTGTAAGTGACCCAGGAAGACATCTTTCCCATCTTCCATGGGGACAGAAGAACACTACATGTCCTGACTGCAACGCACTTTGTTACCTTCTGTTGTACGTGTTACTTTGTGTCTTCAGTTACTTGAGGGAAAATAACTTCAACTTTCCAGAGTTATTGTTGAATGCATCCATATGTAAAATGGTCAGTTTCAGAATATGAATTACAAAATAATCCTCTAGGAGATCACAGCCTGTCAGCACTACTTGTAGCACATTGTTCAATTTGATACCAAGTTCAGAAGAGGCAACTTAATAAAGAGCAATAAAATGCTATGGAGTTCTCAAAGATGTCATAGAGTTCAAGACTCTGAACAGTCGCCTTATTGAAGTTCTGGGGCTCACCAGTTTTCATTTGCAGCACAACATAGGTAATACGCTTGGATGTAAGAGATTTTGTAATTTCTTACAAGACCATGTATCTTTAGAAAGGAGGGAAAATTTACATTAAGCTGTAAGTTAATACAGCTTTTTTTTTTTTTTTTTTGGTATGACTTTGTTAGAACAATCAATGCCCAGCTGTGTGAGACTTTGGCATGAACGAGTGGCACATACTGACTCTTTGCTCCAAATCCCTCCGATAAATATTACTATTTTAGTAGAATTTATATAAATGATTTTATTAAATGATTTTTTTTCCAGTTCACATGGTGTTTTTTGTTCAATCAATTTTGAATGTAAATTATACTTGTTCTAACAGTATCAAAATCTTCCTTCTAGATACAAAACGAATTTACATTTGCATTTTTTATGCCATGTAAAATGATGAACAGTGATGACACACTCATTTTTAAAACAATATTTGTAAATTAAAGGAAGTGTCAAGACTTCAATAAAAAGAAGTATGGAATATGGTGTTGTACTGGTAATTAAAAAAGCACTGAGTAGGAAACTACCAAACCTGAGCACTTCAGAGCTGTCAAGCACTGTGTAAACACCTGTAAACATTCACACATCACCCCAGACATTGGGAGCTGCCTCTATTTCAGACACAAAGGGAAAGAACAAGGTGAGGTGAGTGGTCAAGTCACTGTGCCATTTCAGAAGCTCCTGACTCTTTTTTACTCTCAAACCATAGTCCTTTTTTGGGTAGTGGGAGTAGGAAGAGGCAAAGGGGAGCAGGGTAGAAGTTTCCCATGATTTCTCTTTTGAGGATCCCAATTTTCACAATGCCTGTCCTGACTGAGAGAGTTCAGTTCCAACTTTTGCTTCGATTTCTTTCTAGCTTCTCTTCACACCTGCTATCAGCTCTTTTCCAGCTGCAGACTTTGAAGTAAGGCTCTGTGTAGAAAGCAACGTTGGAAATAAAAGCTTACTGAATATAAACTTTACCTAAGTCTTACCCCCACTTTTCAGAGTGTGTCCGGGTTTTGTTAAAAAACAAGTTTCTCTTTTAGTGAATTTGCCTGTCAGCTAAAGCCTTCATATTAGCTGCATTTTCCTGGAGAACCAGATACATGTTTTGGTAAACATAGCAATGGAATGCAAAGTTATTGATAAGCATGGATGGACATCTCAGGAGAGGGGCAACGAGAAGCAGGTGACCAAGAAACTGACCAACTGTGTATAACATTCCATTCACATGAATACTTTATATAAAAGTGGGAGATCACAAGGATCTCGTCTGTTTTGCTTATGGCCGACATTAGGAGAGGACCTTGCTAGTCGTCCCTGTGAACTGAGGCTGAGTGACAGACTGAATCCAGCTCCAGTTGGCTGCAGAGTCCAATCTAGGACTTCAGGTGCCAGCTCTGCAGTTGCTGAGACTTTCAAGATTGGTTTTGTATATTTTGCATTATTTTCTCTATTCCTATTAGTAGCGTTAGTAAAACATTTTTAATTTTTACAACTCTCTTCTCTTTATTCTTCTTTCCCTCCTGATCGCCTGTCCTTAGTGGGAAGGGGGGAGAGGGAAGGGCTGAGGGGGGAAGAGAGGGAGAGGAGGTTAACAATACATCTGCCACGGTTTTATTGTCACCCCTCAATCAAAACCCTTGACAGAGTGTAAAATTGTCACACCAACGAAGTGCCATTCACAGCTAGGATCTTTCCACTGTTTTTGCCTGTTTACAGGTAATTAGAAAAAGGGTCAGATAGAAAAAGTCTTCCACAATTGGGCAGCCTGTAACAGTGAGTGTGGTGGTGTATGTGATGTCAAAGGAAATTACAGTTTAGAAGAATAAGACAAAAGCTGACAAGAAAACAAAAAATGTAAACTGTTTTATATTTAACATTAGTAATAATTATTTCACAGTCTAAAATGAATGCAACTGTAAAAAAAATGCCCTACCTATTGCTACCTACCTGGTAGGAATCATATTAATACTAGAGAGAAAATAATTCAAGTTTTTGTATCCAGGACAAATCTAGTAAGCCACTCTGGTCTACACAAATAAAAAGGAGTATTATAATGCTATTAAATACAAATCCTATCTTCCAAAAAAGAAAATTCTTGCTTTAAAAATCTTTGCACTTCTATTATTAAATAGCTGTTTGTACAGTACATATAAAAAGACTGTTCAGGTTATCACTTCCATGAAAACTGAGTATATCATAGTACTATAACTAAAAACTTGCATCAAGTAAGTTACTTGATGTACCTTATATATAAAAAAGGGCATTTTTAAAAGTAGTGTTCATATGTCATGGCAATGTGTCAAGTTCCTTTAACTCTGGTTATGAATGTTCGTTTGAGACCTCATAGAGTTCTTTAAGCTTGTCAAACTTTGACCCCCACTCTTGGAGGCAATCATAATTTAGATCTTCATTGCCACAAATGGAGTCTAAGGAACTAAGACTCCCCGCTAGAGAACACTGCCCTTCTAAGCAGTAAAAATGAATAGTGTCAGCTGGAAGACTCTGTAGATCATTGTCCGCCTCCCAGATGATTTGAGAAATATATTCCTTGAAGTCTGGGACACTGGTAACAGCAGATGTTGATTGTTTCTCATGTGCATGTTTTGGGAGTGAGTCTCTTTTTGGGCCAGTGGGTGTCCTGGAGTGTGGAACAGCTGCCCTCAAGGAGAAGTGGGGAATGGTATGGAGAGGTTTCTTCAGTTCATCTATATCATAAGCATTCTGGAGAAAAAAGAAAAAAAAAAAAGAAAAAAAGAAGAGAATGTAAATAGCAGAGAGAAACAACACAAAAGGAAACAGGTTCCAAAAAATGTTGTAAAACTCAGTGCAACACAAAACTGGATTCTGTGAGTTTTCAACAAACTGAAGAAAAGAGAGGGTCTAGTTCAGAGGGCTAAGTTCAGGTAATACCAAGTCCCTTTGCGTAATGATAGTCTTGAGTTAAAGCAAGAATGCTGTGTCCAGAGGTGCCCTTTCAAAGGTGGCCACAGATGACCAGTGTCATGAAATGTACAGATTGGGTTGAAGCATAAGGCTCCTCCTCAAGAGTACTTCAGGTAAAAAAAAAAAAAAAAAAAAAGCCAATTGGATAAGGACAATACGTTAAAGAAAAGGTCTGGGAAAGGAAAGTGAAGAAAGGTTGGATTTGCAAAGATTGGACTGAAACTGCATCATACCTGGTCACGTTCTCCACCTCCTTCTTCATTATAATTGAAGACATTTTCTCTAACATCCTCCCAGCTTTCACGCTCTTCAGGAATGTGATAAATTCCTCCTTTCCGAAACCCTGAACTTCCCCACTGACTCCACACCGTGTAGGAGACCAAGAGTGCTAGAAGAAATAGAGACGCATATTTGTTTTATGACAAATGACAAAGTACAACGCATGATCAATAAGTAGTTATATGACTCCTGAGATATCAAATAAACTCTTAATTTGACAACCAAATTCCCAGGTAAGAAATGCATAATTGTTAATATGTAAACAACTTATATTCAGGAATGTAAAGAATAATCACAGTATCACAGTATGTTTGGGATGGGAAGGGACCTCAAAAGATCATCTAGTCCAATCCCCCTGCTGGAGCAGGAACGCCTAGGTGAGGTCACACAGGAACATGTCCAGGCGGGTTTTGAATGTCTCCAGAGAAGGAGACTCCACAACCCCCCTGGGCAGCCTGTTCCAGTGCTCTGTCACCCTTACTGAGAAGAAGTTTCTTCTCAAATTTAAGTGGAACTTCTTGTGTTCCAGCTTGATCCCATTACCCCTTGTCCTATCATCGTTTGCCACTGAGAAGAGCCTGGCTCCATCCTCATGGCACTCACCCTTTATATATTTATAAACATTAATAAGGTCCCCCCTTAGTCTCCTCTTCTCCAAACTAAAGAGACCCAGCTCCCTCAGCCTTTCTTCATAAGGGAGGTGCTCCACTCCCTTAATCATCTTCGTTGCCCTACGCTGGACCCTCTCCAGCAGTTCCCTGTCCTTCTTGAACTGAGGGGCCCAGAACTGGACACAATATTCC
The DNA here is from genome assembly GCF_964273445.1 of Streptopelia decaocto. NCBI lineage: Eukaryota > Metazoa > Chordata > Aves > Columbiformes > Columbidae > Streptopelia > Streptopelia decaocto. The sequence goes on from NC_138655.1 coordinate 25,097,409, forward strand.
AGATGTGGTCTCACCAGGGTGGAGTAGAGGGGAAGGATGACCTCTCTCGATCTACTAACCAACCCCCTTCTAATACACCCCAGGATGCCATTGGCCTTCCTGGCCACAAGGGCACAGTGCTGGCTCATGGTCATCCTGTTGTCCACCAGGACCCCCAGGTCCCTTTCCCCTACACTGCTCTCTAATATGTAATCTCCCAACCTATACTGGAACCTGGGGTTGTTCCTGCCCAGATGCAGGACTCTACACTTGCCCTTGTTAAATTTCATTAGGTTATTCCCCGCCCAACTCTCCAGCCTGTCCAGGTCCCGCTGGATGGCAGCACAGCCCTCCGGCGTGTCAGCCACTCCTCCCAGCTTGGTGTCATCAGCAAACTTGCTGATAGTACACTCAATTCCCTCGTCCAAGTCGTTAATGAATATATTGAATATTGGCCCCAGCACTGACCCCTGAGGCACTCCACTAGATATATTACATTCTAAACTTCATTAAAAGGGTATTTTACTTACCTAAAGGAATCCATTTAAATAGAAGGCATTTTGGCCAATCTCTGGCCTTTCACCAATCCTGAGTAAATAAGATACCCAAAGTAAGTAAAACACTATTTTAATGAAGGTTACAAGTGTAATATAATCATGGAGCCTTTACTATTCTGAGATGTGTATGCGGTTTTTCTTCATCAATATGAGAAACAGCTTTGTGGTGTTATTAACTTTTCAGCCAAAGTGCACCTGAAGCTGGACACACTGTGACCATCTCTTTCTGCCCCACACTTAATGAGGCTTGCCCATTAGTATCATAAATGTTCTAGAGAAAGACTTCTGCCTTTCTAATATGTGAATAGCATGTACTAGTTGTAGGTCCTCCCTATTACACATGTAAGGGCTCAGAGCAAGTGGGAGTTTCAGATGGTGTAGCTGCACACAGATTTGTACACATAGATGGAAAACTCTTATTTAAGGACTGAAAATAAGTTATTCTGAAAGAGAGGTCCTAAATTTGCTTGAACTGTATTCAAAGCAAGTAAATGGTAACTATGTGCTAATGCCTGTCTTTCAGCAACCTCGAATCAACTCCCTACTGGTGATCTCCAGAAAAAGTGAAACACAGATCACAACATCCAAGGGTAAGGCAGACTTGATTCAATGGAGCAAGGTACAAGATTAAAAAGAAAGACAAAAAGTTTGCTATCCTACCTAGGAAGACAAGGAGACACATGCTGATTGCCAGAATAGAGCCAGAGCTGAGTCCAACAGGTCTTCCAGCTTTCACCTGGCTGATTTCACACCATCTTCCCTTGTAACCCTCAGGGCACTGGCAGATTGTCTTGTCTTGGGACTGAGCCACACAGGTACCCCCATTCCTACAGGTCCAGTGTCCACAAGGTGATGAGGTACAGTGTCTGAGCCCTGTAAGGTTGTCCGTCACTTCTACTTTCCCAGCTGGACACCTGAACAACAAAAGCAGAAGATACCTTTTAGGCACACAAAGCACCTGGACTTGTATGTTGTTTTGTGCCATTTGTTACTATGTCCTTGAAGCCAATAATTGAAGTATTTACAAACAAACCACAACTTCACGTTGAGAGTATGAAACAGATGTAAACTCTAACATAGTGAACTAGTAAGCTTATGAAAACATGGAACATACATTCTGCTTTCCCTGTCCAGAAGATATGCAGAAGAGTTTCACTCCTTCCTTAAGAAAGGCATCCATCAGCTTCTGAACAGACTAACCCTTTTCTTACAGACTGTTCAAAACCTCTAGAAGGAAATGGACAGCTGAGATCAATGTGGTTAGCAAGCACTTAGTATAAACTTTGTAATGCTCATTTTGGCCTTTGGGAGACGGACCACATTGACCTCCTTGGAATGACCCATCTTGTCTTTTAGGACTTTAATCTGCAGAGAAAGTGATTTCTCCTGACATGTAATTGGAGAGGCCGTGGAGGAATGCTGTGAGGGGCACAGACCTGCTTTCTGCAAACCAAAGAAGAAACACTAGAGAATAAATGGAAGAGCCTTCATACTGTTCTGAAGAAGCAAGTGTCCCAAGGCACTTAGGACTTACGACTATCTCACAGCTCTTTCAGCAATGAATCACCAGGCATCAGAAGATCAAATTTTGGCTGAATTGAAGGAATTCAAGTGGCATATACTCACAGTCCTGTGTTTAACTGCATTTCTGTTTGTTTGTTTCTGTGTGCTTGTTTTTTGTTTTTGTTTGTTTGTTTTTAGCAGAGATAGCACATTTTGATTTGCATATTTTAATATATTTTTGAAAAATTTCTGTAAAGAGTGTATCTTCTCCAAGGAACTAACTGCATAGGATACCAGCTGATGGGCTTTGGTTCTGGCCCTGGGCAGCTGATTTTAGAATCCAGTTTTGTGACAGTCTAATTTTGAAAGTCTCATTGTTTCATTAAAAGTATGGTTAATTTCACCTTCTTTACAGAAAATACATGTGCATATACATATAGTATATATGCAATATATCTATTTTTACAGATATATACACATAATATAAATATACTACATCAAAATATATAGAATTTTCGCACAGAGGAGCAGAGACCAAAGTTTTTGCAATTCACCTTTTATGAAAGGGAATTTCATTTCCTCACTGGCCTGTGATCTTCTCACCATGGGAAAAAATAGCGGGGTAAATAGGATCCATATCTGACTTGCAGGAAAAGCCAAGTTTGGCCCATGCTGGGAGATGAGATGGAGAGCAGTATTTGCCATTGGGATGGCACTCTCTGGCCAGCAGCACGGGGATTTTCAGTGTTAGAAGCAAGTTGCCTGGGAAAGAAAGAACTTCCCAACCACCCCTGGGTGAAAACAAAAGCTTAAGGTACCGGCATTCGTATTTTCTCCACAGATCAACACAAAGAAAAGGGCTGTAACAGGGCTGGCTGCTGCAGGCACTGGAATGGCATCCCATCGTGACACCTTGCCGCCTCAGAATTAAGCCAAACTCCGTGCTTTTGCCTTCCACGAGAAGCGGCAGACCATTCAGCTGGACATCACGCATACAACCTGCATCAAAGCAGGGGAATATACAGAGAAATACCCTAAGTTAGCAACTTTCCAACCTCAAGCCTCGCTCCCAACACATATACAGGAGACCCTAGAGCGTTGTAGAAAACTTAAAACGTTTTTTAAAAAGATCCTCATAGTGCTTATCGGTTTCGTTTTAGAAGAAGAGCTACAGGACATGTGCCTATGTGCCCTGGCCAACATACAGATCGACAATACTCCTCCAGGACAGCTTGGTTGTACCAATGCAATGATTTAGCATAATTGTGTTATGAACCAGAACAGCTCCACTACATTAATCTACATTTAAAATGTAATCCTAAATGAGGGGCTGAACGAGAAGCAATGGAATGGAAAAACTCTCTTCTGTTGAGCCACAATCTCCAGTTTCAGGATCCCATCCCAGGAAATGGAGAGTGCACCATGAACTGCCTCACAAATCCTTCTCCTCCTACCAGGAGGTGTTGTGTCTGTTCCTGAAACCCTTCAAAGGCAAAAAGGGAGTGAAGATCATGGCATGAATTCCCTGATTGGGGCCTCTGGCATGGGGAAAAAAAAAATCTGAAGTGCTATTTTTTAATATCTACAGGAAATCTCACATCTTCACTAGGACTAGATAAAATGGTAAACAGAGAGTCGAACATTGGCTCTGAATTCCCTAGTAGAGGAGGTGGGATTTCATGGGCAGTCTCCATGGGAATTCTTACCTGGGTTTTAAACTCTACAATACACTCAAAAATGCCATTTCTGGGCTATCATTCCCTCCTTTTAGGAACCCCTCATATCTCTTACCTTGGAAATCGCCCTCTGAACGATCGGGAAGGCGGTTTCCGAGCACGATGCTTGCCCAATCCATTTCAAACCATCTATTTGTACCCAAGACAGAGGTCACTTCTTGATCACCTCCACCACTGTTAACACGCAGGGTAAATTCATTGTTGTAGCGCTCCATGGTCAGAAGAACCCACTGGCCATTGTTTATTCGTAACGTACTCATTCTCAGAGAGTGATTTTTGTCCCCCAAGCTGAAGTTAACACTAAAGAAACCCTCAGTCACCTAGAGGAAGATGATAAAGACCTTTAATAACAGAAATGCACTTTTAAATGTTTTTACACAGTCTTGCCTCAAGAAATGGATGCAAGTTTTAAAATGAAAGTGGCACTCTTGTTTTTAAGTGCTTTATTCCCAGATAAAAATTACCACAAGAAAACTACAGGTCTGGGAATTATCAACTCTTTTCTTTACAGGCTGCTCTTTTAACTCAGATGAACCTTTTTATCAATTTCCTTATTGATGTCTACCTCTAAGTCTTCCCACCTGTCCCTCATGTTAAAATTGGAATAATTAGCCTCTGTCTAGCTAGTATAATCCAAACAGCTTTTTTCAACAACAAAAATGTAGAGACAAGTTTTATAGCCAGAGACAGATAAAAGCAAAGGGGAAAGGCAGGCATGACAAAAATTCTTCCCCATTCATGTGTATCACATGCACTTATCTGTACTTTTTGCAGAGAAACTACTAGAATCTATGTTATGAAAAGCTAATACTGAGAAGGATAACACAAATGAGAGTAGTTACCCTCATGTGTAAAATGCTTGCTTTTTATTACTTTAAAGAATAGGCGTCCTTAATTGAAAACTGCAGCCTTTTCTCTTACTGAGGTATTCTGTGACGAATTAAGAGCACTGAAACAGAATGGCTTTTGTGCGGCTCACCTCCAGTCGGATGTACCCATTCCCATCTGCTGAGGCCAAGCTGAGCAGGGTGCTGTGGGAGATGCGGGTTCGCACCATCAGCTGGATCCGAGTGCTGTGACTGCCGAGGATGCTTCTTGGCTCATAATGGATCCAACTGTCCCTTCCAAAAGCCCATTCTGGAAGAACTAAGCAAAACACAAAAAATTCAAAGTGCAAATCTCGCAAAAAACTGCTCACTCAGATCTCTACTGCTTGAGAATTAACCAGTTCTGAATGTCAGCATTTTACTTCTTAAGAAGCTTTCACAATGCAATAAAGCATCATGGAAAGCACACCCCCACTGCCAAGGGAATTAAGAGACAAAGAACAAATCAAGGATACAAGATTTAGGCAGGAAAGGGACAATTAGATAACATCTCTAACATTATGCATGTCACAAGGTATATGTTCTACCCAATCACTCCTACACTGAGCCAAATAGCTTCTTTATTTTTCCAAAGATCTGAAACATTACTTCCAATAAAGTAATTGGTACCAATCTGAAGACAAAAAAAAAAAAAAAAAAAGAAGATAATCTAATGTTTCTTTCAGTAGCTTAGTCCTGTGGTTAGTAAACCTCACTCTTAGAAAATACACACTTTATTTCCTGTTTCAGTCGGCAGGAGAGAAAGCCTTGGAGCAGGCACAGAGTCAAAAGTCATAATATGTAATATTTTTTTTAATTACAAGGAGACATTAAATCAGTGTTTATTATCTTGACTAGGGAAAATGCACTGAAATTAATTCTTTCACCAGCAGCCTGTGGAATCCATCTGAGAGTCATCCAGCAGAGACCTGCGCTGCACTTTTGTGGGAATCAAAGCCCATTAAACCTCCCAGATTCTGGTGTTTTTATGCAGCAAGCACCCATTTCAGTCTCACTACCTGACAGCAATCCTAGTTCTGCTTGTTCTGGACACAGCTTAGTTGAAAAGATGAAGTTTCTTTTTACCAAATAAAGACATAGTCCAAGTTAGTAACTGGGCAGGAGTAATGCTGGGTCACCAACAGCTAATCTGAGGTCAGTATCATGCAAGTAGAAATCCAGAAAGGGCCAAGCTGATGCTGGGGCACTTCATCCAGTTCCCAGGGCATAGAATAGGTTAGGCTGGTCATCTAGTCCAACCCCACTGCAATGAGCAGGAACATCTTCAACTAGATCAGGGTGCTCAGAGCCCCATCCAACCTGACCTTGAATGTCTCCAGGTATGGGGCATCTGCCACATCTCTGGGCAACCTGTGCCAGTGTTCTACCATTCTCATTGTAAAAAAATATCTTCCTCATATCTAGTCTGTTTGTCCTGTTGCAACAGGTTCTGCTAAAAAGTCTGTCCCCATCTTTCTACAGGCCCCTTTTAAGTGCAGAAAGGCCACAATAAGGTTTCCCTGAAGCCTTCTGTTCTCCAGGCTGAACAATCCCAACTCTCTCAGCCTGTCCTCATAGGAGAGCTGTTCCAGCACTCTGATGATATTTGTGGCCTCCTCTGGACCCTCTCCAGCAGGTCTGTGTCTTTCCTGTACTGAGGGCTCCAGAGCTGCATGCAGAACTCCAGGTGGGGTCTGACCAGAGCAGAGGGGCAGAATCACCTCCCTCGAACTGCTGGTCACGCTCCTTTTGATGCAGCCCAGGATGCAGTTGGCTTTCTGGGCTGCAAGCACATACTGCCGGCTCATGTCCAATCTTTCATCCACCAGTCCCCCCTGAGTCCTTCTTGGCTGGACTGCTCTCAATTCCTCATCCTCCAGCCTGTATTAATGCTGGGGGTTGCCCTGACCCAGGTGCAGGACCTTGCACTTGGCCTTGCTGAACCTCATGAAGTTCACATGGGCCCACTTCTTGAGCTTGTCCAGGTCCCTCTGGATGGCATCCTGTCCCTCTGGTATGTTAACTCCAGCTTGATATATCAAATTATCAAGAGATTTAATTTCCATGTTCTCTTTTCCTCTCACTATTTCTCCTCTCTCTTTTCTTTCTTAAAGCGTATTTTCTTTGCTCCTCTAACATATTCCCCTCATATTATTCTTCCTAGCTCACTGTTCTCTCTCATTTACTATCTCTGCAGCTACAGGGTCTAGCTGATGAGTAGGGGTGGATTTTCTTGGGACACTACAGTGACTCCTGTCCCCTGCTGTCTGCTCCTTTGCTGCAAGTATGGCTCAGCCATTCATAAAGCATCAGCTAAACACCAGCATTTGGCAGCCCAGTATACTAGAAGAAGCTGGAACCAATTGAAGTTTTACAGTTACATCAGGATATGACTAATGGATTTCAAGTAATTACTTTCTGAGCACTTGGTTTGTCCCACAGTGGTGAGGGGTGGGAGCCAATACAGCAGCTGGGCTTGTGAACCAGCATCCCAAGAAAATGCAAAACAGAATAAGATATAAATCTAGACAGATGTTTAGAAACCAGTATCATCTGTCTGCAAAACATTAATACAAATAACTGAACTGTATGAACCATTTCCGTAGTCATTATAAACACTTTAAACAGTGAAGGCTCCAGGCCTAGAGCACGCCAGTTACAATTCCAGTCCTCACCCCATTGGACAGACATAGCTTCCTCTGAGTAAAATGCTGTCACATTTTTTAAGCTTTGTGTGGTGGATGGAGAAAGGGAGAGGAGGTCTGGCTGCCTGCATAGGGTATTATTGTTCTCTATACAAGAAGGAAAAGTGAGCACATTGAGCTGAAAGGGTACGTGTAATACACCACCAGTCCTGTCTGTTAACCACAACACACTGATTCAATGCCAGCTTGCATGTGCTCCTTCCCAGCTTATTGCTGCTGCTCATCCTCACCTGTAGCTCATCCACACCAAATTGTCTTCCAACACTACATGAAGCCCCCCAAGTTATGGGGCACTGGTGCTTATTACAAACTGTTATGATTAACCCTATTGACCTAGGGGGAGAAGGCAGACACAGGGCAGGTGAAGTCCCAGTAAACACCTGTAACTCACTTCTGATTTCTGCTTCAGAGTGATGGCTGCTGAAAGTATTAAGATAGGGAAGACAGAGCCAACTTTGAGTGTGTGTCCTCTGTCCCCTGAACATGGCTGTGGTCTACTAGGAGTTAAATAATTTATTTCCTATTTTTTTTCACTTTCTTACAACATCTCTGATGTTTTCATTATCACCTTTGCATGCTTTTGTTCTCTGATACATACTTCATGCTGCTTTTGTGCAAGATAGCACATTTGCTGGAGCCAGCCTCATATCATGTCCTCACATGAACCCGCTGCTGTGGTCTAGGGGCATTGCACAACCTTCAATTCATTCCAGCGACAAAGGCAAATGCTCATTTTATAGAAAGAAAACTGGACCTGAGGACATGAGGGTTGTGTCCCCAGGTTTTGCAGAGAGAACATACCAAGCTGGCAACCTAATCACTCTCACAACTACTGCAAGGTGGACAAATAGCACCCTGTTCATTAAACTACATGTTGTGATCATTATGATCAGAGGAAGAAAGCGTAAAGCAGAATGTTTCATCTTTCATCACTGTGAAATAAGAAGCTGTGATGAAAACGACAAAGCAACCCATCTGACCACTCGTCTCCCCTGTAAAGTAAAGCAGGTCTCAACAAGACCCTCATCTGTGACATTATCTTTATTCAACAAGAGTTAGAAAGATCTTTACATTGCTGCTGATCTAAATAATTCCCAGAGTACAGCACAGCCCTATTAGGCTATTCAGTTCAATGTTGTGCCAAATTTAAAGCAATATGCTTGATGCTGTTCCCGCAGATCCTCACCATCAATTTCTCCCCAGTACCTTTTTCACACGCAGGTCCAGCATATCCTGGGGAACAGTCACAGTGAAAAAAATCCCAGCCACCAACACACTTGCCATGGATGCCACAGGAGGCCATCCCACCCCTCTGACACATTTCATCCGTAAGGACACAGCCAGGAGCACTGTTCAAGAACTCTGCCGGGTGCTCTAAATCATAGACCTGGAAAAGGACAAAGAGAAGCAACACATCAGGTGTCTACAGTGAACAGCAGTAAATTAAAGACTGGTCTTAGTAGCCCTACCTTACTGTCAACAACAACATTGCGGATGCAGCCAACAAAACCTCTGAAGCGCCTTTGTGAATCGTGGTAAGGGAAAGTTGTCTTAACTCCACCCAGCTGCAGGGGCCAGTGGCCACTGAAGAGCCTGCCCATGTTGAAGGGAAGGGAGGGAGAGAGAAAATTGGCAACTTGGTTCATTTTTTCCCCCTTTTTCCTTAACTCTTGAGTAATTATATTTCCAGTTCTTGGGGTTTTTTGTCTGTTTGTTTGTTTTTTACCTTTGAGATTCTGCAGTCTCTCCCGAGGCTTCACAGGCAGATAGATCCACTTGGGAGATCTTCTTAATGACACTGTCATTGCCTCTAACTGAGACATTTATGCAGTGGTCAAGAATCAGCTTCACTTTCTAGAGAAAGGCATTATTTAAAACAATTGCGTCCAGAGACATTGCATACATTTAAGCTACGCATTTTCTTTCACTTAGCAGAAGAGGGAATAGTAACTAGCAATTACATTACAGGAAACTTTATTAAAATAATAAAACACTTCCACATAATCTGGAAGGTTATTGTACACGGTTTATAACTAAGGAGCTACACAAAAGATCTGACTCCACCATGACTATGCCAAGTCACTGACACGGTAGAGGGAAGATGGGATTTTCTCGGAGTTCTCTGCCAAATCAGAACCCAAAGAGACAATCTAGCAAAGGAGACAGTCTGCCAGGCTCTCCATCCCAGATCCTGACATGCCCCCCAGCTTGTCTTATGGGGGAGAGGAAAGGGGAGCCTAGCAGATGCCTTCACCAGTGCTATATCAGCAAGGTATTCCTGCTACACAAAAGCATATCTATCTCCTTTGTGCTGCAAATCTATACTCACTTGGTGGGGCAGGATTTCCTGCTCAGAGAAATTAAGGATATTTTACTCCATCAGTCCAGGAAGCATTTAGCCCCTGCGTTATCACATCTGTGTAGTCTAAGCAATAGAGAGGATCATAAAACACAGAAGATAGCAGGGCCAGTTTCAAAATAGGGTTGGACTTTTCCAGGCCTTTTTCTGCTTCACTGCTTCAAGACTAAAGGGACACCTGAGCTGACAAATTTCAATTCCTGCTGTTGCAGAGATGGTGAAAGACTGATTGATAAAAGAGCTCTACAGAAGAGAGAAAGGATTTGGAAGGGATAACTAGGTACCCAAAATAGTGCTTCCACAAGACTGTCTATATTTACACTTGCCTTTCCATCATTTATAATTTTAATATTGTGCCAGCGGCGATCTGCAACATTAACTTTTTGTGACAGCTGCAGGAAAAGCTCACCAGACCTGTGGCTCACAGTCAGCGATGGGACACCACCGGAGAGCTCTGCAAAGAAAAGTCTATTACACTTGATACTCATGAACCATGTTCCCACACAAACCCAGTTGAAATGACTGTTACAGTTAGATTTTACTTGGAGGAGTTCTTTAGCTAGTTCAAAACAATCCAGGGGCATGCTGGCAAATTGTTCTGCATTCTCCTTATTCTCCAAAATAGACTTTTTGAACCTTTTACAAAAACCTGTCAACTAGTACTTTCAACAAGTAGAATCTTACAAATACAAAGAATAAATACTCTTTAAGGTGCTCACCTAATGCTAAGAAATCTTCCCGTTCTCCAGGCTGCCCTCGTGCCACTGGCCCGTGGTACAGCAGAAGGCCATCAGCGACTTCGGTGATAAACTCTAAGGAGATGCGGCTCTCAAAGCAGGGCTTAAGAGGAGGGAACCAGGCATAACCGTGGCCTCTGAAGCTGCGTTTTGTCTGCTGGCAGTCTGGTCCATGGAAATTTGCAGAACATTTGCATCTATTAAAAACAAAAAAACCACCACCACCACCAACAAAAAAACGGCTAAAATCCACCATCCAAGCATAAGTCATGAAGGGCTCTACCCACAGCAGGACTCTTCACTTTAAACACAGGGGCCCATGTTGACTGGCCCAAGCACTAACAAAACTCTTGTCACAATATGTTCCCTATTGACTTGTTTGTACAAACACAATTTAGCTTTAGTTCTAAATCATATTATGTCTATGAAAGAATAATTCTGTGAACAAATGACAGAGACATAATATACAAAGCATCTGAAAACCTCTAATCTCTTCAGCAAAAAAAAGAAACCTACTTTGCACTAGGCTTAGTTATCAGCTTATTTAAAGACTTTATAGCACTGTCAAGGAAAGTGAAGAAAGGGTGTGGGAAGGTAATATCACCCAGAAAAAGTGAGAAAGGCAATGATAGTCACAGGTCTTAATAACTTCACTCTTATTGCAAGCTACTTACTGGTTTGTTTCTTTTAAACTAGCAAAAATAGATGCTTGGAGTTCTTTCCTTAATACTCTGGGGATTCTATAGAAAGGATTAATCACAGCATGACAATATCAAAAACTTTAAGGGGGAAACCAGAGGGGCAACAGAAATGGACAGGAGGACAGGGAGGGAGACAAACTGGCTCCCTATTTCTTAGTTTCTACTTCCCACGGGTTGCTTGTACGTAATGAGAGCAGAACAACAGGGGTGGGTTGTAGAAAAAGATCACTCACAAAAACACTGAAAACGGAGCAGAAGAAGTCTCAGAGTTGAGAACATGACAGAGCACTATCAAGGGGTTTCTGGGCAGCGAAATTTCCATGGTTCATTACCTCTGAGCAGCAGTGTCAGGCTCAGATCTTTACCACGACCACGGCTTCTGCATCTTCAGTCTGAGTCCTATCACCCCTGTCAAGGGTTCTCAGAAGAGGCTGGCTAGTTGTTTCTGCTTTCCTACATTGGGATGACCATTTTTAAGCAAACACGCTTAAGGCTTGCTTCTGGAAGGGGACTAGGCCCATTTGGAGCTGGTGTAGTCCCATTATTTTTTTGATCTTCATACTACTTTGCCTTTGAGATGTCATTTTTTGAGAAAACATGAAGCAAGGAATGTGGGGAAGAGGTTATTAAGTGACAAAAACGACATGATTTGTGTGTTTAACAACAATAAGGTAGGCTGCACAAAACAAGAACATTCTGCAGGATAACATTAAAGGAACCAGTGCAGTTTGCAAACTTCCCAAGGTTTTACCGGAGACTATGACGAACCTAAATACCTACCTGAAAACAGATGTTTGTTTGCAAGACCTGTACATAAATTATAACAAAACTCAGATCTGCCACAGTGAGAAGACATGTAATGACACCTCCCCAAGCATCCATTCCCCCTCCTTACAGACTGAGCTAGAAGCATTTTGCTTGCACACCAGACAAAGCTTTACCTACCTGTAGCCCAAATCAGTATCCACACATGTTCCACCATTGAGACAAGGATTAGTCTGGTATGAGGAGCAGGAGAGATGAGGATTCTCCCGAGCTGCACAGCCACACAGGGCCTGACTCAGGACTGTCACAGACACCAGTGAAACGCTTCCAGCTGTGGTTATTGTTGGCATATGATTCTGCTCATGCTTGCTGATGCATCCACTGCTGTGAGTGCAGTTTGCAGTCACACATTCATCAATGCCAATCTGGGTGATATTTATATCCAAGATGTTTTCCAGCTGTGGAGAACAATTAGTTGCATTCATCTGCCTTTCTCACCGAGAGGAAGCTCACAACGACAGCCATGAAATGATCAAGTCTTATTTATTCTCAAAACTGTGCAACTTCCTTCCAACATCTACCTCACTCCATCCAGCCAAAGGCAGTTCAGCCTGGTATCTATCTATTAAGGCCAAAGACTTGGTAAAAGTCAATTATAGGATGACTAGGCACTTATAGGACAAAAATATCATATTAATCATAAGCTGAGTGGATAAATTTGAATCACTGATGGTTCTGATGGATTATTTACATAGCATCTGAGCTGTATTTTTAATTTAGACTTCTGTCTTAAAAATACTGGGAAGGGTGGAGAGGCATTGAGCAATGAAGAAATACATTTTTGGGCAAGAGTGATTTGGTACTGCAGCACTGATTCTAAACATAACTCTTATTTCAGGCACCGAGTACCAACAGACGCATTTCCAACAGAGTGAGTTGTAACTCTTATTGATACTCTTCTTTTGCAAGAGGCACAGAAACTTTACTAAATTGTCAATTCACATTTCCAATCTGGTTTTCCACCAGAGAGTGGTTATTTTAGTGCCTCGCCCTCTTAACTCAGAAAGATGGAAGTTTTGACTGGTTTTGAGTTTCAGCTACAGAACATTTCTGTGTAGTAGACTATAAATTGAAACATTAAGACACTATGTAGAAATGCAACTCCCAAACACATCCTTTATACAGTTTTACAGTTTTTAATAGGAAAAACATGTTTCTATTCCTAAAAGCTATTTGTGTTTGAATGACTTAATATGTATTTATGGGCTGGCTTTTAAAACATTCATATTTGAAACTTTTAGTGTAAGTGCTAAAGGACTGTTTGACTTCACTGATTAAAACTATCCATTTTTCTTACACATTACTCCCTTAGTAATTCTAAGTATACACATTCACTAGGCAATGGATATTATCTGAACAGACACAATGAGAAGATGCTGTGGTTTCATATGTAGTACAGATACTTACCCACCCTCTGGAGGCTGCTACATTGCCATTAAGTTTTTCTGCTTTATAATAGGGTGGACCATAAACTGCAAACCAAACATCAGTTCCTTGGGTTTGACTTGGGCTATTTAACACACTGAAAATGTGAACATTTTCCAGTTGGACTGATATAATTTGTGAAAGCAGCTTCTTCAACTGGTAGTATTTACTCTGTTTTTCAGAGGTTTGGGATATGAACTCCTCTGGAGTGATACCTGTAATACAAGTTAAAAACCTGACGAACACATATCTTGCAACTGTTGTAGCAATAAAAGAAAGGAGCACCACAGAATAAATATTAAGACTGCAGAAAATGCACTCATCTGTAAATTCAGGAGTATTTTCATTTTTAGGCTCTGAAATTTTCCACACTGGCTGCTGCTTAGGATTTGTGTTCTGAAGCTTTCTGCCTCTAAATATTTATTTTTTTAAAAATTCTTTTAAATCAGAAACATGTTTAAGATTTTACTTTTCTACAAAGAATGAAATGATGTGATGAATTTCAGGCAGACACTAGTTCATTTTTTTTTTTCTTAAATATAAATCAGTCTTTTGTTAAAAAGTTGGTACAGAAAACTTTTGTCTTTGTTTTCTGCATCAGACAAGCATTTCTTGCTATGTTTTTTCTCCATAGCTGCACCTCTACATGCAGTGTTAGAGGACCATGCAAACAAAGATGCATTTTCAAACTCTTACCTAGAAAACTAGTATCATCCCTGGTCTAAGAGAATTCTAAGTAACACAGCAGTAACATTAAAGAGGTAGATTTCATTGTTATGATGCTAAGGTACTTCATCCCATTGCTTACCTTTTATTCGTATAGAACCAGCATTATGGAGGGCATCATCTTTGATTTCCTTCACTATAACCTTTATGGTTGAGACAACGTCTGGCCAGACTCCATCAATGACTCTAACTTTTATGTTGTATGTTCCTGGTGGGGTTCCTTCTTTCATAGTCAGCAAACCTGAGGTATCATTAAGGATAAAGTACCTGTAATAAGATTTAAGCCAAGGAACAAACTATGAGAAGTTCAAAAGCTAAGTAGTGATTATCATCACTGATGGTTTTTATGATCCACTTTATTTTGGAAAAGCTATCAAAGAGAGCAGATATGCTCCCTCATGAAGGGACAGGGCAGAACAGAACTTTTTTACATCGTTTTCTGTTGGCTTCTAATGACTCTTCACCAGTATATCAAGGCTTCTTCCTGCTTCGAAGTTATATGAACTGTGTACTAAGACTCATGTTACTATAGCTATAACTTTGGAAATAGTGCAAACTCCTAGTTGAGAGTGACACCTCTGTCACAACCTCTGAATAGCACATGTACATCTCAACCCCAGTCACAACCCAGACACTTTGGTGCGAACACATCCAATACAAATAAGGTCTTAAAACCAGTGGGTGACACAGAAACACCAGCTCTCCAGGAGCTTGGGTGAAGGATGATGGAAGTTAGCGGGTATTTTTTTCTGCGCTGGCTCACTGATACTGATTATGGGTACAACTGTGAACAGGAATTTTGAATGGTGTTCTAGCCCATCAGACAACAGGAAGCAGACACATTTGCTGTGCAGCATTATTTACTGCGGCCTCACACTCAGAGGAGCTTTTGGAGAGCTGCATGCAAGTGTCTAACCAACAAAATGCTTTTGCACACTTGTTTTCAAAAAAAGGCAGTTTAAATACTTTTTGTGGTTTTGTGTGTGTGGGCAAGTTTTCCATACATTTCACCCAACTCCCATTTTTCTCCCCAAATACCTTGATGTTTTCCCTTCAAATTGGTAGATTTTGCGATCCCAGTCATCATCATCAGGGGCGCTGACCTGGCCCAGTACAGTCATGGGGAGAATACCTAAAGCAACATAGCATGTAAGTGGTGCAGTGGGATCTCTCAAACATACACTAACAGGTTGGCCATTCAAGTTTTACTGATTTGTCTTAAGTCTAAAACCTCTACAAAAACAGTTGTGATGATTGCCTAGAGAAGACGTGCATCAGTTTCCAAATACCACATCATGTCCTGCATATTTGCTATGTGGCCACATAGATTCAATTCATCAGGTGGCTGCAATTAAAAGCAGTCAAGAAGGAAAAAAGACAAGCCACCGCTGAGGAAAGATCCAAGAGATATTCAGAAACAACATCAGAATTGCTCATTTTCACTATTTCGGCTGCAGTATCCAACAAACTTACAGAGTGGTTTAGACAGGGATTGGGGTCTGGCAGGATAAACAACAAACTGCTGACTGGGCTATAAAGGGCAAAAACCAATAGCAATTTGGAGGAAATCACAGCAAGATAGAGAGGATGTCCAAAACAGAGTAACCAGGCTTATTTTGAGTAGATGGCGATACTTTGTGGGGAGATGAAAAGCAGCATGTGTTCTGCTGGTTTTGTCTCCTCTCAGCAAGGTTCACAAATTAGGGTTTTTTTTGTTTTGTTTTATAAAAACTATCTCTGAAGCAAAGATCCACAGGTATCTGCATTCATATATATAGTAAGTAAAGAATCAAGGATACAAAAAGAAGAGAGGAAAAATGTAGGACTTCACCTTGTGAAAGGGAACAGCACAAACCCTGACAACTGAGGGACTACATGCAAAAAGGAGATAAAAGTATACCTCTCCTGCAACTGCGGCAACATTCATTGGATATTTTGCAGGAGACAGTGTACAGGTTGCCCTGATGTTTGACTCGCACATTATATGAATATAACACACACCACGATAGTAGTCTTCTGATTCTGTCTCTCCCTAATATTTTA
This sequence comes from Streptopelia decaocto, assembly GCF_964273445.1. Taxonomy (NCBI): domain Eukaryota; kingdom Metazoa; phylum Chordata; class Aves; order Columbiformes; family Columbidae; genus Streptopelia; species Streptopelia decaocto. Next base: position 25,113,571 of record NC_138655.1, read on the forward strand.
AATAACCAAAGATCTGAAGACTTGATTTGTTCCTCCCAGAAACTGACAGTACAGATGAGTTTAACCTTTAAAGAGGCAACTAAAAGGGAACTAAAGCTTAATGAAAATATTTGGTACTTAGGCTACAAGCAGAGCCTCTTTGCAAACAGCAGTCAGACTTGGTTTCAACTTTACAATAAGCTGAAATTGAGAGTGGGCACACAACAGGCAGAACAACATTTCAGTACAAATAAATGGTCAACAGCATCTACATAGAAGCGGTTCATAGTGTGCCCACAATAGACAACCTATTTAACACGTGTCAAACCATAGGATACACAGCAGAGTAGAAGAGGAAGGAATGTCCTGAGCCTATGTGTGCAAACGTCTAAAAATCTTCTTACCTGTGTGATTTATTTTGTTGTTGGGCTTATTATGTGGGGACCCTGGATCACAAGAGAACTGCTACCTAATTGCCAAAGCGAGAAGGGAAAGGTGGCTTCTCTTGCACTGCCTGCAGCCAACATTCATAGAAAATTCCCCCGTAACAGCATTTGTCAGCTGAAGGCTTATATGAATGTCTCAGGCAGTTTACACATTAATTCAGCTTAAGTTAATTGTTAATTTTTTTCCCCCTGGAAAGTTAATCCTGCTTGAAAACTGCATCTGAAAACAAGACCATTACTCAAGTTTGCCAGAAACATGCATAGAATACCAGCCAGCTTTGCTCTTCCTTCAAGGCTGGCTCAGTTTCTTCCACAAATCAAGCGGCCTGGAATTCTGTGCCCCACACACCTACTGCTCTCTGGTGGGGCTTAAGCAAACTTCAGCAGAACCTCTACTAAGATCTTAGCCTATGTGGAACAGGACAGAGTCCTTTTGTGAATCTCGCTGCTGCTCCTTTGATCTTACTGTTACAATTGGAAGCAAGCATCAGGGAGTGATTTACCATCATAGCTGTAAATGAGACATTCCATGTAGCCAGCAGAATGCGGATGGTCATTTTGGTCCCCGATATTCACGGTCAGCGTGTTGGTGGAGCTCATTGGTGGGATCCCGCTGTCCGTGATCAGGATGGGCAAGTAGAACACTTTGTGCTCTTCCCTGTCAAAGGTACGCAGTGCTGTGAGCAAAGCACTTCCATTCTGGAAGTCCTGCAAGTTGAAGTTAGTCAGACTATCAAAATCACCAAGAAGGTGAAAGGAGAAAGGTGCACCATTAGCAGCAGTGTCTCGGTCCTTAGCGTACAGCAACGTAGAGGTCTCATTCATTTGGACAACCTGTGGAGAAGCTGTGTTTTCCCAGACCACTGGGTTATAATGAGCCTCAAACTCTGGCCCATTGTCATTTATGTCCTGCAGAGACACTAAAACAGTGGCACTGCCAGTCAGAGGGGGCTGTCCCATATCAGTGGCAATGACAATGAGCTGGTACTGTGTCACTGTCTCATGATCCAGCAGTCCTGCAACTACCACCCACCCATCACTAGCCACAGAGAACTGGCCACCTGGGTCAGACTTGTTTAGCAGGTGGAAAGAAAACCTTCCATTCAGACCAGAATCCAAATCAACAGCAGAAACCTGAACAACTTTGGTGCCAACTGGTGCATCTTCTACCAGTGCAGCCACTTCGTAGGACTGGGGGTAGAAGACGGGAGCATGGTCATTGGAGTCCTCCACATAGATTACGCAGTGAGTGATGCTGAAGAAATCCATGTCCTCTGCTTTTACAGTCAAATTGAACACCCTCTCATGGGGTTTCTCAAAGTCAATCCGCTTTCGTAGCCGGATAAACCCACAGTTGTTGACTTCATCTGTCTCTATGGAGAACTTGCGGTCGTTGTCCCCATCAAGGATGCTGAACGTCACCATGGCATTTTCTCCCTCATCTCTGTCCACAACAGACACCACTGCCACCTCTGTGTTAATACTTGCATTCTCAGAGACAAACGCTGTATAGATCCTTTGCAGGAAGATTGGGGCATGGTCATTTACATCAGTCACCAAAATAGTGGCAGTGCCTGTCCCAGTTAGCCCTCCTCCATCTCTGGCCTCAACCACTACCAGATACTTGTCCTCCTTCTCCCGATCCAGGGACCCGAGCACTGTATAGATGGTGCCGCTAACAGAGTCGATTGAGAACAAGTTCAGATTAATTTCATTTTGGACATTCTGAATGATACTGTATGTTAGTACAGCATTCGTACCAGCCTTTGGGTCATCGAGGTCCACTGCTGTCATTTCGATGACAGAAGTGTCTGCCGGAGAATCCTCAGCAATGTGGCCCATGAAACAGCCATCGAGCACACAGAGGAAAAGGGGTGCATTGTCATTCACATCCCTCACTTCTATGATCACATCTGCAAAGCCAGTCAGTCCCTCTCCGCTCTCATCCGTTGCAAGAACAAGAAAGCGCCATGTTGATCGCTTCTCACGGTCTAGCCTTTTATTTGCGCTGATCTCACCTGTGTTCTCATTGATGCTGAATTCACTGCTGGCCCCCTGTCCGTGCAGTGAATAGTTAATGGCATTTTGATCAGCCGCTTGGTCAGGGTCTGTTGCAGAAACCTGGAACAAGCCACAGCAGGTAAGTGTTTATGTAAAAGAAAAGGGGAAATCACTATTCTTTTATTGATGGCAGTTGGTATTGTGGAGACTAAATAAATAGCATGCATTTTAACAGCAAACATCTGTTGTTTTGAGTGACTCAGGTCAAGTACTCTTTCCATAAAGATCATGCACAGCCTAGAGAAACAAAAAGATCATGTTTAGACAGACCAATATATTCTGCTTCACAGTGTAGAGGAAATAACTACAGGAAGAACCATGTAGAAGTTTTAACAGATCTGCTGAGCAAATGTTTTTTAAGAAACTCTTCAGAGCTGGAATACAAAGGCAAATAAGGGCTGTTCTTCTCTGAGTACACAGAAGGCTGAGAGAGCGGGGTGGCCTTGTATCCCAGCTGACTATCAGCTCAGGCCAGGGAGAACTCCCGGCTCCTGATCTGCACCCAGGGATTGTTTGGGAGATTGCATGTTGGGTCAGCCCAGCAGCACCCATGCCAGGGACTGCTCTCACAACAGAATGAAGATGACTGAGTTCCAGAGTCAAAGAACAACCCTTAGTAATGTTTGTTTGGTAGTATAAACGCAGCCAAAGTGTTTGCGACTTAAATGCATGAGGTACACATGCCAACCACGCTATGTTTATACAGTTACACAAAGCATGCTAACTCTGCTTTGTAAAGGAAAGCCATCACATTTTTCAACATTTATGCTGGTCAAGGGAGCAAGTCCATCACAGAAATTCAAAGAGGCCCTCTTTATCATCTTTTTTACAGAAAGTTGCTAGCTAAATGCTAATACCAGGGCTCACCCATCCTGACAGAACTATCTCTTTGGATTAGTAGGAATGGAAGGGATTGGGCTGAACAAAAAGTCAGGTTTTACCCTGCTTTGTGCAAACTACTTTACCTTTAGTACAAGTACAGGCAGATCTGTGAGCTCCTCCAAGACACTACCCTGATACTCATTCTGCATGAAGACTGGTGCTTCGTCATTCTTATTGATGACATTGATGATGATAAGAGTGTGGTTTTCCCATTTTCCGTCAGAAGCTACAAGCCGAAGCTCATAACGTTGTTCTTGTTCATAATCCAGAGGCTGAGTGATGAAGACAGTTCCAACCTCAGGTTCCACATCAAAAACTCCTTTCAGATTTCCTGATGTGATCTGATACCTTAGTTTGGCATTTGCACCTAGAAGAGAAAGCAAATGACCACTGCCTGTCCTCTTTCTGAATGCTCAATGCAGCCATGCATATCAGACAAGTATCCAAGAGAAACCTTATTTGCTCAGACTGATAAAGTGTGTGGGGGGGGATAAAACACAGACAGAGCCACAAACAACATGATCCATGTATGTAATTTGAAGGGGTTGTGTAGGGTAGTAGGGAGTTAGGTCTGCATTTGTATTCACAAACATAATTCTCAGTCACAGACAAGCACGTGTTTATTGATAATGAAGGAATTATGTGCCTCTAATTTATCGTACATTCATTTGCCAATAATAAAAACATAACACACTATTAAAATACTAGAAGCTATTTTTTCTTAATGTTTCCTAAACCTCCCATTTAAAATGCCAACGTTTCTTGATTGTTGTTTTTTTTTAACCACTGGATGGTGCTAAAATGTAACAGAAGTCCTCTTTTTGTGCAAGAATTCATCTCTAGAAGAACATTTCACCTGCATAAGAGCTGTTGTTTGACTGTTGCAAAACATTTAGGAATTAAAAAAAAAGTTTGGTGCTTCATGTTTACTTATTTGAAAAGGAAAAAAAAAACCATGACATTGCATTCCAGGACAAAAAGTCGTTTCCCAAATAAAATAGGTGATAGCTAGGAGTAGAAAGAATATTGAGCATTTTAAGTTGTGAGTCATCCGCGGATGAGGAGACTAGAGCAACATGGATAGCAAGAAACTGAAAAGGCTGTGCTCGGAAGGGCTTTTCTGCCTGTCTTTCAGCATCATTTCCTGGCTGCTTTTGCCAAATCCTCTCAAGTACAGCAGCTGAGTTTAAAAGACCTCTTCTCCATCATGGGCACCAAGAGGCACTGGCATTAGAGCATGGCCACTGAAAGGAATGGTCAACTCCCACCTGCTCTCAGCAACATGCTCCTCTGGTGCTCATTTGGACTCTGTCACCACTCACCAGCTTGCCTTCCTTTCTACCAATGAGTTTGTTTTCCTCCAGCAAGTTGAGCTGGACCAACTCAAGAAAGGAGCAAAAAGGCCTCAGCAGAAGCAAAGCTGAGGACTGACTGGTGCATGCTGTTGGACTGGCTCAGCACGTCTGGCCTCACCACACCATAGGAAAAGTTTCACACCATCAGAGCTGAGGTAACACTGTGAGTCACAAAAGGTCTAGCTTTCCCCTTTTTTGGCCTGCCTTATTCTTGCCTTCTCCCTGACTTCACTTCTGGCCATGTCATACCACATTTTCTACTGTTCGACAAATTATTCCACAAGCAGATTCAACTCCTTAATTTAAGAAAAAGCACACAGGTTTGATTTCCTTGCAATAGCAATAAATAAAACTGGCTCACAGGCAGCTCTGTAAAGCACAGGAGTCAGCACTTGCTCAGGACTGAGTTTTTGTGTTACCTCTAGTGAAGTTACAGCAGGGTTGTGATTCCAGGTGATTTCATTCTGCCCCAAAGAGATTGCCAGCTAGCTTAAGCTTTGCACTGCCACGTGCCCAGTAATTGTCTCCTCACTGCTTCTTCCACACTCAGGATCAGAGCATCCCCACACGTAGGAAGTCAAGGAAGGGAGCCAGGAGGCCTAGGTGGTTGAATAGGGATCTGTTGGGTATGCTCAAGCAGAAGAGGAGAGTTTACAGGTCATGGAAGCAGGGGCTAGCCACTTGGGAGGAATATAAGGCTGCTGCTAGAGGATGTAGGAAGGCAGCTGGGATAGCCAAGGCCTCCTTAGAATTACAGCTGGCGAGAGGGGTCAAGGACAGCAAAAAGAACTTTTTCAAATACATAGCAGATAAAACTAATACCAGAGGCAATGTAGGCCCACTGATGAATGGGGTGGGTGCCCTGGTGGCAGAAGATACAGAGAAGGCAGAATTACTGAATGCCTTCTTTGTCTCTGTCTACTCTGCCGGAGGCTGTCCTGGGGAGTCCTGTACCCCTGAGACCCCGGATGAAGCCAGGTCAATGGAGGAGTTGGCTTTAGTCGATGAGGACTGGGTTAGGGAGCAATTAAATAGTCTGGACATCCATAAATCCATGGGTCCAGATGGGATGCATCCGCGGGTGCTGAGGGAGCTGGCTGAAGTCATTGCTGGACCGCTCTCCATCATCTTTGCCAAGTCTTGGGAAATGGGAGAGGTGCCCGAGGATTGGAGGAAAGCAAATGTCACTCCAGTCTTCAAAAAGGGCAAGAAGGAGGACCCGGGTAATTATAGACCGGTCAGCCTCACCTCTGTCCCTGGGAAAGTAATGGAACAGCTTGTCCTTGGTGCCATCTCAAGGCATATCAAGGATAAGAGGGTTATTAGGGGCAGTCAGCATGGCTTTACCAAGGGTAGGTCATGCTTGACCAACCTCATAGCCTTTTATGAGAATGTAACAAGGTGGATGGATGATGGCAGAGCAGTGGATGTGGTCTACCTTGACTTCAGTAAAGCCTTTGACACAGTCTCCCACAGCATCCTCACAGCTAAGTTGAGGAGGTGTGGTCTAGACAATAGAGTAGTGAGGTGGGTTGCAAACTGGCTTAGGGAGAGAAGCCAGAGAGTGGTAGTCAATGGTGCGGAGTCTAGTTGGAGGCCAGTATCTAGTGGAGTGCCTCAGGGGTCAGTGCTGGGGCCAATATTATTCAATATATTCATTAACGACTTGGACGAGGGAATTGAGTGTACTATCAGCAAGTTTGCTGATGACACCAAGCTGGGAGGAGTGGCTGACACGCCGGAGGGCTGTGCTGCCATCCAGCGGGACCTGGACAGGCTGGAGAGTTAGGCGGGGAATAACCTAATGAAATTTAACAAGGGCAAGTGTAGAGTCCTGCATCTGGGCAGGAACAACCCCAGGTTCCAGTATAGGTTGGGAGATTACATATTAGAGAGCAGTGTAGGGGAAAGGGACCTGGGGGTCCTGGTGGACAACAGGATGACCATGAGCCAGCACTGTGCCCTTGTGGCCAGGAAGGCCAATGGCATCCTGGGGTGTATTAGAAGGGGGGTGGTTAGTAGATCGAGAGAGGTCCTCCTTCCCCTCTACTCCACCCTGGTGAGACCACATCTGGAATATTGTGTCCAGTTCTGGGCCCCTCAGTTCAAGAAGGACAGGGAACTGCTGGAGAGGGTCCAGCGTAGGGCAACGAAGATGATTAAGGGAGTGGAGCACCTCCCTTATGAAGAAAGGCTGTGGGAGCTGGGTCTCTTTAGTTTGGAGAAGAGGAGACTAAGGGGGGACCTTATTAATGTTTATAAATATATAAAGGGTGAGTGCCATGGGGATGAAGCCAGGCTCTTCTCGGTGGCAAACAATGATAGGACAAGGGGTAATGGGATCAAGCTGGAACACAAGAGGTTCCACTTAAATTTGAGAAGAAACTTCTTCTCAGTGAGGGTGACAGAACACTGGAACAGGCTGCCCAGGGAAGTTGTGGAGTCTCCTTCTCTGGAGACATTCAAAACCCGCCTGGACATGTTCCTGTGTGACCTCACCTAGGTGTTCCTGCTCCAGCAGGGGGATTGGACTAGATGATCTTTTGAGGTCCCTTCCAATCCCAAACATACTGTGATACTGTGATACTGTGAAATGCTTAATCATTTCTTGAATGCAAAGATTTGTTTGCCATGAAGGAAGTAGTCCTATACACAATACAGAGTAATACTAAGAAGAATTAAAGATGTGCAGGGCAGGCTTACTCACCTTCATCTTCATCATGTGCTGTTGCTGTCACAACAGGACTCCCAACATCCCTGTCCTCATCTATGCTGACCTCATACACTGACCGAGGAAATGCCGGAGCATTGTCATTCACATCACTGACAAAAATCCTTACGTAGGCTGTGTCTAAGGAGATGCAAGAGGAACATGCAGACTAGAAATGGCAGAGGTAGAACACCTTGTTCAATTCCAGACAGCTCCCATTCCCCTCAATTCCAGAAAAGTTAAGGAACCCAACCTCTATTATCTTTTACCCAGTATATAATTCCTCATTTGTTTTACCTGTGTTGGGATGCCCATGAACACCAGGTCTAGCAGATTCTGAAGAGTCCTGAGACTGAACTTCAATCAAGTAAGAGGCTCTTTTCTCTCTGTCAAAAGATGCATGGGTGGAAATAATTCCTGTCTCAGGCTCAATAGTGAAGAACTGGTAATCCTCACTTGCATCTTTCAATATTAAGTAGTGAACCTAAAAATGAAATAGTTAAGAGAGGGTGTGTTTTCCACTTCCATTTGTATGTTCAAATGCTGTGAGCTCCCCCTTCCCTAGTAGCCTCCTGGGGCTGTCAGCAAACTAGCAAGACTCTAAGGAAAGACAGTTCATCTTGACAGAATTTTTTGTAGTCTTTTGCTCATTTTGAAATTAAAACCCCCCAGAATTCTCAAACATAACAGCTGTACCAATCATATCAAAGCCCATGAAGCCCAGTATCTAAACTCCAACAGTGGCCAGTAGGAGCAATTAAGAAAGATCATGAATAACAGAAGGACAGAGAATGCATGGAATGACACTTTCCCTGGTGTCTCCTCAGCTTCTAGCAACCCATTGTGCTTCTGATCTCAAAAAAAATAGGTCTGAGAGTTTGGGTCTGGTTCAACAGGACTGAACAAATGAAAACCTCCACTGATGAAAGCTCTTCAAACTCTTCCCTTTAACAAAGATTTGGCTTCCTCCTCTGAAAAAAACATTTTCACCCCCACCCCCAAGTCATGTCCAGAGCACCACCAGGCATTGCTACCACACAGGTTGTTCTTCAGAAGTTGCAAAATGAAAGTTTCAGAACAGCAAACCTCTACTAGCCAGAGTTCCCTCCCAGAAGAGCTAGTAGGATTTTTGGAAAAGGCTCAGGAAAATGCACAGAAAATATGCAGTTTCCTTCATAACACTGCATTTTCCAAGGGTTGGGTTATTATGACAATGATGGTCAAATGTTGGTTTGACCAACCCTTTGACCAATGATGGTGAAATGAAATGTTATTTAATTGACCATATTTAAACAACCGTATTTAACTGACCATAATCATTGATGGTCAATTAAACAATGAACTGAAGAGACAAGAGTTTTGAAACACATTCTGCAGCCACCTCCACTTGTCATGGGAGCTACTCTGAGAATCATGCAGCAGTGCTTGGTCATGATTGCTGGATCAGGATGAGCTGCTGTGATGCAGGATCCCAAGATGATGAACAGCATCTTGCACCCCATATTATGCACTTCAGCCATATGCTAGGCAAATGCTTGACAAGTGCTATAACAAGTGTTTGTGGCTCATTACCCTGTCACTGCTGTCTGTGCACTCTCACTAATTGCAGTACTAAAACTTGCCTATTTGGAGGAAAAGAATTGAATGCAAGGTCAAACCTGTCCATGTAGGCCAGAATCCAAGTCCGTAGCTAACACCTGAACCACAGAAGTGCCAACATCAGCTCCTTCTGGCACTGACACCTCATAGTTAGAAGACACGAAGAATGGAACATTATCATTGACATCTGAAAAAACAGGTGAGGGGAACCATGGTGAGAAAATGTTTGAAGACTTTGTTTTACTGTATTTTTTTCCATAGTCGTAATTTTGCTTGCAGAAACAAGTTGCATTGTTCATAGTAAGAAGCAATCTTGCTTTGAGTCTTCATACTTTCATGGCAGCTGTCAGGAGGCATTTTATAGACATTCAGCAGTTTCTGGGAGACATTTGCCTAACCTCAGCTAAGATACTAGCTAATGATTTGACTGGCGATCTTCTTTTAGTAATTCGGTGAATGCCAGGACCCGGAAGCCTTTCATCCACAGACTATAAAGAGCTGCTCATCTACAGCAGTAGTTAATTTCAGCATTTTAATTAACGGCTGATTAACATACAATGGAAATTAAAATTGCTGAGTCTACAGAGTTGACAAAGACTGCGTGTAAAACAGCCTTTCCTGGCCTCTGCAGGGCAGCACAGCCACAGTTATGTTAGGCTGTAGGACCTAATGATTATGTAGGATGCAGTTTCACATTAGGTCCCCTCATCTAACTCCTGGCTGATGTCCAAAGGAACCATGCTGATCTTCCCACTCTTGCCATCCTGCTCTGAGCCACGGGACCCCCTTCTCACGAGCCAGATCACACAGCCCCATGTCAACAGTGCTCATTTTGTTGCTCACAGAGAAGACTGACTTTCTGGAGACAATGGGGCTAACTGAACTGACACTCTCTGTAGCTGCATATCGCCAGATCCAACACAAGGGACACGGTGAAGGAAAGGAAGGACTGCCCCAATGGTGGCCATCTGCAGGCAGGTCGGATGAGACACAACAAACAGCCAAGTTAAGCTTACACCAGTGCTGGTCCTGCTTGTCTTCCTTGCCTGACCTCTGCAGAGAGCTAAACTGGAAAAGGTATGTCCAGTGTTTTGAAGAACCAGTTTCTGACACATTTTCTCCCTAAAACTCCTGTGCAGGAGCAGGCGGGCACAAGGGCACGGCAGGAGAACTGTGGCAGCACCAACACGGATCCGTTTAAACTGCTCTGGAACCATGTACTCCTGCTCAACCCATGACAAATCAGTCTGGTGTCCCTCTTTGTCTGTGATATGAATAAACTCAGAAATGCTGCATACTCCCCTACATCTTTTTGCACTTTTTGCAGTTTAACAGCCACATTTTTAAAAAGTCATTTTCCTATTTTAAGAAAGTCATTTTCCTCTGTTGTGGCACAGTGCCAAAACAGAGCAGCCATAACCACAGTTCCTCAGATCTATCTGTCTTTACGAAGAGCAAACAAAATTCTTAATATCTCATTCTAAAACCCCTTAAGTACACATTTAGTTCTGCTACTGCCACATGACTCCATTGATTCTGACACATGACTATTTGCACAACCAGTGTCTTAAATTACTTTTTTTTTTTTTAATTTAAGTTGTCGGTGTGGGCTCCTGTAAATCCCATTTTTCTTTCTCTCATATGCATAATCATCTGTGAAAACTTCTAAGAGTTTGGGTTTTTTTTCCCCTCCATATTTTATAGAAGACAATATGTCTTGTTAGAGATAAATTTCAACAAATTCACCAAGCAATGTAAGGAAAATAAGATGCTATAAAAGACTTACTTTTCTGTGTGCTTGTGCATATGAAACTTTCTGGTGGTTATTTCGCTCTTAAAGGTGTTTAACTCGTTTTTTTCTCTCACTAATGGATATGTGTGTGTAAAACTTTTTTCCTATGCAATACTGAGTTATTGAAAAAATATTTCTGCTTGTGAGCAAAATGAAATTTCTGTCAAATTCTGATACCAGTAACAGCACTATAGGAAAAAAATTTGGGATGGGGTCCATAAACTACAGTGAGGCTCAGACCCTGACTTGAAGCACTCTTGCTCTACAAACCTGAAGGGTTTTTGCCTTGGTGGACTGTGGAAGTCAGGACAACGCAGTGATAAAGTGAAGCAGGGAAGCTGGATTCCCATTCAAATCATGACTTAGGCCTCTCATTTCCATGGTGGTGAGTGAGACAAATGTTTTTGCTGGAGACTTCACTTATTCATGTTTTAATCTAAATGTCTGTATATGAAAAAGAACTCCGTTACTGCTTCAAAAAGCAGGGATTAAAATCAGGTGTATAGTTTCATGTGTATCTATAGTAGAGCCTTACAAAAAGATCCCACTATAAGGAGGGTTGGATAAAATCTTTGAAGACTGTACCTATTGTCAGGACCCTTGCATTTTCATTTCTACAGTTCTAACCTCGATGTTAAATAGAAAATTCTGAATGTAACAACCACCTCTAAACAGATTTGGCTTCTGTTTGGTACCTATATGAGCTGTTTCTCTTTCTATAGCACAAAACATTTCTAGTAATACTTGTCTCCTTTCAATAGGTTGGGGACACTTACTAGATTCTCACTCCTATCAAAAGAAAATCTTTGCAATTACACTTATAGAAGCAGGCACTAGTGTTGTGTAAATATTCACACAGCCCATTTTTGCGTTATCACATTTTCACATTTCATAGTTGCACGCAGAAATTGTCTCAGACAGACCTTCCCAATGATGGCACAACTTCGTTCTACAGTATAGAAACGTACAAAGCATTCTTAGGTAGCTTGGCATGTCACTGGTGGTACTTTAATTTGTGATGTTACACTAAATAAGTAAATAAAAACACTCTTGTTCTGAATGAGCTGTTCTAACAGCAGCAGAGCTTACCTGTTACATTCACACAAACAGTGGTAAAGGATGCTAAAGGGGTCATTGCTACGTTTTGTGCCCGGACCGTAAGGGTGAAAAACTTAGTTGTCTCGAAGTCAAGTGGTTCAGCGACTAGAAGAGAAGCAGATCCATCAGCTCTGTTTGGCTTCAGATAGAAACGAACTGGCATGTTAGTCTCTGGAACTTGTCCCTCCTCCAGGTTATATGTAACCCTGGGATCACCAAGTGGGGATGTGGCTTTGATGGTCTGAAGAAGAAAAGAACCATGACATATGTTCATGAAGCATGGTATTGTAAGTGTTAAATGTTCAGCTTGATGGCAAGAACATACACGCATATATGTTCTTCAAGAACATACACGCCTGTATGACTTGGATAACAGACAGAAGAGAAACAGTTTACAGACCTGATTTTCATTTCACAAAATTTAGGTTTGCTGCAGGTCTTCAATCAGCAGTAAATTTACCTGCCTGTAAATATGTCAAGCAAAAACTCCATCCCTCCTCCTTCCAAAATCAAAGCAAGCCAAAAGAGACTGTTTCTCTACTGAGTGGTTCATTTTACCAGGCAAGATACAGACACAATCTAAATTGTTTGCAAGTGCTTGGATATTACATGCAGGAGGAGGAAGGCAGGAATTATCTGGCAATTTATAGAAGAGACTATCCTTAAAGAATAATTCCGTACAGGTTAAAAAAGAACTGGACATGGGTCTTGCTTCTCATTTAAAGCTGCTGCCTGCAGGAACACACCCCAAGGGCTGTTTGCCACCGGGAAAACTGCTGCCAGCTGAAATGCCAGCCTGTTCTGTAAATAGTACTCCTCACACACTAACAGGATACACAGCGGTGAAGGCTGACAAGGAAACAGCACAAGGCAGTAAGGTTGCAGAGGGAGCATCCATGCACTCTTAACACGGAGACAGAAAACAACAGAGGAAGAAGTTGAAACGAAGAGGGAGGGAAGTAACATACCACTATTTTGGTGTCACGAATGGTGTTTTCGGGGATGGTTACCCAGTATCTGCTCTGCTCCCACTGGGGCGGCTGGCTGAGAGCATTAGTGACAGTTACCGTCAGCTCCACACTGCTGCTTCTGTTCCCTCCATCTGTCGCTATGATATAGCGACTAATGCGTGTTGTCTGTGAAATGAAGATCAAGGATATTTGCAAACCATTTTGTAGAAATCAAGAAATTGCAATTAACCCTTTGCAGTGGATTTGAGGGGTGAGAGGTTGTGCTGTTCCAAGCACAGTTACTTTACCTGGGACAGTGGGTGGTTCACATATACCCAGCCTGTGCTGGGGTTGATCTGGAAGTATTCCAGCTGATGCTCCAACATAGAGTACGTGATGGCGGCATTCGCGCCTTGGTCACTGTCATGAGCTGCAACACGGAGGAAACTTGTCCCCACTGGAGTGTCTTCGCTGAGGAAGTCTTTGAAGAGACAAAGGTATTGTCAGCAGGTCTTGCTCTGTTTTACCAGGCTGTACATAAAAGAAATACTACTGTAAGACCTCATAGTCCCTGTCACACGAGATCAAATGTTTCTGCAATGAGGCAGGTTATAAGTACTGTCATTAAGTGTCTACAGCCTTCTTTCAGCTTCCCCTTCCCTTTCCCTGACATGTTGGTTGTTAAGTCAGATGCTGGTGAAGCAGATTTAGTGATGATGCCGTTTCTAGCACTTGTGCCTCTTCATAGCAGTGCTGGCAAACCCCAAAGCCACCCGCCTGCTGCTTTAGATCACAGCCCAGGTTGCTGGGCTCAGCTGCTGATAAAAGCAGGCTATCACCAAAAGGAACTTCTCGTGAATTGAATTAATCCTGAATGTGAGCAGCGGCAGCATCGCCAGTGGGAGGCAGTAGGTAATCGCAAAGCATGAAGACTCAGGTCAAAGTGAAGTTCCCCCAAACACCCCAGTGTTTTGGAGAAGCTGCCCAGGGCAAGGGCAATGAGCACTTCATAGAATCACAGAATAGTTTGGGTTAGAAGGGATATTCAAAGGTCATCTAGTACAGCCCCCCGCAATGAGTAGGGACATCTTCAACTAGACCAGGTTGCTCAGAGCCCCATCCAGCCTGGTCCTGAATGTTTCCAGGGATGGGGCATCTACCACCTCTCTGGGCAACCTGTGCCAGTGTTTCACCACCCTCATGGTAAAAAATTTCTTCCTCGTGCATTCTGAACCTCCTCTCTTTTAGTTTAAAACCATTACCCCCTGTCTTACTGTAACAGGCCCTGCTAAAAAGTCTGTCTCCGTCTTTCTTGTAGGCCCTTTTTAAGTACTAAAAGGCCACAATTAGGTCTCCCCAGAGCCTTCTCTTCTCCAGGCTGAACAACCCCAACTCTCTCAACCTGTCCTCACAGGAGAGGAGTTCCAGCACTCTGCTCATTTTTGTGCCCTCCTCTGGATCCTCTCCAACAGGTCCATGTCTTTCCTTTTCATACATATTATCCCCTTCCTTAGGTCTCACTCCCTGTTCCCACCAACCCACCTGAAACAGAGGGTGCGCCTTTGTGTCCATAGTTATAGACAGACCAGTCCCTCTTTGAACCTGCTTTTATAAATATCTTCTAAAAATCTGGTGGCAAAGAGTTGCAGAGATGAAGTACCCATTGCATAGAAAAGTAATCCATTTTGTCTTTCTAAGGCCTGATTCCTGGCAGGGACATCAACAAAATGATGGGAAATCATGAGCAGTCATTTCTTACTCCCCTCCTGTCTGCAAGGAATCGTTTCATACAAAGCTATCACAGCACTGCTGGTTGCATCTTTTCCATACCCCAGTCTTTAGACTGCTCTGATCTGACTTTGGTACTGCTCTTCCCCCCATCCTCAGCCATCCAGTCCCAATTCCTCCTCCAAGTAGGTACGGGTGCTTGCCTGATCGAGTTTTTGAGCCATTTCCGTGCACTAAGGCTCCATCAGCTCAGTGTGTTGAAACAGCCGTGGCAGTGGGAAGGCTCTTGCAGTTGGGTTTAGACAACCCTGTCAGTCTAGTTAATCACTTCTTGTTCAGAAACTGTTCGATATCTTTGATCTCCCTTGTATGTGTCTCCTTTAGCAATTTTTAGATGACACAATCAGATTTGCACACTATTTATAGAGTGGGGTGGCCATATTTTCTGTTTTAATATATACAGTCTGTGGCAGTGGGACAGTAAAACCTTAAACCACCACAACCACTTGCTCCATGAACACATATTTGAACTTCAATTAGCTTCCATCATCCCCCAGGATATTTAATTGGCCTAGGATTCATGTCCCTGGTATGTCAGTAACAGCTAAAGCTACTCTCAAAAGAGATTCACTTGCACTAAAATAGATTAACGAAAATAGATTTTTTTTTTCTAAGAAACACTGTAAAATATCCTTTTAATGTTTAAACTTATGCTTTTAGAGTCAAATCCTGTGAAATTGCATGGTAAGAAAATATACAAAACAACTTGGAAGGGCCCTACTTTCTCATTTCATGTACTTCTGCTTGCTGCTGGCATAACTGACTTACTATACCATCCCTACTGCACCAAGATAAGCATTTCTTTAATGTCTGTTTTGCAGGCAGATGATAAGATTATTTGACCAACATCCTAATGCAGACCAATAAAGAAAGAGCAGTTTCCAGGAAGAACAGAAACCTATGACTAATGGCATTTGATCTTGTTAGAGAAAAAGCTATTTTTAATTCTGTGACGTACAAACATTGATTACCTATGTATAGATGCTGGAAAAGCACTATGCATAAAGTGACCTCATTATCTGCAGTTTCCCCATCCCAAAGGGCTGCCTTTGCTTTAGGACCTTTGGTGGTTCCCTGTGCTCATTAAAACAATAAAAAAATCTGCCTGTTCCTCAGAAGTGCCGAAGTCACCATGATTACCAAATGCAACCTCTCGGCTTCACCACTTCTGAAAAAAAAAAAAAATCCTGGGAAATTTCACCTGAAACACGTTTGAAGGTAGAGTAGAAAAGTTCACCTTTGCACAAATGTTACCTTTACCTCAAGGACTTCTCTGCTCTGTCTGAAAATATTTCTCTCCAGTGAGATCACTCCCACCTGGTTTCTCAGTGCTGCTTTGGCCAGGTGTGCAGAAAATTCTGGTAGGAATGCAGAAATGCCTATTCCTAATCTGTGTATTTTAACCAACATGGCACTTGGAGTTAGTCACTATAAGATACTCTAAAAGGTGCAACACAATTTTCTTTCCATCCTTGTGCCTAACTCCAAAGTGTAGATGTATACTTCGACTATTTCCTAGCAGGTCATTTCTCCTTGTTAAAATCCTGCCATATAACCATCCAACCTCTTTTTGAGTCCTGCTGGCCTCTTTGATGCTAAAGATGACTTATTTATGAGCCACATTCATTTTAATAAGTCATTGGTCACTACTTGACTTTTCCATAGAAGTGGCAGAACATCTCCAAATGGGAGCTGTCACATTTTTTGCCATTCTTGGTGAGGCAATTATGCAAGGAAGGGCTTATCCTCATCCAGCAACTAGGGAGCATGCTCATCACTTGTAGGTGACATCAAGTGTAGAGAGTCCCCGTGTAGTGAAGTGCATGATTTTTTACTGGAGAAGCATCAAGTAAAATTAAAGGAAAGACTGATGAAAAGCACATCATGTGGGGAATGGCACCAGGGCAAATGGGCAAAGCCAGCTCAGCAGTGCAATTACAGGAGGCATCAGGGCTCCCAGTCAGTTGCAGGCTAGAAGCCAATGATTTCGGGCTGACAAGAGATAAAGAGCACTCCGGCCTCTTCAAACAAAGGTCCTGTGTTCCAGAGACACAGATGACAATTGCTCTTCTAGCTGGGGCTGATGACTTCTCAGCTAGGATGCTGTGTTTTGTTTTGGGGCATCAAATAAAAATTCAGTGTGCAGAAAAACTAGGCAATGAAAAGTCACAAAGGAAAGGAATCACATCTGCCTAATTTGTAGGAGTGAATACTGTCAGTATTTTTAAGAGTATTGCAATGAATAAGCCACAAGGACAGTGATCAGTTCTGCATATTTCTACTGATGATGGCTTAAGAGGTAACTGGCTTAGCGGAAAAGGAAGACTGGTCACCTAAAAAACTGACCATTTTTATATGGAACTACTAACCAGGCTCACGTTGTGGTACTGAGACAAGTGGTTAAACACTCACACTGATAGCGACTGTTCTCAAACTTGGGATCGTTGTCGTTGACGTCAGCAATGAGGACGGTGACCTGACACACACCGATCAGCGGTTCCTGTGCCTGGTCGGTGGCAGTGACAGACAGCGTGTACTCCCTCTGCTGCTCCCGGTCAAAACTCTGTGTGGTTGTGATGACCCCTGGGAACACAGACACCTCCTGTCCTGTGTGTCACAGCCTCGGTACTGAATTTGCAGAAAGGGACCAGCACATCTCCCACCCAAGAGGAAGCTCTGACCGCACGCAGCACAACCATCAAGTTTAATCCACACCAACCCTGCAATGCATGTCTTGAACAAGACCAACTCCAATTCCCCTGTCTCTCCTCACATGCCACACACTACCAGGACTCAACAGCTTTCTCCTCCTCATTGAGAGGCATCTCTTAGGTTTATGCCAGCGACAGTCCAAGTAACTGAATATTTCAAAACCAGCTCATTATTTCTCTGGGAAAGAGCCACCACAGAAGGCACAAATGATGTGACCAAATTCATCTCTACTATGGGAGCTGGAGGATGCTTCATTGAACAGATTGAAATAGGGTAGACTCACATAGCTCAGTTAATAAATTGAACAATTTTCTCCCAGTACACAACTTTTCCTCTCCACTGACCAGGTCTCTCCCTGTCTCAGCTCTTTTCTTCTGTTTTGGAGACTTTAAATCAGCCTCCTGGAGGCCACTTCCAGACCTGTCTCTGCTATGCCAGGAACCGGGATTCTGCTGCTCTTTTGTTGGTCCTTCCAGTTTCCTGTACAGTCTTGGACATGCAAATACCACACCTTACTGTTTTGACTACAGAAACATCAACAAGTTTTATAACACCTTCATCTGAAATGCATCAAGACTGTCTGTCACTGCCCTGTTCTGGCAATAGAGTTTTGCCTCTATATGCACCACCTGGACCTCCTATTTGTGCATGAGATGAGAAATAAACCATTTTAAAAGAACTGTCAGGCCACACTGAAGGGAAGAATAAACTCAAGCTGTTGGAGTCGCACTTTCTGCTCTGCATTCTTACAGCTACACTTGATCCAGCAGGTGGACAACTGATACAGAATAGGTTTTTATCTTCTTATTGTACTGGTGCTTGTTTCCCTACTTAATTCGTCATTTAAATCACTGTCATCTAAATTTAATATATTTTCATGGCTATCCCTATAGTCTTAACTTTTTTCATTGCTTATTCTGTAAGGTACTATAGGTAACCCTGCAGTTACACTGTTAAAGCATGAGCCCACATGAACACACTCATACAGTGGCGTTCTCATTACAGTTCAATAGCATTTTCATTTTATCTCAGTAACCTGAAAGCTACTGACCTGTGTCTGGGTCAATGCTGAAGCCTAGGGAAGCTCCATCTTGGTGCATGAGCCCATACTTCACCTCTCCGTTGACACCGAGGTCTGCATCATGGGCTTCTACCTGTAGCACGTACGTGCCTGGAGGCTGATTCTCCAGAACCCAGGTGCTGTCGCTGTAGTAAGCACACTAAAAACACACCCAAACATCCAGCCCTATACATTACACAGAGCCACAGGAATGTGTCGCACAGTGTCAATATTTCTTCCAGCACATGAGAAGAACTCAGAAGAAAATAACTTCTATTACTTATACTCACAAAGAAATCCAGCTCTAAGGGAGAGGACAGAAAAAAGGCTTTACACTTTAAGTATGAAGAAAGCTATTAATAGCTGTGTGTTCACTTACAGATGCATTCTGCTCTGCAAACGCAGTCCTTTGAGCCCCCCAGCAACCACCAGAAGCCAAAAAGAGTCTATAACCCCAATTATGGATGGGAAAAGAATAGCTGCAGAGAGACACCTTACCTCTCTGAAGACAGGCTTGTTGTTATTAATGTCGTTAACTCCTACAATAACCTCAGCAAAGCTGCTGAGAGGGGTGGGTCCCCCCGAGGCATTGTCATCTATCGCGGTGATGTTCAGTGTGTATTGTGGCCCTTTCAGGTTGGGAGGTGGGTTGCTGCGGAGTCTAATGATACCTAAATTTTGAAACATAAAGTGTCATCTTATTTTACTATGTAAACAAGCACACATAATGAAGTGAGCATCACATTTCTCTGCCACCGTATCGTTGGTTCAGTTTGTATTTTGGTTGTAAAGCATAGGATTCAGTCATCTTAGACCACACAGTCGTAGGATTGGGACCCCAAATTTTGGCTTCTATTTGGAGAATGACCATCACATCAAAGAGCTAATTATCACTGATATGAAGCATCCCTATTTGCAGATTATATTATTATGGTGCTTTGATGATTTTCATCACACAGGTGGAGCAGAGTCAGTACAGATGAGACAGTAAGTAACTGCATTCTAAAAGCTCTTCCCTTACCTTTCTGACTATCCAGTTCAAAGTTGCCCTCCTCGTTACCTCCTGTAATTAGATATAGCAGCCCATCTCCATCAGGGTCCTTTGCCCGAACAGTAGCCACTAAGGTACTGGGACCAGCATCTTCCGAAAGGAAAGTTCTGTAACTGATACATATAAGGGAGCAATGGCAGCACATTCAGTACCAGAATAACCATCACCATATTAACCATCAGCCAAGAATTGTAAATTCACTATGAATGTAATTTTTTTTAAGTTTTGGGCATGCAATCATGCAATCTTTAATCAGTTTAAGATGAGACTTTGATCATCGTTACACTGCAAACCAGGATCACTTATATCTTAGAGATGAAAAAAAGGACCAATATCTGTCACACAGCACTTCTCATGTCACTGTCTACTAATGGAAAGCATCAGACACTACAGAGGTAATGTAAATATGTATTTAGTTTTGTAAACAAATGTATTTATGTTTTGTATTCAAAACATGTTTACACTTTAAACTCATTGAAAAAGGTATTCATTCAGGAAAGGAAATAAGGCATTTGAAACAAGCAGGGCCTTATAAAACAATTTGCTGATAATAAAATTAAGTTTTAATGTTTGCTAACTATCATCTTAATCTGTTACGTATGTATGCATGGGCAATCACTATGAGACCTAGAAATCGACACAGTCAAATTTATTCCCTGTAGAGTTAAATCATGTATTCATTCTGTTCTCTCTAAATAAAACAGTTGCTCCATAAAGTCAATGAGCTGGTATCACAACTGCTGTATTTTTTTGATACAATCTAGAAAGCAAGGGTCAACTTCTAAGCCTTTATTCATACAAATTATCCCTGGATTTCACTGGTACTTATTGCTGCACAAAACAACAAGTAACCATTTAGCCAAGTCTTATTAAGGTTACGCATACGAACAGCATCTTTAAAAACCAAAGCAGGTGTCGTAAGCTGGCTTACACAGACTGGGAGAAGACAGGAGCCTCATCGTTCACGTTGGCCATTCGAATCCGCACCGACGCCGTCCCCGTCCGAGGGGGATGTCCTTTATCGACAGCTATCACCACAAACTCATACATATGGTTTGCTCGCTCAAAGTTCAACCTCTGATTAGAATTGATGACCCCGTGACGCGTGATGGAAAAATCAGTGCTCTGGATGAAGTAAGAGATCTCAGAGTTGGAGCCAGAGTCACAATCTGTTGCAAGCACTATTAGAGAACACATTTAGCAGAATGGTCATGGTGCAGAAGAGATTTGGTTACGCTATTTCCTACTGAGTCAACTTCAGAAGATACTTTTGGTTTTTTTTTTCTTTTGAGAACAGAGATCACCTAAATCTGTTTTATCCATGAAAGCCTGGGAACTCAGCAGGAGTCTGGGAGTAAAAAAAGCAAATCAACTCTTCCCCTCCAGCCTGAGTGATCGCAGCAAGGTGGGTTTACAAGAGAGCCGTGATCCCAATACTACACAACATGCTTTGTACAAATAGCAGTCAACACTGGTAATTACCGCACAATCAATATGCATCTTAGTAGAACATTATCAGTCATAAACTGTGTCCTCGCTCTCTCCAGGGATGCTGTTCAAATTTAATTAGCTCCCGGCTATGTTATAGCTAAAGTACTTTTTAATTACCTGCTTCAAGGTACAAAGAGTGATTAAACATTCCTTCCCAGCAACTATTTATTCAGTACTTGGGTGTCCCATCTGCTCAGAAGCAGCAAATCAGCAGAACAAAGAGCTGGAGCTCACAGCGTTATGTCAAAAGTGATTTTAAAGAGCAGGAGCTCACCTCTTTAATTACCCTGCCATTTTTCTAGACAAACAATGAGGCTTCACATCACACCCACACTGGCATTAAACAAACTCTTTATTCTACCAGGAGGATATAGATGCAGCCATCACGTTAGCACAGAGCCTTTTGGAAGTGATTCCAGTGCCTGTAACAAGCACATGGACACCCTGGCAGGCAGCTACAGCATCATCCAAATATCCAAAGAAGCAACAATGACTTACCACTATGAGAATGTTAACTCAGAACAGAAAAGGGGAAGAGAAAGATTTCAAGAAGTGCACTGAAATGCTGTGCAGAGTTGCAAAAAAACCCCAACTACCTCTGCGCATAGAAAGTTATTCATCTGGGTTTGAAAGGACATTTATGGTAGTTGTAACATCTTTTTTTAAACATCTCTCAAAATCCTGCTGTGAATAAATATTTGTGTGTCTTACAGACTATAAAAGCAAGGGTTTAAGAGTTAATCACTATCTTGATCTACTGAAAAATGAAATACATTAAAAACTCAAGAAAGACAAACTAAAGCAACTTCAAACTGTTACATTTAGCGGTCAATTACTGTTTTTAGAAAGACATGCACAAAGCAATAAACATTTAATTAAAAAAGTTATGATTTAATCTACAAAGTCATTACCAAGATATTGTAACCATTTACAAAAATACATTTTATGTGCTTAATAATCATACATCTTTTTTTGCCCAGATGTTTTCTAGCAAGCAGGGAATGTGACATTTACTTGCATATGGCATCCTGGGGTATATTAGAAGGGGAGTGGTTAGTAGGCCAAGAGAGGTTCTCCTCCCTCTCTACTCTGCCCTGGTGAGACCACATCTGGAATATTGTGTCCAGTTCT
Source organism: Streptopelia decaocto (assembly GCF_964273445.1). Classification (NCBI taxonomy): domain Eukaryota; kingdom Metazoa; phylum Chordata; class Aves; order Columbiformes; family Columbidae; genus Streptopelia; species Streptopelia decaocto. Next base: position 25,135,676 of record NC_138655.1, read on the forward strand.
GGAGCCCTCAGTTCAAGAAGGACAGGGAACTGCTGGAGAGAGTCCAGCACAGGGCAACAAAGATGATTAAGGGAGTGGAGCATCTCCCTTATGAGGAAAGGCTGAGGGAGCTGGGTCTGTTTAGCTTGGAGGAGACTGAGGGGTGACCTCATTAATATTTATAAATATGTAAAGGGTGAGTGTCACAAGGATGGAGCCAGGCTCTTCTCGGTGACAACCAATGATAGGACAAGGGGCAATGGGTACAAACTGGAACACAGGAGGTTCCACTTAAATATGAGAAGAAACTTCTTCACAGTGAGGGTGACAGAGCACTGGAACAGGCTGCCCAGGGAGGTTGTGGAGTCTCCTACTCTGGAGACATTCAAAACCTGCCTGGACGCCTTCCTGGGTAACCTCATCCAGGTGTTCATGCTCCGGTGGGGGGATTGGACTAGATCATCTTTCAAAGTCCCTTCCAATCCCTAACATTCTGTGATTCTCTGATATGACAGAGATGTGACACAGACAACGCCAACAGCAACTGGGAATTCATTCCCCTTCCATTTACTCCGTCCTGCAAACTGATGTGCTCTGCAGAGGTATTTCAGGGATCACGTAGCCACCTCAAACAGGTCTGTGCAGACTGTACCCACGCTCTGAGATAGTTCAGTGCAAGCTGACTCCAGCTAAAGCCTGGTATGTTAGCACAAAGCCACCCACTACTGCTCTGAGCCCCGCTCTGCTGGCACAGCGGTGCGGCTGAAGGAGCACACTCACCTCTGCTGAGAGCACTCCTTCCTGCTTTGCAATCATGGCTTGTTTGCATCCTAAAGCACATACAGTGAGCATAAATCTGCCCGTACTGACTAAGTTGGCAGACTGACTCAGCTGGCATAGCATCAACACTACAAACATGATGCGAGCCAGACTTCAAGTGTGATACAATAAAAATGCTTGATGGCTAAAATCTACATTTAAGTCATCCACAGTTCCAACAAATGCCATATATCACAGTATTCTGTTCACTACCATCCATAGCAACCCAGTCAGTCACAGAATGGAAAAAATTGTCTTGTATTTGGATTTCTTTCTGTTTGTGGGACACCCAGAGGTTGTAACCATCCCAGCCCTCAAGGAACTATAGCCAGAGTAAGAACTGCTTTTTTTTTTCCTGAGATGATTCTTGCTTGGGCAGTCAGAGTTCATGGCTCAGCACTCATCCGGCACAGGGGTACAGGTGACTGCACATATGGCTTCCTTGCTACCAACGCTGATCTGCCCTGCAATGCCAAACGAGCGCTCACCCACCCCAATTTTACTGACTGCCACTTCGCATTTTATTTTTCTAGAAGCCTTTCTAAATGTGCCTTGTGTTGTAAAACAACCAAATGGGATGTAATTGCAAACCACACTGCACAGTTTTGCTGTTCTGCTTGTTGTGGACATGGGGTGTACTTTTCTCCCCACAACTGGGTGAATTTTAATCAGCTTTACAAGTCTACTGGAGAGAAGAGCATTCATCTTTTTAACCAAAATCACATGCTAAGGAAATTTTAGGAGTTGATCATTCCAATCAACTTATTTCTTTCCAAGAGCCAATAAAACAAAAAATGAGCCACAGTAAGCTCTGAACTCTCTTGATAAGTGTTCAGAGAAAGCAGCCCCTGCAGCCTTTTTATCAGCATGTGGCTGCACAAGGGAAGCCACATTCTTATCACCACTGCGACCTTCATGCATTCAGCTTCAAATTCAGGAAATTTAGATTGTTGTCTTCAAAAGACACACCTTAGTCATGTAAACTTTTGCTAAGTCTCGCCTTGGCACTTAGACATTTCTCACACAGTTCATAAACCTGCTGAGGTCTCAGTCCACGTTCCCATCACCCACCGCAGTCCTGGCCTCTACTTCCAGTTTGAATACTGACAGCAAGCCTCTAAGTGTTCTCCCAGTTTTAGGCAGAACACATTTGTGGCATGCATCACGTCACAACAGATGTCACTCTCCAGACATCTTTGAAGGCATTGAACTGACACCAGTAAAACAGGCTGGAGAACAGACTTTAATTCCCTGTCTGTTGGACTCCATAGACTGAGACAAAAGATGCAGTGCCATCCAAGTTCAATCCTTAATTATGCAGCCATGGCATTTTGAGAGTGACCTTGAAGCTTTGGTTGGAATTTGGGACTTAAAAGAATTTCTAGTAGCTCTAATCTTTCAACAGGATACTATTCAAGCCTCTAAAAATGTTACATGCGCACTCAGGGCTTACATGCAATTGATATGCAGCCATCTTAAACACATCAAATTTGGAATGATGACTGGTAAGCCACAATCATGAATATAAAAGTTCACAGGCTTTCCGAAGGCTTCTCCTTTGACGCTTTATAAGTCCATTATACAGTGTCAATACCTATTTGATAAAACTAGCTGCCTATTTAAAAGCCTCTTTTTTTTCCTTAACATATTATGAAAAGAAAAACTAGTTGCAGTTGCTTCCACAAAAAGATGACCAAACTGAGTTAAAAGACAGCCACAAGATTTAAAGGAAACAAGTTATGGCAACCCAGTAAGTCACTGCCTGTCAGCTGCCTTAACTGCTCCTGGGCTACCACGGGATCCCTCCTTGGGCAGAGCTGTGTGACCCAGCACAGTGGTCCTCACCTGAAGACACCCACAACTCTGCTTCCAGGATACCCAGCAGCCACCTCCAGCCCTCCAGGAAGGCAACCAGCCACATCTTACGAGAGACAGCCCTTCCTCATGGTGAGAACATGAAAACATAACGCAAACTGGTAAGTTCATGGCAAGACTGCAACGAAAGGTACCAGGATGGTCCTCACCTTGCAGCAGAGATGTGCCGACAGGAATGGTTTCGGGAATATTGTCTCTGCTGTAAATAGAGTGCTGGAATTCAGGTGAACAGTCGTTTTCATCAGTGATGTGGACCATGACCTGAGACAAAAGGACATGCTGAGAGGGAATTTTAGTTTCTACACTTTGAGAAACAGGCATCCCATTTTGGACACTGCCTGGGAAGTCATTCCTTTTGCTGCTGTCCTGTCCTTACATCTCTGATGCTAAACTTTTTCCTCACGCTTCTCCTGTAACACAGAGGTATTATCTCCTCCACTTCCAAGCAGATGGGAGGCAAAACCAAAGAGAAATAATAAAAGGTGTCCACAGAGTCTAGATCTGAACCCAGCTCAGAGCCCAGCCTTCTGCCTGCACCATAAGGTGTTCTCCCTCCCGAGCATCTTCACAAGTTTTCTGGGCTATCCATGTGCTTAACTAATCCTGTTGACAAGGTAACCAAGACTGCAGAAACAGTGGGAAGAAAGTGAAGTGATCCACGTACCTCAGTCACAGTGCTAAGGGTGCTCTCAGCTTCCATGGCTCTCAGCAGCAGGTGGTAGAGGTGGTGCTCGCTCTCGTAGTCCACGGGGTTGGTCAGGCTGAGCTCCCCGCTCTCCTGCCTCACCCTGAAGAGCCCGCTGGGGTTCGTCAGCAGAGTGTACGAAAGAGGCTGGCTCTGGAAAGAAACAGCCTCAACAACCGCCACTCTGTAAAGAATGAGAGAATAACCCTTTGCTTCAAAACAACAACGAAAGATGACTCCTGAGCGCCTAGAAGAGGAAGATGAGAGGTGAAGTGCTCCCTGTCAATGCTGGGCTCAGATTTGTATTCAGCCTGGAAACCCCCATGTCACAGGGAGCCCACCTACCCTCCCTCCTCCCACCGAGATGACACCCTGACACAGCAGGGCTTAGATAGCAACCCATTTCAAACCCCATTAACTTGAAAATGTTTTGTTCTTCCCTTTTGCACCGTTCCAAATACTTGACAGCAGTTACTGTTTTAACTTCAGTTATATAGGTAACCAAGCTACTATGCTTTTGACTTTTTTTGAAGCTTCAAATGATGGATGGAAGACCCATGAAGCACAGAGCCTTTCCAGATCTTGCTGTCCACCTTGGCAGGACATCAAATGAATGTTTCCCACCCTACTGTGACTTACGTTTTGAAGCTCCACCTCTCACAGCAGTCTCTGGTCAGTGTGATAACACACTTTAAGCCCATCTCAGTGAAAGCTCTAGGTAAGAGCTCCCTGCTCCTCCTCATTCAGTCTCTTTTACAGGGTAAGTGGCACATATCCAGCAGTTTTTCCTACTTCATCAGCTTATTTTGAGATTTCCTACTCCTTAAAGGCCCTGTGGCACTACTCCACCTGCTACATGGTGCTTTAAAAGCCGATGCTGCTCTCCAGCAGCTGAGCAGTGACAATAAAATCAGAGTCAGCTTGGCAGCATCTCCCCACCGTGGCTTGGCTTAGCAGCTCTCCACTCAAACGCAGAGCCCCACGGAGACCCAGCTGAATCTATTTGCACTTCACACGTGCGTTATCTCAAGAGTCTGGCAATGACTTTCTTTCTGAAAACTTAAATATAAGTTAAACAACTCCAAGTCCGATTAATTAAAAGAGAGTACTTTGCAAACACTCCTATCTGAAGTGCTCCAGGAAATGCGTAGCCAGGAGTTTGGTTATTTTGATTAACGATGCAATGCAGTAAGACCCCAAGAACATTAAAACAGTCATTTCAGCAGAATTCCAGCACCCCAGGCTACAACATGTGCCACACTGGAGACTCTCAAGCACCAGAAAAATACATAATTTCTTTTAGAGAACACAACGCTATTTTAAAAGTGTAATAGACAAACACATATGCACAGCCCTGACAAGCAGCAACACCAAAAAGTCGCTTTATTGTGCTTCGTGAAGTTCCTCTCAGACTGCAGGGGGGACTCTCACCTAACAAAGTCCAACTTACTTTTCTCCTGCTGGAGTATTTTCAGGGACAAACACACTGTAGGACATGTTAGTGAACTGCGGGGGCCGGGAACCCGCCAGGATGGAAACGGAGGCGTAGGGGCTTTTGTTGCCATATCTGTCGGAGGCTTCCACCGTAACCACGTACTCCTTGTTCCACGTCAAAGGCAAGCCAGTCGTCATGATAATACCGGTATCCTTATCTACTCGGAATCGCTCTTCACCACCTATCAACATATGCACAAAGCTGATCTGAAAAATGCTCCACAGCAAGAACATTTGCATCTTCAGTATTTTAACATAAGCCATCCTCAAACTGTCTGCCTATGTCCTTGCAGGAACTTCTTTTTACCTCTCCAGTTGTGCACCTTATCTCTCACTCATACCGTGCTCTGTTGAATGGTACAGATATGAAAGAGACATGGACGGGTGAAAAATGGAGCCTTAAGCTAATGGTAAGGCTGCAATTGATTTCAAAATAGACATAAAGCGAAGAAAGGGGCAGCAAGAAAGATTCCCATACACATATCTGTTTTACCTAAAGCACCTCTAGCTTCTACTTGCTGTATCTTCAAGGATTCTCCAAGGGATAAAAATCAATCAACAAAATGACAAAATCAGAAACAGTTAAGAAAAATCTGCAATTTAACAGAATTTTACCTGACTTACCTGCAATGAGTGTGTAAGTAATCCCAGCACTGGTATTTTCATTGTTATTGTAGTATGCGACAAGCTGGTAGACCAGAGTGCCTTTTCGGGCATCTGGGTCAACACGTGCCAGGTAGGGGTATGGGTACATGGCCCAGGACAGAAGTTCCTCTTCTGGGGCAAGGAGTGTCACGTGGCAGAGGTACCAGTCGTTATCTGCAAACGATGCACACATCTCTACATAGCCTGTTCACAAACTTTAGTCGGGAATGTTTAAGATCTTATCCACTACTATCTCTAAACCAAACTGAATTGTCCAGTACATTCATCTTATTGCATGCACAAAAAATTCAGTACGTAAATGGACTTCGGCAGCTCAATGTGCATTAAGTGCAGTAAACAACTAATTAAAAATCTATTCAATAATACCTAACATGTTGAATACTATGTCAGTTACACCTCTTGCCATGAAACAGTTTTAAGTGCATATTTATCCAGAGTCGAGTGAAATTATGCCTTTTATTTTCGACAAATTCAACATAAATGTTGCCAGTTTACCAAATCGGTTGATTTAAATATTAATTAAAATATAAATTAAAATATTTTCTCTTAAAAATTGGCAGAAGAGGTAAGCAATCAAAACTTCCTAAAATTCTTCCAGCTCAAACACGAATTTGTTTAATTTTCTCAAACCACTGGATGTGTCTCCCCTTTCTGCCCCCAGGTAAGGGCCCACAGAAGGTAAACACCGCACAAGGACACAGAAGCAGGCACAGCTCTTAACTGTCAGACACACGAAGCAACACCCTCACTGAACCTTGATAAAACCGTGACACTAGCAAAGCCTCAGACCACAGACTCGTGGGATGGTTGAGGCCAGCAGGGACCTCTGGAGATCATCTTGTCCAACCCCCTGCTCAAGAAGGGTCACCTGCAGCAGGTTGCCCAGGACAATGTCCAGATGACTTTTGAATATCTACAAAATGGAGACTCCACAATCTCCCTGGGTAGCCTGTGCAGTCAACTGAAGTTTTGGGGACTGGATTTCAAGAAAGATGTGGACCAGATGGCAAATGTCCAGAGAAGAACAAAGAGCACAACAAGAAAACAGCCTGTCAAGAAAACCGGAAAGGCCTGGGGGTCCTCAGAAGAGGAGACTGCAAGGGACATGCTAACAGTGCTAGAAGATGGCAAAGGACTGATGTACAGAGTCAGTCAATTGTTCCCTACCCCATGAGACAAAAAGTAACACTCATTCCTCAGGAAAAGATTGGGGAAGGGGGAAGTCACCCAGCAATTTTTGAATTATAAGGATAATGGAGCACTCCATAACAGCTGGAGAGGTAAAAGGGCATCCACCAATGAGATCTTTTAAGACCTGACTATCTTCTGGGAATCACTTTGTTATAGCAAAGCCTGCCTCTAGGCAGACGCATGGTACCAGCAAGACTGTTAAATCCTTTCTATCGTCATTTAATCCCCCTTTTGCATCTCATTGATTTCTGAAGCTCAGATGTTCACATGTCACTCATTCCCCGGTAGCTTGAGGGAATTTCTAGCATAAACATTCTTTGGACCTTGTGTTTTTCCTTGCTGTTCGCTCAAAGACAAGAAGTGAGGGAAGCAGCGAACACCACTCCAGAAACAGCCAGCACCTCACTTGAAAGGAAAAAACACAGGATGGGGACAACAACAGGTGGTAATAAACTTCAGATATCAGGTAGATCATCCTTCTGCTGCTGAGACCTGGCTCACTCCTGTAGCCCCATAGCATTTATTTCTGCTTTTCAGGCTTGAAAGAGCAGAGCTATTCTCTCTGGGCGAGGAAACAAAACTTAACTGAAGCAACCCGCAAGCACACTGGTAAAACAGTCTGGGTTTTCTGCATATAGACATCAGAGCTCTAATCCCAGCAGGGAGTAAATGGCTGTAGCATGGAGAGTGTCAGTCTGTTCTCCCAAGTAACAAGCAACAGGACAAGAGGAAATGCCCTCAACTTGCACCGCGGGAGGTTCAGGTCGGATATTAGGAAAAAATTCTTCATGGAAAGGGTTGTCAGGCATTGGAACAGGCTGCCTGGGGAAGTGCTTGAGTCACCATCCCTGAAGGTGTTTAAAAGATGTATAGATGTGGTGCTTAGGGACACAGTTTAGTGGTGGACTTGGCAGTGCTAGGTTAACGGTTGGACTAGATGACCTTAAAGGTCATTTTCCAACCAAAATGATTCTATGATTCCATGAAGCAAAGATTGTTATAAAGGTCAGGTCTATGTTGGAGCAAGTCCCAAACTCGAAGAAAAGCAGTGTTGGACAGGTACCGGACACTAACTGGAGGCCAGTCAAAGAGCACTGCTCTGCCCTGTCATTCAGAAAGGGCTGTTCAGAAGCAGCACTTTGGGCCTTCACTGCTCAGGGGTATGGACATTTCTGGTAGCTGTCTCCTCTTTGCACGCACACCAGGAGTGAGAAACTCCTGGATTCTAAGGTGTTACAGATGCATGGCATTCAAATACTATTGAAAATTATTGCATTGACTTTAAAAAAGTCAGTGAAACAAACCCAGTCTTGATAAAGTACGTTTTTTTTTTTCCAGCAATACCTTGTTTTTTCAACTGTCATAACTGTAAAGGCATTAACAAATCAAGCCTCTGAAATCAATAGTGTTTTATTTTGTTCCACTGACACAACCGCAGCATCCTATTAAATCAAAACGCAACATCACCCAGTGATGTTACAGTTCACCCATTTTGTCAATATGAATCACCTGCTGAAAGGAAGGAAATAATCAGGAAACCAGGCTCCATAGCCTGTGAAACAAGACTATCAACAGGATAAAATACCTGGCTACTGAAACAGGATAAAATTCCTGGCTATTGGAAAGAGTTGTGGTATGATCAGTCCTGAAGACAATACTATAGGGGACTGATTTTCCTGGAGATACTAGCATATCCCCAAAGCTTCAGCTTTACTTCTTGCTTACATACAAGAAAGGCACATCAGCGATGGTATGAAAGGGATGTCAATCAACCACCAGCTAAAAGGAACCTAAGTGAAAGGGTTAGGATGTAGCAAGTGCAAGGATGGGGGAATGCACCACATGGCCATCCATGCAACGAAGAGCTGCTAATTTTCTGTCTTTGAGGATTAAACACATCTCAGCAGAACAGAGCAGATATACCTGTGGCATCCTTGGACAAGAGTGTGAAAGCAAAGAAAGAACTGGAAAAAGTTTTTAAACTCTAAGTGGCTATTCCTGTAAGCTTGTATCAGCTCTGTGTTCCTTTAATCATTTATTTTCCTACCTTAATGGAAAATGTGACAGAAGTAATTTTCTTTTGCCGAGATGAGCATTAGAGCTGCACCAATTGATATGGATTTGACAGGACTAACGCTGTGAAGCTGAGAAGTCAAAAATGTGCAAAAATGTACCCTTCTGGTAAAATGAATCATTTGAATGTAAAAGAGACAGCATTGTATGTGAAGAAGTTTCTGCAGTACCCACCTTGAAACAGGACATCAAGTCAGGATTCCTACACAGCCCCTCATTGTGCTGTCAGTCACAAATTCTAGGATGATTCCTAAACGTGTCTCATAAGGGCAGCATCATTAAAGAAACACAACATCCTTCGAGGAGCCTATGACTGGACGAGCTCCCAGTCACTGTCTCTGCTTTCCTATCACTCCACACAACACAGCACCTACTTTTCCTCTTTAAACTGGGACTTATTAAGTTTAAAGTAGCTTGTGTGGGGCATAGAAAACCCTCCGCCTGAGCGGCAGAATCCAGTGGCTGCAGTGGTTAGGAATCACCTCGCTTCCAGCCCCAGTCTTTCTGCAGAAAAGCTACCGGCATTTGTTCTTGTGTCAGCATTGTCTTTTAACAAAAACAAGTCTCTTCTTGAGGTTTGTTCGAATGGGTATAAAATAAAAAGTTGCTTCCTGAGGCTTTATGCAATAAAAGCTGTTCCTGTGACCGTACTGTGAGTATATTAACTTCTTTCCAAAGACTTAAAATTTATAATTACCAGCAAAATACCAGTATTTTTTTTCAGCAGCCATAGCATGTTTTATATGTACAAAAAGATGCCAAAAAAGTTATAGCAAGATTTCTTATTAACACATGTGGATGGAACTATAAAAGATGCACCTTAGACCCAATAGCTCATGCAACTTTGATCAAGGTGGACAGTGGCATTTAGAGGTGTGTTTGGATTAACCAGGGCAGCAGCCTCCAAAGGAGGTTCCTGTGCTGTGGCCTAAGAAATGAAAAGGTAAGAGTCCATAACCTGTCTTCCAATTTGCCTGATATGCTAAATTTCTAAACAGATCCTCCTCCCCTTCCACAGACATATCCCTCGCTGCTTTGCTACTTCTCTCCCATGCAGCAAATGTCTATTCCATATGTATAGCTTTTGTTTACTCAGTCGAAACCTCAGCTAGCCCATCTGATGTAAAGCAAATGCATCCATAACTGTATGTGCAAACCACTCCTGGCTCTGCTCCACCAAAAGCGCTGCTTTTAGTCCCTTCCATCAGCAATGTGCAAGACAGCGAGATCTGTGTAGCTACCAGAGCGGAACCCTGAGTCCTTTCATTCCACTCGTTTCCTAAGGTCAAGCTTTTAAAGGCTTTTCTTAAACCTTCTGCCTGACTTCCTCTTGAATTTTGGACAGTTTTCACTAGCATGCCAAACTCACTGCTTGGGCTGAAACTCCACTACTGTCATGTAACACACAAGCCAGGCTCCGATGGCTTTAGTGAGGAAACACCAGCTCCTGCTGAGCAGCCCCCACCATGTTCCAGCAAGGACGGTGTTCGAACGGGAGCAAGTTCAGTCCCACTTCAGGGTTACATTCCCAAACGAGAAGGCTACATACGCATCTGCCTAGGGATGCTTATATGAAAAAACTGCCTGTGCAAACACGGTAAGTTTTAGTTTTGGGCCTCCCATGTGTAATGCAGGTGTGAAAAGGCAAACACAGGTCGGGCAGCTCCTGTCGATACACAAAAATTAAACCCTGTCACATACCGCACAGGGCTCTTGGAGTGTAAAACAGCACTGGGGGTACACAGGGATGTTTCTGGTGTGATGCAGCTTTGATCTGGGTCTGAAACAGATTTTTAAATGTCTTCCTGCTGTTGTAATATAATGAAAACTCAGAAATATTAAATCATAAGCTGTACAAAAAATTTAAGATGTTAACATTAACGATAAAGGGTGGAATATTCTATTTTGAAGGTCTCCTATTGCTTTTCTCTAACTTGTTATAATAGCTTCTTATGTACCTTACTAAGGATACTTGTACCATAAACTTCACCTCTTCTGTTTTAAGCTTTTTGTTGGTTTCCCAGGTATAGAGTTTATCAGACATTCTTACCACTTATTTATTGCCTCTGGGTCATTATAGATTTTTACATCTAGTTTTTTTACAGTAAGATTCTTCCGGAGATACATACAGAGAGGGTAACACAATAACCTTCATCCTGGAGCTTGCTGTTTTGTCTAATGATCCCTGACCATTAAAATGGTTTCACGGTTTAAGTGAAGCAAGCTTTTTCTCTGTCAGCACCTGAATTTGAAGGCATAGCAATGGCATCCACAGATGGTTTTAATCAGTCTTGTACCAGGATGAAAAAAAAACCCAATAAGCCAAAAACCTAAAGGCAGCACATAGCATGACCATAGCATGACCTCTAAACCTGATTGCCAGGCCAGATTTCTGTTTCTGGAGTCAGATTCATTTTATTGCAAAATGTCAGGGGCTGCCAGGAAGCAACAGGCCATGACTGCCCTCATGAAACAAAACAAAACAAACAAAAAGCCCAAAATCCCACAAAACCAAAACTAAACAAAACTAAACAAAACTAAACAAAAAACCCAACTCAACCAAAAACCCCAAACCAACAAAAACAAAACAAAACAAACCACGGCCAAACCAAAAACCCCAAACTCTAAGTTTTATCTTTATTTGAAACCATAGCCAGCATGCCAATCATAGCACATACCTATTACTTGTCAGTTTTTACAGAAGCTGCATTTAAAGGCTTTCCTTTCCCAGTAGGCAACCTGGTGGAAGTTTTTTAAGAGAGTGCAAGGGACTCAAATCACTTTATGTTTCCATGTGCAGTCTGAGCTGTATTTTCAGGAATTTCAAGATTTGACAGATGCCTTTTTAAAACATAGTTTGCTTCCAGTGAGCTGTAAGGGTTCAATACTTATCACATTCTACCATAAGACACTACACGTGAGGAAGAGCATTATGCTACAGCCTCCTCAGTCAGATTTAAGATCTATCTCCTTGGAGTTCAGTTACAATAGTAAATAGTTGCTATTCCACCTGAAAGAAAACAAGTGCAGAGGCATCCATCTCTACTCCAAAACATGAAAATACCGAACAGCCTTGCAACTGTTTTATTCATTTCAGTCGTAAACTGGCTGCTGGTGTTTACTTCAGTTTCATGTCCTGAGGCATCCCAGATGTAAAGGGTTGCCAGCCTCAAGCTTACTCTTCAGAGCACTGCAGACAGGCTGGAGGGGGCAGAGATTTGTCTGGCTGGGCTTTTGAGTCTCCCTTGTTTTCAAAGAAAAATGACCTTTGTAGGTTATAGAGTGACTTCTTATCATGTATGTTTTCAGTTTGATAGCACGTGGGCTTGTGGTGCTGGTGTGTGCAGGAGCATGGAAACCACCAAGGAGGGGGTCACTATTCCAAGCTAATGCAGCATGTGCTCTATACGACCTTCATGGCAGGCTCTTAAGATTAAAACAAACAAAAAAACAAAACACCAAAAAAAAACAGAGGTGAAAGTCTGCTAGAGTTGAAGCGTGGGGGTAAGAAATTGTGTTTCTTCACTTTTTGAAACATGATGAAGTCCTAAACATAAAGTTTCTACACAGTGTACCAGTAGATATCCCCAGCTACAGAAAGGATGGATGTGGGTGGAGGCAGAGGGGACAGCTGTGTAACTGCACGTGTCCTACCCTTTGTAAGTCGGTAACAAGTATGAGAACCTACATTTGTGCTTGTAGGTGTGGGCAGGTGTGCAAGAACAGAGTCAGACCTGGAGGGTGAAAGGAACTATAGACCTTTCAGTCCTTTCCCACCCCTCCCAGCCCTTCCACGCTCAGGCTACGCGCTGTTCCTCTGCCTTCCGACGGCTCAGTCTGTGCTTCCAGGTTGCTAAATGACCTGGAAGAAAACCTGGAGGAGGAAAGAATTGGTGAGTAGCTGCTACCTTTGTGTAAGATTCTTGTCTCAGCTCCAGATCCCAATCCCACAACTATGCTCACGCAGAGCCCACAACAGCAAGGCTTTGAGAGACACGCAACCGGCCAGATTCCTGAAGAAGATGCTAACTGCTTTGTGTAGGTGGATAAGACAGTTCACAGAAGTGTAAACCTCTTTGTGATGTACCAAGTGTAAGCTCAATGGAAGAAGGACTATATTTTCGCAGTGATGATGTCCCCACAGACCAGACGGCAGTGTCATACACATCACTGCTACAAGCACTGCTGAGCAACAGGTAGGATTCAGGAGTTTATTGTTCGCCGCACTCAGTTTATTTCAGTATTTCAACTGCCTAACACTGTCTTCCTAGGAGTACAGTTGCAAGGGACAGTGCTCCAAGTTACTGACTGACCTCCTTCTTTATTTTTTTTAAGTGTCAAAAAAGCTTTGCTTTTCTTGAAAAAATCCCAAATCGCAATACACAAACCTCACTGTAGAAGCAGCACCTGTGAAATGCATAAGTCCGTTCACAGTTTTTATATAAGAGATGGCAATTAATAAGGGTCTGGTAGTTTTGTTTTTCAGTTAATGAGAGGATTAAAAGTTTGGCACATGTCCCATAATATTGATTGCTATGTGACCCGCTATTAATTATTTTTAGTAAGAGGCACAAGGAGAAATGAGGAGCAGACAAAAGTTAATTCTGTTAGTCTTTAGACAGTTCACCAGGTTTGTTCAGACAAAAAAATGGATGCTCAAAGCCTCACATAGTTTCATCACCTTCCTGTACAATAAGCAGCCAGAAAAAGATCTGAAGTTTGTTACTATACAAAGTTATGAGACAGTTTTGATTTTAAAAGTAGCTTAAAGGAGTGTCTAAATGACCTTGTCCCACTTGATCATCGAATTCCTTTCTCCCTGAGGCTCATCTCTTGTCAATACGTTATCGGTGCATAGACAGTGGTAAAAACATGTTGTACTGCACCAGATTGGAGAGGACAACATGATTAATCATTTGTACAACACTGCTCACAAGGTTATTTGCTTTCATTATAAATAAGCAAGACAGTCAAACAACATGTCACCCTCCCAACTCCATCTTCAGCTGGAATGAGAAGTTACACTTGCAGTGTCAGATGATTTGTTTGAAGTTAGTACCTAGAAATAGTGTGGAGCATTTTTATTATGCTAAATGTTCCTCACTTTCACGACACAGCCCATTCCTGCAAGAATAAGTCTCTGAGACAGGCAGCTCTGGGATTCTCAGTCTGCACACAGTGCAACATGGTAAGAGCACTCAGCACACTCCAACATATTTGTTTTCCTCCCAGCTGTATGTTTCACATTTCCTGAAGATTAGGCTGTGAAATCCATCTAAAGAAAACTGTAAATATTCCCTCTATAGTGAAGTTGTACACATCCAAGGAAAAACAAACAAATAAACAATACAAAAATTCCACAAACAAAACCACACACACAAAAACAAAACACAAATGATGACCAGTAATGTTATCAGATACCTGAGCTGCAGTTGCAAACACACTATAAAACTTGCTGTAAGGTGAAAGTAACACACGGAAAGGACAGCTCTCATAGCCGTAATGCACCTCAAGCTTAACGTGGTTTAAGTTTAACAAGTCTAGCCATTCTCTTCATTGTGTTATTAGGAGAACTACATACAATATACAAGCTGTTGATGTATAGAGGATTTACACAGTGATATAATGATATCACCATCTAGTTCTCTGCGCCAACTTCTAGGATTTGAGATTGGGATAATCTTTATTTTTTTCTTGTCCCAGGCCCATTGGCCTCTATTGGGCAAAAGCGTCTTTCCCTTCCCCTGCACTGCTCTGTCTGCGCTGCAGCTGCCGTCCAGCAGCATCTCCGTGGGGCATGTCACCTCTGCCTTCCCAGGTCATGGAGGACCACAGGGAGCAAAGAGGCTCTCTGCTAACTCCCCGCGTTATAAGACGAGCTGTCTGTTGTGATGTGCTCCCCGCTTTAACTGCTTGTTAACCCATAAGCAGACCCCTCCGATCCTACAGAAGTGAACCTTCCTTGACAGGAACTCCTTACAACACAGCATCAAACAAAAAATCCTTTTTTACCCACATTTTTCATCTGCTCCTTCAAAGGCAGGAGGTGAAAGCTTTTCTCGCTACCGGAGAAGACCCAGCACATCCCCACGCCACAAAACCCGGTTCGGGAGGCAGCCCCACAGCCGTCCTCGGCTCCCCACGCCCCAGGGCGGGCGGCATCAGCGCAGCCGCATCCCCTCGAGCGATAAGTGCCCGGCACGGCCGTGCCCGCTCAGCATCCCCCCTGCCTCGGGGCGACTCTCCAGCCCCACCCGGCCATTTGGCGGCCATCCTGACCCACCCGAGGCAGCGCCGTGGGTCGGTGCGACCGCGTCCCTGCAGCCCGTTCCGGCCCCCTACCTCGTCCTCCGCCGCGGTGCACCTTGACCAGCACCTCCGCCCGGCCGCCCGCCCGCAGCTCCCGCCGGAGGTAGAGCCGCCCCGACGTCCTGTCGACCCCCACGGGGGTGGCGCCGGGAGACGCCAGTTCGAACCAGCCGCCCGCCGCCCGGTCGCGGCTCCGCGGGACGGTGAAGACAGTGTCGCCCACCCGCGCCCCGGGGGGCAGACGGGCCGTGTAGCGCTGCGAGCCGGGCCCCGGCGGCCGCTCGGGCGGCGGCAGAGATCGCGCCCGCCGCCGCCTCCCCTCGCCGGCTGCCGCCGTCCCGCCGCGCACGGCCAGGCGCAGGCACCGCGCGGGGCTGCGCAGCGGGCGCGGGCGGCCGTGGTCGTGGGCCGCGACGCAGAGGCGGAGCCGGCGCAGCCCCAGCAGCGAGCCCACGGTCAGCACCTGCCCGCTGCGGGGCACCACGAAGAGCCGGCGGCTGCCGGCGCCCGGCGGCCAGGGGCGGTAGGTGAGACGCGCGTTGGCGCCCTCGTCGCCGTCCGAGGCGCGGAGCCGGGCCACTTCCGTGCCCAGCGGGGCCAGCTCGTCCACCTCCAGCGGCCGCGCCGGCGGCAGGCGCGGCCGGTGGTCGTTGCGGTCCAGGACTCGGATCCGCAGCAGCGCTTCCCGGGGAGACCGTCCCGCCCGCCGCCGCAGCTGAAGCCCGTACTCGGGCTGCGCCTCTCGGTCCAGGCGCTCGGCCGTGCGGAGCAGCAGCAGCCCCCGCCCGCCACCCGGCCCCCGCTGGAGGGAGAAGCGGTAGGCGCCGTCACCCTCCAGCGCCCACTCCCCAGGCGGCTCCCCGGGGCCCAGCAGCCTCCGCAGCGGCACCCGCAAGCCCCGCACCCGCGTCCCCGCCGGACTGTTCTCGGGCACCTGCCCGGAGAAGCGGAGCAGGCGGGGAGCGCCGCCGCGCCCCAGCCCCGCCGCCCCGCAGAGCAGCAGCAGCAGGACCGGGAGCCGCCCGCAGCTGCTCCGGCCCATCCTGCCGAGCGAAGCGGGGAACCCCACGGAGCGGCACCACACTGCGCCGCGCTCCCGCCGTGGACGCCCACGCCATGTGGAGACCCGGCCCCGCCCGGACCCCGCGGCCAGTCAGAAGCGTGGGCGGGACGGGACGAGCCTGTCCCCGCGTGCGTGGGTAACGCCAGCGCCCCGCAAAGCGCGCAGCAACGCCGGGCAAATCCCTCATCTGCCCCAATTCTTTCGAGGTCCCTTCCAATCCCTAACATTCTGTGATTCTGTGAATTACAGCGCTTTCTCCTCCACGGGCTCCTCTGCCGCTTGCGTGTAACGCCTCCAGATGCTCCCGCCCGCTCCTGCGCCAGCGGAGCGGAGGCAGGAGGAGCAGCAGAGCTTCCCGAGGGGACTTCGGGGGAAAGGGGCAACCTCCTGCTTTCCTGAGGGTGTATGAGAAAACCCCAACCAAGCTAAAAGAGCAACCAGCAAAAGAAACAAAGGAAAAAACAGTATTACGTAAAGGAGAGAGGGCCTTGGGACACTTGAATTGTTGAAGAACAGTTGTGACCAAGGAAGGTTTTTTTCTGATGTGAGCTGGGCTTGTCTTCTAAGTGTGGCCCCTCAGAGTGCATATAGAGGCTGCTGCCTTTTCAGGGAATATGCAGTTTTGGCAGAAGGGGGAAGAGCAAACTATGTCTCAGCATTAATGTGAACAATAGCACCAATTATCACATTTGAAATTTCAGTCTTTGAGTGAAATAGTTTTGGGAAAAGAACGTGTGCTGTTCTTGAGAGCAATACTGAAATGGTCTTTCTGAATGCATCGGTCCTGCTCAACATGCATCAAACGATCCAAGCATGAGAATCATTGCACTGGTTATACCATGATCAATGGAAGTGTGAATCCAAGCCTGACCATTCCAACGCCAATCGCTCCCCACATGGTCAAACCAAACATTACTCATGTTTTCCTCACTCCAAGAGCAAGTCCCAGCAGCATCTTCCATCCCTGCTAATAAACAAGAACAACAATATCTCCCTTTGCATAGCAATGGTAACATCTTAGGAGCAGGCTTTGGCCAAGCCACTGCATCCAGTTGGTCAAGCTGTGCTAATATTTTTCCATTAGAAATGCTCCCTCTTGCTGCTTTGAACGCAAGTTTGCTAGTTTTACTAAGAGGCTGTTAGGAAGGCAGGGTTGTCTGTTGCCAGCTGTGTTATAACTTCAGCGATGACACATCTGGGCTGGAAGTGTAGCTTTGCTCAAGAAAGTCAGAAACCATTTCAATCAGCTTTAGTCAAATATTACAGGCAACAGTGAAAGGTGACAACCAGCTGCTAGATCTGCACCTCTGCCACCTGGGGAATTACCACTTTAAGGAGAGGTGATCGCTGGGAGATCACAGCATATTATTACAAGCTGTCAGCCTTTATTTTTACCCTAGCAAGGTGAAGGGATGAGTTTATAGAAACTGACACAATGTGAGATCTCAGACTGGGAAGGCAAAAAGTAAAACCAAATCTTTTTAGGGAATGGTTTACCAGTAAAAACAGGAAGGTAACCAGCAAGATCCATCCATGGTTCATGTGCTGTCACAAGCTTTAAGTACATTATCTTCACTCTTTGTGCCCTACATAAACTGTGAATAATTCCCAGCCTCAAAAAGGCACTAGAAAGCCCATTGACTTCCAACACTTAATGAGCAGCCAGACCACCCAGATGAGTCTTCAGTTTAGGACAAGTTTAGATCAGTACTGAATATGGTGCAATACACCCTTCTGAAATGTGATGTGTCTTCCTGCCCTTACACAAACTCTCAACAAGCAAATTAAATTCTCTCAAGTGCCCAATTTTAGCTTATATTACAAGATACACTGTCCTTTCTATTCTCTTACATTCACACATTTAGAAAGATACGGTTTTGTCTATAGCCTGTCAAGATACAAGCCAGATTTTATTCATAGTACTCCCTCACACCTGTGAACTCATGTATTGTTAACACATTCGTTAACACATCATTTTGGTGATGTGAATTTAGGCTTCTGCTGCACATCAGTCCCATTGGTGGAATTTAGGGTGCACTTTACAGAGCAGAACCGGCGACAACCTTGTCACCATGGGTACTTACTAGCACAACTGTGGTATTTTCAACATCCAGTTGCACAAAACCTGTGCTATGACAAAACAAATATGTATATATTTGTAGAGACACTTCACACCCTACAATTCAAAGAGACTCAAACACACCTGAGGTGTGCTTGACTGTGATTACGATCTCTGAAACTATGTGATTGCATCCCAATCAGGCACGGCTGAAATATTGCTCTTACTGGTGTCAGGCAGTTACATAGTTGTGAAATACATGTTTTAAAATGGTGAAAGTTAATTATAACGGGCTGCTCAGATGTTCTTTTAAGCTATAACCAAAGGAACAAACTGCATTATTTTGTTGGAAACAGGAAAGTATTGATGAAAAGACTAAACACCTCAATCAGTCTTTTCAAAGAAAACCATTTTTCTGCTGGCACTGGGGGGTGGGGAAGGAGCTCCAGTTCAGCTGATGGGGACTGGAGAAGTCAAAGCACAGGCTTGTGTTTGGGTCCCTTTATAGTCAGTGGCTGATAGTCTGTGCAAGTAACCACTCCAAAAACCAGGAAAAAACAATCCAGTTGACCTACATGCTCATCAGGGATCAACAGGCAGCTGAACAGTTGGTAAGCAATTCTCAAAAGCTGTTCTATATTTGTATATGTATGTACAGTACATATTGAAATGCTAGACGATGGACCATTCTGGAGTAACCTCATTTCCTTCTCAGGACGCTGCCAAGAAAATAGCCTGGCTCTTTCTGTGTAGCTGTATTTTCCAAAGGAACTTGACTTTTCCTGTGAAACAAGCACAAACCACAGAGATGAACACAGTGTTAATCCAAGAGGTGAAGAAACAAATATAAGTAAGTCAAATAAGCTCCTTAGGTATCTTCAGGTCACTGTCAGCTTCTGTTGCCAAGGGATCACAGTGACATTTGTTTTTAGGATTCTTCTCTAGCACATCTTACCTGGTGAACTGTGAATTGCAACCACTAAATCTAAAAATTGCTATTCTGAGGCCAAACAACCAGCAAGTCCAACAGCCTTCCTGCAGCCTTCCCTCGCAGCCAGGCCAGGGCCCTCGAATGCGGGCAGCAGATCAGCCTGCACCCTAGAACTTCATAAAATGGGCCAGACTGGGAAGAGGGAAAAAGAAAAGAAGAAAAAAAAAAAAAGGGGAAAAAGGGCAGCATTTATCCAGGTGTTAACAATGTGGAGATAGATGCAAATTACACTGTGTGTGTTTCAGGAAAAAAAGTTTTCATGATGAAATGAAAACAAGATTTGATTTCTTGATTTTAATGTACCCTTCTAAAACTGCATAAGCAGGTCCATCACTTCGGCAGCAGTGATTTTATATTATTGTCCAGAGCTGGGGTCCGGCCGACAGCAGAGCCTGACGCAGCCAAGACCAGGCGGCTGCGTTCTTGCCACTGCTTTGTCAGCTTTCTTCAGAGGGGAGAATGGCTTAGGCCAGCATTTTATATTCACTCTCACCTTGCAAAATACGCTGGTATTTATTGCAACAGTGTAAAAAAAAAAGTCAGTCTTAACAGGGTTTTGGTCTATAACCAGTCAGTATAGCACCAGCAGGAGTCAAGGCTTAACAGCAGACATTACAGCCCTAACTTTGAAGTTCCAGGGCATTGTAAAGCTACTCAAAATTCTGAAGGTAAACATATATACTGCTGGTATGTTATAACCTACTGAATAGTTCAGTATTAGTCTATACTGCTTTATGTTTGTCTATTCCCTATATGCTATTTAATTCATAATGAAATGCATCTCATTAAAAATGTCTATCACATTTGTTACCTAAGCAATCTGAAAGCACACAGGAATTGAAGTATGCTAGTCTGGGTCACAGCAAAAACTGGAAAATCTGGGAAACTAGGCCCTAGAAACAAATTACAGAGCTACCATTTAGGGGGGAAAAAAATCCACACCAACAGTCATTTTACCTAACATCTTTCAAACATTGATTGTAATCAGAATATATATTTCTTAGATACATGTATTTACACAAACCCCACGTTCAGACATTTTATATACACCTACTTATCTACATATATACATTATTTTATATATATTTTAGAATATTGTGGGTGTCACAGCTGGTAACCATGGTCTCAGTTTTGGATAAAGACATGGCACAATACACAAATGCCAACACATATTTCATGATGCTAAGAAGCTCCATTCCCATTTCAGCTGAGCAATTCCTAGGCCTGGATGCTCGAAGAATTCATGGATAAACCTGAATACTCCAACTCATCCTTTTAAAATTAAGCTTGTTTCCTGATTGGTCTTAAAGAAAGCAGTCTGATATATTGTTCAAAGCCATTAAGAATTAAATATGTAAATACATATTTTTAGGTCCTATACAATTGAGTTTTGTGGAAGCACTTTATCAGCTATTTCTATCACCTTCAGAATTTAACTAAAATAATCTTGAGCTTTTCATATAATTATATGGTAAATTATTACAAAGTAGTCTGCATTCAATGATTTTACTCCTACTATCTTATAAAATGCTGGAAGGCTCCAATCATCATGATCTGTAAAAATTCAAGACAGATAATACATTAGTTGACTAAAAAAAGTTTTAAAAAATTGGTAAGCATTTGATGTTGCACAGCAATTTATTTCCAGGTGACATGCTTGCTGTAGAAGGATCTTTAAGAAGAAAGTCAGAGTTCAGTAATTCCATATAAAGCACCTCACATTTTGCTGCTCATCCTCACACCAGTGTGTCTCAACAGGTGGTTGCAGCCAAAATGACATGGATCCAGTCTGAGCAGCTGCGAATCCTCCAGACCTGTAAGAGTATTTACGCTGCCCCGCCGAGACAGATATTTGAGCTACAGCTATGCTGTGCAGTTTTCACTTGGCTGAAAGCTGCATACGCAAATAATACAACGGAATACAAAAATCATTTTATTACCACAACAGAGGAAAGAGGTTAATTCATTATGAACTACATGGTTTTTGGGAAAAGGTAGCGGATTTCTCAAAAGAAAGCATAAAGGGGGTAGTGTCCCAAATAATCCATACTTTCTGGACTTGGCTTTTATTACTTTTTTTTTTCCCCACAGAGAAAGTTTGTCACAAGAGAAAAATATTTACTATGTACACATTATTTCAATTAAAAAACTGACCAAGACAACAAACAGGATAAAAGGAATTGGATTCCTTAGATATGTTATTAAATACCTGCATGTAGATATGTCCATATGCCATATACACTACTGCTAAATGCCACTGATAACAAGTAAAGAACCAACAATAATTCTTTTGCATTCCTGAAGTAACAGTTTGAAAATTTGAAAGGCATTAAACACTCCTCTCTTCTCCATCAAAAAACAGGTAATTTTAAGCATCACTTGAAAGGCAGAATGACATACATTTAACTGTGTTGAAATTGAATCATTGCCAGATTAATTACACATTTAAACATCTAGTCAAGGTACCAAACAATTGAGAAGACCTTTAGGCATCGCCAGCTCTGCATTTGGCATAGTGAGAGTGCAGCAACATAATGGTGGTATTTTTTCAGCTATACTAAGGAAGTAGAAATTCTTACTAAAATAGCACATAGTGCAAGTTCTAGAATTCTCACTTCTTTTTCCCTGATAAATTTAAGTTTTTAAAAAGAGTACTGAAGGCATTATACAGATTT
This sequence comes from Streptopelia decaocto, assembly GCF_964273445.1. Lineage (NCBI taxonomy): Eukaryota > Metazoa > Chordata > Aves > Columbiformes > Columbidae > Streptopelia > Streptopelia decaocto. The sequence continues at coordinate 25,157,555 of NC_138655.1, forward strand.
ATGCTGAGGTATTGTTTCACATGAAATATTGCCTGTGTTGGAATAAACTCAGGTCTTCTTTCATTTCTGATACCATAACAATCTAGAGTCCACCTGCCCATCAACATTTAGGAGATTTATAGATTCAACCACCATTAGAGATAAAATAAGTTACTCATTACATCTCCAAAACAAAACAGTAAACCAGACATCTCTAAATGCAAATACAACACGCATGCCCACGCATTCACATGAACAGCCTGCACTGTCCCCTGTTATTCATAGGTAGTTGGTTAAAGGACAGGTTACACAAAGTTAACATTGGTCATTAAGACAAGTTTCAATGACAACTTAAATCTCCATGACCCTATGACCTGATCGTGCAGCTCCTGTTCATGTGAATCACATGGGAAAGCAGGTGGAGGGTCACAAGGTTTGGACATTTGTAGACGACTTAGTAAAAATAAGGTAGTAAGAACAAGATTTCATCCCTAATCTTCTACATTTCAGTAAACAGTAATGCCACCAGAGCAAATAGTTTGAAGAATTTTCAATGCCTCTTAAACCTTTTGGTCCTCTTTCTTCCATATTGGTGTATCTCCTCCTTACCCCCTCAAAAGAAGTTGCATTTATGGTTGTATTGTATTAAATTGTATTTCCATTTACTTTGGAAGAAATAAACCCAGTATTTTTTAAATAATATGAATAGAAGCTTATGTTCTGAAATGCCTGTACTTAATTAGCCTCAAATATCTTCTGATGAATCTATCCACTGACTTTGAGTATCTGGTAGTTCAGGACATGAAAGGGCATTTTTTTTCTTTTAAAGCTTAAGACAAAACTGTACGTGTCAGTTTAGCTGTGGCTTGATTAAACTTTAATCCACAAGTCTAACAGTAACAGGTGAGTGCCTGAAAATACTATACTCAATTTATTCTTTGAAGGTATTTTTTTTGCATTTACTAAGATCAAGCATATCAGAAACTGGAAGTGTGAAGGAGGAAATAAGCCAGCAAAATAGCAACACAAATTGCTATGCAAATTCTCATTCTTCCCAGTGAACAGCTGTTAATCGGATGGCTGGCAGACATCCTAGCTGCACTACTTACTGTGCAAGCATTCTTGAAGGCTGGGATATTTAAGTCCTAATGGAAGCTCTAGAAATCAGAGGGACAGGAATTTAAGAAAAAAAATCTTCACGAAAAGAAACACCAGTTGTGGTCTGTCTTTGTTTAATAAAAGCTTGCAAGGCACATGTTTCAACTGAATTGCAACATCTACAGCAAAACAGATCAACATTTGCACAACATTCCCGCAGACCTCTCAAGGAGTTAAACCTGTGACCTGGTTGAAAACCAGGCTAGGGTTGTGCGTACACATCCAATGAAATTATGCCCTGCTTATTGTCCTTCTGAGGGATATCACAAAACTTGCTGTTTCTTTTTCACAGAAGGTAGAGATCAGAATACAGAATAATATTTTTGCTAATTCATAGCTGGATAAGAAATTCAAGTTTATCACTTTCTAAGATATGATTATTTTAGTCACTCATGTTAAACGTGACACCTTTTTACTGGAACAAGAGAAATGTCTCTCCAACATAAAAGGCCCCTCCTGTTAGTTAAGGCTGCTGTGCCAATGGTGCTGCAATACAATTTTCTCTATTATAAAAAGCAAGGTAAAAATTTTAAATGATTCTCCTAAAGCAGAATCAATTGAAGTATCAAGAATACATCTTAAAAACCATGACAAAACTAATAATAACTACTATGTCACAGTTCAAATAAAGTTCAACATGTTTGTTTAAACATGTATAAAGGCCAACGTCCTACAAGACAGTTTTCTTAGATGTATGGATTGCCTTGTTTGTGTTTTTCTTAATGTGTACTCTACATGTAAGTATTCAAACTATGTTCTATGTGGTAACACATACATCCAGCATGGTGATAAAACAAGAGGCAGCCAAAGACAGTAAATGTTGCACCTTGGCATGGCAGTCTAAGGCCTGAAGCCGTAAGCTACACGACTTCATCCACCCAAGTGCAGTTGGGACTCTGAAGTTTGCTACCTGGAATGCCTTATTGCTGTTATGAAATGGTATTCATGAATTATTAACTTCAGACGAGTAATTAACCCACACACTGACACGTAATTTCTTGACAGTGATTCAAACAAACTTAAACTGCATCAGGAACTCTGAAGTTAATTCCAAATATCACATCTGCATCTATACTAGCACACACAGAGAAGGTTCCTGCCAGCCTTCCATAGCTCAGGTTAATACACTAGCTGCTCTTGTTACATGGTAACTGAAAATCTGAAACAGTCCAGTGCAGTAAAAGACATACACTTGTGCATAAGCAAATAAACGCAGACGGCATTTGGCTGGACACACATACATACTGACCTCAACACAATGACTATATCCCCAGAAAGGATATTTACTTCTTACCTGTAACTCAGTTACACCCATAAATGTTTCTCTCAATGATCACATCCAGTATATCTGATGGATTTATCTGAACATTGGTTTCAAATAGAATGGATAATTTAACATCTTGTCAAGACTCATATGCCTAATAATATAACTGAAAGTGAAAAACAGATTACAGATATGTTGACTTTTACAATAATAAAGCTTTTTTTCTTTTAAATCACTCCAATAGTGATAACAGGTATTAAAAAAAAAATCTCAGCACTACCTGTTAGTGTAAAGTAAGCAAATGTATCTGTATCTAGCAGATAGGAATCTCACCCGTACACCAACATGCTGCAGTTCCTTCAGAGTTAGAAATTCTGAATTTGCATTTTATCAGTCAGTGCAGTAAGGATAATTTTGCAGCTTTCACTTGCAGAATGGTTTGCAGATTTTTCAGTTAAGGTTCATCTGTTAGGCTGGATCCTTCATTAAAGACATCCAGGCTCCAAAGAATCATTCCCACATGCCCAACAGACTGGTCTCTGGACCAGGTGTTAGAATCTGTAACTGCAGGTAACTCCTAACAGGTGAATAACCTCTTCCAAAACTTATGTCCTGGCTTTTCATCCAGCTACACTGATGTAAGCAAAGTTACTGTTACCTGTTATTGGATTTTCCATACACAACATCACGATTAGGCCCAGAGCTAGAATTAAAGCATCAGTCATTCTCTTGAACGTGTATCAGCCAGCAACATACACAATGAACAGATAAGAAAAACAGTTAAGAAAAAAGGGGGTCATATAAGGAAGATAAATTTTAAAGGAAGGAAAGATTGCAGAGTACTTTCCCAAATTTTCAAAGACTTCCGTGTACTTGCTCATTTGATATAAAAATAGCTATGCAAAACTGTACCATTATTTATTAATGGTGGCGACTATAGTGTTTTAAATTACAGTTGTGGTACTATCTTAATATAACTACCACATAAGTTGAAGTGAATGAATATCACCCATCCCTGCCCATACACACACGTGTGCATACCAGCACACACATGGGGTGGACCTGAAGTGCAGAAGTCTCAGTAGCAAACCTCATTGTCCTGCTACACCTCTCTAAAAACAAGTCTGGCATACAGTTGTATACTGGCCCATTTTGCTGGCTGCTCAGACACATATGCATACACACATACACATTCAGGCATGGAAAAGTCCTGAAGACAAGTTATTTCCAAACTGAAGATCTGACCTTATAAATTCCTAGGTCTAAGTCCAAGCACTTCCACCAACATCTCCAACATCAGAGATCAGTGCTTTAATCTATGAAAGTGTTGTTTAAATAAAATCTTCCTTATTTGATCTATAAAAACACTCTACCTACACATAAGATGTATGAATGTGTGTTTGATAAATACAAAAAAGTTTACAGTGGAAGACAGGAACAATTAAAACAACAACAAAAACCAACAAAAACCAAACAGTTTTACTTGAAAAGACTCAGGGTGCCAACCACTTTCTTGACAGAAAAGAAAAGCTATATGACTTAAATGAGATCTTTAAATATTTTTCTGCATTTACTGGTCTACCCACATCAGTTCTCTAACACTAAAGTTAGAAATCTCATCTACATGCAGATAATAGGATTTGTAATGGGAAGAAGAATGCAAAAACATGGAAGACTGTCCCACTTTGTAGAGAGCATAAAAATAACAATTTTTTTCTCTTTGCTTCAAGGATGGCATCTGTGTCTGTTGATCTGTAGTTCAAAGAATTCGAGGTTGGTAAAATAAAGTTGTCAGTACACTCCATGTGCGCACATGTATTTCCAAAATAACTTTCTTGATCAAAATGAACTTCTCCAACTGAAATTCATTCACAATCAATCCTCGGAAAGAAGCTTGTATGCTTTTTCACGACTGGAAGGATATCACAGTGTTGATTCTATATACAAAGTAGGACCTATTCCAGTATACTCGAGTAAAATAGTTCACATAAGGAGAATAGTTCATTTTAATTTCATGACAAAATCGTCCATATTTTGAGGAGGCATAGCTGTCACCTTCCTCACAAACCACCTGCCAGAAAAGAAGAAGATCTAATTAAAATACAAAGATAAGGGGTTATAGAACATAATTCTGTACACTTAATTTACTTCTGTATTCTGTAAATTTCATTTACAATAGACTTAATTTCCATACTGTATAATTCCAATAAATGGAAAACATACTCCCATATAACTTAACCGTCTAAAACAGCCTTTGTGAACAAATATCTTTGTCAGGATAGCAGACACTAAAACGAGTGTACTTTATTCGTGTAATAAAGAACAATGTCAGTGGAAATTATCCACATACCCCATTTGCGCAGTACTTCAAACCTGACCTACACATAGGGAAGAAAATTCCCAGCAACCTTTTCCAGGCCAAGTAAATTTGACATACCTAGTCAGACTGAAGACACACACACGTATTGCCCTATAAATTCCAAACAATTGACTCAGAAGCAATTTGCATGTGCCTTTTAGCACCTGCTATCTGATATACTTGAAGAAATCCCTTCTCTGCTCCTTCTGATGGCACAAGCTGACATGGGTTTAAAAAAGGTAGTAGGGCAAATTCATGGAGAAAACCTATTGGTGGCTACCTAACACAAAGATATTTTTCCTGAGCTACAGTCCTTCAGCAACGTACTGCTGGAAAACATCTCTGTCCTGACTTATCAACAATCATATGCTCTCAGCCAGTGTCAGAAACAAGGACTAGGACTATGGGACATAGTCCAAGCTAGAAAGTAACATGTACTTCTTAAACACAGCAATCTGTAAAACACATCCACAGACCTGTCAACAGCATAACAGCTTGTCCACTGTCTCACTTATTCTGGGAATGAGTAAATGCTGCAGTCTCCAACTACATATGCACTAGCTTTCACTGGTTCGGAAAGTCTTGATAATTTTTCAATACGACTTAAGACAATTTTTGTTAGCAAGCAAACCCAGAGTTTTGTTTCAAAGCTTCCTGAGACAACACACTATATGAAGTTTCACGAATAAGCTATGTAAACTTTCTGAAAAAATACTTTATTCCTGTTGGCCATTCCAGTACTTTTTCCTCCAACTGGCATTTTTAGCATCCAACCCAGGACAGACTCAGTCCCAGACATGAAGCATAAATGATGTTCATTACTAGCCAACCACTGATTTTAGAAAAATATTGAACACTCAGTTGTCTACATTTAAATCTATATATCAGTTGGTTTGCTACAGATTTAGACTACAGACATTCAGCAGAACAGATTTTAACTGAAACTCTTGCCATGAACCTTCTTTTCCCGTTTTTAATCTCTCTACTATAAATAGGACAACCCTTGTCACTTTGCCAATCCTAATTACAGAAAACAGTAAGTGTCTGGTTTTGTGTACTGACAGTGTTGTGGGTGGCATTTATCAAAGACAGGCTCCTTGAACTGGATACTATGTTTTTGTCCACCCCCTTTGATTGAAACGATCATCGCAAGCAACAGCTGCTCTGAAAAGTACTGGGAAGTGTTCCTTAGGATGAACTGCTGGATAACTGGGTGTTCGGAATTAAAGGAGGAAGAAATTAATTCTGATACATGAATCAAACAAAATCTTAAAAACCTGGCAGTAAAACTGTCCAGCTGAAGTTAAGATGAGATCAGGATTATGTGCGAGAGAAGCATGCAGGAAGCATGGAGATGAGAGATGCAGGAATATGAGGGAATGGAATTCTGAAATTGTGGTTAATTGTTCTGGCTGACATCCTAAGTGTGAAGAGGGAATAGGAACTTACTCATGCAAAAACAGATCTGGGAAGAAACAGAGATAACACGTGCCAATTATCAATGATGAAGGTTATTCATACACACTGTTATGGTATGGTATATTCGTTACAATGTGGAATAAACATAGCATCTGTGATTTTAGCAGCAAGGCAAAGAAAGAAAAAGGACATACTTCAGCAATGATAAAAAAGTGAACAGAAAAAACAAAGGCAATATCCTCCATGGATAAACTGGCCAGGAAACGTACAAGTTTGTAGGGGAAATTAAAGAGTAATCCACTAAAAACATATCAGGCCTGTAATTACTTCCCATCAATGAAAGTAGCTACAGAAATGAAATGCTTGCATTACGAGTTATTTTGAGACATGTAAAATTGAAACTAGAGCTTGTAAAATACCTAACCCAGATGAATAGCTTGGATTTTTCCCCAAGAAGGGAACATAAGACTATATACAAGAAACATATGTATCCTTTCCATTAAAAAACCAAAAAACATTCAAACCAAGGATTAGCTTTGTATCGTTAATACACAGACTGTAATGTTAAACAGATATTTAAGTTCTTAGTCAGGAAACCAACTAAATTAAGATAACCTGTGATTCTCAGAAGTAATTGGTGACTCCCTCTCCCCTGTTGACCTAAGAATAAGCAACCAAATCCTGAATGAGTTTAGGGCCACTCCTTCCTTTATAAAATCAAAACTTTTGCTGGATTCCCAGGAAGCAGATGAACAAGTGGTAATGAGATCATGTTATAAACCCCACCTCACTCCCTAATTCAGCAGCAAGAGCAGCACTATCAGCATTTGGAACAGACACAGCATGGCAATGACTGAAGTAGCATTCCTGGATATCTTCATAAGTCTACAGCTTGTTCAGCCAACCTTTCTACCAGCTGTGGCTTAAACTATGTAAGGGTGAACTGAACAGACTTGTAGCCTGCTTGGTACCAAACAGGCTGCACTGAACTGAATAGTCCTTGTCCCAGGTGGAGTTTTAGAAGAATGGAGTTTATCCATTTCAAAATTTCATCTTTAAAGCTAGTAAAGAATTGCCTCTGAAGCAGAGGTTTTCTGCTTTTGTAATAACCAGGTGTTACAGTCTTAAACATTTATATATAAATGGTATTTAATGATTGGTAGAAAAGCAGACAGCTAGATACTAACGTATTAGGAGGGACTAGGGCAGTTAAAGATTAGTATGGGGTAGGATTACAGGTGTACAAGAAACAGACAACCCAAAACCTAATTGATCATTCCTGAAATTTATGAGTCTTTGTCTACATGTCAACTGCAATTAGGAAAATAAGATCAGCATTATAAGAATATTTTCAGATTAATTATTTATGCATTCAAACATTCATTTTTTCTTACTGTTACTTACATGACCATTAGCAATATCCAATAGATCTTTAACTCTACATCCTCTTACAGGTCCCACTTCATTGCAAATTGAATCTTCAATAATCAGAAAATTGGCTTTGTAAGATGTGAGTATCTTATAAATATCCTCTGCTGACCTCTTTGAATAGATCTGATAAATCTATAAATTAAGAGAACATGTTCAGGCAATGCAAAAATCAGTGAAAAATTAAATACTTGGGGTTCACAGTACTTGGAATGCCACTCCCATGTAGTGGCAAATAATTTGCATTGTCTGATGGCCTGGGGGGCACAGAAGAGCTATGCAAATGCGTGTGTCATGAGGAATGTTACAAGGTCATCTTCCCTGTAGCATTAACATTTATAGTACTCCCACACATTTCAATCAGGCACTTCAGTATTACATGATGGAACATGTAATGGAACATGATGGAAATCAGTGATGATACACACATATTTATGGAGCTGGATACTCACATTTTCATTTCTTTTTAGAAGATCATCATCATTATATAAAGGCAAGCTCGACACCATCCATCCGGTACAAAGCTTAATCACACCCATTAACTGTGGGCTGCCTGCAAAGACAGCAGCCACAGGAGCCTGTCGTCTGCAAAAAAACCCAATGTTTTTAATTTTAAACATGGTGAAAATCTTTTAAGGTGCTATGACATGAACTGGAGTGCATGAAGATATAATTAGGAGTCCAACTACAATTGGTGTTAACGCTGCAGTGGCAGTAGTTTCCTTGCCAGGAAAAGCTCAGACCTGCAGCAGTATGGAGGTTGCAAGGAAGGTCTCCTGCGGAGGCAGGGGATGGTGGTCATTCTCCTCCCCACCCTGCAATCCATGGAGCACCATTCAGAGTGGTCCTGGAATGAATCCAGCTATTGCTTTTCTGAATGGTTGCTGACTTGTGACAAAACAAGCTCGGGAGGGAGGGCAGGTAGAAGGAGAAAGAACACAATATTATCTTGTAAGGGAAAGATTTGTGATTATATTAATTTGATCTCTAGAACCATCTTTTTCATCATCTAAGAGTAAATACTGTCATGATACAGAATAACATCTACAGTAATTATGTTTCTGCATTTGGTTTCGTCATTTGAGCATTTGTATTCCCGCATTAGTGAAAGAAAACAGTCATTGTCACACTTTATTAGAGACTTCAGGCAACTTTTCCTGTGGAGAAAACTCAAAATAAATTTATTTTATCACAGAGAATTTTTTTTTTAAATATACTATAATAATGACATTCAATTAAAATTCCAATATGGGTATCTAGGTAAGTCCTTAAGAAAAACATCCTTATTTTCATTAAAAATATGAACAGCTGCTACAAATAAGAGTAGTTGAATTGCTCTTAGCTGAGTGAGTCTCAATGCAATTCACCATGATTAATTATGTACTTGAAGTGTAATACATGTAGACTAATGTGAAAGCCATTAGGTACTTGGCATTATTCCACTTGCTGCCTTGAAGAGCTACAGCAGTGACAAAACAACATACGCTAGTATTAACAGAAAGTAGAAAACGTCTGGAACACCATAATTACCAGCCTTGTCTTTTCTGAAGATGAACACGTTGACATTAAAGACTACATAAATACAGAAAACAATATTTAAAAAAAAAAAAAAAATATATATAGTTAAAGGTAAGCAAGTTGTCTGAGCACATAGGATATAACTTTCAGAGAAGTGCAGTTCCTAATGACATAGTTCAAAGTTAGAATGAATGAGGCCAGAATCCAGTTCTGAAACGTTTGGTGAGAAGAAAAACACACCTGTGAAAATAGCTTGATTCAGTTTTAACTATGTATATGGCTCAGTATGAACTATGTAACATAGGCCAGTATTTGCTATGCCCTGCCCAGCCAGCCAGATAAGAACATTTCCAGCCTCCTGGTCAAATGGGGAGTTTGAATCACACGTTACACTGCATGTTTCTTGACTGAAGTCTCTAAATCCTCACATTCTGGCATTTCGTTTACTGGCTCACACACACAAAAATGAGTGTTTCTGTCCCCTGAGGAATTATGATCAACATGAATCCTCTGATCTACTGAGAAGTTAGCAGGCAGAGAACCAAGTACTAAGATGTCCACCTTCATTTGGAAATCAGGTCTAATAATTATATTAAATGTGATTTGCTTGCATGTTTCAGAATCTTTACCTCCTGTAATCAATGATAAATTCTTGGTTCTTTCCATGGGAATAAAGTAAAACTTTAAATACACATTTCTCCTCCCATCTCTCCCTACATCATATAATGACCTGGCAAGAGAAAACTCAAGATTCACAGAGGTAGCTTCACAAAATGCTGAGATAAAAACACCCTGTCATAAAGAAGTAAAATAGAAATGTAGGACTTCATACTTACTTTATCCATGTCATGAGTTCTACTGTATCGGGATCATAGAATTCTTGTAGTTCAGAAAGCTCTGTCATTATCCTAGGGAAAAACTGATGGAAATATACTTTTGGTTACTTACAGTTAAAAAAATTAAAAAGATCTATCAACCAAAAAAAAACCCCAAAACCCAACAAAAACCCCCACAAATTCCAAACCCACAGCTATGTGGTAATAACATTCATAAACTTTAACTGGCCTTAAATGCATCAACACCACAGTGCAGGTTTTCATATGCAAATACATGCAAATAAGGGGACTGAACCAATAAGTTGACAAATCTCTCATGGTAAACCTGTTAGAGCAGGTGATGGGTTGGACTGATGTGACTTGATGGAAGGGTGCTGTGCAAGTGGGAAAGGAGAAGAAATTTCCAGGAAGAGCATTATGTGGGTATTCTGACTTCCCTCTGACTTTTACTTCAGTTACCGCAGTGAAAGAAAGTACACTATACTGTATGAAGTAGGATATCTCAGATTATATTCTTGAAAAACATTTTGGGAAAAGGAAGGATTCTGGGAAGTCAGAGAGCATGCCAACTCCTTGAGACCGGCCCAGACTGCAAGCCTGCCCCACAGCTTCCCTGGTCTGGCAGGTTTGGGGGTGAAGGAACAACAGGTCCTTTGCTAAGATAGGCAATTTTAGAATCATAGAAGCATTTAGGCTGGAAAAGACCTTTAAGATCATTGAGTCAAATCATAAACCTAGCACTGCCAGGTCTACCTCTAAGCCATATCCCTAAGTGTCACATCTACATGTCTTAAATACCTCCACAGATGGTGACTTAACCACTTCTATGGGCAGCCTGTTCCAACGCCTGACAACACTTTCCATGAAGAAATTTTTCCTAATATCCAATCTAAACTTCCCTCAGCACAACTTGAGGCCACTTCCTCTTGTCTTATCACTTGTAATTCGGGAGAAGAGACAAACATGCTCCACGCTACAACCTCCTTTCACTAGTTGTAGACAGCGATAAGTTCCCTCCTTTTCTCCAGGCTAAACAGCCACAGTTCCCTCAGCTGCTCCTCATCAGACTTGTGCTCCAGACCCTTCAACAGCTTTGTTGCCCTTCTCTGAACTCTCTCCAGCACCTCAGTGTCTTTCTTGTAGTGAGGGACCCAAACCTGAACATAGGATTCAAGCTGCAGCCTCACCAGGTCTGAGTACAGAAGGATGTACTAGTTCTGCTGGCCTGATACAAGCCAGGATGCTGTTGGCCTTATTGGCCACCTGGTCACACTGCTGGCTTATGTTCAGCCATTTTGTAAATCCTAGAGCCATTTTGAACATTTATCTGAAGAAGTCATGACTAGAAGCTGGCCAGCCTTGAGGGGCTGGAGCATGTTCATGCTGTTGTAACAGCCAAGTGAAAGGTACTGGATGCAGCTCTTTTTGAAAAGGATAAAGTTTACAGGTTATGCCACATCAAAGGAGCAGCTTACTTTGAGACAGTCACAGTGGACAGACAGATGGAAATGGGAGCCTGCTTTTAACTGAGGAGCTTCCCCCACCACCCAGACAATCCAGCTGTCAAGTGATAGCAGTGTACAAGCAGACATGTTAGGACAGCACAAGAACAGCTGCCATATGTTTGGATCAGGGCAGAAAGCCGTAGCAGTGTTGTTACACATAATGCCTGAACTGTCACCAGAAAGGACAACGACAACAGAAAGAGGAACCACTACTGCCACCCCAAGGAGAACCAGCTTTGGTCATCCATCAGAGCCCTTGAAAAATCTAGTTAGGTGAGGGACTGCACCAGGTTGAGCCAGAAGGCAGCCAAGCAGAAAGATGCTGAGATGTACACTGAGCCGTTTATAGCCACAGTAGCAGATTAAAACCCTCAATGCATTTGCACTGTCCATTTAGTATTAATCAAAGTTTCCAAGCTCAGGGATGAGTTATAAACGTGGAGAGCAAATGGTTCACCTCTGCTTAAAATCTGCAATGGATGAAGCCCTCTAGAGTTCAAAACCCCACACTGCTTATATTAAAAAATAATCTGAAAAACAATTATTTGGTCAACTAAACTAGTTCCCTCTACTGTGATATATTTCGTAACTCTTTTGAGCAACTGTACTTTTTTTTTTTTTTCAGGGGAATACCTATTCTTTGGCAGAAATGTGTAACGAGTCAGATTGCATTGCAACTAAAATTTCTCTTATAAGATAGATGTTACAAAAATCTATTAAAATACTGTTGGTCAAAACTGGCTTTTATATTTGCATGCTTTTTCAAAAAATAATGATTTGAGTTCTTATAAAACTACTCTATTTTGAGGCTATGTCAGTACAGCAGAGGCTTATACTTTATGGGATATTTCTTATATTTTTTGTGCTTACAGAAGTTAAAAAAAAATAATTTCCAAATATTCCAGTCTGTCTGTGACTTGCAATAAAGAGCTAAGTATTTATTTTAAACACTGAAGCATCTGTAGCTTTTTTCCCCTGTATTGTAGTATATACACACCTCTGAACAGTGCTCTGCACAAAGCGTTTAACTCCATTATAATTTGATGAGAGCTTTTCAAACAGATTATTGGTGTATGGCCTCCCATAATTTTACCTCCATCTAACCTCATTCCCTCTCAGTAAAACTAAGATTAGGGCAACACAGTTTTGAGTACCTTGAGTTTTTATTTGGCAGTATTTTCTTTGCTGAGTCAGTTTACATATCCAAAGCACAACAGCTGAATATAATAGGCTTCATTTAAATTTAAACATTTCTTAATCATAATAAGTGATTGTTAACAAATTAAATTGTCAAATGCCTCATGCTGAAAAATGTAAACAGTTCTCCTTAAAAAACCAAAATATTTTCAGTGGATGACAGCTTTTATTTCATCATATAGTCAAGTATATTTATTTCCTCATCATTTTGACTCATATTGTGCCTACATATAAGACAAAAATCACAGAAGTACTTTTCTTACCTCTTTCCACAAGCTGAATCCAATTATTGTGGGAACTGCCATGCTCAGAGTAAGAGCCTAGAAAAAACATGTTAGAAGAAATAGATTATGGACCGTTCTCCAACCTTGGACTATCTGTTGATTCTGTTTATACAGTAGGCTACTTTTATGCCCGAAGGTGAAAATTTGTGGGTTTGTATCAGCCAAAAACTCTCGGCAAACAAGAATTTGCCTAATTTAGCATGAGAGAACTTGTTTGACCCATGATAACTTCACCGTCAATCTTAGGGATAGTTAATTACTGCTCAAGTAACAACGATGCAATGTGCACATGATGTAGGGAACAGAAGAAAATTAAGTACCTCACATACAAACGCAGTAAGATAATCTGAGAAAGGAATAAACGTATGAAACAAGCATTTCAAACCCCTGATCTTGTTGATGCTTATGTTCAGATTAGCAATATTGATACGCAAATCCCAGACACTCATTCTTCAGCACATCATCATTCTAGCTGATATAATTTTTGCTTTGCAAAAAGGAGAAAATAGCTCGTGTGGTACAGGAAACATTTGGTAAGGAATGTACACAACACATTCTCTTGATAATAAGCTATTAAAACATCTACTGTGTTAACAGTAAAAAAGCAGGTGTACATAGCAGAAAGCATGAGGTATATAATGTGTTTACCATGTACATGAACATTGTTACTCCTTTATCAGAAGAACACTGTTAATGTTTCAGATGTAAAAAATTTATTCCTATAAGTCTCTTGAAATTAAGGTAATGTTCTATCCTTGTTTTATTAATAAAACAAATGCACAAAGCTGCTAAAAACTGCACAAGCAACTCTTGGCATATTAAGAATGAAGCTCAGGTTGGAGTGGGGGAGTTGTTTGCACTGTAGTTTGCACTGAAGCTCATCTTCAGTCACACCACTTCCCTGTAATGGACACACATGAACAAATCTTATGCAAAGTAATTCCATTTACCATTTCTTATGAAACAGCTTGACTCTCAGAAAGTAAATACACCTAACTACCACATTTTTAGCCTCACTTCCTAATGAAACAAGGCATACATCAATGCTTGCCTACATGTCTGCACTTCTCCTGCACTCCTCCTAAAAAGTTCATGACCTTGGCCAATCTCAACAGGACAGAGAGCTTTAGGTCTCAAAGATTTGTTAAAAGAAGTTAAAAAGATGAGTGAAAGAGAGAGAGACGAATACAGCTCTGCTTCTTATGAAGAAAGGCTGGAGTGTGAACAAAATATTATTGTACCACCTACCAGAGAACATGTGAAAGTGTGATATTAAGAAGAACCAGAAAAAGCAGACTATATGATACCCACTGCTTGCAGAACTACATGTTCTTTTAATGGGTTTTTTTATACATTTTAGGTAGTAGTTTGAAAAGTTACATGCTTGCTATCTGTAATTCCCAAGACACTGGCAACAGCAACTCACCAGCAACATCGGGTGCACAGCTTTCAGTCGAAGCCACTTGAAAAGTGTCATCCAAAGTTCAGGAGAACACACACCAAACGCAGCAAGTGTGCAAACATAAGGTGTCCACAGATATTTCATTCTGAAAAACATTGCAATAACTTAGTTGGGACTCTGCATGCCTCTGTATTCAAGCTATTTATAAAAATATTCAGATTTTTTTTTTCTTATGTTAAATACAGTCTGGATGTTCAAGCAATCTGAGGTCAAATCTGATGGCACTGAAGGGCAAACCAATGAAATCTCTAGCAGAAGAGCAGGCACCTGATTATCTGCTGCGAGATGTAGGAGCAAGATCCAAGGTCAAAGATGACAAAATCCTTCACAGAGTTCAGGGGAGGATGAAAGGAAAACAAAGAGACTAGTAAAGTCACTTGGCTGTTGCGGTTTTCCAGCCAAGCAAGGATAAAAAGCAGCTATTCAGCAAAGCTGTACAGACACTGTACTATAAGGGAGTTCCTGAAGAAAGGAAAGGAAAATATTTAATAAACAATTTATGATTTGCTGGTATTGTCTGCCTCTTAAGGATAGACAAGTCAAGTCAAGACAACCACATAGTAACACAACAGTCTGCTCACTTTAAGAATTTGTGAATATTCAGATTTTAGGGTGATAAGCGTAATACAAACACACAAGGCTGCCACCTTCAAGCTGATTTAGCTGAGAGCCAAGATTAGAACAATAATGTCTTCCAAACATTAGCTTCTGTAGCTTTAAGGACTAACACAATAACTTTTAGAATAGTTTTGCTATTGATTTAACATGTCACGCAAAGGTATACTTGATAAGCAATCTTCTATGTCTCAGTATGCCAGAACATACCCTGTTCCTCAAAACACTATACAAGATCTTGCAAGAATACAATATTAAACAGCACAGTTCTACACTTAAATACCATAAAGAAAGTGATTAAAATTTGCTTCAATTACCATCTCAGATTCTGGCTGCATTAAAGCTTGGAAAATGTGTTAAAGAGACAAAGCACAATTCATCATGTACCTGTGTCCCACTTCTAGTCAAAATGATCTTTGCTCTCTCCCCCACTAACTCGTACCACTATTTGCCAAATATATTTCTGAAAATGGGTGAACTTCAAAGAGGTGAATGGTGTATCATGTCCAGTTAGGAACTCACTGTTGCTTTCAAAAGAGATACATCAAAATCAGACTTACCCTTCCAAACACATCGCTAGACAACCAAGTAAAATTGTGTGAATTACATGATAAACTATTTCTGGCCTCTCTCCAATTCGACCATCCTCAAGATTAACTGTCTCTTTCAGTGGTTCACCACTGTAGTTGGAGAAAATGAGACATCAACTTAATTCAGACATTATCTCAGGCAAAGGTGCCAATAAAAATACTTTAATGACCGTTAAGTCAGCAGTACACTGAAATCATTCTGTGCCATACGATACAATATGTTGCACTGCTTATTTGTTTTTTGTACATCATCAATGATCTATCAGTACCCACTCTCTCTCGTTTTAGACTGTAACCTCTCTGGAGAAATGGCTGTGAATGAATACAATGGCATCACTGCCTATGACCATAAATGCTACTTTAAGGTAATTCAGCAATAAGAGACAGTCTAATTTAAGAGCATGCACACTCTGCAAACATTTAGAGGAAGCATGCTGTACACACATTCTAACTAAGTTTCTTCATATCATTAGCTTAGTGAAGAATTATGGAATCTGTAGGACAACAGATATGTATAGAATGTGTACAGCATATTATGACAAAGTAAGGTAAAAAAAAACAGGTTTAAGTCACAGTTTTATAAATTCTAGTGATACATTACAAATAAAAATCGAAAGCAAAATCTTACAACAAATGTTTTTCTACAAATAAGACAGCAAGGCAACAGATAACATTTTATTCAGTCATGATGTGATTTCAGGATACAACTTTATAATACACTTTTTCATCACAAATGAAAAAATATCTGAGATTATTAACTCTTTCAAAACTAAAAAAAAAAAAAAAAAGAGGGAGGAGAAGGTTTATTTTAACGCTTTTCTTTAAAAAGCTGTTGGACATATTGGAGTCGTTGCTCATTACAAAGTAGTAAATAGCTATTTCAACCACTAGCAACAAAATTGAAGTTTGTTTTGTTGTTTTGAATATACTATCATACATCCAACCTGACAACATTTTTATTTATAGCAGTATCATCCTTATCTATTAGGAGTCTTGTTCATTTTAAAAAATCTATTGATTTTTTTCTGCAGACAAATGAGAAATTTGCCCTAATACCTGAGCAGTTACACCATTCATTTTCTACCAGGAGGAGATAATTTCCTAGCCATTGAGTCCCCAAGACAAGTTACGCTAGGATCTAGTGCTCTATTCTTAGTCTGTAAACAGACAGCTCCACTACTCCTTCTCCCAAGGGAACTGTGAATCATTGTGAAACTAAAAATAATTGAGTCAGTTTTACTTCAGCTCTGTTCTGAACAGCAATGGCTGATGTACCTTATCACAGTAAACAACAGTTAAAAAACCCCAAAAGCAAACCCAAAACAAACAACAACAAAACCCCAGGGAAGCACCAGAAATCTGAAATCCTCACAACTCCATCCATCTCATCCATCACAGTATGTAAACTTGGGAAAAACAAATAAAACAAAAAAACCCCAAACAAACCAAAACCAACACAACAACAACAAACAAAACAAGTAACAAACAAAAAACCAAACAAAACAAACAAAACCAAATCCAAACCTCAAACAGAGAAACAAATTATCTAGCAACCATCAGATAACTTTGCTGTTGGAAGGGGAAAACTGACAAAGCATCTTTCTCCCTTGCAATGGGAAGAACCATAAACATATCACAAAACATTACCCAGAGCTCTGTAGCAATTGCACCCCTGGGGAAAAAATAAAACCAATGACAACTTCCTGTCTTGACTGGACAGATGGTCAAGAAGCTCATCGCTAAAGGACTTCTTTTAGAAGCCTCTGGTGGGCCTTTCCACTGGTGCTTACACCCTGCAAACTCAATGGTGCAACAGATTTTGGAGCAGCAAACATCATGACCATTCACTTAGACATTCACAAACCACTTATTTTTAACTTCTTATTTTTCAGTATAAGTTACTTACCAAATTCTCCTAAAAATGACCTGAGTTACAGAAAAAAGGCAGATAATGAATACAAAAATATAGAAAGGCAACAGTGATGACTGTGTTAGTCGCAAAAAAAAGTCTTGGGAGGGTGTCTGAAGAGATTCTTGACAAAGGAGCCAATTCATTGTAAAATTCCTAGTAAGGCAAAAACATCACATTAAAAACAATAACAATATGCCATAGATTAGGAAAAAAAAAACAGCACACAACCAATCACAGTTTAACCTATTCATATTATAAGAAACTATTTGAAATTCATCTTTGAAAAGTTATCTTTTTATCATTTGAAACCACTTTGCAAGTACTCTTTAGAGTAACTGTCAAAAGCTCATCTTCCAGAAAAGAATCTGTGATCTGAAGAGACCAGACTACAACTGTTTCATATCACAAAAACCCAACCTCCCATATAACTCCATTATGGGGACCACAAAGCACTTCATTGTCATAGTGGATTAAGATTTTGAAGATATTGATGCAAGGTATGCTTGTCCTCATTCCACACGAGGAGATGAGGAAGGTAAAGTGGTCATACAAGATCACAAACCTGCCTGAGGCACTGCCAAGAATAGAATCCTTATTGCTGAAATTCTAGTTCTGTAGCCAAACCCATTCAGTCATTCTTCTTTCTCAACTAACAAGCAGAAAGATTATATAATCTGCCAAGAAGCACTATCAGTGTGTATTCTCGACTGGAATTGGTGCAGTACATGACGCCATGAATGCACTCATCTTATTTGTTTTGCTTTCCTCCCAAGGGACAACCAGAGAACTGAACCACTTTCAGTTAGACAGAATTAGTTTAAAGATTAACAGCCGGGCATGTCCAAACTGGCCTTAAAAGATAGATCTTGAAGCTTCTGTGCTGCAAACCATAATTCCAACCTACAGCTACACAATTTTCTATATGTAGTTCCACCCAGTTTGTCTCAATCACTGGCTTCATTGCAGAGTTTGACAGCCTGGAAAGTAACATGTAGCAAGCTCCTAGGAAAAAAAAAAGTCCATAATACCTGGCAGCTGAATAAACTGAAATCCTGACCAGAAGCAGTCCTTTCTTTTCTTGCAAAACACTTACGAATGTGCGTGTATGTGTGTTAAACGATGCATCTTAGTCCATGTAACTACATCTTGTCTTTCAAAAATTCCCCAACAATTTCAATTATGTGTGATGTCGTTTTCCACTTCTTCCCCTGAAAGGCTGCAAAGTAGTTTTTTAAGAGAGATGCAGTTCCCAGGAGAGAGTCTCAATTACTGCACAGAACTGCAAGTGTTGGCTTGGGTCCAGGAGGTGTCTCAGTCCTTATCAATACACCATTTTCAGTTTTCCAGAAAATCTGTAGCCATCACGTCTTCTTGTAGACCAACATTCAACTCTTTTACAGATGCAAACAGTTTCTTAGAATCACAACAACTTCCTCTGACTTTTAAGTTGTTCCTTGTCCCAGTTTCTTCCAAAACATACAGGATATTTTGGGGGGGCTGTTATTCCTACAAAACTAAAAATACCCCCCACCAACCCTGTTTCAAGGTACTATTGATAGCTCATTACTCTCTTCAGAGCCCTGTCTTTTCCAGGCTATAAAACGTTAGTTCCACCACCTTTACCCTATTATCTTTGCTTTCAAGTCTTATTAGAAACACTAGACAGGGTATAGAAAGTTTTTACTCTTCAACATCAAAAGAAAACAAAAATCTACAAAATGCTTTCATCCCAAGGCATGAAAAAAATATTGAGGTGCCTAAGAAACCTCAAAATCCTAAGTAAATTCTGCATATGTATTTTTTTTAATTGAATCTTAAAAACAGGTGACAGATAGAAACTGCTTCCCTAACTCCTCTATAAAATTCTCACAAGCCACAGAAATTTTATACTTCTCAGAGCAGTTTCAGTTTGGTTATCTTAGAAGGTGTAAAGAGTTTAAGAACTTACTTAGTTGTGTTTAAGCCAAGTTTTACTTCAATGAACTTCAGCAAATGTTCATTTTCTTTATGGGGAACAAACATCTGAAAATTAATTTAGCAGAGAAAAATCTTATAAAGTGCTGGAAGCAGCTTTCACAGTCACTACATTCAGATGACAAAATGGCAGGGAACAATCAACTATTCAAGATTTAGGTAAAACTAACAAATTGGATTAGGTGTGCCAATTATCGTACTGCTATAGTATTGTAAATCTCCACTTAAATGAACCTATATTTTGGGTTTCCTTGAAAATATCATTCGCTTAATTTCATTCACATACCCCAACAGGAAGGTAAGTGAAAAGCTGTCAACAAGTCGTCAAAAAACTACTGAGTGGTGTACAAAGGATCATGAAAAACGGACATAACTTACCCCCAAGCAAGCCAAAGAACATTGCATTTGGCTCCACTACACAACAGGTGTGCAGCCTAGCAAAAGTTATGAGCATTTGTAATCTTCACATAAATTGTTTGAGCAGCCAGAAGTTCTGTGTGCTGCCTATGTAATTTAACTGATATTTTTCAAGGTTAGGTTTTATTTTCCTGGAGATACAGCAAGGCTAGCCAATCTGAATGGCACAAGAAAACAATCATTTCTGAGCATTCTCTCAACTTTTTTAGGCTTCACTAAGTTCTATACTTTTAAGTCAACACAGTTAATTAACACAATCAGAGTGAGTTCGAGTCATAGAGGAAAATCACAATAAATTATATAAAAGACTAAAGCCAGCAGGAGGCAGTTGCTAATTAAAATACAAGACCAGGCTGAAATCCTATTCTGTAACCTCAGCTCTGAGCTGACTCCTACACTAAGTGAAGGTTTCTGTTCTCATGTTCTAGTTGAGATTTAATTGAAAATTAAAGTCTACCCTGAGACTACTCAGGGTAGTTTCTGGCTACTAGGTCTTTTCCATGCAGAATATAATTTTAATATTCAGGCCAGTTTGTAGAGGCCATCCAAGTTATAACAAAAAACCACATTTATGAAATAGCAAAAGTGTGATTTAAAGAGTATTTCAATATACTATGCTTTAACCTCAGTCCAAAAGACCAAAACCCCAACAAAAATCAGCTGCTGGAGTTTGTAAATAATTTTTATATAGATATAAAATGACTCAATTTTCAGTATTCCAATTTGCTATGAATTAAGATATGAACTCTCAGATCAGTAAGATGAGCAACACTTCAAAAGATTTTTTCCAAGACACATCTGCAGCTTTCTATTTCAATTTTGACAATTAAAATTACTTTTTACAGAGGAATCTTACCTTTAGTAAGAAGTTTAATGTCACTGTTATTGTAAGAACCAAATAAATGTACATTATTTTCAGCAATCTTGACATAAATGTACCCTTTTTCATATTCATCTGCAAAAATATTTTAAGAATGCCATATCATTTGGAGTTCAGTTTAAATAATAACAACTACACTTGGAGCTAGAGAAGAGTCAAGTTACCTGAAGGCATTTAGAGAGCATTAAAACTGCTACAAGGCTCAGTAATGGTGACACCAGTAAGGCTGAATTTTCAAACTGTAAAAGGTACCCCAAGAAGAGAGAAAACAAGTAGATTTTGTATACTTCATGCACCTATTGAAGAAACAAAACACAATAATATAAAATTACAGTGGGTATACAGCTTGCTTTTTAGAGCAGTAGATCATTCACTCCATCCCTGTGTTCAGCTGGGGATTAATGGATCTCAACCCTCCACCTCACAAATTTAGCAGGGTGTCGCTTGGCTCTGAAAAGTGTTTCACATCAAAATGATCCTGGTCAGCCTCAGTAACTACTACACAATTACTTCACAAGAATACTGTAAAAATGCCAAAAGTAGTAGTATTTTACCAGGCCTTTCCATTCTGTACCACCTCACTGTGTTGTAGCATGAAGCACTGACCACAATTCAACAGTATGAAAACACACAATTTCTGTGAAAGAGCTGACTACTGTAAATGTGCTTTCCTTGCCCTCACAGTAACTTCTTCATTTATCCTCTCTCAGGAATACACAAACTGTTACTGATACTTTCTGTTATTTATAAATTTATAAGCACATCTTATAAACCCTGAGAGTTGATTCTTTAGACTTTTACCAAAACATCCATCTTTTTCCCTTATATTTTAAATACCTTGCTTTGAACTAAAATTAATCAAACGTTTCCTACTACTGAGGAACAGAAAAAAAGCAATTGAAAGAAGTGATGAATTAGTATTGCACACAGTTTGAAACGGAAGTTACATCTAATAAAATTACAAGGTACACGTGTACAAAGTAGCGTATATACCAACGCAAGAGGCAGAGTTAAAATGCCTTATTGTTGCAACATTTTTAAAAAAGATTTTGCAGAATAAATTCAAATACTTTCTTGCACTGAAAAATAAATTTGCCTTCAGAATCTGTCTAGCCTGTTTATTGGCTAAACCAGTACAGGGTAGGCCATTCAGGGTGAAAATGAGCCCCTTAACTGCACAGAGCAACAGAGCAGTTTTTTGGTCAGTCCCACATTACTCTGAATAGGGAAAGGAAAAGAAGACGCAACTAGGCCAAAAAGGATGCATGACTGAGACATGATATTCTTTCATTCATTCATTCATGATACTCTTTCAGCTCTCCAAGGATGTTTCAGGTCTCAGAAGCTTTATTTAGCTTCTGACCCTTTTGCTACGAAAGCTGTCCCAAACACAGTAGTCCAAAAGAGAGTGAGTTTAAAGCTGCGTTATTCTTCTGATGGACATGACATGCACCTCAGCTGGACCCAAGCTGCAAGACATTCAAGTCATCGCTCAGTCTGCGCCCTTTGGAGCTCCTGCCCAGTTATGGCAGGCATCTCTGAGGCTGTATTTAAGTCCCCAACTATCAGTAGGTTGAAGAGTTCCAATACCTTCTCTGTCTGTGCCAGGGCAAAGCTGTCTAGTAGAAAAAGAGAAACAGCCTGGACAAACAGGAGATAATGACTGTATTCCCACATCATCATGAAGGTATATGTTGAAGCACTCACCAAAAGGTAACAAAACTTCTAGAGAAAACAAACAAACAAACAAACACATTAATTTCATACCTATGCATCTCTGTCACTAAGTAACTGACAGGTCATCAAAACAGAAACTATGGAAATTAATTATTATTTTAGGAAATAATTAAAATACTGACTTCAGTCATATTTAAAATGTTCTCAGATGGAAAAAAGCAATTACTGAAACCTCCAAAAACATTTAAAGCCAATCAGAAGAAAAGCCAGTCAGGGAAAGGAAGTTACCACCATCTTCTGTAAGCAACAGGAAGAGCAACAAATAGTTTATATGGTGAGAAATATCCTGCATCAGTTTATTTTAAAAAGACAGTACACATCTAATTAGAACACTGTTATCTCTGAACCATCATGAGGGCATAACAGAACAGGGCACAAGTTGCTAAGCAAAAAGTGCACAGGCCTAGGTGACATCCAAGTGGCTGTTTTGAGAAAAAATGGAACACCTACTGTTTTCTGCCTAGTAGGGCAATAGTGACAGAGGTAACTACTCTAGAGCACAGTTCTACCAGCAACTCTTTATTAAGAAATTAATTTTGCTTTACCTCAGCAGAACAATTTAGGTTTTTTTTTAAATAGCCTGTGAGAGCTGCTACTTGACATGCAAAATATGGCAAAGCCCAATTTTCCCTTGATGGTATGGAGTAATCAATTCTTGTTGTATCTGTCCTAGAATAAAGTACAGACAAACAAAATTATTAAAAGATTTATGGAACAAAAATATCAAGGAAAGCCTAAATGTCACTTCTAGTTACCAGTGTTGGCTTGCAAGGAAACTATTCCTCTATTATGTGTAAAGTAACAGTGAGACAATTTTGCTGCTGATACAAGTCATAAATTTAATATCAGCACAGAAGGTCCAATCTTTACTCATTTATTCAGCAGGTCTGCTTACTAGGTGACATTTATAGGAGTGAAGCCAAACAGCATCTGCCTCCAGCCTTTTC
This sequence comes from Streptopelia decaocto, assembly GCF_964273445.1. Classification (NCBI taxonomy): domain Eukaryota; kingdom Metazoa; phylum Chordata; class Aves; order Columbiformes; family Columbidae; genus Streptopelia; species Streptopelia decaocto. The sequence goes on from NC_138655.1 coordinate 25,181,036, forward strand.
TGACCCACTACAACAACACTGGACACGTCACATGCTGCTTCTGCCAACCTGCACTGACAACGGAGCCTTCTTTGGCTGAGAGCAGCACTGCATGGTCTCACAGGCAGGAGAACACTGCCATAAGAACAGCTTTCTACATTACAATGAAAATCAGCTCACAGGTGTGAGAAGAAACTCCTTCCAGTTCTCATACAATATGTTTAAAATAAGTGATTCAGGCAGTCGAGCACAACATACTTAGAATCCAAAGTAGTGCTCTCTCATAGCAGCAGCACCAGCAGATACTCTGTCTACAGGGAAAATTCTGCCCAGCAAAACAAGAGATTAAAGATGGATGGGGAGCATGGGCCAAAACAGCAGCAGGGTCTTCTCATGGAATGACTTGACAGTATCTGCACAGTTAGAGCTGTAGGAGAAAGTTTTAAAAAGTGCTAAAGTGACTTAGAAGCACAAGTCACACTTTCAAATGTGATCAAAGGCATAAGTTTCAGAAGTGCATAGTCTTCTTTGTGTCTACTACGCTTTTAAAAAACGAACCGCAAGCTCCTTTATAATTTAGATATTTGAAAGTATCACCTTTCATTTTTACCTCTGAAGCCTCTTACAGAGGTGTATTTGGAGCTTTTTAACTACTGGACCTTTCAATTTGTTAACATTGTTTAATCTTTGCTGTTGAAAAGAAATACAGATTCATTCACCATTTTTCCTACTTTCCACTGTCCACACCAGCTTGATGAACAGTATTTTTAGCTACTAATCACAGATTCTGTCACAACGACTTCACACTCCTAAAAGGCGCTTCCCAGCAGCTCAGCTTTAAAGGTACATCTCTAACATTTTGCTTCTCCACAGTTCTTTTCTTTCAAGTGCTCTCAAGTTCACAGAAAGCCCCAAGAGCTACTTGGTGACAAACTAGGAACCTGAACACAAATTCTCATTGCCCAAAGGAGGGTCCCTATTATTCTGGTGTTTCATAAAGGGAAGGGACATTTTCTTGCAAGTGAAATGTTTTTAAATAAATAAAAAATATTTACATGGGAATCACTGAAGAAGATTCCATTTTGCATAAAAAAAACACTACAAAAAGCAGATTTTAAAAAGTATCAAAGACTCTTTACAAGAAAAATGGACATGGTCATTTCCTTCTAAGCGACAGAACAACCATCACAATATTTACAGCTGACCACAGACAGCAATTCTGTTTTACAGCAACTTCAGAACTTTGTTTTCATTCTCCACCAGCACAAAACCAAAACCTTCTGAGGAATGTTTTTGCAAAACGGAATGGTGTGAAAATACTCTTATATTCACACACATACACAAAATCAGTTCAACTGGCAGCTGGGCTGGTTTGGACAACAGGAGGCCTTTCCATTAATAAAAGCATACTGAGAAGCAGTGCATCTCTGGGAAATGTTTTGTATTTGGCGTAAGAGCTTACCCTCACAATGAGAACACAAAGTTTAACAGAAAGCCTTTCAATCCGCTTTAATATTTTAAAATGCCTTATTGACAAACTAGATTGTAAAAAGATGGTTTTCTTACCTGTTAATAATGAACCATGCTACAGTCAGCATTCCTGCCAGCCAAGTCCCACTCATAACCCAACTGGTTACAAACAATGCAGTCACATAAATTCCCTGCAGTCCAAAAACTATACCAATGTAGAAATACACTGGTTCAATAACTTCCTGAAATTACAAATAAAAACGAAGAGACATAGCAGCAACTGAGCTGAAGCTGGAAATTATTACTATTTACTATTTGCATCCTGCTAACAGTGTGCTAGGTGCTTTGCAAACAGGTAAGAGATAGCCCGTGTTATAGAAAAGTATTGAGCATGCTTTTATTTTGAGCTCAGGGAGAACAAAGCAGTGTGAGTTAAGAGCACAGTTCAGGACTCAGCTTGCTAGTGCCATGATTTTTGTATTTGCTTTAGCACGAACATTGTATGTGTCAGATTTAATAGATCTATACCATAGTGAGATACAAAGTTCACAGGACTACTGGAACAAGCTATGTAGAGAGGGAACTTGGAAAAGTAAAGATATGGCAAAAAATGTTTCCAAACACACAGAAGCATACAGAGAATAAATAAATAGTAAATTAAAAAAAAAGAAAGATAAATGAGAGAGGACACAAGTATGCAGCATAAGCATAACAAAGCCTGAGTAGAGCTGAAAGAGACAAAAGGTTTATGTACAAAAGTGTTTTGCCCATTTATCTATATGGGAATGAGTAGAGACAGCTAGTACTACAACAGACTTCTGTACTCCGAAGGAGCTATCTTCCCTGTGTTTAACAAATAGCACAGACACTCTCCACATTTCTAAGCCCTTTGCAGAAATAAAGAATAACAGATAGAAAAGTTTAGTGCATATAAACCCCCAAAATCCTACACCAGAGACCGATCAGAATTGAGAAGAACCTGGAGCTGGTGAGAGCCTTAGCTGAATTCAGTCAACAAAAATTGCATGTATTTATTGTATACAGCACAGGAAGTCTCATACGCACACTCACATACACAACCATAACCAAAGCACAGAAAGTAGGAGAAATGCACATACTTCGCTACCAGACGCTTGATATAAAACACTGGCAATCAACTCAGGGTACAAAGTCATTTGCTGGACTGCATTTATTGTCTTCAGTGATATTGTCTTATTGTTGTGTGTCAACTCATAAACACCTATAGATTAAAAAAAAAAAAAAAATCCTGGAATCACTTACTGTTGCTGCTGTTCTTAAATGACGTGAAAGTGTATTCAAAGGTAGGGAGATTTGATCATTAAAGCTACTGACTGATTCTTCATTCCTAATTTGAAAGGAAGGAGAAATTTCTGTGCCAGATGCCATTCCACCCTACTGATTTAGCAACAAAGTTATTACCATTTTTTGATCTCGTCTATAAAAAGAAAGCCCAAAACTAACCAGCTGAAGCAGTATCTTTTCAGTAACATACTGATGCAGCCCTGGAACCAGCTACCTACAGATGACCTTCACAGGAGGTTCTTAAGAAATGAGACAAAGGTCTAACAGGATGAGCAGGGTGTATTAAACCTGTCTCCACAAAGAGGTCGGATGTGATGGCCTCGTCACCCTTTTCAGCCTTGTGTTTCTGAGACTTCTAAGAATTACTCAACACAATACGCCTTTGTATGGGATTGAGATGAAACTGAAGCTGGCATACTTGAAGGATACATCATTCTGAAATGTAATTAAAGACTTGCTGTTACTTAAGACAATAAAGAGGAAAAATAATCCAAATTAGAGAGGGGAGGAAAAAAAGAACAAAAATTCCAACAACAATGGAACAGCCAAACAAGATAACCATTTCCAGCTCTGAGCATATCTTGGTGTGTGGTCTGCAGCTGGTTCTCTGCAGGCTAAACCAAGTCTTGAAGGACTTACAACTGGGTTCAGCACAGCTATGATACACCTTTGAAAACTGGGTGCCCTCATCATACCTAATAGACACAAGTCTACCTGTTTGCAGAGGCAGCATACCTGAATGTGGCAGTCCATCTATTCACAGCACAGGTAATCTCCCCAGAGATAATGAGGAACTAACTTTAGTAAAGACCTATTATATGTTGCTGACAAGCTACACATCAGCTGCAAAACTCCTCAACCAATAAAACTACACCTACAAAGTTTAACTGGCTTCGGATGAGGTTTCATGAGGTGACTGATGTAATTCAATGACTGCTGCAAGACAGGGCTGTTCACCCCATCTTCTCTCCTGGACTTCTTGTGTTTTCCCCATGCCAGCCCAGGTGCCCTTCTGAACTCACTACACCAGCACAAAGGTGTTCTGTCTTCTTTTCATTGCTTTACTTTTCTGCTGGTCCAGGGACCCAGGGTCAAAGAGTTCCAGAGGCAGGGCAGGATAAAGAGCCAGCCCACAAAGGGAAGACAGACCACTGCCACCTAGTTTGTTCTCCTTCCTTTTCGTTTCTGTCCCCATCACTCAGTGCTCATAAACACCTATTCATCACAGCTAACAGGAGTAAAAACCTTTGGCAAGGGTGGGATCAAGATCAGCTCTTGACAGAAACTGTTCCATTTTCTGACAGAGGATGAAAAACGGCAATTTCCATCCCCCATTCCCAAATTAAACATCAATTATGCTTACATGAGAGAAAATCTACTATGTAGCAGAAGAAAATCCTACGATAGCTTCCATATGGGGCAATATGAGAGCAATATTAATCCTATTCCAGAGTATGGATCAAAGGCAACCCGCTGGAATAGAGGAAAATTACATATTGTTTTTCAAAAGGCACTGAAAAGTTAGGACAGCGTGCAGTTTTTAATTAATCTGACTGATATACCTACATAAGAGTATAAAATCAGTCTCTCTGGTCTGCAGGAGTTTTTTACTGTCTCCAAATGGAATAGGACTTTTCAAGGTTAATAGAATAAATGGGTTTTGTACCTCTTTCAAAGGAAGGAGCCTTTAGCAGTTCTTTATAGAATGAGTAATAAATGGCGCTGTCACCCTGAAATGTAATTTCTCGTTCAAGTTCCTAGGGGGGGAAAAAAAATATATATATATATATTCACCTCCTGCAATACTTTTCCACAGAGACTATATATTTCAGATAGACTGCTTTTGTAATACAGCACACAGTTATGACTCCACTGTACATCTTCAAAGTATTCCACAAAACATTAATCTTCACCTCTGTCAGGTATGTAATACTCCATATAACTTAGCAAACATGCTCAGAATTCAGCACAAGCTCCACAGGATTCTTTCATATTCATAAACCTGAATTTCATTCAGCTTTCCATACTTCACTAAACAATACAATTCTTAAAAAACAAAGAACACCCATACATTGCTGTTGTTTAACTTATGCAACCCCAGTATGCTTCAGTTTTTTCTCCAGATTTTAGAAAAGTCTTTCAATGATAAAGGATGACATGGAGAAACATACAAGGCCTAACAAGATCACTGTCAGTAGGAATTACACTTAAAAAAAAAAAAAAAAAAAGAGACTATATCAAAGACAGAGGCCTGAGTAGAATGACATGGGATTCCACAAACAAGTAGTTCCAACCTGACATGGATCAGCTTTGATTTCAAGGACACAATTCAGCTTTTGTTTCAGTAGTTTAGTCTTTTTCTTTACCTGCCTGCTGGAAAACCAGAATTTCCGTTCATGATATGTTGAGAGGTACACAGCATACATCATTCCACTAGTGACTGCTGCAACACAGCCAAAGAAAAGTTTCGCAAAACGCTGAATTAATATATCTGAAAAGGAACAGTGAAAAAGCTAAAATAGTCCAGAGGGCTTAGAAACAAACAGTATGCCTTAAATATGACTCACTTCTGAACAGCAGATAAGTTTACTGGCATCAGAATTATCACACCGTCATCAGTACAGACACATGGAGAATTGTTTTGGTGTTCCTGTCCTGCAGTTTCCTTTCCCAGATTTTACCACTGCTTTGTAGGACTCTCAGATAAAATACACACTGTACTGCAAATTTCTCTCCATTCTAGTAAGCTTCATTTTCAAATGAATTCCAAGAAAGAAACGTGTCTTCCAAATAAACAGAGCAAACTCTAGATTTTACCCAAAACACCACAAACTTCTTAAAGACATTAAAGAAAGAAGTGGCAATGCCACATCTAACATCAACACTGAGACATTCTATCCTCCATTCTGTTTTCAAATATAAGGAACTAATCTCGATTTAACAAAACTCTTTCAATCGGTGTCTACTTCACCTGTAGCTTTCTCAAGTTAGCATGCATTTTCAGCATAAAAGGTTTTAGTAGCATAGTAGGCACTTGCCTAAAATTACATCTGGTTTTAGTTTTGTTTCTTGAAAAGCTGTAAGGATTTTCAGCTTCTCAACTGAAAGATCATTCCAGGCACAATTAAAATATATATATTTGAACTCAAATAGTAACAACACTAAGATTCTTAACCCCTTTGCCTCTTCCCCTTCCCCTCCCCCCCAACCTGAAACAATTCAGGACTACCATTTTAATCTGCAATACACAAAATGTCATTATCAAAGAATTGTAATGTGCATGCCTGTTTTTTCTTGAAATATTCAGAGACCTAATTCAAAATAAATCTGTTGCAAATTACTGCGCTACAAATATCTTCCCATAAAATGTAAAAAAATAATGAAAAAATGTCATAGGTTGGCTAAAAATTCTGTAGCTTACATTTTGGCGATCTTCCCAGCTTTGAGTTTTCTTTGTTTCTCTCCTCTGGAGCCATTTTGTCAGATTCTGTGCAGTTTTGATTCTTTCTCTGTCGCAGGTCTGCTGCCCCTGAAGACATTTTTTTTTTTTAAGTTACTGCAACACAATACCTAAAATTGCACTCTGAGAATTCCACACAGCAGCAGCAACCAACCAGTTATTGCTACTGTATCAACCCCACAGCAAATATATTTGACAAAAATACTCAATTAAAGTCGTATGCATAACTAAAATAACAATGTAGAAATCAATTCCTTAGAAAATCCAATAGATTTTTTCTTGACACCATAATCTGGGATTACCCAGAACCCAAACTAGGAGCTGATTTATTCCACGGTGAATGTATTGCACAAATGAAGTAAAGCAGTAGTTTAGCTGATACTGACACTGTGAGAAACTGGTGCCAATTTCATTCAACTCTCATCCTGGTTTTACATTGCTATAGTACAGTAGTGTACTAGGCACATTATTTTTAATTAAGCTGCCTGTTATCCATATGGTGAAAGCTTTTATAAAGTAAATATAACCAGCCAGCTGTACTGGAACTTGCAGATTTATTAATTTTTAATCGAACATATAATTAAAAAGCCCATTCTGCTAGGCCACATAGATTGCTCCAGTGCTTCTTTGGTTTAAGTTTTCTGTAACAAACAACAGCAGTTCTAAGCCCTGGTCCATTTATTTTACAGCCAGAAAGGCAGCCAGGCTAGTTCAGAGTGCAAGTCTCCACACAAAAAGGCTCATTGCAAAAAGTCTGTTATGATTACTATATTAAAGATGACATCCCACAACATCTATGCCATTTTAGAAGTGTGATGAAAAGGTACAACTGTAGCTCACACTCCAGAAATTTTAGCTCTCTGGTTTGAACTGCTACACAACATGGTTTGAAACTTTGTAGCCACTGATTTCTTCAGCTCTTTCATAAAGCCATTGAACTTCAAACTTGAAGTGTCAATCTTCACATTCCACAAAGCAGCTTTTAATTACTCTGGTTGTACATTACTTCAAGCCTAAATCAGTCTACTTTTAACTTGCCACTATTAGATTTAAAAGTTAGAAACTAGAGATAGTTAAATAAATAAAAGTGGTGTATGCCTGTATCAGGACACCTGTATTTGTGATTTAATAGGATTTTCAAAACAATTTATAAATTATTCTGAGCAAACCCGGATCTCAATCATAACATTTTTCATGGGATGAACAGAAAACATCTACCTTGTTAAAGGAGACAAGAATCGGAAAGATATTAAAAAAAGAAGGTTTAGGGTGTTCAGTATCACATTTATCATTATGTCAATCCATGAAATATACATCAGTATCTCTTTATGTCATGTATATGAAGTTAATCAGCAACACAAACACCAAGTGCACTGCAATTTCAGATCATTTGTACCACACAAAATAAAATGGAGGGATAAAATAATCTAGATCACCAGAATAGGCAGATATGTGCTTGGAAAGACAACTGTCTGCCCTTGTCATTCTAGTTATGACCAAAGCAACAGCAGTGAGAACCCTGAAGGAAAAGGCATTTATTTCATTTTTCTGCCAGATAAGTGAGCCACAGTAGAAGTTTAACACACTTATAAAGTCTAGAATTAGCAGCAGTAATAGAAAATTCCCAAAGAAGGAACAATTTAAAATTCTAACTGTGAAACAACTATGTCTCAGTCAGCAAGTGATCTTCACCTTGGTTTTGAAGACTGCTCAACAGATTCCTCCCCTCAAAACAATAACAAAGAAACATCCAAGTATGCTACCTCTGTTTCATTTGCAGATCCCTCAATCAAGAAAAATGCTGTTTCTACTTTGGTGAATCCTTTATATTAGGTGAAATGAAAGTCAAACAAGGTGACAACTAAAAATAATCTATGATTTTCAACTAATGACACAGCCTCTAGTACCCCTCTATTCAGAACACAATTTTTCATCTGAGATTGCTTTCTAGTTTCCTTTAAGGTCCTGGTGCATTTTTTTCAATTCTTGTTCAGACAACATGCATTCCACTTATTTTTGTGTACCTGTTGCAGAAAAGCGTAACTCACCACTTCTGTGTGCCACTATATTAATCCATTTTTCCCCTGCAAAATGAGCACTGTCTGCAATTCTTGTCCCCTCATATAAAGAGGGATAAGACAGAGCTGGGAAATATTCAGAGAAGGGCCATGAGGATGACCAAAGGTGTGCAATGGTTCCCATACAAGGAACAAAGAAGCAAGTTGAGGATGCCTCAGTCTGGAAAAGAGGATTACCAACAGGAACATGCCAGAGGTCTACAAGCTGGTGAAGTCTACAGACAGGCTGGACAGAGAGCAGTGATTCACCTTCTTTTCTACAACTGGAACAAGAACTTATCAAACAGACCCAGTGAGTCAGACTAAAGGAACAGTTCATCACATGTCACCTTCATGTAGACCACTCCTACTCGAAGAATGTTCTGTAAACAAAGTGTTTACATAGAATCAAGAGAAGATGGACACATTTGTGGAGGTCAATTAACCAAAGACTATTAAATACACAGAAACCATGTCCAGCTCAGAACAGCTGAGAACAGTTGGGAGGCTGGAATATGCCATGGGATGTAATGCATGTGTTTGTGTTCTTCAGAGAAGTGCTCTTGCGTTTTTGTGGGTGCCCACTTACAGATATGATTCTGCTAATTTCCTTGAGAGAACTACATGCCATCTCCTAGTCCCTACAAAGGGGAATTAGCACAAAAGAGACCTGGAGAGGAATAATTGTGTGTGAGAGGCTAAAAGTGAGAGAGGAGACAGACTAAAACATACAAACTAGGAAAAGAAGGGATGCCAAAGAAAAAGGCCCGGGGGCGCTCAGCACAGGGGCAATGCCGGGCGAGGGAAGGGAAACACCCCAACTTTCTGGGTTCCTACCCGCCCAGTCTCCTCCCGCTCGGTGCTGCAAGCGACGGGCTGCCCGGGGCGGGGAAGCGGCCTCGTCAAGGGGCCCGAGGGGCCGCCGAGGAGGGGTCTGTCAGGACTGAGCCTGCTCCGCCACCAGCCGCAGCAGCGGCGGGACCAGCGCCGTGTCCTGCCGGCGGGGGTTTTACCTTCGCACCTGCGGTACTGTCCCGGCGCGGAACGGACAGAAACCCGCCAGCCGCAGCCGCACTGCCGACCTGCGCCAGGGGAAGCGGCCCCAGCCCGGCAGGGCAGGCGTCGGCCGGGCCACAGCGACCTCCCTGCCCGCCCCGCGGCTCCGCGGCCTGAGGCGGCGGCGGCCCGGCCGAGGCGGCCGTTGGGCGCGCGCCCCCTCACGCAGTCCCGCCGGGCGCGGGACGGGGCAGCCGCGGCGGAGGGGGATCAGGGTGACACACGCGCCGCCGCCCCCTCACCTTCCTCCATCGCCAGCCTGCGGCCGCTGCCCGCCGCCGTGCCCCCCCGCCGCTCTCTCCGCGGCGACACCGCCCTGCCCGCGCTCCTGCCGCCGCCCGCCTCTCGTCGGCCCCGGGGGCGGGAGCGCTCTCGCATAACACGGCGAGCGGAGCGCAGCGGCCCCTCACTTCCTGCCGCCCCGTTGTTGTTCCCGCCGTCGGGCGCCTTCTCCGGCGGAACTGTGACGGCAGAGCGAGCAGGGGAGGCCGGAGCGCAACCGAGGCGTACCGAGGCACAGCCGGCCGGCCGCGCTTCCGGCGGGGCGGAGAGGGGAGGGCCGTGCAGCCGGCAGGGAGGGCTGGGCAGGACCTCCAACCCTTGCTCAAACTTGCTGTGCAGAGAGAAGGTCAAGACAGGTGGTGCAGGACCCAGCCCAGGAGGAAGGGTGCTCATGAGTCAACAGTGTTCCCTTGTGGCCAAGAAGGCCAACGGTGCCTGGGGTGTATTAGGAAGATTGTGACCAGCAGGTTGAGGGAGGATTTCCTCCTCTACTCGGCCCTGGCGAGACCGCATCTGGAGTACTGTGTCCGTTTCTGGGCTTCCCATTTTCAGAAGGACAAGGAATTACTGGAGGGAGTCCAGCAAAGGGCTATGAAGATGATCAGGGGTCTGGAACATCTTTCCTATGAGGAAAACTGAGATACTTGGGTCTGTTCAGCCTGGAGAAGAGAAGGCTGAGAGGGGATCTCATCAGTGTTTATAAATATCTCAAGGGTGGGTGTCAAGAGGATGGGACCAGACTCACTTTCAGTGGTGCCCAACGATAGGATGAGGGGCAATGGGCACAAACTGAAGCATAGAAGGTTCCATCTGAATATGAGGAGAAACTTCTTTAGTTTGAGGGTGACAGAGCACTGGAACAGGCTGCCCAGAGAGGTTGTGGAGTCTCCTTCTCTGGAGACATTCAAAACCCACCTGGGCACATTTCTGTGCGATCTGCTCTGGGTGAGCCTCCTTTAGCAGGTGGGTTGGACTAGATGATCTCCAGAGGTCTCTTCCAACCCCAACCATTCTGTGAAAGCATTGGGGGAGCTTTCAGAGTAGTTTGTGGGAATTGCCCCTTGGGGACTGCATGTCTTTTGACAAGTCTTCTGACATGCAGTTGGGACAATGGCTGATGAACTGGTTTGGTTACTTGTCTAGCAGCTGAAAGAAAGAACTAAACCCATTTGTGTGTCCTATTGTAGCATAAAATTAGATTTATAAGTTTCCTGGACTTTTTAATAAAATCTAAAGTACTTCTGTAATTGTTGATTTATTGGATAGTTAAAAGAGTTTGCTTATGTTTTTAATGATCCATAAATTATCCATTGCGTTTTCAATGTAACTGGTTTTGATCTAGTTTATTTTTTACATAACTTGATTCTGTTGTAAGTTACCAGAATAAGCACAAATAATCATTGCAATCAAAACAGCAATAATTATTTTAAATATTTGTACTCAGACCATCAATACATGGACAGGAATAAAACAAATGACTGCTCTGTTATGCTCTATATTTTGTTTTCCTGAAGCCTTCTTTGTACCTGCTGTTTCATAGTGTGCCTTGTTATATTTCTTGTGCAACTCCAGTTTTCTACTGATGCTCCAGTGTGTGGATCATTCCACACCTTGAATTCTGCAGAACTATAAATGCACATCAAGTTATTTACATGCACAGCTGTACTGATAACAGAAGAGAAAAACCTAGCCTGCTCACTTGGTTTTCATTTTTTTTCCAAGGTCTTCCATGGAAAAATTGCACATTTGAAGGTGGGAGAACCAAAAATAATCTTTCATGCAAGTTTCTTCCAGAATAAATACGCTGAAATAATTTTTAGAGCAATGTAGAAAGTGTTATTATTGCTGCACCTCAATCTTCAAAAATGCTTTCTGTAACTAATACTGTATGAAAGTTATTTCATTTGGCAGCTTATAATGTGCCCTAAACATTGTGCTGAAATACATTACAATGAATAAATACAGGGATGTTGTGTTCCTTTTCCAAGCTTTCTCTGTACAAACATGAATCATGTATCTGCATAATGGCATTTGTTCTCTGTTTACATATTATTTCTAAGCCCTACAGACATAACTTTCCTTTTTGTTTACAAGTCTGTGATATTGATGCTTTCTAGTTTAACAATCTTTTTTTCTCTCTTTTAGAGAAGTCAGAAGGGAAACAGACACAGATGTACCTTAGTGCAAAGCATTAATACTGGGCATATTTGTCATTACTCAAAAGTAAAGTTGATGTACTTGTTTATTTTGTAAACAAACGAAGTTATATTTTTTTTGTGTGTTAAAAATGCCATACCTAAAAAATTATGTAAAGTTTAGTTTCAGTTATCAGGTAAGGACTGCAGATATTTCACCCACTGTCCCAATTTCAGCCTGTTTTGGTGTTGATTTTCTGGCTTCTGACTTGTGGTTTTGGTTTATCAGCATTCCAAGGTTTTTCTTATTTTAATTATTTCAAATCCTTCCCTCCCCAAAGCTGTGTATTTTCTCCTATGATGTAAAAAACTGTCTACATAAGTGTTTGTGAGACTAAAATTTTGCACTGTGTTCTCCCACTTAATCTGGGGGAATGCAAGAAAATACGTGAGGAGGGAGATGGAGGTGATGACAATATGGAAGCGTAATTTAAAAGTAGACCTAAGAAGTAAAAAAATTAAGCTATACAAACCAAATAGAACCTTTGGGATTTTTCCATCCATTCAATTCTCTTCCTACTTTATATCAGCACAGCTTTGAGTGCTTTTGATCACTTCAGCTCTTGCCTGCCTTGCCCAGGATATACGCAAGTTAGGTTCCATTGTCACCTGCTTCATTGTAAAACTCAATTAATATCAATTAAATCACTGAATGTTAGGGATTGGAAGGGACCTGAAAAAGATCATCTAGTCCAACCCCCCTGCTGGAGCAGGAACACCTAGATGAGGCTACACAAGAATGTGTCCAGGTGGGTTTTGAATGTCTGCAGAGTAGGAGACTCCACAACCTCCCTGGGCAGCCTGTTCCAGTGTTCTGTCACCCTCACCGTGAAGAAGTTTCTTCTCATATTTAAGTGGAACCTCTTGTGTTCCAGTTTGAACCCATTACGCTTTGTCCTATCATTGGTTGTCACTGAGAAGAGCCTGGCTCCATCCTCGTGACACTCACCCTTTATATATCTGTAAACATTGATAAGGTCACCCCTCAGTCTCCTCCAAGCTAAAGAGACCCAGCTCCCTCAGCCTTTCCTCATATGGGAGATGCTCCACTCCCTTAATCATCTTTGTTGCCCTGTGCTGGACTCTCTCCAGCAGTTCCCTGTCCTTCTTGAACTGAGGGGCCCAGAACTGGACACAATATTCCAGATGTGGTCTCACCAGGGCGGAGTAGAGGGGAAGGAGAACCTCTCTCGACCTACTAACCACCCCCCTTCTAATACACCCCAGGATGCCATTGGCCTTCCTGGCCACAAGGGCACAGTGCTGGCTCATGGTCATCATGCTGTCCACCAGGACCCCCAGGTCCTTTTCCCCTACGCTGCTCTCCAATAGGTCATTCCCCAACTTATACTGGAACCTGGGGTTGTTCCTGCCCAGATGCAAGACTCTACACTTGCACCTGTTATATTTCATTAAATTTTTCCCCACCCAACTATCCAGCCTGTCCAGGTCTCACTGGATGGCAGCACAGCCTTCTGGCGTGTCAGCCACTCCTCCCAGCTTGGTGTCATCAGCAAACTTGCTGATAGTACACTCTAGTCCCTCATCCAAATCATTGATGAATATATTGAGTAATACCGGCCCCAGTACTGACCTCTGAGGCACTCTGCTAGATACAGACCTCCAACTGGACTCCGCCCCATTGACCACGACTCTCTGGCTTCTTTCCTTCAGCCAGTTCACAGTCCACCTCACTACCTGATCATCCAGACCGCACTCCCTCAGTTTAGCAGCAAGGATCCTGTGGGAGACTGTGTCAAATGCCTTACTGAAGTCAAGGTAGGCCACATCCACCGTTCTGCCATCATCTATCCACCTTGTTATGTCCTCATAAAAGGCAATGAGGTTAGTCAAACACGATGTGAAGCCATGTTTACTGCCCCTAATGACCCTCTTATCCTTGATATGCTTTGAGATGGCACCAAGAATAAGTTGTTCTATCACTTTCCCAGGGATGGAGGTGACATTTGCTTTCCTCCAGTCCTCAGGCACCTCTCCCATTTCCCAAGACTTGGCAAAGATGATGGAGAGCGGTCCAGCAATTACCTCAGCCAGCTCCCTCAGCACCCGCGGGTGCATCCCATCCGGACCCGTTGATTTATGTATGTCCAGATTGCCTAATTGCTCCCTAACCCAGTTCTCATCAACCAAGGCAAACTCCTCCATTGTCCCGACTTCCAAATCAGTGAAGATGATTTAGATTTGTGCAATGAAACTGAACTGGGGACATGGAAACATGCTTTAGCTCTCTTCTCTCTTTGCTTCTATCTGCTGGCAGTAAATCTATGTTTTGATTCCTGCTACGTCCTTTGTAATACTTTTTTATCCTTTCTAGCAACTTTCCCCCGAAATGGAAGACACGACTGATGTGATTTACCACAACCACCTTCCTCTTCTCTTTTGCCTTCTACTCTGCCTCATGTATTTACCACATCTTCAATGATGCATTTTCCAATGATGTCATTGAAGCAGCATGAGATCTTGCACATTCACTTTCTTTAATTCTTCCTGTCGCTCCTGATGCTTGCCTGTAATCTAGAACTAACTCATGTATCAACCTGTGTTTAGATTTGTGTGATACTGTACAGCCTCTCATCCTGTCCTCTTTTGCTTTTGCTTCCCTCTAACACTCCCATCATCTTCTCCATCCCTTTTCTGTACCACCTTAATAACTCCTCACCCTTCTTTGTGTTTTTGTACTCCAAAACTGCATTGATCCTTATCACAGTTGCCTTTATCTGACCTGTAATTTTCTGTACTTGTTTCTTGCTTTTCATCTTTCTTCATAAGACCAAGTCACGTCAGCTGGCTAATTGCTGTATTGCTCCTCTAGCTTGAGTGCCTGTGGAGCATTATATCATTAATGAAGTCATGGTAACAAGACTACAGGAGAAAAGAAAAATACATTTATTTGTTTGTTTATTTAAACACACATACACCCTTAGTAATGTAACTTGTTTCTGTACCGTTTTCCTCTTTCCACTCATGCTCTAGTTCTTGTTTGTGCTGTAGACAAGGTTCCCCAGGGCAGGAGCGTGACCCTTGTGTTTGTAAAACATGCAGTGTATTATGTGCTGGGCCAAAAATAGCTGTAAGGGAGTGTAACTGGCCGATAGCAGCCTTGCCCTCTGCTTGGCCTCTGCTCTGCAAGGGGGCCCCATGCTCTGCCATTGCCTCTGTTCTTTCCTGCACTCCTTTTTCCTCCCTGAGCTGCCTCTTTGACTTTCATCCAAGGATAAAGCCCTTTGAGGTGGATGACTCACTGCTCAGCACTTCCTTTGACTCACGCTTTGCCACCCAGGACATTGGTCAGCTCTTACTAAACCACAATTTGTTTTTTTTATTGCTTATGACGATATCCCTTGCAGCTCACGTCTCTGATTTCACTATCACTTCTGCTGGGGCAGAGCTACGCATGTTTTTCTCTGGTTGGTCAAAGCTGTATTTTTCCCTTTCTCCCTCCCCTTGGGTTTGACAGTCTTTGCTTTTTAACCATCCCCTGCAGATTTTGGAGCCTGGAGGCTTTCTTGTCTCCAAAGCCTGGCTGTTGGGACTGCATTTCTAATGAAGAAGGTGCTGCTCACTGCCTCAGCCTGCCCTGCCAACAAAGAAAGGCAGCCTGGCCCCTTGTCTCCCCGTGCAGCATCCTCACCGTTAATCAGCTGCTTGGCGGTGAGCAGCGCAGCCTCCCCAGCTCCCAGCACCATCCCCAGTGACACTTGTGCAATGACGGTGCAGTTGGTGGTGTGGCACAGGTGTTGACTGTGAGGGCTTAGCAAACTCTTCAGCTGGCGCAAAACAAGTGCCAGAATACAGGTCACTTCCCAGGCAGTGTGTTGTCCCCATAGGGCAGGGCCAGCGTGACTCGAAGTCACCGAAGCCCCGCCCCTGGCACTGACATCAGCAGGAATGACTGATCACATCCAGGAAATGGCTCTTAGAATATCATGCTTGTTTTTTTTTCACAAGTACATTTTCACAAATACATAAGTATTTTTTTTTTTGAGAAGTGGTGCAGTGCTGCCATTAATGTATCTGTGCCTCAGTGTCCTACTAAATACACTAGTTGGGCACATCTCCCTGTCCCAACAGAGCAACTCCCACTCTTAGCCCCATGCTCTTGTCCGGTCATGTTACTGCTGGCAGAAGGAAGGGCAATATTTGCTTTTGTTAGGTTTTTAACTTTAAGCAGAAAGGAGTTTGGCATGATGCTTTAAGAAATGAAGCAGAAATACAGGCTGGGTGGAGAATGGATTTAGAGCAGCCTTGGGGAGAAGGACTTGGGGGTGTTGGTTGCTGAGAAGCACAACATGACCCAGCAATGTGCGCTTGCAGCCCAGAAAACCAACTGTATCCTGGGCTGCATCAAAAGAAGCATGACCAACAGGTCAAGGGAGGTGATTTGGCTCTCGTGAGACCCCACCCGGAGTGCTGAGTCCAGTTCTGGGATGCCCAACATGAAAGAGGCACGGACCTCTTGGACCGAGTCCAGAGGAGGACCATTAAAATGATCAGAGGGCTGGAGCACCTATCCTGTGAAAACAGGTTGAGAGAGTTGGGATTGTTCAGCCTGGAGAAGTCTCCAGGGAGACCTTCTAGCAGCCTTTCAGTACCAAAAGGAGGCCTACAAGAAAGCTGGAGACTTTTGACAAAGGTGTGTAGTGATAGGACAAAGGGTAATGGCTTATAACTAAAAGAAGGTACGTTTAGATTAGATACAAGGAAGAAATTCTTCACCATGAGGGTGGTGAGACACTGGAACAGGCTGCCCAGAGAAGCTGTGAATGCCCCATCCCTGCAAGTGTTCAGGCCAGGCTGGATGGGGCTTTGAGCCACCTGGTCTAGTGGAAGGTGTCCCTGCCCATGGCAGGGATATTGTCATACTTTCACTTAATTCCCAAAACTGACGATCCCCGAGCCTCGAGTTGTGTGAATTAAACTGCTGCATATTAAATTACTACTTTTACTGGCACCTACATCAGTCCATATAATTGCATTTATGAGACATAGCGCATTATGAAAAATGCATGGAAAAAATAGACGTAATGCTTAAGCAAAACATTCATCACTGAACAATTATGCATAACTATACCATTACATAAATGCTTTTATTGGGGAGTCACCACTGATGGCAGCAAGCTTTGCCTGTCATGTTTGGGCTAGTTAAAGCACTGATTCATCATACTTCGTTTCCTGCTTGTTCCACAGTAAGTGGATTACTGTCTGCGATATCAATAGTAA
Organism: Streptopelia decaocto; assembly: GCF_964273445.1. Lineage (NCBI taxonomy): Eukaryota > Metazoa > Chordata > Aves > Columbiformes > Columbidae > Streptopelia > Streptopelia decaocto. Next base: position 25,198,099 of record NC_138655.1, read on the forward strand.
TTAATGAAGATGAGAGATTGATACAGTGATAAAATTGGGTCATCTGAAGAAGAGGAATCATTTACCCCACGTGTCAAAGCTCACGACATTACTAGAATATCGCTAGCCTGTTTGCAGACTGGCTCTTCCTCTTCCTGCCAGGTGCATTTCTATCAGCTGAGGTAACAAATCCAAGCATACAAGCCATGATTTGGCTCTTCTGTTCCTCCTCCATCTGAAGCCTCCCCATCCTTCTATGCCACTCATCTTGGACTCATTTTTGCAGTTGCATACGCCTTCTTGAACAGTCAAACCATCTGATAGGCAACAAGTTGATCAAACCCTGAGTGCTGAAAGCAGCACAGCTGCATTGCTGCAACACTCGCCGCACTTGAATTCATGCTCTGCTTCCAGCAAGAGTATTTGTACCACCTCTGGTACCCCCAGTAGCTCATTTAGCTCATTCTCCTAGCTCTGGATGAAACCTTATTGCATTGGATGAATGTGCTTAGATGGAGAGGGGAGCAAAAGGGAGTCATGCCACATGAGAGAGGAGCTGGCCAGGAAGGGTTCTTAGCTTATTCTAGTCGAATGGAAGCTCCGGAGGAGATGCCCTACTGATTTTTTAAAGCATGGTGTGATTCCCAGAGAAAAGGTGCTATATTAGTGCAAGATATTTAATATTACTGCTATTATTACTGGTGTTATAGTAGTTATTACTGTAATATGTTATTGCAATGCTTACACAAGAAGCAAATATACATTAGCAAGTGGAGGGAGGGGAGGGAAGGAAAGCTATAGGTTAGCTTCAAGCAAAAAGTGGCTAAACTTGACATTTGATCTGAATACAGTCATCTCCAAACAAAAGCAGATTCTTTGCTTCCTTGTAAATCTTTCTGGGTGTTTTTGAGTTGATGATGCAAGTGCAGAGGTAAAACAGACAACCTGGATGGTAGGTGGATGAGAGATCTGTCATTATTGAGCAATTTATGAAGAGATTAATTTATGGAGAGTTCAGATGAGCACACATGCAACGTGTTGGTGCATATTGCTAGTGAAAGTGCCAAATGCTTATAAGGTTTCTGTGATGGGGAATCTGGGGAAACCAGGCTTTGTGGCTGAGCTTAGTTGGTTGCGCTACTTCTTCCTGTGTACATCACGTTACAGTCATTCATTAAATATCCTTCCTAGCTTTATGTAAGGTTGATCTTACAGGTGAAGAGTTTGGTCCTGCCCTAGGAATTGCAAAAAGGATGATGTTTGTTGGCGGAGGCAGATAATACCTTCCTCTTCAGTGAGTCGGGATGTCAACAGCAATGACTTGGACAGGAATTGACAGGAAATTTAGACTTAGTCCTTGAACTTGTCATTTTTGGCAGAGATATGAAGGAATGAAACACACAGAGATGGAGGGGGAAATCTAGATTCCCTCCTGGAGAGAAAGTTTACTTGAACTGCTTGGTCATGGACTAGCTTGTTTCATTCACAGAAAACACTGTGGATAGTCTCAAGAGAGACTACGGTATTCATTCCAATGACATTAAGCACCCTGAGAAGCAGCAATCACATAACCCTTCTCTGGAATATACTTCAGGGGGTTATAATTAATCACTTTAGGGCCCAGTGTGGCTTCACTGAATTCATATAGTCCCACAAATACCACTGAAACTTCTCTGGTGAGTTTTGTAAATGGGATTTGACTATAAATTAAAACCAAGTGTAGGGTTGAGTATTCAAAATGTCAGTTAATTTTATTCTGAAACAATTTCTTAGACTAGAGTTTAAATTTTCATTAGTTCAAAGAATCAGATGACTTTTTTTGGTTCATGTCTTCCAGATGTGCAGGATTGCAAATCAATAGCCAGTCTCCTGCAATATATTTTTGTTTTAGACACTTCATGGCCAGGGTAAAGAGCATGTATGTAAATGGGGAGGAAATGGATAGACTGCTAGAAAACGAGCGTGCCTGCATTTCCTTAGAAAGGTTAATGGAAATATCAGCCTGCGGATATTATACTTGCTCATGGAGTTTTCTTCCCTCCTCCTCCTCACCCCTGTTTCTGCAGTTGGCATTTGGAGAAATACCGAACTAAATCCAAGCTAATGCATATGTCACATAATTCCACTGAACTGTATGGAGGAGCAAGTGGCTGATGGGGCCAGGCCTGGGAGATTCTGGCTGCCATTTGTGCCTGCAATAGGGAGTAGCAGAGGGAGTTCAGGGTCTTATGAGAGCAGAGCCTAAATTAAGGCAGGCCCTGGCATGCGCAGGGCAGGGAGATGAAATTTGATAGAGCTGTTGGGGCTCTGAGGTGAGCAAATGCCACCTACACCGCTCCCAGGAGGCTCCCGTTTCTCAGAAATGTTATGGCAACATGTTGCAACCTAGATATTAGTTGTACTTTTCAGTTTGCTTTGTCATTTTGATCAGTAGCTTTTATTCTGTAACAAAAACACACTAATACATGGTGATATAATAATATTAATATGAATGCATGTTTTCAGTTACTCAAAAGAAGTGGGCAGCACTCTGGCGTGCATCCTTGCCGTTTCCAGACTTGGCTGCAATGTTCCTACCCTAAACACTGAATTTCTATCGTTATAAAGAAAGGATTCTCAGTAAATGCTAAATTGTTAAGTGCACCAATAATACACAGCATTTTTCCATTGGATTAGACATACAGAAATTGTCAGGCCTCGTCACTGCTGGCCAGGTTCAAAGGTACATAAGCCAGGAAAGCAAATTCAGATAGATTTAAAAAAAAATTCCTACTTCTACAGCACTACCCAATGAACATTTCTTGCCCTGTGAAATGTTCAGTGATGAGGTGAATATTTTCCTTCAATGGACTCTGCTGAAGAGACACACATCAGAAGGCTTATTTATAGCTTGCTTGTACATAAGATGCTGCTCTCCTGTTTGCCAGTGCTCTGCTGCTCTCATCTGACCTCATCCCTGGGAGGCTGGAACTTTATTACTGTAATGAATCTTTGTTTCTCCTTCCTTTCACCTGGGGGATTTAAACATGCTCGTGCCAAGCTGCCGTCTCCTTGCTCGGCAGTTTATAATCTAGGTTACATGCAAGTTGATTTCATGTGGGAATTAGAGAAGAGGGAAGAGATTTGTCACAAGACATTTTTGACCCTTGTTACATCAGCCTTTGGGAACACAGTATATCAGCCAAAATAAAGACTTGCCCCTTGAAATAGGTTGTTAGCACTGATAAACAAGGCTTCAAGAAAGATGGAGTTGAGGGTCAGGGTAGTAGCTTGAAATACTGAAGTAATTTGGGACATTGAATTAATGTACTTACCCACAAACAGGTTCAGGGTGGTGAAGGGCAACACAGCCTTTCTCACCTAGCAAACATTATGCCCCATCTGATTCTAACCATTGTGGGAGAACTTTCACCGTCTTTGAATCCTCATTAGCCCTCAAATTGCCAATTAATTTTTATTAAATTGATCAGTGAAGAAGTCAGCCAGTCTTGTGCTCTTCTCTGTTTGATTCCCAATAGCACCAGCTTTCAGTTTTGTAATGATTTATTGATTTAATGGGTCTTGTCATGCCTGATCCAATGCCCTGTGGCAGGGCAAAATGTGTTTCCCATGGAAGCTCTACTCCAAAGGGCAGTGGACCTGTTCACTTTTATGCTGCTTTATAAATATGGGTTGCTTAAAATGAGACACAAATGAATATTTCACCCCATTTTTAGAGCTCAAATCAAATACATTTCATTGGCAGCTGCCGGTACAATCTGATTTCTTTTTTGGCTGTTCTGGCTCCTCCTTTTCCTCCTGGGCTCTGTAACCCTGGGAAAACCAGGAAACGAGAGTTACTGGGAAAAGGGGTGGGATTCTTCCCACCTATCTTGCGCCATCTGAATGCCTGGCATGCTGCTCCAGCTCGTCATCCCAGCTCCAGCTGAGCTAATGGACAGACAGACACATCTCTAGGGGCCCTTTGTCCCCTCCTGAGAGAGCTGGAGGTGTGTGAGATGGATCATGCTTAAGTGGCACAGCTGCAGGGCTTAGAAAGGGAGAAGAAGGCTTAAAACCAAGAAGCACAGATTGAAGATAACGGATACATAGGATGAACAGAGGGGAAAAAATGAGATTCTACAATATGGATTGTCTAGTTAATAAAAAAGTCCACAGAACTTCACCTCTACTAGCATCTTCTCAGTAGTTTCTTGTTAAGGTATTAATTATATCTTATTACAACCTATTTTTAATTTAGTATTGAATGTAAATAAATGTAATTTTAAATACAATATTTCTTTCCTTTAGTATTTGTTTCATTTGAAGCCTTTCTTTCATTTTTTTCCAGATTTTTCTTTTTTGTATTTTCAGCTAAAAATAAGGTGAATCAAAACTTTACCAGAAAAACCTCCTTGGAAAGCTATCAGTTAAATCTGTGTGATTCCCTTTGCATCTCAAAAGTTTTCAGCAACCAGAAGCAGATACTTCCACCTCCACCTGCAACACCCTTCATGCATTATTAACTCTCACACACTTTCAAAACACATCTCTGTGTACATTTACTGTATGTAAATACACAGTTTGATTTTTATTTATTCCTTATAGTACCACAGAGTAAAAGAGATTTTAAAGCACACAGATATTAAGCGTAGTTTCTCAGAAAATTATTATCTGCACCAAACCTAGGACTTTTTATAGTTTAGGTCATCATTATTTGCTATGTGGCCACTTAGTTTATTTGTCTGTGTAACACAATAAAAGCCATCCACAAGTTAGTCTTTGCAGTTGTTCTGCTTCTCCTGAGTTCTAAAGCTTATATTTGTTTTATGTTTTGATTTTAACTCACAATCCAGAAGTCACGTGCCTGGGGAAGAATCTTCTTTATCTTTCTCATTTGCTTTGTGGTGTTTTTTGTTTTGGTTTTAAAGCAAATTCCCAACTTTCATGATTAGATAGAGACTTGAAAAGAGTCAATACAAATGTATCCCAAAATATACTCCTGTGGCCAGCAGGTTGAGGGAGGTGATTCTGCCCCTCTGTTCTGCTCTGGTGAGACCCCACCTGGAGTTCTGTGTCCAGCTCTGGAGCCCTCAGTACAGGAAAGACATGGACCTGTTGGAGAGGGGCCAGAGGAGGCCACCAAGATGATCAGAGGTCTGGAACAGCTCTGCTGTGACGGGGCTCTGAGCAACCTGATCTAGTTGAAGATGTCCCTGCTCATTGCAGGGGAATTGGACGAGGTGACCTTTAAAGGTCTCTTCCATCCCAAACCATGCTATGATTCTATGATATTACTCTCATTACTTCTAAGTTAACCTTCTGATGTGAGGTTCGTGAGTGCATGGGAGGCTCCATGCTATGCTGTTATTTATGAAATCCATCCTGCCACGTGAGTAAGCAAAGAAACAACAATCACAGTCAGGATTTGGGGCAGAGGCAGTAGGTTGCTTTCTATGAAGGCTGAGAGGTTGTTTTAACTGGGGAAAAAGGAAAGAAGGATGCAGAAGTCAAGAAACAGAACTGGTGTCATTGTCCTTTTGCAGCGTGCTTCAGCAGCTACTAACCTTAACTTAAGGCCTGCCCAGGCTTTGTGGAGAAGGATGCTCAAGGCTAGTCAGTGGGTGATGTACTGACCAGTACAATGACGGGGTTGTCCCATATGTGTTCCTGGCTCACTCCAAGAAAGGTACTAGTAAAGCAGTGAGCATCCCATTGCTCACTGAAGGGTTGTTTAAATCCTCTGATCACATCTGAAGCATGAGTAGCTGCTTTGTTATTGGAAAGAAGAAAATTAAAACAGTAACATTCAAGCTACAAATTAAAAGCCCACTGCAAATGTAGATTTCATGAGCAAAGTTATTAAGAGCATTAGTATGCATATTAGAAGTAATTAAAATCAAACAAACAAACAGGAAGGATGCCAAGCAAGAACACGCAGGTTGGAAGAGGATTCTCCACTCAATTACGCAAGTGCAAATGAATATCTTGTAAATAAATCCACCATCATTTCCATGGGTGAAATTACAGTCACGCTGCTTAAAAGTAGCTTAACCATAAGTGCTGGAAACCAAAACAACAGCATGCTATTTACAATAACAAAGAGACAAAAATGAAACGGAAAACAAACCAAACTTGTCTGTCTGTTCTCAGCAATGCCCTGGAAATGAGGTTATCCTCACTGAGGATGCTGATAATTTGCTGAGGCCTTTGCAGGGATGGGATCTGTCAGATTTTTTCTGAGTAATGTCATAATTGCTCGGTTGCTTGAAGATATTTGTCTGAGAATCCCTTTCTGATACAGTTACTGCTTTTTTAAAATGTTGTTTACAGTCATAGTTGCTCATACTATCATACTATTTCATTGATGAACTTCTTCCTTTTTGAGTATGCATAGTGGTCCCTATTTTCTCTACATAAATTCCTTATTAATGAGTGTTCTGCGACGCATTCAAACAACAAGTTCCCATTTCAAATGATGATTAGAAATTCTTTATTCATTGTGTTTTATAGTTAAGCTGTAAAATGCATCATTTTACTTGCTGCCGACTGGAAAATGAAAAGCTTTTAAAACCAGGTGTAATCAACAATGCTCTTTTGATTAAATAAGTAAAGGGTTTAGAAGTATTTTTAATAAATATTTTAGTATCTGAAAGTTGTCCAACTAGTCAAATAAAAGATGACTCACAGATCCCACTAGGAAATAAAATATCCATCTTGTTTGCCCAAATGCCAGTCAATCTTTTAATCCTCTTCAGATTAGCTTACTTGTGTGAAATCAATATTTCAAGGTGCTGCAGTACCTGCCAGAGCAAATAAGTTACTACCCAAGCTGGGCTTTATAAAGCTTCTGCTTTCCATCAAGTTCCATGAGGAGCCTCAACTGGTCTGCATCGACTGGGGGAATTCAGGCCAGGTGAAATGCCGAGCTCCTTAGCTTGTCTGCTGCAGAGAACAGGTCTGCAGCGTGCCTGCTCAAACCTTGTCAGGGAATAAATCCGACGTGCCTCTCTTACTAGGTCAGAGGGAGTCTGCAGTGTCTTGATGCGCGGTGAGCCATGATATCGTCTATATCACAGAAGCTGAAAGCCACGGTCAGGTTGCAAAGGCAAACACTGGAACATCGAGAAATGCCAGAATTAAGGACACTTACTCAACCAGCATTTGTCTCCCAGTGGCAAATGATTAATGATAGAATCTCTAGCCCTCTGATCACCCACTGGTGTCTTCCCCTCCTCCAATGTCCAAGATGAGCAGTTTGTTTACTTTGTATTGAGTGTGCCCAGTGGTTGTTTACTGTATGCTCTTTAAACCCTGCTTTGAAAACAGACGTATTTATTCTTATGGGTTTTTCATATGATTTTATCTCTGAAGTAGCTCAGAAAAAAGGAAGAAATGAAGGGAGTTCCCAGAATTTCCCCTCTGCAGGTGTTTGACCTGGCAACTGCAATGATGCTGCTGTGCCACAGAACAGAGGGGAAGAGAGTGGGATCTTCACCCATGTGGGGGAGTGGGGAAAGCAAACCAAGGGCAATTCCCTTGACTGCTATAGCAGTGAAGCCCACTTGAGTCACCAGTGAAATTCAAAGCCACCTGTCCAGACACTCCATCTGCAATTCCTTGCCCTGGTGTAATCCTCCTCTCCCTCTATCTCCTTCCTGCAAATTATTCTACCGATATCCTGTAAATCAGGCTCTAAACTTCCTGCATTCAAATTGGGTGAATTTTTCCTCATGACTGTGTCAGCAGGTCACGTTAAGAACCTAAAATCATAATTTCCCCTTAGTTTCAGCATCCAGCCCTTGCTGGACTGACAACACTTCCCACCTGTAACTGCAGGTGAAGTGATGACCAGCCCTGGGCTGGAGCACCCTGGGAAGTCAGGTCTGCTGCCCTAGCATCTTGTCTGGGAATGTGCTGATTTATTTTTCTCACAGATAAAATAATTTACTTGATTTCACTAATTTTCCTATGAAATTGCAAAATATAGATCACCAAGAAGAAGTAACATTGCCACGACAGAGTTCTGAGTATAGAGAAATTAGGCTTCCTCAAAGAAAAAGTCACTGATGTGTATTTTAACGCAGACAGAACGATGTCTTTTCCTCTAGCTTGACAGCTGGACACAGCTGTGCTGATCTGCCTGAAATCTTCCACAGCATTTCAATGGGACATGACAGAGATTTGGAAAGAAAAGATTCGGTTCAATTTTGACAAAATTACAAGCAACAGAAAACAAGGCTCCTAATGGGACATGCTGGAGACCTTAATAACAGATGCTGTCAGCAGCTCTGCTTAAAATAAGCTATGGGAATTGATGGTGTTCATTTTAAAATCATTTTCACATTTAAATTTTGATGGGACTCATTGGTCTGTGTGCAGGGCAGATGAAGCAAATAGTGTTTCTAAGTCATCATCAATCCTGCAGGAGTATGTAAGACAAAACTCCATTTTTATTTAAGAGGAGGATGGGGTTTGTCTCCATCACAGCTACGGATTTGGGGCATGTAAGTCTGTTTCCCCATATGATCATTTTAATGCCTTGCTCATAACAGCCCCTGGTGCTGTCCCACACCTCTGCTCGATACTTGCCCTTTCAGAAACTGGTCCCCACATGGTATATAGGCTGAGTCTATAGTCTTGGGCTTTCTCAGCACACTAGTCAGTAAGATAGTGGTTGGAACGCACCAGTACCCCAATTGGAGTGACTGATGGGCATTTTCAGTTGCCTGGCTGGGCAAACCCAGGCTTCTCTTCAGTGGTTATAAGAGGGTTATAAACTATTAGGAAGTGACCTCAGCTGACAACTATATTGTGTTCTTTCATTCTGTTCACTTACAGCATTTATAACATCTCCCCATTATCGTTTAGACTTTTACAACTCTTAATGACCCTTTTATCAGAGCAGCAATAACCAATAAATCCCCTTTGGCATTTATTGTCCTGTCTCTAATACATAAAAGCCCCAATTTATAACATCTCATGAATGCTGAAGATTATTTTTCAAACTGCTAGTACTGTAAAACTTCTTCAAATCTCACTACAAAAGGCTCTGTTTCTGTGTTTTGCTCAGCATCAGCCCAAACGAAATTCAGCCACAACCTGCAACTCTGGACTGGATGATGTAAGGCAGAGAGAAACTAGAAGGCCAAAATGCCTTCCCTATAGGGATGTGTTGTATCCTGGGCCTGCTGTGTTCTGCCTCCCACCAGGACTGGTTTAGTCCTTAGCTCCAGGAGGGGTTTCAGGCCTGGGCACATTCAGCAGGAGCTCTGGTGGGGCACAGTTTTCATGGCCAACAGTCATCACAGACAGTACGGGTGGGGCTTGCACATCTGATGTGGTCCTTTCACAAGTCAGGTAACTGAAGTCAGTTGGCTGGGCTCTGTCTGAAAATGATGGAGAGAAACAGGCACCACCAGGAGAGGCTTCATCCCATCCTATGCAGGGTGCCCAAGAGGGACGTCTCTGAAGCGTGTGGTCCCAGCTGCCCTCCTCCCTTTGTCACAGGTGGAGCTATACCCTTGACTGACAACATCTAACTTCAAAACAGCTAAAATTAGATGTCACAAATCTCAGGATCTTAGTTTGCAGTGGTAACATCATAACTTTGAAGTTACCTCTCTGTTATCACAGGTGGTGACCAGACTCCAAATGTACCTTGTTTACTCTTTCTTGTAATTTTTGCCCAACAGCCACTAATGCCCTGCACTTCCTGTAGGACATTTAATGAATTGCCATCAGTGCAATTTGGAAGTGTGCCTTGGCTTGATGTATCTGCAGGTACAACACATGCAGCCATGGGACCCTGGAGAAAGGAGCAGGATCTCTGCTCCCCCTTTGCTGAAACCCTTCCCTGAAGTTCCAGACCACAGCAATCAGAGCACAGCAAATTAGTCCTTAGGAATCATTTCAAACTGAACTGTTAATGAAGGGAACCCAAGGATACTATGTGTCCCTGGCAACGGTTTTAGTTTTACTAACTCTATTTCTAGACGCCAGACTTGGGCTTGATTCAAAGCCCAGCGCTGGGAAGACTTGACGTCAGCGGATTTTGGACAGGCCCATAGATATTTCTATGTGGCGAATGCAATGCTTTATAAAGGTGCCCAGGCTAGATCTAAGTGAACTACTGCCAGGACAGAAGGTCGATATTGCTGTGCTGGTGAGACACCGTACCCCAGCTAATTAGCCTTGCTGAGAAAATGCCTATTTTGGCCTGGGCAGAGAACTCAGTTAAGGCAGCAGTTTTCCTCCCGACATGAGCAAGCCCAAGCATCTTTGTGCTATGTGCAGATGACTTCAGTGGCGGTGCAGCCGGGTCTGTGGCAAAGAGAGCAGACACGCTGAACTCATCTTGTTTCCTGTCTTCTTGGCCGCCCATTCATTGCTGTACCCAGGTCTATGGCCAGGTCCTCTCACTACCTACTCTCTCATTTCTTCCTGGCTCCTGCTGACCCTCTTCTCCTCTGCAGAACTATAAACCAAACAGCTCCCTAAAGAACTTTTCATTAATATAATTTATTAGTTAAATAATTCCTCTGACCTATTTCCCGTTCAACTAGCATGTATCCCCATCCACTCAATATAATTGGAACAGCACCTGAACTCCGCTGCCGGGGTTTAAATGGCCTGACATATATCACTGAGTCACAGGATATTAAGAGAAAGGTGAGAGGATTATTGGCGCGCTGCCACCAGGATCAGATTGGATTTCTTCTCCAACCACTGAAACATGTGGTTGTATAAAGAGGGCACACACAGGCTTGGTTTAGTCCTTACTTAAAACTTGACTACTTGAAACAACATCAGGGTTTCACTAAGGGCTGGGGGCTTGGCCGTGTAAGAAAGCCCTCCTTGCATCCATTGTCTCATTGATTTTTGGAAGGGGAAGGTCTCTGTGAGGCTCAGTGGGATGGGGCTGACAAGGAGAGCTGTGCCAACCTGCTCTCTCTGGAGCTGGAGTTGCAGCAGCGCTCTTCTACTGCCTGGCTGTGCCGGCCGCTATACAAGTTGGGTCGGCCAGCCTGGCCTCACCTGCCAGCCCACATGTGGCCTCAGGCACTCCCAGCGCTGTGATTTCTTCTTCAGCATTGTGGTTCTCTCCCTGCTGATCCTCTTCTTTCTAAGTCTAAGGAACTGTAATGTGCTGGGCTGAAGGTTTTCACTGATTATTAATTTTGTTGCATAGTCTTTTCGCCCTTTAGAATTATAAAACATCAAAGGGTGCAAAACACAGCCACCGTCTTTGCCAAGAGACATCCATTTTGCCTTTTTTGTGTGTGTGTGTGTGTTTGTTTGTTTGGTTTTGGGTTTTTTTTGTTTTTTTTTTCTAGGAACAAAAAATGGACCAATGTCATCTGTGTTGGTCATGATCTTTGCCACTGGCTCCTGTCTATTTTGAGCTCCTCCTCATCATCCTGTGTCCCCCACCCCATACCAAGGGGTAACCAGGGAAACCGGAAACCGTGGCAACCCAAAGCAACATAATTTGTCTCCTAGGAAAAAGAAATAAGCAGCCTCTTCGCTGAGGCTGCTGGTGTCACAAATCCTGGTCAATGCTTGCCTCCCACCACTCGCTTCACCTGGCCAAAGCCCTCAGTTCCTTCTGCCCCTGCAAAGGCATTGCAGCAGCAAGACCTTGTTTTCCATTGATGTGGTGGTCCTGTCCCACCAAGAGCCAGCAAAGCAGTCAGACATGCTAGGATGGCTCCCCGGAGCATCTTGCTCCCTGTTGATGTCACGGGGACTTGGTTGCCTCATCACCAAGTGCTTCTCAGTTTCGAATGCATCTCTCAACAGGACTCTTGTGGTGTAGGGAAGCACTTTTATTGCCAACTGGAGACAGAGGGCTCAGGCACAGAAGGTTTAGGGTCAGGTTTTCAAAGGATGGACCAACAGAGCTCTTCTCTGTAGTTCTGGACATCTTGTCCTTGTTGCAAAGTGAATCTGCAATGGAGGAGAGAAAAGTGGGTCTTCCCAGTCACACCGAGTTGTTCACATTCAGGTTCCAAACTCTCTGGATGAGGGACAAGGCTTTCTCCCTGCCAGACAAGGCAAAGGGCACAGAAGTCCAGAACCCAGAATACCCATTTTTATTGCTATTTACTATAAACCAATGATGGCGTTAGAGCAGTACTATTGTCACTGTTCCTCTAAAAAGTGGGAAGGGAAGGGAAGGGAAGGGAAGGGAAGGGAAGGGAAGGGAAGGGAAGGGAAGGGAAGGGAAGGGAAGGGAAGGGAAGGGAAGGGAAGGGAAGGGAAGGGAAGGGAAGGGAAGGGAAGGGAAGGGAAGGGAAGGGAAGGGAAGGGAAGGGAAGGGAAGGTGGCTGGGGAGGAAGAACATGATGGCTTCCTTCTCTCTCTTCCCTGCCACGATATGTGTCCTTTTCCCCAAAAACAGGGAGCAGGGTGCTGCTGCCGCTCGGTGCCCATCAGCAGGGTTGTGCATGGGGAGAGGAGGTGGTGGCTCTGCCACCCTGCCCAGGATGGCATCATCCCAGGGCAAAGCTCTCGGGACTCAGCCCGTTCCCTGTCCCCTCACCCCACAGCCAGGCCAGTCTCCTCAGGGGATGACAGTAAGATCCCAGCCCTTCAGAAACCCCACAGCCACTCCTTCTCCAAAGTGGTACCACAAATGCTCTGCTTGGTGGGGTAGAGGAGGTTTTTGGTACCAGCTGTGAGAGCATCAGGCAGCATTGCGCAGCACTGTTCAAAGGCCAAATCAGCAAAGAAATAACTGACAGCTTTTGCTGCTGTAAAGGAATGGAAGAGACAAACTTTTTGACTTCTAGCTTATTTCCAAAATAGAATGCTGACTATAAGTTGCCTTCTTTAGGAGAAGAATGATGACAGTAGTAATAAATTGTACACATTTATTTTTGAGTTTGCAGATGGATGAATGTCAAGCAATGGTTGGGAAGAAAACAAACAAACCCTGGCAAGCAGCTATTTTTATAGGATAGTTTTGTGTTGAAATTTCTATAAGTTGGCAACAGAGTCATCATGAGACCTTTTATCCAGATAAGACCATGCCAGAATCTTCAGGAAACATCTTGTGTGTTTAATTTTTTACTTACAAAAACAGGGGGAGGGAGGGGAGTGAAAGCTCAGGGGAATGTTTGCAGACGTACAGAGTCTGCTCTATGAGGCACCAAATACTTCTTATTCTGTAGATGTAAGTGGGACTTCTTCCAAACCTGCCACTTGCAAAGTTCAATCTGGGGTAGCTCCACGTCAGGCCTTGTGCCGGAATTGCTTGCAGGCTGGGGAGGGAGACGTCACCAGGCAGAGTAAGCAAAGCTCACGAACCTTAAGGACCAGTCTGGGATATCCTTTAAAGTCAATGAGCCTGTTAAGACTGGCACTCCAGTCTCTCCAAGCACAGTCATTTTAAAAATAAGTTGTCAAATCTCTGTCAGTCCTGTTGTCCCTGCCTCCTGCCTCCCTGCCAGCACCCAAACAAGGTCTGTTCGTGAGAAGCATTGAGCCAAGAGGACGTCTGCTGCCTCCATGACTGCAGCTCCAGGCCCAGTCCTCTGGGAAGTTACTTCTTTATCAATGTTTGCTGTTTGTGTTTAATGTCTGGGAAATGTGTGGACTTTCTTAGACTTCACGCTATATCTTGAAAGTGTTTCTGTGTGTACGCATGCATGTGTCTGTCCCTAAAACCTGCACTATGAAGAAAACATTTTAGAATTAAATGTTGGCTCATAAAGACAAAATATTTTATGCTAAAAAAAAAAATCTAGAGCCCTCAACACTGCCCCATATAGTTTCTCGTTAATAGGACATGTCAAAATCCTGTTTATTAGAGTTGTTCTATTGAAACCTGTCGTTTAGTCGGCCTGCAGAGGGGAGGAAAGGGTTACCCACTCTGCGAGAACGGAAATCTAAGACAGGAGCTTTATAACTGGCTCTGTGATGTGAACATTAGATAGTAGTGTCTCAAAACTAAACTATTTAAGCAGCTCCACTTTCTATGTTAAATTGACTTGTATCAAATTTGTAACCAGAGGGACAGCTGCTTCCTGAAGAGTATTTCTTACTGTTTATAAGGATTAACTGGTTTTGTGTTGAGATTCTTGAGATCATCTTGATGCATTTATTTGATTTTGATTTGTTGTCTCATTTTCTTTCTAATGTTAACAACTTAGCCTTAGGAGCATCTTTTCCTTAATTTTATTCCCTTTGTTTAAACTCAGTTAGTAAATAGGGGCCAGAGGAGGGGTCAGAAATGGATGCCAGTTTGCCATCTGAAAACTTGACCACCTCCTCTAAATACGCCCACAGTTCCCTCTTTAAAGATTCATAGTGGATTCCACAATTTTCGCACACGTGTGTGGTTGCAAGTGGCTCACCGATGTTCCCAATGGAATTTGTTGCCAGTTCAAGCACTGAGGGAAATTTTCAAAGCGATTTGTGAGTAACGCACTGTAAGTCTTCTGAGTGTTTCAGAGGTTATTTGCACAGGTCATGCCTGGGCCTGGGCAGCAGGTTGGTCTCCACTGAAGAGCTCTCAAAGGACCCCACGCAAAAGTATGTGTCTTACACTCAAGGCATGGCTGTATCACGAGGTTCCAATTAAAACCCCAAGGCATCAGTCACTAATTAGCTTCTGTGCTCATTGCGTACCCATGGACCCCACTCCAAGCAGATGAAAGACTTATGCCAAGCACTTTGGAGAATGAGAGAGAGGGAGAGAGAGCAGAGAGAACAGAAGTTGGGGTGAAGAAGGAAGAAGAAACATCATTTATAGCCAGGTCTTCAGGATGGAGAGGGGTCAGGAGCCCTGAGGGAGGAAAAAAGGCCGTATGAAATGATCAGCAACCACGAACAACCACCATAACCCCATCCACAGCGAAGGGCCATAGAGAGCAAGTGAAGAAAAAGAGAAGGACAAAACAAAGAGCCTTAGGAGATGCCCATGTGCTCCACCAAGGAGCCAAAGAGGGTCCCACTTGAGCTTGGTGCTAGGGAGTCTTGCAGTATCGATGCCTTCTAGATAATAAGGTTCACATGCAAGGCACAGGGGTAGCACTTGTCTTGTCTCTTCCTTCTCAGGGCAAGAGAACTGCTTTGACAACCTGACTTCCAGCCTTCACAATAGATCTTCAGATGAAGCTTCATAACTTTAGCAGAATGGCACCAAGATATTATTTCATTTTGTGGCACAGGTCTCAGCTGCCTCTGAGGGACTTGTGTTTTAGCATAATATGCATCCTCCTAAGTACGTTTGTTTCTTTTCTTCAAGATGTCTGAATATCTTCCTTTGAGGCTCCATTTCCCTTACAATCTCCTAATTCCAGTATAAAATATATCTAATAATTCCTTAAGCTGCTGATACTGCTTGCATCCAGGGCTAATGTGACTGTATTATGTATCTAGGTACAACCAGCTGGGATACACTCATCTGTCCATTAGCCTGTGTGTGTAATCATTGGTTGGGTGTTTCTGTCATGTGGAGAAGACACGGGTGTTTACCATGCAGACGACTCAAGAACATGCTCTTGATGAGGAGGGGGAGGAATTAATCCCCTGATAAGAACTCCTGCAGCTGTGGTGCTGGAGCTGGAAGGGGTGAGAAATGATAAGACACTGATCGGGTCTCTGAGTCAGTGGCAGACGCACCCTCACCACACTACCTGCTCACTCTCCCACTTGTTTGCTCCCTGACATGTCTCATTGACTGGCTGATAACAGAGCTACAACAAGCCACACATCATGCCAGCCTGCCGTGTACCTTCTGCTGCCCTAACTCACATTGGGAATTACAACACAGCAATGAACTTTGATACATCAGAAGAAAAAGAGAGTAGAGTGAGGAGAGGGAATCCAAAGAGGAAAAGTGAGTTACGAGAGCTCCTGGGAGAGGAACAGCTTTTTGAAAAAGATATTTTTTTGCTGTCATGCTCTTCCACTAAAAATGTGTCACATTGGCACCAGTCCCATGTTCCAGTGATGGTGATGTGCTCACCATGAGTGAAGCAGCAACCTCTGTAGCAGCACGGGCATAATATACAGCACAGTCTTTCAGCTCTCTCTGGATATGACAGGGTTCCATCAATGCTTGCTTTTACAGTTTTGTTCTAATGCCAGGTTGACATTTCACAGTGCCCTATTAGAGCAAAAGGACCAGCATGGTGCCAACAGGAACCCCAGTCCTGGAGGTCCACAAGCATCACCACTGCAGCCAAGTCCTGCTCCCTACTGGTTCTGAGCTCAGCCATTTGGACCCAAAGTAGACTCCTAAGCTCCTCTGCAACAGCTACTTCTTAACTAAGGTTCTGTGAGGCTGGTGCAGTTGTAGCAGGCACAGAGATAAAAAGGAAGTTGGGGAAGGGTGCAGAACATGTCCATCTTCTTCCCTGGGATCAAGTAGCCTCTAACAGTCATGGGTACCTTTGGAAAATCACATAATTTCCCTCTTTCTCTGAATTTGCAAGGGGAAAACAAGAGAGACACTGTGTGCTGCTGGTTGAGAACTTACTGTCTCACGGGGAGCAGATCTCACCTCCCAGCACACGCTTCAGGAGCTCAGTGAGAATTTGGTCAGATCCAGGGAGGCCGCAAAAGGAGACAGACTTTGGTGGGACTCGACAGCAGATGGAGGTGGGTATGGAACTGATCCAGGTTTGATGACTGGACCTGTGACAGAAATGTCCTGGGGCAGATGAGTAGCAGAACAGGAGTTGTGGAGCTGGGATCCTGCACTAAGAATCAGGGCACATTGGGAAGGTGGGGGTAGAGGATTGAGATCTTAGCAAAGGAGGGTGAGTTGGATAGTGTAGCTGTACCTCCTCCTAAACACATGCACACTGGCTTGCAAAGAGGTAGCCAGAACTCCTGCTTTTGCTCCAAGGGACCCTGGGCTTTCCTTCCCACCTTGGCCTGAGGACCCTGATGCAGTGGCACCTCCCATGGACCCCTTAGCTCTCCTGGAAACGTCGTCTAGGTTGTGGTGAACTCTCTGTAATGAAGCCAGGAGAGAACTGATGTGCTTCAGGATGTTGTCTTGGTGGGGCAGAGTCAGGACATTCACAGGTTGTGGCATACCGGGTGTGACCTGTCACTCACCCTGTCCCACACTCACCTTTTGGTGTCACACACTCACCCCATCAGCAAAATGTCTACTGCTAATAGTGCCTAATTACAAATAAACCTAATCCCAAATAATACCTTGAAGTCTTTACTTTCTAAAATAAATCCAGTGTCTTAGCCTTGTGCTGCCTCCAGCCCTCACTTGGGGTAGCATCATGCACAACCATCAAGACTTCTTCTGTCTGATGGTCTCTTCTGCCTTCATACTGGTATGAGAGTTGAGTCTCTTCTCCAAGAGGGTGACAGGCTCTGCTGGAGTGCATCATCCCTTTAACAAAGGGCTTTTCCCATGGCATTTTATACCAGGCACAGCATGGATGTCAGTCTGTTCCTTCTGGCCTTCCTTTTCCTTGCCTATGGACAAATGCCCCCAAGTCTCCTTTCATGTTTGAATTTTGACAAGGACTTCCTCAGCAGCATATCTTTGAGGCGGCTTCCCTTTCCTCCTGCTCTGGCGCTTCTGACACCAACACGAAGTGTGCATGAAAGGCCCGGCCTGAGAGTGTGCACTGCTGCTATTGCGAATTTAGAAACTGGATTCGTTGCAAAGCTCAGAGACTCATGGAGAAAGATACCTGCTTTCATTTCTGCTCTCCACTGCTGCTCTTGGAGGCAGAGACATTTGTTAAGTGGAACCACGAGGCGTGGCTGGAGGGCTGCAGACTTTCTTGCTTACCAGCTCACACACATGGACAAGGGCTTTGGGTCACAGGCTCTGCCAGGGCTGGCAGAAACCTGTGTTGGCTGGGCAGAGGTGAAATTTCAGCTTAAAGTGCTGTTAAGGCACATGAGCTCTGCTTTATATTTTGCAACTTCAAAAAAAGAAGGGAAATCTTTCGTTTTTCAATGTCATTCCTGGTGCAGTCAGTGGAGGTTGAAGACACATGATTAAAAACTGCTGGAAGGGTATTGTAGGTGTGTGATCCTGGACCCTTGAATTTACCACCCTTTACCAACTTGATCTTCACCTTTCCCTTCACCTTTACCTTTACCTTTACCTTTACCTTTACCTTTACCTTTACCTTTACCTTTACCTTTACCTTTACCTTTTTTTGCTTTCTTTACCTCTCCAGCCATATTAAAAAGCCACAATTTTTTTACTCCCTCTACAGCTGAAGGCACACAGGAATTCCCATGGATAAATATTCAGGAGACTATTTAAATAGGCGACTATATCTTGCAGATCATTTGCTATGTTGCAGATGTTGCATTTTGCATTGTGTAGTGTGTGTTGTGGATATGTGTTGCATAGAGCCTGGGAGAGGCCCCTACTTGTTATAAATGGCAAGATATAATCGTGCTGGACCAGATTTACTTCTCCCAGTTCCTCAGAGGGGCTGGATTTTTTTGTGAAAGCAGTAAATTTGTACATTATTCCTAATTACAGGGGTATCTGACCTAGAGCCAGAAAAGAAGGAATTGTGAGGACAATTGCTAACATTTGAACTCAATCTTTATTGATAATGAGGCTGAAAGAGAAGTGCTTAGATGGCTGTAGCTTACCCTATTCCTCATGACCTGGTCAGCTGTATTGGTAAGTTAACCAGCTGGATTCAAACTATTCTACAGCCTAGTGTGAAGGAACATGCAAAATTCCAATCTGGATTCCAATCTGTTTGAAAATGGTAAGTTTATTTAGTAAAACGCCAAACTAAACCCTCATATTCAAACAAGCCTTCCACTTGTACATTCAAAATCCTGGTCCATACTGAAGGGAGGTTCCGGGGCACTGAGCAGCACTGTGGTATTTCCAGAAGTTGCTCAAGGAAGCTTCCTCCAGAGAGTGAACCCTTTAGGTGCCAGAAGATGCTGGGAGCCGCATCTGTTTGCCCACCTCTTGGTGTGAACCCTTCCTCGGTGGGATGAATTAGGCCCTTAATGGCTACAGAAAGGCTTTGGAAAGAAAAGTTTTTATTTAGATAGTACATTTCATCCCAAGGGACCCTAAATCACACTGCAGAAACTTTACATAAACAAAAGAACTGAAATGAAGCTGCGTCAGGAATGGAGGGTGGCAGCCAGCTGGCATACGTTAGCAGGACAAAAATAAGAGAAGTGACTATTTTTGGCCAAGGACACCAGGGCAAACCCCTCTATTGCAAAAGTGCCTTCAAAACTTCAAAGTGCAGTTTTATTCTAAATAGTGATTGTGGATAAATGGATCTTTTGTAGTCAATTAACTTTTTCCCAGGCACATCTACAGAATTCACTCACTAAAACAAGGTTTTGCTACATTTTGTGCCTGCTGAGGCTGCAGAACTTCCTCAATGAAGACAGCACATTTCTACTCCAACTCCAGCCCCATTCGCAGACATGTAAGTCCTCACTGCAGACACAGCCCTCAATGCTGAGGGTGGGAGACCCAGAAAAAGCTGCTCTAGGTTTTGCATCTGATCTTACCCTGAACTAGCAAGTCTGTAAATGCACATTTTCAGTTATCAGCTGGGCTAATCTGTGGGTTGGTTAGAAACACAAATTTCCACTGGGCCCTTTGAGGTAACTTTTCAGAATTCAACTGACCTTTAAATATCAGCATGGAGTGGCCAGGACATTTGAAGGTCTTGCCCCAAAGCCCCTCACAGACCAGGCTGTGCAGCATCTCTTGGATCTCTTTGGGCTACACAAATGCTTCACAACGCTGAAAGGCATAGTTCCTTACAGCAAAGTCACTGATTAAATGCATGGTATTTTTACAGACACATATTTACTTTGGGGGCAGCGAGGTGTCTATACTTACAGAGTGCATTGCATCTCAGGGGACCCCAAATAACCCTTCTAGATAAGTTGCCCCATGGGAGCTGGTGAGTCCCTGTGTGCCTCCCCTCGTATCTCCATGTGGTGTTGCAGCCAGTTGTCAACAACTGGATCCTTTCATGTTAGCCTTCCCCTGCTCCAGCATCCACCTCCCTGAGCCATCCCATTGTACTGTCATGCCACTTAAGTGCTACTAGAGCAGTCCCTGGCATTATTTTTGCTCCAGACTACAATCCAGCCTGGTTTCGAGGTTATGAACAATATAAAGACCATTGCCCAAGAGGCAGGATGGATAAGGAGAGTTTAGCCATGCCTCTTGCCCTTAGGGCCAAGGAAGAAGCCTCCAGACATTTGATTTATTAACATATTTGTGGCCTCTGAGAGTAGAGCACCCCTTCAGCAGCACAATGCACGTTGGATGGATGGGAAGAAAAAAGTCAACCAGGAGTCAGATGTCTTTCAAGGAGCCTTTCATGCTAGGACACAACTCTGCTGGCCGTCTATTTGATGTAACTTGGGACTGCAGCCATTCTCCCTGTTTCCCATCCCTGGCATCAGCACTGGCACCAGTGCAACCACACAGTGACTGGGTAAGGGAGCTGGTTTGCCTGAAGACTCATAATTTTATCCCTGTGGTGTTAGCTTTCATCCAGCTCAGCTCACTGCTCACATCCCTGCTGGCCCTGGATGCATGAGGCCAGTACAGCTATGGCTGGAGAGAGGGACAAACCCCATGGCAGCCCCATTTTAGATTGGCTTATGCCACTGTGGAACAACCCCACATTAAAATCTCCCTGCCTACAAATGTGGGGTGCAAGAGGGAGCCTGCCTGCCTCAGAGCCAGCTCTCCATCCTCCTCCCTGCCTACTTCTCACACCACCCCACTGCCGTGCCCAGTCCTCATACAGCCCATTTGCCTGCCAAGCACCCACCTTCTCCAGTGCAAAACCATATAAATATCAGACGAGCATTTCCTATCACTAACAATCCTGAAGTGGCATTTCTCTATCAGAAAAACACTAGGAAGTCCAAGCAGGACAGACACTGCACACTGCTATTAGTAAGGCTTTGATATGGTTAATTCCCTCAGTCTTCAAATTCATCATAGAGTGGCGTTAAAGGCCCTGTGGTCTCAGAGCAGGGTTACAAGGGAGGCAGATGGCATTTCAGATGCCTGAAGTGTGAAGCTCCTGACTGCCTCCCCTAGGATTCCAAATCCAGAAATAAGGATCTTAATGGCTTTCCTCCAGCCTTTGTAGAAACTTGCTTAGCTTGTCCTTTCATGGTTTGTAGGTCCTTCAGCAGAGTCTGCAGTGCAGCCCCGTGCAGCTGGACTGCAGCCAGCATGACCCCTGTGGCAGAGGCGGCTGCCCCTTCCCCCTGACAGCTGTGGATCCTGCTCTGAGGCCTGAAATCATGTGGAAGGAGAGGTGGGAAGGGTTCACGGTTTCATGAGGCTCCCGAAAGTGGGGCAAGGCTCCAGGGTTGGCACCTGAGAATGGGGCAGTGAGTCCTTTCCCTTAGCTTGGCTGCTGTGGGGAAGAGACAAAGTCTGCCTGTGACGTCTCTGACTCTACAAGATCTGTGCCTGAAGCATCCTGAGAGGACCTGAGAATAAAGAAAGGGAAAACACAAAGAAGGAAACATTTGGTGGCCTTATTTGAGCTTTGAGAAATGTGGAAATATGCAGGAATGGAGCGTGATGCACCAGGAGGAGCAGAGGCCAGGGAATGCAACACAATTCTCTTCCTGATCAAAGAACTGGTGCAAAAATGGTTCATGGAGGTGTATCCACCTTTGATGTTGTGAGCAGATTATAAAGCCATGCCATAGCAGTTCCCAAGATTCCTAGATAGGGAAAGCTGGTCACACACACTGGGAAACTCTCTACAACGTGCCAAGAGCTCCCAGCTCTGTATACTGAAATCTCCCTTGTCCTTTAATTTAACTCCCCTTGCCTTTGCTCTGTTTGCACATCATTAAAGCACTACAGTTTCAAGGAGGGGGAAGAAAAAGTTTTGTCTAATACTTGTCTTCATTTCAAAGCTGAATATATATTTTTTTAATGCACGAGCACTATCCAACTAGTAGTCCAATATATAAAATCGATAATGACCTAGAAAAGGCCTACAAAGCTTTTGGAATGATGCTGCAAGCAGGGAGGGAAGCCCCACAGGCCAGCATTTAGGTATTCAGACTGGTTATGCACAAGTTTCACAATTTTATACGTTCATAAGTGTACTCAGGCACTCAGGAAAAAAAGCCTCACCGAGCAGTAAGACAGAGCCTCTCCCTCTTCTCCACCCCTGCCACCCAACACAGGGCCCTGCAGGGAAATGTTCTGTGCTACTGTTGACATTTCCCCCAAGCTGAATCGCAACCATGACAGCATGAAAAATTAATAAAGGTGTACAGAGGGCATCAACAAACGCTGACATATCTCCCACAGTTAATTGACATCAACCATTCTATTTAAAATTAATAAAGGCTTGCCGAGCATGCAGAACTCGCACCTCATAGCAAAGGAAATGTCCCACACAGCTCAGCAGGTCATGTCACTGGATCAGTGATGCTATGTACCACAAATCATGACAAATACTCCAAGTATTATGTCAGGCCTGTATCCAAGGTGTTGCTCTCAGTAGCAGTGTAGGAGGGCTGTCTGACGCATGCTCTGGAAATTGCCACTCTAATGGTTGTGTGACACAGGCTGCTAAGACAGCCTAGAAGCGTCTGAGCCTCTGCTCTCCAGCTGAGGTGAGTCCTTCTTTCTTTCTGGTGGAGTGAGGGGGCAGCTGTGGCTGTGGACCGATTGTGCTTGGTTCACACAGCTCTGCTGATGTCTCTGTGCAGTTTGTGACTATGGGGATCTGCACTGCAGTGCTGTCCCATCACTGCTCCTGCTGTCATTAAATGTACTTTTCTGTGATCCAGATGTCCCACCAATGTCTTAGCCACGCAGAGAGGGTGCGGACAGGATCTTCTAGAAACTAAAGGAGAAACTCTGGCACTGATAATTACACTCTTAAGTGGGATGGCAGTCCTTTTTTCATTTCAGCAGTGGAGGCAGGTGACAATCTGCTGAATTGCATATGCTGTAAAGACCAAGACCTCTGTAAGCTTTTCACAAGGCCTGAAATAGAGCAGACAACCCCTGGATGAAGTTTCCCTGGAAAGCCACAGGGCCTGAGGTACCACCAGTGGCACAGCCCGAGAGGGGACTGGTCCAGGTAAGCAGGAGTGATCCTGCACTGGTGTGGTCTGCCCCATTGAGGCCAGGGCTGCACCCAGCTATGGGTACTGGGTCGTATTTATTAACTTCAGGACTTGGCTCTGGGATAACAATAGTAAGGGGTGTTCTGCCAGACCAGCCAGTGAATTTAGGGACCCTCACAGGTGACACTAACACCTTGGGACCTGGGGACTTTCACAGGCTGCCCTGATGACACCTTTCTGGATAGTGATGGCTGGCTGCTTTTGGGTAGGCTGGCTGAAGTGTTGGCTCTCAGGTGAACCGCGTGTAGAAAAGTGCCTCTTCTCACCTTGGAGCAGGTCCTGTGCACCAGTGGTGGCCCTCAGTATACTCCTCTCCCACCAGGGGATGGAAAGCATATGATGAGAAGACATTTGAGAGGCAGTTCTTCCAGGAGAGAACCTTGCTCAGACATATTGAGCTCCTTATGTTCCTCCTCTGCATCCTCGTTCTTCTGGCACTGCTGCCAGCTAGGAAGAGGAAGCCAGAAAAATTACAGCCAAAATTGCGTGGGAGAGTTGTGCCTGGTTGGAAAACTTGCAGCTGTCTGGCACTGACATGTCTAATATCCCCATGCTGATTGCCACCTACGCCCAGTTACCAGCCCAGTTACCTTGGGGAGAAGTGGTTTGTTCGCAGTGATGTGTTGGGAACTTGAACAATGATACCACCCAAAAGGTGAATCACAGGGGTTTGATGGTGTGGAAATTTCTGGTTGGAAATCAGGGACTTCTGGCTACGCTCTGTCACCCACCCCACTGGGTGCCAGAGGAGCCATCCTGCAGCCCAGCAGCTCCACCAGGTGCCGTGGGGACCCAGCTCACCGCACAGGATGAAGTGTTCTTCGTCCCTTTCTCCAAGCAGAAACAAAGACTTGGGAAGTAAAAACGGTGTCTTCATTAAGAGACTGTTCCTGCATACCAGTTTTTATGAAGCAATTATGTTGCGACACCAGACTTCAAAGTAAACTCCTTTGTGTAGCCAGCTCTGAAAAAGAGAAAAGAACTTCTCCCTACATCTCAGCTGTGTTTTGGACCTGCGCTTCTGAGGGAGCTGCCAACTCTTTTCTTCTAGGCCATGGAGCTACTTCCTTGAAAAAGGTACCAAGACCCACTTTGATTTTCAGTTTCTAGTCTCTACACAGGGCCTGAATCAAAGCAACTTAAATCGTGGCTTTGATTCACATTCCCAGAGCTGGCTTAAGATGTAGTTTCATAGGCTTCCTGCTATTTGTTTTCATCTGCCTGATGGAGATTCACACCTTCCCAGCAGAGCTGGTGGACTTGGATGTGTGTGTGCACGCATCTCTGGGCTTTGATGTTCACAGCTTCCCAAGACAGTGTTGAAACGCAAGCACTCATAATCAGGAATAATGGTGAGAGCTGATGAATTAACATATGCCTTGAAATGCTCTCATTCTGTTCTCCAGGATAACACATTCAGTGTTCTGGTTCAGCAGTGTTTACACATACCCCTACCCAGTTGTTGACATCATACTTGGTAATTACCTTCACAGAGCTGTTTGTTTGTTTCTAGGGGTGATGTAATCCTTGCTTGTACTGCTTTGCCCACACAGTTTGCTGTATTGAAGGGCTTTGGAATACTTCCTCCGGTGATTTTATTTCACTGGCTCTTTAGAGAAAGCCATAGGTATTTTCTCATCCAGCAGTGCCCAGCACTTTTGTCGCAGAGAAGAATATGGGAACAGCCAACTTCCTGCCATTAAAGAAGCCTATCATTGTACAACTGGAGTTGAGATAGATTAATTCAATCTACACTTGCTCCAAAATGGGTTGGATTAGCTGTGCTAATGCACTACCGAGTCTGAAAAACGGAAGGGACAAAGGTTTAAAAAAACCTTTAGGCCCTTCTTCAGCTGTCTTATTTCTCAGAGGTCGTGGGGGCTACCATTGTAGCCCATGTGTAACGTTGCACCAGTTTAACCAAAGATGTCACATTAATCTGGGCTGGATAAACTGATGTGTCTTGAAGCCTAGATGCATTCCACCACACTCTTCTGGGGTGGGTGTATGGGTGCAACTGGGGTCATATAAGTCCCCTCATGCACAATCTGGGTGGTGGAAGGGGGCTTAGGAAGGGGTAGGACAGATTCGGTTCAGATGCGATGCCTGGCCAGGGGCTGGGAAGAAGATGCAAGCATTTAACCATGGTCTGTCTCTGCCAGAGAGGTTCTTAGTTGAAGGCACTGTCATGAAGTGAGCAAGTCACTGGAAAGGATCTAGGGTGACATTTTTTCCCAGTTCTGTCATTTGCTTGCTAAGTGACCTTCAGCAAATCAAGCACCTACTCAGTGCTATTGGTGCAGTGTCTATGCAATGAGCATAAAACTATCTGCCTCACTTTGAGATCCACCAGTAGGCCTCCCTTTGCTCCTTCTGCCTGAATCTTGATTTCTTTTTTATCAGCAGATCATAAATCATGGGATGAGACAGCGAGTGTCCCCTTCTCCTCCAGCTATCCCTCAGCCGTGTGGGTCGAGCATGCTGCTGGCGTGTGGGAGAGGAGGATTTGAACTCCGTGGGGCTGTAGAAGCAGCTGGGCTGACTGACAAAGGCTGACAACCCTCACTGCTACATTTGAGGAGTCCCCACCCCAGGTGTTTACTCAGTTCTTGTGCTGGTCATCATCATCCCACAGTGGGCTGGCAGAACTGAACCTCCCCCTGCCCCAGCTCATGTGGGGCGAAAGTTCAGCATCCTTTTACAAGGGTTGGATGGGGACAGGTGAGGTGCTTGGGAAACTGTTGGGTTTTGTACAAAAGCAGCTGAGATGAACAGCCGCAACAAGGGCCACCAGCTCCACTGGGAGGGACAGACCTCTGGCAGAGGGATGGGAACAGAGAGGTAGTAACCTGTGACACCACACCTTGAACTGGCTCTGGAATGGAAATCAAAGCCATGATATAAGTTAAATTGGTGAAGCTTCTGTGTTCAGAGGAGTCCTCTAATCTCTGAGTTGCCAAAGGCCATGAGGGACCATAACATTAGGTAAAGGTTACCCAAGGGCAGGTTGCTCTCTTGGGGAGAGACTGCACGGGGATGGCAGGGGTGTCTCTGGCTCCCTTGTATGAGGGCTGCCTTCCAACAAACCACAGAGGCATCTTTCTGACCCTTTTCTTCCATCAAAATAGTGCAGAGGAGTTCTATGGGGACCAAAAGCTCACCTGGGCTTTTCTTTAACTTTTAGAAGGATTAACACAGATTTATGCTTGAGAAATCAGGCTAATTCCAGTCTAAAGTGCAGGACAATTCCCCCTGGTGCCCAGGAGGGTAACATCATAACGCATTATTAGCTGTGCCAGTTACAGTTATTTCCTTTCCACATTTCCTTTCAGGTGTCAGACTAGAATGCAATTGCTTTTCTTCCTGAGAACACTATTTTTAAAACTGAAGAATTGAGTGTTATTAATATAGTAGGTGTTGTACTGTGCAGCCCATTCTATAATGGGGTGTTTATAGCGCTGATACTCTTACCCAGTCCATTTGTAATCAGAAATAATAGTACCTCTTCACCACTTGCTCTGCTTGAGGATGCTGCAATAAATTCTGATGAGGTGTAGCTTGGCTGCAGCTGAGGGGTGATGTAGAAGCTTTGTACATTTTTACTTCTTTAATGTTTATAGCTCTTTTACATTATATGAATATTGCCGGTCCCGAGGATTCAGCTGTCATGAATCAAGCCTCAAAAAATAATGAGACTTTACAAAATGTGTACATTTGAAGCGTGTTTTATGGGGATTCAAATGCTTCAGCCTTTGTGTCACATTGTCAGGCTTCCCTCATTTTCCTGCCATGAGTTTACTTTAGAAAAGTAAAAAGAAAGCTGAGATTCACATAGGATTGTCTTATTCCAACAGCTGGACTGTAACAACATCACCTGATGTCATGGAACTCAATATTGCAAGAGCAGTCAGTACAGTCAAACAGATCCTCATCTGTGTGATGGGCCAACATAGCTCTACATGAATGGATATAAACAACAGTAAAGCAATGTCAGGTAGAGCTTAAACACCCCCGGTTTTCTGTGGGAATAAAAGCTCTCAGCTCCATCTGCTTGATGCCCTGAACTCCCTGAATGGAAGGAGGAACCGAAGGGTTCATTTTTGAGGTGCCTGCAGTAGAAGCCACTGGCCAGCATGGCACAGGCTGAGCAGAGCACATGCATATGCCACCCCTGCCTTGTTGGCAAGGAGGGTCCAGCAGCACAGCCCCCAGCCACCAGCTCATTGCCATTGCCTGCTCCACCAGCACAAGATTTTACAAGATTGCAGCATGAAGTGGGTAAGGGAATCGATCCAGGTTAAAAATAACCATGCCTCTCCCACCCTCCCTCCTCTCCTCCTCCCAATTTTAGAGCATGACCATAAACCTGGATGGGTTTCCTGCTTGGCGGTTGCACTGCAGCAGTGGTGGTGACACGGCTGAAGGGGCAGTGTGGTTGCACAGCGTCGTGAGTGGGAGGCATCACTCTGAGTGACAAAGAGCTTTCTTAGGAGTGATTACAGACCAAAGGGTGCATGTGCAGGGGAAATGGAAATAAAGAAGAAAAAATCAGAGAATGGGTGATGTGTCATCTCTAGTGGAAGAAAGGAAGAAACTAAGAGTTGAGAGTGGAATTTGTTGGAAAGGCATGATTTGCTTTCTTGCAGTGTTTGGGGAGACATGAATTCAAAGAGCTTTTTTGTAAATGAGGAAGATGAATCTAAGAAATGCCTGACCCAGGCATCAGTTCCTCTTAAAACCCAAACATAGCCCCAAATTTAGTTTGGAACTTCACTGGAATGAAGGACAACTGCAAATGGATTCGACTCTGTATTTTGCACATTTCTTAGCATGGGGGTGCAGGACTGCTTGGATCAAGACTTGTGGCTTTAGGAGCAGCTACTCTAAGAGCAGACCTAAGAAAAGGATGCTGATAGGGAAGCATCATGGGAGGGGGTGGCAGCATCCGCTACTGTCCTGCTTGGGCAGGGTCCCTGCCTCAGCCCCAGTGGTTGCTGGTTCCCTTCTGATGCCTCTAGAGCTCCTGAGCCCAACATTTACCCATTTGAAATTTTGGCTATTTTTCACTCTTCTCCTAAACTACCAATGGCAGTTTTCTCTCCTTTATGGTGCTCTTCTAACTCTGCACCCTGTCATGTCCCCATGTTAGCATTCTCCATCTGTATGTTTTTCCATTCCTATTAAACTCATATTATTTCCTTCTGTTCCTTTTTTTATTCACATCTCCATTTGTTTTCTTATCCCCTTACTGATTAGCCCCCCATAAAGGCTCTGATGAGCCTTTCCTGACTCAAAAAATTGATTTCTAAACAAAACACAACAAAGCAGGAAAGCCAAGATTAACAGTTCCGCTAGGAGTATATTTCCCTCGGTGTGA
Source organism: Streptopelia decaocto (assembly GCF_964273445.1). Taxonomy (NCBI): domain Eukaryota; kingdom Metazoa; phylum Chordata; class Aves; order Columbiformes; family Columbidae; genus Streptopelia; species Streptopelia decaocto. Next base: position 25,226,564 of record NC_138655.1, read on the forward strand.
TCTATAAATGTGTGTGAGAGCTCTCATCTTTACCTTGGTATATGTTTGTAAGACAGAGTACCTCTTTCCCTCAGGCTCCATCTCCTTTATCTTTTAAAAGTATCCCCCAGTGACAGACACTATATTTCCCAATCAGTATGTACAATTACTAGCACGCCTGATCTCTCCTGCAATATAAATGCCACGTAATCATCAAAATAATACATAAAGTCCTCATTGCCTGCAATCGTGGGATGTCTGGAGTTGTGCACTTCATAAGCATCTCTCTCTAGTGATTGCCTACGTACCTAGCATTAGGGGAACTTGGAGCATCCTCCAGAGGTGACAAGGTGCTCTTATCCTTATACCAGACACCAGCAACAGTGATGTGCCGCAGGACAGGTAACGTGTCCCTAAGGACAAGGTGAGGGGACAACCAACATCTGCTGAACCCTTGTGCTATGCTTTGAATGTTTGGCCTCATTCTTCTTCCTGCACAGCAGTGGGAAGCAGGATGTGACTTCAGAGAGGAGTGGAACCAAAGCCTCCATGGGCCAAGTGATTTTATGGTTCCTCTGAATGCAGCCACAGCACTCAGTGGAATGGAAAGGGGAAAATGAGAAGGGAATAATATAAAGTCTACCTTTGTTTGCTGACTTCCTTTATTTCTTTTGTAAATAATGCTCTCAGCCAGTGTTTCCCAAGGGGAGATCTAGAGGGAATCACCATCACCACATAGACTCGTGTAAGAAAGGAAGCAGCTGGTCCCTGACATTTATTGCTGTACTTCAGCTTGGAAACTTTGGTTGAAACACTGCACAAAAACGTATTTATCTGGGTTGTTTTTGTCTTCCCTCTTTTTGTTCAATCAAGTAATTAATACTTTAAGGAAAAAAAAATCCTCTGGCAGCTCATTTCACCCAGGACAGGGACTGCCGGAACGCAAGTGGGGGTAAGGCTGAGGTGTTGTCAGACACAGGTTTATTCGTGTTCTTATTTTAGCTGAACCAGTTCATCCACCGTGGTAAAGAGGCAATAAGGCTGTGTGTTTACAGTGAGCATCCTGCACAGCACAGCTGTACTATGGATTAGGTAACATCACTGACTCACCTCAGAGTTATTGGGCCACCTCTTCCTTCCCTTGCCGGGGCAACAGTCTTCACCATGTGCACACTGATGGATTTTGCCTGCACTAATTATGCTTCACAGCTTTTCTGAGGGGTTAGGTGTAATTATAACTGTTTTTCAAATGGAGGGACTGAGAAACAAATCTTTCTCCCAGAGACATCGAGTTGTTTCCTCTGATTTTTTTCTAGAGTTGCTGAAAGCTCCTTCCAAAGAGCCAAACCCTCACAGGTTCAAGCAGGAATTATCATTTGGTATTGCCATGCCTAGGGAGTTGCTGGCCAAAACTTCGATACTTACACTGGATATTGGGCACCTAGATCCAAAACAAAACAAAAATGAGGTTTTAGTAATCCTGCTGTAAACATGAGCTACATGCCTAAGGGGCCTGTTACCTTAATCCCTAGGTGCTGGAACTCCTCCAGTGGTTTTTAGAGAGTTGTTCTCCAGTCTGGTTTAATGCAAGTAGGGTTTTAATGGAGCTACTGACCCACCCAGATAGGCAAGTCTATGATGGCTTTTAGGGGAGCCAGCACTGGACTTTCATTGCACAACTGCTACAGCTACACAAGCACAGAGGATGTGGACAAGCACAGGGAAGAGGAGGGTGAATGCTCCAGCACTCTTTTCCCAGCCTGTGTTCTCAGCCAAGCCAAATGCACAGAAGCCTCTATTAGCCACAGTTTGGGGTTTTGGTTTGTTTTTTTTGTTTTGTTTTGTTGTTTGTTTGTTTGCTGTTTTTGTTTGGGGTGTTTGTTTGTTTGTTTTTTGTTTGTTTGTTTTCCTTTGGTCCAGGTTGAAGGGAGTTACTTTAATATCATTTTACGTCATCCTCAGTGAGAGCAGAGACCAATAGCTGCTCCCATAGAACATCAATAATCACATAAAGCTTGTGAATAAACCAGGAAATGGGAAAAACTCTATGTGTTGCTGCCCAAACAGCCTGCAAGTACCTGCTCCAAATGCCCTCAGATGGGAGCTTCATTAACAATGTCAAAACCCAAGTGAGTTTTTTACACTAAATCAAATTCCATTGAAGTAATGGGAAAAAAATCCTCACTGATTTCACTCACCAAGATTTGGGGTTAGAATAGGGTGACTACCTATTGGTCACTGAAGGCAACTGAAAGAACTGTAATAACCTGAGTCTGTGGTTTGGCTTCTGGTGTCGGTACTGCTTTGGACTGACTGGAGCAGTTGCTGTTCAGCTGCTCGCTGGTGCCTCCCTACAGCCTCCCAAGTTGGACCAGACTGACTCTTTGTGTAAACATGCAGTAAACTGCCTTAGGAAATAACCCAGCAAAGCTATATATGTTCCCTGGCGCAGTTCACCATCTGGCTGCACAAACAGCTGGGCCAGCCCGATGGAGAAGTGGCACAAGGTCCAGGAGGGGCCAGGGGAAGCGACTGCTACCAAGAAGCTGTCCCACTTGGAAGATGTTCCCAGGCCATCTATGAAAAGGGGCTGAGCTACATCAACAGGCGCTGCAAAGAGGGTCTTTGCTCTGGCCGTTTCATTTGCATTGGCTCTAGCATTTGTGAAATGCACCACTGAACTGATGGAGCTCTCTAACCTGGCAGAAAATTAGGCTGCTTGGGAAAGGAAGAGGATAGTTTTCTGCTGGACTGTTAAATGGCTCATCTGTCTTGTATTATTTCAACCTTAGTCGTCAGATCCTTGATCACTATTACTTATACAAGGACAAACGTTCATATCCACAGGTCTCCCCATGCTTAATGGGGACAATCCATGTTTACAATGGAAACACCAGAGAGCAGAATTCAGGAATGTGGTGACTAATTATATTCCTTCAGCATCACCATACTGGTATTTTGTTTATTGAACTCTTCTATTCCAGTTCAAGATTCAACACATGGGCCCATTCCCTGGCCTTTTCCAGGACTGCTACCTTGCAGACGACTTCTTCTGAGGTTGCTATGTTCATCCTCCACTTGTTAATCCAAAGCTTTATTGAGTTGAACATACCTGTCCCTTGCAACACTCCCAGAAGTTTTACTTTCATATCATTCAATAGCCAGGGGTGGGTTTTTCTCCTAGTTTCTCCCTCGTGCTTTGAATGCTGAGTTTCAGCTTGGAAAAATATTTACAGCTGTGTTATATAAACTAATGAAAAACAGTGTTTAAAATGAAAGTGCTGGCACAACTTTATGGAGAACAGCAGTGGAAATAGCCATATGGTAATAAACAGGCTACCTGATATGGTTTATTGCTTAACTCCTTGCTTGCTTTTAGAGTCTTATGTTTTTAAATGCCTGAGTCCTCTGACAGACGTGCATGAGTTGGATTGGTCACCCAAATGTGAATCTGGGTCCCCTTCTGAATATGTAGCCTTAAAGTAGCTGAGTGAGAACGGAGCTTTCTCAAGCAGGGACTGCCTGTATTTCCTTATGCTTCACAGCACAGAACACACTGTAAACAAAACCTCAGTTTCTAAAATAAACAACAAGCGATTCTGGTTTTTAAAAAGGGTGAGAAAATATCTGGACATTAGCAGGTTTTCCTTCTTGCAGCTCTCCGTTAGGAAAACAAAAGTGAGCAAGAGATTTCATATCACTGCATAGTTACCTTTCTATGCGTAGCTGTGATAGTTTCCTAGCTTGTGCTTGTAATGGCACAATGCAATATTTATAACATGCTAGGAAAAATGTTTCCTTTTTAAAGCCCATCACAGTAGCATGATAACAAGCCTCGAAATCTGTCTTTCCTATACCCTGAAATCATTCCATGGAAATGGTATTTATATGCAGACTGTTGGCATGCATATTAAACCCACTTCTAAGGAAAAGCTGTAAAACATACATCCATACGCTGTGCTATGCACACATGACTGCACAACCAGATTAGGCCACATGGCAGTAAAAATGCCCCTGCCTGATCGAACAAGGGCTTCTGCAGTTGTTACCGCAACTGAATGGCTCTGGTACCAGAGCAAGGGTGGCAACTGCGCGAATGCAGATAAGCCTTTATGGTAAATCAGCTATAACATGGTTTGGCTCCAGGCCCAAGTAATAACTAACCAGTTTTATGTTAATTATTTGCTATCCTTTTACATATAGCAGTAGTTACAAGCCAGTACTAAGCATAAATGACTGCACTGCATAGCTGGCTTTCATAAAGTCTCTGTGCTTTTGATGCACTGCATCACTTGCTAATTGACAGTTGTGATTGATTCTAGTTTTTCCTTTTGCTCTGGCTTCTTTCTTGCTGCCTCCCGTGAAGTAATACTTTAGAGTGTGTTTGTAAGGATAAACAGAGGCTCTTCTACATTTTGATATTTAATTCCATAGTTCCCATGCGTGTTATATGATAATTCACTCTTACACACCAACTGCAAAACAGCCATTGTCTCCTGAGTGCCCCAGTAAACCTGCTCCAGTTAGAATATATTCCCGTATCTGGAGTGTAACCACCAATAAGATGTGCAGCAAAACCACAGAGCCCTCCTCCATCCATCCTGACCACAAATCCCCAGTCTCAAAATCACAATGCACCACCCCATTGGGGAAGCCAACCCAGCTCTCTGTGGGACTGACTGAGAAACTAGTCCAGCTTTGAAAACTCAGCACATTTTTCCCCCCGGCTTACTTTTTTAAGTTGACATAGCAAAGGGGCAGCCTGTGGAGCACTGGCAGGGGCAGAGACAAATGTCAGAGAAAGGAATACCTGTAATTAATTGTGCCTTGGTGTGTTCCTCAGTGGAGCTGTGTCCTGAGACCTGTCTCCATCACAAAAAGATCACAGTAGGAACCCACTGGCTAGGACGTGTGCTGACTCCCTAGACAATTCCACCAAGGGACTCTGTGTCTCCTTCAAAATCTCAATCTAACAAGTCCTTTACATGCATAAACTTCTCTGAAGTGCTTGTGGAAGTGTTGGTCTAGGTCTTATTGGCTTGGTCACCGCCAGTAAGAATTTTGATTCTCCATCATGACTTCTCTAGTCCTTCAGGGCTGGTGTACACCTGAAAGGGTCATCAGCATTTCTCTGTGCTACAAGCATCCCAGTGACCCCTGCAAGTGGGAACACACCAAAAGACATCTTCGGCCAGAAGTACGGTATTGCCGGCATGACTTTTGGGTCACTATAGGTTTTTGTAGATGCAGGTAAAATACTGTTGAATCCCAAATATACGCTCCTCCTAACATTTGATGTACACTTTGCACAAGGATAAGTGGCTAACAAGAAACCAAAACAGAAGAGAATTAGGCCCAAGGGAGATAAGCTTTAATAAGTCTGCAGCCTCCCCCAGCAATTTGTGCAGCCATTAAATAAAGCAAACACTACTGGAATTTAACAAATAACACGGATTAATAACAGGGGGAACCATTCTCCATTATCTGCGTGGGACACACATTTTTTCATTGATATTGCTACAGTGCAGGAAGATTGAAATAAATTGTGTTTTAATTAAAATAAAATGTAAATAATGGCAAGCAGGGGAATCACTAAGATTCTTCCAGACTACTCCAGAAAGTGCTGCTCTTGATAACGATGGACAGAGCTCATCAGGGAAATAGGAAAGGTGGACAAGTAGGAGAACATAAAGATAAAAATTGAAGGGAAAACGCTTTGAGTCAGGCTGACAGCTTGGTTAATGGAGTTCTGCGCTAACAAATATTATCAGGTATGTGGGCCCACCTCGGCACTGAAGTGTCTGAGGTGCGGAGGGATGGCTGACAGCTTTGCTGCTATTGTAACATACCTGTCTCCCTGCAGGTCTGGGTTCCTGGTCAACAGCAGGGACTGCTGCAGTTATCAGACCTCCTGCAAAGCAGGAACAGAACAGGACTTTGGGGAAATTATTCTACAAATCAAACCTTAACTTTGGAGAAACATAGGGGCAGTGCTGGATGCCCTGAGTCCTCACAGGTTTCTATGACAGAGCGGCTCTCAGGTTCTGAAAATGAGCTCCCCAGTGCAGGAATGCCAGGAACTGGCCACTGAATCACCCCAAATACACACGGAGAAAAGCTCTGTCCTGACTCCACCAGCCAAACTCATGGACTCTAACAGCAATGTACTTGAGCCTTTCAGCAAACTATACCATAAGGAGTAGGACAGAAAAGCCAGCACGTGTCAAGCTGTGGAAGGGGCAGCGCTGAGAGCTGGAACTTACATTACCACACAAATTGAATTATGACTTTGTAAAAAAAAAAAAAAAAAAGGGAAGAGTGTTTTGAAAAAGCCCAGCTCTTGCAGCCCTCGGTTTTCTGAATGCATTTATTTGTTTTAGTCTATTTATGGCCTCTAGTTTTTGAGTGTGTCCAATTACGTTTCACCTTGGAGCTTCCCAGCCTGCAGACGCCGGAGCCAGGCGCTGGCTGCCGCCCAGCTGGCCTCTGCCCTGGTTATGCTCCGTAATGCAGCGGGGCTGCAGGAGCATTCCTTTCCAAGGCTAAACCACACCACCAACTTCTGATCATTAAAGGAAATGAACTTGAAATCATATTAAATAAGTAAATAAGACTTGCGTACGAGGCCATTAAGATAACAAAGCCGGCGGTCTCAAAGGTTGGAAGACGTGGCGCACGGTGCTGCTGATTCCGTAGCGTTCTTTGGCAGGAGTTTAAATGACGGCAAGAGGTGTGAGGCAGCGAAGAAGTCCTGAATATTCAGCTTTCAAGGAAATTCACAAAAGTCACTGTCTCAACAGCCAAGATTTATGTGCATCTTCCGAGAAAGAATTACTTTTCTATGGGAAAGTAATCATCCCCTGCACTGCTGAGCTAATGATGTATAAAATAACTCTGACAAGCCCAACTCCCACAGTGGCACTAGCCAACAGCAAAGAGAACAGGGAATCCAAAGAAACTACTGGTGACCAGAAAACAACTCGAAGCAGACTGCTACCAGTAAATCTTAACATGACATTGAAGCTCAGCTCATCTTACAAAGAGCAAAGAGTAGAGAGAGAATTGCTAAGGGCAGATGTCAATGCCTCTCTTGGTGATATAAACAGAGATGAACGTGTATCATTTCTGAGTAGTGTAAATGGCCCTGCCGATCTCAACAGCATAAATAACTGGAAAGAACATGAACACATTTCTAGGGATTGAGATTTAATTGTTCTGTGGTTTACAACCACTAGTTGAATCTAATTCTATTTAATGTGGCTATAGCTCCAGATATTCCACATTATGAAGTTCAACTGGAAGCATTTTACCTGCCAAGATCTGAACTTTGTGTTAGTGGTTATCCTGCAGTAGCTGGTGGCAAAACAAACCTACTGCAGCATAAAGGGAGGTTATGTCCTTTACGTGCTTATATTTAATCTCTTCTGATGCTTATCTGAGTTGTAGCTGAGTACAAGGAAATTCAGATTCTGCATTCAAATCATTGCAAGTATGAACAGTAATGGCAACAGCCATAAGATAAATGCATATCTCACATCTGCCTGTCCAAGGAACCCAGGAATTTTTTCTATTTTATTTGTACATCATCCTTTGTTCAAATATTTCTCACAAAAGTTGTGTGGAAAAGCCACAAAAATAATGAAATCTGCCTCATTATAAGGAGTACTGAAAGAATTGTGAGCCTAATCATACTGAGCATAGGATCACATGCATAAAATGAATAAGCTAAAAACTATATTACATATTCGTTCTCTTACAGAATTTGGTTACAATTTCTTTTGGGTTATCTGTAGCAATAGGATTGAAAGAAAATTCAGGTAGTGGAGTGACTTCCCAAAAAAGTATGTGCATACCATTACACAGGAAAAAACTTTCATTTTTTTCTATATTGTTTATGGGTACATTTGTTTGTAAACCTTTAAAAAATGTTCTTTTCTAGTTCTTGAGATTTACTTACACCATTTCATAGTTCTTCAGTAGAACAAAGCTGACATCTCCAGATGGCAAATATAAACATCAAAAGATGGACTGCCACTCAAAGACACGTGGGAAACATTTGCTAAAGTTAAATACAGTCTTAGAAGAATTTCAATAGCAGAGTAAGAGTTCTTCTGAATATGCCATTAGTAGTGGTGCAATAGATCTAGCTGACACATTGGAGGTGGTGAGCCGCACTCAAATACTTTGCTACCCACAAAATGGCACTTATTTTGGGATTGTTGCATACTCAGGAAATCATACAGTAAATTAAAGATATGAATGACACAAACTGTACTATAAAATGCAGCACACATTAAATGACATACAAAAAACCACGCACATGTGCATGGCTAGAAAAGTATGTAGCGGATTCAGCCTTTTTGCTGAGTAAATATTAGGGACTTCTACAGTTCTTCAGCATCTCCTTTTATATAATCAGATAACTGCAACTACAAATTCAGCTTGAAGACTGACACTTTTACAATACAATGGCTTCTCTGTTGCTTCAAACAGCAATATACATGCGACAAATCAGTTCAGAAAGATAACACTTTCCATCATACTTGTGTTTGCCTTACAAGCAGAATGAGAATCTGCGTGAAGTTCTTCATGTTTTTTTTAACAGTGATGTTAGTCTCCTTTAGATATGGGCAGGAGTGGGAGGAAATCTGCCAAAATCCATTACACATTTTGTCTTGGCTGTAGTAATACAGAGAAGGCATTCATTGTGTGCTGGACGATTCAAACATCTAAGGATGGGAGAAAGAGTTCACTCAATATAGTGAATAATTAGTTTGAACTTTGCCACACTCTCCAAGCAGAAACTGTTTTACAAGTAAAATATTTTATGAAGTTTTCTTAACAGGAAAGATCCAAAAGGCTCACTTGTCTCTTACACCAGCCTCAACAGAGACAGCTCTTTATGGTGACTGGTCCTTGTCTCAGACACCAGTTCTGCAAGTCATACAGTTGCATCAGGATCCCACCTCTTTTGGAGGCTTCTCTGCACACAAACTGAGATTGCCTGTGAAGACCACACCTTCAGGCACTTCGGCCCAAGTCTAAATATAGGCACGCTTAAGGGTGTTTTTTCCCCAACATAAACTATGGTTTATTGTCAGCATGGAAGAAACTGCATCTCTGTTTGCTCCTAAATCATGATTAAAGCAATTGATTTTGAAAGGCTGTAACACTAACTAATGAGGCTTCACTAAGCAGATCTGCGTGGCTGTGCTCTGCAAAGGAGATCTGTGGCAGCAGTAAGCCCTAGTAACTGTACTGCAATTGTGTCAGGGTCGTCTCTGTGATGCCTGTCTACACTGCAAGACTTAATGATACACAACCGTGGTGTGACGTACAAGGCCACAATGCTATGCTGTAGTAGCTATGTGTTAATTTGTTTCCCGAGCAGAACATTTTCTGTGGAGAAAACTGAATCCACTAATGTAGCTGCCACACAGAGCATTTTCATTTTCATCGATTAATAAGCACAGAGGAGCTGCAGGTACCGATGAGTTCAAAGAATGTGATCCACTGAGATCCCTCCAACTGTAGTTTCATGAGAGACCGGTTCCAGCAACCACCCTGGTTAAAGAGGTTCCTGCCCTTGACCTCCAGCTACTGACTCCTGGTCTTACACCGTGGCTCATCACTCCTGCTGTTGCATGAGAAGTTATGCATCTTTGGCCACAGCACAATTTATAGTTTAGCCCTATAGAGGATGGTTGCATGGTCCCATCTGAGGAGGCTATGAACTTCAGCACAAGGGTGGGAGCAATCAGGGCTGGCACTTCTCTAGAAAGCTTCACTGCCAAAGTCAGTGTCTTGGGGAAACTCCAGCTGCAGGTTTATGATTCAGCTGAGTCAAACTTACAGCTGAAAGGAGAAATCACACTCCCCCACCTGCCTGCCAGCCATGCTTCCTGCAAGCTCTTTCGCAGGGGTGTACATCGAACAGTAAATAATTCAGTGTAGAAAGACAAACTGACATAAAACTCATTGCTTTTTTGCAGGCTTACTCTTCTGCCATCTGAGCCCTCTGCTCTGACCAGCTGTGGCTCCAAAGAGCACCAGGCCCAGCTCAGAAACACAGAGAGGGGTGCAGTTGGGGAAGGGCTTTCAAAGGCAACTTGCCATTATGTTGGCTTAACTGGGTTAGGCCATTATCAAATGGCATCTCCACAATGAGGTGCCGGCCAGACTACCCACAAGTTACACAAGTCACCTTGCAACACCCCCGCAAAAGCTGTGGTACCTCAGCACAGGAAATATTCATGTGGTCACTCCTTTCTGCTTGTCATTGTCAAGGGGTTTCTTATTGAGCAATGCAGCTGTCTTCCTCTTTTGGTATTTTAGAAGAGGTTTTCTTTTGGGATTTTGGGACTCCAAAGTCCTTTTAGAATGATTTTATGAAGGAGGAGCAATTTAGATTCACACTCAATTCCAGAGATTTCTTCAGCTTAACATCCTACCTGATTCAGTTGCAGAAGCATCAATGAGCACAGCATGGAGAGTTCAGCAGTTAAATGATGGCAGCAGTGATAATAAGAGTGCATATGGGAATCCCAGGAAGACCTTAATCATCATAATTAACATTTTATTTTCTGCATTGCAATCTCTACTCTGATGTACCACAATTTGCTGTAGCAGACTATTCAATGCCCAGTGCTGATAAGAATCTACATAAAGAGTAGAAAAGCCATGAGAATAAAAGTCATCAAAAAGGTGGAACTGCCATGGGAGTTTTTTCTTTTGATATTTTAAAATTATTTTTGTTCTGCCGTGTGGTTATGTTTCAGGTCAGGTATGATTTTGAGGTAGAAGGAAGGTAGTCTCAAGCATTTAGACAGGTCGTGTCTAGCTTCCCTGCTTCTTAGCTTTGTATCTAAGTTTGCGTCTTCACAAACCCTCTTGCAACTTCTGTTTTCAGCACTGCTTTGCTCAATTTACTGTCTTATTCAATTGAACTTTAAATGAAAGTAATAAAACCCACTAGGCTGAAACAACAACGAATTTTGGCACATATGGTGAAGAGTTCTCCTCTTGTAGCTTGAGATGCAGTGAGAAACACAAACTTAAAGTGGGGGCCATTTTAAAATGGATCATGTAGGTAAATGTGTGACAAGAGCAAGGGAGGAAACTTCTGAAATAGATGAACTCATAATACAAATGCTACATAACTTGAGTGATGACTTCCTAGCTGAAGATGGTGTCCTAATGTATATTTTATAGGAAAGTTATAATGAAAGTTAATAATATTAAGTGATTTATGAAATGGTTCATTAACTGAAAAGGGGTGTTTCTTCCTTGGACTAATTGCCTTAGAAATGTTGGCCTTCAGGGTCCTGTCTTTGTTGATAAAATAGAATTGTGCCAGCAGATCTCCTTTACACAGTTTTAAATCAATTTTGCAATCAAGGTTTCTGTTTATAAGCTCTTTGGGCTTAATTTCACTGCAAAGCTAACCTGAGTTATAACTTATTCCAGTTATAACTGGAATCCTTTCTACATAAAAAATATGAAGTCTTGGCCTGCAGTTGCTTTTCATTTGAGGCAATGAGTTTAACAGGAAGATATAGACTAAGTGTCTATCTTGTCAGCTGTACTGTTAGCAGCTTTGCACCATTTGAATGCTGTTGGTCTTCCAATGCCTTCCCATTCCTCCATCCTTATTCCCAGGGAGATCCTACTCAAGCCTGGGCCAGAAAGAATAGCAAGACAGCTTGCAGTGCTGCAAAGAGTCATTACTGTTGGCAGAAATCTCTGTTCATGGTTTTATAGCGTGAAGTTTTTAGGGGCAAAACCCAGTTTCAGTGTTCCTGTCTCATCACCCTCCCTTATCCCTGCCCTCAATGCTCCAGCATTCCTCATTTCTGCTGATACAGCATTTTTAAAGAGTCCTGAAAATATATCTATTTTTAAAGAATGGCTCACTGTTTTCCAGCATGGCTTAACACAGTTCTGCTAGCACAATGGCGAGGGCTCCAACATGGGCATGGCAGCAGAAAAGGTTAAAGCAATATTGTTACTAAAAATTTTGCATTGAGAAACTGTCTCTACTGCAGGAGGCACAAGTGAAGGTATAAAGAGATGCTCCTGAGGTCAGAGGATGCAAGTGTCCCTTTATCTACTAGCAAGGGGCTTGCAGCTACCGTGAGAGCACGTGGATCACTTGAAAATCCCAACAAAATGTAGTCAGTGCTCACAAAGCACTGGGGAGGGCTAGTTGTAATTTTCCTGAAAAAAAACACTTGAGTCCACATAACTCACTCTTCTGAAATACAGTCACATCTTTCAGCAAAAAGGATTGTAACACGGGAATCAAAATCTCCAGTAGCAATGATCACTGTGTTGTAGCAGTCACTAGTGGGAAGAGGAAACAAAGAGTGAGGCAGGAAATCTATTGCTTTGAAGTAATGAAAAAGTTTCTTCATAACTGGCAGGAATTTTGTTTTGCTGCTCTTAATTTAAACGATGCTATTGAGAGGCAAGAAGGAGGAATTACTCCAAAATGCTGAATATCTTCAAAGAGAGGAGAGCCCATTTTTTTGATGTCAACAATGCAAGTCAAATAAGAACAATTCAGATGATGTAAAAAAAAGTGGCTCACATAGGATTTTACCTGTAAAGCTTTATCCCTCATGTCTCCATCCAAGCCAAGCACAATGCTCTGATCCAGCGGGAAGGTGCTGCTCATGCTGGGACGGGTGCAGGAGATTCTCCCACCTGCTTCCCCAACGCCTGCTACTCCCGTGTCGGGGGCCACTTAGCCCGCTCCTCTGCAGCTACGGCACTGCCACAAATGCAAGTCTTGCTATAAAGGAAAATTAAAATCACAGCCAGTTTACATGGGTGGCCTTGGCCGTGAACTGTGGTCATTCAGCAGTACCCTGAAGGTGAATGAGGCAGGAACCTCTTCATGTCTTTTGCTGTAAGTCAGAGATTTTCTTTTATCCAAAAGTCTTGAGAGCCTTACATCAGAAGGAGGTGACATGACCTGTGATACTTACTCAAAATATGCACGTATAATAGCACCCAAGGATCTCATGTAATCTATTATGTTGGACATTGTATGCTGAAAGGTTTGCAACCTAAAAGGCTGTTTTTAATTATCCACTAAGGGCGAATTTAGCTCTAAACAAAATACACAGGAAAACATGGCTGCTAATGTGCTGGAAATTACTACTGTGTAATAAGTTATGGATCTTGTTTGTTGACTTTGCTATTGGGAAATTCACTGTCTAAATATATTGGCTTGATTTAATAAGGGAAAATCAGGCTGACCTAATAGGTGCCTGGAAAATAAAATAGCAGACACGGAAAACAAAAACAAACCAAAACCAAAACAACAACAACAAAAGAACTTGAAATAAGACACTTTTTTACAAAAGCATGTGGAATTTTAAAAGCTAATCAGAAAAAAAGCATAAAATAATGATTGCAAGCAGATCAAAAGGACTGTATTAGGTAAAAAAGGGGGTGGTGCAGTGGAATCAAGCTGTCACATGCGGAATTTTTTAGAGAGAAGGGAAGGTGTTTCAAGAAGCTACACCCACCTGTCTTGTTTTGGGGGGCTGATAAGACTTTAGAAAAATGGATATGAAGTTTCTTGGTTTTAAATCTTTTGTTAATCATAGCCTCTTGCAGAGAAAAATAGCAGGGATCAGAGTTACTGAGTACCACTAATGGACATCATGGTGCTGTGCAGGACTAAAACAAGCAGGAAAACTGAGGAATTCGTGATGAGTCACACCACAAAGAAAATAAATAAATTAAAAAAACCCAAAACAACAACAAACAGATGAGCTGTGTCCAGGGAGCAGAAAGGAGGAAATGTAACCATATCTATAACCATAGCAACTGCCCCATGATGTTTCTCATCCGAGGCTTCATCATGCTTCTGTGAGGAGCAAGTCTGGGCCCCAAATTACACACCACAGTTCAGATCTGAAAAAAGAAGGGGCTACCAGATCTCAGGGGGTGCGTAGCTTTCTTTTTTCTTTTTAAGCAACAGTCATCTTTTTCTAATGGCTTAATGTCAGAAGTATGCTTTAAGGAGGGATTTCAATTAAGAAATCTGGCAGTCATGCCCAGGTTCCATTCAGTGGAAATGGCTCCGGTCCTTGTGGGACAAGTGCTCCCTTAATTTCAGATAAGTCTACTTCAAACACAATTGGTGAAGAGGCTTTTTTTTCTCTTTTGGCCTATGTGCTAAGTGAGACACATTGCTTGTAATCATTATATACTAGTTTATTGATTGTGGCTTTTCAGTATTCACTGTAGATAGGCTTGTTTTAACAGATCTGTCAAGAGATGTGTCTGGTTAACAAACAATTACTGACTGAAGGTATAAGAGCAAGCACGGGGATTTTGTCAAGATGTATATAAATACAAACACGTGAATGGTATTTTCTTTCAAATCTCTGGTATTTTTAAAGAGATCCTATTTTCATGGGGTTTTGAGGGTGGTTCAATATTTTGTTTTCATCTCTGCTTCCTAGACTTTAATATTTGAAAAGACCAGAAAACATTGAAATTATTCAAAGGAATTGCATATATGGAAAACCCATAAGAGCCCACATGACAGATTACACAAGCCCATTGCTTGTAACATGATGTTACCATCAAAATGTATTCCGGTTATTAGGAAAGATGGAAGTGAGTCAATTATTTGAATAAAAAAACAAAAGACCTGGTTGCCCCGTAGTTTGGTGCATCCCTGAGACATCTGCAGGCTCCTTTCCCACGGCTGCTGTCTCATTCCTAAACTAGCAGAGGCTGTTGTGCAAGGCAACCTGACAACTCCCAATAAACAGGTAGCTTAATACATGCTTCTGTGGCAATCCCTGCACACCGGGCACCTTTGCACATTTGGGGCAGGCCTGAGGGATCTGCAGGATCTTGTGTGTATCAAAGGAGGGAGAAAAGGTTTTGCAGCTTAGGGAAAAGGAAGGATCCAAAGAGAGGTTCTTGTGGTCCCTCCAAAGGGGACATGCATTCCAAGTGCATGGACGAGCTGGGATATAGCAACTCAGTGTGTGAGACACCAGAAGAAGGTAAGAGGGTAGAAGAAGGTGCTAGCTTTAGCTTTTCACCCAAAGACAATTTTTTGTGTGTGTCTAAAAGATGTAAGAAACAGTGATAACTTCAACAAAAAGAAGTAACTCAGCCTTACAACTGACGATGTAGTTCTCAGGAAGCAGTATCCCCACCTGTAAATTCTTAGGTAATTGACTGGGGATAAACAAAAACAACACAGGAAAGAATCAAATCCCACACATCTGAATTCAAGTTCTTGTGTTGGGACAAAATATGCATGTTTGTTTGAATTTCTTAAGCCTACATTTTCAAAAGCAACTAATGTTTCCCATTTCCATTAAGGTTCCATGCTGGGCATCCAAAACAATGTAAAACTCTTGGCCAACAGGTTTATATTCACCCTGTGAGTCAGGGTAAGACTCATGACATCTCTGCTTATTAATTCCCCTGTTTTAACGTGTTTGGCCTTTGCAAGTTATGACACAGTAAATACATTTGTGTCACTTAGCAACCTCAGCTGTTTCTAAAGGAATGTCTTTTGTTCTTGGAAATCTATTACAAATGCAGGCTACAAAATGATAATTGGGGAATCTAAATTCATCTTATTTGGATGGTGTTCTGGCCTCTCCCTATTCTGCATTTAACTGTGCACAAGAAATTAATTTACTTTGCACAAGCATCCTTCATTGACACTATTGTTATGAAGAGAAGCTCTGCATATTTAATAGGTATGACAGAAGTTTCTGTTGAAAATAAAAGGCATGAGAAATGCCTGGAGGAACAAAGGACTAGAAAGGACCTAGTCACTGTGTTCACCCAGTTCAAAGTCTCCTACTGTTTTGTAAACAACACTATAAATACTTCGACATTGTGACGCAACACTACATAATCTCTCTCAGGAACTTATCAATCTGATTTATTTCTATACACAATGCCGAAGCCTGAGATCATGCTGTTCCAGCATAAGGGTTTGAAATGTAAACAGCTGCACAAATTAAATATTATTTATTTCACATCAACTGGGTTACTGGGTTTCCATAACAAGTTAGAACACGTGCACGATCCTGAACACATACATGTAGTGGAAGGACCAAGATTCCACTGGACTGCAGAAGTCACA
Organism: Streptopelia decaocto; assembly: GCF_964273445.1. Lineage (NCBI taxonomy): Eukaryota > Metazoa > Chordata > Aves > Columbiformes > Columbidae > Streptopelia > Streptopelia decaocto. The sequence goes on from NC_138655.1 coordinate 25,242,681, forward strand.
GGATTTAAGTGGCTTTTTTGCCTTTCCTTAAGGTTTAAAGCTCAGAAGTCACATCCAGTTGCCCAGGATCAGTACAAAAGGTAAGACATATCAGTTGAACTTAATGTTAAAAAAAATAAGATGTATCCTCAGGAAATGCTATAAAATTATGTCAGAATTTTATAGATGGCCACATAATATAATTGCTACTTGTTTATGAAACTCATACTTCATCCTCTGCTAGGGATATCTGGAAGTCAAGTATTTCTAAAAATACCTTAAAGATCTTTAAGATCTTAAATCACATTCTAAAAACGTCGACAGATAAAGTGAGAGTGCAGATGAACAACAATAATATAAAGGAAACAATTAGTTTGCAACTGTAACCTCTTACTAATGGAATGGCCTAGGCAACAATCTGCAGTGGGAATTTTGGCAATCCCAGAACACAAACAGACGATAGTGAGAAAATAGTGGAAAAAATAATAATAATAATTGTGACAACGTTTCTTGTCAAACCATTGCTCAGAAAAATATTGTCAGTGGTCAGAAAAATCTTATTGGCAGTTTTCCAACACCTTTCCTCCTTTTATTTTTAAAAGAACCTGCCCCTGTCCTTAATATTTTGGGGTTTGGTTTTTGGTTTTGTTTTTCAATTGAAATCATTGTGGTAAGCTGCTAAAGTAAAAGAAGTGCTGCAAAACTCATCAGTAGCAGTAGAAGATGAAGTATGATAACTAGGCTGTGATTCTCCCAATCCAAATGAGGACACCTTGCTATAGTGAACTGAGGACTCAGCCAAATGACTTAACGGCTCAAACTGAAGAAGCCCTGGATTTTTCAGGGTTGAGCTGGCAGCCAACCTGCCACTTAACTCTGTATCAGGGCACCTTTATGTACGACAGCCACTTTATTGCAAAACCCACTGTTGAAACTGTTCTTATTTCTACAGACAGGCGCTAGCAAACAGCTGACAGTTAATAAACCACCATAGTGATTTCTGCCAGGAACAACTGATGGTGGTGGCAGACAGTTTAGACCTGCTCCTAGAACTGATTTGGGTTTAACTCTGGGAAGGACTCTGGGTGTTGACATGCTGAGATCTGCTCGGCAGGCATAAGCACAATGTAAATTCATACTGAGCCCACTTGGGTGTAGTTTTCCCACATAAATCTTTGAGGGAGGACTTCGGCTCTGGCATGGAATATTCTGTCTTCGACAGCATTTCAGCTTTTCTCTTACTGTGAATAGAGCTACAATACCAAAACATGGCTGAAGTTCCTGATTCCTCTAGGAGAACCTACACTGAAACATTCTTCTGATAACTCCTTAGAATATGCAAATTTACAACACTCTCTTTGTTGAGGCGGTAAAAATATTAACCATGATTAGTAGCACTCAATGTAAACATTTTCAGTGGGTTTAGTCCTGAAATCCTCAGCAGATACTTACTCAGTTGATTGTCAATAAGCCATCAATGAAGTTTTGCATTAAAAAAGATCTGAGAATATTAGGATTCTGCTAATGCCTGGGCTCTGAGCTCCCTCTCTGTGCACTGATCTGCTCTATCCTACAACCTTTTCCCAGCACTGCTGTTGGTTAGGGATGCAACGAAGCGCAATTTGTGATTATCATTGCTGGGCTCATGAAAGCCCCAGGTGTAGATGTAATCACAAGCAGCACTGAGCTTTTGCTGCTATAGCTTATTTTGCCTTTGTGGGAGGAGAAGAAAAGGCTGGAATAAGCTGTACTGGTTTATTGCAGTTTTGCTTGTACAGAATACCAGATTACCTACTCAGAAGTGCTCTGAATATAGATCTCCCTTGGAGCTGAAGTAGATCCAACCACTGCATCTATGCAGGCATGCCTTTATTTCACTTGAAAAGATAGTGCATAATTAGGGAGTAGGGTATAAGTGTTTTCTTAAAAATACTTTGGCATGGGGAAACAAGTTCTCACTTTTTCATTCCCTGTAGAACAACGCAATCTGAGTTGTAACGACCAGTTACCAAGAAGGTGCTGAAAATAAGCAAATATCAGTACACTATATATACAAATGAATAAATAATATGCAATTAGGTAGCATGTTTTATGTCCAGCTCACATAAATCCAGCATGGAAATGTAATAATGGACATGGATACCTAGGCTGGAGCGACCAGTAACATGTCCAGGTGACATGCACGTGTACATACACACGGGGTCTCTTTCATTTTGAACAGCAAGTGAAAGTAGCTCAGGAAAACATGGACAAACAGACCAAAGGACATGCCCTCTCCCTTGCCAACTGCTTTCTGATTTATCAAGGGCACAGAGCTGATAGCAGTTATGTGTGTGAGCAACTTCCATTTTACTAGCGGTTCCACAGCAGTGACAACAGCTACATGAGTGAAATTGTTCCGGGCTATGCTCCCCGTGTTTTGACATCCAGAAAATGTTATCTGAGGCTCATCGTAGAAACTTCAGCACTCGCTTAAAGGACGTGGTGGCAGTTTCAAGGAAAGGAACGGGACTGGGACAGGAAGAGGCACAGGCAGGACAGAGCCTCGGTCCAGGTGATGCAATAAACTGCAGGCAGGTAGAAAAACCGAGAGAACGCCCATTCACACTTGCTTCACGTATGTTAATTCTAGTGATGGAAAATAAGACCCCAAAGGCGTTTCTATGCCAAGGAATTAAACCGCAAATGAAGGCGCCGCCGGTTGCGAGGACACGGCAGGCGCACCGAGCAGAACGGCCACCACGTCGCGTTGTCACCGCGGAAGCGGGCGCTGTCGCATGAGCGTGTCGCGATCCCGATACTGACTCTGGCGGGCGACTAACGTAACGTGACCATCACGAGGTGACCTGTCCCCGAAGGCACCGACGGACCCGGTACCGCTCGGTCAGGGAAAGGCACCGCGTCCACGTGCAGCGTTAACGGTAAAGCAGAACCGCCCGCGGGTGCGGCGGGACACGCAGCTACGGGGGCACCGGCACACAGTCACACGGAGCCCTGCCGACCGCTAACGGTTTCCCGGGGCAGCGTCTGTTCGGCCGGCGGGGCTGGGGCAGAAGCGGCACCGATCGAGGAGGGGTGGCAGGCAGGCACGCTTCCCTCCGCACCCGGGCGCCATCCGCCCTCCTCAGTGTCTCCCGCTTCTCCTCTGGGCACTTGTCCTGAGGCGACAGGAGGCCGAAGACCTCCCCCGCTCCCGTCCCCACCCCCCGACCAGCGCACTCCGCCCGCCCCTCGGCACCCCCTTTCCGCAAAGGCGCCTGCTCCAGCCGGGCCGCCCCGCCCCCTCACACCCCTCCTGCCAATCACCCTGGCCCCGCCTCTGAGACCCGAGGTGCGGGGTTTGAAAGCGGGCCGGTCCACAGGGCGCGCAGACAGGGGGGGAGAGGGAGCGGCGTGGCTGGTGGGCGTGGGGCGGCCTCGCCCGGCTGGTGGTCTATGGCCGCGGGAGCCGCCCTCGCGGCGGCGGATGGGTCCTCGCCACCCGCCGCGTGGGGTGTTGGCGCCGGGAGCGGTCGGCGGGCGGTTGGTCGCGGCGGCTTCCCCCCCCGCCCCGCGCAGTGGGAGGCGCCCGGGATCCCGCGTCACCCATTGTTTACAAACCAACCCCAGCGGGCCGAGCTCCAGCTTCAACCGCAGCCGCCGGAGCCGCGTGTGCTCGCGTGCGCGCGGGGCGGCGGGCGGGCGGCTGCCCCGGTCCCGCTGCGGCACGGCAGGGCAGCGCGCCGGCCGAGATGCCGTGCCGCCCGGGCGAGCGCTTCCTGCTGCTGGAGCGCTCGGTCGCTGTGGGGCAGGCGGGCACCAAGGAGGTGGACGCGCTGGTGGCCAAGCTGGGCGAGGTGCTGCAGCTGAGCGCCCAGCGGGCGCCGCCGCCTCCCCGCGCCCCGAAGCACCTGGGGCCGGGCAGCGCCCGCGACCGCGCCGCCCCTTACTCGCCGCGCTGCAGCGGCGGCGGCCTCCTGGCGCCGCGGGGTCCGGCCCCGCCGCAAGCCCACCAGCAGCACTCTGAGCCGCCGCGGCCGGACAGGAGCGGCCACCAGCGGGTGACCAAGCAGCTGTGCGGCCGGGGCTGGCTGCGGAGCGCCGCCCGCCGGAGGAAGCAAGCGCCGCCGGGGACGGGCGATGGGCCGGCGGAGGAGGAGGACCCGCACCGGCTCCTGCAGCAGCTCATCCTCTCCGGTAACCTCATCAAAGAAGCCGTCCGGCGGCTGCAGCTGGCGGCGGCAGCGGCAGCAGCGGCGGCGGCGGCAGCCTCCACGGCCTCCAGCGGCAGCGCCTCGGCGGGGAGCAGCGGCGCGGACGGCGAGGCGGCCGAGGCGGCGGCGATGCAGCCCCTGCAGTAGCCAGCAGGGACGAGCGGCGGCCGGGGCGGAGGAGCGCGGCTGGGGTGACCGCTGGCAGCGGCGGGGCCCCCGGCCGAGCGGACTGCGGGAGCGCGATGCTGGCTCCGCCGCGGTGTAAGTCTCCCTCCGCAGCGGGGCGCTGGGCCCCCCCTTTGCTGCCGGGCGGGGCCGAGCCGAGCCGGGCGCGGCGCGGTCGGTGTCGGTTGGGATGGGGCGGGTGTGCGCCCCCTGCGCCCCAAGGTCACCCCCGGCGCGGCCCCGAGCCCCACCGATCGCTAACCGTCGGAGGCCGCGCACGTCGCCCGCCCTGAGCTGTTGTGCCCCATGCCCGCCTCTGCCTTCCCTGGGAGCTCCTCCTCCTTCCCCCCAGCTGGGGCAGCCCGGCCGGGGCCGCGGACCCCCCCCACGCCGGTCCCTCGGCAGCCGCGGGGCTGCTCCGCCGCTGGGCTCCGTCTCACAGGAGCCATTTGCAATAATTCTCGCTGACCCCGGCGGGAGCCGTTTCCCCCTCCCGGACTGATTTGTTTTATTTTATTTTTGGTTGGTTGGTTTTTTAATTATTTTAACGTTTATTATTTTTTTTCCCTTTCCCGTTGTGACTGTATGAAGCAGTTAAAAAATGTGAATATCAAAGCTGGAAGGCAGCTGGACTTATAATTGTAGAACCTGATGAGTGAATGGAGCCTGAGACGCATTGTTCACATAAGGTAGCTGAAACAAGTTTTTTCTACCAAAAACAACAAATCCACCCTTCCCCGGCAAACTCAATGGCTGAAATACAAGATGCAGCTGTTGATTTTAAATATATGCACTTCGTACCGGAGTGTTTAAAATGTGTTCCTGATTTACAGGACTTACTGTCTTAATTAACCTGTCTGTATTGAATAAACGTGGTCTTGTTTTTATTTTTGGGTCTGTGTCTCATTGTTAAGGGGAAGTGAATTTTGATTCATGTGAACAAAACTCTGTGGCTGATGCTCCAGTGGGCACGTTTCCCTTGATCTTTCAGTTGCAAGATCTCCATTTTGCAGACAAAAAAAAAAATCCCCACAACAATCCGCATAGTCTGATGCAGTGGGACACTGGTTATTAATGCACAGAGATGCAACTGAGCCCCTTTGTTTGCCAGCAGTGTTCATTCGTAAGCTGAGACAGCCCTTCGAGCAGTAGAGAATGTGGCTGTTGGAATTCTTAAATCGTTCTGAAACCAAAATTAGGTATCTTGTATTGGGGAAGAAACAGCTTGTGTTCGTTACGTGGGGGTTTTTTGGGGTTTTTTTGGTTTTCTTTCTCCAGGGAGAGGGGAAATATACTCTAAAAAGGAGGGCAGAGAGGTCTAGGCAGTGTTTTAAAAAAATATATATATCTGTAAAACATAGAATTTGATGCTGATGATGATGAAGTTCCAATATCTATTCTGAGTATCTTCCTTGGTAAAACCTACGTTAGGGTTTTAGGAGTCTAAGAATGAGCTTCAAGATCAGAACTAAACACATCAGACAGACTGGAGCATAACAATCTCCCAACCCCCACTCAATTTGAGGTAAAAGCTGCTCCTTTGAAGAGGTAGCAATCCCACATGAAAGAAAATGGAAGATGTTTGCTTTTGTCCAAGAGAGCGATTTGAGCAGCTATGTTTACTTGTGTGATTAGTTCTTTCAGGAATACATTTAATCCACAAGATATTGTGTTTTCCTCTGCATCCAGCTACTGATAGAAAGTGATGCTGAAGGTTTTCATAATGTCTCACTGAATTCCTCATGTTCTAGGAACAGTATGCTATGTTATTATTAGCTTTATCTTGATTAGGCTATTAGTAGATGCAGTTTTTTCATACCAATGCATGTAAAATGCAAAGGAAGAAATTCAACATATTTTAGAACCTCCTAAATTACTAACATCTGAAGTCCTTTTTCTCATAACTTATGATGCTGTTGTGGCATTTTGCACAACTTGGAAAAGATTCGGATCCGCCATTAGTTCTTATCCTCTAATACAATAAAGTTATGAGTAGGTTGTCCTTCAAATTATTTTATTTAAAGTTTTTTTGTTTTTTCTTAATCCAGGGGAAAAAAAGCTCTATAAAATGTAAACAGAAAGCTTCAAATATGACCCCTAGCCAACAACTACAAAACTAGTTGTTCTTTGTCCTTTAGATGTGCAGGCAAATAGATATTTGCCATGCCGATGCTGCATTTGAACCCTAGGTTAAGTAGTTTAATTACCTTTACTAAAAGAGCTGAAGGAAACAAGCTAAAACCCAGTACAGCCGATGAAGCCCAAGTTGTTACACAGCTACAGTTAAAAGTACATGTGTGGCTGTTGGTTGAAATTCTGAAAGCTTGCATGGTTGACTTGAATTTTTTTGCCACTGATAATTATGCATTGATTCTGCAACCCCCTTGCCTCCTCCTTCCCGCCCCCCCCCTCCCCAAATCCTAGCCTCTGTATACTAATGAGAACAGCTAACTTTACAAGTGTCCTTTGTAGTCACTGAAAGCCTCGAGACATTCCTTTTAAGGATTTTACTAGAATAACACTTTTCAATAAACTGGCAGTTGAAGTGAGGCTTAGAAAAGACGCTAATAAATTTCACAGTGACTGGCTGGTTTTTAAGCTTCCTAAATTATTTCTAAAATAGCTTTTACTTTCTCCTTTGTGCAAGGCTGGGAGATGTATATATGAAAAGGGTTATAGTGAGCTAAGTGTTATGTGGAGTGTGTGATGATTTGGTAAAAGGAATTTTGGCATTTGTTTCAGATAACTTGCATAACTCACCGCCGTGTCTTCATCACTCGTAATGTGAATGTCCTAAGCTCATGCCAGCAGCCTTTATCATCACATCTTCCTTATAAGTCTTTAAAATTATCTTCTTCAAAATAGAGCACATGTCACTTCTTCATAAGGGAACAGATCGAAAGTGGCTTATTTTGATTTTGGAAGCCAAGTTTTACAAGATGTTGGACCAATTGAAATATTGACAAAAGGTTTCCACAGATTCAGTGCAAATTCTCTTTTTCAAATACTGCCTTGTGCTACGCTGTGCAAGCATACAAGCAGAAAGGAACTCCGATATAAAAGTCACTGTTACTTTGTTTCTCAAATGGAATTAAAAAATGTTGAACAGTAATGTAAAGATTTTTGTAAGTTTTAAATATCTGTGTTTATAGGTAGGGTTTCTACAATTCATTTAGCCTGTGCTGGTCCCCAGATACCAGTTGTTGGTTTCTAGAAAGGCAAAAACAAATTCGGTGACATGCTACATTTGGCCTTCACGGTATGCTTAGACTATCTTCATTTGTAAGTGAAAATATAGTTTACTTCAGCTTTAAATTTGGTAGAAAATTGTATTTTCATAATAGGCATTTAGATAGGTTTTATATATTTTTTCAATCTTGTGAGGAAAAAATAGTTCAAACTACAAGATTTTGCAGTGGATCACGTGAACTATAGAATAAAAAATAAGCCATTTAGATACTTGTCACAAGCGATATTGCAATGCATTGGAGAAGTTTATTTTCATTATATTTACAGGGGATACATCTTGATGGTAAACTTGATTTTAAATAATTTTGTAAACAAATGCACAAAAGACACATCTTTCAATGCACCTCGTTGTGGTGTTGCATTAGCACGGCACAAGGCTGTCACAGCTTTTTCGTTTGTAGTCTGCATCGCAGCTTAACTCCTCCTGAGTTTTCTCTTTGTGATTGAACACGTGTTTTCCTGACCCCTTGCCCAAAACTCAGCTTCATACCCTTGTTGTATCTTCTCTTTCTACTTTCAGGTTCCCTGAGCCTTTGAAAGTAACCCAGTTCAGCCAGAAGTCTGGCAGGTAGAATGATTTTTGTCCGCTATTCCCTTTGTGTCTCCTATCTCCCTTCTAGCTTACTATTGTGTACTGCATCAGCACTTAGAGACTCCTGTAAAAATCATGTTGGTATAGTACTTAGCATAATAAATGTGGTAGGAAAGTAGGGACTCTGCCGTAAGTCCTTAAAACCAGGTTTTAAAGAAAGCAGCCAGTGCATCTCATGAAATGCATAAGGGAAAAGAAGGATGTAGGCTGGTTAATGCACAACACAAGTTCTGGCCAGCCAGGGCCAGTCCCAGTGTCAGCAGCTTCTCCATCTCTGTCTCCATCTCCATCTCCATCTTCATCTCCATCAAAAGAGCATCTCCCATTCCCTCCTAGTCACCGGCCCCACGATTTCCCTCTCCTCACCCTGCATTCATCTCTTACCCAGGCCATTATTTTCAGCTTGTGGTTGTAATAGTTCACTTTTACATGTCCTTTGTCCATGTTGTATTGCTCTTGTGAAACGTTAAGTAGCGTTGTTCTCCTCAGTTGCTCTTTGGTAGGTACTTTTGACTTGCTCGTTCATTTGGCTTCAAGTATTGTAGCTCAGTCACTTCTTGGCAGCCAAGATCTGGTTTACTTCTGATAAACCATGCAGTGTATGAGTTGGAGGGCAAGCTAGAACTGTCTTTCATCTTCAGCTTGTACAACACAGGGCAGAAATCAGAGGGTAAATCCTAGGTGCAATGAAATGAACAGATAAAGTTAACAGAAAAATTCCTCCCAACTTCTATGTGAATTTCCTCCTCTCTTTTTTTGGGGAGTAGGTGGACAACACCACTTGTAGTGCTACAATAACTACATAAATGCCTTTGCAGCAACACAAAAATTACATTGGAAATCTCATTTCCTGAGTCAGTGAGGTCAGTTTGCTTTTTGTCTTCCAAAGATGATGCTTTAGCTGTGTGACTAACCTCAACCACCTTTGTCAAAGCTACAGAACTGCCATCCTGCCATTTCCATGGCATAAGGCAGCCGCTAGAGAAGGTGGCACCGGTGGCCTTAGTGAGAGGAAGGCTGCAGCATGCCCAGGCTGTGCTGGTAGACACTGTAGACTCTAGAGCAGAGGAAGCCACAGGAAATCAGGCACCATAAATTCAGAAGTGCTCAGCATTAGCCGTTCTTTATGCAATATCCTGTATCTAAATAGTATTATTTTTGTTTCCCATGATCTAATCTGGTGGTGTCTGGTAGAGTAATACAGCCAGTTAAGGGTTTTCTTCATCGCTGTAGGCACTAGGACATCAGCAATCAAATGAAATTGTAAAAACACCTTGTTTCTGTGTCCCACTGGTAATCACTGACTTGGCAGGACTTTCATGAAGAGGTGCTGAAGAAAGGCTGTAAGCTCCTGAGCTATATGAAGAAGTTTAATACATTCAATTCCAACCCCAAGTACAGGTTTAATAGCAGTGACAATTGTAAAGCTAGGAAAAAAAAATCCTCCTGGAGCTTTTACAGTTGGAAGTTAAGTGGTAAGTTAGAGAATAAATAGAGCTGCTTTCATTTTCCTCCCATGTAGGTACTGTCAGCCCTCATCCAAGGAACTTTGCTGCTCCATGGTGCTATGGGGCTTGTGCCAGCAGCTGCCCCTCAGAAGTTTGTCTCCGATTGATTCTACAGTCCAGAGACGCTGTAGTCTTCCAGCTCAATGGGATCATGTTTAGGAGCAGCACTGAATTAAATAAATACATTTTTCTTTTGGTGATATGTGATGAAACAGCACCAGGACAAAAATGTTTTAATTAGAGAAAATGGATCCTGGCTGGCTTAATACTAAATATTTGCTGCTCTAAGCATTTTACCGCAAGAGGTCGGGGCTTATTCTACCTGTATCACAAAAATTGTCGGAGTTCCAAGGCTTAAATCTACAGAAGCATGGGCTCTAAGTTAAGGTGCAAATTCGGATTATGAGTGTTCTTAAATCCACATTGCAATGCCTTTTCATTTTTACAAGACTAGTAATTTTCCACAGGAAACCAAGCAGTGCTGAAGCAGGTGACTGAATCTGTGTACATACATCTCTAGCTTCTCCTAAAAGATGGAAAATGAGGGGGATTTCTAATCCTCCCCTGTTGTTAGCAGGAAGCACTGGCAGTTGCTATTCTGGCAATAGCTAGCTGTCAGTCAGTGCACAGGTATGCCCCACCAATGTGATATCTCATCTGTACATCGTTTGGAAGGTAAAAAAGCATTAAAAAGCAGATATTTATATTTTTCATCTTGCTGCTCTTCTGTTAGCTTCCACCAGGCTGCTTTGACAGCTGCTGTCCTCCATGGCCTCTGACGCAAACTTCCTTCGCCACTTTCAGCCCTGTCCTGAGCAGTGGCTGGATTCTGGGTCGCAAGACACTGAAATCTTATTCCCATTAAAAAAAAAGAGTATATCAGCCTGGAGTGTGCCAGACTGGTAGCAGAATGGAAAAAAAGATTCAGAAATTCCCACCTCTGCATCTGTATGGCTTTTTTTTTTTTTAAAAAAAAGGCTACAGATGTCAAGTGCCTCTCTAAGTCAAATTGCCTACCTCAGTATGGATTTGGAAGGGACCCAGTGCCTCATTTTCCACTTTTCCCATTATTTTGCTGGAGATCCTTCCACAGCACATTTGGTTTGTGTGGATCCTGTCCCCCAGCCTGTGGTCGGAGATGCTCCAGAGCTAAAGAGCAAATGTGCATCGCATGGATGCTGTGTATGTGCACACAAAAGCATGGGCTCAAATGTGAGTTGCTGAAACACTATTTGGACACAGGGTCAAATGTACAGATGTTATTATTGACACTAAGAATAAAGATAGTCCTAAACAAAAGAAACGCTGTTAATTAGCTTTAAAATTACATTTTTAGGAAAAAAAATAGTAAACAGCTATTTTTTTTTTTTTTTTTATAATACCATTGTGCTTTTTGTCTTCTTGTCAAAGTTAAGGCAAATGTATCTTTAGTGCAATATTGCCTATGTCCTGTACACGCATTGCCTTAATAGCTGATCCTGAACAGGTCTTATCTTAGGAGGAGCTCAGACCCTATCAGAATTACCAAATTATTGTAAGAAATAGTAGAATTTCAAATGGGTTTTGGTTCACCTGCTTCTTCCTAAACAAAACAAAAATCCTTATTGTCAGGTATATACTGATGTTGAGTAACTCTTCAAGGATGTCTTCATGCAGGAGTGACTTGAAGTTTGCAGCCAACATGATACAGATCTGCCTTATGATCGCAATGGCTTTAATTTGTCTGTTATTATAAGTCCTAATTATTTTGGCTTGAGTATTTTTAAATGTGGTTGCAAATCTGTAAGAGCAGAGATTTTCCTCGTATTTTCTAGAGTTGGAAAAGTTTTCCTTCAAGTTGAGGAGGAAAAAAAAAATCAGCTCAAAATGTAATTTTGAAAAACTTTTAATGGTTTCATATTGTATCTGCTTGGGGAAATTGTATTACAAACTGATCTTCACCTTTAAGTACAACAAGGACAGACACCTAGAAGCTGAAATTGTGTTATCCAGGAGGCACTACTTTTATGTCCATAAACTTTAGAAAGTTTTAAACTGTGGAGTGGAAGTTAACTTGAATGTTAAAACTAAGTAGAGCAAAGATTTTCAGTGGGCAATTTCAACTTCGCAAGTAGTCCAGTCCAATTTATTTGAACTCCTGTGATTCAGCAGAGGACATTAACAGATGGACACGAAAGGTGATCTTTTGTAAGTGACAGTCCCACATAATTACATCTTTAAAACTCTAGGGATTGTTGCACTGGGTAAGACCTGAGCTCTAGGTAGCTCAATATTTGGGATGCTGGTCGGCTGCTTCCTACCAGCTGCTGCATGATGGAAGAACCGCAGTGGTTCTCATCCTGATGTCTGTCAGTTTGGCTACCTCTTGATTACGTAGCTAACTAGCCTTTCCATACTGTTGGGTTTTAGATCTTTAGTCATGGTTATAGTTTATTTTCTTGCTAGCTGTGCATGAAGGTATAGGTAATCCTGTGCTTGTGGACCCAGGAGACCTGACCTGCTGTGGATACAAAGCTGGCTTCTGCAGAGGGTGGTGGGAGGGTGTTTGGGGTGGTCAGGGAAGCAAGGTTCCCTCTCTGAGAAGCAGAGAGCCCAGCTAGCCCATCAAACTTGCCTGGTGGCTGCCTTGGCCTCTGTGTGCAATCCTGAGGACTAACATTGCAACAGCAGGAATGGATGTTGCCAGTGGAAGCTGCCTCTGGAGAGAGATGTGGGACTGGAAGTCAGGCTCCATGAGAAGACAGTCCTCAGGAAATGTTGGAGCTGACCAGGAAGAGAAACAGAAGATGAGCAAGAGAAAATGCTCCCCAAAGAGGTGAGATTTGAACGAACACAAAAACATGAAGGACTCTGGAGAAAATATGGTTTCAGACACTCTAGACCCTCCTTCAGAGGGAGGAGTAATTACATTTATACAGTCCTAAAATTACATTCAGTCCTTTGAAGGCAACCACGAGACTGATGTGGGCCCCAGTGAAAATGAGTTTGACTCTCTTGTTCTGGACCAAAGGACCTACACTGAAACCCAGAGGTGTGTGTAAACCTCAGTTCCCATTACTAACTCCTAGAGACAATGATTACTATGGCTTTGAGAGCTAATTATGGAGCCCCATAATGAGATAGAAGATTGTTAGAGACTCAATCTGGAGAACTGTAGGTAGAAACACGCCTTCTGATGAGATAAAACAGTAGCCAGAGTGTGGGAAACTACGGCGGGTCCGTGGATTTCATGACAGAGGAACAGAAATTAGCCTTGAAGATATTAAGTCCTACCCGTGAGAAAGATGGGAGTAAAGGAGTATCCAGAGATATTAAGGTGTACCTGTGAGAAAGTAGGGAGTAAAAGAGCAACATTGACGATAGCAAAATCAGCCAATGATATGTTACTAATGCAGCCTGTAACCAATAGTAAAAAGACACTTGAGCTGGTAAAGACTATATAAAAAGGCATTTGTGGCAATAAATGGAGACTGCTGTTTGTACTTAAGAACTTGGTCTATGTCGTTTGTCCGTCTCAACCACTACACCAGAGAAAACTAAGACAGGCTCCAGCAGCTTCTCCTGACTGTCTATGAAAGGGTGTTGGCATGTGAACACTGACCATGGGCAGCACTGACCCAGCTTTTCCTTCTGTCCTGGTGCGCTCTTGGCTTCAGCACCTGCTTGGGTCTCGCTGGGCTTTTGCCCTTTTCTTGCCACTGATTGTCTCCAGGACTGTGGGTCTGTCCTGGCAGGACTGACATCATTTGGGGGCTTGACCATATTTGTTTCTGCATTGTTCCTCCTCAGCACCGCAGCACTTGAGATCTGAATCTTTTGTGTAATTCTGCATGTAGAAGCCTTGGCCTCCTCCATCTGCCCTGGTGAGAGGGGGAAACACAGCACTGCCCAAGTCGTATTTCCACAGTTGTGGCTATAAAACAGAACATGCCTGGTTATCGATTCCTTGGTTATTGCAAAGCTTGTGATTTTGAAAGCAGTGAAATTGTAGCAGGTGCACCTTCCTCTTTGAGCTACCTTTTTACCTTTGTTTGTTTCAATAAGGTAGTTGCTGCTAGGGCTTAACCCATATGACAGTGACCAAAATTAAGTGCAACTGTTGTTTATTATTGTCTTGCTGTTCTTCTGACTGTACCTTCAGCATCGATGACAAAACTTTTGTCATTACCAAAGATCTCAGCACTTATGTTGTCAGCGTGGGCTACCTCTGCAGTTCTGCACTTGGTACTGACATTTGTGGCCCTGGGTGATCCTGGCATCAACAGCTTCCCTTGAATAACTGCTGTTAACTCAGTCGTTAACATGCTCACTGTGTTTGATGATGTTTCTGAGGCAAAGAGAAGCTGCTTAAATACTTTACCACATGCTTATGTCCTGGATATGAAGACAAACCTCTTCCCCATGAGGACAGTCAGGCATTGGAACTGGTTGCCCAGCAGCTGAAGTCTCCATCCTTGGCAGTTTTTATGATCAGACTGGATAAAATGCTGAGCAACATGGTCTGACCTCAGAACTGTCCTTACTTTGGAGAGGCAGTTGGACTAGAGACCTTTTGAAATCCTTCTGATCCTTCTGAATTATCCTATGATCCTACAAAGTTGGCACATCCACTTAAAACAAAATATTCCATTCTAAGGCAGTGCATGGAATTCACCCAGTATTTCCCTAAATTTCTGCTAAGAATAAGGAATCCAGACGATGTGAATGTAGCCACTTAGCAAATCTGTAATTTCAAGCTTTTTTCATGCTACGGCTTCATTCATCCTGATTCACCTTGAGTCCTACTCTCATTTATGGCCCTGTAGTTGACACAACCATTCTTGGTTTCCTCTAGATCTAGATTCTGCCCTATCTCACTGAGATCTGCGAGGGCTCAAAAGCAATAACAGACTTTCCCCACCATCAATCATCCACCTACAACAAGGAGGACATTCACTGCTCAGCTGATACTGCTCAGGCAGGCATGTGCACCTCCTCTTCCAGCACTGGAAAAGGCAGACAGACGGGACCAAATGTCATCCTTGTGGTGCAGGTATTCTTACTTTCCCCCACCGGCTCACATCCGGGTTGTCTTGGACTCAAGAGGGAACAAACCAGTGCGATGCTAATGTGTGCCCAAGCATAACAGTTGTTCCTAAGAGAGCAAGAAAAAAGCCCTCTCCCAGATTCAAAGGACTCCATCCCTCATGCTCTCAGGATTGTGTTCACAACAGCAGTTCTTGTCTCTGTAAACCTAGTGCCTTGGTGTCATGAAGGCACACCAAAAGTTAGTTTAGATAGGTGATGAGCTCCAAACAGACTTTATTCTGATAGGAACTGTTTAGCAGAGAACCAACTAAAAAGGAGGTTTATCCAAAATAATTCAGCACTCCAACATTATAAATCACAGGTTCAGATACCAGTTAGGAGTTAAATTACTACACAGTTGATTCAAACTCAAGGGATCAAATCCCAAAATTCTAGAGCGATGATTCAAAATAAGCATCTTCCCACTCTTACAAAGTGAAGGCTGCCAAGGGTACGCAGAAGATTGCTTACCAGTAAAAGAAGGTGGCTCAGTCCTCGAGGAACATTCCTTAGATAGCCACTCTAAGGAAGAGAATCTTGGAGTCTGAACCCTCTGCTCCCAGGAGACCAGCTCAACAGGTGTCTCCAGCGGGCTCCATTTATAGCCTAGTTGAATCTCAGCTGTGGTCATTGATGGTAGGGGTCCAGAAATTTCTCTCAGCTGAGGCAATTCATTGGTCAAGGGCCCTGTCTGTCAACCAAAGGTTGTGTGTGTGACCATAGTGGTCCATCAGCCTAGAAGTTTCTGTTGCTGGGGGAGGGGGGGTGGGCAGGAAGAGCATCTGCCACACTTGAGACTTGACAAGAGCTGTCAACACCCTCTGCATCAGGAAGCAGTTTGTTGTGAACCAGTGACTCCTCAGAAAACATTCGAGTTTGGTGCCCGTGTTGGGGGTTTCAGATCACTGCAAGTGGACACCCCCCATTTTTATTGTTAAAACTGAAAATGTAATGTGAGGTCAAGTTTCTGTTTGCTGTGGAATTTGATTCACATCCTTTGCTTCAGATAAGCCACAAGCCTGAGACTGTCCCTCAGATATGTCCGTGTGCCAAGACCTCTGGTCTCCAGTGCATACCATCCAGTTCTTCTTTTAGAAAGGTCTGGGGGAAATTCAGATGATGGCCCTCATGTATGACCCTAACAGGGCAGGGCCAGCCCAGGCAGTTCAGTAGTGTGGCCAGGTTGTTCAGACAGTCCTTCTGATCAAGAGCATTTCTAAACCTCACCTGCAATATCAACTGGCTGGCTTCCATGGGGCCAGCTTCTTTCAAGCCAAACAAAACTCCCCCAAGCCTTGAATTATAGGAGCTCAATTATATAAAAAAAAGAAAGTGGGGACAGTTTTCCATGGTGGCAGAACACTATGGAATGTTTTAGCAGAATCAGACATTTGTAACAGAGGCATGTACCCTCCAAGAGCAGAGCATATATGGACAACACATCTCTAAGAGACAACTCTGAGTAACTAACCATTCTTTCCTAATTAAATATCAAAAATGGGAAATGACGGATGGTTTAATCAGGCCCTATACATAATTTACTCTGGGATAGAAGATTATTCTCAGGTGGTTGTTTTTGTTTTTTTTTTTTCAAATATGTCTCAGCACCAGGGCTTTTTTGATCCTTAGTTCTGCTTCTCTTTCTTATCTGAAATGCCATTATTTTCCCCGTTGCTCTCTGTGGGAGGTGTGACTGGCATCTGACCTGGCAGTGCAGGTGGGGAGCACCACTGCCTGCTAGGAACCACCATAGTCCTCTCCGTTGTCTCTGTCGCTGCCTTTCAGAAACTTGAAGAGCTTGTCTGGTTTTTGAACAAAACTGCTGAACTGTCTCCTATAATGCCCTGTTAACCTACCCGGCCGAAACGTACTGGTGTTGATTTTTGCTTGGCTGGTTTGCCAGCAAACTCAGTTTGCACGTGTACGTCCTGCACTGGCTTGCCAAGAGGGGAGCAGAGATCTGTCTGTCCGATTACGTGTTTGGCAAAAACAAACCCATCCTTTTAACACAAAATTAGATTCATTATAGCCACACTCCAGCCAGTCCCTCAGCAAAATTAGGCTGTAAAAAAAAAACGTAGGTCTCCAGCCTGTCCTATTAGAGTTAATGAGAAAAACCCAGTCAAAGTCAGCAGTGCAGGGGCCTTGACCTTTCTTAAATTGGTGACACAATTTGCATCAGTGATGGAGTGGTGAGTCAGCAGGGACGGGATGAGCTGGTCGGTGGTGACAAGCACTCCACCGCTTGGCACCGGGACCGGCTGCCGCTATGTCACTGCCAGGGATGTACTAACACCTTGACTAATCTGTGTGCTTTCTTGGGGGGCTTATCCTTGCACCACCCTCAAGTGTGAAATAGAGGGGGAGTGCTGACAAACCCAGTCTTGCAGTGCAGAGATTTGGGATCTCTGCCAGCAGCTCCTGTCAACTTGGAGCCTCTGTTTTCCCATGTCGGGGGCTGTGACAGCACAGACGGGCGCTTCCCATTAGGTATTCGCCGACACTGAAAATAGACACTCCATTACTGTAGCACATTAGCTGACAGTAATGATAGGGCTTTGCTTACAAGTTCAGTTACATACCGGCAATCTGGCCACTTTGCATGCTTTATTTATCAGGTATAAATTGCAACTTCCACTTATCCCCCCCCAGTCTAAATTGCTGCATCGTCTGTTGCAGTGATCAGACATTTACTTCTTTTTGCTTTTGTTATTAGCATCAGAAAACTCAGTTACAGGTGAGCAGGTATGCGTACACAAACACACAGTAGTAGGCTTGTGCTGATGTTTTTAAAGATACACATCTGCTGATACTAAAAATAGGTCCTTGTCAGCAGCTTGGTAATTTTAGGCTCAATGAGAATTCATCCCCATGGTAACTGTACAGTTGTTGAATCATTTATTATTCGAGCTTCAAAATCATAACAGTGCTGGCAATTTTCATTCTCTGAACATTTTTAAGGACCTTTTGCAGTGTTGCAGTACTCCTTGCTCCACACCATCAATACTTATCAAGCAAACAGTGCTAGCCCTTAACTGACTACCTGCTTCTCCTTGGACGTCGCAAGACTGGGATACTTGATAGCAGGATGGCAGTTTAAACAGGTTTCGCTTTTGGGGTAACATCAGTGCTGCTGGCGTGGCTGTTTGGCTGGGGATGGTACACACCAAGCCCTGTAAATTCCTGATTGGCAAAATGAAACTTTAAAGTGTGGACTTAAGCCTTGGTCTTTGTCTTGGGAGCCAGAAAACAACATATCTCAGGTCTCTGTCGCAAGAGGCTTTGCAGATAAGGGGCTGGTAGTTTTTAAATGCCTAGATGGATGCAGTTGACTCCAAGCCAGTGGGGGGGACACACTGCCTGGCTTTGTGGAGATAAAAGCTGTTTGTACTTTCCCTCGCTTACAGATAATACTCATTAGCTATCTTGTGCTAAAACCAAGAGAAGTCAGACAAAGCTAGCAAAGCATAGGGTGAAACTCGGGTCCCCTGAGCCCAGGGGTTGCTCAGACTCTGCTCTCATGGAGAGTGGGACCAGGGGAGGCTCTGCAGGATGGGGTGAGGGGGCTGTGACCACCATCAGGCTTGAAACAACAGAAATAACTCAGCAGCAGCAATGCTTCCATTGCACACAAATTACATTGAAATGGAGTGCCTGAGACTGATTTTGGGATGGATTAAAGCACAGGCACCAACTCCCTCACAAGCTGCCCACATGATTTTTGTTGCACCATTGCTGGCCATTAGATTTACTAGAGTGTGCAATGCGAAGGGCTGTTACATTTTAGGTAGAAGAGGTTCAGTCCCTTTTAGTCTGACAAACTGGGATCTGAAAGACATTTTAGGTAGAAGAGGTTCAGTTCCTTTTAGTCTGACAAACGGAGATCTGAAAGACTGACCCAGAAACACAGATGCTATTCCCAAGTGCCAGCAGTTGTAAAGTGATACACTTAACAGAGCTGATTCCTCCTAGGTTAAACATTATAGCTATTATACACTGTCATGACTGATGCTGTATTTTTCACTCAAATGTATTTTCATTGTGTGAGCTTTTAAGAAGCTCTTGGACAAGGAAATCTGCAAGGCACTTTTAAATTGCCTTTCATCTTATTAGTTTGGTTGAGTTGAACACAGCAAAATAAGCACATGCAAGTGCCTCATACAGCCGCCGTGCAGCTGCCTTCCACCTTAAGCAGCTTTCTGTAAATCTGTCAGTACCCGAAACGTGTTGTGCATCACCCGTACAGGATTTGCCAGGTGATCCTGGTGTGCACTGCAGGGAGAGCCAATGTCTGCCATCAAGGGGAGTTCGGTTTCCCCTCCTGTGCAGGTGTATGATCACCACTGATATCAGTCGAAGTCACCTACATGCAAAGGAACTACAGTGCTTTCCCCAAGGACAGAAGCACAAGAAAGTGGCCCTTCCACAAACCAGCCCCAGCACCAAAGTTCTCTCCTGCACATGTGGCAGCTCTTCTTTATTCTTTATTCTTTATTCAAGCATCTGGTTGCTCAGTCTGTTCATTTGATTAAATGAGAAATTTCCTTCCCTCCAGTTGGTTCAGCCTCTATACATTTATCCCAGAGCACATACAGAGACAGATTTGGAAGATGTTGCCTTTTTTTATTCCCAGCTACCAGCCTCCATCTTTCCAGGCTGGAAAACACGCTCTGTGGCCAGGGCCTCAGCTGGCTGAGACGATGCCAGGTCTCGCCTTGCTGCAGCCAGAATGTTTCAATAGGAGAATTACTCGCCTGTAGCGTCCAGAAAGCTGGTCACAGCTCACAGGTTTTATAATGAGTTGGGAGGGGGAGAAGGTCACGTGCACAATAGACCAGAAGTGGTGTTTATTTCCAAACCTGTTGTGGCCAAGAGCTTATTTCCAACTAAATTTTCCACTTGCCACACTGTGCTGGGCAGGTGGTTCAGCTCTGCCCCACAGGCTGCTGCCCATGGAGATGAACTGACTGTGTGAAAGCCCCCCAGCTCTTCCCAAACACTGTTTTCCTCTTGTTGCAAAGAATGAAGACCTAAGTAATGACCTAAAATATGCTGTTATTGCCCTGTGACATACAGTTAACCACAGCACCCAGTTTTACATTGTCATGATTTATTCATTTGTACCTTGTTATACTTTTTTGATCCTGCTGTGGGTGGGTGGGGGACACACAGCAGCATTGTGTGATTCCCCAGCAGTATTGCTGAGCACAGACCCTGCAGTTCGAGCTCTCAGGGTTGCACAGCCATACTCCACGGTACCCGCACGCCTGTACCTGGGGTACTTGCACAGTCGCAAGCCTTCACTGGGCACCAGTGAGGGTGTTACTGATCCTGAGGAGCAGCAGGAATTGGTGACTATGCACAGGAAAGAGACCTAGCCTACCTGAGACCTGAAGACTGGGCTGGGTTTCAAACTTTGGGAGGAATCTCCTCCAACACAGAGAGAAATAAATGTGTGATTCCATCATACTATTTTTGTATTTGCTGTCTAAAAAAGAATCAAGTGTTAAAGCCCATCTCTCGGCTCTCTCTTCCTTAGTTTTTCCACCTGGTTGTCACCATATTTTCCATCTGAGATGTTGGTTAGTAAAAATAGATCATCTACCATTTGTCTTAAGAGTAGTAACAAGGGTCTTTCAATCAGGAATGGCTCTCAAGCAGTTGGGGTGCTCTAGAAATGTTGTCATTCCGTAACTTGGGGCTTATGTATGATTGCTTATGAGAGAGATTTATTCCATGTAACATCCCTCTCCACCCTGCAGGTAGATTTGCACAGGCTGAAACTTTCTAATAAATGGTCTTCTTTCTTCTTCATTTGGCATGTATCTCGCACCCTGACTTATGCACCGGTCTCCTAAGAAATGCAGGCAAAGTGTTGCTGTGCCATTGCACGCAGTGAGCACGTGCCAGATGTGGCCACTGCCTTCCAAAAGCTGGGGAGCTCACAGCATGGACACCTTCCTCTATAAGCTCAAACAGCTTTGATGTAGGGGCTGAGACTGGAAGCAAAGCATGGCCAGGGGTGATCCCTTGGCTCCTGGCAGCCAGAGGAGCAGGCAGAGGGACACACAGATGACACAGAGCCAGCACCCCCGGATTGCAGCAGCTCATGCAACTGCCCACCTGCATGGATGAACAAAGGACATGGGGTTTGACATTAGAGGTCTCAGAGCAAATGCTCACAAAATCCCATTGTTGCTGCTGATGCTTCTTTATAAAGTAATGGGCAGATTTTCTCTACAGGCATTAAGCTCTATGAAAAGCAAACCAGGCTTGCTTATTAATCTAGGACATGTTTAATTTTCTCTGCACTTATTTCAGTGTATTCTTATCCTATTTCCATGCTATCACAGAGGGCTTTCACTGCTAAGTGTACCTAAATGTGACTGCAGCCATGTGAGAGAAGACCCCCTCCCTCCCCACCGGGGATCTGGCTGCAGCAGGGCTGGCACAGCCTCAGCCCCTGCCCAACCCCCCCAAACTCCAGCAGTAATTCACAGCAGGGCCTCAGCACCCCCACCCCAGGCTCCATGAGTGCAGTTAGCCCAGGACTGCTCTTTTGTCACCAGTCAGGCTCAAAAAACAGTGTGAGATTACAGAATCACAGAATCACAGAATGTTGAGGATTTGAAGGGGTCTCAAAAGATCATCTAGTCCAATCCCCCCGCCGGAGCAGGAACAGTTAGATGAGGTTACACAGGAATGTGTCCAGGCAGGTTTTGAATTTCTCCAGAGTAGGAGATTCCACAACCTCCCTGGGCAGCCTGTTCCAGTGCTCTGTCACCCTCACTGAGAAGAAGTTTCTTCTCAAATTTAAGTGGAACCTTTTGTGTTCCAGTTTGTACCCATTACCCCTTGTCCTATCATTGGTTGTCACCGAGAAGAGCCTGGCTCCATCCTCGGGACACTCACTCTTTATATATTTGTAAACATTAATGAGGTCACCCCTCAGCCTCCTCCAGGCTAAAGAGACCCAGCTCCCTCAGCCTTTCCTCATATGGGAGGTGCTCCACTCCTTTAATCATCTTCATGGCTCTGCACTGGACTCTCTCCAGCGGTTCCCTGTCCTTCTTGAACTGAGGGGTCCAGAACTTGACACAATATTCCAGATGTGGTCTCACCAGGGCAGAGTAGAGGGGAAGGAGAACCTCTCTCGATCTACTAACCACCCCTCTTCTAATACACCCCAGAATGCCATTGGTCTTCCTGGCCACAAGGGCACAGTGCTGGCTCATAGTCATCCTGCTGTCCACCAGGACCCCCAGGTCCCTTTCCCCTACGTTGCTCTCTAATAGGTCATTCACCAACTTATACTGGAACCTGGGGTTGTTGATTGCTGGTGTAGACAAAGTTTGTAGCCTCTGTAGGCTACACTCCTGCATTTGGTTTCTCTTCTGTAGTGCAATGAGACTGGGTGGCATAGGCTTCTGCCTGTCATGGGAAGCCTTGGTTGAGTACAGGGCGATTCAATGTGCTAGTGCTATCATCAGGGTGAGAGCAGAGCACTGTGCCTCCACCTGGCCTTCCCTAAATTTCACCTGAGTCTTTTCAGGCTGTTTTATTGCCCGGGATCCTGTGGTGCTCTAGTGGCAGCCCAGTGTTTATGGTGGTGCTACTTCGACTCCCTGCTTGTTCATGGCTCTGCACTGGGTTTCCCCTTGGCTGTGCAGCCACCCCTGTTGATGCAGTTCCAAACTATGATCAGTAATAGGGAACTATGACAGGGGTTAAAGATCTCCATTGCTTATCTATGTCCAAGAGTGCCCTTGGACCCTCAGAGCCATGCCTGGGACCCAACACAGTGTGCGGTGGCACGGGGCAAGGTGCAGGCATGGCTGGGGAGGAGGAAAGGATTTTTGGATGGGGTAGCTCTCATACTATGAAATCATGGCCAGGATATGAATGGGGGCATACTGTCGTGGTTGAGACAGACAAACGACAGACCAAGTTATTCCAGGATGAAAGTAGTAGATGCCATTTATTGCCACAAGTGCATTTTTATACACTTTTACCAATTCATGTGTCTCTTCACTATTGGTTACAAGTTATAGCAGTAACATCTCATTGGCTAATTTTGCTATCATTAATGTTATTCTTCTACTCCCTTCTCTCTCACGGGTACATCCTTTAACATCTCCGGATACTCTTTTACTCCCATCTTTCCCAAGGCTAATTTCTGTTCCTATGCCCTCCGTCAGGGAATCCACAGACCCACCATAGTCCCCCACAGCATACCTTGTAGGCAGAAGTGATATCCTTCATTAACTGGAATGATAAAGTTGAAAAAAAACGAAAGTCTGGGTCTCCAGGCCTTCCTTTGGGTATGATATTTCTGTGTTTCAGACATCTCATAGGCAGTCAGAGCCAGCCAAGGTATGGTTTACTGGAGTCCTTGGTCAGCTGTGGCCACTCAGTCAGTCGCCTCCCTCGAGCCCAGCCAGGCTGATGTGTGCAGGCAGTAAATGAAGCAATGGGGTTGGTGTTTAATAACTTTTCTCAGCATGGCCGTGGTGCTTTTTCAGCTGGTTTTCAGCCAGTTCTACAGCTAGTGCTTTGGCCACATATCCTTTCAGAAGGGTTTGCTCTGACTCTGTTGCTGAAGTGCCTCATTGCAGGAGCTCCCACAGCAGACCAGGATTACACATCCCCCGGGGAGATGCAGGTACTAAGCCAAGTAACTGTCATGCAACATGCAAGAACCACAGGAGAACATTTTTTAATCACCATGCTCCATTTACATCACAAAAAAATATATATTTTTTTCTCTTTGTTTCCAATTTAGCACAGCATGACCTTCCATTGGCTTCTCAAATCAAGCAGAGCAGAGGTGGCAAAGGTGGACGAAAGTAAGCTAATCTCACGCTCACTCTGACTTCCCAGGCATGTTTGCCAAGTAGCCCTTTTTTGACCTGTGGTGTGTAAAAAGATCACTTGGCTCCCTTTGCTGGTGAGGATGCAGGTGAGAATGGCTGTTTACATCACCATTCAAGTGATTAATGATTAAACAACAAGAAAAAAAGGAGTCTACGTGGATCCACGAGCTGAACGTGCCTGTCTGAGCACACACTGAAATAACCAGTTGCTGTGGGGTGGCAACAAGCCCAGCAAACACACGGGCTCCTTCCCTGAGGTGTGGGATGGGATGCTGTGGGGTGGAGTGGGCCATGCCTGCCCCTCGCTGCCCTCTCTCCTGGGGCACACACCAGCTCTACCCCCTCCCCAGCTCCAGAGAGGCCAAGGAGGTGACCTCTGAGAACAAGCAGGGTTGATAGAGGTGAGAATGCGAAAAAAGGCAGAAAGTCCATAGTCAGAGTAGTGGGTTGGAGAGGTGGAGAGGCCATCCTCACCCCTAAGTCCCTCTCCATCATGGCCCTTCCTAACAGGGGGCCTTAGCGTCTTCTCTTTTTTTTTTGGCTAGTTTCTACCAGCCCTGCATTTTAACAAAGTCCCTTGCTGAAAGTGTTAAACTACCAAAAAAAAAAAAAAAAAGGTGGTGTAGGCCTTGCATTTTTTCATTGCAATTTGCTGCAGTCTGGCACCATTACTTTTAGGATCTTGTCACTTTCAAGATCCCACAGTACAGCAGTCCTAGTGTATGAGGCTGTCAGCAGTCATAAAAGCACTCTAAAAAATGACATCTCCTTGGAGAACAGCATTGCCACCATCCAGACACCAGAACATACACAGCTTTGGCTGGCAAGTTACTAATTACAGGGATAAAACCACTTCATATTCACAGACTTGGGGTATTCCTTTGCAAGTTACTTTAATCAATGTATATTTATTTTCAGCTTGCAATCTTTGAAAAGAAACCCACCAAAAGTCACAGACCAAAATATAATTAAAGACAAAGTATTGGATAGTTTAAAAATTGTTTGGTTTTGATGGCTCAGGATGCATGATAGGAAATTTGGGGCAAGAAATTTCACTGGTGTCAGACATGGCAAAATAGAGCACCAAGCTCTCTGTAGCTGCCTGCAGGTGGTGTGGAAACTGGCTTTGCCAACCAACTGGCTTTGCCCAACCAACTCCCTCTTAAAGCTCTTGCCATCGCGAGATGTTATAAGTAATGTTATCCCTTGTCTTGCAAAAATGCAAATAGAAGAATAAAAATTTGTGAGAGGAATTTTAAGGAACTCTTTTAAGCTTAAAAAAATCCTGCCCTAAAAGTGGGGTGTTACTTTCATAGAAAACAAATTGTGATAGAATTTTTTGTCGTTTGGAAATGAGAAAAAGATTGTTATGTTCCTGGCTGAACAGTGTAACATTGTGCTATGCAGGCTAACATCCTGACCACAGAAAGCACATAAGCACCAGACAAAAGCTTATTTTTAAAAAATTCCTTAACATTAAGCACTTACAAAAAGTACATGAAGTACATAAATATTCAGTTTTAGATTTTTAATTTGGGATTTTAGAATACAAGAAAACATGATTTCTGAGACTCACCTTAAAAAAAAAAAATAGATTGAAGATGCAGCAGCCTAAATACTGGACATAATTTTATCATCAGGGTAAACATAATTGTTTTGCCTTAGGTTATCCAGGCTAGTGGAAGGTATAGTAAGCTTCTGCAGCTTAGATTTTCTTTAAAACATATAAACCCATTAGATTTAAAAACATGTTTTACTAAGACTTTAGTTCAGAAGGTAAATTTCCTCCGGGTAATACAATAATTTTAACTAAAGTATTTATGAAAATATAATATATATGTTCACATTTTTTTTTCAGATTAATTCCAGTTCTTAACTTCATATTACATATTATTTACACATCTGAATACCTGAGTGATGGATTCACATCTCCAGTTCAATCAATAATCTTAACCTCAGAGAAAGTTTCATTGGACTTTCATTTTTACTGATGGAGTCTCAGGTCTTCCTGCTTAAATAAATAAAATTGCCTCCAGTGGAGATACTGTGCCTAACTGAGGTAATGGAGATATTTAAAGATATCAAAACTGTGAGATTTCCCAATTAATCTTGCAAAAAGAAAATAAAATATACCCATTTTCCCCTTTTGTAGAAATTGCCTCATTTCTAGTTTGTTTGATTTCTAAAACATACAACCATTATAACGGGGGCATGATATACTACTTAGCTGTATGAAATTTAGTGGTGTTGTAATCCATTAAAACAGGCTGACTTATTGAACAAGAATATAAAGGATTCTGTTCTGAACTTAATAAATAGACTTCAAAGAATCCCAAATACGAGAGAGCTTGTGAGAAGTAACACAAACCCCAACTCAGATCATATACATTAGGATGTGCACCTAACTTTATAAAAGCTGAGGCCAGGGTCCTAAGAAGAAAGCAGTATCATCATAGAAAACAAGGCTGGCAGGACCTGAAGAGGACGTCTTGTCCACATCAGTGCTCAACAGCAGGATCAGCCATGCCAGCATCATCTCTGAGGGCTGCTTGGCCAACCAGTCCCAAAAGATTGCTGGGGTGGAGGCTGAGCAGCCTCCCTGGGCAGTCCAGATTCATAATTAACCGTTGTTTGGGAAGATTTGTTTTGGTGTCCCCCTTAATCCCTGGCTGTAGCTCCATCTCACTTTCCTGGTCCCATCCACAATGGGAAGAATTTATTCTTTCTCTCTTCGTAGCCATATTTTAATATACTGTTATCATACATATCCTCAGCCTCCTTTTCACCAAACTGAGCAAGGCCAGTGCCTTCAGCAGGCCCTTGGGAGCTGTTTTCACATCCTGTCTGTTCACGTTGTGTCTGGTCCACATCTTTCTGCAATGGTTGTGCCAACTGTTTGCCATAACTGATCACTAAAGTTTTACCAGCACTGAATAGAAGACTTAGAAAACTTCAAGGGTACACCAAACAAAAATCCCATTTGTGCAACCAACATGAGGTTTGCTTCCCCATCCCACCCAAAGTATTTAATTATTGTTACATTCTGTTTGTGATTTAGTTTTTCAAACATTTTCTGCCCTACTGCTTCCCATCCACTCATGCCCTATCTGTATTTGCACAGTTAATATGCAGATTCTATTCCGCCATCACTCCCCACCCAAGTGGCTCATGTAGGCTAATTTTCCCTCTGTATAACTATTAATTTATAATTGTGCTCCAAAATTAAAGGCAGAACAATTTTCTCAGAAAGAGAAGTTGGAAATACTATTTAAAATGGTGTATCAGTTAATCCTGTTCAGTATACTAAGGTTTACAGAAGTTATTTAAAACTACATCTGGTCAAATATTTCAGATTGTAACAGTGTGAAATTTGGCAGAAGAAAATATAAACCTAGATTACTGTGGGTGTAGTGATTGCAGGAAGGTGGCACACAGGAAAGAGAAGAGGAAAAAAAAAAGGTAAAAAATAAAAGGTAAGGAAAAAGATATATTTTTAATTAGAATGCCTCATTTCCATTGTCACTTGCCATGTCTGGAAGAGTTGTTCTGCTTTGCCATCCTCCCTCCCTTTTTTTTTTTTCTCTTCTCTTGTACTTAGTTTCAGAGATACTAAGGTACTGGTGTGGATTTGGCCTCACAGTGACTAAGCACCGCTATAGCAGGACCATAAGCACCCCATACCCAAAGCAATTTACAGGAACTCTGTTTTAACTGATGATGCTTCCTAAGGGCCTCCCAGGAATCACAGCATGAGTTTGGTCCTAAAATTTTGATCTTCTTTCTGCCAAGTTTGAAGAAAAGTCAGAAGAAGATAAAGTGACTCCAAAGGTACTGGTGACTCCCCGCCAAGTCCAGTAACCACAGAGGTGACAGATTTACCTCACTCAACCACTGGTTACAAGGTGGATTCAGTTCCTTCTGAGGTTGCAATATTGCAAAAGCCTGTTCCTTTTTCTCAAGAGAATATGCAACTGATGGAGCACAAAGGTGCAGCCCTTTTGCCACAGTTAAAAGATGTATCTGGGAGAACAAGAGAGGCAGAACATGATGCTGAGCTCAGCCTCTCCAGCAGATGCAGATCCCAGCTCAAATGCTCTTCACCCTGGACCATCCATGTGTTTTAGAGTCTTGGAATAAAGCACATGCACAGCTCTGAGTGCCTGTCTCTGAGAGGGGAATTACTTTTGGGATGGTGACAGCCCAGCTGTGCTTTTCAGGAGAAGCTGGACCAGCAAGGAGTCATCCAGAAGACAAATGGTTCCCCACATCAACCTCCAGAAGTATAACCAATCACATTTTTGTGGATTTGTGTGTTTTTAAATAAAAGGATAGGTCACTCTGCCAAATACCATACCTTGTTTGGCAGCAGCTTTCTTACTTGGAAGATAGTGAGGGTTGCTTGTGGCCAATTTCAAGAACAAATCAGCTTGCAGTCCTCAGTTCTGTAACATTTATTTTGAACATGCCAGAGAACCTATCCCATTTACAACTTTTAGCCTCACAAATCTCTTTATTTCAGGGTTTCTTTTCCTCCACTCCCCTTGAGTATAATTGCCACGGAAAGATGCTGTGCTCTAACTGAAGTCCAGTCCTAGGGCAGGCAGGGAGAAAGATGCTAAATGCTAAAAGACATCAGTTATTAAGTAAGAGCATGTATAGAATCTGATTTATTTGATAAGAGTGACAGGTGTGGTGCTGGGTTATGGTCAAAGTATACTCACTGTAGTTCAGAGAGACCAAACAAACAACTGTCTCTGCCTGACCCTCCCTTAGACTACATGGTGAGTCTCAGAACAGAGCACAATTCCTTCTCTTAAGCATGTTGTTAAATACCAAGTAGGGTAAGGAGAGCAGGAAGCGCTCTCCTTATATATGACACCAGAGAATTTAACTGCATTTCTCACTTTCTGACTAGGCAGTGTGATCAAAGCTTGGAAGTGTCCACTCCTGTAAGCCATTTAAATTTAAAATACCTGAGTACATATGGAGAGTATATAAGATAAGAATCAAAGACAAAGCATTTAACATCCTGCACTTGTATTTTTACAAAGTTGCAGCATTTTTCCCCTCTGATAATCTATTTTATGTTCCTAATTATTTCTGTGCTGTGTAAAATATGCCTGTTAGAATATGTTAAAGTATACAGAACACAGAACAGTCAAATACATACAAGACAAGAAAACAATGTTTTCATAAATATTTCAAATGCACAATTAGAGGTCTTAAAATACTTTTAAAAAACAACTTGAACTGTGTGCAATATTAGGTAAAAAAAAAAAAAAAAAAAGCTTTTTTGCTGTTTCAAATAATGTAGTAGATCAGACTTTGTAGGTTCAGGCTAAGCTATTTCTGTGTTAAGAGCAGCTTAATACTTTACCAAGAAGAAACCCTGGAGGACTTGTGTGATTCCAGCACCTGTGCTCTCAGTGAAAGGCTTAGTGGTCTGTGTGCACATGCCTGTGAAAACTGCGCATTAACTTTAGGTTAGAGGTCCATCTGCTGATTTCCAGAGTTCTGATCATTTTTCTTGAGCACTGGTAAAACTGGGAATGTAATCAAAATCTCCGTCTAGGCTTGCTGTGTTTGTTCAAAACATCAGAAAGGGTGGAGGAATCTGCATGAAAGAGTTGTGCAGGTCACTGAATGCCACAATAAAAGCGAATTTTAATCTCTTGATTTCCAAGACATCAAACATTTACTAAAGGATCAAAAGCTTTAATTTTCACCTTACACAGACAGCATTCCAATGGCACTTTCTGTTGGCGCTAACAGTGTTTTCCTGAGAGCACACCACTCAATACTACATGACCCTTTAGATTTCATGATGAAGTTTTACCATTGACTCCAACGTGGCAATGCCATTACCATACCTCAGTGCCTGCTCTGCTCACTTCTATCTTCCCTTCTCTGAGCTGACACAGGTACTCACACAGTTAGGCAGTAAACCGGACTGGGTGAACACTGCCTGAAAGATGAACCGTTTTCCCCATGGGTTCTTCCAGTTGGACCAGCTTTTGTGACCTGGGTCACTGCACAGTAGTGTTCACCATGGACAACCAGACACAGGTGGATAGGAAGCAATGTAGCACAGTTTCAGGCAGGATGCTCCTAAGCACCTATGGCCTCAGATTATTAGTTACATGGATGGGGTTTTGCTCTATCAACCCAGCCAAAAAACAGCTGAGACTGTCACTTTTGTTTCTACACATGCTGTGCCTCACTTAGGAGGACTCTTAGAGCAGATAACAGCAAGGTGATGCTGCAGGTAACGATTTTGCCCAGAAGTGGATTATACCATGGTCTAAGTTGTCTTTGTGTCAGAGAAGAGGAGAATGAAAAAAAGTGGGCAACTTTTTGTTATTTTTCAGAGGGGAAGGTGAAGAAAGTAATAGAGGAAAGAAAACAGCATAAAAGAAAACCCATAACTTTTTTGACTATATCTTTTTAAAAGACTGGATATTACAGAAACATTTTTCTTAAATTTATTTCTATATATTCCTTCAAGGTTACTACACATGATAAAGCATATGGTACAGCCATCAACATACTGCTTTTCAGTTCAACTTGCTTTTTTCTGCACAAATGCTTTCTGGGTGACTTCACCCTTTGACTGTTCCTATACAGAAGATCAAGTAAACCAAGCTTGAAAGGCTGAAACAGCCTGATCAGAAAGCTTACAAAAGCAAGAAAATAGCTGCCAGTTATACAAACACAGTCTACTTTGTTGCTGCAATTTTATATCAGCATGAGGTTTAGAAATCAGAGTCTGTAGTTACCTAAGAAAGTAGCTCATTCTGCCTAATCAACACTATAGCCTCATGCATTGCTGAGAGAGTAACATCATCTCCGCACTTTGCTCCTCAGAGAAAAGTAACTTTGAGGAGCTTTCTGGAGGCTCACAATCCTGATGTTAAAGCTTGAGCTGGCATGCATTTGGAACCCTGGGAAGTATGCAAAGCAGTAGCCCATAACAAGGCTGGAGTAGTCAAAATCCTTAAATGATGGCTTTAACAGCCAACATCTTACAAATTGCAGTGTGACATTATGGACACAGCTAAGAGTAGCTATGTTCTTGGGGCTGCAAATGAAAAATTATGTGGAGTATCATGGCTGTCTGAAGCAAAAACTTATGATACCACCAAACCTATCTCCTGTGGTTCATTATCCTTACCTTCTCTAAGGAAGTCTAACTGCTAGGGCCATTAAATGCAAATCCATTCTTTGGACACTGTCCTGGTCAGATCATTTGCATGTACAAGTCCATCCTCTGCTGCTTACTACAAACACAAGTTAAGATAGAAGCAATCAGAAGTCAAACTAGTGCAGAAGAAAGAACCAGCAGCTGGCTATGCTACCTTAACCTTCCTTAAAGCCCTGGGTAGATATCAAAATTCAGGCCACATAATTAGACATTTGTAATGCTCCCGTCACCATAGCATCAAGAGCAATTCAACAACAGAAACTATACAGGGACAATCAGCCTCCCCTAACAGCTCAGTTCATGTGCACACACAGTATCTCATTGAAGACAACTGTCTCCAGACTCTTGCAGTCACAACTGACCGGTCACAAGAGAGTGGCCCTGGAGATCAGAGACAGACACACCTCCTATACAGCCAGAGCCACACGTACTCTCAAAGTCTCTGAAGGAAAAGTTATCAAGTTCACTACTAGGTAGATCCACATGGGTCATTTGCCCCTGGAGCTATCCTAATATTGGGAGATGGCATTGGCTTCTCCTACTTAATGCACAATTTTAAGATGGAAGTTTTTTTTAAAAAAAAAAAAAAAAACAAGAGGCAAATAACCTCTCTCAAAGCCCATATTTCTTGTTCAAAGCCACCTTGATCATTTTGCTTATCTTCTGAGCATGGCTTCAAGCACCTACCATTCCTACACTATTCTTCAGGCCTAGGATTGCCTCCCCAAACAACACTAGAAAGGTAGTTCCCAGATCGCCTCCAATTCTGTTCTCCAAACTCAAGGCTATAAAAATACCATGGGAAGGTTTCTGCTGGGGACTATCAGTGTTTCCTTTGCTTGCTTACACCTGTGTTTAAATCTTTAGCTAAAGTGATATTAATGAAGACTAAGTATAGCCCAAAGGCCACTGTCCCAAGATGCCCAAGAACTCTTCCTTCCCCACAAGTCCTACAGTGTTAACCTATATTAATTCTCTCTAAATTAAAGCTCAGTTTCTTGAGTTCCTCTGCAGCTTCTAAGTCCAGTGAGTGCATTTTCCTCCAAGCATATATTCTCACCACTGTTTTCAGTCTTGCCCTTCCCCAGTCCCCACTATTTGCAAAGCCCCATGTCATCTTCATACAGCACAGTATGGAAACAGGTAGCTCAGTCACAGCAGATGACACGCAAATCCAGCAGACAAGCCATTCCTGGACACAACATACAGATGTTTATGGTTTCCCTTCCGACAAAAGTATTCAAGGGTTTTCACTAAGCAAATGCATTTGACTGAGGTCTAACACTACTACTTCCACAGTGAGCAGCTATTCATGTCTAGGAGAGCTGTTTTTTCCATAGGAACTGCTTATAATGCATGCTCATCCCTACAATATTGTGCTCCTGGATACCTTTGTGAATAATTCTTCACTGGTGGCTCTACTAGATAGCAGAGATGGTCTAATGCCAAAGATGACACTTGATGACACTTGATGACACTTGCAATCATTTATATAAATTTTGAGCTTATTGTCAAGAAAACAACTATGGAAAGTTAAGATTTTATGCTGTAGAGTAGCATATTCATACAAATTTATCACAATACAACACTTCCCACTAATGGTTACCTGCATGCCTTTTCCATAATGTTAATTATCTTATTAATCTCTAACAAAATATTACCACACTCAATATGCTTACGTACTACTCAACTTCTCAAACATAAGATCCAGAGGTCATCTTATGACATTAAGGAGGCTGAAAATAAGTCTTCCCTCCTAGTTCACCATTCAGCTTTGGAGCTTATTGCCATCACAGGCTGTCTACAATCCTGAAGTTTTAAATGTAGCTAAAGAGTAGGGAGATGAATCCATGGCAAATATGCCCATCCACAGTTTGGATGCAAGTTCCAGGTCAGTGCTCTCCATTAGCTACCTGCCAAATCCATCTCAGGAAGGAGCTCTTCACACCTGCCAGCAATACTGGCAAAGTAGTATTTGCTTTTACTTACTTAAATTTCATGGACTCTTTAGACACAGCATCTTTTGTGGTCAGTGGCAACTGCCACAGGTTAAAAGTTAGTGCCACAAAGGGACATGCTTGTCTTGCTTTAAAACAATACTAATGCCACAATAATTAAGATAATTTATTCAGGAATAATAAAAATAGTCTTCTTTAACACCCAAAATGTTCATAGTTTGTAGATGTTAGAAGCTTTGCTATTTGCCAGGTCTTCCATAGTCTTATTTAAATTGCCTCAAAACTGTAGCTAGTTAATAGATCCTTTTTTTTTTGGCAGTTCCAGCAAATATTTTCTTTTTGTTAAAATGTCAGGTAATCCATGAGAGTTTCCAGATGCTGCTAGACACACATAAATATAACATTTAATAATAAAAAACATACCACACAAAAATCAAACCTTTACTCTTTGTTTCATGGAACAACATGAACCTCCCAGACTATTTGCAACTGCATAGCTTTGTGGAAATTTTCATCAACATTAATCCTTTTGGCCAGCTAGCTGAAGCTACCAAAAGGGGTAATTTTTTGCGTCTAAGAAAACAGAACACCATAAGAGAGCTTAAGCTATAGAATAGTTGACATTTTTCTGGAATCCTTATGAAAAATATCCCATTACTTCCACAACTCACAGGAAGAATAAGGAAAGACACTTTTCCCCCCTGTTTTCTTAGCAGAGTTGATTCTTATTGGGTATGAGAGTGCGGAGAAGGGCAGCAAAAGTGCTTCCCCTTCAGTCATCTTCTCCCTGCACCCCTCTGTTTTATTATTAATATTATTACTTCTACAGGTTGCTTATCTGTTTTAAGGAAGTCAGATATATCTGTTTAAAACTCCAGGTCTTCAGGCTAATCCTGCTGACTTTGCACTGAGATGCTACAAGCACTTGCTAATTCATAACACCACCTTGGAGATAAAGGTAACAGGCAACTCCAGCAACAGCTTAGGCCAAGTGCGGGTGCTACCTGCTCCAGTTCCCCGATACAAGATCACATATGGATGGCCCCCAGTCTTCGCTGTGTTCCCCCAAAGTGAGGGGTGACAACCTGCCCTAGGAACAGCAATGAATGACCTAGAGTGGTCACATGGCCAGATGGAAAAGCCAGGGAGGGACACAAGACAAATAGCTGTTCCAGCCTATCTTTTCTAGTTAAACAAACCCCAGGAAAAAATACTTGCATGTTATACACAAGGTCAGAGACGATTTATATAATGATGCAGTGCAAGACCTTAACTCTTTTTATGTCAGTCTAGTTCTTGAAATCAAACATGATATGAAACATTTCCCAATGCAAACTTTTTTTCCTTATGAATTGATCCTTCTTGGATCTAATCAACAGCCAGCTTGGATCTTTTTTTCCAATCAGTATTTCTAAGATTGTGGTATTCTCTAAAGACTCTCAAAATAAAATACAATTAAGTTTCAAAAATCAGTTTTGGATGCAATAACAAGTTTTCACCTGTTCCAAACGTTGATGTTGGCATTTAAACAGCATTTATGCACCTCAAGGGATTCCAAACATTCATCACTAAAATATTATGCAGAAACATCGAGGATCACCATCTCTCTTGTATGATTTCCTAATATTTTTTGCCTTATACATTTGCTTAGCAGATAGTAACATCCAGAAGGAAGCTGTGGTTTATATTGAGTGGGTGTGTGTTGGGAGCAGTCAGCATACATAACCAAGCAGGTTTTCAGGTCTCTGCCAGGCATCCTGCAGGTCAGTCCAGAGAACCACAGACATACCCAGCACTATTTGCACGTAGGAACAGATACATGCATAGACACTGTCCCAATAGGGATTTACAACTACCTTTTGGGCTGGCAGAAGTTGCGGGTATAAGGCGCACGTATGCACAAGCTTGTGGCATGATGCCTATAGTGTTCATTGCTGGAAAGCAGCCCAAAAGCAGAAAGAAATGCAGCTTCAGTATAACAGTCTTTTTAGAAGTGGTTCATACAAAGTTCAAGAGAGGCAAAGCTAGTAAATTTTGTGGTATAATTACTGAAGTTGAAAGTTTTAACATGGTATTTTGTTCACAAAAACCAACAAGACATGCTATTACCGAAAGTATTTACATAACCAGAATAATTTTCCTTTTCCAAGACTGGAATGTTTATCCATATTTAAAGAAAGAAAGGCCATATAACTTGACAAATAGCAGAAATATGAGCATTAAATCATCATGTCATTTGTTAAACAGAAACATTTAGATCGCTGTCCCTGCTGTTTAATAACGAACAAATATCACAGACTGCATTCTCAACATGGAAGGTTTTCTGGTTTTGTTTTGTTGTTTTTTGTTTCTATTTTTGTTTTGTTTTGTTTGGGTTTTTTTTGGTGTTTTTGTTGTTTTGGTTGTGTTTTTTTTTTTTTTAAATGAAGTAAGTTTTCAGCTTTAAGGAGCCTTATTCCAAGATCAGTCCAACTCCACCCTTGGAAACACCAAAAGCTCCTTTGGTAGAGATCCCATCCCCGTGTTTAACCAACCTGCTGCCTACCTGATACATATCTAAGCAGTCTGCCTACTGCAAGCAGCTGCCCATCTGTGTAAATTAATGGTAGCACAACAACAACAAGCAATGGGAACAGAGTCAGAAGACTGCAATGGGCTGCCCTGCATAGTGTTGGAACTTGAAACACATCACTGTAGAGAGCTGCTGCTCAGTAGAGAGAAGCATCCAGCAACATATCTTTGTGCCTCTAATAACCTGAGATCACCTGCCCATCACTGCAAATGTTTAAAAAAGCCACCTGCATGGATGACACACATGCCTTGAGGCACAACAGGAGGATCTTCTTTCCCATCACTGATCTGTGCTGTAAATAAGCAAAAGGAAAAACTATACTCAAACTCATCACTGGAACTAGCTTGCACAATACTGTAGTACTGTACTAATCCAAATATTTTACTTGATAGCAGAGGAAAAGTCAGAAGGTGACAGTAAGAGCTGCTAACTGAACATCAATTCATTCAGTACATTAAGCAAACAAAAGGAATTGGGATCTGTAAGCAGAACAACCTCCACCAGCATCTACAGTGGCATTTTCTATGTTGGGTTGAATAAGTCTTGGGTACTGCTACCAGCAGTGTTTTAACAGGCATATCAACTCTGAAGAAAGGTGAGTGTTTGGTTTGTTTGTTTGTTTTAATTTAAATTGGTTTACTATCCCGGTACCCAGGTACCTATTGATCAGAGCATTACCATTCTACCGCTTTTCAGACACCATGGCAGCTTTACTAATTAAAACCTACAACTGAAGAGATAATGACAGCCTATGGAGGCATGCAACAATTAAGTCTTCCTTGCTAATGCACTCCTCCTCCAATGAAATACAGTAGCAGTTGAAAGCATCCTTGCTGTTCTAATCCTTAGCAAGATCCTTTCACTTTGAAAAGTGAATCATTAAGGCTTCCCAGTAAAACATTCACTCAGGTGACAAGTTTGTGCCATTAACTAAAGAGTTGAGGTTATTTTGACAAATCCATGATGGAGACTGGCTCACCTTAAGCAAGGATAGATAAATGAAGAGTCCTAAATTCTGCCACTTGATATAAACATGTGAACCCCATTTACTGGACAGCAACTAAAAGTCACCAGTATGCTTCTATGCTCAGTGAGGCCATTCACTGCAGAGGTGATTTCATGAAATCCAAGCTAACAAACTTATAAAAATAAAGAAAAAGCGTACTGCAGTCTAAGAGCTGTGGTCCAGAGTGTTGCTATGATGCTATGAGTACAAGTAAACTGATGAAGAGATTTTGTTTCTGGCTGCTGCTGTTCTCCATCTGTGAGAGATCTCCCAGGCTAAATACACATATGGTTGTTTCCTAACCCAGTTCTGCCAAGTGATGGTGGTAAACCAGACACGAAAATATGCAAATAAAGCTCTGGCAGCAGCTCTGAATGATATCACTCTTAATCTGGCCCACTTGTTCCTAGTTTTGCCAGTTTAAACTGGTTATAATGTAACTGTGCTTCACTATGCATCTGATCAATGATCAAGGTTAGAAAAAAAGCCTCATTTGTTCTCCATAATGGTCATTGTGGAGGATCTGATCCATCATGAAGAACAAATGAGGCTTTTTTCTAACCTGGGTCATTTTGGTTTTATACATGCACACTTTTAATATATGTATGCCTACATATAGGTTTAATATGTATATTGCATATGTATATTATGTATGTATATATATTAAAAAAACCTTCAGATTGATTAGTGTATAGATGAGAAAAAAACATACTTAATCCATAGCAGGAAGAAGCAGAAGCACAGAGATGAGAACAATAACAAATTACCTGATATTTCCTTGAGCAGCGAGTGTCAGTATTGTACCTTTAACTAACACACAAAAAGACCTATTAATTCAAGGAACCTCAAAGGAAAGACCTGTACATAGAATCATTTAGGTTCAAAAAGACTTTTAAGATCATAGAGTCCAACTGTTAACATAACACTGCTAAGACCACCTCTAAACCACGTCCCAAAGAACCTCTTCTACACGACTTTTAAACACCTCCAGGGATGGTGACTCAACTGCATCCCTGGACAGCCTGTTCCAACGCCTGACAATCCTTTCAGTGAAGAAATTTTTTCCAATATCCAATCTAAACTTCCCCTGGTGCAACTTGAGGCCATTTCCTCTTGTCTTATCACTTGTTACCTGGGAGACCAACACCCTCTATGCTACAACCTCCTTTCAGGTAGTTGTAGACAGCGATAAGGTCTCCCCTCAGCCTCCTTTTCTCCAGGCTAAACAGCCCCAGTTACCTCAGCTGCTCCTCATCAGACTTGTGCTCTAGGCCACTCACCAGCTTTGTCACCCTCTTCTGCACTCTCTCCAACACCTCAATGCCCTTCTTGAGGGGCCCAAAAGTGAACCAGTTCCAAATACAGAGGGATGATCACTTCTCTAGTCCTGCTGGCCACACTATTCCTGATACAAGCCAGGATGCTGTTGGCCTTTTGGCCACCTGGGCACATATTCAGCCACCTGTCAACCAACACCCCCAGGTCCTTTTCCACCAGGCAGGTTTCCAGCCACTCTTCCCCAAGCCTGTAGTGCTGCCTGGGGTTGTTGTGACCCAAGCGCAGGACCCAGCACTTGCCCTTGTTGAACCTCATGCAATTGGCCTCAGCCCATTGATCCAGCTGGTCTGTAGAGCCTTCCTGCCCTCCAGCAGATCAACACTCCCACCCAACTTGGTGTGGTCTGCAACTTACTGAGGGTGCATTCAATTAGGTGTTGGAACAGGCTGCCCAGGGAAGTGGTGGAGTCGCCATCCCTGGAGGTGTATAAGAGTCATTTAGATGAGGTTTGTAGGGACATGGTCTAGTGCTAGAGTTAGGTTAGATTATAGTTGGACTCGATGATCCTGAGGGTCTCTTCCAACTGAAATGATTCTATGATTCTAATCCCCTCATCCAGATCATTGATAAAGATATTAACCAGAACCGGCCCCAACACTGAGCCCTGGGGAACACCACTCATGAACAGCCACCAGCTGGATTTGATTCCATTCTCCACAACTCTTTGGGCCCAGACATCCAGCCAGTTCTTCACTCAGTGAAGAGCATGGCCATCCAGGCCATAAGCAGCCAGTTTCTCCAGG
The DNA here is from genome assembly GCF_964273445.1 of Streptopelia decaocto. NCBI lineage: Eukaryota > Metazoa > Chordata > Aves > Columbiformes > Columbidae > Streptopelia > Streptopelia decaocto. Next base: position 25,281,125 of record NC_138655.1, read on the forward strand.
AAAATGTTGATATAACAGCCAATAACCCAACTTAGCCACCAGTAGTCTAGCACAGCTTGAATACAGCAAACACATTGGAAAAGTCCCATGGTCACAAGCAGCACCAATAGGTCAAGACAAATCCTACTTCAAAGATGCAAACAAACAAGTTCACCTGCCCACCTTAGCTCAATAGCACAAGAGTTTACCACAGGACATGAGAACACTCTTCCAGTTATTTTGAGTTCAAGGACTTCCTGAGCCAGATGCGGTTTCTATGTATTCACTAACTTACAATGAATTTCCTGCACTTGAATTTATCCAGTTTGTTTGAACCCACAGTTTTCAGCTTCCACATCATTTTTCAGCTAGAAGTCCCACCAGCACACTACCCACTGACTAAGAAGCTCCTCTTTCAACTTCACTATTTAAAATATTGTTGAAAAAGGAACAAAGGTTTGGTGTGTTCCTACAATTAAACATTTTGACAAACTTTTGAGCTTTTAAGGACATTGCTATAAAGTGATCAAAATGGCATTAGAACTGGAAAAATACAGTAAGATTTAACTTTGTTTTAAAACTACATATCCTGTAGCAGTAATTTTCAAGTTTGTGTATGGTAAAAGTTTCTATCGGACATGTTAGCAATTGCCAAGTAGCACAGTTATTCATTACTTTCAGTGTACATATATACAGCAACTAGCATACCCATTTATCCAGGATTAGATAAGGAACTCCTCCCTCCCATGAATCCTATTGTTCTATTTCTCAAAAGCCTGGGACTAGGCAGAGATCGAAACCACTGATTTTCTGTCAGAACATGTTGTCAGATATGATTACAAGATGAACAGAGATATCAAAGAATGACAGATCCCAAATAACTTGCTCTCCTTCCTTTTCATTAGGAGTTCACTAAAGCTATTTTAATAGCATAGAAGGCATCCATTTCTTTACACAATTGGGTTTCATCACTAAAGCCATAAGAACATTAAGACAAGTCCAAGAGTTTCAGGGATTTCTGATAGAGACTGAAGACCAAAGCAATGACTCCCCACCCCCCATCTAGGTTGATTACTGCACAGAGAATGGAACTGGCCATTATAAAGCAACTTGACCTTGCAAAACACAAGTGGTAGAACCTTTTGGCAGCAGGTCAAAGAAACTTTCCTTATTTCCATAAGCATTCACTAGCAAGATTTATGAACCATTGTCTGATCATTAGCCACCAGCTCTGTATTACTTTTTCATGTACACGCATTTAAATGCACCACTTAGTACAGAGGATACCCCATTCTTTCCTGCTGTACATACTTAACATTTTTCAAATTAAGTTTCAGAATCTGAAAAGTCCATTTAAGAGAGTTCTGATCGCTATGTGTAAGGGACTCAACTACTTACTGCATCCTTTACAAAGCATAGGAACTTGCCTGAAATGCAAGAAAGCCTTCTTGTTTGTTTATTTGGAAAAAAAACCAAATGTCAGCTACAAAGGATCACTACTTCTATTAAAGTATATACAATTTGTGTGTAGATCCAACATCTACTCTGGATAGAAAAGCAATATCCAAACACCAGATCTCACAAAATAGAAATAAGCCAAGTTGAATCCAGAAATTTTACCTTTTTTTTTTTTTAAAAGGAAGGTACTTTTAATGGGCACAGGAACTACATATGTATGGCTTCTTAAGAAAGATACACAACTGTCAGATGAGAACATAAAAAGGATATTTTGGGGTTTAGGATTGATCAGTCTGTAACCAAGCAGCCAGTGATGGGTCTCATGTGGGAACTCATTCAGTGAGAGGTCTCTGTAGGGCCTGACACTCAGCTTGCAGTGGCCAGTCTACTATTACTTTAAGTACAACATGTCAAAGTCACTACAAACTATTGTTGCCACTGTGTTCTCATGACACATAGAACTATTGTTGAGAAACTTGTTTTATGTTGCCAGTGCAAGTTTGGAATTTTATTTTTCTTGATCTTACATTAAAGAGTCTGAGTTTGGTAACATATCATAACCATAAGACACATTGAAGACATTACAGAAATTAACTCATAAGTGAAGAAAACATTTTAATTAAAAAAAAAAAACAAAAAACAAAACCAATACAATAGGCAGTTCACAGATATACTAGTTCAGTGTAAAGTAATAAGAAACTTTGTTATCTTACAGGTACTAGTGAGTCCATGTTGCTCAACAACTTTGTAAGTAGCTATTTGGACATTTATCCAGAGATAAAAAGCACTGGTCAGAACCTAATAGAAGACCTGAGTTCTTTAGCAGGTTTCCTGGCAGATGAAGAATGGTTTATGGCTTTCAGGGAACACAGCTCTTTCCAAGGCCTCAAGACAAATGGCATAAAGAGTTTTTGTTCTGTAGAAGATAGCTAATTTATCCAGATGAGCCAAAAGCCCTTTGTGAGAGGTGTTTATGAGGTCAGGAAGAATATGTGCCTCTATATGCTTTACATATGCATTCAATACATACATGCTTCAATGCAGTACTTTTTTTATAAATAAGTAAACAGTTTTCACCATAACAGGTCAAAAGTTACTTTATTACAAAAACAAAGAGGCAGAATTTCAAAGTTATTAGGACAGACACCAATCCACCCATGCCAAAGAGGAGACAAGGGCTTCTTTATGGACATGGGAAGGAGTACTGCAGACACCAGTTCCCACTGAGGGCACATCAATGCAAACTAACAAGTTTAAGAGACATGTTAGGAGAAAAAGAAAGAAACAAAACATCCTGCTGTAATATGTGACTTTGTCTTAAAAAAAATCATCACTACCTGAAATACTCTAAAACTTGGGAAATCCCTAGTTATCCTGAAATTATTTCCCTGAAAAAGATACCAAACAAGCTGCTCTTGGTAGCACAAGCCTTTAGCATGGCAGACTTCTTTTGTGAGCTTTGTGCACTTGCTGCAAAGAGCCTTCTTTCTTTGTTCCTGCTTGGTTTCTCTTCTGCTTTACCTGGGGTAGTATGCTGTGTAGTTCATGAAGAGCTGAGCCCCAGCAGGGTAGTACGCCGTGGATGGCTGGAACGTTCGTGGGTTCAGGAGCACGGATGGCTGATACAGAGCAGCTTCTGTTGGCACAACTGCAGCGGGAGCTGGAAAGGAGTAGGATGGGGGTGAAAGACCTAAAGGGAACAAATGGAAAATAGATTAGGACCTTTTGAATTCCAGCATATACATGGTCTTCATTAGCTGAACAACTCTGTAATAAGGAGCCTTCATAAGCTTCTCATTCTCCTGTTCATCACAGAAAATAAATCTGAGTGACCAGTGTGAGCTTGACTATAAGTGTCATGCCCACTCTCCCCTCATCAAAAGCAAAGTCAGCAACAGACAAAAAAAACCCCACCTCTTGTTCTTTCTGAAGGGCCTCTTTCTGAAGAGAAGGCCAGTTTTTCTTGTCTAGGCTCAGATTTTAATGAAGTCTCCAATAAAGAAGTGTGAGACTTTGTAAGAAGGAAACTCCTGTGCTAAATATCTGTTTAACATTCCCCAGAGCAGGGGATACCATTTCATTCTGACACTCCCTATCCCTCAAAAAACTCTGTCTCCAATTAATCAACAGCACAGTGAGAAAAGTGAGAAAAGCTTTGCAGCTTCAAGTATTGACAGAGTTTTAAAACAAACAAACACCACAAAGGTGCACTTTGTGGTGTTTCAACAAGATGTGAGGCCCTAAACTCCCACTGACAAGAGTTCACCCTCTTCCTCTGCCACTCTTTTCCATTTCTTCTCTCCTCCCCTCTCCAGTGCCATAAAAGTCAACATATAAAAGTTTTAGATAACTCTGAATATAAAAAATAGAGGCTTATTTTAGAGTGAGAGCATCTCACTGCACTGGGGGATGGGACAGTGAGAAGTGAAAAGGTTTATTTGAGGAACACATTACTGGCATTTGTATTTGGAAATGGGAACACCACCATCTAAGAATTACAAAAGTTTGGAACTCCACCCCAGAACCCGTCCTAGGAGCTCTTAGGAGAAGCTCCAAACCCCCGTCTTGATCAGCTGTCACACATAGGACAACATACTGCAGACCCCTGCTCAGGATACTTGCATTACAAAAAAAAACACCACCGAAACAAAACAAAAAAAAAAAAAAACACAACCCACAAACAAACAAAACCAAACAACAACCACCAACACCAGTCACTCAAAATTTCTCTCATAAGGATTAGCTGAAGGTCTACTCACATTCAAAAGGAACCACATGCAATAAGTTTGCTGCCATACTGGAAGCTCTGACTAGGATTTAGAGGACACTTCTTAAGGAAGCCAACAACAACAATACATTCGCATAGAGAGAAAGCTGCTACTTGACTACCTTGCCATTTATGATCTTGGAAGCAAAGTCTTATTTTTTCCATAGTCTCAGATTTATGTGGCACATATGCTTAGTAAGTTAGCCCTTAAGCTCAAAGCATTTCCCCCAAACGTTTGACCAGAAGTCAGTGTTCATCCTAGTAGCTCTGAGTAGCATAATTTTACATGAAATACAGTTTCTGCAGTTCTGAGGGCCAAAGCTATGTGTATTTTGCTTCCACACAGGTAATCTCCATTCTGTTCAAACAACAAAAAGCAAAGGAGAAGTTCAGACAGTAAGGGTTCAATAGGCAGAACACTTGTGGTTAAGTCCCAAAGGAGAGCCATTACTAATTGTTTCATAAATTAAAGTTTTGGAAGTGAATGGGGAAGCGCTTTTACTTGACATGTTCACCGTGGTGAAAAATGTAAATACAAATCAGCTTAAATGGGAAACTGTTCTTTAAGCTCTAGGCAGGGCTTATGAATTACTTTTCAGAGTCATGTCTCACCCTGGCCAAGTTATGTTTCAGGGAGGAGAGGGGAAGTTTGCCACTAGAAAAGCAAGAGTAATTTTAAAGTAGTTCTTCAACTGTAGTAATTCACAACCAAAGAGAAAAATAATGATTGCAAGCTGCTGCTGATTTAAGATGAAAAGACCTTATTTTAATACCCATGTCTGACACTCCTTTCCAAGAAACAGAATCAGAGTCAAGAAGACAGCTCCCACACCTACCCGAACACAGCGTGGAAGACGGGCAAGACCCCTGCAAAACTTACATGGTAACTTACATGGTGGCGGGGACAAGCCATTGCGATTTAAAGTGCCCCCCATTAATACAAAGTTCATCTCTTCAGCAGAACACTGAAAGACTTCAACATATCTGTCCTTCATAGTCTTCTTATGACACTTCTGTGCAGCCAGAAAAGCTCGCTCTGCAGATTTCATCTGAATAAAAGCATCACCCGATGGACGTCCCTACATACAAGGCAGACAAAAAGAAATGTTTCAGCAGCTCCCATGAAGCAGCAGCACAGCAATAATTTGTGTTGTTAAAAGCAGTCTCTTCAGCCATAAATATATTCTTCTCCAAAGTCAAGCACCCAGTCATCCCAAGCACCCACCAACATGTTTAAGTTCTCCTCCCTAAAGTTTTTCCCCTCTTGCTAGGGAATTCTGGTCTACACACTGCATCATATGGGCATTCTTCCAACTTGTGCTAACTTGATTCTGTATGTTTACCCATTTCAATTAAACTACATCGTAACTTCAACCATGTTATTTCTGTTTCAAAAAAAATAGGGACAGCTACGGGAGAGCTACAATTCAGGGGTACTTTGGTAAGAGCAGGTCCCTAAGCACCTATTTAGTACAAATGCAGAATTGGAAGATGTAATCCACATTTATTATCTGTGATTTTTAAAATTCAAGGATAAATACAGTCAAGTGCCAAATACTAAATGATTCTGTTAAAAAAAATATTTTGTTAAGGCCAATATGTGCTGGGATATTTTAGAAGGGTACTAGCCTAAGGCTTGGTATGAGCTTGTGCAGAAAAAAAGGACATCCTTATACACAGCTATAAATGAGGGGGATATGCAACTGGGGCCAGTCATTTTAGCCACATGCAGCTGCTGACTTGAAGTAGCCAAAAACAGAGACAGAGCTTTGAAACCAGCTTTAAGTTCTGGGCCAGTTCTTTTAGTATTGGAGGGAAGAACAACTTTATCACCATCTTTTGCACAATTGTTCATGATTAGAGGGTTGAAATCAGGAGTGGTGAGAGTAGGGAGAACATGCAGAAAAGCAGGGGCCAATACTACTGTAAACCATTAGTTCTGCTTTAATATTTGCATTTTTCTTAGCCTGTCTCAACCCTGCACATTCCTTATAGTTTTTTAGCCTTTGTAGGTCAAGTCCTCACAAACACAGGCATCTTTTTAGATAGAGAGGTACTGGAGAGAGGTACAGTCCCTTTTCCCTCCCTCATGCCCCCAAAACACAGAAGTCCTGCTCCAAGACAAGAAAATATTTTGTAGTTTCAGCTTAGGCTTAGTGTCAACCAAAACAATTTTAGAAGAGCCATTTTTATACCACAATAATCAGGGTAATCAGTGCAATCACTTCTGGCATCTCCATAGTTAGAGGAGCTCCATAGTTAGCAGGAGGTCTCCTCCCCATGAAGTCACAAGACTATGCAGATAAAAGTGATCACAACAATGCACAATCCTTTGTCTAAGAAGTTCTGGTAGAAACTGCTTCCAGAAAACAATGGCAAAGATGTGACTGTTTATACATGTCAATGAGCTGTTAATCTTGGTGTTTAGCTGTGACTGTTTAAAGAAAGCAACCGCACAGTTAAGGAAATACAAAACTTCAGCTGTTCACTTAATGCCATAGGAAATCCTGTCTCTAAAAGGCCACAGTCACATTTGTCCTTAAATATACCTGAGGCACATTGTTCAGCAAGGGAGGGACAAACCACTCCTTTGAGAATTAACATTGCCCACACTTCAGTTTTGAAGATACTCCTTGCCTGGTACAAGAGGAATCACACATACTGCTGAGCCATTTGTGTCAATCCCAAAGGTGCTTCCCTATAGGTATCATCAGAAGGACCATGTTTGCATATACAGGCAGTTGGCACAGATTGGATGTAAACGTGGTGCCTACCAACCTGGTGATTTAGTACCATGTGAACTCCGTGAGTCCGAATATCTGTAGAAAACTCCCCCAAGAACTCCAGTATGTCCTCTATAGTAGCAGCATAAGGAAGACCACGCAAACGTATGCAGTCTCTGACGTTAGTGGGAGGCACAAACTGTTGAGGTAATACTGGAAGAATAGGAGGTGTTGGGAGAGGAATGAGAGGTGTGGAAGAATATCTGTTCAGCACCTGTGCAAAACAGAAAACGAGAGAGGTTACAGAAAGCCTCCTTACTCATTCTTCAACTCAGAGGAACTGAACGTAACACCAACACCATCTGTTTTCACTCTGGGAGGTATTTCAGGAAACAAGTGAGCTAGATTCTGGGGTTAAACCATAGCAGCAGTGCTTATAATTCAGATATTTTAAAGTAAATCTCTGGATCATTCTTTCTTTAAAAAGATAATTTTGTTTTGGAAAATTTACTTGAGCTGTGCTGCAACTCTCAGAAGACTTCTTAGAACATGTAAACTGTATATCTCTACAGTGTTTTTATTGGGAAAATATCCCACAGCATTCTACCATCTACAGAGTCGTGGTTACACTTCTACAGAAAAATATCTCCTCTGTAAAACTTCAGGAGAATATGGGAAGTGGAAACATGTTTCACTACAAATGGCCTGAATAGAGGTGCAATGGTCCATCAAGTAATATAGGTGGTGTTACTGAGTCACAATATCTGTAACAGAGTCATGCTTTGAGATTTCTTTTTACCATTTTTAACAGTAAAAACCCTGCCTGGCCAAGAGTTCACTGAACATTCAGTCACTATCCTTTAACTTTTTCTGAGCAAGACTGAGTCATTTACATTTATACAGGTATCAGGAGGTTTTGCTGAACAAAAAAACGTAGAGAACACTTGAGAAAAATATGACGAGTGAGTGTTGCAGCTCTGCCTTATCATTACTGTCAAAGTAGGCACAAAAAATCTCTACATATGTGAGGGATCAGAGCTGTACCACTGCTTGGTTAAAGTGACATGGTTATTGGTTGGCCATAATTTACACCATAGATGACATCTTTTAGAATTTTGTTCAGAAGTAAGTTAGTGACTCAACTGAAGCTCTACAAATCTTTGGAGACACGTACACAATCCCTGCAGTCCTACTTCCTTTCCCTGACAGCATAACTGCAATTAACAGTCCATCAAGCCATCTGCAAGAGAGGGCACTTTTCAAGCCCACTTTCACAGAGTTCTACCACTCTCTGCCAGGCAGCCAGTGCTGGCAGAAGATGGCTGAGACCCTGTCCTTAGAGGCAACTCTTAAGACTCTTCAGATACATTGCTCTGAAGAAGACAACTACATCAAAAGGCTCAATTTTTCTGTGTCAGTGGCTAAAGTTAAGCCTTTTAGTTCAAGATTTGCTGCTAACACTCCTCATGAATAGGCCATTATTTGACTTAGACAAATTCAGTATCTGTAGTGTAAAGCACTAGACTCACTTTCTGCTACAACCACTGTTTGTGAGGCTATTGGAAGCCAAAACCCCAAAAGGTTGGTATATATGATTGAGAACATGCATATACCATAAGATCTTAAATTTAGGAGGAGCAAAACCTACTCTCTCCAGCAACAGTCAAGACAGAGAAGAGAAGCTTTCAAGTCATAGCCAAGCAGTATTTGCTTCTACTTGTATATGTAAATGTAGGAACTTGGCTTACAAGTAGCCAATGTTTTCAAGCTTCACACCCACCTGCTGAACTTCTGCTGCAGTGCTCCTGAAGAGTTCAATGTATCTTTTCCCCAGCAAGTCCTTATGCTTTTTCAGTGCATTTTGTGCATATTCTTCACAAGCAAACAATACAAAGGCATCTCCTGTTGGCCTGCTGTCAGGGTACGTGACAAACAGGACTCCCTCCTTTCCTCCTGTTACAGGGCAGTGCTGGCCAAAGAATGCCAGCACTTCTTCTGTTGTTACGTTGAAAGGAAGACCTCGCATCCTGACAATCACTTGGTTTTCTTTTGACAAGAACTGTGCAACTTCATTGGAAGTGCCTTTAACAAAAAAAAAAGTACAGAAGCACGTAAATCTAGAAAGCCACATAAAATCATGAGCAAGTCTGGCATAGCTACCTCCTCCTCTCCACAGGCAGTTTTTGAGCAGGTAGAACATTTGCCTCTGAAGTCAGGAAAAGACGTCACACTTTGATAAACTAGAAATATTATATAGGATGCTTCCCATTAAAGTCTAACAATGTTACTCCATTATTTGGAAGAGATTCATCCTTACTCAAAAGGCAAACAGGGTGTTCAGATCTGAAGGAAAGCACAGTCTGTGAATCTCTTGCATAAGTAGTATCTGTTCTACCATGAACCTCCCCTTTCTATCTTATAAAGACCTTTGGCATGCTCTGAAACCATGATATATAATAACCAAGTACCCAGACGATTGTGCTGGGAAAAAAAATTGGAAAGGCATGTTTGAAAAAATCACTCAGGAATTTCATCCTATCCCAATAAAACTGTCAAAGTCTGCCAATTCTACTTCCATTATCTCTAGGAGGTGCTCACACTTATAACAATACCCTAAACAAAGCTAGTTGCTAACCAGCTTCACATCTCAATACGGTCCTTTTACTTACAGCTGGTGCCAGACATGCAAGATCAGTGTGCAATGTCTTCATTTTGAATCGTGTAACTATTACCAAGCCTATCAATTAGCTATTTATTTGACAGCTTAATAGCCTCTCCTACTCTAAAACCTCAACCTCAGACATTCAGTTAGTCATTTACAATTGCCAGACCAAATTTCTGTCAGAAACCAACAAGGACTTTAAGGTAGCATTGTAGATACATAACAGCTTAATGGATCTTAAATTTTGTACTCTTGCAGTGATAAAGAGGAGGAAAAGACACCATAGGAGAGTTTGTAGAGCAAATTTTGCAGCCTTTCAATTCAAGGCTGCAAATATTTCAATAGTTCCCTTAAGTAAGCATTTCCCCTAAACTTCTCCTTTAGTTTGGGGGAAAGATTTGAAGAAAATCAGTTCCATAAATCCCTTGTTATTTACACTGGGATATCTGTTTGCTTCTATGTGCAAGTCCACACAGCAACAGCAGTCATATTGTTTTGAAAAACTAATCTGTTTTGGTTTTCAGCTATCAATAACATTCAGGCCCCTTCAGTTAAGAAGATGACCTAACAAGTTAAGTTCATACACAAGATCACCTTGCCTGGTCAAACTCTTATTTGATAGGCTGCTTGAAAATTGCAGGAATGTAGAAGAAAGAGATGGACAGGTAAGTCATGGAATGCTACTAGGAGAGTACATAGTAATCAACACACCAGCCCACTAGTTGTTCAAAGAAGGGAAATGAAAGGCCACATCCAACAGGAGCAGTTTACAGCCAAAAGTTACAGGTGCTGATGGAACAAACCCTCCCTTCTCACTCCCTAAAAATTACCTCCTGCAATTTTAAGGAAGTCTTCACCTGTTGCCTTGTATACCTAAGGAAATAAAAGAACATGATTGGCACACTATTTGCACTCCTGTTGAGAAGAGGATTTCAAAGCCAGTGTCACGCACCTCAATGTATCGATTCCCCATATGGTGCTTGTGCCTTTGTAGCGCCAGATCTCTATGTTCTTCACTTACAAACCTCACGAGAGCCTCCCCATTCCTCCTACCTTGGGCATTGAGGCAGAGCGCGGCACCTCCTCTGCAGGATTTAAATCAAAAGAAAGAAATCTCCATGACTGGCGTACACAAAGGACTACAAGTGTAGAGGTAAATTCTTAGTTACTAACTTGGCAATATTTAGGCCTTTGAAGAATCTCGCTATGTCCTGGTCAGACGACTGCCATGGCAATCCTCTTGCTCTGATAACAGCGTTGTTGTCCACCAGTTCCATCTTGCTACTGTAGGAACAGAAAGAGGGAGTAATGCAAACATATCTGCCTGTAGTATCTGCCACACACCTCCCTCCCTGCTTGCCTCCTGTGCTCCAGGGACAGGCTTCCATCCCTGCTCTGTGTTTGCTGGATGGCACTGCCAGGGCAGTGAGGGCCGAGTGCCACTGCTGCCCAAAACCACTGCACATCTTTCCTCGGGAAACATCTGCTCTGGTATGCTGTCCCTTCCCCAGCTCCCCTTTCCTGCTTAACCACATTTGCTGCTTTGAGTTCTCATCTCTTTGAGCATGTTTCCAACTTGCTCCTCACTCCTGACATAGCAATGTCTTGTGCTTCTCCATTGGCTGAACCGGGTTACTGGTATAAAGTTAAACTTGCTATTCTAATCAGAGCTAAGCAGAAAATGAAGCAGAGCATTTAGACATAACTGGGGCTAGTACTTATTATTTGTACTGTGATAGCATGTAAGAGCCAGTCACAAGCCAAGAGCAAATCTGTTCAGGGTTATAGGGGCACACAGAGGACTCCTGCCCAGAGTTTAGCTTTACCACTGCTTGCTCAGGCCATGGCTGTGCTACCAGAGACTAACATAGCTACAGGCTACATTGGCTGCTTAGCATGGGAATAGCTCAGCCACAGAAAGGCAGGTTTAATTGGTCATTACCATGGTCTCTTTTGTTCTCTGACAGGTTAAAAGTGCCATGTAGAACAAAACACAACTACCCAAGGCTGCCTTTCTGGCTATTATTGCAAGGACAGATTTTTCCACAGAAAAGACTATGGGATTGATTAAGCAGATGAAGTGCTGTTCAGCAGCAGACGACTCCCTCGCACAAAAGAGCTGTGGAATGCCCTGTGAGAGGAGGGTCATGTTTCTTGATTATATTTTAATCCCTCAGGAGGCCTTTCTGGAGGTGTTTGCCCCAAACTGTTCCCCCACCTTCTAATTCTGTACTTCTCACTATCACAAATAAGATAGTCTTTCACCTCATCCCAGAATTTTGTTAGTGAAAGGGAAAAAGCATAGAACAATACTAAAATGTAACCCCTGAGCTAATCTCACTGGATACTTTCTGCGAATATTGTTGCGTTCTTTTCTTCCTTCTTTTGCCTTAGAGGTGCTGGCATCATCTACCATTATAACAGTTCCTTAATCAGGAAGAGGGTAGTAAGTATTCATGCAAGATGGGAATATAAATAAAGTCAGTTTAACACCAGTCTCTTATGATACTGCAGAAGGAGTATCCAGCAAACTACTGAAAAAATATGTATTCATACATAGAAAAGCATGATCACATTAAAAAAACAAACCAAACAACAAAACAGTCCTCAAAAGTAGATAAAGCTTTAAAACATATTTGGGAAGAAGACAATCATCATAGCTTAAGCAATTTACTGGTAGCAGAGTATCTTTGGTACAGTATCTTTATTGAAATGCTTACTCAATAACTGCAAAGCAAATTGCAAGAAAAGTGTAAGAGTTACTACCAATAGGTTTACTTATGCAAAAATGCTTAACATTCTTTGCTAAAAGCACAACACACTTAACACCCCTTATAGCAGAACCCAGAACTACCAGCAGCTAACATTGAAGCCTAGCAAGAAAACTGGCTTGCATCTGATCATATAATATCTGTTCCCTTTCCCACTTAAAGCATCTAATTTATTCCCACAGCAGTGGCAAGATAAATAAAAATAATGGTAACATTTGCAAATGAGGAATACAGAGAAGTACGGCTTACCTAAGCATTTTAAAAAAAAACAAAAAGTGGGTGGGCAGCACAGCAAGAAAAGGGAGAAGGCACTTACCAAGGCCCACTTTCAAATTTGTAGTTCACTCTTTCTGGATCTGAAAATCTGTGATCTATGAAATACAGCACAAGTTAATTTATTTTTTCTCAGCATACAGAACAGGCAGGAAAAACAAACAAGCAGAGAAAATTCATTCATCACAATCACTTACTGTATGGTTCAGATATTAGCGTTAAAATAATATTCCCCATATCTTCAACTTGAGAGGCTCCATAGGGAAACGCTGAACTGTTCTTGTCAAGATTTAAATCTTTATGCTGGAGTTAAGTCAATAACCACCAAACAGATTTCTAATTGACTTCCTGCTAAAGCAACAAACTTTCATGTTATCCTTGATGGTAAGTTGGTTCTCAGGGGAAGATTTAATCTGTTTTCCTGCTGGGATCCATGAGCTGTTCTGCCTTGGCCTCTAACTGCTGCTGCCTGCGGGAATGCGAGGTCACTCCAGAAAGTGTCTGGGGACAGAGGACCCCATAATAAGGGCATATATATTTAATGTACTCATGCATTATGTATGTTTGACAGACAGATACACTTTTGCATGCAGAAGAGACTTGAGTCCTGTCCTCTTTAATTAATATCATCTTTAATCTCTAGGGGGAGATTTGGGGAAGGAGGAGAAGGAAATCATTAACTAGAAGCTCCAGAAACAGGAGCATATACTATATGCTTTCTCAACAAGTAAATCCCAAAGTAAAATAAATATCTTACTTACCACTTAGACAAAATTCACAAATGGTGTCTCATATAAACCTTCCCTATTAGAAATTACAACCTGAGTTTTGTGCTGTTACACAGAACCATTTTGAGAATCTGGTAAGAGTGCACCATTGTGCATAACGAAGAGACAAAAGAGAGTCCCACAACCCATATCTTCTTTGATCTGAAGGATTTTTGGACAATGATAGCAAGGATAAGCTCCCCTGCCAACGGAGAGGAGAAAGTGTTCTGTTCTGGAAAGACAGACTGGAGAATGACCAGATAAAAATATCCACATTCATAAAGGGAGTCTGATTTAAGTTGCACACATCATCTTTTTTCACACAACTTTAAAGAGAGTTAACTACAGTATCTGTCCCCCTTTTTGTCATATTTGCCCCTCTCTAACTCCAAGCTACTGGGCTGTAAGATTACTTGCAACTCTACTCCCTAATTTATAAAGCAAATTTTTAAAAATGTCTTTTCCATCCACATCTCCTTTGAAGAGTATAGGGGGAAAAAACCAACCAACCAACAACAAACCAAACCAGAACACACAAAAAAACAAGTACAGAACAGTGAAATATTAAGCAGAATGGGAAGAGGGCTTTTTTTTTTTACTTGTCTCATTACTGTATATCAAAACTTTTATTCTAAAGTGAAAGTTTCTTAAACAAGACCTATCCTGACATGGCAGTACAGTAATGCAAGATATTCAAAACAGCCAAACGCACCAATTATTTGTCCACATGCCCACAAAACTACATTAGATACATTTCAAATGCTCAAAAGAGTCTCCGTTTTGGTGCTCAAAAGTTGCTTCTCAGTCCAAGACAGCACGATTCCTCCTACAAGAAAAACGTTTTCTCCACCTAGAGCTGAGCACATTTTGAAATGCAGATGCCTACATGAAGGGCAGGGAAGAGAAGAACAACTGCTGTTAGAAACAGACACCACAAACCAACTTTGTTGTATCGTCTCATCAACAGGGGAGGGAGCACAAATTTCACTGTAAAATAAAGCCTTCCCTATTTTTGTGGGATGACTGCAAGTCACTTTTCAAATTGTTTTTTGTAGTTTAACTGTTATCTTACTGTGAGATGAAAAATAATTTAACTGAATTAATGAACTCCTCTTCCACAGCAAGGAAAGCTGCTGTGCCAACACAATATACTTTCAGGTTAATTTAATTTTGAGGCTTTGTTGGTTTTAAGTGTGCATTGGAGTATGGAAGGTGAGGGGATGGTGCTTAGTCTTACAAGAATATTTGAAGTTTAAGTGAATTATAGCTTAAAAAAAACCACAAAGCAGTGATCCCACCTCTCCAACTGCTTGTCTAAAGCACAGCTTAAGAGACTATCACCAGTATTTATGACAAAGAATTTCTTCGTTGCAGTATCTCTCTCTAGGCTGTACACTCAAACTCACTCATCTCCTCCCCTGCCCCCTGGGGAAGGGTGTGTTTCTGGGCACCTGGTATACCAGGGCAGAGAAGACACCTCCTTTTCCTGACACTCTTCCCTGCAGCATCCACCAGCTCCACGATGCGCTTGTGTGGAGTCTCTGCTGCCCAGCCAGGGAACCAGAAACTGCTGAAGATGCAGGTATTGGAGCCTTTAACTGGCCTGACCAATTCTTATGAAGATTTTGGAAACATTATCTTTCCCCTGTTAAAGTCAAGAGAAATTGGGCAGGAGTTTCACGAGGTATTACGTCAGGGGACATGTATACACATGTGCACACACATGTGCTTGGTGTTAGACTGGGCTGTCAAAACTGAAGAGACATTTCAATATTTCCTTATTTGCAAAGCTAAAGACCCCTACGAGTGAGCAGCTGCCCGAGAGTGGAATGCAGCAGTGTGAAAGGGCTGGGAATTTGAAGCAAAGCTATCACACAACAAAACAACTCCCCCAGCCCATGTTCATTTTCTTCAGAAAATGTTTTCATTTAAAATATCGATCAACAAGAGACAGAGTTCCTAAAAATGTCCCAGTGCCAGCAGAAGCTGGTACCAGGTGTTCAGACACAGGCAGCCAGTTATGCCAAGGAGCTCTAGATTAATATAAACACAGTGGGAGGAAGGAAAGAAATTCATCAACATTAGCTCACATCTTCACCCTCAATTAGCTAGAATCAAGGCTTTTAGGCAAGATTGGAAAAGAAAATCAATAGCTTTCTGCACATGTAAAGGAACATAATAATCACATTAACTGAGTGAAAACCTGAATTCTAATGAATGAGACTGACTACATACAGATGGACTCCTATTGTTAGAGGACCTGCAAATGATGGACATTTGGGAAATAAAGCTCTTAATAGAACAGTCTTTCTAAAACCCACCCCTTGTTCTGTGAAGGGCTAGGAGACCACATGTGTGTTTGTGTGCAGTGATATTTGAAGGTTGCGTGTCCTGGGCAATAGGAAGTAGTTGATTGCAGTGTATAAATCCAAGTTGATATTTAAAGACAAGTTGGAAAACAGACCTGCCTGCCTAAAGCTACTATATCCAATAGTATGCACACATATTCTAAACAAAGCAACAGGTAAAAGACTCTCCCAAATAAGGCAGGATGG
This sequence comes from Streptopelia decaocto, assembly GCF_964273445.1. Classification (NCBI taxonomy): domain Eukaryota; kingdom Metazoa; phylum Chordata; class Aves; order Columbiformes; family Columbidae; genus Streptopelia; species Streptopelia decaocto. Next base: position 25,297,080 of record NC_138655.1, read on the forward strand.
GAAACAAGGAACTTCTTAATCTTGCTGTGCAGCTGCAGCACCTCCTCCTGCAACACTCTGCACGTCAGTAGAGGGGGCAGGAGGAAGGTGTATTCCACACTGGGGTTGCCAATGTAATCTGGGAGAAATTTCTAAACCATTTCCTCAGATTTCTCACCACAGCTTCACCCACTGCCACTGCCCTCTAAGAGTTCTTCCCTCCCCCCATCTCTTCCATTTCACAGTCTCTCAGCTCCTTTCTTAACTGTGGCAAAATAAATACTGAACAACCAACTTAGCTCTGAGATGACACGAACTGGTATTGCAACCATGTCCTGCACTAATGCTCCTCCCCCTTTGTTCTGTTTTTAAGTATTTTCAGGCAGAAGATTACATCATTTTAAACAGTACTTTGCATAAAGGGATTCTGGTATTACCCAGTTCCTGGGTACTATCGCAGGAAATACAAACAGCAACATGCAAGATTCTTGGGTAATACCAAACAATGGGCTTCTTAACTGTGCTCCACATAATTGTTTTCAAGGCACTCAGGTGGAAAAACAAAACAAAAACCCAAACAAACAAATACAAAAAACCCCAAACAAACAAAAAAACCCCACAAACAAAAACCCACACAGACACACCAAATTCCAGTATTGCAGTATCCAGATCACATCCAGCCCATTAAGCAGGCTGTTCTGAAACACACCTGTGTTCCTGCTGACACCCAGCAGATACACCTAGTTAAGATTTATCCTCACAAATCCAATTCAGGAGTAGAGCAAACCATGCACTGAAGGAAGCAAGAGCTATTTGCCATTTAATGGCTTCTGCACACCCAATCTTGAGGCAAAGGATGAGTCTTGTGCAGACCAAATAGGAAGAGTCATGCAAGCTTTGTTCACTCCACCCTGAAGGCACTCACAGTGGTAAAAACTGGCTCAGCAAGCTTTGCAAATCAAGAAGCGCAGTAAGTACAGGAGGTACAGAGGGTGCAAGAACCCTGCTCCTTTTGTATACATGCACATATTTAAAAAGAAGATTTCGACAGACCGGAGTTCCTTTCTCTGCCAGAACACAATCGCTACTCAAGTTTGTTACCCAAAATTTCTCATAGTTGTCCTGCTGTCACTACTCTTACACAATACTGACTAAAGAAAGTTTGCCAGAAGACTGTCTCCTACACCAAAAACTGTTTTGAGACTATAAGTTAGGCAGTGGTAACAACTCACAGATAAGTTACAACTAGTCTCAGTTCTTCCTTGGTCCCTCAAATTCCATGGCGTTTTAAACATTTCCTTACTTTGCATTAAAAGAAATCAGTGGTTGTCTGTATATAAAATGTATGACTTCTTGGGGAAGAAGGGGGCATGGGAAAGGGAAGCTTTCACCTGGCTTTGGAATGGTTTCATTGTGGTATAGTTTCAAGTAGTTTGCTGAAGGAGTAAGTCCCAGAAGTACTTTCTAAACAGAGGATAACCCAGCCAGTTATTCAGTTTTATGTTGCTCTGTTATTTTTCAAGATCGTGCTTGCCTATGTAAGAAATACATAGCCAAGCACCAACTATCCAGTGTGTTGTAGACTGGAATATAAATCTTGAATGACTGTGCAGCGGGAAATTAGTTCCCATGACTGTTGGGAACAATAGAGTATGTTCTCCATTTGCCTGTGATTTGTTGTTTAATCAAAAGCCACCCATCAAAATAAAAGCATTTGGAAGACTTCTAATAATGTAAATGACTGTACAATAATACCCAGCTTTCCCCTAACTATCATATCATGCAAGTTTCCTCCTACTGATCACAACCATCTTACACACAGGTAAATGGAGATGTAAGTACGTGAAAGGATGTGCCCCCAAAAATCATTCTAGTCCTGCTCCTATCAGTTTGTGAATGTGGGTCTTCTGCACCTCCAGTCAGTACCCTACTCTTAAACCCAAACCTCCTTTCCCCACAAAACGCTAACAAACCTGGCCCAGTATATTTTTTGATTTGGCACATCCCCTCACGCAGTCCCCTTTGCTACGCGGTGGAAGATTTGCACTTTCTACAAGAGTAACAAAATCTTGATCAGGCTCTGTGCACTAATTTGAACTTCACTTCAACCTACTCCATTTGTTTTTAATTTCTTTGTGTGTCCCCTGCCTCAGCATATCCACTTCAAAGCCAAGTTAACTTCCCATTTAGGCCTTTTTGTTGCTACATAACTGTCTCAGGAGGGAAGTAGCTGGCTCACTCCACAAGGAAGGTCACAAAAAAAAAAAAGGAACAAAAAAACCCAACCAAAGTCTTTACAAAACTGTTTGAACTAGTCTTTAGACCCAGCACCTGCTTCAACTTTCTTTTTTAATCACAAGCATTGTATGTATGTCCAGACTCTCAAAATTCAATTAACTTATACAGCTTCTGATACCAGGGAGATTAAGTTGGTACAGTTCAGCAAGGTAAGGAGAAAAAAAAAATTATGCTTTTCAATAAAAGGAAAACAAAAATTATTTTACCTTTTTGGTCTCTGCATCCTTCACTCTCCCCTTTCTCAAGCAATACAGGGCAGAGTAAGTTAATTTCAGCCATATTGCATAAACACAGCAAGTTCACAAATATAAGCATCAGCAGTTACAAAACAAGACAAATGATGGTAAAGCAGAGCAGACAGCCTCCAGTACTCAACCTTATGGTTAAACACAGAAAAATCTACACATAGATATTTTATGCCTGCTGACACAGGTATAAAGCCCAGGCAACACTAGTCCTGCAGTGAAAGGCCAAAATAACTCAGAAGCCCCAGACTTTTGAGTATGAAAAATACCAGCTCTTAATGGCAACCACTCTATGGACACAATAAGCTAGTCAGAGGAAATACGTTACTAAAAACAACAACAAAAAGCCCAATTAAAAAATAAATTTTTAATTTTTTTTTTAAACCCTCGAATTCCTTTATCCCTTCTTGCTAGCTAGCTTTTGTAGTCACTGCTTCAGTATGTCAGTAGTGAAGACAAGTGCTTTCCATTTATACGAATACATTTGAGACGAGGGCTGGAACGTGCAGCAATAGGGGAGGCTGCCTGGGAAGTGAGGAGGAAGGCACAGCCACATCATCCACAGCCCCAGCTTCAGCTCTGGTAACCACACATGGCATGCAAACAAAACAGATCTAGGACTAGTAAAGCATCAGACAGGACAAGGTTACAGAGCACTCAAGACTGTTCAGAAAGTAATTTTAGATATCTCCATCACTGAAAATGGAAACATGTTACTGACTGCATCCTACTGCAGCCCAGCCTCACCTTGCGAGTGTAACAAGTACAACTTCCATGAGACCAAATACCACACGTTCTGACAGCATTCCTACCTTAGGTTCACTCCGGAATCAAAGATTCAAGTTCATAACAAGAATGAGCATTCCCCCTCCTAAAAAAAATAAAATTATGGTCTCCCAACATTCACTCTTGTCTAAGAAATAAAAAATAAACTGATACAACAAGCTACCTCACAACTTCAATATTAGGATTCATATCAGTGATTGGAACAAATGTGCCAGCTACACTAAACTGTGAAGTTTAAAGAGACAAAACTACAAAGGCAGTAAAGAAAACGTACAGAAATCAAGAATACAGGATTTTCCCCAAGGGAGCATTCATCCTCATATGTTTTTATCTTTGTGAGAAAGCTCAGCACAGGTCTAAGTCACTCATTAAAGTCACACCACCCCAAGCACATGTTGCAAGCATTACTCACACATCCCTGTCCTAAAATTCATCTGAATCTGTAACAGCAGTAGACACCATCACTGTTAAAAGGATACACTCTGTCATGGCCGCAACATCAAGTTTGCTAAGGTCAGGTGAGCCAGGGCAACACTTCTTGAACTCTTTCCGCAAGTCAAAGAAGGAGTAGAAGCATTCAGGCAGTAAGATATTCTGTAAGAGGACAAAGTAGCTACTGTCAGCTAGGGTGAGTTTAATCTACTTTATCTTAGATACCAAACTTTCTAACAATTTCCTTATAATGGGTAGGAAACATGAACAGTCTTTGCTACAGAGAAACTTACATAGCTCTTCTTAGCCACATAAGTATGTTTATAAACTTTTTTGCTTAAGCAGCTTCCTCTCTATATGGTTTAAAAAGAGAAATGTGCTTTTTCACAGCCAGAGAAACATTTGATATTATTACTAGTGCCTCAAATCAAATATATGTGTAGGAGAGCAAATGCCTGCTATTGCAGCATTTATCATCAATTCTTGATTCCAATTTTAACCGTAAAAAGTCAGAGGGCACCCAGTTCAGATTTTATAGCCAAGCGAATTTTGCAAGGCTAGCAGAAGTAGTTTTGGTTTATAGACAAGGATGAGTTTTAGGATAGTCACACTTCAAGTATTTATTCCCTAAAAAAAAAAAAAAAAAAAAAAAATAGAAATAGCACCCAACTGTGTACAGGTGAGTGTTTGATAAGGTGCAGAAGTTGTTGGTAACTAATTGCAGCATATGAAGCCAGGGACAAGTTATGTAGCTCACTGGCAGTCAAAATCCCTTTTGCCCCACTTGCTACCACATGCCTTTTTTTTTTTTTGGGGGGGGGGGGGGGGGGCGGGGTGTGGAAGGAAAAGACATGGAGAAGACTTGAAACCAGCACAACCTCCTACTCCTTCAGTTAGATCTTCACCCCAGAGCTTCCCCATAGACACAATATTTCATATTCCACTTGGATGTTTGTTACCTGTAGTGCCTCTCTAGATCAAAAGTAAGGGCTTTCTGCAATTTAACAAGTAGTTAGCATCTTGGCATTAAACTACAATGATGGGATATGCGAAAGCACATTTAGGGAGCCCAAAGAAAGAAGTTTAGGCTCTCAAACAAGTTCTGCTTTGAGAACATTAGAACTTAGCATATGGACAGGTGCATTAGGCAAACGATACTCTTTAAAAACAAACTTATGAAAATGCAGGTGTGCTTGCCAAGTTTTCCTGTTCCAGTTTTAGCTACGTTTCTTCCTCAATAAGAGATCAAGTTCTGTACTTCACTGCCATTCAGCTGGAACAGCTGATGCCAATTTATTCTCTGAATACTATGAGCTGCTAGACTGTATTTATTTCAAGATGCCCAGTCTGAACCATTCTCAGGAGCCTAGTGATTTCTGCCTATCTGGATTTTAGCAATCCCCCACCCAACCTCAGGATTAGGGTATTCACCAAAGAAGTATTACAGGCCTGATAAGCATCTGGTTTACTTTATATACAGGCAACACAGAGCAGATTCAAATGAAGAATTCGTAACAAAACATCAACAGGGTCTTTTGATGCAGATTTGATTCCTATCAGTGACCTGTGACTATATAGAAAAAGGATGCCTATCCCTGACACCAAACAAACTTAAACAATCACAGGAGTTGTCCCTTCTTTTATGCACATAATTTAACTGCAGGAAAAGATTAACTGTATGAAACACATACCCATTACAACTGACAAGAAAGTCTGTTAAAAACCTGATTCCCTATTTTCATCATGCCCCAAGATAAGTTACATACATATGGACTGTCCCTTTACTATGAATCATGCTCACTATTTCTCTTCTAAACCTTCAAAGGCAGGAAGTACTTAAAGCACCAACAAGTACTAAAACCAAACTCATCCAATATCAGCTTTTTAACAGCACGGACTTGCAGCAGTGCCCCTTTGAAGATGAAGCATCAAATTGGTTGCAAGATCAGTTACAAGCAGACCAGCAGAGCAGCTCAGTTACAGAGCAATGCAAGTTCATAGCAAACCACAAAATGTTATCAATACTGATGCAGTTATTTCAGGACTAGAGACTCTGCATATTGCTGCAACCCTATTGCTAATGAAAAATAGGCAGGACCTCATAACACTGTTAGTGATTTGGCAACTCTGAAGTTACAGAAAACTCTAGACTATGGGACTAGTCATCCCTCACAGCCTGCCCCAAACTACTGCTCAGCTCCTTACAAATATGAACACCGCCCTCGGAGCATCAACTGAAGACACAGAGATCAAAAATTGCTGAAGCTAAAGGTTAACGTGAAATTTCAAAAGACGGTTCATGATTAAGGTGGTTAACTATTTGGCAACACTCCCAAATTCCCACTTGTTAACCCATTGTAGCTCCTACAGTTGCTATGAGCACCCTGTCAATGCATTGCTCCTCTCTCTAACACCTAACTAATGAAAAATCTTTCTTCTGATTTAACTTAAGGCATTGCAGGGGTACATAAGCACAGGGTATTGTCTGTGCCTTCCACGTGGACAGGCTCTTCAGTTTGGTAAGCATATTAACATTAAAGTGATGTTGTGATGTTTGTACTGTGGTTGTGTAGAGGCATCCTTATACAAAAGAGAAAGTGACCAGTTTTGCAAGAAATCACATTAAACACACCAAAAGTCAAACTTAAGCTACTACTACATACCTTTTTGGAAGCTTCAGGGTGCAGAACCTGCCTAATGTGCAACTGTCCATCAGTACAGAAACAGAATGAAGTACCTACACCAATGTTCAGCTCATTGCTCACAGACTGATTAAACTGAAAGCAGGAACAACAAAAGACAGACATGTAAAAACATCAGAGTGGCTGCGTGAGGCAGTCTTATCATTTAGTATCATGTTATTCCTGGGCAGCAGGAATATGAAGCTGGAATTTCTTTTTGTATAAGCCTAGTCCCTCCACTTCTGTAGACTTGTTTCTTGCTTGCTAAGTACATTACAACTTTCATGACAATTAACCTTCACAAAGACACCATCCTTTCCCCCCTCCCCCTTCTAATGAGATGTGGCCACTCAGTCTATATCATAGAAAAAATTAGGAGCATTTGCAAGAGCACTGCAAGGAGACATAAAGCTGGCTGGAGAGAGCAAAGGGAATGCTGGGGCAGAAGAGCCTCTCAGCCTGGGCACTCAAGCATATTGAAAAGGAGATGGGCTTTCAGCTCTACCCTCAATAAGAATCTCACACACCTCCCTATTTATCTAGAGGCTTCAGTATTGTCTCCTTCCCTGGACCAACAAACCACCACAATCCTTAACACGGCCTGCCACCCGCTAGCCTTTTCACAGGGCACCTGAACTTGGCCTCTTCCAACATTGATCAGGGTCCAGCATGGCAGGAGGGCAGGCCAGGGGGATGCCTGACCCTGACCTTCCTCTCTTGGGGTACAGTCCTTCCCAAGGTGGATGAGCAAAAGGCAAGTGAGAAATTCCCACAAAGCCCACCACTGACCAGGCTTGCCCAGCCCACACATGTCCCTGGTGCTCCTGTGCCAGGGTCCACTGCTCCCACAGTGGTAGTGAAGGGGATAAATGGATGATGACACTGCCTCTACCGCACCGGGGAGCCCCCAAGGGAAACCAGCACCCAGCAGCTGGTTATGGGGTGTCACCTGTCTCAATGCCTGCTCCAGCGGTGGAGCCAGTGCCAGGCTCTCCACATCCACCTGGGTGATCTCCTGGCACTCAGCCGTCAGCTCCAGGTGGTCAGGCCGGACCAGCACGTCATGCAGGTGCCCCAGCTCCCGAGAAAGCAGAGGAGGGGAGAGTCAGCTCCCAGGTTGGAGGTCCCCAGCTGCAGCACCAGCCCCTGCCCTCCACTAGAGCCTGCTCCAGTATGGGGCACCCACAGCCAGCCCAGCACTGGGGCCACCCCACCTGTACCCAGTACAGCAGGAGCCAAGGGTAGGAGCAGGTTGGAATGCTCCCCGCTCAGGGGAAAATACCTCCTTACTCCTCAGGTCGACTACTTTCCACAAGAGCTGAAGCAGCTCTCGCTCATCTGAGCCCAGCCTTGCTCCGTTGGTGCCTGCCGTAGTCACGAAGAGGATCACCAGATAGTCGGGAGACGCCGTCATGGTGCCACAGGGCCGGTAGAAAGGATAAAAGGAGAGGAAGAAAAAAAAAAAAAAAAAACCAAAACCAACAGGGAGGACAAAAAAAAAGTGGGGGAATCGAAGGGGGAGGAGGAAGAGAAGAGGCCAAAAACTTTCCCTGCCCAAGGCGCTGCCAAGCGAGACCCAAGCGGCAGAGCCCCCACCTGCAGCCCGGCTCCCGAGGGCCTGGCGCGGGGGAGGCGCACGGCTGCCCCTTTCCCACCCCCCTTTCTCCCGGGGCGGGCGGCGGCCGCTCCCACGCCGGCTGCAGCGCTGGGAAGCGCGCAATGGCTGCGGGCTTTTCTGCGCGGGGCCGCGGCCCTACCTGCCCAGCCCCCGCCCCACGTGGTGCAGGTAGCACACACCTGGCACCGCCCGCCCATTGGCCCCGCCGAGCAGGGACGTGGCAAGCGCGGAGGGGGGTGGTTGGCGGAGTGGGGGGCCGTGATTGCGGGCGGGGCGCCCAGCGTGGGGTCGGGGAGTGCGAACGGTATGGGGGGGTGGTGGAGGCAGCGGTGGACCGAAGAGCCCCGATGTGCACCGATGTGCACTGACGGCCGGGCCGCGCCGCGCCGCGCCGTCCGGGTGCGCTTCCCGGGAAGGAGCGACTGACTCCTCACCGACGGCGCGGCGGACAGGAGCGGGCCCGGGCGGGGCCGCCCGATCCTGTCGGGACATGTCGCGGGCGTGGAGAGCAGGTTGGCTCTGCGACCGCGGGCAGCCCGCAGCCCCGTCCGCCGGCGGAGCGCCGCGCGGCTCCCCCTGCCCGACACCCTCCCCTCCCGCTCCTCCTGGACGGAAGGGGAGGGCAGAGTGCCACGCTGCCCGCAGCCGTCCGGGCGGTTCTCGGCCCCCGGCGCGGGGCGAGCGCGGCCGTCTGGGGCAGCAGGGCCCGGGCCGTGCGGCGCTGGGGCGCAGCGCGGCGGTGTGCGGGCCGTGCCGCCGGGAGCAGCTCCTGCCAGGGACCCGAGCGGGCTCAGGACGGTGGAGCCTTTTCCTCTGGCGTGCGCAAGGCGGAGGCATCGCAGCTTCTGTATCGCCCTGCGCGGCGGCTCTAGCCGGGTGCCAATTACTGGCTGGCTCGGCTGTCGCCGCCATCCCTCGATGCGCTGTGGTGGTGCTGATCCGTGTGACAACCGCTGTTCTGGTGACCATTGCTCAACTGTGAAATCTATGTTCTACATACGTATTGCACAAAACCTGATCTTTTAATGCCAAAAATACTGAAAAGATCACTGAGTATAGGGTAAACAAGTAACACTAACTTTCCCCAATGAAATCCTGTAGTATATCTAGTTCTTTAAGACCCTGGTTGTGTATTTCCAACTTCACTATGATGCTGCTTCTCTAGATTTTTACTGAGATGATGGTGCTGTTGTGGTTTAATACCAGACAACAACTAAGCACTGCACAGCCACTTGCTCGCTCCTCTTTGGTGGGATGGGGGAGAGAAATAGAAGTAAATGTGAGAAAACTCATGGGTTGAGATAAAGCATTTTAATAGGTAAAGCAAAAGCCACGCAAGCAAAGCAAAACAAGGGATTCATTCACCACTTCCCAGGGACAGTCAGGTGTTCAGCCATCCCCAGGAAAGCCAGGCTCCATCACATGTTATGGTTACTTGGGAAGACAAACACCATCACTCCAAACATCCCCTCTTTCCTTCTTCTTCCCCCAAAATATTATACTGAGCATGATGTCATATGGAGTGGAAAATCTCTGGCCAGCTTGGGTCATTTGCCTCAGCTGTGCTCCCTCCCAGCTTCTTGTGCATCTGGCATGGCTGAGAAGCTGAAAAGTCCTTGACTGCTTAACAACAACTAAAACATCAGTGTGTTATCAACCTTATTCTCCTTCTAAGTCAAAAACACAGCACAGTACCAGCTACTAGGAAGAAAATTAACTCTATCCAAGCTGAAACCAGGACAGGTGCACATCATGCTTTTCTTCATTGCTCTTCCTTGTGCAGGTGGTACAGGTTCACAGCTTGCACCACCTTTTATTAACACAGGTTCACAGCTTGCACCACTTTTTATTAACGCATACACATTTGTGGTTTTGGCATGAAGGGAGAGGATGTCTGTCACAAGCACTGGGGATTCTGTCAGCCAGTAAATAGTCCAAACAGTGCCTGGCACCCTTGTCCTGCCCTGCTGCAGTTTGATGCAGCGTGGTTCTCCTTGCTGGGACTGCCACCAAGTTCTTTGTGCATTTGTCTTCTGACTTTCTGATGCATTTAGTAAAACACAGGTGAAACAGAGCACTGGGGTGTGTGTCCTGAGCAGTGGCTGCAGCTGATCTGTACTCAGCAGCCAAGGAGCAGAGCTGGTCCTCACACAGAGTGTTTGCTTGGTCACCTTTGCCTAGCCTGGAGCAGAGGGATTCGATGGCATAGAGAATTTCTTTGCAGTTTCTTGGTCAGGTCTTAGTTCAGTGCAACTTTTTAAAAAAGACTTCATACTTTAGTAAAAAAGTCCTGAAGTACATCTCTGAAATGACTTCACATTGGAGCATGCCAGATAGTGCTTGCTTGGTTGGTTGGTCATCTTCCAGTGAATCGCCCATTCCAGATGGATCCCTTACCAAAGCCTGTTTGGCTTTCAGGATGAAGCCCTTGTATTTGTGAGAAACGCTGCTGGATAGGTACCTGTTCCTTCATTTGTGATTTTTTTGTGTTCTGCTTTACACATTTTCTCTTCTTCCCTCTTATGCCTTATTGTCTTGTGCTATCTTGTCTCTTTCCATCTAGGAGCATCAGACTCCCCAGCTTATTGCTACAGCGGCTGCCATTTTTACAGTAACCCCCTTACATAGGTTAAGCTTTACCCTAAAAGTATTTTTAATTCCCATTATGTGCTTTATTTATTTAGGGAGCCGCTTGCTGCTAATTGCTTCTGTAGCGCCATTACCTTTTATTTTTCTCTTTCTTGGGTAACATGTTCCCTAAAATGCCTGTTTTCCAGTCACAGTTCCCATTCCACTCTCTTTCTTTCATGCTTGCAGTATCTGGTCTAACAACACGTACCAGTTGTTCCGGTTCCTGTGTTGTGCTGCCTGGGCGTTAGTGTAATCCCATTCCAGTTGCTTCTCCCTGGCTGTCCGTTGTCCCTGGGCCAGATTAAGCATAGCCTTTGCATGAAGTGTCTCCTTCCAGATGACATCAGTGTTGTTCCCTACAGGAATGTGCTAGGATGCTTTGGGGCACGATGACCTCTCAAGGCTCCTCCCATCACCTTGTTGCTGTATTTCTCTCCTCTGATATTCCTTCTGTTTCCTGCCTGTTGTCTGTCTGTCTAATTTCTAGTCCCTTTTCTAATTTCAGTGTAACTCTTTCTCTATTCTTTTTGTACTAGTTCTGGTTTCCCACCACAAGTCCTTTTGTGCCAGTTTCTGTTTCAGGACATTTCTGAAACTACTTACACCTTCCTTTGTGCCAAGGAGCTGGTTGCAACACCACCCCCGACCATGGTGAGAGACCTAAGTGCCCTCTTATTTATTTCCCCCATTTCCTGAAGCTTCCTCCTCCCACCCATTGACCCCTTCCTCCCAGTTCATTTTGAACAAACTTGTGACTTTGCACATTTCACAGTCTCCAGGTTTTTCCTGTGAGTTCTGTTTCTCCCACCCTGCTTTATTCCTTTAAAGGAGGCTCTTTAATTCACCCCAATAGCACCTGCATCTCTTTTATCCTTCCCATGCAGACCTTCGGTCCATGCCAGATCTCCCACCTGTATCGCTCTTTCCATCAATGCTCATGTTTTATTTCAGAACATCAGTTTTTTACAACTGGAATGGGAGAATCAGCAGAGCTGTATCATTTTGTTGTAATGTGTTAATGGTTACCACCAACTGTTTTTTTAAATCTAAGATAATTGCTGCTACTAACCAAATTCGGCTTTCTCCACTGTCATCAGTCAGTAAATAACTCTCTACCCACACCCAAATTGTTCCCTGAGATCGTGCAACTGGTTGTGGCATTCAAACACTGCTGCTTTAACTTGCAGCAAAGAAATGCCACTGACTTGTAAGCTTGGCCACGTGCTCAAATCAATGACATTGCATTCAGAGCCACCTGAATTTGATCCTGCAAAGCTGATTCTCCTCACATCCAGAGCTGTAGCTGTTACCAGCAGGGAGGGATCCACTACAGATAAAACCATAGGGCTGGAATTCCCCCACTAGCTACTGAAGCTACTCACACTAGCTGACCTGGTTGCAATACTGTTCTAAGAGAGAAGCTGTCTGACTGGGACTGCGTTCCCTCTGGCACAATGGTACGCATGACAAGGCCCATGTTTGGAGCAGCTCTGCAAAGCTACTTTCACATAGAAGTCTCCGAAGAGCCTGTAAGCATAACCAAAATAAGACATGGCAGGTGTCACTAGCAGTTACAAGGCACTGTGCTGCTTTAGCGAAATACATATACACTCAAGTTTTGTCTCTCTACCTACAAAATTTATATTTAATTCTAGGAGTTCAGAACTGTTTATCCATCAGGGCGAGAGAGGGTCCCAGCTTGGGGCAAGAATGAGAGCAGGCAAACCTGCTAGCGTGGCCAAGGAGGGCCCTTAATTATGAAATTCTGAAATGTTTCTGTGGAAGGATTTTAAGTATTTTAACCACATCTGTTGAAACAGTATGACGGGGCAGTACCACGTTTTCAGTGGATTTGGAAGCAATTCCAGCCGATGAGTCTCTCTACACCTCTTCAGGTGTGCCAATAAAACTAGTTGTGGAACCACACGCTGTGGCCCAGCTCCCCAACATGTGGTGTGACGACACAAACTTCCTGAACTAGTTTCACCACTGAAAATGGATATATCGAACCACACCCTTGTTTAAACTGATGCAACATTTTCATGTGAAGTCCAACTTAGAGGTCTACTGCTCCTGGTGCAAGTGAAACTCCAGAGCACAGAGAGAGCAGCAAGCTTGCCTACCAAAACAAAAAAGCACTTGCCAATTCCTGGTGCACACACGAAACAGCTTATTTAGTTAAGTTGTTCCAGAAACAAGACGCAGATAATAAGGTATAATTATGACCGTTAAGGAAAGCACAGGTACGTGGCTGAGACTCCAGCAGGCAGTTCGAGACATTACACATCCTTTTCTAGACTTCCTCTAAAGGCACATGGCAGAGTTTTGCTGTTACAAAGCTTGTACACAAACGTTGTGTAACCAAACACCGCTTGCAAAAGATCAACTCCACGGGATTCTCCTGGCCACGGGCTGGCTTTGGCTCCGTGGCGACTCTGACCCGCACACAACTCCGTTGCAGGGCATCGGCTGGTCAACAGCAGGAGCTGCAGAAAGGCTGCAAGGCCTTGTTCTACGCGTACTTGAGAGAAGCGACAGTCTCTTACATCTGAAAAGGGTTAGTTTTAAATACAGAAAGGCTGCAAAAGGAATTTCTCAAGCAGGACCGAGTTCAGCTGGCGCTGAGCTGGAGCTCAAGTGTGACACCCAGCAGCAGCCGGGCGGGGAGCAGCCCGAGGGGCGCCCGGCCGCGCTCAGGGCGATGGGCACCGAGCGGGGCCTGCGAGAGCAGGGGCAGCACCGCCGCCTGCACACGGGCTCGGCCTGCGGGCAACGGCGATCCCGCCGCTGCCTCCAGCGGGCAGCCTGCGGCGGCGACAGCGCCGCGAGTGGCCCCGCACCCCTCCGTGCGGGCGAGGGGACAGCAGGCTGGACGCCGCCGCCCCGGCTCTGCCGCCCCTCACAGCGCTGAGGGCGGCGGAGAAACGGCCGCAGCCCGCCTCACCCCGCCCCGCGGCTGCCGCCGCCGGGTACCGCAATGACCCGGAATCACTCGTGCTGGCGCCCGGAAGCGCTTCCCCCTCTCCCGAGCCAAGATGGCGGTGGATACCGCGACCGAGCTGCTGTTTTTAGACACGTTCAAGCACCAGAGCGCGGAGGTAAGGCGGCGGGGGCGTCCGGGACCGCCGCCCCGCTCTTCTTCCCGCTGCTGCCGGCGTCCTCCTGCCCGCGCCGGGGCCTTCCCGGGCGGCGGCGGCTGGGGAGCGCGGAGCGGCGCTGGGCGAGCGAGGCTGGGTAGGCCCGGCAGCGGCTCTGGCCTCACCAGGGGCTGGGCAGGAGGGAGCAGCCCCTGGCCTGGTGCCTCTGGGCGGGGATCTGCCCCTTCTCCCCGCTTGGCTCAGAAGCCTTTCTGGGGCCGCAGAGCCGGGCCCCGCGGTGCGCCCGGCCCGCTGTCCTGGGCTGAGAGAGGGAACGGCCACGGGCAGGAGCCAGGATTTGGAGGAGAAGCTGGTGGGAAACTACGAGGATAAAACTGGTTGGAGAGCTCCATAGGGAATGAAGTCAGGCAGAGGGCCATACCCATTCACTTGAGAAATACCGAATGCTTTGCTGTAGTTAATGAGAAGGGTGGTATTTCTGGCCGTGTGAGACTGTAGAATGTTCCGTTAGGTTTATGCAGCGTGTGTGCATCCAGAGCAAAAGGAACATTTCCAGCCTACTTTAGCAGTGGGAGTTCATACAAATGTTCTGCTTCGATGGTGTTGGGATCCTGAGCATCCTTGAAGCAGGTTTGCCCAGGGCTCTGTGTTCTTCAGGGTACAAAGGGACCATGAGGGGGAAAGCAAAGTGTAGTGTCACCTGAGAAGGATGGATAGGTGTTAGGAAAGGAAAATGAAGTATTTTGAGCTGATGTTGCAATTAAAAATAAACAGGAAGCTATTATGCAGTTCTTTCTAGCTGTCAGGATCAAAGAGATCCACATGTGTTTTAAATTCTACTATTTAAGACAGTATTTGGCAGGAGATGCGGTTCCCCTGTGGAGGAAACTAGCCACTTCTCTTCCCTGTGCCCCCCACCCCCCCGGACAGTGTGTTCTCTGATTGAATGTTTTTAATTGTGTATAATGTTTTCTGGCACTTTCATTCTTGCCAGTGACATTTTCCAAACCTGAACCATACTGAATTTTTATTAAAGAAAAAATAGTATTTTACATGCTGTAGAAAAGCCTTCTATATGTTATACTAATTCTTCAGCTAAATGGATTGTGAGTCTTGCCTTGGAACTTGGATTTCTTGAAAAGTACTGCTGAGTTTTCTAAGAAAGTTATTTGACTTAACTATGCAGTTTAATGTGTTGAGCAGTTACGTAGTTGTTTGGATCGTTGTGGTGTTGTTTTTTTTTTCTTTTTAATGTTTTGGAGGGAAACTGGACTGGATTCACTTGCCGTCCTGATGGTGTTGGTGTGTCGCTGTCAGGGCATAATCCCATATAATTTAAGCAGGAATTTGTCTGTCTTTGGGTAGTGCTGCTGGGGACGCAGCCACCTCAGTAGCAGCCCTTCCTCCAGAAATCCGAGCCTCCATGTGACACATACACCTTTTTTAAAGGCAAAGCAAAGAGTTGCCAGAGCCCTTGCTCCTCCCAGGCCACAGTCACCCTGTTCCTGTTAATAAAGCCACGATCCCTGTCACAGCAGGGTCCTTTTGTTCTACTGTCCTCCTTGTAATACTTCAGCCCTTGGGCTGAGCCGTTTTGTTTGTTTGCTAAAAAATGTTATTGTTATTAAATAACAGTAATATGTACCCCACAACACACACTTAAATATTATTTTTAAAACTTGTGGCTATTTATTTGTTTATTAGTTTTCTGAAAATCTTAGTACTTTCTTGCCTTATGCTGGTAATTTTGGGGTTTCTCTTGCTTTCTGATTGTGTTGGAAGTTATATGACTTTTGGCTGCAGATCAATTTTTTTTAAATTTTCTTTTTTGAGTTCTGTTGGTAGATAGATAGACACTTGTATCAATAGTGTTTTGTTTTTTTTTTTTTCTTGCTAGTGCAGTCTTTGCTAATCCAATTTGCTAATTGGAAACATTTAATGAGAAATCTGATTCAGAGCTGCGGTTCAAGAAAGTCTTGATATGCTTACAGTTGGACATATAGTTGATCTGTGTTTACTGTTTTGAAAGTGTATATATGATAGAGGTGATGTATAAATGCAATAAGAACTAATATAGTAAATTTAGTGAGAGGAGACTTTCAGCATTAATTTGGTGGCTGCTACATAGGAAATCACTGTGATGTTATGATTACTTCCTATTTTGCTCAAACGTCTTTTGGGAATGCTGAAGCATAACATGTCTTTATACTTGCTATTTCTGTGTGGTAAACAGAAATGTTATTTTCAAAAGGTTTTCAGATGTTGTTGCAAAATTGGAGAAATAAGTGTGGTACAGAATTTTTGTACAGGTCTAGTAAAACAGATTTTTAGTCACATCATTTCTAATATTACACTTGATATAGAACATTTGCTAATGTTTAAGGTTAAAACACACATTTTCTTTATTTAATTATAATATTGATATGTTTTATTAAAAGAGAACCATATACTCAGTCTTTTTTAATATTTAAGTTCCAGTTTTTACCTTTACTAACGTACTTTCTGCTAGAAATAAAGTGTTACTGTTTAAAAGATGAAGGGAACAGATCATGTAAATAAACCACTAACACTTTCTATAAAAAATAATGTTAATTATATGAAAAGTGCCAGAAGATTATAAAAATAAACATTTTCTGTTTAACAGTGTTTAGTATTTTGTAGTTATTAAGATTGCAACCTTAATTTGGTTAATAAAGAACACAAGTACATTATGTTGTTTGCATTTTCATTTCTTAGAACTTCTTTATTCTTTGTTTTGTAGCAAAGTACCAATGTAGATGTAGTTCGTTTTCCATGCGTGGTTTACATAAATGAAGTGCGTGTGATTCCTCCAGGAGTGAGAGCTCATACAAGCTTGCCTGACAATAGAGCTTATGGGTAAGTGCGAGATAGTAGGTATCTTATTCAGGAACACCACCTTCTTATTTTTTCTTGAACTTTTCTATCTCAGCAGAAGTTCCTGTATAAAAAGGTAAAATGCATGTATGTGTCTGCTGAACTTGTAATTATTTTGGGGAATTATTTAAACAGTATAATTTAAAGGTGGTTTTTTTTTTTTTTCCTCTTGTTAGTCCTACTGATAAGGAACTTGACAGATCTAATTTTTACTTATGTTCTGTTTCCAGAGAGACATCCCCACATACGTTTCAACTGGATTTGTTTTTCAACAATGTCAGCAAGCCAAGTGCCCCTGTTTTTGATAGGCTGGGGAGGTAAGTACTTTCAAGATTACTACGTGACTACATTATCTACATTTTTTTCCTGAGAATTTTTTAGTGCAGAAAATACACAATAGAAAATCTGTGTCTCCCATGATTTTCATGTTTTGTCTGGCTTTTGCTAGTTTGTGTTTTTGCCCTTTTCCTCCAATCAATGTGGGAGTATAGAGGTTCATGCTTTAAAGAAGAAAATATTGTTATTTTTTTTAAATGAAAAGTATTTTTAGAAATAAGTGATTTTGCACTCTTGTTTTTGAGAGCATTTATTTGTTCAGTGTTTTATTATTGGTTTATGTGTTTAGTGCTGCTGTGTTTTATTTCTGTAAACGTGCTTTATATTAATGGAAAAATAACTTTGTATATTTTATTTAACAGCCTTGAATATGATGAAAACACTTCAATTATTTTCAGACCCAATGCAAAGGTAATGCAATGTGATTTAAACTTCCTTTTCTACGTGTCTGTCATTTAGGTATAAATATGGTTTGTGTGATACGTTAGCTCTGTGTAAAGCATTTATTGTTTAAGATCTTATTCTAAAACCTGCTGGTTGTTCAGGTACTGATCACTTTAGAGTCTGCATCTGTAATGGCATGAGCTGTAGATTTGATGGCTTGACCATTCCCATGGAGCTTTGCAACAGAGCTATCCACTGCATATGAGCAAAAATGAATCAGAGTGTTGTGGCTGCAGCCCACAGCTAAGCACATCATTTTCAGTTCTGTTTGGATTTACTTCATTCAGATTGTGTTTGTGTGACCCACAGTAACGGTTTTTTCATTAATAGGCTCTAGTGGATTAGGCAATATATTGCAAAGACTTGAATGCTTTCAGAGTAAGATTATTTATTTGTTATAATGATTGAAAACTTTTCACAGTTTTCAAAATGTAGGGCAAAGAGATACTTTAATGGTTGGTTTTCCTTTCTTGTTTTTATGCAGATACTGATATGGTGATATTAAAATCAAATAGCTTTTCTGAAGTTGTCTTGTGTTGTTTTTAAGTCCTTTTTCTGTTTTTAAAAAAACAGGTCAACACGGATGGATTGGTTCTAAGAGGGTGGTATAACTGTCTGACTTTGGCAATATATGGCTCAGTTGACAGGGTGATAAGCCATGAGAGAGAGTCACCTCCTCCACCCCCACCTCCACCACCACCTCCCCAGCAACAGCCTGGTTTGAAAAGAAACCCAAAACATGGTAAGGCTTGTGAGAAGATATGTATTTTTTTTTTTTTAATCAACATTATAGTATCCCATCTTAACAAAAAACCCCATATATTTCACATTTGATATTTCGGTGGCTTTATTTTTCTGGCTTTATATCTTTGTCATTTAGTTTTATATTTTGTTTTAGATTTATATTGAACAGTTTTAAGTAGATACTTTTCTAGTGCTTTTTCGAGAGTGGATTAGTTCTGTAGGTATTAGAATGGCCATGAATAGAATCCATGAACGACTTTTTGCCTCAGTCTTGCTTTTAGATTTAAAATTATAACTGTCTTGTTCAGGGCACAGCTATTGAGCTGCATAATTTGAATACTCTGTGTAGTAAAAAATGGTTGGAAACTGTAAAAACTGTCAATTGAGATGTAAATTAAAAAAAATAGCTCAGATATTATTGTTAGACTTATAATATTGCTAGTGCCAAAGTCAGAAATGGCAATTACCCATGTTAATTTATTAACAGTATTGATTTTTTTATATAAGACTTTATTAAAGTTTGCTTATTGATGTAGTTCTTGTTTACATCAAAAGTGACTTCAGCAAACTGCCTCATGTACTGCAGAGGCAGAATACAGATTAAATAACAGCTGGAAAATGAAGATGTTTCCTAGTCAAAAATAGCACTGAAAAATTAAAATTTCCTGCTTCTGTTCCTGTGATTCCACTAAATACAAGTTTTTATTTTCACAATAAATATAGTTGATGGAGAGAAAGAAGACCAGTTCAATGGCAGCCCTCCAAGACCACAACCTAGGGGACCAAGGACACCTCCAGGCCCTCCTCCTCCTGATGATGATGAGGATGAACCTATGCCAGTGTCAGGTAGAATGAGAACAGGTTGTTTTATCTGCAGCACATCACTGCTTAGTGGAGGCAGAATTCTGTGTTCCTGCCTGGTGTGAGGTTTTCTGTCTGCTGTTGCTCTTGCTGGACAGATTCAGTTTTAGGAAAGGGATTTGAAAGAAAATCTGTTTCCTGTGTTAAATGGTATCAATTTAAAAGTTAGTAGATTTGAAAATACCAGCTGTTGACCAATACACTTCTTGAACATGCTGCTCATATTTTATATAAATTTTCTATTGACTCTGCTATTCATTGTCTTTCTCCTCCATCTTTCTGAAGCATCTGCTGAGTTCTGTGGTCTCCTTATGGGAGAACTCTTTACATATTTCTTTATAGTCTTACTGAACTAAGTGATTGTTGCTAGTGTTCAGTCAGATCACCTGAAGATTTTCTTCAAGATGCTTTTTATTGTATCTCCACTATGTGTAATGCAAAATTCTAAAACATATTCTTGAGCATTGGATATCAGAGAAGTACTCTTATTTCTTAAACTGTGTATATTTGTAGTGGTTGGGGAAAAAGAAGATGATGTGGACCATAGGGAGGACTACTTTGAGCCCATTTCTCCTGATCGAACATCTGTTCATCAAGAAAGCCAGTATTCTGATGATGGAGAAGTGGAGGAAGATCAACCAGAAGAAGGAGAAGATGAAGATGATGTAGATGTTGAGGAGGAGGAGGATGAGGATGATGATGATGAGCAAACAGTAGACAGTATTGCTGATGACGAAGAGGATGAGGATGAGGAAGATGAAGATGAAGAAGAGGGTGAAGAGGAGGAAGAAGGCGAAGGTAAGTTGTGAAAAGTTAAGAAAAAAAAATCAGGTTTATGAAATTTTGATGGCAGTACCATTATCATGACTAAGTGTGAGGAGAGTTGGATGCTGTGGTCATCTCACCATTCCAGCTTTATTTATAATGTTGACATCTCTTGAGAACAGTATTTTGCCATGGAATATTTATTCATTTATTCCTGTATAGTAAATCTTCCTGTTAATTTGTGTAAACAGAGGAAAATACATACAGCTTTTATAGGTGAGAATGAACATTTGATCGTGTTGTCTTTTTTGTTTAAAAATGTAGGAAAGTGGTGAAAGAAATTATTTCTTAATTAAAAATCAAGTAAAGTTTTTTATCTAATAATGTCAGTAGCCATCTTCTTGCATTACGTAAAGTTCCCACCCATGCCTGTGCAAAATTTCAGGCTAGAAGTTTTATGATAGATGCAATCATAGGAAGAGAACTGGACAGTATTCTTGTAGTAAAGTATACCCTAGTTAAACTTGTTGCTTTATAAATTCTTTTAAATGTCTCTGTTATTACATTAAAAAAATCTGTCAACTGAGGCTTTCACTTATATCTGGAGAGAGAAAGCTTTCTATTTATTACTGTATGATTGTTCTATAACCAGTAATATTTGCATTAAATAAATTATTACTTTTTATTTTTAGCAGATTCTCAGCAGTTACAGGCCTGGTTTATCCATAATATATTTTATTTCATAACTGAATCTTTTTTGTTTTAGGCGATGATGGATATGAGCAGATTTCAAGTGATGAAGATGGAATTGCTGATCTGGAACGTGAAACATTTAAGTATCCAAGCTTTGATATTGAATATACTCCTGAGGATCTGGCATCTGTGCCTCCTGTGACATATGAACCTTTTGAAAGGGAGCTTGGACCTCTTTTATACTTTAGCTGCCCTTACAAGACTGTATTTGAAAATGAAGTTGGTAAAATAAAGGACCAAGACCCAGAAAAAGAAAATTCAGGGGCAGTTGAAGCCTCAGTTAAATTAACTGAACTGTTGGAATTGTATCAGGAGGAAAGGGGTGCAAAGTGGGTCACTGCATTAGAAGAAGTACCGAGCTTAATAGTAAAAGGATTGAGCTACCTGCAGGTGAAAGACACAAAGCAAGACTACATTACCCAGCTGGTAGACTGGACCCTGCAAGCTCTGAACCTTCAGGTAGCTCTCAAACAGCCCATAGCTTTGAATGTCCGACAACTCAAAGCTGGGACAAAATTGGTATCGTCTTTAGGAGAATGTGGGACTCAAGGAATAACGGCACTCTTGCAGGCAGGAGTTATTAATGTGTTATTTGAACTGTTGTTTGCAGATCATGTATCATCCTCCCTTAAACTTAATGCTTTTAAAGCTTTGGATAGTGTTATTAGTATGACTGAGGGAATGGAGATGTTCCTAAAGGGTGGTGTAGATGTACATGAAAAAAGTGGTTATCAGAAACTCCTGGAACTCATACTGCTAGATCAGACTGTGAGAGTAGTTACTGCTGGTTCTGCAATTCTGCAGAAATGTCACTTCTATGAGATTCTGTCAGATATTAAAAAGGTGGTTGATCAGTTAGCAGAGAACACTCCTTCTCTTCCTAATCACTCGGAGCCAGAACAGGACCAGGACTTGGCAGCACTTGAAAGAACCAACCAAGAGTATGAGAATGATGTGGAGGCTCCTATGGACATGGATCATCTTTTGGAATCTTCTAATATAAGTGAAGGAGAGATGGAAAAACTTGTTAGTCTTCTTGAAGAAATCTTCCATTTGATGGAAACTGCTCCTCATACAATGATTCAGCCACCTGTGAAATCATTCCCAACCATGGCGCGCATTACAGGCCCTCCAGAAAGGGATGACCCTTACCCTGTCCTGTTCAGGTATGGCAGTTACAAGTTCACTGTATAGAGTGTATTTTCCCCAGCTTGTAACAGATTTTTTTTTTTTTTTAAGGATGACCTTGCTGACTAACACTTTTCTAGATGTTTTACTTTGTATTTTATTGGAGGACTCTGGATTGTGCTTGTAAAGTCTGAGAGAGTCTGATAGTTAATGTACATGTTATTTTGTTGGCTTTCCATCAACCTACCATGCATATAACAAGAATCACAGAACGTTAGGGATTGGAAGGGACCTTGAAAGATCATCTAGTCCAATCCCCCTGCCGGAGCAGGAACACCTGGATGAGGTTACACAGGAAGGCGTCCAGGCGGCTTTTGAATGTCTCCAAAGAAGGAGACTCTCCAACCTCCCTGGGCAGCCTGTTCCAGTGTTCTGTCACCCTCACTGTGAAGAAGTTTCTTCTCATATTTAAGTGGAACCTTTTGTGTTCCAGTTTGTACCCATTGCCCCTTGTCCTATCATTGGTTGTCACCGAGAAGAGCCTGGCTCCATCCTCGTGACACTCACCCTTTATATATTTATAAACATTAATGGGATCACCCCTCAGTCTCCTCCAAACTAAAGAGACCCTCTTGTTATTACAGGCACTGTGCCAGCACTTCAGTTGCATTCACAGATCCCAGTCAGTTGTGGTGGTGCTGTACAAGTACATATCTGAAAATCGTTGTAGATGGAGAGAGTTTTCTCTTTGTCTTGGAACATGCCTGTGCATGTGGATCTAACAAGTCTGGATACCTCTGTGTGCATGCTGAGCTGGTGAGATGTGAGCCAGCCCTGCTCAGAAGTGGTGCTGTTGTGTCCGTTTGGGTCACTCCTGCATGGCGCAGGAGTCGTTGAGGTCTGCCTGCCTTCAGCCATTTAAAGGATCCCATGGGTTATTTCTGTTAGCAAGTTTCTGTCTAAAAAGCCTTTCTCTAAATGCTAACAGTTTTCCTTGATAGTAGTGGTGCAGGTCATGGCTGATTATAATTATCTACATTCAGAGTCTTCAAATCACCTCTTACATATGCTGTAATGGTTGGTTTCTCACCACATTTAAAACATTTAGTGCAGTGTTGATGATTCAGATACAGCAAATTTAATAAAATATAAACTGTTTGTTGGTAGATAATGTGAGGTTTTTTGGGTTATTTTCGGAGATCAGAACTTTATATTTAGGCGTTTCCTGTAAATCTTACAGCAATTATGTTCCATAAGATTAAAATTTTGTACTACTTTACAATTAGTTATTATTTCTCATAGTCTGTAGAGCGTTAAGTACTGAAGCTAGGAGGCGTGTGATTTTATATAATGTTATTATGCAGTGTTGACAGATGATTGTAATATTACTGATTATTTTCCTGTTTTTTATTTTTCAGATATCTTCATAGTCACCATTTCTTAGAATGCATTACTTTGCTACTGTCTATGCCAGTGACAGGTGCACATCCAGGTGTGCTTCAAGCTATACGAGACATACTGCGTTTTCTGGCACAGTCACAGAAGGGTCTTCTTTTCTTTATTTCTGAGTATGAAGCAACAAACTTGTTGATTAGAGCACTTTGCCAGTTTTCTGATCCAGATCAGGAGGAAGGTCTCCAGTCAGATGGTGCCAATGAAGATACTTTTGCTCTTTGGCTCCTACATTCAACACAGACGTTGCAGTGCATTTCAGAACTGTTTTGCCACTTTCAGCGGTGCACAGCCAGTGAGGAGACCGACCATTCGGATCTGCTGGGAACACTTCACAACCTTTACTTGATTACCTTTAACCCTGTGGGAAGATCTGCTGTGGCTCATGTATTCAGTCTGGAGAAAAATCTCCAGTGTCTTATTACTTTAATGGAGTACTATTCCAAAGAAGCTTTAGGGTAATTTAAGCATATACTTATATTCTTTAGGTTTTTACATTTAAAAAGTATTGTATCTTTTATGAATTAGTAAATTTAAAATATTTTTTCTTTTGGATCACGATCGTTTTGTTTAAAAAAAGACAAAAAACTTTTAAATAGAAGAATGTAATATAAAATCAGGCTTCTCATTTGTGATCAAGTACTTAAAGCCCAGGATCTGTGTAGGTCGTCCACAAAGGTGTTGTGATACAGGTCAGACTTTTGGCTGTGTGAAAAACAATCAGTAAGTAGGCAGTTTTCATTCAAGCATAAAATTTGACTGAAATGAGCAAAATATTTGAGTGGGGAAATGACAATGGACACTTTCCTGGCGTGGAACTCTTTCAGTTCTGTAACTTCTTAGAACTGTTAAAAACAGTAATTGTTTTCTCTGAACAGGCTCTGTTACTACTTTAGGGAACAGTGTTTTTAAAGCAAGACTAAGTTTTGGAAAAATTTATTTGCTACTTGACTCCAGTCACTGCTTTCAACTCTCATCTTTATTGGATACTGAAATAAATTTGAAGTAAATGTAAATGAAAGCTTTCAATTTATTAAAAAAAAAGGATAACTTTTTTTGTTGTTGATAATTATATGGGGCA
This sequence comes from Streptopelia decaocto, assembly GCF_964273445.1. NCBI lineage: Eukaryota > Metazoa > Chordata > Aves > Columbiformes > Columbidae > Streptopelia > Streptopelia decaocto. The sequence goes on from NC_138655.1 coordinate 25,321,307, forward strand.
AGCCTTGGTGAAGGTAAAAGTTCTGTAGGTGGATTTTTAGGGGTCAGAGAATGAAAATCTAACGAATATCCAGTTGCACTATTTGAGATCTAAAGCAAATCCTTCTTCTTGTTTCAGAGACTCAAAGTCTAAGAAGTCAGTTGCTTATAATTATGCCTGCATCCTTGTTTTGCTCGTGGTTCAATCTTCCAGTGATGTCCAAATGCTGGAACAGCACTCAGCGCCTTTGCTGAAGCTTTGTAAGGCAGACGAAAATAACACCAAATTGCAAGGTACAGTATGTGTCATTATCAACTGAATTGTTTAAATGTATAGAATAAACCTTTTATATGTGGGTGATTGATGCTTCACAATCATCTGGTTTGGATAATGTATAGAATGAAATTCCTTTTCCAGCTGCATCTGATTAGTTGAGTCACTGAGATAATGTGTAATTTTTTTTTTTTTCTGTTAATGAGAGTTAAAAAGGAAATTCTTTAAATTATTTTTCAAGTAATATTAACTACCATGAATTTTGGATAATTACAGGAGGTTTGAAATTATTTCTGTGTTGAAAATAGGAGAGCAGACTTTAGTAAAAATGAACTACCTAGTCAGTGAGCTGACTGTTTATTTTTGTTGTTTCCTTTAGTGATGTAACCTTATGGGATCTATATATACTAATAAGTAATCCTGGGACTGTTTTTTTTGCACCTAGGCCAACTGGCATGGAATAGTCCATGCTACCATGTTAATAAATCTTTTGACCTCCAAATTGTGTCTCGGGGTGTTCCCTGTGTTGTGTTGTCTCACAGATCAAGCCCAGGTCATTTGGAAAAAGCCTGCTGGGGACTGCTCTGGCACCTGAACACTGAAGCTCTGATGTGCATAGTTGTGCTCTCCACTGCTTAACTGACTCATGTAGACGTACCAGTTATTTCTTCCAAGACTTAAATGCAGTGAAAGAAAACAGAATTCTTCAAAATTTTAGTTTAATTCCCCCCTCTGCTATGGTTTTTTATCTTCTCACCTGATCATCAGACAGTTTCATGAGAAGTGGGACTAGTTTATTAAACCAAATCATGAAATTAGAGAATAATTGTCAGTTCACATCCAATCAACGACCTTCAAACCTTCACATTCTTTTAAATATTTTCAGGAACAATAGGTTTTAAAACTTTAAATCTGTTGTCCCCGAAAGTGGGGACTTTAAAGTTATTCTGGACTAAGAGAGACACTGTTAATCTATAAGGATTTCCAGAGGGAATGTGTGTTACTGGTGCAGAGATTGCCTATGTTTATGTATTTATTAGGAATTTTATATTCAGTTTTTAATAACCTGTTATGTACATTAAGGGGAATGTGCTTTGGTTCTTACTCTTGGTGGCCTTTTCTGTAGCTGACAATGGGGACCTATCGTGTCTTTTAAAAAATGTTTAATTACAGATGATAACTTGAGAATTATTTGAGTGTTCAGGTTGACTTGAGCGAAATTTTGTCTGTGTGCATGAGCTGTATTGCCTGTTCTGAAGTTTTATTTTTGTTGGTGCTTTTTATCTGGATACAGCTGCAACATATGCCTTACAAATTTTACACTTAGGCTTAGTACCTGTTGAGTACATCAAGTGTATTTTTATTGCAAAAAGTTTTATATTCATAAATGCACTGACATGTTTACTTGATTAACTCTTTTTTTTTTTCCTCAGAGCTCAGCAAGTGGCTTGAACCTTTGAAAAATCTTAGATTTGAAATAAATTGTATTCCAAATCTCATTGAATATATCAAACAGGTTAGTAAAATACAGATAGATGCTTTTAGTTGTGCTCTGTAAGCTTAGACCTTTTTCTAGTTTGATATTTTACCTTAGGTATGTACTAATATATGATATTTGAAAGTATGTACTATTACCCAAAGTAGATGTTTTTATTAAAGCTTACGACCTAGGCTAGTTCTTGCTGTCAGTTATTTTTATTGAAACAAAATCTAAGGTAACTACATGATGGAAAGATCCAACTATTTAAATATTTTTTTCTTGCCATAAAACCACAATGCAAATGTTGACCTTTGTTTTTTTGCTTCTGCCATGTTTGTCACTGCTTTCAAAAAGGTAGAATATTTGAACTTAAATTTTGCATAATACGTACAATAACTAAATACAGTACTTGAACACTAAGCTAGTGCTATACTTGTTGTGAAGTACTGCCTTGTAATATGGGTTCTTTATTTTTTTTTCCTCTCCCCGCAAAGAACATTGACAGTTTGATGACCCCAGATGGAGTTGGTCTTCCTACTGCACTTCGTGTTCTTTGTCATGTTGCATGTCCACCACCACTGGTACAAGGTATGGTTGATATATTTGTATTGCTTGACACAGAAATATTTGTTTTCTGAGTCTTCTACTTGAACATGTCTAACTAGATTTCCCAGGAGAAATGAGACATTTAGAAATGTTATTTGTTTTCTATACAGGTCAACAGAAAGACCTTAAATGGAATCTCGCAGTTATTCAGCTCTTTTCTTCTGAGGGAATGGACACTTTCATCAGGGTATTGCAGAAGCTGAACAGCGTCCTTATTCAGCCTTGGCGACTCCATGTCAACATGGGAACCACACTTCACAGAGTTACTACCGTTTCTATGGCTCGCTGTACTCTTACTCTCCTCAAAACAATGCTGACAGAACTCCTGAGGGGTGGATCTTTCGAATTCAAAGACATGCGCGTTCCATCGGCACTTGTTTCTTTACACATGCTCCTGTGTTCTATCCCCCTCTCAGGGCGCTTAGATAGCGATGAACAGAAAATTCAGAACGACATTGTTGATATCTTACTGACTTTTACACAAGGTGTTAATGAAAAACTTACCATTTCAGAAGAAACTTTGGCAAACAATACATGGTCTTTAATGCTGAAGGAAGTTCTCTCTTCAATTTTGAGAATTCCTGAAGGCTTTTTCTCTGGACTTATACTGCTTTCAGAATTGTTGCCTCTTCCACTGCCCATGCAGACGACTCAGGTATAATTTAGATTTATTTAGTTTTTAAAGAATTTGAATTATGTATAACCTGTAGACCATTTTCGTAGTTGCGGAAGAGAACAGGTATTTGAAAAGATGAATTAAAGCTTCTGCAAAGCATTTGTGTTCATATAGATTCTTTGAAGAGGCACCTTTTTCATTAGAAACAAAATTGTTCTTTGGAGCATGTTTTTAAATTAGTGGTTGTATGTTGTTCTTTTGTTCCTTGTAAAATTATCTAGACTCCCATTCTGTTACTTAAATGATTGACTGTGAAGCCTTTGGAGTTAACCCCGAATGACAAACTCTTGGTATATTAAGGCTTTCCTTTCTTTTGGCATGGATCTTGAATTTGTGATCTTTGATAAGTAAGCATAAAAGGCGTGTGACAACGCATGGTTCTGAAGCTGGAATCGTGCCCTGTCATTTGGTGTTAATGAAAATGGCTTTCTTTGTGTGTCTTTAAGGACAGTATTAGTACTTAGTCTTCGTTTATACCTTATTGCAGAATTCAGGTTTTATGACAGAAGTTGAAAGGGAAAACCTCCTGTTCTTCTGTTCCTGCAGGTAATTGAACCACATGATATTTCAGTGGCGCTCAACACCAGGAAGCTGTGGAGTATGCATCTGCATGTTCAAGCCAAACTGATACAAGAGATAGTTCGATCTTTCTCCGGTTCATCTTGCCAACCTATTCAGCACATGTTGAGACGTATTTGTGTTCAGTTGTGTGACCTGGCTTCACCTACTGCTCTTCTTATCATGAGGACTGTATTGGATCTGATTGTAGAAGACCTACAAAGGTATCTGTTTTCTACTGCAAAGATTTCTTTAATGAACGATTAAATTTATCTTTCTTCTGTGCAGTACATTTAGCAGGAAGAAAATACTTTCAGAAATATTACTTATCCATGATGAACTGAATGAATTCTCAGTCCACTGCCATATACTGTGTCCTGATAATGCTTAATGTTGCCAGGAAACTATCTCATACATTTAAGTTTTGATGTAGATCGTTTCACATTGTGTGTTTATGGTAAGTATTGTAGGAAGATTTTCTTCAGGCTGTCCCTTGCCTGTGAAAAGTTTCTAAAGGATCTACCTGATATAAATAAGAAAAGTAGGGCAGCAAAGTTTGCTATACTGGGTTTTGTGTACTAACAGGAAAATGCATAGGTGTTTGTAAGCTGGAGGAGGTTGGATACTACAAATTCAGAGGGTTTGGAAACAATGAATCTTGTTTATTTAGAATAACAATTATCCACAGAATTAGATACTGTTTAAATTATATAAAAGCATATTTATCCGTATACAATGAGATGCCATATAGTGTGTTAAATGCATAGTAGATTAGTTAATTTCTGATGCAAGCAGAAGTCATTTAGTGGAAGTCGAACAGTTTTCAAAAGGTAAATTGTAATTTTAAGTATGTAAACCATTTTTTTTTAAATGCAGAATTATATGACTCCTGTAATGGTTGTTTTTATAGTTTTTCAGATTACTTTAAAAGCTTTTTCAGAGTGTATTGATATCTTTTCAGCAACACAGAAGATAAAGAGAAACAATACACTGGACAGACCACTCGATTGCTCGCTTTACTGGATGCCCTGGCTTCACATAAAGCTTGTAAATTGGCTATTTTGCATCTTATCAATGGAAATACTAAAGGTGATGAAAAGTACGCAGAGGTTTTCCAGGAGCTCTTGGCTTTGATGCGATCAGTTGGAGAGAATGTCACTCATCAACAGTGCGCTGAATATGTTACTTCCCTTTTGCAGTCCCTCTGTGATCAGGTATTTTCTATATTTAATGCATAATGTATGTTGATAATTGTAGGAGACAATTTAAATGAGATTATTTCTTAGGTGCTTTCTTTTTTCCGAAAGTAAAAAAAAATCAACATTGTTAAAATACAGAAAGAAAAAATGTGTATGGTTGACTCCTTTGGTAGACTTGCTGTCTTGTTGCTCTTGAGTGTAAATTTAATTTTATGTTATCTCCCTTGCATTATGTGCACTGTTCTAGTAATTCATTAGAGGCCAAGAACTGAATGGCACAAAGACTGACTTGTCCCCTCTGCTGAGAGAGGGATGTAATTTCTCCCTATGGGCCACTGACAAAACTTGAGTTGTCACTATTCACCTCTTACCCAGTTGAGTAAATTTATGTATCTCTTAGCTGTCCAAATATAAAGATATATATGATATGCTGCTACCAGAAAACTTGACCATTAAAAAAAAAAAAAAAAGCCCAAGTTACCAGAGCAAGGGTTAAGAAATGTTTTCTGAAAACTGAGTCATAGACTGGCATAGGTAGTTTCTCATTGGTTATATGCATAGATTTGCATGTTATTATTTGCTTTACTAGTTACATGTATTTTTTCGCTTTATTTTTTACCCACTTAGGCAAAAGACATTTGGGCATTGTTGGGCAGTAGAGACTAATCAGTCATTTGCGTATAAACAAGAGACCTTTGCCCATGCAAATTCATTGTGAAAGTAAATCTTGTTTTATTTGATGTAAAATGTGGAGAGGCAGTAGATCTTAAACTTCCTAGGTGGTATCTGCAGCCTCCTAATTTTCACAGAACCATGGGATCATAAAATATCTCAAGTTGGAAAGGCCCCATAAGCATTGAGTCCAGCTCCCTGCTCCTAGCAGGACTACTTAAAGTTAACCCACATGACTAAGAGCATCATCCAGACATTCCTTGCACTCTGACAGGGTTGGTGCTGTGACCGCATCCCTAGGGAGCCTGTTCTAGTGACTGGCCACCCTCTCAGTGAAGAGCCTTTTCCTAATGTCCAACCCGAACTTCCCTGATGCAGCTTTATTCCAGTTCCTCGTGTCCTGTCGCTGGTCACCAGAGAGAGATCAGCACCTCCCCTCCACTGCTCTCCACGAGCAAGTTGTTGGCTGCCACGGGGTCACCCCTCAGCTTTCTCTTCTCCAAGCTGAACAAGCGTAGTGAGCTCAGCCGCTCTTCGTGTTTTGCTGAGTGTTTTCAGATGAAGGGACAGTTTGACTACCTAGGCAAGAAACTGTATGCATATTATCCAGTGACTGTTTGGCTTTTAGTTGTGGCTCTGCTGTCACATTTCACCCTTAGAAGTTTTTGTGATTTAAATACCAATAATGGTTTGTAACCCTTAACAGAACCAAATTTAAAAGGATACTCTGGATAAGTATTTTACCTCTCAGTAATAACTGAAATAAGATGAAAAAGGGGTAGTGAAAGAACCTAGTTCTTCTATGATTTATACTTATTGCTGGTATTCTGAATGCATTTTTTTTACTCTGCATATAATAATGTTTTATAGGATATTGCACTCATCTTACCAAGTTCATCAGAAGGCTCTGTGTCTGAATCAGAGCAGCTTTCCAACTCCTTACCAAGCAAAGAGCTGATGCCCTTAATTTGTGACTCTCTGATGGAAACATTAACTAATTCTGAGAGCAGTTACAATTGTCTGCTGACGTGTATCCGAACAATGATGTTCCTTACAGAACATGACTATGGCTTCTATCACTTAAAGAGGTATGGTATTTTAAGATATCTATGACAACTTAAAATCATTTAAAAACTTCTTTAGTGTTAAATCATTTCTTACTCATCTAGTAGGAAATGTTGAGGATAAGGCAGCTGAACCTTCATTTCTTTGGGGCTTTAATGTTTTACTCAGTATTTTGGTCTTCCTTCACTTCAGGTTTTACCTCTGAATCATTTCTGCAGTATACACACAGGAGCACTTTCTTTCAAGCTACAAACAAAGTATTGAAAAAAGATTTGTACACTCTATTTCCCCACTCCAAGGCTGGAGGATTAGAATGAGAAACAGTGCTTGTGTCTTTCCCCTTGGAGTCACTCAGTAGTTAGAGCTCTCATCTGGGACACCGGAGAGCTGTCTGTCATTCCTTCTGTTTTGAGAGGATTCAGTGTACACTTCCCCAGAGTTTTCTGACCTTCAGGCAATTAAGGCTTTTGAAATAAGTGGTGTGTATTTGTGGTGGTGTGTTTTTTTTTTTCTTTGCTACTTTTTTGGACTCAACTCCCTTTTGAGTAGAATACATGCATACATTGGACAGTGCTGTGATATTTTGACACTTAATTCCTTGTCTTGTATTTGGACCTTTTTGTGTCCACTGAAGGTGAGGTACAGACAGGCAAGAAAGTTGTGAGGTTTCCAAAGAGAAAAAGGTAGTGCCTGGAGCCCTGTCAGTGAAGTGTTGTTCCAAACACTCTTCTGAGCAGCGCTACAGAACTGTGCTGCTCAGACTGCAAGAAGAGAGACAACCTGCAAATGAAAAATAAGCAGGTTAAAGATGCTGTTGTTTCTCTGATCCTATATGTCGAGCTGTCAGCTTCAGTGTGCACAGCCTTCTGTGTTGATTATTATTTATTATTGTTATACCTTTCTGGTTTGTTTCTGCAGTTAGGCATCATGGGATACAGTGAACTTGCAACAGCAAGCATGATCCAGCTTTATACATAAGGCCCTTGTGCAAGCAAATATTTCTGTACTCCTATCCCTTTTCTGCTAAAGATGAAAGTGTAATTTCTTGCAGGTTTTAGAGGTATCGCTGTAGTTTGTATAGCTGTATATGTGCAGACTGAAATATCTGCAGATAGCACTGGCAAGAACAATGGTCTTGTACAGAGAAAATAATGAAGCTCCAGCTTTGCAATCAGAACTCAACTTGAGAATGGTGAAATTTGCCCTATTCGTTTTGCCTATATGTTGTTTTCTTATAACAAGTTACAGGTCACAACATATGCACTAATAAAGTATTTTCCCTCTTCTCATTATAAAAACAGCTCTCTAAGAAAACACAGCAGTGCTCTATACACTGTGTTAAAGCGAGTAATAACTAGTTTTAGCAAAGACACGGGTGAACTGGCCTCGTCTTTTTTGGATTTTTTGCGACAGATTCTAAACACTGATACGCTGGTAAGTGAATATGTATTGAATACTTACACAAACTCAGCTGCATGTCTCCGAAATTTGCAGTGTGAGGCATTCAGGAATATTATTTCAGAAGGCAGTTGAGTATGCGGATTGCTGTGTAAGGCAATCATCAGTAGTCCTTCACTGCTTTCCATCAGTAGTCTTAGTGCTATCTTTATCTTCAGCAGGAAGAACAGCAGATTGATTCATATTGATTTCTTAAGTGAATAGCAAGCTATTGTGTCTGGGTTTTAGATTCTTGGCTTCCTGCTAGAGAGGTGCTGTATGGATGTGTAGTATAGAAGGAAATCTAAAATAGTTGTTAATTTTCTGATACAAACCTCAGCTTATATAGGAAAGGATTGCAATCATTTTGATGCAGTGTCTAAACTTGCCTATTGAAGTGTACATTATTAAAATATTTTTCATAATATGTTTTAAAATCAAGATATTACTCTTGTTTTGCGATTTGCTCTAATGTACATTAGAACTCTCAGGGGTTTGCAATCCAAAAGTAAGATGAATATTTATGTATACTTATTTTCCACTTGTTGAATATTTCAGGGATGTTGTGGAGATGATGGAAGCCTTATGGAAGCAGATGGATCTCATCCAGGCAAAACACTGGGTCTGACTACTGCAGAGTTAAAACATCTACTGCAAAACAAAGAAGAGACCCCAGAAAACCTGCTGCTTGATCTGGAGAAACATGTTATGGTAAAAGAATTCAAATAATCAAACTGCTGATGTTGTCTTCTGTCTGAATGTGTTTTTAAAACAATATAGACTATACCTCCTTGATAAGAAAGGTGAGCAGTTTTGTGGGTATGTTGTGGAACTGGCAATAGCTGTTGCCATTGTTTTAATACTGATATCCAAAATCACCTGTTCTGGTGCAGGATGGATTCTGAATTAGTTGTGTTTGTTGTGGTAATGCTGAGAAGTTTCGGGTCGGTTTGGGATCCCTTTGTGCTGAGAGTATTTGCACACTCGGAGAGCACAGGCAGTTAACTGTGTGATGAAAGGCAGCAAATGTGTACAACAGAGTGCTGGATAGTGGTGAGCAGATTGTTAATGTAACACTGTCTTGCTGTGGCTTGGTGTTGCTGGTGACCAGTAACAAGTGGAACAACCAGGAGCCACCAGTGGGGCTGATACTGTTGGATCTTTTCATCAGGGACTTGAAGGAGGACTACGTTTTCAGTGGATTTGTGGATAACAGTAAGCTGGGGGAGTGACTAAAGTGACAAGCAGCAAAGCCTCCATCCAGAAGGACCTCAATATACCTTTTAGGATTGGTTTAGTGAAAGCTTGTGTGGATCATTAGGAAAAATGCAAAGTTCTGCAGTGAGAGCAGGATAACCCCATTTCTTGATGTGGGCTGGGTGGTTATGGTGGATGTTAGGTGGAACATGGGCCAACAGTGCCTGGTCACTGCAAGTGAGGCAGACTGTTCTGAACTATCCTGCAAGGAGCATCATCTGCAAATCAAGGGACTGCAATGTCTTCTCTCCATGGGATGCTGGTGAGCTGTCATGTGGAGTGCTACATTCACCTCTGGCCAGAGTTGCCCTCTTGCCAGTTCGAGAGAGATCTAGGAGAACTGAAGAGGGTTCTACCAAGGTGGTCAGGGACCTAAACTAAAGCACATGTGCTTTAGAGAGACGAGGGAGTGGGGCTTGTTTAGCCTGGTGAAGAGCACTTAGGAGCTATCTCAGAGCTACTTACAGCTGTTTGGGGAATAGTTACAAAGGTGGTGGAATCAAACAGCTTTTGGTAATTCCAGATGATAAAACAAGGGGCAATGGCCCCAAATGGTGGCTTCAGAGGTTCAGGTTGACATTGGGGGGGGGGGGGGGGGCAAAAAAAAAAAAAAATCACTGAGAGAGAAGTGCAGCACTGGAACACGTTGCTCAGAGTGCCTATGGACTCTCCGTCACTGGAGCCTTCTTTAGACATGGCTCGAGTTATGGCTGAACTGATCTGGCTTTGATGATAGTCTTGCTTCGAGCAGGGGCACATTAGACTAGAGGACATGCAGGATTCAGAGCATCCAACATTTCTGTGATTCTGATTGCAAACCTAACTCTGATATTCAAATCTAATCCTACATAATAATACAGCTGGGCAGTAGATAGCTAATTAAGAAGAGTCCATAAAAGACCTCCTTCACAGCCTGCTGGTCAAAATGCCTTTCCTGTCCCTTCCCCAGCTGCCAACATCTGTGGTAAAAAATTAAAAGCCACAGCTGTGCTGAAGGAGAAATAGCAGACACTTGAGATGTTAGAATGCTGTAGCCCAGAGCTCGTTCACTAAAACCTGGGAGGATGCCTTCTTTGGGACTGTGTTATGGAGGTCATTGCATCCACTGGAAACAAAGACAGGAATGTGCATGTGGTGACATAGTGTGTTTTACAGCTTACTGAGGAGCTCTCTGCTGTTGTGTACCTGGTCGTCTTGGTTCCACTATATTGTGGATAGACGGTTTTGTGTAGTGTGTCCCCCTGTTTTTTAATTAACAAAAGCATGTTTTCTCTGAGGAGGGGAAAAAGTTCTGACTTGTGATGTGTTGACTTAGGATCGTTCTAAGGAAGATGATGGCCTTGAATCCTTACTGGACAACATTGTTGGAGTGAGGCAGATGTTGGAATCAGCAGGTGATTCTTGTCCACTGAGTGACCAAGATGTGGAGCCTGTTCTTTCTGCACCAGACTCTCTGCAGAATTTGTTTAACAACAGGTAAAATGGTTGAGCATACTACCTGTGATTTACTTAAGAAAATACAATAATTTATGCATGAGTATATTACAAAAAGGATCTAAACAGCACTCTTGTCACTACTACTGACTTGTCCCAGTGTATTTATGTTGTGGTTTAAAGAGGCAGGCAGCTAAACGCCACGCACAGCTGTACATGCTCCCCCACTCGCGGTGGGATGGGGGAGAGGATCAGGAAAAAGGTGAACCACGTGTGTTAAGATGAAGTTTAACAGGACAGAAGGTGCAGTGATAATAAACAAGTGCTACACAATGCAGTTGTTCAGCACCCATCAAACAATACCCAGCCAGATCGTGGGCAGTGGTCCCCAGCTAACTTTTCCCTGTTTTATATACTGAGCGTGATTCATACGGTGTGGAATATCTCTTGGCCAGTTTGTGTCAGCTGTCTGGGCTGTGCCCCTTCCCAGCTTCTTGTGCATCTCCAGCCTCCCCCCTGAAAAGTCCTTGTCTTGGTATAACCATTGCTTGGCAACAACCAAAAACATCAGTGTATTATCAACACTCTGCTAAATCCAAAGCACAGCACTGTACCAGCTACTAGCAAGAAAATTAACTCTATCCCAGCCAAAACCAGGACAATTTTATGTCATGCCTCAGGTTCTGTAATGCTGCACATGCTTGTAGGTAGTTGTAGTTCATAACCAATCAGGCATTTGGCATTGTTTTGTTGCAGGACTACATATGTGTTGGCAGATGTGATGGATGACCAGCTGAAGTCCATGTGGTTTTCACCCTTTCAGGCTGAAGAAATAGACACCGATCTGGATATGGTAAAAGGCTTCGTTAACATAACTGAAGCGGATTTAAAAATGAGGGTTAACCTGAGCTCGTAGCATCAGAAATTCACATGGTCAAACGGTTTGTTTTCCTGACCTCACCCAGATACAGAGGTTGGCATTTGTTAAAGGTTGTTGTCAAATGCCTTCAGGTTCTAATACAGATGTCATCTCCTTTAGAGGAGCAGTTGTTACGTCAGTCCTAACCTGCTTTTGCATTGCTGTTCCAGCGTAGATAAAGAACACGATATATTTTCTTTTTGTTGCTTGTCTTCTATCATTGCAGTAATACACAAAGAACCTGATAGTTACACTCTTTTAATTTTTGCTCTGATGTGACAAAAGTGGAAAAAATGGCAGTAGTACATGATACTACTTGCACTAAAACTTTTCACAGTATTTGAAACTTAATTTTTATATTCTAAACTTTAAATGGAATTTTGAAAAATATACAGTGACATTATTTTTTTTAAACTAAGCAGTTGGCAGTGTCTTCTTATGTGAGAAATAATGAAAGCAGTGAAGTCAACAAACTGATTATTTTTTAGTGTTACTCTTTTAAAATTTAAATGGAAAGATACTTGTGTTTTCATTTCTTAAGCAAAACCAAAACTGTTGATTCCTGTATAAAAGCAGCATGAATAAATTTATTGGACTGTGTCTTTAGCAAAAGAGTGCCTCACTGTCGGTCATCTAGTGACAAGACAGATGTTCATACTTGACAACTATGCCCTTGACTTAGAGATTCTGAGCCATCGAGACAATTTTGCTGCAGTTCTGCTGCTTTTTGTTTTGAGCCCACTACTGTATTGAAAGATAGAGGATGGAGCTTTTTTGCTCTAGTAGAAGTGCCCTCGCTGAATCTCATCCATCCTGGTGCAACATTTTTTCATCTTCAGAGGTGCTAATAATGATGGGTGTGATAAAATTAAACTCTGTCATTGCAGGTAAAAGTTGACTTAATTGAACTGTCAGAGAAGGGTTGCAGTGACTTTGACTTGCAAGCTGAATTGGAAAGGTCATTTTTGTCAGAACCATCGTCTCCTGGCCGCACAAAAACCACAAAAGGATTCAAACTCGGCAAGCACAAGCATGAGACCTTCATAACATCAAGGTGAGATGAGTTAAATGAGTAAACAGTGTGTTCAGCACTGTTTTGTATATTCTCAAAACGTGAAATGCCTTTCAGATTCTGTCTCCAGTATGGAGAATGCCTTATGTTCAATATGACTTAATTTTTACGTTAACTAAATAAATTATGGTTTGTCATGACAGTGGAAAATCTGAGTACATAGAGCCGGCAAAGAGAGCTCATGTTGTGCCACCGCCAAGAGGAAGAGGCAGGGGAGGATTTGGACAAGGAATTCGACCACATGATATCTTCCGTCAGAGGAAACAGAACACAAGCAGGCCACCCTCCATGCACGTGGATGATTTTGTTGCTGCAGAGAGCAAAGAAGTGGTTGCTCCAGATGGGATACCACCAGCCAAAAGGCCACCAAAAGTGTCACAGAAGATTTCTTCACGTGGTGGGTTCTCAGGGAATCGTGGAGGACGAGGAGCTTTTCACAGTCAGAACAGGTTCTTTACACCACCTGCTTCAAAAGGTACGTTGTCTCCTGTATTAAAATTGGAGTAAATTAATGCTAAAAATACTTCAGTAATACTAACCCAATTTACTTGCAGTTAATCATCCCTGCTGTGAGATGTTCCTGAAGCAGTGTTGTTTAAATAAGTTGTTGAACACTAGAAAAGGTTCTCTTGAGTGCTGTGGAATTGAAACAAGGCTGCAAGTTCCGTGTTGCCTCTGTCTCCCTCTGTGTTACAAAAGGAGTTGGCTGTTTTCTTTGAACAACTGTTGGAGTGCTTCAGAGATGCAGTCAGAAAAATAAAAAAGCCTTCTCTACCATTTGTTACATGAAATCAAGCATCACAATACGTCTCTGGGTTTAATGAGGCTTTTGAATAAAAGGATGTAAGATCCTGACAAGAATAAGATGTAATTTTCAGTGAGCTTGGAGATTCTAGCTACAGAGTGTTTATTTCATATATAGACAAGGTTGCATTCCTTTCCCTTCCATCCCGTAATTAGGGCAAGTCCTTGCACAGTAGAAACAGAGAATACTTCTATTTAGTAAGGCTATAAATATTAGGATTTCCTTTACCACAAAACCTTGAAGTGTAGGACCCTATCTTAATATACTAGATAATGTGAATTCTTTTAAACCTGGGTTCTTATCTGAAGAGTGGGTATTTTCCCACAACAGTCACTTGTAGACTTCCACTTAGAATACCGAGGGTATGTTGATGCAGAGTATCTTTATCTGTTTGAATTATGTATTATGTTTACCGCCCTGAGTATTGTGAAGATTGAAGTGAAGAAAAAAAAAAGAGTGATGTTTGCTCAACAGAGTGTGGGTTTTTCTCTCCCTGTCTAGGAAGTTACAGTCGTCGTGAAGGCGCTCGAGGCTCAAGTTGGAGTGCACAGAGTACGCCCAGGGGAACCTACAATGACAGTAGAGGTGGTCAAAGCAATTTTAACAGGGGTCCACTGCCACCACTGAGACCATTAAGTTCAGCAGGTACATGGTATTCATATGGGCATCGAACTATAGAAAATTCCTTGAATTTCATTTTTGCTTTACAAATGAAACCATGCAAGGATGCTGCAGACACCTTGAAATTCGGCAAATGTTTTAAGCATATATGAACAGTTGTCACTGAGACTGTGTCAAATACATGCTTTCATACGAACTGCCCTGTAATCCATAAAACTTGCTGAATTGAACACTTGATCGCAGAATCTTAATTTCGCATTCAGATTTTTGCAATTCAGTTGTCTTCGTACCTACATGGTAATTATAGAGCGAAGCAAAGCAAAAATGCTTGCCTAAAAGAAAAGTGAAAGTTAAGAGGAGAAAACAGACCCCGTTGGTGTCTCATCTTGTTTTTGTTCCTTACGCTTTCAGAGCAGCTACTACGCCTAGGGCTTCTTTTTTTTTTTTTCTTTTTTTTTCCAACTGAGTATACTTTTCTTTGCTTTAAGGCTACCGACCGAGTCCTCGCGATCGTGCTTCCAGAGGCCGGGGTGGAATTGGACCGTCTTGGACAAGTGCTAATAGTAGTAGCAGTGGTGGCTCAAGAGGAAAGTTTGTTAGTGGAGGCAGTGGAAGAGGTCGTCATGTACGTTCCTTCACGCGATAAAATGAGACCTAATGGAACGGCCCAACCGTGTGGACTTCTGTGAAGAAGACAAAGCAAGCGTGGCACCAAAGGACCAATTCAGAGTTACCGGTATCTGGAGGACACCAAGAGAATATTTTTGTCTGAAGAAAAGTTTTTGTTTGATACAAGACTTGAAATTTCAATAAAATCCAAGACATTTTGTGTACAATTGTAAATTTTTTTTGTTCCTTTTGAAAAAGATGTTTTAATTTTTTGTGGACTTCAGTAGACAATACTCAGTAAAAAGAACCTCTTTAAGACTTGAAGGACTTCTAAAATACTCATTGTGCCAAAAGAAAGGTACAGGTGTTTTGTGTGTGACTGATTACTGCAAGAATATTAAAAAAATATATATGTAAGGCAATGTTAGGTTTTTCTCTCAGGTTTAGAACCATTAGCCTTTTTTTGTTGTGGTTTTTTTTTTGTTTGTTTTGTTTTGTTGTGTTTAGCCAGTCTGAGTTATTAATGAATGAGGTCCATCTGACAGTGGTTGAAGTAGTGGGTGATATAAGATTACCTGAAATGAATTGATCTGTGAAAGAATACAAATGTAAACATCATTTATGTAGGTTTTGTTGTACATCTTTGGTAATGTGATTAGATACTTAAGATCCCGCACCTGTTAAAATTAGTAGAAAATCTGCCATTGACTTCAGGGAGAATGAGACAACACTCTAGTGTTTACTTCACAACTCCAGCTCATGCATTAGGAGCAGAAGAGTTACTTCATTGGAAAACAGAGAATGCTTTGAGGAGAAAAGGCAAGAAACCTGAACCCTTGGAGAGCTTGGAGTTAATTACTTCCCGCCTCTCTGCTGACTGGGGTAGTTGAGGAGAAGGTGTAGAGGCAGATGTAGAAACTGAACCACCGCACAGGGCGCCAGTAACGCCGAACCTTCCCTTTGAATAGATGGTTTGGATTTTTGTTTCTGTAATCAGACTGAGATATAGTGCAAAAAGAAAAACCTTACGAAGTTGGAACTGATAAAGAAATGTTCACTAGATTCAACACTAAATATATTTTCACGTTAAATGCAGTGATTGAAGCCAGCTTTTTCCATGTTTGTGTTCCTTTGGGCTCCATGAGATTTTGTGGAATTAACTGATTCTCAGCAGCCTGCTACTGCATTTTTGGAGTAGCAGCTTGTTTGAAAGGCCATGTAGAATTTTTACAAAAGCTCTATTTTCACTTATGCTTTGGTCTCTTGACATTACAGAAGTGCTATAAAGGGGCCTTCATCTACTTAAATATGGCTCAGTTGTAGTATTATTGTTTTATGTAATGTTAACTTACTCTGGAGAGCTTGTCTGCCTAGACTTGTAAACTTTAACACCCTATTTTAAGTGTTTCTAAAGTATGGGAATACTTTAGGCTGATTTTTTGTGGTGGTGTTTTTTTTTTTTTTTTTTTTTTTTTAAGCTTTATCCTGCCTGACTAAATTAAGTAGGTTTTTATTTGGACCACAGAAGGCCCCTGTTACGTGTGCTCTTGCTGTGTGGAGACCCTGGGACAGTGTCCTGCTGTTTGAGAGGCGATTAGTTCGCAAAGTCAATTGACGTAACCTATGAAAGCAGTAAACTTCTGTTAATTGACTGGGTGCAGTTAAAGGGAATAGTATCGGTTCACAAAGGTACGCGCTTTAACAATGTTTAAAATAACATGAAGAAAGGTTTGGATTGGAAGCCAAACGATTTTCTGAGTCGTAAAATAACAGGAAGATGTAATTTTACTAATAATGCAATTGTAATGGGTAAAATTGGTGGAGCTCTCACAGGCATGACGGGTATTAATGTTTTTTTGAGGAGCGCTGCATAAAATTTTTAAAGCTGTCTGGCTCCTTTAGACCGTGTTTATGGTTGGTTTATTTTTTCAGAAACTTTACTGTGTTGGAAACTAGCAGAGATATGAATAATTTGTTTTCTGTCAGGGAATTTGGAATGAAAAGTGTCAAGCATGGAATAAATATGTAAATATTCACTAATGGTTCTTGAAAGTTTAAAATACATGGCATGTCACACTAGTCATTTTCGAACTAGGATGAAATAAAGGGTTGGTTAAATTGTTTGATGTATGAAAGCTCTGTAACTTTAATTGAAAAAGAATTATACATCTATCATGTTTTGTTTTTTCAAATGAATTTAGTTCCGTGAGCTTTCAATGCGAAGTGGTTCCTTTCTTGGGTAAATTCAACTTGAAATAATTCTGTTTAAACCTTGGAGTTATTTGGTTTGCTCTTTTAAACTGGATTCCTTCCATGAGTAAATAACACTTTAAGCATTAAATTTTGCTTTTTATACTCTGCCCAAAAAGAAAGTTCCAAGTTTTGTTTCCTGACGGGAGCACCAGAAATCTGGAAGCAGCTCATGCCGATGACAACATACGGTTTAGCGAATCGCTCGCTTCCCTGATGAGCACAACGCTTGGGAGGAGCGAGTGTGAAAGAACAGACTCCAGTGCGACCCGGTTCTGGCTCCTGCAGCCCCGCGCTGGGTGCGCAGACCGTGTGTGCACCGGGGTGGGTGAGGAGAGGAGCTTCAGCATGAAACGTGCAGGAATCACCTCCGTTCACGGGATGTCCTGGTTAACAGATGAACAAAGGCATTGTTTGTGTGTGGGATAAGGTTGACACAAATTGTGTGCATTTTTTTTCTTTTCTTTTTACCTCCAGACTCTTCAGCAGCTCTGCAGTCTTTATTGCTCTCTACCAGCTGCAGGCCTGATGCAGGTGGATGGGCACAGGCACATGAACGGGTTATCCGCAAGCGGGTGTACTGCGCTCCACAGGCGTGACGTGCAGGCTGTCATGTCAGCCTTTTCCCCGCTGAGTAACTCCTGCCACCAGGTGTGAGAAGGTGCTTGAGCCGGGAAATGCAGAGCACACAGCAAACGCGTGCTCCAGGGCTTGTGTTTAAGCAAATGCACCCCTAGGTTACAACTTCTGAACAACTCTGGTTTTCTTATTTGTTCATGTGTAGGGACATGGCTTGGTGACAGGTTAACAGTTGGACTCTGATCATGATGGTCTTTTCCAACTAAAATGATTCTAGATTCAAATCCCACTTGGGCTCTTGTGGGTATGAAAACCCCACATTAGGGATGGGATCCCTTCAGCTGATGGACAGTGAAGTAATTTTTCCCTTCTTGCCAGCTCATCGTCCTGCTGTTTGTGCAGGACCAGAATGTCACGCTCTTGGAGTCCCAGAGTTTTCAACTGCTGCCAGCTCTTCACCTTCAAACAGCTGCTCAGCCCATTCAGAAATGCCCAGCCATGAGGCAGGAGAAAAATCCTTGAGGAAGGAACAGCATTTGATGGAATACCTGCCTTTATTGCTGTATAGTGCCTCTATTTGGCAAAATACAGCTGCACCTCCTCCACTGCACTGACCCTACAGTGTAGTTTATTCGTGACCTCCCCCACAGTGCAGCCAGCATACCCACATTTTGCTATTTCATCTGATGAAGAGACTCAAACTTTCCTATCAGAAAGAAGTGAAACAAACTTCATTAATTATGGCAGAGACTACTTTATTAATCCAACTTTTATACAAAGTGTACTTCAAAGTGGTACAAATAGTGTTACTGTTTTACAGACTAGAGATTAAGATCTGTTAAGCACTGTTTTATCCTTCTTGTGTATATAAAGGTAGAAAATGTACATAAATTGGCAGTGAACCACAATGCTGGAAGACAGTTCAATGTTTATTTGTTAATAGAAAGTTGCATAGAATTGTAGGTCTTTATAAAGGCATCTATCTCTGTGGTAAAATCTCCCTGACCTATCATACTTCATCCAACCAGGAGTATGGGAGAAAGGCAAGGCTGGTACCGCTCTGTTTAAAGACTGTTCAGTGCTTCCAGGCAGAAAAGCACCATGCCAGAAACATCCAAGAGGACAATGCACAGAAAATGTAACTTGCAAGGCTGCCCATTTCTGTAACTCTGAGGAACCGTTTGCCACCTGGGATCAATTGATACATTAAACTTCTTAAAAACACCTAAGAACAGTTGAGATAAAAACACTTTTGGCCAGTCAAAATACTTCACTATATTAGGTATTTTGTTTAACTATGTAATTCCATTCCCTTTAGTGCTGACAAGAAACGCTTGTACATATGTGGTACCAAATTGATTTCCCTCATGAGACTGTTAATCTCGTACTAGAATCGTACTGAAAGCTGCCACCTTAATCAGGAAGTCCAGCAAATTTCTTCCGTGCTGCTCCTGCACTCGACTCGGATGCATCGTTCTCAGTTCCACACCTTCTCTTGAAACTCATCTAAACCTACGAGAAGCTCCCCCCAAAACTTGCTGTTCCTGCTCCAGGCAAAATAATCCTAGCAGCAATGATCCATACTGGCCAAGTCCACTGACAGGGTTTTGCTTTGGGAGGAGTGCAGGTGAAGGAAATGTAGATTTAATGCTGAAGGAAACAGAGGAAACTATTTTGCCTTGAATTTGACCTCTCAAGTGGAAAAGTCAGTCTAAGGGAGCTAGATTACATGTATTTGTAACTGGCTTCTTGTGTCTTCAGAATAAATATCTAAATGTTGATTTCTTTCAAAGGCAAACTTACCACTTGCTTTAAATATTTTGTAAAATACATCCTTAGTGTTATTTTTTTTCACCTAATTTAATGTAGCAGAAGGATTTGCTCAACTCCTTGTGATACCTTGTAGTCTCACATGCTTTACTTAACATCTTTGCTCTCTAGGAGTTTTGTTTGTGAATCTCCCGGGTTTGGTACTATTACATTTCGTACCCACTTAACTGTGGATAAAGATTTAATCTCCTTTTTAACTCTAATGCTGTGTTAATTGTAATGGCAGCAGCCGCTGGGGCTGAGGGAAGGCAGCCGGGCCGCATGCATCTTCTCTCCACTCCCCGGGCTCCACAGCCTTTGCTCTCCCTCGTTCAGCTGCAAAGCGCTATTAGAAGCAACTAAAAATACAACTGTTTGCTCGGTTACTGGTCCACTTGAGTAACAGTTCCACCTGTGAGAAAATGGAACTGATTGAAGTGTGATCTAGTATGAGAATACCAACACCAGTAACTTAGTGCTGGAGCCCTCCTGTAAGCAGTGTCTCTCATATAATCCTAAAATATGGTCTTCACTTACACCAAGTCTGCTACAATATTTAGACCTTTAGATTTTATAAAAAGGATTAACAAACTATTAGAAAGAAAGAAAGAAAGAAAGAAAGAAAGAAAGAAAGAAAGAAAGAAAGAAAGAAAGAAAGAAAGAAAGAAAGAAAGAAAATCCCTTGTTTCTGCCAGCTGCTATTTAGAGCTGCGTAATGTAAGAGCCTGGAGAAGCTGAATGCAGATGAAATATTATTATAATGGGCTATTGAATTTTCGCCTAGTCAATTATAATGCAGGTAAAATGATGACCACACTTCAGCAAATGCCACCCTGTAAGTGGTTCATCAGCAGAGGAAAATATTAAGTGCAGAACAGTTTATCAACACAGAGGAATAGGATTAAGCTTAAATTAACGTGAGGGATCTGATGCTATTAGCTACTTGGTGCTGATTTAAAATACCTCTGCAAGGGCTTCTTGGCTGCTGAAGGAAACCGGAGCTGACAGGTCATTCCAGTAGCAGGTGGGTCCAAAGTGCTGCCGCATTTCAACGCTGAAAGTTCGTACTCCAGAGCTGGCAACTAGAAGCTGCACAGACTGCAGAGCAGAAAGTCCTTCCTTACCACCTAGAATGTGTTTTGTCCCGTAGTTTCATGTCTGTCACTTAGGGGACAGACAGCAGACCAAATGCTGAGTAAATATGAAATAAACCCTGTTTCCTGTTCTAGAAGGAATTCAGTTATAAATATGAGGGTCAAACTCCTAAACCAAGCAAATGCAGAGATCCCATTATGGAGAAAGCACTTGCTTTTTCCAGTGGTCAGAACAGAAAAGATTGGGCGATCACTTCTGCCCTCCAACTTGGGAAAGATGATCCAGCTCATCTGAGTTCTACAGGATTTTGAAGGTTTTTCTTCTTTTGCAGTAAGCAAAGCAGATAAAGTCACATCACAGAACCACACAGTTACAGTACACAGAAAAGCACCGACTGACTCCAATAGCGTGAAATCTGGTGTTAGTGTGAATGCTGAAATGGAGTCACAGACCACAGACACCAACAGCTTGCTTATTTAGAACATAACATAATAAAAGCATTCTTACTTCCTACCTACAGCTTTAATATGCACACTGATACATGTGAATTGACCACTGAATGTTTAGTGCTAATGAAGGTCTTCCCAAATTACAGCTACCGTTTTACTGTTTCAGATTGTTAAATATGGCTGCTTAAGAGATGTGCTATGTGATGAGTTGGTGAGACTGCTACAGTGACCTAAATACTACCAATGATTATAATTTAATCTTGAATATAAGGACTGAAACCAAGTAAATATTTGGACATAACTCTTCCTATGAATGTTTTCTTTCAGAAAAAAACCAAAACAAACCAACTTTCACAGCAGAGTTATTTCTGTCAGATTTCAAATGCACAAGACCTGAACGTGTGTACATCTGCTTCAATGATAATAAAGCAAGTCAGAAGGATTTATTAATGCCTGAAATTAAGACAGCTCTGACCACAAGTCTTCATAATGCAGCGTGCGTGCTAAAGAAGGTGGCTGCCTCTCTCTTTGGTTTCGCTGTTAACCATGAAAGCGTTGCTCTGAGTGACAGCAAGGCATGCACAGTAATGTATTTGCTTTCTAAATGATATAATTAGCTTATTCAGATTGTTGCACCTGCACATGTTTTCCCAAAAGTTCAAAACTGATTTAGCACATTCAGTAAACAGGAGGCCAGGGTCTCCCCTAGTCACTCCACTGAAGAGCTGCAATGGAGGACAGAATATGGCTTAGCTACACCGCAGAAAACAACACGGACAGGCTGTGTCAGAAGTTTAGAGAGAAGTCTTTGAACTGTACAGACTTCTTACACAGTCCTTACAGACAAATGCCCCCTTGCTTCAGTATTTGTGAGTCTGTTAAAAAATCCGAGTTCTTACACAATTGCAAACTTTAGTACTAATAAAGATGTCCAGAGTCCAAGTGACTGTGCAAATATTCATCTGTTGTGGATATTAATGTTCAAGTGGCCTTAAACCTGCCAAAAGAAAATTAAGGATACTCAAGGTATTTATATATGCTTGCTGAGTATTGAATGGGCTGGTCTCAAGCTTAAAGGACTTTCACATACAA
Organism: Streptopelia decaocto; assembly: GCF_964273445.1. Taxonomy (NCBI): domain Eukaryota; kingdom Metazoa; phylum Chordata; class Aves; order Columbiformes; family Columbidae; genus Streptopelia; species Streptopelia decaocto. Next base: position 25,343,243 of record NC_138655.1, read on the forward strand.
AAAGCTCCAAGTTACACATCTATTGAAAAGGTTTTAGACAACTCTGTTGCCTTGGGCTTTAATATTAAAGCGTGTATCAGCCTGGGAAATTAGAGAAACTCTAAATTAAAAAGTCAGCCTCACCTGAAGCTGTTCCACAGCAGCTGAATTACAATTTAAAGTGCTTTCTCTCCACCTTTGAAATAGACCTTCCCCAGACCGTAAGCAAGCAAAATCTATTCATTTCTATTACGGACTTACTAATTCTATTACTGACTTTTTCCCCAATTAAGTACATCCCAAATGCCATTACTAATGATTGCATTTTCCTTCTGTTCCAAGTCTAAGCATAAACTAGATTTTAAACAGACTATAATGGACTAGGAAGGAAACAAGCTTTAAGTATCTTTGACTTTAAAAGGCTCTGGCTTTCAGGCTTAAAAGACTCCTATAAATAATGCACTGAAGAGACTATAAATCAAGTCTCCTTCCCCCTTTTTATAAAACATTAGTTAAAAATGTATTTAGTTTTAATGCCCACTGTTCCCTAAGAAAAAATTTCCCCATCTGTTTTTATGCCCCAAGAGGAAATAAAAGTAGTAATCTAGATTTTAAAATAAATCAAGTAAATCAGAAGTGATTTAGCAATTATTCATGGAAAGTAGAATAGTTTGCCAGATGGTCCCAGAAATCAGAAGAAAATGCTTTTTGAGCTTACTTCTGTTTAGATAACTGTAACTTCCCGAGGCTTTCGTTTGACACTCTCTAGTCGCGTCAGAGGGCGGAAATTTGTTGACTTCCTGCTTCCTTCTGTAGTAGTTAATCGACAGTCCTTCTGCAGCCCCTTCAGCAGCTCCATTAACTCCCGTTTTTCCAGCTCTGCCTGCTCCAGCTCCTGGCGATGTTGTCTCTCTGCAGCCATCAGAGAGCGCACATCTGACATCATTCGTGACATCTGACTCTGAAACGCAAACACAAATTTACTGCAGGAAACAAACTCTTTTCTAATAGCGGTGGTATGAAGTTGAATTGGCAGGGTGATGGATTCTAAAGAATAAGCAACACTGAAATAATTTTTTGATAGTGGAACAAATGTAAATTTGAGACAGAATCCAGCATCCACCTTCAGAATGGTCTTGTTTCAAAGACTCAAGAGTCTTCCTAAAAGTGCAAAAAGTTTCTTCTGAAGTATAATAAGAAACAGTGGCTTTACTCAGTTGCTGCTTACATTTTCTATTTCAAGACCCCAATCAAAATAAGGTTTTGGTTATGTTCCAATACATTCTTCAAGGATTTAACATCAAATCCAGTAAAAATAAAAAATGTAATTATAAAGCTCATCCATTGCTTTGGGCTTTGGAAATCATTATTCTGCGATATAATAAGAATTGGATGAATGAAAAGATGCAGTCCTTGCACAAGGGTACCCAGGTTAGCTCCAATGCATTTGAAGCAGGTGAAGCTCAGGAATATGCTAGTAATCTAGATTACTCACCTGACTTCTCCACAGAGCTGCTCAGCCTGGCAAAGCACTGTGCCAACACTTCTTCTGCTTCCCATACTTAACCTAAGTCTCATCTCTGTGAGACTACAATCACAAAATAAGAGAATACTACTGGCAAAAGCAAAAAGCTAGACTGATAGAAGGAAAAAAAAAACCAAAATGATCATATTTACCTTTAGTTCCTCAATTTCATTTTGCAGAATACTCTCTTTTTGGACCATATGCCTTCTCTGTGAATCTAACCTTGACTCCATCTCATGTTTTGCCTCCTCCACTCTGCAGATCATTTCTGACCTAAAAGGTTTATTTCTCCTTGGTAAGTCTTGTAGGCACAGAAAAAAAGAGATTTTCGAATTCCAGAAAGCCTCTACAGGACACCACTCTAGGGGCATGATAATACTATTTATTCATTTAAATAACACTAACATTAAAAAGTGCATGTGCCCAGGGGATACTAAAGTGACCACGCACAGCCTACATATGGGACAACTGTATCATATTCTTGAAGCAATTCTATGAACTGAAGAACATGTATTTATGACTTTAAATGATTTACTGCCTTTTACTTGTAGTGTACACCTGCTTAGTATTACTAAACACATGCAGTCAAGATAAGAAGCGTGAATACTATACTGTGGCTAAACATGTAATCTTATCACTTTTACGGTGGACACTAAATGATAGTGTACAGCAAACTATTATAACAATTCACACAGCTTCACAGCCAAAAACTTTCTCTCCCTACATTAACCTTCTGAATTCAGACACCAGGTAGCAGAATCCCTTGTGTCTCAGTGCATTTAAACCAGATTTGAGCCTTACTTCCCAGCAATGTTCAAGAGCACAAGACAGACAGTGAGTTGAAGGATAGAAATGGGAAGGAGCATGGGAAAACTGGAAAATCACAGAAAGCTACAAAAACATATACATGAGGAAAAAGGATGCCACTAGGAAGAGTCACATTCACCAACTGTTATGAATCTGCCAAGATTTTAGTAAAAATTGAATATTATATCCTCAGAGGCTTAATCTACCAGTCTGTACCTGCCAAAATAATTAGAGATTTTTATCTTCTGGATCTGTAAAAATATAAGCTAAATATAATTATTAAATAATGTGAATTTGGGTCTGCAACATGCCAGTGGAAAAATGAAACTGCCAACTTCAGTCCAGTTCTTGTTAGGTATTTCATAATTTTATATGGGCAGCTCACAGTCTTGTTCAACAACATGAAATGGTATTTTAGGACTTATAATAACTTGGACTCACAAAAATAATAGCAAAAAAATCAAAACAGTAAGAATTTAAAGTTATGCTGACACATGCTCTAGCCCATTAGTATCAAGTAATTAATAGACTATTTAACACATACCAAAATCCAGCGCTAGCATTTGAAGTGCTTTAAGCAGTGATCTTAGGCCCAGACTAACACAAACATCAAAGAAACAGAAGATTTGTACCGAAGTAGTTCTAACTCTGTTCTCAGCTCTGCTACACAATTATGCTGTGTGTCTTCTGCGCTGAGAATGGTGTAACCGCAACCATTGGGGCATTCACGGCTCCGATATTCGCACACTGCCAGGTGACCATCTAAGTTACGTCGTTCAATCTGAACTGTACAACCTGAACAGGGAACAGTAAGGACAGTAAGGTAAGCTGGTCATTTACAACTAACAAAAGCATTTTTATTAATTCCAAACAAAAAAAACCCCACATCAGCTGCAATATCTTGAGCTAAGCAACTGTGAATCTGTTAAAACCATGAAAAACCTGTTTTATTTAGAATACAAAGTGCAATAGTTTTAACACACATACTAGTAATAAAACACTCTAGAAAAGTCATATTAATATATGTCTATTATCTGAAAATACACATTAAAAAGTAGGTATTTTCTGTGCAGTCTTCTGCTGCTGGTCTGGCATTAAAGCAACTTCCATAATGACAACAGAGATGCCAAGCTAAGACTCTAGGCAGCTTGTCTGCACTTCTACCGCAAAGCGCAATGACTGGAATCGAAGAAGAATGCGCATGTGTAAAAACAAATTATGTACCACATCTAGAAAAAAAGGTCCAAGGACACGTAGCAAAACTGCAGGTGAGGTGGAATGTAACCTTGTTTTCCTCAACATTGGTTGGTCCTGTGTATAACATACCAGACTACATAAATAAACAAGAACATGCATCTACGAACATTTAATAACTGAACATTTCCACAGAAATTCTAGGATACAAACTTTACAAATCTGTAGTGATTAAAACCTAGGGAACCAAAAATGAACACTATATAAATTCTTGTCACATTTAACACTCTAAACTTGAAGTTTGTATTCTTAACATTTAATCTTTGAGGCACTGTTTGCTGTAAAACACACTTGCATTTAATCTGAAGATGAAATTGAAGTGAGAAAATGGAAACAATGGAGCAGTGAAACTTGCCAACAAACCACACCAGGAAATTGCAAAAGAGAGCCCTTTAGAAGAGCTTTACTAATAAATATAATGATTTGTAATTCAGATACTCAAATTACACTCTGCTGTATTCTTGAGGAAGAATTCAAGAACTGTAAGAGCCCTCACAGGCTACACGGCAGACAGCACAGACAAGGTTTGGTAACTCTGTGAATGCTGCTGCTGTGGTAGAAAGAAAAACAGGTGAATCTGAAGCATCTGCAGGAGTCACTTACTGCTGAGAGGAAGAGTAACTTCCAGTAGAGCAGCTCTAGCACCTTGATCTTCTTATAATTGATTACAATGGCAGACTTGACTATGCCCTTAGCATCATTAATTAGAAATTAAATTTTTCTAGAAACATACAACATTTTGAATAAAATTGACTGGGAAATTTTACCAGGATGTTCCTTTTTAGCTGTATGTTTCTTCCTCAGGAGGAGTAGGTTTGTTCTAAATAAAAATCTTACCATGAACACAACATCTCTATCCGTAGTTCAGCTTAAAACAATTCTTATTTCCAATATATGTTTTTGTTAAAGCCGCAAGACAGAGTGAGCGGCTGCATGTTTTATCAATAAAGTGTGACCCACTAGCGTTCTGCAGGTGCTGTGAGTTGATTGAAGCATCAAAATGAGCAGTCAAAATTGAACGAAAACCTCATAACTTGACATAAGCAAAACAAACACACTCCTGTATTTTCAGAAATTTGAAGTCCATCATACTCACTCATTTTGGTTAGTTCTTAGATAAAAAAATGTTGCTAATGAACATAATTGCCATAAATTGGTGATACATTTTGTTCAAAAAGATTAGATCAAGCCAAAGCTTTGAATTTCTGTTTGGAAATAACAGCCATTATTGCCATTCTGTTGACAAAAAGACGACAAACACATGTTTTCTGAATATAAAGGATTCAACTTCTTTGAATGTCACTCACCGGCATTGGAGCAACGTATCTGACTGTATTCACACTCCCTTTCATGCCTGTCTATAGACTCCAGAGAACAAATCATTTCACAGCCATACTCTCTGTTTTTGCAATGTAGCTGAAGACGGTTTAAATCATTTTTCATATACCTACATGCAATAAAAAATGAAATGTTATTAAATCTTGGAACATTATTGAAAAATTTGTATTTTCAACTTTTGACAAAAGAAAGTAAGATTCTAATCTCTGTTAGGATAAATTGTGAATAACGTTTAATTTTATTTTTTTAGCATTCGAGTGAGTATATTGGAAAAGAACCGGCTTAAAAACCCTCAATGTTAATGGAAAATTCAGTCTCCAAAATTAAACGTGCAAATGAAATCTTCCTTTTTGAATAATTTTTTAACTGTGACCTTTCACTAGCTCAGCAGGTATTACCACGAATAAACACTAGGGCTACTTGTTCATCATTTAAATTTTGTGTTTCTAAACATGTCGAACCAAACCGACTACAGCGAGTACAGACAGAACAATCTATAAATTAAACTCCAGGGTTCTGTTTACATTGTACCTCATCTTTCCACACAGTAAAATCTCATTATTAACAAGAACACTGGAGTACTAATGGAGTTAATTCAACATCTGTGGCTGAAGGTTTTAGACACCTAACTGTTAATCTGAGCAAGATTAGACAATACTGGAGTTAATCAGCAAGCAGTGTCCACTGGCGAAACTCTATGCTGGCAAGAAATACGGAAGACACTAATGGAAACAGCCCGCTTTACATGACAAGGTGGTGCAAGCCAGGTATTTTACAGCTAAAGACCTTTTTAAAAAAGTATTTGAAGGCAAGAGGTTTGGTTCATCTCTACATGAATTCTTCATTACAAACCCCACTACAGTATCTAGGTAAGACTGAAAAGAAAACCAGAAGATACACAGTGTTCAGTGACTGTTGTCAAAAGTTGCTTTGCCTGCTTTCTCTAACAAAGTATGGGAAAGTTTTGGTGCTGTAGAAGACCTGTGTTCAGAATAATATCCAGACAGATATCCAAAATCAGCATTCAAGATATAAAAAGGTGGAGAACAAATAAAGTGGTCTTTCTATTTTGAAATCTTAATACCTTGGAAGTTAGTTATAATAAATAGAAAATGCTAATGCTTTCATGCAAGTTTCTGCCATAGGCATATTGGATAAAGACAATTAGAATGACAGGAAATTACAAGAGATGAAACTGTACAAGCAAGGTGAGATATCCTAAATTTGTGCAATTTCAACATAAAGCATGATTATTGTATACCTGTAGAGAGGTCGTAGCAAAGTTACATCAATCATTTGTCTGTCTTCAGGGCAGTTGCTGTGATGAACCAGCCATCCATGTATACAAGCAGTACAGAAAGCGTGTTCACAAGGAGCCTGTAATGGATCTTCTAACACATCACGGCAGATGGAGCATAATAGGCCTTCATTGACGTAGCCAACGAAACGCTCAATATCATAACCCATGCTCTCCACACACCTTCAACCTGTTAAAATGACACAGAGAAATAAAGCAGTCTGTCCTCAATCTGTGTGGCTAGATTCACAAACAGGCCTGGAAGCAGTTCTAGAAATAGGGAGAACGCGAATAAAGAACTTCACAGACGAGAATGCAAACACTTACTTTGGAGATTTAAGTAAGAATTTGGAGATTGTACTGCTGGATGTCAGAATTCAATTTTTGTATCAAGATTCTCTCAATTCTGAAAGTAAAGATTTTAGCAGACAGTTGAGCTGTTACTGAACATAGTTCTAGCAGCCACTGTGAAACATCCAGTTTCTATTGACTTGAATTCTGCCTGAAGCAGAAACATCATAGAAGTTCAAATGCAAATGTCTGCTTTCCAGTTTAATGTCTTATATAGTGCGTAACAAGCTTTCAAAACAGTGTCTTTACAGACAATAGCTGTGGCACTTTCAGCCAGCAGATTTTTGTATTTATGAACTACATACTGAAAAAAAAGGCTAAGATTCTTGACTCATTGTAGACTTCCACTCCAGAGGGAACAACATGAAATCTCCCCATGTTTAGGGAAATACTTAATATTCACTAAGAAAAAGATGCCAAAACTGTCTTCTCCTACATGGTCTACTTTATAAAACTGAGTAGCCTTTAAATGGATTTGAAAGCTTTGTGAAGAACTAACAGGCAATCCGCCTTCACCAAAATCCTATCATGAAAATCCTAGTAGAATTTGGTAAGACTCGACAGAACTCACTTAGAAGAATATGGTTTAGGCTTCACATTCCTCCTTAACATACAAAATTACTTTTTTAACCTTACTGAGACTCATGAGAGAGGTTTTTGTTATTTATGAGGTTTTCTAAATAAAACAGAAAATGAAGATATCCTACCTTTTTAGATTTTAGTACATATACATATAGTTTATCCAAATACTTCAGAAACCTTTTTGTGATCAGTAAGACATGTAATACTTCCTCCAGTTTCTCTTCACTGCTTTATTGTGCCTATGAGAAAAATTAGAAAGAAAAAGGCTCAGTAATGTTTCCTAAGTTACCAAGTCTATGTCTAACCAGCCAGCTGCTGAATAGATACTGTCCTAACAGCCCATTAAAACAAAGCTTTCCAAAGCCAGCCACTGAAAAAGCTACAACTGAACACAACAGAACTGACTAGATTAGAGGGTAAAAAAAATCCTATTGGTCTCTCTTTCAGTTACTACTGATGCAGATATTTATCTCAAAACTGAACACCCTGCTGCTCTTTAATTTTGAAGCCTTCTGCCAAGTTTGTAACATTGAAGACAAAAAAATTCAATATTATTTAAAAGAAGGAACTGAAACCTGGTAAAACTATATTCCTTAAAAAGATGAAAGTTTCTTATCTAACCTGGTTTTATCTGGGCATGATATGCAGTTTATTTTTAAAACAACGCTATCACAGTCAAGTTCATTGTATTGACAAATACCATTGCTCTGATACATAGCATAGCTAAGGTTGTTTACTTAAAACAAAAAATTTAAAACTATGTAATCACTTAAATCCCTGAAGTTGATATCTAGCAATTGCAATATGACATTCAAAGAGAATCCCAGTCTTAAGTGGAACTGTGTCACAACAATAATGATCTCTAAGAACTAATGTCAAATTTTGCTTTTAAGGGAAAAAAAACTTTGCAATTCCTCTTAATTAATACAAAATAAATCTGGAATTTATATCTTATATTTATCTGAGTATCAAAGCAGATCTTTACCAGTTATGAAAGGTGCTTGTGTTAGAAGGGTATTTGCTAAAATTAAAGTTAATAAAACCTGTACAGCCAACGCCAGGGCTTGCAGAGATGCCTGAGCTGCCTTTACATAAGCTGGGACACGGACCAGCTGGGTGACCTAGTGACAGCGTTGCCACAGTAGCAGGGAGTGCAATCCACACAGGCTCCTGACAAGGTCCCAGGCAGACTTCACATGCTGCATTTACCTCTGTGCTTCTGTGGCTACGTTGTCATCAACACAGAAACAAAATTTACAAGTATCTAGGATATGGATTCCTTCAGCCACGTCATGGACATTCTAGGTCTTAAAAGAGTCTGCTCAAGAAAACACCATATTATGAAAATGATAATGATCTTTACGCTGTTGTTTCCTTGTATGTTTTTAGAGGTCTTCAACAAAGACAAGAAATTCAAGACTCTGCTAATTCAGTGTGAACACAACGAGCATTGTTTGCACAAAACTGTGATTGTAAGGACAGCAAGGACCACAATGGAAGGTTTAAAAAGTACACAACAATGCTAATTATCAGTAGCAGAATGTGAAGTCAGCTACTATTTCCCAATGCTGATGAAAGCATTGAAACATATGTTTATGCTGGAGGACTGTTAAACAATATAAATACGTACTATAATTTGAATTTTCAGCCTAAAATTTTGATTTGGCTTGGTGGATCCCAGAGGACTCAGATTTTACAAAACCTTTGCAGAGATACAAGATATGTCAACAAAACTGAGTGGTTTTGCTGTCCTAGGGTTTCTGTTCTACTGGAACTGCAGATGCTATAAGCTACATTTTGCACACAAGTTGCTGATCCCTGAGCACTAAGTCTTCAAGAGACTTTTCGCCGTATTTTAGCAAGTCTGAAGTCTATCAGAACGCAGTAAAGAGTATTTTTATCAAGTGTAAAACAAAAACTTTATTTGTGCTTGACAGAAAAATTCAGTGCAACAAATCTATCTATCTATCTAAAGCCCCAACCTAAACGAGAGTTCAAATGGGACTTTGAAGCAAAAAATACAATCAAGGCAGTTTCTGATGAGACCTTCAGTATGCTTTCAAGACCAATGTTGAAGCAGAACCATCCCACACAGTGTCAGAATCCTTGTGGCTTTGAGTCTGAGACCTATGACAATGACTGTCCCTGAAGTCCAGGACTTTTTCCAGCAGAAATTTCCTGACCTGACAAGCTACAGCTGTTTTATCTTCTGACAACTTCAAGAGACGCACTTCAGTCAATGGATAAGCAGAGGGAGAGCACTGTATGTGTGCCACGCACCCTAGCAGTACAGATCATTTTACTCAGTACTTACACCACAAAATGACATAATTTTCAACTTCTGCTCTTCTCCAGAAACTTCACTCTTCTTGACCTCCTCTTCTATTTCTATTTCTATTTCTATTTCTATTTCTATTTCTATTTCTATTTCTATTTCTATTTCTATTTCTATTTCTATTCACTGATTGTCACACTTCTTTTTTGTTTGCACCTACAAATGAGATCATTTATCACTGCTTTCCCACATTCAACTAACATCTCAAATCTTGCCTTGTCTTTGGTTTCTCTGGTCCAGAATTTGGCCATCACCTGGCCACTATCAGCAACACTGTACACAAGGATATCTGGAACTTTCGGGTGCCAAATCTGGAAGGCAGAAAAACCACAAACTATTACATGCTATTTGCTTTCCATTGTTTCACATATATTTCATTTCTCCCCATAGTTTTTGACAAGTAAAAATCTCCTCCAGAATTCACAGGTATAATACCATTTTTAGTAGCTGTCATTCCACTTTGTTTGCCAGGCAGATGCACACCTAAAACCAGCCTTGAGCTATGCACTGTGCTTGCCTTCAAACACAGGTTTTGTGTGGGTACAACAACAGGGGGAACACTGATGGGATGTAGTTCCCAACAATATAATGGCATAGCTTGCTACGTCTTGACACTAATCAAAGCTATTCCATTGTAGAAAACAGGACACTGAGATCAGATGAGTGACTTGCATTTATTCATCAGCAGTAGTCTCCGGTTTTTAAAAACTGTTTACTTTTGACATGACAAAACAAAGCATAACTGCTTGAAGGGCTGGAGTGAATCATAACAGAACTACAGATGTGCATCACTAAGACAGCATTTTCAGAAGTGTCCTGTGGCTGAAAAAACAAACAATTTATGCAAGGCCTGGGGATGAGGTAACATTAAAACGCTTGCCTCAGTTTCTGTCTTCATGAAGATGCACTGTGCTTTAAATCCTGCTATACAGAAGCAATGTTTTAGGATGTCTTATGTCACTCTGCCACAGTCACCTTAAGCCACCTTCAACCCAGCATTAATGCCCAAAGATGAAGACTCACCCCTTCAACTGTGACAGTACAAGCTGCTTCTACAGTGATAGTGATGTATCATACTGGGTAAATGACCTGTGTCAAAACTGAACTGGAAAAAAATAAATCTTTGACAGTTGTCCTACAGTAGCCCAAGTCAATCTACCTGCTAATTAATGCCCCACTAGCGTCCCTCTACTTCTTCCCTTGAATCAGTTAGAACACTTCATTTGGCCCTTTCCTGAACTGGCTCAGACAACTAACCACAGAGACAACAACTTGCTGATTTGCTAGGCTGGATTTTCTTGTAGATAGCTCAGCAGAAGCTCCAGTGACTGAGGAAGAAGGGCAAGACAGGCAATGAGAAACCGCAGCCAGGGCAGAAAGGTCAGTAGGACACAGTGGTGGCTGAGGTTCAGGCTGCTATAGAGCTACGCCCTCAGCTCAGCTCCCCAGACTGGTACGCTGTGGAGTCTCACAAACATTTGTGTCAGAGAACGGGAACAGAAGAGGGTAACAATGAAGGGAGAGTTAATACCAGTTTACACTGATGTAAAAAACTGACCTAACAAAAGCTTCAATAATAACCAGCACAAGATATATAACAGTTTAAGTCCTATGCTTTTACCAGGAACCACCTAAGAAATCGGAAACGACTTTGACAAAGAACATTTTTACATAACCCTTCCACTTGCGTGTTTGTGTGGCTCCGTTTTCAGTAGGTTTTGCAGCGAGACAGCACGTCCCGGACCAGCTGCCGGGCTGCCAGGGGCTGGACTCGCTGCACAGCGCCGAGCCCCAGCGCAGGAGCGCTCTCCAGAGGCTCCGCTGTGGAAGGGGCTCTGCACGGGCCCTGACTGGGCTCTTCGGGAATGGCCAACGATCGCGGTCACAAAGAACGAAACCGGCCTGGAAGCCCCTGGAGCAGCAACGTAAGGCCGAGCAGCCGCCCCCAACTGCTCACTGGGACGGCAAGGCCACCGCCGGGCCTGCCGACAGCGGGCGACCCCTGACAAGCGCCAAGATCCCCGGGCAAGGTCTCCCACTGCACGGTCCGGCTCCGCAGTCGTCCGCCCCGGTCCCGCTCTCCCCCGCAGGCGGCCCCAACCCAGCCCGGCCCAGCCCGGCCCGGCCCGGCCCGGCCCAGCCCGCAGGCGGCCGCAGTCACCCGCTCGCCCCGCTCACCCCGCCCGGCGCCGCCTCGGCCCGCCGCCGCTCGCTGTCGCGAAATCGAGGTTACTTTTACGGCCACTCTCGCTTGACGGCCGCGCAGCACGCAGCAGGAACGCAGCCTCTCCGCCATACTGTGTGTGGCAAGACGGCCTCGCGCATGCGCAGCTCCCAACGGCGCCGAGCACCTCCCGCAGACCCGCGCTGCGCACGCGCACCTCAACGCTTCCCCGGCGGAGGGATCGGGCGTGCGCACGCGTGCTTGGCGGGAAGCGCGGCCCTCGGCGCATGCGCGGGACGGGCTGACGGGAGCGGCGGGACAGTTGAGTGTCCGCGCGGCGGGGTCGAGCTGAGCGAGGTACGGGCGGCTGAGGCGGGCGGGCCGGGCCGTTCGAACAGCACTGCTTGTCGTACCGGCTTCAAATCCTTACGTTTGCTACTCTTTTGGAGGTGGTTTTTTTTTTGTTGTTGTTTTTTTTTTTTTTTAATATACTGATTTTTAATAGTGATATGCAAGGTGATGCACTCGCGTTCTGCAGTTTAACTAAGTGAAAGTTAATCGTCGCGTCTTTGCAATTGCCCACAAGCCCCATTTAACCTCGGGAACGTCTCTTCGTACTTTCCAGAGAGCAGCTTGCTGAGTTTGTGCCAGGATGGGAAACGAAACCGCGTTTACCAGGGCTCCGTGCTCGCCGAGTTGAGCTCAACGTGTGACGCTTTGAGAGAGTCTTTGTGTTTCACTTTCATGCAGCTGCTAAGATGCTTTTAAGGAGAAAAATGCAACCGAATTCAATGCTTCTGAAGCCGGATGCGTTCACGAGATGTTTTAGGCTGTGGTTTCATGGTACGCTTAATTTGGTGAAGCCGGGTTGCTAATTAAAGGCAGGAGCGGGGGTTTGGCCGTTGCCTCCAGCTGTCCCTGCAGCCTCCCCTGGCGGTGCTGCGGGCACAGGCGATCCAGCAGGGTGGTGCCTGTCCCACAGAAAAGGGCATCGTTTGCTTGTCAAGTGATTCAGTTGTAATGTGGAGCTATTCCTTGCCCCTACTACACCTGTTCTGATTCCATCTCAAACATCTAGTGTGAGTCACTTGTTGCACATCCATAACAGTCTTTTTTTCTGTATACTACTGTAAAGATGCAAAACACAACCCTTTTATTAGCTTTTGTATTTTTATTGTATTTCATAAAAGCTTAATTTTGAAGACACAGAGAGAGATGTATTGCTGGAAGCAATGATACATTTTAAAAAATACAAACCCCTAATGGTTAGCCTGGTTGCAAGTAGGTAATACTGGCAATACTCTTACATGTTCTTAAGTTTAATGAGAGTGAAGTTACTGAGTTATCAAGGGTCGTATCTTTACATTTCTTACTAACTTGTGAATCTTTTAATGAGTCTGGTTTTGTGGTTTAAGACCAAATGAAGGTGCAAAGTCCAAATGGATTTGGAAACCAAACCACTTTAACCACAGGTATGTGCAATTTATGAATTGCCCAACTCCCCTGTTCCACAGGAGACGAGACAAGCCCTGTGAGTGAAGTGGGCAGGCAGGGTTGGTGTAGCAGTTCAGCTGTGCTGTGCAGGGTCCTCATGCAGAGTTGTGGGGTGTCCTGGGTTGTTTTCCTGAGGGTGACCATGCAATGCAGGGTTGGGTGGAGAACTTGTTCAGATTCACATGGTACCTGAAGCTGGCTGTGGTCAGTGCAGGCACTCGCTGACTGCTCCTCTGGAAGGCTCTTGGCACCTTTGCATGTTTCACAGTGGCTGTTAGTTGTTTACACTACAGGCACTCCTGTTGCAATAATGGGGTAGCTTGGTTATTGCAAAGGTTTAACTGAAGTTCATGTGCTCACTCTGATGTTACGTAGGTCTAACTTATGTGAACTGCTGCTGGCACAGCTGGAGACCTCTTTCGCTGTATATTTAATAACAGCTACAGTGGAAGTAATAACAGTTCAGGCCATTTTGCCAATTTTATGTTTAGTAACAGCATCATATATATGCTATCTGTTCAGAAATGAAGGAGAGTGTCTGCATATTTACAAAGTATTTGGACACCACTACCTTACTACTGTGCACATCTCGGAAAGAAAGGTTGTTGTGCCCTAATAAGCCACTGGAGTGCAGAGTAGCGTCAAAAAAGGTGCAGAAACACACTGGCTGTTGCAACAGGATGCAAACACACCTGCTTTCAGATGATAGAGAAGTTTGTGTCTGCAGTCTGTATTATGGTTTATTTTTACCTAATAGTTGGGAGGATCAATTAAAATAAACAGTCCATGCAGGAATGGAGAATGAAACCAAAATATGTTCCATAAATTGCTGTACCATGCTTGTCTTCATCATTCTAGCTACTGGGTTATTCTTCTGGAATTTTCTTGTTTTGTTTCTACTACTTTGAAGTATTTGGACTATAACTTGTTATTCTAGTGGTTGTAAGAATGCTTTGTCACATTAACATTGGTGTATGCTTGGTTTTATCCTGAGGTTGTTTAGGTCTTATATTTTGAGGGGAAACCTTTAATACATTCCTTACACTGTTAAAATGGACATAAGATGGAGTGATAAACTCCACTGTGATTTTGAGATCATTTTCTGCTGAATTCTAATACTATTATAATGAATCTGAATGACCAATATAATTGACTGTTTAGTGCAAGATACTATTACCAGATATGAAACATACCTTTAGCATTTGTTGTGCACTAATAATGGGCTCTTCAAAATTATAAGTGTTTAGAATAGTTAGTTCTCTTTCCAATTGTCTTTCTTTTTATAAACTGGTGTTTAAGTAGCCCTACATTGCACATCTCCAGGGCATTTCTTGTTATTGAGACCTGCATTTTTGGCTTTTCAAATGAAAAAGGAAGAGTGAAAAACTCTTTTTTTGAGAGTTTTTTTTTCAAATGAAAAAAAGAGTGAAAAAAATGAAAAACTGCAGAATTTGCTGTAGTTGATCTTTCTTAGTATTTAATGCATTGCAATGATGCTGCTTTTCTTAAGTTGTATTATGCTTGTGAAGTAAGATTAATATTTGTAAATCTTTTAGGTTATCTTTTATTTTGTTTTTAAATAGTGCTTATGTTGCTATCTGTGGATATATTTTTCTATTTAAAGCCTATTCTGACTACAGTTGTTTTTATCTGCTTCCTTCCTTCCTTCCCCTCCACACTCCAGAGCAGCACAACCAAATATGAGGCGATCAGCAGCTCCAAGTCAAGCGCTGGGAAATGTAGCTAAAAAACCAAGGTTTATACCACCAGGAAAAAGTAACACAATTTGTCTCAAGGATGAAACTAAGGAGATGGACCAAGGAATGAAATTAAAGGAGGTAAACATAATAGTGCACTAAAAAGTATACTTGTTTGTACAATATTGTTACTAAAAGATAGCATCTGAGCTCACCACAAACAATCTCTGCTTAAATAATCAGTTTGTTCAGAATAGATTTTGATACCTTTGCTCTTGGTACATTTCATCTTGTTTCTCAGGTAGGTTTCTCTCACTCTGTGAACTAGATGCAGAAAAATGTTTTCAAATAAATAAAAGTAATCAGTATTGAGCCCAAATGAAATTCTCAGTGTAGCTGATGTATGGATTGCATCTTTGTTGGATTCAAATGTTTGAAATGCTTTGGCAAAAACAGTTAAAAAACCAAGATACTTAATAATGAAAGGTCAGTACATTAAGTTGGAGTTTTGTTGCAAGGAACTTTCTCTGAAAACTTTAATATCAACCAAGAAGGCATCGCAATACTTATTGATTTTATCTACAGAAGACTTCTATTAAATTCAATTTATAAACTACTTGCACAAGAGATGTTTGGTATCATATGCACATGCTTTTTTTTGCGAACACTGGGATGCATATATTTGCGTAGTCATGCATGTGTTTATGTAGATAGTTTAATAAGGATTAGTATCTATGAAGATCCTTTCTCATTGCTCTTTTCTCCATTTCTCTATTTCATGAAGGAAATGCTATTGTGAATTTATTTCTCTTTTGCAGATGGATGAGAAAGAGGGAAGTGCTTCATTACTTTCTAAAATACATGACCAGAATCAAAATGAAAATTTTACACTGTCTGTAGAGTCAGCTGGAAAAGTACAGACTACAAAAGCATGTTTCAGCGTTACTAAGTGTAGCAGGGTGGAAATGAAAACACTAAATATGGTGAAAGCTGGTAAGACGCTCTTTTTTTTTATTTACTGCCATGTATCATAAGAGAATTTGAAAGCTTATGAACGATACACTACTTACTAAACTTCTGTGAAATACTAATACAAGAGTCATGCATCAGTGGCATTATTTGGTGTTCTATTGGGTAGAGAGCGAAAGACAAAAACATTAAATGATTCTTTTAAATAGAAAAGCAAAGGATGTTGATGATTTAGAAGCCAGTTGGTAGTGCTGCTATTCTGTGTGTCTTCCAGAGGAGTACTACAGTCAACTCACTCTAATTCAGAGTAATATCAAGATGAGAGTCAGGATATCCTAAACAGTGGAAAAGTCTTGTAATTTGGAGACCTTGTTGGTCTCATGCAGAGAATGGTAACTGTTCTGAGTGGATTCACGTTTTTCAGAATTCATGAGGGTTTCTTCAGTGCAAGATCTGAGCTGTTTTCTTCAGTGTCTCCAGTGGGCACTCAAGGTCCAAGCCTGGGCTGCTCGGATACCCTGGTACCCCGATACTTAGTGCCCCGGTAATTAATATTACTTCAAAAAGCTTGGTAGTAAACACTGCAAAGGTACTGAGGTATCTGAACTGTAGCAAATGCGCTTTGATGGACCAGAATGATTCTGTGGGGTTGAGTGTTGTAATTTCTTGTTCTTCACATGCCCTGATTACAAACAAAGGAACGTTCTGCATTGTGTGAACGCAGGTGTACAACCTCAGGAGCCGAGTGCATCTTGGAAGTGTTGCACTTGAACTGGGTTACCAACCCTGCTGGATGAAAATCACTCCTCTTGGAGTCAGCTCTGGCATTTCAACATCTGTCTTAGAGTTAACTCCCTGTTGTTTCCTCATAACAACATTGATAATGATCTTTGTCTTTGGGTTCACTTAATTGATAGTACTTTGTGTAATGAGTGGAGTTAATTGATAATACTTCGTGTAATGAATAGAGTTTTCAAAGAGCATTTCATGACAGCTTATCACCTTGATTCCATAATGGTTGGAATTGTAATTCAGAAGGCTTTAACAAAGTTATATTTAATTTTGTGATAAAAGCTGCTAAATCTAGAAGCCAAATAGAAGGAAACCTGCCACAGCTTCTTGTCCTAAGGTCCAGCCAATAGTGAGGCTGAGCACGTATGTCCAATAGGCACACATATGTACAATACATACATACATATACACATGGCTGGTAACATAGGCAACACAGAGAACATGGCACTCAGGGGAACACAAGCAGTTCCCTTCTCTGGATGCTTAGGGTGAAAGCCTGTCTGTGGAAAATAAATGAATACGTCTATATATAGATACACACACACAGAGCAAATATAGATCCCTCCAGTAACTGACCTTATGTACTCAGTCTGTTCAGTAACTGTCTCCTTGGTTTGTTGGACACCCCAGCTGCAGGCACATAGACAGATGAATCACAGAGGCCCCACAGCTCCCAGTCCAGCTGCTGGCACTCTGACCTGCGCTCCCACAGGTAAAAACACACTAGAGGTCCCTCCAGTAATTTGCCTTAAGACACTCTGTCTACTTAGTGGTGGGCTTCTGGATCCACTGGTGTCCCAGCTGCCTTGTGCACAAGAAATGCAAATGTACAAACATCAATAGCCAACCCCCAGATGTCCTGGTCTCTCCAGTAACTCACTTGGACTTCCTGGTCCTTCCAGTAGCCAACTTTCAGACCTACTGGTCTCTCCAGTATCTGATCAAGCCTCTTACCCTACTTGGCAGCTACTCCAGCTCAGTGTTTGGGGCGATCACACACTGACACATGCACCCAGGCAAAGTGCATGGGCTCTGGCTTCTCCGCTTGCTGGCACATCATGTAGCTGGGCCCCATGACCTGTGTGTGGTCCAGTTCCAGCTGCTGGCATGTGCACTTCCATGCACACACATGCAGAATAGCTCCCCTTTACTCAGGAAAATGTTCAGAAATGTAGTTTAATAAGAAGATGGGACAGACTGTGGCAATAGGGAACAGTGTGTTGCTGGATGAGCACACTGACCAGTCTTCTGTTTGAAGGTGGTCGCTTTTTTCCCATTATTTTTATGTGCTTGTTCCCCCCTGAATGACCTTTGTCTGTCCTTTTTCCTTGTCCTTGTTTTTTTCCCTTCAAAAATCTCATTATAAGCCTCGTGCAATCTCCAGATGCCCTTTCTAGCATCTTATGAATTCCAGGCCCCAGTCAGCAGCAGCCCCCTTCATTCTGTAAGGTGCTCTGGAGAGCTCTTCCTGTTGACTCTTCTCTTCTTGCGTTTTACTCCCAGAAAATGGGGGTTGATCAGTTTCCTGTGATAGCCCTGAGAGTATGCTGCCATTATCACATTATGCGACCCACAGTATATGCACTCTGTGTGGCAGAGCTAAGGTGGGAAAATTCAGGCTCCTTGCATGCCTGAAGTCTTTTTGGTCTTATGGCTTTTGTGTTTATCTGCTGCAGGCTGTAACTTCCAGTTCTTCTGACAAAGTTCATGCTTGAAGAAAATTTACAGTGTTTGCGACAAGTTGTTTAAGTGGTCCTACTTCCCTATAGGTACTTCTGCAAAAATTTGTGTCTGCTGTTTCTGTCTGGCAGTGCACTTGAAAGATAACTCATGGGTTTTTTTCCAAAATAACCTGAGAGATCAGCAGCACAACAAAAGTGTTGTGAAGTGGAAAACATACCAAATGCCTTTTCAGTATCATGTATTCTGGCTGCAGCTGGTGTAGGTTCTCTGCGATGCCTTTAGAAAAATAACCAAAATGATGTGGAGTGAGATGGAGTGAGCTGTTTCTGTGGACGCTGTGGTGATACCTGAGTGACTGAACAAGCTGTTTGGTGCCAAAGCCTTTCTATGTCTGTAGAAGGGGGCTAACCCTGCAAGTCTTCGTAAAGCTATAGTGAAATGTGGTATGAATAATGTCAATGTTGGTTATGGTCATCAGGTTCACTGGTGGTGCAAGCACTGTACTGTGGAAACAATCCTGCATCAAGGTGCTGTTAAATCCTAAGTGATTTCTTAATAACTTAGATTTTCCAAGACAACTTCTGCCCTTTACGTCATTTTCGCCTGCTATTAATTACAGCTAATGTAGTAATTACGTAGATTGTGTAAACCATAACCTCCTTTGTAGTATGAAATGAATTTTTTTTGTCAAAGCTGTTTTTGATATGAAATTCAGAAATAATGGAAACCAATTGTGAAAGCCAGAGTCAGTTTGTGTTTTTTATTAATACTAACATTGTAATGGAATTATATCGGACTGCCAGTCTCTGCCGCCAAAGAACACTTCACTGTTAAAGGGGCATTAAAATAATGGAAAAGTCTGTGTGTATGCATTATTTTGGCTTATTGTCTCCATATCGCTTAATGCAGATAATAAACTGTTTGCTAGCTTTATATCATGCTCAAAGCTGCTGTGTTTGGGTTTCCAGTGCAGTAGTGGAATGTGTAAATAAATACCCCAGTTTCCATTGGAATTCTTGTGAAACACCTGTGGACCACTGGACAACTGCACTGTTCATAAAGCTAATCTTTCGAAACCCAGCCCTGAAAATGCTGCACATTCTTTCAAAAAGACTTGTGATCTGACACATGGGGTTCATTTCCTGGAGAAGTAAGGATTTGATTTGATTTGATAGCATCAATCTAAAAATTACGAGTATCTGGCTTAAAAAATACTTGCTTGTCTAGGCTTCTTCTCAAAATAAACTTCTTCCTAAAATTACACTAATACAAGTGTAAAGGACTCTGAAATTCTATGAGATGAGATTATTCCTAAAGACTTTTTAATAAGACTGTAGTAACTGTTGTTGAGTGAAACATACCTATGTGTTGTAATTTTAAGACAGTTTTAACTCTAAGATATTGAATGTGCTGTTCAACAGGCACTTTACTGATTGTGATTATGACTTGTGAATATTGCAAAATGGTATTTTCCCATAAATACTATCTTTGTAGGAAAATGAACTTTACTACTTCTTCATGAATCAGAGTTTGCTTGGTTTTAAGAGGCAAATAGCATGAGAATTTTTTTTGGTACCTTTGTTTTGTATTCAGAATATAGTACTTGTTGACACTGACAGCAGATGTGCGGAGGGCAGGTAATTTATTTTACATTGTCATTAGTGCTTTTTCTCATGTGCCTCCAGAGAATTCTATCTGCACACTCTTTAAAAATGGAAGTTACTTTAGCATTCCTAAACTATTTAACAGTAATCGAGAACAAAATCATACATGTGTTTGGAAGGATATTATTGCAGCTCTTAGAAGTGCTTGGTTTCTATTTGTCCTCATTACATTCTGAGGACCTATAAGCAACAACAAAAAAAATACAAATACTTTGCATTTGAAGAAACAATGGACAAGCAGATCTCTGAACTATACGTAGTGTCTCCTCAGTGTTGCTAATAAGCTGGATTGGCCAGAACTGAAGTTTTTACCTACATTGTCTTCTTCAACTTAACGTTTTTAGTATATATTATTTTATTTATATAACATGAATTTAAATTATGCTTATTATCCAAGTTTACAACTTGCTTTCTGTTGTTATTTTTGATCTACGAGGGTGTTTCTCTGTGTTTTCCTTTGGGCTCACTGTACTGTGCGTGGAAATTAGTTGCTCTTTCACCTGCATATTTAAACACAAGATTCTAGTTGGACTGAGATTTCATTGTTTGAACTTCATGTAGAGGAAAAGAAAAGCTGGATATCGAGATTTATTCTGTTCACCTCCTGTTTGGTTTTTGGTTCAGGAGTACTTTGTCTTTCATGCATCACTAACACCTGTTAATGGGTCTTCCAAGAGGAACTTTGTCAGAAGTCACACTCAAATACTGTCTTTGAGCTCACAATGAAGACAGGTTGTAACTGTATTTCATAACAGTGTTAATGTGCTCACCCTCTGTTTCTCGACAGATGTGGATGAAAGTTTTTCATGCCTATGATATTAACTGTATTTATTATTTGCTTATAGCTTTGATTAGATTTTTCTCTATCTTCTCTTGAATGTTATCTATAGGGCTTAGACTCTTTGCTCATTTAAAGTCAGTTTTATTTCATAATAGGAATGTCCATTGACTCCTTCAGCTTTATAGAACATTGTTACAGGTTAGTCTAATAACTCTTGTCATTTGACATGAACAAAAACACTCTTAACCAATTAATTTGAATATTGTACGCAAAAATTCACTTTTCATTCTGTTGTTACAGTAGTAATGGATTGCCTATCACTTTTAATCAGAGGATTAAAAAAAGTTATTTTCAGGATTTGTCATATTGTCTGATTTCAGTCTAACTGCCTACTTGTGGGTTCTAGATAACACAACTAAAAACATTCAGGCCTGACATATCATAATGAAGCATATTATTGCTAGAATTACTTTGATATCTGCAAAAGCAGAAGTATTTATTGTAATTTCTGTTATTTATTTCATTTCTATTACTGCACTTCACAGACTGAACTGGAAAAGGTATTCCAGTCAGAAGTATTTTTACCGTCTATTTTAGTGGTGCAGCTGCATATAGCTGCAGTTCAGTGGGACCTTTAAATGTTTTTATAAACAGTTGGTAAAGCAGTTCAGTCTTTGGGTAAAAGATACTGCATAAACATCTGTAGCACTTAATAATTACCAAGTACACCTTTGTACAACTAAAGTGTTCCTGGATGCCTGAGTGCAAATAACTTATTACTGCATTGTTTGCAAGTCAGATTTTACAAGTTTGTAAATTTCGTTATACTTGATTCTTCAAAATAGTATCAAATTATTTTGCTAGCTCTTTATGATTTCAAGTGACCTTCTTCTCCCTGCGATGTTATAGACAGAATAGTTTGTGAGAGTGAATAGACAAATGTATAGACAAGCTATTTCTCATTTCAGGATAGTTTCTTTACTGTTTAGGTTTCATCTGTGCATGTTTGATCAGTTCATCTCAGGAGATGGGGACTGGTAAAGAAAACTAGATTGATGTAAATGTATCAGAAGAGAAATTGTTCACATCTCTGATCTGACACTGTTTATATAAGTATTCATTTATACATCAGTCATGGTGGGTATACACACAAATTGTCACCTGTTGTCCCAGTACCCCACTGCCCAGCAGTCACCATGTTGCAGGTAGACTTGCCACAGAATCTTCTGTGATTATTTAGTCCTAGATAGCTCGTGTTTTCTGGTCTGCAGCTCTGGGGCTCTCTGGCATCTCCTGATGACACCTTTTGCTTGGTGTCCTTCCATGGGACGCGAGAGGATGTTTTCTATTCTGCTGCTACATAAAACCTTCCCTGGCATTTCCCCAGCTGGTTATGCACACTCAGAGTTCCCCTTGGTTGTGGTCATGCGTTGTGCACAGTTATGCATGGAGATAGTACGATACTAAAGCTGGGAACAGCATTTTAGCAAAGTAACTTTACGACTCTAATCTTAAAGTGTTCAAAACTCTCAGGACTTTAAAGAAAAAAAAAAGATAAGAGGTTCCTTAGTCTGACATTGCTTGTTCTCATGACCCTTCAGGGTGGCAGTGACCAGAACTATGTACTGAGCAGAACACTGTTCCTCAAGGGCTTCTATTTCTGTGGTCAGAAGGACCAAACGCAGCAGCCATGAATTCCCTACTTCTTTAAAGTTTATCAGGGAGAAACCATTGTTGGGTTGTATCAATAGTCAGGTAACATGGAGTCAGCGGCCACAGGCAGAAAGCAAGCAAAGGGGTATAGTGTGCTGATGTGATACCCTAGCCTGTTGAGGAAGTCCACAACCATAACCAGGGTTACTCATCTTGATGCCCACTAGCTGAGTGAGAACACACACTGTGGTAGTAGAATTAGGAACCAAGAGTGAGAGGGGAAGAATGAACTAAAACCAGCTTTACCACCAAAGGCAACATATTGTATAACATTCAGTGACCACAAAGCTGTGATCCTGGACAGAGTGACCCTTTGCAGTGCAGTATTAACGGGTTGCTGTAAAACAAAACCAGGCTTGCATAATTCTACTGTTAGTACAACATAATTTATAATTTGATATGATCGTATCTTGCTGTTATGTGAACAACTAGGCTTTATGTAATGGCAAATGATATAACCAGGATATTCACACATTTGAGAAAAGAGTAGTGAATTGACAGTGAAATATAGTTTTCATTTGTCCTAGTTAAGTGTGCTCTGGTATGTGTATTTGAACTAAAGCAGATAATGGATGGGAGAAAACCAGAAACCAGACTGCTATTACATGGGCAGAAAATAAAGCAAAGCAGAGCTATATTAGATGTAAGATATTCAACATTTTCAAATAAAATGATGGGGTTAGAGTGAAAGTTTTGCAGTAGTAACTTGCCTATTGAATGGAACTGTTGTGGCTTCTTTATAATGAAAAAAATAGAAATTGCTACGTTCTTTACGTTTGAGTAGTGAAACATTTACTGCTGAAGAGAATTGCACTACATGTAAAGATCTTTTATGCATTTTAGTTTAACTTGTTAAGTTACTGAAAATTAAGGTTTGTAAACAAGGAAAAAAAGACTTTAAATACACTTTTTTTGTGTGGTGACAGAGACCTAATTTTGAAACTGCATATATAAAGTAAACTCCCCTTTCCAGGTGGTGGTAGAGGATGTGTTGGGAAATGAACTTACTTTTCCAATACATTTTTTAGAACTTAGCTCCTGGGAGTTACATGCGAACCCAAGGCATATAGTCTGCAATATAAAGAAAACGAAATTATCTAATACCGTAACTTTAAAAATTTGGAAATACTCTGTATAGAGACTATTTTCAAGGATTCAGGTTTAGCAGTAATAATTATTTCAGTTTCCTTATCCTGAAGGAAGCTGTAGCCATAGTTTCTTCTTATTTTATTCTTATCAAAATTTGTTTTTAGGCTGTGTGTGTGTGAGGAGTGAAGATGGGCAAAAGAGGAATACATGATCATTCTAAATTTCTCCGATGTTTTTCTTTTCCACTTTCCCACTCTTTGGAAAGCTCTAGTTTGGGGCGTGGGAGTTGGGTTGCTTGGTTTGTTTTTTTGCTCCCTCAGCTCACCTGTCTCCAACACATATAAAGATGGATTTAAGGAGAGAATGTAGCTATGAGATGGAGGGACAAGAAATGCCTTACTGAAGGGAATGGGAAGGCTTTTTGTGCTATCATGAGTATTATTACAGACTTGGCTTCGATCCCTCCAAAGATAAGTCGCCAAATCTTTCTGTGGTTGTGCTCATTGTTTGGTGCCAGGCCAGCATAACTGGAGTTCAGTCCCAGCTTTTGGCTTCAGGCCTTAAGTTTTCCTCTGAAACAGAAGCTTTGTCACAACATGACTTTCCTAAAATCAAAGAGATAGTGGTAAGATGGTTCTCACTGTCCTCAAAATATCTGTTTAGGAAAGAATGGAAAAAGCTGCTCTTATGTCAAATGCAGGGAATAGTCCATGGGGGAAGTATTTTGAGGTTAGTGTTTAAAAGAATAATCTCAAAAATGTTTATCTCTATGAAAGTTGGAATAATATCAGAAACTTGGCTTCTCTTACACTGTTTCTTTTCCTACGGGCTGTTTTGCTCATGGGGACTTAAGAATTTAAGCAAAATACCCTGAGAAAATCATATATTCAAATCTTTTTGTATTTCTCAGCTGCTTCTGATCAGTCATCAAAAAGCTTGTTGGAAGAGAGGATCAGAGAAGATACAAGCATGTATTAGGAACTGAATTTGTAAAGAATAGTTCTCTTAGCTTTTTTAAGGACTGGACTTATAAATGGAAGAGTTAATTGATGGTACTGTATGGTCACTTGGTATTATAATTTATGGTCCTTCATCTTTAAGCCAAACTTAGTTTGAAGAATGGTTACAGATCTGAATGTGTGGGCCTTGGAAAGTCATACTGAGATGAAGATAAATTCTTTAAAATCTGGCGGGGGGGAGGGCATTTTAATAGTCTAATTAGAGTATTTCCCATTTCAGTGGGCTAAATGTTGATAGAATGCCTTACATCAGCATAGGGGTTGGAAGTGTAGTCAGCTTTTTTGCTTGGAATTTTAGCTGGTAAGAGCTCTAGACTAGGCCATGTGTAATTCAGGATAGTTTCAAGAGAGTGGTGTGAAGGTAATAATTACATGGTTAATGTCTGTGTTTTCTGTGCTTGTGAGGAGATACATCCACCCTCATTCTTGTAGCTGTTGCAAGAACTGTTAGCAGTTTAAATGTGCTAGATGGTGATCACAGAAATAGATGCAGGAAAAAAAAAAGGAAAAAGTTCCCCTTGTTCTCCCCACCCCCAGTGCAGGACAGAGGTGTAGAAATGTTTAGAAATAATTGTGCAGGAGAAAAGAAAGGAGTGGTCTGAGAGGTTCAGGTACAGCATGGATAAGAACAAGAAAGTGCAAAGTTGATGGTGAAAGTGTTGATGAAGATGAGAAAAACAATCAAGTGAAATGAGAAAGCTATTTGAAACACAAATGATCTAGAAGTATTTTTGAAAAGTTGGTGAGAATGTATTTAAGCACTGTAACTTCCAGGTGAAGTAATCTTGTGACTTTTGGCTCCCAAAACTTTGTCATATTCAAACCTCTCCTTAAAGTTTTGGAAATTATGCATGAAACAACTGACCCTATGAGACACCTTTGGAGTTGAAAACTTTCTCACCCACCCTTTGCTGCAGCAGGCTCTTAAGACAGGCAGATCAAATGACATGGCACTCTCTTGCTGTCATGTCAGTAAAGAGGACTATATGATGACCTAATGGAACTTTTGCAGCCCTTACTACCTACAGACACTCTCAAATCATCTTATGCAGCTGCCAAATTCATTTGCAAGAGTGAGCAACTGCCTCAACACTTGCCAAATGTTTCCGCTGCCAGTATACCCAGTATATTCAGTGATGTGTAACATACCCCCCATCATAGCTGTTGAATTTTCTTACAGTTTCTCGTAAGTGGAGGGGCATCAGGGTTTCACTTCAGCTTTGATTCAAATCTTGCAATCGTCCTCCTGTTCTTACGATTTTCAGGTTCCTAGGTGATTGCACATGCTAAACCCAGGTCTCTGCAGAGCTAGTTGGCTTGCATATCATTAACTAAGAACAGATGTCCTTCAGACTTGTTGTGGGGCTACTACTTTATGGGCAAAGCACCTTTGCAGTGTTTAGTGATCCTTTAACTGCTGATTTGATATTTTTTTCACCAGAAGGTCCCAGCCTGAATCATTTAAGCCAGTGTCATTCCCTTCAAGTTTGCTGTCTGATCCAAACTACATCTTTCAAGATATATTCTTTCTTAGGGCATCCTTAATTCTTTCAGATGAATCTTTGACTTTGAATCATGTACTTTACAGTGATTTATTTAAAAGTCCGTTGTGGAGAGATTCTTCCTCAGTTCTGTGTGACAAAAGATCCTTCTTCTCCCTCCACCCAAGATGCCCACCTGATTTAAGACAATCTCCTTTACAGGGTGTTCTGTCTCATAACGTGCCTAAATTTAAATGAGCCACTTTATGCAGTAATTGGCCATGATACAAATCTGTCACTTGTAAAATTTGGGCCCATTGAGCTTTTTCAGCAGTTCATAGTCATTTGGCTACTTAAATCCCTGACTGTATTATAGCTGTGATTCACTCATCTCTTGATAGCAGTTCAGGATGTACTATTTATATAATTTTTTGGTATTAACTGTAGACTTTTCCACAGCAAAACCCCCAACTTACCTGTTACCTGTAGTTTTGAGTCTTATTTCCCAGCTGATGAAGTTCTGCAACCTTAGCAAGGGGCTGTTGCTCAGTTTTTGAATCATCATGCTGATTTTCCTTTCCCTAGAAAAATTCTCTGATCTCTTCTCACAGCTCCCATTTTTCATGAACTTCCAAATACAAATATTTCATCAGTTTGAAAACTGGATTTTAAAATATTAACATTTAAATTGGGAAGCATCTGTTTTGTTTGAAGGAAAGAAACAAGCAAATTAAAAAAAAAAAAAAAAGCTGAATCCAAGACTTGTTTCTTTTCAGAATTTTGAGCAAATTAGTGAATTCCACCTGGAAAATATGAAGGAAAAATAAGCTGTACCTTGCACATGGGATTAAAACAGGAGGTATAGAACGCAGTGAAGTGACATGAGGGGTTCATGTATGCCTATTTTCTTCATCAGTGACCAGAATTTCCTCCCTGCTACCTGTGGTTTGCTGTTCCCGCAGTTCTGCGAATACAAGTTTTTGTAGGGTGCATTGCAAACCCTATTCCTAAAACAATCCAGATAGAGTCTGAAGAAGCTTTTTTAATGTATTTCTTTTGTGAGAGTTATTTGTCCTGTGGCATACTGGATCAGAGAACTGCTGGTGGTTAAAACTAACCCAGCTCAGAAAAAATTATTAATTTGCAAACAAATCGGTTCCCTGATCTGACTTGCCCAGTAGATTTGTGAGTGCTCATATCACTGAAGGGGCAGGAACATAGTTGGGGGTAAGCAGAAATTCCTGTTTTGGCAATGTCTCACATTTATGTTGACTTAACCCAATTATTAAACTCTATGCTTGCCAAAAAAGAAAAAAAAAAATGGTTAGCTTGTAGCTGGATCATCTCCCTGAACTGGCCATGCGCTGTGTTGCCTAAGTGCTGGTGTTGGTGGAAGGTATAGCATGAAGGGTGGACTGCCACAGCATTCCGTCTTTTGTAATTGTCTTGGAACTACACCTATTGTTTTAGTTCAAATAAGTCTATGTGTGACATTAATATCCAGGCTTCTCACCTGCTCTGATTGCTCATCCAAGTACTGATATGACCTTAGGCTGATAAGCAGACCTATTTTAAAAAGGAAAAAGAAAAAAACAAAAAAAAAAGGAGGAAAAAAATCTTGGTTGGCAGCCAGCTTTGTTTTTACAAGGGTTATTTTACACTCCTGCAGAACAATATGTAATTCAGGCTGATTCCTTCAGGCACTTGCTCAAAAGAAATCTTCGTAGCGGTATTTCGCTATAATTGCATTAGTGTGGAAACTTGGTCTCTCTAGCAACATGAAGCTGTAAGGTGATAGAGTAATACAAGTTCAGATAGGTCTGTGTTAGGAGTTGCTGCATCTGGTAGCCCAGGACTGCTGCAATTCCTTGTGGCCAGGTCCACAAGAATGTATTCTCAAGAGGCACACATACATGTGTACATACTATATGTGTATATATATATGGCCTGCCACTCAGAAAATGTGGCACTTGCACAAACGCAAGCAGCATCAGTGGCCTCATCCTCTCCATTTGCTGGCTGACTGGGATGAAAGCCCGTTTGTGGGAAATACATATATGTATGATAGGGATCCTTCCAGCAAGTGGCCTCAGGCTCTTATTGTGCTCAGCAGCTGGTCCCTGGATCCCATGGACTCCCAGTTCCTTACAGACCTGCACTGGGTCTCTGGCAGCAAGTCCAGCTTAGTGACCTTAACAGTGGCCAGTCCCCAGGTGTTCTGGCCCCTCCAGCAGCCCGATCTCAGACCTTCTGGTCTCTCCAGTATCCGGCCCAGAGCCATGGCTGCTCCAAGTCTTGGCTCCCGTGCCACTTGCTGGCTTCTCTGGCGTGGTGTTTGCCAGAGGTGATGCACTGACACAGGTGCCAGCAGCACGTGTGGGCTCTGGCCTCTGGTTGCTGCACCCCAAGCACCCCCGTGACTCGTGGCAGCACCGTGGCTGCTGCAATGTGCACTGCCATGCACAGTCACGCAGAGCAGAAGTTCCCTTCACCCAGGAAATCAGGTACAAATGTAGTTTAACAAGCACCTGGGACAAACTGCAGTGATCAGGCACAGGGCATGGCTGGACAACCCTACTGAGCAGCCACCTGTTTACATGCATCTCTCTTTTTATGCATTTTTCCCCAAGTGTTTTCCTGTGCTTGTTCTGTCCCAAATCACATTCATTCCTCCCTTTTCTTGCCTTTGGTTCTTCATGGACTTGTCCGTCCAGGTCTGACCCCCAACCCAATGGGCTGCTTGTGCTTCTTACAGCCTGTGAGCAAATAGACTGAGGACTCTGTTTCTTTCATTTGGGTTACTGGCGTTCCTCTGCTTGACACTGTTCATCTGAACTCCCTGTGCCTGTGGGGGGGCGAACCTTTAATCACAGAACCTGACACTGAATTATTTCTTTTTGTCACTAAAAAGTCAAGAGACTGGGCAGGGTGCAACTGCTTCAACAACAGAGGGTACGGTGTAGGCTCGCCTCTGACTCCTCAATTCTCATACTGCCAGAGCCTAAGCTATCGGAGGCACACTCTATTTTTCTTTTCAGTTACTGAAGAACAACCAAGTGCATAAATTACCAAAACCAACCAACCAACCAAAACAAAAACCTGCCAGCTTTCTGCGCTTAGTGAAGTGCAAAGTGTGGGGAAATAGGGAAGGATTAGGTGTTTAAAAGTGATGTTTTTCGAACAGTGCTTCTAACCACATGAGTATTTTGTTTCTCAAATTGTAGTGTAATGGGCTTCAGACTATAAAATGCTTTATTTAACCTTGGCTTTAAAGCGATTCCAGCAAAGTGGACTGGTTGCAATTTTGTAAGGTAGTATGGACAAGCCAAGTCTCAGAAACGGTTCCAAAAGTGCTTATTATTCTAAATGCTAATTGATTTTTAGTGGTTAAAAGTCTTCCTTTGTTTAGTTTGAATTTCTTGTTTTGAATATGGCTTATGTCTGCGTAGTTGTTGTTTTGTTGCTCTTGTGTGTGTTTTTTTTCCCCCTTAGAGGAAACAAGTTTATACCTAGATCTTTATAGCCTTAAGATATCTTAAACTATAATTAGATTTCTCTTTCCTTAACCCCCTTCCAGGCTCCCTTGTTTCAAGGCTGGACATGTTAAGCTTGAGAAGCTTCGTAGTCTCAAATGGTGTTTATTTCCACCCTTTGGACTATTTCAGTCATGCACGTCATTTTTCAAACTTGGCTTTTGCTTTTTGTGTTTGAGAGCACCTTTCCTTACATCGGCAGGTTTTTCTCTGATTTGTTAATTTCTTTTAGACCACAGAAATGTAAAACCCTGCACGTGTTTTTATGTGAAGACTTGGCTTCAGGTGATACGTTTTCGAGCAAACGTTATAAGCGCATGAAAAAAATATTTTTATCCTTAAAGAACGCCTAGAAGCATCATTATAAAGTAGGTTGCTTCCTCGTGGATATGATGAAAATCCCGGTATGCACAGGCAATAACGCCGCCGGTGAATGTGTCCGGACCGCCGCGGCCTCCCCTGCGCGCAGCCCCGCGTTGTACGCGCCGCTCCCGGCGTTCCCGGGGCCGCGGACACCGGCGCTGCAGGCCCGGCCCAGCCCGGCGGGCGCGGCTGCGGGACCAAGCGCTCACAAAAAGCCGCTTCGGGGCTGGCGCGGCGGCGCTGGGGACTCGCTCCCTCGCATCCCGCCGCGGTTCCCGCCGGCGCTGGCGGGGGGAGCGGCCTCTTTAAGAAGCCCCCGTGTCGGCAGCCGCAGCGGGCGGCCGAGTGCCGGAGAAGCTCAGCTTTACTGCGAGCCCGCGCCTGAGTGTAACCTAGCCGGCTGGAGCAGGCGCCGCCCCTGAGTGACAGCAGGACCAGCACTATGCAAATGGCGGCGGGCGCAGGGCGGCCGGGGGCTCTGCCAGGGGCTCTGCCACGGAGCTCCCCGCACACGCCGCGCCCCGCAGCGCCCCGTGCCTCGTACAAAGCAGTTGTTGCTTTTTTGGGGGGACACCGTTACGTGTAAAATCATCTCGAGCGCGGTTTCAGTTTGAGATGTGTGTGAGGGAGCTGGGGAGATGTGTCAGAGCTTGTTACTCAAGCTAAATTAGGTAATTTTTAGCTGGGTAATGTGCTAATCTTTAAACCTTTATGTTTGTAAATCCTGCGTATGTCTGGTCTCTTCATACAAAAGTGTATTTTGCTTGTTTCTTCTCGTCTTCTTCAGTCTGAAGCCTTATGTAGGTCAGGCTTGGCTTAAGCAGATTTCCTGAACCTGCGTCAGCTTAAGCTGAAGGAATTTTAATAAACCCTCCCTTGTAGGCGTGGGCCTAAATGAGACTAGCCTAGTTAAGCCTGATCTTTTTCTGTTTGTGAAAAAGAGCTGAGCAGAGCTAGGGACTGCATGGTGGCTTCAGCAACGGCTTCCTTAATTCAAAGCTAACAATGGTTGGGAAGGCCAGATCTTCTAATTTCACCTTATCTGAAAAGCTTGATTTGCTAAAACTCGTGAAGCCGTACGTTAAAATTCTCGAGGAACATACCAATAAGCATTCTGTAATAGTGGAAAAAAACAAATGCTGGGATATCATAGCTGATAACTACAATGCCATCGGAGTAGATCGCCCTCCTCGCACTGCACAGGGCCTGCGCACGCTGTACAAGAGGCTCAAAGAATATGCCAAGCAGGAGCTATTGCAGCAAAAGGAGACTCACTCAGACTGTAAAAGCAGCATTTCCGAGCCAACCAAGAAAGTTGTGGAGATGATTCCACAGATTTCCAATGTGTGTTTAAGAGACAGGAGCGGTGTTCAAAGGTGAGACAATTCTTTTTATTTTGTTACTGAATGAAAATTATGGCGCCTCCTATCTACGGTGTAACGCTTTGCTTGTGGTCAGGCTCTCCTAAAGGAAATGTTTATCAGAGAAATTCCCAAAATGGGGAAACAATGACCAAATAATATTGCTTTTTTTTTAATGGGAAGCTTTTTGGTGACTTAGCACTGCATTCGTTTTTTCAGCTCTCTCTCAAAGCCTGTTTCAGAGTCTTTGTCATACTCTGGAAAGTGAGGGTTAAGAGGGAATCAAAGAGAAATAGTAGCTCCAACCTCTACCCCTCCCCTACCTTTTAATAGGCAGATTATTCAAACACTGGCAAAGTGATGGCTATTCTCCTCCATTTAAGGTAATACTGCAGTCATTTTGCAACATATGGAACTATTACCAGTTTATATAGGGTTTGTAATAAAGTTAGTTCACAGAGCTAAGAAACCTTAGTCATAAACTTTATTTCTCTCATTTACTCTGATGTTTCCTTGTTATGTTTTAACTGATCCCAATCGTTAAAAAAAAAAATAAATTGGAGTCCTCACGCCACAGTGCCTTTGTGAGTGCAAATGATTTTTAAATTATACTTTTCTTGCATTGACGGTAATTCCCTGAAACTGGAGCAAAGCTAACTGCAGTCTAAACTCCAAGCAGTTCTGTATCGTACATTAGGTAGTTTAAATACAGGGAGAAACTGAGAGGTACAGTGCTAGAAGTTTTCTTTTTTTTTTTTTTTGTAGTTTGTTTTTTTGTTGTTATTGTTGTTGGTTTTTTTTACTGCTCAGTAAAGTGAGACACACTGTCTAGATTTGAGCCAGACATAATACAGGCAGGCAGCATGCAGGCTTTCTCCCACAGCTGGCTAATACCCCTCATATCTGACTTGCAACACTTTGCTGGTTCTGTGTTGGTCCTTTAGGGATCAAAAAATGCCTGGTTCAGGTTTTGGTTCCTCCAGATATAAAAAGCAAGCTAGGGAGGAGGGGAAAAAAAGTCAAGTAACTCTGCAGCAACCTGGAAAAAGCTCTGATTTTTCTTGATTTCCCAAACAGATTAATGGGAAGTGAACTTTCCGTATTTTAATCAGATATACCGATAGCCGGTGCAGCAGCGTAACACTCTAAGAAAAGCTGGCATGCGCGCACACGCTGAATTGGATTCATGGTGCCACTGGTTGAACTGAATGGTAACAATTGTCTAAATCCCAACATGCCAGATGCTCTAAAAATATGCTGTTGTGGGTCCTTTGCGTAAAGAAGTCTGAAGCAACTGGGCTGTGCTGCTGCTCCTGGTGAATGCCCCTGGAGGAACTGTTCCAAAGAATTCTCTGGAACAAAAGGAGGCTTTTAATTGCGCTAATAAAGGTTGCAGTGTCTTGACTACCAACTTTTGTAAGAAGGAAAAAAAAAATAGTGTGAGAACTTTGGTTTGTAGATCGGCTTATAAAAAGCACTGACGCTTTTTGTGAATGATTAAGAGCTAATGATCTCCATAGTTTGTCTCCTATAATTTAAATATTTTTTGCAGTCCCTTATGAGTATGAGAACATTGACTTTATTACTGCTTATCCAAAATGGTTCCTAGGAACAGCCAATGCACTGTGTGCTGAAGGAGAAGAATATAGTTTAAAAGATTTTTTTTTCCTTGTCAAAATACATCATTATTTGATAGTTCTAATTTTAACTCTGAGTTGCATTTTACCCTAATTTTCAACACCTTGTATTGGGTTTTAACTCGCCAGGATATGGCACAGGTTTTGTAGGAGGGAATACAACTTATTATGAATCCAAATTCTTAATCGCACCTTTAAGCAATTTCTAGCTTGCTGTGATTGAACAAAACCTGGTGAATCATGGGTGCCTGCAGGGTTATAAACACCATCCCCCAATTGTGGTAACTGTTGTTTGTCTTTCAGTCAAGTTGTCAGAAACATTAGTAACCACCATGCAGGCGGCTCTTTTGTTTCTCCTTTCTTTCTGTCTTTGCTGTCTAGATTGTTTTCCTTTTAAAAGACTCACTCTAAGGAAAAAAAAAAATAACGAGTTACCTGAAGATTTGGTGATTTTTCTAGTTCTGTGTGGATTACACTCAGGAGATGGATTTTTCAGTGTTCGGAGGCTCTCGTCTGTGTTAGACTAAATCTTACCTGTTTTTCTTCTCTTTAACCTCTCTCACTTTCTCTTTCTGCTCTGTCTCTGTTTCCTTTTGTCAGGATGACCTGCTTCTCCTGCTGGTTGTTTCCACTTTTCTCAGGCTAGAAGCTGGCCAGGAGCCAGCAAATAAGGAGGAGGGAAGCTGTGCTAGAAGCTGCGGTTGTGAAGGGGGGGAAACCCAGAATTACAGTCAGCACTGGGGAACCCAAGTGAAAATTGTGTGCCGGATAATACTTCTGATGCTTCAGGAGAGGAGGAAAAGGAATGTGAGAAAGGGGTATGTAGGAAAAGGTGAAGCTTTGTGACGTGAGGAGGAGGGAGTAAGGTGATATAATTGATACTCTATAGGCAGCTCAGGTAACAGTCAATGGAATTAGGATTATCCTGGCGTTTTCTTCAGGGAATAAATGAAAGGTCTATTTTCAATACCTGCTACAGATGGACCTTTTTTTTTCTTTTTGATCTTTAGTGAAAATAGTTAGGGTGGTTGACAGGATTAATTTTTGGAAAATATATTGCTCAGACCCTGTTGAACGTTGTTACAATTGGGTTATAGACAAGCTTTCATTCTTTTATTCTAGAAAATGCACTTTCGTGGTAATGGATGGCAGGCTAGACAACGGTCTTTTGGAAATTACAAGCATGACTGCTTATTTATTTTAAACCAAGAGTTTTGAAGACTGTAGGCAATGCAGAAGAGATGATCATGCCACTTTTGATTAAGGAGTTAGTGCATTCACACAAGAAATAGGAGGTACAAGTTAAACTTCTCCTTTGCTTCTGAGAATTTGAACCTGCATCTAATGCTAACCAGGACAGTGTTTTAGTAATCAAATAGTGTTTCTCAGTTTGTGGATTGTAGGGCTTACACAAGAAGTTTAAAAAGTGTAAACAAACTCCTTCCACCCCCAAAATAAATAGACAGCAACTCAGGTCCTTCAGGGTTGGGGAGCATCCATGAGTGTTACAGGAATCACAGATCCACTTGCTGCCTTTAGCTGCCAGCACCAGCTCAGTTCTTCAAGGGTTAGGCAATGTCTCATCTCTGCAACCGCTAGTTACAGTCCCTGTTTTAGGCAGTCATGGCCATGATGATGCACTGACTTTGGTATCGGTACCAAGTTAATATGTTCTGGTTCCCGTGTTACATTATACTGCCTTCCCGGTTGTGCTGAAAGGATTCTTTGTTGATCTGTACTGTAAAATAGATCAAGAAGCTGATCTGGCTTAAAGTGTTACCTGAATAGCAGACTGATGTGCTGAAGTGTAGGGTTTCAGGCACAACTGATGGTGGAGAAATGGCAGGAACAGCTTGAGCCATTATTGATATCAAAGCTTATGTGATGTCAGATCACAATTTGAGGTGCTGCTGACTCAGGGCTTTACACAAAGATGTGGTGGTGTACTTTCGAAAAGAAATGCACAGACATATAGGCTGTTCTTAATGGAAACATTTCTGTGTCTTCTCTTGAAGCTTCAGAAAAATATTGAGATCATGGATTCAAACAGTAGGAGCCAGGATTAGCTTGATTCCCTAATTTACTGAAAGGATCATGATTTGGGCTCTAGTTTCTTCTCCCAAGGCTCTTTGTGTAATTTTATTCAGTGATTGTTTTACATTAAAAAAAATCCAAATACTTGGGTGCATGAATCAGAAACAGGGAACACGTTAGAACAGGAGGAGGTAAGTTTGGGACATGGAAATGTTTCTGCCACAGTCCACTCAACCTAAATTAATGCCATTTTGAAATCACATTATATATCACATAAACTCTTTCCTCTGTCACTTGCATGACTTGCTGCTGCTTGGTTTTTGTTCTCATTTGTCACTAATAGCCCTTCTTGCTTCTCCAGTGTCCCAAGAAGGGCCTGCAGGATAGTTGTGTGTTGGTTGTGCTGCCTTTCTGGCAGTAGCATCTCTGTGAGCCAGGGCTGTACGCGTGCAGTGGAAGGAACAAAGGGGTCCAGTGATGTTCATGTAGTGGAGTCCCAGGCATGGATAGCAGAGCAGCATTTCAAATGCAGCTTTGGTTACTTACAGCTACACCTTTTAAAAATAGTTTTTAATGCATTATTTAAATATTATTTTGTGTGTTCTAGTGCTAGTATCGATAAAGAAACAATTGCTGGTACCAGTTCACCACAGGCAATGCTGGATCACCATCCCGCGGCAGTCATGATGGACTTGCAATCAGAAGAGGATGTCAAACCTCCTCCTTCTTTGATTATAGACTCGCATCAAAATGAGAACTTAGAACAAGAGGAAGAACACCAGCTGGTGCATATTATGGAAAGGTCTCCTTCAACATCAGTATCTTCAGTTGACATGAGAGTGATGATGTCTCCCTCTCCTGTACCAAGAAGAGATGACTTTTTTAGGCTTGAGGTTGGAGAACGCTTTAGACCAATGTGTGCATATGACCCACAAATGTTACAGATGCTGAAAGAAGAGCATCAAATAATATTAGAAAATCAAAGAAAAATAGGTCTTTATGTCCAAGAGAAAAGGGATGGTTTGAAAAGAAAGCAGCAACTGGAAGAAGAACTGTTGCGAACAAAAATCAAAGTAGAGAAGCTTAAGGCAATACGACTACGCCATGATCTGCCGGAGTACAGCAATATCTAAATATTTTATTACTCCTGTCATATTCTTTGAAATACTTAATAATAAATGCTGTCGCCCTAGCAAAATTGTTCCCTATGTTAATATGGATGGATCAAAATCGGGGCTTGAGAGACGAAAGTGTATTTTCGATGTTGCTGTTTAGGTACCTTAGAAAAATACCTTGTATGGGTTTGAATGCACCAGCTCCTCTGGTCTGAAGTATAATCAAATCCTGTATATTTAAGTGTTTAGGTTGATAAAAGTCCAAACTTCAAAATTATTTCCACTCTACTATAGTTGTGATGAGCTACTGGCAATTTAGCTCAGCTCGTTTTAAAAATTTTGATCCTATGCATTATTTTTTTCAAATAATTACCTATTCTTTAATATCTTATTGAGGTTATAGGTGAATACATATAAAAAGGAGGAATAAGATTCTGTGTTTAAACGTCTTATTCTTTTCAGGTTGGTAAATCTTGTGACAGCGAGATTTTGCTGATATATCAGCTTGGAAAACAAAATTACTGGATTGTTATATTTTTTTGATGTTCAGTAGACAGTTGAATAACTGTACATATTTTAAAATGTTAATACTTTTTATTTTTTCCAGTGGAGGAGTGTTTCCATAGGACGTTATCAGAATAGAGACAACGAATGCAATGCTTGGTTTTTAAAACTGCATGCATGTGTAATTGGTGTGTACAGTTACCATGATCGTATATTCAGTTATAGTGATTATACTGGTGATCAACCACAAAAATGTCTAATTTCCTCATTTGCATGCATAATTACTACAGTGCATGTGCAACCAAGACAGTTGCAGGTGCCTTTGATCATTATCACTATGACTATAAGCTACGGAAATGAAATAGTTTCTGTATGTAAGTAACGTGACTTGAAATTAACAGAAGATTCTTTGTTATTCTGGGTACCTTTTATAAATGCTGTTGTTCTGGTCTTTTGATTAGGTTCAAATAAAATGCTCAAAATGAAAAAGAAATTGATTCTTTTGTCTGTCCTAGTAGCAGCTGTTTCCTCTGCAGTCATGATCAACATTCATAACTGGAAGAAAAATACCTGGAAAGCATAAGTCCCAGATGATTCATTTCTTCATGATTTGTAGTCTCCTGCCTGTGAGGAATGAACCCACAGCTGCCTTAGACCTCTGGCTCCCTGTTCCCTGGAACAATACTTTCTCCTTTCTCTAACCTTTAGCACAAGAAAAGGAAATGAAGCACTGCATCGAGGAACAAAGGAGATGTAATTTCTCCTGTTCTTCCCGTCTCAGAGGGCCCCAACAACAGAAAGAACAAAAGCAATAGGAAGGAGAATATTTCTTCCTGCAGCTGCTTAGAACTGTTGCTCCTGTCACGACTGTTTTCCCAAATTTGCTTCTTTCTCCATCCGTGCAGAACCTCAGCCTGTGAGTGCGGGGCGCTGGTCTGCACCAGCAGACTCTGGATGAGGTAAGCCTCACACCTCCTTCTCGCTCTTCTAACTGAATCTGGTTACCTTTGTAGCCACAGGTGTAAACGCTTATTAAAAACTGAAGGCTGGAAGCGTAGTAGTTTAATTGAGAGGCTAGTGGAGCTTAAAGAATTGTAGTTAAAATTTTATAATAGTGATATGAGAGAAACAATCTTGACTGTTGGTGCCCAGGGTAACTTTAGCAGGTTACAGGTGGAAAGGGTAGAGGAAGCAAGTCTTCTGTTTACAAACTGAGGAAAAATGCAGATGGTGAAAACACATGTCATCAATATGGAGTTTCCCAATAGTTTTCCAGTTGTTTTGTAGAGAAGAGAGCACTGTAAGTGTTTGTTCTGTCGGGACTTTTTGCATGTGCTGAAAATGATGATGCCTGAATAAGTGGCCTCTGTTTCTCTGCAGTTCTTGGCTTTCTGCTGTATTTTTCAGTTCAAGGGTATTGATCTGGTTTTGCATAGCTGGAAACACTTCAATGAGATACTTCCCTGAGTTTACAAGAGTAAAAATATTTGCTTTAATAAATAAATAAGGTTTTTATTTGTTCTACTTTGCCATCTGAAATATGACTTCTCAGAAATGGGAAACAGAACTAAATTCTCTGCACTCGTCTTAGTTTGGAAGTACCCAATTTTATCCTTTCAGTTGAAAATCAGAATTCTAATTTCCAGTGGTAAGGAATTAATTTCTCTGTGTTGTTTCTGTCCATACATATTGTACAAATGAAGAAGTTTTTAACAGTTCAGAAAATAATTTGTATGTGGTTCATCGTCTTGCAGTGGGTTTGAATTATAGCTGCTCTTATGTTGGCCATGAAAATGCTCTGGAGACTTAAGAACATTTTCTGTTGAATTCTCCATTCTTCTTGACCTAGATGAAGAGGTGATCTCCAGGGTTTCTATCGGTGTGGTATTTTTATTTTAAGGACTAGAACCAGAGGAATTTCCAGGCTTTGTAAGCTTGCAGTCTTTTCTGAACTGAAAGACAATGTAGATGCAAAAATAGGACTCTGAGTAGAGCAAAGTCTACCTTGTATTTTTGATATTGGAAGGGGAAGGATGCGAATGAGTAAGGAAATAATAGAACACAGTGGCCTGGTCAGAGATGTCTCCTGTAATCAGTGTTCTGCCATGTCTGCTTGTTCTGGCTTTTTCTCATTTCTTAGTGGAAGGCTTTTCATTCCTATCTGCAGACAGCACCTCTAGTTCAGAGATCTCTCATGGTTCTCTTTCTTTTGTTCTCAGTTATTTATTTTGTTTTTTTGGGGAGCTTGTGGGGTGGGAGGAAGAATTTCTTGAGTCCCTGTGTAGCTCGCTTGTGTCTCTTTCAGTGACGTGAGTTGGCAATGTGTGCTTGCTGCTCAGAAACCAGTTCTATCTTGGGCTGCATTAAAAGCAGCATGACCAGCAGGTCAAGGGAGGTGATTCTGCCCCTCTGCTCTGGTGAGACCAAACCTGGAATCCTATGTCCATCTCTGGACTCCTCAGTACAGGAAAGACATGGACCTGTTGGAGAGGATCCGCTGGAGGCCACAAAGATGATCAGAGGGATGGAACAGCTCTCTTCTGAGAACAAGCTGAGAGAGTTGGGATTGTTCAGCCTGGAGAAGGCTCTAGGGAGACCTTATAGCAGCTTTTCAGTATCTAACAGGGACCTACGAGAAAGCTGGAGAGAGACTTCTTACAAGGGCATGTAGCGATAGGGCAAGGGGTAATGGCTTTAAAGTGAAGGAGGATAGATTTAGATTAGATATGAGAAAGAAATTCTTCACCAGTGGTGAGGCATTGGAACAGGCTGCCCAGAGAAGCTGTGGATGCCCCATCCCTGGAAGTGTTCAAAGCCAGGTTAGATGGAACTTTGAGCAACTGGTTTAGTGGAAGGTGTCCCTGCCCATGGCAGGGGGTTTGGAACTAGGTGACCTTCAAAGATCCCTTCCAACCCAAACCATTCTATGATTCTGTCTTCTTTCACTACAGAAATGTTCCTTCAGTGACATTGTGTTGCTCCATCAGTGCAGTGTGGTGCTGACTATATATGATACGTCTCCATGCTGGTGGATTTGTATTTCTTTCCCCACATCTGCGTTACAGTATTAGGTTATCTGCCTGAGTCAGACTTCTCACTTCTCAGTGCCTGTTCCTGTTTTTTCCCATATATTCCTAATGTGCTTACATGCACCACAGCTGTGGCTAGTTCTTCTGGACCTGATGTACTATGAATTTTTACTGTTCCATCAAATGAGATTTCATTAGCATGTGTGAAAGAGATGGTAGGAAGCCCTTTCCTCCTTCACCCGTGTTCTTGTCCTCTTACTCCCTTCAGTACATCTGGCAGTGCCATTCCCTGTCTGCATGTTTGTAACATACGTAGTACAAGCAGAGTAATTTTAGGCAAGGACAGATTTCTACCACGTGTTTATGTTCTTCTACTAAGAGAGCTGAAATAAATGGGCTGCAGGAGTAATTTAATTCCCAACATCTAATGGACTTATGTTTAGAATTAGAGTAAAAAAACCCTAACTATGATAAGTTTGTGATAATTGTGATGACATTTTGTGTAACTTCATCTGAGTAATTGTCTAATGATCAGTCTATAATGTTGTTGGTTGCTCCCTAATTGTGTTGCTTTTTTTGTCCCTCCTCACTTCCCCAGTAAGCTTTTGACTCCTGGGGAATCTTCTCAGTTGTGGTGCTTGCCTTAGGTCAGAATTCTTATCCGGTAAAAATGGTAGGAGAGAGTTGTAGTCCAAGATGAGGAGAAATTACTCATAGCTAATCTCATGTATCATACTCCTGTTTTCTTTCACCCTCCACCTCACTAGCTTCAATTCCTTTCTTTCATTTACATTTCTACACATTTTATGGCTTGTGATTTTTTCCCCTTATACAATGAAAATGCACTGACTGGAGCTTGCATACTATCTTCTTTGGGCAGACTTTGTGTCCACTGGATTTCCAATAGGCAAAACCATTAAGTTGCTAATAATTAAAAGTGAGTTGTTTCTCCATGGGAAGAGCAAATAGAGAATTCTGGTACTCAGGCTGGCTGGCTGGCTAAGCTGTCTTTTAAAATTACTTGTATCATATTTTTGAGTGCTTTAGGATGGTTCCATATGAATTTTAACTTTGGTAAAATCATAAAAAGGTTACTCCTGAAGATGATAAAGTGCTGTTTTCCTAGGATGTTGATTACTTTTCTGTTTTGCTCGTGAAAATAAAGAGAAGCCTTTGAAAAGAATGCCTTTTAGTATTTTTCAAGGTTTTAAAATACATGAAACATAGCTTCTCAGTGTGTATTCCTAGTAAGTCATGCTTTTATTCTGGGTTCAAATATCCAGGTCTTAAATCATGTGAGAAATCTCATTATCTAAGTCTTAGATTAAAAAAATAAGTGTGATGTTTGCAGTAGTAGCTAGGTGTCTAACACATGACTAAATTTCAGTAATTCTGTGACCTATGTTTCTGTGTTTAATCTCTGCTAAAAATGAAAGCATTCGCCTTGGTGTCAGCCAAGTTGCCTCTGTGGTGATGGTTGCTCTTAAATGGCATCCAGTTAGTCTGGGCAAAGTTTCCTCCATAATAAAGATATAATTTCCCGAAGTTTTATTGAAGACTAACCAACAAAACTGGTCTCTGTGGATCCTTTCCTGTAAAACCTACAGTTGTTCAGTGCAAGTAGTTGAAACCTCATTTGTGCTTCATGTGTAAGGGGGGGTGGATGAGGGTCAGAGCACCCAAGGAGAGCTCGGCGCTCCCGCCACCCTGCCTTTCTTCTGTGCCGTGGGACTGCACACTGTTTCATCCTGGTGATCACACAGAACGATTTGTTGATGTACCCAGACATGTCTGAGTGAACACAACGCCTTTTTGACTCTGTATTATTCACACAAGAAGAATATAATACGATTTTCATTAAATACTTGATCAGTTACTCCACATGATTTATAATTTCTATTTGCTGTTTAGCAAACTGAAGACTTGAAAAATCCTACTTATTTTTTTGTATTTTATGTATGCAAGTATAATTTTTAAAAAAAGAAGTCATTGTTTCCTGGCCATTTCCTGTTGGCTCTCGATTTTTATCTATAGTTAGCATAATCACAATAATTAGTATAATTTAACATGTCAGCTAAAAAATAATTCCTCTGGATTATGGTGCCCCCTCCATACTTAGTTGATGTCAGGACCCAGTTTGGTTAAGGCTCAGTCATTTTGTTTACAGTATTCTGTGTGTTGTCATTTGCTTACTTTGTATGATCCTTTTTGGTATTGCTAATGCTTTCTCAAAAATGTCTGTTTTTAAAGCTCAGAATTTTCTGCATCCTTGAAATAAGTAAATCAATTTATAAATTACATATTTTTTTTTTTCTTGAACAGTGAAACAATAGGAAAAATGTTTATCTAGTTTAAGGATAGGGAGGAGGGATTTTGGGCTGCCTGTGGTTAGTTACTGCATTTACTTCCTCTATTGTATCAGATAAAATCTGTTGCAGTAGTCTCACATCGTATCTATTATTCATCACTGAAAATGTCATGTGAAAGTAATTTTTCATAACTCAGCAGCACTTTGGAGGTAAATTTTACTTAGCCCGCTTATCGATACTGTTAAGAATACCATTCTGTGGAGTCATGTACTAAAAATACAGAAGTAAAATTTGGTATGTATAACATTACTATTTCTGTTGATACATTCACTGTCATGACATTCACTTAGGGGTGCACATATAAGCCAAACCCCATTATTTTTGACTTGTAAACTCTGCATGTTTCACTGAGGTGATGTTTTTGTTGTTTTGCATTGTAAGGAAGCTTTGCCAGTAGGTTGAACATCATAATGGATTTCCAGGTGCCATTGGTAGCTTCAATTACCAGTTTGGCCAAACCACTTTATGCTGGGTTACTTCCTCTCAGGCTATAATGTGTGTGTTCTATATATACATTTGTGTTTGTTTATGTCTTTTTGAAGTAGCTCAGCTTTTTTTCTCTGAACCAGGTTGAGGGGAGAATACACTCATTTGGATGCATTGAATTTTTATGATCTTTCGTTTGTAGTGTTCTAGTTTCGCTGTGCTTTTGAAAAAGTACTTGAAATTTGGCACCATTGGTTTTTGGCCATTCCTCTAAAACCTCACTCAGGTTTGTCTAATTCGTAAGTCATTGGCAAACACAGAATTTGGTCATTTTTTTTGTACAGGTTTGTTATACTTCAGATTTAGTCCCTAAGTGAACTCATAGAAGAGCCTGTCCAGCCTGGGCACGTTGCAGTCCTGAGAGGAGAGCAGTGATTTCTCAGCTGTGAGCAACCCCTTGAATGAAAGCAAGGAAACGTGTCCCTACTTTTGGCACTAGCAGGCCAGGCCGCCTCAGTGAGGAAGCCACGTTGTTTAGATCCAGAGAGGGTGGCAGATGACAACAGGGACCTCGAGCAGTTCTGCTCTTCATTCGTGGTGGTAAGGATTTCAGAGCTCTTGGGCTATACAGCTGGATAGGTAATGTCCAACTCTTCTGCGAAAATACCAGAAATAGCCTTGAAAATACAGTTTGTAGCTCTGTGATTCAGGGTGCTGCGTAGTGGGTGTGCAGAAGAGAACTGCACTGAGCTTGCTTAGGGAATTTAGCCCTTGCTGGTTGTTACAATTATTTCTGCTCGATAAAATCTGTTCCTTTCAGAAAGGTTTTGTTATATAACTGTATCTGCTAATTTTCTGTAGTTGAGATTTGAAAAGACGTGATTCCTAAGTGAACTTCAAAGATGGTACTAAAGATGTTTTTCATCGGTCCAGAAGTTAAATATATTTTGAGAGTTTCAGCTACTTTAGCTCTGACGATATAGTGGCCATCTGTAAAGATTGTTTTCAGATTAAATATGGTAGAGATAAATTTGATTTTTTTTTTTTTTTTAAATCTCATCTTTCTCTGATGAGTATGTACATGTATAGCAAGATGGGCCACCAAGATGATCAGTGGGCTGGAACAGCTCTCCTATGAGGACAGCCTGAGAGAGTTGGGGTTGTTCAGCCTGGAGAAGAGAAGGCTCCAGGGAGACCTTATTGTGGCCCTTAGTACTTCAAAAGGGCCTATAAGAAA
The DNA here is from genome assembly GCF_964273445.1 of Streptopelia decaocto. Lineage (NCBI taxonomy): Eukaryota > Metazoa > Chordata > Aves > Columbiformes > Columbidae > Streptopelia > Streptopelia decaocto. The sequence continues at coordinate 25,386,865 of NC_138655.1, forward strand.
GATGGGGACAGACTTTTTAGAAGGTGTGTTATGACAGGACAAGGGGTGATGGTTTTAAACTGAAGGAGGGAAGATTCAGGTTAGATGTGAGGAAGAAATTTTTTACAATGAGGATGGTGAAACACTGGCTCAGGTTGTCCAGAGAGGTGGTAGATGCCCCATCCTTGGAAACATTCAAGGCCAGGCTGGACGGGGCTCTGAGCAACATGATCTGGTTGAAGATGTCCCTGCTTGTTGCAGGGGGTTGGACTAGGTGGCCTTTGAAGGTCCCTTCCAACCCAAACCATTTTGTGATTCTGTGTACATATGTAGGTATGCACACATAACCAGTGAGATACACATGTGGTAGGTTGACCAGAAGAGCCTTGTGTGCTGTGTGGGCTTTCAGGCGCTATGAAGGGTTAAAGCAGCCCCTTGGGAACAGCAAGTGGACCCAGGCTGCTGGTGGAAAACTGTCACATCTCCATGTCTTTTGGCGTTTCCTTACGTAAGTGGTCAACTCACGACCAAAAATAGGCAGGCCTGTCACAAAGTAGGCTCTGTTAAAGGCATCCTGAATTTACAGCTCCCTGCATGGAAGCATCTTATTAATTTGCAATGGAATTTCTATGAAATTTAAACTGTATTCAATTTTCTTACATCCAGAACGAGCAAAGGCAGCATAGTAAGCACCGCGTACCTCTACAAGAATGACTTTCTCCTCTTCCCTCTTCTTCCCTGTTCCAGTTTTGCTTTACTAGTAGGAACTACAACTAGAAGTCTAGATTTTTGTGCTTGAGCCATATATATTAGTTTTCTGCTTGGACTACTGAATGGATTGCATTTATGTGCATCAAAGTTATGTAACTTGATTTGGAAAGATTACTCTTTCCCTTTCCAAATATTCCATCAGCCACTCTGCAAGTAATCATTGCTGCATAACACAAAAAAATTCTCAAAAAATGACTCATCCTTGGTGTGCTTCTTTCTGGGGTAATGTCATAAATTTTAAACAGTCCTGTTTTAATAATTTAGGATAGGAATATATTGTGTTTCATGCTTATGACAGTGGGCATGAGTTTTATTGATTATTTTTATTTTAATGACTCTTTATTATAATCCAGGGAAGTCAAACATGGTCATTAACAAACACAAACAGTACACTAAAAATGTTTTTCCTTCCAATATGTGCTAAAACAGATGTTAATGTGAAGGATATGTAATCTTAATAAATCCCTTCCTGCTTGCTTGCTGTTTGTTACAGATCTAAAAGCATTTGCATTTTAGGAACAGAGATGTTGTACATCACAGAAATATAGTTTTATTTTTAATAAAAAACAGTAGAGGTAATAGCAAATGCTTAGAGAATGCCAGGCTATGTATTTTCAAAATACCGCATGTGGATTTAGCTGTGTACCTTCCATTAACATTTAAACACTAAAGGATGCATACTTACTTCTGTGCAAACTGCTTGAAAAACGGACTGCTTTTTCAGATGGCTACAATTAGCCTGTGATTGTTTAATGGTCTAAAAACAATTTTTCAGTAATTTGGATTTTTTTGGTAATTGAAATATTTGGAATTTTCCCACTTGTATCCCTTTTAGACTATCATTTCTTGCAATAACATTCAACATTTACAGAACCCAAGTATAAGTGTCGCTTTCTGACATAATTTTTGCATTTACATTTTGGAGTAAAAGAGCCTTTACTTGACAAACTAATCAAAACAACTTTCCGTGTGGAAGGCAGTATTAAGAACTGTAGTAAACAATCAGTTTGGATGGCATTTGATGGGCTCCAACGTTTAACTGAGCTGATCTGGCTCAGTGCACTGAATGATGCCTGCAGCCTTTCAGAATTCTCAATGATGCTGCTTTTTCCTTTGGTAATAGGAATTGCACATCTATTTCTGTGGACTTGACAGAAGCTTTCAGCTTAGTTCATTAAATTTTTACAGTAGAAGCTGGAGTCAGTTGGATTTTTAGGCAGTCGAGAGGTTTAGGAAGAACAGTTTCCTGACACGGAGCTATAATTTTGGAAGTGTGTGCTCTCCATCCTCCCTTCTCTGGAGCTGATAACCTTAGGAGGTAAATGTTTCATTAAATGGTGATGAGAGGATTGCTCCTACTTGTTCAAATTAAGTACATCTACCATCTCTATTATTGTATATAGAAGGCTCCTGTTTGAAAATAAAATTAACGTTACAAACTCAAGTACCCCAAAACTTGCAAATACTAGCAACCTGAATCCACCCTTCTCATGCTGTTGGCTATAGTAATTCATTACATGATTATGGATTGTATTTCTGTAGGCTTCCTTGCCCGTTCCAGTTCACAGAATGGACTGTGTGTCTCCACTTAGCCACTATTGAGTATTTTTTTTCCACCTCTTTGTTCAGTTACAGATTTATGCTTTGTTTTCAGCACACTATTCAGACTACATTGAATTAATTAACTAATGTGCTTTTTTTTCTCTGGTGCCCATCATGATGGCATCTGAATGCTTCACAGATGTAATGATGTTTCCCAACATCCTTGTGAGATATTGAGGTTGGTATAATCTGCACTTTCTAGGAGATAATGCAGGAGCTGAGGGACAGAGAGAATAAAACCAAAAAGGCCCGTTATTTCTGAAGGTGCAGCCTGAATCAGCTAGGATTACATTATCTCAGTGCTTCAGTACACCATACGGTTAATCTTTCCAAACCACAACTTCCATTTGCACACGTGAGTGTTCACTGTTACTACAAATGAGACTGAATTGCCAAGCAGGTGCTCAGACAAATGTTTATTGCTGATAATTTGGGGTTAAATTACTTTCCTTACATCACAGAGTGGCTCTAGAAGACATGCAAGTGAAATCCAGTTCTCTAAGGGACTGTTGAGCTTATCTAACCATAAGGGTAGACTTTCTGTCCTTGCAGTCTCGGCCTCCTTCCTCACACACCTTTAGCAGCTGAGGGGTCGTGGAGGCAGCAGCCGCCCCTTTGCTCCTGCCGCTGCCCAGCAGCTCAGTTCTCTGCCCCGACTGAGAAGGAGGTGCTGCCGCGATGTAGTGCAGCATGTTTTCTGTGAAGAGTTTATCACTAATGCATATGCACAATGGAGCCGACCAGGTCACTGGAACAGTCTTATTTTTGACATCTCCAAACTTTGGTCAACTTCACAACCTTAAAACCATTCACTTAATGGAAGCTGGGGTTTGGGGGATGGGGTGGGGGTATAACATAGTTTTGTACCACAGGGCTGTAGATGTTAATCTTTCGGCTTTTAGAGCAAATTAAAATTTCTAAACAGATTATTCCATATAATTTGATGTTTTCATCTATGTAAGGCAGGTTGTAGCTCTTATCTTTACCCTTTGGGGTAATAAAGTGAATGACTGCTCTAAGAGGTCACTGAACTCATTGTAGACCATTAATATAGTGGCATTCAGTGTTTTGCCCAGTGAGCTTTGCATGTGTTTGCTGACAGCAAGGAAACTGAAAGACTGAAAATTTTTCAGGCTGAAGGGCAGAAAGTGCCAAAGAGACTTCAGGGAAAATGGTACGATGATCCAAGACTTAGTTCCTGCTTTGTCTTTGCTGACTTGTCCACTAAAAATTATTATTTGCCTGATATTGTGTCCTCCACTAGTCCTAAACTCAGAATTGATTTGTGTTTGTCTTGCAGGGTGTGATCAAACAGATCCAGTTCAAAAGCTTAATTGCCTCCATGTCTTTTGTTCCTCCTAAATCTCTCCTTGCCCCAGTACTACCCACATGGAGAACAGTTCCTGAATCCCATTCTGTAAAATTCTATGGAACAGCATAACAATTATAGTAGTTTTATGTTTACTATCTTTAAGACTACCTCAGAAGTCTTAAAATTGGAATTAGGGAAAAAGTTCAACTAGAAAGATGTGGGAAAAGGAGTGAGCTCTGTTTTCCAGGAGGTTGGGTTGCTCTGAGTGCTCTTACGGGCTCACCTGCTTGGCATCTTTAATGTTGCAATGCCTTGTTGTCGTTAGCTGGTTTCTTCCACCGTGACTTTTCACTTAATTTGATTAAGGAACTTTTTGGTTGCTTCCTGTGCTCAGAAGGTGGAGATGAGGCTGGCTTTGTGGAGCGGATGGACGCAGGCGTGGGGGGTGGCTGCAGCAGAGCGCTGCCACCGAGCTTCGGCTGTGACTCATTCAGAGCCCAACTCTCCTTCTACCTCAGACCCAATTTTTGGCTCTGCCTACTTCTCTTTTTAATTCTTTAACACCATAAAGCACAACTTGGATCAAAGTTGTCTTCTCTAAATTACAATGTTTGCATTTCAACAGTGCTTTTTATTCAGCAGATTCAGAGCAGTTGAAGGAAATGTGTCGTTCATTCCATACTCACAATGTGGAAGTTGAGCTATGGAGGTGTGGAGTAGCTTGACAGGTCCCGTGGTTTTAAAATCACCCCAACCTAACAGGAGCTGCCACAAAAAAACAGGGCAGCCTCCCCGTCTCCTTGTTCCAAGCTCCACCTATCCCTTGCCTGCACTGACTCTAGTTTCAGATGGAATTCACTGAACTGGCTTGTCTGCAGCTGGCAGATGAGAAGCAGAGGGGGAGAGGGAAGGAAAGCGAGCTCAGGGGGAAGGAAAGGTGAGCCCGTGGGCTTTGGCAGCAACCTGCAGCTGGATGGGGTCAGCCCACCCATGAACTGCACCTCAGGCCAGGGTCACTGGTGTCCTGCTCACCACAGCATAGAGTCATACAGTCATTTCAGTTGGAAGACACCCTCGGGATCATCAAGTCCAACCATAACCTAGCTCTAGCACTAAACCATGTCCCTAAGATCCTCATCTAAACACCTTTTAAACACCTCCAGGGATGGTGAGTCCACCACCTCCCTGGGCAGCCTATTCCTGACAGCCCTTTCCATGAAGAATTTTTTCCTAATATCCCATCTGAACCTCCCCTGGTGCAACTTGAGGCCATTTCCTCTTGTCCTGTCACTTGCTACTTGGGAGACCAACACCCTCCATGCTACAACCTCCTTTCAGGTAGTTGTAGGCAGTGGTAAGGTCTCAGCCTTCTTTTCTCCAGGCTGAACAGCCCCAGTTCCCTCAGCTGCTCCTCGTCAGACTTGTGCCCCAGACCCTTCAACAGCTTCATTGCCCTTCTCTGAACTCTCTCCAGCATCTGAATGTCCTTCTGATGATGAGGGGCCCAAAACTGAACACAGTATTCGAGGTGGGGCCTCACCAGTGCTGAGTACAGTGGCACAGTCACTTCCCTAGTCCTGCTGGCCACACTATTCCTCATACAAGCCAGGATACTGTTGGCCTTTTTGGCACACTGCTGGCTCGTACCTATACATACCGTGCTGCAAGCTACAGGGCTCAGTCTACTCAAAATGCACATCTGAGTTACTTTTGTAATCTTTCATAACACAGCTGCTTTCCTGGTGCACTGGCAGTAACCTAATGCACTTAATGACTAAATGATGCATTTTCTCTAAATCCTGCCCATCAGAAACTGGTTAAACTAGTTTGCCATTGGATCACTCCACCGTCCCCTCTCTTGGATCTTGTTCCACTTTCTGTAAATCATCACCTTCCTGAGGCTGCTGAAACTTCTCATCTCAACTAGGTTATGCTTTATATCTTGAAACTTAAGCCCTTGCTTTCTCAACCAGCAAGAGAAAGCGTTTTTATTTGTGGAAACTTTTCAAAGCCTTATTAGCCACGTCTTTGAAGTCCCCAAGCCCTTCATTCTGGGAGGAAACACATGCTGCTTGCTGGAGTTTCTTCATGGTTAAGAAAACCGCACTCCGGGGCTGGGTGGTTTACTGTTCGGGGGAGAAATGAGTGGGCATGCTTTCCTGATCTTTCTCATACTGTGGTGTACACATAGTTCCTGTTACTTATTATTGTCAGTCCCAACTGATTAACTGCAGAGCTCAGAATTTACAGTTGCACTTTATCTTCCAGGGTCTCAGCAAACCCAGCTCTATTTAAGACACTGTCTACAGTCAGTGAGCAGCAAGGGCTTTACTGTTGACACCGTTGCTCTCTGTACCCTTGTATCAAGTACTGAACTTAATCCCCATGCGTAACATACCTGCCTCATTTCAATTCTGAAAGTTCCTGATACTGAATTTATCAAATTTGGATATTCTGCTATTGCACTGGAGTAAATCTTTAAAGTTAAATAGGTGTGATGCTGAATTTAAAAAAATATATATATAAGATAAAAAGAAGAATGAATGCAAGTACCTAATCAGCATTGGTGGCGAACAGGTTTAGGTTTTCTATTCAAGGCAATTCTATGGAAGATAATTTTGAGAGGATGTAATTATTTTTACATAAAAATGTTTAATTTTTTAAAAAAGGAAAGTACCTTAACACTTTTATCTGAGATTATTCTGTAGTTACAGGCTAAAATAAATACTTTATGTGGCATACAAACAAATTGGATATTTTTATAAACAAATTATAATAATTCAGAAGACAAAGTGAGAGAAGAAATGTGAGTATCGCAGAGGCTGTTGTTTTTCTTTTTCCCTATAGGAACATGGTAGTATTGTATGGAAAGTTGGTGCCCAGCTTGCTTCTTACTGGGTGCAGGTTGCCTTGGAAATCCTTTTCGGCAAAAGTCACTATTGCAAAATGCTAGCAGTTTCCAGATCTGCTTCTGAGCTATTGGTTTTCTTATTATTTTAAATGACGTAGGGATAATAAAAGTTTGAAGGGTTGTTATTGACCTGAAAGTTAACCTACTGGTGCTTCAGACACCACCACGCTGGACTGCCTGAGTAAAAGAGCAATGACCATAAAACAGATCTCAGGGGTCACTAAACCCATGTGGGAGGTCAGTGGAGGAGATGAGGAGGTGGTTGTTTGTTCATGGAGGGCTGTCCTTCAGGAGAGAAGAAGGAAGTTCTGAAATGAGGTCTCCAGTTCTTGCAGTAACAGTTGCTTAAAATCTTAGTACGAGCAAAGAAATTGCTGATTAAGAGAATCAGTTTGAAAAGCAAACAGAAAAGAATCTTGTATTTATTTTGTTAAATCAGTTTACAATTAGAAACTCAATGTAAAATCAAATTAGTCTATTGTATTTTTAGCAGTGTACAAGTTTTCTTTCTTTCCCAGCCCCCCTTCACTCCTCTTAATCTTATTGCTTGTGGTTACTGAAGATCCACTAGAGCCCTTGTACCTTTTTGCAAAACTGCAAGGATTTATTCTCGCTTTCTGGCTGGTTTCCCAGGTTTCATCTACAAAGCATCCCCTACATTTCAGAAAGAGCTGCTCTGTTCCGTTTTCTCATCCCTCTGGGCTGCACCAGTTTTCAGGAGCTGCCCTGTTACCCCTTAGAGAAGGGGCATCTGTCACATGAAACACTACAGATGTTGCAGGCTGATGCCCTGAGGAAACATCCACCTATGGAAAATCCCATCTACGTTAGGCACTGTGTTAGCACAGAGTTCTATACACATAATAAGTCTTTTAGAGAGCTTTGGCAAGAAAATTCTATTCAATAAATAAAGCCTTTTTCGCTTAAATAGTACCTTTTTAGTAAATGCTAGTCTGAAAAATTGTGCTTATTTTAGGCATGTAACTTATGAGTCTGCCTTAAACCTTGACAGAGTGTTTCACTGTATTAATAATGTGTAGACTTGATGTATAAGTGATAAAGTTGCCTCTTTATTGGACCATTATTGTGAGCAAAAACTTAGTCTTGCTGCTTGTCCTTTAAGTACCAGCACACTTGCAAGTTTTGGAAAGGTTAGTCTGTGGCATAAGCACTTTTTTGTAACAGATTTGTATAGTGTTGAATCCCAGATGGAATCTAAGGAGCAAACCGATTTAAGCCTTTAACCAGCATGCAAGGGTATTTTAATGAAAATTAGTCTGATTCTCCCTTTGAAGCTGTGCATGTGCGGAAAAGGAATGCTACAGATATTCCTTTAGGTAATGCTGGGGACTTATCTACCATTACTTATGTCAGATGGCTAACTCTTGAAAGCATGTGTTTATTCTTAATCAATAGTATAGTCAACTGCTGTCTGTTCTATTCTGATTTCTTAACCTTATGAACCTAAGTATTTCCTATTACTATTTACATCTGTGATACTTATGATTAGGTAACCGCTGACAAAGCTAAATCCATCTAAGCCTAGTAACAGCATTGCTGCAAACTCAAGAGATGGTTTGTTTCAAGATTTGCACAATTACTTATTTTTAAAGGGCATAAGGAAAGGAGTTGAAATAATCTTTTGCATTATTACAATTATGGTTATTCTGCAACTTAGTGCTAATGATTTCAGTCTCAGATCTGGTTCCTGGCCTCCTTCGCCCCCTTTCCCGAGCTCTGTATTCCTGTCCTTGCTTCCAGAACATTGCCCAGAGCCATCTCACCAGGACCCTGTTTTCAGTTTCTCCTGTGGTCTTTTTTTCCTCAGCCTTTCCTTGTATTCTTTCTCCACACTCATCCCCTTGTATGTCAAATCAGGAGCTCACTCATGTAGCAAGCAATGCGCTTTTCCTGGAAGTGCATACTTTCCAAAAACAATTTCATGGTTCCTATTTCAGGACGAGTCCTTATGTGCTGTTCTGTCTCAGTTCGAACTTATCAGCAGCAGCCCAGGACAGGAAAGACACCGCTTTGTTTATATAAGATGAAATGCATAGGTTGTCCTTGATTTGTTTGAAATGCGAATGACTGTATAGTTTGCCAAGAGAACCTGAGATGTTCTTTGTTATTTTCTTTCCCTTTTAGATGCATTGTATTTGCCAGCATCAGGGACAGCAAAGGAAGCAGCAGCTCAGGAAGAGCCTGAGTGCCTCGTGAAATATTTCAGTGTTGTGTGGTGTAAGGCATCAAAGAAAAAGCACAAGAAGTGGGAAGGCGATGCTGTTCTTATTACAAAAGGAAAGTCAGTAATATTGAAAGATATGGAAGGCAAAGACATTGGAAGAGGTATTGTAGATTTGCATACTTGTGTAAGTGAACAATGGGCTTAAAATTACTGTGCTTTGAATAACAGAGACACAGCTCTTTAGATAATTTAGAGTTATCCATACCAATGTCAACCACAGAATGAGCAAAAGGTTGTTTTTTCAGAGGGGACTATAGGGAGACCACAAGAAAGCTTTATCTTTCTTACATGTAAGGCAGATGCATGGGGGAGGCTGGAGCAGGCTGAATAACATTATTCACAGAAACACCAAGTACTAATCCACGGAGATATCTGGAAATGAATGGCTGTACTAACTCAGCAGAGGTGCCAAATGAGGGATGAGTAGTTGCTTTTGGTTGCTCACACAGTGCATTGGAGCAGGTGTTAAAATTATGGGAAAATATGCAGGTAAGTTCCTTGTAGATATTCCAGTCAGTAGTATGGCAGCCAGGAACGTCAGAACTTGGGTCTTTACATTTCAGCCAGTCAAACAGCTAAAAATATTATCTTTGTTGGAAAGACAAGCAAGTAGCAACATTTTCCAGCCAAGCCAAAGTCAACTGTGTAGCAATTTTTAGTCTTGTAGTTTTAGCAGCAGCTGCTGCTGTAAGACTCAGTTTGGGTTGCTATCAGAGTTAAAAATAAGACTTGCAAACTATAGGCTGCAGTCAGCTTGAAGCAGTCATTTTTTACTGAAAGCAAAGCAAGAATTAGCTTTGCAAACTGAGCCAAAGGTGTTTTGTAAGTGAGCAGGATTGGACAATGTTGCTACAAAAATATAATTTGATTGATTTTAGGGCTAGGATGGCTTCTCTGCTCTGTTGTTACAATTGTGGCATTGTGAGCTTGTTAGGACCAGGCAGTTTTGATTTGCAAATCAGTCTATGACTTAGAAGTTAATTTGAATTTATTTATAGCAAAGCAATATATGTACAGGCTTGCTTGTTTTTGAAAAAGGCAGAGAGAAAGAGAGTAATGCCTGGAATGCATCTGCCACTACCCTGTTCTTGTGTCTTTTTCTAGTCCTGTCTTCCTGAATTAGCAGAAAGCACAGTAGAGAAATGGCTGTTCTGATTTTCGCTGATAAATGTATTATATATATTTGTATATATTTGCTGTGTTTGGTGGTGTCAGGGAGCACAATGATGCCAGTGTCATTGGTGCTAACTTGCCCATTCAGAGTTGCTTTCAATGCATGTTAGTTCTAAGAAAATCATAAATTGATCCACTTAAGCACTGTAAGTTTTAAATTTCTGCAATTATTCTGTAAGCCCATTGAGTGAGAAGGGAAGGTCTGGTAGTGGTGCTTACCTCCAGAATTGCATTTAATACTAGGAAGTTTACAGTGAATGTGAATGAGCATGAAGGATTATTATTTTTAAATGGGAAAAAAAGGCAAAGATAGATATATATATATATTATTTTTTTTTTCCTTAGATCTAGGGCTGGATCCGAGAAGGGGCATGGGAACCTAAAACCACCATAGGCTGTAGCTTGTTTTCAAGGCAGCAGAACATCTTGCCTTTTTCCCCTGCAAATGTCCTAATTCCTTAATAATACATTACAGAGAATTTAGGAAGCACTCTCTTGTTCCTTAGTTTATGTTATAAACCAGTTATTTCTGACAGTTGCTTAAACATTTGAGCTTTGAAGGTTTGCCTTTTGCCTTTCCTAAGTTCCCATCTACCCCTAAAGCCCATCCTATCTTGGAATTAGAGTCTTCAGAGTGGAATTTGAAAGATCCTGTACGGGGATGCACCTGTATTCAGTATGCTCAGAATGAAGCTATGCAGGGGCAGTAACAGAAAACAAAAATGCAGAGCAAAGAAGAGGTCATAAATGCCCTTTCCAGGCACCTGATTTAGGAAGACGTGCACTTTCTTGTGTTCTGGCATCTTTAGCCTTTTCCTGAAAGCAAGTGTTCTTCTGTCAAAATAAGGATCACAGTGTGCTTTTTCATGCATTTAGGGGAAGGGAAGAAAAATATCCCCCTTTCCCCTTTGGCCAGGCGATTTTTCAGCACTTGCTTGGACCATGAAACACCTCAGTAGATTTATTCTCTTAGAGGAATTCAAATCCAGATCTCCACACTCCAACTCCTTGCAAAAGGCACATCCCTAGAAATGGGAGACCTGAGCTTTGCAAACAGCTCCCAGCAGTATTTATGTGTAGTGTTTGTTGGATAAAATATGTGTAAAACCTTGGAGAGTTTTGCCTCTTTCACAGGTGCTTTAGCTGCTGGTCTACACAGTCACGCTTTTTGTGTTTTGGCCCAACTAAGGATCCAATCCTGTTTATTCAAAGTGGCACAAGTTCAACAACTGGGGTAAAGAGCATTCCTGCTTCTAATTTTGATGTAGAAATGTGGCTTTGACCTCCCAGAGTTAAGAAAAGATGTCTTCCATTTCTTATATGAGAGCTTCACCCACTAGAATGCGATTTAAAACAAGGAACCACCATTCTTTCCTACATCTTTATCTTAAGAGAAAGTTGCAGCTGCAGCTCTGTTTCGTAGTGAGACCAATAGTACGTGGTAGCTGCTCTGAGAATGCCCACCTGATGGAGTCCCTAAGGGGAACTATTGAGCTGATAGATAAATCCTGGCAAAAATCAGGCATATATGTTTCAGAGCATATGTAGAAGTAAAGATTTCAGATACATATGAGTCCTTAATTGCAAAAAGCTAGTTTAGAATTATTTAAAAAATATAATATTCTGTCTAGATCAGCAGCCAAAGAGGCTAGTGTTGTTCGTGTCAGGCCAAGAAAGGAAGGAAAATGAACCCAGAATGGTCATTAGTTTTGAGCAAGTTTAGAACTAAAGCAAACTGCTAGATTTTATGATATGGGGCTGTTTCTGGAAATTCTCTTAAATGGATATTTGACATTCAGTAGAACTGATTGTGGGTGATGGTGATAGAATATTTACTGGCATATTCTGGTATCTAATTGTGATTATTAGCACTGAGATGTCAAGCTCTATTAAGAAGGGGAAAGGCTTTTGGGTTCATATGTGTACCAATACAAATGCTTAAGAATCAAATACCTGTTGGTAGTTTTGTTTATTCTTCCTGCGGGTGTTAAGGAAGTAGTATTTGCTGTGTTGTCCTATTTGCTAATTTTTTGTATTATTTTAGGTACTGGATATAAATCTAAAGAGCTAGACAGTCTTGATGAAGGCCAAACACTGATGGTTGGAGGAAAAGAAATTGAAGTGATGGGTGTAATTTCAGCAGATGACTTCAGCAGTGGCAGGTGTTTTCAGGCTGGAATAGGGACGCATTACACAGACCAAACTTCTTTATCTCAAACTAACATGAAACCATTGTGTAAACCATTCAAAAGTGTCTGTCAACCCAACACTAAAGAGAATATGCTCAAAGATTCTCAAAGCTGCAAACCTCGCCACGATCCAAATGCTTCAAGTAAGATTCAGATTTTTAAGTTTCTTTAAGCATCCTCTGGCTCTCAAAAAAAATTGAATGTGTAATCAAAATTTTCTTGTTCCGCAATATATTACTAAAGTATTTCTGACATATGGTTCTAGTGTTTCTATCAATATCATGTTAGGATTTTATCATGTGTGTTTCTAACAAGTGAAACGCTCTACACTGCATAAAGTTTCTCGTTGTTACAGATGTCTGTAGAAACAAGTTAGGGTGGTTTCTGAGAGTTTTGCCCAAACAAATGAGTATATTGATCAGAGAAACAGTCTGACACATGCTGAAAGTTCTAGGTGAGTTCCAGCTTCCCACTGGGGTCAGTGAAGCACTGACATAATATGACAGCACAGTAATTACAGTGCAGGATCAGTAATAGAGAGGTTAAGCCAGATTCAAAGAACTGCTTATGACAGCGCCTGATCCTGCACAGCCAGCAAGTGGAACTACGCTCCCCAAACCTAACCAGATGCATTTCGGAATAAAAGTTTTGTTTTATGATGCTTGAAGTACCGTGTGCTGAAGAGCCATGAGAGTTCACAAATTGCATAGAAACAGGCTGGTTAAGCAGTTGTACAAGAGGGTTCCTGTAAACGTTTGGTAGCTGCAGGAAGTGGCTTTGCTTATCTAAATACCAAGCGCTCTCTGTTCTGTCACTAACAAACCATTCAGGAGTTATATTCTGCTGATGCCTCTATCTTTCAGATGGAAGATAGACATGAGTTTAAAAAAATGTTACTAAGCAGAGCAATGCATATTAAAAAAAATACAAGTTTATTTTATGTTCTTACTATAGTTACACCTCCATTCTACTTCTTACCTCATATCCTGAGACTATGGGACTTTCAAAAGCTGCTACCTGACTGCTATGTAAATAAACAATGAAATCTCAATCAAGTGGTAATTAGTGATATCATTGGCCTTTTTGTAAGAGCAACCTTATAAACACCAGCTTCTGGTCTGAATTCAACTTATGTTGTATCTAAGAATGTTCCTGTGGTTGCAAGATGATACTGCCTTAGCTTCCTAATGTAAAATCTGGCAAAGACCTGATATATTCAATGCTCAGATTAACTTCTTTGTTGTTTTTGCACTAGTCTGTCAAAAAGCTGTGGTTTATTTTAGTTCTTTGTCTCCTGAGACTCTTCTTCTGATGGATCTAAGTACCTTTTATGAGATTTCCCTACACTGCCTGATATGAAGTGCCCTAAACACATCAGTAGGTTGTGCTCTCAGTCATTAGTGTTGCCCACATGGGAGAATTGCATAGTTTATTTAATGCCTTGTTGCGTAAGCTCTTTCAGAAGTAATGGAGATACTTTCCTAGACCTGGACCTTGGGACTGGAGCATTCAGAGGTTTTCATGTTGAGGTCTATGCCAACAGCTGGTTAAACTGCAGGTTCTTCAAAATGGGAAGCCACTTATCCTTGTGCTCAGCAGAACAGGGCACAGTGACAAAGATGTAAATCCATGTCTTTTACATCTGATTTCTAAGCACATCATTGCTCTTCTGAGCCTTGTTTCTTCCCCATCTCCGAGGCTGCAAAATTTTCTCAGAAAAGTTACCTTTTTGTCACCACTGGCTCTTATCTGTACAGGCATGCAATTTGATGTAATTTATTAGAACTCAGCCCTTTGTCAGTAGGATACAAAATCTCCCTGAATGATACAAGCCATCGACCAACATATTCCCATGAATAAATTATCAGTATAGATCTGCTCTGGTGACATAGCAATACCAGCAGCTACGCATTGCTTTCTCATTCTGTCTGCTGACAATACAACTTTTCAGTGAGAATGTGTGGCATCAATATAAGCAACCCAGTATGGACACTGTCTGGCCAAATTATGACATTGGAGTTTGTAAACAAATTATGGCAAGCAAAAATATCATTTAGATGTAGTCAAAGAATATAGCCCAGACTTCATGCTCTCTTTGCCTCTGTGTCTTCAAACCTGTCAGCTTCTTTTATTGATGCACTGTGGCAGCCTTTGTCAGCTCACTCACAGTGCTTCCCTATTTTTTTTTAAGATTCTTGTCTTTTTATCTGTGTTTCTCACGCAGAGAAGTCTTTCTGGGCAGCTAGAAGAGTATCCCCTTGAAATGTAGTGTCTAGACTTTATGTAAGTCATTGTTTATGTTCTTTTTGTTAAACTTTCCTTTAATAAGCCTTTTAGAACTTCCTCTGATTTAACTCTATGCATTCAAAGTCATCTTGCAACATTCATTAGGTAGGCAGTTTCACCTCGTGTTAAAATATACTCAGATTTCTCAGTTTTTCACCTTCACCTTTGACAAAAGTGCATACTATCTGGGAACCCTCTGTAAAAGGATTTTTTATTTAGAAAGCTATCTAGATGCTCCATTGGTAAATCCATTTTCTGTCTGAGAATGGTAAGTATATTAAACAGTATATTTAACAGTCATTAGATCATTGACTTTACTCTGTAGCTGAGTGATAGAAATTATAATCTTTGTTAACAGAATAAAAATAGTGATTTTGTGCAATATTTGCATATGTTTTGAACTTCAAGATTCTCTGGTTATGCCAAGACCAAATGCAAGTCATCAGTGGGCATTCAATAAGGCTGGTTTACCTGTGGTGGATGTAGTTGTGGATCCATACATTGCAAATAATCTACGACCACATCAGAGAGAAGGAATTATATTTCTATATGAATGTGTAATGGGAATGAGGTAAGAAAATAATTATCCTTTTGGCTTTCAATACCTGTAGTATTTTCATGCCCGTGTTCGAAATGAAACAATTTGAATAGGAAGTTTCAAGCAATTATTCAGTTAATTAATAATAGTAATTTCCCCCCACTAAAGGTTGTTTTTTGTGACCTGTATGTAGCATAATGCTTGCTGTGACTTTGCTAGATGTGATGAGAAGCTGCTGCACCAAAAGGCCTGTCAGTTCTACTGCAAAGACGAAGTCGTGTGAACATAGATTGCAGTATAACCTGTGCTAAAGCACACTGCTTTCTGGGATTTATAATTCATACTTATTCATACTTATTCATATAATTTATAATTCAGGTGTTTAGAATAAAGAAGCTGCTGTACCAGCCTGCTGAAACAATACAGTAGTATTTTCAAAATAATTTTCTCAAATAATAGATTCGTATTCAAAGGTATATTCAAATTTTTAAAATATTAGATAATATTTATATATAGTTTATTTGGTTTTGGAGGACTAAAGCATTAACCTAGAAAGTGATGAATTTTACTCTAAAGTCTTCTGGTATAATTGAGTGAAAACCTACAGTAGAGCATAAGTATAAATAGGTTCTTTATGCTTCAGAAAACAACTACAAGAAGCAATTGCCTAAACCAGTTGTGAATAATTATAGATATGTCTTTTAAATTGTTACCACCACCTAATTGTATCTTACAGAGTCAGTGGCAGATTTGGAGCTATTCTTGCTGATGAAATGGGCTTAGGAAAAACATTGCAATGCATTGCAGTTGTCTGGACTCTTCTGCGTCAAGGGGTCTATGGGTGCAAACCTGTACTAAAGCGAGCGCTGATTGTCACCCCTGGGAGTCTGGTAAAAAACTGGCAAAAAGAATTTCAGAAATGGTTGGGAAGTGAAAGGATCAAAGTCTTTACAGTTGATCAGGTAAGACTTATTTCTGAAAGGGGATTAGGTCATATTTGGCTCAGAGTATTGGATTTGTGATTTTTTTCTCCTCTTTTTTTTTTTTTTTTTTAACCAGAGACCAAAACCAGTAATTCTCTATTAATATTTATTTGCAATACTTTATTTCTCCTTCAGGTAATTGTCTATATGGGCATTTAGCTGTCAGTAACCAGGTCCTAACTCAAGCTCACCTGCCTGTGTAGCATATGTCTGTCTTATCTTCCCTCAGCCTTCACCTTTGAAGATATAAGAGGTGACACCTACTCCATGTGCCTCTTCGGTTCAAGGAAGAGCTTTCTACTGTCTATCAAAGCGCCCACCTTCCCTGCTTTATATACCAGAGCATCTACCTTGACTGACTTGTACTCTATTTCTCTGGTAGTTCCTTCTTTTTCCTCTTAGTTTCATCTGTGTGTTTCAGGTTACTTCAGAAAGTTATTCCCTTTACTGTCACTGTCAATGATGAGGTTTATGTCAGGTTAATTTAAGGTCGTGTGAGTTACCAAGCCTAGAGGCTCAGTGTTAGATAATGTGAATATCTCTTATCTCTAGAAGAAAGCAGGCAATTACAAATCTTAATAAAGAAGCTGATGATGCTGATCCCTTTCGCTTTTATAGTGGAGCTGTTCCCAGTGGTGATGGCATTCCCAGGTTGCTGTAGGGCCTGGATGAATCCCATGTGCTGACAAAGTATTTTATCTCTTAATCTCCTTGTTATACCTTTAGGGTTTTGTCTTTGGTTTTGAAAATATATTTATTTTCCAAAATTATTTTTAACCTAATAGTTCCATACAAGTAGACCGAAGAAACAAATTGTATTTCATTCTAAATATAACTTGATTCTTACATAAACCAGATTTGCTTTTAGTTTCTTTCATTATCCTTATTATCTGTATGGAAGAGCGAATATTTCAGATGAAATGGAAGTTTTCAGACTGTTTTTAAACTCTTTTTTTAGAGTGCATGAAATTTTGTAGCAATCGTTATTTCTTTGAATTCCACTCATTATTTCCAAACCCTTGAAATTACTGAATGTACTCATCTTCCACTGAGGACAATCTACATGTAATAGGTGCTCTTTCCATCATTTGCTTTTTGTAGTTACTTGTTCAAGATGTGGAAATGAAGCAAACTGACTTGTCAGGGACTCTAATGTAATATAGGCTAGGATGAGAATTATGGAAGGTTTTAAAAGAAATGGACACAAGGCAAAATATAATATGGCAACATTTTACCTGACAAGGTAGCTAGGAATAATTGAACATCTTCTTGCAGTTTTTATGAATAATCTTGGGAGGATAAAACCTGAATTTGCTGGCAGTTACTATGACCCAAAATATCAGTAGATTTCATTTAATTTAAATAGCTGATATTCTTACTCATCTTATTGGAGCCACTTGGATTGAGATCACTCAGCAGCTTTTAAGATTTTTCCCAAATAACAAGGGAACATTGTCATGCAAAAGGAAGACACAATATGACTTGCCTGGGGTACAATGAGGTATTTCAAAATAATTTACCGTCTGTCATCTCTGGAAAAACAGCAATTACCATACTGCTACTTCTCCGTATAACTTAAAAGGAAGAGCTTGTCTCAAAGGTTTTTTTTTTCTATTCTTGCCTGGAAGGAATACATTCAAAGAACTGGCAGACTTTTTAAAGTGTGTTAGGTATGTTTTCCTCACTTTCGCACTGAAGCACCCTGAACTGATCCTGCCCCTTTAGTAACAGACTCTTTAAAAGGCAGGACATTATTAAATACTTCTGTTAAAATGCAAATGTCATGTAGAGGGTGTTGCTTTTAAAATGAAGACATCCCCACAAAGGTTGCATTTCGGTCTCGTTAATCCATGTTATCAGTATTTGAGATCTGTTTGAGAGAATAACTCCTTTATCTGTTTGCAGAATATCACTTCTAGTGGGGTTGTTCTGGTTTGATTTTTAAATAAAAATATCTGGAGAATTAATTAAATCATGGTTTACATTGCTTCATGGTTCAGCATTTAATTTACGCTTTACCAGCTATATTGGATTTGGACTAGTGCAAAGAAGGGTCTGTTTGAAGAGTAAGTCTGGGACATTATGGAGCTCTAATACTGATTGACAATTTCTCCATATGTAGCTTCTGGCAGCTCACTTAAACCTGTCAAGTCACTTCGGGTAGCTGTGAAAATGGAGGCTATAATACATATATATCTTGCAACCAGTTAAGAGGATAAATTAATTACTTTAAATTACCTTGTAAATTTATTTTAATTTTTAGTCCATCATCCACTGTTGTTATTATATACGGCAACGGATATATTATGTTTAGCTCCAGGAGGCTTATAATATGTCAAGACTCTCCTGTGTTTTTTAAGGGGTCCAGAAGAGTTGAAGATTTACCAGGGGAGGGTTGTTGGAGACAGTTTCCCAGTGGCCCCATCACTTTCCCCGTAGTTTCAGCTTACACCCAGCAAGTGTAGGAAAACAAAACGATTTATGAACCCCGGGCATTTTCTGATCTTGACTATCCCAAGAGAAGGTCAGAGAGGCATCGCGTCTGTCTGCAGGGCTGCAATGTGGAGCTTGAATACTGGGCAGGGACAACGTTGGGTGTTGCCTACAGGGCTCCTCTCTGTCTCTCTTCCTGTGTTGGGAAATTTACTGCTCCTGTTTTGAAACTGGCAGTTAACTACAGAAACAACAGGAATGCTCGGGCCCCATCCAGACACCTGGGAAAATGGGTGCCCGCCCTTGTTACCTGCTCCTCACTGTTCCTTGCTTCCCCCGGCGTGTGCTGGGCCTCATCCTGAGCGGCATGTGGGGACTGATCTACCACAAGGTACTTTGTGAGATTAATGTGCCAGATTCGGCCCACAGATTCATCTCAATTACCTGCTAGGAGGCTCTAAAGGTTGTGATAATTAAGTAGTGCTGCTTTTACAGTGTATTACACCATCTGGCTCCAGACTTAGTTGTCTGTGTTTGGTAACTGATCTTGTTTGGAAATAAAAATACCTTCCTAGTCTCTAGCTTGATTTGCTTTCACAATTAAAGAGGTTTTTCAGCTTGTCCGAAGGGTCCATAGCCTGCTTAGTTAGTGAGCATCGGTAGGAAACAGGAAGGAGCACGCAGGGAGTGAGTGGCTGGAGCTGAGCAGACGCACCCAGGGTACATTTTTCCATTTTTATGCATAATTGCAAGACAAGTAAGCACTAATAGTACATTCACAAGTTTGTACAGAAATGTAAGTATTTCTAGGAAAATTTTTTGGAAGAAGCTCCCCATCACATTACAGTGACCTTTTCATTTATTGTGTCTTTTTTTAAAGCTGGTTTTGTCTCTAAGGACTGGAACTCTAAGTTCTATTCTGCTCAGACTCAAGTGCAATCATATGGGCAGCTCCTGTTGGTTTTCCTTATCATCACATTTAGTAACAAACAAGTTCTGGTTATTTGATTTAGGAGTTGAACAAAAGTCTTGATGTCTCTTGCAGGAAGAGGGTTTGAAGGGTTTGTAAGGGTAAAGAGGCTCACGACCGTTTTCTGACCACTGATACAGGGTTTAGAAATCAATTGCATTTATTTACCAATATACAGGCACTGGTTTTGGGGCTCGTTTTGGGCTCTGTTTTCGGAGTCCCAAGTTGCCCTTACTTGTTGGCCAACCCATAAATGTTAAGGGCTTTTAAAAAAGTTAATACCGTATTCAGTTCAAAACTACAAGACAAGTTTTAGGTCGGCAGAATGTGGTAACTTCTTACTCGACCACATGACTGCACCCTTCAGCTTGAGATCACAAAGCAAAGGTACTGGCAGCTGCTTCTGCCTCTGTTATCTTGGCTTTAACTATTCATTTGAAGCTTCCCTAAATGCTGGGACTGGGGACCTGTTACAGGGAACCTGTGCTTTTCACTGTCGCAGTAATGTGGCTCAAAGGATTTGAAGGCCTAAAAGAATAATACATTTTCTTTTAATGAGGTGGTAAAAGTCTAAATTGCTGTATCAGATCCCATATTTCCTTTGCAAATTAGGAAAGAAGCAATAATCCAGACTCCAGGAGGAGATAGTAGATGTCTTGTGTCATGCTAGAAAAATTTCTGTAGGCACTGGATGTTTAAGGAATATGATGAGAAGATCCCAAAAGAAATAGTTGTGTGATACGTTCTCTTTTATACCTGCAGAACCACAAAGTAGAAGAATTCATTGGTTCACCACTTTATTCAGTTTTGATAATCAGTTATGAGATGCTAGTCCGATCTTTGGATCAAATTCAGGCTATAGAATTTAATCTCCTAATATGTGATGAAGGACATCGTCTGAAAAATAGCTCTATTAAGACAACTACAGCCCTCACAAGTCTGTCTTGTGAGAGGAGAATTATCCTTACTGGTTAGTATCTGTAACTACTTTTGGTATTTAGCTATGCTAATAGTATTAGGTTGGGGTAAAGGAAAAAGCTATTTTAAATATGACAGGAGCACAGCATACATTTTGGCAATAGATATTAAATGCAGAAATCTGGGGTCTTGAAAAAGCAGATTATTTACTTTTTTTTTTTTTTAATAAATGCAAAATTTGTCCAACTTCAGGGACAGGCAGGGAGCCTGGGAACTTCTGTAAGGGAATCAGGACTCTGTTTACATACACTCAATGTTTTCCTTTGCAGTTATTTAGTAAAATTGATTTAGAACTTGACTTTTTAAATTCCTTTGTCAAAACCACTATATGTGCAGTCAGCTTAGTTGGGGGGACAGTAGTTTATTAATCATGATAAAGTTCTAGATTAATTCAGTACTCTGAGTAATTGACATTGAAGCAAAACATCTGTTTTCAGGATGTGTTCTCAACATTAAACCCTGTGTTCGATGATTTTACTTCTGTCATTTTCAAGAAAAAGTTACCAAATGCAGACTTATTTTTTTTTCTTTCCAGGTACTCCAATCCAAAATGACTTGCAAGAATTTTATGCATTAATAGAGTTTGTGAATCCAGGAATACTTGGTTCTTTATCCACATATAGAAAGATATATGAGGAACCGATTGTCAGGTCTAGAGAACCTTCAGCAACAGAGGTATATTTAAAAAAAAAATGCAGTTATAAAAGAAAATTCATAGACAGCACTGTGAAATTTGCTTTCTATGGAATAAAATAAAGTTGAAGACTAATAGCAACAAAAGCTTTTCAGCTTCATACTTGAAATAAAATCTGTTGTTCTCCAAAGGGGGCTGGAGGAATACATGCACATTGAGATCTCAGCATTTCAGCTGCCTATTAATTTTCAGGGAAAAATTGTTCTTCCATCACCTTGCATTCCCAAGAATGCCATGTGAATTACCATATGATGATACTTTATTCATTCTTTGTTTCTCCACGGTACTGCAAAATTTGCATCAGTTAAGAAATTCTAAAATATAATCCGAATCCTGGGTGTCTTCTGGGACATTATCTTTCTTTACATAAGACTTTAGAAACCAGACCTAGAACTAAGATGATGCAGTAGTATTAATTGGAGAAGAATGGATCATTATAGTCCCATGTTAGAAAGTGGTATCACACATTTAACATATTCTTTAACTACCCTAATTAAAATCATACAGAAAATTATTGTGATGAAATGCAAGACTGTCATTAATTTTGTGCTTTGTTCTTTTAGGAGGAAAAGGAATTAGGAGAAAAAAGAGCAGCAGAACTCACGCGTCTCACTGGACTCTTTATTCTTAGGAGAACTCAGGAGGTTATAAACAAATTTCTGCCCCCCAAAAAGGAGAGCATAATCTTCTGCCGACCAACAGCGCTGCAACTTGAATTGTATAGAAAACTGCTTAGTTCTCAAGTTATTAGGTTCTGCCTACAAGGCAGGCTGGAAAACAGCCCTCACCTAATATGTATAGGAGCTTTGAAAAAACTTTGCAATCATCCATGTCTTCTGTTTAAAGCTATAAAGGTATCTATTTGTGTGGGAGTGGGTGCCTGCAATTAGTCATTTCAGCAGACAAAGGTCACTGAAACTATGTTATGGTCAATGTGCCTGTTACTTAAGGTCATTTCCATACTCTCTTCTCAAATACACCTTCCTTTAGATCTGCTTTCAAAAACCTAGATGTTAGGAAATCTGAATGTACTCAGGGAAGGTATCTCACCAGTTTCCCATTGCCTTATGGTATTTTCTTGTTCTTCGTGTATTTTCCATCTTAATATTTTCTCTGCATATTTGTAAAAATTCATATAAATGTGAATTTTACAAAGAAGACTCTTAGGTAGAGATTATTCTGTGTACTCTTTTTGCTGATTCCTCTGAAACCTCCCTGTCCACATGATCATTTCACTCTCTCGAGCTCAGTGACACTGGGAGCTTCAGGCTCAAGATGCCCATGGTACCAGCTGTCTCCATGTCCCCTTCTTCTGGGATCCTATCACGATATGCATCTTGTTATTTCTATAGAAGTGTTCTCATTCCTATAGGTAAATAATGTGATAGTTAGAATTTGGTAATACTAACTTCTGTGGCCACTAAAATTCCAAGTAAGGTGAGAAGAAATGTAAATCTTAAAAGATGTTCTTTGTTTCTCGTGGGAATGTCCAGAGCACAGACCTCCCTGTAACTTTCAGCTCTGCCAAGTGAAGTTCATTGCCTTTACTTCAAACTATAAGCATTAGAAATTGTTGGTATGTGAAAATGTAATGCTTTAGAAGCTATAGGGATGGAAAAGACTGTATGTGCCAGTCATTTATTACCGTTGTGGTTTTGGCATTTGAGTAGTTTGGGTTTTTCCTCCCTGTGAAACATTTTTTTTCAAACTACAGCAAAATAGTACCTGTATTTCTTGTATTTTATTGGTTTTACTTGTTAGCTTTTCTTCATTTCCACGTGCATAACTGAATCTTAATGACAGCATCTTCCTAAAAAAAGTCAATGACTGGGAAGTTCCATAATAAGGTATTATGGAATTGAGAAAGAATAAACAGGGTATTATTTTTTGCCCAAAGTTTTAGATATGGCTTTGTTGTGGATGTGCATCTGTGTGGTTGTTTATGTAGAGAAGTAGAAATAAAACACATTTTTCAGTTTTAAGTATTTTAGCTTTCTGCTCAGCTGCAAACAACGTCTTAGATTAGAGGCTGTAAACCAAAATAAGTGCTATCAGTATTTTAAAACTGTGCCTTCAGTCCAGTGTTGGGAGGTTGTCATGCTTACATGAAACACTACTTCATGGCAGCTTTTGATGCCTCCTTTTGTCTTTGTAAGAAAAATATAGCAAACTTTTGAAAAAACCTGAAACATATTAGAGGGGATATGGAGCTTGAATCCTTTTATTTTCAATAGGAAAAAAGCTGTGACCTTATGTCTGATGAACATGATGAGTCCAGTCTCTACGAAGGTCTGATAGATGTCTTTCCCCAAGATTATACTTCAGATACTTTCTCTGAAATGGATTCAGGAAAACTGCAGGTGCTGGTGAAGCTGTTAGCAGCAATCCATGAGCTCAGCCCTTCTGAAAGGCAAGTGCAAAAGAGAGATAAAAGGGAGATAATGGGATATTGTTTTGCTTTTCTAATGCACGGGCGTGTAATATTCAAAATAAAGGTGTTGCAGAGGTACCAAGGATGTTTATTCATTGTACTCCAAGCTCTTCCTTGTTCAGTTACTAAACTAGGACTTGTAGGTGACATAATTTCAAAGTTATTCTTCATGTTTTTTCCAGAAAAAAATCCTTGTATTTTTCATACGGAGTTCCAGCAACTAAATTTGCTACAACCCCTATACTATGACATTCTATCTTTACTTGCAAAGACTTTCCAATGCTTTGTATCTCCTTGCGAAGCTGTATTCATGTATTAAATATTTTAAATTTCACTAAAGTGTTTTTAATTACCAGATTATAAATTATTTCCTCCTTAATCACGTTTAAGTGTTTAGTGCTTGCTGCCTTTTCTGCTCAGGGCAACCAGATGCAACAGGTGAACCTGCACAGCAGCTGCTCATTTCCCCCATGGTAAAAGCCACCAATATGTAGGAAAACCTGTGTTTATCATGGGGTCATAGGATGCACGTGGTTTGTTACTATAGAATTGCTGACTCATGGGAATCTCACGTGACCTTGTATCCCATGATGACTTTTTTATGTACTCATGCCTTAAAGCTGAGCTATTCCAAAAGTATTTAGCTTTTAACTTTGATTTAAATTGATGCTTAAATAGGACATGCTGTAATTCAGTAGCAGGAAGTAACAGCGGATCTCTTCACACTGATGTAATGGAGTTTGTTTTTTCCTGATGCTCTCTTTACAAATCAGAAAGCTGAGCCTATCTTTGGAATTTATATGCCTAACATCCATTGAAACCAGTGACAGCTAAATATAGAAATGTACTGGCTCTATTTCTTGTCGGTCAAAAGAAGCAGGGGGGTTGGGGAAAAGCACCTTTGCCTGTATCAGTGCTATAGGAGCTACTGAGCTACAGCTGGTGTTGAGGCATAATTTTACATCTTTAAAAGTCCGTTACTTTAATTCAGTGCTGATCTTTTGTTTCTCTGCTCACATTAGTACTAAATAGTTTTTGCTACATACAGACTCAATTCCAGTCCTGCTATAAAACTTATATTCTTATTTTGAGTAAAAACAAAGGTATGAGTTTGGGGTTGATTGACAAAAAAAATCAGTCTGGCAAAGTCTTTACAAACAAGTCTTGGATGTAGTTTGATTGTAGAGTCAACTGTAATAATAAAAATACTTTAAAACCATTTAAAAATATTAATTTGCCAGATTTTCCCTGAAATTATTTGTCTAGTTCTTCAGTACTTGTTTTAGATCAAAAATTGTTCTAAAAAATGGAGCAGCTTTGATGGAATTTTGTACATTTAGTTTAAATTATTACAGATCTCCAAAGAAGATCTAGCAGAAAATGCCCTAACTGTGGTTATTATTTTATTTATGCCTTAAATTCAAATTATCTTTCTTTGTCCCTTCAGTAGAATAATTCTTATTATCTGGGAGGACAGAAGTTCTGGATTTGCACAACTCTGAAACTTATTTAGTAAAAATTTTAGAGAAAAAACACTGACATAATGTAGGTCATTAGTGTAAAGGATCAGGAGACTGAGTTTGCTTTAAAAAAATAACAATGACTAAAGTTCAGACCATATTTTTTGTGATATCTTTTAGCATCCTTCATCCCAGTTGTTTTCAATCATAAAATGTAGGAAAGAGTCATAGAATCATAGAATCGTAGAAGTAATTGCTTTTGTATTTGACTGTCATGATTTTGTTTATTAGAATTTTCTGAGGTTGTCTATAGCAGTTCACAGTATCTTTTTCAGTAAGTAGAGTCATATATGCATATTATTTATCAGCTGCTACAACATCCTCACCCTCTACAAATGGTGCCTTAACAGCAGCTGTTTTGCATAAATAGATATATATATTTATATTTAAAAAATCCCAGATCTCTGTAGCTGGTTCTGAATCCCCACAGTCTGTGCATTAAGCCAAATGCTTTTGCAAAGGAAAACATTCATTATTTAGCATTTGAATGTTTGACAATAGGTACAATGTATCCAAATCTAGTATGTGCTTCAAATTAATTGGAAATATTCTGTTTCTTAGGAAATATGAGTGACCTCAGGTTGATATGTAATTTTTGCTTGACTTGTAATTTTATTTTCTTTGATGTCTTCAGTAACTTGTCATTGGACTTTAACAAGGTCTAAGATGGTAAGGTAACTTTGTTTTGCTCTTTGACAGAGTCGTGCTGGTATCCAATTACACTCAGACTTTAAATGTATTACAAGAGACATGCAAACGTTATGGATACTCTTATACTAGACTTGATGGAAACACTCCTGTTTCCCAACGGCAACAGATTGTTGATAATTTTAATAGTAAATTCAGTCCAGCTTTTATCTTTTTGCTGAGTTCAAAGGCCGGCGGAGTAGGACTCAATCTGGTTGGAGCATCTCATTTGGTCTTGTATGATATCGACTGGAATCCAGCTACCGATATTCAGGTCTGATAGAACCGTGTACATGGGGGTCGGGATGGGCTTCAAATGAGATGTTGATTTTTGGCTTTACATCTCTTATTGCTACCCAGCTATCACATTGCATCTGGACAAGTATATTGCTGGAAGAAAACTGTCTGAGAAGAAATGAAGAAACATTTTTTGTCATGTTATGTATGTTGGTATCATTAGGGTTGCAGTACCTGGGAAAAGGGAGGGGTTCTGGTCAGAATTAAGAGAATGAGAAAATCATGTGGCAATGATGCCAGAAAAAAGAAAACAAAGCCAGTTCAGTGCTATTCTTGTAATGGCACTGTTGGACTCCAGGTATTATTTAGTTGGCATAAATGTTCACTTAAAATAGTCCTTAATGATGACAATTCTAAAAAAATCTTTTTATAAATGCAGTAAGAAACTTTTTATTGTTGAGTAGTGCTGTGTGCTTAATACTGGAAGTCAACTCTGATCCTTGGCCCAGCTTCTGTTTTAAGTGTGAATTAGTACCCTCATGTGGTCACTTCTCTTGCTGCGTGAAACAGTCTGCTGAGTCAGGCAGAATGGCTACAGGTTGCCAAAGAGCACAGGCCACGTTGTGGGTACTTGTACCTGATATGTACCTGTAACCCTTATGTTTTTGACAAAAATCATATGACAGTACTCAGTTACATTTTGTTTGTTTAAGAATTAAAGGGTGCGTGAAACACCAATTTTACAATTTTAAAGAAATTGGAATGTCATTTTTAAAGCTGTATTGTAGCAAAAAACACTTGGAGATGGTGAACAATGACGAGTGTTTAGGGACATGGTTTAGTGCTAGAGTTAGGTTATGGCTGGACTCGATTATCCTGAGGGTCTCTTCCAACCGAAATGATTCTATGATTCTGTTCTCTGAAATATAAAACAGCTGCTAATGCTTGGAAAACAGGTATGAAGAGGGGATTTCTGGCAAGAAAGAGGTGAAACCCCTACCTTCCTACTACACTACACAGAAAGAAGGGAGGATAAATGGCAGAAAGCAAATTATGTTTTCAAAATTATTCACAGCTAATACCAGAAAATTATAAAAACAGCCAAGGACTGTTATTGAGGAATGCTTTCTTGGGACTACATCTTTTCAATGGTGTAGCAGAACTGGTAATTTGATCAGTGGAGGCCACAAGTTCTAGCTGAAATACTATCATACAGAAGGTTGTTAATGCTCTTCCTCTTTTTTTTTTTTTTCTTCAGGCAATGGCCAGAGTGTGGAGAGATGGTCAGAAACACACTGTACATATCTACAGGCTGCTAACCACAGGTCAGAGGTGATGCTTAAACATTAGAGTGAGACTGCTGTTCAAATTTTGCAGTAGAAGAAAGGGACAAAGTGTTCTTGGAAATAATTTGCTCTTTAAAACTGTATATAATTTGTTCTGGATTCAGTTAAAACAGAAACATCCCATTGATTCATTTAGCTTTGCTTTTGCTTTAGTAACAGAAAAAGAAGGTGGTTTAGCAGTTCACGTGAATATTTTTATAAAGAAGTAGATTTGACTTTTCTTCTTGAGAATACTGGTCAAAAATTATCTCAGTGTAGGTATTTTTCTTTTTTTTTTTTTTTTCAATACAGGCTCAATAGAAGAAAAGATTTATCAAAGACAGATCAGCAAACAGGACCTTTCTGGGGCAGTTGTAGACCTTTCCAAGACATCTGAACACATCCATTTTTCCATAGAGGAGCTTCGAAATCTCTTTACTCTTCATGAAGATTCCAGCTGTGTTACTCATGACTTGCTGGAGTGTGACTGTATGGGAAAGAAAGACCATCAAAGTGAGTCTTTTTGTATTTCAGGCCATTGCTGAGGTAGTACATCCATTCTGAGTATATGGTCTGTTGCTGGAGAAAACTGTGGTGCTCAGTAAAATAGAACTGAAGTAACAACATTAACTGTGGGATCATCTGGAGATCGTCTGATTTTTCTAATCTGTAGGAGATGAAGAGGAGAAAAGATTAATTCCTTGCAGTAACAACCAATTCATGTATCATGCCTCTTAATTCCTTGAATTAGCTATGGCCAGTTCAACTACTGTTTTGTTACAACCAAATGACACTATAGGGTATTTTGTTAGTAAATATTTAAGGACAGCGATGAGTAGCTGGTAGGGGTTAGTTCAGAAGCTGCGGACAGGTATACCAGCCAGTACCGGATGAAGGTCTAGATAACGATACACCAAATCTCTGGATATAACCCTTCAGTTCACAGTTATTAACCAAAGCTCATGCAGGATGATTCAAATAGGTATTTGAAAAATATTGGAACATCTTCTGGCAGTTGTAAACGCAAGTCACATCCATCCTTTCTGAAGGAATCTGTCTCTCATGTTCTTCTGACCTACCAAAATGGTTTTAATACCTTGCTGCATACACGTATGTAGGTGTAAGTTAGGAGCAGGATTAAAAAAGAATAATTATTTTAAGTTATGTGTACATCTCATCCATTTTAATTTTATAGCTCATCTAGTTTCTTAAAGGAAAGAGTGTCTATTGCCCTCGTATGTTTCTTTCCTTTGGGCATGAAATATCCATATGCAGTATTCACAGACGTGATAAGGAGGTACCAATACTGGCATCTTCTAAATGGGCACAGATACCACAGTAAAAAGATCCAAAGAAATTGCTGCAAGAGTGCATGTGCTCAACAGACCCAATTAGACTATTTTGCTTGATGTTTTTCATGTCTCCAGGTAGTAGGCTAGAGTTGGATTCCTTTTTCATCCCATTTTATGAAAAATGGGAAGGAGTTGTTTAGTGAAAGCACAGTGCTTCTGTAACCATAAGAATTTGAATTTGTCCTTTAATTTTGCTCCACATACTGATTTAATTGCCTTTGTATCTTTCTTAATGATTGAAAAATTAGACCACCTGTTTTTACATGACCAAGTGATGTTCTAAAGTAAGTGATGTTTGCACTAAGTTAATGTTGCAGGATCTGTGTGGAAAAAGCACCTTTAGTGTTAAATGTTAGCCAGATTTTCTCACTGATGTGCAGTGCAGCAGGTAGAGTTCCTGGGATACAAAAATTCAGAGAAATTTTATAATATTTCTATGATGAACACTGAAGCATATAATTTTATTTAGCATTTTGTAATTGTCTTAAGACTCTTGAATGATTATCTTATGATTCGAACACATACTACAGAATCACAGAATGGCTGGGGCTGGAAGGGACCTCTGGAGATCATCTAGTCCAACCCACCTGCTACAGCAGGTTCACCCAGAGCAGATCGCACAGAAATGTGTCCAGGCGGGTTTTGAATGTCTCCAGAGAAGGAGACTCCACAACCTCTCTGGGCAGCCTGTTCCAGTGCTCTACTGGTTCCATCGATTCAACCACAACAACAGCCTCTTGGATCTCAGGGGAATGAATGCAACCAAAACTTCCTCGAGGGTGATGATATCTTGATCCCAGTGAACAGAAACTTTGTGGCAGTAAATCAAGGAAAAACCTGAAGTTCATTCTTAGGCTTAAGTGGTGGGAATGACAGAGCAAGGGGAAGATTTCATTTCCTAAAGAGAATACTGGGGATAGACAGTGGTGCACAGAAAAGGCCAAGAACTGTCACTGTTTTGTCTCTGCCTTTTTTGACAAGTATGATTCAAAAGATAAACTAAAGAGGAGCCAAACAATATAATATAGGCTTCACAGTACATGAACTTTTCATAGTGATCTCCATTAGATATACCAATGAGAGTGAATATTCTTGACCAAGCTCCTCTTGTCCACTCACACTAGGGCCATCTTTAGGAAACAACACAGTCTTGAAAGGAAGCAATTAACTGTGCATGGATCATGCGACTGGGTTACTTGCTATTCTACTGGCTTCAGATCAGCTACAAAGTGTAAATCTATTGTTTTACCTGATCATGGTGCAATTTATGGAGTGATGAATGAAGAAATCTGTAAGGGGCCCCAGGCCTTGGGAACAAACACACAGACCCACTGTCAGTGAAGGAAGAGTCGGTGTGTGAACTATTACAGAAGCTTGACCCCTACAAATAGATGGGCCTGACAATATCCACCCAAGGGTGGTAAGAGAGGCTGCTGATGTCATTGCAAGGCTGCTACAAAAAAGACTAAGACTCCCTTTTTACAAGGAGTCACATGGAAAAGGCAAGAGACAATGAGTACAAGTTGCTCCTGGGGAGATTCCGATTGGGCATGAGAGGACAAGTTTTCACAATGAGAACAGTCAGCCATTGGAATAATCTCCCCAGGGAAGTGATGGATTCCCCAACATTGGACACCTTTAAGATTCAGCTGGACAGGGTGCTGGGTCATCTTAATTAAGCATTGTGCTTTTCCAAGAAAGGTTGGACCAGTTTATCCTTGAGGTCCCTTCCAAGCTGGTATTCTGGTATTCTATGACTTCAGAAGTGCATTGATTCTAAATTTTCTTCTGGCCAGTAAAAGAATATGTTTGAAGTGTAGTGTAAATGTGCATCATACGTCAGTCAAGGGGAAAGTCTTGCATATATGAGTCTTTATGGGCTCTCAAAAACTTTAAAAAACTCAAGAATACTCTGAGTCATCATGCTGCTCGTGTCACTGGTCTTTCCTAAAGAACACGTAACAAGCACTGCTATGAATATATTTGACGAGAGGTTTGTAACCAATAACAACAGTGGTGCGATTTTTTCTCATCCAAGATGATTTCATTTATCACATGCATCAGATGAATCATGAGGCCAGCAATGTGTGACATCCCCTGCCATGACCTGGTACTGTTTGGGGCTTTAGGATCCTTTGTCGAAAGTTAATTCCTGCCTTTGTGCTTAACAGGCAATCATATTTTCCTTACTGTGATATACAGTATACTTTATGCACAATGTATTTTGTATATTGAACCAGTTGGCATAATCTGGATGTACAGAATGCACAGCTCTGTTGTGCTGAGTCAGTGAAATATAATAGCTATTCGAACTATTCTTAGCTGTTTGGAATGGCTCCTCTGGGAGGAAATAGAAGCTAGCATGAATTTTGCTGCAACATACTTCTAGATTCAGATTTACTTAAAGAATGGGAGCAACCAGAATGTCAGAGAATTAGGAAGACAGAAGAAAGGAAATTGCCAGAGACGATATTTCTTTTCCCATCCATGTATAAAAGGATTTGTCTTTATGCTAGCATATGGTGATTTTGATAAACTCAGTCAATGAGCAAGAAACAGCCTTTCCCCTCTTACATTTATTTATTATGTTATATTCCCCTCATACATATGTTTGGGTTTCAAAGACATAGAAGGATTATATATGCTGTTCTATTTTCTCTCTTGTTATCACTAACTGGTTTATTGATTCAGACTTAGATTTTCTGTCCTAGTTTTCTCTGATTAGTTTACTGCATCTTTTTTTTTCCAGGTTCTTCCTCAGATAAGCCTTCTGTATCTAGAAGTTGCCAGCTTGGCCAAAACCATGGGAAGCCTAATTCAAAGAAACCGCTCTCCATGTCACAGTTGATGCAATGGAAACATTTCTCTGGGGAACATCACGCTCTAGATGATCCTTTCCTTGAAAGGATAAAAGAGAATGTTTCTTTCATTTTCCAGAATGTAACCAGTCCAACATCCTCCACCTAATAAAACTTAAGTGTCTTTCCTACCATTTACATCCTCCTCCTCATAGGTAAACAACTGATGAGCACTTACCTTCTGTTCTTTTGCCAAGTTCTGTTTTGTGTTTTTCTGACAAGGTTTCTGGGTAAATGTGATTACTGGTGTTTATACAAAGTTACAGTTATTACTAACTTAATCATACTTACCATAATTACAATACAGATTTTTAAAAATAACTTTGCTTTCCAGTCTTCTGTTGATATAATAATTAGTAAGATTGTTTTTATGCACATTCCTGTGTATGTCTACTTTGTTTTATAGTTTTCATTTGATCATAAAGATTTATTGCTTGTAAAACTGGCAGCTCTTTAGCCAAAACTGATTAGATTATGCGATGCTATATACATGCGAATGCTGTTAACAAGACTCTGGTTGAATTTTTGTTTTGACAATGGAAAGTTATATATCTGTATAACTGTAGCTTTATAACAAGGTAGGTGTTTGTTCCCTTGAATTTACAATTTAATAAAACTCAGAGCAAAAGCCAGTGAGATCCAAAATTCTGACACCACAGCTTGGTAATGTGTCAAAATATTCTGAAATTCAACTATTGCTTTTCCTTGAAAAAATAAACTTTATTTCTCAGATGTACAAAGTATAGGCTTATCTATATTTAGCTGCTCCTTCTAAGGACACTCTTTGCCGAACATGGGAGTAATGAGCATGTTTTCATGGTATATATTTCTATTACTTTGTTTTCCTTCTTCTTTGAAGGCACGGAAGTTTGCAACCAGTTTACAGCTTTTAAGTGAAGTATTTCGAAAGGCCCAGAAGAGCAGAAGATTGGATAATTTTCAGAAATACTGCAAACTTACAGAATTTGAAAGACCTTGAGCATGAATAGGGCTCCATTGTGGTAGTCCTGTGTTGTGCCACATGATGTACAACCTCTGGATATTGGGTAACCTTTGTGATAGCAGTTCCTAAAGTCCAACCAACTTGCGGAAAACAGGTTGGTTTTTTTTTCCTCCATGTTACAACAGTTAGTGGTCTGTCTTTCCCTAGACTGTCGCTGAGTTCACAGTTCATCCTAACCTATCAGCAAACGTTTTCCTTGCGTTTTGTTGCAGTTTGGGAATGGAAGGCTATGTGCACTGACCTTTCTTCCCCATCCACCTTTATTTCAGAGTTTTTTTTGAGTTTCCTTTGACCCTAAACGCTGAACGATGCCACATAGTAATGAAAAGCAAAGTGAAAAAATGATTGAGAAATTCATCAATTCCGCACATTTTTTTGGCATGCAAATTGTGTTCTTGGTCACAATTAGAATTGTGCTATTAGGTAGAAATTACTTCTGTAACCTTTCAGGCTGGCTGTTAAAGAGCGTGTTTTTCACCCTGCTCATTCATTGATTTGAGGATGCTCGAAATATGAGCTCTACTCCAAAAATAAGCATTAGTTATGGTTCATAAAAAAGTCAATTTAAATGCTGTCCAGGCAGCTATGCATGCAAAAAAGTAATAAGTTTTGGAGTAAAAAATAATATAAAACCCTGTCCTACTTTTGGGGAAACAGAGTAGAAGCCAGAATGAATTTTGCTGCAACATACTTCTAGATTCAGAATTACTTAAAGAATGGGAGCAATCAAAATGTCACAGAATTAGGGAGACAGAAGAAAGGAAATTGCCAGATAAGATATTTCTTTTCCCATCCATGTATAAAAGGATTTGTCTTTATGCTAGCATATGGTGATTTTGATAAACTCGATCAATGTGCAAAGGTGGAGCATGGTGGTGCTGTGCTGCTCTGCTGCCCATTTGCTGATAGACAAAGGCTGTCTGTCATCTTACAGCTCCCACAGCTTATTTTAATGCAGCTTTGCAACTCAAGAAAGAGATTCTAGCCAATCTGTATAGTAAGGATTATTGTAATTAATAATTAATAATTAATAATTATCTGAGACTGATCATGCTTAGATCTGCGCTGCCCATACATTTCTGTAAGTTGTGCTCAGGTACCTGCTGGTAGGAAGCACACCGGCATTCTCTGCTGATGCTGATCTCATGTGTGGTTTCTTGCATTTGCATGAAGAAGTGCGTGGCAGTTTGATTATATTGCTGGTTTGTGTCTGGGACCCTGGTCATCTCCACTGCATTCCCATGAGCCCACTCTGGTTTGGAGCAAATCCCCTGGCAAGGCCACTGAGGAAACCTGGGCATGTAAGAGAAAGACATTTGCTCCAGGATCCACACCGTGCCATGTTTCATCCTCTCTGCCTAAGGCAGCCATAGAATCATAGAATCATTTTGGTTCGAAGAGACCCTCAAGATCATGGAATCCAACCGTTAACCTAACTCTGGTACTAAACCACATCCCTGAGAACCTCATCTACATGTTTTTAAACACCTCCAGGGATGGTGATTCTACTGCTTCCCTGGGCAGCCTGTTCCAATACCTGACAGCCCTTTCCATGAAGAATTTTTTCCTGATATCCAATCTGAACCTCCCCTGGTGCAACTTGGGGCCATTTCTTCTTGTCCTATCACTTGTTACCTGGGAGAAGAGACCAACACCCTCCATGCTACAACCTCCTTTCAGGCAGTTGTAGACAGTGGTAAGGTCTCAACCTCCTTTTATCCAGGCTGAGCAGCCCCAGTTCCCTCAGCTGCTCCTCATCAGACTTGCGCTCCAGACCCCTCACCAGCTTCATTGCCCTTCTCTGAACTCTCTCCAGCACCTCCATGTTGTTGTTGCAGTGAGGAGCCCGAAACTGAACACAGTTTTTGAGGTGTGGCCTCACCGGTGCCGAGTACAGAGGGACAGTCCCTCCAGGGTACCTCAGCAGGCCGCACCCCACCTGCTGAGTCCTGTCCTCAGACCATCCAGCTTCTGTCATGTTGTGCACCACCCTGCACAACACAGCTGTAGCTGCATGCTGGCAGAACACAGGTCTGGCAGGGAAGCCCTTTTATTGTTGGGCCTCCAGGGTAGTTTTATTTTGGCAGTTTTAAAATAAATAAAGTAAAAGCTTCAGAACGCCTCCCTGTCTGTGCCCTGCTACGCCAAGCTGCCCCAGGTCTCTGGCAGTGGCAGCACATGGTGATGCTCAGTGGAAGGCTCCTTCAGCATCCACCCGGCCCGCCAAATGTATCCTCCTCATTAACCCTTCATGACTTTTGGGCATGATGGAAGTATGCATGTGCTTCTTGGTTGTTGGGCTGAGACGATACTACCCAAATAACAGGTTTCACAAGGCATTACACATGATGCAGATGGAAAATCTGAGTCCGAAATTTGGTGTATCCTGGAAACTTTTATTTCACACTGGAAGAATATGTTGTAGAAAGTATAGGAAGCATGAATACAGGCACTAAGTTATTATGCCATCTATGATTCTCCCACAGTAGTCTACACCAGCCTGCAAAATGAGACTTGCCCACCCTGCTCACATAGTCATAGTATAATAATCAGTGTTTTCATACAGAGTGCAGCTTGGGAACATGTGAATTTATTCACCTGTACTTGAGAAATGTCTACTAGGAAAACTCCCTGTGGTGCATTTACCCAGGCCTGACTGTTGGCTGATAAGGTATAGCAAGGATTTCAAGTCCCTAAAAGGTCATGTTGCCCCTTATCTTAACAACTGTGAAACCTTAGAGGATGGGGAAGGTGGCTGGTGCTGAAAGGCAAGTATCAGGTCCTAGCAAATGGCCTCAGGTGTGGCTTCTGGATTCACTGCCAGTCATGCTGGCTGTAAAGCACTAGGCAGTTCATGCTGCCTGGTCACACCAGTCAGTTCTAGTCTCCTGCAGAAAGCAGGGGGGAAAAGCGCTGTTGAAGCCATGGCTGTGATCTAGTGCAATGCTTGAAATACAAGGCGTTGATTAATGCACTTGGCTGCCTTTTCCACTTTTTGAAGGATGCAAGCATTCATCCACCAAGTGGTTGTTCTTATGGATCTATGCCAAAGAATAAGGCAAGTCTACCTAACAATAGATCTGGAAGAGTGTCGTCTTCAACGCAGCATGAAGAGCAGCAGAAACTACAGGTGTAAGCACTATGGCAAGCAGTGTATTTTTTCAACAAATGCTAAACAAATATTGCCAGTATTTGACATTTATTAGGGCTACAGAATCAGGAAAAATCCATAGAGATATGTCCAAGGCAGCAAGCAGCAAGTGCAGTGCCAGCTAAACATCCCGGTGCTTCTGTAGGTGTGAGATGCCGAGGGTTATGCAGTGAGGGTGAGCTCCACCTGAGCCCCGATGTGCCGTAGGGCACCGCAATGAATGGCACCGATGTGAACCGAGTGCTCACCCTGCCAGGAGATCAGACCACAGGGACATGTGCTCTTAGTGAATGATCTGTTTTCTTAGAACAGCTACTGCAGGACTCTGAATCACGCTGGGCAGGAAGGGTTGTCAACCAGCCCTCAGATTCAGCAATCAGCATTGTGTTCCTTGCCAGCTCTGAGCTGGGAGGAGGGGATTTCAGAGAAATTCTGTTACTTCTGGTATAGGGCATACTGCCAAAGAGATAAGAGTACTGCATGTTCTCGACTGAGACCAACCCTGATTTTAAAAAGCAGAATGGGTGGTGTTTTATTTGTTTTTGTATGTTGCAGCAAAGTTTTTTGTTGTTGGTTTTGTTGTTTTTTGTTTTTTTTCCTGGTTTCATATGACCATTTTTGTTGATTCAGTTTTTATCAGTCCTGGCTCAGGGTTTTTTTTTTTTTGTGATTGAGATGGTGATCCCATATAATTATAATAGCAATCTGAATTATAACTCTATTCACTTACCGACAGACAAGGAACCGCATAACCAGCTTTGGGTGTCAAACAGGTTTGTATGGCAACTGCAGTAGATACGTTTTGCATTCTGACGAGAGGTTGACATCAAGTCCGGTTAAGAGTCTGCCTTTTTCAGAGATCACGAATTTCTTCGACTCATCATCTGGTGCAAAAAAGGTCACAAATAGTGACTGAGTGATTTTGTAATGGAATAAACTCATGGGAATTTCTTAAAATACCAAATATGGAACAAGCATTGACAACTGCATGGGGTTACCACCAGGAATTTGCAGAGACACTCAAGCCCTTGCAGGCAAGTAACACAGAGGAGGAAAGTAGTGTTTTCACGTGCTTTCCATTGAATGAGAAGTTGACGTAAATCATGGTTGTTTATGTGTGGCTTAAATAAATGATGTGTTTGTGGCTAGACTATCTGGGAAGGCTATAAAGAACAATGAGGAAAACCACTTTTGGCTTTATAGAGTAACTGAAGGATAAGCTGAATCAAAATCTGGTTTTGACAAGGCTTTCTGTGCTATTACTTAGTACAAAAGCAAGGCTGCTTTTGGAGACATAGGTACTTAGAGGACTTATAACATAGGACGCAGTGTTCCACTCGAGGGACAGTACATGTTTGCACAAGCAGCACGAGCCAGGAGCCAGATAAGTAATGCTGAACGCTGCAACCAACTTGTGGGTGTTCTGCTAGGAAGTTCCCTGGTTGGGTACATGGGTTGTTGCTGCCTTTCACCTGGCTTTTCATCAACATGTGGAAAACTAAGCTTATTTGAGGAAAATATGTCTGTCTAAAAGCATCTGTGGCCGTTGCTGCTTCCAGCCTCTCCTCCTCTCCTCTCTCATCCTGGATGTCAGCCTGAGTTCTCCACGTGCTCCTTTGTTTGCTTAGTTTGATTTACACCCACTTGACAACACAGAGTCTTCATTTTCCTCTGATGCATTTCATTCCAAATAGGCTAAGTGTCAGCCACTGTGACAAAAGCCCATGCCCCTGCAAGCTAGCTTTTTGGGTGTTTTCTATCAATTAGCCACAGATCTTTCCCCTCATTATGACTGCCTTGGCCTAGGCTTTATTTTTCTAGAGTATGATTTATGACATTTGACACTGAGCTCCCTCATGATCATTGACTTTTCAAGGTTCCTGCTGAAGGGATGGAGTTTGCCCAGCAATAGAAGTGCAGCCTGAAACCTCCTTCCTCCAGTTGGAATATGTTGCTTTCGATGGTAGCTGGTTTGGACACCCAGGTCTCTGCAGCCTCATTGAGTCAACAGAGCTCTGTGCAGGAGTAAAGGTTTATCCAAAACCTTGCAGACTTGGGATCTGGATTAGATGCCCAAATCATTGAGTTGAGTAGATGAACCTTTGTGGGTTACTCATACTAACGTTGTATTTGATATATGCAGAAGGGGTTTGCAGTACTTCCTACCACTAAAGCTGGACAGAACTTCCTGCTGTACAGCACTTTTCTCATTTGTTTGTTAGCTTTCAACTTTTCTGGTTTGGACTAAATTTTTACCCCATCAATTTTCTGCTGCCAGGCTGCCGTATGTTAGTCTTGGGTCAAACGCTTCAGCAAAAATGGCTGATCAGTTCCTAAGACTGTGGGTAGGAGAAAACAGTTTGTTCTGTCCTTATTCCAGAACTGGAAACCCTTGTGCTGAAATGCCTTCTTGCCTTCATATTTTGGATTAGGACTTAAAATAGAGGTGGGAAGAGATGGGAGGAAAAAGCATGACTTCTGTATTATCATGTTTTTCACTGTTCCCCTTAGAATCTGCACAGGTTTATAAATATTTGCAAGAAAAAAAACAGTAGGAATATATATATGGTAAAGACATTTTTTCTTTTGAGCAGCTAAAATGTCTACTGATTTCTTGCACACCAGGCTTGTATGAAACTCAGCACTGCCAGGTTTTACCAGTTTGAGCAGGTTGCATTCCTTCAGAGCTTTACCTGGGATCAGGCCCTGAATACACCACATCCCACAGGGTGACTAAATGTAGTCTGACCTGAGCTGTTTCAGGGGATTCTTCATGTAATTCTCATGTCCAGTTGCTCTCTGCTGGGCAGGACACAAATGCAGCAGCTGACGACAAGGAGCTGTCTCATCTGTGTGCTAAATCAGCCTACCAACATCCCGTCCACCTGAAGGAGGAAAAAGGACCAGGTCAGAACAGTAAAACAAGACCCAAGGTGGTATGGGATAAGGAGACCAGTGAGACTGGATTTGTCACAGGGAGAGGAAAGAAGTGAAGGGGACTGAGGGGAGCAAGGAGAGGGAGAGGTGGGAGGAAGGGCTGAGACTGGGCAGACAATGGCCAGGGTGGGGTCCTGCTGAGTGACCTGGATGGGTGGGGATGAGATGGTGAAGAAATCAAGCCTGAAACCAGATACCACTACTAAAAAGAAAGAAACATTGGGTTTCGTGAAAAGAAGGAGAACACTTTCCTCCAGACCCTGTAATGCAGGGATGTCAAACTCATTTTCACTGGGGGCCACATCAACCTCGCAGTGGCCTTGAAAGGGCTGAATGTAGTTTTGGGACTGTATAAATGTAACTACTCTTTGAAGGCCACTATGAGGCTGGTGTGGCCCCTGGTGGAAATGACTTCAACACCCCTGCAATGGACCCCACGATTCCTGAGTCTCACCATTCTGGTCTTGCTAATGTCCATTGTGGTGAGTTGACCCTCGCCACGTGCTCACCAGAGCTGCTCTGTCACTCTGCTCCTCACTGGACAGAGGAGAGAAAATATGACAAAAGGCTCATGGGTTGAGATAAAGACAGGGAGATCGCTTAGCAATTACTATCTCAGGCAAAACAGACTCGACTTGGGGAGATTAATTTAATTTATTGCAAATCAAAATCAGCTTAAGATAGTGACAAATAAGAACAAATCTAAAACAACCTTCCTCCCACCCATCCCTTCTTCCCAGGCTCAACTTCACTCCCGATTTCTCTCCCTCCTCACCTCCAGCAGCACAGGGCGATGGGGAGTGGGGCTTGTGGTCAGTTCATCACATCCTCTCTCTGCCGCTCCTTCCTCCTCACTCTCTTTTCCTGTTCCGACATGAGGAAAGACTCCTCTGTGAACTCCAACGTGAGTTCTTCCCATGGGCTGCAGTTCTTCATTAACTGCTCCAGCTTGGGTCACTTCTGCAGTCCTTCAGGAACAGACTGCTCCAGCGTGGAGCTCAGGAACAATGAGATTTTAAAAACTGATATGATGAAAGAATCCAAGAGTCCCGCTTTGTTGAGGGAAACTTAGTAGCACCAGTGTGAAATCATCAGCCTGGAAAGGGTTGTGAGATCTTTTACTAACTGCGTGTTGGCAGCTTCCGGCAGCCAGTGTTAACCAAGGAGCCTGCGGCACACAGATGAGCGGTAGAAGGCTGGCCAAACCTGAGAGCCGCTTGGAATTGTGGCACCAGCTTTCCTCAAGTTTCTTTTAGCAATGACTTTACTCTTAGTCTAGTCATTGGGTCTCTCTGTATGTTATTCTGCATAGCTGTACAATAAAAGCCCAAAACAAAACAACATAAAAGCAACAGTAATCTGTATCTTCCCTCCCAAAGATGTTGCAAGCTTTAATGGCCTGAAAAGCTCTTTAAGAAACAGCTAAAGTGTTGCGAGTTCTGAAATAGCAACTTTGATTTGAAAGTGAAACACAGCCCAGAAATCGCCTTGCTAGAGCTTTTCTTCCCAGGCAGCTATGATGGTCTCAGAATCCAAAAGACAAAATATTAGGAGGGAAGAGCATGCTGGAGTAGAAAATATTGCTGACCCTGGCGCTCTTATGAACAAAACTGGTTTGGATAATAATTTCTGCTTGCTCCCTACTTCAGCATGCAAACAACCTCTGGAAAGAAGCTTCCAAGAAAAATCCTTATCACCAGCAGTAGCCTTAAGTGTACATTGACATAAAATTCCCACCAGGACACAGTTTATTTAGTTCCGCACTTATATGTGCCAATAAAAGTAGTCTCCCAACAATTAGTTTTCCTCTCCCTAGGAGAATTACAGGATTATTGCAAAGGTGAAAAGATGATAGGTATAGCAGGAGAGCAATAAGAACAAAGATTTCTTGCCCACCTTCAAATTGTTTTTTTGTGTGTGTGTGACTGGCTGGGCAGAAAAGCCAACCCCCTGGCTACTAATGGCTGGCAGAAGCGCCGTTTTGCTCCGCTGAGCTCATCCCTCCTCCCGTAGCACAACAGCCCTGGAAGCGAGGAGGGACACCGGCTGCCTTCAGAGCAGCACCCGCCTCCCGCACGGGCGGTTTTCCCCCCATTGCTATCTCATCTAATCTCAACTGCGTCAAGACCTGTGCCCCTCAGCTGGTACAAGTTGCTGTAGGTGGTGCGGGGTGGTATAAACATAAGCAAAACACTTGTTAGAAAGCAATTAAGATTGCTGGATGCAGCACTCTTTTCCAGCCTTGGCCACAGCTACAAGCACACTGTTAACTGCTGGGAAAGAGGAGTGGGAGGGTGGGGGCATCCAAATCTGGCTGGGAATTTACCTGGGGCTTTGGAAGTGGGGAACTGAGGTGACTTCAGGCCAGCTCCTTCTTTGGCTCTGGTTTCCAGTTTCCCTCTTGCTGTTCCAGCCCTTGCAGGTAACACGTTCCCAGGGCGGGTGCAGCTTGTTTTGAACTTCTTGTTCCTGCAGGCCTGGCTCAGCTGCCGGGCGGGTTGCCCAGATGTGCTGGGTTCGGAAGTTTTCAGATGGCAGAGCTGAGGCATCGCGCAGCAGAGAGGGAGCGTGTGCTGGTCCCTGGCTGCAGCATCGTCCCCGGACCTGAAACCTCAGACGTGTGAAGGGACTATGGCCCTGAGGTTCTCCTGCATCAGTGCCATTGAGTCAGAGCTGCCTCTGCTACTGCTCTTACATAGAGCATTTGAGATTAAAAACCTTGACTAACCCACGGCAAGCAGTGTAGGATCCCAATAAGGTGCAAGAATCTTAACATCCAGCAGCTTTGCTGAGTTTGCTTTGAATTATTCGTTGCAGAGAGAGTATTCAGCATGGGATGAGAGCGAGGTTTTATGGAAGGGTGACCTGAGGGTGGCAGCAGCTGCTCACAGGACCGTGGGGCCGGGCTGTGCAGGGCTGAAGTGTCTGTACCCGGGTGTGAGGAGGCTGCAGAGCCTGCAGCGCAGAGCGCCGAGTTACAGAGTCCTCGAAGGTAAAGATGACACGGGATCTGGAGTGCCTGCGACCAGGAAGGAGACTTTGCTACAAAGGAGACCTTGTGTGAACCTGGTTGCTGCTGCCAGACAGAAGCAAGGCACAATCTCTCTATTGCTATATGGAGACTGGTGAGGTACACATCGGTCGGGTGACCAGCCCTGTCCTAAGTGACTGATGATGGGATTATACCTTCAGCAAAGAAAGGACAAGCGTGTGGGTTTATAACTGATGTAAAAGACCACAGTTTGTAAATCAAAGCTGCAGCCAGCGCCCAGTTGTGGGTGTCTGACAGCCCAAGGGCGAGAGTGCAGGCACTACGGGTTACTGCAGCAGAGGGATCTGGGTACCCAAGTGCCATCCTAGTGCAGGCACCTAAAAACCTGGAGTCCTGAAATCCCTCTGCAGTGGCAGACTGAGCTGTGAAGTACCTAAACACACTAAACACCTACCTGAACCAATAAACTCCCTGAGGGTAATCTCAGGTAAGTCTTCTGTTGCCAAAGACTTGCCACCATGATTAAAAAGCTGGGAACGCCCTTGCACCTTTCTCCCTATGCTGTAGACATCTGTGGACCCGAGCTGAGGTACTCTGCTCTCCCCAGGTGTTGCACAGTGTGCCTGTGCACCAAACTCAGGGCTGTGGCTTCTGAACATGGGAGAAGCACTGAAAGGCTTGATATTGTAATGCCAAGTTTCAGAGCACCTGTGTCTCTGAAAACCTGGCTGATGCCGGTATCTTCTCCAAGGCCTGCTTACACGCCAAGAGGGAAAAGCAGAAATGACTGCATAGAACTGCTCTATTCTTTTCCAGGGCCAGCAGAAGACAGTAGGATCTTGTAAGTAACTTAAGGCAGCCTGAGGCCTTCTCTAAATTACAATGCTTGGTAACAGTTCAAAGAGGTTGCTCCATCACAATCCGTAATAACCTTCAGACGTGCCCTCAGTGGTGGTTAAGACCACGGAAGGTTCCAACTCTATCCATTACCAAATTTGGCCACTTTGCATCATGCTATTGGGATCCAGGATCTTGGCGTTTCATTTGGGAGGGCCATAGTCCCGTGGGACAGAATTAATTCTTACTGCATTACAATTAGGCCATAAAATCTTGAGACCACACACAAATTTTTTTTCAGGCTACACTTCTAAATTCCTTGAATAAGAATTCAGCAGGAGAGGAACAATGCTTCAAGTTTGGCCCTTTATTTTTTTCCAAATCATGAATGTGCTCAAAGCCAGTTCAAGCAAGCCTGGTATTCTTCAACTGCTTTTCCCTGATGCCCATGATCCAACATACCTTAAGAGTGCTCAGCTGCAGACAGAACAGAGTTTAAGAATCAGAGGGCTGACCTGCAAAGGAAGGTATCTGAAACTACTGTGTCTTGCTCATTTTC
The DNA here is from genome assembly GCF_964273445.1 of Streptopelia decaocto. Classification (NCBI taxonomy): domain Eukaryota; kingdom Metazoa; phylum Chordata; class Aves; order Columbiformes; family Columbidae; genus Streptopelia; species Streptopelia decaocto. The sequence goes on from NC_138655.1 coordinate 25,429,818, forward strand.
TCTCTCAGATATGACAGCTTCTACTCCACCTGCAGGTGCTCTCTGTGTCAACAGTATACATCTCACTGAGATATATCTGTTACAGTATCCAAGCCAAGCCTGGCTGGGTTGATTCCAGTGTGGTGACGTCTGAAGTGCATTCCCAAGAACCAAGACAGTACCAACTGAGAAAGGCCATGGGGAAAAGTCTGGTAAAATGTAAGGAAATATTTGTTTGCACCACTGATAATTGTTTATCAAAATGGATGTCACTTCCATTTCTCTCTGCAATTCACTGGGCAGAGAACTTCAGCTGGCCAGAAATCCCCTGTAGACATTGTTCATTTTTTAGCCAAAACTACTTGCTGCTTTGTTTTTCACAGACCCAGGAGAACCTCCTGAGCCTCCTGGAGATGGAACTGACGAGAGCTCATGTCTGAACGAGTACAGCTTTTAAACATTTTCTGCCAAAGGGGCCGATACACAGACAGTTTTAATGACAAGTTAAAAATAATTACTCAATGTACAGCCCCTGGCTGCTACCAGTTGTCAGCAGCAGGTCCTGCTTTGGGGTGGCTGAGGACAGTTGTGCTGCCAGCTGGAATGAAATAAAGTCCTTCTGAACCTGAGCTCAGAAGCTGTCCCGGAGACTCCATGCAAGGAGTCTGCAAGTGGGACCTGATTATTACCTGGATGGTCCCTTGGCAGATTTTCTCCTGGGGGAGACATGAAAGGGGTAATCATTAGAGCGGGTGCTCCAACCCACAGTCAAGTCACCTGTTTAAACCTGTTGTGAGTCCCCACTGTGTTTTGAAATCAGTGGGAGGTTTGGCTGCTCACATGAGCAGTCGGGCTGGACAACCTTGCAGAGGTAGCTCCCATCTTTCCCAGACATGAGATGCTGCTGTACTCTGCAGCTGGGAAAGAAAGGCTTCCTTGGGCATGCTGGCTCTACCTGAAGTGCCTGGCAGGATCCAGGTCTGGAGCCCCTATGGGCTTCCACTGAGCCGTGCAGGATGTCTGCATTGGGAGCCCTTTCTCTCCAAATATTAGACTGCACCTCTTAGAATAAGATGCACACTCTGTTACTGCACTGTGGCCATGGGGCATGTACAGCAAAATGGGTCAGGAAGCAAAAAAGACAGGAGCTGGGGAAGGAGGACGAGAAGTTACAGTGAGCAGCCTCTGAAGCTGGAGTAAAGGTTGCTGAGCTCCGTTGACCCTCCCAGTCCATCCCCTGGCCGTGGATCACCTCTCCTGTTTGCGTCTGTGGCCAGTGAGGGGCTGCAGCCGGGTGAAGGTCAGGGGGCGTGAATGGCAGGGTGGAAGGGTAATGGCTTTTTTTCAACCAGGCGATATCCGAAGTTGTTTCTGCCCGCTCCTCCAGCTCCCCACATATTTTGCAAACCTGGGAAACGTATGGCCCTTTGTTCTTACCACGTCTCATTTAGAGACACGTGATTTGCAACAAATGACAATTGTGCCAGTGAGTTGTGCCGATAAGAAGCGCTGGTCTTTGCACCGCCTTGGAGAGAAGGCAGCTGTCTCCTCTCCTCCAGCCCAGCTCCACAGTGGTGTCCTGGTTTTCCATGGCTGTGACTGGCTATTGGGAGGCAGCATGGGGTTGCTGCTGGTGAGACCCCAGCCCAGCTGTGGTGGCTCGTTTGCTGATGCTTTCTGACAGCCCCTGGGCCCAGCATGAGCCCACCTGAGTATCTTCCCACTGCCACCACGAAATTCCCACCTAACGCTGCTGTGAGTGATCGGGCTTGAGGAGGAACAACTTTCAGCAGTGGTTTGGCAGGCCATCACTAGTAAAGGGTCTCTCTGTTCTTTTTAGGATGGGAGTCACACATTTCTGGCACTGGAAATGTGTGTGATAGAAGGGTTGCAGAGAAGATGCTGTTGTGGTTACTGATGTGACATGCTGCTCAGAAGAGGAAAGTCTGGTGAGGAGCCATCCCCAATGTCCTGACTGGGTAACGTAGTGCTGCCCAAAGAGAGGAGCACGAGCATTTCCCAGATCACTTTGGCATACCTCTTGATACCAGCAAAGGATTTGATGAGAATAAAATGCATGTTATGATGCTAACATGCAGAATTTTTAAAAAAGAGTTTATAGAGTTCAAAAAAATTTGTTACAATGTTAAAACAGAAACATGCATTTTTATTTATAGCACTGATAATGGTGCAGACTCCTGAGGTGCCTCTCTGAGCACTCTGGGCTAGTAGAATTACTCTGCAGCTGCTAAGGTTGTCCCAGTCCACAAAGTGCACCTTCATGCTGCAGTATGTGAATCCAGGCAGGGCCCTTAATCCTGAATTTTCTCTCTTTGTGTATATCCTTATTTCCCGGAGATTCACTGGCTATAAACACACCTTGGGCTTCCCGGTAATATAGCATGTTGAAAATCAATTAATTACGATATAAATTTCTGCTCCTCATGTTAATTAATTTCAGCAAAGGGCTTGTACGCTGACCTCCTGTGGCTGGTGAAGCACAGCAGATGGATATGCATTTCAATGTAAAGCAGTTGCTGGAGGTAAATCAACTGCATTGATTGCAGAGTCTCTGGTCTGTCTCAAGTGTAAATGTTGGAGCTAGTTACTTTTCTCCTCACGCTTCAGGATGGCTGAGATGACTCTGCTAGCTTTGCTTGGATAAGATTTTCTAGTAAAAGATGCGTCTTAACACAAGGTTACAGACATATCGAAGTAACACCTTAAAAACCTGTCAATCCCAAATCAGGTGGAAGGATTTAACGTAAACAGTTGTAAGGGTGGGATGCCATGTTACACACTTGCTAGTAGATCTGGGAAGCTTCAGTGCTGGCAGCTGTGATGTTGTTGTAATGCGGGCTCTGGAGACTGCTTTCGCACAGATAGCATGTCAGCGTGTCAAAAACTTGTGAAAGTTGTGAATTTCCCTGGGTCCCAGATGGGCATGTCTTGTGTTGTTTATCGGCACTTGATGCTGTACAAGCTTAGTGACACAAGTTCAGTGTTTTAGGTGCCTTCCAGAAAGGCATCAATTTCATGCTCTGAAATTCCTTGTAATTTGCTGTAGTGGACACATTTGGAGCCAAGGCCTGACTGGGTGGCTTCATCAGCCTTCTGGGACAACGGAAGTTGCTAATTGTAACTCCGTATTCTGGCACCAGACCTTCTATTCTTGCCTGCTGAGACTAGCCTGTCCGTTGGTCGTGCCGTCTGTCCAGCCACGCATCTCAGAGAAAGCGTTGAGGTAGGTAACGTTTCCTTTAAAGACTTGTGAGCTCATGAGAATGAGATAGTGCATTCCCATGTGGTTAAGTTATACTCTTGCAAGTCCCAGCTAGAAGTGTTAGGAAAACAACCTTTGGTTGCTAGGAGGTGCTGTATGGGGATTAATTAATCAGGACGGTTGTGCCTTCTGTTTGCTATCATTGCTGATATAAAAGAAAGGTTTCCAAAGCTGAAAGTTGTGATGAACTCTTGTTGGGCTGAGAGCTTTACATATAGAAACACACACACTAAGACAGTTGTGGCAAATGTTAGTCATTACAAAATACTGCACAGAACAAATCTAAACTGTGGGGCCCACAAGAGGTGCTCAGGCTCCATCTGCTCTGTCAAAGCTGTTCCTCGGTCCACGTTGTTCTGGGCAGCAGTTACACAGAAACAGCTAAGACTACTGGTACAAAAGATTTTCCTCTTCCACTAAATGAGGAAAAGAGGCCGATATAGCTCAAAGATTTTTGGCCTGGTTCTGAAGTGATATGCTAAACTTTCTGAATGCATAAGTAAGAGATTTGTCTTACCCCTTGCAGGAGCAGGGAATGCTACCACAGGTTGCAGCTCCTTTACTGTAGCTGGTTGAGCTGCCGGGATGATCACTTTCTGATGTATGTCCATCAATATGGCTTAAATTAAGCAAAACAGATGTGGAAGTAGATGAGACCAGTCAGTGAGCAAAACAGAAAAGCCCTGAGGAGGGTGGTAAAACCTAACAGAGCTTGGAGCAGTCTCTTTGACTGGATGATGGTGTGTGCCCAAAGCCCCACACTGTGGCAGACACAAGGTAGACTTGACTACACTCACACACACAGGACTGAATCCACACAACTTTAAAATGCTTTTAGACATTAAACTTGTTGGACAAGTGAGCTTGCTGCTGGTTGGCTCCAAGCATCTGTTCCCTGGGCAGTACTAGCCAAACAAAAATATATACTTTCCCCTTAGCTTGGTGACACTGTGTAGAGAACTTCAAGACAAGTGGCATATCCAATGCGCCCTGAGCCAGGGATGGGTGCCCTAATTCTACACCAGTGGGGCTAATCCTCCTTGAGGTCAATTCACGTTAAGTGCTGTGTGTGGCTGGGATTCAGAGCCCCCGACCAGCCTTGGGTGGTGCTTGAGCTGTTTGGTGGGTGTAATCACAACAGCACGTCCAGCACTTGTTGGCGGTTGCCAGGAAGACAGAAGACTAGATCAGAAAATGACCATATGAGCTCTTCTGATGCAATGTAGTTGGAACATGGGGTATAACCTTACAGAGCAAGCTGCAAAATCATGCCTAACCCCTGCGTGCACCCGAGAGATATTTCTGTTTGTCTCTCTTTTGGTCTTGGAAACAGGGGCCTTCACAGAAGGTAAGGCAACATTTTGCGTAGCAGTCAGATCCTTATACTGCTCCTCTATAGGGAAGGTCCATATCCTGGAGGAACTCAGCTCTGTGGCTTCCTCTTCTCAGAGGCATGCCTGAGCTCCTAGTTTATAGAAGAACTGGAGGTGAAAGGGAGCAACTTCTTGCCAAAACTGACACACTAGGATGAATAATATTCATGGTGATGGTCTAATATATAAAAGCAGGAATGTAGCCTAGCAGTTAAAAGATTCAGTTTGGAGGGACAGGCTTGGTCTTCAGCCTGGGCTCTGTGTTGGTTCCTTGGGGGTACATTGCAGCAGCAGCCCAGGGAGTGTATGGCTCCCAGTCTCTTCCAGGGGAAGAAGGAGTAAATACTGCTTCCCCGTTTCCCGCATGAGTGCTCTATCCACAAGGCTGCTATGAAAAACTTGTTGGAATTCATCCTCTAGCTATTTGGGGATGGGAATGACTGCTGTTCGGGATGTTTTTTGTTTGATTGTGTTTTGCTAAATAGATATTGCTGAATACTTCAGATATGTGCTGGGAATCCCTAAGTGACCAGGCTGTCATGACAGAGCAGTTTGTGAATCTCAGCAGAAGAGTTATGATAATCTTTGCCACAGCAGTGGCAGCTGAGGGCATGCACAGTGCAGAATTTTAAGCACCTGAAAACATCATTTGGCAAAATGCTATGTGCCTGTACGGTGTCAGGTGTGCTGCTAGAATAGGTGGGGTTTGGTAGCTTGTTTTGTTAGTGTTAATCCCCCAAATGCCCCCTTGCATAGAACTTCAAGATCTCATGCACACATTTTCACTCCTCTGTGTCCTTTGCATAAGTGCTAGACATGAGGACTGATGCAGTCACCGCCTTTGCTAAACTCACAGTAACATATAGGCTCCTATACAAGTGCTAGAAATGATTATAGACACTGCCTTCTCCTATAGGCTGTGTGCTTCCTTGCTAACTTCAGCACAGGAGACCCCCTCGCCACAGCAGAGAAGGTGTAAGACTGGGCAGTTTGCCTCCTCCGGGTAATAGGATGTTTCCTCCCAGGGTTCCAGCCCGTGCACTGAAGCATCATTATACCAGCACTGCCCTCACTGCTCTGTAGCACTGGAGTATCCAAGCGTTGCTCACATTGTAAGCTGTTTTGCAGCCTGCAGTGACAACTATCTGCTATTTATTATGAACAGGATTACTGAAATACTGCAAGATAGCAGCCAACGGACTTGCCGTGCGAGCGGTGGAGCTACGGTAAATCAGGCTGTGGAGTACCCCGTGCACTTCCAGAAAAGGAAGGTTATGCTGCTGCAGGAATAGCACATTGTCCCACTGGTCCTGAGACCTCTCTTTGGGCAATGTAGCTTCTAGCAAAAGGTTTGCATGAAAGAGTGGTTACCGTGCAAGGCTGTATTTCTTACCTGTGGTTACCTACATCTTCTGGTATCAAGTGCTTGTTGTCTCACACCCATCTGTGGCACAGTGCTGGGGTCTGCAGAACCCCTCCCACTGCTGCTGCTTTCTTTTAGTCACTCTTAACTGTAGCTTTTAATGCTGTCAGGTACAAAATCATTCTTACTTTTTACCTCTTGGGTGAGGTAAAATCATGGCCCTGATTCCGCACATTTTTTAGGTTCCTGCTACTGAAATCAGTGGGGAGAGGATATCTAAATATTTTTCAGAATGTGGGACCTGTGGGCCTATTCTGCTTGCTGCAATTCAAATGCATGGAAGGATCCCTATAAATATTTCATTGCCTCGGGGACAAGCTGTGATGTGGCTGCAATACTGGGCACAAATATGCTTCCAGAAGAATAACCACATTGCAGTGGCAATGGAGAAACCCTGCTCCTAATCTGTCAGTACTTATAGCTAGCAGATGCAGAAAGACAAAGTATAGTTAATGTTTTAGAAATAGGCTTTGCACCAACATGGGTTTTCAGTTTTCAATATGTCTTTCAAATGAAGCAGAAATTACACGCCTATCTGCCCTCAGATTTTCCTCATTAGCATTAATCAAGCACACTTGACTCACAGATGAATTTGATTAGGATCATGTATACTCTTAGGAACTAAAAATAATGAATCATGACTTGAGTGTACGTGCTGTTGCAGCCAATGTTGCTGTTTGGTATCTGCTGCAGCAGTGAACTAAAAGAAAACTCATAGAACTAGAATCCAAACCGTTGGCAACAGGAGACAATAAACGGCATGTATGAAATAAAGAAAGCAAGACCACAAAAACATGGAAAAGCTATAAAGGGCATAGTTATTGAAATGACTATACAATTGGTTGAACTACGTTTTCTGACATAGAAAGAGCTATAAAGGAAAACTTAACTCTATCTGAATGCACAAATATTTTTGCAGCATATGTTCCAGTCTGTGGCCCACAATGTGTAGCTGTTAGATCTGTGAGCTCACTTACCCTTCTTGTTTTATAATGCCAACAGATTTATCTGTTCATAGTCTTTTTGCACTGAAGAAAAAAAGATGTCTTCCAAAAAAAAAAACAAACAAAAAAGCATTTGAGCTGAGTGTCCCTCTGCACATACTGTGGTGTAGCTCTATGAACAGATCATGTTTTACGGACTCACGGCCGCACATGTAAATTCATGCAAAGCCCACATGCACAAGCATCAGCCAAGAAGCTGGCAGGGGATGCAGCATTGCACTGCCTGCAAAGATGTTTGTTGCTCAAAAGAAAAATGGAGAAGAGAAGAAAGTGTTTCTGTTTTGACAGTTTATTGATATTCCACATAAATCATTCTGACCTTCTGTCGTCCTCTTTTGTTTCTTTCTTTTACAGTTAGTTTTATTGTGCGGTATTCCTTATTCATACTCATCTCACTAGCAAGGTCCATGAGGACTGTTTGTGTGACAAAAGGATGCCAGACTATGTATTGTCTGTTGTCCCTATTATCATGACAACTGCCTGGGCCTTTGACAGATCTGAGATCTGAATCATTTACCTAAGTGCCAGAAAATGCCTGTAAGAGGAGAAGCAGACATATGAAAATGGAATAATACATAAAGAAACATCTGCATTGTGATAATTTGTCATTTTTGGAAAGGTCTTGGAGAACAATACATGCGTTTGGTAGAGCATCATGCTCATGACACTATGGGTCTTTTATTTTACCATCAGGCCTTATCTGGACTGCAGTAGCAGGTAAGACTGAAAAAGAAAGGTGTATTGAGCTCTTATCCTGTTTGTAAGATCTCTGCTTTGTGTGCCGGCTGCAGAGCCCTCCCTGACTCTGCCCAGTTCTCGCGTTAGGGTAGGAGGCACTGCCCTTCCTGCTGTGCAGTGCCTAAAAACTAGGTGGCACAGCCGGCAGGGAGTGCCCAGGCTGTTTTTGCTGCAGACTCAGCCAAGGGTGACTTTGCCCGGAGCTCCCCCATCACAATGACACCCTGCGCCCTCAGATCCTCCAAAGCATGCTTTGAGAACCACCTCATTGGGAACAAAAACTACCTGTGCCAATATATGCGACAACCAGAGTAGGTAACTGTGCTGCCAAGGAGCAAGAGGATGCCCTGGGAGTGAGTGTCAGTAAAGAGTTTCCACATTAATTCAAATCCCTACGTGGGACTTGCAGTCACCTTGAATTCTCTCCCACTGCTGTTATAACAGCACTAGATGCATGTTCCACGGTGTTGCACAACTTGTCACAAGATAAAATGCACAGCGTGGGAGTCACCTTGGAGGAGAACTGGTGAGACAGCATCTTAACCGGCCAGTGGGTGTGGGCTGGTGTTGGAACTCCCGCGCTTCCACTATTCGCTGGTTTATAAAACATCAGAATTGCCTTGGGGGTTGCTCAATTGCAAATATTGAGCTAATAGACAAATACACAAAGAAAGGAAAGTTAGAAAAGCAGAAACATATTTCAGACAATGTTTTTATAGACTTCAAGTGCAGATGTGCCAAAATGTTTCCACTGGAAACTTTATATAAGATGATTAATGTAAAGGGGTTCTGCAATCCTGGCATCCCTCTCCCAAGAGTCGTCATGGCTCGTGACAGCTCTGTTCTGTGCGCTGGAAACATCAGCAGCTGGAAATTATAATTTGTTAGTCTTAGCCTTATTGTAGCTCCTTTCAGAGACTCTACTGGTAATGAGGGCTCTTGCCCTTTTACCTTCAGCATGGCTTGGAATTCCTCTTTGAGGGCCAGAAACCACTCAAGCATCAAATTTATAACAAGCAAAAAAAAAAAAAAAAAGGCATTTTGTACAGTATTCAGACCCATTCCGGGCATTCCTGAAATTCCCTCAAAGGACAGTCAGAGGGACAGATGTGTCATTGCAGCTCTGGGCTCTCTTTAACCACTGCTTTGCTATTGTGTGACACTCTTCTTAACACCTCCTCCTTGTTTTTTCACTCTTCTTTGCCTTTCTAAGGATTTTACCCAGGGGTTTTTAAATGCCTTGTGGACTTATGGTGAGTTTTTAACCTCAGGGCTCTGTAATAAAATCCTGTCCTTTCCTTGCAGGGCTGGGCTGCTGCTGCAGGTCTGATTGTCCTTGGCTGCTCACTGCAGCTCCTCAGCTGTGGTCTCCTGTTTCGGTGGCCACGTGCTGGAAGGAATCTTTCCCCAAAGAGGAGGACACTGGGGATCTGTGAGTTTGGGAAACAGAGTCTCCCAGGGCTTCTGACATGGTGGATTTTGGGCCATTTGTTTTGATTACTTCTTCTTTTGAGGTTCTCCTTCCTCTCTACTCTGCCCTGGTGAGACCACACCTGGAATATTGTGTCCTGTTCTGGGCCCCTCAGTTCAAGAAGGACAGGGAACTGCTGGAGAGGGTCCAGCGTAGGGCGACCAAGATGATTAAGGGAGTGGAGCGTCTCCCTTATGAGGAAAGACCGAGGGAGCTGGGTCTCTTTAGCTTGGAGAAGAGGAGACTGAGGGATGACCTCATTAATGTTTATAAATATACAAAGGGTGAGTGTCATGAGGATGGAGCCAGGCTCTTCTCAGTGACAATCAATGGTAGGACAAGAGGTAATGGGTTTAAACTGGAACATAAGAGGTTCCACTTAAACTTGAGAAGAAACTTCTTCTCAGTGAGGGTAACAGAGCACTGGAACAGGCTGCCCAGGGAGGTTGTGGAGTCTCCTTCTCTGGAGACATTCAAAACCCGCCTGGACACATTCCTGTGTAACCTCATCTAGGTGTTCCTGCTCTGGCAGGGGGATTGGACTAGATGATCTTTCGAGGTCCCTTCCAATCCCTAGCATTCTATGATTCTATGATTCTTTACTGTAATGCCAAGCTGTGCAGGACAGAGGGTTTTCCTGGTGGCTATTTGCCTTCTCAGGAAGGTGGGAGGAGTATAAGTTTTTTCTTCTCTGGCTCACATGAACTATTTCCATGGAAAGGCTGAGATGGACTGAATCCATACATAGTAACCAGAGAGACTGCAGTGATGGTGTCAGTCCTACTCTGCCAGTGTTCCCTGTCTGCCAGAGGAGTTCTTGGAGTAAACAGAGTGAAACAGAAAAAAGCCGTCAGCTACAGACACTGACAGCCAACAAGGTGGCCTTGCCTTCTTCACCTTCCTCGGACCATCATGTTTGCTCCCCCTCCCAATGCCTGCGTCTGTGCTCTCGAGCAGCGCAGCATCCTGGGCTCCTCATCCCCCAGATGTTTGAACCCAGGACCCACTGTGGCTCGTGCCCATCTCTGTGCTGGCATCTTCTTCCAGAGGATGCGCATTCCTGGCTTGTCCTCAGGATGTGACCAGTGTGCCCGCTCTGCCCGTGGGACAGCAGTGAGGTGGCACCACCAGCTGGGACCCCGCTGTCACTGAGACCCCCCTTGCCAGGCAGTTCTAACTCAGCCCTTTCTCCTACTGAAGCCAAGGGTGCCTGTTTAAGGAGCAAATAAATCTGCCACAGGAATCTCCTGTGTTGGGATTGCATGTGCTATTAATAAAAACTGCCTTCTGCTTCTAAACTGAGGCACTTAAAACCCACAATGAATGCATTCTGCATTAATGAAAAAAACCACGAGCTTTTTTTGTTGAAATTTATATAGACTCATGAACTTTTGTATCATGTGTGCTATTTTAAAATTGTAAATCTATTCCACTTTTTCCATTCTGGTTGTTTTCATATTTCATTATGTTCTTACATAGGCAAGTCTTTGGTCTTTTAATATAAAGGATTTTACATGTCCAGACAAAGATTTTCATGCCCAGCTCAACAGGCTTGGTAATACCCTAATTTTCAGACACTCTTTTTCCTATGATACAAGATTAAAAAAGGGAGTTGAAGAAAGTAGTAAGGCACCAAGGCATCAAGAAATTATTGCTGACTTCTGGAAATTTACATTAAGATGTGCTAAACATGTTTTTTTTTTAATGAAAAAATGAGAAAACTTAAATATGGGCAAATAAATTATTTTCTGTAATTTCTGGTTTTGAGGAAATGAAGCAGGACTCAAGACCAACAGACTGTTGAAGGCCAAATGTTGCGTTCTGTTGTAGATTATGAACATGGCCCAAAACTGGATGATAAATACTATAGGGAATGTAAAGGCATGCTAAAAGCCCCAAAGGTATTTAGAATTCTGACAGAAAATGTACTGTGCTCCAAAGAAAACCTCTCTCTTTTCCAGAGCAATGAAGGAGAATTTATCTACAGTTTCCACTCTTCCATACTTTTTCCTGTGCTGTCCCCTGTGCCTAGAAGATCCCTACATACCACAGAGATATTTTGTTCTCTTTTAAAGTCTACATAAAACTCTTCTTTGATTATTCTGCAAATGTTTGATGTCTGTTGTGATGCTGATTTGCTCTGGCCATTGACGTTCCCGTTGACCAGTGCTTACTCTTTGTTTCTTTCTGTTTTCCGTGTCTCTAGTTTAATAATGAGGCTGACAGTTGTCTGGGACAAGGGCTATATTTTTGATGTATGTTTGTATAGTGCTTGGCACGATAGACCCTGGTTTCCGACTGTGTGTGTCAAATAATAATGATGTTGTTTCCAATTCTTTCAACCCCCAGCTCTGTAACCATTTTAGAAGTTCTCTTTTAAATAGTTAGAAGCAAATTATTATTTTAGCAATATTTTCCACATCAGATATGATTTCTTTTAATAATCTAAGTGCTTTTTCCAATGTTCCTCACAAGCGCTGTGTTATGTGCATATCATTTTACTAATTTAAAGCCCAAGACCTAAGGGTTTGGAAATCTGCTCCAGATGTCTGAAAAAACCTGCACAGCATAAGCACTGAAACCCAAGTGCTCCTGCTCTGGAGGGAGCACCCTGCTAAACGAGAGGCAGGGCAGGGAGTAAAACACGCGCCATCTAATACCTGGCATATGCCCTCAGTGTCAGCGGTAATTTAATCTTTAGAGTTATTCCCTTGGCGTATTTACCTGTGTCATAATACTTAAGGGATACCCTTGTCTTAGCATCAGAAGTGACATAAACATCAGAGGCGTCAGACCTCTGTCATCAATGAACATCTTTAATTAGTGAAACCCACTATGTGCTGGTTCATCACTGTGTTTGAGCTCTATTATTATAGTCATGTTAATCTCTTTCTATTTCCTAAGTGGTCTGTCAGGATCTACTTCTGTATTAAGCCAGTCTCTAATCCTTGTACCCAGCTAAACATAACCACAACCTATTTATGTATTGGGCTATCCCCAATTAAACTGAAAAATACTGTAACCTAGTTCAGCCGTTGGGTAAGACTGAGTATTAATGGTGCCTATTTATATCGTTAAGATGTTTCAGACTTGCTGTGTTAAGTAAAATCTTGGGCTAAGCTTTTTAATGCTTGCTGTCACGGCCACATGGGCTTGAACACATAACAATGTGATGACCCCCAAGTTTACTGGGCTGGTCTGGCTCAGCTGTGATCTCCTGCAGGTTCCCCATCTGGGGTGGCAGCTGAAGTCCCTGCCTTGCCCGAGCCCTCAGGAGGCAGCTCCTATGGCAGCCCTGAGTGTTTTGATGCGGTTTTGAACTTGGCAGCTCCTTTCTTCTGCTGCAGCTGGCGAGGTGACAGCAAGCAGGAGGGTCTGTTCAGCCTGCTCAGGAATTTCTCCATGTATGTTTGTGCTTGATGGATCAGTTTTTCCCCAAATGCAATAAGCACAGTTTGTGCATTTAAACAGGTGGGTTTTGGGAACTTGCTGCACTGTTTGCAAAGAAGTGTACACTCCACAAGTGCATCATGGAAAGACAATAACTAAAGTAGTGACGCAGACTTTGAATAAATAAAATGTTACTGCTAGGTGATTTCTGCAGCTCTAACGAAATTAGTAATTAATATTGCAGACAGTGCATTGTATTTGACTCTGCAAGGCACTATATCACATCTGAGCCTGGGGTTGTTCTGTCTTTTGCTTTGTCACAGCATGCAGAGAGCTGGTGTGGCTGCTGGTCTTCAGTCATGGCTATATTTGTCACTGTCACTGTTGTTTGTTCATTTTTTATTTTTTAAAAAAGGATATATATGTGACTGCTACTTCCATTGCTTTTACACCAAGCTATGGCTAGGCAGCTGAGTTTCTCCCAGTGGGGGCTGCTAATCTGGTGAAGGTGAAGCAGCATCTTTAGCAGGGGACTATGCTACGTGCAGTTGCCACTGAGAAATCACTGGCATGTCCTGGAAGTGAAACTAGAGTTGTGAGGCCAATACCAGAGTGTTGCCAAGTACATTCAAGGTGTGAAGCAACCCCACGAAATAGCTCATTCCCCACACATTGTGTGCTAAGAATCTGCCCTTTCACTTCCATGGCTTTTTTGTCTCACTTTTCGAAAATTTAGGAACTTTTCCTCTCACTGTGAAAAGTCCCTTCCAGTGCTCTTTAGAAATTGAAACTAAAATAAACTGAAAAGCAGCTGCTTGCAAGCCAGGTATGTCCTCCAGAGAAAGTTACATGTCTGATACCTTCAGAACTTGACTGGTTCCTGGCTGGGGAGGAAGTAATTTTACATTATCTCGTCTCATCTGATCTTATCTCACCTGATCTCATCTCATTTCTTCTCTCTTCATTGATAAAATGTTTTTAATGTAGCCTGTCCTCACTTCCACGTGCTCACTTTCTCCCAGTTTTAACAGACCTCGGGCCTGAAGTTGATCTGAAATGCAGGTTCCCTTTTTTGTTGAATTTGAACAAGGACTGCTCATGAGTTTGTGCATTTGCTCCACAGCTTCCAGTGTGAATGGAACAGCTGATATGCCCTTCAGGTAGAGCTGCAAGCGTTTTGGAGTCAGGCAGTGTTAGGGTACCCATGAGATAACTGATGATTTTTCAGAAAGCTGGAGAAAGACCTCCCCTGCTTGTAGGCTGGGTAAAAGTCCATGTTGGGCACTGTTATGTTAGTGATGGTTGAGGAATGCTTTGAAAAGCCAAAGCGATGGAGCTCTCAGGTCTGTCCTAGTTGGTTTGGGCTGAAAAGTCTTGACTTAATACAGTCACATAACTGTAAGCAATATGAGACTAAGACATTGGGAGTTGGGAGTCTAAGGGCTTCCGAAGAGAACATGTTCCTGGGATGCTGGCAATAAAAAAAAGCCCACGACACTCTGAAAATGATATTACACCTTCAAATAAGGGACAGCGCTTGAAACTGCATGAACTCAAGATGACTGTTCTGAGGATAGGACATATCTCTGTCTTTCTGTTGCTGTCTTTTCTTCCTTGCCTTCTCACTTTCTCTTTACTTTTTATTCAGCTGAAAGGGACAATGTTAACTGTGTGGTTAATCAGAAAACAATCCAAAGGTGTTGTTGAAGGCCTCCTGTGATGTGATAGCGAAGATCAAGGGACTTCGTCCTTTGTGCAGGGAGAATCCGGGGTGACAAAGGCAGTAGACAGGGCCTGTCTTTTAGTGTGAAGTGTGAGAAGTATCCAAGCACGTGTGTTCTACAGGTTTTGCTGAACCAGAAATGTGCAGGTGTAGGAGGCATGAGGTGTTCATACCCTGGTGGAACATGTGAACTTCACTGCTGTTTACCCTTTATATATTTTGAACAGGTTTATAAATCTCAGTTATGCTTCATTTTAAGTTACCTTAAGGGTAATTTCTGATATATACCAGTATGAGAGAAGAAGGAGGCATAAGAGAAGATATTTGAAGATGTTCAGGTAAGCTGTTAGACAGAGTTTTTCTATGTGATCCTCCAATTAAACTTTTTGTCCCCTAAGGATGGTGCTTATTTTAGCTTCATCTTTTCCCTAAGCTGTGAGCAAGAGGGAGCGTGGGAGGCAATTCAGCGCCTGAACCTTCCTTAGCTGCTCTGCTGTCCCTTCTGAAGGAGCCCATTTCCCTCCCCTGACTCACTGAGCCAAGGTTGTCCTTGTGAATACCCTTCTAATGAGACAAAGAGCTTTTGGAGGCAGCGTTATACTGCCCAGCAGCTGTGATGTAATTGTGAGCAGCTCCGTCTTGGGTCAGAAGTCAAACAGGAGTGGGCTTGTAGCTAAGAGATCAAAATATTTTCTCTGCCTTTTGCTGCAGGATGTGTCCGTATTGCTCCCCCTCATGTCTCTCTTTGTTCACTATCATATGTTTTGTCATCTCAGCTCATGTTTGTGGTACGTTGGGTCTTATTTTACAGTATGACAGAATTGTTTAAAATCCGTCAGGCCGTGGCTGTAGAGGGCACGCAGCGGGCTGGGAAGGAGAGCGTGGCGGTCTGACCGGATTGCTTGCTTGCTCTGCTGGACAAATTGTGAGCAATGTAGAACTGAGGTCTGTAAAGCATCATTAATCAGATCTAGTTTATGAGTTGGACTAGAATTAGGTCCCTTGAGTTTGTGACTTTGACTTAGCTATTTTTCTTTTGGCTTCTAAATCTGCCAGGCTGGCCATTGATTAAACTTCCAGCAACACAGAGGATTTATGAAAACCAGGGCTGTGGCTACTTCCACAGGCTCAAGAAATCAAAGTTTTTTCCTACCATTTGCTCTAATTTTGTCCTTCACAGGAACGGTGCATGTCAGGCACCCAGCCCCAGAGCAGCTCACCTGACAAACGCGCTTGAGCAACTGATGGTCATTCCCTTTTCTAGCCACCCACATCTTTGAACCAGTAGAATGCTCACTGTCCTTGGCTTCATGAGGACAGTCCCTCCCTTATTAATATAAAACGTTAGTAGCTTTCAGTGTAAAAAATGTTCATAAAGCATGAAAGAATGTACTAATTACCATGAATAAGGAAAAAATGATATAGACCTTCCAGTTCATCGGTTCTGAAAAGGACAGTGTTGTCTCACACATTATCAGGTAGATGTACATTTTGCAGATGCATGATTTACATTGGAGGACAATGCAGTGGAAGCATTAAACATCCTGCTAATCATCAAAATCTATGCCCTTTTCAGGAAAGACAGGCCAGCCAGGCGCGGTGGTGGAGTTGCTCTCTATGTGAGAGAGCAACTACAATGTACTAAATTCTGCCCAGGAGCGGATGACGAGCGAGTTGAGAGTGTATGGGTCAGGATCAAGGGGCAGGCTGGCAGGGCTGACACTGTTGTGGGCGTCTGTTACAGACCACCAGATCAGGCTGAGGAAGTTGATGAGGCCTTCTATGGGCAGCTGAGAGTGGCCTCACAGTCACAGGCCCTGGTTGTTGTGGGTGATTTTAACTTCCCTGATGTTTGCTGGAAGGACCATTCAGCCAGCCAGCCACAGTCCAGGAGGTTCCTCCAGTGCATTGATGATAACTTCCTCATGCAGATGGTGGAGGAGCCGACCAGGAGAGGTGCACTGCTGGATCTCATCCTCACTAACAAGGAGGGTCTGGTCGAAGCAGTAAAGGTTGAGGGCTGCCTGGGTTGCAGTGACCACGAGATGGTGGAGTTCAGCATCTCGTGTGGCAGGAACAGAATAGCAAGTAGAATTGCAACCCTGGACTTTAGCAGGGCTAACTTTGGCCTTTTCAAGCAATTGCTGGGGGAAATCCCATGGGCAAGACTGCTGGAAGGAAAAGGGGCCCAAGATAGCTGGGTGGCATTCAGAGATTGCTTCTTCCACGCTCAGGATCAGAGCATCCCCACACGTAGGAAGTCAAGGAAGGGAGCCAGGAGGCCTGCGTGGTTGAATAGGGATCTGTTGGGTATGCTCAAGCAGAAGAGGAGAGTTTACAGGTCATGGAAGCAGGGGCTGGCCACTTGGGAGGAATATAAAGCTGCTGTTAGAGGATGTAGGAAGGCAGCTAGGATAGCCGAGGCCTCCTTAGAATTACAGCTGGCGAGAGGGGTCAAGGACAGCAAAAAGAACTTTTTCAAATACATAGCAGACAAAACTAATACCAGAGGCAATGTAGGCCCACTGATGAATGGGGTGGGTGCCCTGGTGGCAGAAGATACAGAGAAGGCAGAATTACTGAATGCCTTCTTTGTCTCTGTCTACTCTGCTGGAGGCTGTCCTGGGGAGCCCTGTACCCCTGAGACCCCGGATGAAGCCAGGTCAATGGAGGAGTTGGCTTTAGTCGATGAGGACTGGGTTAGGGAGCAGTTAAATAGTCTGGACATCCATAAATCCATGGGTCCAGATGGGATGCATCCGCGGGTGCTGAGGGAGCTGGCTGAAGTCATTGCTGGACCGCTCTCCATCATCTTTGCCAAGTCTTGGGAAACGGGAGAGGTGCCCGAGGATTGGAGGAAAGCAAATGTCACTCCAGTCTTCAAAAAGGGCAAGAAGGAGGACCCGGGTAATTATAGACTGGTCAGCCTCACCTCTGTCCCTGGGAAAGTAATGGAACAGCTTGTCCTTGGTGCCATCTCAAGGCATATCAAGGATAAGAGGGTTATTAGGGGCAGTCAGCATGGCTTTACCAAGGGTAAGTCATGCTTGACCAACCTCATAGCCTTTTATGAGAATGTAACAAGGTGGATGGATGATGGCAGAGCGGTGGATGTGGTCTACCTTGACTTCAGTAAAGCCTTTGACACAGTCTCCCACAGCATCCTCACAGCTAAGTTGAGGAGGTGTGGTCTGGACAATAGAGTAGTGAGGTGGGTTGCAAACTGGCTTAGGGAGAGAAGCCAGAGAGTGGTAGTCAATGGTGCGGAGTCTAGTTGGAGGCCAGTATCTAGTGGAGTGCCTCAGGGGTCAGTGCTGGGGCCAATATTATTCAATATATTCATTAACGATTTGGACGAGGGAATTGAGTGTACTATCAGCAAGTTTGCTGATGACACTAAGCTGGGAGGAGTGGCTGACACGCCAGAAGGCTGTGCTGCCATCCAGCGGGACCTGGACAGGCTGGAGAGTTGGGCAGGGAATAACCTAATGAAATTTAACAAGGGCAAGTGTAGAGTCCTCCATCTGGGCAGGAACAACCCCAGGTTCCAGTATAGGTTGGGAGATTACATATTAGAGAGCAGTGTAGGGGAAAGGGACCTGGGGGTCCTGGTGGACCACGGGATGACCATGAGCCAGCACTGTGCCCTTGTGGCCAGGAAGGCCAATGGCATCCTGGGGTGTATTAGAAGGGGGGTGGTTAGTAGATCAAGAGAGGTCCTCCTTCCCCTCTACTCTGCCCTGGTGAGACCACATCTGGAATATTGTGTCCAGTTCTGGGCCCCTCAGTTCAAGAAGGACAGAGAACTGCTGGAGAGGGTCCAGCGTAGGGCAACAAAGATGATTAAGGGAGTGGAGCACCTCCCTTATGAAGAAAGGCTGAGGGAGCTGGGTCTCTTTAGTTTGGAGAAGAGGAGACTGAGGGGGGACCTTATTAATGTTTATAAATATATAAAGGGTGAGTGCCATGGGGATGGAGCCAGGCTTTTCTCGGTGGCAAACAATGATAGGACAAGGGGTAATGGGATCAAGCTGGAACACAACAGGTTCCACTTAAATTTGAGAAGAAACTTCTTCTCAGTGAGGGTGACAGAGCACTGGAACAGGCTGCCCAGGGAGGTTGTGGAGTCTCCTTCTCTGGAGACATTCAAAACCCGCCTGGACATGTTCCTGTTCGACCTCACCTAGGCGTTCCTGCTCCAGCAGGAGGATTGGACTAGATGATCTTTTGAGGTCCCTTCTAATCCCAAACATACTGTGATACTGTGATACTGTGTGAAAATGATTGATTTTAGTTATTAATGATGGCTTCTTAATTATGCCCAGCTCCTGTGTTTACTGCCTGCTTTCAAAATGAATGTATTTTATGAAAATAATAGAGACAAAGTGAAAGACAAACAGGTGGTGGTTGCCAGAGGTCAGCCAGCAGCTTGAGCACAGATACACGTGTATCACACGTCCCAGCTTGAGGGCTTGAGAAGATCCTGCTGTAGCTCTGCCACCCTTTTCTGGCTCCTCCAGGAACGTGACAGCCTTCAGTGCCAAGGAACTGGCTTTACAAAGTAAGATTGAAGCTGACAGCACTGTAACTGCTGGTATTTTATTTTCCCAGTAAAACGTGCTGGCTACGATCCTCCTTTTTGCAGGAGGCTGGCTGGCTGGAGCGGGCTGTGTCCGTGGTGATGCATGGTAACAGCACGTGCTGGCTTGCAGAAGCAGGGCAGAAAACAGCCACCAGCAGCCATGTGCCACATGTCAGAGGCTATGAAGAAAAAGCAGCTGGAGCTTGGTCAGTGTGGATGGCAACCAAAGTAATTCACAGAATCACAGAATAGTTTGGGTTGGAAGGGACCTTAAAGATCATCTAGTTCTAATCTTCCTGCCATGGGCAAGGACACCTTCCACTAGGCCAGGTTGCTCAAGGCCCCATCCAACCTGGCCTGAGCACTTCCAGGGATGGGGCATCCACAGCTTCTCTGGACAGCCTGTTCCAGTGTCTCACCACCCACATGGTGAAGAATTTCCTAAATTCTTAAATCCTTATATTCTGTAGGGTCTTTTTTCTTCCCCTCCCATAAAAGCCTGTGCTGGCAAAAGTCCTTCTCTCTTTCCTCTGGAGCCGGCCTGTCTGAAGTCATGTCTTGCTGAAGAGGTAATAATTCATTCTGATTTTCAGGCTGCATCAGATTATACTAAAACTGGTTAATCCCAGAGTTTGTCTTTTGTCTCACTTGGTACCTGACAGCATATAAACGCGCAGACAAATATCACACAGAGGAGAAAGCGATTGATGTGCGGGGACAAATGATGAATTCACACAATGACTTGACTTTGTGCAATAAACCTGGAATCTGGGTGGTGAAGCCACACGCAGCAGAGTATTCCTCCCCAGAAGAGTCCCAGTAGCTGCTGAGAAAAGACTCCTGTTGCCATCCATACTGGACATACCACATGTACCTGTTTCTACAGTTTTCTAGCCAAGCTGCCTGTGCATTTATGCATCTGTTATACTACAGCAGGATAGTTTCATTCACCGTTGCATATATAACAATTACATCTTAAACCTTGTCTTACTTATTGTCCGTCTGAGAAGGCACTGGTAAAAAATTAGTCTTTAAGATGCTAGAGGTTGCTTCATTTCACTTCATTTGACTGGTGGTCCAGCTTTCAGACTGTGCATTTTAAGGCTGGTGTCGCTGCAGAGAGACTCATCTCCCTGAGGTCCCTCTGATGTCAGTGGGGAGAGGCATCTCCAGGGGTGATTCATGCAACCTGTGTTAGATGCATGACCCTGGAGCTGCCTGGTTAACCCCATCTGGCTCCCTCTGGGAACCAAGGCAAGTAGTTTAAATGAGGTGAAGTGAATCCTACCTGCAGGGCCTGGTGTTCAGTTGTCCTGACATGAACACAGTACAATAGAGATGAAGAATTAGATCTTCAAAAAGAAAATAAACAACATATCTTCACTTCATGTGTTCATTTTCACATCTTCCATTTTAGAAAAGTGGAAAGTGCGTGCTGAAAGACATGGGAGTAAAGCTGTGTAAATAAAAGAGGTGCCTTTGCTCAATTAAATAGACATTAATTACGCCTGACCGTGTAGAGCATCTTGCTTAAAGGCATTTTGTATGGCTCCAATCCGCTTACAGCCTGACGCTGTAGAGAGCGTGTGTTTTGCTGATAAACACAAACCCAGGAGCCTGAAAATCCAAACACAGCGGTGAATCACTGAGCAATCACATGCACCATCACTTCAGTAGGTGCTGGTGCAGCGGGTGCCAAACCAGGGGCACCAGATGGACAAGACTGTAAAGGGGGAAAGGCGAGAGCCCTTGGCTCCCTCCAAGCAGACCATGTTTAGCTGTGGTTTTGTTCCTGCTAGTTGTCTGTGCAGTAAAGAGAGAGCTGGGGAGGGATGAGGTGCCCAGACGCCATATTCCAGCTGTGGCCTCATTCTCTTTTGGAAGAAGAACATAGCTGGTTTAGCCACCATGTGCCATGCGTTTTTACACGTCACCTTTCTCCTGGTAGAGATGTAAGTAACAGCCCTGGCATGACCTAGACTGACACTGGCCTGGCTGAACTGAGCTCTGCCTCAGCTGAACCTCAACCATGTGCCACCACCCTTCCTCAAGGCTTGAGCCAAGTGAGTGCTGGGGCCCTGAGGACACCCACAGCCCTGCCTGCCCCCCAGGGCTCCCCAACTCTGCCCAGGACCCCATGTCAGCCCCTGGCCCAGCGGTGGGATTCCTCTAGCCAGACAGCGAGCCCCAAACACCCTTTAATGATGTGAGACTGGGAGAGTTTTGCAAGCCAAGGTGGATTGGAGAGCTCAGCGGCACTCCCTTCCCACCCCAGACAGGCTTGTCATGGAGATAAATGCAATCAGCACCTGAAAGTCAAGCTCTGGCTACCATGTGGAATATATTTGAAATAAATTTGCTTTCATTGGCAGGATTTTGAGGTCTTGCTCCATGTTTTTGTGTGAGTTGAAATAGTATAACACAGCCCCTCCCCTGAATACTGGTAGTTACCGTTGATTGCACTTGGTGTAAGAATCTTGGGCGCCATGGTGAAGAAGAAATTGTGTTAGGAGCAAAAGACCTTTTTCTGGATCTCCCTTCAACAATTCTGAAGTAATCTGAATTATTCTGCATCTGAATTATTCAATTCCGAATTATTAATCTGAATTATTCAATTCTGAATAATCTGGAGGCCCAGATTATTCTACTGAAGTTTCTAACCTAGGCTTTGCTGGTGCAGAAGTTGCCTGTTGTTAAATTACCACTGACTTAGTGCTTTAAAACCAAGCTATTGAAATCTGTGAATCCTGCAGCTGCAAAGGAGGTTGTGCCTCCTAAACCCGATTGCACTGAGGACTGTGACATGGTACATAGATCCCAGCTGCAAAAAATGGCCTGTGCTGGTGCCATTTGTCTGCAGGTTTTTTTAGCTCAGTATTCGAAGAAATTTATGGCTAGCTCACATCCTACTATTATTAGTATATCATGATTGTTTTTATTTGCATTGATTCTATTTGAAAAACACATTTATTAATGTCATACATGACTTAATCCAGTTCCCTAGACAGTGATCGGCAGAACTCTTTAACGTCATTCAGTGCAAGGGTGGGAAATAGGCAGTCCTTTTTCTAAGTAACTCTTATGGAAATAATCCTTTTTGCCATTTGCTCTTTATATATACATTTTTTCCCCCCACAACTGATAGTTGTTTTAGTGGTTTTGTTTTTGTTTTTTTTTCCCTGTTAACTAGACTAAAAAGTAACTTGTATTTTATTATGAACTGAACTGCGTCTGGCTACTTATTTCTCACTTTCTGACGAGTATTCAACTGTGCTGGCTTAACGTATTAATGGGCAAAATACCTTTTGGATGCCTGTTACAGTCACCAAGGCTCTGCAGTGCATGGATATGGGGCACACCTTCCTTTTGGTGTATCGGAATCCAGATTATCTGCAAGTAATAGACTAAAGAGGGGTTCCCTAGTGAGACAGCTGATTAAAGACAATTCTATTCCCTGAGAGCTTGAATGTTGGCTTTTACTGCTGTCTTGTGCACAAGGAGTACAGAACAGTGCTTCTTCTCTATCCTTGCGCGCCATCACCAAGGGATCATGTTCTGCTTTAAGTGCTCAGTTAAAGAATTTAAAAAATGTTGCTGTGGTGTGGGAGAACAGAAGGTGGTAGAACAAATTCAGTATCCCCTGCAAGCAATTGCTGGGAACAGAGCCTACCCAGTCTACTCCTTTGAAAGGGGCAGTGGCTTTTTGTTTTTCAGACGAGGGGCACTTTGAGGTACTCCTGATTATGTTACCCTAAAAACAAAAGTCTTATTATTCCTTCATTTCTGAGAGTCTTTCTCTGCCCTGTCTCCCGCTTAAGACCCCCAGTAGTTTTCCTCCGGCTCATAATCCTTCATTTCCCTGCCTCATCCCTCCCAGTTTCAGAGTATTTTATCCCTGGTACCTTTCTCACTCAGCATGAAACTTCTTACTGAGTCATTGGAGGGAAAGCAGGAAAGACAAAGGCAAAGCTGTGGGCATGAATTGGTGTAAATAAGCTAACAGTCCTGTTGCTATGGGCCTGTTGCTGTTTCATCACACATGTATTTTTGCTTTTTGTTCTACATGCGCTCACTGAGCTGATGTGGCCCGCTGTGCTGCAGGAATGGGTAGTGGCACTGGAGCATCTCTCCTGACATGTACAGTAACTGGGGGTACTCCTGGTATGTCTGGCATTATCCAGCACAGCATTGTGTCTACACCCAAATCCAGCGCTGTCCATTGGTGACCTGGTGGCTAATGCCATTGGTGGGGTAGAGAACTGCTGAAGGCCAGCCGACACTAAGGGATGTAAGAAGAAGAGCAAAATGTGAACTGCCATAATGGTGTGGAGGAAAGGAAGGTGGTGGGCTTCATTCACTGCCTTCGCAGGCAATGAAATGTTGGGAACACAGTCTGCTAAGTTAGATCTGTCCTCTGAGGGCAAAAATGAAGACATACGCTACTGCTAAATGTATAAGGAGAAAGTGCTCTTTCAGACACCCTGCATACTATTTATATTCAAATAGATCTGAACATTGTTTTTCCTGCCTTTTTTTTTTGAGTTTTTCCTCCCCTGCATTTCCCTCCCCCTCCAAATTGATTCACGTTGTCTGTACTCATGACCCCCATGCCAGAAGGTGATTTGAGGAACTACTTTTGCCTTCATATACATAAATACAAAAGGCCTAATTGTCATCTAAAAAGCACTGCTGTTTTATATCCAATGGAAAATTTCTGCCTAATTGCTTTGGGCATCACCTGGTTTAATTGTAAATGGCTGGAGAAGAATTTCAGAGCTGCTACTCTTCAAAGTTTACTTCATCCTGGCTGCAGAGAGCATTCCTTTAAGATGTGATTATTGGAGCACAGAATGGATGAGGTGGGTGAAAAGCAATCACTCTGAGTTTTAATATTGCACCAGATGGTAGCACCTGAGTGCTCATGTGTGTTACGACAGCACCAGGTCTCGTGGTTCATCTCTTCTTGTGATGGTGCCTCAGGCAATTTGAGTTGCAGAAGTGTTGACCAGGGAAGAGTAAGAGGGCTGAGCAGTCTAGGACTGTGTCAGACTCCATCCATCTATGGCAGGGTGTCAAACAGATTTCAATGTGGGCCACCTCAGCCTCACGGGTGCCCTCAAAAGGCTGAATGTATTTTAGGACTGTATAAATGTAGGAGTAGTTGTGGCATTCCCTGAGGAAGAAGAGCTCTTGATTGTGCGGAGGCAGACAGTAGTACAGAACAGCATCTGGAGAGTTAATTGTCCAGTTGGAAAATCAGAACAGGATCGCAAGAGACAGTACAATGGAAAACACACATGCAATTTTCCCAAGCTTCATGTCACAGTTGGGACAACCCTTATGGATGGGTTTATATAAGAGATATATTGTGTGGTTGATGAAGAGCTGTGTTTTCTTTGTCTGCCTTGAATTTTATGAAAAGGATGTGGAAGATGATGTCTAGCAATTCCCCATATAACACTAACCATAACTAAACATAAAGGCTTTTCTGACTTTGGTTTATTTTTGCTGTTTGTGCTTTCTACTATGATATACGTTAAACATTGGGTTGAGACGTTAGAGCCTACAGTTCTGCTGACATCAGTCTGGCCATAAATCTCTCTAGCCCTGCGGTGGACAGGACTTCTACTTGCACTGACAAATTACAGACAACTTAAAGAGACCTACCCATGCCATAAACCTTTCCTGGCAGAGATGTTGTTTCATTTTGTACAGTCAGTATCAGCAGCCACTCTCTACATCCTATAAAGAGGGACGTGCCTCTCTGTGCTCTTTGGGATTATCACACAGCACAGAGACTTGGCCGTCTGCTGTGTTAGGGACGGGTGAGGTGGAGATGCAGGACCTGGGGCCAGTTCAGCTGCCACCAAGGAGCAAAATGCAGGTGAAGAAAAATCAGGACATGTTTTTTATCCAGTTCTCCCATCACTAGATTTGAATAATTTCTATGTAAATTGACGAGAGCATATTTCTTCGGGAAATGCTCTTGGCTCTTTAAGCTTGAGAATGGGCTCAGGAGAGCCCTGAAAATCCTCACAAAAGACATAGGAATGCAATAAAGCTGAAGGAAAAAAAAAGCAAGGAGATTTCAACTGAAGAATTTTGTAAAAGTCTGCTTTTTCAGGGGAAAAATAAACAATTTTACAGTGGAGGAATATAAAATAAGTGCTAGGCTGCAATCATAGCAATAGATACTCTTATCTACATGTCACTATTCCCTTTAACAAAGATACGTTGTCAGTTGAAACCTTGCTTGTCTGTAACTGAGAAGAATGGGCTCATTCTTGCTCCTGTTCAGCAGTGAAATTTTTCAAACTTCAGATGTGCAGGATAAGCATTAATCACCTGTTGGTTTCAGAGGCTGATAAAGTAGCTAGGAGATTGTAAATACAAAAGAAAACTGTAGGAGCTTGGTTTTGAGCTCATCATAATTAATCCAGTGTCTGGATAATTAAGAGCTGACTGCAGAGTTTCCATACACTTTTATATAGGTTGTGGTGTCCCTACTGAGCAGTTCTGTGAAAGTTTATTACTCTTTATTTGTTAATAAGTATTTTGCATACATTGTCAGAAGAGTCACCCGGCAGCACACATTACAGGTTTGGATGTTTTTTTTTTTCCTTCCTGATAAATTTCTTCTGCCAATGAGCTGTGAGATTATAAAAATTTAAGGAGCAGGCTCTGGGTTTGTGGCATGTTTTCATCTTTCCTAATGATCTGTGAGCAGAATCAGCAGTGTGCTACTCTTTGTGCAGACTTTGTGTATTCTGATGTATCTTTGCCACGACCCAGCTGGAGTAACACTGAATTTGTAGTTGCATGTCTTTTCAAGCCCCTGTTAGAAAAGGGTTGCAACAGAAGTGAGAGCTGATTACGCAGTTCAGGAAACTGGGTGCAGTCACTTGGAGTTTGAAAGAGTAAAATAGGATTGTATATATTAGATTTTATTTTAAAAAACAAAACCAAAAACAACAGAATAGGGTTCTTATTTTTAGGATAAATAATTAAAAAAAATCAGATATTTTATTCCAAATGAAAGTTTTGTTTGGCAGGGGGTTAAGGTTGTTCTGCAGACAGAGAACATAATGCATTTATACCATTTTATGCATTACTGAAACTTGTGACATTTTTTAAACATCATTAATTTTGATAATGTTTGAATGAAGAACTTACTGAGGCGAAAGAGCACTTCTCCCCCCTTCCCCCCTTTCCTGTTTTCATCATGCAAGAACCAAACGTGTTTATTTTACTGGCAATATTGAGACAATCATATGATTTTGAGTAAGTCTTTTGAGATTGTTTGTAAGTTTTTGCTCTTCTGCATGTCTGCTTCCTCCCAGCTGGGGGCTGGCTGTTGTACGGAAAGGCCAACCACGTCACGGAAAAGCCCTGTCTCTGATCAGATGGGCTTAATATAAACCAGGTTTGCTGAGAAAGAATTAAAGAGGCAGCCCCAAAGCAGGAGAGGATTTACTTCGGCCGAGCAGCCCGTGGAGAGAGAAGGGCAGCGCCAGCAGAGCCCCAGCAGAAGTAAGGCAGCGTCGGTCAGGCACAGACTTTGACTGTCGGTGCTAGACACCCAGGCAGCTAAACGCAATGTGGGGTATCAAAATCAGTTTGAACTTGGAACACAATTTGTGATAGGAACTCATTTGGCTTTGGTTAATGAGGGATGGTAATTTGTTAGAGGCGAAATCATAAAATGTTCGTGTTTGCGACTGTTTAGTGAGTGATTGTTTATGGCAGGTTGTGAATTAGGCTCCGTTGTTTGGCTGAACTGAAGCTGGCTTTTCTCATCTGGTCGTTTCAGTGGGGAAGCTGCAAGGAAAAAATGCATTTCAAAATTCAACCACAGTAAATAATTCTTTTTTGTTTTGTGAAGCAGCTTTTGCTTGGTGCGTGATTTCTGGTTTAGATATATTTCTTGCTGACAAAGTTACTGTGACTGGGATTATGCAAACAATCTCATTTTGCCACTCTGTACTATGCATCAGAGAGAAAAATATTGCGTATGTGGTAGTAAGTTCAGATAGAGTGTGCTTTTTCTGTATATTTTTTCTCTGTCCTGCTGTGCATTTATTCAAAGAAGTTTACAGGCAGTTTTGTGAGAAGAGGAGCAGTGATTTGTACCTGTTGATTTGTTGTGTTGCTGTCCTTTTTTTTTATTCACCACCTATTATTCAGGTTTGAAAATGGTTGGGTGCATTTTATGGACAGTTATCCTGTTTACTATCATGGAGAAGAGAGTTGAGAAACATCAGATATACGGCAAAAAGCAGAATGTCTAAATAAATGTCACTTTGGGAACAGGAATGCATCAAAGTAACTTTCCTAAAAATGGTAGTTGTTAGCCCGTGAGAATGACATCACTGTCCTCTGCCTCCAGGAAAGGCAAAATAGAGTTTTCTGAGTAAAATATAATTAAGAGCTGTGCTTAGATAAGACAAGTGAACCTGTCTAGCTGATTGTGCACTAAATGAAGTTGTTGATTTAATATCTGTAAGTCTATGAGCTTTTTCGCCCAGTGCTACGTGCTGTACTGACTAGACTCTGTAACTCCTCAGAAAAGCTGTTGGTCTAGACTGTATTCTCCCTCTTGTCAGACAAAAAACCACTGTCCAAAGCAGAGTCACTCTTTGTGAACCTTGCTTTAGACAAGACTCAAATCCACCCCACTGTAGCAAGACGTGCTTGCATGGCTCTTTTCTTATATCAGGGTTGTCTAAGTGTGCAGTGAGTGATTCTTTATTGCTTTCCCAAATGTTCCAGCTCTTAACCGAGACAATATGAAAGATGCTGCACACCCAGCTGCATTGGGAGCTGGAGGCAACTGCTTGCCCCTAGTAAAGCACAAAGGATGGGGACTAGTACCTGTGGGTGCTGTGTGTGCCATAGGCTGCCTCTCAGCAGGGATGCAGCTCCCATGCAGGACAGCGCTGCTGAATGCTGCCCCTTCCTGCTCCTCTGGGACACAGCGATGTCTCCCCAGGGCTGGGCTGCACCTAGCACAGTCGTGAGCTTGGAAAGGCTCAACCAAGATAGGATTTAGCAGGTGGGGGTGGTATCATCCCTAGGAAAAAGCCTCTGACTCACTAACTAGAAATATTTCTTTGTGTACCAGCAAGTACAAGAGAGTGAAGAAAGTCTCATTTTCTTTTGCTGTATACTAGATCCCTACGGGAGAGTAGGATGTGCTGCTTTGAAGTTAATAAGACAGCATTAATGCATTTCTAAATGTTTTGTAGGTAACGCTTGTGATTTCCCTATTTCTCAACAGGGGTAAAAAATGACCCTAAACAATGTTACCATGCGTCGCACCCACAACAGCAGTCTGCAGCAGCAGCAGCAGCGGTGGAGCATCCCTGCTGATGGAAAGCATCTCCTGGTTCAGAAAGACTCCAATGAGTACAACCCGCAGAAGCGATACACCATCAATCCTGATGATTACTACAGAAGGAGCTGGTCCTCAGAGTCATCTGACTCCGTCATCTCCTCTGAGTCCGGCAGCAATTGCTACCGGGTGGTGCTGATCGGGGAGCACGGCGTAGGCAAGTCCTCCCTAGCCAACATCTTTGCAGGGGTGCATGACAGCATCGACAGCGACTGTGAGGTGCTGGGAGGTAGGTGTTTGTGCTTGCCCTGGGGTGTTTGTGTTTGTTTGCAATCAGCCCTGTCAGTAGTAATTGGCACAGAAAATCAGAGAGACCGTTTAATCAAAAATTGAGGTAACAAACATTTGAAACTGATCACCAAAACTGATTGAACACATGCATCTCTCTTAAGAAAACAAGAAAGCAAAATAAGATGAGTAAGATACTCACCAACAATGACTGAAAGTCTCTGAAAGAGAAAAATTCAGATTCTCATGTTATTTCATTTCCAGTTACCTGCTGGAAGCTGCCTCATTCCTGCCTGTGATGACATTACACAGGAAGCTGATACAGCTTTCATGCTTGTCCGACATTTGTGTCACTACTAACTCCATAAGACTGGGTCCAGCTTCCTGGGAAATTCAAACAACTGGACATTCTCCTGGTCTATGAGAATGAAATGCTTATTAACAATATATAAAGAAAAAGCCACTGCTGAGTCCTTCAATCACCTCCAAAATATTTGCTGTTAGAAGTCATCTCAGCCATTCTGTATAAACACATTACCTCAGTGTAGGCTGTATGGAGTTTGAATAAAATATGTCTCCTCCTCATTTCATGTTACTTGCACAGCATGGGTTCCCCCAGAGATAAACCAGACAAAGGTCCTTCAGCAGTGTAGGAAAATTCCTGTTGTCCAAACAGGAGGAAATGGCACAAGCTGTAGGGTTTTCTTTGATTCTTCCCCCTTGTTATCCTCCTCTGCTTTGTTTAGGGTTGCAACGTGGTCTTTAATCCCAAAGACCAGACCATGCAGAAGGTGAAGCTCTTGCACCAAGCCCTGAGCTATGCTTTGTGTGAGATGTTGATGTGGAAGGGTTGTGCTGCACCAATCTGATTAGGAGAGGTTTCACCCAGGATTTCATACAGCCCAGCACCAGGAAGGGTGGACCCACATTTTCCTTGCTTGCTGACACAGACTGGGGACACACACAGGTCTTTGTGCCTTTGGGGGATTTGAAGTTCCCCATGGTGCGGTCACTCTGAGTCAGTTATTCACGTGTGATTTGTCTTCAGCTTCTACCATCGTTTTTCCTGTAATCCCACCAGCTCCTCAGCCTGCAGTATCCCTGATGAAACATTTCCTAGTGCTACCCCAGCAAACTGGAGTAGGACCCTTGGGCAATCAGTCATAAATGCAGCTGATTTGCTTTGCCCACCCCTGCCAGACAGTTTTCTTCTCCTCTGTGTGAAGCTGTATGGTTTCCTCTTTCATTGCACTCCCAGCAATACTGCTTGGAGTGTAGGAGTGGCACATTTTCAAGGCCAGCTCTGCTGAGGTATTAGAAAACTTGCCATCTTTCCTTTTTTTAGTGTTGGCTTTGAAATAAACATGAGATGAACCAATCGCTCACTTTCAGTTTGTTTTATGTCCTGTGGAAATTCCTTAGGATTGACTAAGGTGCAAATAAGTGCTGAATGTGACCATTTGGGCATAATATTTTTGAGGAGTGTGATTAGGTATTTGCAGCCTCTCTGTGTGTAACAATGGAGAAACAGTCCTCTGGGTGTTGTCTTCTGGTATATATGAATCCTGTTCCCATTAAGATTCTTGGTCAGTTGAAGAAACTATTCTCCAAACGTTAGCTTGCAACCTGGAAATTCTGTTACAAGAGAGGATGGTTTCAGGGTAGCCAGCTCACATAGGGAATACAACAGCTTTTATGGACTGGCTTTGCTACTAACTGTATGATTAACCTAGCTCATGAACACAAGTATCGTGCTATTGGACCTGCAGGGAATATGCTCATCTTGATTAGCTTTGTCTTTTTCATCTCACCATTTTAAGCTGTGTCAAGGCTGTCCATTTTAATTTCATTTTAAATGTGTAATATTTTGGTCTCATTATTTTGCATGGATATAGATTGCTGGCTTCAAGGAAAGGCTCTGATTACAGTTTAGGGGAAAGTTCACTCCATTCGTGCCCAACAGATACTTTATGAGGCAAGGGTTAAGACACGGTCCTATCTACAAGCATGGTTGGGACAGACCCCTTAAACACTGCAGTGAGAGGGGTGATTTTCTCAGAAGTCTGAAGCCTGGCATTTTTCACTAACTAGCAATGCAAGACTAGAGATGGGTCTAAACCCCATATTGCTCATCCAAATGTGCCCAGGTTTGGGGGAAAGTTGGATGATCAGTATTTGAAGGAGAAGCTAGACTGAGATTTCATGGCAAGGGTTGATCAAAGTTATGAGTAGGAGCAGCCACCCCCAGGTCTAAGCAGAACTTTGTCACATGGTGTTTATAACCTAGGTATGCATTTTTGTGGCCTCAGTGCAAAATAACTTCACTTTTGTGGGTTGTTGATTCGTCTGCTTTTTGACATCAAACCTAAAGTGGGGAAGCACGAAACGGGAGAAAACGCAGCAGAGGTCTCAGCCACTCTAAAACTCACCAGCTCTTGTCTCACAAACCCCTGTCCTCACTGGTTGGAGGCTTTTCGCTGTGTTGCTCTCTGCAGCGGTGGCTGTTCACCCGTAAACTGTCCCTGCTAAAGTGAAAGCAAATATTTTCCATCAATCAGCCACTGGACTCTGCTGCTCCCATGGGGCAAATGTTCAGCCTTTGCTTATTTCTTCCACTGGTTCTATTTTCTCTCTCCCACATAGATAAAGAGAATATCAGCCAAAATCACGGGCATTTAGTTTCCTGATCTTTCAGCCTCCTTTGTATATCACGGAAAGGTTCACTGCTGATGGAAATGAGGAAAGAACTGAATGTGAGCCAGCATAAAATTTGGCCTAATAATTTGAACTGTGAACAAATTCTGCATATTCAATTACTTGTTTTTTGTAATGTACATGATGCTACAAAATAATATGTTACCATTTTTTCTGATTTTATTTCCAGAAGACACATATGAAAGAACCCTGATGGTAGATGGGGAAAGTGCAACCATTATACTGCTCGACATGTGGGATAATAAGGTACTTTAATTTGTTCTAGTCAAATGCCAAAAGAAAAGTGCGTATGAATGACTGCTAATATGAAAAATAGGTATCTTTTGGGAAAGAAAGGTGTTTTCAACATTACTGAGAATATGGGATTAACCACACACCAAGTCAAGCATGCCTGACAGCTCTGCAGTGTGAGCCTGAGAAGCAGAAGCCTTCTTTATTTTTTTAATGATAAAACAAAACATTCAAGCCATTTTCCAGACCATGTTCATTCCAGTCTAAAGCCAGTAAAATGAATGATTTGGGGCAACTTTTGCCCTCCTTTGTGGTGAAGTAGTCATGCCATCACCACATTGGAATTACTTTCAGTATAACTGTGATTAAAACTGTACCCATTACAGTTACAGCAGGAATGTATTTGGATTCTCTAATGTTATACTTTCTAAGGAAAATCTGATCTGGGAATAATGATGTCTGACCGTTTCCTTTGAACAGCGTGAAGGAGAATGGATTCGAGACCACTGCATGCAAGTGGGAGATGCATATTTGATTGTGTACTCCATCACAGACCGAGCAAGCTTTGAGAAGGCCTCTGAACTCAGAATACAGCTCCGCAGGGCACGCCAGAAAGAAGACATCCCGATTATTCTGGTTGGCAACAAAAGTGACCTTGTCAGGTGTCGCGAAGTTTCAGTGGCAGGTAAGGAAAACTGTGAGGGTAAAAACAATGTAAACGTTAAGAGTCACCTAGTGAACAAACGAACTGCAGAGCTCTGGCTGAGAGAGAACGCTGTGATCTGGACTGGGCAATAAAAGAGCAATAAAACAGAAGAAGACTGGAACAGAGGGCAGAGGACTGGGAGGGGTCTGTTGGGCCCTTAAGCCTCCCTTGGTAATACTGTTACACATCAGATAATCCCTTTCCTAAATTATTAAGTACCGTCATAAAAGAAGCTTGAATTTCTTCCTCTCTAGCTCCTTACGTGAGACGCCTGCAGTATGTATCTCTGGTAGCTGGAAACATTTTGGGCTTCCCATACATGCTCATGCACAACATTTTTAGCCCACTTTATTCTGCTGCCAAAGATTATTTCTTCATTTAACCAGTTCTCTGTCCTCCCTGATGAATTAAAGTTCCCTCTCACCCTCTATTTTCCTAGTCTGGGCAGGAACCTTTCAGGAGAGGTTTCCTTGTTTCCTTACTTTGGGATGCTGAAACAGCTCTCACTGCTGCATTTATTTGAAAGTATAACCAACCTGTGCCACTCTCCTGAAGCCCGGGAAGCCCTAAGCCCATAAATAGGAATAGGGAGATTGCTGGGAAAGCTGCTGCCAGCTCCTGAGCTCTGCAGTCAGTAACGTCTATTATTAGAGAGTCTTTCCTGAGGCTTAGGTGACACAACACAACACACAGCAATGCATTAGATGATCTCATCTTGGCCCACCAGAAACATGGGTTCCTCTGCTCAGTATTTTCTTCTTTCTGTCACCATTTGGCTCTTCTGTTTCCTAAATGAGCGAGACATTTTTTTTTCCCCTTCCTCCACTGGCAAAGTGCACAGTTCCTCTGACCCGTCACAGTTTCCCCACGTGAAGAGTTTGAAGTGAGATAGCTCATTGGGAGCCCAGGGATGCCTATTTACCTTCTTCTCTGCCCCACTTGAAAAATCCTTTGAAAGATGGCAGGTGCATTCATGTCATTTTAGCCATCCTGATGATGAGTTCACTGCAAGCCAGAAGACAGAATAAATTAGCTTGTGTATGAAAGACAGCTGTCATGTAATTAAGGATATGAATTATGATTTCAGATGTACCTCTAAAGCCATAAGCATAGTTCTGCCTTTATTTTAGGGTTTTGTACATGTGTCTGTTTGCACCCAAGTTGCTACTGTCCCAAGACCCTGGTTTATGCCCACGACCCATGGAAGGGGCCAGGCTCTGCCTCCTGTGGTGACAAGAGCTGTGCTGTGTGCATGGAGGGTGCTGTCATCACCCTTTAATGTGACTTGAGGGAGTCTGCACATAGGATGACCAGGTGGTTTTGAGTCATTACTGACATCTCAGCCGTTGGTGTCACAGCGCAAGTCGGTCAGCCCCAGCTCCCTTAACAGCTGACGGCGGGGATGGGGATTTTCCAGGGGAGGCTTCACCCCCCCTTTCTGAAAAGGGAGTGTGACACAGAGCAGATGGATCATGGGCCAGCAGACAGCACGGGGTGATTAAAGGCTTATCCATGCCTATATTAGCCTTGAGGAATTCCCTTGGTGGCACCGGCTCCTTGCACATGGCCACCTGCAACACGTTTGCCTCCCCTCTGCTTGTGACACCTGTCACATATCCACCTTGCGATTTTGCAGAGGGACGAGCCTGCGCCGTCGTGTTCGACTGCAAGTTCATCGAGACCTCGGCAGCTGTGCAGCACAATGTGAAAGAGCTGTTTGAAGGCATCGTGCGGCAAGTCCGGCTTCGGAGGGACAGCAAGGAAAAGAATGAGAAGCGGCTGGCATACCAGAAACGAAGAGAGAGCATCCCCAAGAAGGCCAGGCGGTTTTGGGGCAAAATAGTTGCCAAGAACAACAAGAACATGGCCTTCAAACTCAAGTCCAAGTCTTGCCATGACCTATCAGTACTTTAAGAACGCTGGACTCTGCCAGAGCTTGTGGCATTTTGTGGACATTATCTAACTATGTCGTGGGACAATCAATCAATCTATATTAGATTGGGCTATCAAAGTGACTTAGGTTCACAGTTGTGATTGTGATGATACGTGCTGGCATAAGAACAGCACAGTGCATGGAAATATCTCTCTTCCTTTTCTTTGTCAGTAGTTTTAAAAGAAAAGTATAGACCAGAATGACCCAAAGTTATGCTGGGGGGTGTTCTGGAATATATCTGTTCTTTCTCCTCTCACCTTTGGATAATAGTGTAAGAATCTTGAACCATCATGACTTGGGAAGTGAACAGTACACTCCTTACTCTTTCTCCTTGTTATTATTACTTCCTTTTTAAAACTGTAAAGAATTGAGGAACTGACTGAGGATTTGTCCTTTGCCAGTTGGCTGGTCAGTCGTGAGCACTCACAGCTAAAAAACCTGCATTTTTGTAGAATAGCCACAAAGACACTTTTAAAAAATTATTTCAAGGATTGGTTTCAATGAGTTTACACATCTCTTACTTTGGAAATATTTAAAGGAAAAATCCTGTAATCGAACAAATTTTCCTCTCTT
Organism: Streptopelia decaocto; assembly: GCF_964273445.1. Lineage (NCBI taxonomy): Eukaryota > Metazoa > Chordata > Aves > Columbiformes > Columbidae > Streptopelia > Streptopelia decaocto. The sequence continues at coordinate 25,464,561 of NC_138655.1, forward strand.
ATTTTCATATTATGGGACTATTTAAAAATCACAGCAAAATTAAAATTAAAGTGCAAGTTGTATCAAAGTGCATCAAGTGCAGGATGCCAAACCTTTATAAATCACCTGAGCTTTTTTAAGAAACCACACGGACTTCTTGTATCGAGCCTTGGCCTTTCTCTATGCCAGAGTTATGCTGTATTTATTGTTGTGCAAAATAACAAGCATTTTAATGTTGAAGGGAAATGTATTTATTACCAAGTTTCTTAAAAGAATAATGTTAATTTTATTACTGTTTTCTACCTAATATCTTTTTTCAGATATGCAAGTTTTTACTTACATGCCTTGTAATAAAATTAATAAAATATATGACTGTATTTGAGCCTCAGTGGGAAATCCCTAAGACTTTTTTCAAGTTGAGAAACTATTTTGAATGCTGGGCAAGATTGTTACATGACAAGTACAGTGGGAATTCTGTACATCTCTGAACACAGGCTATTCAGCAATCTGGGATCACAAAGCAAGAGTCATCCACAGCCCCATAGCTATGAGTGTATGGTATCCCTCATGTGCAAATGGAGTTGTGGTGTCAGAGAAAATATAAATCGTTCAGAACAAAGGTATTTCGCCCTGAGCCTGAAAACACTTTGGAAATGTAAATGGGTACTCTTACCCCAATTTTGGAGACAAAAAGAAGTGAAATGCTACAATTCGGGGACAGCAAGCGGGCAGCTGACATGGTGTGCCTTAATCCTCAGTTACTGTTGGGCAGAATTTTGTCATTTTCCTCCTGACTCTGCTGGGTTTTGTGGGTGCTGCAGAGTTCAAGGTAGAGGTACAGTTACCACATTTTGCCCACAGATGGCTCAGAAAAGCCAAATCTCCAGCCTGGCGGCTCATCTTCCTTGATTATGAAGACAAATGCGACGCTAATAAGATGATAATTGGGCTCACCACCTTGGGCTGCACAGCTTTCATGCACCAAATGCTCCAGAAACGAGTGAGCTCGCTGAGTGTTTGCCCAAAACTGAGTCTGCTGAGGGGATGAATTTTAGCAGTTCTCTAGGGGTAAAACATGTCACAAGATGACTCTCCACTTCTGTGGTATTCAGATCTCCCTGGAAGGGAATTCCTGATCTAGAATAAACTGTTGGCAAGCAGAGAAACAGCATTTTGAATACAGCACAGATTTTGAATGAGTGCTCTTGAGTTGTATTTTGAACTAATGCTTTTGAGTTGTCAGCATGCAACTTAAGGTTGACCCAGAACAGTCTAGAGAATGATGCTCATTGTGATACCAGTTTTCAGAACTTTTAAACTCTCAGTACCTTTTTGCCCATTCAAGAATGGAAACTAAATCACACAAATTAAACAAATTTTTGCGATTATTTTTAAGAACTGAGAGTATAGCTGAAGACAACTAGTGCATTTCCCTAATCTGTTCTTATCTGTCAAGCTCTGGACTCAACAAATCTAAACCCCAAGCAGGTTTTGAAGAAATCTGAAATGTCCATGTCGATCACAGAGCCTTTAAGGGTAAAAGCCATCCATGTTCACAGCATCATTGAATGCATAAACAATATTATAAAAATTTGGTGTTACTTATTTTCATACCCTGACTCATCTCTTTCCCAGGATAATGAAATTTCCTTCTAAAAGTTATGATTTTTCAGATAAAAAACCAATGTTGTAGGCCCATTCCCTGGAGCTGCCACAAGCTGCAACAAAGAGCTGTGTGGTGGTCACAGGGAACATATACCACTGTGAGTCTCTCTTCTGGGGCTGCTGCTGGTCCCTCTGAATAGCACAGCACTGCTCTTGGACAAAAACAATTCAAAGAGCTACCTCCACCTTTCACATCCCAGTCAACCTCCCACTGGCCCTCTTGGTCCACCCTGTAGGCTTCCTGAGTTTTCAGGGAGAGCATGAAGGAAGCTGTGGGGTGAAGAACCACCAGCAACAGCATCCCCTCCATGGAGCTGTTGCTTCAGTTTGCTCAGATACTGTTGGGGTAAATTGCTGTCCAACCTCTGGTTGTGGACTGAGAGGGTTGGTGCTGAGGATCCACATTCTGCATGTTTTAGGGTTTTTCTTGCTTTGGACCAGGTCTGGCCTGGTCCTGTGGACAGAATGCCCACCTGGGACTGCAATGCCCGAGTTTCACTCCTGAAAGGCACCGTGACTTTCACCTGGAAGCAACCTTGGTCGTCTGCTGTGATCTACACAATTCCAGTGAGTTGTGGGCACAGAGGAAAGGCCAGGGCTTTCTTCTGCAGCTTATGAGATGAATCTGAGTCATGGTTTTAGCTGATCATCACCAGATTATCAAATACAGAAATGCTTACCATATATAGCAGCTAGTGTACCTGGAATTACTAATTAATGCTAATTTAATGTGGAATGCTGACATTTCAAATCCTTAATATCCACAGTCCCTCTGTTCATCTCAGATGTGAGTGTCCAAAACCATGGAATGGATCAATCAGCAATTCTAATCACTGTCCTGGCTATGTAGTAAGTCAGGGCTACAATGACAGATCCTAATGTGATAATTGCGATGTCGGCCCCAGAGATCTGGCAGTGGCTGTGGAATACATGAGTCATAGCAGTGCACGTACCAAGGCCAAAATGGCAAAACTCACGGAGTCCAAATAAAATAAAATAAATACAGCTAAAAAAAAAAGTCTAAGAACACACAAAATGCCAATTATAGTGTAACAGCTGTTATGAAAAGCTCTTTTTAGGAAGTTAGATCAGATCAACAAGAGGAATTAGGGGCAATGTCCGGCTTTAATTAATTTAATAATGAAAGATTAACTGCAAGAAGAAAGGTTTACTTATGCTTTGGGACAGAACTACATTGAGGAATGATTCATTATTAAGGTACTATGTGGATTTGCAGGGTGCTATGTGATTTTAGATTTGGAAGAAATATTTATAAAGTTTAGTCAAGTAAAAGAAAGACATTTTCAATAAAATCAATGAATACACCATCACATATATAAGCCTTCCAATATCAACCCTTCTGAAAACTTTAAAGACCATTGACTGGAGTTACCTCTCTTGGGCTGTTTGGAGTGCAGATATAAATGTCAGAAAGGGCTGCTGACAGGAGCATTCCTGGTGATCTAGAGAGGTGCAGAGGTAATGAGATTTACAGAGGGCTGGATGCAGTTGACTTCTGTGCAGTATTTCCTCTATAATCAACTGTAGCTCTGCTTGGTCTCTGGGAAGACTTTTTAGAGAAAGCTGTGGAACCCAGAGAAGAGATGAGGTACTAAGGTGTACTAATGGTGTTTTACTCATGAGATCTCTGGACTAATAAATAGTTAAATATCCAGAAGTGAACCCTGCAACTTGTTCCTTGCAAGGCCTCTGAAGACTGTAGAGCTGAACGTATTGCCTAAATTGTTCCTGTGTCTGACCCACAAGTGCAGGAAACAAAAGCTGGTGAGAGCTGTGGGGCTGATTCTCCTCTGACTTTCTTTTCTGGACTTACTGGAAACCATTGTTCAGTGAGGAGGGCAAATGCTGTGGCCTGGGGTGGTGTTCAGCATACTGCTGATGTTTAACAGATGTGACTTCCAGATGCACAAAATAATATTTAGTGAGAACTGCCCACCTTGCCTGCAGTTCCTGTCCATTCTGGTTCAGTGGGGTAGCATGGGACTGACAGTACAGGACAAAATGTGGTTTCTGTGTTGCTTGTCCACTTGTAGGACCCATGCAACACCAAGCGTGTGGTAGCACCCAAGGCACATGGGGTGCCCTTTGTCAAAATTACGTTAAATATCACATTGCTGGGCACAACCTACCAACATTTTTAAATGTGGCAGACTCCATGGAAGATTTACACAGTGGCCTCTAGAACTCCAAATGTAGCCCCCTCCAGTCAAAAAAGGGAACACCACCATGTTTTGCTGTTTTTCACTATGCTCCAGAAAGGTTGTAGAGAAGCGTTGCTCTTGCCATTGCTTCCAGAAAAGACCTTGAGGTGTAGGGACCCAATGTTGGACAGCTTGCAGGACATAGGCTGAGTTCCAGCATCTGCTGTGCCAGTGAACACATGATGTGCTAGTGTGCAGCCTGGCATGCACCCTCCCCACCTGCTGTCTCCTCCTCATGCCCTCACTCCAGAAATCTGCAGATATCAGGGCAAGCGGGACCTCCTCACACAGGGCCCTGCAATATTTCTGTGTTTATCCTCTGTGATCACATAGGTAAGATCATCAAAGGAGTGGCTTTTTTCCTGTTGTTACTGAAATGCAATGTACTGATCACTTGTGATTTTAGCAATTTTTTTGCAGGAGGTTCCCTGCTGTTGACAGTGAGGACAAAGCACTCACGTGAGAGCACACTAGCCCTGTGTGTATCACTTTATGGGGCCGGCACTGTCTCATCACCTGGTTAATAATTTTCTAAAAATCAATTAGTGTAGCACAGCTCCTCCAGGTTTTGAAACTTATGTCTGAGTAACTTTAAAATGGAATTATTTTCCAAGTGGCAGTTGTTTCTGAGCAGAGACTTTGTGTGTGTACTCAAAAGCTGCCAGATAGACACAGGTTGCCCTGAGCCAAACTCTGACTGCTCTTTGGGCCAACAGGAGAAAAGGAATTTTCAATGGGAAAATCCAGACTGTCACATGGATACACTGAAAGATGTCTGACTTCAACTGCTGCATCTGCACGTACTGCACACAGGGACTCATGTTTCCTCCTCACTTGCACTGCTCTCCCAGTGGATGCAGCCAATACCAGGATGCCACATCCCCCGCCAGACCTGACCCTGTTCACCCGGGGCAAGGGGAGCAAATGAGGGAGCTGAGGGACAGTGGGCAGGCACTGGGCAGGCACTGGGCAGGCACTGGGCGGGCAGTGCTCCCATGCAGGGGTGAGGGGGATCACAGCCACTGCCCCTCTGGAGGAAGAACCTCCAGCTCTGCTGAGTTTTGCACCCATTCTCTCCTGCCTCTGCATAGTTTTAACTGAATTGCTTAGTGGTTCAACTTTTGCTGAACTCAGAACAGACCTCAGTAATTTTCACAAGGCCAGGATGCTATTTCTGTGTACTTGTGGCTTTCACCAGCGTGTGTGTTTCCTCTATTCACAGATTTGCTCTGAAGGTGCTCAGGGTGTATTTCTTCCCTAAATGCTGTTGTATCACTGAGTGATGTCGGGTAGGATGTTCTCAAGCTCTACCACCATAATATCATTTTAGTTGCTTTTTAGCTGTATTTTCAGTCTTCTGTGCCTTAAGATTTTCCTCATCCCCTTGATGCAATCTTGTGGTATGAATGACTGCATTTGCTCCCCCTCGACTTGCTCCATTCAGAAGTGAACCAATGGGGCTGAGATGCTCCATTAACATCCATAGCAGCATTTTTGCCACCCCAGTACTTGGGAGCCACCCAGCCTCAACCAGGATATGCCTAAAATCCTTTGGCATGTGGACTTCCACTGGAGAGGTTCCCCTGGCATCTGTACTGTGGCTGGGAAGTTGTGCCCAGCTGATGAAGCCCTGGGAAGGGAGCTGCCCAGTGTGGCTGTATTGACACAAGCCACCAATAAACACAAAAGCACCTTGGCAGGAACATACTGGGCTCCTGTGCATGTCCCAGGTACCTCCTATGCTGTTGAGACAGAAAGTAAATAAGCCTGGGGGTTAGAGAGATGATGGAATAAATACGCCCCTCTCACGACCCAGATAAGTTGTCTACCCATGCATAAATCCACCCTCTGATATTTCTGGCAAAGAAAATTGATATTCCATGGTTTCTGGACTTCAGACTGCCTCTGGAGAATTATCAAAAACAAATCTAAAAATGCAGTGAGAAGAAATGCCCTATTGCTTTAGACCAGAGATGCTTCCAGCCCTGTGCTATCTCTGAGAGGGGGAGGCAAAGTGGCAGTAGGAGATGCTGTTTAGTGATATCACCTATGGGACCTATGTAGACTTGGGGAACTACAGGCCAGTCATTCTCACCTCTGTGCCCAGCAAAATCAAGGAATAGATCGTCCTGAAAACTATGCTAAGGTACATGGCAAATAAGGAGGTGATTTGTGACAGCCAGCATGGCTTCACTAAGGGCAAATTGTGCCTGACAAATTTGGTGGCCTTCTATGATAGGGTTACAGTGTTGGTAGATATGGGAAGATCAACTGTTGTCATCTACCTGGACTTCTGCAAAGCATTTGACACTGTCCCACACAAAATCCCTGTCTCTAAACTGGAGAAACATGGATTCGATGGATGGACACTCGGTGGGTAAAAATTGGCTGCGTGGTTGCACTCAAAGTATTGCAGTCAATGGCTCAATGTCCAAGTGGAGATCAGTGACAAATGGCAGTCCTCAGGGGTTGGTATTGGGATTGGTGCTGTTTAAAATCTTTGCCAGCAACACGGACAGTGGGATTGAGTGCACCCTCAGCAAGTTTATTGATGACAGCAAGCTGTGTGGTGCAGTTGACGCTGAAGGGAAGGGATGCCATCCAGCGGGATCTGGACAGGCTTCAGAAATGGGCCTGTGCAAACAAAGCTAAGTGCAAGGTCCTGCATATGGGTTTGGGTGGAAAATGGATTGACAGCAGCCCTGAGGTGAAGGACTTGGAAATGTTGGTTGCTGAGAAGCTCAACATGAACCGGCAATGTGTGCTTGAAGCCCAGGAATCAAAAGAAGTGTTACCAACAGGATGCGGGAGGCGATTCTGTCCCTGTACTCCGCTCTTGTGAGTACTGAGTTCAGCTCTCAGGTCCCCAGTATAAGAGGGACATGGACCTGTTGGAGCAAGTCCAGAGAAGGGCAACGAAGATGATCAGACTATGAAGACAGGCTGAAAGAATTTGGGTTGTTCAGCCTGGAGAAGAGAAGGCTCCAGGGAGACATTATAGCAGCCTTCCAATACCTAAAGTGAGTCTAAAAGAAAGCTGGAGAGGGACTTTTTACAAGTGCATGTAGTGATAGGACAAGGGTTAATGGCTTTAAACTGAAAGAGGGTGGTGAGGCACCGTAACAGGTTGCCCAGAGAAGTTGTGGATGCCCCATCCCTGGAAGTGTTCAAGGCCAGGCTTGATGTGGCTTTGAGCAACCTGGTCTAGTGGAAAAGGGGTGGAACTAGATCTTTAAGGTCCCTTCCAGCCCAAACCATTCTATGATTCTATCATTCTGGAGACAAGCTTTTCACTCACTTTCTCCTTTAGCTTTGTGAAACTGAAATGATCAGTGATTTCCTCCTCAGCCTTCTCTTCTCCAAGCTGAGAAGTCCCAAACCTTTTAGTGTCTCCCCTAAGGCAGCTGCTCCAACCACTTAAATGTGTTTGTTCCCCTTCTCTGTTCCTTCTCTAATGCTCTTGCACCTGAGAAGCAGAGGCTGCAGCACATCCTACTTGAGGTGCTGGGTTTTAGAGAGTGACAAAATATTTTTCTTTTTCCAGCACCCTTCCTGATTAGGTCACACCTTTCATTGGCATATTTGATTACCATTGCACACTGATTTCAGACCACAGTCAACAGTGACTAGTCACCTGCTATCTTTTTTATCCACTCACTTGGTTTCAGGAGATTGTTCATGACCAAACAGAGTTTTCATGTAAACTATGCTCCATTTAAATGCAGTGAACTTCCCTTTCATGCACTATTTTGAAAACAACCGGACAATGTATATTGCACAGCTCTTGTCCTAATTAGGGATTTAAATACGTATGTTCAGCTGCAAGATACCACTCCTATATTCTGAATGCAACAAAGCTTGTCTTCATAAGGATTGTCAGATCAAGGCCTTCTTGCAGATGAAAATCTTGTATGGACACGTGAAAAGAGGTGACAAGTTAGTAAAGTGCAGCTCTGTCAACCCTTCCAGTGTCTGGGATTGCATCATACAATGAACAGGAACAGGGACACCTGTACCTAGTGTGTGCAGACGTTTGCTCAAGCAAGTAGCCCAGTTGGTGTTACTCACACTAGTGGCACTTTGAGGAGTAGACTGTGCCCGTTTTATTGAATCAAGAAAGGACTGAGTGCCAAAAAAGGATCTGTTGTTTTGTCTGTGAGTGAGAAGTTATGACATTCTCCCACATGAAAAGGAAATATGTCATGGTTTCATCTGGTCCATCCAATATTTTCTTTAAGGTGTGCTCTTATCTCCAGTGGGTGGGGCCTGGAAATGTTCTGCACTTTGACACACACTGAAACAAGATATTGTATTGAGACTAAATACAGACTTTTCTCTAAACTGCTCAGAGTTGGAGGTGTGTTGGATGGAGAAAAACTACATTTCTGTGCCTGTATAATTTTCCATTTGGGTTGTACAGGCAACCTCTTCTGTAACTTGCTGTCCAGATTACGAAAAGCCATTAAAAATGGCTAAAAGTCATTTAGTATGTAGATCCACTAGTTGACTCACATTTGCTCTGAAGGAGTAATTTCATGTGTAAAATTTGGTTGGAAAAAGGCTGCTCTGAGCTTACAGCAACCTCAGGGATAAGGACAACATCTTAGTTTTGTTCCTGATCCCTTCCTTGACTTCAGATCTGATTATAGCATGCTGAGAGCAGTACTGCCTCCTTTGCTACTGTATGCGGTTGAAAGACGTAATTTGATTGCTTGTGCAGAACATGATGCTGCCTGCCTGTGTTTTAGGAAGCACATTCCTCGGGAAGCAGTAGGTGACCTCCAGCCCTGCCAGGCCCCGTGCACAGTGCAGTGCCTCTGCTCCCTAGGGACCTGAGAATGACAAGAAACGTGGGCTCTGCCATGGGGAGGCTGAGGAATTATAGGGCTGCCCCTTGGGAGAGGTCCAGGGAAACTTGCCCACGGTCCAGCTCCATATCCAGATGGCCACTGCTTTCATAGTTCTTACCTGCAGTATTTCATCATCACGGTGACTGAATACTTCTATTTAAATAAAATAGATAAATGACCAGAGTGCTTTAGATGCATGAAAGAACTCTTGCTGGTTTTATACGCTTGGCTCTGGATGGCAGGATTTGCTATGAGTGACAGAGGGACTATGCAGAACATCTGCATCCCCGGTGGATGGCACCTGCTGCAAGACTGCTAAAGTACAAACCGCCAGTGACAATTTTGGTTTCCAGAGTGGAAACTCGGAGGGGAGAAATGCTTGTTCCTGGTGCTGCTGTGGGAGTCAGGTGAACTTAGTTGCAAGAGTCTGGAGTGATATGTGGTAGAGGAAACCCTTCTGCGGAATCATAGTCTTAGACACTGTGCAGGCTCTGTCACTGTGCGCTTACTGCAGTGATTCTGACTATCATCCTTGGTAAAGTCTTTACCAAAGGTTACTGACATACAAGTAAACCAGCAAAGTCTTTCCTCTCCAATTAAAAAAGCAGTTTACCGTGATGGTAGGCCAATGTATGTAAGATACGTAGTACTGGGATTTTTACTTTGACCCAGAAGCCACCTTATTGTTTGCATGTAATATGTATTTAAAATAGTTACAGAAATGTTAACCGTAGTTACAGAAATAGCTATTGACACTAATGCTTCAGTCTATCATAAATAACAGTCTAGCTAAAGAGAATGAAACCACTTTAAATCTAAATAAGAAAACCCCACTTTTTTTCTAATGTGAATCTCCACACATCTGTGAGGATTTTAGCATAGCAGAAACCTCCCTGCCCAACACCTCTGAAAACCTCCTGGAAGACCATGCACTGCTGTTCCCCTGCTCTGTCCACTGAGGTCCTGCCATCCCGGGCTGCATATGTAGCCCTAATGCTGCTCACTTCATGCAGCTTCTCTCTCCCTTGTGATCTTTGCTATTTTGCTACTGGATTTTGCATCAAAAGTGATCAGCAAAAAACCTGTAGCCAGAGGTGCTGCCTGGCCACCATCTGTCTCATCTGATGACAGCCTCTGATGGCTGACAGGCTCTGATGGCTCAGCTGGAGCTGATGCTTGCCAGTCCATGGCTGCCAGATGAACAGGGCATATATATGTAATGCCTATGGACTCCTTGTCCAACTGACAAGTGAGCAAGGACCTTGAGGGGCACATGAGAAGTACTGCTCTGTTTGGATAGAAAAATAAAGGAGCAAGTAAGCAATCTGTTGGCTTTGAATCCTCCCAAGACAATATAATTAAGACCCTTGAGAATGTTGCATTTCCTTTTCTTTCTTTTGCTTTTGTCTTTCTTGCCTTCCTCTTGTGAGTCTTCCCCTTCAAAGTGCATGTAAATGTGAGTTGGATGGGGCCTGGAACCATAACACAGCCAGCCAGAAAGTTTCCTTTCTGCCTACGAGGGTAGTAAGGCAATGGCAGGAGTGAGGTAAATTATTACTTGAATTGGTAACAACGCACTGGGCCAGCATCCCACTCAGAACGGTGAGACAGCAGGAGCAGATGAAGGGGGCAGCAGGTTTGCTCTGTGCCAGCTGCCTGCTCAGCCCAGCCGTGCTGGCTCTTGGGGTGACAGCTGTGCCCAGATTGTCACCAGTTAAGTTGCTGCCACACATTCCTCCTGGAAGCCCTCTTGGGAACTCACAGCATCACCACAAGTCTTGTCCTCAGAACTCAGTTATCTTTCTCATAGAATAATATATTCATCATGCATTCAGAAACTTTATTCCTCCTCACAAATAGCTTCAGTGTATCAACAAAAAGCCAACCATGTGCCTTGTGGCACTGTCCAGGAGAACTTCCTCAGCAATCAGCTGAACTCCACCTTTCAATGATCAGTAGAAACCACCCTCAAAACGTCTTGATTGCAGTCAAAATCTGCATCTTCTGAAGATCCTCACACAATACCCACTGTTGTCTAAATACAGAAGCAGGAGTCAGCTACAGAAGTTCCCAATGGCATGAAAATATATTTCTGGGACACCTCTGATAAAATCTTTGATTTTTTTTTTAGATTGGGTAGAAATTAGTAACAAAAATTTAGAACAGTACTACAGATACATGGAATTGTGCTAAAGATACAAAGTGCTCATAATAACCATATAAGAGAAAAAGAACTAACATTTATAAACAAATTAAGAACACATGCGTAAGTTATATGAATAAAATCCTTATTATTTATAATAGAAAATAGGCATGCTATTTAAATAGAACTTATTTAACATTTAGCTAATGTTCCCTTCCATATGTCCTTTGTAGCATTTCTACTATGTCAAATACCTGTGCTTACACAACAAACTGATTCCTTTCTGCAAGTAACCTAGAAAATATCCACATAAAAATACACATGTATAACTTCTGTAGTAGCTAGATATTAAAAGCAAAGAAAAACAAACCTAAAACCATCAAAACCAACATTAATTCTTAAAGTGCATCAGAAAGTCTGCAAATGTGGCATATTTAAAACTGGATTCCATAAGCAGCCAAAAATAAAGAAGAAAAAAATAAGGAGAATAAATTTCTCTCATGCTCACCAAGTTTAATTTAGTAAAAACTTGCAGTGACATGAAGTTGCCAACTCTAAGAGTCATCAGTACTTTGTAGAAGTTAACTGTAAAAATACTGTTGCAGTCAAACTATATACACACAAGCGCAGCTTTTATTTTTATCTGAAATGGTAAACCATTGTCAAAAGCTGCTGCTTCTCTCGTCTGTGCTTTTAAAAATAACTAGAACATCAAATGCAATAATAATACTCTTGTGTTCCCTTATTTCTTTTTGAGTTAAGATGCTACTGGAAGCAAAAGGGCTCTTAATGGGAATTAATGAGATAAGCTGATTTGTGTTTTTTAAGAAACCATAATTCAATTTTTAGGAAAAAAAAACCCAAACAACTTCAAAATAAAGATATCCTTTAAGAGAGAATTAATAGAAGTGTCAATGTCTAACAAAAATGGTCTTTCCCCCAAAGGAGGAAATTATTCCTTCTTTCCTACCCGGAAATTGCTGACTTTGCAGCAGAGTAGAAGGAACATCTCCAAATGCCTCAGTCAGTGTGGTGCAAGGTGCTGCACGGTGCTGTACGTCAGGTTGGGTTGGACATCAGGTGTCAGAGTTTGCACATAAAGCAACTGAGGCGCATTGGGAACCCCCTCCCTCCAGTGCAGGTAGCTGGGGTGAGGAGGGGACACACCAGCTCCCACCTGGGAGCGCAGGCTGGTGAACAGCTGCCCCTAGCGCACTGTCATAAGAGTGAAAGGGATGGACTCCCCTCCTGACCAGCTTTTCTCAGTTTCTAAATATGAGAAATTAAAAAAAAAATTAGACACTTTTGCACAAGCAAAATATGCAAATGGATTGAAACTAAGATAAATTCAGCAAAAGCCTATCAAAGGCAGAAGTCTGAAGACTGCACTAAAATTTAAAATGTTTCCAAAATAAATAGAAATGTAGCTAAACATGTTTTGGGCAACAAAGAACAAAAAAACCTCCTCCAGTTTTATTAGAAAACCCCAACCATCTACCACAAGGAGCAACACCCTGTCCTCACCCCATCTCTCCCGTCTGTGATCTTGTGACAGTAGATTGCATGAACGTCGAAGGTCTTGGACATGTATTGCTTCTCTTTCTACTTTAGCTGCTCATTGTGCTGTTTAACTTTGTGGAAAAAATCATTCACAAAAATTTACTACCAGTACTACTGTTTCACAAACATAACTCAAAGCCTTATACTGATAACAACCTCTTTATCCTTTAGATTAAAGATCTGTAGTCCCAAACAGCATACTAGTTCATTTGAAAAGTTCAGACAACATTATATTTTTGTTCTCTCAGCATACTGTGTTGAAACAATCTTATTTTTTGTTTGATAACTGTGAAAAGTTTCCTTTTGTTCAAAAAATGTCTAATCTTCATAACTGAAAAGAAACATTATAAGTCATACAGTAAAAGGTGAATAAAAACACATTCATTCATGTTTTTGTTCTTATTAATATGTTTTAAAACGTATTATGGTGTTTTGGAGCCTGAATAAGAGTTTTTGAACTCCTGGAATTGGTGGCAGCACTATTTTTGTGGAAAGCAGATAATTTTTCTTGCAGAGCTCTTGCAGAATTGGATTAACCCAAGTCTGCAAAATACTTCTGACTCCTAAAGTGCATTATCTAAATGTAAATGTATTATTAACCAGTCATTGATATAATTTATTCAATATCCCACAAACTGCTGAGTCCACTCAGCACATGCAGAAGACCCATTAAAACCAAGAAGTCCAGGAAAACCGTTCTTCAACAAGAAGCACGTCAGTAGCACAGTTTTACAGACGTGCTACTGAAGAGTGCTGCTCTCCCTTTGGACTGGGAGGAGAATCCACCAACGACAGTGAGCTTGCTGGGTGCTTGTTTGCTCAGCCTTGCCCTGCCTTACCTGTGCCAGGGGTGTGATCTGGGAAGTACTAATAGCTACAGAAAGGAAATGCAAACCTGAAGATAGACGGGAGCTGCTGCACTGACCTGAGCCCAGGTCGCTGCAGTCTTGGGGTGAAAGGAAACAGCTTTGCGCTTCTGTGTCTTAGTGAAACCTTTAACCTTGTGTTTGGGCTCCTTGGGAAGAAGTTTATCCTGTCTTTCTGTTGTCTTCAACCATGACATTAACTCCTGAATGCACAGCATTTAGTTTCAGCTTTTCTGGTCCTGTATCCCTGAGGTCTAGGATGGATGCGGGTAGCAGAAGCTCAGGCCAGCACAACTGCACCTCTGCTCATGGGCATTGCTGTGATAAAAGCACTGGTTCGTCCTTTGGCTGCACTGACCTTGAGATGCAAAAAGGCAGAGGTAGCTCTGAATTGATGAATTTATCCTACTGACTGCCCTTTTAATTTGAAAGGTAATGAAACAGACACAAGCTTGAGATTTTAAGGTGGGAGATGGAAAAGGGCATTAAGTCATGCAGTTTCCATTAAAGTCAAGCAAACAGAGGTGTATGTTCAGTGAGGCATTTCCATATAAGTCACAAAAGTGGCAGAGAAAGAGCTAAAAAGGTTGCACTGCAATCTTTGGAAGTGCAGAAGAAGTGAACATGAAGTACGCAGTCTGATAGCCCAATACCACAGCTATTTAGTCACAGAAATAGTCCCTTGGGGTCCTAGCTTGTATGTGGTGCGCCAATGAAAGCTGGTTATCCACTGCTGGCAGAAGTTAAAATTATGAGGTATTTCTGGCATTTTCTATTTTAAGCACAAGAATTAGTGCTTTAAATAATGTTTGTTGTAGGTGGGTGCAACACAAAATATGCACAGTCCTCTCTCGCAGACCATAGGCCTTATCCTCTAATGGCTCATCCATGTGACTAGGTCTTGACAAACAAACTAGGTAATTGAAATAAGTGAGATTATTTGTGTCTGATGAATGTAAAATTCCTTTCAATAAATAAAGGGCAGTCTTAGCATTGATTCAGGTTTATATTGCGAGACATTTAACTTTCTCTGAAATGAAATAGCCAGATTCCTAGAAGGCTCAAGTCCACTTGTAGAACCTCTCCGAGAGTTCATAATACTTTCAGTGGAAGGTATGGCTGCAACGAGACTTCATGGTCCTGCTGAGATGAGAGGTAATAGAAGTGATTTGTGACAATCTTTTCAGCAAGCGTTACATTTATGGCAATCTGGCAGTTCCTCTGAATAAAATGTGCACTAAAGCAAAACCCGAATGTAATATTTAAACATAGCACACCTTCATTTCCAGTCAAAATCAGTGCAAATATTCAGTCCCCTGTTACCAATTCCTACCCCTGTCAAAAGCCTGAAGACAATTCAGTGTTGGAAATGCAGTATTATTTAGGGAAGCATACTCTGGGAACTCAGCTATCAGTAAGAATTCCTGATGAGCTGAAATTTGCTGCTCTTCTCACTGTTTCAGTTTCTGGGACAAATATTTATGAGGTACCGGGCTCAAGGGAGCCACTTGGTATCTTATCAGGCTGTAAAAGTTCCACCCTGTGATGTAAAGCAGTGTCAGTCTGAATTCTGGCTACATGGGGAAGAAAAGGGCTAAAACCAGTGGAAAATGAGCCAGGATTGCCTGATCCCGGCACAGTAAAAGAGAGTGATTTCTTTTAAACCATCCCAGCAGAACAAGCTGGTTATAAACCATGAAGCTGAAGCATTTTTGTCTTCACTGGTCAAGATTTAAATTTCTTAGGTTTATATTAGCATTGCAATAAGAAATCCGACCATTTAGAGGACTCACCAAATTTGAGATGAGGGTGTTGGACTGGTGCCTTGTTGCTGGTTTTACACAGCCAGGACAAAGTCAGAGTCAGGAAAGCCTAAGCAGCAAAAACTGATTTTGTATTCAAAGTCAGGTGGCTGGAGGGAGAGAGAAAAATGACATCAACTTTCAGTTGCTTTTCCTGGTCTTTGAAAGAACTTTTCATTCAAAGGCCAGTTTTTCAGGGTCCCAGCAGAGCTGTGGGGCACAGGGCTGGCCAGGAACTGCAGATCTGTGTGCATGGTGCAGTGAATTTTGGTTTGGCTTTAATTTGTAAGTCAGTCACCATATATATATATTATATTTATGCACGTGCACTATATGCATATTGCACCATATGCATGTTGTACCATATGCATATTGGAATAGAAGTTATTTCTGAAGAGGTTGAGAACATGATGATACAAGAAAAAGCGTAAACACCGCTGGGCTTTTTTTCTTAAACACTTGAGCCGCAGAGTAAAACCCACCCCCAAAGCACCAAGACCGCAGTCTCATCTCAGCTAACAGGGACAATGAAACACCTGGGGATGGCAAACCCAGGAGGTGAGCAGGTGAAGCAATGAGCTGTGCAGTGCTGGGGACCAGGGAAGGCTCAGCACAGGCTGGACATGAGCATCTGCCCTGTCTCTGGGGCTTGCATGCTGCGTTTGTCCCTACACCTGGGACTTAAAGCCCCAGGTCTTCCCCCAGGGTCTGTGGGAATTGCCCGGCCATGATTTTTGAGGAGCAAGGAAAGGAAACAAAGAGCACTTGAGCCCTGCTTCAGTTTATAGGGGGAAGTTTTGGCATCTGGCCTTTGCTCCCAGGCTTATTTCTGATTTTTATCCAGTGACTGTTATATGTTACAGTCCAGGCAGCAGAATCTGTGATCACAGCGATAAACAAAGCCCTAGAGACTAGTTTGTTTTATTGTGCCTGTTTCAATGTCCTATAGATTGTCACGTACATCCACATGACTGAGGGCTCTAAGACCCACTTCATGGGTCCTATGGTCATCTGCATTTACATATGTGTGAATAATAAAAAAAAGTGTCATCTTGCCAGCTTAATTGTTGTTTCATGTCATAATACTATCATGCTTTCTAAACAAGCTATAGTTGAGAAAAGACTTGGGTTTCCTATTTTGTTTTGACACACTGTTACGTATTCTGAGCTGTGCAAATTGTGGGCATGTCTCTATATGTATTGAGTCATGAAAGAAAAAGGTTAAAAAATTGCTTCTTCAACATTTATAAGCAAAAAAATGTAATTTTTAAAAGTGCAGTTTATAACTTCTAATGTACATGCCACCCTAAGATCTCATGAGAATTAGCTAAAGGACACCCGCACGATGAAAGAAAGTGAATTTCTCTGCGCTTCAGTATGGAACTCAAGTTTTAATCTCCTTTGGAGGTCTTGCAATAAGTAGTGTAAACACAAGTAATCTCTAGAATATGCGTTGTTTATTCCAGAAGAGCCATTTGGTTCCATTATGTCATTGCTTGCAAGAAGAAAAAGGGAGGCTGAAATCTATCATCTTGACCTGTGCAAGTTTAATGGCCCAGGAGTCAAACAGCACCAGCTCAGCATCAAACAGGAGCCAGGACCTGATGGCAGCAAATGGGGGAACTTCTCAACAGGCATTTCTGTCATGATGAAGAAGACAAGCCCATACGGTCTGTTTGTGTGCAGTGGGAGAGGTCAGATGTCTGCTCCTGGGAGAGGTGGATGCCGTGGCTGGGATCACTACATGTGTGAGGCAACTTCTGCAGGGCTGGGGCTGACTGAGGTTTTCAGGGAGAACCTCTGGGAACACAGGTGGGGTTGTACTGCCTCATCAGAGTGAGGTGTGCTGCTGATTCAGCTTTCTCCTACTTCGAGGTGGCCACATGTACCTGCAAATGAAAGCAGCTTGGATAGCCTCCCACAAGTCCTGGTGGGGATTTATTGAACTGTGAGGCGCAATTGGTCAATGTGGGCCAAGAGTGAGGTACTGCCTGGGTGAGGGGCTCCTGGAGGAGGTAGCTGTGCTGAGACACATCAGTAGCTGGGAGAATTTCATTAATATAATGGACATGGCGTCCTCCAAGGATAGACACGTGAAGATGCTGGAGACATAGAAAAGCAACAGTGGGCTATGAGCAAGCCCCTCAATGATGTGGAAGCAGTCTGCCAGCTTCCCTGAGGAAGGACAGAGCCCATGTCTTCCAGCAAACAGGCAATTCACGATGACAGCTCCAAGGAAGAAAGCAAGAAGGGTGCCTCTGCTTCTGAGGCAGTGTGGGGGACCTTATAAGGTACCTCACCTGAGCTCCTGGTGGTCTGTTACCTGCTCCCCTAGACAGGATAACTGATATAACTGAGAAATAAAATTAGCAGGTCAAAACTGAATATCAAGTTCAGGCATTCATGGGCCAGTCAGAAAGCCACATCTCCTGGGTAGGAGAACAAGGTTGCACTGGTGGTGTAACTTCATTCACCCTGGCCTTCAAGCATTAGTACTGTGAACTGCTGGATACCTCTGCTGAATATTTTCAGGGAACTTGTTGGACAGTCGGTGCCATGCTTTGTTCCTGTCTCCTTGTTTTGTGTTTTTTGTCCAAGTTCCCTCTCTCCAACACCACATCTTGCAATGTTGCATAAACATAAATTATCTCAATGTGAACAGGGGTATAAACAGCAAAAAGGGCAAGGCTATCAAAATAGAGAGATGTAAAAGGAAGGTCTAAAGAATATTTTAAGTGTAAAGAATATGTACCTCTGTAGCACTCAAAATGTCCTTAAGATTATGAGAACCACGGAGATTTGGCTGAATAACTTGAGACTGGACTGTTTGTATAGAAGGGTAAAGTGCTTCAGAAAGAACTATTAAGAAAAAAAAAAAAGTGTTGATGAGGATGAATATACTTTGAAGTGTAAAGTACAGGACATAGGGGTGATGTGTCTGGTAATTATACCATGATGTGAATCCATACTCATAGAAACATTTCAGTTGGAAGAGACCCTCAGGATCATTGAGTCCAACCATAACCTAACCTAACTCTGGCACTAAACCATATCGCTAAGAACCTCACCTAAATGCCTTTTAAACACCTCCAGGGATGGTGACTCCACCACTTTCCTGGGCCTTGCAAAGAGAAAGCGGCTAAATGGAAAAATGTACAATGGACTCAGAAAAGCAGATTTCTATGAAATTAAGTGATCTATAAGAAGAACTTCATAGGAAACAAACCAAAGAAAAGCATTAGCAGGAATGACCAGATCTCTGTATAAAAGGAGTGAAGGGCATAATATGTCCTAATGCAGACATAGTATTAGGAGGGGTAGTAAGAATAAACTACCTTTGTTACATCAGAGCTTTTCAGTGTTCTCAGACTCACAAAGGAAGCACAAAGACAGTCATAAGTAGGTTACACCACTAAAGGTGAGTATATAACATAGGCAAATACAGACAAAATCAGAGTTGTGGCAGTGCAACTACCAAAACAATGAATATAAAATGAAAATACTTCACAAGTGAATTAGTAAGATTTGCATTGCTCAGGAAATATTGTTTATAGGAGCCTGTCCTCAGCAGCATCGGGAAGTCTCACCTGGTAGAATCTGATGAGGTCATCAGCAAAAGCAGAGGGTGATTGAGCAGCATCCAGAGGACAACAGTATGAATGAGCAGATGTCTGGAAGTAATGCAATGGGTTACTCACAGAGACTAGGAGTGGCCATTATTTAAATTTTTTACAACCAGGAAGGTTGCAGGTGTAGTTGATTTTGCTTCAGAAGTAAGGGAACTAGATGACTAGAAACTTGAGTTTCTTTTAAGCATTATTTTTCTATGCTTCTTCCGCTACACTGGTGCTAGCTCATTTTGACATATACTGATGATGTTGTGAAATTCTCACGCCCTAAGAAATCTATAAAACAAATATTTTCTAAACAAGCAGAAAGGGAAAGAAGCTGAGGTCAGGCAGGTCCTATTACTTTGGAAATGGAAGAGGTACATGAAGAGACATCAGATGAATTGAAACAAGGAGTAAAAGTAAAAAGACAAAAAGAAAAAATGAAAAAGGACTAAGGGAGGAATGACAAAGCTGATAAATGAGAAGAGTGAAAAGGATGTGACTAATGATATGAGAAGAGTTGTTTCTGGAAAAACTGACGCGTCAACCAATGATTCACATAATAAACACCTGGACATTTGCCTTCTTTTCATCAGATTTACTCAGAGAAACAGCTGGCTCAGGGAACCAGTCTCACTGCTGAGTTTCTCCTTGTGATTTTATCTGTGGCACCATGTTATGACTGTTGTAAAGCCTTAAGTGCTTCTGGACTTCGTAATGTATTTGACATGGGATATTTTTTTTTTTCCTGTGTGGTTACAATCTGTAAGCAGTTGCTCTGCAGCTGGAAAATTATTCCAGCCAGAGAAAAACACTGGGGTGAGCAGGCTTACCTCCTCCAGTGCCCTTAAAAATACAGGTATTCAATTAAGCATATTAGTTACCTTAAATTTGTAGTTCAAGATCCCCACTACACTTAATAATCATTAGACTTTCAAGCAGAAACACTAGCATTCGAAAGACAAAAGCCTAACTTGTTTATGTGGCTCTGACTTCTGACATCACGACTTGAGTTATTTTTTATTGTCATGTAGTGGAAGGCAAAAAATTACATAAGGAATTTATTTATGTGAATTTGTTTCTGCAGTGTGAATTTTTGCTGTTTTGAAATTTATGCTTCATGCTGAAAGTACTGCTCATTCATATCCAACTAGTACACAATTCATCTGCATGTAAGCCACTTAAAGTCAACATATTTCCAGGAAAGTTCAGTTCCCTCCCCCCTAATTATATTTACTTTGAAATCATTAACAATGACTTCTAATGCTTTAATGGAAACTGTTGTTTTTGAGCTGTGCTCTAAAGATAACTCACTGGTAGCAGGCAGCTTTGAGAAAGTCTGAATCATTCTGAGTGTATGAGCAAATGGAGAACAGTTGCGTTTGAAAGCGTATTGAAAGCACAGTCTAGAGGTTTTCTTCTGGAGAAACAAATGTAGATTTTGAGGGAAAAGTGTGATCTGAAGCCCAGACAGAAAGCTCACCTTTCCCAGAATTGTACGCCTTCCATCTGTAATTGATTCTAACCACTTCTTTCTTCAGGTGCAAAATACTTAATGTGCTGCACAAATAATTAAACCATGTTCAAGAGCATTCTAACATACTGAGAAAATTGAAAGCAGAAGTAACATTTCATGAGGGAACAAATTAAGCCTGTTAAAGTTTCTGAAATAAGCATGATAACAGAAAGAGAGTTAGCAGAAAGCAAAACATTTTAAAGATAATGATTTTGAAAAAAAACTTCCGTTTTTTTTTTGCAAATATTTTTGTTCATTATCTATTTTACCATAGTAATTTACAGTCTAGTTGATTTCACTTCTCCTTACTACAGGTGCTATAATGCACAGACTAGCAGGGACTGGTTCCATTGCAGGGCTGAAAACCCAGAGGCATGAAAGATGGCACAGAAGGGAAAGGAATTATTACATCCATTATGAGATGAGTACCTGCAAATGGGCAAAGAGAGTGATATGCCCAAAATTACCCAAAGTAAATTTGTTGCAGAGCTCAGACAGAATTTGAACTTTCTGAGTCGGTGTCTGACAAATTATTCTCATAACTAGGCTGGGTCCTTCCCATGCACAAATCTGCTGTGAAAACAAGACACCTGTATGTCCCAATTCTTGCCTTTTGAATGAGAATTATCACTGCAACTAGGCAAGTAGCAAAGGTGATCTCCACCTGAGGCTCATGCCTTTTCCTTTCCACCTCCCCTCCTACAGAAAGGACAGCTTTCCCCCTGGCACTCCCACGTGTGTGCTGGGTGTTCTCTTCTTACAGTCCCACTGAAAAAAACTGAATTCAGAAAGAAAATCCAAAAGGACATAAAAATATCAAAGGCTGTAAATTATCTTGGAGCTACATTGCTTCCTTCCATGGCTGCCGTTTCATACCACACCTAGTCATTAAGAATCAATAATTCTCCATGCTGTTAATGTTTGAGCTGCTGAGCCGAGGGCGAGTCTGAGGAACTATAAACTGTGTGGAGAAGCACAGACGGACATGAGCAACCTGCGCAAAGGTGATTCCCACAGCTGAATGAAAGAAGCATTTTTAGAGAAAAATAAGCTTTTCATGTTACAGGTAAGGGATGATCTAACTGTCATTGCATGGGAAGATTTGAAAAGCTGAAGCAAGGGTTTTGCTGAAGACTTTCCTGGCAGTGTTAGGAGCTCAGCTGTCCTTGTAAAATGGATGACTGCTGTGCTAAGGCTTAGTCTGGTTTGTATTTGATTTGGATCAATTTCTTCTGTATTCTCTATACTGAATTTGAACATCTGAAATCAATCTTTTAAAGAAAATCAACATTTTTTTTTTTCCCATGGAACCAAATACTTGTGATTGTTACTGATCTTTAACCTCTGAGGATATTCTTTGTTCTCTGAATGTTTATTATTGAAAGTCACTGGGATATTTGTACAATGGTTATCCTAGAGATTTCTGCTCAGGCAGGGGAAACATAAGGGATTATTAGGGATATAGCACTGAGATGAAACTAAGAAACGAAGGGGAAAACATGGCTCCAGTCCTCAGCCAGATCTCAGGCTGCTTTCAGTGAAGCTGATCCTACTCTGATCCTGAAACTGTCCATTATTGAAGACTTTTGTATGAGTTTATATGTACTGAAACTATTCTGAGTGACAGAGGAGTATGTATTTTGAGGTTTTGGTCCTTGGCAGTGTGATGCTTCATGAGACTTGGTAGCAGCTTCCAGCCAAAAATGGACAGTCAAGGGCTCATCGAGCCACTCAGCTTGACCTTGAAACTGGCTCCACAAATGTCATGATACTAGGAAATGATATTTATATTCAAAGAGAAGGGAATGGCAAAGGCTGTTATCATTAAAACAGGTAACTTACAAAATTACTGTATTTCCACTCCTGTGTTTTGTAGTTGGATCTGGACAGGGAAACCTGGTCGAGACACAGCGCAGTTGCACAGCCACATAAAGGGGTGCATTTTCTGGCATTTTTTGTCCCCTCTGGTAGGGCTGGATGTGTCCCTTTCTTAAACTTTCTACTCACCATAGTAGGTCTTGCTCCCTCTCTTTTTCCTGAATCCATACTGTGGTATCCCGAGATCACCCTGTACCCTTTTTCCTCACCTCTTGCCAGCCTTCCCCCCCAGGACATGTAGCTGCCTGGTGTCCCTCCACTGCTGGCTGGCCAAGGCTGGTACAGCTGTGCCTCCCTCAGGGAGCAGCTGGTGGGCATACAAGGGTATGCCCCCATACCCTTGAGGAGGGCATACCTTGGGGTTCTCTGTCCCACCGGCCTCCCCACATTAATACAGAATTAGTTTTCTGAAGTTCCCATGCTGCTATTAAGTATGGCTGAAACTGGCCAATGAGTTCAGAAGAGACCTGGAGGAGGGAAGTGGGGACACTGTTTGACAGATGGAGGAACTGAATGCATATCTGTCGACTATCTAATTGAAATATCAGCAATGGTCTTGGTTCAAAGTGTCTTCCCAGGAGGTTCAGAGTGTCTTCTCTACCCCTCTGTCCTGCCTGTGCCAGGCCCCAGCTCCTCTGGCTGCCGGCAGGGCAGTGAGGGACCTGCTCAGCAGGCATTACTGCTAGGCAGCTACGGGGGTTCACCTTCAGACCTAATTTCCTGACAAATCTAATGACTTTCCTGATCACTTCTGGTTTTAAAGGAGTGTCATTTTATTTTCCTGCAGTACCCATGCAGCTAGCTCCAGCCCAAGGAAAGAGGCCAGTATAATTGCACACACAGTAAGACCCTGCTCAGAGTGGGCTTTGCAAGATAAAGTCCTGTGGCACATCCTAAAATGCGTGCTGCAAAGAACAGCAGTGTGGGCAGTGGTTTCTATATTTACAGGTTCACTTTTTGGTTAGCCACTGAGGAAAGAAAAGAAAAAGGAAAGAAGAGGTGTGATGGAAAGCCCAAGCAGGAAGGGATCTGGAGGCAGCAGTGCCTCCACACTGTCATCTTCTCCTTGGGAGCCTCCATGAGGCAGAGCTGTGGTGGCTGAAGGATACCTGTATGTGTGAGCCACATAACATGAAGCACCACTGAAATGGCAGCACTGTAGGCCAGCTTCGCCTGCCTCCAGAGCAGACCTTGTCCTTTTTGTTAAAATCTAGAAGCAGTGAGAAAGCGGGATTGCATTTTTGAGGAATCCATCTAGTTTCCAGGAGGATGCAACGCAACTCATGGCAGTGTATGCTCAGCATTTTTTTGAAATTTGAGGCAGGCAGTGCTCCTTGGACTTGGAAATTTTGTTTCCAGTAGCCATGTTGTTTTAAGGGGTGCAGACACCTCTGGTTACTCTGCCTCTGCAAGCTGCACTGAGCAGCTGCTTTTTGTAAACAGAAGGCCCCAGAAGACCCCTGCAAGACCATCACCTTCTTGTGGTTATAGTGTTTCCTGTGAACGTGTTTTTGCCTTCTGTAAAGCAGAAATGAACGTGGGGCTTCCGTGATATAGAATCATTGCAACAATGAGGCTGCATGGCTTGAAGTTTTGTGTCAGTTTCAATCTCTGACAGCTGTTTGAGGCTCTCTCAGCATGTGGCACCTCATGCACCACTGAAGACAGACCGGATGGGCATGAGCTTTCTGGCCAGCCCAGGGACGCCAGCAGTCTCACCTCCCATGGGCACAGCTGCTCCTGGTCCTTCAGAGCACACTCCTGGGCTGCTCTTTCCCTACAGCTTCAAGAAAGCTTAGCTGTAGCTTTTATTCACAAATAGATTGGGCCAGCTCTATGTGACTATCGCCTCTTCTTTTCAGGAGCTGAAGCAAAGCATATTCCAGAATGTTTAAGCTGTGTGGACTTCAGTTTCTCCTTGTCATTCACTGGGTGAGTTACAGCTTTTCCTTCCTTTATCTGGGAGCAAACAGCAAAGGTTGCCTGCGAGCCTTGGAGCTCCAGCCCATGCGTGTCCTGGTCTGCAGGTCAGGCTGGCAACGTGTACCAGCAGAGTGGCTGTAACTCTGGGTGTGGGAGCACAGCCCCGACATTTATGTGTGACCCCACAGCCAAAAGTTAGGAAGACATGTCAATCACTGGGAAAAAAAGAAAACAAACTTAAAAAAGCCTAAAAGACAATAGTTTATCTAATCTATTTTGCCTTTTGTACTTCCTCCTTAGATATCACTTTTCCCAATAAGTGGATTTAATGCTAGAAAATATTTAAAAATATTGCAACAAATCATCAAACAACGAAGACATCTGTATCCTGTGTTCTATATTGTGATCCATGCCTGTGCTGATATATGAAATGTATTCTAAGATATATAATGGCACATAGTTCAAACCATGCATATTAATTGTTTATCTTCATTAGTCCATCTGGGTGAATCCCTCTTCAGAGGATTTTCTGGAACTGGAATGTATTAGTTATGTTCTCTTATGGACCTCACCTATTATATTCTTTAGATTTATTAATATTTGTAAAGGTTACAGTGGTGGTTTATACTTTACAATTGAAATTAACAGAAAAGATTAAAAATTAAGTTAAATTCAAGTCTATTAAAAAGTGCCTTAGAATATGGAGACCCTGAGGGATGAGATTGGTGTGCAGTAGTGAGTCCCTCCATTTTCATTCCCATTTGAAAACCTGCTGCCTGTGGGGGTGCCAACCCCCATGAAGCCATTCTGCAGGCATTATAGCCCCCTTCAACTGAGATGCCAGCCGGATACAGACCAAGGAGAAAACCCTACTTCCTCTTCAGGCCCCTGAGTAGTGATTCATGCTGTAGACATACGTTTGGAAATATTTATGGTCCACATAAAGTTTAATTGACAGGAAGAGATATCTCTTACTTGCTCCACAGCCTGCACTTTGAACCCGTTGAGTTTTATAGCATCAGCCTTTGTTCTTCCACGGTAAGGAACATGACCAAGCAAAACCCCTCAAAATGGTCCTAGGAAAAGCCTCCAGGAGACGGGTTGTGCCCACCTGTGTGACACGGGAACAGCCGTAGCAGGTCAGATTGAGGGCTCTCCTATCTTGTCCCTGGCAGAAGCCAGCAGTCAGCTTTTAGCAAAAATACTAAGGAGTAGCTTTAAAGTACTCTTTCCTTTCATGTGCACCTATTACATGTTTTTTTGGATATTTTTCTACTGCCGCTAGTGTTCACTAGCGTTCTTCCCTCTCCTTCCCCGGTTCTCACAATATTCTAGTTTTCCTGTTTGCAAAAACACTCATAAACCCTTGTAAGCAAGGAGGGCAGCATCTCTTAACTATTATTAAACAGAATCTGGTGTTATTCAAACACCACTTGTCACACACACACACACACACACACACACACACACACACACACACACACACACACTGCAGCACTTTAGGGTAAATTGTGCTGAACTTGGCTATGTTTTTGTCATAGGAAGAATTAAGTTTTACCTTGGTAATATGTAGACTGTACTTTTCTGTGAGAGGCTGAATAGCTGTCCCAGCAGCAATAGGACCAAATCCAGGGGAAAAGTCATGCAGCAGAGAACGTGCATTCCTGGAGCCTGACTCCATGGGTGGAAATGGCAGTTCGAATCTATAAAGCAGAATAAAGTAATTTTTACACTAGGAGAAAAGAAGTTTTACCTGTGCAACCAAATGATGGAGCCCTAATTCTGGCAGGCAGATCCTCAGCATTGGTAAAACCTTGGTGACAGGGAGAGAAGAGTAGACACTCAGGAGAGTTTGGTCTTGCCTTTGGAGAAACAGGCACACTATCTGAACCATAGGCTGAATCCTCTGGTGTGCAAGGGCTGCTCTGGGAGGCTGATTTTTGCTTTGCTTTTTATTTGTTTGAAAGCAAAACCAGCCCTCAACATCAGGGTAAGAGGGTGTCTGGAGGTCTTTGGGCACTAGGAAGGGAGTGGTTATCCAACTCATTAAAAATTTCCCAGAAAAAACACTGTGTGAAAGCATTGCTAGCCATTGGGAAGGAAACAGAGGCTGAGACAGGCTTAGGCAGCATTTTGCCATGAGATAGAAGCCAGGGATCATCAGGATGTGTTGGCTCTTGCTGCAGTTTACTCTCATATGCAACTGCTGTGAAGGCACAGCGCCCGAGCTGGTTGCCCAGTTCACCGGCGCACTGAGGGTGGTGGGGTATGGGATGTGGGAAGGTCCACCTCTTTCCCTTACAAAAAAGGTTTGGATTTACTCAGGAAATTGCAAAGAGTGTGGCCCCAATTTCTTCCCATCCCTAAGTGGGGCATTAAGTCTCTACACACTTGTGGCCACAGAACTGTGTGGCTCCTGGATGGGACATGGCTGGTCCTGCTGGCGACACAGGGTGATCCAGAAATGCTTTTATGAATTTCATCTTCCTCTCAGCTTCCTCAGCTCTTCAATGCTTCTGTTTCCTCTTGAAAATAGATCAAATATCATTTAAGTATGTAGTTCTTAGAAAAGAGCAGGACCCAAATGTTTGTTTTCAAATTAATTAATAAATAACACTGATTTTAAAAATGGATGTGTACTAAAGAACCCAGAGATGTTCAGTGCAAGCCAACAAGTGTCTCGTCTGTTTTGCTACAACAAAATAACTTTCAAGAGGCTCAATGACGGAAAGCTGCTATCCTTGCATGGTGATGGCAGACATCCCTCAGCTGCTTTCCTCCATCCCTTTCTCTCTCTCTCTCACAGGCTATAGGCCAGAATTTTGGGGACCTGCATGTAACTGGGCCTCTGAAGGACATGGATTTCTTTATTCCAGAGGGAGGGGGAGTGCGCTTCGTTTACCAGGTAATAAAGTGTCTCTTGGTATCCATTTCAGTCAAAAACCCCACAGTTTGCACACACTGACCTCATGGGCAGTGTTGTCATGTGTGCTGGTGGGAAGAACAGTCCCCCAAGAGGATCCGAAACTAACTTTGACTTCCTCTATCTGGGAATTCAAGACTCTACATGCAAAAGCAGGAGACAACCCCTTCTCTCAAACACATTTTAAGAAGATATCCTGAGACAGGGATTAATAAAATCAGCATTCCTTGAGAATGGCTTTCCATGTAACTTGCGTCATCATTTTCCTTCAGCTCTGAGGTTTTCTTCCCAAAGCCATAACCACAGAAGGACAGATCCAGCTCCCAGCCAAATGGAGCATATGTGTCATTTTTTTCCATTCCCGTGCTCAGACAAAGCCCTGTCCCATGCAGACATTTGCTTTGGAAAGAAAACACAGTTGGGATTTCCTGCAGCATTCAGGAAATAATGTGAAAACTTCTCTGTTGAGGATCAGAAAAGAGAACATTTTTTTGAGCAGACTCTTGGAATATCATTCCCCCAGCCAAGCACACAGTTGGCAATAGATTATAAAAGACACAAAATTATTTCGATTATGGCAAAAATGCCCAAAAAAATATTTTCTTTTTTCTTTTCTTTTCTTTTCTTTTCTTTTCTTTTCTTTTCTTTTCTTTTCTTTTCTTTTCTTTTCTTTTCTTTTCTTTTCTTTTCTTTTCTTTTCTTTTCTTTTCTTTTCTTTTCTTTTCTTTTCTTTTCTTTTCTTTTCTTTTCTTTTCTTTTCTTTTCTTTTCTTTCCTTTCCTTTCCTTTCCTTTCCTTTCCTTTCCTTTCCTTTTCTTTTCTTTTCTTTTCTTTTCTTTTCTTTTCTTTTTTTTCTCTTCTCTTCTCTTCTCTTCTCTTCTCTTCTCTTCTCTTCTCTTCTCTTCTCTTCTCTTCTCTTCTCTTCTCTTCTCTTCTCTTCTCTTCTCTTCTCTTTCTCTTCTCTTCTTTTCCTTTCTTTTCCTTTCTTTTCTTCTCTTTTCTTCTCTTTTCTTCTCTTTTCTTCTCTTTTCTCTTTTCTTTTCTTTTCTCTCCTTTTCTCTCCTTTTCTTTTCTCTCCTTTTCTTTTCTCTCCTTTTCTTTTCTCTCCTTTTCTTTTCTCTCCTTTTCTTTTCTCTCCTTTTCTTTTCTCCCCTTTTCTTTTCTCCCCTTTTCTTTTCTCTCCTTTCCTTTTCCCTCCTTTCCTTTTCCCTCCTTTCCTTTTCCCTCCTTTCCTTTTCTCTCCTTTCCTCTCCTCTCCTCTCCTCTCCTCTCCTCTCCTCTCCTCTCCTCTCCTCTCCTCTCCTCTCCTCTCCTCTCCTCTCCTCTCCTCTCCTCTCCTCTCCTCTCCTCTCCTCTCCTCTCCTCTCCTCTCCTCTCCTCTCCTCTCCTCTCCTCTCCTCTCCTCTCCTCTCCTCTCCTCTCCTCTCCTCTCTCCTTTCCCTTTTCCCTTTTCCCTTTTCCCTTTTCCCTTCCCTTTTTCCCTTCCCTTTCATTTTTTTTCCCATTCTAGTTCACGTCTGAGCCACCTGCTGTGAGTTTCAGAGCAGAAGGTGAAAAAGATGGAATAATTGACATTGTGCCGAAGACTGGCATCCTGTATCTCAATGGATCTCTGGACTGGGAGACCAAAACAGTACACACGCTGCAGGTAAAAACTCAGTGAAAAATAAGAAGAGAGAATTATTCATATTCGCCCTCTTTAGTAAAACTGAAATTAATAGAAAACTGTTGAAATTTCAAATTTCAGACAGCTTTTTCATTTTTCAACTTGAGCTTTGCTGAAAGATATATGGTTTTATTGTTCTAAAAGACTTTTCACAGGAAAATACTCCTTAGCACATGAGGTTTATGTTGAGGGAAAAACCCCTATGCTGATGCCAATCGCAGTCCTTTAATTCTTCTAATATAAGGAGGTCACTTGACTGGAATTGAAATCTGGCCCCATGAATGAGATTTACTTGTTGTTCCTGAAGACTGTTAGGCCAAATTCCATGGCTGGAATTGGAAAACAAACTATTGTAATCTATTTAGGAAGATTATAATCTGTTTATAATCTGTTATCTATCTATAATCTATCTATTGACAAACGGTGTAAATAAATGACATTTAGACACAGAGGCTCTGATTTAACCTCAGTTAGATAACAGCAGAAAGCTGTTTGGCAGATGTGGGAGGCTATTAGTGGAAGGAGCATTGTGTGCTTGTCTTGCTATATTATACTCTTTTTCATAAAGATCTCATTGTAAAAACTGTTGGGAGCATGTAGACAATCTGTTGGTCTCAGTATAGCCTTGTGCTCTTATTTTGTGTCAAGAATGGTGGTGGTTTTTTTTTCTGAGGCACTAGCGACCGAGAAGGAGATGATAATGAGAGGATCAATATCTGAAGGAAGTACATCATGTTATTTGAGCTAGCCTTAGCTATCTTTCTGAAGTCTAGCACTTCAGGATTAATAGTTTTGTGTTCTCAGCTCCAAAGCACCCTTGGATTCCTATTAGAGAGGACAATGTTCTAGCCCCAGAAGTTATTAACCCTAGATATGGGAATCCTTTACAGACAAGAAGAAGTGATGACAGAACTGAAAAATGATACTTGGTAGGCATAAAAAAAATCATGATTTGGTTTAATACATGCAAACAAAATAAGGTCTCACAGACATAATATATACTTGGTGCTATAAAGCTGAAGAAGGCTGAAAAATAAGAAGTCAAATTGTTTGGAACAAAAATGTAATCATAACTAATAATTAAATTTTCTTTACAAACCCTTAGATCAGCCTATTTTTTCTGGTTGATATTTACAATAGCTCAGTTGAGTCCGCTGTATCATGCTGGATTTTCTCCTTGTTCTTTAGAAAGTATCTATTTGTACCTAAAGAAAATAATGACGTCTAAGCTGTGCAAGAATAGAAATAGTCTGCTGAGACTGGAAGTAAGAAATGTCATCATAAACAGGAGTAGGTTATTTTGTTTTGTTGGCATTATATACTATGGTGAATTACTGTAAGTGAGCTACCCTGATAAATTTGTCCTTGTTGACAGAGTCACCCAGCGATGGCTCTCACCAGATTTGTGTCACAGTAAGAATGACTTGGCATTTGGCATCCTGATGTTCATTTATGTCTTTTGATTTATCTACATTAAAATATTTCTTTGTTGTTCCTTCTTTTTCCAAATCAAGGTGGAAAGCCTGGATGAAAATGGAAACGTAGTAAAAGGTCCATACACTATTACAATACATGTGGAGGATATAAATGACAACCCCCCAGAATTTGACAAGGCAGAGTACACTGGAGTAGTAAGGCAGAACTCCCGTCCAGGTAATCTTCGTAATAATTAAATATTATAGTTAATAGGAAGCTAGGTAGATCAGTTAAACAGGAAAATAAAGTGGGTACTACACTTCAACAAACTGAAAAAAGATCGTTTTGCCTTCCCACAGGATGGTACAAAGTAAAGATACAAGTACGTGTAATATAATGAAAGGGCAACACGATGATCACGATGTGATGTAAAGGAATGAGTGTAATCAGAAATATTTCAAAGTACATGTTATTTTACAAGTATCACTTAAAAGCAAATATTGCTGCCTTCTCTATTGTACTGAAAAAAGCTCCTATGCTAGAAGGATTTTAAAGTTTAAAGGTTGTCAAAGGCTATACAGAAAGAGATTGCTAAAAATTTGTCTTTGCAAATCAATGAAACAAAATGCCAATGTAGATAGGGAGCGTGTGTTTACCGTGACGGATGCTTCTCAGAACATGGGCTGAACCTTGGTACTTAGGAGAGAGTCGTGGATTATGGATTGCAGTGATCCAGTCCAGAACTCAGAAAAGTATTGAAGAGCAGTTCAAGACCCACGTCTTGGAAATTAAACAAAGGGCTCAGCCAGCTATTATCTCTGTGACTATGGACTCAAGAAGAACCTTTTGCTAAAGAATACATATATAAAGCTTCATGGGGTCAGAAAACCATCCTGCAATATTTTACTGTGTTTTTCAACTGCATCCAAGTGAAAAAGATTTTGAATATTGCATTGGTGATCAAAAGGCAAAAATTCACTTATGTTACCATGAATTTCCATTTTTTTTTCACTGTATGATTGTTCCTTAAATTATAAATGTGTCACAGCTGTAAGGCATTTTTCTCAAGGTGCTTTGGGTTGAACTAATGAACTAAAACTAATTAACTAAAGACTGCAAAGTCAGTCTTTGTGCAAGTCACTGCAACGTGGCCTTGAAGAGAGAAACCAATGAGTTACATCCTGGGTACAGGCACTCTTGGGTGGTAGATAGCTCTCTTATTTAGCTCTGTTACCTTTTTCATCAACTGGTCTTCATACCTGTTGTGATCCTACTAAGCAGAGCTGGTGGAGGGGGGACCTGTGGGATGGTACACAGGCAGTGTTACCTTCACATACAAGCATGGCTTACCATGAGAGACAGATTATGAAACAAGGGTGGCTCTCCATAATCTGCCTTCCTGGCTTGAGAGCTATGCTCTGATGGACTACGTGTTGAGGTTTCAGTCTCCTCTTACCACTGTTCCTTTTCTAATCTGAACAGGCAAGCCCTTCATGCAAGTTCATGCCACAGACCGTGATGATCCTACGACTCCCCATGCACAGCTGAGGTACAGCATTCTCCATCATTTTCCCAACCCTTATGGAGAAATGCTTTTCGAGATTGATAGTGTAACTGGAGAAATCTCACCGAGTAGGACAGGTATGTAAAAAGATTCTTGTCAGAAGGTAAACATGAGTTCCTGGATGAACATAGGAAGAAAACAACAACACAGCTCTGATGTTGAATTCTGAATAAACATAGTCAGTGGAATGTACTCCACTGAGGCCCTGGTTTTGGGGAACTTTGTGTCCCACCAAATTCAAGGGATGTTAGCAGAAATGGAGATTGGGATGTAAAAGTACATTGAGAAGAGAAGTAGATTCTCTGTCCCTCAGGACTATGCACTGAGTCATATCTTGGGATTGATTATCTTCCTTGAAATCTAGAAAAACAAAAGCAGTAACGTGAAAAATGGAAAGAAAACTCAGCTGCCCACATGATCCCAACTAAACTGCAATGATTTCAAAACCCTGTCTATTCTCCTGGGTTGAACAAGTGCCTAACTGAAGTGACGGCTGTTCAGCAATGCATCTGCACAGCATGAGACCACAGCACAGAGGGCTCATACGATTATGTCCACACGATGCTGTGCTGCATAATTCAGAGAAGCCAGAGGAAGTGGCCTGCTGAGATTTGGAACAGAGGCCCATCTAAGGAGTGAGCCTGGAGCAGATGAAGCAGCATGGTGCATGTCGGAGGCAATGGGCAGATGAACCATCTCCACAGCCTCTGCTTCATTTCACTTGACTCTTTGCTCTGTCTCTAGGTTCTTATTACTTAGATCCTCAAAAGCAGGACACA
Organism: Streptopelia decaocto; assembly: GCF_964273445.1. Classification (NCBI taxonomy): domain Eukaryota; kingdom Metazoa; phylum Chordata; class Aves; order Columbiformes; family Columbidae; genus Streptopelia; species Streptopelia decaocto. The sequence goes on from NC_138655.1 coordinate 25,496,923, forward strand.
TTCACGCTTGTTGTCACTGTGAAGGACATGGCAGGGATGTCAACAAATGCTTTCACCAGCAGCACTGATGTGATCATCACTGTGAAGGAGAGCCTGTGGAAAGCTCCCCCCACAATCTACATCCAAGAAAACTCCACCCAGGTCCACCCTGTCGAAATCAGCCAGGTAAGACCATTGACTGCACTCTCTGCACCTCTCCTTGGTGCCTCAGTCATTTTCTCCCAGCTAACTGTGAAGGTGTCCCCACTGCATTCAACACCAGGCTCTTTGGAAGGGCTTTGGCACCACCCAGTTATTTTTTGTATGGTACCCTTTGGAAATTATCTTTAGTGCAGGTCTTATTAACTTTCTGGTAGTTTGAAAGTTAATGGTTTGAAGGTGACTGATACACTGTCAAAACAAACATTAGAGTGACTGGACTTTGCCCTTCGGTTTGGAAAGGCTGTTGGCACCACCTGTGTGTGAGAATATCCCATGGATAGAGGAAACATTCAGAGAATTTTGTTGCAGCACAATGAGTGGAAGAAAAAAGGTGCCTTACAAGGGTATTTGCACAACATGAAATAAAAAGCTCTTGAGACACCCCAAGGGAGCTCCCAAACAGATGTGGCAGTTGGATGCCTCTGCAGAGGTGCTGCTATTCTCTCCCGGTGGGTTTCTTTGGGAACTTCCAACTTCATCCTAACACCACAGGTCCTCCAGGCTTTGGGCAACCCAAGAGATAACCTATTGAAGGTTAATTTGAGGTTAGCTTCTTCCATCCACAGAAGAGCCCAGCAGGTGATGAGCTCCATCCGCATCATGCCATGGGCAGTCCCCTGCCCTCAAGGACATCTGCTGTGACCCGTTTTGGGTGACGCAGCACACCTGCTATATTAAAAGTACCTAGGAAGGACTGAAATTCCCTCCTTCAGCACCCTGCATTTCCACTGTATTCCTCTTTTTGCAGTGCAAATGCAAAATATTTTGCCAATAACTGTAGACTGATAGCAATGTATACATCATTAAATATTAACTAACAGGTCAGCAGCTTTTCAGAAATGTTTGACTTCGAAAAATACCTTAGCACTGACATCCCCAATTCTGTCATCCCTTGAGCATGGCAGGATTCCTTGGATCCAGTTTGCAAGAGTAACTGACTTGGTGTTATTCCCACTGGCCTCAGTGACAGCCTGAGGAAGCCCGGAGTGAAAACAGGTGGAATAAAAACTAACATGCAACAGTGCTCCCATTCTGAGGTCACTTGTATATAAATTTCATTTGGCAGCCAATGACATGTTGATTCTACCTAGGGGAAAATGAAATGCAGTTGCTGCTATACAGCATAAAACATAAACGGCAATACTGACTCCTTCATTAATTTGGCAGTTTGTTTACTGCATTTGATTTTAAATCTGAAGCACCCTACTAAAGATCCCTCATCACAGACTTTGATGCACATAAAAAGCATGAACACACATACGTCAGATAGGTACTGGATATTTGTTTTGTTGTTACGCATGTCTGAATTAGATAAACCAAAACAATGGGCAGGAATAGACAGTGTAAGGAGATGGAAAAAAATATTGTATTAAGACATTAAAATACATATAATGCTTTCTTCTCATGTATCACTATTTAGCTCCATATCCCAAAACCTTTCCATAAAAATATGTGTCGTATCCGATCTGGACAGCTGGAGAAACTGAGGTAAAATGGCTTCACCACAACAATTCAGAGTGTAGAGGTGGATTATCATTCTGGTTTTCTGCAGCTCATCCCAAGAGCCTGCCAAACTGTTAATTTTACGGTTTATGAAGCTAACAGGAATGCAATATTTTTTTGTTTGTGGTCCAGAAATGATCCCTGTTAAATCTCAGCCTGCACTTCTGACTTCCTATCCTGACTTATTTTTGTGTTTTTAGGTGCAGTCAAATGAGCCAAATGTAATTTATGGCATTTTTGAAAAAGAAAAGCTGCCCAGGCTCCCATTTTCCATCGACCAGAATGGGGTTATTTATGTGACTGAACCACTGGACAGGGAAGAAAAGGATGCTGTAAGTAAACACATAAAACCTCACTGATGGGAGAGACCATAGCAAGAAGCTGATTATTGGTGTGGGAGTAAATATGAGAAAGTTTACTAGAAAGAGCAGAGGGGAAAAAATATTTCTTGTCATTTCTGTTTGGGAATTACTCGATAGATATGAAAGCACATTCATCTGTAAGCACTGTAAACAGCCTTCATTTTGGTACCTTCAATTTCTCCATAGATCTGGCAGTAGCAATCACTGCCCACAGCGTATGCATAATGTACAACAGGGACCAACCATGGCAGGATTGTAGGTGCATGAGTAAGAGGTAGGGCGGTGGCATTCACGTGCAGGGCATTTGGGTGCTTCAGATCTCCTCTAGATCCCAGGGGCCTCAAGGATCTCTCCACAGCAGAAACAGAGTTTCACTTGCATATGCAACTGTGAAGTTATCCTGAAGTTCCCCATCTGGGGGTCTTTTAGACAGAAAACCCTCTGCCCCTTTTTTTGTTCTTGGAGGAAATTCGGGCACAGAATGTGACAGGGACCAGATATGCTGGAGGAGTCCTACCTGCATGTGGCAGACGAATTTGCAAAGTGACAAAAATGAGATATCCCTGCTTTTCATGATTTTTTGTGAGAGCAAGTCCACAGTGCATTGAAGTATTCAGGACTTATAAATTCTTGTGAGAACTCAGACCTCAGGGACTAAGGTGTGATGGAAGAGTTCTGTATTAAACAGGGTGAAAATACTGAACAAACATGAGAAGATATTTAATTTGCAGGGAACACTACCATAGTTACACATTTAAATGCAAAATATTGTCACAGTGGCCATTCAAGACATCTAATCTCAATATTCTTATTCCAGTATGTTTTCTACGTGGTCACAAAAGATAATGAGGGAGAACTAGTGGACAAGCCTCTGCAGGTCAGCATTATTGTGGAAGACATTAATGACAATCCCCCCGTGTGCCAGCAGGCCCTCACTGTAATTGAAGTTCAAGAAAATGAAGGTGAAGGTAAGAAATCAGCTTCTACTCATTTATACACATCAATCTTGTCCTCTTACTGTTTCCAGCTGTGTGCAATAAAGCTGGAAATTCTGATCCCAAAGCAGCTCCCCCACAGAAATGTTTTCCTATGCAGACTGACCTGTTTTTTTTTCCCTTCAATAATCCACGTGGAAAGGATTTCAATAACATGAGAAGGACAGACCTAAGACTCCTATGTAAGAAATGTTATTCCATTTAAAATTTAAAAATTGCGCTTTCCCACAACTGCAGTTTTGGACAACCACTTAAATGTAAAAAGAAAAACACCCCTTTACTACTCTGAAAGTGGCATGAGCCCATATTCCCTCATCCAGATGCTTGTACAGCATAATGCCTTTGACTTCAATGGACCAATACCAAAACCTGTCCTTAAGTCTTCACATCAGTTTTTTGGTTTCAAGTCTGAAGTGTCTGTTGTTACACATAGCCCAGTCCTTTGGACTACGCCCATCCCAAAACAGCTGGTTGGGATGCTAAAGGAAAAACTCCCAGAAGTTGAATGATTGTGTCCTTTGCTGTGTTTTCCATGCAGTTGTATTTTTATCACCCTTCTACTCTTTATACTGGTATCACTGTCATCAGTGTGCACCTCTGTGAAGGAACAGAACCACCGCATTATCTGACTAATTCCAGACTCTCCTCTGCCACAGGAAGTAATATTGGCACCGTGTTTGCTACGGACATGGATAAGGAGCACACCCTTAACTCTCGTCTGCGGTTCCAAATCAAAAGTCAGGTTCCTCCTACTCCTTCAAGTAATCTGTTCTTAATTCAGCAAGACACTGGAGTTTTGCAGTTAATGAGCCACTCGTTAAACAAGCGCATTGTATCTAACTATTCCTTGAAGGTGCTGGTGACTGATGAAGGTAAGTTATATATGGGAGTAATGGAATATATGTTATATACTGGAATAATTTTGTTCATGCTGGCATCTCCAGTGCCTGGTGGCCAAGGGATGAGAGGAGACCTCGGGGATTCACTGGAAGCAGCAGCAGCACTGGGAGTTGGTTTGCTCTGGCATGGTACTGCCTTGTTCTCCAGTTGCAGAGAGGTTAATCATGATTCATAAAGCAAGTATGGAAGGAAACCAGCTCTGGGGCAGAGCGTGGATAAACTGGGAAGCTTATTAACAAGTACTCCAGTAAGAGATTTCCTTCCACAGGGGAAAAAAAATGAAGAGATCATGATTGTGGTTTTCCCCAAAAATCTTTCAAAGGGACTTGCTGAAAAAAATGAAGAAATTAAACACAGCTGCTCAGAGAGCCTAGATAATGTATTTTAAAAGATTGAGAGCCAAAATTAATCTTCAAAAATAATCTTGTCCATTATGTAAGTTCCCAGGAGTCCTTTGTTGTTCACTGAATGGAGAGGAAATCAAACTCCATACTAAAGCTTAACACTTTGTGTTGGAGTCCTTATAGTCAGGCAAAATGCGTGGATGGAGGAACTGGCATGCAAAGAAAGCAGCGTGACTTGTCTCTAAATGAAATGGCATCACGTAGGCAGATTATATGGAAACTTTGTAGGGGAAGAAGCTGACGGTTTGTTTTGGATGCTTATTTGACTTCCATCCAAACAATTTTTTTTAGAATATTCCATAACTTTCAGCTCATGAAATGGGTCGGTAAAACACTAAAATGCAGCTACATATGAATAGAGCATGATCAGACAGAGTATGCTTTTAAAATCACAAACCCTAATTTCTATGGTGGCCCGGCTCACATAGAGTTTAGACTTACAGATATCTGAGGTTTAAGTCTGTCTGTAACAAACACGAGGGTGCTGCCTTATGGCCCATCAAGAGGACAAGGTAGCATAACAACATGGGTCTTACTTTTTAACACACAAAAATGATATTGAGAAGCACCATTCATAGCTATCATCATACTGGTAAAGTGATACCATTAAAAAAGATGAGGGAAATGAAACCAGACAGGATGGGACAAAGCTGAAGAAACTGGGAAAGTGAATAGTAAGACAGAGAGTGAGAGTCGCACTGACTACAAGGTATTTTTGATATCAAGTGCTTCTTATAACAGCAGGGCTTTGCTCAGACCGGGCAACTTGGCAGTACTCACTTTTGCTCACACTGAACCTATTTGGAGGAAACTTATTTTTGGCAGAAGGATCACTGTGACGTTGTTGGTTCTCTTTCCATGCAGTATTCCAGACAATTTGTGACGTGCAAATACATGTCATCGACATCAATGATCAGATTCCCATCTTTGAAAAATCAGATGTGAGTATTTTTAACACTGTTTTTGATGTCCCAACAACTTTTGACAAACGTTTGAGCATACATTCAATGTCTATAGAATGTCAGTGAGAAACCAGCCATTTACAGGACAAGTAACAGAGCAATCGACTAGTGAAAGTAAAGGCAAGGTATTGCTACAAAGCCTACATATAAGGTCTATCTAGACACTAGACAGTGGGACAAACTGATAGTTAATTCTGAAATATAAGGTAATTTTCTCAGTGGAAAACTATGTGTACAGAGAGAAATGATTCTACTAAAGCAGTTTATTACGGAAATCTAAGTTCTGGAGGGAAAGGAGGAAGAAAAGGCTTTAAAATTAATTAAAATAGCTAAGTGGAAAAAAGCTAACATCTCTCAAATTCCCTTCCAAACACAGTATTAATATATCCAGAAAAGCCAGAAGGTAAATGAAAATCAAAGGCGGTATTTTCTGTAACCAGAAACAGTGTACCAGTGGTCCATGCCCAAATGCATACCTGTGGGCCCTTCATTCAGGAATGGGTGTCAGGCATCTTCCTCTGGTGGAGGTGGTGGCATGTGGCAAAGAGACCTGCAGACCTTCTGTGACATCTGCATGCTGGTGCAAACCTGCCTGCAGACACTGCAGTGGCTGGAATGTCTACATTAAGGTGTCTAAGCTCCCACCACATGTGCAGGCAATGGGCTCAGGAGAGCTGTCTAGCTCATCAGTTGTGATGTCCTCTTGGGGAAGCTGTGTTGGGTTTTGGGCTTTGCTGACTACATTGCCTATGTCTTTTGTTGATGATAACAGAAGCTTAGACACATGTAGACTGTGTGACTACATAGCAGGCTGTTGACTTTCTCACCTCAAGGTCTCAAACCACAACCTGGTCTCACAATGAGACTTCTAGGTCAGGGCACACATCAAACAGAGTAAATGGAGCTGGGCCGCTAATGTGGCAACAGCCCATGGTGGGCAGAGCAATTAAATATTTGACAAACAGTGGCTAGGATGCTCACTGTGTACAGAGGAGACCTAGGTGCTGTCCCTACTGCTGTGAACATTGCATGTACATGGAGTAGTTTCAACAGAAGAGGTAAAGGCTCCTCCAGAGGGTCTGGGACTGCTGCTATACTAGTAGCTCACACACTAACGGAGATCCCAACACCTTTGTTAAATGTATGTCTAAAACCAGGCATATAGCAACTCTGCAGAGGGTCTTGTGCCCATCTTGCATCTCTGGATTCCCTCTGGAAGTGAGGTAGCTCACTTCTACTGCTGCAAGGCATGTCAGTAAGGCTTTTGTATGTCTCTGTAAACTGGTTGTGTCTCTTCTGGGAAATGCACCCACTGCTTCCCTCCCTCACACAGCTGCTGTGGGTTGAAGTACATCTGTGCTCATGGGTCGCGAGCCTGTTGGAGGGCTCAGGTTTTTTTATGTACAGATGGTGCTCGGTGTGTCATCTTTCAATGATCTCTCTCTCCTCAGTATCACAATGTGACTGTTGCAGAAAGTATCCCAGTAGGAACAGTGATATTAGAAATTCAAGCTACTGATGGAGACGAGCCTGCCACAGGGAGCTCCTACATCATTTACCAAGTGAAGGAAGGCGATCCAAACAACGCTTTCACCATAGAGACAGATCCTGAAACAAACCGAGGGTTCGTCAGGATTAACAAGGTGAATAGATGGATTTATTCTTCTCCTTTAGAGAGAGATATATATGTAATTTATGTATATATATTTTGCATAAGCAGTAACTGCTCTGGTGATGATTTGGAGAGGGAGGTTGGCTGGTGGTGGGGTGAGGACACCCTAACCATGGTGCAGACTGCAGAAGGCCTCACTCTTGGGCTCAGGTGCTGTGCCTGTGCAGTGCTCAGGTACACCTCACCTCCCAACCCACCCACCACCATCAGAAGCTCCCTCCAATGGCTCTGTTGCTGGCCTCCTCTGCAGCAGAGATGACGTAGGGCTTTATGCACCATAAAGAAAAAAAATAGCATTATTCTAGTGATTTTGCAGCAGAGTTTCTGGAACAGAGAAAGCCAGCTAAATGCTTCTGTTGACTGTGGTCATGATGGTGGACTGCCACAGGGCAGATCCTCCTTCCTGCTGGTGCTCTTGCATCAGTGGCTTTTGCAACGGGAGGTACAATAGAGACCAATGTGTCTCAGTGTCAGGATGGAGAGGCTGTTTGTTCTTGCTGAGGCAAACCTAACTGCAACAAAGCCACAGTCAGTGTGTGCTGCAGTGGGTGAAACATCCCATATGTCCTATGTTGGAGACAGGAATATAAGGAACACTTTCTGTGGCATCCATGAATTTCAATAGCAAAAGTGTTCTCCCTTTGAAATCAGTTTTCTTGAAGGCACTTGAATTACAGGTCCAGAAAACGTATCACACATTTTCCAAGGGGCAACTTGTTTTCATCCAGTTCACTTACCGGCAGCTGGATCAAGGGCAGGCAAATGCAGCTTTTGGTGGACCATCTTCAGACTCATTGTCAGCGTCATTTTTTCCCAAGGAGGCAATTGTGAGAAACTCTGCAGTGTGACAACCCTCGCATGACTTTTGTCACCCACAGGTCACCCGAGGCCCTCTCGCAGAGCTATAAATACTGTTGTTGTAAACAGGATATAGTTATTAAACTTAGTCAGGCAGGTGGCAGCTTTATTAGAAAATGCAGTTGCTGAGGAGGCCTCCGAACAGACATATGGTTTCATTTAAATTGACTGTTTCCAGTATCATTTTGCTCCTGAGAGCTCTCCCTCATTTAATCTGTATCTGTTTGGCATGCAATCTCCTTCTTGAGAAGAGGGGGACTTTATGATTTCCTATGGGAGCTCCCCATGGCAGCAGGGCCATTGCTTAAAGCACTGTTTTTTTCTAATTTATCCAGGCTCTTGATTTTGAAGAAACTCCAGTGTACAACCTGGTGATCAACGCCACAAACCCCGAACCTCTGGTGTCAGGCGTGCAGTACAACTCAAGCTCCCTTACCTTGTTTAAAGTTTTCGTAACAAATGTGGATGAGCCACCTGTTTTCCGTGAGACAGTTTACAAAGCAGAAGTGTCTGAAGACATTCCTGTTGATAGTGTGGTCATGACGGTGGAGGCCTATGATCCTGAGGGGGATACTGTACGGTAAAAAAGAGTAGCCATGATTTCTTTATTGAATATAGGATTTAGAAAATTGTTCTAAAAGAGGTACGAGGAAAACATACTCAATATTTGGCATGCAGGAAAAGACTTTTTTACAAAATCTCATCTCCTAGTAGAAGGTGGAGGTATGGTTGGTTGGTGGCTGGTGACCTACCAGCAGCAGAATGTTGGGCGGTGCTTTTCTAAAGAGCTTTCTCTCTATGCTGTGATGAGTATCAACCAGTGCAGCCCTTGAACTAGGAAACAAAGGGAAGAAGGGCAATATATATCTCCAGGAAAAAGGCAGAGCTGGTCTGAGAATAACAGAGTTTCCTTATCCATAGTGCCTTTAACAAATGAAGCAGATCCTGCATACCCCTAGAAACCAGTAGGACAGTAGCTGATTTTCATGTTACACAAGAAACCACACCGGGCTTTTTCTCCACCAAAACACACAACCTGTAGTGAAGCTCAAGTCAACGGTTAGCAACTAATTCATTTCATTTTCCAAATGCCAAAGATGAACATGCCTGCTTCCACTGCAGATGCAAAGCTCTGTGCAAGACAACTCCTGTGCTTGTAAGTGGGATGCAAAACCTCAGTCTGGCTCACCCAGTAGCCCAACACCATGTTGAGTCATTGAGTCACCCCGAGCCTCTGCCAGCTCACGGATCTATGCATAGTGCTGTGTTGTGTGGTGTAAATGTACCTTACGCAGTGGGCACACAGAATTATTTGTGGCTCCTGCTGCACGATTCCCAGCTGGGATGCTGACCATATAAACTCAAACCAAACGGTCCTTGAAATTTAACTAAAATTCAGCAAAACACCAAGTAGTTAATGGAGTCGCAGAATATGACTGTTAGGCCTACTGTGGATTTTTATTCCCAGAGGTTTCTCATCTGGCTTTGTAATTTCCCCTAACTTTTGGGAATTTAGCATGTTTGGCTTTCTGTCAAACTGGTTTGAAAGTGAGCCATGTAGCCCAGAAGTTCTGGAGGATGATCACAGAGACAGATGACAGGAATTCATATATACATAAGCCACATTTCTGCTAAAAAATAGGTTAAAGGCCATAAAATAAAAAGCATAAAAAGTAAAAGATGTACAAGCGTTTCAGCATGCTGTTTTTAATGCAAGGGGCACCGAAAGAACAAAATTGAATGAGAAGGTCAGGTCACATCTGCTCAAGCAAATGCTTGTGCTTTATCTGGGTCATAGGTTCATGGTTAAATTTGTATAAGTGAACATCTAGAGATTTTGTTGTTTGCTGTGTGTGTTTTTGTTTTTGTTTTGTTGTGGGTTTTTTTTAGCAGTAATATAAAGGCAATTATGCAGTGATGCTTCAAGCCCTCTCTGTTCCATGGCTGCCCCTATGGTAATTGCAGGCTGCTCCAGACTGGCAGCAGATAACCACCGTGGTCCACCTCAGGGTCCCAGCCCCTTGCTAATCCAAAAGAGCATGCCTGGCTGCACTGCACCCTCTGCCCCCAGCCTTTGGCTTGTGCACCGATCATAACCAAGACATGGGAGATGTGAGGGGGAGAGAGGCACATGGGGTTGGGACAGAGTGCCCTGTTGGACCAAAAGCTCAGAAACACCCCAGGTTTCCCAGTTAGGAGGCAGGTAGAGTTGCAGTACACAGGCTGAGGGAGCCGTGGCGTTCCTACCGTTCTGCTCTCACTCTTTATTCTCAATGACTTTTGCCTCCATTCTCTGTCTGTCTCTCCTGGTTAGATCTAGTATTGGGACTCCTCCAAGAACTTTCTCTTCGAGTACAATTGTAATCAAGCTGCTTGCCTAAAATCAATATAGTATTTGTTTTGTCAGCATTTTTTTCATGATTTGGGATTGTATATGTGATTTTTTTTTCCCATTTCTTTCCAAAGATACTCCTTAGAAGGTGATGTGAGGAAATGGCTGAAGATTGATTCAGTCACTGGGCAGGTATACACTGCGTCCACTTTGGATCGAGAACAACAAGAAACATACACAGTTGAGGTTGTTGCATCGGAGCAAAGTAAGTGAGGAAACAACTACAGACTGGAGAAATGACAGGGCTCTGAAAGCTTTCCTTGGGTCCCCTGTCTTTGCCCCACTTACGTTTCCTGTATGTAGAAGAGACATGGGAAACTTAAGGAGTTTTGTGCTTGAAAGAGTGTTCCAAAAAGCACTGGTTACCTTGGATGTGACTGCTTACCAGATATGATGGATGTGACAGTTTACCAGATACGGTGGTCTGCCTGCCTCCTTTCACTTGCTAGTGCTCTGTAGTTAAAAAGAATTGGAGTTAAATGAACCATACTTTAGAAAGGTGGTGGCAGTTACCATGAGACCCTCAGGACTTCCTGAGACCTTGCCTCTGTGGCCTGCAGATAGAATGCCACCATTCTCTGCCTGCCTGGTGGTCTACCGATACAATAACTGCAAATGCAACAACCCTGTGCATAAGTCAAAGATGTGCATGTAACTTTGCATTCTGTTTAACTCTACAGAGAATGCAGCTCAGAAATCCAGAACAACTTTGACACTACAGTTAAAGGATGTGAATGACAACGCTCCACTGTTGGCTACGGATAATCCTGCCTTCTTCTGCCACCCAGTCAGTGGAGGAGAGAGAACTATCATTCAAGCTACTGATGCTGATAAACAGTGGTATTATTCAACATTTACTTTTTCTCTTGCGGATGACAGGCATGCAATAGACAATTGGGAAATCTCAAAGGTCAATGGTAAGTTAATAAAGCTATTCTTATAGTTATATGAGACTCTCTAAGTACTGTGGGATATATAAATATTAAATTTCTTTTCATTCTTATTATTGCATGTCCAGTATTCATGCAAAGAAAAAATAGGTTGTCAGGAAATTACATGCATTTTGGCATGTATTTATTTGAACACCTAAGTCATCAATTATTGTTTTCAAGAGATGACCTCTAGTGTGCTATAAGCCAAAATTCTACTAGTAGTTATGAGAGAAGAAACATGTAAGAATAAAATATACTGTGTGCTTAAATGAATAGAAACCACTTCTGCTAATGAAATAGAGCAGTTCACAAACTGCGTTTCTGATATTTCATGTGCAAAGGGGAGTTGTGCCTCACAAACAAACTGGAGTTCTTTGAAGGTGATCAGTAAGCACATGGATAAGTGCTTGGCCAATAGAGCCTGTCTGAATTTCTAAAAGATGTTTGATGAAATGTCTCACTAGAGAAAGCAGGGTTGCTACAATGTGAAAAGGACAAGTTTTGAAAGGATAAATAATAATGTGAAAATCTGGAGTTGGACTAAATGGTCAGCTCTTACACTGAAGGGAGTTCATATGTGATTTTCCAAAGGTTTTTTTTTCTAGGACCTGTGTAAGTCAATAAATGTGAGAGTGCAATGAGGAGGCAAAGTTTACTCATTATACAAATTTATTTGAGTAAGAACCAAGTGTGAAGAATTGCAGAGCATCCTTACAAGACTGAGTTGGCTGATCAATAAAATGGCAGATTCGTGTGAACCCTGGACTGCCAAATTCACATTTGAAATTGAAATCGTGGGTGCTGAGCTGGCCATTACAAGTCAGAAGTGAGACCTGTAAAGAGTTCCATGAATATTTGAGATAAAATTATTATTATTATTATTATTATTATTATTATTATTATTATTATTATTATTATTCAGAAAAGCAGATCAAATATTCAGACTTGCCAGGAAGGGGCCAAAGAAGAAATCAGATGACATCATTATGCCACCATATAAATCCAATATTTATTCAAATATTGAACTTTGGTCTCTACATCTCTGCAAAGATGCAGTAGAACCATAAACAGGTTCAGATAGGGTGACAAGGATAATCAGAGTTATGGAGTAATCTGATATAAGGAAGTTAATGGAAGCAGCAAAGTAAGATACTACTTTTTATCTTGGAAGAGAGTAGGGAAAAAAATACAACAGAGGTTTAAAAAATCATGAATTCTATGGTCAGGGTGGTCAGAGGTTCATTGTTTGCCCTCTCTTCCAGTACACAAACCTGGGAGTCTCAAATGAAGCTTATGGGATTGATTTCCAATGCAGATAGAACATGGAGGTATTTAACTGTGGAACTTGCTGCCACAGGGTGTAGTGTATGTATAATGCTTCTACAAGTTCAAAGCAAGAAATTACATCTCGCTCCAAAAGTCCCTGAGTTAAAAATGTTTGAAGGCTGTGAGAGCTTTTGGAGAAAATAAAAGACATACTTTCTTTTTTTATTGTAATCTCCACTTATTCTAGAGACAAGATACTGACACCAGTAGACTTTGGTCTGATCCCAATGGCTGTTATAGTCTTTTCCAAGTTTTAAAGAGTCTTAGGTGTGACAGTGTAAGCATGCTAGAAGGACGGTCTGTCCTACTAAGTTATCTTGGGAACAATTTAAGTTGGTTATGGCTTCTATGAGTATGGGGGGATATTCTTGGTTTAGGTATGATGCTATCAGTGTAGCACTACCCAAGATCAGATTTGGCCTGATGTGGAAATTAAGAGGAAATTCTCTGACCATGTGATGTTGAAGGACAGACCAGGCATTCTGACCATCCCTTTCGACTTAATGTTTGCAAACCAATGAGACCTGGGAAGACATGGAGGAAAACAGGAACTGGTATCATGTGCAAAGCAGCTTTTGAAAGAGCATTTGCAGCTGGTGTAAATGTTGAGCTTTATTTCTTTCTTGTGCTGACATGAATGTCCCGTTTCCTACTTACAGCTACTCATGCTTACCTCTCTCCGAAACATGCTAACTTTGAAGAGAAGGTGTATATTGTTCCAGTAGTAATCAATGATAATGGACAACCACCTTTGGAAAGAAAAGTGAATCTCGAAGGTATACAATGCACAGAATTGTTCATTTCAAGACAACAGTTACAATTATGAATAATCAAAACAGACTGCTAAACTTCTCATTAACCTCATGGCATTTCTTTTTGCAGTAAACATCTGCAGCTGTTCAAGTGAAAACTCATGTTTTATTGAAGTACAGCGTGAGCACTCCTGGCCAAGCACTGGCCAGGCAATTGGGATTCTTATTGGGGTCCTGCTCATCATCGGTATGTCACTTTTTCTTGGTTGTTATGAAGCCAGGTCTCTGAGATATGATGGTCCTGCTGCATTTCTGACACTGATTCACTTGCTGGGTGAAGAGATGTCATTAATGTTGCAGAAGTAGCAAAACTTCAACAAGTAGCTTAAAACTTTTTCCAAGACAAGAGAATTTTTGGTTTTTTTTATGAATAGCATAGGATAGGACAGGATGGGAGAATAGAATAGAATAGAATAGAATAGAATAGAATAGAATAGAATAGAATAGAATAGAATAGAATAGAATAGAATAGAATAGAATAGAATAGAATAGAATAGAACAGAACTATTTCAGTTCGAAGGGACCTACAACAATCATCTAGTCCAACTGCCTGACTAGTTCAGGGCTGACCAAATGTTAAATCATGGTATTAAGAGCATTGTCAAAATGCCTCTTAAATACTGACAGGCTTGGGGCACTGACCACCTCTCTAGGAAGCCCGTTCCAGTGTTTGACCACCTGCTCAGTAAAGAAGTGCTTCCTCATGTCCAATCTAAACATCCCCTGGTGCAGCTTTGAACCATTCCCATGTATCCTGTCATTGGATTCCAGGGAGAAGAGATCAGCACCTCCCTCTCCACATCCTCTCCTCGGGAAGCTGTAGAAAGCAAGGAAGTTGCCCCTCAGCCTCCTTTTGCCCAAAATAGACAAGTCCAAAGTCCTCAGCCACTCCTCATAGGTTGCTCCTTACAGCCCTTTCACCAGCTTTGTTGCCCTCCTCTGGACATGTTCAAGGACCTTCACATCCTTCTTAAACTGTAGGGTTCAGAACTGCACACAGCACTCAAGGTGAGGCTGCACCATTGCTGAATACAGTGAGATAATGGCCTCTTGACCATCCATGTGATGCTGTGTTTGATGCACCCCAAGAATTTATGTAAGTTACCATTACTTCAATTCTAAAAGAAAAGAGAACGAGTCCTTTTAAGTTCAGTACTTAAAAAGACAAAGCCAAAGTTCTGAGTTGATTTTCTTTTGTAATACTCAAATCCCTAAAGCAAGAGAAAGTGAGAATGCTTATGATGCTTATGTGTTCATCTTTTGAAGATAGAAAGAGAAAAAAAAATCAAATAACTTAAAATGGAAGAAGCCATACTCAGTACATGTGACTAGCAGAGAAACGCCTCAAGCTGCATCTTTGGCATGTCTGATCAAGCTTCTCACATTATTTTTGCACAATGACTTAGTTTGATACCTCAGTATAGCACCACATTTAAGTGAAAATTACGTTGGATAACTGAGTAAAGATGTTTTCATTACAAGAGAGCTGGTCAGCTTCAGACATCACTGTGAAAGTTGCTACTGCTTGATGACTTTTAAAAACCACAGTGTATGTAGCTCTCAAAGGATTTTTAAAAATATCCCTAAAATGAATATGTGGGTGTTTTCCATAGCAAGTTTTTTTCACTGTAAAGGCAAAATCAGATGGCAGCCTCTCAGGTGGATTTAACAGGGATCAGAGATGGGCAAGAAAGAAAAAATGAGAAGTATCTAAAGATTTTATGAAACCCAGGGAGATTACAAACACTGAGTTTGGCCTTGAAGCTCAGGACCCTCTGTAGTTTTCCCTTCTTTAAAAGAAACACAAACATAGGCACTGGAAAACAAAATACAACAAAACAAAAAATACACCCCAAACTCTCAGCCAATTCAATCCGATGGGGAACCTCTTTCATTAAGACAAACCGTTTCTCTCCTGGAAGGTATTTCTCCCTCTGAGAAGCAGGTGATGGATACTAGCATGTTCCTTGATTTACTACTCAGACACCACAAATATCAATGTAAATGAGGGAGTAGCTGAACACTCCTATATACTTTAGTAAATGAACAAAGAGATGTTGGAAGCGATAGATAATCTAACATTGATAAAGAGGAAATAAGTTTACATACCATATAATAAACTCATAATGATTTTAAAAGGTGGAACATATATGTATATTTACATATAATATGCATATTTGGTGAGTATTTATACATATATATGTATATATGCATATGAAGATATCTAGACACCTTAGATATGATAACTGATGATAAAGGGTATAACTCTTCTAATCCAGGCCAGAAGAAAATCTCAGTCATTCTTGGCCATAAGTGCACAAATCTCTGGCATCCATCCGCTATCCCCAACAGATATCAACGAGTTCCCAAAGAACAATTTTGCTGTTAGTAGTCTCAGCTTTGCTGTGACAGAATTGGCATTCCATTGGGAAAAAACCAAAATAAAACAAAACAGCCAACCAACCAAACACCCCTCCCCCCAAACAAAAACGAAAAACAAAAAACAGAGACTATAATTCAAGAGAAACATGAAAAATCACTGCTCAAAGGGAGCGGGGGGCTAAAAAAGACACTTTGCCGTCTGGTCAGACCCTAGAGGAGAAGTTCTCCTTTGGAGGAATTCTCCTGAGCCCTGAGACATCTAATCCTGCCCACCAGTGCCTAGGATCCCTGAACCCCCTGTTGGTCCAATGCTGCATGGGCATTGCCCAAAGCCATTTGCTTCTGTTCAAGAGGTAAAGCAGTATGGAATGTATACAAGAGGTAAAGCAGTGCAGCTGTCAGATCCTTTGCTGCAATACCTTTTCAGAGAGTTTTCTCTTCCCTTTACTGATGACTGCTCTCTATTTTTCAGGTTTCATTATAGGGGGTGCATTTTTTCACATGAAATACAAACAGAAAAATGAAAAGAAGAGCCATCAGAATGATGTGAAGGATACATCTGAGCTCAACAGACTGACTTAATGACTGTTTCATCAAGAAATGAAAGTGCCCTTTGGGTTGAGGAGGAGGAAGCTTTGTAGCTTCCAAAGCCCCAAAGTGTACTACCACAAACTGAGGATACAAACATGCAAATGGAGGCTCCCAGGGTTCTGCCGTCACAAATTCAGTCATGAAAGAAAAAACATACGTGCACTTCAAAACAACCATTAATAATAGTATCAGCTTTGACTGAAGTGTTAACTCATGACAATACCAAATGCTGAGCTCCTGCAAGGATCGATACACAGGACCAGCCTTCTCTGTTTGGCAGCTGAACTAAATATGGAGTTTCTAAAGGACTACATTCACCTAACTGCACATCTTTGGCTCTTTCCTTCACAATAAGTTACTGAATGGCAGAATGGGAAATAAAGTCCTGTGCTATATTTGAAGATGCCCCATGAAGTTGCAAGGATCTCTCTGACTCTCGGCAAAGGAGCTCCCAAACTTATTGCAATCTGTAATCTGCCCTGGGTCGTGCCTGCTTACATTATGCTGGTGAATTTGTGCTAGCACTATGCAATAGCAATGTGACATTTCAGTTTTTCATTTTTTATATCCACAGAGTACAATCAGTTTGTGAAGAACCATGTCCTTTCATTACAGTTTCTAAGTTAAAAAATACATGCTGAGTCATGTGGAATTGGGTAGTGTGTCGTTTTTTCATACTGCTGCAAATACTGTTATTGCCCCCAACACATTAGATAAGAATAAAAATGTTCTTTAAAGGTTTTAGTGTCTGCTTATTTTATTAAAAAAAAAAAAAAAGAAAGAGTGCATGAAAGCAAACCATTGCTGCTTGATTATCTATTGTATTTAACCCTCACTTTCACATAACACAGACCAGAAATGGCCCTCAGGCCAGAGTAGATATATATCCAGCTGATTCAAGATGCACTGGCTGCTGGAGGCACTTGTATCTTGGTTTCAGCAAAATGTATTTGAGTCCAGGATGACACTCAGGGAAGGAAAGCCTTTTCCTGCCAGCATGCCTATAGAAGGGCATTTTTGGTGACAGTTTGAGGGAGGCTTTTATTTTAAGCTATAAATACAAGCTGACAAATATTGCGTTAAACTGAGAAGACAATATACTTTTGAAAACACTGAAGAAAAGGTCATATGGAAAAGAGTATGTTTGTTTACCCAGGATTTTTTTCAATAGCTTTTGCATGCAGCACAGAACTAGAAAGAAAAGAGCACTTTTTTGGTAGCATTGCATTATAATAGGTTTTCCTAGAATGCTGCCAGCAAAAACTTTGCTTTTGGGCTTCAGTGACACAACCCAATTGTTGTACCTCTTACCCCAGCTGTTGGAGCTCTGTTATTTGCTGTGGGGCTCACTGCTGGAATGTATTTATTTTATGATGGGAATGCAATCCATTATATTTGGAAAGTATGACATTCAGTTACGTCAGTGTGTCCAGGGATTGGGATTAGTATATTGTTTTATAAATAAAGAAGCCAAAGTTCAGGAGTCATTGTACTTGTGTATGGCAATACAACTTTATCTGAAGATGGGGAAAATGTGCAGAAGTTCCATTTTGTTTTATCTCCATGACCTCTCTTTCTGTTTACTAATTTTACCCAAATGCATCTTGTATTTTCAAGGATTTCTTTTCTGGACAAGGTTCAAAACATTTCCTGTCTTATTATTTACCTACATTCATGGCTGGTTTTATAGCAAGACCTTATCCCTTTCCTCAGTCTACAGGGGTATTGCTCCAATTTCTTGATCTTGTGGGGTAATTCACTGCCTGGGTGCCCTGCAACTGGGGCACCAGGCTCTTCTTGGTGCTTCTTGTACTGTGCATTATTCCTAATCTAAGAAGAAAAAAAAAAAAAAAGAAGAAGAAAGAAAAAACCCCACATTTCCAACCCTGCCACAAATATTCTCATTTTCTTCACCCTCCTGCCTGTGTGTCTGCCAGGACTTCACCCCCAGCCCTCTGAGGGTTTATTTAACCCAGCCATGCTCTGGCTCCTCCACCAGTTCAGTCTCTTTTGGGAACCAGACAAAAGCTCTCACCCAGCCTTAACCCTCCCCCTGCAGCAGACTGCTGCCCCCGGCCTCCTTTCCAGAGGACAAATGCAGTTTTCTTTGGGTCTCTGGAGAGGAGGAGAAGCAATACCTATTATTGTGCCTTCCCACCATGCTTCCCACCAGCCCCAGCTGGTTCCCAGGTCCCTGCAGGAACAGCAGATACTGGGACGTTTTGCCCTTGTACATTACATTTTGCTCTCAATTCAAGATTTAAAGGATGAACACTTCTATTTGAGCTCCTCAAATTCATGTCAATGTCTGTTAGTCACTGCATCCTCCAAAGCAGTTTCACTGACACTTCTTGGTAATAACTGACAACACTTAAACTGCACTCGACATGTAAAAGTGTAAGGATATAGACAGCACTGAAAACAGAATTTAGTACAAACCTCAAAAAAATAGTTATCTGAAGTTGGCCATGTTATTATTTTTTTAAACAACTTTGAAATATTGCCTTATATTCATTTTTTATCCTGGCAAAATCTGTATGGCGTACTGGCATGATTTGCACACATACACGATTCACTATGAAGAAAGTAGTAAGGTCCACAAGCATTAAAACTGAATTCGTACTTTAAATGCACAGTACTTAGAGCTCTCCTACAAATTATTAGATCAACTTTATACAATTGACAGCAGAAGGACAAATTTTGAAAACAGTATTGAAGGCTTTGGACCCCAGCTATAACCTTTCTGCCAAGAACAATATCACACAAGAAGTCCAGTGATGAAATCTGCTGAGAATATGTCCTCTGGCACTGTTCCTTCCTAGGGCTCCTCCTCCAAGCAAGCAACATCTCATTACAAGGTTCACAGATAGCAAAAGATGTTTCAGTGCTTTCTAATTCCTTTTTTACAAGATTAGAGATTTATCAGGGTTTTGATTATCTCCAGGATTAATGGCATACATTAATTAAACTGTCATTATGGCTATTTTTCAACTCTTCTGTAAACATAAACTTGAAAAGTACGAACAAGATTTTTATCTGGGTTTATAGAACAAATGCCACAGAACAGCAGCTCTTGGGAAGAAAAAAAAAAAAAAAGTGTCCTTAATCCATGTTTTGAAGTATAGTTCATCAGCACTGCTCACAGGACCAGCCACACAAGGCCGTAGCCACCACGCACAGCTACTGCTGTGCCTGTTGGATGGGATGAAGATAAGGCGGCCCCAGAAGCACGTCCACGGGTGGGGAGGGCTGCGTCTCAGAAGCTGGGACTGCGCTGCCACCCAGCCGGCTGGAGCCACCCATCCTTGTGAAGGGACAGACTCCCTCTGGGCCTGGGGAATGCAGGGGAAAATGTGTCTTCACGCGTAAAACAGCTCTGTAGTGAGCTCTGCTCTTGGGCAGCCATGCACACTGTGGGGGAGCACAGATGACACTTAGGTGGGATTAGGAACCTGGCTGGTAAAGGGGAACTGGTTTTGGATGAAAGAGGATGGATGTTCTCCCAATCCCTCTGCGTAGCAGCTAGTCGTAGATGCACCACACTTGGAGTTTGGAAAACTTTACTTTAAAAATAAACCAAACATGTTTATTCCTAGTGGTGTTTCCCATAGATTTGCCAGAACTTGGAGCTAAAATCAGCTAATTGCTTGTGCAAACTAGAGCAAGGAAGCACATAATCCGTAGAGTTACCACTCTTGTGCCCAGTCTCTAAATGTCATTTCAATGGCATTGACCCCTTCAGAGAAGTCCCCCTTCCCTGTTTGTTGACTTTGGGCCTTGAACAGAAGATCCAGAAATTTGCAGCTTAAACTACAAGGCAAAGTCCTAGAGCTACAGGTCTCTGCCACAGTGGGGGAACATCCTGTGTGGAGAGAGTTCAGAAAAGAGAAGCACCACAGCCTCTGTCCAAAGAGTTACAATGATGTACGTGAGCATCTATTAGTGCAGAAAAATGCTGTGGAAACATTCAGAAAGATGGACAACATCATTGTGTCAAGGATCCCAAGCCAGGAAAAACACTCCCAGTTTTTTAGTTGCACATTCCAAAAGCAAAACAGAATATTAAAGGCAAACTAGGAGCAGAACTTTGAACTCGTCGCTGAACAGCATGTTCCTCCACTGATGGCGAAATATTGTACAGTGCAGGGAGATGAACTACTCAAGCCTGTTCTGTTCAGGGCTTGGGGACCAGAGATAAGTGACGAGTATAATTGCAAAAGGACAGTATGCCACAGATCAGCTCAAGGGGAAGAAGTGTCATGCATTTGCATCTGAGAAGATGACAACTAGTATTGGCATGAGCTGCACACATACTTACATCCATTTCATCCAGTTATGATATCACTGTCACAAGTGGACTTATCTCACCATTCCTGAACCATTCTATAAGACATACATTAACACTGAATATGGTCAAGAAATGTATTTCCACAACCTCTTCTTCCAGCGCATTGCTCGTCAGGACTAACATTTAACTTGCAAACCCTCTAGGGAAGTGTCGGTCTAGAACATGATTCCTCACAACTGACCAGGAAGAATAGAAGCTGGAGATCGTAGAAACATAGAATAGTTTGGGTTGGAAGAGACTTTTAAAGGTCATCTAATCCAACCCCCCTGCAACGAGCAGGGGCATCTTCAACTAGACCAGGCTTCCCAGAGTCCAATGTAGCCTGAGATTGAGTGTTTCCATAATCCCATTGCCAGGTGAAGAGCTGGGGTTGGCAGTCAGTTGCTAACAGCACAGGTTCACCTCATGTTGTTTCTCCACCTCTGAAGATTTTACACCCAGAGGTCTTCATTGCAGAACTACATGTCCTGTGTTTGAACTATTTCTTTTGCTTGACAAAGCTGAAGTTACACAACAGTGGAGCCCATGGTGTATTTCCTCAGGTGAGACTCATGGAGTGTTTATTGCATCCCTATGTGCAGTGCAGAGAGCTCATCTGCTGTGCTCATCCCTTCCCAGCAAAGCGACTTGTCTGTCCTTAGTCAGCACTGAAAGGCCATTGTGGGACAGAAGTGGAGAACTAACAGTACTACAGTGGGGCTGGTAAACATTTACTGACTTGATTTACCTGAGTTATAAATCAAGAAAACTTTCAAAACCAACTTGTCCCAGCTGAATGAGCAGACTAATAAGAGGTAAGGACTGGTATAGCTGAGGCTGTGTTGCTTTCACACATTCAATCTAGGCAGTAAAGGGTTACCAGAAGAAGTGATGGTGGGAGGGTGTCAGAGGGCAGAAGGAACAAGAAGGCAGCACCAAGCAAGACAAGCCAAAAATTGATAGCAGAACTGCCCTCCAAGCCCCAGTTGAACACCTGTGAGTGGCCATACCTGAAGGGTGTGAAGGTGCTCTGAGCCACAACTGTCTTACCTACTCAGAAGGATGTCAGTGAACTTGACAATGCACATCCTTTCAAGTCTGGTGGTTACAGTAGAGTTAGAAACAACACGTGCCGGTGTCTTCAGAAATCAGGGAATTTCCAGCTGCCACCCCTCTTGAGCTCCTTTTGCTGACGGCTGTTACTGCCAGACCTGACTGAGAAGGCGCCTGGTTTTCTTTCATTTTTGGCCAACTTCTGAAAGGCTACAGATTTTTTCTTGCCCTTTGGATAACTGTTGATGTTAAAATCTACTCTTATGAAACTTTTTCCATTTCCCCAGGAAATATTTTGTGTGAATATATTCTTATCCTTTCCTTATTGATTTTATCTGCAATGCCTTTTGCCAAGTCTAATTTTTAGAGCCTTACGTTTACTGTCTCAGGCCTCAGCCGTTAAGTGTTTTGCTGGGCTGCTCTTTTTTTTTTTCCATGATGCACAGCGAGTTCTCTCAAGTGAGGCACAGCTAAGAGCACTTTGTTATTTCTGTGTGAGTCAGGCTGTCAATGTGGTCTAGCAGACAGGGTGAATGAATAAGAGATGGACTATCTTCATACATGTTTACATCAGAGGAGCTGAGGTCAAGAGAAAGCTGAATTATGCTTAATTAGTTAAGATAAGAAGGAAATGAGAAGGGGACACGTGGGAAGCCCTAGGCAGTGACTGTGTTTTCTCATGCTTCTGGGTATGTGGGTTCAAGCATTAGTAAAACACTTTGTACAAACAAGTCATTTAGTTATAAATAACTGGTATTTTAGGACCATTCTGAATGTTGGGTTTGCAGGTTTGTCACCTGCTAATGTCTCTTACCCTTCCTGAGCCGTGTGATGGTGCAGGTGAGGGTGACCCTGGGGACAGAGGGAGTCTGAACGTCCCCCAATTAGGGTAAGTTACAACATTCCTTCCCTGCATCTCTTTTGCATTGGCCACTTGTTTGCTTCTCAGACACCAGCCCACATACTTGTCTCATCTTTTAAAGGTCCAGCTCCTGAAAACTGTAAGTTGGAGTTACGAAAGCAGGTGTCTTCTCTGCCAGGTGCATACCTCATCTGCAAAAGGCAGACCTGCTGAGAAATGCCTTTTAAAGTCAACTCATGGAATTTCATCACCTGTGTGGGGCTGTGGACACCCCCTGGACAGCCCTTGCTGGGCTGCTGGATTGGTCATTCTGGTGCTGCTGCAAGGCTGCCGGCTCAGGCAGACCCCGTCTCCCGCTCCCCTGCAGGGCTGGAGCTGTTGCATGGACGACACACCAGCTCTGACAACACAGACAACTCTGTCTGGACTAAGCGAACATCTGACAGCAGCAGCAATGAGCAGAAGTGGCAGTGCGGTGGCACAAGGTGGGGTGGCCACCCCAGCAGAGCACCCCAGAGCAGTGAGGAGCCCTGCCTGGGAAAGTGTTGATGCAGGAGAGGGAGGGAGCCAGGTCAGAGCCACTGAGATGCCAAGTGACTCGGTGAGTGCCACGTAAAGGATGTTCAGTTTGCAGGGAAGTGGAAAGAGCTGTTTTCCCAGGGGACCAGGGAGGCGTTATCACAGCAGAACTGTGATAACAGCCACTTTCCCACAATATTTGGAGTGAAAGATACTTCGGACATTTAAATATTATCTCCAGAGCCTGTTTGGTTTGCAAGGACCTATCATCCAGCCTCAGCCCGCCTTTGATGTGCATTCCTGAATACGCACAAAGCACATTCATTTCCTTTTGCAGTGCTTTCATTTGCTGCTAGAAAGCCTCTCAGCCCCTCAGGCAGGCCTGTGGCTATTCAAACAATGTCAGTAGTTTTCATATCACCCAGAGTCTTAAACAAACTCTGCTAGTTTTCTGCTGCGCTGCATACCAGCATTTTACCATGGTCCAGAGAGTTTTAAATTCCCACAGTTAAGACCTATGGTTTCTTTTCAGAAATGACCCAACATCACCACTGCAACTGCCTGAAATATTTTCTGAAATTTGAGTTCTTGCCAACACCCACTGTAGAGTCCCACTTTCTAACACTACAGTATGAAACAGGGCTTCCTCTCTAAAAGTTATCAAAAGGTGCCACCAGAGCACAGAACAGGAGGAATAAAATGAGATACAACTAAAATATATTCTGAAGACGCTCTTAAGCCATGCAGATTTGCATGTGGCAGTGTTAGCTGGGGGCAGTCTTAAAAAATAAGTGTTTCCATAAAACGCTTCTGCAAGAAATATCCCTGTAAAAACTAACCTATATGGGAGACAGAGCAGTTCTCCATCATCATGCTGTTCCCCATGCCATTGCTACTTGTGCCATTTTTTGTCCTTATAGGATGCTCACAGCCAGATGACTATAATCAACCTGCCAGTGGCATTACTGTTTCTCAGGATACACCACTGTCTTCAGAAGATGGTGACATGAAAAGACAGGCAAACATGTTGTAACCGATGTGTGTTGCCAAAGATGCAGGGTGGACCAGCTGAAACTGGAGGAAAGCAGAAGTAATGGAAGTAGACAGTAGGAATTCCATCAAAACAGGCTGAGACCAAAGCCAGGATGGAAGTGTGAACAAGGTAGGCCCATGGCTGAGAGCCAGGTCATGATTCAGAACATCAGTGAGCCTTGAGCACCGTGCATCCAGTGGGAACGCGGGGTGCAGTCCAGAGTCAGAAAAATGAAAGCAAGGAGGATAGGGAAGAGAGCAACTGGAGCAGGGTAAGCAGGCTGATCAGTCTACGAGCCCTAAGCCTATGGACAAGTCTGCTTCTGAGGAGAACCTGAGTATCCTGCCTGGCCTACAGATGCTGGGACAGGAGGGTGCAGAGGTGTTCCATAGGTCTGCAAGGCCCAGGCAGATGGCAATGACATAACTCTTCCTAGCTTTTGAATGTGGTAGCTTGTGGCATTACCTTCTGAGGTTCTATATGTGTTTAACTACAAAGCTGTTGTGACTATGGATGATGACTAATGGGTGAGGAAAATGAGGAGGATAAGAGCAAACAGAAAAGAGTTAAGCAATGAAACATGACAGTCTTTCCTGGACTCTTGTAGTGTTGGTCAAGAAAACAGAGTCCATCAGTGCTTTAGCTGAGTACAGGTTCAGATAACGAGAGCTGGACTTGATGATTCTTGTGGATCCCTTCTAACTCAGGACATTCGATGAATCCATGAACAGTGTCAAGTAAGACTGTGGTTTAAAGACTTCCAAGACTTCCAAGACTCTCAGCTGAAAAATTAAGGGCTTTCAAGGAGAAGCAGTGCAGATGATCTTGTCAGACTTGGCACGGTGGTTGATCAGCTTTGCTGCATTGGGGGTTCAGTTGGAGCCAGTAAGTGCAGAATGGAAGCAGAAAGGAAACCCCCAGCTGCTGAAGGAGTACCCTGGAAAGTGGGGGCATGGAGGACATTGTCCTGAGCAAGCATGGTCAAGGGCTACACAACACTTTGATGAAGCTTGAGAAGTCAGTGGTGTTACCTAAGATGGATTGCCGTTGCAGGGGACTAATTGACAGACAATGTAGAGAGATTTGAAAATTATGTTTAGAAGACTAAGGATTTATCACCAAGTATAAGAAATGAGTATAGGCCTCAGCCTGAAACTATTCTGATCAACACTGCAGGGAACCAGATGCTCTAAAGGGCAGTGGGGAATACTTCCATGGAACCATCCGTCTCTGAGGATGGTGCTCACCAGATGCAGTCCTGCGAGCAAGGCAACTGAGAGATGATTCCTGAAGGCAGGTTCACCGATATCTGGACAGATCAAAGCGCTGTGGGCCGCTGTGGATTGGTGTGATCTTCGTAGTACCTGAGCCAATAGGTATTCAGATTTGTGTTCATATGTCTCGCCACCAGAAATTGTCTGTGTGCCAGTATTTCCAGCCCTATTTGTACCTCCAGGGTGAAATCTCTTTATGACAGAGCAGGCTTCAAGTCTTAATTTAAACCCAAGGAAGCTGTTTTTGTCTGTCAAGGTAGGACAGATGTGTACTAGGATTTTTACTGGAACTATCTTAGTACGATAATTCCAGAAGGACAACCTCTATAAATTGCACATTTTTTCACTGTTGTAACTGGGAGGTCTCAGAACAGTATAACTTGCATTTGCCCTTTACTGGGCATCTGTCTTGCTGTTTTGATTACTTGGCTGATAAGTTAGTTACAGAAATCTAAACACTGAGGAGAACAAGGACCATGCCGCCTGTTGCTTTGATAGCACAGTCTTAGCTGCAGAGTTAGAGGCATTTGCCCCCACAAAGAGGGGCTCTGCTGGGTTTCAATGTGTACATGTAGGGATGAAGCCAATATCTGCTTCGGCTGTTCCAAAGCAAAATGGACTTCCCAGGAACATTCAGTCTCCACTTTGGAGAGTACAGCTAGAGAGATTGCTCACTTGAAAAGCCTTTAATGAACCTGTAACATATGTCAACAAGGAAGCATGGATTTTAAAATTAATTATAACAGCAGCCAAGCTCACAGTATCAAAACAACGATCCAGAAAAGGAAAGTCTACGGTGTCTAAGAAGGCATTATGCAGAAATAGCATGACTGTCACTTTATTTGAATTAGATAGACAGATTACCTTGAAAAAGATGTCCCAGGGCAAAAAAAATGGAAAGATTACTCTAGTTTTCCGAGAAAAGAGGAGATTATTGTACCATGTCACTGCACATCAATCTAATGATAAAACATTATGGATAAAATTCTGGAACATCATTGGAGCATTTAAAGACATTTGGGTATTTTAATTTACCCAAATATCCACATCAGATGTAGAATATGGTTTTCCATTCACTGTTCTGATAGATGTAGGTGTGTTCCTTGAAAGCTAACTTAAATTTAAGATCAGTTCTTCTTGTTATCATTGAAATACTTAGTTTCTAAAGAGTGTGGGATATAAAAATCCAGATTTGATTTGATTCAGAATCCTGCTGTCTACATAAATGAAAAAAAACAACCCTGGACTTGCCCTTAGTATGCACTTCCCCTTTCACTAGCAAGTTCCAGAGCATTCCTGGATACACCAGCTAAAGCTGTTATAGGTATATCCATAGAGAGAGGGCAAAAAATATATCTTTAATGTTATTGATTCAGTAGAACCACATGATGCTATGTTTCACAATGCATCAGCTAGTCCAAGATTTGGCAGAATACCTGCAGTGCTCCCCCACCCAAAAAATATTTTGGTTGGTGTTTTTAGCTTTCTAAACCCAGACCCAGGAGCATCCTAGCCCAGGTACTATATCAGGTGTCTTGACCATAGCAATGGTATGGTAGTAAACAGCAGAAGCAGTCATATCAGGAGAGGCTGTAAGGATGAAACTCCTCACATTTCAGGATCTGTTGCTACCTGCAGGACATGTGAGGACACTGAGGGCAGCTCTAGGATCATGTCGCTTAACTGCAGTACATGGGGAGTGGAAAGGATTTGTCCTGACTGACCAGATCAGGCATAGCAGAAACAAGAGGAGACCAAGAAACAAGAGGAGACTGAGGAGTGACCTCATTAATGTTTACAGATATATAAAGGGTGAGTGTCATGAGGATGGAGCCAGGCTCTTCTTGGTGACAACCAATAATAGGACAAGGGGTAATTGGTTCAAACTGGAACACAAAAGGTTCCACTTAAATTTGAGAAGAAACTTCTTCACAGTGAGGGTGACAGAACCCTGAAACAGGATGCCCAGGGAGGTTGTGGAGTCTCCTTCTCTGGAGACATTCAAAACCCACCTGGACACATTCCTGTGTAGCCTCATCTAGGTGTTCCTGCTCCGGCAGGGGGATTGGACTAGATGATCTTTTGAGGTCCCTTCCAATCCCTGACATTCTGTGATTCTGTGAATAAAAGGCTATAAAAAGTGATCTTAGAGTTCCCTGCAACAACTGTGAAGAAAAGTGTCAAGGGTGAGGAAATTCAGTGATGACAATTTAATTTCATTCTTTAGGCAGGAGTGGAGTTGTCTCCAGGAATGGATATGATGACAGAGTTGCAAGAGGGGTTACCTGACAGCAGCTATGTATGCATGAAGCCCCACTTAAGTATTGTCTCAATGAAGACGTTAAGAATGGTCCTTAGAGACCACAAAGAAATTCTTATGAACATATAAAACTATGTTTTGTACATCAGGATATGCAGAGATAAAGTAAGAATAAACAAAAAATCAGAATAGATTTACATGCTGCAATGAAAGTTAAAACCAAAGCATTTTTTCAGCAGTATAATAAAACAAACAAACAAACAAATGAAACAAACCAAATCAAACCAAAGCCAAAACCCAATCAACCAACCAACCAAACAAAAAACCAAAAACAACAACAGGGAAAGAAGTGAAGCCACAGCAGAGAAAGGACTAAACAGCTGAAAGATTCCGTCCCTACTTTGTCCTAGTTATAAAAGGAAAAATGAAATAAAGCATGGAAACAAGCAAGGTAACTAAAGGAAATTAATTGCATTTGAGACGTACACAAAACTTCGGGTACTCTAATAATGGACTTCCATCTTCTAAATTCTAAAAGAATCAGTTATGTGCAACCACAGTTTTTGTACTCATAGTTTTGGTAGTAAGTTAAAAATGGTGCAGTTATGAGTAGAGTATAGCAAATACGATACCTCTGTTTCAGGAAGGAAAAAAGAGTGTTCTGGGCCAGGACCAGTAGTCTGAATCCAACAGTAGGTATGACTTTAAAAAACAAGCATAACTGAAAAGAAAGAATAATTGAAGACATGAAGGCAGTTGCTGAATAAAAGGCAGATGGGTTTACGAAGTTTAATTATCCTGGACTGACAGAATGAATTTCCCCTGAAAAAGAAATACAACAAATCTAATCCCACTGAGTGTCAGCTGACATTTTGATACACTGTCAAATGGGAAATGGCTAATATAACTGAGGAAGGTAGAGGATAGAAGTGGGATTAAATATCATACCAAGGTTTCACAAAGAGAAGGTAAAACCAGACCATGCTGAAAAGAAAACTACTGGGCTGAAGTACATTGTTAGTTTGTCAAAGATCAGCCTTTGTTTCATCCAATTATTTTCCTTTGGGACTTCAGCAAAAAATGTAATTTTTCCAATGACATTTGCTAGAGACACATGTAGTCTGTAAAGATCAACGAAACGCAGAACCAGAAGATCACAAAGGAATAAAAGGGGACCTTGAGAAATAAGTAATATAAATTGGTTGAAATTTAATAATACGAAGGGTATCATCACTTGGGGGTCAAAAATAATTTCTATTGTATCTGAAATAACAGATGGGAAAGTCTGAGGGAGAAGCTTACTATACTAGTGTGGTGTTGGATGAGCATGAACCACTGCCGTCATACAGCCATGAGAAAAGCAAATGTGTGCCTAGTGTGTATCAGAGGAAAGAACTTTCACTGCAGACAGCAAATTATGAATATTGGTCTCCAAGGCACTGTGAGATCTCATCTGAAACCCTGTGAACATTCTTGGTCATTCCCTGTCAAGAAAGATTAATTGAAATGGGAGCAGACACAGACAATGATCAGACCAATGGACACTATCCCACAGGAGGAAGCAGAGCCTGGTTAGTAGGGAAAGGGAATGCAAAAAGTTTCTAGAATTGCACCAGGAAGGAGTAAACACGAAGGGAAGAAAATAGCTATATAAGGGAAAGTCGCATAAAATGAAAATCTAAACTAGCTACGAACAGCATTAGTGTAGATGATAGAATTTGGGGTTTATGATTCGGAAGAGCAAGCCTGAGGCAGATCCACCCAGTAGAAGCTGTGGAACAAGAAAGTTGCATGTTGTCAACACGGAGCAGGATCCCTGCACAGAAGGACCACCTTCTGCAATTCGTGGTCCCGTGTGCTCCTGGAGGAAGAGGAGGTAGGCTCTTGTTTCTGGTGGCAGGGCCACCCATGGCTCCTGCATCTTCTGAGCTGTCAGCCTGGTTTAACTAGGCCTCTGCAGTTCTCCTTAGTCCTTGAATTAAATGTTGTATGCGTTGAAATCTAAAAGTGCTCCCCTTCTACAGCCAGCAGCGTCTCTTCCTGCTGTTCTGCTTTAGCAGTACAATTCACTCCTCCTGTTTGAATGAGAAGCTCTCCACATCAGTCTGTCTGTTAAGCTTTATGTGTTATTATATATATTGTGTGATTGTACTGTATCACTGCTGGACATGCACCACTGACAAGCATTCCATGGTGGAGGAACACATACTGTGTTCTTTTTTGGGACTGCCCATTCTCTCAACTGCCAGGAATATGTATTCCTTTATAAACTATACATAACAACTTCTTGTGATGGAAGGTTATCTCTATTTAAGCTATAGAAAAATCACATTTCCACAGGCCATGCATTGTATAATAAAGCCATAAACTGTGCATAGTTTTGTAATGTATTTTCCTTGTAACAGTAAAAGTCTTCAGTAGTACAGTGAGTGAAGTCTAACAAAAACAACCTACAGTTAGTGTCTAAATGAAAAAAAGCATAAAATTGATTAAGTGCTCCCACCGTTTTATCACAGACATGTGATTAGGAGAACTGCTTTGTTTAAAAGTTACAAAATCTTTTTGACATCTAAGCTTGGATGAAGCCAGTCTGCACAGGAAGCAATCATTTTTCTTTCTTTGTATGTCACTGTTGTTGTTCCATTTCAGCTCCTTTAGAGTTTGTGTCTTTTAAAGCAAATATGCTGCTGGGCTGTGGAGAACTAAGCGGCTGTGTATCCTTGTTGCTCATCTTGTACTGTGGTTGATGTGTCCAAAGCCTTGGGTTTCCTCTAGTGCCCAGTCCAGAGCAGTGGGGGAGGAGAGGGATGTGGAAATCAGTGCTTGTGGCACAGAATATAGGATGTGAGAGGAAGCAGATGAATTGAAAACTAGTAGGGTAAGCCTGGGTAACAACTAAATGAAAAGTAGGTGAAGAAACAGAGAATAAGGGAAAAGAAAGAGAGGAAGCAGAGTGAGAAAGGCATATGAATACAGGAGGAGCTGGTGTAGTTATTCAAGGAGAAAAGCACTCAGGAGCTGGACACGAAGGGAAACAAAAGGCACAAAATAACAGAAATTTTCAGAAGTGGTTTTCTGACTGTGCAAATCAGGTGCCAATTTTAAGGCACACTTAGGTGCATTCAGGATAATAAGTTAAAATTAAGTACAAATGTAATTTCTTTGTTGATTCCCATCTTGGAACAGAAAGCAGATGAAGAACAGGGAAAGGCTATTACACCTTGAACACCCAAACAACCACCTGGTTTGCAATGGAGTTTGTAACAGCAAATGCCTTCAGAGTGGGAGCTCATTTACTCAGTCCTCCACATTTTCCCTCATTTCATTATTTCCTCCTTCCAGTCCCTGTGTTTTGGTACAAGTCCTAGAGCAGTGTGGGAACCAGAATATCTGTTTTGGGGAATTTCTTTCTTTTTATCATTGGAACAGTACACAATGAAATTTTCATAAGGCAAACAGTACTGGTGAAAACCTACCATTTCCTGTCCATAAGAATATTTCATGTTGACTTTTGCATTTCCAGTAAGAAAAAAACCCAAATATTTTGAAAAATATTATCCTGAAGTAAAAGAAAAACATTTAAACACTGCATTTTTAAAACTCACAGTTGAAATTTTAAAATAATAATAATAAAAAACAGACTGAAATATTCCATCCTCCTTAAAGGCTTCTGGAGGTTTTCCTTTTCCAAAATAAAATGCTCCTGACATACCCATGTTTCCATGGAAAGTTTCAGTTTTGACATGAACATCATTGTTTAACCAAAACCCCAGTCTTCCACTGGAAAAAATTTGACTAGTTCTTCTGTGGCCATCCACACCCTTTTCTTTCTCCTCAATATCTTTTTCCAGTCTTGATCGGTTAGTCCCCTGCTGAAAAAAGCTCTGCCTGCTAGAAAAAAGAGCAGAGACAATGTGTTTGCTGTTGTTCTGCTCGTTGCCGTGTGTACGTGGGGCTGCTTCACAACAACCCTTTACCCACCAAGACCTTGCAGACTGCAGGTTTTCCAGATAAACACCACCTCCTGCTCTGTATTTGCACCATAGGACTAGCACGATGGGGCAGCATCAAACCACAGATCCCATCATAACACCCTGTCAGAGGAGATGACTCACTGTGGGCAACGAGAGTACCCCAGCTCTGGTCCTCAATAAACACAGTACATTTTTTTTATGCTGCATTTTTGCTCTCTGGTTCCCTCAGCTGCCTCATAGTTGAGTAATATTGAATAAGCACTGATTACTGACAATTAAAGGAGTTCTGAGTGCAAGCAGCTCTGAGAATGCAGGCCTGAGGCAGGTGCTGGCATTTTTGATTTAATTGCTTCTGCATCAGATGAGGACAATTTCTAGGAATAGCCAAGGTGGCTGAGTGTAAGCTCTGCACACAGGTGCATCAAGGAAAAGAGATATTTCACTTAGTAGGTCTTGGTTTCCAGCACTCTGAGTGCATCATTAATTCCACATCATCCCGAGACAGGTAAGTTCACATCTCTGGCAGTGCTGGTGCAGGGTGTGAGAAAGATTTATTGCTGTTACTTGAGTTTGTTAACAGAGCACTTAGGCACCAGTAGAGGACAGGGCCATTCCAGTAAATGCAGTGGAAAAATCGCCCATAGCGCAAAGCCGTGTGAGTCCTGAGGAGCCAAGTGAGGGAGGGGGGACTGTGCCAGCCAAGTGCCCCCGTGTGACCCTCGGACCATCTTCAGCTCTGCATTAAAAACAAGCGCTTGTTTTAAAATATCTATTACAGAAAAGTTAAACACAGCTAAACACCAGTCAGAGCCCAGCTGCCATGTGGCTTCAGGTTATGATGACATGAGATGGGGGTCAGGTTTGGGGTGGGATGTCTTGCCATGGTACCCAACTCAATCCAGTGAGCCATCCCATGAACTGCCCCAGCCCAGCAGGAGATGGACAGCAGCTGACTGCCCTTAAAAGAGGGCTGCTTTACAGTGGCAGGCAGGAGCAGCAAGCTGTAAATCTTACTGAGTGGAAAGAGTAAACACCATGACGTAGCTCCTCGCTGGAGCTTAGCTTGAAGGCGTAAACGCTGCCCTCACAAACCTTCGTGGAACTACTGCTGGTACAGTTGAACAGGGACTGTGACTGCTGTGGAGATGACGAGCCATCGCAGAAATATTTATGGTTCTGTAGCTGCCTCAAAAGAAAAAAGTTGTTCAGCAATCAACTTGTGGATCTTTCTAAAAATATGAGCAGAAGGGTCTCTTATCCCTCAAATATTTTCAAATTAGCACGTGCTACATTTTCCAAAAGAAATCTTAAAGCTTTATAGTATTTATTCTTCATAATTTGAGCCTGATGTGGCATCTGTCCTTGAGTCCATGTTCTGAAAGGAAAGCTAAGAAACATATCTGAATAAAGCAAAGCTTCATAAAGCACCATGTCATGCCAAGCGGTGTCGCCACTCAAGAACCAGTGTCACACCACAGGCACTGCTTTAGGGCCGCACTGTCCCTCTTCCAAACACCTTCCAAGTACACTTCCCACCAGAGCCTTTGATTTCTGCAGCGCTCCCAGGGTCAAATGCCATGAGGGTGTCCCTGGTCTCTACCCTGGGGATGCTACAACCCAGCTAGAGTGAGTGGGATCTTTCTTTGTCACAGGTGGCCTCTTCCAAGAAGTGTTGGGCACCTGCACTGTGGGAAGGGGCTCAGTAGTTTTCCTTAACCATCCTTACGGCAGGGAAGGAGGATAAGTTGTTCTTAGGACGTAAACATGACTACTTCAGAGGTGGTATTCCTCTAGATCCTGATCGGCAATAAACATCACCCATGAAAGGGACAACATCAGCATGAGGGAGGCAGAGCTCGAGGTGTTACAGACTGCAAGGGAGCCCTCAGCAGACAATACTGGGATTTAGTTCCTGAGGTTGATCTCAACTCTGAACTATGTGTGTCTGTCCCCATCACTTGCAATGACACAGAAGTAGCGCAGCATGGAGGTAAAGCCTATGCCGTTTCTTGGCACCCAGAGCTGCCGGCAGGAACATTCAGCAGAGGAGATAGAAGAGGCCTGCCCTGCAAATAATTCTCTTTACACAAGTGTTTCTTTCCTTGTGTCAATGGAGTTGTTCATCACCGTTTATCCTGGCACTGGCCAACAACAGCAGCAAAGCCAGAGGTCTCTTTTGTTCGTAATCACTGCTGAGCAGATGAATCACTGCTGTGCATCATCGGATCATTTCTGGTTTTTAACACCCTGCTCATTTCATCAGAAAAATTCAGCTTTGAGTGGAGTAAATTAATTTGTCTTTTTCTTGTCCTCACATTCCTTTTTGATATTTAGAATGTGATTTCCACAGAAAACCAGAAATACTGATCTGTGTCTGGGGCCAGATAACATCAGGTCATAGGCTGTGTCCAGCACACTTTCTGGGCACCAGCCACCACTTCATAACTGGGGCCCTTTCAAACAGACTCCTCTCAGTTATCCAGTTCACATCCTGACATCAGCGACTTGCTGTTTCATCTTTCTGCAAAAGCAAGATAGTTCTGGAAAGTTTAGTAAACAAAATCCTGTCTGTCTAATGTCAAGTTTAAAGCTTCTCTGGCCTTTTTTGTGAGTTCACCTGAGTACACCCTACCCTACACTGCAATGTGCATCAGCTCAGGCAGCTCAGCAGCTGCCTTGAAATCAGAAGTCGACTGTGTCTCAGTGGTGTTGTGCTTTAAGTGTTCACTGTGCAAAAATTTCCAGAGGATGCACTAAAATGAAAAGCATGTGTGGTTATCCATTGTGTTGTCTAACTGTACCAACCCCCAAAAGAGCAAAGAACCTCAGGCCCATCAAGATCATAGAATCATAGAATCATAGAATCATAGAATCATAGAATCATAGAATCATAGAATCATAGAATCATAGCATAGTTTGGGTTGGAAGGGACCTTCAAAGCTCATCTAGTCCAATCCCCTGCAATGAGCAGGGACATCTTCAACTAGATCAGGATGCTCAGACCCCCGTTCAGCCTGGCCTTGAATGTTTCCAGGGATGGGGCATCTACAACATCTCTGGGTAACCTGTTCTGGTATTTTATCACCCTCACCGTAAAAAGTTTCTTCCTTATGTCTAGCCTGAATGTCTCCTTCTTTAGTTTAAAACCATTTCCTCTTGTCCTATTGTAACAGGCCCTGCTATAAGTCTGTCCTGTCCCCATCTTTCTCATAGGCACCTTTTAATTGCTGCAAGGCCACAATAAGGTCTCCCCGGAGCCTTCTCTTCTCCAGGCTGAACAAACCCAACTCTCTCAGCCTGTCCTCACAGGAAAGCTGTCCAGCCCTCTGATCCTTTCTCTGGTCCTCCTCTGGACCTTGTCCAACAGGTCCACATCTTTCCTGTATTGAGGGCTCCAGAGCTGGATGCAGAACTCTGTGTGGGGTCTCACCAGAGCAGAGTGGAGGGGGAGAATCACCTCCCTCAACCTGCTGGTCATGCTTCTTTTGATGCAGCCCAAGATATGATCGGTCTTCTGGGCTGCAAGCGCACACTGCTGGCTCACGTTCAGTCTTTCATCCACCATCATCATACAGAGCTTCCTTGTGCATTGTGTCTGGGACATGTCCCACCACTCCCTTTTGCCTGGCCCAGCATGGGTCATGCTGGGCTCTATACCCCAGAGAGGGGCCCGTGTAAAGAGCTGTGCTAATGAAGCTGTTGCCTGTGGCCAAAACAGCCTTAGCCCTTGCAGTGACTCTTTGTTTGCTTCTCCCCACCTCGGTCTCTTTTCCTTTATCAGCTCCTTTCTCAGAGGTTGATAGGGACCCCCAGGCCAGCACCCTTCTCTGTGCTGCTGCCCTCCCACCTGCTTGCTGCCTCTCTTCGCTGTACCACCACTCTTCCTTCCCTTTCTGCCAGGGAACATGCTGTGGCTGAGGTGAAAAGTGCAAGAGAACTCTTTGTTAACATTTTGGGAGTACATTGCTGTATGTGTTTGTACATAAACTCTTGGAGGTTCACCAAGTTAGCTCTGTGTCCTGATGAATACAACCACATCGGGGACTGTTGCTTCATTTCACAGATAAGATCGCTATCTGCTAGTGAGTCTTCTTCTGGTTTATTTTTTGTTACATGTACTTATTCTGGATCGGTTTGTACTGTTGCTTTATTTTTCCTTGTCAAGAGGTAAACAGCTACAGACTCCAATTCTGTGTTTCCTAGCCTTCCTCTCATAAGTGATACCCCAAAGCTGAGGCAGGTCAGCTCTGGATTTTGAGATTGCTCAACCACACAGATCTGACAAAGTGTTTTTGGAAGATACCTCTAAATACCATCAAATAAGTGTTGAGCTGTGGCATTTCAAAAATACAAAAAATCTGTGCCTGTCACCTCTGTGAATGGCAGCAAAACTGATCACCATCTCCCATGGCGAGAAGAACTTCACAGGAACAGCGGCCATCTCCATACCTACCTGAATGTCTGGAAAGCACAACATCAAGAAGTTCATTGAAAAAGCAGGCACTGGTAAGTACATTCTGCTTGATTTTGTGCTTTTGCAAAACTGTGAGTTCTTCAGTCATTTCTCATCTCTTCACATATGACAATAAATAGAAAATGGCTTCTCAGTCCCATCAGAAAATTTAATCTAATAAAGCATGCTCTGTCTTCAAAGGAGGTGTTTTTTGTCAGCCAGGTCTCCTTGGCCATATAAAGGAAACATCTGCCAGTGTACACTGTCATACTGGTTGAATGTGATCATCCAGCTATTGTTGTGTCTAACATAAATCCACAGTTCTCACTGTTATCAATTAGCCCATCCCATTTAAAATGTTTGGCCACACTAGAGAGAACTGAAAGCCAGCAGGAGGTGTATCTTCTACAACATCATGCTTTCAGGCTGTAAGAGCTAAGAAATGGAGTCTGAAGTGCTGTAGGAAGAAGGCAGGTGCAGCCATGAAATACTGAGCTCTCCCTACTATATTAGGTAACATAGAAGTAGAGAAAGCCGTGCAGGATTATGAGTAGAATGAAGAATTGTGTATTTCTCCCTCACCCTCTTTGCTATATTTCTCTATTGTACATAACCCAAGCAATTTATAGCTAGGTTTTAAATTCTGTTTGGAAAGTGATGGTTAGCTCAAGGCTGGTGCTCAAGACATAACACATCAGACCTCCACATCATAGCTTCTCCTACAGCTCATGCTGGTGTTGAAGAGAAGGTGTTGACCTCTGACCACTGTGCAGAGGAATTAGTGGATTGAGATGTGGTACCTTGAATACAGATTTTACAAAACAGATGTCTACGGCTTAAAATCACTGCTCCCATGAAAGCCAGCGTACCTGTAGGAAGAATTTCCAAAGAATAAAAGAAGATAGGGAATTAATTATCCTCTGATCCTTGGAAATTAATCTTTCTTCAAACAAGTTACAGTACTGGCAAAGCTGGAGGTAACACAGCACCCAGATGTGCCTGAGAAGAATTGTGACTGGATCTTACCGTCAACCTCATCCTCATCTTGTAATATTCCTGAAATCAGCATCTCATCCACACCACACCAACTATTGTTAGTATTTTATTGATCATCATGTGCAATGGTGATTTAGCAGCTGGTGTGGAGAGAGACATGCCATGTGAAAGTGCATTAGCTTCTCACTATTAACACCAGGCAAATGAGTACTGTTTTCCTATGTGTGTAAACACAAAGAGATTTTCAGTGCTCTTGGACATGTGCTATGTCTCTCTGCTCTCTCCAAACCCAGTGAGACATATCTTTCCAGTGCCTCCAGCTGGATCAGAAAAACAGGAAATAAAGTGTCACTACAAATTAATCAAGGTAGCAACAAGCAGCCTTTATTTCAGCTGTTGCCAGCTGTTGAGTCTTTCGAGACTGCCAGTCCAGTGTTTTATCTTCAGTGTTCTTTAGTCACGTGGCGGAAGTCTTTTCATGGACAGTCTCCTTTCTCCTAAATAGTGAAAAAGGATGGAGCTCTCCAGTTGGAGATATCCAGCTTGCTGGTGTTTGGAAATACTATGTTATGCATTTCATGGTGTTTGAGCAAATAGCTGTAGTGCATCTCAGTACCAGGATGAAACTTGGTGACATGAGGAGAGACTGTATGCTATGTCTTCCTGAAGTACAAGGCAGCTGGATGGCAGGCAGATGATCAATCTTTCTGACAAAGCGGACCATGCAGTCTATTACAAAGCTATCAGAGGGCTATGTCCCATCACGAGCTGGGATTTGCTCTCTTTGCCTGGCTGATTAACTTGAATTTTTGTAAAATGACCCAACGCACATCTATGTACCTCTATGAAAGAGCCCATTCAGCACACTGCCTCATGCGCTGTCGCATACATAGTCATTCATGTGTGCTTACATCCCAAAAGTGCTGAGGAATGACTGAGGCAGAGAACAGACAGAACCATTTCCCTAGCAGTGATAGATTGGCTTCAGTTCCCTAAATGCTTAAACTGAGTCGCGTTCATCTTTTCCTCCCAGGCAAGCTACACCTACACGGCTAGCCAGACACCTGCTGAATTACTAAGCTCCTTAAAGTGTTCCTCTGACCACAGACTCACAACTAATGTTAGAAGTCTCCCCTGTACCAGTCCATCCTTCCTTCTGACACTACCAAAACAGGGACTATGCTACCCGTGTCTCTAGACTATGGCAGAGTTGCTATGGAAAAACACTGGGAGGAAACAGATCATCTATCTTCTCATACAGTAGGTCACTTTCCAAATGAGTTATATTTTCCTGAAGTCTCTCAGTTTGGAACAACAATTATTTTTGCCTACACACAACATTAAAATGAATGATAATATTCTCAAGTTGTCAGCTGCATCAAAGCTTGCAAGTTGCAATTTTGGAATTATCATTTATCTTACTTGTACCATTAATCTCATTGCATGGGTCTCTCTAGCAAGACATTTAACTTCTGAACTTGTTCATATACTAAATATTTTAGTAAAGCAACTTATTTAACATATGTCAAGATGTGATATAATTATTTCAATAATATAATTTGTTTAACCATACAATTTTTAATTTCAATAGCAAACTACTAAAAATACACACAAAATCCTCGTTACAATAAATATCTAAGCAGTTGGATGAAGAAAATATGAAAGGGGAGGGCAATTCAAAATAGCTTTTCCCTAGATAAAAAGTGTTGTTTCAAGTTTGAAGAGACCATTGTGTTTAGTCTTGTTCAGTGGTTTTCTGTATTAATGGACTTTTTCCAATGTACTACACAAATTGTCAGGTCTTTGAGGATATTAAATTCTAATTGTCACAGGCTACTGAGCACTGCAGATTTAGAACTGGACTCAAAAGCATCTGGTTACAGCAGTAACTTTTGTGAAGATCTTTTAGATCAACAACATTAACTTTCCAAAATATATAAAGCAAACAAAACAAGCAAGCACTACAGATGTGGCTTGGCTTTTACACAGTCCTAATAGGCAGAATGCCCTGCAATTCCATTAAATTTCCACTGCAGAACTGAAGACAATGAGAATTTTGAGTGAAATGAGAGCACGGGATGTGGGCCATGGCAACTAGAAGAATACCTCTTGGCCTTTTGATCACATTTTTCATCCATCAGTGTTTTTCTAAAATGATGAAAAACAGCAAGCAGCATGCATCATTTCATAGGCAGCATGACTGAAGTGTAGATATTTTTCCTAGCATTCAGAATTTATATTTTAATTCTACCTTCTTAGTTATAGTTTGATCTGCAAAGTACAAATAAATGATCACAGATTACAGTTGCAACATTGAATTCTGTCAATACATTTCAAAAATATTTTCAATGGCTTTATACATTTTTTATACATTCCTGAGTGATGTTTTGTTAGCTAAATTATGAATTCAAGGAAAACATCTTGAATAGTCAGCATATGTCCAGCTGTACATGAGGACTTGGGCATATTTTCAGCGAAGTTAGTCAGGTAGATATCTTCTAAATCCTCTCCTGTTTTGTTGCTTTTGAGTTTACAACATCAGACATTAACTTAGCAATCTTTCCTGGATGTGCCTAAAGTTAAGTGTTGCCCAAGAAGTACGGTTTCTATGATTTAATGAAAAAGGAATCTACATGACCTTGCAAAAATATTGAATGGTCTAAAAAACACCTGGCAAAATACCAGATTTTGTGGGAGAAAGAGCGTGCACAGATACAGCCCTTTTATAACTTATTTTTAGCAGGAGCATTTTATAACTGCTAGGCTTTAAAGGAAATTTGTGTTAGGAAAAAAAAAAAGAAATTTCCAAGGAGCAGACATTTGACCCATCCTTGTGTTTGTAAATACAGAGATTACCATAAAATGTTCGTGTTTATCAAACAATCACATCTTCCTGAGAGTTGTTTGACTTGCTTTTAATTCTGCAATGGCTCAGCATTCACAAGCTGGGAGGAGTTTATTCCCATCTCTTCTGTTTTATAGAACCCAAGGAGCCAAGTCATGTCGGGTGGTAACAGAAACCTTCTCCAGACCGCTTCAAGCAAATGACATCCATCCAGCTCCCTCACTTCCACCTCTTGATTTTCCACAATATGTAAAGCAATAACAGGGAATATGAAAAGGAGAAATTATGCCAAATCCTCATCCCCAACCTTACTGTCTAAAGAGGAATTTTTCCAAACCTCCAGCTGCACCTAGTACAGATCTGCCTGCCCGTGTTGAACCTGCACCCCTGTACCATCCACAGTGCAAACCCATCCATTTTATTGGTAAAATTCTCAGGTGTTTACAGGGTCCCTGATGTACACTCCCATGAGGTGCACACCACAACAATGACCCACATGGGAACTCCCCAGTGGCTTTGGAAAAGCCATGACCACCCTCCTCCCATCATACCGTGCTCAAGTGGGTCCAACTGTATAAAAGCTACATCTTCTTTTTCCCTGTTTCTTGTCACCTGGAGGCTAGAATGTGCTGGCTATATTTAGTGACAAAAAATTAAGTTGTCCTCCTTGTGCTCCCTTTAAAGGCTGTGGAGAACTTTGCTGCTAATTTTAACATGGAAAGGATGGTGCTGCCTCTTTCTCCCCGTGCTGTGGCTGCTGCACTGTTGCCCTTGAGACCTCAGCACTAAGACAAAGCCTTTAAATTAGAGGGCTCTGTGCACTAGCAAACCAATGCCAATGGGCACTAAAGGAAACACTTCTGAGCAAACACAAGACCAAGGAAAAAAAAGATATTAATAATACTGCAAATTAAAGGGAGGGCATCGTTATGCTGCTGGGGTGGTTTTTGGTGCTGATTTTTATTTAACCCACTTAAATAAATTGCAGTGGCTGTTCTGTGAATGCAAAAATGGATTGCAAGTTTCCATTTGATTAAATAAGGAGAAGAAATTGCCCTGTGGCTAGTCTGTACATTCACCAATCAACAATGAAATCTCGATGGAAACTAGTGACCTGCCGCTGTCAACACACAACCAATTTGAACTGAGCTTGAAGGGGGCAGTCATGCAAGCACCACTTTGGACATTTATTTAACACCACTTTAAAGCACAGCTGTGTGTCCAGCTTTCTATGTAGTGCTGGGTGAGACATGTCAGCTCTGGCTATAGGCATAGATTGAGCAGGACTAGGTTATGCTGAGCTGTTGTACAGCCAGGTGAATGCCCTGCACCCTGGGGCTTGGATGAATGTCCCCCAGGGGACACCAGGCAGGACGGGAGATGGTGCAGTTAGGGGGCATCCCCAGGTTCAGGCAACCTGGATGCCGAAAAGTGTTTGTTAAAGCAGACACCAACCACCCTGGGCCAGTGGGTCCCAGTTACAGGAAAGCAGCTTGAGGACCACTTCCTCTGGGTGCAAATACCTACAACCACCTTGCAAGGCAGAGCCCAGCTCCCCAGTGGGCCTCTTCAGCCCCAGTTCTGTGCCAGTCACACCAGAGCAGGCTGAGATACTTCCACAGCCACCCCTGTGTTCAGCTGCTATCTGCCCTCAAAACCACTCATGTCTTTTTTCCCTGTCCAAGTATCCTGGGAAATGTCAAGCTGCCTGCATTTCACGCAACTTGGGAAGACACAAGGGACGTCCGTGTTTACCAATGAGACTCTTCTGGCATAAAAAGACAAGCTTCAGCCTAAGCCCTTCCAAGATAGAATTCCTGACTTGTTGTCTTGCATGTTGGGTTAAAAAGAGAGTTGAAAAAAATTAGGTAACTGCAGATTCAAAATCTTGCTAAATTTTGCATCTTCTTTCCCTAAATAGAGAATTGGCAATGCCGAAAATAAGTCCCAGAAGAATTTACCATATTATATTCAGCTCTCAGCTTCCCTCCAGGCAGAAACTGGACTGAGGGAGTTGTATTTAACCCATACAAATTTAACATAAACAACATAAACAGCCAACCATCCTCCCACTGGTTGCTCAGAAACCTCATCCGTGAATTATCCTTTATTTCGGGATTCATTAGGTAACCTATGAAAAACGCTCAACACTGCTCGCTTAGTTTAGGAAAATTTGCTGTGGAGTTCTTGTTAGTTCTGTGTTTTCTGGAAATGTAAGAACACTTTGCTTTCTCTTCCCAATATTTATTGGCTCTTTGAATTCCATTACTTATTTTGGGGAAAGACATAAAAGCAAGGCTGCTTCGAGGTAACATTTCCATGCCTTTTTGAAGGACCTGCATATTTTCCATGCTTTTACTTCCATGCTCTACATTTGCTCAGTAGAAACATAAAATCTTTCTCGTTTGGGGCTGTTTGGCTGAAGAGGTCTCTCAGGTCCCCCTCAGGTAGTTTTCTGCCTGAATAGGAATTGTGATTAAAAAAAACCCATAACAATCACTTTGATTTCACATTTCCCCACAGATCCTACATTTTAAATTTCATTATTTTATTTGCCCTTTTTTGGCAATAATTTCTATCAGCTTTTTATATTCTCTGGACCATTTAAATATCCTGACTTTTGCAATAATCTCAGTCTCAGCTCCGTCTCTGTATTTTTTTCTGCATTTTTTTCCAAATTATTTTCTGCACTTGCTGTTTGCAGGTGCAGAGCCTGGAGGTGCAGTGCTCCTGCTTCTGACCCTACTTTCTGCCATCAAGTGCTGGTGGCAGTGCCAGCACCGCTCTCTGTGCTTTGGTATCTTCAAAATAATGCCTGGTGCAGGGGGAGTGCTGAATGCAACAAAATCAGAACCGCAGTAGCCGTGTGTGCAAACACCCAGAGACCACGGGAGGAGAAGGAATAACCAGCCTTTGTAATACTGTGTAACAGTAGGAGCTAATTTGCAAAGTTTTCTGTTGCTGCGTCTGTGCCTTCCCCTGGCTGGAGAAGAAGTGAGTGACAACCATTGAGGATACAAGAGAGGAGTTGGGTTCTCTTCTCTCCTGCACTGTGACATCTGATTATTTCATTTCACAATCACAGTTTTAGGGGAAAGAACACTGCAGTGTGGGAGCTTCAATTGTGTCTCGCTTTGTGAGTGCCACTAAAGCTGGCACTTTACGTACATCATCTTCAGGAATCTTAGTGTGCGTCAGATTTCTCTGGAGTTGCTTTTAATGCTGGATGAGTTTCAGGGGAAATTAGCATGTTTCATTCTACACCAACGAGCTAAGACTGACGTTTTAGTTATTGCAATTTCAAGCACTGTTGCAGAAGAAAAGCATCAAGTAAGAAAATGTATTTACAGAACCTGTCAAGCAGCAAGGCTCCTCCTTAGTTGCTCTGGTGCTTTATTCAGCTTGCAAAGGCTAGGCTCAAACCTCTCCTTTTCCCTACAATTTCCAGGGTTACTGAGAGCTCCTGGGTGTTTTATGTCCTTCCCCTTCCTCCGTTAAAGGCGGAACTCCTTTGCCTTGGTTCTTTGTTTCACTCTTCAAATCCCCTTCCCGTCACTGACAGCCAGGGAGGGGGGGATTGCTCCCTCACCTTGGGGCTTCTCTGAAGCTGCAGTTCTAGTTGATTTCTTAATTTGCACATTTCTGCCAGCCTGAGAGGGTCACAAAACTTTCAAAATCATCCTGGCATTTTAAAAGTCGTTAGACACTGAAAATACTTACGTATTTTAAATTCATGCTTCCCAGTTTGCTGTTAGCTTTACAGTGCCCATATACGACATTATCTACAATAAGGATTGTAGATAATAACTCAGTCACAATGGAGACGTCTTTGAGAACGTTTTTTGTAAATTACCTTCTTCACCGTGGGAAAAACATTAAGCTACTTTGGGGGACTCGGTAATAACTCACAAATTGCCCTGTACATTGTCTGAAGACATTTTCAAGACAAAGTCAAGGCATACAAGGTAGAAACAGTCTGTCTGCTCAGAAGAAGAGCAGAGCTCGGTCTGCTAGCAGGTGAAGTGGGAATAGTTCCATCCATGGAAAATGAGGCCCTGACACTCTTGCAGAACTGGAGTGAACTGCGCTGTCGATATACTAATAAAACAAGGGAACATCAGCTGTGTGTACGAGGAGCAGGCTGACCTCATGGAGTGCAGCTCAGCTTGGCTGGGAGAGCTTGAAGGAATGATTAACGAAAACAAGAACATTTTTTTTAGACCTTTTCTAACATAATCTGAAAAGCCTGGGTGGGGGGGAGCGTGGATT
The DNA here is from genome assembly GCF_964273445.1 of Streptopelia decaocto. NCBI lineage: Eukaryota > Metazoa > Chordata > Aves > Columbiformes > Columbidae > Streptopelia > Streptopelia decaocto. Next base: position 25,541,080 of record NC_138655.1, read on the forward strand.
TACATTCCTGGGAGGCACCCATCCTTAGCAACGAAGGGCTCAGTCTGAGTCCTTGGTAGGTTTTTACTTTTTTCTCTCATGTCCCACATTTTCTATGAAGTTCTAGTTGCTGACATCATTTATTGTGCTTAGCACAGCTTTTTGTCCTCTGAGGGAAGGGTGAAAAATAATCTGAAGCCTGTCTTCAGGGATATAGACCATTAGTATGTGATTATTCCTGTTCAAAACAAAGGGAAACACTAAAAAGACATCAGATAGACAAGCACAGAAGAAGAAATTTAGGATGATACTGGTACTCAAGAAAAAGTAGTATTTTGTGGATTAAAGCTACTTGCTTGAGTTGTTTCCATGGGGTTCAGTCCCCAATGTATTACTATTCTACTCAGAGCTGTATAATCCACTTGTAAAGTGGCCTCAGGGCATTTTTACCAGGGAAAAAAAAAATTACTGCAAATGAACTGGGGTATTTGGAGGGGGCTAGACACAGGAACCGTCCTAGGTTCAGGTGTTTAAAATTTCCCATTGTTCTCTTTGTGGTTTTGAGTCATCAACATGTGGTAACACAATTACCACGTTAAGGATGGCCTCAGGCAGCTGAGCTTTGCTCTCTGATGGCTGAGATGCCAAGCCCTCTCCTGACAGTAACATGTTGGGCTGTCAGGCTGGCTTGTGTCATGCCAATTACAGATATAACAAGTTACAATAATGTTACAGCCCTGGATGTAATAACTAAGATCACCAAAGAGACTGTCTTACAAGACTCACACACAGAAACATCACTTAAAGCTGATGCTCCAAGTTTCAATTTAAAAAGCAAGGGCTGAGGTCTGTGAGCAATGGCATTTCCATGGAGTTACTCACATCCCAAACTTCAAGCATGCACAGATTAGGGGCTGGCAAGACTCAGATCTCAGAAACAAAATACTGAAAACAATACAGAGGAGAAGGAGATACCAATATGATACTAATTTATGTCAAAATTAGAGATTTCTAGATTGGCACAGACATTTTACAAGGACATGGTGTTTTGCCATGAGTGAAATATAAGAGATAGCGAAATCAATGCCAACAGCTCTGAAGTATCCATTGAAAAGGACTCCTACTGAAAACTGTTTAAACTCAGAGCAGGAATGCAGCCATAAACTGTAACAGGTGGGAGTGTAACAACATTTGAGAAATGCTGTGTAAAATCTAGCTTTGTGTCTTCTCTTTCCATTATCTTCAGGCAGAACAAGTTGGGGCAGGGGGGCGCTGCAGTGAACCTGTGCCTGCTTGTCATGTCTTCAGCCACCTCTCATCTTCCCTTCTTCACTTGTATCTTCTGCAAGAAAATCGTTAGGTGGAGAAGCAGGAAGAAGTGGGAATCAGGAGACACGTATCTCAACAAGACAGCTCTATAAAAGGGAATTACTCAGCAGCATTGGGAATACATCAGAGAAAAACAAATTCAGGATTTATTGCCCTTGTCAGCTATTTTGGATGAATCAGATTCAGAACAAATCTGAGCTCTTGTGTCTGGAAGAAAGAGCAGTACTTAGTCATGTACCTAGAGACAGTAATGCTTCAGGTTGGGATGGTAGCATGCCTCCAGTACCTTCTCTTGCGGTCAATCTCCATGCCAGGTCTGTATATGCTAGAGAAACACATTATTCTAATTTTCTTCTTTTTCAGGACCCATTCTGCGGGGTTGCTGACCCTGGCTGGCTGCCTGGGTTCCTGTGGCAGTGGAGAGGCAGCCACGTGGCTCTGCAAGCACTGACCTCCCCGAACACGAGGCACTTATGATTCACAGGCTATTACTGTGGGCTTTATAATCACCAGTGAGCCACATCACTGAGAATTACTGCTGGGGGTGTCTGCGGTTTAATACTCACCAATGCATCACTCAGGTGGCTGATTTGAATATAAGCAGTTGGCAAGCACATTGTCATGTTCAGCCTTCATGCCATGCTGCAGAACAGTGTTATTTCCATATAAATGCCAGGCAGGAAAGCAGTGTATTGAGCAGAGTACAGGATACAAGTTATTCTAGTTCAGTTCAATATTCTTATTTGAAACAGTTATTGTGGGCTGTGTAGAAAGCAAAACAGCCTGCAGCTCTCAGCACTGTTCTCTCCCTAAATGATCCTGAAAGATTTTATTGATGGAAGCTACTCTTTCCATTTAGGCTGAGCTCTGCGTTGCTTATGAACCCAGATGAAGTGTCAAGGCATGCATTCAGCAATATCATGACATTTCGCAATTGTGCGTGATTTGTGGCGATGGACTGCTTGAACTAAACTATGTGTGCCATTGTGGCTGGAAGGCACAATGAGGTTTAACTAGTGCTCTCTCTTTCCTTGCACACACACCAAAGCCCGTTTTCTAATTGAATGCCTAGATCAAATTAAACAATAAATCTATGCACCCATTTTAGTGATCAAAACACTTGCAGGCCAGGTCAGCAAGGTAAGACTGGAAAATAAGATCATGTAAAAGGGATTTGCAACCTGGGGAAAGCCATTTGAGCAGCAGGGATCTTACACAGCAGGTTTCCTGTACAGGTAATGTGTAGAGAGATGGTCACCTTCAGAGGGAAATTCAGCACCAGAGCCTGTCTTAGGCTTCCCAAATTACCCTGTCCAAGTGTCATGTTTCTCTGTCAACTAAACACAAATAGATTTAGTTGCCCTTAAGAAAAACAGTTATTCTCCCTGGAGCCTTAGGAACTGAAACACAGGCAGTTTCAGCACCCCTGAAGAGAACAAGGGGGTCAGCAGAGCAGCAGAAACACACTGACATGCTGTACCTGCTGCCAGGTCACCAGGGTAAAAAGCAGCTTTTCAAGGTCAGAGATACTTTGTAGGTGTTTTCTGGCTTCCCTGGTTCAGCTGAAAGGGAAGCAGGATCAGGAGAAGCTCTGCACAAAAGGACAAAGGAACTGAGTGGAGTGTGGGTGAAAGAACTTATCCCACTTCTGGTTTAGAGCTTCTGGTGCTGGATTCAGTGTCTTGTTGTATGTGAAAGCACCATTTTTCAGATGTCCTTTATCACAAAAAGGCTGTTATGGGAAGCTGGGAGAAAAAAGCCCTGCAGTGAGTGGGACGCTGACTCCAGCCCAAAGATGGTCACACAGTCCCTCAGGTGCACGTGTACAACCGACCTTGCTCCAAACAGCACCAGTGGATGTGCCTCCGCCGGCGCTTGCAGCCTCCAGCTCCGCTCATCCCAGTCTCCTGTTAACCACTGTTTTGGAACAGTTGCCTAGATACCGCAAGAGCCTGGCTTCATCTTCGAGCAAGTTAATTTGACATTAAAACTTGACAATACCAAATGTATTCCAGGGTTGAGACACGCTTGCAGATGAAAACCACAACATTGGTAGACATCAGTATTAAATCTAACTTGAACGAACAAATCTCTTGTCAGAGATCTGGTCGAGCCCGCCCTGTTCCTTCTCCTCTGGCTCTCAAGGGTAGTTGTGATAAGACCCACACGTGAAATTTCACATGCCGTTGGTTTGCTGGATCCAGGCTGAGTGCAGGCTCTGTCCATCCCGGGCCTCAACTCCCTGATGGGAGCTCCAGGTGCAACGTTACATTTGCCAGTCCTTGTAGTGATGAGGCCTTACAGTTTAAGGGCTGTGTCCAAAAACCTAATGACATCTCACCCCTAGTTCTTGCATGTTTTTTAGCAAGCCAGCTGAGATGTAAGCTTTCTGGCTTATGGTATATTTCTGCAAGGACATATATTAATGAAGGCACCACTTAAGACACACACCACTTCAGGACATTCTGACTTAATTACCTAAGAAACAAACAAACAAACAAACAAAATCCAACAAAGAAAGATGGTAGTGCATGAGGAAACACCTCTCCCGCTCTCTTTCCCACCCCATTTGGAGTCTGCTTCTGTCCAAGCTGTCAGGGTCCCTTGAATCTGCAGGTAGTGACCCTCTCGGCATCAAGCAGGTAAAAATGGCTGATAGACCAAGAATAAAACATTTCTTATTCTTTTGTATCTTTCAGGATTATTTTTCTTTACAAATGATCAACAATAATAAACAGTCTCTAACCCTAATTATCGTGGGAAAAAGCCTGTTTCTTTCTCATACTTCTTTCTCTTGCATCCAGAAACATGTATTCTCATTTAGAAACTAATGGGGTCTGGTTACTGTGCTCTTCTGAAATGCTTTTGTGACTAATAACTCAAAAATGTTTCTGTGATTTTTCCCTTATCACTAATATATTGATATTTTTGTAGGACTCTGCTGCAGCGACATTTCCTGCTGTAGGCGTCTGACTCAATGACCCTCTGGGTCTGGCACATATGGGCTGGTTCTGTCCCTATCAGAACACCAGGCTATTGACTGGTTACGTCCATTATTTGATACAGTCAGAAACACAGATTTGAGTAGATTCCACTTTCTGTCAGAGCATTCATTAAATAGAAGTTCAGTGGACTGAATTTTGCACTCTTTAATCAAGTATTATTCCCAAGAACAAGGGAAGAGGGCCTCAGATCAGTGTGAATCAGGCCACTCATTCATTGTTTTCTTATTAATATAGCTCCCTTCGTTTGGAACACAATAGATTGCCTCTCTCATCCCAACAGCTGAAAAATGGGCCCCTTATTTCCCTTGGGAATAATTTAAAATGGTGTAACATGTCACTGAGAACAAATAACCTAAGAAAAGTGCTGTAGATAACATTTTAATGAGCTTTATCAGATGATGAAGAACATAATGTTTTCCTGTGCAGCCATGGGGGGAACCATGAATCTTGATCTTGACAGTAGCTCTGCAAGAGAATGAAGGCAAAACTGAGAAAGGATAAGATTTCCAGTGCCAGCTGTCACCCTAAAAAACCAGAATCTCTCTCCACTTTGGTCTGTATAAGACCTGTCTATGTCTACAGCTATTTGTGATGGTCTTCCTTTTAATATCTAATTCTGTTAGAAGTTGTAGTTTTGAGTCATATTGACAGATTGAAGCAGCAAATATATTCTAAATGGGGTATTTATTTTTGCTGCTATATACTTCATACAAAAATAACTTTTAATGAAATCTTGTCCAAAAAGGTCTCCTAAAAAACAGCGGTAAAGAAAAAAAAATTAAAGTCCCGTAGCTATTTAAACAAAAAGGCATTTTCTCTCTTGGGGATATTAAATTATCTTAATTAAAAACATGAAGGACTTAAACTGAAATTGAAAGTATTTGGTACTTGATATCTCTAAGCAAAAGGCAGATCACTAAATCAGTGGGAAGAAGGGTGGGTTGGATCTCCGGAGGCTGCCTTCTGGCTCTTTCCATTTCTGGAGACCCAGGGGATCCAAGGAAGCATCTCCTCCCAGCTTTTCCCTGTGCGTTCATGCTTGCCCAGTTTTGCTGCCCACTGATTTTTCAAGACACCTCACATGTCACTGTGAAATACTGTGCAGTTTATGAACTCTGGATAAATGTTAGGCGAAAAATTAGGTAAATCAACTTGATGAAGCTGTGTGGGTTAATTATCATCACGTACAGAAACAAAAACGTTTTTCTAGGTGAAAAACATATGGAAGTGAAAACATGCCATTTTATGTGCACCTCGCGCAAGATGTGTCTCTTAGCCTGACTCTGCCCCTCTAATCATGATAAAAAACACAAAGTCATTACTGTAACAAGAAGATAAATGACCTTAAATGGGCAGTACATTTCCCTGCTGGTAATTCCCAAGTGGAATAAAGCCAGGTAGTGTTGGCAGCCCTGTGGTGTTAGGAAGGGAAGGTCACAAAATTTTAATTGGAAATTCTGTAACTACAATTTCCAAAAGTGAATTGAAGAAGCAATATGTATTTTATTTACACATTATACTGCTTCAACCAATTTTTTTTTTTTCTGAAAGACTATGCTAAGGTGCCCTCAGTAAGGTATCAAACATCAATACACTAAAATAAATAAAAAAAAATAAATGGAAGTTATAATTCCTTATCTAACATTAGAACATCAGCCTTATGTCAGGATAAAATAAACAGACCATTTATAAATACTGTAAGAAGATTTGGAAAGACAAATTCATTGTTTATTAACTAGTAATAGTAAAGTCTGCATCTGTCAGGATACCTGCTGAGATATTTATTTCTGAGTGTAACTGGGAGAATATGTATTTAGAAAAGGGTAGTATATTTTTTTTGTAATATGAAAGTTCAACAGGAAGAAATAACTCAGTCTTGCAAAAAATTCCTAGGGCAGAGCTGTAGTTTTATGAGCACTAGATTTTACCAAGATTAGTGTTCAGCAAAAGTTAAAAAAAGAACAGTTTGTTTTTTAAAGAAAGGAATTGCTTAAAAAAAAATATTACTATTCTATTAAAGTTCTTGCAATCAGACTAGCAAAACAGGTCCAGAGGCACACTGGGAAGGGGGTATTTTGTTCCCAGAGGAGAGGAGATTTTTAGTATCAGTCAGCCATTTGAATTCTTCTGTGATGTTAAGGTCCCTTATCTAAAATGTACTTCAATTTTATGTGATGCTTAGCAAAACCAGAAAGGTCTAAACTCAAACTTTTTATCTAAAAATACCTTTTTATAGTGAGGACATGAGATCCTGGCCCACGGATGCACACTGGGGCTGCCCGGGTTGCAGCTCCATGGTAGAGCTACAGGGTGACCAGCAGCCAGTGGTCTACTCTGCCACAGCATTCAGGCTGAGTAGATGTGGCTGGAAAAGCCTGATGGGATATGGCAGCCCTCACTCAACCACAGAATTAAATCCAAACTTTGATGGTCAAATATCTCATCCTTAAATTTAACAAAGAGAAATAATGCAGTCCATAGTAAAAAAAAATACTGCACAGTTTGGAACTGGTCTCCCACTTCCAAAAATTTACTGAGAATATTGGGGTTGAGTAAAGAAATTTCTTCACAAAAAAAAAAAAGAAGGTGGCTACTGTGGAAAATGTTCATGCTATTAAACAAACAACAAAAACACATTTTGGCCATAAATATTTTCTATTTTGAAATATTGTTACAATATTCCATTAGTTGCATGAACTCAAATTCAGCTGGTTTTCATCCAGTCTCCTTTGTGGTCTGGACTTCTTCATCGTAGGACATCACCCTGAATGCACCGGGGAGCTCAGTGAGGGGAGAGGTACCACATGGCACAAGATGGGACATGGCAAGAGACTCTGCCCATGGGAGGAATGCGATGGGGAAGGACGGATCCTGCTTTTTCTGGTGGGCATAAGCAGAGCCAATTCAGAATTTACAGTCTGGATGAAAAGATTTTGATTGTTTAGTACAGTTTTTGAAAAGGGGGTTCTCACACCTTCCTTTGTCCAGGGGTACACACAGATTTTCTGGCCATCTGCCCTGCACACAGTTTACAAGCTGCGGGATACACTGCAACCCGTGGCAAAGTGTCACAGCACAAGTGACAAAGCATGTCTCACCCTAGTTTTGACAGAAAACAAAATTATAGTAAAAACTGATATTTATTTGACATCACTGAGACTTGGATGCTCAGGAGGAACTTGTGATCCAGCAAGACTGCCAAGATCTAGGTCTCTTCAACATCCTTGGCTAATACAGCCTCAAAACAAACTCACTTTGCTGGGATAGCAGGCAGCTGAGAGACCAGTCAGCCTTCGGGACTTAGGAGTGGGATGGGGGAGCACATCTGGAAAAGTGCAGTAACTAACCTTCAGCTTCTCTAATGGTCTGCATCTTGAAACAGAGCTTAGAGTGTGGTCCAGGAGACAGTCAGGCTGGGATACTGGGAATATCATGACCTTGTGTTGCTATTTGCAACAACAGTTACATGAGTTGTAAGATGCTTTGAAAACAAGCAATAATCAGGTATAAGCATTATTTCTCTGCATGGTTTGATGGTTATTTTCTACTTCAGACAGGCAGAGAACAGGTGGAGTCAGCCAGGATTAGGAGTGACATTACAGTGCTCTTCCTGTTTATGTTACAAATTAATTTTTCAGGCTGAGATTTAACAAGACGAATCATGCTTTAATCCTAAAAACAAAGAACAAAAGTGTGTTTTGAATATTTCTATATTTTCAAGTAGATTAACAAAGATTTTTATTGAAATGAAGACATTAAACTGGGAGGGAGAAAAGGCCAAAGTTTAGACCTAGATATAGCTAGGTATTGCATAATCCTCCTCTACATGACTTAGGCACTGTAATGTATCTCTTACCTTTTTGTAGCATAAATCCTATGAACCTGAAGCAATCCTGAAATACATTTTACTTCTCCGGGTAATGTCAAGTATATTTCTTATATGTTATATAATAGTTTGAGTGGTTTTAATTACTACCCAGTGGAAAATCCTATAGATTTGAAATAACATATTTCCCTTTAAAAAAATGCACACTCTGGTAAAAAGCTCAATGTATCTGCTCAATAACATGAGACATCCAATTTCACTAAGATCACTGACGTTGCAGAAAAGCTCACTTGTTCCTGTTTCATTTCATCTCCTCATTACTCATCTTCTTCTATGTTAAATTTGACCTTCAAGCTGTGAATCTGTATTTCAGCTCTTTGACAGCAAATTTTCTCCTTGTGTAGAGCCCATGGATACCTGAGATTTCTGCTCAGTCTCTGAAATCCAAAAGACCACATGTGTTTGAGAAAAAACAATTCAAATATATATTTGGCCCAGTTTGATTCAGGAGCTGCAAATTTACTACAAATTACGTTGATACTCCTAAAAACCTTTTCTTTTTTGAAAAATACTGAAGATCCTACTTTATACTGCTTGCCTACAGGTGGATGAGCTCCTTTCACCTTCCTTGTCCTGGTTACAGAAACGTTCACGTTTATCGCAACCAAACCATGGCTCTGGCCTCCAAACAGAAGTGAAGTGTGAGGAAGAAGAGGATGTTGTTTGCTGGCTGCACTCAGTCATTGGAAAGGCACAAAGAAAACAGGAGAAGGAGAGGAAATGAGGGGAAATAAATAACATAAAAGAGAAGAAAACAACATCCCCAGTGCTGCAGGTTTATAACCTGGCCTAAGCAGCAGCTTTTGGAGTGGCATTTGATGATTATTTGTCCCTACTGAGAGCTGAGAGGATGATAAAACAATAGGAAAATACCAAGTAGACGTTCACCAGAGGAATTTTTTCCATTTGTAGTGAGGTTAGAAACAAATAATCAAAACAAGATCCAGCGCAACTTTTGCTTTTTTCCACAAGGTTTTCCCTGCCAAAAGACTCGATGTCACATGGATCTGGCAAAGCTGCCGGCCTGGAGCAGCCACCGGGCTGCCGTGATGGCTCCCGCTGGAGGAGACCCGTGCTGTGGGCACACAGGGCCTGCAGCATGCTGTCTTCTCCTGGGCTTTCGAGTGCTCCACACCTCTGCCGCAAAGCCACTTTCCCTGTCTATTGCGAGACGTAGCTGTCACCGCCTGCCACTGCTGTCAGGGTCCCCAGACCCCACAGCTAGGCCATGTTCAGTCCTGCACCGACCCATTGAGAGTCATCCAACCCACAGCAACTCCCGAAACACCTCCGATAAGGAACTTCACAAGCATTACAAACCCTTAAGCCAGCACAAGACAAGTACAGCTCTGGGGCAAAGAGGACATGTCTACACACCATTCCCTGCTGCCTGGAGCGCAGCAACTGCCCCATCTACCTGCCACAACCTCCTTGGAGAAGGCATGCTCCTAACATATAAGAGTTATCCCTATGGCTTTGGCAGAACAACCAGATTGAAGAACAAATCTAATTTCTGTTAAGAAACCATAGAGAAAATAACTTCTAAACCGATGATATTTACATTTTAAAACCATTTGTATATGTCACAAGACAAACACCTCAGCGCAAAGGCATGATCCTGATTGCAGAGCAAAAACTAAGCAAACCACAGATTAGCTCTGAGCATCTTACAGGCTGCAGAGTCGATCATGCTTCATTGTGTAGGCAGCAAACTTTTGCAAAATGCATAATTCAGGACAGTGTGAATCTGAAGGTGATCATACAGGGGTATTTAGCCAGAAGAAAAACACAGCTATGGCTTAGGTTGTGGAGAGCAAGCACTCCATGACAGTGGTGCTTAGACATCACAGTATACAAAACTGCAGCACTGATCCTGCAGTGCTATCCATGTAGTCTGGGCGTTCCTGAGTTGGGGATTTCCGCAATTCAGTTGCACTCTCAGAGCTGAGCGGAAAGAGACAAAAAGAGGGCAAAGTTACAGGGTCTCTATTAGAAACTGAACAGACCGTCGTGAGCAACAACATGGTGAGAAAGCTCAGTATCACAATGAAAGTAGGTTTTGAAGTTGGCTTTTCATTTTAACAGGTAAGGTTAACATTACTTTCTGAGTATGTGGGCCAGATAAGCTCAGGTGTGCAAAGTAGTTGTAAATTAAATTAAACAATTGTAAATGTGTTTTAGTCAATGTCTTTATTTTGAATCAGATGAACGTGTTTGCAATGCTTTGTTGCTCAATTACTAATCTAGAAAAAAGCAGAGATAATCCTTCAAAAAGTAAACAAGCATACAATGCATTTATCTTAATATAGTTGCCCATGGAATACTCTGCAGTATGAAATTACTCTGAATAATCTTCATATTTGAAGTCTTATTAATGTCTATATTGAAAACAAACACAAACAACTAGCTTTCAGAAGACTTTCCCACCAGGGAATAACAGAAAAAAATCAGAGATGGTTGGATTGATTGCTCTTGTCATTGCACTTAAATATATGGAACTGAACTCAATTGACAACTTTCACAAGCAAGATTTCACACTGAAAGTTTTTCTCCTTCATAACTGGTATGAACTCAGAGAGACAGCAAAGATATTAATAAAAATATGCGACATAATCCACACAACATTCTTTCTTTTCTGGTCTCCTGTAGGAGAGAATGGTATGTCTCCAGCCTAGGAGTTTCTGTAAATCAGATGATCCTTGTAACTCCAAGCAATCCTTTTGCTTAAATTGTTGTCAATGTGATCCACAAGGTGTAGGATGGAAAGCAGAAATGTAGCTGTACTGTATTTGTACTGCACTCCAAATTGAGAGAGAAAGGAAAAATTAAGAGCAGACTGGAAAAATAAAATCCCTGTTTCTAAACAATAAGAGCTGTGAGATATCCACTGTTTTGGTTAATATTTTTTCCATGTTAAAATAAGTCTATTTGTTTTAAGGTGTATTTATAGAAGGCATTCTCTTATTTTGCATTTTATTATGCCTCTAGTTTTAATTGGTGCACTCCTGTGGCTATAGACAGGGGGAAGCAGCAGTTCAGAGTGGGGTTTGTGCTGAAGGTCATTGGGTAGGTGAGGGGGTTGCTTCCCATATGGACCTCCAAGCTGTGGCAGGGCTGGAGATGGGCTGTGCATGGGTATCTCCAGCTGTTCTGTCCTGGCATCATGGACTGTTTCTCTCCTGGAAATCTGTATGTTAACGCCTGAGCTTTCATTGAGCAGGAATAGCCCCCAGCTATAGACTGAGAGAGCCTTGACTTTGTGAAATGTCACACAATTGTTGCCTCAAAAATTTGTACCAACAGATGGAAAATGTGGGAAATCTTCCTAACCTAATGAGCCCTGTCTTACTTCTTGTCCAGGAAAGCTGGCTATTTCCTCACAGGGCGGACTGAGGGTATAACACTCCAGTTATAAAAGACCATATTTTTCCATCTTCAGAACTATTGAACTCCCCCGAGGCTTCAGGATGTTTTCATAATTATTTCCAGTTTCTAAAATTTCTTGTAAATAGAGACTCCTTGGCCCCACTGATACAAATAGACTGAACAGGGCTGGAACACTGACACACAACTGGCACACATCTGTCCCCCTGCCCAGCTCGGCTGCCTGGTGTGATTTTGGCCCTGGCCATGGGGTCCCCTCATGGGCAATGCCTGGGTGCCTTTGAGGGACTATTCCTGGGATAACGTGCATGGATAACCCCGCTCCACTCAAGGGTCACAGCTGAGCTGCGAGGTCTTTGGCCATGCCTGCTGTGATGGGGTCTTATCAGCACAGACACAACCTGTTGAGCCCGGTGTGGTGGTCAATTAAAAGGTATCTTTTATGGCCTTTGTTATTTCAGCTTAAAATGTCCAAAAACACTCTGAGGCTGTGCTGCAGCCCAGCAATATGTTGAGTGTTTTTGCAGCATGTATTGAAGGGTAGATGCTGCATGTCCTGGGCTTCACAGGGGAACAAGTGAGGCTGCTTGAGGGTGCAAAGGCTGCCAGGATCAAGGGCTAAGAAAGGGAGGCAGCCAAACTGGATGAGGATCATCCTTCCTGGATACTGGGAGGGCTCTCAGGACAGACCTCCAGAACCACATGCACACTGTGTTTCAGAGGGAAACAGTTCCTCCAAAATAGAGGCTGGGGTGAACTCGAACCGGTGCCATGTGGGCAGCCAGGAAACAAGGAGATAGATGTCAACAGCAGAGCTAAGCTGTTTGAAGTGCAGATGTCATCCTAAAGTGCAAGAGGTGACACCACTGACTGATATTCGTAATATTATTTAATGCATTAAATCAAATACTCAGTGAAAATGCTGAATTTAAACTGATTAATTGAATGCTTTCTATAAAACTGGCCTACTTACACAGCCTCCCACAACTTCTTTTCCACATCTTCATTTAAAGACAAGAAAAGCCTCATTATCCTTGGGTGGCAGGGACTGGGTGTTTGATAAAAATGTCTGTGTGACACAAAAATCTTTTGATTATGCTATAAAAACTAGGAAAAAGATCCAGAGAGCTAGATGATTAGTTAAAGGGGTTTCAAAGAAAGGGGAAGCAATCTGAAAACAAAGAAACTAGGAAAAAGCTGAGAAGCTGAGGCAAATCAGTTCTGCACAAAGCTGACCATCTGGAACACGTTACTGAGGAGGAGATGTGGGATCACATAGATTGTTTCTGGAAAAGGAGGGGCTTGAGGGGCATGGAAAAAACCCCAACATGGTTGAATTAAGAGCCAGCCACAAACTCTGAGCCAGATGGCTTTTTCTCTTCTTATAATGTTCTCATCTTTCTATATCTCTGCTAATCTCTTTAAGACAGGAGAAGTACATGGAGCAAGATGTTAAGGAGGAAGCGCAGGGACCTGGGTAAGATGAAAAGAACTTTATTTCTATTGTGTGCCTTTCTGTACTACAAACCGAAATTCAAAACAGGGATGTGTCTCTTATGCAACAGTACATCTGTTGCTGTTCTGAAGTCTTTGGGCACAGAAACTCTTTCCAGACAGTGCAGAGCAATCATTTGGGTGTTTTGACAGGTTTCCAGCTGTAAGCCGTATATGTGTTTTATAGCAAATTTTAGGTTAGTTCCTAGAATTTAAAACATATTCAATCTGCTTTTGTTTTACAATCTGTAAACATTTTTAGAGCTCTATTCTTTATTCAATGATGGATAGGCACAACACAGCTGTTCTACAGTGGCCTGTATTTGCAGCATAACCTTATTCCTTTCTACATTTACTGTTCAGAGTTCCAAATATGCTAGAATAACATGGGCCAAAACATCAGTGGGCCAAAACATCAGCTGTCCAAAAGAGCTCAAAATAAACAGAGAAGGTGGATGATTTTTAATTTGTATCTGCAAGATGGTGACATTGACCATCTCTCACAGTACTCGGGGCCATAGAGGATGGCTTGGGCACAGCCGGGACAGGGATATGATTCCATGGCTCAGCAGAAGGTACTCAAGGCAGTGTGAAGGGTACAAACAAAATGGGCATGTCAACACAACTGCACGTAGTTTCTCAGAAAGGCCAATAAATGGAGGTCAAGTGTTGCATCAACGCGACTATAACTGCTCATTGTAGCCAAGGCAGCTCATTCCGAGCTGGTGTCTCGTCACAGCGCTGCCCTGTGTCACATAATCCCAGCGTGAGCAGAGCCAAGGGGAGCAGGAGCCCTGGGCAGCGCAGGGGTTGTATGAAAAGCGTCAGTGCAATTCCCCAGCTGAAGTTCAATTTTGCTGCCTGCACAGCTCTCTCAGAGGGCGGGATCGGTACCTCTGTTTAATGATGACCCCTGCCGTGCCCTGAACTCTCATTCCACAGGGTACATTATGACCTTCCCACCAGCCATACAAAAGCCAGGTTCTACTTTGACTTCAGTTTGTACTTCAAATGCTGTAATGAAATGATCTCCAAGCACTAAGGAATGCAATGTGCCATTATAATGAACACCACAAGCCCCCAGAATTAAGCTGGCACCCAAACTTCATTACAAATACTTGCAGATAATCTTCCTTTTAGAGAAATTACACTGGCAAACCGTAACTCTCCTCTTTGGATGTGCCCGGCTCACGTTACACTGTACATTCACAAATCAACCCCACGCTCCTGCAGGATAAACAACAGCAAGTCCAAATTTACCTTCTGACAAGTTGGTGCAAACACAGTGAATTCTTTCCTTGGTGCCAAGTTGTTCTTCAAGGAAAAGCATTTGTTTCCAGAAAGTCTTCCCCCCTTAGTTACAGGATGGGAAATCCTGTCAGCAGCAGGCTTGACTAGAGTTTCTTTTTTTATATACCTGTGTTAATAACTTGATCCTTCTCAGAAATTACTCGGCTGTTCAAAACAAGCTGCCCACATGCACAGGGACAGCTCGCAGATGCTGGCTGGGACTTTTCATTCCTTCCTTCCTTCCTTCCCCTCAGAAATCCTGAATTCCTGCCTCCAGACCTAAATCAGGTGCCTCAGCCTCTTGTGGGCTTCAGCTGGGAAAGAAATGGCCAGATACACCATTCCAGGTCCTTCTTCTTCTGTGGTCATCTTTCATTAACCCTTTGACACCTTCCTGCTAACTCCTTCTTTGGGATATATGGGGCTGGGAACATCCATCCCATTAGCTCTTTTGCAGCTGGAAACCCACCTGTGACAGGGTTACCAGAGCAGTACTGGGTGGAGGGGACGGTGGGCAGAGTAGCAGGAAACCTTGTGCTTTAAGTTTTATTATTATTGTTCTGGTTATTATGGTGCACCAAGAGACCACTGATGTATAAACACAGAACACAAACTGGTCACTTCCCCCAGAAGCTTGCACTGTAAATATAAACAAAATATTCAGCATAAATGGAGCCTGAACAGGAGCCGATAAGTAGAGAAACTCTCACTTATGGGGGGTGCTGTCAGTGAGGATCCACTTTATACTGGAAGAGAAAGCAATGGGACTGCACTTGAGAGGGCTGCATGGTCAGATAATAGCAGCGTTGTAGACAGGCATATGAGTGCATTTGTTAAATGACAGATTATTTTGCAAGAAGATTTTGTTGCTAGAAGCAAGAGAGTTGTAACCTTCTTGAACCCAGCTGTGCTCTGGGAAAAATAGCTATTTACATTCTTCAAAAATAAACAGGGCTGCATCAAAGAAAATACTCGACCTACCACCAGTTTCTTCTCCTAACCTTCGAAGACCCCAAATTTTAGCTCAACGGATGACCTTATTCTTCCAATAATCCTAGAAAAACTGAAGTAAAGAATGGCTTTGTATCAATACATGTTTTAGTAAGTTATAAGAACTGTAGGCATTATTAGACCGCTCAAGCCAAACTGGGATTTATAAAACAGCTTCCCACAGGCACTGGTCCAAGGACTGTTGAAGTTAATGGGATCCTCTGACTTCAGTGGGATTAGGAGGAGGCCTCCCACCCATCCCACCACAGCTTCCATATGACTGACAACAAGTCTAAAGGATCCACCCTGCACAGATGGTCAACTTGCACCACAGAGGAGGTTCCACCAGAACCTCTCTTCAAAGGCCTGTAGAAAAGGGCTGCTGGGTGAGGCATATGTAAACACAGGAGGAGCCCACCTACTGAAATATGAAATCTCAGAAGAGAAACATTTTTATGCATCTCACAGGATATTTCTAGCACTCCAAGAGTTAAAGAGTTTCTATAAATGTGCATGAAACTCACTTTGACTCCTTCACAAAGAACTCACCCTTGCAGAAAAATCAGAAACTGAAGGAGCTGCCACTTGCTGCACCTTTTTCTGTGTGTTGCATTTGAGACACGCTATATAGAAGGTGACTTCTCTCATGTTTCCTCTTCCTCCCCCCTGCAGAACACCCCTCAGCTGCATGAAAATTTTTGCAAACTTTGGCACTGTCTGCACTCCAGCAAGTCGTGCCGGCAAAAATGACCAGGCAGAATTAATGAGTGAGTTAGCTTGCAAAACAGTACAGTGTATCAGCAGCAACCAAGGAAGAAGGGCCATCCGGATAGCCCTGCACACAAGATTAATTGAGCAAAATAAAACTGATCTGCTGGTGAAGTAGTTTACAGTGAAGCGTTTAACTTTTACCATGGTAGTAGTTCAATTTGCAAATGAACAGGGAAAAGATAGAACAATCATGGTAGCAAGGAATTACTCCAGAGCAAAGGACTCTTGCACTGATTAATAAAGAACAAGAACTTGGGCCGCTTCTCTGGGGGTGGAACCGCTTCTTCCAGTACATGTTTAAATGCATAAATTCTGTAAATTCTCTTAAAGAAGATCAAGAAAAGCCATACATTACTGCCTTAGGTTGGCAATCAGTCACTCCGTAGGTATTGGAGCAAAAGATAATCCAGCAGCTCACTCCACTGCAAGGGAGAACAACCGCACCAGAGAACACAGTGAAGGCAATCTGTCCTTTCTAAACAGCTTCACCTCACTTCCACTGACATACACACTTTCTTTCTTTCTTTTTTTAATGCAAAGCTTCATTGTGTATCACGTACATGACCACTTCAGGAATGTGGATAGAAGAAATTCTGATTTAAGAACCCGTGTTGGGCAATGGCTGGTGACATTCCTCTGAGCAGAGGAGCACAGAGCAGCATGTACCCTCTGTCTGATGGAGACACCCCCAGAGCTGACTTGGGGTCATTGCTTCCCTTTCAGCAATGACAGGTTGGAAGCAGCAGTCTTCTAGCATGTACATTCACTGCAGGGGAAGAGTCACCCCTGTCTTTTTTTTTGTCTAAATCACTGAATAAGAAATCAGAAAGAGAGATACCAAACATTTTATTTGAGTTGTTCACGTACGTACCTATTAGTTAGAAAATTGCCATGCCTGAATGAGAGCCATGTGTGTGTGTGTTTGTTTGTTTTACTAAGTAACAAAGACAACTTTGCTTTCTGAGGAGTATTTTTGTATATTGCTAATTATCTTTTCCATGAGTACACCAGCTAATGTTTGCATGGAAAAACAGACAAAAGGATGCAATTAAAATGGGTCCCAAGAACCTTGCATATCATTTGCAGTGGTCTTGTCCTAATTAAAATTGAATGTGAAAATAAACATGCCTGCAATTTGCTAGGAAAATATTGGGTATTTATTGATTTTGTCAACCTGGCCCGTACGTGAAAAAATGAAGCACATGCTGTGGAAGTTTAAGATCCTAATCATGCAGTGTCAGCTGCTTGAATTGAATTAGCTTTGTAGAGAACAGTACAAGCATTTGATCTTACAAATCGTTACACAGAGTAGCTTGTTAACTCATTGGAAAAAAAGCTATTTGAGAATTTCACTATGCCTCCATTACTGGAATAGGTAATGTACAAATCTAATGTACAAAAACTTCAGCCATGAATAAGTCATAACGCTGCTTTGGGTCCCACTCTGCCTGCTCTCAGTGCTACTATGGACACTTTCAAATTTATATAAGGAAAAGAACTGGAAAGAAGGATTTCTTTTTAATGTAGTGCATTTTTCTTTCTATTTGAACATGAGGATGGACTAGCTGCAGGCTAGTCAAAAGCTAGAGATATGTGAGGAGGTTTGAGGGTGGCTGGAGAAACTGAGTCATTGCACCCCTGGTACAAAACCAATGACTTCGCTTAACCCGGCAAGATGCTTCAAACAGCTGCAGACTGGATCTACAATCAACAAACAGTTTAAGATAGATAAACTACAGAAAACAAACAAACAAACAAATGCCCACAAAACCAAAACAAACCCACATACAAATATCAATACAAACACCCAGATCCCTAGGAAACCAATAAAGAATTTAGGCAATACTGAATTTGTTGAGGAGAACACAGGATTCCCTGGTACAAATTGGATATCTGTATACCACGTGGGATGGGACCAGGCATCTCTGAGTAGGGGGAACCTGGATATTTATTCAGAGTTGTCTGACCCCTTCCCATGAAGTATATGGGAAGCATCTAACATTTTATTAATAAAAAAATAAGGTGGAGGAAGGAGGCTGAAATTCTGGGGACCTGAGGGGATTAATTCAGGGCTGCAGGTAGGTCCTTGCACCCCTGGGGGCCCCAAACCCAGGAATCCTTCAGAGAAAAGGTACCTACATAATTTATTTCAAAGAAGGGAGGAAGATTCATTGTTTTCTTTTGAAGTGGCACCTAATTTTTATCCGTTTGACTCGTGATGAGTACTTCTTTGGGAAGCAAGAGACCAGAGCTCAAAACATCTGCCACCTCCCAGGGAGCTGCAGTAACTGCTAAAGCAGGGGAGGGGAGGAGGGGCAGGGACACAAGCCCTCCTGTCAAAACTGCATCCTGTTTTGGGGTTGGATGGAGAGATGTGGGACTTCAGAGAGAAGGGGACTGAGAAGACGTAGAGAAAACGTGCTGGTTTCGGTAAGGGCATTTGACAAGGATAAGGGAACACTGTGGCTCCCTCTTGCGAGATTATGACTGTTGTTTATATTTAGCAGTCACAGACAACAGGCAGAAACAGCCCTGCAGCAGTCAGAAGGCGGCAGCCCTCACGGCGCTTTGTGCTGTCACGTCTTTGTTGTGAACATGTATATTCTGCATCTTCTGGACTGGGTGCCTCAGTGAACTCAGCACCATTCTGGCTAACTCCCCTGATCCAACCTGGCTCTGCTGGCCTGGACTGAGAATATCTCAGCAGATATCTCAGAGCTCAAGGGAAATGTCTAGGAAGAGTAAGTACTAAAATACTTCTGGACTAGATACCTCTAGACTGTCTAAATTCATTTCTGAATATAGCCTTCAAGGACAAATCTTGTTCCCATTTCAAGTAATGACAAACCTTCTCTGCCCTCCAGCAGGCTGAGGAAGGGACAATATCAGTTGTCCGCTCCCACCTGAGGAAACAGCTGGGCTGTGATGGTGTATTGCAGTATGAATCCCAGTGTGCTAGCACAGGGGAGGAGGCACCGGTGGGCACAAGGCCATAATCTTCAAAAACTACTGGAGAGCACTGCACTGTCCCTGCTGCAAGCCCACCAACACCAGCCCAGCAGCCTGCCTTGGCTTCCTGGGAATGCCTTGTCCCTCCTTCTGAAAGTCTCCAGGCATAGACCAGGACCGTAACAGACCAAAGATGGAGACTGCAGCTGACACCTCTCTTCCTTTTGGCCCAGTGCAGAACTTTCCACAGCAGCCAATTGCTTTAATGCTGTAGGCAGCAACCTGCCAGGTTTCTTGACTCCTGGCAGCCAGAGGGACAAAGGTGTCACAAAGTCCTGGGGCCTGGCAAGGGAAGGTGAAGAGCTCACCTGGGTTCAAGTCTCTGGGTCTCTAGCCAGCACTCGGAGCTGCTCAGTCCCTCTTCTAGGAGATGCAGGTTGTTGCAGAGCTCGTCTCTAACTTCACCCCAGCATAAAGGCTGAGGTAGACATATCCAGCACCTGTAACTCACCAGGAAGGAGAGCTGGGGCCTTAGAGCACTGTCCTGCCTTGTGATGGAGACTGACACCTCTGGTGGGTGGAGGTGACCAAGGCCTGACACTCTCAAGAGCCAAACATGGCAGAAACATTTAATCGCTCACACAGTTCTTACAAGAATAAGATGAAAGGAAGAACAAACCACATATGACAGAGGTTAATTGCTTTGCACAGGCTCAGCTCCACAAAGGTACTTGGGACTGGTGATACTGACTGTTAGATGCTCAGTTGTAGGTACTTATGGTCTAAAAAGGAGCTCTTGCTGTCCCATTTTACATAGTATATATTATAGGAGGCTCAGGAATGGACTCAGTTCTTTTAGCAATTCAAATCTTAATCTATGGCTTCCAGTGTCAGCAGTGGAAGAAAATAACTGCACAGGTGTTCTGTTTCCAAATTTTCACAGCAATCTGCAGGTCTTTGTGTCTTTACATAAACCCTGTCTATCACCAGGAAACATGGGCCTACATATATATCTCCGAGCAGAAGTAACTGTTGGATTAGCAGTAAACTAGACCAGTTGTCACTTTTTGATCCTCTTTGGCTGAAATGAGCACTCCAGATAATGTGATAATACAAAGTCCACAGTCAGATGTTCCATTTATTGTCCCCACTTCTTTTTTTAGCATCCAGTTTTCTAGCCACGAACGTTTCACCAATTATGCAGCATTCAGTTTCCTTCCGCAGAAGGCTTTGATATCTATATAAATAACTTCACCGTTTGGGCTGCTGCTACTTTGATCTGCTGCCATCACAGAAGCTACTGCAGCTTATCGAAAAGAATCAAAACTTCTTTCCTCTGCTGGCAGAAATATGCAAGTGACTGCATCCAGGCAACTGCGGATTATTGTCTTTCCCTGCAGGCTCCCCCACCCATCCAGAGCGCACCGGAGCTCATCGGAGCTCATCGGAGCTCACCGCAGCGCACCCGGAGCACAGCCGGAGAGCACCCGGAGAGCACCCGGGTCCCGGCCGCTCGCTGAGCCGATGCTGCCCCCTGTCTGCCTTCTCGTTTCCCACACCCAGGCCACCCTGGTGAACCGCCTTCTTACTCAGGGCTTGAACCAAGCCTTCAGACAATAAACGAAGCTGACAGCAGCTTAGCTGGACAGATGTGTACTGCAGTATAACGTTGTGCTGGTTTGACCGAAAATGAATTAATTTTCTTCGTCCAGTTAGAAACCATTCTTTTTCATAGCTAGCATGGTCATTATTTGGAGTTATTTTGAGAACAAGAAGATAACACCCCAGCACAGAGCTAATGTTTTTAATTGCTCTGGTCTGAGAGCCAAGGATGTTCTGACTGCTCTGGCCACAGGTGTGAGGCATCGAGGAGGGGGGGCATGGATGCGGCAGAGTTTGACTGATATCCAGACCAATCTTATTAATGCTTATAAATATATAAAGGGTGAGTGCCACAAGGACGGAGCCAGGCTTTTCTCGGTGACAAACAATGATAGGACAAGGGGTAATGGGATCAAGCTGGAACACAAGAGGTTCCACTTAAATTTGAGAAAAAACTTCTTCTCAGTGAGGGTGACGGAGCACTGGAACAGGCTGCCCAGGGGAGTTGTGGAGTCTCCTTCTCTGGAGATATTCAAAACCCGCCTGGACATGTTCCTCTGCGACCTCACCTAGGTGTTCCTGCTCCAGCAGGGGGATTGGACTAGATGATCTTTTGAGGTCCCTTCCAATCCCAAACATACTGTGATACTGTATTCCCTCCCATTAGCGTCATACTTCATATATAAGGAGAGTTGGGATCTTCTGGTCCCTCTCTCACATTCTCTTCTCTTTGCTCTTTCTGTTGGAGCCAGGGGAGTTCTGTTCAGGACATTTAGTTTGGCCTTTTCTGCCATCCTGCCATTTTGCAGAGGCCCCTGAGCCTTTCTGCCTTTTTTTCTCTCTTCTCTCTCTTGGACCAGCTGTTGGGACCAGGTGCTGTGTCCTGGGACTGGCTGCTCAGTGTGGATAGAATTTGTGAGGAATTGCATTGAGTATCTTTTATTTTATATTCTATTTCTATTTTACATATGTATTTACTAGTGTTGTATTAGTATTTTGTTATTTTATTAAACTGTTTTTATCTAAATCCAAGTTTTTCCTTTCCCTTTCAATTCTCTCCCCTGTTTGCGGTGGGGAGTGAGTGAGCAGCTATCGTGGTTGTATTGCTAGCTCAGGTTAAACCATGACAAACCACCTTCTTAAATGCATTGTTAAAAATAGAAGAAAAAGAATCTTGAGAGGACTCTTCCCTTTATGAGTGTTGACATAAAATTTTTAAGTCTACGTTGGTGCCACACCAAAAGACACATGAATATATGAGTGTATCATGTAAGTGCTTTGTTTTGGGTATAAAAATGGCCTATTTGAAAAAAAATTCCTAATCCAAAGCTTGCAGTTTTTATTTTGGCATATGTTTCATCTTTCTTGCAGCCTTTTTTTTTTTGGTCATAGCTTATGTTATTATTTTGTTCTTTATTTTGTTTCACTACATCTTTTTCACCTTTGGAACGGTTTACACTATAGAGAAACAAAACGCTTTTGGAGATTGACACTGGTCAATCCTGGCTGCTAACTGATACACTTATCAGGATTTCCCTACTATAAATGAAAGGTTAATTCAAAATTTGTTTTGAATTTTTCATATGCTAAGAAGGATGGCAGAACTAATGGAGCTATCAGAGGTGCCAGTCCCTGCGAGACCCGCTGTCTGCCTAAGCTGCTAGGAGGTAGAAAATGAGAACAAAATTAAGACCTCACTCATAAAGACATAAGCCTTGGTCCTAGCAAAAATGTCAATATTTACATTCAATACTGAGTAACAAGGTTTCCAATAATTCCCTCCAGAAATACGTTTTTAAACGTAATGAAGAGTCCATCGTTTTTAGAACATTCATCTGTTTAAGTAAAGAGAGCAAAGGCCAATTGATGAAAGGGGGAGCTTGAGTCCTGCTAGGAGCTGGGCCAAACATTATGACAGATGTGAGAAATAACAAGGAGAAATGCTGTTCAGATGCTGCTTTCAAGCAGTCACACAGAGTAAATTCAAACATCACAGACACTTTTTAAAAATTCAAAGCAGAATTCAAATGCTATGACGTGGCTCCCCTGTGACTTCAGTAGCTCAGCCCCCTCCCCTTCCTTCCAGGAGCCAAGGACCTGTAGGGCAGCACATTGGGCATCACATAAAAACCCCACATTTTTTGTTTCAGAGAATGATGATATGCATTTTGTTGCCAGCAAGAGGCTGAGTTTAGGCCTGTTGAGAAGGTACACAGATACAGCAGCAAAACAAAGTGCTTCCCACATGGTGGTATCTCTCTGACCCTCTGCTTAGCACCTAGCATGTGCATAAGGAAAAGCTGTGGTACCTCTACAGTTATTGCTGATACACGGCTGGGCTTTTTAGCAATGTAAACACTGGAACATTAAGGTTTAGAAAGATTCAGGATGCATTGGCATATTTCCAAATTTGTGAACTTGCGTATAATTCAGAGGATCTGAGATGTTTTTCATTCTTCTAATAACTGAATTTCCTAGGCTACAATAGTCTTGTCTTTCAGAGCCAGGCTCTGTTGTGGAGCTGGAACCTGCCAAACAAAACCTGAAAAGCACCCACCCCCCTAGGAATGCGACTCTACTGGTATTCTGGCAGGCAGTAGAGCATGCTATCAGTAAATTAAACCAATTATTTGGCTTTCTTACAGGTGGAGCTGATTCCCATAGGTACCCAGAGCAAGGCTGATTTTTACTGACCATATTTAGCAGCATAATAATTTTTAGATAGCTCAGGTCAGAAATCCATTTAGTGTAAAACACTAGGATAACCATCAGTATCTGGTTTACCAGAGGCACTAGCAGTGCCTCTGCCCAGTTGTAGACTTCTCAGTAAATTCCCTTTCCAGTGTCAGTCTCCATCGCAGAGGAGCAGTATTTCTTTCAAGGCTGAGGTCTGCGTTGCAGACCGTGTCATTTGCCTGAGCAGCTCTGACTGAATTTTGCACCAGCAGTTCTGTTATTTTCACAATGATAGAATTAACGTCTCATAAATGTCATGATCAAGTTCTCTTAATACTTAGGTCTAATCATGGAGACAAAACTTAAAGAACACCTCTGTACGCCTTGCCATGAAGTCTCTGGTCATTCTCTACATAGAGAGATGGACAGACAGGTCATAATTTCATGCTTATCCATTCAAATATCAGTATTTCTTGAATCAGATCTGTCAGTTCACATATTTCCCAATTCTTTATCTTCTTAGTTCTTTTCAAACTTGTCAGACTAGTTTATTCTTCCTTCAAGGAACAGTATGCATATTGAATTTTAAAAAGTATCTTTCTGCCAGTCTTTCAGGAAGAGAAATTTGCATTAATTACAGTAGAGTGACATTAGCTTGTGCAGGAGAGGCTCGTTTGGATTATTGACTGAACCAGGAACACAACTGCCAAAAAATCCACACATCATATTTATGTATTTATATGTTTTCTACACCATTCTTCCCATATTCCAGCATTATCTTCTATATCATAACCACAGCCAACATAACAGTTTTTTGAGAAAGGTACAAGAAACCCATGGCTTGCAGTCAAAAAATAACTTGCCACTAAAATCACCCACTCGCCAGTGTGCTCAAAATAGTTTTTATGTTAAAGGTATGGAAGTCATTTTGATTTCCAAATGCATTTATAAAATCCTGCAAGTACTTCAGCTGTTTATGCCCTTGTTATGTCTGTGACAATGACTTCGATACAAAGACAATAACTGATTAATTCCTTCTTGACAAGGAAATCAATAGGTTGATTATAAGAAAACCTTTTTTTTTGGTAATTCTTATTTTGTTTCCTTTCACAGCTGTTGAATATCCTCTTCTCTTGTTAAAAAGCACAAACAAATTGGCTTATTTACTTAAAGACTTGTACAGAAAAAGCTTCCCATGTCTGCACAGGTTTTTTTCTGCACTCAGTAGCATGCATAGTAGATAATGTATCAGTCAGATGACTTAGATTTCTTTATTATTTCCATAGGCTATTTCTAGTGTTGTTATAACTATAATCCAACCAAAAAATCAAGCCTAGCTATTTGTCATTAGGAAAATCACAACAGCACTGTGATCATTGTCCTCTCCTAAGGACATACTCAGTTAAATCCCCATGGGCGATTAAACTTACTGGCTTGGTGACTCCTCTGGTTACTCTGAGGCTCAGGTGGCACTTCACCACTTAGTAGGGTGAAACTATGGGATGGGGAAAGGGACAGGAGAAGTGCCTGGACCATATTCCTGCTGCCAAGCAAGCTCATAGCAGCTGACAAAAATACACACAAATCTGCAGTGCACGGAGCTTGTGGGCCAGACCTTGCACTTGTGGCTGCTGTACTTACAGGTACAGGAGCATGTCTGGTCACAGCTGGACTTAGGAAGACACTTCTCAGAAAGGTTGTGTTTCTAGGGTGAAAATCTGAATGCAAGCAAAGCATTGTGAAAATCGCAGTTTTTATTTCGGGTAGACCTAATTTTGGTTTGACTTTTCATGGTTAGGTGGAGGACAGACATTTTGTGATTGGAAATGAATATAAGAAGCTAGAACATAAAAGATAAACTGCATACTAAAAAGGATCTATACATTTCTATTACAGTAAAAAATTGAATTTTTCAGACTCCAATGGGCAGAGTTTCCACTTCAACAGGATTTTTCATTTCAGCATAATATTCAGATATGATATTTGAAGGGTTGAAAGCACAGCACATTATTTCAGCTTTACTGAAAAGAATATTTAACTGAAAAAAATCACCATGAAATAAAATCATGGGCAGATTGGGTCACCACGATCTCTCATCAATTCAGCGCATAGAGGCATGTTCTCTCTCAGGGCTCTTGTTGCTGCCATTCACAATGAACTGAAGGTTGGTGGGCAAACTTGCTCGTGTTAGCCATTGTGCCTTGCAGCCACTGACACTCAGGCTGCTGCTTATTTTCTAATGCTGCAGCTGTAAATTAAATTCTTGCTGGTCTCCTCGGGAGAGCATCTCCCTTTGCAGGGCCTTGGTCTGGCTCTTTATAAAGCCACCAACTACCTCTTGAGCTTGCACATGAACCTCAGGTATGAAGTGGGTGCGGACACACCACTGAAATGCTTTTTGCATATTAATCGTTAATGATTTGCTGTTTCTGAACCCAGGCAACCCGCACGGATGAGCCCGCGTCGCCCTGCGGTGCGCTGCAAACATCACCCACAAGGAGGAGCCCAATTTACGGGTAATTCATTAAGAAAAAACGACTGCAGTTCCCGGTTAGCCTGTACCCAGGCTAAACAGATTGGCGAACGATCACTGCTTGATAAAAGAAACAGCTAAACTCCCATCAGGAAAAGGATTCACCAGCTAGGGGATGTTTGCCTAATTACATTATCCCATCTTTTCTCCCGATTAGGTGGAGAACAGATGTTTTGTGCGTGGAAACGAACCCAAAGAGAGGAAAATCAAAGACCAACTGCCTACAACTAGAGCCTATAAAATCAAATGAAGCACCTAACTAATTATACAGGCTAGTCACTGTATTATTGTGGTCTGGCTTGATTTTTTCTTAAACTTAATTAGTTACAACGCCAAACACATTTTGCCCAGAGAGGAAGGTGTAATTAAGCAAAATTGGTTGCCTGGGGACTACTGGATGATGCTGAAAGAAAACAGCAAAGGTTAGTAGAAAGATTTACACAGTAAAATAAAAGTTACTATAAGGATATATAACCAGAAGTTTGTGTTTTGAAGTTACTGTGCTAATTTCAATATAACCCACTAAGCTTAGTTTTAACTTGACAGTGTCTATGTACATAGCCTCATCAGTATTTTATGGCTATAAAATAATCTGCAAAGAGTAGAACTGACATGTGCAGAAAGCAGGGCAAGCATGCAAAGTACTTGTTCAGTTGTGTCTTCTGCTGGATTTTGAGATGTGCTGACACTTCAGAGCCATCTGAAGACAAAAGGGTACATGTGCATTCGAAGATGGTACAGGCAGGGGATTCGAAATCGTAATCTAAAGCCTGAGGTTTGCAAATTAAGTGGCCATGTTTCAAACCTTGACCTTAAGCAACTTGCCTACAGTTACCCACTCATTCCTGGCAAAATAAGGAACAAAATCCGTATCTGTCAAAGATGAGTAAAATGCTGCCAGATGCCTTATAAGAAGCAGAAATTAATTCTCTTGAATTCACTTGAGCTGGGCTTTCATTCAAGATTTCTTTCACGTAAACAGGTGTTAGTTCAATTCCCATCTGACCCACTTTCTCTGAAAGCAGAATGTTTTTTCCTTCTCGCTTAAACATTTATTTTACATTTCACTTATCAAGAATTCAGAGTAAGGCAAGTGGTTCTCTCTTTTTATGTTTGTTGCTCTTCTGATTACTCTTCTGTTTTCTTAATTTGCTGCCCACACTGCAAAATAAAATTACCTGAGCTGTTGATTTAGATTTCAGAAAAAATCTCATGGCTATAGTATTTTTTTTTCTTTGCATTATTCAGAAACAAGTACCTTTACAAGAACCAAAATTGTTTTAATAAAATTGATTAAATGCTGAATTGTTAATTCCTAATGTATCTTTGCCCCACCAAGATAAGCTGGTAGGTCAACCCAAAATGGCACAAGCAATCTGAGGGTGAGTGGAGTGCATTGATGAGAACTTCCTAACAAAGGTGCTGACAGAGCCAAGGAGGACATGTACTCTGCTGCACCCACCCTTTACAGCCAAGAACTCATCGGGGGTTTGAAGGTCTGGGGTGCCCTCAGCTACATGGACAATAAAATGGCAGAGGGTCCTGCAGGAGGGAACAAGGTAAATAACAGGATCAACCTCTGGACTTCAGGAGAGCAGACTTTGGCCTCTTAAGGTATCTGCTTGGAAAGATCCTGTGCAGTACACCCCTAGAGAATAGAAGAGACCAAGGGAGACAGTTGATTTTCAAGTATTATCACCTCTGCCTCCAGAATGATCCATCTCGATGTGCAGGAAATCCAGCAAAACCAGCAGATGGCTGCAAGGATGAGCAAGGAGCCCCTGACAAAGCTCAAACATAAAAAGATATCACATAAGAGGTAGAAGTAAGAACAGGTGATTTAGAGACACTGTCTGAGCAGGCAGGGACAGGGTTAGGAAAGTCAAAACCCATCTGGAGTTGAATCTGGCAAGGGATGTGGACAGGAGCAAGAACAGCTTCTACAAGTATATCAGCTGCAAAAGGAAGACCAGGGAAAATGTGGGCCTGCTGCTGAATGAGATGGGGAACGTGTTAACAAAGAATCCAGAGAAGGCTATGGTAATTGATGGCTTCTTTGCCTTGGTTTTTACTGGTAAGACCAGTCTTCAGGAAACCCAGGCTCCTGAAACCTATGAGAAAGTCTGGAACAAGAGGAGAATCAAGTTACAGAGCACTTCTAAAAAAAAAAAAAGGTGGGACATACTAAAGTCCATAAGGGCCTCATGGGATACATCCATGTCATCATTATAAGAGCTTATAGTAGTCAGGGAAGGTTCCTGAAGAGTCAAAAAAAGCAAACGTTACTCCATCTTCAAAAAGCAGGACACAGGGAACTATAGGCTGCCCCACCTCACCTCTGCCCCTTGGAGGGTGATGGAATGAGCATTCCTGGAAACCACAGCCAAACATCTGAAGGTGACTGGGAGCAGCCAGCATGGACTCTGTAACCATGTAGCCCTGTAATACACCATAACCATTGCTCATAACGGACCATCAGCTTTGTACTGAGTTTGCAAGGCCTCAGGACTGACACCTATCAGGTTTGCTCTGTCCAAGCTTCTCTCGGCCTGCCCAGAGCTTTGTTTGACTTGGTTTAGCTGCAACAGCAACTTTTCTAACCAGGTGATTTGAGCAGGAGAACTGGGCTATACCAGAGGACCCTGCCAACCACAACCATTCTGCAACTCTGTACAAATAGAGAGTCTGACGAAATTCACCCAGAGTTTTCACATTAAAGGACTGCCTGCCCATTTTTTTTTAATCAAGACTGATGACTTAAGAAAACTTCAAACCACAATTTCCTCCTTATACTGACCTTCTCTTTTCTCGACTAAAATGACTAATTACAGATTATGAAGGAATGAATAGTAAAGAGATGATGTAAAGTGTTTGGGAGGAGATCACATATACAGAATGATTTATTCAAATTCTTAAGTGACAAACCAGTATTTTAGTTTGGCTGAAATGTTAAGAAAAAATAAAAGTAGCAATTAAAGGATTTGTACTATTTGTACTATTACTCATTTGTGTGAATGCTTGCAAATAAAATTAAGCATATGAAAATGGATACACATTTTTAATCCAAGATGCCTTTTGCAGATACTAACTTATGCTGCTGCTTGGTTTTCTCCTATAAAGACATCTAAACATCTGCAAAGACGTGTGTCTTGGGTAAGTCTACTGGTTTTTAAAATCGGGAGTAGATCAAAACTAATATCAATTTGATCAAACATTTTCTCTATCCTTGTTATTGATCACCAGTTTTCTCTTTTTACTGCTCTCACAAGAAAATTTTGAACTGACGCTGGAAAATATTCAATTTTTGTTGGTTTTGTTTTGGGGGGTTTGGAGTTGTTTTTTGTTTGTTTTGTTTTGTTTGTTTTTTTGGATCCATCACATTTTACAAACTTCCATCCAAAGCAATAGTGGTTTTACTGTCATAGCCTATATAAGATTGCCCATTAAATTACCATCCCTGAGATGTGAGTCCAGTTTTTTATTACCTTTGGGATTTGCATTCCCATCCTGCTTTGCTGTCAGGTCTGGAAGTATTTTTTGTCCCTGTTAATCTAATATTCTAGAATGTCATTTTTTGCTTAGTGCATAGCCATTAATAATACAACAACTCATTATTGCAAAGTTCAAGCGTTTGTTGGACTTGGGTTCCTGGCAGGTTCTGCCCAATCAATCCTATCATCAATACAGATTATTCACTGCTCTGTCAAACTCCCACCAGTGGAATATTTTGGGAACTATATTTATCTCAGAGAAAGTATTTTGAAATAAAATACCCTCAAAAGCCATCTTATGACAAAAATGTTCCTTCTTTGTCTATGAAGCTGTAGCTGCCAGGCACCATGTGATGCTTCCAGTTTTGCAAACAACTCTGTCATTTGATTATTTACTCCCTTCTTGGTCAGAGATGACCCAGTCGTCTCCAATGGACTGGCAGGATCTCTGAGTGCCCTGAGGACATCTGGCTTGAGGAACGCACATGGAAACACATGTGCATGCTTGCAGCTTGTTCTTCTCTTGGATGAGTGCGATTTAAGACGGACAAAATGAACTCTTTATTTCCTCTTCAGGGTAGCAGCACCCACCCAAGGTACGGAGAACTAGAAAAACTTGTTGAACAAGGGAATGCCACAAGGCTTAGTATCCATTTGGGCAGCAACCGGTGGAATGCACGAGAGCAAAACTTCCATTTTTGCATTTCAACAACCATGAAAACATCTGCACATAGCTGCTTTCAACTACATCATAAGCTAAATATAACTTTTCAGGGCCCCAAAATCTCTGAAAAAAAAATACAGCCATCAAATTACAAAATTTTGTTAGAAAAATATAATTAAGAGACAAAAGGGACCAAAGAAAAATAACCCTCACAAGGCTCTGATATAAAGAAAAAGACACAATGGATTATTGACTGTGCATTACCATTGACAATGCATTAAAGCAGTTAAATGAATTCTGTGCTGCTTCTGTTTTCCTTCTTTCCAATAGATGCTTCTCAGCTCTGATTTTCATTTCTTTCCTCTTAGTCTTTCTGATACTTTTTTCTTCCTTCCTCATTCACAGCTTCCTTACTCTCTTATCCACTGACATGCCATGGCAATGTAAAAAATCAGATGGGTACTGTTTTGTAATGTGCAGCCCTTAGTTTTTAAAATTCCCTGCATCCGTGCATTTGTCTCGAGGACTTGTGTCTGTGTTCACATTTGCACAAAAACGGTAAATTAAACCTCATTAAAAAAAAAAAAAAAAATCAAAACAGCAGCACCTGTGCTTTGTTCAGTTGGGTTTCTTTTTTTAAGCAGCACTTTTTTGGTCTCTGGCTCAGGCACTCAGCCATTTCTGATCTCACAGTCAGCCTGCCTTTTTTTTTCTTCCCCCTCCCTCTTCTGAGGGGGACCATGCCACCAACCACAACTAATACAAAACCTTTCTCTTCAGAGCTCTCTCTGATATCATTATAGTCTATTATGATGCTTTCCACGTCTTATGACATACTCATGTAAGTTGTCTTTAATTTGTACAATTTCAACCTTAAATACAGATTATGACATGATTCCCCCCTTATGTTTTCCTACTTTATTCTGAACATTTTTTAACATTCACATTCACTGTATGTTGCTGTACCACTGAAAAAACACACATTCAGCTGCTTTTTTTGAACCTGTCTCCTAACTATTCACTGCCATTTCAGTTGTTGCCTCACAGCTCTTGATGTGCTTTTTCTGTCTCTTCATTAACTAGACAATTTTTTTTCATTAGCTGCTGCACTGACTGAGAGCTTCCACGCAGCTGTCCTGCAGGTTCCTTGGGAACACTTGGTCTTATATCAAAGAGACTTTCATGATTCACTGACTTCAGAACTGAGCTTTTAATCTCACAGCTGTGATGTGTGAGCTGCTGCATCAGTAAATAGGGCACATAGCACACCAGTACTTCAAGACAGGTTAGCAAATACAGACGGCATCAAAAGTGTCTGAACTGTGTCTTTTCCAAATTGAGTAATGATATATTCCAGCTGTTTTAACCCTTACTGTAGCTCAGGCAATTTTAATTCACAAAATGTTGTTTGGTACAGAGGCTTTAAAATGCAGTGATATCAGCTTGACTGCTTGCCAGCTACCAACCCTCAGGGTTTGTGTTATTTTTCTTTAGGGCTTAATCCTGTAATAACTTCTCTCCTCCTTGTACTTTTCAGCCTGCTGGATTTCCACAATGGTTTGTTCCATATTCCTGACAAAGTATCAGAAGTCAGTAGCTTTCCTCAGCTCTAAGAAGTGCCCATCTTACATATAGATTCTATAGACTATAAGTTCTTTTCACTCACTTGAGGATTATTTGAAGTCATATAAACATGGCCCAAATGTTTAAAAAAAAAAATAATCAAAAAACCTCAGACCGTCAGGTGTTTGTCAAGGAGCTACATTTTTTTTTTTATGCTTATCTTTCTGACATTGACATGAAGGAGTGTGAGAAGTTGTCTAGCTCAGTGTTTGCTAAGCAGTGAACAGCACCTCACTGTCCATTTTTAGATCAGATTCACTGACTGTTTGGCAGAAATCTGCTTTCTGTTGCCACATCAGATCCCTGCAAAGCTGCCTGCTAGAAGACCCTTCTCTACTGTCACTTAGAGGTTAGGACTTTTGTCCCCTTAATTATTTTTTAGTCTTTTACAAGATGCACTGTTTTGATAAAAACATTTTCCCTCCAATTTACAAACTTCAGTTTCTTTTTCAGACAAAGGAGAAGCATATGAAGGCCTGGATCATCTTTTCTATAGTGCTGTTGCTACAACTGAACTTTGTAATAGGATGACTAGAACATAGATTCTTCCAATCAGTTGTGCTGTGAGCTTTACTTCATAGATGCATTCAAGCCAGAAGGAATGCTGAACACTGTTTCAAGTGCAGGCTTTAGTGGTTATGGCAAGGAAACTGTATATTGCTTATTTACAACTGTTGAACACTGACATGGCCATAACAGGCAAAACCAAGGGAGTCTTTGGGGTATGAGTGACATGGTAGAAGAGAAACGTACAGCTCTTGACAGCCATATCCTACACACTACCCACACAGGTCAACACAAGAATACAAGGAGGACACTGGGATTTGCAATGTACTTCCGTGTATCTATAGGAGCAAAGGGCAAAAATAGGGCTTAGAACAGGGCTATTTGCAGGTACATTAGGAACACCACTAACTTAAAACTAAATATAGTAACACAGATGCAAAAACTGCAGGACCACTATGTCCTTGAAGACATTGGAAAGGATCAATAAGATTTGCCTCCAGACCACATCTAAATGGAGCTGCCTATATGTGACCAACATGACTAAGCTGCTATTAGAGTCAGTGGAGCTGAATGCAGGTGTGGAGTGGCCTCAATAGCCCTTGAGGCTCCACAGCATGCACTGAATCGAGCTTCACCACTCAGTGTGCAGGTGCCCACAGAGGTAGCCAAGTTGAGGTGTCTCAAGGTAAAGCTGGTGAAGTACCTGCCCACAGCAGACAGTGACTATGTACCCACAGGAAAACACTGAGTTTTACAGGGACATTCTAACTACCTCCAAAGTAGCAGAGCTGTAGTAACACAGGATGCTGTACAGATTAATGCATCTGCTTCCTAGCAGGAGTAATAAATCCCTGCCAAACACCATCGTGCTATAGCTAGGCCTTCTGTACAGCAGCCAGTTTTTAAGAGATAAGTTTACCTTTTCCCTCTCTAGAAGAGACTGCTGTTAGGGAAGCACCATTCACTCCTTTCCCAGCTGCTAAAACTGGGAACGTTGACTGACTACTATTAGGTATTCTAATCAACTTGCATACAAATTCATTAAATCCTGTTGAGACAGAATATAGGTTTGCAACAATTCTGATGAAGACCAGAGTCATAGGGACCTGACTTATTTCATTAACATACAGAGCTTCTGAATGAAACCAGGCTTAATGCAGGGTTGTGTGTCAGCTCATGGGATGCGTTCATGTTAACATCAACAATCTCCCTGCTTTTCATTGGCGTTTTTCCTGTCTTTCAGCATCATGTGACATGACAGACCTAATTGGATTAATTTTGCAATTAAGATGCGAGGCAATATATCAAATGCTACCCTCAAGTACGGGTATCCTATGATATTAAAACTGAACAGTTTATTCATGATGCTATCCAGAAATAGTCTGGCATTGCAAAGTTTTATTAAAGATTATTTCCTAGCTAGGAAATCTAATAGAAAGTCTAAAAATCAAGGATAATTTTTTGTTTTCACCACACAATGCTCCTGCTAACTTGTGCTCCATTTGTGATCTCATTATGAAAGTTAGGTTATGCTTTCCCGCTACATAGCAACTTATTATTAAAAAGTATACACACAGCAAATGAAACAGAAGGCATAAAAGGTATAAGCCAAGAGCACAGTCTTATCTATTGTCTTGCAAATATGAACCTGGACTTATCAACACAACAGTGGGGTGGGCAACTTATTGCTACAGAAACCTGGCAAGTGAGCTTTAAATTCCATTCTTCTACTTTAGAAGTTTATTTCACTGAAACAACATAGCACATACAACTGACACGGGTTGTGCTTCAGCATTCCTATGTGACGGACAACAAATAAAAGTACCAGAATTCAAATTGGTTCATCTGTTTAAAGGATGCATTACTTACAAGACTTGGTCTATTTTTTCCCTCCTCTCGCTTACTTCCTATGGTAACAGCAACTCAGGAACTTGTTCCAAGTTTTGGCCTTTAAAAGACAGCACTTAAAAATCAGTCATCAATAATTTTTAATACCCAGCTGGTTGGGAAAGGAGCAAAGTAAACCTATGTGTTTCCTCCACTACATAGGTATTTGATGTCAGAACATTTATATAATGTTTAACTATATACTCTAATTAGGACCATATTTTAAAAGAGTAAACTGAAGGAAAGAACTCCCTAATCAAGATTTGATAAATCAGGTTAACACTAAATGAGATATTCCTGCAATGAGTTTGCTTAGATTGTATTTGACAACACATACCCAACAAAGGAACAATATCTACTTGTTTGCACAGCAATTAAATATGCTGTAGCTGTTGAATAAATAATTTAATCCAGAACACATTATCAAGCCCTTTTCCTGCACAAATCCTACAGTGCTAGGGAAGACATTACTACATCCTGCATTCACTATTGAATAAAAAAAAGAAAAACAATGGGGAAGATCCCAAAACTAAAGGCACTTGGCAAAGGAGAGCTTCCAAATAAAAATAGGGGAAAAGAACAAAACTGTTAACCTCACAAGAAACCATGAATGCATTCATTCAAATCCCCACTCCATTTTAAGCACATTTGTTTTAACACAGGACCAAATACACAACAATGAAGTAGCTTGTTAACTTCTGTAAGTAAGCTGCTGAAGAGGACAGAAAATAGCATCTGCCAAAACAGTGCTTAAGGCATGTTATCACACTTGAAGCACCTCTCAGCGGGATATAGATTATAATATCTGGAAAGAGACACTTTGGGCTTTATAATTTTATTAAGTTAAACCTAACTTCATTGAACATACAGTAAGATAAGGACACCAAGCTTCAGTGTACCATTTGGCAGGCTGGCAGAAAGCTCTTTCTCCTCCTGCTCTCAAGATGTGCTTCATGAAATTACAGACAGGGCATTTTGTCCAGATCTACCAACTCCACAGATTTTTTTTTCTATTTATACATTACTGAACAACAAGTTTCTTGTGCAGGATCAAACGTATCAACTAAAAGAACTATTTGCTCGGCAAGCCAAGATGTCTTGTGCTAGTGCCGTTCTGGGACCGCTGTGCAGCAGCACCCGTGACTGTTCAGTCTACGGTCACTGGTGCAAATCAGATGGCACCTATTTATCCAGCAGTCACAAACCCAGGACTGTCTGTGTTGGGGAGCTTAGGACACTGCGATGGTTAGAACCAGAAACCTGGATTCTCCATCTCTGCCAGGTAATCTCATTACAAATATACCTCCCCACTGAGGAAGAGCAGAGCAGCTTGGTCATTCTGCAGAGCACTTATCAGAACCAGTTAAAAGGCAACCTCTCACTCCAGAATTGTTTTAAGTACAGGGACCTGAGTATAAGAGTCCAATTATAAACAGCATTTCACAGTCAGACTATGCTCCTTGCTGCATGAGTCACATTTTAAGAGTCTGCTACATACAAAACTCTGCCCTGCAATGAGGAAATAAGTGGAAAGGAAAAATATTTTAGTAAGTGCTATACTTACCGAGTCACGCACATAGAGGGCAAACAGACAATATGGAAGTTATCACAACAGTAGTTGTAAAATACTATCAAAAGCAATTATAATGCACATACCATTTTAAACACACAGGAACAGAGTTAACAGAGCCTTAGGTAGAAGCATAGACAGAGAGGATCTCCCACTCCTCTCTTACCTAGCGTTGCTGTTAAACAGCTCTGTTGACACATTCATCTAGAACAGTTTAAAAGATTTAAAGGTGAACCTGACAGCTGGTAGTGACCATCAAGATTCAGCCACCCTTCTGTGTTGCACTAGGCATTTGCAGCTGTGAAGTCCTTATTCAGAAAAGTAACCACATCATCCCCCTTACAGATAAGGTAGCAGTACTTTCTGCAATGCAACAAGTTTGGTAGACACTGCTAACAGAACATGTCCTCTGCCTGTAGCAGACAAGCTGTTTCAATTCAGTTTACCATCAATTAATTCTTACACCATTTTATTCTCCACATAAGTATTTTAGATTATTTGCAATTATTTAGATTGTTTGTGAGATGTATTGCCCTGTATAGGGTACAGCCCACAGCTTTATGATCTCAAATTATGCTGGTTTATCTGCAGCACTGCCCCCAAAGTTAATCATGAGATGCTGGGAACTGGGACATGCGGAACAATACCAACAGCAAGATCTGAGCTCTGCTGCCGGGGGGCGGCAGCACCAGCGTGCCTGATGGGGCTCCCAGCTGCCAGTGGTGGCATTTAACAGCTCTCAAGTCCAATTTTCAGTCTGTTTCCATTTATACTTTGCTTTGTCTGGCCATCTGGTCCATTCATAACAGGGACTACACAACAGAATGCATTCTTGAAACACAACTAATTCCTAAGTTTCAACCCTAGCAGAAGAGCTATCACATTCTATATCAAT
The DNA here is from genome assembly GCF_964273445.1 of Streptopelia decaocto. Classification (NCBI taxonomy): domain Eukaryota; kingdom Metazoa; phylum Chordata; class Aves; order Columbiformes; family Columbidae; genus Streptopelia; species Streptopelia decaocto. The sequence continues at coordinate 25,577,605 of NC_138655.1, forward strand.
CCAACACACATGGATTTCTGCATAATTGATCATTTTATTGGAATCTGTTAGAAGATGTTTGTTCAGATCACCTGTTTGGCAGGCAGTTTTGCTGCTTCTGTTCACTGCATACATACTGAGCAAGTCTCCAAGCAATACATATTTTGTCTGACCCCATACATATGCATCTTTACTACAAAAAGCAACGTTTCCTCCATAAAAGTTATATCCATGGGACCAATGTTCTTTTCTTCTAGCTATGACATGTACCCAATCCATATCAATCACAGGTTAAATACGTCAATACATGTAATGGAGCTTTAACAGTAAAAAAAAAAAAAAAAAGTAGAAAGTTGAATACTGCAACAGCTTAGATACATGCTGTATTTGAATGAGAGAACAAAGTCTATTGACCTAGCTAATGACAGTCACCAAAACACAACATACAGAAACAATGTCAACAGCCAGTACTTGTCTAAGCATTTTAGAGTTCCCCTTTTCCCTTCAAATAAAGAAGGGTTATGCACATCTTGAATGTGAACTTAGATACCATTAACCTTAGAGCAACAGTGATCCTGATATTTAAGAAACACATATTAAAGCTGCAGGCAACTAAGCACACATAGCAGTTGTGAGTTTGAGTAGCCAATGCTTACTATACCACAGGTTCACTAGGTGTTATCGTATGTAACAGTAGCATTAACTAGCAATATTTGTATTTAGTAGAAAATGCCACATTACTCCATTAACCAAGCTAGGTTTTTAAAGCACTGCTCTAATTTTCTATGATGAAGGCTAGGGAAGTATTTTATTGAAACACCTTGATAAATTGAAATATGCTGACATATCATTGTTCTCTACAACACAGGAATCAAGTTACCTGTGTTCTCTCAGTCATCAAGGACTGGTACTTCAGCCAGCATTCAAGTTTTTAAACTTAAATGCAGGTTAAAATAAATCTGTAAATGACGGTACATACCTAAAACAGATGCAATGATGACCAATAAATTAGTTGTCATTCCCTACTTTTTGAAGTTACAAGCCCAGCAACTTTAGGCACACAAGTTATAGCCAATCTCTTAAGTTCCAATTCAACAATTACAAGCCAGAGAGACCAATTTCAGAGATCTCTCTGGGACAGCATTTTTGACTATAAGAACATGCATACACCAGATGTCCAGAAACACAGAACTGCTAATAAAGAAGTTGCTAGAAAAAGCCATTAAACATACACATGCATGCCAGCTAGTTTCCCAACTGAAATGCTATTTACAAGCCGTACTCTAATTTTTTTGTAACTTGTAGTTTTTACCCTGACTTACAAATATGAGTTCAAGTGCAAGACATCCAATATGTGACTATTTGATATAGCCAAAGTGAAAATGAGTGCAAATTACAAAGCCACAAAGAGGTTAGCAATGAGTTCTTCAGCTTTTTGAGGTGAAAATTTATTCACCAGGTAAGTAACACCAGATAGGGGTAGAGTCCATGAAGGACATAACCTTTAGGATAGTAAACACAGTCTTGACCAACAACACTGACTTTGAGAAGTCTGGAAGTTTCTTCATATTGCAAACTGAAGTCCTCCAGAAAGTTATGTGGTATCTTACTGCATGTTATAACATATTATTGCCCTACAAGTTGTGCAGAAACCCACAGCTGAGAAACTATCAATGCACAATTAGTTTAGAAGCTACTGTGCATAAGATATGGTTAAGCTGTAACAGAATCTCAGGTATTGATTATGGCTTAGATCTGCATTGAAAGTCAACACTTAGACAAATACCCTTACATGAATGACATTGTCTATATGAAAGCAAGACAACTTTGTTATACTGAAGACTTACTCGGTTAAAGTGACCTTCTGCTTAGAAGAAACAGCAGACAGTATATTCACAAATAACCATATCTGTTTTGCAAGAATTAGCCCTGTAAGAATTGGACAATACTTCTTTTAACTCATCTTTTAAGATAATGTGTATATATGTACAGATGTTTAAACTGGCTTTGTTTCTTAAACAGCCAGATCTCTGATGGTTAAATTCCTTGTCCTCTCTCCCTCATCCAAGTCTCCCAAATTCAAGGCATTGTTCTAGCAGCATGAAATCAATAGTGCAAAGTTATTACAAAAACCTCTTTTCCCAAGCTGTGACATTCTCTTCAAGCTTGTATTAAGTCAACAGCACTTCCCACATATTTAGAGCTCTGGAGGAAGGCAGGAACAATAGACATGCTGAATCTAGCAGGCGATCCATTTGTTTGCTAAGGGGTTTTTTGAGTTTTATTGTTGGGTGGTTACTTTTTATTTGCTGCTCATACTGGCCATTGTTGTAACTTTGGTAATTAGTTCAACATCTTAAATTCACAGTTCCCCATTTTGACATGCACCTATGACATGCGAGTTGAACTGCACCACAATAATTGTAATGTCATCTCTATACATTCGAGCCAGCTCTTCTGGAAGACTGAGCATCTTGGACAGTCGATCATGATCCACAGTGCCAAACTCATTGTTACCCACTGCATGACGTATCAGGTGAGTTGCTGCATTCTGATCTTCAAATACTGAAGATATTCGTGCTCTTCTTTCTGCTAAGAGACCATGCATCTGTCCCAAAGTTACCTTATAGCCACCAACAGCTATTGGCTGTTGGTGGTGAACACCAGTGAGGTACTCCCCTACAATTCTAGCCACGTCTTGCCTGTGCATTGTCTCCCACAGCCCATCTGTGGCCAAAATCAGAAACTTATCCTGCGGCCGTAATTTGTGATGTATGACTTCTGGCTCAGCTGTGAGGTATGGGGGAGTGTGATAGTTTGGAGGAATAAACTTTGTATATTCATTGTCATTCAGCTGATCTGGGCCTGATTCTATTACTCTCTTCTGTAGATCAATACTCCATTTAAACTTCACATCACCAAAAGCTCTGAAAGGCATCAGGAGACCCAAGAGACGGTCTTGTTTCACAACATTTTTTTCTTCAGACTTCGGATGCTCCTTTCTCACACGTTTCACTTCATGTTCATTTTGTGCATTGTGGTCGTAAGACAGATTAACTGCAGACCAAGATCCATCTTCTTCCTGAACCCCAAGCACTGCCCTACTGTCACCTGTGTTTGCAACATGCAAGTCAACACCATCCACATGGGCCACACAGGCCGTGGCACCAGAAAATGCTACTCGCAGTACTAGGTAGTTGAGAAAAGAATTTGGATCTCCTACTTGAGCTTCCAAAGAAATATCATTATCAAGCCTCTTAAATGCATTAACTAAAGCTTCTTTCACATCAGTAGTCTCTCCACTGTTGAGATCAATGAGCTCCTGCCAGTAAGTTCTTAGACTATTGAAGTAAAGCTTGGAAGCTTCTTTGCTAAAATAATCATTGGGATGCTTGTGCCACTGCAAAATGGGCAACAGAGCTCTGCCACTTTCAACAGCATTTTCTATTTCAAGTAAAGTCTCATGAGGTAACAGAGAGACAGCTATGTAGTAAAACAGTCTTTCACTGACAGCTTGAGCACAAGCACAACCTGCATGGCCATCAAACACACCCAGAAGCATCCCTCTTGTCTGTAAGCAAGTGGCAGCACTCCTCCGGTCTTCTATCGGAGCATTAGCAGGCAACTGGTTGCTATCGAAGCCAAGGACAGAACTTACATTTTTACCATCAAATTCTGGGACTTTGAAACTGTATTCATTTGCCTTCAGAATGCTGTTGACCTGTGGAGGAGTGAGGTAAAATCTCTGCGGTGTGGAAGTGTAATCTCTCGCATGAATAAAGTGATTAAAGTTCTCTTTCGGCCTATAAAGGGCTGCAAATTTCTTCTGAGGTGCACATCTGAAGTGACTGTGAGCAAAATGAGATGACAAACAACACAGATGTTTATGGTGGCAGTAGCACACAGTACTGCATATTCTGCTAATCTCACAGTTACGAATCAATGGAAACAGATGAGCTGGTGCTGGCATGGCATCAGACAACAATGGTAGCCTGGAGCTCCGGACTGGAATTGCTGAAAGACAAGAGAACAACTATTCTTAGAGGGACAGCTAACAGATTTATTGTTTTTCCCCAGAACCCTGTGTCAAGAAACTTACAGACCCTAACAATATGGAGTTCATAGCTTCACGGGTCTTAAGAAAAGACTTTAAGAGGTTCTTGTTCATTGACACTCCATTGGGCTATAACAAAAAAGCTAAATCATATTTAAGATAGTTCAGCTCTTATATGCAAGTCAGATAGCAGGCAGAAAGTGAAAACATCTTCCAGGCAGACAATGCAGCTTTGAACAGAATTTAGGAGTTAGCATGCGGCACTCTACAGTAATGCCACCTTGTACAAGACTGTTATGGATATTTGTTTTCCTGCTAGTTTCTCAGCTGACAGAGCCAGACATGGCACACAGAAAGGAAAACTGTCTTTCTACAAGGCTGAAGAAGAGATAATCCATTCAACAGTAAGACTCAAGAGACAACTTTGAGATGATATACAACTGTATTCAAGATGAAGATGGTTTAGACGATAAAAGCAAGCAGTAGGTCACAGACAGCAGATACTCTTTAGGCAATCACAAGTCAGTAACTGGTTTTGTTTCTTCTCCCCCCTTTCACATACAAAACTTCAAACTTGTATGACACTGTGGTGTACATATACAAAAAAAGCCACAGCAGACTATGCAGCAATTTTCTAGCATATCAGAAAAATACAAGAAGCAAAATGCAGATGCATCTCTCCTACCAGCAGCTCATCTACCCCAGTAAGTTGTAGTGTTATAAATTGCCTTTAAAAGCTACTCAGCTGAAGGGCTACATGCATTTGATTCCACAACTAGAACACAGTTCTGCACAATAGTCTAAAGCTAGCTGAGTGTTAAACTACTAAATTAAGTATCCAAGCAAAGTACTCTACTACTTTTTTGCCACATCTCAAAACTTCCCTTATTTTTCATTCCTTTGAACAAAGATTATTCTAACATACTCTTCCTTGTCCACATTTACATACCCAACGCCAACATCACTGTAAGTGCCTCTTAAACACCTTATTCACTATGCCTCAGTACCAGGAAGTCTTTAAAAATGTTATACTTGAGAAAACAGTTCCATAGTGGAAAAAATGTGTCCTTGTACAAAGCACACACTATTAAGGGAAATTCAGTTCTCTTTCCATCTTTTATGATCAAGTTTCATCATAAAAGCTTCTTCCTAGAAAAGACTACTACAAATTACAGAAAGCTTACTGCAGTAATAAGCACTAGTCTGTCAGCACCACTGTATCTCAGATTTAATTACTCTACTGAAAAACCAGGTATTGTTGTGTTGTGCTAGATACTTGTGTTACTAAATAGATTATTTCTAGTCAAGCAGGCATACTAGTATTTCAGATGAGGCACAGCCCATATAAAACATGCAGTAAGGCCCAATATTCAATTTAAAGGATCATGCAACACAGGAAGAATAGTGTTCTGTCACCACTCTATTCTGTGAGCTTTCCATGGATTCTGATCACCTAGATCAGCTGAGATGTGTCTGGAAATCTGTGAAGCTTCACACCATTCTCTGTGTTGCAAGGGAGGGAAGCAAGTCACATTCTTCCCTCCAAGCTTGCTTGATCTCCTTGAGTAACCAGCAGTGATGCCTGTTTATTACAAAATACAAAGTGCTGAAAGCAAAGTAGAATTAATGTCCTACCATTCCACCAGCTTCCTAGCGTCACATCTTCATTCCCCACAAATGAGTGACTGCCAGTCTTGACTTACACTGCCCAATATTCTTGTCCACTGACCTCTCCCAGGCCTCCCATTGGCAGCTATGAAGACTGAACTGGCCAGTTTTCTGTTGTTCAGCTACCAGGAGGAGCTCTGATTGTAGTCCTATGGACCACAGCCAGCTGTGCAGAGACACTCAGCAGCAGTGTATCGGCCTCAACTTCCAGATACAGACTAAATTCATGTTAGCCATTTTCTTCCCAGAAAAATTTATTTCTTCAGCCCATGCTTCACATGCACACAGCATGACAGAAGTAAACTAGCTCCAAATACAGATTTTAAAATCTACTTGCCACGTTATAATAAAGGAGCTATTTTGGTAACAGTTATGCATATTTCTCCAAGTGAGAAATTAAAAGCAAAAATTCTGCTTACAAACCAGTAACCTCAAGGTTCTTCAGATATGCCTGGTCTACAGCAGCACCTCAGGTTCAACACTGGTCTCCCATTAGACTCCAACTGAATCAATGCTAAGCATTCGTGTTTATTGTTGACCCATATGTGGTGCCATAACAACTGTTCTGACGGTTTTGCTGTTGATCCATGATGAAGCAAAAATACAAATTTACTGCTGTTATAGCAGCTCTGCAGTGCTATCAGAGGATATTTTGCTGATTTTTAATTGTTAGTTTATGAAATATTACATGAAATCCAAGCAGTAAACCTCAAAATTACCATGGCCTGTATCATTTACAGTATATCCATGTCAGCTTAAGATATCAGTCTGTTTCACGTAACAGATTTAATAAATCCTAGATGATTAAGTAGGAGAGTAATTCCAAGTTTGCCAACCTTTAGTGAAATCATCCTAAGTCTTTCCCATTTATCCTCACAACATGGATGCCCCAAATATAACCAGACATCCCAACTAGCCCTTAAATAATTACTTTAAGATCCCAAGTTCTTTATGGATGATCAAGATATGGAAGAGAAGGAAAAGACATTAAGTGGAAATTTTAAAATCCAATCAAGATTTGTCAAGAGATTAGAATCAAGCCACTATTAAATACCTCTCCAAGCTCAGAACAGAGTACAAATGTTACTTTTCAGGCTACAAATATAATATGGCCAATAATGAGTCAGATGGCCAATTTATGGGTTTTGTAGTACTACACTGATAACATGGAAAAATACTACCCCTTGTCTTAATAAATGCTTATTATAACTCCACTATTAAGGCAAATTGATGCTGCACAGACAGGTTCCTCCAAAACACCTACGCCAAAGACACTCACGGCTTCAGGTAAAAGCACCCCAGGTGCCTTTCAGACACTTGACAGAGCTGAACGAATAAGCCTGTTGGAGAGGACGAAGACGGGGGGAGGAGGAACAAGAAACATTCAACAGCAGCGGAACCGTCAATTCTTCCCTCCGGCCGGGTCTCAGCCTGGTAGCCCCTTCCCCGGGTCCCATCCGACCCCCGAACCCGGCGCTCCAGCGAGTACCGGTGCGAGATACGTACCGATCCGCCTGGGCCCAGGACACACACACATTCTCCTGTCACAACAAGAAGCCGCCAACATCCACAAAGCAGAAGCCCGGGGGGCGGGGGAAGAAGCAAGGCAGAGAGTTTGTTAGAAGAGACGGAGAGCTCCGACACGGAGGGGGACGACAGAGAGAAGACGATACGCACACACGCACCCAGCCCGCCCGGAGCCGCCGCCGCCTGCCCGGCGATAGGAGCGAGCCAGCCCCGCGGCGGCGCGCCCGGGGAGCTCAGCAGGCAGCGCCCACACCCGCAGGGCGCCGAACCCCCGCCGCTCTCGTTCCGGCACAGGCGAGGCGCCACTCCCGCTCGCCACGGGCAGCGCGCGCCCGCCAGCGCCGGGCGTCGTGGCGGAGACCGCTACTCCCTCAGGCGCCGCGCGGCCCCGACATGGCCGCCCCTCCCCAGCCGCCCGCCTCCGGCACGACCCCTCCGCCCCAGGCCGCGCAGGCACAGACCTGGCCCCTTCCCGGACGGCTCAGCCCGGCCCCCCGGGCGGAACAGGGAAGCGGCTCGATAGACCTAGTGGCCAGAGACCCACACCCAGCAGACCCACTCCCCAACGGCCGCCGCAAGCGCCTCACGCCCGCGGCCGCCGCGCTGCCTTATAAAGGCCCCGCGGCGCACCACCCATTGGCTGCCGGGGAGGGCAAGGAGGTCACGTGACACGGAGGCTCGGCAGCGGCTCGGTAGCGCGGGGGCAGGGGGAGGAGGGGGGCGGTGCGCGCGCATGGCGCAGGGGCGGGAAGGCGCGAACGCGGCGGCGCGGTCCAGCACACCCCCTGCCACCCGGTGCGTGTGAGGGGACAGCCCCTGCCCGTCAGCCCCGCCGCCTGTCAGCCCCGCCCTCCATCCGCCGCAGCGCCGCGGGCGCTGCCCGAAGTTTCCCCTCCGTAAGGGAGTCACCGGTGGGAGGGCGAGCCCCGCCGCACGCCTGAGGCACGGCGGCGGGGCGAGGCGCGGCGAAGGCGGGCAGCGCTGCGGCACGGCGTCGCCTCCTCCTCCTCCCGGTGGGGCTGAGGCCAGTGAGCGCCGCCGTACCCGCGGCTGGCGGCTCCTCCCGCAGCGCTACGCGGTTGTCACAGGTGGTTACTGGTGATTCGCAGACAAACACCGGAGCAGCGCCGTCCCCGGGCTCCGGCTGGCGCCTGGCACCGAGCCGCGGGCTGCAGGGAGAGCCGTGGCGGCTGGTCCCGCCGTCCTGCCGGGCGGCCGGGCTGGGTGGTCACCGTGGCAGCAACCTGTCCCCCACGCTCCTTTGGTCGGGAGTCAATCATTGAACATGGCCTGTTAAGGAGACTGAAAATGGGAAAATGTCTAAAAACTTATGTAGGGCCTATCGAGTTCTACACTGAATTAATTTTAAAGAGTGTGAAATGTGGTGGGTTTTTATTTTTCCCCTTGAAATGTTTGTGAAGTCCCTTTAACGGTCACAAAGCACGTTAACTCTGCAAGAGCCCACTGAAGCTTGTACTGCAACATTTGGTTTTTCTGTTTTTCATTTGCTTCCTGGTGCTTTGTCTTTGCTGGAATCACTCCAGGCACAGCAGGCTGCTGTGGGCTGCAGACAACCAGGGACCTCTCTCCTGTGTTTCTGAGAAAGCCACGTTTGCTGCTGCCAGCACAGAATGAGGGCAATGGCTTCCAAGAAGGAACGGTCCTCCAGAAGAGCAGCACCTGTCGTTCCTACCAGTGTGGCAGGAGCAGCACCTTTTCCTTTCCCTTTTCCTTTCCCTTTTCCTTTCCCTTTTCCTTTCCCTTTTCCTTTCCCTTTTCCTTTCCCTTTTCCTTTCCCTTTTCCTTTCCCTTTTCCTTTCCCTTTTCCTTTCCCTTTTCCTTTCCCTTTTCCTTTCCATTTCCCTTTCCCTTTCCTTTCCACTTCCCTTCCCTTCCCCTTTCCTTTTGACTTTGCCTTCCCTTTCCATTTCTCTTTCCTTTCCCCTTTCCTTCCCTCTTCCCTCTGTCCCCATTCCACATGTCTAGAGCAATGTTCAATTTTACATACGCTTTTGAGGTACTCTGAGGCAGCCTTATTTCTCATGTAAATTTTAGAATACAGAAAGTATAGAAAGTCAACAATGTTTTGATTTCTTTGATCATCTCTTTCTCTGTTTATAGATGCACGTGCTCTCATGCCTTTCTATTTTCAGGGTGGCCGGGATGCCCACTTTGCTGTGTGTTGTTGGCAACAGATGTTCAGCTGGCCTGTGGAGTGTTGAAATTAGCATTCCTTTAGCAGCTGTAACAAAATATACATTTTTAAACTATACTTGCATCTTTATAATGTTTACAACTGTATACTGAAATCAGTAGAGGAAACAAAGGAAAATCTACACTTGGTGTCTCAAAGACCTAAGGGGTCTAATAGGGGTATAAGAAAATGGAAAGTACTGCCCTGTGACCCTCTAGGTAAAAAACAGCTAGAAAGATAAAATGTTGCCATCCTTAAAAATATAAGTCTTCTGCAGTAGCAGTTGCAACCACAGAGTGTTAAAGTGTTCATTTATTGGTGTTCTGGGTGACTTTTGTGACATTTTTTTGTTTATCCAGAACAGTACTCCATCATCTTCTCTGAGGCTTTTTTTAGAATAAAATTTTTAAAAACGCATTTGACAGACACCATTGCAGGTTAAGGACTTCATTAAATGGCATGGAAGATGAATAATTTAAATTCTTTTTTAATGGTAGCACATGGTTTGCAATACATTGGCAAAGTGTGCTGTAACAACAGCCATTTATATAATTTTCTACTTGCATCAAGAGTGACTGTAAAGCACCCAAGTTCAGAATGTTCTTAAAGACTAACCTAAGACAGCACAATTAAGGCATCTTCTTACCCTTTCAGAGGGTAAAAGCTGCAGGAAGACAGACCTGTGCCTGGGTGTGTTTGAGTGATGGTTGTATGAGTAGATATACAGAAATGAATTGCGATGAAGCCATCACTGATCACCTTGTATTTCTGATTGGAAGTACGGGGTTTGGAGGGTGGATTCATATTTGAGTTCTGAAGAGAATGTCACTGTATAGAATTGCCTATTGAGAGAAAAATCCACTAAGTAATTAGCATTTAGTACTTTCGGTCTTTAGAACACCTTTTGACAGTTAAGTTCAATTCCCATAACATGCTGTGAAATGGAAAGGCTAGTGTTATAGCTCCCTATTTCTTTATTCTTCCCTTCTCTTCCTGATTTAAGGCTAGGAGGGCAGCTACTTTTAGAGCTGGTATTGGAAGCTGTGGCCCCTGTCTCACATTATCCTGTTGGTACCACATATCTCTGAACAAAAGTCAGAATTTGAATTTTAAAATACTGAGTAAGAAGAGAATTTGGCCTTAGCAGCTGCATATAAATCCCACAAATGAAAGACAAAGTACTAAAACTTGGCTGACATTTTGGTGCTCAAGCTGATGCCAGTGTGCTGGTGTGCCAGAAGCTGGATGTTGCAATCTGGCTGGAAAGTTAGGTCTTCCTTTTCTTCACCCTGCTGCTGCCAAGGCCATTTGGTGCCCTTTGAGCAACAGTCCATTCTTCGCTGGTTCTAAAGAACAGAAATAATTTTAATGAACAAAAACCTGTTGTTCCATGTTTAACATTTTACATCAAGTACTGATGGAAAAGCAATTACTAGTAACTACTTCAAGGTGTGGGAAGTCTCTTTTTCCCTGGGGGGAAGGATTATAATCTGAGTGTAACAACAGACACCAGTTCTTGTCTACAGTGCCTCTTGCCACCAGTGGGTAATTCTGCGCTGCAGAACCAGCAGGCAGCTGTGCCTTATCGCTGCAGCTGAAGTGCTGCCGTAGTTACCCTAGAGCCTTCTACACACATTTCCAGAGAAACTCCATTACAGATCATCAAAATCAATTTCCACGTTAAATCGGGTGTTTGTAATAACCTTCTAGTTTAAATAAGTTCTTGTGCCTAACGTGTAAATATTTTATTGGTTCAGTTTTACTGAAAGCCAGTTCAGGAACACAGAGTAATACTTCAGTTGATTTTGTATCCCCTGACTGCTTAACATTTTTATGATATCTTTGCACACACTGTTTCAGAAGTGCCATTTTGCTTCTGTGCCTGCTGAAAAGAACAGTCTCTCATAAAACCCGTCTCAGAATTGCGCACACAGATCAAACACTTCCACCTGGCATGCTGCCATATCAACCTGGAGCAGGAAAAAAAATAGAGTTGTACAAGTTTTGAAAGCAGAAAGAAAAGCCTAACAAAGGGGAAAATAAGGGAGAAAAACATGCCATGCACTGCATAAAGAAGCAGCAGAGGACAAGGCTAAACTAATTTCTGTCATTTCCTGAAAGCATTATAGAAGCAATGACAGCAATGTATGTCTGCTGTTCCACAGAACAGTAATTTATTTTTAGTGGAAATCAGGAGCATTACACGGCAAAAATACGTGTGTGAGTAGAGCTCAAAGCAGCTGGAGTACCTGCAGATGGCCACAGCTTGTGGTTGTCAGTCTGCTGGCAAGGGAGGTTTTGGTTGCACATTCATGTATCCTGCTGCCCTCGTGGGGAGCGTTTGCTGTGGGTGGTGCTTCTGTCCTCCTTTAACTCAGCTGGGTTCCCTGGTGTGGTGAATGTTCCAGAAGTTTTAGAATGAGCCCTGCAAAGGGTGATTTTTTAAAAACTATTTCTTGAGTATCAATCTTACAGTAAGCCAGCAAGACTGAGCCACACAACTCGCCTCTCCCCTGCCCTTTCTAAAGGGGAGGCCAGTGGGGAATCACAGAAACAATTGCTTTCAGTGGGTATTTTGCCATCACTGTGTGACCCAGGGACAGTTTGATTTATTTTGTTCTCTCCAGAGACCTTTTGTATCTTCACTCCCAGTTCCTTTCTGAAATGAAGCTGTGTGTCTGGCTTCATTCAGCAGCTGGGATCCAGTTTCATAAAATCGCAGAGTGACTGAGGTCAGACAGGACCTCTGTAGGTCACGCAGCCCAACCCCCTGCTCAAGGCAGGACCAAGTTCAAAGCCAGGTCAGGTTGTTCAAGGACTTGGTTGGTCCCATTTTGGATGTTTCTGAGAACTGAGGTGCCCCACCCTGCCTGGGTCTCAGTTCCAGTGCTTCACCACTTTCGTTGTGAACATTTTTTCCTTGTAGTTAGTCTGAATTCTCCTTGCTCATCTTGTATTCATTGCCTCTTGCCCCTTGGGACTTCTTTGCACCATCCTATTATGTTCCTCAAATCTCATTAGCATTTTTTGCGTTTGGTGGGAGTTGTGCACTAGCTTGCACTATTCACCTGGGTTGGTCCTTCAGGGTTTGCTATCCAGTTTGAAGAATACAGCATTCCGACAACTCCATTAAGGAAATGTTATTGGAAAATAATTTTTTTGCTAGCTTCAAGAACAATATTTATGACATTATTAATGTCTGTGCTATGAGGAAGCAGTTTCGGGGTATCAGGCAGTTGGCTCCAACAATTATTTTGGCTTTGAAGGGTCTAATCTCTTTTCCAGCTGTAGCTCATCTTGTGCATTTTTTTAAAATCATTTGTTACCATCATTTTAAAAAGTAACTACATTTGCAGATATGGTGGCTGCCGTGGAAAAGATTCAGTAGACTCCAGGGGAAGCAGTGGAGATGCTTGGGAAAAGTTGGGAGGAGAATCTGCCTGCATTTTTCCAGAAAGATAATAGCTTACACTTTGCAACAGACAAAATATTATTTACCTAATACTGCTGGAACAATGATATCCTGGGTTCATTTTGTCAGATATGATACTTCTGAAATTAAAGATTGTTCAGAAACTGGTAATTGGATACAGCCTTTCGTCTTGACTTGAGGTCACTGGAGTCAAGAGATGGAAAAGCAATGGATGGTCTGTAGAAACAGTGGCTGGTTTGAGTTGAGATCTTGCCAGGCAAATGTGAAAGAACAATAATGTCTCCAGCAATGAGGAAGAGCAGCCAGTGCCAAAGACTAGAAGAACTGGTGTTATCTTCTTAGCGTGAGGGTGTACTTTGGGGTGGAAAGTAGTTATAGAGGATGAAATTAGAAATCCAGATTCAGAACCAAGAGCAGACTGCGAACCAGTCTCTTAGATGTCTTGGGGCCTGGGCTTAGGTTGGGTCCCATTTCCACTTGTAACAAGACAGTTTAGAAAGAATACCAGACAAAAGTGACCTCCTTCTCACTCCTGTTTACTTTCCTGCAGTTTACCTTTGCCTGAATGCTGGGAAAATAAAACTCAACTATATCCTTTGGGGTTTGAAATTCATGTTTGACTAAAAAATATAAGCATCTGTTATTTTTTTCTGTGGAAGAAAGATGAGTTAGGTTAATGTTTTCCTTGGTTAATAAATAAAGTTATTACCTCAAGTGAACCCACCTACATAAACATTTACTGTTTGCATTATACTGGATGTTTAGTTTATATTTTTGAACAACAAAACAAAAATCTGGTTTGTGTGCCCATCCCTAGACAGTGTGCTTCTCAAAACAAGGAAAATACTTCCCTGGTGGCTTGGAAAGGAGTTAGCTTGGGTCTAGCTAAAGACAAACAACTGAGAAAGTAGTCTAACCAATATATAGCTAATATAATAATTTTAAAAGATCTGAAGTCTTAGGGCTAGATACAATAAATTATTCTGTCTTCCAGGTAGGTGCCCTAAGCTGAAGGTTACTGAGTGCCAGGAGTGGTGGGTTCCTGCGTGAGTTGGGGACCAGCCCCCACTGTGGGACAGAGAATTGTCCTCACCTCAGCTGACCTACAGCCGGACAGTGACAGCGCTGCCTGGACCAACAGGCGGTGTGGACTGAAGGAGAAAATTATACCACTGTTTTCCAGTTACAGGGACTAAGCTTTAGCCACCAGGTTATTACACGGTAAGATAGGATCAAGCAGAAGGAGGGACGCTATGTATTACAACCATTTGTCCATGGTGCTCAGGAACTGGAGGTAAACACCCCCCTCTGAAAGATCCTGTCAATCTCAGCAGAACAAAACTGTGCTCCTGTGCCAGGCTTCTAATCAAAAGAGAAGGCCCGACTGTGACCATTTCCAGCAGGCCTGCTTTAGAGGTGTCCTTCTAGTCCTGTGGAATTTTTTAGAAGGTCATTTAGGGATCCCCACTCTAGTTTTGTCCTGGATTGGCAGCTGGGTGCCTTCCTTGGCTCTGGATTCCAGCCCAGAGCTGGATTTAGCTTTCAAGTCCGAATAACCTGCATATTCAGTTGCACGAATCAATGCTGTCCTGGTGGCACAGGCCAGGGAGGTGGTGCAAGGTCACAGATTTCCCCACAGATAGGCTGTGCCTCTGAGGAACCTCCAGAATGACCTGGGGGCACCAGGAAGATATTCAGCAAGCGTGTCTGGTACTCTGCTTGTTGTCAGGAGCTCACAGCGTACGTTTCCTGGGGATGACTTTGGGCTTGCAAGTTAGCAGGCCAGGCACCTTTCCCTGTGATCATTTACTCAATGTGTTTCAAATGTCCTGGAACACATCCAGATTGTGAGCTAAGTGTTTCAGAGTAGCATTTTGACAGGTAGGATGATTTCTTCTACCAGCATTGATACTAAATGCGGGGGCTAAACTCAGGCCCCATCAGGCTGTTTCTTTAAAACTTCTTTGAACTTCGGATGCATCTCTGCAACCCACAGCTTTGTATAACTGCAGAGGTTTGTCCAATTTGGCTGGAAGTTATATAATCAGTCTTTTATCTTCCTTTTGCTTGTGATCATGTTATGTAGGCTGCCTTCTTAAATTTCAGCAACCTAAGGCAGCCTGAGTCATGTGTATGAGGCTATTTTGCACTGTTGTGTAAGGTGGTGAGTTGCAAAGGTCATGGGAATGAGTTATTTAAAAACTGAAACATGCTGGGCTTTATCCAGCTTAGAATAGATGAGCTCAGAAAGGCATTTACGTTTTAAATTACAGCTTTGGTTATCAAGGACTTGGTGACTTCAAGTCAGTATTTCTGTTTCCTTAGTGAACAGCAGTAGCACACAATATTCCCTTTTCTTTTATACGTGTTGCTGATATAATAATGCATTCATACATGAGACAATTAATAAAATATTTACTCCCCAGCCTCAGAAGACAAATACATTCACAAATACTGCCGTCATAGGCACAGTCTTCATGCTCATTAAGTTTTGGCACTCACAGTAATTAATCTCCCTTACTGTTTTTATCTCAAAGGAAAACATTAGATTCACGGTCAAAGTGTGTACCTGAGAGCTTTGTTCCACCCAGCGGACAACCAGGTTGCAATGTGTCACTACGCTCTTGTGTCACCTGGCTCAGTCATACCGATGCCATTCAGGTGAAAGGCACAATGACAGGTAACTGTGGATGTCCCCATACGGGCAGGTCCGTATGTTTCTATATGCTGTCACCTGCCTGGTTGAAGCCACCCAGCCGTACATTCGCTTATAGGAAGACCTTTCTTGCTTCATCGTTCATGTCCTCTCCTAAACCCTCCAAGTCCCCACCCACGCAAGGGTCTGTCCAGCCATACTTCAAAGCTGAAGTACTCTGAACTACCCCAAAAGCGCAGTTAAGCTTGGATCATTTCCCAGAGCAGCTCAGGGCAGGGCTCATCAGGCAGAGCTGGGCAGGCAGCTGTGCCAGAAGGGAAGGGCATTGCACGGCGGCTGGGGGAGCAGGAGGGAGGGAACACAGAGCCGCACCCCAGGGTGATTTTTGTTCTCTCCATCAGCCTGTGCAGCTATCGTAACATCATTTTGGCCATTTGCAAAATCCCACATGTGCAATTGTGATTTGCTTCCATTTTCACGCAGCAAAATGTAATCAGCCTGTGATCACATCAACTCTTGTTGAAAATAGTAAGAGGAGGTTATGGGATGAGAAAAAAATACATTAAATTGGTTCAGCATGAGGAACTAGTTAAATGACTCTGGTTACTGGAAACCAAAACAGTACAATCCACCTCCCAGAGTATCCACCAGTATCACAAAATTAAGTAATACCATGTCCCATACAGGCTGGTAATACAGTGTACTGGCAAGTGACACAGGCAGAAAGTGATTAAACCATGAGTTGTGTAGTCACATATGTGCACATAAAAAAACCCAAACAAAAAAACAAAAAAAAACACAAAAAATGAAGGGTAGAAATGCAAAGGGCACAATAAAATGATTTCAGGGACATGACACTGAAAGAAAAGAGAACACTGGGACAAAGTGCTTCCTGAAAAAGGCTTGAATGTGAGTATAGGTGGGCTCTTGCTGTTTGACTGCCTGTTTTTTGCTGCGTTCAGAAAAACAAGAACTTTGTCTGTGTCTTTTTAAATAAAGGAATTGTAGAAAGAATAATACTCGAGTCTATTGCAGTAAAACCAGTACCAGCATCATGAGTCAAGATGATAGGTAGGATCAACAGCAACAGCTATAAAAGGAGAGCTGGAATAAGGGAGAGCAGGGACTATGAAGCTATAAGGGTTTAAAGATTTTAACAAAAAAAAAAATCCCAGTGATTTTCCTAGGTTCAAGCCTTTCTGTTTTGTATTTGCTTGTATCAGTGGGTAAAATATATAAGATTCAAAGGTCTTTGTGTTTCTTGCATGTTAATAATGAGGGGATGCCTTACTTAGAGTCAAAATCAATGCCTTAGGTTAATCTGGAAACCACTGCTTGAATCTGCCACCACCTGGAAGCTGGCAAAACTGGAGGAGAGCTATAAAACCAAGCAAAAGAAATCTGAAAAGAGAAGGTCTGCTCGCTTCTCTGACACTGCTCTTATCCTCTTAACTATCCCAGGTCGAGCTGCTGTAAGACGGCATGTTCTGCAGGCAGATGGCTCCTGGCAGGCAGTCAGTACAGCTGCGAATATGAGACTCCCTGCCAAACATGAGTCTGTAATTTCTACTACTCTCCAACTGTCAGCTTTTTGAGGATACCATTTAGTCATTTCCTCGGAAGACAAAGGGTGCCCATCAGAGCTAATACTACTTCACTTGCACTCGTGTTGCCATGTGGGTGGTGGCTGTAACACACATTTGGAAAATGCACAGGGCTGATTCAAAATGACAGCAATGGTGTTAGTGCAGGCATGTGCTGCTAGGCAGTTCGCAGGGTCCCTGAAACCTTTGTGAAACAAGGAGGAATCTTCTTCTGACATACTTCTCTCAGCTGTCTAAATAAGAGAGAAAATGTGCCTCAGGAGAAATGAGAAGTCTGTTGGTTTTCATTAACTTTCAATTTGAAGCCTGCATAACTGAATGAAACCACTGTAGTAATCTGGAAAGGGTATCCAAAAGGCCTGTTGAGTCAGAGCTAATTCCTCCCCTCTCTCTAAAAAGTGCATAGAAACAAGGTGCTTTGTTCAAGACTCACAGTATCCTCACCAGGGCCGGCAAAAGGTCTGCTCAGACTCCAGCAGCCGGAGCAGCTCTACAAAGTCATCTCAGGCTGCTGCAGCATTCCCAGGGCTGTCGTAAAGGTCAGCGTGGTGTGTCCTTCAGCTGTGTGGAGTTTTGATTAGCAAATCTGCATAGTCGACAACTCTGAACTGCTTCCAGACAGCGATATATTAGGGCTCCCATGTGCGCAAGGAGTGCTCTCCCCGTGCCCAGCTTGTGCTCAGAGGCGTGGGACTTGCCGCACAGCAAGCATTTGGCCTGTAACACTTACTGCAGCAAGGCTCGCGCCCAATTATTCCAGCCATGTCAGGGAAGAAATGTTTGAAAATGTTGTTTTGCTGCCAAGCCTTCCTGAAAGAAAAAAAAAAAAAAAAAAAGGTCATTTGGTCATTTCAAATACTTAAGGATGACCTATGAGAATGGACAAACCTGTGCGTCTCAAGTGCCTCCCTGCATGCCTGACACCAGTAATGCCAACACTCTTGTGAGCAGGAATTTTGTATATAAAGCAAGGAGAACCTGATTAAAGGAGAGGGGACCACAGTGTGACTGGTTCTTTCCCCGCGCTTTACTGTTTTCCAGGGTCATTCCTCAAGGCCATGTTTACAGTGCTCACAACCTCATATTTTCAGGATCTTAGCATATCTGCAAGAGCTGTAATTCTGCCAGGTGCCTTGCCACCTCCAGCTTGTGTTTTGTGATCATGTCCAGGCCTGTTTGGCCTTGCTACCAAACCCAAGTCATCAGGTGTAATGTGACGTTGGGAAGCCACATGTCCCTGATCTCATTTTGGCTTTGCCGTTACACCATAGAAGGGGTTCAGAGATGAGTCCTGCCAGGAATCTGCCCAGCCCTGTGAACTAGAAATTCCTTCTTTCTTGTGTCCAAGCTCCACTAACCAGTCGTAGTTTAAGGGTTTGTCAAGTACAGCTGTGGTGCAGTTGCTTCCATATGGCGCATTGGTACAGTGGATGTTGAAGAAAATACAAGATCTGGAGCATTTTTCCTCTTTTTTTGTTCACCAACAAATAGTAAGTGAGAGCTTGTTTACCAGCTGCCTGAAAGAGGAAGGGTTTGCATTTGGTGTTTGCTATTTTTCTTCCTTTATCATCTGTCAGCTATGGCCACTTTCTGCACCAGAAAGAAGAGAAAAATGCTGTTTGAAGCAGAGCTGAATGACAGGCTTGCACCACGTGCCAAGGAGCAGCCGGCGAGCGAAGCACCTCCCTGGCAGCCAGGACATCAGAGGAGCTGGACGCAGAGATGAAATGTCACTATATTGATCATTACTTCTGTTCTGTTTTGTTTTCTGTTAATACCACACTACTGCCTTATTCAAGTTCATGTAAGGGGAACACTGGGGACTGTGACAACACAGCAAGCTGAGGCTGCTGACGCAAACAAAGGTGGGAGGGAAATACAGGCATTTAAGTGAGAGAAGAATTTGTCCCAGTTTCACCTTTTGATTTTGTGCAATGAAGGAAAACTAAAAAACTGTTGCTGACGGTGCCAGCTTTTAACCCTAACTGCACAGTTACAGGACATTGTATTAGAATTTATGTTATTACTTAATTTCAGATTTCACCTCTTTTTTTTTTTCCTTTCCCTGTCATCTTGAAATGTATCTATCTCCCTTAATGCCTGGCCACTCTGGAAAGATGTGTCCCTGTAGTCAACAAGAACAGGGAATACAGAGATAACGTCAAATGATTTCTGCAAATATGAACTTCTCAGAAAGTTTAATTTTTGTAAAAGTTTATGTCTTTGAAATGTTTGTAGGCCAATGATTTAGACAATTTATTCTGACTTTCTGAGCACACAATTTTTCTATACCCTCAGTTAAACAGTGTGAATGAAGGTTGCCATAGTTACAGCTGAGTTCAGAAATGAGCTCTATTGTATTGTAATTCTAGTTTCTTATCTCACTCCTCCTGATGTGAAAGACACGTTTCCATCTCTGTAATTAACCACGATGCGAAAGATCTTGGTCATTCATTTAAAAATGCTTGAGCAAATGTGGGAGTGGGGACATTTTTCATTCTCTCATTTTCACCAAAACCAGTGAGCAACATGATACTTTCTGCACCCAGTCTGCATACCTTCTGTGCAGAACTTGGGTTAGTCCTTGAAATTTAATTTGGCATTTTAATTTACTGCAAAAATATACACCATAAAGTAAACAGATAAGCCTATGACTTTGCTTTATAAAGAATGTATTAAACATGTTATCACCTGCATTATGTCGCCATTTATTTTGACAAAAAAAAAGTTCCCAGTGTAACTGGAGGCAGAGGGTCTTAATATTGACTTCTGTGTGATTTGGATCATGTCTTAAGATGGCGACTGTTGAGCAGGAATCACCAAGGACTCCATGTAATATCTACTGAAAAGCAAATGCCTTCTTTAGATGAGGAACAACAAGGTGCCTGTCTTACTGTCAGAACAACTTGTCTCCATGAGCTGTTTGCTAACACGTCAAAAATGACACATGAATAACTGATAATGATTTGGGAGCTTTTTCAGGCTCCTGGGTCATCACAAAGCAGACCAGGAGCTGGGTCATCCTGCCCTGTGTGAGAGGGCTCCGCACACCTGGGTCTGCCCCGTGCTCACCAGTGCGAGCAACGCCTGCTCCAGCCTGCCAGCCTTCCTCCTGTTCCTCCTGGGAATATTTCCTGTTTTGTTTTGTTTTGTTTTGTTTTGTTTTGTTTTGTTTTGTTTTGTTTTGTTTTGTTTTGTTTTCCCTGGACAGGAATACGACATGTGTGTCCCTTACAGAAGGGATCCACTGGCCGTTTGGGACAAACTGCCACGAACTGACATGAACGGGGCTTTGTTTTGAACATGACATTCGATGCAACATTAAGGAAAAGCAGCATTTACCGTGCTTTAATGTTAAAATCCACCTCTCAGAGATTATACGCATGTCACATCTACACAGTAGACATAATGAAATATGCATTTCACCCATAGTGAATTAAACCTTCAGTTTACTTGCAGCCCATGCACTGCAACGACACATGCTTGGCTGAGCGCTGCTGCTGATGGATCGCCATGCAAGGCTCCTTATGCTGGGGGCTGAGCCACTTGGTGACTCACTGGAGTAGAATGCGTGGTAGAAAAGCTCATTTTCCCAGTTACTCAGAAGTAAAATATTTTTGGATCCGAGCCTGGTTTGTGCTAGGAATACTAAGGATGTTTCTGTTTTTCTGATAAAGTTCAGTTGAGAGGCAGAGGGAGCTCATTGCTGCAGTGAGCACTGAATTCTCTCAGCCTATAGCTGAGTTTTCCTTTCCAAATCAGTTTGCATGGCTCTGTCTGAAACATGCCTTGAAACAGTTGGGTCAGCTCCTGTATAAAACACAAGAGGACTGCATTTACTCTTTCATCTTTGCTTTATATTTAATCCTTCATTGCAAACTAACATTGAGCCCTCATCTGAGATATGGGGTGTGTGAAATCTGTAATTTTCCGTGCCTTGATGGAGTAATTGGAAGACGAATAGCCATATGATTAAAAAAAACCCACAACTATTTTAAAGGAATGAGTGCATGTTTATCTCAGTTAAAGCTATTGAAGTTATTCAAAATAATGAGTGGAATTAAAATCATGTGTTTAATTAAAACCAAAGCAATGGAAGGAGTGCCCAGATTTTCCTGTAGTGAAGATCTGAGGAGGCCAAGAGTGAGACAGTGCTGGAGCTGGGGGGTCAGTCGGGAAAGTGAGGCATGTTCTGGGCTTGGTTGTCTGTGCACAGGACTGACCAGCTCTCATGACACCTGGATGTGAGCAGCTGAACACAGAACTTGCTCTGCCAGCAGCAAACACGGCAAAAGCAGAGAACCAACGAGAAAGGGGTGAAGGACTGATCAGCTGTGTGTCTCCGAGTTCAGGAAACCCATGTCCATCAAGGTAGGAAGAGGATGGACCACTCCCCAGTCAAAGAATTTGTCTCTCCGTGTATCATAGAACAGTTTGAGTTGGAAGGGACCTCCAAAGGTCATCTATTTATTTTTTTAATATTCATTTATTGAATACCAGACTATTCTAAACATGTTATTTTTGTTCCTATTCTGTTTTTAAGTGACCACCTGGTTACAGAGGGCAAAAGCACTGTCTGAGCTGCATATGGTTCTGATGGACCAAAAACCAGCACCACACTGAACACGGCCAGGATTTCTGCCTGTTTCTGCTGGAGGCACAATGCTACAACCTTGTTGGCAGAAACAGCAATAGAAGCACTTTAGAGGGAGGTTTTAAGTGTTTGCCTTATCCCTTCAGGGTCTGGGAAGTGCGTCTGTCAGAGGCAGGTACCTGCAGTTCTGCAAAGTGCCCCTGAATGTCACCTTTAGCGTGAGCCCTGGAGATGGGGTTTCTCTGAGCTGCAGGTGCTCGGTGCTGCTGAGGCACCTGAACAGCTCAGCCTTGGTGGGGAAATGGGGGCTGAGGGCTTATCACCTTGTATGGAAAGACCCTGGACTCTGCAGAGCAGCGTTTGCTCCCTCAGGCAGTGTTGAAAGAGCTGCCCAATTTGACATCCATTCTTGCCCTGAGTGTTGGAAGAAGGTTTACCCAGAAGAAGAGACCATCATAACTGCAGAAGTAGTACACCTCTTATTCTGACCTATCTCTAGATCTCATACAGGCAATTTCACCCTGGCGTACACCTGGTTTTATGACACCTTGGAAATCATCAGCTAATAGCTCTTATAAACATCAAATACAGGAGAGATAAGCACCTGGATAAAAAGACTGATCTTGTGCCCTTAATACAATGAAGCCAACACTGAGGGAAATATATTTTCCCAAAAGAAATACACAGGAAAACCTGCCATTCCTGCAGCAAGTGAGAGGAAGGGATGGAGAATTACAAACCCAGAGTATTCTCCTTTCCCAGAGGTGGAAGAATGGGTGGTGGGTTTGTCCCTCACAGACCACAAAGCAGATGTCTAATTTCAAAATGAAATTTCGGTACATTTGTAGATGTGTATGAAACCTGAATGGAAATCTTGAGGTTTAGGTTGGTTGTTTAAGGTTTGCTGTTCCTGTAAACCTTTTTTTTATTTTTTTTTTTCAGGAATTTCTTTTTGCATTATCCAGATCCTCTCAAATGCATCCAGGCTTTTCATTCCCTTGGGAACCCTAATGTCCTTGGTGTGAGTGGTATCCCCTGGGATGGCAGGCTCTGCCCTGAGCTGCAGGGAGCTAAGCCTTGATCCTGCTAGGTGTTTCCAAGCTGCCTAGCCCTGGGAAATAAAAAATCTGAAAGAATGGGAGCCTCTGGAGCTGCAGATGAAGGAGTTCTGGAAACATGTGCCACTCAAGAAATCAGCAAGCAATGAAGCAGTTCCTGAAAAAAAATCCATTTATTTTTTCTAAGAAGTTCATAAGAAACTGCTCTGCTTGTTCAAAGCCTGCTGATTTTGGTGAACCAGCATTTTCTGATGAAAACCTAACGTTCTGATGGAAAAACTCACTCCAGCTGTGGGACGTACATTACAGCCTGGCAGAGCTGCAATGACCCACAGCAGCCAGGCCAGTGAGCCTGGGGCTCCTCTGCCTGGGGAATGCGGCCCCACTCAGTTGTCGCCCGGCCAGGGTCCACCAGCTGCCTGCAAACCTGCCCAGGACTGGAGAGGAGCAGGGTGACAGGCAGCAGACCCTTCTTCACGTGTCCCACAGCCACTGCTGGAAGGGCCTGGCCCTCCCCTTCTTTGCCTCTTGATGCAACGGGGCTACTGGGGCTCATGTATCTCCAGAGCAGTTTCATATTGTTTATTGACAATGAGAAAAGCCCCTTTTTACTTCTGTCAGCAGAGGCGCCGTGGCTGTACACGAGCAGCATGCTCTGCCTCCTGCGTTATCAGCAAAATTGCCAGCTCAGTGCTAACTCCTGGACCCTTTTGTGACTGATGCTCGGCAATGATGTACGGAGCAGAGCAGCAAAACATGTTGCCTGTTTACATTTCGCTGTGCCAGGGGTAAGAAAAATGGGGTTTTAACCAGTGAATTGACCACGTGTGTAAACATGGAATGTATATGTATACAGGTGGGTGTATGGCCCCAACATGCTGTTTCATGGAAGTATATTTCTGATCGTAAGTGATCTAAAATAACAGGAGTTTTGGTAATGTCTAGCTATTTTGCTTCACTTCATACTTTCTGAGTAATTCTCACAAGACATAGATGGCAGTGATAAGAAGCTGATGGTCCTAGAGTTATTTACATGTTATTCCATATAACAATACATTTATATAATACATATAACAATATGATACAACGACTTTAACTGAAATTATTGTAGGCCTAACATTACGAAACCAACACCAACTTGAGATAATTACAGGGAGAATGTTTTCAATTAGCTCCAAGATCAGACTTTCTTCATTGGAAACACCAGTTCTGCTGTTTTGTCCATTTAACCTCCTCGCTGGCACAGAGAGCAGGGAAATGATGAGCTGGAGTTACCGACAGCACAGGAGGACAGAGGCAGACACAAGAATAAGACGTGACAAAGACAGAGCATGGACCTGGCTGAAGCAAATAAACATAAGCAAATTCACGACAGCAAATAAAATACTGGATATTTTACGTCACTTAATGACAGGGGCAAGTTTTATAACCTGATATTTTGCAGCGTTTGATATGTTTTTTAATCTGCTATTCTCTGGCCACACAGATATATATCCATGTAATCTTTCATGCCTAACTCTGTCCCTCTAATATCAGATCCTATTCCATGCATGTTACTTTGAAGTTCCATTAAGACACATTTTGTGCTTTTTTAGGGCACTTAAAAACCTGGTTGGAGTTCAACACAGAGGTTTTCACAAGCGGAACTGGGAGGCTCTTCCTTTGGCTTCTGCCTCACATTCATCCCCTTGGCAGCTGCCAGTGGCAGAGTCCAATATGCGACCAATGGACCAGGTGGTCGGAGGACATCACGGTTCTGTTTGCTTTGAAGAAGCCTCAGCGTTGGAAGCTAGCTGGCAGTGCTGGGGTTGCCCCTAGAAAGGCAACGTTTGGGCTGGAGCTTGTCCCTGTGTAAGAGCAGGCTGCACAGAGTGGTCTTTGCCCAGGAGTCTTCAAGCACTTGGCAGAGGTTTGATGGCAAAGAGGCGACGTAACATTTTGCAAGGTATTTGGGGAGCCCAGAGTGTTTCAGCTGCCATTCTTGGCAGGCATCCCCAACTCCTTGTGCTGCAGTGGCATCATGTGAGTTAAATTGCCACACCACTGCTTTCAGCCTTCAGCCCAGGCATTTTTGGAGAACAACAGCAAACTTCATCAAGAGGCATTTCTCCTGTATTCCCAGATGTTTTTACCCTCCTTCCCCAGCTCCCTCTTTCCCTGGAGACAAAACAAAATCCTATATCAGTCCTGGATGCAGAATTTCCCCAGGGCAAAGTTGGTCCTGTAGTCACTTGCTGTCCAAGAAAAAGCCTGACTTTGTCTGACCTGACTTCTGTCAGCAGCTGAGCGTGGGAGTAACCGTGCAGGATGGTGGCTGCCAGAGCTGCCTGGCAGTGCCAGTTCCTGGTGGCAGCCCTGTCCCTCAGAGAGGCTGCAGGGCTGGCACCTGTCCTGCTGCAGGACATGCAGGCAGGGGGACTCTCAGTGTCTTCTAGCACTATGGTAGGCGGGCATGTCATATTTGGGATAGGCAGATGCATAAGGTGGGGAACTGTCCTTAGAGAAGGAGGAGTGGACTGGTGAGCTTCAAAGGGAAGAGGAGTTTGGGGTGAAAGCCAAGCAGTCCCCAGCAACATCTAAGAGCGGTGTGACAACTGCTCCTTGTTCCTTGGGCACTGGGCTGGTAGCGCAAAGCCTCTTGGCTCCTCTTCCTCCAGCAGCGAGGAGGAGTTTCCTGCAGAGCAGAGCTCGGCCTGGCAGCAGAGCTGCTGCTGCGCGATGGGATGGATCCTAAAGCGCTGCTTCAGTGCCAAAGGGCCGTTCTGGAGGTGGCTGGGCGGGTGTGGGAGCGGCAGCTGGAGGGAGGAAGGGTGCCAGAAAACTCCCTTCCTCCCTCAGCCCCCACAGCTCATAGAAGTGTCTCTTTTGTTCTGCTTTTTACACACCCCAAAGATGCCAGCTGCGGTGAAGTCACCCCACCAGCTCTCTGCCGCATTTTGGGAGTGCAGCCCCCTGAGCCAAGAGCCAGCCCGACTGCAGCAGGGCTCCAGCATGGGCTCAGCCTTCCAAAATCACTTCCCTGAAGCTGTGACTCATTTAAACTTGTGTGCTCAGGCACATGCAAAAGGGGAATTGTCAGCTGCGTTGCTTCGTGCTATTCCAGAGCCCTGTGGTTTGCTGAACACAAACCTCTGCAGTCTCCCAGCAGAATCAATGGGCACAGTGGCTGCCCCTGCCCCTGGAGAGGACTTCATTGAGAGGCCTCCTGTTCTCTCCAGGTTATGAAAGAAATTTAAACTTTTCTAACAGGTCACCAGCAAGACAATGTTCTTAAGTCAATACTGCCCTGGGACTGAGCAAACAAGAAAGGTTGTTTGAAACATTTCTGTTCCAGGCTTGAGTACAGCCTTCATTACGTGTGTGTAAATGCAGAGAATAATTGCGTTTGATTAACAGCATACTTCGTCAGGAGCATGCATACCTTTCCCAGCTCAGAGATTAACCCTAAAAATGTACATTTTAGGAGGAAACTGTGGAAGAGCCTGTGCTATTAGGCAGCAAAGGGGAACAGGCCACCAGTAGGGTTTAAGCATGTGCTCAGTGGGTCTTTTTGAGAAAAGCATTTAGAAGCACTAGCATCACATGCCAAAGCAAATGGTGATTTTCCCTTTCCTTTAGCTAAAATCAGTCCTTGGCAGCAAGGGAGACAGACAGCTGGAGCATCACCAGACTTTGGACAGGGATGTGAGCTTTGGGACAGTTTTATGGTTGCTTACAACATTCCTTTAAACTCTTAAGCAATGCCTTGCAGCCAGGCTGGTAACTGGACCCAACTGGCTCTTAGGCTAATGGTTACAAACAACCAGGGGCCAGGGGAGTTAATTTTAAGCTGCCAACATGGCCACCTCACTGGGAACTATTAGATTTATTTACAGAGGTGGTTCCAGGGTGGAAAGAGCACTTTGGGGATACCCAGAACCACTGTTGTGAGCGCTGTGGGAAGGTGCCCTCTGCTCCCCGCCATGCTGCTGGTGCGGGTGTCCCCGCAGAGCTGGGCCCTGGTCCTGGCTGCTCCCAGCAAGAACCGGAGGGAAAGCAGAGGAGGGGCGGCTCCTGGGGAGTCCCTGGGAGGGAAAAGGAGCATTTCTCTCACAGCAGGCAGTTCGTCTCGAGGGATCAGGCTTCGTCCCTCACCGTCCCCAGGGTTTCTGACACTTCTCCTGGAAAAATCCCGCAACAGCCAGCCGTGCAGACTGAGGCCCTGGCTTGGCCTGAGGACATGTGCTGGGGGCTGCCTCTGGTCCTGAGGGGCAACTTAAGCTGAAGGCATGGACCTGGAGTGGAAGACACAGCTCCTCAGGATGCCTCAGGGGTGAATTTCAGGCTTGTCAGTGAGAAACCTACCCAGCAGGCTGGGCAGTGTTGTGTTATTGGGATGAACAATAGCCTCTACTGGCTTCTTTTCCTAAATTAAAATGACATCTATCCCAATAAATCCATGTTTCTTTAAACTCTGCTTCGGAATGCTTGTAACTGAGGAGATTTGGCCTGTTAAGATGTCCCATGGAGAGGTGGCCGAGTTTCCCTTTTTCTTAGCAGGAGCTCCAGGTGGTTTCACAGTTCATCAGGAGGGACCACAGAAACACCATCTTCCCCTCCACCTGACATGCACACACACTTTCTCTCGCTGTTTACCACATCACGGGAGCCTTTTCACTCTGTCCATGCAATTTCTGCTGGTTTCACCCTAAGTGAAAAATTCAGTCTAAATTCCTCTGGAAGCAGATGCTTTCCAATGTAACCAGCATCCAGCAGAGAGCAGCTTGCCAGGAGCAACTTGTTCAGAAAAGCATTTTTTCTCATGCAGGAATAAAACCAGGTGCAGAGTCATGAGTCAGAATGTGAGATACTGGAACAGGTTACCCAGAGAACTTGTGGATACCCTATCACTGGAAGTGTTCATGGTCATTTTGGACGGGGGTTTGAGCAACCTGATGTAGTGGAAGGTGTCCCTGCCCATGGCAGGGGGCTCGGACATTATGGTCTCTGAAGGTCCCTTCCAACCCAAACCATTCTGTGGTTCTATAATTGCTTATGAAATAAGAGGGTTGGTGGTTCACCATAGGTCCCTCATTCACTCTGGGGATGGCTGCAGAGACCCCAGAGCTCCCTGGGGAAGCATATCAGGCTGCCCTGGTCGGGCATACACAGGTAGCCAAGCATGTGGCCATACACCCAGAAGGGAGCCCAGGGATCAAAGAGGAGTATCAGTGGTCTAGTTTCCAGAAACCAAACCTGCAGATCCCAGTCATATATTCACTGTAGATCTCCTGAGGCTTTGTCACACAGGGCAAAGCTTGAAGGTGGCACCATCCAGGACTGTAGGCACCTTTCTCAAGAAATGCTGTATTTGCTGGGACAAAGGAATCTGTGTGGTGATTCTTGGGTAAGGTCTGAACACAAAACCGTGTGAGAAGCTGTCATCGCAGGGCAAGTGTCTCTGCTGCATCAGGTTTGGGTCTCTTACTCTAAGCCCAGCTCGGAGCATGTCAGGTGGGTAGATAACAAGCGGCCAGGGATCATAGCAGTACTGTGTGTTCATCATTCACATTTACTGCGTGTCCTTCTCGCAGAAAAGTGGATACAGAGAAGGAGCAGATGAGAACCGTCTGCCTTATATTTCCTGCACCATCCAAAAAAACATCCAAAAGAGCTGTTGGAGCTGAGCTGAGGCTGTTCTTTGCTGCAGTGCCGCTGGGCCAGGCTGGGCCCCGCTGTCCCCACTGCCCTGGGCACCTCTGCCCAGGCCTGGCTCCTCCATCTGTTCCTCTCTTCACCTGGTGCCGCCAGCATCGTCCTTTCCCTGTGGGGCAGCAAACCCCAACAGGGCTCCTTTCTCATCAGCATCCCTCCGAGCTGCGTCCCCAGTTAGATCCATTTCAGCACCCACGCACAGGTGGTGTCAGGGGCTGGGGCTCATTCCCAGCTGTGGGGTGATTTCTGGGGTGTTTCTTTTGGAGCACAGGCACCACAGCGCTGGCTTGCTCTTCTTGCAGACTTTCAATTGAGCTGAGAGTCTGACAGAGGGTGCGAAAAGCAGCCAGGATTTTGCACACCAGCGTATACACAGGCACAGAATGTGGAAACATCCACCTCCTCTAATTATACACTGTTGTTTCCAGTGAGGCTTTTATAACTACTGGTGGCATGACAGTGACTGGGGGAGGGAGGTGTGTTGTGCTTCCCAAATTCTCTAACTGCTGCTCTCACCTGCTGCACCCATTTCAAGCTCTCCCACTTAAAGCAGCTGCAACCCAGCAGTGCTGCAGAGAACGGGGAAGCTGAGAAAGCTAAAAGCTTCAGGAAAAAAAAAGCCATTCCCCAGAGGGGATCAATTCCTTGCTGTTCCTCTAATGTCTAGATACATTTAAATGCATCTGCTACTTAATTGCATCTTTAGGAGTCCCGGCCCTTCCCTGGTAATGATTGCTGAGGGTGCAGCATTACCCGTGATGACAAATGATGGGGAAGGGTCAGAGGAGCAAAGAGCACCAGGTGGCACCAGCAAGAGAGGCTCCATTACCTCGTGGTCGCTTCTGGCTTGATGTCTGGTGAGTATGGGCAATGAATATTGTTATTTCCAAAAAGTGTGTAATCAAAGCTTCATTCTACTTTTGTTCATACTGTCAGGAATGACCCCCTGGGGAGCAGTGTGAGCTTGAACAGCAAAAGAGGTCAGGAAACTGTGTTTTGCTTGCAGTATTTGAGGCGAGGAAGCAAAACTGCCCCTCTGCTCTGGTCAGACCCCACCTGGAGCTCTATGTCCAGCTCTGGAGCCCTCAGCACAGCAGAGACATGGACCTGTTGGAGAGGGGCCAGAGGAGACCACAAGTATCATCAGAGCAATGGAACAGCTCTGCTGTGAGGACAGGCTGAGAGAGCTGGGGCTGTTCAGCCTGGAGAAGGCTCCGCGGAGACCTTATTGCGGCCTTTCAGTACTTAGAAGGGGCCTATAAGAAGGATGGGGACAGAGTTTTTAGAAGGGCGTGTTATGACAGGACAAGGGTGATGGTTTTCAGCTAAAGGAGGGGAGATTCAGGCTAGACATGAGGAAGAAATTTTTTTATAGTGAAACAAAGAGAAACTAATTTCTGACTCTATGCCTTTGGGAGTAATAAACACCTGAGAGGTTCCTCTCCTGACATAATCTCTACTCCAACCTTCCAGTATAATGTGATAAATATGGAACTTTCAGTACAGCTGTTACTGAACATAAAGATCCCAGCATAATTCCTGCATCCCCTTGCCAAGATTTTGGAGGGGAGTGGGGGGAGAGGTGTCTCTCTGCAGGGCCAGGAGAACCTGGAAATGAAGGGGTGAGGGCCAGGGGCTGGGGCAGCTGGGGCAGCTGCCTGGGGCTGTGCCCCAAAGCCAGCACCTGGATCTGTCCTCTGGGAGGGCGCAGAGGGAGATGCTGGTCCCCACAGTGCTCCAGCAGCTCCACAGCACATGGAAAGCACTCAGGGGAAACCATGGCATGTGAAGGAGCAAAATCCGTTTGTCCCAGCTTGGCTACTCCCAGCGGGGTGCTGATGGAAAGGGGATTAGGTCCGGTTCGGGGAGAGACTGAGCTGTTTGCTAAGGATGGAGGTTGGTGCAACAATTCTTGTCCCCGGGATCAGGCAAAGCCAAAAGCAAATACCTCCATTCAGCATTTTCAGGAAGAAATGGAGACTTATTTTTCAAATGATTTGGAGGAGATTATTTTCCTGCAGTTGTAAACAAGGGGGGAAAGGTCATGGAGACCACGGGGTTACAGGTCATTTTTTTAATTTCAGTTTCTTCATACTGAATAAGCTTTTCTGCCACTCTGATGCACTGAGCTGTAAAATGGAAATTTGCTAGCTGCTGTAATAGTAGGCACTTATGAAAACAAACCAAACCAACCAAACAAAAAGAAACCATATAGATCTGTCTCTTCAATTGTTGTGTGTTTTGTAGGCATAACTGTGCTATGACAAATATGTTTCCTTCTCTTTGCTTAGATATAGCCTCTGCTTTTCATACCATAAACACTGCAGGTTATGAGGTTGTGAGGAGATTGTTTGGTGTGGGCTCTGATTTCACAGGCAAAAAAAGAACAATTCTGAACATTTAAAGGGAAATTCTCAATGTCAACTCATGTGGTGCCGTCTCTGGATGTCTGCAGAGACTCTGAGCCTCAGAACTATTCCACAGGTGAGCTTCAAATATTGATTATTTCCTAATTAACCTCAAGGGCTGCCTCACCTCTCCCCAGCTGCCAGGTTTACAGCTGTTCCTGCTGTGACAGATCTTATTCAGGAAAACTAAGGAGGTGACAAGTCTTGAGTAGCACCAGTAGGCTGGCAAAGCAGTCTGGATCAGAGATGGGTGCAGATGGTCAGGGCTCTGGACCATCAGGACTCAGTGAAGCTCTGCCAGGATAAGATGGAAATATTCATCTTACAGAGATGCAAATGCATCTTTGTGGGGTTTCCTGTGGATCAGCCCTCAGACTCTGTGATCCCCGGCCCGAGCTGTGGATCCAGATCCTCCCTGTGGGCACCAGAGCGCAGAACCCCCTGCAGACTCCTGCCCACAGAGGCTGGCAGCATCTCGGTGGCACCCACAGCCATGCTGCCTTTAGCAGCCAGTGGTGGGCCAGTGAGGATGGTGTTTTTCCAAACCGGCCATGGCAGGTATCGTCTTCTGTCTGCTGTGGCATGATAAGAGTCACACCAGGAAGCTGGGAGTGCTAGGGTGGAGATGGTATGTAGCCAAGAATGGAGGCAAAACTGGAGGAAGCCAGTGCTCTGTTTGGAGGTGTCTTGGTTTCTTTCCGTCTTCCTTTTAGACATACACAGAAGTCAGGACTTCATGCCTTTAAACTGATTTATAATGCTATGTTTTGATTTTCATTCTCACCGAAGGAGCTGTGCTGAGGCACACCTTGGCACGCAGTTCATTGCCAGCCACTTTGGCAGCAATCTCCTCCAAAGGCCACCTCCCCGCAGCCTGGGGCCAGCCAGGCTGTGTCCCTCATGTGGCCAGGGACACCGGGACAGGCAGCAGCAGCCCCAGCAGAGTGCGCAGGCAGGAGGGCAGGGCCAGGATCTGCAGGTGGTGGGGCCAAGTAGAGGAGGCTGGGGTTGGCACCACCTGGAGGCCCTGGCTTGAGGCACAGGAGAGAGGGACAGCGGAGTAGCACTGTGAAATGGTGAAAAGATGCAGAAGAAAAGCATGTGATACCGAAATCCTGGCTAGAGACAAGGAAGAGACGTAGGGGAAAGCAGGTGCTGAAGAAGACTGGTTTTGAGATGTTTGATGGTTACCTCCTTCCACTACCCCAGCTCACTCATGATTGCTGTAGGAACATAACACAATGTCACCCTTTCCTAGTTACATACTGCTCGTACACTCCCTTTCAGACTGAAAACACAGAGAAAAGCCCACAAGCTTGGTTTGGGTGACATCGCCGTGCTGCTTACGCTGCAGCATCTGATGGGTGGGGTGAAGTTCTGAGCATCCCACCAGTTGCACTTCCCAGCTCTGCTACTATTTACTTCCACCACAAACCTGCCCCTGCCATTTCAATGAATGCTGTAGTAAAATCCAAATCACTCAAGTCCTCACTAGTAAATGATGGGATCAAGCTGGAACACAAGAGATTCCACTTAAATTTGAGAAGAAACTTCTTCTCAGTGAGGGTGACAGAACACTGGAACAGGCTGCCCAGGGAGGTTGTGGAGTCTCCTTCTCTGGAGACATTCAAAACCCGCCTGGACATGTTCCTGTGCGACCTCACCTAGGTGTTCCTGCTCCAGCAGGGGGATTGGACTAGATGATCTTTTGAGGTCCCTTCTAATCCCAAACATACTGTGATACTGTGAAACCTGTGGAATATATATATATATATATAATTATATATATATATATGTGTATATATATATAGTCTGCATATGAGAATATATATATATATATATATATATATATAATTTGTGGAATTAACTATTTTGGTATCTGACCCCTAAGACACTCAGCAAAAAGCAACCATCAGATTCCATTAGTTGTGGCTGTACAAAACTGTACCCTCCATTGCCACACTGACTGCAAAAACCCTTCCTTGCACTTGTCCTGGCAGAGCTTCTGTGGGCTGCAGGACCAGCAGCAGCCCCCTGCGTGACTCTGAAACCTCATGTACATGGAAGGAAAAGCGTGTTGTAGGCTTAGGTCAACTGATTTGACAAATACAAAAAAATTCCTCTGGTCCTTGAAAGTATTTTTATTGCTCAGAGGGATAGATATGAGAATTTGAAATGCCGTGCGATTTTAAAATAAAACATTTAGAAACTTGAAAGACACTCATCATGTGAATGACACATTGTAGCGGCATATTAGTTTTAAAAAGGAAAAATATGAAGTTGGAAACAAAATCATAGGAGCTATTTCTTGAACAAACATCAAGCAATAGGAGAACAAAGCGCAGTCAACCCGTTTCAGGTGTTCACTGGACAGCAAGAATGAAGAAAAGCTTCTATGAATTCCTGGAGCTTTTGATTCCTGTAATTATTTCCTAAATCACGTAGAGCACATGTGTTAGCTATATTAACATTTTAGATAAATGACTTGGAAAAATAAAACACAACAGAGTAGTGTGTGCACTGAGGAGAAAGAGGAGGACAAGCAACTGAACTGTTTTGACAGGACATTTTTAGATTAATCTAACATTTATCTGTAACAAGAGTTGCATTTAGCAGGTCTTGCAAATTGCAAGGTCATTAAAGCTTTCACGTGCCCTTCTGAGCAGCAGATAATTAAAGGCATATCTAAAACAAACTCAAAGAATAGTTTTTGCATGGAAAGGTATACCTGGTTAGCCAAAGCATTGAGAGCAGGGTCCAGAGTGAGAGGCCCGTGCTGAAAGGTTTCCACCTCTGCTGGTACTGGGACTAACTGAATTAAAACTACACAGCAATGCCTACAGACAGCACAACCGCATCTTTGTTTTGCTTGCGGACATTCTGCAACATGCTGGTTTACCCAGGTCTGGTTACTACTTTTTACTTGTTTTGACTGAAGTCAGACGTAAATGGGACAGTTCTGGATGAGGTATGTCTGAAATGTGGTTCTGGTCCCTGGAATAACTTAATGACTATGGACATGTCATGAGAATCTGCACAGAGAAAAGCGTGTGCCTGTTACCACTGACAACGATGCACAGTCATATTGCTGCAAAGTGTCAGTAGGAAAAGACCTGTCTTAGGGTCATCTGTAGTCTACTTGCTCACTTATGGACCACAGTAACTTTATACACCCTTTTATTAATAGTTACATCAGTCATCTTGAACAAATATGGTGATATGAGAAAGATTATATTTCCTCGTGTACACTGGCATTTCAGTAGGACTTGCAAGATCTGGAAAGTTCGGTTTAGTTAAGCTATGCAAAGATATTGACCAAAGAAATACATGGGCATCATGTGAGCCTAACTTTGCCTTGCAAATGTCCTAGTGCAGACCATTTTTCAGATTTTTAGCTTAAATTACCATTTTGGCACTCAGTAGATCACTGACAGGAATTATGACAGAAACCTCATAACATGATTTTTGGCTGTATTTACAGATCCAGGCCCTAATTACTTTAATTACTACATTCACTACAAAGGCAACAACCTTCATTGTATTTATAGTGGCCATTTCACTCTGTTGGAAATTTTGTGTTCTCACCTTTTTTGAGGCATAATGTACACCAACAAACTAAGAATTGCGCACAGAAGCAGACAAAAGTAAGGAAAGCACGACATGGAAATACCCATGCTAAACTGCACACTAATAAATGTATGTCCCACAGAAAATCAGCTCTGCAGTTATCTACTTTGTCACAGCTTTGCTGACATACACACATTCTACCAGTTAATAGCAACTATATAAGACTAGTAAGCTATTAATACAAAGGTTTTGCAAGGCCAAAAGCAAATGCACCAGAGCAATAATGTCCCTGAGATTTATGTCCATAAGTTTAATATCATGATATGATATGATATTATCAATGTGAAAACATGTTCCCCTTTATGAAGCCAAGAACCATCTGAAACACAATGCTGCTTCAACTCAGATAAGCATGTCAGCATTGAAAATCTGCTAGGTCCAACTCATCCTGTCCTCAACCTCTGTTTTGGAACAAGCATGCTAACCTTGACTTGCATTTTTACGGTGTTTTTGCTGGTGAAAGTCCCTTGTTGAATCATCTAAAGACAAGTAACAGTTACAAAAACAGCAAACACCATTCATGTTTAATCATTTACTGAAAAACAACATTTTAAAAAACTAGGGAGACTTTACAGAGATACAAATGGGAGGTAGACACCTCACTTTGAGGTGTTTTGAAGGCCATTCATAATCTCCCTTAACACTTCATAAGTGGCACTTGAAAAATTATTAACTCATCTAAATTCCAAAAAAATGACAATAGGATGATGATGGTCTCTCTGTTGTTCCTAAAAATAATAAAGCTAGAAAATTAGAGACACAGAGGTACATGAGCATATATAGGCACCTGAGAAAACACTTCTAAATGGATAAGAACAATTACTTCTATTTCACTTGTGTGGAAACAGCACAGAAGAATTACTCTTTTTCCCTGGGCATCTTGTATCAGATGACAGAAGATCAGGAACAAACCCCAAATACCTCTAACTTCCCCTCTGGCTGTTTTTCTGCATTGTTGTAACACTACTGTATTTCAAACACAAGGAACCTTTGTCATGTGCAGTCCACACCCAAGAGAAACAATGATAAAAAACAAGAGAAGAGACAAAAGTGTATAATACTATGAAACAATAAAGACAAGTTAACAGTTCAAGTTGGAGTCGCTGTAAATAAGTGATATTTAAAAAGTCCTCTTGAAATACTACCTGAATTCAAAACAAATTCTGTGCTATGTAAAACTGTGAATATGTTTGCTAAACACATAGCTCAAAATAAATTACATGAAAAAAGGGATTTAGGCAATTTTCCAAAAATTTAAGAGTTGACAACCTCTCCTGCCAATCAGAATGCTCGAATTTTTGCCTCAAAGTGAGTGGTCCTTATCTTTTATCTTATTCTAATAATAACAACAGTAAGCTTACTTCTGTCTTATTTTCATGTACTTTTAAAGGCCTATGACTTAGTGTTCACAAATTAAAACAAATATTTGTAAATACATAAAGTTTAATAGCACACAATACAAAACCGATACATTTCAAAACTATTACATTATTATTATTGAGAAGTGTGGTACAACTAATCTGCAGGTCGGAGATGCTTTGATCGTGGACATAATTTCCCCTATTAACTTCTCAACAAAGTTTTTCATCTTCTTAATTAAATGAGAAATCTTTCATCCACCAAGGTTTTGGATGCCAAATTCTTCTGCCCAAGCGTATTACGAATAAACCTAAATATCTAAGAACATTTTAGAAAAAAATGCATTAAAGAAGAAATACTTAAAAGAGTATGTGTCAGTACTTATGATAAAATAATAACTTTATACTATCTTTAAATCATAATAACATGAGTAAATTAGGTGCTTAACTTTGTTCAGCATTTTTTATATCTTTCCAACCTGAAATATGATATAACTATGTGTGATTAGTTTTAATAGTCACTTGTGTTTTCTATTGAAAGTTATTTGTAGCCTCTTAATTAATGACAGGCATGTGAATAAAATTAATTTATCAGAAGCCTATTTGACAAAAAAGTCAGAGAAGTATTTTATAAGCTCTCAATATAATCTTCTGTCACCACATACTGCTAACCTACTGCTCTAATTTTCTACTTAAATAAATAAACTTCCATACTAACCTATATTTTTAAAATATTGCTTTGTTCTTAAATTAAAATTTACCTCTTGTTGCAAGTATGTTAGAATAGCGGCTAAAATAAAACTCTGGGAAGCCAGATCCACAACAGAGAAAAACAGGATATCAAAGATGAGCAGCGTTGTCTCATTTCCATAATAGAGAACATCACTGAAAGAGTGCCCTTCATCTACAGAAAAGAAAAATAAATTGAAAACTGATTATTTCTGTGATATGCAAGTTTGTGTCAGTTTGTGCTGAGTAAGCTGGTAAGAAAAAGGAAAGTCAGTGCAAGAGCCAGTTATGGCATTCTATTGAAGCAAAGCGATAACAAACTTTTTCACTTATAAAATGGCTTAATACTGACAAACACAATAGGAAAAGCGCACGGGCCACACACAACTTTATTCACTCCCAAAATCTCAATCATATTGTTTAAGAAAGGCTACTCTGAACAAGACGCAGATGTAACTTCCTCATCACTGACATATTTAGCAAGTGTAAGCTCTGGCTCTAACTCAAGAAAATAATAAAAACATATGCTTAAAGGCTTACTTAGAAGTAGCTTCACAACTTAACATCATCTCTGTTCCTTTGGTTAATAGTTTCCCAGAAACAGGTCTTATAAGCTTAAAATACCTTTTTCATAGCCAAAGTAGTCTAGACCACTTATCCACTTCTTTATTTTATCAAAAAGCATAACTTTCAAAAGAGAAAAGAACACTTAAAATAATTACAGAAAACAGATTATTTTCCCTCTTCCTACTACATGTCTAATGCAAGTTTTATTTGAAACAGCTTATTTTCATTACAACTTGCGTATGTCCTACTGCCAAGTAATTCTGATTTGTATCTAAACTTCTGGGAGCCATGGCAGTGTAGACCACCAAGCAACATATTTATACCCATCCTTCTGATTATGAACTTGGAAACGATGGCAGTCAAATAGACCAAACCTTTGTTGAATGCTGCACAATTTGGAGACAACACATCATGCTTACTCAGCT
The DNA here is from genome assembly GCF_964273445.1 of Streptopelia decaocto. Taxonomy (NCBI): domain Eukaryota; kingdom Metazoa; phylum Chordata; class Aves; order Columbiformes; family Columbidae; genus Streptopelia; species Streptopelia decaocto. Next base: position 25,615,180 of record NC_138655.1, read on the forward strand.
CTAACTCTGACATTGCACACCTGACAATATCTATGGCTGAGTAAACCTGAGGTTTAGAACAGGGTTTTGGGATGACTGATATTGCAAGGTGTGGAATCACAAACTGAGGCTGAAAAAGTCCTAGATATACTTTTAAGGCAGATAGTTGTTCCCTGGCAACATTTATTAGTAAAGATAGTGCTCCACCATGATAGAGGAGGAGAGCCCAGGCCTTTAATGAATTAGGTGTAGCTCAGACATCTGGACTGAGCAAAAATATCAGCCTACAACCAGGGCTAGTTTGAAAGAATGTGCTGCATTCCTGGTAACTAGTCAGGTTTACAGTTCATATTAGGATTCAGCTTTTGCGGCTGTGGTGTCAGAAAGCAGGGAAAGTTCTGCAAAGCTCAGTGATGTAATTGGTGGATTGCTATTAGGTAAGAAAAATGACATATGTGTAATGGTCATCTGGCAACACCTATGGATTGGGTTATGGTTCTGATAAGGTTTAGAGTTTCTGAACAGCAAAGCTGGAGAGCCAAGTACTTGAGAGTCTCAAAATGAGGGTTTGCATCATCTTGGATCACTAGTTAATGTCTAGTGTTCATGCAGGTGTTGGCCATACTTATGGTTAGGGGAAGAATCAAGGTCGGAACTAAGGTTTTCAAAGGTAATTTTTGATGGATTCTGTACAGCTCGGGGACTGAGGAAGCAGATTGGTATCAGGCCCAAGTTCACAGCTTATATTTCATTGCCTCTAAAACATCCTCACTGTGATCAATATCCTTTGTAAAGAAATTATCTTTTGTACTTTTAGTTGTTTCATAAGAGATTTAGTTCTATATATTAAAAAAAAAAGTAACAGAGAGCTATTTAAATATTGTGGGTCCTTCTTTCCATTTACAAAGTAGATATCTGATCTAGAGAGTGAGTTAAAGGAGCATTTAGTACATGTACACATCTCCACACAGTGTCCTTTCAGTTGCCTAAAAGAAAAACATTGCATGTGAGCAACAAATTCTAAATAGGATGTCTGTAGCCTGAAGAACATTTCTTAAATACCTCCCTTACAAATAGTCATTTAGTGACCTTTCCTGCTATAAAGTCCAGTTTAGACTGTTAACCCTTGGGAAAGAAATCTACACAGAAACCTACATACTTATAATAGTACAAATACCAAGTCACAAATTTTTTTACCATTGTAAAAAATACTTTTCTCTATTGGTTCCATGAACTCCATGCCAAGAATCCGCTCAAGCAGCAACTTATCTTTAACAATATAATCCATCTCTTTGTGAACCTAAAAGAAAAGGAAAAACAAAACTTCTTGTTTTATGATTTTGAAGAAAAAGTGCTTGTTACAAAGTGAAGTAGAGCCACCTAAGGCCTTTATGAATGAAAAAAAACACCGGTCTACTTCACAACAAAAATAAGTAGATAACAAAAAAGGATTTGTCATTTTTAAGAGCAGGCTGCCCTGTTGGACAGTACTCAGTATTTTTTTTTTGAATGAAGCACTCTTCCAGTTGCCACACAGTCTTTAACAACAAGTCTTTAACCACATATGCTTAAAGAGAAATTACAGTCTTTCAGATTTACAATTTTTAGTCTCTACTTACTATAATTATATTTTCCTTAATATAGTAATGTCAATATACATACGTGATCAATAAAAGAACTGAGAAATTTGTTCATTGTGTTGTATGCCCTTGTGCTTTGTTCAAAAGTATTTGCAGATGAGTCCAAAAGCCTTGCGGGACCACGTTTCTGAAATATAACATGACCATGACTTCAGCAGAAGAATTACTTATTTTAAATGACATTTAAAGAATACAAATATCTTACTTACTCTTGTTAGGGTTTCATGAATCCTGTCATAGTGCAGTCGCATTTTTCTTGAAATGGAAATCTGAAATGTCTGGCCATCTGTATTCGGCAACAAACCTCTCTGACTACATAGATTTTCCTATACAATTAAAGCAATTGTAGATTAACATTATTAATGGCATTCATAGACCCAAGAAAGTCAAATGCTTTTAATTTCCTCTCTTTCACGTACTCATAGTACTTAATATCTCTAAACATTTGAATCCACTGCACTCTTAGTTCTATTTTAGCAAGGTTTTCTTAGGACATGAAATCCTGACCCCTGCTGTCACAAAGTCATATTCCTCTTTCCACCTGAGTTCAGTTCACTACTTTCCAATACATCTTTTGACACTCATTCTGAAGCCCTTTCTTTTATGTTTACAATTTATTCTATATGTGTCCTACTTTTTTTGTGCTTTGGATTCCTGACTTTTTCCATATGTTTCTCAGGTCACATTTAATAAATCTCAAAAAACCCAATAAAAAAGAAAATTTGACAACTCTATAGGGAAAACATCTGCTTTTTTTCAAAAAATATATTAAAATAAGCAATTAGGAAAAAATTATAGGAACACATAAGTAAAAAATATTATTAAAAAGATTCCTCCATATTTCAATGTCTGAGATTTAAGTTTCACAGAGATATGTTTTTTTCTGTCCACTTATCATTGAAATAGCAATATCCTTTGTCTAAGGTACTTTCTTCCTACTTATCCCTACAAAGATGCAAAATGTCATGAAATGTAGTGCAAAGTGCTCCAAACTTGTATGACATATTTTACATTTGCCTGATCTTGCAGTAAAGTGTCACCATTAAACCAGGACACAACGATAAAACAAACTAGAAAAAATACTTATTCAAATTACCTTCTGTAAAGAACAGGTTAAATCACCAAAGAAGAATAGATGAAATAAAATAAGTTTTTCGAAGTCTCTGTATGAGGAATTTTTCAGACTTGTCTATTATTTAAAGGTTCTTGATATGCAGTTTTTTGAATGTGGTCATGAGCTCATGAAAAGCTTCAATATCAAAAAGAAGGTTCTTAAATACATGAAAAGCCTTTTTAGAAAAACAGGAATTGTATATTTATGAAATGAAAGAGAAACAGAGAAGAGGAAATAATGAAGAAGAAAGATGAAGAGCTAGTTAAAAGCACTACTCAGTCATATATTTACACACAAACAGCCAGTATCTTTTAAAGTGTTACAACTTGGTGCAAAGTAATCACAGAATCGAGTCCAACTGTTAACCTAACACTGCCAAGTCCACCACTGAACACAAGTAATGCACAAGTGCAGGACCTTAATGCAAAGTTTTTAAATAAAATAACTAATTAGAGCAGGTATAAACATTACTACTTTTACTTACTGCTTCTCTCTTTAGGTTCATATTCATTTCTTCCATGTTGGTATCAGCATGTCCATGCACAGAGCGACCGTGGATATAATAACCAAAGCAGCTGTGTGACAAGAGAAACACTGAAATCTAAAAGAGATGGGGGAAAAGAATACTTTAATTAAGCATTATCATTTTATTTCTGAACTTTTCAACTGACAGTAGAGATCAGCATGACCAGCCCTTCTACAAATACAAAGTAGGCAGGTACCAAAATAAATATGGCAGAAAAAAATATTTAATAACTCTTTACTGATTAATCCTATCCATGTTTAACTCGAAACACACACCAGCTTCAAGTTTAGTCTATCGACAGCAAGGATCAGTACTTAATTCTACTGAGCCAAAAAATTAAAGCAAAGTTATTGGCTTTTATTTTGATTCAAAAGTTACTTCTGTGATACATAATGTATGTGCATGACTCTAGTTGAGCTCCTAGGAGACTGTATTTAATAGAATTTAATTTGGCATGATACAATGCTTATATATCACATATAACCCCAAATTAACTCTCTCTACAACCCATGCTCTACATGGGTGTTTCATGGAAGAGGAATAACCAAGGCTGAAAAGGCCAATAAAAAGGATTAATCTCTAAATTTTTAAGAAGTTCTGGAGAAATGAGCTGGTCCAACCTGTTCTGACTGCACTCTTCTTTGGTTAAAAAGGAATTCTCGCAGTACAGAGCTACAAGACCCATATTTGAACTAGGGAAAGGGAATTAGTTCAGATGTAAGTGGAAATGCATGAAAAAGGTGATAACTGTCCAAGGAGGACAACCATGGAGTTCAGTGGTTGAGGGACAACCACAAGACAGGAGCAGAAACTGAACATAAAGCTATTAAATAAAACCAAGACAGCCATGGCTGTAATACAAAAGTACTAAAATGCAAACCAGCAGACAGAATGGCAGCAAAGGGTTCCACACCTAATTTCTGTCATAATTTGTTACTTTTTAATTCTGTATGAGCATAGGTAAACAATTTAACTTCAAGAACAACCTAAAAATCACAGGTCTAAAAGGACATATTGATACCTATAGTTCCAGACTCTTTTTCCAATTAAAGTTTAACTGAAATCTTGTAGATTGCACCAATAAAGTGAGCTCAAAAAAACTGACTTTGGCTATTAGCTAGTAATCTCTGATTAAATTAAAAGAATAAATGTTATTTCATATTCTTAAAACTATCTTCTGTGTTATTCTATTAAAATTGCTGCTGTACAGATTAGACAAAGAAATACTTACATTGCTCATGCAACACAAATCAACAAACTGGCTTATCTTATCTTCAACAAATCTTTCATAAAACACAGAAAAAAATATAATCTGAAAGAAATCAACCAAATTTTCTTTTATTAGTTCAACAGATTTGACTTTATTAAGCAATTAGCTTCACAGCTTAACACCCACAAATTACAGACCACCATTGCATTGGACTATGAAAAGGGATTGACATCCTTCCTCTAAGAAGTAAAATTGTAGCAACAACCTGCTTTTCATTTTGAACTTGGAGATGCTTCAAAATTGTTTAAAACAAAGTAGTTGCGTAAACTAACATCTTTGGGAGGATTAAAATTCTGACTACTAAGTAAGATGTCTCACAGCTCAGAAGATTAATTTTGAGCTCTAAAGGTGTTCCATGCTAAAGTAGCTACAAGTCTAGATCATGTAAAACAGTTACCAGTCTATCCAATGCTATGATACATGGTACGGATGGCCTGGTGGTATGTTCTAGCTTTCAAGAACTGGCCTGAAAATGATAATTCAGTATGTCATGTGTTTCACATACCTGTAACAAGGCAATGGCTAGCCAGAGTGCTGCGGACACACCAAATCTTAAAATGCGGCTGCAAGGAGCGATGTAGCTGTCGCTGCTTCTCGTAAGACTGGAAGAAGAATCCATTAAAGCCAGGTTTGAAAATCCCACCACCTGAAGAGATAAGAATGTCAATGTAACAACATGAGGCAATTAATAGTATTAATTATTACCCTGTTGTTTCCGTTATAACAGGAAGAAGAAAAAAATCGGAAAAATGGACCTGGGAATATTAGCATGTTCACTGTGATAGAGCCCACTCGTGTGATCCAGTTATCCAGATCTTATTAACAAGAAACGTAATTGAAATCATTAAACTGCATGCATGTGTTGACACAATTTCAGAACACGTGCAGCTAAATCTCAGGACAGGTCAACATTGATTTTTACTGAAAAACTCCAAAGATTCTACTGTTAGACTGCAGAAAGAGATTATTTCTGTCAAATTTCAGCTCTTTGGTCCTATATATTTCAGTGTTAACTTTTTACTGTAAGGACTGTAAGAAACAGATTTTTTTTGTTTTTATTGAACGGAAATATATTTACCTCTATTGCCTTTATGACTGAATATATTTTAAGCAAACAATCTAGAAAAAAAATCCCAGATAAAGAAGATGAGAGAAACACTATGTCTTGAAACACCAAAGAGGTGAGAATTTTCTGAAAATAATTCAGAACTGAAGCTGCACCATCAACATATTTGTGGTGGGTTAACCCTCACCACAGCAGGATGGGGAAGAGGAAGAACAAAAGCAAGAAAACTTATTGGTCAAGATAAAGACAGTTTAATAAGCCAAGAAAAGGGAAGAAGGTGGTGAAACCAAACCAAACCAAACCAAACCAAACAACATGACAAGAGATGCCAAGGCAATTACTACCTGCCAGAGGCAGACCAATGCCCAGCCAGTCACCAGAATAATCCCTCCCCTCCATTGCTCAGCATGATGGTACATGATATGGAATGGCTTTGGTCAGCAGGGACCATCTCTCCTGGTTGTGTTCTCCTCACAGCTTCTTGTACACCCCAGCCCTCTCACGTAATCACAGAATGGTTAGGGCTGGAAGGGACCTCTGGAGATCATCCTTGATGCTGTGCAAGCACTGTTCAGCCATAGCAAAACTGTCAGTGTGTTACCAGCCTTGTTTTGACCACAAATCAAAAGTATGGCATCCTATGGGCTGCTGTGAAGAAAATTAACTCCATCCCAGCCAGACCCAGCACAATAGTGGAAAGGTCAGTTTTGCGGCCAAAGTGCCATGCAGCCAACACTGCCATGGTGACCCAGTGCCAACCAGGGGCTGCTGCAGTGCCAGCCATGAGGCCCGAGGGCTGGGAGACTCCTTCTGCCACAGTCTCCATCTTCCTCCAACTACTGCACTTCCTGACTTGTTTTCCACCACTGTAGAGCCTGTCACCACGATTAATGAGAACTGAACAGTCACTTCATCAAAACCGGTAAGCCAAGAAGGCAGGTTTGAGCAATACAGAAGTTCCTATCTCTAGGGAGGAGCTAACTGCTGTATCTACCCTGAGCATTACACTTCTAGGGAAACTACATTCCAGACTCCAGCATGACAATGAAAGTTATAAAGATCAGCTGAAGTTTTCACAAATACCAATATTAACCTATTTAGGTATCTTTCATGACTTCCTCCACTATCAGTGGCAAGAAAATGATTTTTCAGAGGGAAATTCATAGCAGGAGTTATAGAGCAAGATGTTAATCACCCTCTACTAAGAGTAGCCTCTCCCTTCGAGTAATATCAGGAGCCTATGAAGTAACCTGAGCAAACTAATTAGTTGTAGGAACACTCGCTCTTTTTTCTCCCATTCCTTCCTTAGAACATGGCACAGAAGTTGTTCCTGCCCTGTATTTACCAACAGCAAAAATACTGATGTAGTGAATAAGAAAAGTTTTTTTGTTTTGTTTTGGTGTGGGTTTTTTTGTTTGTTTGTGTTTTTTTTTCTGTATTTAATTTAAAAGAAAAATAGGAAATTCAAAACCAGAAACTAAAAAATGAATAAAAGTATCAAAAACATGTAAAAAACCCCTCATATAAATAACTATATGCTATATGCTTCAAGAATACTTCCCAAAATAAAAGTACTTACCAAGAAACAAACCAAAATGTTTTGAAAAGCTAAAGCTGAAGTTCTCATATTTCCTTAAGCTGTAACCGAAGGCATACTGCCTTGTGTTATGCCATCAGGAACAGAACTGGCACATTTCATTTCCTGCTTTATAAAAGGTCACTACAGCAAATTAGGAGGAAGGAAGTTCAGTTCAGATAAATATGAAACCAGAAATAAACCATGGCAAGAGGGAGCCAGCAGGCAAACAAAGAATTGAGTGTGTACACAGATTTATTAGTCTCTTAAGGAAACTCCCTACCTTAAAAAAACCAAACAGAACTAACAAAGTTCTCTAAGGTAATTAAGGGTTGTTTGTGTGGGTTTTATTTTAAGCCTTCCTTAATGAAACATTGCAAAATATTGCAATGACCTATACGTATATCATACAAATACATTTTAAAATGTTAAAGTAATTATTTCACTAAGTTACACGTTTTCAAGTGAACTTGAAGGTCATCCACTGTTACCACAGAGCAAGCAAGAAACAAAAAACAGACCCTTACGTTACACTCTGGTTGTGAAGCATAAAAAGTTAATAATAATAATAATAATAATAATAATAATAATAATACCTCCAGGAAAAAAAGAACTGCAAGCACTTGAAAGAGGTGATTTATCTTCCTCACTGTCTGAATTTCATTCCATTCATTTGCTATAAAATATGTCCTCCATATGCTCACAGGTGCCACGGCACTTTTAATAATACCTTCACCTTAAAAGAATGCATACAACAAAGCTCTGAAAGTTAATGCTTGACAGTATTAATTTAATCAAATCTGTTTACACACACAAGCATAGTTTGATTTACCTTCGACCGCTTTAAGAACTTTGCCCTTAGGTCTTTCCCAGTCAATGAAGAAAATATCTATAGTAAGTTGTGAAACCAGCAATTGTAAGAATTGTAGAGCCTAAGAAAGAAAAAGGAGAAATGTAAACAGTAAGGATTGCAACAACAAACAGCCAGTGATGAAGAAACAGTAATTGCATGTCATTCATTAAACATAACAACTGATACACTTGACTCTACCTGAGACTGCAACTTTGTTACCAACTTTTGCTAATTTTTTTTTTTTAACTTAAAAGCTTGGAGTAATGGTAAATCACATGAGGATGTGCAAAATAATAAAGAAAATATATAAAAGTAACAAATTTATAAAAAAGTGACTAAGTAGTTTCCCATGACATATTAACCCGTATTCTGAATTCCAATTCAATAAAATACCCAAAATTAGTAAAATACTTGTATGTCCCATGAAGACAGAATATTGATATTTGAATTCTAGAAGTATGCTTGAACATGATTATTTTGATGTCTTCTTTTTAATCAGGAACTGACAGCACTTATACTCTGCTTTAAAAGAAAGCACTTGCTTTCTTGATATAGTGTTATTTTATTTGGATTTCTTTGAACCTTAATCCTTGAAAGAATAATTTTCCATAGATCATCTTTCTTAGACATTTATTTCCTTATAGAGTCACCACAAAATAAATGTCTATGGAAAACCAATTTAATTCTTAGAATAATTATTTACATCTATACACTAATAAAATAAACTATACAAAATGTTTAAAAACAAGCCTACTGAAAATATGCAGAAGCGTACGTTGAAATGTCTTTCATGCCAGAAGAAAAAATATTTACCTTTAAACTGAAGGCACACGCTATGTATGTAACAAAATATTCTTCTTGAGATGGAACTGGTAAAAGGACAGAGACAAACTGCTGAGCCTGTAATTGAGAAATTACACTGAAACAATGTGGATGGCATATGTAACAACATACTAAGTGCATAAACATGAATCACATTTTGCAGAAAAATATCAATATTTAATGTGTAATCACTTTGAATTTTTAAAATATTTTAAGTGACTATTAAGCAGACTGCAAGCACAATGAATCCTAAGGAGAAGAAACAGGTGAACACAAAAATTTAAGCACACAAAACAAAACATGATATAGAACTTGCCTCAATAGTCTGACCAGAAAGGCAAAAATAAAAATAAAAAAAGGAAAAAAGAAAATGAATTTTTGTGTAAACACAGATGCAATATTAACAGGTTTTCATAACTGGAAAAACACTTACTTTGAAGAACACAAGCCAATAAATTCCTGTGCCCACGGTGATGACAAAGAAAACGTTGGCAAGGTCTCCAGCATAAAACAGTAAGAACTTGAAAACTGTCTGCAATTATAAAAACACACTGTAGAGATCTGTGAAACTGATTAAGTAATGCATATGTACATTCATATAAATGTTATGCAGCTCATACTACAGGAAACTCTAGCACTGAAAATTACCTTTGAACAACGTTTTTCTAGTACGGTCATATATCTTTATGGTATATTCAGCATCTGGAACTCCTACTTGTTAGTCTTTGTTCCAAGAAGAATTAACGTGAAAACTAAGGCCACTCAACTGATCAGAATATCTCTGTAAATACCTTTACTTTTAGCAAAAGTATTTCCTAAATAACAACATTGGAATCCTCAAGAGAACCTAATTCTAGATCACAGTTCTATGCACTAGGCTAGAAATTATTCCAGCTACCACAAGAAACAGAATAGTTATATTACAGCAAAGATCTCCTTCAAGAGAGGAAGATGTGTCCCTTTTAATGTTACCAGCTGTTTATACCTGCAAGTCAATTATAGAGCTTCCTGTGCGCCTCTTCCAGCCTGCAGTCTTGAGAAGAGACCACAACACTGCAAGCCCACCCAACACACCCAACGTGATCTGAAGAGAACAAAAAATTACTTGCATGTATTTTTAAAAAACACAAAATAGAAATAAATCATTATACCAACAAATGAAAGGGCAATACAACTTACATCAGTCTGAACCCGAGCCTCTGACTGATCCATCTCATAACTGACTGAGAAGGAAACCTGAATATTAAGATACAAAAAGTAAATATGGATAGAAATTCTGAAATGCTACAACTATTACAGACAGCGGTAGTTTCATATACTTTTTTGGTGGGCTACTATACAACTACAACATATACCTTCTTTTACTGTATATATCTGACCTGGTGTGCTCCAGTGCCAGACTTGGCACTAACACATGCTCTGCTACACTTAGTGCAGATACTACTGACAGTAATGCTGGAGATGGACACCTGCTACCTGCAACTTAGCAGCTGGACCTAATCACAATCCTTTAAAATGTGCATAATTTTTTTCCTTCTGAAAGGAGACCCCAAAGGTTTGATACTTTCCCTTTTATCAGTGTTGATTACAAGTAACTTTAATGTAATGACACCAATATGCAAAATCAACAACTGAGCTCTTACATAGCTGAGACACCAAATTTTTTTTACAGCTTGAATGAAATAAAAATTGTCAGGCAGCATCAAAATTGCTCCCTCTAGTGTAAATTCCTGTCTAACCTAAGACCCATTTTTACTTAAGGCTGAAAGATTTGTACAAGGAAAAGAAAAACTTTGTCTTGGTTTTATAACATTCTGGCCTGAGTCTCTGACACTGCAAGGCTCAAGTTAACACAAGTATGATAATAAATAGTATTTTAATTCGGTTTAAAAAAAAAGTACAAATCCTCCCCAAAACTAATCCTCCCTCCCCTCTGCCTTCGCTTCCTAAAATATTTGTTCCTGTCAGAACTCCTTCTATCACCACACTTGGATTTATGTCTAAATATGCTTAGTTACTAGAAGCTCTGTGTTTATAGAACTTGGAATGAAATTCAATGTATCTTTTTTACTTTAAAGAAGGTCTTGCATAAAATATGTTAAATTTACAATGCCTCAGTAGATCAGATGTATAGGTAAAGGTGAAATAGTATAACAGAAAACAGAGAAAATGAATGGAATTGTTCCTGCCATCACCACTTGAATGAATTATTTCCTAAAAAAAGTGCTGTTTCTGTGGTTAAATAAAGACATCATTTAGGCAGGGAAGAAGTGTGACTAATTTTTCTGTCTTTCTAATTCCCTGTCTCTCCTTTCATGCAGCCAATATGGAATGCAAGGAATGGTTCTAGCACTGGAAATTTCTGGCTAGATGTCTATCTGTAGTGGAAGCCTGAACTGTTGAAGGCTGATTAAGAGAACACGTTAATGTTACATTTTTTTAATAACAGAATGACTATTCCACTATATTAAGATCAATATTTTCAATTTTACAGCAATGTGATCTAACAAGTAAACAAGGCACTGGAATGGGGCCTGTGAGCTGCTGCATCATGGCCAGCAAAGGGGCAAGTAGGAAATGCCCCTTCTGCACCTGCTACAGCAGAACGTGGTGGCTTTCAGAATAACCCCTCAATTGGTCCCCAACCGGTCTGGCTAAGGATTTTTGGATTATTTTACTTTAACTCTTAGAGATGTGCTGTAAAATAATACACAGCAGACAAAACACTAAAGGGTGCTTTAGATAAATTACCAATATTTTAACTTAAACTACAGGTGACCTGAAATTTCAGTGTAATAACAGCCTCCTCTTAAATGCATCGCTTTAAATAAAAATATTCAATTTCTTCCATAAATTGCTGGCTTTAGTGCATTGCATAGAGTACTTTTCATGTTATTTTATGTGCATATAATTTTATTTGAACTGTAGCCTAACTTAGCATTATACAACCTACTGTAAAATTCTAAGTCTTTTACATTAAAAGAGGTGCAAGATAAATTAAAAAGAAAATACTTCTAACTGCTTTGCTTTAAAAGCTTTAGGCTTTAGTGAAAACTTGCAACTTAAAAACTGAGCAGAACTAGAAAGTGCTTATTAGATTTTTACAACTCCCCCACACATGTTCACTCAACTGGAATTCCAACAAAACTAAAAGCATGATTAAGAAATCAGTTCAATTAAGACAGCACAAATATCTCACCATCACACTCTGGGTTTCAGGGTTTTGGACAAGCACATCTGTGTAAGCAACAGTAATTAGAGGAGGGTAGATAGTTCCTCTCTGAGTAGGGGATACCAGGCGAATTCTGCAGAAATATAGACAGTATCACTTTTAATACAAAAAATGGATTAATTGCTTGTAAAGTATTGATTGAAACTTTTACTAATAAGAAAATACTAAATGAACAGAACAACCTGATCAATAAAATGTGAGTTTCAAACCCCATGACATGGCAATTCACATTTTAAAAGCAAACAGAGCATACAAAGGCATGTACATAAAAATATAAATAGAAAAAGCTGGGAAACTCTAAGAAAATACCTGAATCAATCTTTACCTACTGCTTACATTATGATAGCTGCAATGAAAGTCAATTCCAAAAAGTAACTTTTCTCAAAACATTATACAGTGACCTTTTCTATATTTTGTATTTCTGGCATTATCCTTTTTTTCCAAGGTAGGAGGGTGTTCTCCTAAGATACATAAGCTAATCCTTATTTTTTGAAATAATGTAATACATAATTCTCAGCAAATGGAGTTAGTACATTAAAATCTTCAGGATTATTACTTGTATGGATCAGTACTCAGTGCTACTCAGGAATCTTTTTAACTAATAAGTTAAGAAGAAGAACTGAAGGAAATGGGATATCTCAATTTTCAGACAGTCATGTCAAAGGAAGACATTACATAAAGGAGGAGAAACAAGGGCTCTTCCAAAACATATTTCAGCTGAGATTAACCATCAGTAATGGCCCTAACAGGTAGTTTCACAATTGCAGTTACATGACTACAAGTCTGTTTTGCATTGTATAGCAGAATAGGTAACAGCTTGCAAAAATACTGCAAAAAAAGAATAGAGAGTATGAAAGAGCATCCTTGTATAGTCAGCTACACATTGAAAAATAATTAACAGAGGAGTTTTTAGGTCTTTCCAGATGACAACTGCTTCCACAAGGTGACTGAATGCCTGCTAACTTGCATTAGGCATACACAATCCAATCCATTTTAACTGGAAAGCAATCACAGTAATTTTAACCCCCACGAGTCACTGTTCTGTATTCTGACTCACTCATCAGAACAACCTGTGGAAACTCTTGCTATTTCCAAGTACGAAACGGAAAAAGCAGCACAGGACATACCAGAAACAACATAATAAAACAACTTTCCTTAAAGACAATAAAATGCAGATTGCACAAAAGTTGCTTTACTTTCTATGCACTATATATCGTATGCAATTAATCACCTTATTGTTATTTTGCTAGCAATTCGAATTACTCTTGGTAGTTTTCTCAAGTCATTCTCTTTTCCACTTAGCGTGTCCACCAAAAAAAATCGACGAGTCAAAAGCCAGTTGTTCATATTACTGCCTTTGAAAAAACATGATAGCCACATAATTTTAAAAAAACTAATTCAACACAGAAAAAACAATGAAATCTACTAGAAATTACACATATAATTGTATGTTACATATAACTGTAACCAGGGAAAAAAATACTTATTTTCAACTTGAAGACATAATTAAATCAGACTACTTTATTGGTACATATTATTGACTGGGCTGGTGTCTGCAACCAAAGCTTGCACTTAACGCTAGCAGAACTTGCCCACAAATATTAAAGTCTTAAAACAGAAACAAGTTATGGTGTGTCGTGGTATCTTTAATACAAATGCTTTCTATTCAAAGTTATTCACATTATTTAAATTCACAGAAATATTACTATGACAGTCTTACCTTGATTAACAAACATTTCACTGTATTGAAGATTCAAGTTTAAAACTGGCACAGCCCAAAGATATTGTTGTCCATTGTCACCATTATATTTAAGGAACAGGTCATAAAAGATTGGATTAGCAAAATCCAATAAAATCTTGGAAACTGAAATTTTGCACTATGAGAAAAGAAATGTTAAAATAAAAGGTCACTTTGGCCATTTAATTATTTTATCAAGTTGTGGATTTTTCTCCTACAAAATTATTGTGGAATCTGTCCCACTTCTTCACAAAAGACAAAGTATTCTGGCTATTTCCAAGCAATTACCAAGTTTTTATACAAACCTCTTGGAAATTATTGCAATTGACCAGAACGACTGATGTGGGAAATGAAGCTCTGCTAACATTTTTCAACAGATTAGGAAAAAAATATCCCAGCAAATTTCCCAGACATAAAATTTGAAACAGCATAAACACTAAAGTCAAGAAACACAAACGCTGAAGTCACGGAGTTCAGTGACTGGTTCTGGGCTCACCAGTACAAGACAGAAATAGAGATACTTGATATAGTGCAGCACAGGCTGCTGAGATGATGAAGGGACTGAAGCATCTCTCCTGTGAGGCCAGGCTGAAAGAGCTGGGACTGTTTTGCCTGGAGATGAGAAGGCTCAAGGGGGATCTTATTAATGTGTACACATACCTGAAGGAAGGGTATACAAGACAAAGCCAGGCTCTTTTCAGTCGTGCCCAGTGACAGGACCAGAGGGCACACACTGAAACCCTCTGAGAATCAGGAAACACTTTTTCACTGTGAGGGAGACCGAGCACTGGCATAGGTTGCCCAGAAAGGTTGTGGAGTCTCCCTCCTTGGACACATTCAAAAGCTGCCTGGACACAGCCCTGGGCAACCAGCTTATGTGGCCCTGCTTGAGCAGGGGGTTGGACAAGATGACCTTCAGAGGTCCGGCCAGCCTCAGTCACTGTGATTGTGTGAAGAAATTAGATGTGAAAGTAGGTAGTGTTTTGTGTATGTGAACAACCACACCATCTTGAAATACTTATATAACATGTCTACCATGCTTCCTCCAAAGCTGTAGGGAAAAAAAAAAGTGATGCATACAATCCATGAAAATAATTACATTAAAAATACTCTGTAAGTTAATATTTATTGGTGTTTGTATTTAAACCCAGTCATATTAACTGTTGTTAATACTTAACAGCAGGCTCTACATACTCAATAAATCAAATACATGCGATATGAAAAAGCACAAAAGAAGAATAGCTATACTTGACCAGTTCAATGATCCTAAATAGAAAATAAGTTTCCATTCTGTCTGAAATACTGAAATATGACTTAAACAACATTAAACATTAAGTAAAAATACTTAACAAAGATTCATCCAAATTTTATTTCACTTAACAATAGAAAAATTAAAATAAGCAACAGCTTCGCAAGAAGAAAGTCCATTTTGCACCTTATGGCTAAACTCCATAAGTTCTTCAATACACACTGAATTACTAATGACATATAAAGCAACTTAATTCAAAACTCAGAATACTATTTTATCTCTTACTTACACTTTGTTGGTAAGTTGTTCCAAATGTATAAGCTGCATCCAGTCTAGTTTGGGTATCAGAACAAAGCTGAACAAAACATAATTATAGTTAGGTTAATTCAAAGGTATATTTTTCTTACATGAAATATTCAGAGGTACCCCAAGATTTTTATGTATTCACAGTTCTCACAGAAGATATTTTGTTGTATTCTTTAAGAAGAGAGGGATGGATTTTGAAAAGTAAACATGATTATTTATTGTATTAATATTGGTGTTCCTAAACCTGTTTTACCTCACTGCATAGGATTGTGCAGTTCCATCACCGAAGCTGAAATCTGTGTACAGCAGCATCCAACCAGGCAAAAACAACCTTTCTGAGGACAGAATGTTCAATCCACTGTGCTACCTTTACCAGTAGCTTGTGCTAAATCCAAGAATCCCATAAGAAATTAACTCCATATTGCCCCCTTTCCCTTGAGCAAGCATTCTCAGATGATGAAAGTTATAATGGCAAGTAACATTATTTTTTTTCCTTTTTCAATATAGCTTTTACATTTTCTGCAAAGAACAAGTCATTCTAAGCAGAACTCAGAAAAATGGGCCAAATTCCAACTAAGTGATCACGGCACTTAAGTGGAGGGCACAGACTTTTTCTCCAAATGAAAATTAAGTCTCAATTTACACAAACCACAATTCTATTGGTGTGCAACTGAAATTCCGGGAATTGCTACAATTATGCTTTGAGGTTGCTTTAGCACCATGATATCCTATCGTACAAAATCTATTACATTAAAAGAGGCTCTGAAGGGAAAAGCTGTTCCTTTCCCATTTACTTTTTATAGCTACTAAAAGCTCTGGATTCTAGGAAATTAATGTGTTCAATAAACCTGAAAATCTATGTCAGAATATCTCATTTTCTATGCACAGTCTTAGTAACCCATTTTCTCAGACACTAGTTTTCCTTAAAATTTGAGAGGCAGATGCAAGAGTTCATCCTGAGACAATAACGAAAGAGCAGTCACTCTCTAAATCCTGAGTGTCAGCTGCTCTTCTGTAGATTCTGTAGGATTTGAAGTGATGTGCTTCAAGAGTGATACAAAGAGCCTAGAAAATGAGACAATTCCCAGTTGTTTTTGCTATTGTTGCCAACCTAGAGAATTGCTGAGAATGCCTAGATCACCACTGACTGCTAAACAAATTCTGCTCTGTAGCTGCCATTTTGTAGCTGCCAGTTCCTGCTAACTCTGACGCTAATTACTATTGCACTGTCCACTTGCTTCTTCTTTGCATTTTTCACACCCTATACAGCATGCTACTGCTGGAGCAGAATGTGTGCACCACTGAAATCTGAGGGTAGAGTGTCCAAGGGTACTGTGAATCCTCTAGCCAGTATTCCCTAATTCCATGTAAAGTCTCCTGTCAAGTTTTTATAACTTTTGTTACAAAAAAGCCAGGCAGATGCTGGACAAAGTGTATATTTTATATTAAAACCAAAATAAATAAACAAAAAATCCCAGGAGAACAAAAGAAAATATGGTGGTAGATCAGTTTTCCTATCTCTCTTCACAGTGGCATAGTCACTGATTTGCTTGGTATTCTCATAACGTGTGAAAGCAGGTGACAACATCCAATAGGGACACACTTCCAGAATTTTCTATGTGGACTGAGAGCTAAAGAATATACTTTTCTTGCCAAGAAAAAGAGGGCTAATAATAAATTATATACATGGGTAACTGCATGCTGAATGGAAGAAAGAGACAGTCAGTTCTAAATGACTAGCACTGCTTTTCAGAGCTTTCCAATATTCCAATTTTGTATTGGTTCAATGAGTGAAGGCAATGTTGCTGAATTTATACTTTTGATTTTGTAGAGATCATCGTGAGCAAGAATCAAGGGTTATGTTCCCTAATCTAGCTCTATGGTTATGTTATGAACTGTCACTACTATAGTAACCAAACTCTTGGCTTTTATCTTAATTTGGCTAAAGGTAATCAGAATGTTAGTGTATCAACAAAAGATAATGAAAATCAAATGTACCTGTAAGACACCTCCTTCCAAATTTTGCCACTTGAGAAAGTTTCCTGCTGCATCAAATGAGGCTGCAATAAATTGCAGCTTTACATCCTAACAATGAAAAAACATAAAGGAACAATGAAACTGCCAGAAAGTAGATATACACATTTTAGGGACTTCTGTCTCATTGTTTGATGCTTCCCTAAAATGTTCAACATAATGTTTATTTTTTTCCCTTTGATTTAACATTTTTTATCTTAGTTTCGGTAGTTTACTTTTGAAAAAGTTGTGATTCTGTGATTCTATGAAACGTGTGTGTAAGCACCAGACGCAACAGAAGGAAACACCACATGGCAGTAATGAAGAACACTGTTCCCAGGAATAAAGCTGAGAAATTGGTTCTGATAAAATCATGACACGGACAACTTGTCAGTAAAAGATCATGTACCTTGGCAGAAGAACAACAGCACATATACCTATTTCCAAATAGCTCACCAGGAAAACTGACAAAAGGATGTATATCTTTCAAACAATGGGAAGAGACAAAGACCAAATTTGCCTCCAAATTTCCATAAACTGGAAACTGAAAGAAACAAGACTCTGAAGCAAAGGACAATGCCAAAACAACTATTAATTCCTAAGGGCTATAAAAGATTTGTCTAATTACCAGTTCATCACCGCCAGTCCAGAAGAACCTTGGGGACATAATGAGGACTTAATAGCTGGCACCCCTTGTTCCCTGTGTCACACACAATTGAGCCCAGTCAGAACACTCAGGCAAACACATCTTGGCCTTATGAGAATGTGGGTATGAGAGCGTAAGCAAAATAAATATGTGACCAAGTGAGTGTAAGTCAGTAAAATCATCTTACCTAGAGATTTTTTTACATAAATATCACCTCCATCTTCCATAAGATGTCATACTGAGTTTTGTTACACTAACCGTCTAAAAATTATCTTTAGTGGAGCCACATGTGCAATGAATCTAAACCTCTTTATGTGATTATGTCTTCCTCCTAACGTGTGTTTCCCCATGTCTGCTACCCAACGCCTACCTTATCTGTGCCTTTAAAACTGAAGGTCGTAGGGAAATGATTTGCCTCAAGCACTTGGGATGCTAATCCTGGTTGATCACCATAATATAGCCACGGAAGATTATGCCTCCTGAAAACAATTACAATATTTTCTCTGAAGAAACATAATGTTTTGCATCAAAGAACATTTAAAATAATAATTTCCATAAAACACTATTAAAGACTGAAGTTATGGAAAAGGTAACTTACCAGAAGGATATTGAATGAACAATGCCTAGCCTTGCTGTATTGATATAAATATACTGAAATAAACCACAGGCATCAGTACTTGAAGAACTCAGAGAGTTCATATTCATCACACACATATTTCCAAGAGCTTGGCATGCTGTTAGATTGGAGTACAACTGCAGTGGAGAAACATAAGAACATAGAAAAGTATTTGTTTACCCCTCCTTTTGGCAAGGTAGTAATAAAATTCATGCTGTCTTTAATAAGTCACTCCTAAACCCATTTTTTCAATACCTAATATTTTCTTCCAGTTATTCAGGTTCTATATTTTTATAGGTCTGCAGATGGTAGCATGAAACCAATGCTCTTACTTTTTCAGATTATTTTAGTTGCATCAGCTAGACGGTATGAAGTGACAAAAATGTCAAAATCTGCATTTAGAAAACGAAGTAAGAATCAAAATATTTAACACCACTTAGGCAGTATGACAAAGATGACTCCATCAAAGAGCTAAGACTGACAACTATAGTCACGTGTCATAAATATCTTCTTTTCAATTTTAGTACTTTATCCTGCTGTCCAAACTATGTTGTATTTATAACATTGTTCAATTTTGGTAAACAAACCACTGCCATGTGATAGCCAGAAGCGATGCCTGGTGTCTGTGTGCGGTGACCACTGCACTAGTATGAACTTGCCAACACCTATTGCTTTTGTGTGGGTCAGATCCGCAGTTGCATGTTACACTCAGGCAGCACCTCCAAATAGCTGAGCAGGCTGAGGCCGGCAAACAGGATAAACTAATGTAAGTGATGCGGATCACAGTATCACAGTATCACAGTATGTTTGGGATTGGAAGGGACCTCAAAAGATCATCTAGTCCAATCCCCCTGCTGGAGCAGGAACACCTAGGTGAGGTCGCACAGGAACATGTCCAGGCGGGTTTTGAATGTCTCCAGAGAAGGAGACTCCACCACTTCCCTGGGCAGCCTGTTCCAGTGCTCTGTCACCCTCACTGAGAAGAAGTTTCTTCTCAAATTTAAGTGGAACCTCTTGTGTTCCAGCTTGATCCCATTACCCCTTGTCCTATCATTGTTTGCCACGGAGAAGAGCCTGGCTCCATCCCCATGGCACTCACCCTTTATATATTTATAAACATTAATAAGGTCCCCCCTTAGTCTCCCCTTCTCCAAACTAAAGAGACCCAGCTCCCTCAGCCTTTCTTCATAAGGGAGGTGCTCCACTCCCTTAATCATCTTGGTTGCCCTACGCTGGACCCTCTCCAGCAGTTCCCTGTCCTTCTTGAACTGAGGGGCCCAGAACTGGACACAATATTCCAGGTGTGGTCTCACCAGGGTGGAGTAGAGGGGAAGGAGGACCTCTCTCGATCTACTAACCACCCCCCTTCTAATACACCCCAGGATGCCATTGGCCTTCCTGGCCACAAGGGCACAGTGCTGGCTCATGGTCATCCTGTTGTCCACCAGGACCCCCAGGTCCCTTTCCCCTACACTGCTCTCTAATATGTAATCTCCCAACCTATACTGGAACCTGGGGTTGTTCCTGCCCAGATGCAGGACTCTACACTTGCCCTTGTTAAATTTCATTAGATTATTCCCCGCCCAACTCTCCAGCCTGTCCAGGTCCCGCTGGATGGCAGCACAGCCCTCCGGCGTGTCAGCCACTCCTCCCAGCTTGGTGTCATCAGCAAACTTGCTGATAGTACACTCAATTCCCTCGTCCAAATCGTTAATGAATATATTGAATAATATTGGCCCCAGCACTGACCCCTGAGGCACTCCACTAGATACTGGCCTCCAACTAGACTCCGCACCATTGACTACCACTCTCTGGCTTCTCTCCCTAAGCCAGTTTGCAACCCACCTCACTACTCTATTGTCTAGACCACACCTCCTCAACTTAGCTGTGAGGATGCTGTGGGAGACTGTGTCAAAGGCTTTACTGAAGTCAAGGTAGACCACATCCACCGCTCTGCCATCATCCATCCACCTTGTTACATTCTCATAAAAGGCGATGAGGTTGGTCAAGCATGACCTACCCTTGGTAAAGCCATGCTGACTGCCCCTAATAACCCTCTTATCCTTGATATGCCTTGAGATGGCACCAAGGGCAAGCTGTTCCATTACTTTCCCAGGGACAGAGGTGAGGCTGACCGGTCTATAATTACCCGGGTCCTCCTTCTTGCCCTTTTTGAAGACTGGAGTGACATTTGCTTTCCTCCAATCCTCGGGCACCTCTCCCGTTTCCCAAGACTTGGCAAAGATGATGGAGAGCGGTCCAGCAATGACTTCAGCCAGCTCCCTCAGCACCCGCGGATGCATCCCATCTGGACCCATGGATTTATGAATGTCCAGACTATTTAATTGCTCCCTAACCCAGTCCTCATCGACTAAAGCAAACTCCTCCATTGACCTGGCTTCATCCGGGGTCTCAGGGGTACGGGGCTCCCCAGGACAGCCTCCAGCAGAGTAGACAGAGACAAAGAAGGCATTCAGTAACTCTGCCTTCTCTGTATCTTCTGCCACCAGGGCACCCACCCCATTCATCAGTGGGCCTACATTGCCTCTGGTATTAGTTTTATCTGCTATGTATTTGAAAAAGTTCTTTTTGCTGTCCTTGACCCCTCTCGCCAGCTGTAATTCTAAGGAGGCCTTGGCTATCCTAGCTGCCTTCCTACATCCTCTAACAGCAGTCTTATATTCCTCCCAAGTGGCCAGCCCCTGCTTCCATGACCTGTAAACTCTCCTCTTCTGCTTGAGCATACCCAACAGATCCCTATTCAACCACCTAGGCCTCCTGGCTCCCTTCCTTGACTTCCTACGTGTGGGGATGCTCTGATCCTGAGCGTGGAAGAAGCAATCTCTGAATGCCACCCAGCTATCTTGGGCCCCTTTTCCTTCAAGCAGTCTTGCCCATGGGATTTCCCCCAGCAATTGCTTGAAAAGGCCAAAGTTAGCCCTGCTGAAGTCCAGGGTTGCAATTCTACTTGCTATTCTGTTCCTGCCACACGAGATGCTGAACTCCACCATCTCGTGGTCACTGCAACCCAGGCAGCCCTCAACCTTTACTGCTTCGACCAGACCCTCCTTGTTAGTGAGGATGAGATCCAGCAGTGCACCTCTCCTGGTCGGCTCCTCCACCATCTGCATGAGGAAGTTATCATCAATGCACTGGAGGAACCTCCTGGACTGTGGTTGGCTGGCTGAATGGTCCTTCCAGCAAACATCAGGGAAGTTAAAATCACCCACAACAACCATGGCCTGTGACTGTGAGGCCACTCTCAGCTGCCCATAGTCTCAGTTTGTAAAAAGGAATGGGATAAGTAGGAGAATACATCTCAGAACCGCATGTATGAGGTGGTGACAGGAGTGGCCATAAAGGTGCTCTGGGAAAATACTGAACAGAAGGCTGACGAAATACTGCCAGAGAGAATGCCTGTCAGCCAGGGAGCTGCCAGCCTCAGAATCATAAACTTCCTTGAGAATTTCAGCTGGGTACCTAAACACCAGAGACATCCTGAGATACCATCAATACGCACAAAACAAAGGAGCTGTAACAGCACCTTATCACCTGGAAAAGAGGGAAATATTCTAAGAAACTCCAAATCAGCAACTGCTATTTGCTGTTCTAGCTGAAAGAGCAGAAAAAATCTAGCAAAATAAAAACTGGTCTGAGAGAATATAAAAGCTCATCATCTATTGGCTGCTCCAAGTGGTGCTGTCCTATGCCCCCTTATGTCTCTGTGATATAAAAATGACTTATCTTTTACCTAAAACGGAAAGTGAATCTGTCCCTGTCTGTCTGTCTCTCTCACACAGAGAACTCCAGACTCTGTGACATGGATCATCTTCGAACTGAGACTTTGTCCATCATTGATTTGAGGCCCCAGTCCTGGGAGTGGTTTGGTAAGCACTGTACTGGTACTATTTTGAAAAATACATATCTACATAGGCATGCATATAGGTAATTGTCCATAAGCATATGTGCTGCTTTACTAGTGATAATTTTGTAGTAACTTCTAATATTGGAATATATGCTTGCCATCACCATTTGAATACACATAGACTTGCTTTATTAATCATAAGCATATTCATTTTACTAGTAGTAATTCTTAGTAATCTGTAATAAAAGAAATGCATGAAGAATCCATGTGCTTGTATAGTATGGAATCCTGTGAACTCACTGTTGTGTTCTTTATTCACCTGTAGGAAAGGTAGCCCTTTGGGTCCTGACAGAATGGGTGAAAAGGTAGGACCTGAGAAGTTAAAATCTGATTTTGAGGAAAGGAATATGGAAGGGAAATGAGGATGTGTGATAAGAGAGTTGGTAAAAAGGAGGCCAAAGCATATCCCCTTCACAAGTGTGTATGATTCTGCTGGTGCATGCACTCTTCCACCCATGGCTTCTGCCACCCAGACCAATATAGTAGTAACTAAAACTTGAATATATAAATCAAAGCAAAGCTAAAAAGGATGGTTCTACAGTTATCCTTCTCCATTACAAAACAAACTGTTTAACTGTAAACCAAATAAGAGGTAAAGACTGGCTGCCAATCAATACTGATTATGCAAAAGGTTGATTTTCTGAGTGTTCCCTTAATGGATATGCTCAGTAACAGTTCACATACCTACTGACTATTGCAGGATTTTTTGTTTATCACCATTCACCTTGTTAAAGTTCTGACCCTGGAGACTTGAACTAACATTGACTAGCACTTACTATCCTTTCTAAACATTCCTTATATATTTCTTCCTTATCTACTGTCATCTCAAAACAAGATTATTTAAAAATAAGCAAGCTAACTTCCAAAAACTAAAGTGCCATGCTTTTACACAGAGTATCACTTCTCTATAAAAAAGCAAGCCACAAACATTAATGAAACTCACCCAACAGGCAGAGGCTGAGGATTGCAGGTTTTTCAGAAACCATGTTGATGTCAGTGTTATACCCTGTAAATAAGGAACTGCTTCACTCTTTTTGTTCAGAACAATTTATCCATAATGTAACAGCCTGGAAAACTATGTCAGCTAAAAGATGCTCCTTATTTTTTTCTATGAGCTTTCTGTCCTTTGTAAATGTCTAAATCAAATCAGCTCAGTTCAAAACACAACCATAAAGCAATAATGTTTCACTTCATTAAATTAGACAAAATATTCAGAACAAGAGCAGAAATACTGAAGTTTTGAATATGGATTCTGTGGCAAATGAGATTTTTTTTACCGCACTAGAGAAGTACTAACAATGTCAAGGGTAAGGTGTTGACTGGCTGGCAAATTTAACTCAGGACCAAATTTGCCGAATTAATTATTTCATAACCTGCCTTTCATAACTACTCACATATGAACTAGACATAGTTTCTGTACATGCTGTAAACAACTGAAAAGACATGCTTGCAATAAAATATTATTTAGAAGAATGCTTTGCCAGAAAGCAAGACCAATATTAGCTGTCAGGAAAGCTGAAGAATGTTTTTTGCTTTCTTTCAAGCAGTAGTCTTTAATTCATCTAAGGACAAACTACACTTACTGGCCACATTTCCTGAATTCAGAACTATGTGGAAAATGGCACTAACTTGAGCAGATGTCACAACTAATACTGGTTCATTAGCTAAAACAATGCAATTGCCTTAATTCTTCTCAATAAAACATATTTTCAATCATTAGCCAATTCATTCAAGTCAACAATTTCATACACAATCTCAAACTGTAGAGGTGTTTATTTTCTTCTGTCAGTTCTAACCATCTGACGGCTAAAAATGTCTTTTCAGTCTTTATGTTTTCTTTCAAATATTTTATATGAACAATAATTTTATGTACTAAAAATTAAAATAAATTTTAAAAGCCCAGGGGCTTTCATGGACTCTTCAGCATGTTTTTGTGATACAAGTGTGTGTTTTAAATACCTACAATTAAAACAGTAGACCACATACTACTTGTTTTGATACTAAATTCATGTAAATTACTTCCCTTTTTCAGTTTGGAAGAGGGCATTAATTTTCTCAAACATATTCCATTAGAACAATGGCTGCCTGGTCTACATGTATGCACTCTCTCTTAATGCAAATTGCTTTGCAATAACTGTGATCAGATAACAAACCACCACATTTTTTTTCAGGAACACAATTTGAATTAATTAACAAGATAGCTTAGAAATGTTTTAAAATAAACACACTTACTAGCTGTCCAAAACGAACAGTTGCAACTCCCTTTGGGGGTAAGTTTTCACTAGCACTGAAACACAATCCTCCAGTCTGAAAAAACAAAAACATAACAACAACAACAACAACAAACCCCATCCAACCAACCAAAAAAAAACCCAAACAAACAAAAAACCCACCACAACAAAACACCTAGAGAGAAAATAATAATGAAAATTTATACATTTGTCAGCATAACTTTTCTTTTTCTGAGCTTCAATACAATAAGCATTCTTCTACTTACTAAAATGTTTGGGCTGCTGCAGTCACAAGACTTGGTTACATTGATGAATGTTTGTTCACATCTGACACACCTATGGATCACCAACATGAAGAATACACTTAAAATGTAGTTAACTCTGAGATTTAGTACTTAGTGAAAGCTGATTTCATAGTATGCCTGATAACACCCAAGCATCTTCACTAGTTTGGATTGAAATCCAAAAGACATTACTGATTTGTATCTACTGTCAGTGAAGAAGAAATCAAATAACTGATTATCAAAATAAGAATTATGTTTCTGCTTCCAATTCAAAGTCCCTCTTGTAGCCACACTTAAGACTAACAAACCAAGCCACTGGCCATAAAAGGAATTCAGTGAACATAAAACATATTGAGTTTGATTTGGGGTTGGTTGAGGATTTCTAATTCACTGGTTTTAAAAATGCCATCCCAAAGATACAGACTCAAGAATGTTCCATTTAAACAGAATATGGCATGTTCAAATTCATCATCACAAAAGGAAAGGGACACTAACCTATTTCCTGATGAATCTGAGGCAGAGAACGATTGCTCGCTTCCATTACAGTGAATGCACAACGCTTCATCCAGCAAAACGCCATCGACACTTCTTTCCACTAAGTGGAAGAGAAAAACAACTGTGATAAAATTGCATGATGCATAGTATGTCACATGGGTTAAGAAAAGTTTGGAAAAATAGCATCTATGCGATCTAAAATAAATGCCAAGATTTTATTAAAAAAAGAAAAAAAATCAAGAGCACAACTTGCTAATAACATCCACTATAAAAAAGTGCACCTTGGTACGTATAAATGTGAATTGTTCAGATCTATGCACGTGCAGTTTGAGTTTTAATGAGAAATGTGATATTTCATGTCAATTTTTGGTGTTCCTTTGTTATTTATTCTGAAGTAAATTTCAAACCAAGGCTTCCTTCCAAAGCCAAAACTTAAAACATCAAGTTTACAAATTACGGGAAAAAAATATTTTTAATTCTCATCTGAAATGATTCATGCAAATGTCACAAATTCAAAGTTTCAAAGCTGCATTTTCCAGCAATTAAATCATTTGGCAAGATATTTCAAGTCTAATTATCACAAAACCCCCTAAAAACCAGCAAAGAGAATAAAAAGAATTACAATACTAATGTTCTTTCTGTGTATTAGATTACAGAATCAGTTTTGCTCTCAGTATTTTACCATAAATTCTCAGAATGTTTTTTGTAACTCTCTTAAAGTTGAATGGAGATGATTGGTATTCGCTCTTTTACAGATTCCTAGGAAAATTATAAATTAATGATCTGGAAAACCATGATTCTCCAGTATGCTCTATTTGAAATGTAACCAAAGAGGACATTAGTAATACCTATTCAAAGAATTACAGACACATGGAAAATCTTTTCCATCATGTCTCTTTGAAAATAAGGAAAACTAGAGCTCCCAGGAGCTTTTCTGTTTTACACCCTTGATGAAAATTATACTTTGCCCTTAGTTTTTTACTATGCAATATATGCAAAATATAGTTAACACAGATGCTGAAGTTAACATTGTAATTCACTTTCTGTGCCTACTGAAATCTATCTGCAGTTTTAAGAGAGCATCAGGCAAGAGGCACAGATATAGGGAAGCACACCCATGTCACAGGAAATCATAGATACAGGTGTGTGTCTCAGGGAGGTACGACAGCCACCAAGATTGATGCACAGTAGTTTGCTTGGCTTGCTCAGGCTATTCTGTTCCATCTACTCATATATGTATAATTCCTGTACTGTGAAGGACCTATGCATTGTATCCTTCAAAACATCTTAATGCTTTTTCTTAATCTATATTGACATCAGTTTTATCCCCATTTTAATGCCTCCACCCAGCGTCAACCAGCTTAAATGAACTGATACACCAGTATTCATTTTGAAATGTTTGCATAATAGTTCTTATTGCAATGAACAATGATACAGATTTATCTCTTGTCTTTCAGGAATGAGGTTTAAGATCAAGAGCAATGTTGAATCTTTACTTTAGATATGTAAACATATGTTAAATTTCCTTTCTTATTTAAGAGAAGAGCATGTCTTAATAAACTCAATATCTAAGATAGATTTCTTACCTAATATATAGATATATAGATTTCTTACCTAATATTTCATTATTCAGGCATTTACATTTTCCTTCTGAAGTTAGACCTTTAGGGCAAATAATACAATTCCACCCATCTTGAGTAACTCCACTCTAAAACAAAAGGTAAAACTATAATAATTTTCAAAGATTTAGACATCACCCAATATCTGTGAACAACCCCTGATCCAGATGTTATTTAGTAGAAAATGTATTCGGATACAACACTGACAACATTCATTAAGCTTTTATGGACAAAAAAGGCTAAACAATCTGGCAAAAGTAATTCCTGTGCAGACATAGACTAAAAAAGTGTTCTTAAGCTTTTTCTGAACCCTTTAGCTAGCATCCTTTAGTGAAGACAAGAGTTGATTAAAAGTGGAAGGTTTCAAAAAAGATATAGAGGTTCTATAGTGAAAAAAAATCAATAAACATAACAATGAATAAGTAGACATGTTTGCACGTAAGTATACAGAAGTAATGGAAGTGGAGGAGTCTTAAGTCAAGCAGCTTATATAACTGCATGGAATTTTGCACGTACCCAAACAGTTCACATCCACACTTATTTTATACTATGAAGTAGCTGCATTACAGATCAAAACCAAAGAGGAAAATGAAGATAACTGCTCATCCTCAGGTGACACGAACATTATTCCCTTTTCCACTATCATCATTTTATCATTACATAAGCTTTGCCACAGGATGAAAAACTAATGCCACCATTATAGGAAAGAGAAAGCAGAATGATCAAAACACCAATAGATATTTGTCAGTGTCTTTGTCTAACATAGCAAGAAGACGGAAAGAAGAGGGAAATTACTTACATTACCCATTAGCCATTGAACACCTAACTTATGCAACTAAGCTGGTCTCGTGAGAGTTCTTCTAAAGCTATTGGAGAGAAAGAAATATTCAGGAAGACTCTCACTCTGAAAAGTTGTTTTTGCTGGAGAAAAAATATTTTTACTATAGTGGGAAAAAGCTGGTTAAGCCTGGTGCTTCTGGCTCAGTGCTGTGAATATGACCCAAAATCATAGCTTAGTTTGTCAAGAAAGGTAGAAAGAACTGACCAAACTGAAAAGAGATATATAATTAAAGTAACAAAATAGCAGCAGCTCATTTTGAAGTAAAAATATAAAGTATCAGGAACTATGAAGATACAACCTAAATATTACAACAATAGCATTTATATAAATAATTGAATGAGAAACCTATGAGCTGAAAAGCATCTTTGGCATTCTATAAAACAGTGGTCTCCGGGCAAGGATAACATACCACACAGGAGAAAAGAAAAGCAGTGGAAGGAAATGAAACATTTAAAATATTCTTCCTTTGGTTGTGGGATCAAATTTATAATGAAAAAAATGCCTCCAAAATAATAGTAATAATGCTTCTGAAGAGAAAAAATATTACTACCTATAAGCATAGTCTTAAAAATTTACAGGCAAAGGCTATTATGCAAAATAATTTTAAATTAACAAAAAAAGAAATTGCACTGAGGAGCAAATTTAGAATAATAATAATAATAATAATAATAATAATAATAATAATAATAATAATAGTTATTATTATTACAAAGTGTTAAAAGTTCAATACTTACCATATTTGCTGGGCATTTTTCACAAATAACGGAAGACCCACCATTACTAGAAACCATCCTGTATCCTGGCTGACATTCACATGAACTACCTGAAAAAAAACCCACATGCACTTTTAATCTAGATAAAACTATGCGTTTTTTTTTGTGTGGTGTTTTTTTTGTTTTTGTTTTTTTCTTTCCCCACAGAATACTAAGAACAACTGCTATTGTTCTCAAGAAATCAATATAGATTATCATATAGACAAATAAAGCACCCAAGTGAGATGTGTAAGAAAATCACCTTTCTTTTAAAAAAATGTTCATGTTACAGTTTGTACAAAGATGTTTTAGGAAAATATTACTGGGCTGACTTATATAGTGGGGAGGGGGAAGGGGGGGCAGAGGGGGAGGAATAAGAACCCAGAGCTTGTGTTTTGTGAGTTTTTTTAAACTAAACTATATCAGTTGGTCTAATAACAGATATAAACTCTCCCTCTAAATCTTGCTACACTGTCATTCCTAGCCCATCCTCTCTAAAACACCATAGGTTTGTGTACAGTTTTTATCCTTTGAATAGGAAGGCAGTCTTAAAAACAAAACATGTTTATGTGCAGAGGTTTTTCAAAATACAACTGTAGTTTGTAAAGCTATTTTAAACTCAAAGCTTTTAAAAAACATGCATGGGGATCAAGCTTTATATTGAATGGTTTTCAGTGAGTAACAGAACATACGTAACTTTTACTATGCAATTAAACACTACTTTCATGGCACATCATAGTGCACATCTGCTAGTGCTCAACAACTGTATTTTTCAGAAACATTTTCAGTCTCACTATCATGGACCTCTCTCTGTATTTTTAAACACATACTACAAACCAAACTTGATTTTATGTACTAATAAACTGGAGTTATTATTATTTAAGCTTGTTGAACTGTGCATTTAAAAACCATGCAAAATTCTGTGAAAAGCTTTATAACCTCAAGGTACATCCTCATGAGACCAGTTTTACAGAAACAACATTAGTCAAAATGATCAGCCATTCATACTTAATATAAAGAAGAAAAAGCCCAACAGGTTAGATCAATGAAGATATTCGAGTTGTGACATTCACTGTGATGATACCTAAATTTTTAGACCCGTTACTTGAAAGCAGAATCCACAGTGATGATTTAGTCATGGAGTGCATGGGTAGACTTGTGCAATCCCAAATGGAATTCAGAACTCAGACAAGATGCAAACAGCACACTGAGTGGCAGCTACCTACACTGCTCCAGCCACAAAAAATTAAATCCTTGAACCCCCTCTGGAACTTATCTCTCCTTGAAGCCCTTGAGGTAGAGGAAGGTTCAAGCCTAAAAGGGAGTTATATATCTAGACATCCACATTATCAGGAGGTCTGAAAACTATTACAGTGCATTTTTTCTGCAAGTAAACTACAGGATTACTCTTTTAAGATACCGTGACGGTGGAGGAAGAGGTGACCAGCCTTTACACAGCAGTTGTGAAGATGGCCATCCAGATCAGTGCATCTGAGGTACCAGTTCTGAAGAGAGATGCTGTTGGGTCTTAGTCTCCAATTTGTTTCCGTACACACAACACGGAACTCCCACTTCTTTTGCACTGTGTATTTACAAAAGATGGACACTATCATGCCATCTTAACTCCTAAAGGAAGTGAATTACCATCTGTATTTTTCATTTAATACTGTCACGCTGTGTTGTGTATGCTCCAAGTTTGCATGTGCTACTTGGATTAGCATGTGCATGGCCTGAAGATCTCAGACACCCAATATCTCAGCCATTCAAGTTTTGACAAGGAGTTTCACATTATGGAAGAGTTTGAGAAGATAAATTCAGAGCCCTATGAAATGTTACTGATGAAGATGTGAATACCTATAACCATGCAGATGCCTGAGGACAGATGATTAAAAAAAAAAAAGGTCTACAGACATTCCTCTGGGATGTATCTCAGACACAGGTATCAAAGTTGTGCTGTGGCAAATTATGTCTTTGCGGGATCGCGGCCCTTTTCGCTGCCTTTTCAGGCTTGCCCCTGATGAAAGCTGTTTGACCGCCAAAACCTGAGCTCAGATTTAGCACCTCCCTCTGTAGGGGGCGCAGATTTCAGCGCGGAGCTACCCGAGCCCCACCAACCCCGGGCCGCCCCGCCTCCCCCCGCGCCGCAGGGCCGTGTCGCTCACCGCCGGCGCTCTGTCGTTGGTGGGCCCCGCAAGGCCCGCAGGCCAGGCGGGAAATGTCGAAGTAGCGGGCGTCGCCGCAGTCGCCGGGCTGCTGCAGCGGGAGGGAGAAGCCGCGGGCGGGCGGCGGCGCCGCAGCCACCGCCAGGAGCAGGACAGCGGCGGCCCAGCGCTCCGGCGTCGCCATGGCGACCTGCGGCCTCCTACGGCACATCCCCATTGGTCAATCGCCTCTCCTACGGCAAGCGCGAGGGGCCCGTTCCAGGAGGCGAAGCATTCGGGGGCACAGGGCGGGGGGCGCAAGCCCGGGAGAGGATTTAGGGTCTTGGCTACAAAGGGGCCAGGAGAAGGCTCGGGAAACGCCAGCGGGGGTGGGGTTGCTGAAAACGGAGAAGCGAAGTTCAGAGGGTTTTGTTTGGCGTGGTTTAGAACATGGAGCTGAATGGGATCAGCGGGGAGAGCTGAAGATGATTAAGAGAGTGGAGCATCTCCCTTATGAGGAAAGGCTGAGGGAGCTGGGTCTGTTCAGCTTGGAGGAGACTGAGGGGTGACCTCATTAATATTTATAAATATGTAAAGGGTGAGTGTCATGAGGATGGAGCCAGGCTCTTCTAGGTGACAACTAATGACAGGACAAGGGGCAATGGGTATAAACTGGAACACAGAAGGTTTCATTTAAATTTGAGAAGAAACTTCTTCATGGTGAGGGTGACAGACACTGGAACAGGCTGCCCAGGGAGGTTGTGGAGTCTCCTTCTCTGGAGACATTCAAAACCCGCCTGGACACATTCCTGTGTAGCCTCATCCAGGTGTTCCTGCTCCGGCAGGGGGACTGGACTGGATGATCTTTCGAGGTCCCTTCCAATCCCTGACATTCAGCGATTCTGTGAAAAGCAAGTCGGATAAACACCAGTATAACGTAACTTCCTCACCTACACAACCCAAGCTGTGCCTCTCCTCTTCCCTGTATGCAGCTTCACACCTTTCTTGCTCCTCTTCCCCCGTAAAACCAGACTCGAGCCAGCCCCGAGTTAGAAATCGCATCTGTAGCCACTGGCCGCGAAGCCGCGGGTGCAAACCACCCCCTTCCTCCTCCTCCTCCTCCTGAGGCACCCACAGGCACAGGCCTGTCAGCACTGGGCCCTCCTCCCTGCCTCAGTTCCTCAGCGGGGCAGGCACCGGGGCTAATGGGAACGAGAAACTGAAGGAAAGGTTTCACACGCCGAAGTAACAGTACGCTAAGCCACACTGTCCCCTATATAAACCTCGGTTTAATCCGGGTGCCACAAGGGCGGCCGCCGGCACCAGGGCGCATGCGCACTAACTGCAGCGCAACTGCCTTCGGCTCTGCCAGCGTCCACCTCGTCCGCGCGCGCGTTGGCACAGGCCTCAGACTGCGCATGCTTAGGCTCTAGCGGTAGGACAGCGGCATTTGCCGCCCCGCCTGCAGGTGGCGGGCTGGGGCGCCGCGCGCTTGTAGTGTGCGCGCGCAGGGTCGCGCCCGGCGACCGAAGGCCGGAAGGACTCGTGGCCGCAGGGGCGAAGGCGAGGGGGTCGCGCAGGCGCACTGCGCCCTCTCCGCGCAGCGCTGTGGGGAGCACCGAGGAGCGCCATTTTGGCGGAGCTGTGCCGGGAGCTGCAGGGAGCGGGGCTCGGCGCGGAGCCTGGCCTGGTGGCGTGTCCGGTGGGTGGATGGCGCGAGGGAGAGCGCCCGGGTTTCCGGGACGCTGACGTGTAACCAAGGGCGCGGGGTTCCCGCCGTGAGCCGCTTCTCGGCGCGGCGCTTCTCCGGGCCGCGGCCTTCCGTGCCGCCTGGCTGCCCATCACCTTTCTCTCCCCGGTGCCGCCCCTCAGCCCTGTCCCGGTGCTGTGGGAAGGCCGGGCTTCTCCGCGGGGCAGGACCACAAGTGGCCTCCGGCGGCCCGGAGCGCCAGTGGCGCGGGGCGGTGTCCCCCTCACGCCCCGTTCCCCGGTTCGCCGCCCGCGGCCCTGGGCTGCGGCCCGCTCTGCCCTGCGGGCTCGGGCCGTGCCGGCTGCGGTCGGAGCGGTGCAGGGGCGGTGCGGCTGGGCCTCGAGCGGCGCCGCCGGCGGGGCCGCCTCACGGGCGTGCTCCAGCCAGTTCGCAGCGCTCAGGCCGGCCGTGCCGCGGGCCCGGCTGCGCACACAGCTCACTCGTATCTTCAGCGATGAGACAACTCAGTAGTAACAGCTTACTGCGGCTGCTTTGAAGAGGATTAGAATAAGAAATCGTGCTCTGATGCACCAGTTATCCTTGTATTGTTCTGTTATACTTGGGGTATTTCTGTGGGTGTTATTTCTAGTTTGCATACTCACTGCATGCAGAATAATCTCTTAAGGATGTCTTTGTGCAAGCTTTGTTTTCTACAGTGTTTGTAAGTTGGCTTTTTTTTAGTGAAGTTTTAACGGTATTTGCAATTTGGTGAGGCTGTGGAAATATAGGTATAGTACTGTCTTATAGTTAACTCAGTTCACATATAAAATTTCTTAAAATGGTGTGCATGCTTCTGTGCTTTTAAGTTAGTGGCATGAAGTTGTCAGTCTGTTTTCTAAATCCTTGTTCTCTGAAGTCCTTGCTTGCTGAATGATTTGGCCTTAGTTTTGTGTGGCACTTCCATCCCAAAGGCACTCTTTTTGGTCACTCAAGTTGTTGGATGGCTTGTCTACACTTTCTACCAATGCTTGATTGTCAGTAAAAGTTAATTATTTGAAATTGCATTTCTGTTTATGGACTTCTTAAATATTACATTATGAACTGGAATCACCGTGTCTAGTTTGCACCACTGAAGGTCGTGTCTTGTATCCATGGTTCATTGTGGAGAACTTGCTGTTTGTCATCAAAGAAATACTGAGATCTGTTCTGAATGTTGTTTGAAAATTGGGCTAAGAATGCAGAGTTGTGGAATTCAGAAATACTACAGATTAAATACATCATGAAGTAGCAGGGCAAGGGATGTAATTTTTCAAGACGTGAAGGTCCTATAAGAAAATTCTGCCCTTGAATTCTCCTTGCCTTTTGGCATTGCCGTCACATCCATTGAGAAGATATGTTAAAAAGTGTACTGGGTCTGTCTGGGATGGAGTTGACATTCTTCATAGCAGCTCAGAGCAGGCAAGAAGCTCGGAGGGGACACAGCCGGGACAGTTGACCCAAACTGACCAAAGGGATATTCCATGCCATGTAATATCATGCTCAGCAACAAAACCTGAGGCAGAGGAAGAAGGTTTTTGTTTGTTTTGGTTTTTTTTGGGAGGGATTTTTTATTGGCTTCCAGAGTGGTTGTTTGGAGGCAGGCTGGGCATCATTCAGCCTGTGATTTCTTTTCCACTTTTTTCTCTTTCCTTCGCTGATGGAACTGTCTTCATCTTGACCCACAAGTTTCTTGACTTTGTTCTTCCTCATCCCACTGGTGGGGATGAGGAGTCATTGCTGGCTGAGGTCAACCCACCAGAAAAATACAGAGAGCTGATGATCTTCAGTGCAGTTATTAAACAGGCTGTTGGTTTTGGTTTGTTGTGTCTACACAGTGCTGGTGTGGAAGTGATGTAGAATCTGTTAGTTACAGAATTTGGATTTTGCTCTTGTTTTGCTAAGCTCAGGTGGCGTGATAGTTACTGTGATCAACAGATATTTTGGCATCAGGATTCAGTGCTTTATGTTACTGAACAAGGGGTTTGCAGAAGGGATATTCTCCAGCACTTGTCATTGGAGCATTGGGCTCTTCTATTTTTTTTTTAAAGGGATGTAGTGATTCACTACAGAAGCTTGTTTGTTCTGAGAGTACTGTGTAATATATTGTGTGATGCTAGATAGTGTTGAAAATCAGGATATGTTCAAGTCAGTTTATTCAAGTGATTCTTCTTATGTTTGAAAGGGAGCCAATATGTAGGGAAAATATTAAAGTTTGTTTTGTAAATTGAAGCACTCCCTGAAGTTTCTCCTTACTAGATAGTTTTGCTCTTTCATTTGCCTGTCTTCACTGTGTACACTAAGGGCAGTGCTGGACTGGTGAGTAGCATACTCTTGGTGTGAACTTTGAAAGCGGGTGGATTTCAGAAGAATGGACACATCCTGTAATCTTGAGATGGACGTACGCATCTTTCAAGGACTCAAAAGAATTGAATTGAGAGTTTTTCCCTCGATTTACTTTCAATCTGTTTCATTTCAACAGTTCACTGTGGCACAACTGATGACCAAGTAATCTCACCGTGTTTTCCGCGTTTGGAGAAGTCAGCTTATGTTTTGAAGTTCTTTTTCTTCTAAAATGGGAACACAAGAATGCAGTGCATAGCATCATGGAACATGGAAGGAGTTCATCATAGTATCCCAAACTGTGGGTTCATTACATGCTTGGCTTTAATATTAGCCACTGCTATGGATGAGCTGCAGCAGTGTAGTGCAGTATGTAAAGAAAAATACAGATATCAGACATTAATTATGTTTCGTTTTCTTTCCACAGTTAAGTTGATTTTACAGAATTTATCAGGTCTCCAAAGCAGAAACAGGTAAGCTGCCAAAAGCTTAACACTTCTCACTGAGTATTGTGACAAGATCATGCACAGCCTTTTTTTTTCTCACAGACTTGTGGCCGGGAACTAGGATTTGCTCTCCTGAGTGCATGTGGCTGCTGCAGTTAATACTCTGACTACATGAAAAAGACAACATTTTTGAACGCTGAGAAACCATACATTATTGAACAGAACTGATCACTGGGTAGAGCAGCTTGTCAAAACAGTGAAGTCATCACTGTGTGTGAATTACTTCATTTTCTAGTGATGTAGTTATCCTTTTTCATTTCTCTTCTTATCGTCTAGTATTTTCGGTGTTACACTCACAAGTGTCCTGTTCAAAAGTAAACAGGATTATTTTTTTTGTTCCTGAGGACTGGGCAGAGATCTCTGGCATACAGTAACTATGCCATGAAAGAGTTTAGGTGTTCTTCAGGCACCATGGATCGTGAGAAGTGACTGAGGTGGATTTTGTTGCCTTTAGGATAGGGAATATTGATAGACTTGTGCACGTGTGCTGGTGGAGTAGCTAACTGTTCTGACTAATCAACTTTCAGTGAATCTTGTTTTAATCTTGTTCTTGTGAACTTGTGGGTTTTTTGGTACCTTCTCTCATGATTGAGACAAGGACATTCATTAAAAAGGCTCTAGCTTCTAAAGTGTTAAGATACTGTAACAGCTGAGTACTAAACACGTGCTATCATGTGTACCTTTTTGTCTGCAGGTGATTTTTGCTGTGGGTTGAGCTCAGCATGGCTGTAGTCATCCGTTTACAGGGGCTTCCTGTTGTTGCGGGTCCTGCAGATATTCGTCGTTTCTTCTTGGGATTGAATATTCCTGATGGAGGTGTGCATATTATTGGAGGAGAGATTGGGGAGGCTTTTATTATATTTGCAACAGATGAAGATGCACGGCGTGCCATGAGCTGTTCAGGAGGGTTTATCAAGGACTCACGCATAGAGCTCTTTCTCAGCAGCAAGGCAGAAATGCAGAATACCATAGAAATGAGCCGGAGACAGTTTGGCCGTGGGGGACGAGAAATGATGTCTGGCTCTAGAAGAACAGGTACTAATGGTTCTGGTGCATCGGGTGTTGGAGACTTTCCACATGTAGTCCCGGTTTTTCCAAAAGGAATGAGTAAACCTGATTATGGTCCACCAAATCATCCAGAGGCTGGATTCCATACCAATGGCACAAGACATGGTGATATGGGTATGCCTAAATCAAGCTATCAGTCAAGAAAGGGTTCTCATCCATTTAACCCAGATGATCTTTATCTATATCTACGTGGTATACCTTACTCTGCAACAGAAGATGAAGTACGTGCTTTCTTTTCTGGGATACACGTGGATGGAGTGATTCTGATAAAGCATCGCAATGGTTTAAGCAATGGTGATTGCTTGGTAAAATTTGCTACGCCTGGTGATGCCTTAGAAGGACTTCAACGTCATAGACAATACATGGGTCAGAGGTTTATAGAAATAAGCCCATCTACAGAGGAACGATGGATTGAATATGGTGGGACAGTGGACATGCCAAATGAGATGGATCACTTTTTGTGTGAAGACCGTTCTCCAAGAAGTTCAGGCTATATGCATTCAAGGAAACATTCTCATTCAAGATCACCAAGGAGACAAAGAACACGTTCTCGTTCACCTCCCACCCAGGAATATTACATACACTTAAGAAATCTGTCTACTAATGTGGAGAAGAGAGATTTGAGAGATTTTTTTCCTGATCTGGACATATGTAGCAAACAAATCAAGCTTCTAACAGATAAGCATCAGAGGAGGACTAGAGATGCTTTTGTCCTGTTAAGGAGTGAGAGAGATTACCAGGCTGCTTTGGAATGTCATAGAAAGGTTCTGCTCAATCGTCCTGTTTACATTTTTCCAATTTCAAAAAAGTCAATGTTGAAAATAATTGATTCTTGTGAGAGGAGAAGATCACAGGACAGAGATCATCCTGGACAGGCCATACCAGAAAAAGGTTACCGGGAAGGTCATTCTGGCCCTAAGACATGTGTTTATGTAAGGAATTTTCCATTTGATGTGTCAAAAATTGAAGTGCAAAAGTTCTTTGTGAGATTTGATATTGATGAAGATGATATTTACTTGCTCTGTGATGACAAAGGAGTTGGGCTGGGAGAAGCATTAGTGAAATTTAAATCTGAAGAACAAGCCATGAAAGCAGAAAGTTTAAATCGTCGAAGATTCTTGGGAATGGAGGTATTAATAAGACTTATATCTGAAGATCAGATGGAGAAGTTTGGTGTAACTGTACCATTCTCTGCACCAAATGACATGCGGAGTCATTCACATCCTTATGACAGAGATGAGCTTTCCCGTCCAGTTGGTTCACCACCGGGGCCACCACAAGGGCCACGCATGCATTCATTTGGTCCCCCTGGGAACTTCAGGCATCCTGAATTTAGACACCCCCCTGAGGACTTCATGTGCCCTCCTGAGGATTTTAGAGGTCCACCACCCCTCGTGGATTTGGGTGGTGATGGTGAACCTTTTGGCAGAATGGAGTTTGGGAATAATAAAATGGGAAGTTTTCCTGAAGGAAGATTTATGCCAGATCCAAATTTCAGTGGTGGTTCTGAACATGGTGTTCCTATTAGATTGAAAAATTTACCTTTTAAAGCTACTCCTAATGAGATTCTGGATTTTTTCTATGGCTACAGAGTCATACCAGAGTCAGTTTGTGTACAGTACAACAAACAAGGATTACCTTCTGGTGATGCCATCATTGCTATGACAAACTATGAGGAAGCTATGGCGGCTATTAATGAACTGAATGATAGGCCAATTGGTCCACGGAAAGTTAAGTTGAGCTTGCTGTAAAGGAGGAAAAGATGTTATAGAATAAGACGTTCTAGATTTGACAGTATTGACAGTTATTTTCACTTTTTTAGTTACTGGAAGATGCAGAAGAAACTGCTTCCATCAACGGTTGTAAATAATATCTAGTTCGGTTTTTTAGCTTTTGGTCGAAATATCTGTATGGTTGAGATATAAGACTGCATTGTGCCTACTTCTTGTGGCAGAGAAGAGCCCAGAAATTCTAGGGGACATTGAATGTCTTACATGGAGGCATAAAGGCATGGAGTTGTAATGCTTTGGGTTTTTTTTTAGTTTGCTTTTATTCCATGTCTCATGACTTTGCATCAAATAAAAATGTAAGCGCTGGTTGATTGACCACACAAACGGTTTAAATAGAAGAACTTCAGTGCTACTGCATTAGTAGATTATGCTTCTTGCTGAGGTTAGCTTAATAAAATTAAAAATGACTGTTTGGTGTAAACTGTTCAGGTTTTGATTTTATGTGGTTGCAGGCATTCCTATTAAAAGAAGAAAAAAGAGCTTCCTGTTCATATTAGCTGGCTTTGCAACTTTTTTTTTTTAATAAAAAATAAATTGCCATTAAATGTGTCTTTATATTTTAAACCTGTACAGTTAATGATCTCAACTATTACGCTCAGCATACATGGGTCTTGGCAAGAATGATGCTGGCTGCTTCCTATGGTAAGAGTGAACTTATTAAACACAGCAATGAATACGTATAGTTACAAAGACTGCAAAATCTGTATTAATCAGTCAGATAGATTTTCTTGTTTGCCTCACTGTAGTACCTTGAGGCAGAAAACAAACCTTGGAATTAAATCAAGAATTCTATCTTCAGCCTGGGTATTCAGAGTGGTCTTTGTTTTGTCTCCACATGCTTATAATATGAATATTAACTTGATAATGATGTCTGGAGGCATTCCAGGTCAATCTCTAATTAGTTTTAACTAACATCTGTCACTTGCAACTAAGCTGACAACCAACTATGTTATTTTCTTTTGTAAGAAAAGAAATGTTTATGTCAGTATTGAGAATGATTGGTTTGGTACTAGCATATTTAAATGTTAGGAAGTAATAAAGGCTGGCCTCTGAGGAAAAACTGCATCTTCAACATTCAGGCTTAGTAGGAAACTGGTTGTGTGGAAAAGGGCTTTGTACCACTGTTGACACTGCAACTGTATAAGACAGTACTTGGAGTACTAAAGAATTTTATAAACCTCTTAGTTCCCTCAAACTAAGATGACAAAGTTGCAACTGGGTGATGAAAACTTATTTTAACCTTTGCTCAGGCAGTACCAAAACACTATTCATAGAGTAGTTGGGGTTGGAAGGGACCTGGAGCTTTCTAATTCAACTCCCTTCTCAAAGAGTCAACTACAACAAGTTGTTTGTGGCCTTGTCTGTTTGATTTGGAATATCTTGAGAGACTCCACAGCCTTTCTGGGTAGCCTGTTCCAGTGACTGATCACCCTCACCTGTGGTCAAGTCATCATCATTACTAAACTTCCATGTAAAATCTTAAGTAGAAGCAAACTAAATCAATTTTTTTTGTTCTATAATCTTTAGGTGGCCAGTGTGGCTTCACTTCTTCTGTATATTATTTGTTCTATAAGTGCTAGGAAAAAGGCATTTTGAATGAGAATGCCAAGTCTGTATATGTAAATTCCTCTGAGGAAAAAAAAATGTGGCCAAATTTTCAAATTCTGAACACTTACATATTTTTTTTTTTTTTTTTTTTGCTGTCTGGGAGGAACTAGTTTCAGAATGTACTGTTCTGAACCCCCATCTGAATTTAAATGGAATTAAAATTTTAAAAATCCTCAAAAAATCAGTGCTTTTAATTCACAGTTGTTATAAAAGAGATTGAGGAGACAGAAACGTCAGGGAAATTGTTAAAAGAATCCTGAAAATAAACTTGTGTGACCTAATCATGTTGAAAACTTCATTGTGATTATTTTTGTAAGCTAACATCTTTACTAATTTTGGCCTTTGTATTATCAGCTGTTTTGTAAATGTGAATGCAAGTAACTTTTCCAGTTAATCAGCTTTAGATGATTTGTTTGAATTTCTTATATAAATTGGTAAACTTTTACCATGCTTTTCAAGTAGTGCTGGTACACACACATGAATCCTTGTAATCAAGAAAATGATTTGGAGGCTGGAAGGATAGGGGAATCTTGTAGGGATTTTCGTGGTTAAGTGTGAGATTATCTTTTAGGAAAAGCATTATCTATTATCAAGAAAGTTTGAGTAATTGCTGATAAAGTACCATTAATTTTGGAGATGGTGAACTTCTTTTTTCCCCCTACTGAATGCATAAAAAAATCACAGAGCTTATAATGACAGAGGTCATAATTAAGGCATTTCAAAATGTTTTTTGTTTGCCTTATAGCTGGTTTGTCTTTAATTTAAAGACAGATTAGAGTTTATGACTAGTCTATTCTATGAAATGTCTGATTGATAGGCCAAAAAGTATGTGTTTGTTTGCGTGGTTTTTTTTTTTTTTTTTTTTTTTTTCCCAGTTGGGATGTGTATGTGCATATATAGGTATTCTGATTCTGTCTGAGTAGGTAGTATAGGTGCATGGTGTGGTGACAGGATTCCCTGATAATAAGGGTTTCAGAATTAGGTATTTAATGGTTTGGAGGCACTGTACTTTCAGGACACATCAG
Organism: Streptopelia decaocto; assembly: GCF_964273445.1. NCBI lineage: Eukaryota > Metazoa > Chordata > Aves > Columbiformes > Columbidae > Streptopelia > Streptopelia decaocto. Next base: position 25,656,180 of record NC_138655.1, read on the forward strand.
AGACAGTCTGTGATTACATGGCTTGAATTATTGCTCTTCCTTTTAAAGTACCATCCACATAATAAAAGAATAACAAAGGACATGCTGCAGTTTGTGACGCTGATAGAGAATATAGCTAGTTTCCTTAGTTACACTTACTCTGAAGTTACTTTTGCTACCATAATCCAGAAGTTATGACTTACGAGAACAGTCTCTCTCATCAAAAACTAGCAATAGTGAACATGTACAGAAGAAGCTTGAGGCACTCAAGAAATCCATACCATATGACAATCTGGTGAGTACAAAAAAAATATCCTTAGTCCCAAAGGGATGGGCCAGCATGCTCAGTGGAGCGGCAAAATACCCTTAGCAAGAATGGATACAAGCCTGCATCATCTACATGGCAGTGGTCAAAATATATATGAACAAATGGAGTACTGTCAGCACTTGATGCCATGACAAAAATCTTTGCAAAAGTGTCATAGGTAATATTTAATTCTGCAGCTACAACCTGAGTTCTTCTGGTTTTAAAAGACATTAAATTGGTGACTTTTTCATCTGTAGTTTTGAGGTCACACATTTTTTGTCCAACATGTAAACTTACGACATCATATATACAGGACAAAGTTGCCCAACATGGTATTTTTCTATTTTTGTAATTCCTAAAGTCGACTTTTTTGTGAAGGTAGAAGAGGAGAAGGAATTTGAAGTTGCTGAGGATAAAAAAAATTCTCTTTCTGTATCCTAGCTACTAATCTTTTAGTGGGAACTAAGCTAAACACTGCTTCCTTTTTTTATTCAGAATTCCTTCTTCAAGGCATAGTACAGAAATAATTGCTATTTGCATATATCTGTATTATATGAAAACCTGGTGTAGTCATGAAGTTAACCATCTGTTTTGGATTACATGACTTCACTGAATATGAAATGGTAAAGTAATTCTGATGTTGTGATACAAATATTTATTGAAGTGCCCTACTCACTGAAATAGAGGGGAATTAGTTACCTAGATATTTTAAAAATTTTGGTCATTAGCATTCTCCTCCTTGTCAACGGTAGTTCAGTATCAACAGTACGTAATTCTGGTTTGTAAAACAGAACCCTATATTGTTACAGTTTCACTTATATTTTCCTCACATTAATTTTTGGCAGAACCTGTTTTTTCACCTGCCAAAACAGGTATGCATTGGAATATTTTGCTTCAGTGGATAAAGGCAGCATCAATATTAAAAATGCACTCTGTGGTTTATTTCCTTAACTGAAAGAATATTTGGTTATAACTTGATTGTTTTCCCAGTTACAAGTTTAAATTCTAGATTTATACATGTGTTCTTTCTACATTTAGGAGATACTAAAGCTGGAGATAAACTATGGAAGCAGCTTTCTAGCAGACAATTGTATGCTATACAGAAATGAATGTGCATAACCACCATCTTCAAACAGAATAAGAAGTTACACCAAAATGTGTAATTTCTTGTATCTCTGGTGGAATTGGTAACTGAATCAACCAGTTAAACACATGAAACTCAAACTATATATAGCATGTCAACTAATATAATAAATGTAAGCTGTATAAAATATCAACTAGTTTTATTATGAAGGCACTTTTATTTAAAAGCAAAGCAGCATTAAGAGTAGATACTGGACTAGGTCCGTATTTGTTCATGTGCATTCTAGGTGGGTAAAGAAATCAGAAGTCATTGCAGTCAAGCCAGAGGAAAGCAAGAATGAGAAAACAATACACTTCACCCTGCCTTCTGCCATCCAAGGTGGGTAATGAAATGTAACAGGATTGTTGCTGTAACCAGTTTCTTGAGTACTACAGTTACTTTCGGATGTATAAAATCAATTATGATATGTATAGCTAGAGGACTTACTAAATCCAAGAGGTGTGTAGCTAGAGAATAAGGTAATGTATTGGCAAACTAACAAGCAAACCCTTATGTTCATAACCGCTTGTCAGTATAGTTTTTGGACACTTCATCATGTAAGTTTAAGCAAACATGACTGCAATATAACATCTATGCAAATATAATACAGGATTCTATTTAAGTATTTCATTTTCTAGCTACTGAAATTGTCCATTTTCAGCAGATTCTGTTCCATTCTTTGGAACGGGTGGTTTTATTTCTGCCACTACTGTATTAGTGCCAATTCTCGCTGCTCTTGGAGTTTTAAAAATACAGCTTCAGTGAAGTTTTTGATTAACAAAGCTTTTCTGTAAAGATTTTTTTTCCCCAAACAAACAACAAAAAAAGCCTATTAAAACAGTTTTGTTATCTCACTTCCTTAGCAGCATCTAATTCCTCCTCCTCCTCCTCTTCCTCCTCTTCTTCTTCCTCCTCTTCTTCTTCATCTTTTCTTAGCATACTGCTGGAAATCTGATAAAACAAAAATCCAATGAAAGCAAATCAAGTGTTTGTTCTCCTGAAAGAAAAACAATTCCCCTTGGCATTTCCAGTTTAAGCACTTGTAGGTATTTTGTTTAGGGGTAGGGAGGAAGTTCTTTATTCCTTAACCCCTCAACTTCTATTAATGTGCCAACAAAATGATATATGGCATGGAATACAAATACAGTAATGATTTTTAAAAACTAAAAAAAAAAAATCCATGTAGTTCTGAGAACTTTAACAGAAGAGTCTCAATTCATATATGAACTTCTTTCCTTCCTTATCAGCACTTGCCCTTCAGAATGATACTGAATGCCTCTTTTGTTCATTAAATGTTAAAAACAAGTGCCAGATGCCAAGCTTTCATCTCATCTGGCAGATTCTGCCATCTATGCTTTTTTCTGAGTGCTCAATTTAATTGCTATTGAAGAAAAATTCTTCACAGAAGATGCAACATTTACAATTTGAAGTAGAATACATGTATTTTTTTTCCCCACATAAGAAAAGGAACATTAAACTCAAAGATAGTTATCCAAGTCATCTGGAATGCTTTTGAAAAATGATATTAGGTTCAGCAGTTCTCCAAGGGCATCTGTAGCTCTAATTTTGGTTATATTTTCTGAGTTTTCTCACATGCAGTAATATAATAAAACTCAGTATTGAAGACAAAACTTGCCCTCTCTCTTTTTTTTTTTTTAAAACAACCCCTATTTTAAAAGTCCTTAAATGCTGGTTATTAAATTGACTTCTGAGATTTCAGAATTCATAGAACTATGTATGCAACAAAAGTTTTTGTGTGTGCATAAAGCAAACTGCAATCATTGAAGTAATGAAAGCAGAAAAATCCTTAGTTTTGTTGATGCTCACAAAGTACATAATTTAGCTTGAAGCAAACGCTTGCTTACAAATATCTGAACATAACAGAAAATTGAGTTAATCATTGGATGAAGCTGGGTTAACTTGAGTCTAAATGCCTGAAAAGCAATCTTTCATTCTGTGAAAGAAGAAAATGACAATGACACTGATTGGTAATTGGGGATTAAGGAGTGCTGCAGATTGAGTCTGTTAAGGTAGCTTCATTTCAACCAGATGATAGACTAATTTTCCAAGTTCTTTTTTCTAGACACGAACATCTGAAATTCTTATGTAGAACTTCAATCTTATTTATAAATAAAAACTTCCCCTTTCCTGAAATAAGAGGTACTATTTTGGCTTTAAGGCTTTTTTCTGCTTACTACTGAAATACCTCTGACCATGCAGTAATTAACTACATAGTAAATTAAATGTTAGCACTTGTGGCAATGAGGTGGTGGTAAGCACCTAAGAACCAAACTGGATCAGAGTGAGGACAGTGAGAAAGGAAATTAGGCAGTTTAAACCCATGTTGTTTTGCCATAAAGCTAGAACATATCAGTACTTTTTTTTTTTTTAAACATTATTTAATGCTCAAAAAATAATTGCATAAAAAATTAATGGAATCTGATAATTTGTTGCTCATCATAAACAACTATGTGAAAATGAATTATTTTAAGTTTGCACATGGGTGATGATGGTCCTTGCTTAAGCTGTTAAGCTGCATAGTTCACTGCATGTGCTACTACAGAAAGCATGTGGTCATTCTCTCCCCATATCTTACACAGCAGGCAGTGTTGGAACACCTGGATGCAGACATTTTCAACCATGGTTAGGAAGATACTTTGCTGTCTTAAGGAGCAGGTGCAAAACAGTTGGCTATATTAAATGCATGTGGATAAAACTTGTGTAGTTAAGTTATAGTATAGTTCTGTCTAGAATATAGCATACTGACCTGAATCCGTAAAATGAAACGCTGAAGATAAACTGCCAAGTGCAAAATGAACCAATTTACAAAGGATTGATGTGAAAACTTAAGTAACCTTTCCAGAACTTTGAATAAAACTAAGTGTCTGCAGTAATGTTTTAAAAAAGCCCTGTATCCCTGAAGAGGTTTTCTCATAGTGGAGAGCCATCTACGAAAAACTGCTTTCCTAGTGCATAGAAGTTTTTTCTCTGGATCATATTAATTGCACAGAAATGAAAAAAAAAATGCAAGTTGTTGTACTGTCAGTGCAGCTTGGGACATTAATTCTTTCTAACAAGATTGCCCATTGCTCCTTTCCTCGTGGTTTTATAGTACTGTCTGCTAAATGAAGTCTGGCAGGTAGGATGGAGAAAGTAGGATCTCAATTGCTTCAGCTAGTCTGAGTGCGAGCTGAAAAAAAAGTTGAGGGGGAACAGACTTGAGGGACAGAAGCATTAAGATGGATACAAAAATATCAGTGGTCTCTGCAAATTCCTGCTTTTGATAATTTAGCATATTGTACTTCTTCCAGAATACTCACTCCAGGAGTGGCAGGACACACTTAGATTGTTGCTTGACAAAGTGATATGACATAAATGTTAAGGCACCTGAACTTTAAAAGGAAGTAGCTCTTCGTGAAAAATGAATCAAGCTCAGGAAGTACTTCAGATTTTTAATATGAAAATAATACAAAAAGGTACTCCACAGAACAGAAATAAATTGAAGGATGGTATGTGCTAAATCCTCTGAAAGACAAGTCTGGTGTTGCTAGCACAGTTTATCTCATCTGGTATGCAGTGACTTTCCACCCCGCCCCCCACCTACAGGTTAGTGTTTGCCTCCCCCCCTGCCCCTCTAGTTTTAGTCTGATTCTGTGGACTGCTTCCCATATTATTTATACTGTGTTAAACTGAAAATTCCAGAGTACATTATTATGTAGCATAAACCAAACCAAACTTGTGAAAACTTTCAGAGTGAAAGATCCACAGAAAGGTAAAACAAGTCACCTGGAGATTTTTCTGAATGCAGCATTTTTGCTAATGAGATGTTTGGTGGGTTCCAGAGATTAGAGCCCTTGGTACAATTCAGGGTACTGATCCTGATGCATCATGCTGCGTGCAGAATCAGGAAAGGCAATGTGGGGGGTGTGCAGAACAGGGTGCCTGCCTCTTCTTTAGTGCCGTGCAGTGACTGCATTTGTAAGGTGTTTCACCCCTTTTTTCTGCCATGTGATCCTCCTCTGCAGATACACTGCATAGCCCAGTAAGATGACATTATATTGAAATATACTGCAGTTCCCTCTAGGTCTAGATAACTTCCTGTTCTTTTCAAGTATTCCAGTGAGAGGTTACGAGAACATGAACATCTGAAGTTATAGCTAAAATAGAAGTCTAGGAGAAGAATAAGGTAAACTTGCAAGTTAGTAAAAATTGAGTTCCACTCCATCTCTGAGAGAAATCACAGTGCACATCCTTTCAGGGCTGGGGTTATTTTGTTTGTTTTTCTCAGAGAGTCCAAAACATAGCTATCTGTGGTACTTCAAAGTAATTACAGATGCTTCTATACCCTTGATACAGTTTTACAGCACTGTAGGAAGTTCTCAAGGAAGATGGCAACAGATTTTTGACAGTTTCCTCTGGTCTTCAAATGAAATGGAACGGGTAAACATTTTCTGAAGTAGCTTGAACTGAAAATTCCTTGTTTGATGGAGGGGACAGGCAACTTATTCAAAGTTAAGGGTGGTCTTCATGCACTGAATCACTGGGTTCTTTTATTTTTTCTGATGGCACAACTTAAACTTTCAACAACAGAATAACTCAACTGTAATAACTGATCCTTTCTGTGTTGAAAGCATAGAAGGGGTAGTGGTGTGTATGAAGTCAAGAAAACTTTTCTAGTATTAGACAATATCTGCATGATTCTATCCAAAGAAGAAAAGTGAGATGAATACATTTAAATTTGGCCATCTTCGTCTTTAACTGAAACACTGGTAAGAGCCATCTTACAGGATTAGGGCTTCAATTAAAAAAAAATAAAATTTAGCCATTTGCAATGTCTGCAAGTTTATTGCTGCAAACATGTCAAAGATTTTTCCACAAGGTAGTAGCACTTTCTCCATCTGTTTCACTTATTATCATCCTTTTCCTTGCCTGCTGATTTTGTTGCTTCCCCTGTGCTGGTTTTGGCTACAATACAGTTAATTTTCTCCACAGTAGCTGGTATGGGGCCATGTTTTGGATTTGTGCTGGAAACAGTGTTGATAACACAGGGATGTTTCAGTTACTGCTGAGCAGGGCTTGCACAGCATCAAGACCTTTTCTACTCCTCACACCACCCCACCAGTGAGTGGGCTAGCGGTGCACAAGGAGATGGGAGGGGGCACAGCTGGGACAGCTGACCTTAGCTGATCACAGGGATATTCCACACCATATGACATCATGCTCAGTTTATAAAGCTGGGGGAAGGAGGAGGAAGGAGGCGATGTTTGGAGTAATGACATTTGCCATCCCAGGTAACTGTTATGGGTGACGGAGCCTGGCTTTCCTGAACACCTGGCTGACCATGGGAAGCGGTGAATGAATCCCTTGTTTTGCTTTGCTTGTGTGTGGGGCTTTTGCTTTAACTAAAGTGTCTTCATCTCAGCCCACAAATTTTCTCACTTTTACCCTTCAGATTCTGCCTCCAATCCCACCAGGGTTGCGCAAGTGAGTGGCTGCGTGGTGCTTAGTTGCCAGCTGGGGTTAAACCATGACATCCTCAAATGAAAATTATATTTAGAAGCTTCATTATTAAAAGCTTAATATGATCTTTATGCTCTTGGAAGTCTCAACCTAACTGTCCTGAACTGAGTAAAGATAGTGGATTTATGTACATTAGCAAAGGTTCTACTTAAGACATTCTTGTCATACAGTGACCTAGCATTTAATTTTTCTTACCTGTATTGTCCTCAATGAAGATTTTAAGGAGCCAGTTCTTTGCAGGGGCGACTTCGAATTTGCACGAACTATGTCTAAGCGAGATTGATAGTCTGGCGGATAAAGTGAGCTCCGAAAAACCTGTTCAAATTAAGAAGATTGTGACTTGGGTGCCATTGACCACTTTTAGTTGAAACATCCTTGCTCAACCTGAGACATATCAACACACTTATGTGGTTAAAGTAAACGTTCTTCAGAGATCTGAAGGGATTTGCAAGTGGAAAATTGCAATGGTTTCCCACCAACATATGTAGCTGCGTTTCAGGCTAGCCTAGAGATATGAACCACAGCCAACTCCCTTCAGGCTCTCTGTTTCTTGGCAAGATGAACTCTTAGCCCCTTCACAAGCAAATCCTTGCTGCCAGTCACAGCTGCATCAGAGAAATGTCATCTGAACATTCTGGCGATGTGCAGCTCAATAAAAAAATGGGAAAACGCTTAGAATACAGTGGAGACTATAATATCCATTATATTTAAAAGTTATTTCCAATAGCCAAAAAGAATAAATTATAAGACGAACAGCCTGATACTAAAAATAATCAAGCTATTTGTGCAAGACTTTATTAATAAAGTCAAGGAAGATGGTAGAATTATGGTCAGTCAATACATTTATGGAAAGTAAATATTGTCCAATTATCAGGAAATTTAAAATGAATTTAGAAATTTGGTCGTGAAAGGTAAATATTTGCTTAAAGGGTATTTTTTTAGTTGGCTGCCACACGATATCATAATTAAGAACCTAGAATCGTACAAAATTGCTATGGCATCATTTAGATGAAGTAAAAATACCAAGTAGTCTGAAATGTGACTGTCACTGAAGAATCGTGGTTTTATGTGTCTTGTGGCTGACTGAATATGCCATCCTTGGTCCCGAGCTTTGCCATGGAAAAAATAAAATTAGGACTGATAAGATTTGCAAAAAAAGACTGAAAATCATCCAACTTTCTTGACAAGCTGAACATATATACAAAACATACATTTATTTCCATGGCAGTAAGTTTATAGGCCAAACATCCAGAAGAACTGCAAGAATGAATAAAGGATTGAAAAACATGTCCTGGGAAATAGAGAATGTAACTTAAAGAGAACAGAAAGGGTGACTTGAAGCTGTAAGTGCCACAAGGCAAAAAAAAAGCCATTTGATAACAAATGTCTCTTAATTCTAGATCAGTCTTAAAAAAACAACTGAAATATGAAAACAAGCAAACAAAACTCAGAACGAATAGAGAGTTTTTTAATGAAGTAATTAATCTTTAGAACATCTTATCAGAGCAGTGTAACATTCTCTCTTACTGTGCATCTTTGCACAAGATTCACTGCAGAGGTTTTCCATAGGAAGTATAAATGACAGTTAATTTAGGAAAAGTCTCTTATCTGTATTTAGTGGGAAAGATGAGATTGCCACTGCAATTCTTCTCAGTTTTTAAAATCTCTGAGTTTATAAACCTGCATGCTCTTGCTGCAAAAGTGCAAAAAAGGGTTTGGTACACAAGATGTTTGTTTTGGGAACCTGAAACATAAGTTGCATTTTCTGCCTGCATATGTATAGCCGCAAAGTGTGAAAACTCTTTTTCTGTAGTAAGTAAATTGAAAAGCAAATCTTAATCACTCTTACCTCTAAATCTTCATTTTCATCAATATTCTGGATATTTTGGTAGGCAGCAGTATATATCTCTAAAGCTTTCCCATGGAATAACATTTCAATAGTTATAAATTCAGAAAATATGTTCTAAAAGCAAATGAAAACAAAAGCTTTCTTAATACAATAAAGTACATTTCCACTTGAAATACAAGAAATTACTAAATTCTGTACATGGTATTTATATGATACAATTAACTGCACAATACCTAGTACTTTTAAGTAGTCAGACCTGAATTTTAGAAATCAAACATAAATGCTGGCTGGGCTGTCACTTACGCAGTTGTCATTTCATACTAAATTCTATGTAAAGGCTTGAAAAGCGAAGAGGAGGCTCATTAGGAATAAATAAAATGTCATGCTGAAAACTCACTTGATATTCCCTGATAGGTATTTGCGAGATGTAGTCAGTAGATTTTTGCTTTATTAATGGCAACATTTTTTAACTGGGGATAAATTATCTGTTAATTCTACACATAATTTACAGATAATTATATAGTTCGTGTAATATTATTTGTATATGAAAAGACACTTAATGATGACATCTTCAGAACTCACACAACTCTTCCATACTACTCTAACATCAAGTGCTGGTTGGTTTGGTTGGGTTTTTCAACTATCTATCTTTCATTCTTTCCTATGTAGTGTGGGGTTTTTTTGCAATAAAAAGGTATCTCACTTCAGCAATTTTATAATTAAATTTGACATCACATAATGCAAGTGTTTTTCACTATAGTCTTTGGGAGTTAAGCCACTTAATGTTTGACGTTAAGGGAGAAATTAAAGCTTTGATTACTTGCAGTCACTGAACATTTCATGTTTTCTGCATCAGAACTTTTAACTGCAGTAACAGACACAAATTTCAGCATGGATAAATATATTCTTATCACTATTTTTGTTAATTTTGCTGATATTAATCCACATACATTGTTCCACTGACACATGCAGCTACCAGTGAAGCAGAATACAGCAACTATTGCAAAGTGCAGACATTAATCAGATACAGGATAATTCTGAATTAAATAAAACTGTAAGAATAATGAACTGATTTTTTAACTACAAAGTTAATGATATTTGGATTATTACATACTCATTAGTACCACAAGATGTATATTTATGTAGGCCTAAGTTAATGCTAAATGTTGCTAATCTTGCCAAAGAGTAACTATAGTAATTTTATTATGCAAGATGAAATGTGATGTCATATACTTAAGTATGAGAACACATACTTTTATGTCCTTTATTTTCTGTTTCTCAAAATTATCAATGGTTTCCTCCAATTGCCGAGTTGTTCGAGTTGCATCCAGCGAAGCTCTCTGCAGTTCACTTTCAGCCTGGTAAAGTAACACGGAGGTGAAATTAGTCCTGTGTTTGATACAAAGGTATTTGCTCTAACTGCCCTGAAAACATTTCAGTCTGGGTTTTCAAAATACTGCACATCTGAATTACTGTATTTGTAAATTTGCTTGTAGCTTAATAAACAAATAAAGATGCCTTCTACACCACTGTGACTTTGATCTGAAACATGAAAAATTACTACCTGCAGCCAGTCAGGAAAGTCCTGCTGCCCTAATCCATTTTCTGTAATAACCACCTGCTCATTCCACTGAGCCGACCCTGACGCTCCACTGATGACACAGTGACTGGGTTCTGGGAATTAACACAGCACAAGGGTTTAGACCTCATAAAAGTTAAGTGTTTTTTTAAGCTGGTGTAAAGGAGGGGGCAGGACTGCACAGGCCAGAGTGGTGGATGAGTGGAAAGGATAACCCTTTATTTTCAAGTGCAAATCAACGAGTTGGGTCTAGAATAAATCTCTTCCAGTGTCATGTGCTGAACCTCATCTAAGTAAGTTTTTATATGTATATATATATATATATACATATATATATATTTATATTTAAATAACAGAGCAGCAGCTTCATCAGCAGGCTAGAGTTAATATCATTTTTAGATCCAAAAGCATTTCAGGTATTTAATATTTTTAGTATTTTTATATTATTAAAATACTTTATAAAAAACACATTGAGCAGGGCACAGGGAAGGGGACACACCAACCAATCCTTACTGCATAAATGAAGAGGTTGTCTTATTTTGTTACTACAAAAAGCATTTTAGATATGTATTTTAATTAGAGCTATGAACTGTATAAAAATGCACACTACCATTTAAATAAAGATATGGAAGATATTCTGGTTAAGCAAAGTCTGAGAACTGTGTACCATTACAAAATAATGACATAAAGATGTAAGAGCTTGCACTTGAAGCCTGCAAAATTTGTGTCTAAACTTATTTTATTTTCCATACATTACTGTCTTGGCTAGTCTATGATGTTTGACCAGTATTTACTTAGAAGCTTTGTCAGTGAGTATCATCAGGAATCTATTTTGTCCCGGGATTTGGAAATGGTATATGGAACAAGTAATTTTATCCTACGATCAAGATGTAGGATTCTTCCATTTCTCCAACACTGCAACATGAGAGGAACATTTTTTTTCCCAAAAAATGGAAATAAACACCACAGGCCCAGTTGCCATGATCTAGTTTTTAGTGTTATACGTATATGGAACCCTAAGGCATAAGGCATGCTCTGTTACTTCTTTTTCTTTGATTAAAATCTGGTAACCTTATGTTACAGGATTATCAGTTTCAAACTATCTCCTTACAAAAATGGTTTGAAGTCATAGACATAATTCTGCCATTACTGAGCAAACAAAAGGGCTCATGATCTTTAGTAGTACATTAAGATCACGTGTTCACCTCCCTGTCTTGACTTTGCCCAAAACAGAGGAAACAGAGTAAGAAAAGACATTTTGTGCATTCTCAATTATCACAATCAGTCACTTTCTGTAAATGAAGGCTGCTGTTATACATAAGCAGCCATTACACATACAAATACAGCATGTTATTTCTACGATAATCAAATGTATCTTCTCAATCCATCTTAATAGACTGGCCAGATCTTGTGTGCAGATGCTTTGGGAAAGGAATGTTGTTTGTTGTAAAGTGAAATGTCTAAACTTGCAGGACCTGCATAGTTTGCAAAACAGCAGTTTGGTATTTTCTGTTCTGGAACACTCACCTGTGACTGGAAATATTAGTCAAGGAAAAACTGGCAAAATAACAATCAATGTTCATAAATGTTTTCACTTCTTTTACTATATTATGGAGTATTTACTTCAGATATTTCAAAACTTCTGTATACTTGGAGGGTGCTATTATGTTGTCTGAACCTTCTTGCTGTAAGACATAGAGTTTGTTATAGTTTTACTAGAATTCAAGTATCCAGGCCAAAATATTTCAGGACAGCTGTTTGTCTTGGGCTGAGGGTTTGGTTATTTATTTATTTATTAAAATTAAAAAAAAAAAAAAAAAAGGAAAAAAGAGGCATTTTTATATTAAGAAAAAAAAAGCGGGTAAGGTTTTCTTTTAAAGCTGTACTACCCCCCCATTTTATAAGATGGACTTGAAATCTGGGAGTGAGTACAGGTCTGTTGCTTTCTGTGACCATAGCTGTTAGCTGCTGAAACATAACTGTTACTAAGAGAACCACTGCTGGAGCCCATCAGCTACACTAACTAACCTGGTGAAGCCTTTCTCTGACCTAAAAGCTGACATGCATACAACCTCAAAAGCAAATGAACACAGTCCTGCTCCCAATACTTTTTATGTATTTTGTGTTGATCACTTTAAAATGCAAATATGTAGCATTTGTTGCCTTTGGCCATATGCAAAACCAGACTGTACTGAGCTTTATTATAATAACTCTCCAGGCAAAGTCTTAAGTACAGAAAACACAGGTGTTACAAGAAGCAAACCCACAGAAGGATATTTGGGAATAGCTTAGCAAAGAGACAAGAAGAAACAAGCTAGATGCCAGCCATATACCCATGAAATCAACTGGGAATTAGCGCAAGAGGGAGAAAACTGGGACCAGTTTACCTTTGGGGAAAATACCTTACTGTTCGCATTTACTCCCTTAATTCTAATGCATTACAGCTCAAGTTCTAACCCTACGGGCTGACATCTGAGTATCTTCATGACAAGAGGAACTCCAATTAGTCGTAACTTGCTTTTAAGTGATTTGATTAGTTTTACGTGGGAATTCTTTGGCAGAGACAAAAGTAAAAGGTAATTCTCCTAGGTGGCATTTGACTGTCAGAATAATTTTTGCTTTCTGCAGTCCCATGCACCAATCACTAGAAAGATCCTAGTATCTGAAATGAAGTTGATGTAATCCACACAAAGAATAGGGCTGCTTCACCCCAAGTTCAGTGCTCGAGTGTAAGGGGAAAAAAAACCCAGCACATCATCATGAACTTAAATGCTATATCATAATAAACAAGCATAAAGGGACTGAAATAGGATTGCCTTGATCCCCTTTGTTTCAGCATTTCCTATATTCTGATTGCTTCTGAATTTGAAACTTCAATGAGATTTTAATAGAAATTCTGTGGAGGTTTAACTTTTCTCTCTGTGATATGGAACAGTATACTGGGGAAGGTCACTGGTCTTCTGAAAGGAAGAAGAGTCTGGCTAAATACTAACAGAATAATGACTCTTCCTTTCACACTTCACCTCACAGCTGGACAAAAACTCCTACCCCATCGAGGTAAAAGGAAGCACAACCACCAAAATGTCAGGGAGAAAAACAATAAAACAAATCACGGAAGTGAAAAAGGAGTTGACTGATCACACTTATTTTCAAAAACCTCCAAATTCCTACATGCAATCTCCCTCTCTTGCATATCAAATACTTCATCATTTCCTTTCAGTCAAAAAGACAGTGAGTAACAAAGCAGCTATTATAAACTGGAATTCATCCTTAAGTTTAAGAAATATTCAGCATCAACACAGGAAACAATCCTTCTGAAGAGCAGTCTTCTCTTATTACTTTCTAAAAACAATAGTTTAATTCCTGAGACATTTTAAAAGTATTTCTTATAACCACTAGAAATATAGGATACAATAATGTGTCGATCTGATGGATTCCGCTGACGTGTCTTTTCCAGTTGAGATAATTGCTTGGCTTCTCGGTTCTTTGCTGTTAAAGTAGCTTTAAGATCATCCTGGAAATAAAATGTTTTAGACATGTTTGAAATAGAGCTAGGATAACACAAAATGCACTTTTCATACATGCATTGCCTAGAAAACACGAACAAGACTTCTGTTTTAAACAAAACGAGGTTTTACTGATCTTATGCTGTTAAATGATCCCCTGAAACAGAAGTCAAATGGGACCAAGAGAGTTTAGCACCTTGCACAACCTTCTGTAGCACACACTATAATCTAAAATGTGGGGAAAACCAGAAAAATATATTTACAGCTTTTCATGAAAATTACTGTAGACAGTCAAAACCTGAGATTCCCAAAAGCAGTAAAAAGACAGGCCCATTCCAGGGTCAGCAATGGAATTAAGGTGGCATTTAGAAATAAAAAGTGGCGTGAAATAAATCAGTAAGAAAAAAACGAAAACAGGCTGCAGTCAATACCAATCAGAAGTTATGAGGAATGTGAAACTGCTACACAGAGCTTAAGGTGTTATAGAAAATCTGTGGCTGAGAGGGTTAAACTGCATAGTTACATATGCAGTTAGTAAGGTGTTGGAACAAAATACATCCTAGTGATGATGTAGGTGGTGAAGATAAAACTTATTTATCTAGAAAAGGCAGAAACTGTTGATAAATATTTTTGCTCCTCATTTACAAAGGAGAAGTAGGATGTACTTCAAGGAAGATCTGAGACAATTTAAGAATGTTTACATATGCTGTGGTTTAACCCAGCTGGCAGCTAAACACCACCCACAGCTGTTCGCTCACACCACCCCCCCAAGTGGGATGGAGGAGAGAACCAGAAAAAATGTAAACCTTGAGTGTTAAGATAAAGACAGTTTAATAGGAAAGAAAGGGAAAATAGTACCAGCAACAAGAAGAATAAAAGAATATATTTTAAAAGTGATGTACAATGCAATTGCTCACCACCCGTCAGCCAATTCCTGGCCAGTCCCTGGCCAGCTTTCCCCAAAATATATACTGAGCATGATGTCACGTGGTGTGGAATATCCCTTTGGCCAGTTTGCGTCAGCTGCCCCAGCTGTGCCCCCTCCCAGCTTCTTGTGCGCCTGGCACTGTGTGAGAAGCCGAGAAGTCCTTGACTGCTTAACAACAACTAAAACATCAGTGTGTTATCAATATTATTCTCATACAAAATCCAAAACACAGCACTGTACCAGCTACTAGGAAGAAAATTAACTCTATCCCAGCCAAAACCAGGACAACATACCACTCTGAAATTCTTGTTCATGCTATAAAACTGTGTTTTGCAAATAGTTTGGCATAAATGGAATCTAGAATTGTCAGTCAGATATTTATCACTCCATTGACCCTGGTGTGGGAAATGACATTCATTTTTATGGCTCTAATTTAAAGAAACAGTATCTTAGAACAAGTGGAAAGGCAGCCCAAAAGAATCAGTCTAACAAAATCTGAGGTGTGAGCAGGGCATGCATTTCAAACCATCATTTCCTCTAAAAAGACCAGCTATTAAAAACTGTAATTTCAGGACGCTGTCTATGCTCTTTCCCCAGATTTCAGAATTCCGACATCCACACAGAAAGACATGCAACCAAGAATGTGTCTGTTCCAAAAAGTTCTGTGATCCTGTGACCAGTTGCCACTGACAAGCACAAGTGTGCCAAGTTTCAGAGTGCTATGTTTCTTCAGTAATGAGTCTGAAAAGGGTGCAGAAAAAAACATTTAAAAATACTCAAACGCTGAGCAAAATGTCATTGTGGTGAAAGAATTAAGGTCTACATTATCAGCTAACTGAAAAGAAAGAAAAATTGGTTTTCCTAGCATCTAAATATGTTAATCCAGAAAGAAACAGAGCATCACAGAGCTCTTCAATCTCGATGGAACATATAACAAGATTAGGTAAAGTCTTTCTTTGAAACAAACCACCACAAACGTCAAGTAACCATTAACTACCACAAGCAGTCATACAATCCCCTCCAGTGTCTTCAGACCAAGATTTTATATGTCTTTGGAAAATATGCTTTAATTACACCCAAGGAAAATTGGAATGGAATGTAACAGCCAGTGAGAAAACGGACAGGTACAGAATCTAACATTATTCATAGTCCCACTGGCTTTAAACTATGAATTCAAGTCACATGTAAGAACCCTGGCCAGCCATCTAATTTCAAACCATACAGAAGTACAGCTACAGTCCATCTACCAGACAATGAGCTGGCAGATACTCATCACTGTACTGTTACCTGCTTTAGTCACTGAAGTTATTAAAGCAAACCAATCCTTTCTTCTGCACGTGGATCACCTTGGTTTTATGATGTCCTGTTTTATATAAAGGAAAGGAACTAGGAACAGAGTTGCCAAAAAGCAGAAAAGTGAAGATTTATACATAGAACAATGAAACAGAAAGAAATCCTAAAATCCTATATTTAAGCTGAATTACAGGACAAGAGCACTATAGTAGCATCCGCTGAAGCTGCCAAATCCTGCCCCAGAGAGCTACTCAGCATAGTAAACCAGGACATGTGAATGAAAAATTGTATTGCATTAGCAGTTAAAGGACAACACGATTCTGATTGACCTGGGTCTCTTTAAAACATTTACTATCACAAGACATTGATGTCTTACCCCACAGAAATAGCAACAGTTCCTTTTAGAAAGAGCACTAAAATAGTTCATGTACACCCTGGAACAGATCTAATAAGCACCAGTGCGAATGTCCCCGTTATAAAAAAGTACTATAATGACATATTCACCCTGGTTTTATTCCATCAGCTAATGTAGTTACAGGTAAGGCTCTCCTACAACTAGCACCCTGTGCTAGTTTTACATGAGTGACAAAACTTCCTTTTTCACTAAAAATATCCCAGTGTTTAGAGATGATAACTGAAGATTAGACAGTTGAAGTTTTAACCAAGGTTTATGGTAATGGGCAAGGGGAAAGAAATAAAATAATTTAATGGCCTACATCTTTAGGGAAGTCTCTCTTGGTTCAAAGGCATGTTGATAAAATAGTTAATCATGTCTACAGTTTAACAATGCTCTTGTACCCCTCACTGTAGCTCAGATAAACATGTAATGGTTTCTGGCATCCTGAAGGGCAAAGACAACAGGAAATGCCATTCACTCTTGCAAGGGATGACCTGGCTCCAGTTGCTTCTGTTCTCAGGATTTTCTCACTGTCAGTGGCCATGCACCTCAAAGCAGCACCATAAATGTTTCTGAAGCCCCAAGCACTGTCTACAACTCTGCTAAGGACTACCACACTCAAGTGCAGGAGGCATTTCCTTCTTAATTGTTTCTCTAACAACCATGTGAGATAGCTGTGCAGTTGTTCCAAACACTGTACTCCATTCTTCAACGTATTGAAAAGATATGAGAACATATGAAAAATGCTAGTTTGAGATACAATGCCACGATGTGCTCAAATTAACCATGATGAACACACTGTAAGATTTTTGTATGTAAAATATCATCATTTCACCTTTTGTAGATGATACAGAAATATACATAAATTACAGATTTAATTTAGAGAATGAAGGTATCTTCTATGTAATATTCAAGTACTACGAAAAACTACTTTCATCCTAAAAACTAGTATTTGCTTGTTTAAAATTTACTTGCTCAAGCTTATGCCTCCTGGAGGAAAGAAATTTACAGATATTTAGTGGGAATATTTCATACCCCTATATACACTGTTTCCAGAATACAGTGAATGAAGAGACCTCATTTTTTTTTGTATCTCTTCAGGTTATCCTGATGACTGCAGGATGGAGAGGGATTCAGGCCACTACCTATTTAGCAGCTTCAAAAAATGTCTTCTACATTACAAATTTCAATGTAGAACACAATTCGAAGTTAGAAAAGCTGTTAAAGGCAGCATATAGATGACTTAAGAGCTCAAGCTGATTTCTAGTGGAATCCCTTTTTCTTCATTGGTAATACATCAGGATAAATAAAACATGTAATTCACCTTTTGGAACTCTGAATAATAACAACAATAACAATAGTAGTAATAATAACAAGAATGACATTATTTATGAAGAAAAACTTCATGAATTTGCACTATCCAGGAAGTTTAATGCTATCCACAATGCATATTTTTTAGCATTTGCTTGTGCTCCAAGAGTCTGAATATTCTTGTCTTCACATCAAAGCTTTTTCCTGCAACATATATATAGTAATGCATCTGAATTGAACCTATATAATTTAGTTAGACAGATTACTGCAATATGAAAAATAGAAACCACTCCCCCCCGTAAAGCAGAAGTTTTCAACTGTTTGGCTGGAACACCAAATTGTACCTTGTGAGAAAACAGATGTTTAACCTACCCTTTTAAGTTTCACGATGGTCCCATAACTTTTCAGAGGTTCAACAACCTTAGCTTCAAGCCTGTCAACCTACAAAAGAAATCATAAGGTCACTAAAATCATCCACGTCTATGGCGTGCAGAAATAGGAAACAACTAATTTACTATTGACTCATCTTATCAGGACTTTAGTCCATATATGCTGAAAATATAGTGGGATAGACGTTTTAAAATTATTGCAAAAAAACAGAGTCAATTAAATTAACCAGAAAATCACTTGTGTTTTGAAGAGCTCAAGCTGATTTCTAGTGGAATTCCTTTTTCTTCATTGGTAATAAATCAGGATAAATAAAACAGAGAGGTTCTAACAACTGAGTACTAAACATATAAAAAACTGCATCCTGGAGATCCGTAGCTTTGTATCTAAAGATCAGTGTATTTGCTCTACACTTGTTGATAGATTATGGACTAAGCCATCTTTGCTATCAAATATACTGTATGAAGTGCAACACTTCTGTTCTTTAGAATAACAGAAACAGCATCATAGATACTGAAAATATTAAAAATACTAACAACAGGTTTTGTAAAATGCATGAATGCTCTCACAGATTGAGCGCATCTAAATTTTTGTTTCAGCTCTCCTAGTTAGAAAAACAGCTACATATGGTCAGACAAGCAATAGGATAAAACCTGCCTGCTTGTTAAAGTTGACAATGCTGCCCGAGTGGCCCCAGCATAAGCCAGCAAGTTATCTGGCCCATCACTGTTATGTCCAAACTAGGACAAAGTGCACATCTCTACATACACTGCAGATGCATACAGTCCCCTCTAAACTGGCAGTCACCAGTCAGGCAAAATCTATGCCAACTGAGCAAATATTTCTCCTTTACTACACTCTAACAGTGCACCATCAAACAATTTCACTTATACTACCAGTAGAATAGACGGAACAGGGCAGTAAGGCTCTAAATGAAGCACATGATAAGGACATATCAAATAACCTGCCCACCTTGCTTGCTTACCCTTCCACATGTTGTGAAAGTACCTCACACCTCAGCATTTATGTATGTAGCACCGCAGCTGGAGAGCAGAAACTGACAACCCTTATAAGCTAATTTTCTGTTGCCCTCATTGTCAATATATATAACCTGATGCCCAAAGGAAATACAGCTGAGATTATATATTTGGATTTAATGAGGAAAGGAGAACTTGATTTAAAGGCTAAAAGCTTTTCTTTTCCTTTGCTTCTTCCACCTTTTCTCCTACAAAGGGCAGTGGTGGGGCAGTGCTGGTTTGGGGTCAGGCAGGGTAGATAGATGTAGGCCAAATGTCAGACTTAAAAATGGAAAGAAGAAAAACTCAAGTTGTTACATAGGTACCTCGATATTACAGATTCATAGTTTAAAGGTGAAAACTGACAGAGAGATGATGTAGTCCCACTCCACATACACCTTTGACCGTAATATAAATTTATCCTGTTAGCAGAGGGATAAATTGCTATTACATCAACTGAAGCATAAGAACCTATGTGTTGCTCAGCTGGAACCAGGTGCTTAAGAGTTCATGGGAAAAAAAAAAAAAAAAAATTTGCACTATCCACCCCCTTGGATTTCTTATTATTTCTTAAAAATCTGTCCCTAAAGACTTTGTTAAAGATCTGTGCGCATTTCTTGGTTTTCAAACTTTCTACTTAGCAGACTGGATACTTCATAGATTAACTTCATTAAAAGGTTTCCTTTTTCACAGAATCACACAGAATCGCAGAATGTTAGGGACTGGAAGGGACCTCGAAAGATCATCTAGTCCAATCCCCCCACCGGAGCAAGAACACCTGGATGATGTTAACAGGAAGGCATCCAGGCAGGTTTTGTTTTTTTTTTTTTTTTTCTGCTTCATTAATGTAGAAAGATGCCTTGCAATGCTGGTTTTTTTCTTAAAAAAAGGCCTATCTGAAAACATCAAGAATGTCAACTACTTCAGTTTCTTTTTAAAATTACAGCTTTTCAGAACTATAAATGGAAATATTCTAAGCCCTACTGAAAGATATGTACTCCATATACTGTAATATATGTACTCCAAAAACTAGTTTGAATACATGCGAATGAATTTATTTTTTCTTAAATCTCAGCATTTGTAATTCTGGATCATAAGTTACAGTTTGACTGCCCCTGCACATAAGTGGCATAAACACTTTTCTTTACACTCTCCCTGATCTAGCAGAAATGTGACTATAATTCTCACATGTGGTCCAAATCAAGTTTGTACTTCAAGTATTGAACTACAGACTTACACAATCTACAGTGGTCCCTGAGAGCAACTCAGAGAAGCTGTCAGTGCCCAGTGAAGGATTCCAGTTAGTATTCTGTTCCATACTTCTGGTAGCAGACTCAGCAAAAGGAAAATGATTTTACCTCAGCTGCTGCTAGACAACTGAAGTTACAAAACTGAAAAAACACTTTATTAACCATAAGTCATCATCTAAAGTCTAAGACCAACAAAAGATTTGCTCTGTCTCAAATTGTGTGTGCTCATATGGATAGTTTCACTGACTTCAACAGGACTAGTCAGAAGTTTCACTAAAGCTACCAGAGCAGAGTAAATGACAAACGTTTTGACAGCCTACCCTGCTCTGCCACTAATATATTTAAATGTGTTTTCTCCTATGTTGCTCTTGTGACTGCGGAATGTATCTTTTCCCTTTTAATCACAGATAAGTAACTGAAAAGTTCAGATGGCAAACACAACATGTACAGCTTTAATTTTGTACCTCTGCCTGGCGATAATCCTGAAGTCTGGAAAATTCATCTGCAAAGTTTTTCAGTCCAACTTTTAAGTTTGGTGTCTCTGTGGCTGCATATGCATATATTTCATTCACTAGAAGATCTGCTTTGTCTCGTAGTCTGGCAGTTTTACGTACATATCCAGCAAATATTTGGCACAATTCACCAAAATGTTTTTCCACATTTGAAACAGCATCTTGTATTTGTCTAGTCTGATTGTCCCTGGATAGCAAAGATAAATAAGTGGAAAATAAGGAGAGGACAAGTGTTTACAACATATACAGAAGAAAATCTATATAATTTTACTATTAATAATTTATACATTCTTTGGACATCTCACTTCAGTGCAAAACAGAAATCTATTTGTAAAACTATAATGTTTTAATAGTCATATGTAACATGTGCTTATTTATTAATGAATAACAAACAAAAAAAGCAGGATTTATACTTAAAGATTCAGTAGAGGAAAATCCAAATCACAAAAATTGGCTTGGATGTTTTCCTCCTGTGGTTAAGCAAAAGCTCACTATTACTGCTGGTATTAATTACCAACATAGGAACACCTGCCGGTCCAAACAAGATCAGGTCATACAGCTTCCTGCAGGAGTCTGCAATCTCAACAGACAAGTTAATGGTTGGAGAAAATAGGCTGTAGAGGGCAAATCTGTGAAGGTATTAAATGTTCTTTAAATTGTGAACAGGTACCAAACTGCTCCTGGTCAGCACTACAGAGGATAAATATCCCTGAGAATTAGAGAAGAAAAGTGAATGGACACAAGTACAGAGATGAAACCTTAAAACATGCAGAAAGGACATTCATCACAGCAACAAATTATTTTAAAAAATCATATTAATTTAATTCATTTTTATTTGACCCAAATGCCTGTATATTTCATTATTAATGATCTATAGATAAGTCATCCTGAATGTTAATTACATATATCACTTGATATTTTGCTTTCCTGTTCCTACATAATTTGATGGTTTTGCTTTAGTTACACTTCAGTGATATTAACACTATGAAACCAAATCAGTGTCGGTGAATGTCAGTTGTTGTTGATCTGACTGAATCAACTACAGGATAATTTAACTAATAGTAACTGCTAGATACTGGGTCCTAAGAAGTCTCCATGATCTACATGAGGTGATTCATGTGAAGTGCTGGAATTCTCAGCAATAGAATTCACTCATACCACTGTTTTGGTGAGGGACAGAAATGAAAACTTCCCTCATATCCTTAAGGCATCTAAAGTCCAAATGCTGACCAATATTTAAATATTGACTTAATATCATAACACATGAAAATCAGAAAAAAAAAAAACGAAGAAATTTAATACTTTAAGACTAAACAACAATGCAGTCAATTCAAATGAAGAACACCTTTCTTCAAGACCTCTTTAGGAAAAATATTTCAGGACAAAGATCTTCTACTGGCAAAATCCCAGTTGTGTTGCTTCATGGCAAGCAGTCTAGAAGACTGTTGAAGAGAGATTTTGTTCAAAGAAAAAACATTCCAAATAAGTTGTTCAGTTCGATGCTTGAGCATCGAACCATTTGAACAGGAAAGGTTTTGCCCAGTGAGTGGGAAAGTAAGGGTCTCATTAAGTATCAGAATCATAGAATGGATTGGGTTGGAAGGGACCTTAAAAATAATTTGGTCCCAAACCCCCTGCCATGGGCATGGACACCTTCCACTAGACCAGGTGGCTCAAAGCCCCACCCAGCCTGGCCTGAACACTTCCAGGGATGGGGCATTCACAGCTTCTCTGGACAGCCCGTTGCAGTGTCTCACCACCCTCATGGTGAAGAATTTCTTCCTTATATCCAATCTAAATCTACCTTCTTTCAGTATAAAGCCATTACCCTTTGTCCTATCACTACATGCCTTTGTCAAAAGCTTCCAGCTTTCTTGTAGATCCCTGTTAGGTACTGAAA
The DNA here is from genome assembly GCF_964273445.1 of Streptopelia decaocto. Classification (NCBI taxonomy): domain Eukaryota; kingdom Metazoa; phylum Chordata; class Aves; order Columbiformes; family Columbidae; genus Streptopelia; species Streptopelia decaocto. Next base: position 25,679,037 of record NC_138655.1, read on the forward strand.
GGCTGCTCCCGGAGCCTTCTCCAGGCTGAACAACCCCAACTCTTTCAGCCTGTCTTCAAGCAGAGTTGTTCCAGCCCCCTGATCATCTTTGTGGCCTCCTCTGGAGTCGCTCCAACAGGTCCATGTCTTTCTCACATTGGGAGCCCCAGAGCCAAATAAGAGCAGAGTTTAGGGGCAGAATCACCTCCCTCGACCTGCTGGTCACAGTTCTTTTGATGCAGCCCAGTTGTTTTTCAAAATTAATACTATGTGGTAAATTCTCAAAAAATGGTACATCTTTCCTATTTTATTGTAAGGCCTTAATGTCAGAAAATGTTCCTCTCCCAGGGGGAAGCCGCAAGCATGTTTCCTCACCCACTTTACAATTTTGATCTCACAGTACTCCCATACGATGAATTTTGGGACATGAAACACTACATTTCCTTAGATGAGGGTGTGAAAAGGTTTTATTTTCTCCCCTCCTAATTATTTGTGACCGCTCAGAGGCACCCACAAAATTGTCACTAAGAGGCCCAATTAAATCGCCAAGTCTTTACTTCACCTCTGCACAGCCCGTTAAACTAGAAAAGTTTTGCGGCCTCTACCGGAGGAAAAGAGGCGGATCCCCCACCCCTAGGGCGCTTAGCTGCCTTAAGGGGAACTGGGCCCGCATCGCCCCAGACTCCCACGCCACTCCCCGGTACCCTGACTGGAACACGGCCTCCCCCTCTGCCCGGCGAGGCCAGGCCACGCAGCCAGCCCCCGCCCCGCCAGCCACCGGGAGCAGCCCTTCGGGGGCGGGCAGGGACCCGCAGCAAACGACGAAGCGGCGGCAACCCGGGGCCTCCTTCGCCCTTCACCGTCCCGTTACCTGGCGTCCAGCCCGCGGCCCAGCAGCATCATGGCGGCGGCAGCAGCCCGGCGGGAAGGAGGGCGGCGCTCCGCGTGCGCCCGGTTTCCATGGACACCGCCTGCCCCGCGCCCCGCCCCCGCCCCCGCCCCGCAGGCCTAGGGAAGGGCGGGCGGCTTCGTGACGGGCTGAGGGGGCTGGCCGGGCTATGAGGGCGCACGCTTCTGTCCCCTCCGGCGGCTGGAGGGTTGTCAGGGCCCGAGCGCGCCGGTGGGCAGGGGCTGAGCCGTCCCGTTTCCGAGCTGGCTGCCCCAGGAGAAGTCCCGCAGGAGCAGAGTCACAGGATGTTAGGGTTTGGAAGGGACCTCAAAAGGTCATCTAGTCCAATCCCACTGCCAGAGCAGGAACACCTGGATGAGGTTACACAGGAATGTGTCCAGGCGGGTTTTGAATGTCTCCAGAGAAGGAGACTCCACAACCCCCCTGGGCAGCCTGTTCCAGTGTTGTGTCACCCTCACTGAGAAGAAGTTTCTTCTCTTATTTAAGTGGAACCTCTTGTGTTCCAGTTTGAACCCATTGCCCCTTGTCCTGTCGTTGGTTGTCATCGAGAAGAGCCTGGCTCCCTCATCATGATAGGACAGAAAGCAGAAAGGGCTGAGACTGTCTCATTAAAAAAAAAAAAAAAAAAAAAAAATCAGATTTTTTTTTTTGGTGAATACTGTTTTTCTGGCACGTCTGGGCTTGGCAAGTGAGAAAGCACCAGGGAAGCAGCCCAGCGGTCTGCGGCTGTTGAGGGACAGTGCTGGGGTTGGGTGGTCATGGGGGAACATCCCGTGGGGCACCAGGAAAGGTCTTTGAAAACAGGAAACAAACAAACAAAAGCACTTAAAAAATTCCCAAATTCCCTCTCTGTAAGGACAATGCACTGGGACCATGTGGTTATCACCCTGCCTCAATGCCAGAACAAGGCTGCGGGGTCAGCCCCAGCAAGGGTTGTGCAGGGTGAACACAGAAGAGGCTCTGGAGGAAGGAGGGCAGAACTGTGCTGTGCCCTGTACAAACACGCTCAAAAATACTAAAAAATGCACAAGAGTATAAGTACTTAGACAAGTGTTAGCATGCATGGGAAGATTTTATAGGCTTGTCTGAACATGTGAATATAAACTGATTTTGTTAAGATGTGGTTTTTGGCTTTCATAATTTTTTTCTGTTAAAAGTCGATTATTTAGATCACTTAAGCTGAAGCTTTAATTCATGGAAAGCCAACTACTCGTCCAATAATGAGGTTCTATTTAGATCTTTTCAGTGGTTTGCACCAACTAAGCTAAAACGAAGTGGTGCCATTTTTTCCTGAAAGAAAATTTGTGAAATGGTAAAACTCACCCCAGAGGTCTGCAGCCCTTAAGGATGTAGCAGACTAATACATCTAATCCCAAAATGTCCTTCAGACAGAGGCTGTTGGGCTGAGAGGACGACTGTTACCTGAAGGCCTTAAATTCTTTGGCCTGCAGGCTTGAGATGAGAGGCTATGATTTTTATTGTTAAATCAATCCATAATTAATAATCTAATAAATCAGTTAAATGACCTAGTAATAGTGACATCACTGTCATTAATGTGCAATTCTGTAATTCCTCACACTGGAGCAAGATGTGAATTTATCAGTCTTAAATCTTATTCATTACACACAACTACCACTGAATAACAGCTCTACCACCCATCTTTCTGCCATGTCACACTGCTTGTTATTGGGTGCAATATGATCCGTCTCTGAATGGACTTTTTTATTTTGAATTTTTTCCCTCCAAGAAAATCCCCCAAGTTCCCCTTCAATTGTCTGGTTCATACTGTCTGCATATTGTTTACCTTGCACACTTTCTGAGACATACCATTCCATTTTGGTCCTGATTCCTCTACCTAGCTCCAATTAACTCTAAGCACTTTATCCTGTATGCAAACAATTTACATACCAGAGCAAGACTTATCCTGTTAAATGTGGTTTTTTTCACTGTTTTTGTGCTCTCATAGTATCCTGCTCTTAGATGCTTAATAACAAATTATTGCCTTTGACATGTTTTTTGGACAATCTCCTGGTCTCCTGCCGTGGTTGTGTCTTTTCAGGAGGCCCTGTACTCCAGCAGGACCTCTGGCACACAAATTATAACCTATTTCTGTACCCTTAAGAGCTCTGAAAGTTAAAAACACCTATTCTGCTCCTTAGAGCATGTTTAGACTTGATCATCCAGGCAAGCTCAAGCAAAGCAAGTACCAGAACACCCAGAAATTCTTAATAAACAGCAGAATGATATTTTATGAGGTGCTATATAAATATTGTAAGAAGAAGCACAAAGTTATTTGCTTCAAATTATGGGCCAATGAGAAAAAGAGACTGATACTTAATGAGAGAGTAAAAGACTTGAAAAATAAGGAAAAGTTACTTGTGATTAAAATCAAAGAAGTTGTTGTCACTGGAACAAGTCACAAAAAAGGAATTACAGCTCATCTTCAGCTATTGCAAACTAAACCTGCTTCAGTCGTGAAGTATAAGACTTGGCATAGACATTAAAGAAACTTAATTTGTATGTGCTGATTTTGCATATGACTTAATAGTTCTTAATATGATGCTGCGGATAGTCCTGGAATGTCTGGCCCACCAGCTCCAGCTGCGCACAGAAAGTTGAAAAATTGTCATGAGTGCCTGTTGAAATTTTGAGTCATCAGAGAGTGCACAAGAGCACTAGCTGCATAAATCATGGAGTGGAAAAATATTTTTGTACTATGATTTAGAAATAATTATGGAGAATGATGTTGAAAGTAATGCCAAATTTCCTGCTCATTACCTCTAAGTAAGTTTCCCGAATAACATACTAAAGATGATGACATCTTATAAATCACAAATTCTGAAGATAAGAAAGCTCTGATATATCCAATTGACAGTGTTTTCCAATATTCTTCCAGAGCATAAGCAACAAAGTCCTCCTGACTTAAATGAACTTGGGTAAATTCTCTGTTGTATTGAACAAGAGTATAAAACTCCAGCAATCTTCAGCAATGGTGAAGAATTGCCTCTTATTGCTGGGTAGCAAAACCAGGGTATGAATGGCTGTGGAAACTTCAAGAACATGAATGGAGATAGAATTTCTTCTGTAATATTTAGGGAACACTTTAGTCATTGGTAAGGTAGAACCATTTTACTGGGTTGGAATTTCACATTTTGTCAGTGAGTTTGTCCTAGATCAATGTGTAAAATACCAACAGAATTTCAGTCACTTTCATTTAAGTTAACTGATGTTAATTTATATGCTTTAGTAATTAGAAACTCATCCATACAGCTCCAGAGTTTCACTTGTACACTACAGTTTATGTGATTAACTCTCTGTGTATAATTGATGAGCTACCTATATGTTCATGTGATTTTTCTCCTAGTGTGTTTTGTAACTTTAGAATATTTTTCACAATATTTAAACTTTTTAAAAAATATAATTTTGCATTTTCATGCCCACCTATGCTATCAAATCCCGTTACATGTATAGAAAGGCAATCACTGTGGACCTTGGATGTTAAACACCATCAGTTTTAGCACATGAGTTTAGCTCATAGTGGGCTGGGGATTGTTCTTTGAGATTTAATAATTTAAAGCATTTTCTTCTGCTGTGACAGTTCCTCTCTTTCTGCTATTTCACTTCTTTGGATCTGCAGTTCCCTTACTTAATGCAGGAACTAGACCGGCTCTTATTCTGGCTCTGTGCTTTCCCAAGAGCAAGAGGCAGGCTACGGGAACCGTCCTTCCCTGATGCACAGGTCTCCAATACCAAGTTCTGGATATCTTAATTAAAAATCAGTTTGTTAGAGAAAAAAATTGACAACATAATTAGAAAAACAGTAAAACATCATTACCTCAGGCTAATACCCGTAGGCTGGTACAGCCTTCTGTCATTCGTTTTGTCAATATTGTTTCGAGTGTAGAAGCCTCTTGATGATTTATGCATTTGCCTGTTGTGTTCTCAGTTCTTTGAAAGAACTTTGGCCATTGTCAGAGGTAGGATACTGGGCTAGCGGGATCTTGGTCTTGCTCAGTACAGGCACTCACTCTTCTATGGTGTTACATTTTTTGTAAACTAAGAGGAGTTCTTTTCTTTGCTTCCTTGATAACCTTTGGATGTTTCTGCTCCTGCATTTCTCTTTATGCAAACTGAGTTCAAGGGTGAAATGCAAAATATGTCTGAAACATGCTGCTATACAAGTTTTTTTAAATGTCTCTTGTTTTCAGTGTTCTGTCAGAAATAAAGGTTTTGTGTCAGTTTACTGTCATTTTTTTACAGGATGTACACTTTCAGACTTGTTTTTCCAAGATTCTCATTTACGTAGTAGGACCCTATCTGCTTGAGTTTCCCCAGTCCACATGGTTTCTGATTTATCATACCAACCTACTGCTCAGATATCGACAGATGAAGATGTTCTGTCTCGACACTATTTTATGATGTGTAATACTCTATTTAAGGTAATCACATTTGTTGTGATGCAGACCATGATCTCAGTTATGTGTAGTGAGTACTAGTTCATATGCCAGGGTAGATGTTGGAAAACATCTGTGTTCTGGATCTGCGGTCTAGATGATTCTGAATGTTCAAATTCATTAGTGTCAACAAATGGTGCTCCAGTTATTTTTGGTTGCACTGTAGAAATCCTAGATGAGACTGTCAGAGTGCTTTACTGAAGGCTGCTCAAGGTTCCTGAGCTGTGTAGGCACAGGGCAGAGGGGAGTCTTGGAAGGAGACTGTTATTGCACCTCTCCGTGGGGATCTTTAGTAAGAAGCAAAAGATTTATTTGAAATTAGGATATAGAAGCTTTGGAGAGTGGGCCTGCTACTCATTCTGCAGCACCATCCCTTGTTCCTTCAGTGGTAGTAGTGCTGGAGCAGCCCGCTCGGCTTTCCGGGGCTCTGATGAATGAAGTGAAGCCAGGCTGTTTTGCCGTTCCCCTCAGGCTAGTGCCAGAAGCAACCTGATCTGCCTTTTGCTTTCAGATAACTGTGATAATACACACATTAATTAAATAGTCACTTGTATTATTAACGTAGTACATAATTTCAATTAGGAAATTGTTATTTTCTGGACATTTTATTGTTGAAATGAGTATGAGTCAACAAGAACAAGCAAGTTGGAATGATTCTTTTTCAATTTATTATTAAAATATAGAACTGGTGGCAAGTCACTTTGCTGCTTGAGAAGCAAATCGGAAAGAGTTCTTTGTTGCCTCATTCATCAGACAGGGAATTTCTCCTATATCCTTCAAAACTGAAGTGAGATTGGAAGAGCAGTGAGATGGATGGTCCTCGTGTTTGGACCAAGTGTCTGCAACATTTACCAGGTGCAGTATCTTCAGTGGAAGTTTCTTCATGTCTTCAATGTCAGACTCATACTGGTGATCATGGCAAGATTCCTGAAGCATGTCTACATTGCTCTTCAAGAACATGATTGTAGACAGGGCATATTTCTAAATTGCTTCTCCTATAAGCAGCTGCTTCCCAGAGACCCCAAAGCCAAGTGGCAGGGGTTGTCTTACGCCCTTGTAATTACCAGCTCAGTACTGGTAGTAGAGCAGGCTGGCTGCATCCATACTGTGTGTCAGGGTGTCTCTTCTGGGTCTCTTGTGGTGCCACTGTGGCTGAAATTATGCAAAGGCATAGCCCTCCTGAGTGATCTTATAGCATGGAACTGAGTCTATATATGTCCTGGGATGTGGTTCATGAGAGATTTGAGGGTCAAAATTTGCTGCAATAATGTTGGAGGATGGTAGAGAATGGAGGGAGTCAATCACAGAGCGGACACAGCAAACCTGGTGCAGTTTCAACCAACTGACTTTTGTGATCATTCCATGGAGTAAATTGTTCCCAGCACCGTGCCTCTACTTTGCTTGAGAGAGAACAATTTGGAAGCACCAGGAGTAGCAATACTTGGTTTTGTCTCATGGGCCTATAACATTTAGCAGTGTAGATATACTCAAATAATCCATTAGAGGTCTGCAACCTCCAGGTGCACCTGGGAGCCCTCTTGAAGGTTCTCTGTCCACATAGACTCCAGATCTGATCTTTCAGGCAACCTTGGATTTGCTCTCAGAAGATTGTAGGTATTTTGTAAGGCTTCAAAAGGAAGTTGATATTGGTTTTGTTTAAATCCGTGACAGTTCTGTCATTAGCACTTTTTATAATAGTATTCTGTTCCCAACAAACTGCTGTACCAGGAATATTTTTTTCTGCAGCTGAAGGGCAGCCTAAAGTGAGGTCATGCTGAAGATACTGGTAAATGACAACAGCTACCACTTGGTGGCATCCACTCCTTGCTTTATTTAGCTAAATCTCCACAGCCAGCAAGCTGGGAAAACTTTCCAAGTTCCTGGCTTGACATTCTTTAAGGGTATTTAGAATAGTTAACCTTACGCTAGTCTTGATTGGTATGCTCAGGGCTTGACATGTTCATGACCCACCTTCTGCTTGCATTTTAGTGTGGGAGTATACGCGTTTACTGACCTTGCAGTTGACTCAAATAATCAAAAGTAAAGTGATTAAACTCTATATTTGTCCTGTTATTTGGAAGACTGTGTAACTATTTTTTATTCACTGAAATCTTGTTTAAACTGTTGGACCCTTGGTCTTGACCTTGCTGTGTACCTCAGTTTAAAACAAGCTTTGATTTTTGATGAGTTAATTAGAAGCAAAAGTAGCATCAATCTGGTTAGGAGGAGAGTGTACTTGAAATGAGTTCTTGAATCTTGCATTTGCACTTTTCAAAAGCAAAATATTCAGACTCATTCTGGAAAGTGTGTAACATTAGCATTACTAATAATTTAATGTTTATTGGGAGATATAAACAGCTTCTTTACCTAATTTTGACATTTAAATGAGATATCATCAATATATTTCACCAACCAAAATCTTAATTTGGAGGTCTCTGTCTGTCTCTAAAATGATATATAGCACAACAATCTCATGCAATTTGATTCTCATGACTACCTAACTACAGGTTTAAAGTTGTAAACCCATCCTCCTTGTGTTTGTTGTCAAAGTAGTGTGAAAAGAGGCAAGAAAAGATTTTTTAAAAATGGCTGGTAAATATGAATACATCAGGTTTTTGGTAGCTTAGTGCAGATATCCTTAAGTGGGCAGTTTTTCTGATAGTATTAGTCTGATCTAAGGAGAACCAATAAGTTTTCAGCTGCTTGAGACTTGGTCCGTGAGACACTTTGGGGAACATAATGTAGTAATGAGCATGGTGTGAGATCTAAATAAAAGGCATTTGGCAGTTTTTGGAATGGGACTAGAATAATATTTCTACTTTTGAATATTTCACCCATAAAATCCTCTTGTGATGGTAGTGAAATTGAAAAAGAAATTAACGAAGAAAACTGTATATTCTTCTAATTGATTATGCAACGATAATTGAATGATAGATGAAATTTGAATCTTATTAATTGCTTTCACACCTGGATTCTTTGACTTCTGCTTGCAGCTAAGGTTAAAAGATTGCCTTCTTTAAATTTAAAGGACATTTCATTAGCCATTTCTAGGTCATCAGAGATTTGGTGGAAACCAGACACTTCCCAGCACTTCTTAAACTTATTTAACTATTAAAACATGCCACATAATTGAACCTTGCTGACTTATTTACTGATTTTTTTCAGCATAATCCAATAAATCTCTCATTCCTCTCTGTGGCCTGTATTGGTGTGGTGAGGGTCGTGCTTTAAAAAATGCAGTCGTGATCCTCAGTTTTGTTAAACAGAGTAAAGAAATAATCTGAGTTAATTTCTTCTTGGAAGTTAACTCTGATAATCCCAGGAGCAATACATGAGAGCATTCCACATTTCCACCAGAATAATCAGGCATGCTATCAAATGACTGTGAATTCAGAGAACACTTTAAAATTTGTAGTTCATCACATCTCTCCAGTCCTTCGATATTGTTCTGCATGTTTGTTATATACATTTAAAAAATCACAGCTAAGAACAAGCCTGTAGTGAAGGAAACCAAAGTATATGCATCAGTCTTCTTCTAGAGGGCAGCAAATGACTGTGTTTTAGTTACAAGAGAAATTACGAAATTCAGATACAATTCTGCCAGCAAACCAAAGGCACAATCCAGCATTTTGTAGTTAATGGCAAACTTCCAGTTTTCTTTGATGGGAACAGGATCAGGCCCCTGTTGCTTTCCTTGCTATCTTCCCATCCCCCACTTTTTTGGTGGATCAGTAGCATGCGTAAAATATGTAGGACTTCAGTTATCAGTCATTGTTTTAAGCAGAGTGCACTATGGATGCAAATGTTATGGTTTTTATTAACATTCTGAGACTACAGTTCATCTGATATTAAAAAGTACATGACATAATTCTAATAGTATTTATCCAAATATTAGCTCATTAGGGTTTTTTAATCTGTTTTGGTTTGTGGTAGTTAAAGGAACGTGAATGATTTTTTCTCTGCCCACACAATAGAGAATAATGGGGGGTGCCCCCTCTTTTGGAAAAAAAAAACACGGAAAAATTAACAAGCATTGCTCAATTCAGTCAAAAGAAAAAAAAGATGGTAGGTAAAAGTTTTATTTTAAATGTTATTTACTTTTATTTATGCATAGCTTTTTCTACAGCCCTCCTTACCATAGCACTGATATATTCACATGTAAGCTTATACCAGTAGTGTAACAAAAATGGTGATAAATTGCCTAAACATCTCATAGCTATTACATTAATATTTTTCTTCGTCAGTGGTCTGTCGCTATAGAAGTTGTTTTAGCTTTGTAGCCTCTGTGATACTTTCAGTTAGATTTCCTTTTCTCATAGAAACAAGCCATAGTTTCTTCTCAAAATTACATTATTTGAATTTGTGCAGAGTTAGAAGAATGGGAGCTGGTCAGATGGCAACTTCTTTATCTCCTTGGCCCTTTGTTTGTGAAGAACTTAAGTTTTGTGCTCCACATACCCAGGGAACAATCTGGCTGCAGATACAAGCTGATGAGACTGTGAAGCTTCTATAAGGTATGATTTATTCCTTCTGGCTACTTATGAACGTAGAAGACTGAAAACAGCCACAGTTTGGTACATTCTGATAATGCAAAATCTGCATTGTTGGCTGGGAACATGGCTTGTATATCCCCTGGCCTAGAGGGCATTGTTAGCAGTTATCAGAGTATAAGAAATAACAGTCAATATAAAATAATCAGGCTCTGACTGTCATGATGTCAGTGTTATGCAGGTCAAGAAATGGGATTGTTCCAAAGCAGACTGAGAAACTCTTTTGTCTGAGGAGCATCCCAGAGCATCAGATTGGATACTTCTGGTTGAGGGACAGCCACCGTGGGTCATGTTTACGGAACCCTTGCCAATGGTGGCCTTTCCTGGAGGAGTTTGTTCTTTTGAAGGTGCTTGGGGTCCTGAACTGCTGGGAGAAGGATGCGTGCTGTAAACTGTGGCTCTTCTGGAGTCTAATGAAGCCTACAGGTATTTTCTTTGTCTCGGAGATAACTCTTACCCCTTTCGCCAGTGAATGATTCCAGTGGCAACCCTGCTGCCAGCCAGATCTCATTTTAATTGCATTGTTAAAAAATTGTGCTGGAACTGCCTTTTCCAGGTCTGCATCAGTTCTTGCTCTGTTTTCAGTTCTGGTACTGGGTGTCTGTGTCTGTAACCATTTACAGTTCTGATTAAATTTTCAAGTAAAGTCTAAAGAGTAATTCTCACCATAGTTTCAATTTTTCTTTTCAATGGTTATGAATAAAACATAACATAAGGGGGAGGGAGGGAAGCTTTTGTTGTCTACTTCTGAAGTGTACAAAGGGAACATAGAATATTCTGTGTGACTTAGTGCCTGAAAAAATCACAGCAAGACTTCTAGAAAAAGTCGAACAGTGAAATACTTTAGCTGGATATATCTTTGAGATGCCTTAAACAGAGAAATACTGTAGAACTGTGCACTCGTCAAAAGAGAGCTTTTGTTCTTGTCCAAGTTTTATGTTTAGTTTTTGGCGGTCTGTGTATCTAGAAATGATGATGTTTGCAGTGGTGTAGTTGTTTCTAGGAATAATTGTTTGTTACTTTTTTCTGAAATATTTGCACAGATACTGGCCCACAGCATGCTGTAGTTTAGGCTACTAAATGTGTTACTTCTTGGCTGCTGATGTCTTCAGCATATGGTGTTTTATTGTGTTGGCCACAGAAATGTTCTATAGTCTTGCAGTAGCACTGAGTGTGGTTCTGTGGCTTTCAACTTTAATTATGCTTAATAACACAACACATATACAATGAATAACATTTCCTGTGTTTAAAGTGTGGTTCTACTCTGAATTGTGTTGATTTTAAGATAATTCAACAAATAAGTTCTTTGTGCTAGTCGACTGCTAACAAAAATAAATTTCTGTATCTGCCCTTCTCTTAGTGGGGCAGCACCAGCAGAGTCAGTGCCTGTGTTGGTGCTTTTCTCATCGTTCTCCCTGCAGGAATCACATTTGGTGTATTTAAGGGTGAATATGCTGCCCTGTGGCAGCTCTGTGCACTCTTCCCTTATTAAGAAGACACCTTTGGGGATGTCTGCCGCCACCCAGCTGAGTTTTTCATAGTTATTATTTGTTAAACTATCGGGAAAGTTTTGAATAGATCTCAGTAAGCAGACTCAATCTTTTATTCACATTTCAGCAATGGCTTCAACATGAATCAATGAGGATACTTTAAAAATCTGGGAGTTGCTGTAACTTTTTTCTTTCTCCTGCTGTAGAGACATGATCATGCTGAGGTCGAGTGTTTGTTTTTTTTTTTAGTTTTGCTTTCTTTCATTCAGTTTAGAGGATTTTGTTGTCAGCCCTTTTGAAAGAGCCATGCTTTCATTTTGATACAGAAGATGGTGACTAAGCCAGCTTGACAGGCACGAGCTCAAATGCAAAGCGATTGGGAAGTTAAGGACTGAGATAACCAAGGAAAAAGTTCAGAGCTGTCCATACCTTCCCAGTTTATGGCTATATCAGGGCAGAGCTGTGCTGTGGGCACAAGAGACAGCTTTGCTGTGTGCTGCCTTAGAGCTGCACGTGCAGCAGGTGGTGCAGAGCTTGGCGCTGGCTCCAAGAGCGGCCCGTGAGGTGTGCGCTGGCGATGGTGGCCGATGGATGTGACCGGGTGTCCCTGCACACATGTGCGTTGTGCACAGGGCAGCTCGCCTGGAGGTCCCTGCAACAGGCACCTTTCTTTGGGTGGGAGATAGCTTCAGTTTCCTACAGAGAAATGGTTATGATCGGTTCCCAGTTTATTGCATAAAACTGAAAACAAGCAGGAAGCCAGTTCTTCTACTTTAATAAAACTGGTCATTTTCACAAGCCAATAAAAAACAAACCAACACTCCTCAGACTGACAGAGTGAAAGAAATAATATCAGCCTTTGTTGCTGCTTCGAGTTTCCTAAAAAATCCATCCAATATCTCACACAGAGCACATGTGGAGGCAGTCTTGCTGTACTGTAACATGAACTGTGATAAAGTCATTCCACTTTGTCCATGATGTACAAACTATCCATGTGTACATGCTGGAGTTTCAGGCACACGCACATATAAAACTTAAAAAAAAATAACTCCTAATTAAAAAAGAAACTTATTAAAATAGATATTTTTTCTTAATTACATTGAAAATAACTTTATTTTGTACAGTCTACAAGGTTTCATTTCAAATTCTACTAGAGATGTTACTATCAAATGAAGAAGTCATGCTACACTATCTTTTTCTACAGGTTCCCTTACTTTAACAGACTCTGGTTTGCTATATGATTAAGGTAGAAGTTGACTAGACAAACCTTGAAAAGCAGCACTAAGCATTTGAACTGTTGCTTAAACCTTGTTTTCAGTGATCAAGGCAGTCCAAAGAACCAAAATCTTTTGACAAAAACTGAACTCAAAGCTAAGAAGAAAATGCCATACCCTAAAAATAATGTGATAAAAGATTTTTCTTTTGTCTCTAGCTGAGGTTGCAATAAAGTCCACACAAAAAAGATAAATGGTTGTTCATTTTTGCCTTTTAAAAAATGGTATTAACCCTGGCCTCTATCCTTTTTTAAACTTGGGTAGGGAACTGTTGCTGAATAAAAATACCCCTGTAAAGGTGTGTTAATGGCTGTGTGAATACGGACAAGATGCGCTTACTGCAGAGGTTCAGCTAGTGCTTGGCACAAGGCTTGGAAATGTGGTACCAAGGGCTGTTTTGGCTGGGCCTGGCCTTCTCGAGGTTGTGCTCTTCCCAGAGTGTTTGTCACCCTGGCTGCAGGGGTCGTGTCCCCTTCTCGCCCTCGTACTGAATGCTCAACCCTCAACTCTTTCTAGCGGGAAAGGAGAAATGAGCCGCTTGGTTCAGTGAAGGCAGAGATGGAGCGTGTCACTGCAGGCTTGATGTACCTTCTGCAGAAGTTTCTCAGTTAATTGTAGTGGACTAACTGGCAGATGTGAGGCAAAAACAGGTCTTAAAAGTTTGAGTGTGGCTTCAAATAAATTGCATGGAAGTTTTTCAAGGGCTATAAAAATAAAAGTGCAAGGTTATTGCTTAAGAGTCAACAAAAAATGCACAATAGTACTTACAGTCACCTGCAGAGATTGTGTGATATAGATGACAAACTCGTATTCTTTTCTAAGATTATCTTAGCTAAAATGATAAATCTTGGCACAGCAGACATTTAGTATGTTCAGAGTATATTAGGTCCTTTTTTCTGTTGAGAAAACAAAGACTTTTCAAGTAGGTGTGTTTTTATTTTGAACTCAAATAATGGATATACCAAAATGTTCCCCCTAATTGTTTTTAACTACACAGTTTAAAGCAGAATCATTCACCGTATTCATGATTATTTTCAAGATGTTAATAAAACCCCATTAGTAGGGTCTCCAGCTCTAAGAGATTTACACCCAAACTTTGAACTTTGATAATGCATCATCATGATAGTGTATCATTTGTAACAGATAATGCTGAAGTAAAGTATATACAGATTAATGGAAAATTGGAAAGTTATTTGTTTTCAACTAATTGTTTAGTTCATGTACTACATAATACATGAATACATGTGATAGCTACATTATTATTTATTCTTGAGCTTGTGTAATTTAAGTTTTGATATACTACACTGCGTCTGTCAAAGAGCTTAAGAATTACAAGGGGGATTTAATTTTGTCAGGCTTAAAGATGAAGAAAAAATGCAGCATGTCCCTACAAGGTGGTTAATTCTATATTGCACAACTGAAAGAAACTTAAAATGTTTTTTATCTCATATAAATTGCTGTTAGGTACGAACTGTACAACTGCAATTTTATATCCTTCCAGGAAAATGAAAATAAGGAAAACACAGAGGTATTTCCAGTGACATTTTATTACTTATGTTTCTTTCAAAATATGCCAAAAGATTTCTATGGATACACTTTTAAAACTGAAACAGTTTGGTTTTGTGTATGCTGAAGCTTAAGACATAATTTGTTAATTCAGTGTGAATTCCGGCAAAAAGTGTGACCATTTTTGCCATAGGCATTTGTATGTAAATGACACTTCATGGAAAAAGAGGGAAAAAATGAAAAGTGATTTTGAAAAAAATGCTGATGTTTTAGTAAATTCTGAGCATGGTTGGAAATATGGTGGGTTCTGAGAGACTCAGCTGAGTGCTTGGGTTTGTTTTGGGAGTCACAAAGTCCCTTCTTATCTCTAGAATGGCAGCAGGAGGATCTGTTCCTAATGCAAACATAATTGGACAGTTTACAGAAATCTGCTAAAGACTGATTCTGCTAAAGCTGAGCTTCAATTAAGTTAATTTTGGTTGTATATGTAAGGAGTTCTAAGAATTGATCAGAAAAGCAAAAGAGAGCGAACTATATTACAGCTGTTGAGTATCATTTAAATAATAAATTGACGCTTGTGTTAATTTAACTTCATATTGGATAGTAACAAGAATGCATGCTTTACAGGAAAGTGCATGATATGCTAAAAAAAATAATAAAATGTTCTCTAAAATAAAGCATTGTTTCTTATTTTTTTAAATGAGGTAATACTGTTTCTTTTTTTGACCATCTCAGCTCACAAGTTCTTAACTTTAATTTTTTAAAGAATTCAATAACTTTTATTGGGGTAGCATCAAATAAAAGTAGAGAGGGCATTTCTCTGAATAATTCAATTATAATAAGTGATACTTGATGCACTGGGTCTACTCGTCTGCTAAAGAAAATGGAACTAGACGGGATTTTTTCTTCTGCCAACCTTGTGCTGTCTGAGTAGGAGTTTGGTATTTTCACTCAGGTTTTGAATTAAACTAACTGCCTGTTTCATCAGTATACTTAGTTTGTTTTGGGGGAGTTACGTTTTATTTTCAAATTGCAGCTGTATGACCACTTACTGATATTCATCTTTGTGGATGGAAAGTAACTTCAATGACCACAAAGAAAGCGCAGTGAGATGCTGGTGAGTTTGGCTGTAAAGGAGCAAGAGGCTTGGGCAGGCAAGAGAGGTTGAAAAGCCTTGGTTGGGTGTAGAGGTCTGGAGGTGCTGGAGGGCTCCAGGACGCAGCTTGCTTCTTGGGGAGCCACGTTCTGTGCAAGGCTGGGAAACTTCTGATGGGGTCCCACCAGTTATCCTTCTGCCAAGAAGTCACCTGATACTCCTTTTTTCTTCTGCTCCGGACCCAGTCAGCCATCAAATTTCTGAGAAGGATCATTGAGATGCCTCCCGTGGGCTTTGCTTTTCAAGGCTGACAGGCACAAGGCTGCAGCCCCAGCTGGCCAGGGAGTGCAGCAGGAGATCTGTCTCCAGCAGCTTGTGGGGGGCCCTCTTGGCTCCTTTCAGGTAGCCAGCTAGGCCTGAGATTTTTGCATCTGCTGAACACTGGCTTTGTGTGTACGTGTTGTGCCAGAGCTGTGAATTTGAACCTCGGTAGTTGCAAGTTGTCCGGGCTGGCACAGATTGAAGGCAAGACCTAGTGGGCAGCCGGCCAGCTTTGCATCGGCTGAGTGCAGTACAGAGGAGGCATGCTGGGTAGCAAAAGAAGACTGATGGCTGAAATTAGAGCTGAAAGCAGTCAGGAAAATAGATCCAACTGCTGAGGATTCTTTCGAAGGCAACGAAGCGAAGGATAACTTTGAAATTGAAAGTTGAGGTTTTGTTTTTCATGGGGTTTCTGGTGTATGACTAGTGTCGGTCACAGTTTTGTAGCAGCAGGAAGGTAAGACTAGAGACCTGAACATCTGAGCTTGGCTCCCTCAGCGATCAGTGATCCTACTAAGGCACCCAGATCCTATGGGATGCAGTCTTCATAGGAGACTACTACATTTGCAGGGAACTCCCATGGCTTTTATGAGATGCAGCGGGAGCAGCAAGCCTGGTTGCTTCTACTGGCAGAATCAGGCCATTATGTGGCTAATATTACGCTATGCACAGCTTTAGTAATCTGTTGAGAGGAATTTTGGCTTCTATTGAAAAATCAAAGGGATCATTAACTTACACTGAGCTGACACCAGAAATGAGTCAGAAGGAGTCTTGATCTGAAAGCTTCCCTGTAGGGCACATTACATGTGTCCTCAAGCTTTTTTCTTCTTTCCCTGGGAGGGCTTGCACTCATCCAGTTCATAACACTTTGACTTTCTGCCTGATTTTGGTAACTTTTGAAAGGTTGCCAAGAGGCAGAATTATCTGATACACAGGATACTCTGCACATTCCTCCCCCCCAAAAAAAGATTCTATTTCTCAATAAACAGGATTTTTGTGAAATTTCTTAGTAGAGTGATGATAATTTCCTGCTCAGGCCATGAGGAAAGAGTCAGTTTCAGCACTTAATTGATGTATAATCATGATTTGTTGTACTATCTGAAATCTTCTATTGAAGTGGATGAATGGAGCAATACTGAATAAACAAAAATTTGAAGATGGGGCTTTTCAAAGTGGATTGATCTTGTTATGTCCCCACTTTGTAGGCTTTAACTGATATGCTAGGTTGATATTTGCCTCTCCATGTTTTCCTTAGGACTGCTGTATGTACTAAAAAGCACAGACAGAGGGCTGAAAAAGTTACAAAGCAGTTTTGCAGTGGGAATAATTTTGCTGCAACAACTTCTAACAAAAAGGAGAGGTACTGAAATAGGATAGCAGAATGAATCAAACAAGCTATTGGTTTCTCCTAGAAGCTCCAGAATGTTACTTCTTGTAAAATCATCAGGAGCTGTAAGGAACAAAATTTACATTTAAAGGTCCTCCTTTTTTTCCAGAATGAGCTCTGCAGCACGCGGAGAGGAATAGTGCAAGCTTTATGCTCCTCTCCATACTTGACATATGAGATATTTGAGTGAAAAATGAACTTTGCAGACATTGTGAAAATAATTAAAGTGAAAGCAGAACTTCACCTTTATTTTTGGTATGTATTGAGTCTCTAGTTTGATAACTGCTACAACCAGATCCTTGATTCTTCCTCTGTAAATGGCCTCTCATCTTCCTGAGAAATCACATTCTGCAGTTCACCATTTAATTTTCTGCTTGGAAGGAAGAACTTAAGAACTTGAGTGAGAGTCCTTCTCTTCATGATGTCCTGGCTGTCAGTATATGTGAGCAGATGTCAGAGTCTCTCCCCATGGTGGGCAGGCTTAGCACTCCTGTCCTTCACAAGAGGATATTTCCCAAAACTGGTTCTCTGCACATGCGTATGCATGCCTGCTCTCTGAAATCTCTCTATTTGAAGGCAGTTAAACAAATTTCTCTAGCTGAGATGAAGAATTCCTCTACCATAGCGTCACTTTTAGAGAGAGGGAGGAACAAGTTGTGGGCAAATACAGGCAGCAGTGGCCTGGCAGATTGACCCAATCCATAGACCTTAAGCTAAAAATACCCATCGTGTTTCAAGCCTTTTGTACTTTCTTGTATTCTTTCATGGGAGATTATTGTTTTTCCTCACTATCTAGTTTCTGGAATTTTAGACATCTAATGTTTGCTGAGGTCTCTTTATGAGGCCAGTACCCCCAGCAGAAACTTATGTTTGGTTGTTAAAGTCATTATGACAGACAAATGGGTCAAGGTGCCGGGCTGTCCCTGGCTGAGGAAGGTGGTTCCTCTCAGGAACTGTTCAAGCAAATCTACACGATCTTGAAGAGAGAGGAAAATTTTTAAAAAGTCACTGCACATTAAATCTTCTTGTAGCGACCCACTGCCCCCTTTCTTCTGGTTCTGGTCTTCAGTTTCTGATGTAAATTTATTCATAGCCATTTGTGTTGATGTTTTGCTTTGATTTATACAGCTCTTTCCAGCTCTGATGTTGCCCTTTTTATATCCCTAGAGGGTAATAATATCTCAGCTGAGACTTTGTTTTGCTGGGTTAATAATTTGAGCTCTTTGACTCTTCTTTCCTTTCTCAATTGTTCTTGCAGACCATCCCAGCATCTTTTCCAGTTTTTGTGGAAACAGATACTGAGCTGATGCATAGCATTCCTAATCAGGATTTGCCATTGGCAGTAGTGCCAATCCTCTTTTTGCATTATCCGATTAATCCTAAATAACATGGTTTGTCAAAACAAAATCACCTCCAGGGTTGACACCTTTGATTAGTATCAACCATATAATCAGTTAAAAAAAAGTCTTTTTTTTCTCTCCTTCTGGTGTTAGTAAACTAACTGGTAACAAAAATTCTTATTATTAGCTCCAAAGTGCAGTAATTCACACTTCATACTTACCTGCTGTTCTGATTCCTGCTATATCAGACCTGAAGGATGCTCAGGATTATCACAGACACTTCACAATAAAGGAAGATATGTTCATTGTAATGAAGAACTTGTAAAATTATTCAAAACATGACACTCTTTGATGGTATCAAGACTGAGGCTGAGATAAATCAATAAGATCACAGTGTAGCTCAGAAGACTAATACATAGCATGGTGGGATTAATAATTTTTTGTTTAATGACTCAACCAAATAATTTTATTTCTTTATTGGATTGATGTGCATCAGCAAAAATAGCTGACAGAATATTGGAAATCATCAGAAAGAGTTTTCCAAAACAAGTCAAGGGATGTTATTTTATCACTAGATGATACCTTGTAGCATCCACATCTTGGGTTCTGAATGCCATTCTGGTCATGAATATCAAGGACAGAATGGAGAAGGTACAAAGATGAGAACTAAGATGATTAGGAGGATGGAGTAGTTGCATTATGAGTAGAAACTATAAAGACTGAGCTTCTTGAGGTTCCATGATTCTTCAGACTGTAGGAGTATGTAGGAGTATGATTAGCTGTAGGAGTACGATTAAGCTTTAGAAAACTGGAGATGTTGGATAAGCTGAATGCAGATTTGCTTTTTAGCTAATTGCTCAGTATTAGAAATACAGGGAGCTTGGTGAAGCCAATAGGAGGCTGGTTTAAAACACAAGAAACAATACTTTTTTTATTTCAAAGACAGGAAACTGCTGGATTTACTTCTACAAAAGTCTGTGTAGCCAGTATCAGCAAATTAAAAATAGATTAGACAAACTCATGGACATCAGGTCAAATTAGATCAGATTACTCAGAGTGACATCCAGTCAAATTTTGAACAACTCCAAAGATGGGGGACCCATAACCTCTCAGAACAACCTGGTCCAGTGGTTGACTGCCCTTGTAGTGGAAGAGGTTTTCCTAATCTTTAATGGGAATACTGTGTATTCCAACTTGTGTCTTTTGCCTCTGGTTGCATCACCATTCACCTCTGAGAAGAGAGTGGCTCCATCTTCTCTGTGCTCCTCCGTCAGGCAGCTGAAGATAGTATTAATAGTAAGATGCCCCACTGAGGTTCTTTTTTTCGTGTAGAACAAAATCAGGTTGCTCATCCGCTCCTCATACATCTTGTTCTCCAGCCCCTGACTATATTGATGGCCTTTCACTGGCCTTGCTGCATTATGTGCATGTTTTTCCATTGTTTATTGCAATCAAATATGTTATTTTGAAGCCATAGAATTTTGAACTGATGTCTTCCTTTTCATATTTGTTATCTCAATGAGTTTTTAAATCTGGAGAGACAATAAGATCATACTTATTCCCAGCACTGAAGTGTATGACATCTGGTCACTGATATTGCTGATTCTTCAATCTGGATTTTCAACATAAGAGTGCTATAACTCCCCAAATATTCAAAGCGACAATTGCAAAAAAAAAGATCTTATTTCACCTTGTAGAAATAATGTCATAAACATTGTCAAAATTAATTAAGTTTAAAGGGCAGCAAGGTCTAATCTCTGCATAAGGGACAGGATGAAAGCCACATGCTCCAGAATTTTAATGAGAATTCCACAGTTGACTTTAGCTGGCTGTTCCAGCAATGGAAAAGTTCCAGGTGTTATCTGCATCTTCTGTACAGACTTTCCGCTTTTTACTTCTCAGACAGAAATCCATTGTGTAGCCTGAACAATGAAGCTGCTGATACTTCTGGGATTAAGGCTGTTATAATGATGGTCCAGTCAGCCCACTGAACTCAGCAGAGAAAAAACATTTCATTGTCCTCTGAAATCTAAGAGCAAAATGCAGTTCCTAAGGTGCCTGTCTGTATTGTACATACCTAAAAGAATATAGCAACTTGCAGGTTTTCCTTCCCCCAAAACCAGCAAAAGAAGTCAGATATCTGCTATGTATTGATTTACTCCAGTGCTCCTATACTGAATTGGGTAATAGCTTGCCATTAACTCGCAGTTCATCATCTGGTGACATCTAATCAATAGATCAAGTGGTAGTTGCAGTTAATCTTATTTCTACATATCAATGTACAGATCAGCACAGAGTTTTGTTTGTTTCTCTTCAGCCTCTTCAAGACTGATCCAAGAATTCTCATTCTTGATGACGAGATGGATCCAAAAACCTGCTGCATACCCTCCCTCCCCTTCTGCAATTTACCCGTAACCACATCCAGCCTTGAGTAATTCACATTATGTTCTCAGTTCAAGTGTAACTTCAGTCCAAACTCCATCTCTTTCTTCCATCCTTTCCTTCTTTTCACATTTCAGACATACCATCAGTTCTTTCTGTACCTGACTCACACATTAGGGAATTTCTGCACCTGCTTCTCATCAGGTGCCACCTGGGTTGCTCTGTTCAGCTATTTTGTGGATCCCCCTTTCTGGTGCTCTCTCTGTTAGTTTTCCACAAACCTCTACTTGAGCAGTTTTTTGTCCTTCCTTTCATGAAAGGAAAAGATTAGGTTTTCTCTTATAAGCATTTTTGTTCTGGACTGCTATTTGGCATTCCTGACTTTCTCGTTGAGCAACCTGTATAAGACTTAATCCATCTCATATAGTTCAATAATTTGATTTATTTTTCTAATGCTGTGTGTAAACAAATTGGTGCATGTGGCACAGCAGCACCCTACAGTCGTAGTCCCCTGAAGGTTCAGGTCATAGATAGATCTGACTCATGTCTTCTGGCTTTCACCCCAGGGAAAACAGGGGATGTCAGGGTGAAGGAGCTGCTGTGTGTGCCTGTTCTTTGCCCTAGTCCAAATTTCCGGACCTCATGTTCCAGCCCAAGGAGGGTGGAAGTGCTCCGAGGTCCCCCAGCTTGGCACAGCCTAAAAGATGAGAACACCCACGGATTTTGTTGTTTTGGTCTTGTTACTTATCTTTCTTTGAACCCAAGTCAGACAATAAAGAAGGAAAGCACAAGGCTGCATTCATGTTACCTGCTTTGCAAGTTGCTGCTTTTAGTAATGGTACATTCAGATGTATTGCACAAAGCAAAGAAATAATGTTCTTAGAAATAACTGTAGCCACTCTCATTGAGAATAACAACAAAAACAGGAACAAAGAAAAATTAAGACAAAGACATATCTGATCTAAATTTGACATTTACAAATTATGAACTTCAGGATTTGTGTTTGACAGGTCCATACTGATCCAGCAGAAAAAATAAGTCTTTCACTGTGAAGCAACTGAGATAAAAAGTATTAGAAGAAAACATGTGAGTCACAGAAAATAACATTTGGACCCACAAATGCCTAGTGTGGGCAAATTAACCGAGGATGTGCAGCACAAGTGTTGAAATGACAGCAACAAAAAAAGAAAGATGAGAGGGATGCAGCAAAAAGAAGGAGCTGAACGGCAATGATTGCTTTGGAATGGGCTGCTAGCTAGTGGGAAAAATAATGGATACAGCTGGATAAATTACTGAGTTTCAGATGAATTTTGCAGCTGGGATGGTGACATAAACCACTTGTCACCACAACTCTTTTCCTTGATTTATAACCTGGTCACCCATCCATCTCCAAACATCACTTTCTCCATAGTGTACACTTCTGAAATTGTGCCCCTCGGAACTGGGGAAGTCATTGGAACAATAAAGAAAAATATAGAGTTCTTTCAAGAACTAATAGTTTTGTTATCTTGTGTGAGTCAGCTTGTGTGGGAGCTGAAGAGCTTTGTGCCACATTTGTTAACTCTGTGCAGCTAGTGAAGTTTAGTGTTTAAGTGAATGCCTGTGAAAGTTGTCTCATCCAACTAAATCAATTTATTTTAAGTCTTTGCAACAAATCTGTTCTTACAATCTCTTTGGTATTGGGTTAAATTCCTCAGTGTAAAATGAATTGCTTATCAGATTTTGCACATTATGAAAGCTGTACCCACAATGTTTCCAGGCCTGAGTCTGTTAATTGGTGGAATTTGAAGATGAATACAGACGATAAGCCTATTAATAAATGATAGGTAGGGAAGTACACACCAATTCTTAGAAAAATGTTATACGTGGAGCGTACTGTGTAGTTTAAGATAAGACTGATTTTCATCCCCAAGGAATTTTTATATATACTTGCAAATTAGACCTAATATATGTATGTAAAAGAAAAGGACAACTCTGCAGCAGGATGAAATGTGTAAAATAGAAATAGTCTCATTAAGACAGAATATTAAACAAAAGAGATAGTGAACATTTCTAGGCCGAGGGCAAGGAAAAAATATTTAAATCAAATACAGCGTCTCTCTATGCAATGTAACAAATGGCAAAGGGGCAGTCCCTTAACATCCAAACATGTACTTTCAGAGCTTGGTGCAGATGTGGATGCACTTTGTGAGGGTTTGCAGGCTGTGGCAGAGACACTGAAATGTTTTATGATCATAGCTCAAGTGTCGGTACCACTGCCTGCCTGCCTGATGCTGCCGTGGTCCTGCCTGGTTGTGACCTCAGCCCCAGCTGGGGTGAGTGGGATTGTCAGAAGCTGATGGCAAAATGCCACTTAAAGAAGCCTACTTTGGAGTAGAATATGTAGATGTAGCCCAGGAGAAGTAGGAAGCTGATGTGTTACTGAAGTTGCATAGAGAAAATGATGTCACATACTGAACTTTCAATGTTTTTTGAGGTCTGTGTTACAAAGAAAGATAAGCTCAGATCAGTTCCCTTTCGGTTGATGGAGATGTAGGATTGTGGAGACCTTGCCAGATAGTCCTGTAAAAGTGTTTAAACCTACAGTTTAATCACCCAGTCCTCACCTTCTTATTTCAGCAAGCTTCCTGTGGATATGTGCAGAGCGTCCTGGCTCCTGGCATCCGCTCCACAGCCTCAAGGAAAGTGTACCTTATGGATCACCTGGGGTAGGATCTGAACCATATTGCTCTCCACGCAGCACTGGAGACTCTAGCAGATACTCAATGACTTCCGTGATGCAGACAGCAACAACAACTTCACTTTCAGCTGCTCAAAAATAAGCCTTTCCTTACTGAAATGTCATGGAGAAGTCAATCTGAGAGTTGAAATGAATAAGGTCAAACTAGTCAAATAGATACTTTATAGAAATTATTCTAAAACCCACAAAATGCAAAAGACAGTGATATTACCAGTGAAAAAATCTACAAGATGGGCTAAAATGTCTATAGACCATGGTCTGTTTAGCTGCACCACTGTTATTCTAGTAGGAAAAAACTGAAGATGGAAATAAATAGTAATCTGTTATGAGTAGCCTGTCCCAGGTATCTTTCCAGTATTTCATTTAGCCTGGGAAGTGATATCTGCTCCTTTAATTGCAGTCTCTCTTCTGTACTGCTGTTGTCCAAATTAACTTCAGCAGGCTTTGTCTTAGCCTGATGGTAAAAGATGTTTTCAGCTAAACTTAGAGTGAAGTTACAGATTTGTAAACAGCTTAACTAATAACTGGACTTACTTTAATTGGCCGACAAACAAAGTGTTATGTTGTGTGTCGGTCTAATTAATTTCTAATCAATTCCTCTGCTCACTAAGCTCCCTGCTAAATTCCCAAACTTACACTGTTGGCCACAGGTGATAAGGATTTAAAATAAAGTGGCTGGATGTGGCTGTACAATATTTTCTTTCATATTGTGTAAGTATCTGGAATATTGCAAGCACCTTCCAGAACAAGAACATACCCGTGTCCTAAGAGCTGCATTCACAATGACATAAATGCCTGTCAAATGCTAGAATGCTAGAGAACAGGGAATGCATGAGAAGAGAGAGAAGGACAGTAACATGGCAACATGGGCGTGCTCTGAGGTACAGATACAGCAGTGCAGTGTCTTCTCATTACCTCTCTTGCCCTAGACTTCTCAAAGGAAAAATAATGGAATTGAACTTTAAGTGTTGACTTGAGTAGGAGGGAGCTGATGGATTGAGGGAAGGTTGGAGGAAGAACACCCTTCATGCTATGAAATTATAGGAAAGCAGATAAATATAAGTTCAAGTTGCATATGTACTGCTTTCAACCTGAATGCCAATGTGCAAATTTCACTGTATATTATAAATGTAGAACAAGGTTCTTATAACACTTAAATTACCAAGCTCCCATTGGCATAACGGCAGCCTAAATTTTACTCATTTTCTTTGCTGCTCTAAAATCTCTTGATCAAATACAAATCACCTTTTTAAGACTTTGGGATAATCCTTCAGGAATACCTTCAGTAGTTCAGGGCTTTAGTTTGTGCTGCTTTATGATCAGTCTTTTGTATTTCCTGTACCTAATTATGCATTTTAATGAAGCTTTCCTCTATAACTTTCATCTCCCAGAGAGATGATAATTTCCACTTAGAATAATTTTAGAATTCTTTTAGATGATTAGTATTCTTTAGAATATATAATTTTTCTACTCTGGCAGTTGGAAAGATCATACTAGCAATTTATGCCTATTCTAGCCTCAAAACCTACATGAGTTTAACCAAGCCAATTTTAAGTCACACTGTTACATAATCTGCGGAAATCTATCTGCAAATATACTTTCAGACTGACTAAATTTTGGGTAGGATTTGTAGCTATTGGTACAAACAAAGAAAATGCAAGCTAGGTTTAAGTGGATATGACAGCTTTCACAGCACACATCTGCAGTGATTCCCCTGTATCAGTTTTTACATTGGTTTAAGTTTTACTGCTGAAATGTGCTTCAAGACCCTCACCTTTTTTCATTTTACACACAGAAGGTAACCTTTCAGCCCGGTGCCAGGTCTAGGTCTGGTTTGTATGGATGTCACCACCCACAGTCTCCATTGACTGATGTGGACTGCCCAAAGGTACCAGCAGCAAAAAGGTCAGGTCGGTGAGCAGGCAGTGGGGAAGATGTGGCAGTGGCTGGACCTGATCACAGAATCATAGAATGGTTGGGGTTGGAAGGGACTTCTGGAGATTGTCTAGTCCAACCCACCTGCTAAAGCAGGTTCACCCGGAGTAGATTGCATGGGAATGCATCTGGGTGGGTTTTGAATATCTTCAGAGAAGGAGACTCCACAACCTCTCTGGGCAGCCTGTTCCAGTGCTCTGTCACCCTCAAAGTAAAGAAGTTTCTTCTCATATTCAGATGAAACCTCCTGTGTTTCAGTCTGTACCTGTTGGCCCTCATCTTTTCGTTGGGCACCACTGAAAAGAGTCTGGTCCCATCCTCTTGACACCCACTCTTGAGATATTTACAAGCATTGATAAGATCCCCTCTCAGCCTTCTCTTCTCCAGGCTGAACAGACCCAGCTCTCTCAGTTTTTCCTCATAAGAAAGATGGTCCAGACCACCATCATCTTCGTAGCCCTTCACTGGACTCCCTCCAGTAATTCCTTGTCCTTCTTAAACTGGGGAGCCCAGAACTGGGCGCAGTACTCCAGATGTGGCCTCACCAGGGCAGAGTAGAGGGGGAGGAAAACCACCCTCAACCTGCTGGTCACAATCTTCCTAATGCACCCCAGGTACCATTGGCCTTCTTGGCCACAAGGGCACAGTGCTGGCTCATGGTCAGCCTGTTGTCAACCAGAACTCCCAAGTCCTTCTCTGCAGTGCTGCTTTCCAGCAGGTCTTCTCCTAACCTGTACTGGTGCCTGGGGTTATTCCTCCACAGGTGCAGGACCCTTCACTTGCCCTTGTTCAATTTCATCAGGTTCTTCTCTGCCCAGTCCTCCGGCCTGTCCAGCTCTCACTGAATGGCAGCACAGCCTTTTGGTGCATCAAACCTTCCTGCCAGTCTGGTATCATCAGCAAACTTGCTGATGGGCTGCTTATTTGAACAGACATAGGAAAGACTGGAAATTACTGAGGGAAAACACAGCAGAGCAAACTTAATGAGCCTCCCATGTATTTCTGACTTAGACCTGTCACTGTTGCCAACTATTTTTAATGCTTGCCTCACGGGTACAGCTAGAAGTATGAGTTTGATAGCAGGCACAGGTGGTGTCGTGGCCTGTCCCATATTGTCCTAGGTCATGGGGGTAGAGGAGGATGTTACTGCCTGGAGTCCTCTCCAGCTAGATGGAGAGCTGAAGTGGGGGTGATTGTGATGAGTGCTGAGTCGAGAATTCAGAGGAATGACTGTGTGTGTTTATCAGGGAGGGCAGGAGTAGCTGGAAGTGCTGACACAGACCCTTTGTAATCCTGCTGGGTTCGTCATCCCTTAAATGGATTTTCATAATTGGAAGAGTACAAATAACATAAATAACAAACTAAATAATATAACAAACTTTTGGTGGAGATTTACCTTGCTTTTCTTCTTGTTGTTTCCTGGAGTTTTATAACATAGTTGTGTGCTGTTGCTGTTAGTAGGCAGTGGGTAGTCTGCTTGTATGAAATGTTAATAATCATATCTAAATTATTGTTTTGTTGAAAATAATCTTCTCTAATGAAAGCATTGAGGATGAGTATTATTCACTGGACTTTTTGTGTGCATTTCTGTGAAGGTATTTTTATTTTACTTGTTTAAGAAAATGAGATGTTGTAACAGGTATATAAATGTGTTTGTATGAATACATGTGGCTTAGTGTCACAATGCTTGTCTGCCCAAATAATTTTTCAATCTAGTGACCAAGTCCTTCCAAATTTAATAAAGGGGTAGAAGTCTTACAGTCACTGTGTTCTTATACCTTCTGTAAAAAAATAGAAATCCTTGTAGAGGAAAGAAGTGCTTTTAGGGACCTGACCAAAGGAAGGCTACTGTTCTTAAAAGACATCAAAGAATCCCCATATAAGGTGTCCCCCCTTGAGATATATACATCAGTAGGAGGTTACTAGCTCCATTGCAGAGAAAACTACTTGTTTACTCTATTTGGATAAATTCTATCCTTTCTTCATGTCAGAAGCGAGTTGACTGGCTAATTGTAATGCCAACTTTAAAGGGACTATTGAGGATATGGAAAGCTATTTTTTTCATTATGGACAATGTGTGAGTATAAATGGGATTTTTTTTTTTCTTTAAGAATAGTAGCTGGATTAACAGGATTTGTATTAATATATTTTTTATTATTATTATTTTTTTTTTTCTGGGGGGAAAAATAACAACTTGCATAAACAATTGGAGCTACCTGGTATCTCTCTCTCCTTTCAAATGTGATGATAAAAACGGAGGGAGAATGGATATAATAGAGGAGTCAGTGTTGTTCTCATTTGCCAAAGTGGAAGTTCAGAGTAACTCAGAAATCATGCTGGATTGCCTGAGAGGAAAATTTCAAAAGACAAGAGATCTGAATGAGATCTGAACTGTGTAAAGGAGAACTCCTAAAATTATGTCACTATCCCACTACCCTTGTGCTACCCATCATGGTAATGGGAGAGGATGAAGGCTAGGCATAAATATTAGCAGGAAATAAGATTGCTTTGGAGAAAGACATACCTGATCCATCTTTAGGTTAGATACAATATATATAGGGACTATATATAACAAACAGCTGCTGAGAAGCACTCAGTTTCTGACTCAGAGAAGTCACCTGCTTCTCAGAAACTTTTGAATCTTATTAATGGGGTGTTGAATCTTATTAATGGGGTGCAGCATCTCAGTATTCCAGTTCCTTTCTAGCACACCTGCCATTGCAAAAAAAATCATGTTACAGGAATAGGAGTCATTTGGGAGTTTTGGACTGGAAAGAAAGATCTCAGAGAAAGTGGAAACAGTCTGTGACTTAGCAAGGTGGATGTATAATACTTACAGATGGAGGTGGGCATGAAAGTTTGAAGGAGGTCCAAATAGATCAAGTTACTGAGGATCACATCCAGTCAAGTTTTGAACAACTCCAGAGTTGGAGGATCCACAACTTCTTGGGATAACCTGGTCCAGTATTTTCCTGCCCTTATAGTGGAAAAGGTTTTCTTAACCTTTAATGGGAATTTTGTGTGTTCCACCTTGTGTTTGTTGCCTCTGGTTGCATCACCATTCACCTCTGTATCCTCCCATTAGGTAGCTGAAGATGGCAGTAAGATGCCTCACTGAGCCTTCTTTTCTCTAGGTGGAACAAAGCCAGGTTTCTTATGCTCTTTGTTTAAATCTTGTGCTCCAGGTGCAACCATATCAATGGCCCTTCACTGGCCTTCCTGCAGAATGTCAATTTTTTTCTTTTATTGGGAACCCCTAAGGGACTCAGTCCTTCTGACGTGATCTCACTAGTGCCAAAGAGAGGAAAAATCACTTGATTCAACCTCCTGCATACACTCCTGTTAGAACAGAGTGGCATGTGTTGTTCTTTGCTGCAAGGCCATGCTGTTCATGATGTTCAATGTACTGCTCATCAGGACACCTAGGTCTTTTTTGACAAAGCTGCTTTTTTCCCTAGTTTTTTCTTAGCTTGTACTGCTGCATGAGATTGTTTCGTCTCCATTGGAAGACTTGGCATTTGGCTTCTTTGAACTTCCTAAGATTCCTTCTAGCCCTTTTCTCAAACCAGTCCAAGTCTCTTTGCATAGCAGCTCTACCAGCAGCACATCAACCGCTGCACTCAGTTTGATCATGTCTGTGAAGTTACTGAGAGTGTCTTCTAGGTCTTTAATAAACACATCAAACAGTATTGGCCCCACTATTGATCCCATAAAAAAACATGATGAAGATCTTGCTAAAGTCAGTGTATAAATTATTAATATTCTACTGCTTTCTCCTTGCTCACCCTACCAGTCATTTCATCATACAAAGCTATCAGGTTAGTCAGGCAGAATTTGCCTGTGGTAAATCCATGCTGGCCGTTCTTAGGCATGTTCTTCTTCTCCATGTTTTTGAACATGTGTTTACATATTTGAATTGTTTCCTTGTGTTGTCTAGAGCACATACTAATTAAAGATTTACTTTTTCCCCCCTATTTAAATGATATATAGTAAATCACTCTGACGAGCCGTTAGCACAAGCAACAAGAAACCTTTAAGTATATGAGGAATAACAAACCTATAAAGGAAGTGATGTTTTTAACCAGCTTTTGAAGAGTTAAACAAATGGTTATGACAGATGAACAGGCTGCCAAAAAACTGAAAAACTTTTTGTATAGGTCCTCCCTTCAGAAGATGTCAGGGAGTTAGTTCACTGCATGGATCTTACTCATGTCAAATAAAGACAGAATACTGTCAGGGAACAATTTTTCAAAGAAAGAAGTTAAAAAACTGCAGGACTGTGTGAGAGAACACCCAGGAACTGAGAAGACACCCAGTAATGAGGGTATTGGTTAAAGCTTCCAGCACTGACACATGACTCACATTTAAACTGCCACTAAGTAGAACCACCACACATAGGAAGAGTATAGTAACAAATTTGGGAATGAGCCTGGGAAAGTCAGTAAAACTTGCATTAGATGAACTGGATGAAATGCTAGCTAGAAATAGTTATAAAGCATCCAGATGATATGATATGCTATGATATATGATATGATATGATATGATATGATATGATATGATATGATATGACAGAACATGAATGACACTTACATAAAGGAAATTCTTGCATCTGTAGAGTAGGAATCCTTTAAACACTTTGACAGAAAAACACATAAACAGAATATATAGTCACAATTTGCTTGGATTTTAAAAGCTATTGATGTCTATCGAAATACTGATGAAGCAAAGAGTTGTTAGTGATGAGTTAGTGTGACTAGATTCAAACAATTAAAAGTTAAACTTAAATTAGTCTAGAATTCATTTTATGTCAGTAGGCTGTAGGCCAAGTAGACTATAGCCAGCATAAGCAACAGCTCACATAATTTATGGTTGAACCTTCCTCCCTCTCTCCTAATGAAGAAGAGTAGCTGTTGCCATTGCATTATCTAAGACTCCCTAAGCAAAAGAGGAGATAAGGAAAGCCAAAAAAAGCCTCTTTGGAAAGATAAAGAAAGGAATGCAACAGCTGAGGGAGGAAAAGTGACGCTGAGGTAAGCAGAGGCATTATCAGCTTTAAACAAAGAACTGGAAAAAAAAGTAGAAAAGGTGACCAGAACAGAGAATTTCTGAATGCTTTGAACTTAAAGGAGTTGAATCCGCATGATCTCTGCTGTAGACCATCTCTAGTTTCTCAAGACTCACAGGACATCCAGCCAACAGATTGGTGAGATTTTATTAACAGAAGGTATGTATTACTGCTTAGCTCTGCATAGTTGTGTATGTTTCAGTAAAGCTTCTCTGTTAAAGGATGGACATTTTAATCTCAGCTGTTGACTGCCCACTACCCACATTTATCACTTTGGCAATGGATTGGCCGTTTCTGGGTGGGCTTGAAACTTGAGTGCACTGAGCAAGATAACCTTCCAGGACTAGAGGTTTGAAGAGTCACAATTTCCTTCTGTGGATGTAAGGAAGGTGCAAGTGCTAAGATAAGTTTGTTTTGAAATAGGAGAAGTTATCTCATACATTACTATAAAAGACAATGGAAATAACTGGAAATTAGCAATTCATGCTTCAAATGTATATCCCTCCCGTCTGGTGACCTAGGAGGCATTGCTGTGGCATACCTGGTGATACATCTGTTGTCAGGAGAAGATAAAACAGGTCATGCATCAAACCCTGGGCTAACCAAGTGGTCTCTGTCTCTGCTGAACATAGAGGTTGTAACAGGAGGTCAGGATCTGTCTCTGAATCTGTCTCTGTCTTTGACTTGGTAACGGATGAAGCAAAAGGAATGGAAGACCATGAGTGCATCCTACCCAAACCAAAGCTGCAGAAACCATGTTTTTTTGGATGGCACCATTAAAGTGACAGAGCCAGAAATAGCAGAAGGTACATTGGTTGGTTCATAGGTGGGCCAGATTACTACGGAAGGGGAACACCTCACATGGGGCATGTGATGGTGAGTGTAAGTAGGAGCAAAATGGTTAAGGGTAAGTTGCTGTCACTTTATGCTCAGGCTGACAGGTGGCAGCATTGAAAGACACACTGGTGGATCAGCCATGGTGACAATCCTGTTTCAGATTGTGTAGTGAGAACTGGCTCCTGATCTGGTAGAAAAGGCCATGCAGTCAGCAGAGAGTACACTTCCTTTAGCTTCAGCATGCAAGGCCAAAAAGTCTTTAAGAGACACCCTGATCCCTCATCTCAAGTAAGAAGCACAGATAAGACAGAATTGCAAGCACAAGATATAACCCTCTCTGATTTAGGAAGAAGGGGAAAATTTAAGGTGGAAAGTAGTAGGGTGTTACAAGTCTATAGACATATAAAAGCTGGACAGTGCCTGAACACACACAAATCAGGTTGATAGCATAACCTCATCCACAGGGAAATTCAGGAATCAACAAAGCCCAGACGTTACAGAGTCGTGCATGATGGTGTAAGATAAGATGTAGAGATGTGTGTTAGAAAGAATATAACTTCCATGACTAGCAGTCCTCATACAAAAGTAATAAACTTGTATAAAAAAAAATAAAAGCGCATTTCTGGACTATGAGACAGATTGTGAAATGGACCCTTCTTATTCCAAACTTGTGATAGTTTCACCAATTGACAGAAGTATTTCCAGCTTACAGCAGGAGAGCCAGCACAGCTGCTCAGGCATCGATGGGACAGATGTTTCTCAGACAGAAACTGGCTATGACTTGGATCTGTATGTCACAGAAAAAATTATAAGTGATTGCATCTGGCATTAGAGTTCGCACAAAGGCTTTATGTGGCTGGACATCCCCAAGGGAGGACTGCTGAACGCTGAGGATGGCTCTAAGAGAGGCTGTAAAGCAGCAAGAGAAAGCATGAGATATGATTCTCCTAATGGTGGAATGAGGAACTGCTGCATCTCCTGGAACAGAAGAGGCTTGAGGATGCTCCATTTGCGATTAGGAGCGTGGCTGCCAAATAAATTACAACCATATGGTCTAGCAGACAGATGGATTCAAGGCATGTTAGAGACAGTGTCAGCTAGACACCACCAGGTAGCCAGGCGTACATTAGAAGCAAATGTTCAAAAGATGGATAAAGTAGCATGCTTGTTGCACCTGGTAGAATAAAATGTTGGAGACTAAGTAACAGAGAGCCAAAGGAAAAACACACATGCTGATATTTCAGAGGATGGGACCACTTAGAAATATCAAGTAGGCCAGCCCTACCAGCTAAAAGTGAGAAGGGGCAGAAAGACTAGAAAAAAAATGTTCAATTTTTCAAATTTAAATGCATGGAAAATATTTTAGTGAAGCTGCGAATTACACTTTTGTTTTGCAAAAAAATGAAAATGGAGCCTGACTGCGACTGAGAAAATGATAAACCTCACATCTCACATCTTGTTTGAGCACAAGTACTTTCAAATTTTTGGTTTCAGGGTTTCCTTTGATTGCTGGTAGATGAATAGCACTGAGTATAGGATATACCCAACTAAACTTGCACATCTGTGAGTAGTTTAGAGGCAAAGGTAATAGTTCCCAGTTGAAAAGACATTGACAAAGGAGTCAGAGCCCAGTGCATATTTAAATAAAAGACAAATAAATAGGGGCACAGATTGGCCAAGGTATGAAACCCACATGAAAAAATATTGGAAATATGAAAGTAAAATTTTTTAAAAAGCTTAAACTTGTCCAATGCTCAGCACTCAGGCTACATGACACACCTTTTCTGTCTACCCTAGACACAGCATAGGTGACTTGGCTGCACACCTGCTTCATATATGAAGTCTGGCTGATCCTACTTGCTGGCCATGACACTGAGAAGAGCAGGAACTGGGGAACTCAGGCAAGCCAGGAGCATGAATGCTGGAGACCTTGCCAATCAGCTGGAGACTGCAGTGTTGTACAAGACCTCTGAGGCCTCCTGACTGAACAACAGCCAACTATAGTACTGGAACAGTGGTTAGTAGGAGATGTGTTGCCTGTCTGGAAAACAAAACAAGTGAAAAGATCAAATGTTACTGAAAGTATTAGATTTATTGATTTATTTATTTATTTATTTTAAAAAAACCTCCCTTGTTCCTTGTGGCATATGGCACTTGCAGCAGGTGCACTGAGATGGAGACAGAGTCCTTCCCACTGAGATCAGAAGGACTGTGTTGGATTTGGCTGTGGATAAAGAGTGGCAAGTACAGACTGGTGGAAACTATTCACTTTTATCCAGGATCAAGTCCTCAGTTAAGTGATTGCCTGGTATGTCATTTTGAGATCACTCTGCAAAAGTATAAGAAAACGGCATTAGCTTATGTATGAAAAGGATATGTGTGTTTCAGAATAATGTGTGAATATGATTTAATTAATGACATTTCCAATCAAACTATGTTTACCGACTCCAGTGTAGCTGTTATTGGATGTCATAATTTTTCTATAAACCACCTGTGTTTTCTAGTTGATTACTCACTAAATACTGTACTCAGTATCAAAATATAACCCCAAATGCAACAGATACAAAATTGTCTCATGTAAAAGAAATATTAGGACATGAAAATTTTCAATAACTATTAGAAATGCTATGGAAGCAGCCAGAATGGCCTTGATATTTGTTTATCACAGTGGCAGATACTGAAATGAATTGAAAGAAGGAAGAGTGTCACCAGTGGGGTTTTATTTGGGTGATCACCCACAGCTGCTGGAATGTCGAATATATCATTGTAGGATCTCATTATGGTCCTTCTAACAGTACTAATAGTGCTAATAATGTTAATAATGTTTCTACTGATGTAAAAATGTCTCGTTACTGGTTGAAGCAAGCAAAGCATCAGAGCGACAGCCTGTTGCATGGACCAGGACTGGATAGGTGCCTCCTGTCTTAGTCAAAGATAGATCCTCTGTCTTGGCCACCAAGAAGTGTTGGGTCCATTACTGGCCACCACCCAGTAAGCCTTAAATGGCACAGACATGTGTGATGCCAGGCCTTGAGGTTGATAAGCTGTCATGGACTATAATTAGGATAATAACCTTTTCTTGAGCAACTTTTTCTTGAAAAGTCAAGCATAGGTAGTGGCATGTGCTGTTATGTAACTCAGAGAACAAAACGGGAAATCTGGTGAAAATGTCCTTAGAAAGATTTAGAAACTGATGTGACAGCTGAGAAAGTAAAAGCAACTGCTGAAGTGAGCCTCAAAGAAAGGACTGGGAAGAAAGCTGAAAGGTGTCCAGAAGGAAGAAACAGTGAACTTTGAAATTAAAGGAGCTGAATCCACATGGGACCTTGCAGGTGACCGTTGCCAGGCCCCCAAGACTCCCAAGATGTTTGGGTAAGAGATTGGTGAGATCTGTTACAAAACAGCACTTGGCTTTGCATAGTTGTGGATGTATCTTGTGAAATTAATCTGTCTCTATCTCAGGTGTGATTTACCACTTCAGCAACAAGAGCTGATTCTGCTCTCAAAACCACTTGAGTTTGTGGAAAAATACAAAGTCAAAACAGAGTAAGTCACATCAGAATCTGAGCTGCATCAGCTCTACTAACTTTTATGAAATGAAGAGGACATTGAAAATGGCACGAGTTTTCAGCACAGAATGCATTCATTTCAATTAATGTACTGGGAATGGACAGTTTACACCAATAAAGTACTTATTTACTTATTGGATGCACAAATGAATTATTACTCTCTCTTGTATTTAATTGTTTTCTGTCTGCTGTTGGTTTTACAGACTCTGATATACTGTTGGGGTTATGTCCCTTCTCAAATATAATTGAGATATCCATTAATATGTATTTTTCTCTTTCTTTAACTCATTAACTCTCTGTTTTGCCTTTTAGACCAATTTTTTCCTGGGATTGTTCCAGCATGGGTTTTCTGCAAGTTTCATCTTTGAAAGGTAATTTAGGGCTTTCATAGTGAAAGTTC
The DNA here is from genome assembly GCF_964273445.1 of Streptopelia decaocto. Lineage (NCBI taxonomy): Eukaryota > Metazoa > Chordata > Aves > Columbiformes > Columbidae > Streptopelia > Streptopelia decaocto. Next base: position 25,714,272 of record NC_138655.1, read on the forward strand.
AGTTTCATTGCTTACAAAAGGCCTTGTTATATAAGAACAAAAAAAAATTATTGATCTCCTAACCCTTTTTTTCCCCACTTTGGTTATTAAACAAGTCTTCTGTGGTTCATATAAGTTCAGAGATTCTTGAACTTCTTCCAGAACTGTGGTACATTTCCAGTGGGTATATATAACTCTGTAACATCTAGAATGCAGCTGGATATGTTTGGTTTACACATACCCAGAGTCTAATGCATGTTATCTGCTTCAAAACCATTTCTCTCTTTTGCCATAGCTCTTACTAGATTGTTATACAATAAAGAGCCAGGTGCCAACAATCATAGCAATGATGCCACAGCTAAATCTGCTTCAGATGAAAGTGCACCTGGCAGAAGTATTTCCCAGGACATGCAATAATTTAGCCTACAAATTCAAATAATGCATATTCTCTTGGTTAAATTACACCTAGAAGCCTAGTCAGATACATGAAGTAAACTTGGTAGATATGCCACAAAATGAATAAATTGGAGTCTCTGATCACTGATACAGATTTTATAGCCCTGGAGCTCCATGAATTCCAGTGGAGTTACTTTAAATTTATACTATCCAAGCATGAAAAATATTGGAATCATTTGTAAGAATTTTCTGTTATTCTCTGGGAAAATTTTTACAAAGCTGTGTTCTCCTGCAGTTTTATTGAACTGCATGCAGTCATAACAGGTATGTGTCTTCTGTGCCTGTCCTGAACCCTGGTTTTCAGATTTTGGGGCTGGACAACTTTCTAACCACGGACTGTTTCTAAGCTCACTGAGTGAAAGGCTGTGTGCACTGCAGGGGGAATTTATTGCCTTTAATTGACACAGAATTTCCCCACCTACTTCACGCTGTAACAACACAGGGTACCAAGGTAGTCTACCTTTTGTTAAAGCTTTTGTTGAATACTTACAATTTAGGCTTGGAATATAGCATTCAAAGCCTAAATGCTTATTTCTGTAAATGGGTATAAATCAAACCCTGTTCCTCAGAAATCACTCTCTTGAAGAACCCATTTACTTCCATGGAATATAATAGGAGTTAACCTGAATTTAGGTGGTGAAAGTACACACCTTGTTAAAATTGGCTGGGGGAGTAGGTGACTTAGAGAATTAAGGAGTAAAGAAAACTTTGGAGGTCTGTTCAAATCCAGAATCTGGATGACTGAAAGTTTTTATAGTCACACAGCCATGAAACATTAGATCACCTTATGTCATTTCCTGCACAGGCTTATGCTAACAAGTGTTGTCTAATTAGGACTCCTGCTGGCATGTCCAGGAGCAAGGAAGGACTGGCTGGCAGACAGACTGGTTTAATTTCTCAAGCCTTATTGCCATCATGATGTCTGTGATTAAAGGTATATTTATAGACTACTGTGGGGAACCCTTCCCTGCCTTTGCCCACACTGTAGAGGAAGGGCAGTGCTTTTCTATCTGAATTTGATGGTTTTGCTTTAAACCTGAAAGCCAGTTTTTTGTTGTGTTCACAGTAGGTGATAATAGGTCTTGAATGGTCTTAAGTTATCTAATGGTATAACTAGGAATTTTAAATTCAGAGATTATCTCAGTTCAAACTTCAGATAATTTTAATGTTTCATTTTTCAAACCCTTACAGAGTCTTCAAAAGTGTCTGCTTGCTTTATTACATTATGGGTAAACTTTCTGTGTGAGGATGAAGTAAAAACATGTTTTCAGAAATTGTGAACCCAGTTCTTGAATAAAAGAGAATGTAAGTACAATAGTTATTTTTTTTCCCATCATGATAAAGAACTAACTAAAACAAAAGAAAAGATGGTTTTGCTTACATAATTGTAAGTAAGTGTAGTGTGGCTTGCTGTGATAGCCAGCAGTGGCTGTGCTGTAGAGACATGCAGCCTCCCCTGCTGAGGATCTGGAACAATCGAGCTTCTACCCTTGGTTCTTCTTTGCTTCCAGCATCTGCTTGAGTAAAACACCTTGGAGCACAGAAAGTGGCCCTCTCCTGGGATGGCGTTAATGTTAGAGGAGTAGGATCAGCATATTTGATTTCACACCAACCTTCCCCCTCTCCCAGGATCACAGCGGCTCTGTGAATCAGGAGGCTCTGCTCTGCTGGGGTTGCCCTTTACTAGCAGATGTTGCCTTAGGTCTTAGGCCAGCAAATGTAAAATTGGAGTGGTACTAAGTGTTTTTTAATAGAGATGGAACTGAGAGTGGGGTAGAAATAGATCCAGAGTCAGGAGGTGAAAACTGATTTCTATGAAGCAGCTTTTCCTTAGCTACACCCAGCAGATCCTGGGCACAGCTGAGAGTATAAAAAGCTATAAACATGTTAATGCTGGTAATTTTGCCTGTTCTTTTGGCATTTACCTTCCCTCTTGGAGGAAAGCCAGCTCATCTTTTGATTTTTTTGTGTTATAGATTCTCCTGAGATGCTACATCAGGTCAGGCTTTGTGATTTGTGTTAAAGTGGTGTAACTGAGAGTAAATCTATTATTTTTTTTTTAAAGTAGTAAGTAAGAATCTGAACCCTCACTGCTATTGCTGACTCAGTAAACCGAGGTTAATAAATTGTGCCACTCTGTAGATTTTTTCTTCAAATAGGAACCCAGGAAAAGCATAAAGGTACTTGCATGATATTGAGTATGAGTAGATTCAATGTAATTTTGAACTTGCAGACTAGGTAATGGTGTGGAAAAAAAGAGACATGATAGGGGTTTTTTTTAATTGTAATTCTGAAGCTGGGTACTTGAAACTATTTTTGAGTGACTAAGTTTCGCTGTGAAAACCAACAGGTATCAATTGCAGATTAGGGTGATTTTGGAAAACAGGCTTGGCAACTGCACAAAGGTTATTTCTGCAAGAGTTATAAAAATGCATAAGATGCTTCTACACGAGAAGTGAGGCATCACAAAGGTGAGAAAGAAAATAAGCAAGCCAGGAATGAAAAAGTGTATAGTTTAACTGGAAAGTGAGTGGTCTAGGCATCTGCACACTGCAGCTGGAACTGATGGGCTACAAGCTATTGTACATATTGAGAAATATTTAAGATTATAAAGTTTCCTGCTATTTTTTTTTTTTTTTTCTGTGAGTACTGTTAGAAAATTAAATTTCACAGCTGGATTGGAGAGAGAAGTAGATTTTCTCAGAGAGATAAATGTATGATGATGATGATGGGCTGAAAATTGTGTTGGTAAGTATAAAACCGGGAGGAGAGACATCTTACTGAGTGGCACAGTGTTGCAGGAGAGGCTAATAACTGGAAGGGTGTCGGTGACCAAGAGTTAAAAGAATGAAGCTAAACACTGTACAACTTTTTTTTTTAAAGTAACAACAACAACAAAAAGAAACCCCAAAACCAAACCTGCAGTGTCACCAATCCAGCTCTAAGACTGGGAGATTTCAGCATCATAAATCAGAACAAATGCAAATTAACAGATCCTGCCTTCCACAAATGCAATGTAAAATTTACCTATTTCTGTTGCCTAAGCCCAAACGTAAAACAGGTGACTGCAGTGATTTTTGTTATTAGCTGTCGCAGGGTTTAGATGATGGCTCTGGTGCACTTGATGAGTGCTGATAAAAGTCACATAAAAGACAGATGATGGGAGGAAGCGGCTGGGTACTATTATACAACCATTTTGCCTCATAAAATAAAGGTGATATGAGTGTGATCTTTTTGACTGCTTACATAATTTGAATCTTGTTGTATGATTTGACTTAGCAGAAAAGGAGGCAGAAATTAAAACAGGAAGAGAAAAAATTAAAGGGAAAGGAGCATGAACAATCCAAGGTGCAGGTCTAGCATTTTTCCTGCAAAATGAAGCAAATGAAATGTCAATATGGCTTTTTGAAGGGCTTCAGAGACTTCCAAAAGTTACAGAAAGGCAGGGTTTTGATGAAGGTAATGGGATTCATTATGGCATGATTGTTGGGAAGCACTGCTGACTTTGCTTAAGTGCAGAATAGATAAAGATGTATATAAGAGTTTAAAGAGATCAGTATTCAAGCAATGACATGGGAGGGGTATTTGACTATCAAAATCTGTTAGGATTGTCCAGTTTTTCCAAATGCTACCTGTGACTAAAAGGAAAACGAGGAGGAAAATGTATTATAGCCAGTTTTATGCAGATGTCAGACTCTTTATTAGTAAGATCACTGAAACTAGAAGCATCTGCTTAGAATGGGAAATACATTTGAAATGACAGAGTTGTATTTTATTAGGACATCAGGTGGAATGTGGAGTCATTGTGGCTGAGGGTTAGGAAAAGACAAAGGGAAGAAAAGGTCGCAAATCTGAGTCAATATGGTAGAATGGAAATGCAATAGGCTGTTATTTAAATACAATAAAATAAAAAACCCCACAGATCACATTCAAATCTTGGTTTATTTCAGAATTCTGTTATGAAAATCAGAATTTAGTCTCCTCTTTGAGCTACCATTTTTCATTCGAAGTCCATAGGCAAGCAGACCGAAGAATTCAAGTTAGTGACTCACTTGTCCAAAGAAGAAAGCAACTGCAGCAAAAAAGGGAAATAATTTATATTTATTTCTTTGCTACAAATAAGTGTATGACAAGGTGTCACTATCAAAAGCCACTAAGGGAAATAGGAGGTTATGGATCTATTTCTGTACACAAATTTCTCTCTTTGGCTATCACCATGCTTTAGCACAGTCTAGACAGCACAGAAATCTTCTGCCTCCCAAACATTACGTGACCCAGTAGGAAACATAGAGATAAAAAAGGCAAATGCTTTCACACCCTAACGCTCTCTATCATTTTCTGGCAGTTGCAGGGGGAGAATTCTGGCTGTTTGGACTGTATTTGCTGCCTGAACCTCCATCCCTGTTTTGCCTAAGGAAAGATATAGCAGGTTGGATGGAAAAAACCTGTGGAGTGGACCTGAGCCACAAGCTGCCAGTTGGACTTTGAGGACTGGATTATTGAGAATGGCAAGTGATGCAAAGCAAAAAATGTAGATAAATTCAGAATACTGCTTGGTGTGACAGAGGAAAGTTAAATCTCATAGTGAAAGTGTAATGATGGTGAACAGCTAAGGAGCATAAGATATTGTGAAGATGCCTGGCATCCTAGTGATTAGAAAGGCAATATCTCCTGAAGTATTCTGACTTAAAATAAATTAGCTGTTTATTAGGTGTGGTGTGTGCAGTTTGAGAAATGCACAGGAAGAATTACTTTTCTACTTCATAAGCTCATTCCCTTGTTATTCACTAACCTGTTGTCATCACTACAGGCTCCAGCCCAGACCTCTCATTAATCACAGTTGGAGAGCTTTGTAGTTCTCACACCAGGGGAAGAAGCTGAGTTTGTAGTTCCCAGCAATCTTCTTTATGCTCCTCTATTCTTGACCAAACATCTTATTTTGGCTAGAGTGTGGATATCATCAGTGATAATGCTTGCATCTAAATGGGCAAAGAAACTTCAGCAATGGTGTTATTTAAATTTCTTTTGTAAACAAAAAGAGAAAAATACATTTTTGCAAAACAGACAAGTGCAAAAATGCTAAAAGTTCTTCAGTGATGATACAAAGCAACATGCAGAACTAGGTACATTCTGCTCCCAGCTGCTCTGAAAGTCCTGGATGACAAAGTTCAATTCAAGTTGCTCTAGATTTTCACTAGTGCAAGGAAGAGCAAAATCTAGCACATTTTAAAAATCTTTTGCCTTCCTTATGATATCAAAATTTGAAGAGAAAAATTTCTGTTTTCATATCTTAGAAAATCCTGATTGTGCAGAATTCTGCATACTGAGCTGGAGCTTGGAGCACAGCAGGTGCAGATCTATGCTTCTAATAATATTGGGATCTTAGATTTTTTTCTTGTTGATTGAACTAAATACTGTTAAAAGATTGTATCAGTATGTGTATAATACTGTTTCTTTAAAATATTTTACACAGCTGAGCTGAGAGGTACCTAGTATTTCAAAGCAACAGTATTATTATGAGACCCTGCCCAAATACAGGATGTTTCAAAAAGATCCAGCATGATACAATTACACAAAGATTTACAAAGGGCTCAATGAGTTATCAAGTTTTAGTGACCTTTTTATAAATGCTCTATGTTCCCTCCAGGTGCTGTATGGACTGTAAGAGTTTCAGTAATGGGTGGTTTGTGGTTGCAGAGATATAGTGATTTCAAAATAGGTCCGTCTTTTTGAAACACTCTGTAGAACTGGGATACAAACAGTAAATAAAATAAAACGTGTATTTTTCTTGAAAGGTCTGCATTTTTTAAGCTCAGATCTGTGACCTTCCTAGAAAGGCATTTACAAAGCCAATGGTAAATTGAGGATATTCCATGTTATAAGAGGTCAGTTCTTTCGTTTGTGTGACTGTTCCTCCAAAAACTTTAAAAAGTTTCACAATAAACTCAGTCAAGAGGCTTTTATATTAAAATCTAATGCTTTCTGTCACATCTTTTCTCGAAGACTGAGGACTGGGCTAACCATACCCGGAGGCAGGGCAGCAGAAGACATGTACAGTGACTGTCAGTAGAAGTGAATGACCGGTGGCTGCCCCGGCATGGGACGGAAGGAGGGCTTATCTCAGGCTGGGGCACGCTTGCAGGGTTGCCTTGTTGTTCCCTGAAGATGTCCTTTGTGACCCCCCCATCTTTTCTTCTCCCTTTTCCTCGGGTGAGAGGCCATGGCAGAGAGGAGCAAGGCCAGGGGAAGACGGCAGAACCGGAGGCAGAGGCTGAAATGGGGCTGTTCGTGCCCTCCCAGCAGCAATTGGGCACAGAGCAAAAGCTGTGTCTTGCATCTGCTCTTCACGGGGGGCTGCTTTCAGGTGCACCCTTGTGCATGCTGAGGTGGAAAGAAATGCCCTCACATGCAGATGAAGATGCCAGAGAGGACTTCTGCTCTGGTTCCTGGATTGTCTGGCAGTCTGCACAAGCAATGGCAATTTTTCTACTCTCCAGACATTTATTTATTGAGTGGAGAGGAGGACTGAGCACTTGCAGGACGGCAAAGTAGGGAAATTAATAGGGCGCTCAGAGAATTAATAATGTCATGTGGAACTGTTCCTTATTTGGTTACCAGATGAAAAGAGTCTCAATCAATTAAAGAGCCATCAAACCATCCAGTGCCTGGCCAGTCTCCGTGAAAGTACTTTGTATGGAAGTTTTGAGTGTACAGACATTCCTCCCACTAAGCTGATTTACCCAGTTAGTGCAGACTGGCACTCCTGTTGTTCCTCTCAATGATAAAACTTGTAATGAAATAGCGCCGAAGATTTTCTACCCAGGCATCATCTCATTAGTTAGTTTTTTGGACTCGAGGCCTTTCTAAAAATTTTGTGAAACACCTATATTTTAATGCTATACATTTATTCCAGAAAGAAGGGATGGAGATTTGCACGTGCACATCATGTATATGTATCAGTGAGAGGTGGACATTTTGTTGCATAGGTGCCCAAGCAATGCAGCAAAACTCTCAGGTTGGTGGAATCAAATGACATCTAGCATTGTGCAGTGCAAATGAGCTTTATTTGGTGCATAATTATTTAAATGGTATTTTTCTGGAAGTCAAATGAACAGGCTGAGTGCAGGCTGAACAGGGGATGTGAGGCACAGGCAGCAGCTGTACTGCCGTCATTGCTCAGCCTTTCACCTTGCACGCACTTACCATATTGTAAAGGTAATTGTAAAATAATATTTTCTTCCCTTTCTCTTTTTTTCCCCTGGAAATACTGAGTGACAAAGTAGTGTCTGAAGAACAGGCATTTTTGTGGTTGAGGAGCCAGAATAGAAGGAAAGATCAGGGAAAACACTGATGAAGGGACATTATCCTTATTTACCTCAGTGTTAACAAAAGCCTTAACAAGCCTGGAGTCAGCGTACAAAAAATGTGTTGGTGTGTGACTGTTCCATGCACAGCTGCTGCTGCAGCTGTGTGGGAAGGCAGGAGCAGTGCATGGAGGCGCCGATGTACACCCTGCATTGGCGTCCGTCACCGTGGCTGTTGTGCTCAGCAGCAGCAGAGTGTGGCTGGGGGAGCAAGGAGAGTGAGGGGGCAAGGAGCTAAGCCCTGGGAATGGTGCTGTGGTTTAAACCTGATAGGCAGCTGGGCACCACACAGCTGCTTGCTGACTCCTCCCCAGCAGGATGGGATGGGAGATTTAGAAGGGTAAAAGTGATGAAATTCATGGGTTGAGATAAAGACAGTTTACTAAGAAGGGACGGGAAGGGAAGGGAAGGGAAGGGAAGGGAAGGGAAGGGAAGGGAAGGGAAGGGAAGGGAAGGGAAGGGAAGGGAAGGGAAGGGAAGGGAAGGGAAGGGAAGGGAAGGAAAGGAAAGGAAAGGAAAGGAAAGGAAAGGAAAGGAAAGGAAAGGAAAGGAAAGGAAAGGAAAGGAAAGGAAAGGAAAGGAAAGGAAAGGAAAGGAAAGGAAAGGAAAGGAAAGGAAAGGAAAGGAAAGGAAAGGAAAGGAAAGGAAAGGAAAGGAAAAAAGAGAAGAGAAGAGAAGAGAAGAGAAGAGAAGAGAAGAGAAGAGAAGAGAAGAGAAGAGAAGAGAAGAGAAGAGGGGAAGGGAGGAGAGGAGAGGAGAGGAGAGGAGAGGAGAGGCAAACAAAACACCAGCACACATGATGCAAAATAAAACAATTTCTCACCACCGATTTCTCAACTGGTGCCCTGAGCAATGGCAGCCCACAACAACCTTAAGCCCCACAGTTTTATTACTGAGCAAGATGTCATATGGTGTGGAATATCCCTGTGATCAGCTGAGGTCAGCTGTCCCAGCTGTGCCCCCTCCCATCTCCTTGTGCACCGCCAGCCCACTCACTGGTGGAGTGGTGTGAGGAGTAGAAAAGGTCTTGATGCTGTGCAAGCCCTGCTCAGCAGTAACTGAAACATCCCTGTGTTACCAACACTGTTTTCATCACAAATCCACAGCACAGCCCCATACCAGCTACTGTGGAGAAACTCCATCCCAACCAAAACCAGTACAAATGGCCAGTGGTGCTGAACCAATGTGTTGGCTGCAATCAACGTTCCTGTGTTCAAGAAACAGGCTTGTTTCTCTGATGCTGCTATTGTGTAGGAAAAAGGATGTCCTAGTGCTTGCTCCAACACTGGTCCTGATTCTTCAGCCATGGCTTGCATAAATCTCCACCCCAGGCTGGAGAATATTTTTTGATGTATACAGGCAGGGAGAGGGGAGCCAGTGTAATTAGAAGAAAAAAAAGATAAGCTGAAGGAGAACTAATTACTGCAGTCATTTTTTTCCTGGCTTTGTTAATGAGGAAATGGAATGGGGAAACAGAGATACTGTATATGAAACACTTTGACAGTTTAAAAACTGTTAGCTGCATCTAGTGAGACTGCTTAATTTTTAGTACTAATAGCAGAGCCATTCCCAGAACAACAGTTCTCTGAGCTGCAGTGGTACTCTGGGGATGATGCTGCTATTTGTAACAATATTACTCCTTCTTATTTTTTTCTTTTATTTATTTATTTATTTATTTATTTTTAAGCCTCATCACTCCTCATTTATTATAATAACTTGGTGTGTGTGATGAGAACAAGGGAGGTTTGCACATTTGGAGTGGCTTCTGCTTGTCTCAACACATCTTTTCTGGCTCTCCCGAGGACCAGGGGAAGAGGCAGCTGTTGCCTTCATCCCCTCTTGTGCGGACACTCCAACAGACACCAACTTTCACCCAGCTTCAAAGGCAGGTGAGGGTCAGGTTGCCGATGACTCTTCATGAAATGAAAAACACCTAACAAAGAAATGCGTATAAATGACTATCCTTTCCCAGGATTTTATGCAATGTTCAGGACAATAGTTGATAACATCAGGATAAAGTAAAGGAAAACGCATTGTAAGGGCAAACACATTGCTTTGTAGCATTGACATTTTGCTGCAATACAGGTTTACTTTGCAACTTGGTTGAAGAAAGCCATGTGTCTGCTTTTTACCCTGAAACAAACAAAAATTAAGAAACAGAAGAGTTGGTACATTATTTTTCTTTTATATTTAAACTTTGTTATCAGAATGTTATTTTATAATATAGTATCCGCTTACTTTTTTTTAATACAGGCATCTTGGCATGGATCCATTTGTAAACATTGCTTGGAAATGCCAGGCTCACATTGAAGGCAATTGGAGTTTGGGTTGCATAGGATCGAACTCACTCAGCTGTTGTGTAGATTTACTGATTCACATGAAAACTCACATGCATTTGTTCATGTGTTCAACCACTCTGTTTTTTGTGCAAAAATAAATTGTTTCTTAGGCATGTATTTTATCTTCTCTCATAAATCTACAGCTGTTGAAATCCAGACTGCATCCTGATGTGGTCCTTACTACCTCATTTTTTCCTCTGGAATGGAGGTTGTGTTATGTAGACTAATACATATATAAGTATCCACAGCAAAACAAACCCCAGAATTTTCCATTCTCTCGCATTCAATTACTGCTATTGAGTATTTACTCCAAAGGGTGCTGTGCTGGACAGCTTCCATTAGAAATGTGAACATCTGAATATGCTCAACTATGGGCCAAGTTCAGAACTGGTATTAAATCCAGTTTTTCTGTACTGGTTGGGAAAAAGGTGATTTCTTGCTTTACTAGAGATCAGTGGATTTGCTTCCAGTGTAAAAATATGCATTGGCTTAAATATCTTTTTAGCTGTGTTTTCTGCAACGGATCTGAATTTGACCTAGTGTGCAAACACAATTTTTGCACATTTGAGATTGAAAGAGAAACCCTGGGTTATTGTGTGCAGTCTCCCCTTCTCAGATGAAAACAGGTTATAGAACTTTATCAAGCTCCAGTTTACTCTGATAATTTTTTTATTTCCTGTTGCCCCCCCCGCCCTGTAATACTAAAGGGCTGTTCAAGAACCCACCCTTCGAAAGGCTCAAAGCACTCTTCTATATCCAGTCTTACATATTCAGGACTAATTTATACCCATTTGTTCTCATGCCAGTATTTTCTTTTAGCTTAAATAGCTCTTTCTTCTCCATGTGTTTACCTCCCCCAATGCATTTATAGGCAGCAATCATAACCCCTATTGTTTATCATATCTCTATTTACTATTTTAATTAGAAATAGCAGTCCTGATTTCTTCCTTTTTTCTTTTCTTAATAAAATAAACGATTGATTATCAGATATTTAGTGCCACCAATTATCTTTCTTTTTTGTGTGTTAATTTTAAATGGCATCAATTTATTTAACTTGCTGCTCATATTGAAAAAGAATGTTCTGCCTAATTGGCTGCATTTTCATAGCTACACAAAGGGGACATTGCATAAAGGCAAAGCAATTGGATTCTCTGTCAAAACAAATTAGAAGTATATTTTTGGTTCTTATTGTGGTAACAAAAATACTTGGTTCCTCTGCAGGCTGTGTAATCATTTGACCTATTTATGACCTCAGGTGCACTTGGTTCACCTCTAAAGACCAAATCAAGTGATAACTGTAGCTAGTCAATAATCTAGGACTTAGCTGGCCCAGGAGACATTAGTATTAGTGTCCTATGGGTGATGTCTAAATTAGATGGCAGTCAGGTATGTATACACTAGAGTGGTCATTAGAGTGGGCAGATGTGCTCAACTAATGGCTTACAGTGGGGATTGCTGCAGGGGGAATTCCTTCAGGAAAAAAGTGAGTTTATATAAGACAATAGGCAGTACAAAAGGGTGCTTTTCTGTGAGCTGTGATGAGTATTTTCAACATACAGACTTGTTACAATTACTTGATTGACAAAATATGTGAATTATTAATTTAACCTGAAGGGTGAAACTAATCTGGGTGCATAAATGCTGGCCAGTAATACTGTTCAAAGTGTGCTTTCCATTCTAAATAAAAACCACTGGACTAAACCAGGAATGCAACATTGAGCCTTGTTCACAGTAGAATAAAGCTCTACACATGTAAGCAAAAAATGTGTATGATCTCATTACAGCACTGAGAGCTAAGCAGCATTCCTCCCAGATCACAAAGAAAACCAAGTGCACAAGTGACCTGTGTACCAGCATCTATGCAAATCTCAGGCAGATGCAGAGATTTATACACACTTTACACACCCCTTAGGAAATACCCATTTTATATCACTGATGGAGCAGATGTATTTTCCTCTGTGAAATGTGCATAGAATCTAATCAGAACAAAGTGTTTAATGCATTCAAAACGAGCACACACCATCCCTTAACTTTACTAGTAAACTGGAATAGAGAGCAATGTCATATCTGAACTAATTAGAGGTTTTGTTGTGTGCTGTGACTATACATTTGCATGAATGCATTAGCAGAATCTTGTGCCATTTCAACTGCCCTGCAAATTCTTACCCAGGCAAAAAAATAACTTTTATTCTAATAATAATTGGCAGTGTGATGGAAAAGCTGCCAATGAGAGATATTACAATCCATTGAACATTTTGATGTAGATTTACAGTTTTTTCTCCTGCTTGTCTCCCCCTCCCCAACTCCAAACCCCATGTCCCTTTTAACTTTGTAGATATGGATGAAAAAATAAGTGAGAAAGCTCTGGGCAAAAGTCAATCCCAGAGTCTTCTAGAGTGCTTAGCCGAATCCTGTGTCTGTAGAGTTTGCAACAGGGAAGTGAGTACTATGCTGCAAAATTTGAACTTGTAGACTCTTTACTGTTTTGATGTCATACTATCAGAATATAAGAACACGGTGCAGTTAATGTCTGTGTAATCCTAAACAGTATAAAATGAGATGTATATTTGAAGCATGAAGGCATTTGAATGTATCTTGTGCCATGGTCGTGGACAATTATTTAAAGATCCATGAATAAAACATTTTCAGTACATAAAAAAGAGTAGAAACATAACTTAGAAACAAAACATGAAGTAATGAATCAAGAAAGAAATGAATCCTTTAATCTTTTCCACACTTTGGATCATAGCACTCCAAGTAAAGCATAATTACTTATAGTAATATCCAGAGAAACAGATAATATGCAACCTGTGCACTGCAAATATTTTAATCATCATTTTTTTTTGGGAGCCCTGCAGATGGAGAAATTATTGTTAACCTTCCTAAGCCTTTGATACCCCAGTGAGGAGGTCCAAAAATGGGTGTATTGGCGTCCGTAGATTTAAATGCAGGATTAGCAAGATGTGAGTGTTGTGTTCAGGACGATGAAAGCCAGATTCACAAAGCAAACAAATCGCTCATCCTGCTTCTGGCATCAGCTGGCAATAACACTGCAAGGAAGACCGCTTGTTCTGAGGAACCTGTAGCTCAGGTAGCGACACAGATATCTGTCAGTCTGATGAAAGCCTAGGAGAAGGGACGATATAATTTGGAAATGATTTAGAGAGCTGAGTTATTGAGGGGTTAAGTATAATACAGTTATTTCAACATGCCAGATGATATGACAGCCAATTTTGAGATGTGACTTTTTAATGATAAATGAGTTCCTGCGATTATTCAGTATGTTATTGCTGAGTGCTAGAGAGCCAGGTTTTGGCGCACATTAGCTGAAAACCCAAGATCTGTCAGAAGCAGGGTACGAAGGAGATCATTTATACTGGGTAATAAATATGAAGTGTTCTGGTTCTAGAACTGATTCTTACTAATATCATTTTGCAACTAGTGAAGTGATACAAGAGATGTCTCAAATAAAGAATGTCTTTCAAGGCTGTTGCTCAGAACAATGAGGCCCTTCTCAAAGTGCAGACCTTTCTGTTTGTGAATTAAAAATGAAGTTTTATTTTGCTGATTGGGCTTTATTTGGATGATTAACTGGAAGTGCAGTAACTACGAGCTAGGTTTTCCACTGGTTCACAAGTTGACATGTTGAGCTAGTGAACTCCACAGCTGAGAATGTTAATCCTGAGCTGTATCTGACTGAGTTTAAATGGTTTTAAAGTCTTAAGAGCTTATGATTCTCCAAACTGTTTTCCTGGATTTAATGAAGCCTCACGAAATATAATTCCCTGGACACCAGCATGAGTTTAGTGCTGTAGAATTGCGACTGCTGGTGAAGCACAGAAGGGTTAATCAGTTGATCAGATTTGTTGAGTGCATTTGCCATCTTTGAGAAATTCCAGGGTCTGGAAAAATAACTAAGTTTGTTTGGGGAGTACAAAGAGGGGACTTAAGGGAAATTCTGAAGAGTTTTGTTAAGAAAGAATAGAAATATTTTATTTTATTTTCAAGATTGGAAATCTTGCTGTGACCATAGTTTGGTACAGTTCTATTAAAAGGCTTGGGGACTCCATACAGGTAAGAAACCAGTTTTGAAAGACTCTTGAGGTACATTTACAGGGACTGATTTTCTACATTTTCAGATGATGGAACTTGCCATCTGAGAACTTCTGACTGGTCTCAAAATTGACATAGTCAAAGAAACTGGACTGGTGGCACAGAGTCCTCATGTACAGAGCCCCTGTGGAGAAGAGATAGAAGAGAAAACTAATAACAGGTTGGAAAAAAGGAAAACTGGCAGAGGCAAGATGAGAGTTTTGAGAAATCAGAATTTCTAATAGATGAGGAAATGTAGTTTAAAAACTTAAATGTGGACAGAGAAACAGAATTCATTTTCACTCTCTTCTCTATTTAAAGTGATGGGTTTTGGCAGTTGAATTTTACCTATTAGCAAAAGCCAACCAGTCTCTATTTTACCTGATCTGTTACTGACTGGAGAAACAATGTTAACTGAACATTTGCCTACATTAGCTGTAAGAATAAGGTCAGTGCTACATGCTACTGTTTCTCCTGGAAATAGTCTTATTTTAGCACCGATCAGTTCTAAGTTGCAGCAACATTTTAATACCACTCTTTCTGAAAACCCTTCAGATTCCTTGCACCTGTGCGACAAACAGGAGAGAGACAGCACCCGCAAAAATAACAACATTGAGGGGATTATTTGGGGCAGGGGGTATGATGCTGCTGCTCAGCTCTGGTCTCTTGGAGGTGGAGAAAGCTGTGGCAGGGGTGCAGTACACGAGAGGTAGCCCAGGGCAGGGGTGATGCTCTTCTTCCCCTTCCCCCTCTGTGGGTCGGAGCTGATGGAGACATCAAATGGCAAGAAGGAAAAGCACAGACATGAAGAGAGCGTGGCAGAAAGACGATGCAAGCATGCCAAAAGGGGCAGGATCTCCTGGCGGAGCTGGAGGTGGGAGAGGAAGCACCTCTCTGTGAGTTCCTTGGTAGCCTTCCTTGGCCTGTAAGACCTCTGCAGATGGAAGGAGCTTGCTGTTCTGTGCTTGATTAAAAAAAACCAAACACAACAACGAATATTTAAAAGTTTTTTTTTTTTTTCTGGGAAAAACGAGAGAGACATATGTATGTGCCTATGAAAGGTGTTCATGGCAGTGTGCCTGATGGGGGGAAGCCCACCTTTCTCCACCTATGGTGCCAGCTTCTGGCCGAGAGCCTCAACCGCAGGGCTGCTGCCCCTGTGCTGGTCCAAGGAGTATTTCACACTTCTGAATATTCAGCTTTTTTATAGAGATTGAAACATCTTCAATGAGGCAAGCAGAGGCTCTAAATCCCTGGAGCCACTCCTGGGGCATGAACATTTCAGTTCTAAGGCTCTTTTAAGTGCTCGTATTTCTTCGGAGTCAGGTAGAGCAGGTGTGAAAGCTGGGGTTGTGCACAGTTCCAAGTGTCCCCGTTACAAGTGCAGAAACAACATCCTTTTTCTCAGTTTGACCAGAAATTATATCCTGTTGCTGAAAAGGATTTGCTGGCAGAAGTTTTGCTGAGGCTCAGATAAAGCCCATGAAATATTTTTATGTAGATGAAGTAGTGTTTTCTGACTGCTTTGCCAGAAAACTACTAGTTAAGCCTTATTACATAGCAATGCATCCTGTATTGGAGACTTACAGGAAATGATTGCAGGTTTGTAGACATGAAGCAATAGCAAAGGCTGGATTCAGAGCCTATGAAAGCTAATGAGGGTTTCTTCTCAACCCATCTTTCCCTCCATGGGTCTTTCAGTGTACTCATGCAGCACTGGCTTGGTGGGAACCCAGAATTTCCCAATTGCTCTTTAAGATCTCCTTCCCACAGCAGACATAGTTTACTTGGAATGAGTCAATTAAATTACCAGTTTATTTCATCTAACTGCCTTTTAAACTCAACTGTCTTTGCAGTCCCTAGGGCAGCTTCATAGATACTGATCACAGTGGACAGGAGAGCATGACATTGGGGCGATGGGCAGCCCATGCCAAAACAGAGCACCTAGCTCAACTTGTCAGCATTTTCAGCCTGGAGGATGAATATTATTACTGCAAGTGCATCGGCTCCTGCGGGAAGAGTTTTCTTCTCACATTACCCACCAGAGGCTCTTTTAAAATTAAAATTCATTCTCCAGGGAAAACATAACAACCCACAAGGATACAGTGGAGGAGAAAGACTCTAAAGAAGTGCAACTGCCCTGAGAGGGACTATTTGACTAATGCACACTCCTTTTTCACTTCCGTGGCTGCGGCCTGGACTCCCCATGCCGGTACCGGAGGACACTGACCATGGGGCTGCAGGACCTGAGGCTGTGCCAGGTGGAGCTCAGCCAGGTGGTGGGAACTGGGCAGCCACCATCTCTCTCTCCACATGGATTTCCATACAGTGGAAACTTCAGCATGTGGGGTCCATGAGCACTGCTGCATGCTTTGACACCAAACGAGACGTTTGGAGCACAAGCATGGCTTTACCGCCTGCTTTGCCCCACCTTTGTGTTAGGAATAGGAATGAATGAATCAAGCTCTTTGACTTGGGCTTGAATTTCTGATCTAACACCAGCTTCTCTGTTTCTCTTGTAATTAGTCTCACTGAGAGGTGATGGAGTTATTGAGAGGGTCTTGTAGGCAATAAAAGTGTGCATATGTCTTTTGCCCAAAGTATGAGGGGAAAAAAACCCTCCTGTGTTGGCACTTCTGGAAATGTTATCTGAATAATTATTTTATTCATGTTTGGACACAGATGATCTTTTGAAGCTTAGAACATATAAGGCTACTGCTACTTATTTTCTTCGGGGGCTGTGGACAAAGAATGACAGGGTGACTGAAGAGAGGGTGTTTGGAGCTGAATGCAGTCCTGGAACCTCTGGGAATGTGTTGGAACTGGGAGCTTGTCCCGTGGTTATTCTGCAGCTTTTATCTGTTTTCAGCACAGTTACACTGGATTTGCAGGGACTTTGAAAATTTCTCTTTAGGCTTAATTTGGGGAGCCCTCTGATTACAGAACTGATTTCTGCCTTTCTAAAATTTCTTGCTGATCATCCCGTTAGCTGAAGTGGATGGAGATTGTGAAATGGGAAACTACATAAAACCAGGCAAGTCATGTTTATTTTTCACTCCCTCTGATGGCTCATTCTGCACCCTCTGTGCACACGGAGCCTTTACACCGGCCAGTTGCAATCTTAAAAGTGACAATAATAATTCAGGCCACAGCTTAGCAAAGCGTCTATAAACATTCATATCTTCTGGCATATGAGTAGCCCCTGTGAACATCAGGAGTTTTATTACCCTTGCTGTTTTTGTGAATAAGAGATTTTCCATGTGTCTCAGCAGAGATGAGCAATTAAAGAAACTAACTAGAGAAGTGAAAACCAGTTTTGAATTTTTTTTTTTTTTTCCAAGTGGGTAAAAGATACATGTATCCATGCTTTAAACCTTATAAGGAATCAATATAAAATATTATATTTATTTATATTAAATATATTTATTTACATGCTTTAAACATAAGCCTAAAGTATTTTGATCAATATTTCTATATGAATGACATTAGTCATGGAAACCAATTAGTTTTCCCAGCATTATCTGTAATACAGATGCTTTCCACTGGGAAGTTTGATGAAACTTAGCTCATTTCTCATACGTCCCTTGCCACTCATGAAAACAGCAATATCTTTCAGGACCACTAGTGGCCCTGAGTGGCAAGGTCATGATGAAACCTGCCATCTCCCGCTTTGTCCTGTCTTTGCCTCATGGAGAGAAATGAAGGAATAAAGATTCAAACATCTGGTTTGGGCAGTCCCCAAAAGTGTCCTGTTTTCACATTATGAAGTGCTGTAAATAGAACACATTTTACTAAGACAAAAGGGTATTAGATATAAACATATTTTCAGCCAGGGTTTCCTCACAGACTTTGTTTCTTGGAAATTGTGATTGACTGCCTACCTTGTTTATTTTCTGTAGTGCTATTTGAGGTTCTTTTTTAGCAATTGTATGTTTTTATTTGAACTACAAGTAATTTCTTGCCAATTATGCTGATGAAGTGTGAAGCTCATTCACAATTCCTTTTTCAGATTCCAGTTCAGTGCACAATAATGTTCAAACTACCTACGGCTGGATTGTCAAGGTAGAAGTAGGTTATTTGCTGCTGACATGATTTGACCTACATAAGAAGGGAGAAAGAATAATCTCTTTCCTCTTTGTTGGTTCCATAATCTGTATCTACAAAAATGTGAGAAGTTCAGTGTCAGGAAAGAATTTGGTATCCCAGGACAAACTGTGTCATTGTAATTCCAGTTAACTGATATTAAAGTGAATTCACTGCAGCTGTAAGAGGAAATAATTTAGTTTAGTATTGGCAAAAATATGTTTTAATTTGAAATTTGTGTGTGCACATGTGTCCTTCAGAGGAGCTGATTCAAAAGAAGTAGGTGAAGACTAGTCAGCAGACTGAAGAACAGGGAATTCCCTTGGGGTGGCAGCAATCAGGATTTGAATACTTCAAACTGGAAAAAGACTCCAATACAAGTCTCTTGCTATTCAAGTGAATGCTTTAACCATGCCTAAGGTGACTGGTGCTGGCACTTTTTACCCCAGCATGGTTTTCAGTGAATGTGCCCCGGGCTGGTGTATACAGAGATGAACCCAGTGCTGCTGCTGCTGCTGCTGTGCAGACGGCATGTCTGTGTGCCTGACAGAGAGGAACCGCGGTACCTCTTGTACTCTCTCTCCAAATCACAGCAGTGCTTAGGCAGGGTGTGGGAATGAGTCTGTTCAGACCTTGTGCTTTGAAGTGAGAGCAAAAGTCTGTGTTTAAGGGTCTAGGTAATGGTATTGTTCAAAATGTTTTTGTTTTTTTTTTTTTTTAAAAAAAGCATGGCCAGGGCTAGAGAGTGCTGGAAAGTAAGTCATGTTAATCACCCTTCCAGGCTTATGGCTGCCTGCGTCCCAAGCTTAGCTGAGAATATTATCTTTTTTATCTACACTAAACCTGAAAGTTATTGCACTTGGCTTTGTGTAGTTGTGTTTTTGGACTGTGTTCCATTTACATTATGAACTGTCTGAGAATATCTCTCTGATAAAAAAAGCTGTTCTCGCTATTAGCAAAGGCACTCTGGGTGGACGTTGGTGTGACTGAGGTAAAAATTTATCCTTTGGGAATTTAGGAGCAGACTTATTTTGCAGAGAAAGTCAGAGTCAGTTTGTACTTGGGAAACTCAGAAGCTCATTTAGAGTTGGTGCTTTAGCAATCATTTTTTTTTGTAACTGGCTAGTACCCATCCAGTTTCTTAGCCAGCCTTAGCACTAATGAAACCATGTGAAACAGATTTTACTGAAGTTAGGGTTACAATAATCTTACTTTGAATGGCATTTAACTCCAAAGACAAGCCTGCTGCAAGCAGTCAGGCTGTTTGCAGACTAAGGTACTCCTTAGCAACAGTGTGAGAAATTTTGCCCATACTATCATGCTGAGTGTGATTCTGAGGCAGGAATAGTTCAAGGAGAAAAGAATTAAAACTTCTAAAATTGCAATATCACTTTCTCAGTCATATGACTGTACCTTGTATGCTTTTTGTGCACTTTCGCCTGGCAAATGAAGCTACATGATCTGTTAAGGGGTTAATCAGTTTGGTTTACTCAGAAATTCTTAACCACGATGAAAATATTTTAGCACCTAAGAGGAGAGATTGTGGGTGAAAAACTGAAGATACATGATTTATCACTCCCCTCACAAATAAAATTTATTCATTGCATCCACCAGCCATCACACAGATGGTCAGAAAATTGGCTTTGTGTAGGGATGTGGATTCAGGCATGAATATTAATATGAGACAGATGTAAACGCATATTAATATGCATTTGCTTTGCATGGACTGACATTACAATATTTTCATTAAAGAAACCGCATTTGAAATGGAAAGTATAGGTCACCTTTTAAACATGTAAAATAGTAGGGTACAATGTATTTACACCTTCCTGGAGCAACAGAAACAACCAAATAAATATTTTTTTTACAAAAGAAGGGTGTGTGATGTTTCTTCTAGCAAAATGTGTTGGATGCAACATAATAATTAATAAATCAGAAAGGCATCTCTCACTTTGTCGTTAAAACACATTTCCTCCTTTTTGCCTGCCTTGTTATGCTGGCAGTAATGCAAGCAATAACGTTCGGGTGGTGGATACAGGGCTCCAGGTCAGCATACGGTGAAGTTAAGCTAAGTTAAGTAAACTTACTAAACTCATCCTGTCTCAAAATGCACCATTCAATATGTTGTTGTTTTTCCACTGGCAGCAATGCATAAAACCCATAATATTTATGAAGACACAGTGTTGTTTTTTTGTTTTTGTTTTTTAGGGGACAGTATTGATGGTCGCAGCAGCGCTCACATCTGTGCATTGTTAGTATTTGCTCTTGGTAACATCATGCATTTGCCCAAAGAGAAACACAGTGTTGTTATGTATGTCATATGATAAAAGACAATTTCACAGATATTTGCTAAGCATTTTTTGCAAAAGCTTTGTAAAAGAAGTATCATTTCAAGGGAGAAACTGGATTGATTTTGTTCTTATATAAAACATTCAGGTGCTTTCTGGCTGCTAGCCAGAACACTTGAGTGTCTGAGTAAACAGTGTTATAATTATAAACATTTTGCAAGGAGAGGTTGTTGAAGTTAGGATGAAAGGTGTCAGCAGGCTGTCCAGTGTCTTGTCAGATCCCATGCACCCTTTAAATGTAACTATGGGGTTATTAATCTCTGGAAGCCCCTGGACTGGCTTCTGCTTTCGTTGCAAAGCAGGTAGCCAGCCCTCTGCATCCTGCACATGCAGGTGTGAGCTCCGGGAGCTGACTCGCTCCCCTGCAACTGTGCCACTTAAGTGCTGGTGTAAGCAAGACAGAGCTTTTTGTCCATGTCTGATCCCTGTGGCCAGCGATGAAAACCCCATGTATAAGGTGGGGATATTAATTACGCCGCTGTAAATTGCTTTGAGTGATGAAACCCACAGTATATTATCAGCCAAGCTGCTCTGCTTGCTGCCAAGAGCAGGATGTGGCACAGCAGCCCCAGGGGCACTCTGTGTGTTCCTCGCTGCCAGGCTCCTTGGCACTGGGCAAAGGAGCCCCGGGCTCTGCTCCAGACATGGCACATGCCCCTGTGCGGGGAGGGGGCTTGGAAAAGGTGCTGTAGAGGCGGCTGTGACACCTTTTTGTTGCCTGTGGATTACCTGACATAGGAAGCATTTTTGGCTGTCTTTTTAGAGCAACCAACCATCCCAGTTGGTACGATGCTGAGGTGTGATCTAATCCCCCAATATCTTTTGGAAGCCTCTATGAAAACGGTAGCCTGATAGCTCTTCATACTGCCGGGTGCCAACGGAGACTTTTTTGTATTTCTTGCAGCAGATGCCGGGTAAATAAATGTGAACTCTGTGACCTTTGCTCCAGCCCTCCCAGGTGCTTGAAAGACTTTGAGGCTCTTCTGCATGTATGTGTGTGTGCATATGTCAGTGTAATGATGGAAGCGGAGAAGGGAAGTTTATATTTGCTCTACGTTTTTTTTCTTTTTCCTTTTCAGCTTCCTATGTTTCAGAAAGTTTCACACAGAAGACCGCTCTGTAGCTCCTGAGAACATGCTGCCCTTGTTTTCCCTGTGGCTGACTCGCTCCAGCTCAGCTGTCAGTCAAATGGAGCATCCCCGGAAAGGTAATGCAGAGGGGACCTGCCTCCTGGCTCATTATATGCTTCTGTCAATAGAACAGAAGAGATCTCATTCACATAATATATTTTGTATCACAGGTAACTTCCTCAAATTCCCAGTCATAAATCTTCCTAATTCAATATTCTGTGATCTGATTCATCTGGCAAGCCAGCAGAGGTTTCAGAAAATCTGGCAGCCCTCTGCCATGCTTTTCTCTTATGACTTCCCCCTCCAGCCCCACATCTTCTCTCTCACTGTCTTGTTTTCCTCTCCTGCCCCAAAATCCCTGAGAATCAGTATTCTTATTCAGCAAGTTTCTTCACAAATTGTTTTCAATATAAAAATAAAGACTTAAAGTTGATTTTTTTTTTTTTTCTAAATCAGAATATTTGAGTTTTTTGAACAATACTATCTTATTTCTGGCTCAAATCCACTCAGCATTCAATCAGTTCTCCATGAGACAGCCAGGTAAGTTGTCATCAGGGAACCCAGTTCCTCATGTCTCATGCATGGCAAGACTGGCCAGATAAACTGTCACAAAATAAGGATGATCTCTCTTTATTGACATCCTTTACTCTCTGAAGGTGTTCAATATTCACATTTCCCATCCAGATTCAGGTTAAAATGAAACATAGAGAGTGCTAGTTTTCACTTAAGCATAGCACAGGCCAATGGGTGGGCAATGGAAGGTGACAAATAGGCACAGGTGAGACAGGGTGGAGACCTGGAGAAGAGCTCACCATATTTTTCTTAGGTGACAGGAGGTTTTGGTAAAAAATGAGACTGTACTTAGCTTTGTGAATCCCCATCTGCTTGTTTCCCTTTGCAGTACATTCTTCTGAGGCAACCACTGGTATTAATACAGGGTGGGGGATGAAGGGATTTAGAGCAGCCTGGCCAAGAAAGACTTGGGGATACTGGTGGATGAAAGATTGGACATGAGCTGTGTACTCACAACCCAGAAAGCCAACTGCACCCTGGGCTGCATCAAAAGGAACGTGACCAGCAGGTCGAGGAAGGTGATTCTGCTCCTCTGCTCCTCTCTGGTCAGACCCCACCTGGAGAACTGTGTCCAGCTCTGGAGCCCTCAGTACAGGGAAGACATGGACCTGTTGGAGAGGGGCCAGAGGAGGCCACAAAAATGATCAGAAGGCTGGAACAGCTCTGCTGTGAGGACAGGATGAGAGAGTTGGGGTTGTTCAGCCTGGAGAAGAGAAGGCTCCAGGGAGACCTTATTGCGGCCTTTCAATACTTAAAAGTGACCTATGAGAAGGATGGGGACAGACGTTTTAGAAGGGCGTGTTATGACAGGACAAGGAGTGACGGTTTTAAACTAAAGGAGGGGAGATTTAGACTAGAAAAAAGGAAGATATTTTGTATTATAAGGGTGGTAAAACACTGGCACAGGTTGCCCATAGAGGTGGCAGATGCCCCATCCCTGGAAACATTCAAGGCCAGACTGGACGGGGCTCTGAGCAACATGATCTAGTTGCAGATGTCCCTGCTCATTGCAGTGGGGTTGAACTAGATGACCTTTAAAGGTCCCTTCCAACCCAAGCTATTCTATGATTCTCTGAAAATACTACATGCTGATAGACTTTTTATTTTGGGATTTATACTTTGAATAGTGAAGTGTATTCTGATAGATACCAGTGTGGAACTGTGAAAAAAATATTAAGAGTGTGCTATGTCTAAGTTCTGGTAACTGTGATGATCCTCCAGGAAAAAAGAAGCTAATTGAAAGCCAAAAGTAAAGCCTCCTTGTACATGATTTTTTTAAAAAATATTTTTGTCTATTTATTTTTCAGTGGTACTCTGAATCAATGGAGAATATAAGGGACTTGGGGTCTGCCTCTGCATTCAATCACATGTTTTACTTTTTATATGACATAAAGAGTTCTCATTGGATCATTTTCAGGACAATGATGCTGAGATCAGTTTAATTGGAAGTTTCTTTGGTTGGGTTGGATTAGACTGCAATATCCTCACCAAGACCTTTTCTTTTTGTCCCAGCAGCAGCTTGGTGAAGTATGGACTGCATGGTTTGCCTCCACCCAGAGTGGCTCTTCAGGCTCTTCCAGGCAGTAATTTTATCCGGCTCTGTTCAATCACCTGCATATCTTGCAGCTTCTTTTCCTTATGCCAGCTGCTTTTTTCCTACTCATATGCTATTCTTTGGAGTAGTAATTTAGAAGTCAAACTCTGTTTTTCCCTTTGTAGACAATACAGATTTCTACAAACAGTATCATTGTGAGCAATGCCTTTGAGAGCTTATAGGTTTCAATGACTCCCTAACATCCCACTGAAGGCCGAAGAGCCTGCTGGCCATCAGAGGACACTTCTGTCTTGGTGCTGCACTCTCGTCACCAACTTCTGTGGGGCTTTGCATTGCTTCCCTCTGGATGCTCTGGGGAATGTAGTGGTAAGATAGAACACTTCTTCAGAGCCTCAGCCTTTTCTTCTTTTCAGGTGCCTTGAAATCACTCTCAACTCAAGCCAGGGTGAAGTTAAGAACAAATAAAATATTCACAGCATCCAAAACACATAACATGCTTGTAAATGTTTATAAACCATTGATGCACAATTGAAAAATGTGAAATGATATATGATAAAGTTACCTGTGAGGGGTTTAGATGGGAACAGCCTTCCTGCAGGTGAACCACGGCATGGTGGCTGGCACTGGGGGGCTCCCTGAGGGTCTGCCTTCCATGTCCATTAGCCAGCACCTCGCCCCCACGCCTGTCAGCATTGCTCTTTAGTCCATTAGTGGTTCAGGGTTATTCATCTTCTCTCTCAGACTTATTTCTTTCTGAGAAGAGAGGCAGACAGACCATTTTTCTAAGTAAAAGCAGTCACTGTTTCCCTACCTGAGAGATGCCAAGGCATCGTCCCCATTGCTGAAATGGTCACTACCACTCCCTGAGTCAGCGAGGGCAAAACTCTCCTCCCTTGCTCCTCTGCACACCCTACTTAGTAAGAAATGCGTTTTGATGTAAAATATGACTTCTCCTCAACATTACATTTTAACTCCATCTGTACTTTGTCAGCCACACTCTAACAAATGTCTAAATAGGGTGTAGCCATTTTGTGGTAAAATTGTCTTGGGATGATTTGACCCCAACACCTTTGTCTTCAATGGGTACTGAAATAATAATGTATTTCTGGTTCAAGTCAGTCAGGATCATTTTCTTTCTGCATTGGATTTGCTAGGACAGATGGCTTCCAACATCTAGAGCTCTATCCAAGTTAAAACTGGAGGGGAAAGTTGTTTGATTCTTTGCACGAATTACTGTCTAAACAAAACCTGACTTCAACAGATTTCTATGCAAAACCCTTTGATTCCCATTTTCCATCTGTGAGAAATCTGGGATGTTATTGTTGGATTTGTATCTTTCCTTTGACAAACATATTAAAACATGGTTCAAAATAGCTTTTTATCTTCTGAAAGATATAATGTGAATGAAATCCCCTCTGACTCCTGTGGGTTTGGAAGCAGTTTTCCTGCTTTTGTTACATTTGCACCAGGTGTCCGTAATTCTTTGCTTGTGGCTCTGCTCAGGTTGCTAGTGCGAAGTTTGCACTTGGCTTAGAAAGCAGCCATAAAATCCAGTATCTGGCAATATTAATATTTCCATCACCTTGACATTTTATCCAATTTTTGCTTTTGATTGCTACCTCTACCACGAGTGAAACTCGGAGCCTTGGCAGGCGGCTATTAGGAGGGATGCTGAATACCACACTGCTGAGCTCAGGCTTGAGAATGTTCTCACGATCCTTCTGCTTTCTCATCACAGAGCTTAGCTCCCAGACAGAGAGACCTGAGAGCTTTCAGTCTTTAATCTTCTGTGTTTGTGTCTTCTCCTATTGAGCAACCTGTAGCTGCAAAAAGAGACCTCACAGTTGTCAAGAGCATGTGGTCCATATGGTGATGGTCGGTCATACTGTAAAAGTTACACGTTTTCCAGAGTAGCTTGGATACCATAAGAGGGTTAAAGGCAAAATAAAGAATATTTCTTCAACTCTGATCTACCCATGCTTAATAAGTGGCCGATTGTTCCCTGTGAAAACTTTCCACTTTTTAACCTTCTATTTACTGTTATTATTACTAGTAAAGGTATAATCTTCATTACCAGTAATAATATTATTATCATCTACTAACATCTGTGCAGCTGGTGAGTCCAGTATCTCAGCTGTTGGCCTGTAGCTGGCAATGACACTGTGTTTAGCTGGGCCATCTGTGGGCATCCTGCTTCTTGAAGCCAGGAGAACCTGCCTCCAGCAGCAGCTGCCCCTCACTGTGCCGCACCACTGTGCCAGACCGGGGCAGTGTGGCTGGGGGCCAGGGAGCTTTTCTTCTCTGAAAGCCCCTACCTGTCACCAGACTGCACTTTTACCTATGTGTTCCTATGGTTGTCTGTCTGGCTGTGGAAGGCAAAATGTGAAGATCATTTTCTTCTGTGTCTTTGTCTCACTAGATATGATTTTGATAGGACAAGGAGTAGTGATTTTAAACTAAAGGAGAGTAGATTCAGGCTAGACATGAGGAAGAAATTTTTTATTATGAGGCTGATATAATGCTGGCACAGGTTGCCCAGAGAGGTGACATATGCCCCATCTGTGAAGACATTCAAGGCTGGGCTGGATGGGACTCTGAGGAACCTGATCTAGTTGAAGGTGCCCCTGCTCATTGCAGGGGGGTTGGAATAGATGACCTTTAAAGGTTGCTTCCAACCCAAACTGTTCTATGATTCTCTGATTCTATGTTTCTATGATTTCTTTTTGGTCTTTCTTCCCAGGCTGTGGCACTGGGACAGTAGAGTTGAAATTGTGACTATATTCTCTTAATTTGAAGAGCATCATTCATTACTTCAATAAAATAAGAATATAATCCTAAACAAAGCAATTTAATAGACAATATTTCAGTTGCAAGATATTTTGACCCTTATCAAATATTGAATAATCTACCCACCGGAAAGGTGAATTTATCACACATCTCCTATATTGACAATCAGAAAAATCCCCCAGAGGAAGATCAGAAAGATCTCCCCAGTGTAGGACCAGGCAAGATGACCATGGCATGGTGAGGATGAAATGTGGCTGGTGCAGCCCTGAAATCAGTCACAGGACTGTTCTGGGCTCAGTGACATTACACAGCACAAATGGATTCTCCGGGTTGTTACATGTCTTGCTAAATTTGGGGCTGAGGGTCAGATTCAAACCCAAGCTCAGCAGTGTCCATCTTGCTAAGCTTTTGGCTGGTGTTGTCACACTGTGTATTTTTGCTTCAGTTAATGGGTTATTTCTGTTGCAAAGGGAGGATTAATTGTACCATGCTCATTTTACAGTTCGTATGTCATGGATATTAATCAATCTGAGTCTGTAAAAAGATGAGTATTGATCTGTCATATTTGCTAGAAGCACACAGCACATTTTTGCCTGAGAGCTTCCTTATGAAACAAGCAACAGCGTTCCCACTGAAATAATTTAGTTGTGCAAGCTTGCAATGAAAATTCAGCCACAAGAAGAGCTAATTAAAATAATTGCTAGTTACTATTTTAATATTAATTCACTTTTCAGTCATTCATGTCGCTGCATGCCTTCCTGTGATGACTGTGGGCCCACAAAATGAGATAATGGGGAAGACTGGGGGAGTGTGCTGCTGAGCGGGGTGCCCGAGAGCCCAGGGAAGGGGCAAGTCACCATGGCTGAGCACCCATCCGTGCCTGCCTGGCATCAATGCGTGAGGCTTGGACTCTGAATGAGGTGTCGGGGAGCGTGATGCAAATCTGCACCCTCCATACATCCTCCATCCCCGTGGCCCGAGGGTTTCCTCTGCTCATCTGCTGTCAGGGAGCAGCTCTGACTCCTCTGCTGGGCACCTCTGTTGGGGGGCAGAGCCTGGGGGTCTGCTGTGGGGCCTGGACCCCTCTGCCCTCCTGCTGAGCCTCCCTGTGACCTTCTGCTAGTCACAGGGAGATATGGAAAACAACATGTTGAAGATGTGACTGAGGCCACCAACTGTTATCCCGAAGGCTACAGTAGAGCTGTTAGGAACAGCTTTTGGGCAACACCAATCTGAACTGAATTTAAAAAGGATTCTGTCTCGATGGTATTTCTCTCACTCCCTTTACATTTATTTTCTTTTTTTTTTTTTTTTTTTTTTTAGATCTTAAACACATTAGAGCCTGTTTTCTGGTCTTTGGTTTTAGACAGACGAACAGCAGGGCTTTATAAGCTGATTGTGTTCAGATGTACATCTGCAGCAATAATTGGGATACATGGGGAATGGTGTCACTATAACATTTCACAATAGATGTTGGAATGAAACCACAAATAGAAACCACATTCTGTTGCTAATTGTTTGATTTAAACCCACAAACGCAGTAAAACTCAAAGACGTAAGAACAATAAAGTTGCATGGTGCTGATAAAAGGCATGCAAGTTTTGGGACCAAATTCTTGTCCCCAAATCAGCTCATGCACAGGTCTTGTGAAACAGGTTAGAACATAAAGTCATTTTCTACAGTCTCCTGCAAGCAGCACTGCAGGAGTAAACTGGGATGACCTGAATGCTTCAGGAATACAGCAACTTCCTACCCTCTGCTCTTCTCTTTCTTTCCCCCTCCATCCTCTTTCATGCCCTTTCTTCCACCTGGCCACCTCCCATGATACATCTTGTTTTGATTCACCCCAGCTTTTCCCTTAACCACTGCAATGTCCCAAGGAATCAGCATTATGGAAGTTTACAAGCAGCTTTGTTGTAGTTGCCTTAGACCTCAGTGGAAATCCACATCTAGTAGGAAAGTTACTGTATTCATTACCAAAACCAGGCTTTGTACAGCTCCTACACCAAATCCCAAACCTTGAAAACCTCTTAGCTTATAGGGTTTAGAATTTTTTCAGTAAAACATTTTGAATTTCAATCACAAATAAATATTCCTTGTGTTTTAGCTGATCATATAAAATCCACTCTTTTTCATAGGAAAGAAAGTAAATACAAGATTTCAGTCACTTCTAGGAAATGGATTGCTCTGTTTTTGACTTTTTTTTTTTTTTTTTTTTGAGGGAGAGGAAAATTCACCTTTTGTTCAGTGTAGCCTAAAATTGTCTAAAAAATTTAAATTTTTGAGGAGAGTGTGGTATATATGCACAAACACATGTAAATCGCAGCATATGATAGAAGATGTAGAATTTGATTATGTGACTACATATTTGCATTCCGCACCCAGAAAGTGGAAAAAGGGCTCAAAGCAGCTCTAAAGAATCTAAAAACCAAATTAGAAGCTACCACACAGAAAACTGTTTGAAATCAGGTCTGGTAAAGCTAAATAAATCTGCATTTCTAAGTTTTCAGGTAAATCAGGAATACATAATAGACAATATTAATAGATAATGCCCACGTTTCCTTACATAGGTTTTAGCTGTACATATTCTGCTTAGGTCCCTGTTTTCTATTCAATCCTTCATTGCCAAGCTTGTCCATTTGTATATATCACCTGTTCTGTAACATGTTTCTCCTCTAATCCTCCCCAAAACCATGTTCTGTTAGTGCATCTTTCTGGAAAAACTTCCTTGCTCCTTCTCTAGACCTTGCTCTTAGCATCAGCTCTTTTTCCCCTTTGCTTATGGAGCATTGATTTTTTAACTGTTGTTGCTATTTGTCTTTTAATTTGATGACCGCGTTCGTTGCTTCATTTCTCTCTCAAAGTTTCAGATGAAAGGGAAAAAAAATAAAACAAACCATTAAATTTACCTCTCTGGGCTGAGTTCCAACGTGATAGCAAACCTGAAGTGTGTGCAGTTACTCGTGGAAACAAGACAGCCCTCGACACCACGAATGGCCATGGCCAGTCCCCAAATGCTGCTACTTGTGGGATCATCTGCCTCACCATGGCTCGGTGTCAGCAGAGACACCATTGGGGTTTAGTCACTTGTGGAGAAGCTGCAAAGCAGGCAGTGTTGGCTGAACAGTGAATACCAACCTAAAGTGTAATTAACACAGACAGGCAATTGTTGCCAACAATAGTCGGAAACAGTTTTATTCCCTTATTTGCTGCCAGCTCTGGCAGGTTAAAGAGCCAAGTGTCACATCAGAACATTGTTGGTACACAGGGAGTTTGGTGCATACTTCTAGATTCAGTTTAAAAAAAAGCAAGTGAGTAAAAAGAAAGGATAGATTGGTGTCAGTCTTGCTGGTGTGGGATTTTGTTGGTAATATATTCCTATGGATTGTTACAGGCTGTTTTCCATGTGCTTTTACATTGAAGTTCCTTTTCTGTGCAAGCAAGCATTTTATTATGAGAAATTAGTGAGCAGTAACCATTGCGCCATGGGAAAACATACAGTAAACAGAATGCTTGTGTTAGGAATTTGGCTTCGTTTGTTCAAAGAAGAATATGTATATAAAAATAAAGAGTAAGTCAGGAAGAAAAGTATTATAGAAATTAGGGTCTTCTTCCACTTAAATTTTACTTCACAGGAAGGAAAATATTATTTTAAGAGTACTATGAGCCTCCAGAAAAGATTATTTTGCAAAAATGTGCAACACTGGACAGCGTCTTTTTGAGATGTGAAAAAATACTCCTATAAATCTGCATAGAATAACATTCATCATCTTTTTCTGGACGACATTTTTGGAAAGCTACCCTTACATTTCCAGGTTTGCCACTGACATTCAGTGAACCCAAAAAACCTTTCCCTAGATTTGTTGTGTATGTTTTTTTTAATTTACACTTCTGGGACTGTAGGATGTAAATTCCGAAGAGATTTCCTACCCGGTCTACTTTAAACTTGATTTCTGAGTTGTTGTAAATACATAAGAATGATTTAAATACAATAATCAAATAGAAAGGAATAACAAAATATTCAGGCTTTCTGTAGCTACAGGCAAATATCTATATAGAGTTAGCTGTAAGATTAGGGCTTGTGGAATGAACATCACATTTTTTCTTTCTGAAGAAGTAGTGGGCTACATTTTCTTCTCCAGAAGATGGAAAAGATGAGCAAGCTCAAACACCAAATGTGAGCCCTGTTTCAAAAAATTTTGAATGAAGTGTATTGAATCAGCACAGAGACCATTTCAAAATAATTAACTTATCCTAGAATCATAGAATGTCCTGAGTTGGAAGGGACCCACAAGGATCATCGAGTCCAGCTCCTGTCCCTGCATATGACAACCCCCCAGTTCACACCATGTGTTTGAGGGTGTTGTCCAGTCTCTTCTTGAACCCTGTCAGGCTTGGGGCTGTGACACCTCCCTGGGGAGCCTGTTCCAGTGCTGCACCACCCTCTGGGTGAAGAACCTTTTCCTAATGTCCAACCTAAACCTCCCCTGGAACGTCTTCCTGCCATTCCCTCAGGTTCTGTCATTGATCATTAAAGAGAAGAGTTTGGCATCTGCCCCTCCTCCTCCCTTTGTGAGGAAGCTGTAGACGCAATGAGGTTTCCTCTTAGTCTCCTCTTCTCCAGGCTGAACAAACAAAGTGGCTTTAGCCACTCTTCATATGGCTTCCTCTCCAAACACTTCAGCAACTCCATAGCCCTCTTCTGGACACTCTCCAGTAGCTTTATATCCTTTTTATCCTGTGGCGCCCAGAACTGCACCCAGTGCTCCAGGTGAGGCCGCACCAGTGCAGAGCAGTGCGGGACAATCACCTCCCTGTCCGGCTGGCCATGCTGTGCTGGATGCACCCAGGCCACGGCTGGCCCTCTTTACACGCTGTTGGCTCATGTTCAACTTGCCGTCGACCAGAACCCCCAGATCCCTCTCTGCAGAGCTGCTTTCCAGCATCTCATTCCCCAGTCTGTATGTACAGCCAGGATTGCCGTGTCCCAGGTGCAAAATCCAGCACTTGCCCTTGTTGAACTTCATGTGGTTGGTGATTGCCCAGTTCTCCAATTTGTCCAGATCTCTCTGCAGGGCTTCTCTGTCCTCAAAAGTATCAACAGCTCTTCTTTGATGCTAAATTCAGGGTGCTGGATGCTAGGCAGGCTCTGGAAATGACAGAAGCCCATGTACTTCTGGGCTCTGTGCGTTGCATAGGATGGGTGCCAGAATCAGGGAGTCTGGGTTCATGCTTTCCAGTAACTGAGCTACTGGCATAAAGCAGCTCCACAGTGGTTCATCCATCCAGGTTCTTCCAAGCTACCACTTTTCAGAACCTGCATGACAATACTGAAAATTAAATCCAGTTAATAGAAAAAAATGTTAAATCAATGGCCATAAAATTTAACGGGTTTATAGCAGTCTTAACACAGTAGGACCAAATTATCATGTTAATTTAATTTCCATTTCTAAATGAACCAGAAGGCACAATAAAGGTCAATTAACCACTACTTTCCTTGTCTTCTTTTTTCTTTTACTGTCACTTTTAGATCACAGTCAGCCCCAAAGTATTGAAACCTTTTCTGGAAGCTCATGAGTTTCTCTTAGAGACTCCATATAAACAGAACACAAACTAACAACCCATCATATGCTCAATCACACTGATTGTTTTACTGTGTTTTATCCATATATATCTTTTCATCAGAGGTAAATAAATATTGCAGAGAGTTTTATTTGCTGGTATTCATTGCTATTTCATTACTTCTGGAGAAGATTTGTGTTTTGGCAGTTTGTCGGTAGCTCAAACCTACATCCTTACAAACAAGTGGCATGTGTGCATCCTTCCCCTCCTGTTTCCTCTGCTCACAAAGTGCTCCCCATCACTGTGAAGCAGCTCCAAAGGCTTTCCTAAAATTATAATGTGCCATGGTGCTTAAAAAAGTTTACAGCAGTTAACCTAAAAGACAACTTAGCACGTTGGCCAGGCTTATCTCTTTTCCATTACTCCTCTCTACAGTCAATGCACTTGGAGAACGAAGTCTCTAGCTGCACCGCGACAACCTCATCTTGGTCCTTGTCCATAGAAAAAGACACTGGGCACTTGAACAGGACAATAATAACCAATGTTCTAGGTTGCTTCAGAGGCAGTTGTGATTTCCATTGAGATGAACATGTCAGCTGTGTGCTTTCTGGTATTTGGTATCATGTCACGCTTGCTAAATTTATCTGCATGTTGTTTGTGTGTGCTAGGGAGGGGCTGTGTGCCTGGTCACAGGTGTCAATAAACTGCAGGACCATGCAGAAGGTAAGGTCTCAGTAATGTTGAAGTTAATGGGAATTCTACTTTTGATTTCAATAAGGCCAAGGTTATACTGGAGAGGTTTAGCTTCCCAAGGTTGCACAGAGTCTTAGTGATCCAGCTGGGCATGTGGTCAGATGTCTTGGTCTGCACCTCAGCTACAAAGCCAATCTTCCCTCCCTTCTGAGGAGTCAAGTCTGCAGATCTCTTAAGGCTTCCTCTGGAATATATTCCTTATATGTTTCCTTTCCTAAAAGCCTGTTTGTAGACAAAATTATTTCCCCTATTTCTGTTTACATGATGAAACTGGATCAAATGAATCATGATTACAGCAACATATGTATTGAAGTAGTGTTTTTATGTTTTATATACTTGTAAAGCTTTTTTGTTAAAGGATTGGCAAGCTTTCCTGACTCATATTTAAACGTTCTCGAAAAAGTCATCTAAAAAGATGATCAAAGGAGATAAATCTTTAGTTTTATGTATTCTGTAGGCTAGAGTCACACAAAGCGTGGAATAGCACTACATAAAATAATGGTGTTTGTATGGTCATATGAGTAGTATAAGCACAAAACAGTGCATAGCTAGAGGTTAACTTGGATTTTTATAATCAGGCAGTAGTAGTATTCAGGCTCATAAAACAATTTAAATACACACACACACACACAAACCCCTGTTGTGTAGTGGTGCATAGTGGCTGTTGTGAGACCTGCAGGAAGAAATGGAGAGGAGCCTCCTGCCCAGCTGAGTGGGGATGCTCAGCTCTGTCCCCTCTGGCATGTGGGCACAGAGCAGCTGCGTCTCTGGTGTGTTTAGTAGATCTGCCTCGGGTCTTGCTGAGCAATGAAGGTTCTGCTGGGCATTTAAGGGATGTGGCAGGTGGATAAGGTTATGTGTCACTTGGGCGTTGCTCAAAAATTCAGCAGAGTTCCCTGAAAGTTCAAACTTTCTCCTACTTTGAGAAACGAAGTAAATCATGCCTAGTGGGTTTCTTAAAGCAAAGTGCAGACTGCTGTTATGGCAGTGTAAGAGAAGAGTAAAAATAAAGATAGAGAACTAAAGTTTAAAGACATTTCTGTAATTGTCGATTTCAAATGCAGAAGCCCCTTAGGCAAGTGTCAGGCGAAGCTGGTAGGAGGCAAACCAAGAATAGTTTGTTGAAATAACTCCAAAATGCCATAGACAAAGGGAAGGAATGAATCAATTATATGGATCTTTATAAGTCCTCCATTAGAGAAAAATAATTCTCTTTTAAATGCCATAGGATGCGGCAAAAGATCTGCAGAAGTAACTTTATTCCTGTTAAGCCCTAGTTTGTCTTCCATAAAGACAGTAAAGCTGTCTGTTGGCCTGTGTGAATTCTTCAAGATGTGTTTATAAGTGGTTATTCTCCTGAAATAATTCAAACCTCTGTTGATGGTTTTCTAAGTAGGCTCATAGCCGTGACTTTTTTTGCCTTTTTTGTTTTCAATATGTCAGATCCAGATAGGCTGATCATCATGTTTGTGTGAAGGCTCATGCTGGGTGTGCCTTGGTGGCTACTTCAACTTCTCTCAGGTTTCAATTTGTAATGGCTTGTCGGACATCTGGAAATGATAGCTTATGATCTGACATAAGCAATCATATGCCACACCTATCAGCAAGCAGCCTGATTACCAAAGGGAATAGCTCAGGGCCTGAACCCTGCACAAAATGTGCTTTGCTGGATGGACAATTCTGATTAATAATCCTGTGTATTTCAAACCTACCCTGGAATTTTCTGGGCAGAAGAAAGATGGTAGAGAAGTTATTTGATGTCCATAGTTCTAAGCTTTGAATAAAAAGAAGTCACAGTGGAACTGGACTAGCTGAATGTGTCCAACACGTTGGGAAAATGGGAAAAATTATTTGTTAATAAAATGATGCATCATGCAGCACCCATGACTCCTGTGTGTAACTCGTAATTCCAGACAAGTGTCAGGGAGGTTATTATTTGGAATTTTGGGACATTAGATAGCACTAACTATGTACATCACAATTTTCAAAGTGATTTTGGATGCGCCAGATTTGAGATATTTGATGTTTTATCCACCTTAAAAACTGCTTATTCTTGTGAAGCACACAGAACATACGTTGACCACCTGCTCCCTTTCCTCAGCAAAGGTCATACCATGAAATCACTGTTCCCATTCTGCAATCCAAGCACTCAAAAGAAAGCACCCACATAAAAGCTGCAAGGAAGTACACTGTAAACTCAAGTCAGAGCAAAGTCCCCTTTGCAAGACCTTCAAGTGGACCAAAAGAGCTGCTGTCACTTGAGGTCACTGCCAAGGGCACTACAAGGACCTGGGCATATGGTTATGATTGTGGTGACTCTTATAATGCTTTTTCTTTGGAGATTTTAAAAATCCCTTTGTTCCTGTTTGGAGTTTCACAGCACTGTTTCAGATGACAAATAATCACCTCGGTTGCTTGATTCTTTGTGTCATATTCGTTAAAAGAAAGAAGGAAATAAGATTCTTAATTCACCTCCAGTTCTTAAATATTTAAAATTGATTTCACTTTGTTTTGTATTTATTAAATCATACAAAAATGCATGTGGTTAACTGCTTTTAATTACCTTTGATTAAGTAAAAGCAGCCCCTTTGATAATATCTGAATAGTTAGAGCTACAAAAGCGTGTTTTGCAACTTCTTTTTCTAAATGTTTTTGTTGTATTTAACACAAGAAATTCTTGTCCTGGTGTTTTTAATGACCGCCTGTTAGATTAATGTGTGAGACAGTATTATTTTATGAAGTGTATTGATGTTTCTTTTTCTCTACTTAAAAATAAACAACCTTCAGGTTTCTTTTCCCCTTTTTTATGGAGACTTGTTAGCTCATTTGTATGACCAGAATGACTTCCCATGACTGATTTAATTTGTATTACAGAACATATAGCATGAAAGCAGCATCTATTTTTCCTGTTCTTCAAATTGAAATGGTTATGGGATTAAGCTGGTGGTGGCTTGAGCTGCTTTTTGGGGGATTGTTATGGTGTTTCAGCCAATTAAAGGAGAAACTTAGATATGAATGTTGTGAGAAAATTATTTTCTTTGACCAGCTTGGCCACTGAAAGGAAACTGCCAGTAACACTATTTCTCTGCGAGGAGTGTAACCTACGTGTGCATATGTATTTGTTTTCAGCTGCGTCTGCCAGGAAAGCTGGAGAAAGATGTTACTCATTACCTACTTGGAAACATCTGTCCATTTTCAGAGTGTAGCTTTTACAAGGCATGATATTAAACATTACATTTACACATCCTGAAAAGATTTACAAGGGGAACAAAACTGTTACAAACAGTGAAGGGAATGTGGTTAGGCTTAGCAGACAGAAATGAATGAACGTGTGTTTGTGGAGGAGCACCCTGCAAAGCTGCCACTGGAGAGCAGGGGCTCCGGCCTGCCCTGGGGACAACCCCGTCCGGGGGTCTCCTGCCTCCCTCCCTCATGGCCTCCCCCTCTTTTTTTCCAAACAGATTGAGTACCGGCCACATGGCTCGGCTGCCCTGGTTGGCAACAGTACGAAAGAAGCCCAGGGCTACTCCTGTGTGCACACAAACCTGCCTGCCCCTGCCCAGAGCTGCGCTTGGAGCCCGGCGGGCTCCTGTTTGCAGCACTGGGACCCAGGTCAGCTGCTGGAAACTTCAAGAGGAGGATTGTGATAAGACCTGAAATTCAGCTACCCAATTTATCAACTGTTAGTGTTCATTTAATAGTTAAGTACTCTTTTATTTTCTGCATGAAAAGTGAACTAAAATACTGACTCAATGTCCACTTTACAAGCCCATGTTAGAAGGAACTGAGGAGTAAGAAGCCTTACTATTGACTGAAAACAGATGGTATAATATCATAACATACTTTTGTGTGGCAGGAAAGTGAGCCAGTTCAATGCATCTCTCCCTTGCCTTGCATCCCCTGCACAGACATATAGAGGAGGGACACAGATGACATCTCTGGGCCTAATGGCCCTTCTTCTATTTTTATTTCTCAGTTGGGGGTTGACTGCTTACATTTTTATAGTCACTTGTCCTTTTCAACTCATAGAAGGGCTTTTTTCTTTTTTCTTTCTCCTTTTTTTTTTTTAATTTGAGTTGTCTTTCTTTAGAAGGCTTTCTCCTTTCACAAAATCTTTAACAGGATTGCATGCATTGTCACTCTGTTGATAGTGCTACTTTTAGTGTTACACAACGATGTTTGTCTAAAGGAGATGTTTATTAAACACAGATACACATTACTCAAGTATAAGTTTCATGCTATAATTTTGACCATAGCATCCTGCAATCCACTAGGGCATGATTTGGTAGAAAAATTATGACTGCTTTATGAACTCTGGAAGTCCACATGTGTTACTCAATGCATATCTCCATTCTTCACAGATTCCCCACAGGTTTACACAATGCCAGAATCAGGTGTCTTTTTTTTTTTTTTTTTTTCCAGATTTAAATTAGGCTCTAAACCAGTGTGATCTTTTAAAATTATCCACACTAAAAATATTTATAAGTCTGAAAGTCTGTATCTAAGCAACTTTCAATATAGTAAGTTGCAAGAAACTGCTGCCAGTATTTTAATTTTTGTTTAATGCATCCAATATTACGTGGGAGCATGAAATGAATAGCAGCAATGTTTATACTTTGTAAATTAACAATTTATTATTACTGTAATGATGTTGTAGTGTGCTTATTTGATTACAAATGCAACCATTCTTAAAATCAGTATTAGACAAATTTTAAGTGGAATTAGTCTTAAATCTCTACTACTTTATAGTGAAATGTAGGTGTATTTAATTTAGCTGAAGTTTTAAATTAACAAAAGTATGCAAAGCAATCAACCTGCTTGAATGTTTGCTTTTCACTTTAAATATCAATATTTAGATTTTTATTCAGACAAACATTTATTTTGTAAGTTTAAAATTACAATGGTAGAATGCTTTTGGAAATAACTTATGCATAAGAAGATGGATACTTGGCTATCCATCCCAAGTATCAGAGTGGTGGGAAAAAATAGCAATTGACTTTACAGTTTACATATCACTCAACGTAGAATATGGCTCAGGTCTTTGTTGCAATCTAATTGAATCATCTATCAATTTTTGGCTCCTCACACCTCACAATACAAAGCAAATGCTTATTACTACAGAGCTCCACTGGGCCTGGAAATAAAATTGGGCTTTGTTTGAGCTTGTAAATTCTCACTCAGCTGAGACTCTTACTGAACTCGTGAAATAACACAATGTGCTGAAATTTGTGCTTTTACTGGCTCCCAAACATCCGAGCGGCATAAACTCACAATCTCCATCTGTGCTTGTACACACTTTTTTGGGTGTGCAGTTTTTAAGATGAATCACTTGCTCAGGAGACCATCTCATGCGGATCAGAGACGAGCTGCCCACTAGTTCCTCGTCTGCCTGTGTATCACCAGCTGCAGATTTTGGATATGCATCTTGTTTCTTTTTAAGTTTGGCATTTGTCTAAGAGAATGCACTGTTGGCCACTTAAAGCAAAGAATATGCTGTTCTCTAGACACTTAATGAGAATGTTAGATGCTTTTTTACTACTGTTGTTCCCTATTTAGATGAATTCCAGTATGTGATAATATTCTAGATTACCAGATTGCTTCTTTTTCCAGTTTCCATGCTGACTCCTTATTACAGAGTCTTGCTTTTTACCATGGTATCTGGGTATTATTTAGATACTGAAACTTAATGTGAGGCCAAAAACGTTACAGGCAGCCTGGTTCCTATCTTCTTCACCTGTCAAGAAAAAGAATCCATGCAATAAAAACTGTACAATTGGGAAAGTCGTATTTAAGAGATCTCACTCTGCAGCCCAAAGCTGGGCAGATACGGACTTTGTGAGGTCTCAACAGAAATATGTTTTAAAGGTAAGGATGTTATATATGAACTCCCTGATTTCATATCCCATGAATTAATATCTACGAGTCAGTAATAGAAACATCTCAGCATCTTCCAGCTACCATACTGACACAAGGAAACACCTGGCTATTATATTATGTGATCTAGAAATAGCTGAGCTGGATGGATGAGGTAAAAGTGGGTGAGGGAAAGCAGCTTCAAAATGCTTATTCATGTGGTGTTCAGTAATAGTATCCAAAATTATTTTCATCCTGAAGGATTTGAGGATGCCTTACAGATGACATACTGTCTTGAAAATCCATGTGTCTTGTTTCTGGAGTGCATTGTCTGTGGGATGAGGCTTGGGAGCTGTTTGCTTACTTATACTGCTTTTGCACTGACATTTTTTTAAGAGAACAGAGGTACAGAGGTTGTGCTGATGGGCTTGTCTGATCTCCAAAAGCTTTTGAGTCACACGTAAGTGCTGATGGCCCATTTTATACAGAACCTGATCTCTCCTGAGCAGCACTCCTGAGAAATGGGGTCTGCTGAATCTGGTTACTGAGGAATTTCAATCACTGACCACAATGAATTACACTACCTGTTGTTAAAGAGACCTTATGAAACGAGAGATTTTGTTTGCAAGGTATGGTACTGACCATTAGCGCCAAGCCTAGGAGATTGTGAAACACTGCTTTCCTGTTAAGCCCAACATGAGTTCACACTGCAGATCAGTCCTCAACTTTGACGATCAATCAGTTGTGTGTCTGCTGAGAAATTCTCCTATAATAAGTTGTAACAAAAATGATATATGTATTTTTATTCTACATACACTGGTGCTATCCTGTGGAGTTACATTGGTCCTATGGTTGCACACCACTGAACAAATAAAATAATTTTGTTCTGACAAGCTGCTGTATAAGCTGAAGTTGTTAAATGGAAATAGCCATGTTAATATTACCTTTGAAGAAAACACAAAGAGAAAAAAAATCAATGGTTGCCAAATAGAAAAGAACAAAATGGACATGGAGAAAAATAATGTTTTCCAGCAACCCTAACAGAGTGTTGCAAAAAAATAGATAGGAAAAAGCCCCTGAAGCAGTTAAGGCAGAATATTAAAACACAGTCAAAATATTTGTTTCTCCTCTGAAACAAAGGGATATTTTGAAAATCATAACTGCTCTTGCTTCTCTTCTAATCTAACATGATCATGATTGAAAAGGTATTCTTGGATAATTAACATTGCATGGTGTTAAACACACCGTGTTCCTCATGGAGGGAGTTGCACTCTGTTTTTCCTACTGCAGATTGCATCATAAGACAGCTAATGTTGGGCACTGCATCTGGGTAATGACTTGATAAATTACTTGACTCAGTGGTTGCTGACCTCGAATTTATAATGTGATTTCATAAAAACCTGTGTAAAAACCTAATGGAGATAGACATGAGGGTTTTCTAAATATAGCAGCAACTTAGATAACAGTAAAAAAAAAAGTACAGAAGTTACCTAGCACAGTTCCCAAGTTTCTTGTTGACTCTTAAGACACCTGGTTGTGACAAGTTTCTATTGCTGCTGTTGACAACTGTTTTGATATCTGGAATATTTTGAAGTACTGGCCTATGAAGATACACTGGTAATAATTAGGATGATAGTATGGGCCAAAACATGTAACATCTACCTTATGCTATCTTGTATTAAATGCTTTAATAAAGCCATGAACTCTTGTTTATGAGCTGGTATACAGGCTCATACTACATGTGACTTGTTTGCAAGCTGTTTGGTTCTTATGATTTGAGAGCCTAATTTTTCAGTCCCCTTTGTTGCTGGAGGAAAAAGATAGAAAAGTATAGGAATGCATGAAATAGTATATGAAAGATGTTTGAAAAAGAGTAGAAATGTTGATTTGTTGGTTTGTTAGTTCAGTAATACAGACATTGCCTGCCATTTGAGACAATGCTGTAGAGGCTTCCTATAACTGGGCCACTCTTGCAGTGAAGCCACTCATCTATTGCTGGGCTGTTTTATGGAGTCAGAGAAGCTGGCATGTGGACACCATGAGAGAGCATATCACTTTACTGAGCACTGGAAGGGGAAGGGGAGATGTGCAGTCAGAGCCACAAGCACCAGTGTCCATGTTCTGGGCTGTACGTCCCTGCAGCAACAACAGCAACCAGAGCTGGTTATAATGAACCCCAGCCCTGGAGATCCTGTGCTGAGTTACCACAAAGTCAGATTTAGTGAACCACATATCTGGGCCCTGGTTTGAAATTGGCTTGCCTCCATTGAGGAGGGATACAGTGTAAGTTAAATGTGCCCCTGGGAAGAGTTTGCTGTGGGATCTTCAGGTTCAGCCCTGCAAGCGATAGAGAGCAATTGCTGAAGTGACTGAAGGGAGAGAGGGAGAAGGCAAACGTAGCAATAGGACTAAAGAATGGTGGGGGCTGAGGATAAGGGTGGGCCCTCATGTAAATCCAGTGGAAACAATCCATCACCTGTGAGACATTTCAGCAAGAGACAGCAATAAATTACAAAAAGGTCAATAGCCCTCACATCCAAGATTTACGTTTGACAGACTGTGTTATGTGGAGTGGTGGCACGCTCCTCGGGTTCAAACACATAACATCAGTTTATTTCTCAAGACAGCTAAATACATGAAGTGTCATCTTTATTTTTAGGGATTTTAAAATGTTTGGATTGCATGCTGTTGAACAGTCACCCAATGAAGACTTTCTGCCA
Organism: Streptopelia decaocto; assembly: GCF_964273445.1. Lineage (NCBI taxonomy): Eukaryota > Metazoa > Chordata > Aves > Columbiformes > Columbidae > Streptopelia > Streptopelia decaocto. The sequence continues at coordinate 25,755,866 of NC_138655.1, forward strand.
AAAATGAGAGAGATTTCTTACAAAGGCATGAACCTTCAACAAACATGTTATAAGATTTCAGAAATGTGGAACTCCAATCCTAACCACAAATCTGCCAGTTTTAAATGTCATATGATTCCTCTCTAATTGAAATACTTTCTAGATGCTTCTATTTATATTTTTGGCTTATTGTCTCTCTACCTATCTAGTAACATGCAACATATACATCACTAAATCAGGCCAAATGTTGACATGTTCGTGGATGTGGAATCTGAGATTTCCTCCCATCATTGAAGCTGACACATCTGTAGAAAGGCTAAGGAAATTTACTTTGCCATGGTAGAGTAAAATCTAGCCTGTGTCTTGAAGAGGAATTTCAATTCTCAACTTTTTTGTTTTTATAAAAACTTGAAACTTGGAAAAAATCTAAAAGTAATCTCTCCTGCCCAAACCATAACACTCTGCCAGCTCCTCCTGGATGTATGTCAGCTACTGCTCTCCACTAAAAATAGCCAATTAGTAATGAAATTGGGAAAAAAATGCAAGAGATTTGAAAATTTGAAAAGGTTTCGTTAATGTAAGTCCAATCTTGCACTGGATTGCATCTGATAGTGTATGGAATAGATTTCAAATTATGTTAAATTAGAATATACATCAATATAGATTTTTTAAAAGTTTATATTTATATTCTAAGGGTGATCATTATTATATCCTCAGAGTACATATATGATCGAAACCAATACTAGTTACATATTTATTGTTCCTCTGGTAAATCAATTATCAATCTTTAAACATTGTCAGGTCTCTCTTAAAAAATAAAGATATCTGGTCTTACACTGAAAGCATATTTTAATTAGGAGTTGTACTTTTTCTGATTTCTGATGGACATTGCAGTAAGACTAATACATGACAGTTGTTCGCAGCCTTGGCACACTGGACCAGCTCAGATAAACTTGTAACACTTGAAAGAGACAATTTTATTGTTACCACTGTCAAACTTCTTGACTATCAAACTTTTAATTTGAGATCTGATATATATAGGGCAAATGTAATATTAAAAACAAAACAAAACAAAACAAAAAAAACCCACCAAAACCACAACACCCAAACTGTACTTCTTTCCTTCTTTCCAAGAGCCCAGAGTTCATTGTGGAAGTTAATGAATTATAGTTCACGGCACCATTATGGGAAATACTATTCATCATATCTTACACCTGAGGAAACAGGTGCAGAGAGAATTTGCGATAGATCTGTAGGGGAACCACGAATTAGTTCAGATCTCCTGACTTCAGCACTGTCCTTCTTGCAGTCTCAAAGGGTTTCTAAGACACTTTCACCCACTAAGGGAAGTGTAGACAGGTGTATTTGGCTAACATTTTCCAACTCATTGTAAGGAAGCAAAAGGACCCAGCCACCTTGCAGTATGAATCAATTGACATCATCATTGTACTACTGCTCTCCACCAGTGAAACCTGGATTGATGCGGTGCTGCCAGCTCCTTTAAAGCTCTGCAGACTTTGAAGTGTAACTATGGTAAATTAGACTATATTTAGCACATTTGAGTCTTCATGGAGGGTCCGTGATAGAAGTGCAGGAGAAGCATTTTCTAACACTATGGGGCCTCAACAGAGTAACCGATGCATCACCAAACCATAGCACACTCGGAGTTCTCCAGTTGCTTTGGCATTTCCCTCAGCCAGGCTTCAAGTTTGAGTTGAAAGCAGCATCCGCATCACTTTTGGAAACTCTTGAGTGGTCTTTAAACTCCATTGGGTCTTGTCTGACTGCAGTCACCTCTCTGCAGTTCCACAATCATTCACAAAGCCAATTAACAGTGGCCTTCAGTCCTTCCTCCCAGCTGTGGGTGAGGGAGGGAACTGAAGTCCATTTTGAGCTCTGAGACGCCACCTGAGTCCTGCAGCCAGCTTACAGACGTGCTCCAAGGGCAAATGCACCACAATGCCCTTCCATTCACTTCACAGTTCCTTTTTTCTCAAAAATAACTGATCTGTGGGCAGGAAAATCATTTACTCAAAAATAAAGAGTAAAATGTTTTTCCTCTTCGATAATGTTCCCTGTTCTTTCAGTAGGTATTATGTTCTGTAATGTGCTGTGTGTGCACCCATTTTGCCGTCGCTTTGGGTCATCCTTGCTCACAATTGGTTATTTACTCAGGGGCTTTTGAAATTATTGAGTTGACACATCTGTCAGACGGCAAAAGCAGAAATGCTAAAAGGTCACTTGGAGAGAAACCAGCTGCTTCATACAAACCTTTCTGCCTTCAAATAGCACAATCATTATAGTCTAACAGATGGGGCCACTGCTTTCATTTCTGTTTTTCTCCTTCACTTCAGGTATTTAGATACACTACCTCATTGCCAGGTCAACACAGGCCTTCTTGTAATTACCTACACAATAGGCAGCTCACCGCTTAAGAAAAAACAGTTCCATTTTCTGTAAATGGGGAACCTGTTTCCTCACAGATATGAGTTACAGCCACAAACTTTCCTATTAACAGATTAATTTTGACAGCGGTAAGTACATTTTTATTACTCCTGCTCCAGTCATTACACCATGAAGCATGCATTTAGTACTCATCTAATGCTCTGGAGAGCCTGGGGGTTTTTGGCAAAGATGGTGATAAGTAGAAGTGAGTGAATAATTCTTAACAAATAATTTATTGAACAAATTTGGACTGCCTTCCTGTTTGGTGAACATTAACCAGGTGATTGTGATTTCCTTTGATTTATTCAATATCCATATTTTGGGAAAAGTGTCCATCCAGATGATTTATATCTCAGCTGGTGAGTAATTGTGATTCCAAATAGAGGTATTGAGCTGCTGTGAGTCATAAATCATGTGACATTGTTTCTGTGCTGTGATTGGGCAAAGCATGATTGCTTCTGACATAATTGTTCCCCTGTTTTAAAGTCCTCTTTTGGGGGAAAAAAAACTGTCAGAAACTTGGTTACTCATCTCTGTGTGGAAAAAGAACAATGACAGGCTGCAGAAGTGTTCAGGTGAATGGAAAAGAAAGCCACTCACCAAGTTTCTTTTATCAAAGATCTCTTTTTCAGAAACACCATGTATATCTACACAAATTTGTAGACAAGAAAAAGCCTCATTTTCAACAGGAAAAAAAAACAACGAAATAAAAAGCATTAAAAATACAGTCATTGTTTCAAAAAATCCAAGTTGATTTCAAATCAAATCAAATTAATGACCAAGATGAAAATTACGTATTTTTTTTACAGAGACTGCACATTTGAACTTTGTGAAAGTTCTTGATTTTCAATAGATGTAGCAGAACATTTTGTTTAATAAAATTCTTGCATTGCAGGCAATAACAGAACACTGAAAAACTGTACTTTGGGAAGGCCATTGCTCTATAAATTAAGCAGGTTTGGAAGTGGCACTTTGAAAGTAAGTATGTATTACACATCCCATCTCAGGGAGGTTTTAACAAGAATTGGCACCAGGACACAGAAATCTGAAAATAACAAAACTGAACCTGCTGTAAAACTGTGATTCTTCGGGAACATGAAAGGAGATGGAGGAAGATCATTACTCTGGAGGACTGATTAGCTCATGGAAGGGAGGAAGGAGAGAAAGAAAGAGAGAAAGAAGGAAAGGGGGAGAGAAAGAAAGAGAGAAAGAAGGAAAGGGAGAGAGAAAGGGAGAGAGAAAGAGGAAGGAAGGAAGGAAGGAAGGAAGGAAGGAAGGAAGGAAGGAAGGAAGGAAGGAAGGAAGGAAGGAAGGAAGGAAGGAAGGAAGGAAGGAAGGAAGGAAGGAAGGAAGGAAGGAAGAAAAAGAAAAGAAAGAATAATTCAGAAGGTATCTTTTTGTTTTGATGGTGGTTGATTTTAATGCTTGGTTCAGTTATTTTCAGGTAACTCTGGTAGGACAGGCTAATCCTCAAGCTGTGGTTAATCAACTTGATCAATATTGCAAGCTGTATGAAAATGAATTATGGGAAGGAAATATTTCATTCAGAGTATTGTGATGAAACAATTCAAAATGCACCTTAATGTGTAATTTCAAAAACCAATCTTGCAATTTTGAGAGGTTGACTGTCTGATAAGAGAAAGGACCAGGACTGCAATCTGAGTCAAGACATATAGGAAACTATGTAATATCTAAATTTTCTCTTGATTGGGCATTTGAACTTGGAAAAAGCCACGAAGAGCTCAGTCCAAGATGAAGCTTTGGAAAAGGAAGACAGTGCTTCCCAAAGTGCTTATGTAGTACTAAATGCTGAAAGAAAAGAGATGTCATATGTGAAGGCCTGCAAAACTCAATAAATGAGTCAGGCAACAATACCTGAGGGACTGCTGTGCATCCTGTTACAGCTAACCTGAACTGGGATGATCTCTGACAAAAGGAAAAGATGCAGAAGAGCAGTGATATATTTTCATCCTTTTTCAGGAATTTGCAAGGGTTGACATCACAGCATAGGGTACAGCACAGTAAAGAAATATACCCAGCTCAGATGGATTTCTCCTGAGAAGAATGGATTCTGCTTAATGATAATAATGTGTGGAGAAAAATCTACACAAGTATATCATAACAGCAAATTGAAATGTGTTTTACTCAACATGTAACAAAAAGTTGCAGATTCCTTAGCAAAATAAATTACAAAGGAATTCACTGCATTCCTTTGATGGGAATAGGATTTACTGCTGTCAGTAGCATAGTGGTTAATACACAACAAGCATTGACACTCCCTGTGCTCAAAGAGAGAGATTTTATGGGAAGCCAGCATTTGCTGAAACTTCATCAGGTGTCACCATAATACCTTTGCCAAAGTGAACAACAAACATCATCTTTAAATAATAACAATTATTATTATTATTTAAATGAGGTCTCGTGACCAGAAAACAAAGTACAGATGGATGACTGTGGAGTGACAGGATGCCCTCAGGACTGCTTTTCAACACTGCAGTAGAAACAGGTTCGGAGCAGGGTGTCCTAAGCTTGTTGGGATCCATATGAAGTCTGGACAGATACTGAATTATTTCTGCACAGAGCAAAGGACATTAGGACAAGGAGGTCAATATCCTGTGCTCCAGACTCCTGTTTCACCAGTTGAGGAAAACATCGGTCTAGAAGTGCCAGGATGTAGCTTCCTAGAATGGTGCTGAAAAATATATTCGCATGAATAGACAAAAGTTATTCAGGGGCTGAAAGATCCAAGGAAGGGCCAGTACTTGTCCCAGATGAATAGTGACACGGAGGAAGTTGTCAAGGCTTGGAACCTATGCCAAAAATGCAGGCCAAGTCAAGCAAGAGAGTCCATGTTGGCACAGGAAAAATTGTTCTCCTGGAGCAAAGTATGCACAGAATTGTTTAGAATGACGGGAAAACATTATGTACTTGTCCTAGACTATTATTCTCATGTCAGTAAGATAGCTTTACTAGAAGATACTAGAGCTAAACTATGATTATGCTTGTCAAATGTGTTTACATTAGACATAGAATACCTGGCATAGCGATACTTGGCAATGAAGTGCGGAGTAGTAGGCATGAGTTCTGGCTGCTAGTGGTAAATTTGGGGTTTAAGTCTGTAATCCTCTGTCTTTTATTTACATCAGTCCAATGGGCAGGTTGAAAACAGTGTCAGTGTAATTATAAATCTTCTCTTAAGAAGACATTCTGAAGTCAGAGTCTAATCCATAGTGAGGATAGACTGGTAAGTTGCTCCAAGAAAATGATGCTGTGTGTAGCTCTGAGCAGAACCAGAGACTGAAAACAGTAGCAGTATTCTGGAGATCATCAATCTGATGACATTGTCATCACACTGAAGGGAGATGAGCAGTCCCACCACTTTGCAGGTTGCAAGGTAAGGGACAGTGATGTAATTTTTTTTTTTTCTGGAGAAGGTGTTATGTCAGCAATATTTCTGGAAGGATAACATAGAAAAGCACAAGGATATTGTATTTTCAGACAAAAGCAGCCTGCGTGGTGGCTGCTGCTATTAGGGAGGTGGAGCAGCACTGTGTGCTTGGTGAGGACTACACCTATGAACCCTCTTCCTCTGCGGCAGCTCTGCTGAAGGGTGTCCTCCTGCGCCAGAACAGAAACCCGCTCCTAAAATAATGTGTCATGATGGCTCCTGTGTGTGCATCTTTAAGGTCCAGGGCTGTACTGAGGCCTGTAGAGCCTTTTGTTTGAGTTATTGGCTTGAATCAGCTCTATGCAAGTCACTGAAAGTCATTACCAGCCTAAGGTTGTTCTATGTCCAATGTGAAATGAAACGAATTGCTTGTTCTTGACAGCTGGGATAGAGCTTAGATGCTTAGATGCAGAGCATATTGCCATCAGGTTTTTTTCACAGTATACAACAAAGATTCTCCCTTCTCTCTCTTTTTTTTTTTTTTTTTTTAATCAATTTGCTTCTTACCATCAAATATTCTGTAAGACTTACTACTTGCTGGGAGCTGGATTGGCAGTGTTCAGACTGGAAACTATTTCCCGTACTGCCCAGGAGTCCCTGTAAGGGGTGAGCCTGTGAGACCTGATAAAAGCAGGTTGAGATGTTTTGAGGAAAAGTAGCAAAATGAAAGAAGTACGAAAAATGAGGTTAAGGAATTTACATAAAAGTAAGCAGAGTGTTGTTTGGGTTAACATTATTTCATGTCAGCTTCAGCTGGCCTCTCTTAAAAAACATCTAAAATAAAAACTGCTTAAGATTTCTACTCCTAACTTGAATCCTAGGTTTTTCATGATGTAAAGAGGTAATATTATTATCATCCATCATTAAATCCACTGAGTGTCAAACTTATCACCTTGACACTTTAATGATCCTTAAGATGTCCTTGTAAAAGCTGGGTACCATGGCAACCACTCAAACACAGGGCCCTGGCACTGCTGAACTTCTCTTAATAAATCAGGCATAATTGGCATCTATGTATTATAATAAATTAAAAGTTATTCAACTGGAATGATTTTATATTGTACAATATTAAGTCATTAAGTTTGCTGTTCTGATGTCTCCTTTGTGATATAATTCCTGCATGTGCTTTTAACACAGAAAATGTTATCTCCCCTCTTGCAAAATATAACTAGGGGGTTTTAAAGTGCAGCAAATTAGTGTATAGTCTGTCACCCCCAGCGACGCGGGTTCAGTTTCTGGTTAAAACAGGACCCCACTGAAATGATCTGTTCCCAATGACCAAAGTAACTAAATTAAGCAGATGAGAAATTCCCATATGTGTACTCAAGACATTGCAGGATACTTCTGAGGGGATGTGTCCTTCTCCTCCTTGTCCTTGACTTTGCCCCCTTACTCAGCCTGTAACCCTACACAGCAGCTGGGGTGGACTGGCCTGGGACAGGGTGGGTGGTTTTCCCTATGTAGCCCCTGGGGAGGGTGAGAAGGCACGTGTCACCCCCATGATACTGATGTGGTGCCAGCAGTGCCCAGATCTGCGCCGGCTCCATCTCCTCTCTCACCTGCCTTGTCACCTCCAGGTCACCCATTGGAAAAGGTCCAGTAAGGAATTACAAACCCTTGAAGGTAGGAGCCTGCAGCCAACGGAAAGCAGAAAGCTATATACACACAGAGAAAATTGCCATATACCCAAGCTTTTCCCATCTATTTTGTCCTCTATGGCAACACCAGCTGCAGACAACAGCGTTTGAATTCATTGGGCTGCAAAATGTCACCACACTATCTGTGTAGTGTTTTCTGGGAACAGACTGCCTGAATGGAATATCAAATGTTGGATGCAAAACTTGTAAAGCATATTAAAAATATTCCCATGACAGAATGAATAGGGCTAATTTTGAAACTTCATCTCCTTTCTTTCTTTAAATATACTTTATTTTATTTTATTTTATTTTATTTTATTTTATTTTATTTTATTTTATTTTATTTTATTTTATTTTATTTTATTTTATTGATTTTCTGAACAGTTCCTTCATGTCACTGAGTTATAAGATTTAAAAAAAAATTGTTATTTTGCCAATAGGATGTCTGCAGTGGATACCATGAAAAAAACCCCAATATTTGTTTTCTTCAGATTCATATTTTTAAATGTTTAGATTTTAAATGCTAAATCTATTCTGGTAATGAGATTGTGAAACAGAAAAAGATGACTTTTTATTGTGCTATATTGTACCTGTTTCTTAGCATCCAGTGGTGCTCCCAGGAAAAGCTGAAAGCATCACTGCACCTTATCATGTTGAGGATAACAATACTCCCTCATGGCTGGGAGTGCTGGCAGATTTTGCAGAGCTGTTGGCTAGAAAGAGAGCTTTTCATGGACTTGGGCATGAGGAACTCAAGGGTAAACTGGACAGATCTTGGCCCAGTGCTCCATGCCTCAAAGCTACTTTTGTGACACAGAGGAATGGAGAAATCACAGTAGCTAGGCTTTTTCTAAGGTGCTGCAACCTTCACTTTCTCAACCAGGAGACTCCCGTGTAGTCCAGGGACTTGGGATAAAAGAAAGATAGTGGCAGACTACAGAAAATGACCAAGAGAGAGAATTCACCATGATAACACCAGTTGTGGTGGTAAGGAGTGGGAATGAGGAGATTTGCCAGGTTCTCAGTGAAGTCATTGCGAGCTTTGGATGGACTGGAGTCTGTCTTAAACCTCACTCATTACCCTGTGTGACCAGATTTTGTGACTCCATGTGCTCATTGCTTGGTGTGTTCAGTTTTTCCTCGATGCCACACTTTCTGCTTTCTGACCTTCTTCTGATTTGATACCGAACATCAATAAAGTAAAAGGTCCTTCAGAAATGTTTGTTAGTCCATTTAATAGCAAGCAAATCATGCGTGAAAGTTCTTTTTGTTGGCACAAGGTCTCTTTGTATCCTGTAACAGTGGTGGCACAGTAGACAATGACACATTTTTGGAAAGGTCTGCATTAGGAATCTCTAAGAAGTTCTCAAAACAACAGAGTATTTGTGCATGTACTTAATTTGAAGCCTGTTTCAATAACTCACTGATAGAAAAATCCTACAAATAGTTATGCAGGTGTTTATCTGGACTGCTGAGCCACTTAAGACTGGTCCTCTAGACAGGGAAATTAAGACAAAACATAAACATCTACCTATGTGTTGTCATGATTTTAACTATTATCCTAATTGCCCTTCATGTCAAATTGTTTCTTAGGCTTTCCAATTTTGTTTTATATTCAGGTGTCAGCTCTCAAGGACAAAGAGAGGGTCTGAGTCTTTTGTGACAAACAGGTTTAGCACACTTGAAGATGCTCAAAAAGAATGTGAATCATTAAAGAGCTGTTAATAATCCCCTTCTTTTACCTCTATTGTGTCAGTACAGTATCAGACAGTACATTCAATAGTTCAGTGATTATAAAATAAAAAAAACCTTGAGAACAATACCTTTGTCAATGTGCAGGTAAGAATTTTTACATTAAAAGTTTATTGGTAAAATATGTTAATTTTATCAGTATTTTTGTTTTTAAAAGCTTCTAAATTAATACATAAAATCTAAAGCATGTTGAATTTCACTACTGAAATTAGTGGGTGTTTTGAACTCCTCTGAGTCCTCAAAAAGTTGATTTCAGGTAGTGATACACAAAGACTAAATGCAGTATGCAAAATAATGTCGGGGGGTTGGAACTATAATAGATCATCTTTAAGGTCTCTTCTAACCCAAATTATTCTGTGATTCTATGATTCTATGACATTGTAGCATGGTGGAAGAGAAAGACCAAAGTAGATCAGAGGTCTGTACAATATAGACATCTTTAAAGTTTACATGGTGTCTTGGGGCCAGAATAATGGAACTTTGACTTTTGACTATAGAGTTACCACTATTGAAACTTCTGTTTCTGCAAAAGAATTTCTTGTTCATTTGGGTTTATTGATGTATTTGTTATCACATCTGAGGTACCTTATCAGAATTCAAACTGTTTCTGCTATCCTAGCAAGAGTTTCCAAAGAAGCACCTTTTTTTTTTTTTTTTTTTTTTTTTTTTTTTTTTCCTAAAGAGGAGTTGCTGCTTTGGCTGTGCCAAGAATTCTTATGTTCAGCAATTATGTGTGATATATACATTAAACTGTTCATTTTTATCTAATGGAAAATGATTGCCAGGATGCTATGTGAGATAATTTATAAAAAGCTTGTTCTTCCTCATCATATCCGCCTTTTAGGAACCTTAGACAAGCTACTGCATTATATGGTAGATGCTCTTCTCTGGGCTTGCTACCTGTGACTCTTTTGAGGGTGCCACTTTGGTTCCTTAGAAATAGAGCTTTTATTAAAAAGAAATAAAGATAAGGGAAAGCCTTAAAAATATGAAATAGGTGCACCCTGATGCAGCTGATGTCAGTAATGCTGATGCTGAGGGATATTGAGGGATATGACCTCCTTGTTCATCAGTGGATGTTGCATTCAGACGCTAATCATTTAAATGCCTAATTTATTAGAAACTTCAGAGGCTATGGAAGAAAGGAGTGAGAAAGCAGCATGTGATGTGTTGCAGCACTTCACTCTTGATCTCTTGCCTACACCAGTGTTTCTGTTCATGATTTCCTTTACAAGCAAACTTATTCTTTTATTTTTTAATAGAAATAGAAAATCTGACATCTGACCAAGGCAGCTCTGGCAGCCTCTGCATTTGCCTGTGCTTTAATTCAGTGTGCACCAGCGGGTGTCCAATACTCACTTCTTGATGCTTATATATTGTGTTTCATCCACTGTCATTCTTGGAGCTAAAAAGTGCTGGTTCCTCAGTTCAAGTTTTATATCTGCGTGGGAGAGCAGAAGTGTGAACTGTGACTGCAGCTGGTACAGACCCCTGTGACGTAGCTTTGATCTGCTTAGTTTCCAGTTCCAGCTTCCAGCACCAGTTCCAGCCTCCCAGTATGAGGGAAGATTCATGCAGCCCACGTGGAAAGGGGCTGGTCTGTGCCTGAGCTCAGTTCAGTCCCTCCCAAGATGAGGTCTTGTTGCATCAAAAAAATATTCCAGATTAATTTTCCCAGAAGCTGCTCAGTCTGAGTGGCTTCTCATCTAGGTGCTAAGGGCACGCTAAGGCAGCAGAAAATGGCTGACGGGTAATGCTGTGCAGAGTACAACATTATTTTTTTAATTGTTTGTTTGTTTTCTCCTTCCATTATGAGACCTGACTTGTAGGTTGTCAACATCTCTCATGTACAATGTGTGGGTAACAGCGTGAGTGCGACAAGGATGGCTATGAATAATTTTACACCTAATCATGTTGCGATGCATGCAGACTGCGTCTTTGATATTTGTGATTTCTGTGTGATGTGCTTTTAACTGAAGGGAATTTCTACTCTCTGAGAGACAGGAGGGTGACTGCTCTGTTCTCCAGACTCTGAGGACTCACCCTGTGACCCCTGAGAGCAACGCAGTGTCTTATGCTTTCTTCCTCTTTTCCACAATCCATAATCAAATATTTTAAGGAAAGAATAGTTTTATTTTTATTTTCTGCATGGGAACACCACACGCATAATTAGCTGTGAAAGTGTTAGAATTGTTCGATGCTGGTCCATCCCTAAAAAAACAGTCCAGACGTTTGACTCCTGAGAAGAATAACAAAAGACAAATCAGATACTCCAAGTTAAAATACTTCTAAATCAAGCTTTTATGGTTGCTCTCATAAGCATATTTGTTCACCACCACTTATCTGGATTTGTTGTGTTTTTTGGAAATTAATAGTTGTAGAGTCACGGTAAAAAGGTGTCTTTCTGCTTTTACAATGAGACCAGCAGCAGGTATTTAGAATATTCCCTTCCACTCATCATGCTGCAATGCAATTGTCACTTTTATCATAAAAGAATTACGTATCTCTGTATATGAAAAATGCATTCTAGAACTACTCTGAATTAGTTTTTAATGTACTGTGACCTTGAATTGCCCCAGGATATTAATGCTAAATGATTACTTCTGAATGCTTTTTGAATAGCTGCACAGAGCAATTAAATGCACCATACATCACATGTGACATTGTTAAACACCTCTTCTGGTCAAGGAACCTAAACAGTACTTTCAAATGATGGTAATTCCTTATTACTAAAGACAAAAAAAAAAAAACCCAAAACAGTAGTCACTTGTTAGTATTAAGATAAGCATAACCTGGAAGAGGTTATAAACTTTGCCTGAGATGGAACCAAAGAAAAATATTTTCTTTATGGTGATCTACAGGATCACTACAAAAACAATGCCCTATCACACTGCATTTTCTCTCTAGAGCAGGGGTGTCAAATGTAACTACTCCTACATTGATAAAGTCCTAAAATGACTGTCGGCCCTTTGAAGGCAACCACGAGCATGATGTGGCCCCCAGTGAAAATGAATTTGACACCCCTGCTCTAGACAAAGCAAGCAGTAGCTATAAATCCCTCACTTTCTGACAAGTTGCCAATTTTTTTCCTGTAAAGTGAAAGAATAAATAATATGGCTCATAAAATGCATATAAAATGTGGACACTGCTATTACATACCTTATATTGCACAACAGTTGATTTTAGAATGTGGAACGGCATAAATCTGATCTCTGCAAAACCTTCTTCTGAAATCAGTGGTGTTCAGAAGTGATCACAGGGGCCAAGATTACTCTGGTAACAAGAAAAAAAAAAAAGAAAAAAAAAAAGCGCCTTTTGCTTGGGTTACAGATTCAACTCTGTCCTGATTTGGTTTCCTTAAAATGTTGTGACTTTTTGACAGTATGCACTATTTCAGATAACAGCTGCAATTTTGGCCCAGGTTGCAGCAGATACTGTTGATATTCAGTGGATATAGATGTTGAGCTTGACTCTTTTGGTGTGTTCCCAACAAAAAATCAACACAATTGCTTATATTACACATCAGATGCTTGTGACAAGTGCCTGATAGACTCAACTTTGAGACTGGCCCCCAGCCTGTTGCCACAGACCATTTCCTCACCTCCAGCCTGGTTCCTGGTAGCAATTCCCACCCTGTGCTGAAGCTGCAACATCCCTGTCCCTGCTCCCCTTCCAGACCTCCCAGGCTCATCTGAGGCTGAGACATCATCATGTGTCAGGCAAACTGTCTAAGCCACAAAATGTTTATGACAAATACATATTGACCTTGGAAATAACTCCTGAGTTACTCTCCAAGGAACTGAGCAAGGTCCTGGAAAAAAAAAAAAAAAATTAAAAGAAAGCGTGTGTAGGGCATGCTTCATATGAGATTTCCAGCTTTTGCTGGTGTTCTTGCTCAGGTTTTGGAGTGGGACAAACTGCTTGTGGTGATGTCCCCTGGCTGAAAAGGGTTAAGGAAGTGGGACTGCGAAGCCGTGGTAAATAGGGCAAGTTTTGGAAACCGGCTTTGTTAGCTCTGAGCTGCAGAGCCATGAGGCGTCACTAAGGAAAGGTGGGATGTTGGGGGGGTAGAAAAGATAATTACTAGAGGCAGCAGCCCATTACTGCAGTCCTGCAGCAGGAGAGAAGCTTCCAAATCATATGTCAAATAAAGAATCCATTTCTGTCCACATGTACTTTAACTTCCACACACTGAGAAGAAATAACCCAACAACTTCCAGAAGCAGAAGCTGGGGGAGAGTAGGGAGTGAGAGCCACTGTTTGTAGGTGAATTGGTTATTCAGCTCTAAGATAGTTTTCACTGCATGTTTTCAGTGTGAAGAAGCTCACTGTTGTATGACTGGATTAGAGTGTGAAGACAAGCTGTATGTGCTCTACAAAAGGAGAAAAAAACATTTATGATGAAACAGATCTGATGCTCCAGCTACTGAAATCAGCTGCTATGCAATCAAATCTGCTTTATGGCTGCCCCATGTCAGCCAGCAAGGATGTAGACATAAACGTCTTTGAAAAGTTAGAGCATGATTTAGACTAGCCCAAGGCAAGCAGAACATGCATGACTGGCACTTGCATGGCAGGTAATCCAAGCTGACACTGACCTTGCCAACATTACATGACGATATTTTTATTAGAGTAAACTGACCTTGAATTTCCTAGCAGTATTATGTTCCAGCAGGATTCTATGCAGCATGAGCACAGCATAGTCCTGTTCTGTTTATTGTAGGGTTTGGAAGTGTTTGATATGGTCAGCACAGTTACTTCTCCCTGTCCTGTCCCTGGTCTTCGGCTTGTTCTCAGCCCCAGAGATTGTATCACAATCTCAAATTACACAAAGCACTTTTCATCTCATGGCCTTCATGGCATCTGTTAGATTGTGACCTGTCTTTACATGTATATGTGGATAAGAAAGTGGCTTGGGGAACATTTCTGTGACCATCATAGGCATGCAAAATACTTGGTGAGTAAATTTTCCAAAATTGGGCAGGGGAAGAGGCAGGACTGATAGCCTTCAGCTTTCTCTTATTCACTAGAAGGGGATAAGCTGGGCTGTTCAGCTGGTGCAATCTGCATCCCTCCATCTGCTGCATCCTCCTTCAGAACTGAGCTCCTTTGCAGGGGACTCCCGTGGGATTGGTTTAACCTCAACTTAATTTGACTTGACTAAGATTTACTAAAACTGGGACGTATTTTATGGCTTTGTCTTAGCTTCTCTGCATCCCTTTTGCTTTGTAAATCTGAAAGAAAAAAGCAACCCACAGCCAAAGCCCAATAACAAGTATTTTTAACATAACTTAACTGATGAAGAAGTCAGTAAAGAAGGTGTAATTTCATTATTGGTTGCTTCTTTGGAAAACTTAAAGCTTCATGAGATGTGATTCTGTAAATTAAGCATGAGGAAAAGAGTAAATGGAAGGTAGAAATTACTAGAAGCCAGTTTTATGGGACAGAGACAGACTGTAGATTAACTTTCTCAGCCTTAAATGAAAGTAATAGCTTTTGAGGTAGCAGTTCTCTCTTGTATGAGGGATCTCCAAAGTTTCTGATGTTATGAACTCCAGGTACTGTGGAAAGGGACAGTACTCTTTGCCTCTTTTAAAAGAAATTGGTAGATTAATCAGTCTTTTGCTTCTTACATTTGTGTTCTCTCTAAGCATCCTTGCAGCCAAACTGAGGAAGTGTGGTCTGGACGATCGGGTAGTGAGGTGAACTGTGAACTGGCTGAAGGAAAGAAACCAGAGAGTCGTGGTCAATAGTGCAGAGTCCAGTTGGAGGCCTGTATCTAGTGGAGTGCCTCAGGGGTCAGTACTGGGGCCGATATTACTCAGTGTATTCATCAATGATTTGGATGAGGGACTAGAGTGTACTATCAGCAAGTGTGCTGATAACACCAAGCTGGGAGGAGTGGCTGACACGCCAGAAGTCTGTGCTGCCATCCAGTGAGACCTGGACAGGCTGGAGAGTTGGACGGGGAAAAATTTAATGAAATATAACAAGGTAAAGTATAGAGTCTTGCATCTGGGCAGGAACAACCCCAGGTTCCAGTGTAAGTTGGGGAATGACCTATTGGAGAGCAGTGTAGGGGAAAGGGACCTGGGGGTCCTGGTGGACAGCAGGATGACCATGAGCCAGCACTGTGCCCTTGTGGCCAGGAAGGCCAATGGCATCCTGGGGTGTATTAGAAGGGGGGTGGTTAGTAGGTCGAGAGAGGTTCTCCTTCCCCTCTACTCCGCCCTGGTGAGACCACATCTGGAATATTGTGTCCAGTTCTGGGCCCCTCAGTTCAAGAAGGACAGGGAACTGCTGGAGAGGGTCCAGCGTAGGGCAACAAAGATGATTAAGGGAGGGGAGCATCTCCCTTAAGAGGAAAGGCTGAGGGAGCTGGGTCTCTTTAGCTTGGGGGAGACTGAGGGGTGACCTTATTAATGTTTATAAATATATAAAGGGTGAGTGTCAGGAGGATGGAGCCAGGCTCTTCTTGGTGACAACCAACAGTAGGACAAGAGGTTCCACTTAAATTTGAGAAGAAACTTCTTCTCAGTAAGGGTAACAGAACACTGGAATAGGCTGCCCAGGAGGGTTGTGGAATCTCCTACTCTGGAGACATTCAAAACCTGCCTGGACGCCTTCCTGGATAACCTCATCTAGGTGTTCCTGCTCCGGCAGGGGGATTGGACTAGATGATCTTTTGTGGTCCCTTCATTCTAACATCCCTAACGTTCTGTGATTCTGTGATTTCATGAAGGCTGTGTGGTGTAAAGGATAGACACCACAAAAGGAATCTGCACAGCCAACTGAAAATCTGTTTCCTGTTGTTTATCTCACAGAACTGACGAACTCAGTCTTCTCAACTTTCTTCATTAATTTCTCTCTCTATCCCATACCTGTGTGTTGAATAATTAGTTAATGGGCCTAATTTTGTTTTCATTTACACTAATGTAAATGTGTGATACCTGATGAGATCAATGAAATTAAATAAACCTGAAGAAACTGCTGAGGCCAGAATCATAGACAGCATTTGAAAAACAATAAAAATAACCTTTTATCCAGAATCTAGAGTCTTGTGGTCCTTTGTATTCCCTATGCATTCCTAGTGACCTCATGTTTTATCTCTGGCTATGTGCAGCACTGCTCAATGTCATTATCTCAGTTTTGTCATTGCTCAATGACATTATCACATTGTTCAATGTCATTATCCCAGAAATGCAGCCACTTCAAAAAATGGATGGGCAGTTATGATGCTTAACTGTACCACTAGACTAACATCGCCCAGAACAAAATGAAATTGTTCCTTCTGCAATTCTGCAACTACAGGGTAATTTTGAAAGATAGGACACAGTTCTGCACCTGCGGGTTAAAGCTTTCTAAGCTAAGGAAGGGGAACAAATTTTTCACCTGTAGGAACTTTATTGAAGTAGGTTTGCCCAATTATTTTGAATTTAATTTTGATATCTTTCCTGGTTTTTAGGCAGATGACTTTGATGCAATCTTTAATTAAAATTAAATCTTGCTTGGTTTTGTTTCAAAGTTAACATAATTAAAAAAAAAATCCCCCATTTAAAAATTTTTTCTTGGACACAGTGTATTTTTCTACAACTATTTTCAGTCTCAGGCATATTTTTTATGCAGTTATTTGCTTCACTTCTTCACATCATTTTTATCTCTGAAACAATTACAACTTTATTATTATCATTACAGTAATGTGGTGACCAGAACTGAACACAAAACTCTAAACTCCCTGCCAGAACCTTATATAATAGGAGAACAATGGATGAATGTTGTTAATTTTAAATGCAAAATTATAAATCAATTACAGTGATGGCAAAAGTCCTTTGTGACATGCCACAATTTACTTTCAAAGACATTTAAACTGATTTCATATGCTGAACAATCTGTAATAAATTATGATTTTTTTTTTCCTTCTGAAATGAAGCTATAATTATGACAGTTGAATTCTTGTTCTGAGAAATAAGGTGGCATTTAATTCCTTGAGAACAAATGACATTCACAAAAGAACGGTTAATTATTCTCAGCTGCAAAAAAAAAGGGGGGTAGGGAGAGGAAAAAAATATGAAAGAGAATGTGGTAGCACTTTATGCGAAGTGTCTATTAACGAATCCTTAACGAAAGCTGTACTGCAATTGAACTTTGCTTGGTGTCCATGTGACAGAGACAATCTTTAAGTCCAACCCTTCCCATAAAATAAAAACCACATTCAGAGTAGGAGTACAATGAAGTGATATATCTTCAGGAAATATTACATCTCTCTTGCCAGATCTTCAATATCCAAAGAACAAAATGCAGAAAAACTCTGAGGGTGACCAGACAGGCAAACAAAAGTCTAAGTCAGGTTGCGTCGCAATGATACCATGGTATGACTAGTCCTAATAATTCTTAATTTCCATGCTTACCCCCAGGAGGATTCTGATTGGACACAAAAGGACAATTTTTCACAGTGAGAACAATCAGCCATTGGAATAATCTCCCCAGGGAAGTGGTGGATTCCCCAACATTGGACACTATTATGATTCAGCTGGACAAGGCACTGGGCCACCTTGTCTAGACTGTGTTTTTGCCAAGAAAGGTTGGACCAGATTATCTTTGAGGTCCCTTCCAACCTGGTATTCTGTGATTCCATGATTTTATGAATCATTTTGACTTCTGCTAGTATTAATAGTGCGGTAAAGAGGAATGTTAACCAGTCATTTCCCTCACACTACAAATATGTGACCAGGTGCTTAACTCTTCCTGCAAACATGACTCTGACCCTGCTCAGTGGGACCAGACAAGGGTTACAGAGTAAGAGACTCGCTGGATCCAGAGTTTCTTCCCTGAAAGTACTGACCATCCCACTTTCTGGCTGCAGCTTTACCACAACCCGTACACAGCTGAATGTATGAGTGTAGGTTGATCTGCACCTCACATTTCCAGTTCTTGTTGGCTGGTGAAGAGTTGCCAGTCTTGCTAATCTGCCTTCCTTCCTCAGGGAAGAGAGATGTTTCAGAAGGGGCATACTAAGTGGAATGCCCTCATTCTTCTCTGTTCAATTATGATTTGTGAATTGCCTAATTTGGGGGCTCTCTGAAATGTAGTCGGAACAACACAGTTGCATGTAAAACAAGGCCTAATGCACTGAGTTACATTAAAGTTAAATCAAAGATGATTGGATTAATTGCTGTTTCATTTTATCTTCCGTGCACGTGTGGTGCTGGCAGAATTTCAGAGCTTTTAGAAAAATTAATTGAAAACTATGGGGAAATAACAGAGGAAAAAAGACTTTTGCATCAGGTCTGCTAGTTGTTAAAGGGTATACAGTCTGAAATAGGAAGGTCATAATGTATTTCTTAGTATCTGTATTTTTTATATTGCTCATAAAATGTGGGGAAATGAATTGATCATACAGTGTTTGAGTTACTGAATATTATAACTGCCAATTATACCTCAGGGTGAAAGCACGTTTTGCATAAGACTTTCACCGCAACAAAGCATATGAGAAAACATGGCTAATTTCTAATGTGAAAAATGAAGACACTTGTAAAATGTAAAACTACACATTTTAATATAGTGTTCACATATTTTGCATTTTGTCACCTTTATATTCAAATCTGGTTAAATCCCTTGGTAGCGTGATATGATAGAACAGTGTTAGACCCATGTGGAAACTCACACTATTGAGTAATTTATTTTATTTGTCCACTCAGTTCTGATAGCAAACAGAAGATTTATTAATGTAATGTAAAATATTTGCTGGCAGGTAAAAGTAATTCTGTTAATGAACATGATTAGAACAGCAGCTGGAATATAGAAAATGCAGCGTTTGCAAGATTCGTTGGAATTAATAGACCTTAAAATACTTGGTAAATCAATTAAAATACATCTTCAAGATTATAAAAATGACTGTGCATGTGTTTAACTTGAAAACGAACACTAAAAGAATTGAATCCATACTTCCGCAGCAAGAACATTTCAAAGTGCCCTTTCCTGACCAACAACAGAGCTTGCCAAAAGATCTGGGGAGCAGATATTTTTCCATGACTTTTAATTGGGAAGGTTCACTGCCAGTTAGAGCTTGAGGCAGTTGGAAGTCTGCACTTCTCTCCTGTCCTCCCTTAGGGCATACTCACACTGACTATGTATTTTATGTATTTATAAGATTATTTATATCCCAGTGTGTGGGATAAATGCCCATTTAAGTTGCCTTGCTGCCACTGCAGACGGACTCGCTGGTGAGGGCCGGCTGCTGCCAGGGAAAAGGAGGAGGCTGGGACTGGTGTTAGGTGGGGTGAGCCCCTGCTGCACCGTTCGGCCAAAAGAAGTTATGCTTTGAGACAGCCACTTGATCTCCCTCTGCTTTTGTGAGGCTGGCTGTCTCACAATTGTAGGAAACATTTTCCCAGACAGTCAAACCGGTGGTTTTTTTTCAACTAAGTGTAATAGCACTTTTTTTTTTTTTTTTTACTCTGTGGATTTTTAATGCCACTTTCTCTTCTCTAGGCTATATATTAGTGTAGAGATCTGTCCTTGTGAAGCGCAAAACTGGTCTGTGCTGTTCTTTCTCATGTAGTAAGTACAGAAAATTATGGATTTGATTGTGCTTTCATTTCCAGTTGTTAAGCCTTTCAGCCTTTCTTGGCTCCTGCAGTAGCAAACCTAGGGCTGTGGAAAAGTAAGGATGCAAGGTGACATCCTCTGCTTGGTGACATCTCTGGTCCAGTATGAACAACAACATACATCCCTGTGCCAACCTATTCATTTGTTTATCCAAAGATAACAAAGATAACTCTTGGGGAAAAAAAGCTATGAAACATATAGCATGCATTCAATTTTTCAGTCACCTATGGACCTTGAAACACAATCACCTTCCCTTGTATTTATATCTACATAGACACTCCAATGAATAAGAATCTCTCTGCCATTTCATAATCCAGCCCATGTGAAACTGATAAAAAGCATGATAAGCAGAGAGGATTTTGGGACAGCTACCTTGCATGTGAGCAGGTAGTGGTGTTTAAGTGAAAAGTGAGTTTATGAACTTAATTTATACCTTTGTTTTCTTTAAAGAACAACACACTTACATACACTTCCAGAAGAGATGAGAATTCAGGGATCTTGTCCAGTCCAAGAGCAATTAGTGCATGTCTGGTTGGGAAGGCTTTTTTTTTTTTCAGAATTTCCTGAGAAAAGCAATAAGAGAAAGGCTGTAAGTACAAGGAGAGTGTTATCCAAAATACTACTGCAATCACCAAAGGAATACAAAGATCCACAGATAATTTTTAGCACATCTATAACTCAAGATATTGGATTTGAGCCTGAAAGAGATGCCTTCTTATGTAATGCATTCATTAATACCTGGTTATTGGTATATGACAATACAACATCTTCTTTATGCCAACAGCAAGAGTTAGAATTTTTTGGAGTGCAACAAGATCTGAAAGATGTAATGCTATCAAGTACTTTGCTTGAGAGAACTGAAGGTCTAGTACTCCAGGTGGCAAAACTTCAGTGTTCAAACATAAGTCACTCTTCCAGGGAAATCTGTTTCAAATCAGCATCCTGGTCCTTTTCTGTAAGACACCCCAATTAAACGAAATGGCTATTTTTTTTTTCTGTTTGAAAAAAAAAAACAACCCACCCAAGTAATTTTATCCTTTTAATGCTTTTTACATGCAGTGAATTCCTTATTTATGCAAATATGATGAAAAGGAGTCAGAAGGAGACAGAATGTGCACCTCCTAATGAGTTTCACAATATAGTGTTCTTCTCATGCGACTGAATGAGTGAGGCTAGATATACAGAAGGCCCAGGCGCTGCTGAAGTCCTCAAATTCCTCCGAAGGGTAGATTTTCCATGACATTTCTTTCCATTTGTACTTTGGCTTCCAAAGAAGGTGCAGAGGGGCAGAGCTTTAGCCAAACCATGAAAAAAAAGTCCCTCATTCAATGGGGAAGGAAGCCTTGGTGAGTGGAATACGAACCTCAGTGGACCAGAGTAAAGTCCAGGCTACCTCCTTCCAGCACATACTGCCCTTGAACTTTCCCCAAGGTGGGAAGTCTTTAAGAATATGAACTGAGAAATGTTGCTGCCCATATACGTCATCATTCAGTCTTAAAATCATAGAAACACAGAGTGATTTGTGTAGGAAGAGGCCTCTGAAGGTCACCTAGTCCAGCCTCTCTTGGAGCAGGGCTAACCAGGTCTGGTTGCTCAGGTCTGCATCCTCTCCAGTCTTGAACATCTTCAAGGATGAAGGCTCACAGTCTCTCTAGGCAGCCTGGTCCAGTGTTCAACCACCATTATGGCAAAAAAAAAAGTAAAATCCTCTTATATTGAATTGTAATTTCCAGTGTTCTAGCTTGTGTCCTTTGCTGCTCACCACACACTTCCAAGAACAGTCTGGCTGCCATCTTCTCTGTACCCTCCAATACAGACAGCAGTAAGGTCTCCCCTCAGCCGTGTCCTCTTGCAAATACTGCTTTTATTAGAAAACTCTGTCTCTTGGGAAGTGTGTGACAACATTTTCCTAGGAATGACAGTGGGATTTCTGTCTGCTGTCCATAGTCTGTCCTCAGGATCTACTCTGCACTGTGGTGAAAGAACATAAAATCTTGTTTACAGCCACAGGCTACCTTTCTAAGCTGGTTTAAATATCTTTTCTGTTGCTTCCTGTTCAATTCAGGTTGATTTCTAAATGTTTCTGATAAATGTAAGCCGTGAGTATAGAAGGTACATTAATGATTTTTGAGGTTGAGCTTGGAAACAGAAAATATGAGGAAGAGCAAAAATTTTGGGTTTAACATAATATTTTACTTAACTCGAAAAGTCCTTGTTCATTTCATTAATAAGGAGAAGTATTAAAAAATCTGAAATTATAAAAGAAGAGAAGAAGGAGTGATTGTTTTTTTGTATCCCTGGGGTAGTGCTGTTGAAATTTTTCATTGAAAAGATGGCATCCTGGATTACTTCAACGTCTTCCAACTTTTTAAACTGGAACTACAACTATATTTGTCACAAATGTATAGCATATTTTGTCTGACTTTACCTTGCATTTTTCAACCAGTAGATTATTTGCCTGGATGATTTCAGCGAGCTCCATCTACGACCTTTGGGGAAGTCCCAGTTCACATGCCAATATCTGCGCATGGCCTCATGACTCTTGGTTTCCAGAGGAATCAAACAAGAACTGTCTTTGGAGCTTTTTTTTTGCCCTTGGCATGTGTGCTTTTGAGTCCCATGCCAAGAAGGCATCTCAAAGCTCCTAGAAAAGTAGAAATACTGAAAAAATGAGTGACTTTTAGAGCAGAGGTTTAAGAGTAATGAATATTTGTAAACTATTCCAACAGCATTCTTGGCATCTGGCTGGCAATTTCATGTAATCAGATTTCTCCTTTAGTTCCTGTTATGTTAATTTATTGGTTTGCAGATCTGAAAAATTGCAGCTCACACTCTGTTCAGCTTCCAGGTTCAGGCTTATGGTTTTAAAAAACGCACTGTGCAATATGGAAATCTGGGTTTTTAATGCACGTTTTAACAATTGCAGTTAAATTATTTGGGGTGGGGGAAAGACATATTCAAGTATAACACCTGTTTTGATGCAATTAAGGCCCTACAGCAGTATATGGATAAAATAGTTCTAGAAAACCTTGCTCTGCAGAGTTTAAAATAATTACAGGACCAAAGGAGTTGTAAGTAGGTAGTCCCCAGGAAATAGATTGGAAATGATGGAAGCAGATTGATTTGAACTAACTGTTGCCCAGGTGCAATGGAAGGTGTATGAAGGTGACATTTAAAGACATATAAGTGTAATTGGAAAGACAGGTGTTGCTTATGTTGAGACTCACCTGTTTTGGTGTACGCAAACTGAAGCAAAACTGCTGGTGAAGTGCTGTGGCTCTAAACCAGGATCAACTAAGTTATTTTATTTTTAAAATGTTAAAATGTGTAATCAGTTCCTCTATCCTTTCCTGCAGTAGTGTTCCTTAACAATTGTCTTTGTGAAAGTCATAAATTCAGAATAAATCAAATACAGTGCAACTGTCCCCAAAGAAAAACAAGCCTCCCATTTATTTCTTTGCCAAGTGCTCTCCTGCAGCAAACAACTGCAGTTCTTAAATCTTTACAACCCAGCCTGATGCTTTCCTGCAGATAACATGTGGGGAAAATGTAGGTTCTTGCTTACAGTGAGATTTTTTCCCTTGTCTTTTGGGCTGGTTTGGCATTTATTCTGATCTGCCTTAAAGCACATTATGGAGTACCCCAGGCTTGGGCTACTGCATATAGCCTTTCTTTCCTGTCCCTACACTCCAGGTATGTCATGTCCTTTCTGTTTGGTCTCAAGCTTCAGTTTAGGTGGACTGGGAGGAGCCTGAAGCACTGTTGTGGGAGATCTGAAGCAAAGGGTGAGGGAAAAAAAGGAGAATATGGGGTGGGAACCCAATAGGGGGAAAGAGAAGGTACTTGAGTTCCAGAGGTGTCAGGACACCCCTCGTGAAGGGCTGTGTCATTCCCAGTCATTGTGCTGTCTCATGTGCGTCCTTGCTGTGACCCGTGTCCTCTCCCCCTGCTCCAGCTGGGCTGTGTTCCCAGAGCTGGTGGCTTTGCTGCATGGTGCCTCCAACCTGCCTGCCTCTGGCTTTCCCCTGGCAATTCTCTGTGGAGTGCAGCCCCCTCTTGCCAGAAACTTTGAGATATCTATGCAAAAGATAGCTGTGCAGCTTCTGCACTTCCTGGAGCCTGTAGATGTAGCCAGGTACATCTCTTGCTACTCCCCGTTTATTTCCGTAGAGAACTGTGTTAGAAGTTGCTGACTTAACCCTGAAAACAGTTCAAGAGCTCTACAAAACCATGAATACTACTATGTCCTCCAGCCCTTAATACTGCAATGAATTGCTGCAATAAATGTGAACTTTTTGGTTAATGTAGTATCAACAGAGTATCCTCAGAAACAACAGCAACCTACCAACAAAAAACAAACAGACAAACGAAAACGGAATAGCCCCACCACCATGCTTGGATGTAATTTGTTCCAACTATACATGGAAAGTGTCTAATCTTCGTGTTAAACCCAGGCACTGCAAACAGTCCATTGTGTAAACTGACAGCACAGAAGAAAGTGGGAGAAGCATGCACTGAGAACTACCTGCTCCCAAATTTAATTTTGGGTAATTTCATGATTCAATTGGCCTGACCCCAGCTGTTCACTTGGCTTTGTTATACTCCAGTTGCCTTAGCAGTGAGTAAAGGCAAGATTAAGGTATTGTCTCTCCAATTATAAAAATCCTGGCTAGGAAAACATGTAGCAATTCTGCTGGTAGGTGGGGTGTAGGGGTCACTGACTGTATTGAAACAGAATGAGCTAAATTAATTTGTGATTATATTGGGAGTTGTTTTGCTGGAGTTAGGGCAGGGATTGTTTTGCCCCAGTATGCGTTGTTTCCTCCCATCTTTAATGAACTAGAGGGATCTATCAAGGTTTAATCCAATTACTGATGACAATGGAGAAAACAGCAGCAGAAGTGGCCTGGATGGTAGAAATGTATTAACACAGAAGAATCTGATCTTTCCCTAAAGAAGCAGGCTTAAAACAAATCCTGGGAATCATCAAGTGCCTCTTATTTTGGTTCCTTGTGTAATTTAGGGTTAGTCAGTTCATTTGCAATCATTTAACCAATAAAAACACAGTAATGACAGAGCTGCTTGCAGTTCTGAACAGGAAATGAAAACAACTTTTTTTTTCCTAATCAGTTTGCATAGAGCTTTAAAATAATGACAGAAAAAAATGAAGCCTGGGTTTAAAGAGGTGTCAGTTACAAGGCATGTTTGAAGGGCTCCCATGAACTAAAGAGAACCATGTCGCCCAGTGCCCTCAATACGTTTGCCTCCAAGGGATTCAAGAGTATATATATATATATATTTTTTTTTTAAATGAGAAATATTACTAATACGCTTGCCTTGCTCATTCTGTTAAAATGAACCATTTTAGTTACTTTCTAATTTCCAATTATTTTTATCCTATTTGCAAATCTAACATATGCACATAACATTAAGTGGATGGTACCTAAACCACTTACTACCCTACTGAGTTTAGGATTTTGCTTGGCCCTATTTGTGGGTTGTCTGTTGGTACTGATAGTTTGTGTTTTTACTCCTTGCTTGGAAGATTCCTACCTCACAGCATTCAGGGTAAGAATGCAAAGTTCAAGTAGTTGCACAAATATCTGAACAAAATGCATGTGTATGAGTTTCCCATTTTTCTTTCCCCTGCCGGGATATCTTGGCAGCCAAGGCGAGCACAAGTGCGACAAGAAATTGGAGTTCAGATATTTACCAAAGTGCTGCTGAGGTTCACACCACTTTGCTCACCCTGGTCCCCTCAAACAGTGTTTCTGTTAGCAGCGTGTTTCAAACAGTGACTTGTTCCCTAATATGGCTGTTTCCAACAGTCCTAATTGCTTAAGATAGGCAGATTTCTTATGCCTCTGACCCACTTGAGCACCCCTTGAAGTAGTTTAGTCCCACGTGGGTAGGTATGAAGAAAGCAAACCCCAGGCCAGACATGGGAAAGGCATTTCACCCCTGTGTCATGGGCAATGGTCTGACTGTCATGTCTAGAATTCACTGCTGTGACTTTTGGCACTTTCAATTTAATTCACAAGCGGTAATGAGGCTGTTTCAAGCCTGTGGATGAGGTCTTTCCGTGTCTGTGCTGCCTCTTTTAGGCAGGTGGTAAAAAATGCATTTTGTAGTTGTGACTGATGTCTGTTCAGTTACTATATTTAAAGTGTAATAGACTTTTAGAAATACTGTCTTAGCCAGCAGGTTTTAACTTCATTGGTTTTGAAACAGGAGAGAACTGTTAGCCACTGTGCAGCCTTTGATTGTGCTCTGGGGAATTTCCTAGGGTTAAATTAACCACAGGGGAACTCTACTCTTGCTCTTTAAATGCCAGTGAAACATATTGAGAAATACAGGGGAAAAATAATTATAAAACTGAAATGTAAAAACAATAAACTTTATCTTATGTATAATCCCTAGTGCACAGTAAGTTCTGTGTACTTGCACCATTTAATGTTAATTATACCATTTATTTTATATTTTGTTTTTGCTTTATAGAAAAAGTCATGCGACCGGCAATAGGATTTGACCATAAAGGGAGTTTCAGAAAACTACCATTTCTTGGTTTAGATTCAGGGGGGTGATAATTTAGCCACTAAATGTCCTGCCTTACCCACAGCGTCATTAGAGAATTACTCTCCAGAATCGCTTTCATCCCCCAGCTGCTGACAATTTAGCAATGCTGCTTGCCTTTAATTAATCTCTTTGAATCTACATGTAGAAGGTCAATGTCAATGACTATGGCAGAATGAGCAAAAATTTTTGTCCAAAAAATGCATTTTGGTGTCATTGGAATCAAAAGCCTTTTTCGACAGTTTTTTATGTTATACTTGGAAAATATGAAATGGAAGTTTGTTTCTGATTTCATATATCAACAAAGATTTCAGTAATTTAGTTTCTGAAAAATGAAAATTAGCCAGTTTTGGTTTTCTTTTCATCTGCTGATTTTGTTTTTGTCTCCTCATCCCACTCATTTCAAATGGAAAATGAAGAGTGGACAGCAGAAGTGTGGAGTTAACACACGGAAAAGTGAAGGAATCTAATTTCCTTCCTCACAGAAGAGTTTTTTTAAAAAAGCAAGAAAGACCTTGTATTTATGTTTTCTTCCATTCAGCACTCTTAAAAATATTCCCCTCCTTTTCTACTGAAAAACAAGTTGGGTAAAATATGGAAATCCATACTTTTAAAATTAGTATTTTTGCATTGCCAAAACCCAACTAATCCTCAAATCAGCATTGAATTTTTAAGCAATGCAAAAGAAAGAAAATTGCATTTTTTTTTAAAAAAAGGCCAAATTAAACTGGTAAAAGTTTTCCTTTATTTTTTTCCATTCTCTTAATGTACATGTAATCTGGTATTTCTGTCCAACAGATACAAGCCTAAAGTGGAATCGGATTCCATATGACACTGAGAAAAAAATATGGAAAAACATTTCTTCTCAAGTTACATGTACACAAAAACATCTACCTAATCCCTGGTCTGTTCCTCTTCTTTTTTACTCTGTTGTAGAGATACTTACTACAACCTTTACTGCCTTTTCTCCTGCTGGATCTTGTGCTAAAATTTTAAGCGAACCATCCATATACCTTCTCACAAAACACTTATGAAAACCATGGATTTAAAAAAACTATATGTGTGTGCATCCTATGCAAGAAATGTGGTACGTTCTCAGACAGTGCTACCTGGATACAGACTCTACTTTGTAAAAGCAGGACATGCCGCACATGGCAATATCTAGTTAAAGGAAAAGCTCAATGTGAGTGACTGACCTGTTCACTGCCAGTACTGGAGAGGTATGTTTGTGATGATGCAGATGAATGTCAGTCAGGTACGGAGAAAACATTGGTCTAAAGATTTCTCCTCTGTGCTATTTAAGCATGTTGGACTAGTGACATGCCTCCTTCATTTATTTATCCCTCTGCATTTTCTTGGCTTCTCTAATTCCTCATGATCTGTGCCCTTTTGCACAAAATTCACATTGCATTTAGCTTTTATCTATGGCTTATCCATTTATCACTGCCATAAAGATGGTATTTCACCATTTTCCGGACTACAGGATATATGGAAGTTGGCTGTCATTTTCTCTCATTGGGGTAACAGGAGATGCTTCTGGAAGTCTTCATCCACACCTGCTCTCCTGTTTCAATACAATATCCTTTCAGCAGAGTGCAGGCTTCAGACTAGACTTGGCAAATCTGTTTGCTGAGAAAAGGCTAAGCCACAATACCAAATGAGAAAACAAGCATGGCAATACATTTTTCAAGACTGATTTTGATGGTCTGGGGTAGCTTATGACTTCATTGTCATTATTTCAACCTCACACAACCCTGTAAGGTAGGATGTACAATATTGCTGCTGTCCTAGAGATGGAAAAACAATTAGTTTATTTAATTCAGTCCTAAAGAAGAATGACTCAACATTTAATCTTCAAAACAGAACTTCATTATTCCTGGCTTTATGACGAGTCTGTAGCTGCAGCTCAAATAACACACATTTCCCTATAGCACCTTTACACAATGAATAAAAGATGATCAGGAGAAAATAGTCCTTGACCTGGAAAACAGCTTTTTAGAGAAAATCTGCAAAAGATGGGAATTTGTTAGTAACAGGTTTCCAAAGTAAGAATAGCCCTAATTTACTCTTGGTTCTGTTAAAAACTCAATTAAAAGATAGGGAAAAATTGTCTTTCATCACAGTACATTTTGAAAGAAATATATAATAGGTGGAAGAAAGCAGAAGAATAGGATAAACCACAGGAGAGAATGAAAACACGTATGTGAATTGGCATGTATTGTAAAATAAAATGATCCATGAACTGGGGTTATGCGTATTATTTAGAAATAAAGACACTGGACTACAGAGGTCAGCGTGGATGACTGAGGAACACAAAGGGTCAGCTCAGATATAAAGGAGTGTGTAGAAGAAAGAAAGTGGTTGATACTGAGCAATACCAGAGAGAGCCTGGGATGAAGTTAAGAGAGTGTAACTCAAAAGAACAGTGAAAGAAGAGACTGTGAAAAGAGTACTGACTATGCTAAAATAAATATTTCTTTTTTTGGATGCTGGAGAGCGATACGGTCATGTAATCTGCATATTGCCATCACAGTTTCTATAGCGAGTGTAATGTACTGTATTTTTTTACCACCAGGGAGACTGTTGCAACAGACAGGGAGCTACATTAGGAAGTTATGCTTAACAAGTCATGTGTGATTTTACTGTCAAACTGCAAAGTGCTGTTCTCCTATGGAAGAAGGCTGTGAGTTCTTTCTAGGAGTTGATAAACACCACATGATGCAGCTTTCTGGGAAAAACAGAATCCTTTGAAGCATTTCCAGCAAAATCCTTGGAGAGGCAAAGCATATTTTCAGATGCATGATTCTAGGTTAAACAGCTATGTCCCCCACTTGTTTACAAAGCAGCTCGACAGCTGCTGTGAGCCACTGGCCCCCTTTGGACAGACAGGACACATTTGGATCTGTCACAGCGAGCCACAGCCGCCTCCGCTGCGTTACTCCACAAAGATCTCATCAGAGATCTGCTGCTGGCAAGTCTAAAAGCCTCACCAGTTTTAACAGCGGCAGATGATTAGTTTCATTCCTGCTTTAAGTTTCCACGTTGTTTTTAACTCTGAAGTCAGGGGAAACATTTTTAGTGGTGAAACTGGTCCTGAGAAAGCTGCACTCAGCTTTATGCATGAAGAATAAGATATAAAAATAAACAGGAACAGCTGGTTTTTGGCAAGGAATGGACTCTTTAACAGAAGTGAAAAAAGACCTGAATTCTGTTTGGGCACAGAGATGCAGTGTCCAGTCTGAAATTAAAAAGTTTCATTAAAAGAGCAGAAAAAAGGTTGCCATTGCAGCTGTACTTTAACATTTGGGAAATCAGGCTGATAGATGCAGCTCCTGAGCCATGAAGCCCAGCCGTCACTCCTGAAAAAGCCACTGGAAACAAGCCCAAGCCACAACACCCTGTAAACACCAATGGAACAACCTGTCTTGAGGAATGAGAGACAGAGGTTTAAATCTCTTCTTGCAAATGAAGACGTGCCTGGTTATGGCCCTATTCTTGTGGATGCGGCTAAGGGTGATTTGGTAAGCTTGGTGCAGCTTTCTACAAAACAAGAGGCACAGCTGGTCACAAAACAAGGCCTGGCTGTTAATTTTTTACTCCAGGCTTTCCTCTTCCTGTCACGGTGGCACTGCTGCTGGGGAGCAAGAGGGAAACAGGACAGGATCAGCGATCAGCCAGGACCACTTGCCTCACGCTGCACCTCTTGGCACCATTTGCCCACTGGCATGGCCAAAGGATGGATGCAAGGGAAAGGTCTAGAGCTGTTTTTCTCTTCTTCTTGCTTTTCTTGCTGTATAGCTCATGAGAAACCTTTACTACAAAATAGTACTTGTCCAGCAGTCCTTCTACATACTTCTTTTAAAGGTTCTCGTGATGCTTTTACCCCTATGTAATTTGCTATTCGATGTATTTAGGCTTCTGCTTACCTCCATGCAACACATTCCTAGTCTCTTCTTGCCAGCAGCATTTTTCTCCTAACCAAGTCAAGGGAAAACAGCAGAGATGATAAGTCCCTCTTGGGGAGAGCTGCTGTCTGGGCCCAGTTGCTGTGTGTCCATCAGGGAAGGCGGCTGCAGACTCTGTGCCTCTAAAGCCCACAAACCACAGGTGGCCAGTCCCTTTCCTTTGCCCTCCTTACCAGCAAGTGGTGGTAGAATAAATTATTATGGATGGCATCTAGCAGGCCTACATCATGTTTTGACATTAGCTTTTAACTACTATTCTGTTTTCTTTCTTCTTTTTTCTTTTCTTTTTTTTTTTTTTTTTTAACAGCTACCAGTCTGTTCAGTCAAATACCTGTCTGTCACCACAATCAGACAGACCTTAATGTGTCTGCATTATGAAAGAGGACCTCAGTGTCTTTCCATCACTTTATGATAGTCCCAGTATAGCTTTTTGTCACAAATTCCTCACACATAGCTGTCCCTGCTCCACCACAGAAATCGTCTGAGCTGGCTGCTCCAGTATCTGCTGCCATTAATCTTCTCCACACTGTGGAGAGCAGGACATGGGCTGATTTATGGCAATTACCTGCTCTGATGCTGCAGAGCTCAGGTGAGTTAGGTGGAATTGCTGTTACTGGTATGACTTTTGTCCCCAAACAGCCCAAGGGTGTAAAATACACCTCTGTACACCTGCATTCACTTTCCTCTTCACATATTGCTCAGTTAAACAGCGGGAGGTAATATGTGTTTTAATCACATTTAAAAATAATATTATGGTGGTGGTACACTGGTAAGTGAAAGGTTAAACACTTTGACACCAATCCAGAATTAAAAGCTGTAATCAAATGTCTTTGTTAGTTTTGTGAAAGCAATATTTACCCATGAAGGCTGTGATTTCTCAGGCTAAGGAAGTTCTAGCTCTTGTTTTAAGTGTCATTCTCAGGTTTTACTCCTGATTTTCTGGTCTTTGAACTGACGGGGACCTGGAGTGATGCATGGGAAATTAAGATTGTGCCCAGCTGAGATCAGCAGCGATGCCTTGAGCCAATTAAGGAGCAACATTAATGGGGTCTCTGGGAATCCTCGTAAGTGTTCCATACCAGAAAGGATGATGCCCACAACACAGGGCTGAGCTGAGCATTTAAAGCCTAGAGAAATAAGAGCAGACTTTCAAGTCTTCATTATTAAGCAGTTTCCCTACTGATTGTAGTGAAAGAGAAGTGTGTTTTATAATAGGAAGACATGTGATTTCTCTTCTTACAAAGATTAATGTGGATGCATGAGTTTGTGTGTATGCAGGTGTGTGTTACAGCATCTCAACAGTTTATATCCACTAGGTATTAAGTCAACTGCCACATTTTTTTTTCCCCTGATGTTGCTTTTATTTGCTTAATGTCAATGTGGAAAAAGACAGGTAAGATGAATCCTGTGAATATGGTTGCATATAGAGGAAATGAGGTGAATTTAGGAGGTGATATGTGTGCTGAGTCCATGCACCCATTTGGAGAACAGCTGCAGGCAGAAGTGCAACCAGCAGCTGGAGGAGCAGGGGATGCTGAGGAGGGGCACTGGGGAGCCCAAGCACTGAGGGGTCTGGGGGAGTCTGGTGGCTGGTGCGAGGCTCTGTGGACATGGGTCTGCCCTGCCCTGCTGTGCCTCTGCATTTTCATGTGGGAAATCACAAGGGTCAATAGCAAATTGGCAGTCCTGCTGATGTGGGACATGCTTATCTGGGAATAAATAATGTTTTTTTCTTCCTTAGTCTGAGCTGTTTCCAAAGCAGCCTAAGTTTAGCTGGAAAAATGTGCTCATTCTCGAATGTGAATCTGTGAGGGCCTTGGAGGAATATAAATATAGCATCTTATCTTGCACTGTTATAAACTCCCACACAGACAGGCCTGGAGGCAAGAGGAAAAATGAAGGCAGGGCTATTCATGATACCTCTGGCGTCAGCTACAGTCACGCATGGGCATGTGGGCAGCTGGAGCTGACATATGCTAATAGTGATTAACATATGTACATGGAGCTCAGCCACACAGAGATGCCGCACAAAGAGCCCGGTCAAAGTGACGTTTACCAGGGCATCCTTTGGCCATTGAGCCTTCTATTAAATGCTGTGTGTGATTCATGCTGTGACAAGATGTAGTAAACCTGGTGCCACCTTTAATGTGAAGCCGTGGTTTTCCTCCAGGATGCCTTGCTTGAAAGCCCAGTTTTGGTACAGCTTGTTTGGACGAGGTGAGCTCAGAGCATAAAGGAGTTTTTGATTGATATTTCTTCCCAGTGGTTCGTTCCTGGGGGAGGACCACACAGCCCCTTCCAGCTATGGGACTGAGAGCTTCCAGCATCCTCAGTACTTTGGGGCTTTCAGGCCAGTTGTACTATTTGTGGAAGCCCAAAGAAGCTGGGCAATGGTGCTCTCAGAAGCAATCCTATTTTTTAAATGCTTAACTCTGTCTAGGGCCACCTCTAGTCTGAAGCCATGTCATAATCTGGTGGCATGCTGGGGCTTGTTTACAAGATAAACTAACAGCTGCTTTCCTCTCATTTGCTGCCCCTGCTTCAAACTTGAAATGGGAATTATCTGTGTGTGTCAGAAGCAGAAGAGTCAAAACCTCCTTGGAGATGCCCTTTGGGCCTCTCTTTCTGTTACCTTGCAAACATCTTTCTATTTTCCGGGTTTACAACCCAGCACCTAATCTTCTAGAGGCACATGTATTGCTCCCAGGGAGGCATGTTAGGAATGAAGGAACTGATATTTTTTTTTTAACCCCCCTCCATGGGTTAGCCCACTTCTGTTTATCAGCTTACCTCAGCCATTGGTGTTTGAAATCTGAATCAGAACTTTTTGGCTTTCAGGTCCTAGGAATGATTTTTCAGTGGTGGCATCTTTTGTGTTCAAAGAAATTGAGTGAAAAGGCTTTCATTTTGGGTTTTGTGCACCTGTGGTTAGAAATATAAGAGGAGAGGTCTTAATAATTCCTTTTTTATTTTTTTTTGTACTGATGTTTAGGCCACACACAAGCTCCTCTCTTATTTTCATATCAATACTTAGCCTATTAGAAGCCAATGGATTGAGGGTCTCGCAGTACATACCCTCTCACAGCGTGACGCTCAGACTTCCCATGACATCCTTTCTTCAGCTTTCATGTCAGTGAATATTATATTGTGATGCCTTGAAGCCAGGATAAACTGGGGCCGTTAAATGTTCAGATGTATGCTCAATCTGTGAAGCTTGCAGCTGCTCCAATCTTTTGATAATGCTAGTAAGCAAAATTAGTAAATAAAATAAATGCTCAAGGTTCATTTGCTGCACACCCCAATAGATGAATAAGAATAGAATTGAAGACATCAAAGAAAAATAAAAAACAGACTAGTAATAACATGTTCCCCTTAGGCCTCCTGCTTAACCTAAATGTTATGTTAAAGGGATAAATGGGTGAACTGAATTATTATACACAGTTAAAAGCCAGGAATCCGATTTGAGATCACACCCCTGTTTGTAAGGTCAGCGTTATCTCCTTAAGACAAAACCCAGTAAATATTTTACTGAGAAAATGTGACTTGTTTGACATATTCACAAATTTTGCTTAATATTTACCTACATGATGAAATCCTGAAGCGGCCCATGAGGCTGGAGCACCGTCACCCTCCTCCCCTCCCACTCTCCCCAACTGTCCCTCACTTGTCTCAGAGACCCAAAAAGGAGTGAATCTGCTGCAGCCACCTGTGGTTGAAATACTGCATTACCTGTGTACACTGCTAACTCATGCTGCTGCTGGATTAAAATGTAACCCAGAGGTTACATGCTTGAGAAGACATCTCTCAAGGAGGCTCACAGAGCTGGACTGATGAGGTCACCTCAAGTGATGGTGACCAGAGGAAAATATCTGTGGCAGTGAAGGTCTTTGGAAGTATCACTTGTGGGACAATCTTGCGGCACAAGTGTACCAACAAGCATCCCAAAGGGGGATGTGTTGAGAAGCTCCTCGTGAGTCTCTACCCGCACTCAGAGCTGTTGTGTTGAACTGCAGTTATTGCCTTCACTGTGATGAGTAAGCCCGTTAGAGAAGCTCCTACAAGACTTCAGAAAATGAAGGTACTGCTGCCTCAAGCACTGGCCAGCCCTCTGGCAGAAAACTCTCTTCCAGAGAACTGAGATTAAGCACACGAATTACTTTGTCCTGGAAGAAAAGAGCTACATTCTGTGAGGAAGTATCAAAAAAAAAAAAACCCTCTTTGTCTGCCTCTGCTTCATTCAAAGACAGAACAGTGTGCCAGGCAGGTATGTTGCAAGGTGCAGAAACTGTATATTTTTTAAAGAATATCAGAAAAAACAGCACAGACATTTAATAATTCCAAAAGTGATTTTACATGGATCAGGTAGAAGGATAAGACAAACAAAACGCTGGAGTTGATACACACTAGGTATGCTGATTGGAGAAGACTGCATTTCTCTCTCCTAGCCTGTGCTCCTTAAGTAGGATATGACTCACGCCCCTCTGAAGTATTCACCTCTCTTTAAAACCACCATCTCCTTTTTACTCTAAAGTCAATTAATTAAAAAACCCCTCTCATAATAGGAGTATCAATGGCAGAATAATGGACTGCCTTGAGAACGGTGATCAGATAAGATGGAGTCTTTAAAAAGTCAGGTGATACACTAATATGAAAAATATGATCCAGAAACAGACACATTTAGGAATATGCTTTGTCATAAAAAGGGATGGATTGTATGAAGTGATTGCATCAAAAAACTCAGCTTAAATGTAGAGGAAATACAGAGTAGGAAAGCATAGTATTATTGCAATTCTGGGGCTGAAGACTGTGTTCTAAAAAATAAAAGGGCATCTGAAGTTTAAAGTTAATTCATCAAATTTCTCTCATCTACAGTATATGTTCTTTTTTTCTCCCTCCAGTGTTTGAATGTACCACTTGCAGTGTTAACACTAACTCTTAATCTGATTTTATGTACGCTTAACTTTACACTCTATGAGTTCTCATTAAAACTCAAAATGTATAAATTTAAACACATGCTTAGCTCTTTGCAGAATTAAGGTTGCATGTTGTGAAATACATAAGATATGTAATACAGCTGCGTTAAAATTACAACAGAATTCCTGGCTGGATTTTCCTGGTCACTTTTGTTATTTTAATACAGTTTTAAAGGTGGATACCTTTAAAGATTGTGCTACAGGTTAAGAACTTAGTTGGAATTTTTTAACAGAACAAATTCTGCCTAAAATCTTTGACAAATGCAATCCATTTTCCCATTTTGAAGTTATGTGTAAATAACTTACAATTATATAAAATATATTGCAGATTTTATCCCAAATTCTTCTGAATCTTGTTGATAAGCAGTTCATCAGGCATGCTCAGTGTATGACATTCCAGATGCTCCTTAGCTTTGCCTGGGCCAATAAGTCACAACTTCCATCAGACTTCTTCAGAAAGTGGTCACTGATATTCCTGTAAATCTCACCATTTTAATGAGCTTTCCTACCAGTGAACTCATTTCCTGTATTGCCAGTGGAGATAGAACCGTGGAGATGTGATCACCCTTGAAACAAAATGAAGTATAGGGAATGCACACAGCTAATTTCCACGATACACTCAGCCACTTCTAAATCAGAAGCTGATGAAGATTTCCCACCTGGCCTCCAAAGAGAGGTCCATCAGGCATTGAAACTGTGGCTATAGGAGATATTTCAGGGCAACGTATAGGAAATCTTGCAATATAATTTCTTAATAGTCTAACTCTGGAGAAAGTTTCTTCTTCCTAACTATCCATGTAGACATTGCCCTGAAGCACGGGAATGTCTTTCTCTTAATTTTTCTGTCTTCTCTAATACCAGTGTGATTATATCAGTTTTCCACAGAAGAGCATAACTCTTTTTCTAATCCTGCCACAGTGTTGGCCTCAGCGACAAGAATCTAATTTACAGCAATCTCACATTATATCCCTTCCTTTCACCACTGGAGCGTGTCAGCAGCCCGAGCAGTGGCAGGTGGCTTCAGGTGGCTGCATTCAGGTCTGATGTGCTGATACCAAGTAAAGAGTAAGATAAAATATCAGACCTCTAACACTGCTACCTAAATATCTGTGTATTATTTGCCATGTTTTTAAGCCGGTTTTGAACCCCCTTTGGAAATTCCTCAGGAAGACTCAGGAGGAGTGACAGATGGGGTTGATGTGAAGTGCGAGGGGCACTCAGCCCTCCCATGCTCCTGAGAGGGAAAACTCCAGATCTCTCAAATCTGGCTTCAAGACTTAAGTTTATTTAATGGGGAAAGAAGGGAAAGTGAGGATGGAAAAAATGTAAACAAAACACCAGTTTGTCACAGGATCAAAGGAAAATTAAAACTAAAGAAAGAGCACAGAATTGGGGGAGTGTTTGGGGACTGTTTCTTCTGCTCAATATCCCTTACCAAAGAAAGACAGAATTATAAAGATTTCATTGAATTTCAGGCCAGAAGGGGACCATTACGATCAGTTACTCAGACTTCACACCACTGCCAAGGATGCTGATGCAGCCAGCTTTACCGCAAGGCATCCCTGGAGAGATGGCAGACTGCACGCTGGAGCCCACAGCCAGTACCATGCTTTGCAGGCTGGGGAGTGAAGCAGCAAGGGCTCCCTCCCATTCTGTGTGCAGGCCTCCCATGGATGCTTGTCTTGCCCACAGACGCTCACTGGCCTGTGGTGACTGTCCCATCTCTGCCCTAAGGTGACACCTGCCTCCCCTTGCCCGCCTAGTCAAAATGTCAGGAGGAAAACATTGTCTCACAAAGTGGCTGGGTATGGTTTTCCTCCAAAGCACCATACTTGTTGGCTGCTGCTTGCTCTGTGCTATCAGGGGTAGGAAGCAGGTAGGGTGAAGCTGCACCAGGGGAGCATGGATGGAAAACACACTGGATTTTTCTTTGCTTTGCTTTACTTTGATTTGTTTGATCTTCTGAGCATGTACAAGTCAGGAAAGGACTTCCAGGTGCTATATTTTGTCCATTCAGTCCACCAAGACCGTATCGGAGCTGTGGTTTGGTCTGCAGGAATCCCTGGTGGGATCCCAAGGACTTCCCTTGCCTCCTACCAGCTTGGTGCTTCTTCTGCCTGTGCTCCTGGAGCAGTGCCCTCACCTAAAGATACCACAGAAAGAACTGAGCATTTTAGTGCTTTCTCAGCTCATCTGAATGTTTTGCACATTCCTCTTACCAACTGCAGTGAAAATTTTAATGTAACAACCACGTTTTTATATGTAGCAATAACAGATTTTGTCTTATATTTTACAACACATGCTAACAGCTGTTTACAAAGTAGTGGTGGAGGAATGCAGTCCAGTGGGTATACTGACTATTCATTTATCCAGAGGGATTACACTGCGGTGAACAGCATTTGGACTTCAATTTAATATGCATCCAGCCGAATTATGCGATTAGCTGCTATGCAATAAACCAGAACAGAAACACATGCAGTCAAATGGTGCCAGATAAAAAGCCTATGATTCTTATACAGGTTCTTATAATATTGTACCATTAAATTATAAATATATAGTTACATGGAATTTGGTTATCTTACTGTATATCTATACTTCTGGTGCACTGTGTATATATATCTGTAGCTATGTGTACAGAGCTGCACTGATTTCAGGGTCTTTATCTTACCCATTAAATAATCGTTTTTTTCTTTTTACTTTAACTATGCCAGACTTCAAATGCTGGCACAGTGTTTTTCTGTCACTTAAAAGAGGATATGCGAGTTAAAAGGGAGTCTTTTATTAAAAAAAACTTTCAGAGAAAAAGCCTATCCCAGCAAAAACAGCCCAGTGATTTTTTAAGAACAAAGAGAAAGAAAGAGATTTTTGATTGGCGCTTGGACTTTTGACAATTACGAGGCTGTCCTTGTCTGCATCCCAACCTCTCTAGCAGTGCTGCCTCTCCCCAGGACAGAGGGGACAGGGATGGGAGGAGATCCTCTCTCCTTCTGCTGCCCTTGTACAAGGGAGGGGGGCAGAAAGAGCCCTCCATAGCGTTTTTGTCCTTGAGCATCCCTAGCTGGCTGTGAGGCCTAGGGAGGAGATCAAACAGGGCAGAGAACCAGGCCAAGAGGGTTGTCCTTCCACCACCTCCAAGCATTTATATCATCATGAGACTGACCACAGTCCTCTCCACCGTCCTGCTCCTCATGAGAATCCAGGGACTTGGCAATACTATCCTATGGACCAGTTGTGGACAGGAGCTGGGTTTTGACATATGATGTGTATGAACTCAGATAAAATGAGGTGTTGAGTGTAGCAAACAAGGGCACCCTAAATCGATGGATGCTGCTAAATCCACCTGTACCTCACCCTCTTGACTGCACACAGGAGTAAGTTCCTCTCCATCCCACACTATCCAAGAGGGTTTGTGTTGTTACCTTTCTAGCTTTGTAACTTTGTTTCATATTAAAGTGATCCGTGCCCTGGCAAAGATCAAAAGGAAACAAGCCTTCCCTTGTTTTCTTGTTGCACAAGACACAAAACATTGGTCACATTAAATAAAAGACTGAAAAGAAATGGTGAACAACTGCTATCATAGTAATCGCTACTCATCCTCTGCACTGTGTGAGGCCAGAGCCTTATGAAAAATGTACAGAGGTAATTAAAACTATATTGCTGTATATGCCTAAGTAGGCTGAAATATGGCTGTAGGCGATTTTTCCAAAACGGTGCAGTAGGAAAGTTCTTGGCCTCATCATGAGGCTCAGACTATGCATGTAACAATCCCATGTGATTCCAAGTGTGTAGCCAAATACACGTAAGTAACAAAATGCAATTTGGTTAAGCATACTATCAACAATATGTAACAATAGTAAGTAAAAACATTATAATACAATAAATGTATTTACAGGTATTGTAATGATAAAAGGTTGCTGAATCTTTTTCATTTTTTAAAGTGCTCTGCTCTCTCATAGATAAAAATAAGTAAGCAGCACTGCCTCTCCACCTTCAGACAGCTTAAAAAATTGTAGGGTTTATATGAAAAAAAAATCTTACAAATATTTAGCCAGCTTGGTTTTTAATTTGGAATGTGAATTTGCATCAACTCCTTAGAACAGTGGGAGGTCTGTAATCCGTTCTGTACATAACCACATGTATTTATTTTTTCCATATCTTTGTTTTCTGGAAAATTTGCAGTAGATTTTTAAAATATATGCTTTTATTTTTGATACCTAAACATGCAGAAAAAGAGAGACAGAATAAATGCCTATGAATTACGTGATATTCTAAAACGTGTTTCCAAACACATTTATCTGAATTCAAGCTGTGACTTAATAGCTATAGCTATATCAACACTGTATCAGTTTACCATAGGAGGAAAATATATGAAATGAGACATAACCTACTAAGGTCACTTCAGGGGCTATCACCGAGCGGAAAATGAATGCTAATATTTTCAGATTTAACATGGGTAAGCTAGTCAGAACCAATAGTTTGGGGCTGAATTCTGAAATGCCCTCGGTGAAAGTAATGCGAGGGGGGTGGTCAGTGAGATGGAATTATTAAAAGATAGGGTGGAGCCAAGCCCAGCCATATGGTGAATGCCATAACCGGGGCAGACCTGTCATGGCCAGGCACGCTGGGAAAGCAGGCGAAAAGAAATTGTCCTGAAAGAACAACATGCATCCCGCCATGAAGAAATGAGGGCAGAGGGCTGTGGGCAACGTGTTGGCCAGTGACTGACACTTGCACTGATGAAAAACAACACTGGAAGTTGAGCCCCGGCTATGCAAAGTTGATTAGGGTAGATGGGACCCTTCATCATGCCTCAAAAAATCATCACAGCTCAAAACACTCACTTCCAATATGCCTAATAAAACCCTCGGTCATTCATGCAAGTTGGATGAGTAACATGTCTATCAGCAAAATAGCTGCATAACCGGGTACATCAGACATAGCTGTTCACATCACACAAGCCCCAAAGTCCTTCTTACCAACAAAAGATGTGAGAGTTTCTGTCTCGCTGCAGCTATGACAGCAGTCTGTGACTGACTGCAGACATTCTTCATTTTTCTTCAGTTGTACTTTTTGGTGAAGGAATTTATACATTAAAATGCATAAATGTTTGCATTTTGTTAAGTGTTAGAGCCAAGAGAATCATTAACTAGATATTTAATTAGCTGTCAAAATTAGGGATCAGTCCTTAAATACTTTATTCATTGAATGACTCTGATGGGAGAACTAACAAAAGTAACGTTTACTTCAGGCGCTTTCAGAACTGAGCTCTCATACAGCAAAAATCTCTGTGCAAGCAACCTGTCCCTGTGCTCTCCAGGTTGCACTGGAGCACTCTCTGGATCTTTGGCTGGTCACTAAGGGGGTCTACATTGTTGGAAACACCTGAGCTGGTGCCGAATCCAGCAACTTCTGTCCACGTGGGCAGTGATGCACCAATGCGGTCTATGTCAGAGCTGACTTGTCTAGCGCTAGTCTTGTGATCTTTACAGCAGTCTATGGCATGATACAACTGGCATGGCTTTTAAGTGTACAGATGATGGAATGCCATAGCTGGAAACACTCCTTGGCATTATTTAGTTTTCTGGTATGGATGTCATTACTCTGATGTGCCATTGAACTGTGTATAAAATCCAGTTTTAAAATAAAACATTAGAATAAAGCATGCTGTTTGATTCTGAAGATTTTTGCAGCCTTGTCTTTTTGTGCATTGTTCACCGTTTTGTCAACATTCACTTATATCATTTTTTTTTTTGAAAATACTAAAGTTTTGAAATGCTCTTTTGCTCAAATAAGAATACACTCTTTCTTTTTCTGCCTGACTACTTGGAAACTGGAAGATTTTAGAAGGTTTTGCTTTAAAAATTTATTTCCCTCTTAGTTTTTCTAGAGAAAAAATACTGCCTTTCAGGTGGAAAGTTTAAAAAAAGATTACATCTCTGGTAGGTTTTAATTTTTCTAGGAATAATCCATCCACTACTGCTCAACATCTGCGAGCCTCAAGAGCAAGTTGTCATACCTCAGACAAGCACAGAGAAGTGAAGGTATTTTCTAAGAAGTCAGATATCATTTCATGGCAGTGAATTGCTACCCTATGAACACTGAGGAATTGTGGCGTTCCACTTCTTATTATGTATGCCCACAAGAGAAATACTAAATTAGACTTTTCTTTGACTGTTTCCTTCGTTCTCTCCTTTTCTTGTACATACTTATAAAATAAAGATCAAACTTCCTTGAATCCTTTTTATCTGCTTTGAAGTCTAAGAAAAACTTTTTGGAAATTCCATTTTCATCTTTGTGAATGTATTCTCTAATGCTTCTAACTTGTTAAATATGGACTATGCTGTTCAAGGAGCAGTTAAGGAAAAGAAGCCCATCTTTGAATCTACATGAATGGACAATCATTCTCACCATTCATGAAAGCCTTAAAAAATAAAAAGCCACAATATACCCCCCTTCTATTACAATTTATTTCAGACCATTTCTGAGGCACGTCCTCTATATTTTGTGAAGGGGAAAAATAGAGGTTTTTTTTTCTATTTTTTCCCAGCAAATTGCTTTGAGTATGCAAAATAAGTAAATCCTACAGCTTTGGATATTTCTTTTAGTATTCGTTCGTTATTTCTTCCCCAAACTATTCATTCTATTGCCTAGAATGTTGTAAAGGGAAGAGACATAATAATGTTAGAAGGATAAATAAAAAGTATCCAACTCAATGCTATTGCCCACAGATATGAAGATATACATACTCCCTTTCCCTGGGGAGTTGCAGGGGGTGTCAGGCTGAAGTCCCTTGGGTTAGCTGAAAGAAGCTCAAATCTCAGACCCTGATTGGAGAAGAGATACCAACTCCTGTAGCAGATATGGTGCTTTTCCAGTAAAGCAGACTGCGAGGGCAATCCTCAGGCAATGCCTTAGGGAATCTGGGGAGAAAACTCCAATTAGAAGTCAGAAATGCACCTCCTGCCCTGGAGGGCTTGGTCTCACTGCCCTACCTGCACCTGAGCCCTCCTGCCCTGGGCAAGGTGTTGCAACCCAACCCCCTAGTGCCACCCTCTAACGACTTGAAATTTCTCTGCAAGGTGAGTCCGTGTCCCACTGCTGAGATTCAGCCCCATCCCTGTGGCTAAGGCAGTAAATCCTCTGCCTGGCTTTTGCCTACAAAACGAGCATT
This sequence comes from Streptopelia decaocto, assembly GCF_964273445.1. Classification (NCBI taxonomy): domain Eukaryota; kingdom Metazoa; phylum Chordata; class Aves; order Columbiformes; family Columbidae; genus Streptopelia; species Streptopelia decaocto. The sequence goes on from NC_138655.1 coordinate 25,798,417, forward strand.
GCTTTCATATTTTCCCAAGCACCTGAACCGAGCTCATCCTATACAACACAATGTTTCTCAGCCCAGCTCCTGGGACCTACCGGTGGCCTGAAAAATACCATCAAACCATCTTCCCGGTTGTTTGTTACTGTAGGCCAGCTGAGCTATATGAAAGGAACTCAAGATATGGGCAATCAAAACTTTCTTTCACCTGGAGAATGAAAGAGAGTCTGATGGTCCTGGTGGTGGAAACATGGGTGACAAGCTGCATTTGCAGTGAAACAGTATTGGGGGAAGCTTATGTGGCTTCAAAAGCAACCTAAGGGGCAGTGCTTCTCTATGAGGATGGTCTTCAACCCAGCTTCCATCTCATGCGTGTGCAAAGACACTTTTTCCTTCTCCAGTTCATGGGCAAAAAAAGGTTATTTGTTTCTTCAAAGACAGATGACATGCTGTTCAAAATCTACTTGGGTCTGAAATGGGTGTTGATTAATCTGGGACTGCCTTTAGACTAAGACTGTTGTAGAAGTTGCATGAATGTTATAGCTGTAGGAATTTCGAGAACAGATATATAGATGTTTATAGATGTTTCTACTTCGCAAATGTACAGATCTAATGATGGATTTGTATAAACACACACATTCTATTTAGACCTCATCAAAAGGCTGATAATTGTAGGCTTTACATCTTTTAAGCGACAGGTCTTATGAGCAAAGTACCTAACTCAGAGATTTGAAAAAGCATTGTATGGCTACCATTTTAACAGAAAAAAAACAAACAAAAAAAAAAAAAAAAGAGAAAGAAATAAAAGCCTGCAGCAATGAAGCTCTTAGTGCAAGATTTCAATTCTCAGCCTTACAGCTATTACATTTCAATTTGATGCAGTAAAAGATTTTGCTGATCCTAAACGAGCGAACAGCAAGAAGGAAATGTCTTTTTTCCCCCTTCGAAGCAGGTGGTTATTGTCTTAAATTATTAGGGATCTAAACTTGGCCATCATCCAAGATATGTCATGGAGCTTAGGTCCTCAGCTCCAGAGTGAAAAGCACACACCCAAATATTTGATCAGAGCATATTCTTCCAGCCTCACTGACAAAGACAAGCTCAGAGGTGATAATACACGTAATAATTCTCTTTCAAAATCAAAGACTTTTTTTTTTTTTTTCCCCTGGAAGAATTAAAATGTGTTCAATCAGAAAGGTCCAGTGTGTCTCTGGCAAACAAAAAAATTCCTCAGGGATTCAAATTAAGAATTAAAAAAAATCAGAAGATGGCAATTCACAGCAGTGCATAGACACCACCTCTTGTATAATTTTACTCTTGTGTGTTTGATTGCCTGTGTGAGTTTTGCATCTTGTATATTATTGTTTATCAGAGACAAATCAACAAGAAGGGAGATTAGAGGGGAGGAAGAAAGGAAAAGAAAAAAATGAGAGGAGGAGAAATCTTATGCATATGTGAGGCCAAGGGATATTGCCTTTCAGGGTTCATGCACTGTTACCTTTAATTTTTGTGGTATTTAAAAAGGATGGTAATGAATGTTGGAGTTAAAATGCAAGGGTTGATGATTTCAGAGAAGACACATTGTCCAGAACTAGCTAAGGCAGTGGCCCCCAAGGCTTTTCTAGACCAGTGAACCACCTTTAACCCTAAGCTGCCATGTGCCCTTTGAGGAACCTATCAGGGCATTTTTTAAAGCAGGGCCCAGAGCAACTGTGCAAAATGCACTTTGCTGAAAAATTCCTCCTGGCAAATCAGAAAAACTACATGGAAAATAGCAGCATAGAATGCTTGGACACTATGTAAGTTTATATATTTTTCTGTTTATTATGGTCGTAGTCCATTTGTGACTGTTTATCTGGGGCTTTTGGGCCACTACAGAGCCATGGGCTATAGTTTGTGGACCACTGAGCTATGGAACCAGTCCTCATTAAACAACACCTGCCAGGGATTATTCATCCTTCAGGGTAACTTCCATACATTAAGAGTCCTGACACTAGGAAAACATGAAATAATAAATTTAGAAGGACTGTATCACTAGGAAGTGATTTGATTTTGTGATTGAGCTAGTTCAGCTGATGGCATCCAGAAAGTTTGTTGTGCTTTACTATTGCTTAACTTGGAATCTGGTAAGCCAGTTCTTTCCTGAATCTGTTTTTAAAACCAATGTTCCCAAGACTTATTGTACCTTCTAGCTGGGGCAAAGATGGTTTCAATGGTTTTTTAAACTTGACAGAAGAAATGGACACAATTGCAAGCTGGGTTGCAATTTCTTATACTTACTGATTTTACTAGAAAGCATTTCAGGTGTACTTGTTTGCTTACACAAAATCAGATCTGTTTATGTGTGTTCAACAAACACATATTGAATATGTAATGTGACAAATGAGGATGCACTGAAATGCCTGCCTACCTTGGTAGCTATGTGAGACTAGGGTATACTTTCTATCTGGTGGCTATCAAATATAACGTTATCCATCTCTAATGAGTGTGAATGAAAGAGAGGACAGTATGCAGGAACAGATTTGGAGTTTTGAAAATGCAGATAAATATGTCTGCGAATTTGGTGGGCATGGTAATAAAAAGCATTAAGAAATTGTCTTGCAGTCTGTAGCACCAGTTTGCTACCACTGACCTGTCATACTGACTGTTCATGGGCCGCTTAATATAATGATGATATTGACCTGAGATCGTTCCTGTGAGACACGAGAATGAAAGAGAAACAGCCTTCCCATTGACTTTCCTTATTTTTGTGCATTTGTCAGAAACTCAGCATTTTGTGAGATATTGTGTTGGTGGTTTTCTTGATCCTTAATAATATAGTACTATGTAAAACATTTTAAAGAAAAGCGTAGTAGTCTCGTATTGGAACAAACTGTTCTGTCGATAAGTAGTATGAGTGTACCACAAAACCAACTCACCCTTAACATGACAGCAATTTCTTCGGTGACATTTACGAGCTCATTGAAAGAACGGTAGCAATTTTATTCATTGTTTGTGCTCACTACCCAAGGTATAATGAAAGTGTTATGAAAATTAGAAAGTACATGCAACATAGCCCTTTTGTAGTGTAAATAACACAACCATTTAAATTATACACATACTAGAATTATATTATACACATATACAATATACACAACCTAGAATAGACCTTTTACTAAACTAAGCTGTATTTTAATTAGGAGAGTGGTAACAAGCCTTTAAAATCAGCCAATGCTGTATTTTGGTTTTAAGTCAGAAATTCTGGGACTTTATGAATTCATGACAGACCCTCAGGGATACATTTTCAAAGCACTGCACAGGATTTTAGCCATGCAAATCCCATTAAAATCAGTAGGAGACATGTGGCTAAAACCCACGCAAGGCTTTGGAAGAAACATGCCCCTTAATGTTATCTAGACAGTGTTTCGGCCTGTGAATTTCCTTGCTTCCAATTTTTACAACTGAATTCAAAAGGAAATAAAATTTGCCATGGGGATGTGGGAATTTAAACAGGATGCAGTTTCTCTTAGTTCCAGAGAAGTAGTTCTGATCTATTAACTACATTAACACATGGTAAAGGTATTTTTGGTCTCTCTGCTTTATGCGTTGAATATGTACCCAGCTATGCTGACCTGTGATTAAATGATTTTACTATGCAACTAGGTGGCTGACTGTGCAAATATATATCTAGTAGTTCTCAGCAGATTATTATTTCTCTTAACAAAGTTTTTGAACTGGGTAGAGCAAAAAGCTCCTTCTGGAGCAATGATTGTATTTGATTTTAGTGCTGTGACACCTTTGTGTGATATGCTGTCTGCTGCCAGGCACTTCAGAAAGACCCAGATATACTATAAAAGTCACAGATCAGGTAATCTCAGGAAAGAGCAGCAGCTGATCAGAATGAGCTTTAGATAGGCAGGTCTTCCCTTGGTTGCCTGAGTTGCAGGGACACCAGTGGGGATCTGCAGGAGGGCAGAGATGGGCAGCGATCAGCTTGGAAGCACATTTGGTTGTTGGGTGAAAGGGAGAACTTTAATCTCTTATCTGAAGCAGACAGAAAAATTAAGCTTTCTCTAGACTCTGTCTTTCTCATCAGACATTAAATATGCAAGTAAAAAGTAATATATCTGAAGAGGTTACTCAAACAAATGCCAGGTCCTTTATTTAAATTCAACTTGCAGTCAATGAAGCAGAAATGCTTGTTTTGGAAGGTTGTTTGACGCTGAAAGTAACGGGCAAAACCCGAATCTGCAAGAAGCGTGCATAGGCACATGTAACAAAACAGGGGCAATGCAAATTATGAACCTGATTACCTGTATGGCAGGTAAAACCAGACACCAACATTGGAGCCCCAAGCAGAAACACTGCCAAAGTACACGTTTTCTGAGACCTGTAAATCCAGGTGTCTTGGAGAAGGCTAATTTCAAAGAAGCCCCCCTCTGCTTTTCATGCCTACAAATAGGAGTCAGAATTGCAATTAAAACGTGGTCATTTTAAAGTATTTCTGTAAGGGGCTGAGCAAGAAGGTTTTTGGTATGGCAGCTCATCTGGGAGTACCTCACAGAGGCACCCTGGCACTGGGAGATGATGTTTTGGGGCCTTTTGGATTTAACATGTGATCTGCCTGTGCAGTTCTGTGAAGTCCATGTACCTTTAACTCCACGGATTTTTTTTTTTTTTTTTTAATTTTAATTTTAATCACTCCAAACGCTCTGACGGGGTGAGAGCCGCTGCTAGGCGGGACGTCGGGCCGGGGCAGCTGCCTTCTGGTGAGGGCTGCTTGGCGGGATGCTCCGCTCCCCAGCCCGTCCCCGGCCCCGCACTAGGTGGAGCTGCAGCCCGCCGCCCGCAGCCCCCGCCGCCCTTTGTCCGCCCGCGCCGGGCCGGAGCGGGAGGGAGGCGCAGGATTTGGGGCCGGGGGCGCGGGGCTCTGCGGAGCGTAGCGTCATTCCTTCCGCGGTTCTCTTAATCAGGGATTGCTTCCGATACTGAATCTTCCCCTTGACGATGAGGGATACAAATCCTTTCCTCTTGTGGTGTGTTTTGTTGGTTCTTTTTTTTTAATTATTATTATAATTTTTAAAATTATTTTTATTTTTCTTCAATTGTTTCGGCAGAGCTTAAAATAATTTTTCCTAATTATTCTACCTAATAATATAATCTCGGTATTAGTACTTCAGAAAAAAAAAAACAAACCTTTAAAAATTAAAATTGTACTCCAATGTAATTTGCTGTGCAATTGTTGGGAGATGCCTTTGCAATTGAGAGACATAAAGCTGCATTGCTTTATCTTTCTAGCTTTCTTAATTCCAAATAGGTTGATATGTTTCCCTGAATTATCTGACAAAGGCATTGCAATGAATTTAAACTTCGGGGTTCCCCCCCCCCCCCCCCCGCCCCAGTTTGATTTTACAAAATTGTCCAGGGGAAAAATATAAATAAGGCAAATGCCTTTTTTTTTTTCTTTTTTTTTTTTTTTTTCCTCCTAGTATGTGCCTTTACTTTTTTCTACACTCTAATGACATTTGGCAGGCTCAACTGTGTAATGCTTGACTGGTTTTATTGTTGTCTGCTCCCAGTGGGGAATAGTTGACACTGCTCTCTGTTTTCAATTGATATCCATTTTCAACAATATTGCTTTCTATTAGATTCCTGCACAGTTTGTGCCAGCCAAACCGAATATTTACTATGTTGCCCTCAAAGCCTCAAATCAACAAACATTAAAATAAGTAAAATATGCATTTACTATCTGACATTTTCAAATTTCCCTTTCAAATTATTATTTTGACTATATTTCACAACAAATGAATCAAGCATTAAAGATACAGTATTGCCACTTAAGGTAACTCAGATTGATTTTGATTTCTAAATGACAGGATAAGAAGGTGCACAAAAAGAGGAAAACCTAATGCTCTTACCTTCATTTCATTAGCTTCTATGATCACTTCTCTGAAAGTGGCAGCACAGATTTATATTGATTGTTGTTTCCAGTCTTTGTGTTGAATGACATTGTTCCTTGTATAATCTTATTAATTCCAAGTAGTTTGCTCATGTAGTAAAATCAGTCCCCGGAATCCTTAAATTTTGAGTTACCCACTGAGTTTGGCAGCTCTTTTGGGCCAGACTTCTGTTTCTTGTCACCACTTTCGTGGGTTGGTGTCTGCCTGAGTTTCCCAGCTCTCCAGCCCTGCACTGCCTCAGTTCTTTTCACCAAGTCTTTCACCTCTGATGCCTGTTTATCAGTTTCCCACACTCACCACAAAGGCTTCTCCATTAATGGTATGTCTTTCTAATTTTTCATCACAAGTCATTTATTATGTGCAATTTTGTCTCTGTAAACCCCAGTTTAAGCAGTCACTCTTGTCAACTTGCATGGAAATTATGGCGGATCAAGTAGTAAAACACCATTTATGCACTTTTCCAGGAGGTTTTCTGTGATAACCTCTTCTTCTTGTCTTCCTCCTTCTACTTATGTGTCTCTTTCCTCTTCTTTGTCATCTTTGTTTTCATCTTTGTGTTTAGAAGCTCTAAGCTGTCTGTTTTGCACAAAAGACCTTTGAAATTTGTCAAGAAAAAGGCTGATAACAGAGGGAATACTACTGCTGTTTTCCGTGTGCTCCCTTCCAGCCCTTCCTAGAGATTTAGGTGAGATACAGATTTTAAAAATTTTGCTCTCTTGACTTGGGTCCAGGTTTGTCATGTTGGAAAGACCGAATCTGGATGTTGAGAAGAGCCATGCTCTTGCCATCACCCAGAGCAGCAGCAGCAGAAGCTGAGGCTTCAGCAGGAGCACCAGGAGAAGTGCTTGACTCAGACAGCTCTAAGTCATTAGAAGCCTAGAGACAGCTTTTCTCTATCCTTCAGCGCAAAGGTCCAAGTCCTTTCCTCCTGCAATATATTATAATTAGCTGGTGAGCCTTTCTGTAACCAGAAGATTTAGAAATGTAAGTAAACTTGCACAATATTGAAGCTGACATAGGTTCATGTGAGCTGCCTGTTTTTAAACTTTTTTAGTACAATGACAACAACAAAAAGGTACCATCTACATGAGAAGATATATAAAGGGACTACATGCAGAGAAAACTATGAAGAGCCCCAAAATTAGGGAACAGAAGAACAGAAGCTGCTGTGGAAATTTATTTGACTTCTTTGTGTGTATAATGTTCTAATGTAATTTTGATCAAGTGACAATATTCTCTTTAATCCATAGGCAAAATGCTTTCTTCCCTGAACAGGATAGATGGTGTTTGCTGAGCTTGTAGTTATTCAATATTTTGTTTTCCCCCATCAGTCAATGCATGACCCCAGGCTTTATTTACCAAACACCATCCAAGCCCTGCACTTAATACAGAATTATTAATTTCCTCCTGGGCTGTTCTTTTACTCTCCTCATCAACAGTGCTTCACAATAGTTAATGGAGTTCTATATTTGGCCTGTGGCATAGGACTTTCAGTTTTTCTCAAATCAAGTGTACGATATCCTTTCCTTCCCTCATATTTATTACCTTTCCATAATGGCACAGATGTACAGAGGTCTGATCATAAATTGGTTTCGTCTCCTGTGCGGATCCCAAAGCCCCTGAAGTCCTGGAAGTGAAATGCCAGCTCTTCCCCTGATCCCCAGTGCTCCAGGCTGGGCAGGGGGGATCTTGCAGGAGGAAGCCAGTGGCCTCCCCTCAGCTGCAGCCCCTTTGCCCCTCTTTTGTGGTGTAAAGAGGATAAACTGCACTATTCTCTTGTAACCACCTGGATGATTCGCGTTGTCATAGCTCGTACAGTGAGGAAAACACACTTAAATACAAAACACAAGATGTCAGAAAGAGCTACCAGTCTAAGACAAATAATGTACAAAGAAAAGGCACACGATGGAGCAGAGACAGTAAGGTTTAAAAAAAGTCAAAACCTCAGAATCTTCTGAGACATAGGACTCATCTTTTTGCTGTCAGTCCTTAGGGCAAAATTCATTTGTTTATGACTGGGTTAGAGAAATTCCAGGTTTCTCTTCTGGAAGTTAAATGGCAGCCTTTGGCTGAGCCAAAGGTGTGGAGGTGATTTTCACCTTGGTTTCTTTTGAAGGGAGACAGTTTATCATCACAGCCAACAGGTCACAGGAAGACTCTTCTTTTGAGCAAAGCAGAGAAGCCCTACACTGCTGTAAATCAGGATAGCTTAAGGAGCTCTAGCTTTGGGTTTTCACCTGCCAAATGTTTTCACTTGGCTCAATGTTTTCGCTTGGCGTCGCAGTGCTTTCGTGTCTGCTTCAGGCTTTTATTCAAGTGCTGATTAAATTTGGTTAATTACAATGGTAACCAACCACGGCATCCCAAGGTGCCCCCCACCACCTGTGAAACCCAGGGTATCTTGTAGAAGAAAGGCATACATACAAACATTGCAGGAGTAAGCTAATGTTGCCTGAGAGCTGGTTATTTTGTGAGATAATATTATGGGATAGTGATTGCCTGGTAGATAATTGTGTGTGAAAGGGTATTTTGTCATACTTGTTTTGCTTTTTTCCTTGAGTAGGCTGAAAGCTGGAATATAGCATTTCCAAAATAGAAAGAGCTGAATCCTAAAGTGACTCCACATAAAAAACAAACACATAAATCACAGCATTCACATGAGAAAGAGTGGAAAGGAAGTTCTGTGATTACCAAGGTAGATTCCACTTTATTAAGTGAAGGGGGATATAAAGCTTTGTTTTGTGGTTTCAGATTGCTTTTAACATTAACTATATATATTTACCAATTGACAAAAGGAAGAACATAGTAGATTATACAGCCAAGGTATGATTGAAGACATGTAGGCAGGGGGCAACTTGGGAAGCATTGATCACAATCTCATTAGGTCTGAGATTGCAGCAAGAATGAATGCTAAATGAGGAGAAGGAGAACAAAAAGATGCTGGAGTCAGACCTGCGTTTCTCCAGAGGATGAGCTACATGGCCATAAAAAAGAAACAAATGGGCTGAGGAGTGGGACTAATGGAACAGAAAACCCCAAGAACTAAAGACTGGAGAAAGAAAACGGTGTGGACTGCTCCTCTGTCGGTAAGGAATGTACCAAGAAAAGATAAACGCGTGGCTAAATAAGGAGTTTCACACCAAGGTTGAGGAAAAAAAGAGAGCAATCTGATGGGCAAGTTAGATAGTCAGGAAGGAGAAAGTGTGTGGTCCAAAGAGCTACATACAAAGTGAAAAGGGAGACAAAAACAAAGGCAGTGTGCTAAGTAAAAATAGCCAAAGAAATCAAGCTAATTAGTATGAAGCAAACAAGCTTGACAGACTCACTGAGGCCAGGCAGGGGGTGGAGAGGGGAGGGCAGGTAAGAGGTCAAATGAGCTCTTTGCTATAGTATTCATTTAACAAGATGAAGGTCACATCTCAGAAAGTGTGATAGATTTTTCTGGATGGGGAAAGTGAAATGTCATCAAGAATTATGGTTATGTCATAGCAGTGCTCTCATAATCTTGACAAGTCTCCAGTCCTTGCTTAATTAGTAGGACTCATGTTTCTAAAGGGGCAGATATAATAAGAAAAGCTAGCTGAAGATATTTAACAATTCTGAGGAGATGCGTGACATTTTCCTCATTGTATTTTCTCATCTCCCATGCATCAGCCACACAATTTTAAATTGTCTGCAAGAGAAGGAAGTTGGTGGAAGATGAGTGGCTTGTATATTTAATCTATATCATCTAATGCCTCAGTGACTGCCTATTATTGTCAAAATACAACAAAACACTTGTATACGTATTTTCTTCTAAGCATACAAATAGCTCTGTTGAAATCAATGGAATTACTCCAGTGCTGAAAATTAAACATTTTCTCCAGGATTGTATTAGAGCAAAAGCTAAATGCTGGTGTAGTCAGTCACAGTAAAGTGGTGCACTTTGTTTTAAGTTGCTAGGAAAGATGGGCCAGACCTGTAGTGAAGGGGGAGCTGGAGAAACTCCAGTCACAGAAAATGCACTCACGTGGTCTCTAATGGGTGCAAACAATTATTTCATTCCTGGGGTCATGATTTTCACACTTAGCACAACTGGACAAAAGCTTTCCTAATGCCTTATCATGCTGCGGTAATATGACAAGCTGCTGAAGAGGAACACAGCTCTCTACAGTTATTCAAATAAGTTGAAACTTAAATAAAACAAGACTGATAGCTGGAAAATGCTAACAACCTCCCCCTGCACATGATATGAAGAAACTATTCCAAAGTATTTAACATTCACAAGTAAGACTAGATGGATTTAAAAAATTGGGGGTGGGGAGGGTGGGAATATCTATGTGTATGTTATATTTGGCATAGGTTATTTTGGAGACATGTAAAATAACAGTAAATTTTCCAATAAAAGAGAAAGCTCCGTGAAGGATGCTACATATTCCAAACACAGACCAGATGAATGCTTTTTGTAATTTTCTGGTGTTAGATCAGAAGTCTTGTCTATTTAGTATGGAAAGGGGAAGTAAGAAAAAGATAGGAATTCATAGAGGCTTGGAAGATCTTGCATTGCCTGTCAAGAGCTCTTACTGATGAAAGTTAAAGGCAACGCTTGTAAAAATGAATTACATCTGCTATTTTTTTATGCTGCACACAGTTTAATAGTGGACCTCAATCTATTTTATGAGACAAATACCTTAATACAGATGATTTTCAAAAAGAATACAATATTTACCCAAATAAGAATAACATTCTCAACTACATTTAGTGCTAATTTAAAATGACAAGGGCTATCAATCCTTAAACTCCTCAGTATAACCTAATCACCAGCTGGGGTCAGGCCAACATTTGCTTTCTAGCAAAGTATTGTAGAAATAGATGAATTGCCCTGCTCTCCAGAGCATTCAATCTTGGCTGCTTCTGAAATCAGAAAACCAGCCTTGAGGAAGCATCACAACATCTTGTGCCTTTTTTGTTATGAATTTTTATTATGTCCTTAGCTGATAATATTTTTAAGTGTGTCACTTTCCAAGTCCTGTTACTTTCTAGCATGCATATTAGTTTAGAATCTGTAATTTACTGCTGTAACCTCTAAAAGACCCTGGAAAACAAAATCTGCCTCTCTGTCTTTTTACCTTAGGTATACACATTTGAAGAAAATAAATAGGTTGGAGTTAATTGCCAGAACAAATAAGAAGTTTGGAAAGATTATTGTTTTTAGAAACTTAAAATAAAATTACCTGAGCCAAAAGGCAAATAGTAAGTATGGTAATAGAGTTCCTGACAAAGAGAAATCTCTTATCATAAGTCATTATCATGATAGATTTTTGTTTTATCTCTTTTTTTTTTTTTTTGAGTGGATACAAGCTTTGTGACTTTTGTGCTGTCTTCTCTGTTTTTTATGTGTTCCTGTTTAAACTTACTACTAATAACAGTATTGTGATTCCATGTATATTAGTTTGATATTTCAATTTCTCTAAGAAAAATGTGGTACTGAAGAGACAACAGAATGAAACTGTCCTCAATTACCTGGATTTTTGGTCCTACACATTGAAAGAGATCTGATTTGTATCCCCTCCAAAAACTTCAGAAAGGGTCTGGTTTTGGGAAGGCAGAGTAGACAACCAGCTCTGAGGGAAAAATGAAGTAACTTATAAAAAGTTTCTCACACTGGACATCTAAGTTGTCATTTTTTTGAAATGGAGGTCTACAAATATAGTGTATAGTGTAGTTCTGGTTTTTTGCTACTAGCTAGAAAACAGCAAAATGATTTTACCTTGTCATAAATAAATGGAGTTCTGAGTAGTCCATTGGGAGGTGATGAATGAGTGTTCACCATTCCACCACATTCTCACAAGCTCTCGTAACATAATACCGCAGCATGGGAATTTTTGTATAGAACACAAACATACATACATATATTAATATCTGTCAACTGCTGCATAAAATCTTCCCTAAGAAATTTGCAGAAGATCTTCAGCATGATAGTTTCTCAGTATTATTTCATGCAGTTTAAAAAGTCTGCAATAGTATCTTTGAAACACAATACTTTTTTTCTTCCTAAGTGCAGACAAGTAACTTAAAAAATGCTGATATTTTATTGTAATTATTGCCTTATCCTATTCTTAGTTCCCTCTGTCCCATTACTTTCCAGACAGTGGAACAATATGGAAAGATCTGTCTGCAGCCAGAATTGGGGTATTGCAGAATAAGACATTTCTACCATCCCTTCCCTCATTAAGTAGAAAAGTATGCAGCATGCCACGACTACTGTTTTAGGTATTAGACCAAAGAATATGGAAATTTTCACACAGAGCAATTTTCTCCCCTTCGTACTCCAAAACGGCAGCTCCCAGGTTTCTCTATTTATTTCACCAATGACTAGAGGTGTGAATCGAAGAAATAACCTTGTATGAGAATTATTTCAGCCTCTATGATCGCTTAAAAGTGGACATTCCTTAATGAACTTCTTATCACTCTGAACTGTGACTGCTAAAGGTTGTGATGTGAATCATAATTTGTAATGGCCTGGAATCCCTTCATTTAGGTCTTTAAATTATTCTCAGGTGATGCCTCTGAAATAGAATTCTTTATCTGCCTCACTGGTGCTTTTCCTTTTGCAGATCTTTATTACAGCATGTCAGAAAAGTTAGTTGTTTAAAAACTTACCTGAAGGGGTGATGAAGACATTCTGAATCATATAGTTCTGGTGCTGCTGGGTCTGTCTGTACAGCTCTTCGCTTCGCCACTTTACCTGCTTTGGATCTTTGCAAGAAGTGCATTTGGGTCCAGATTGGACAATGCAGTCTGAGAAGCTCTTGAACAGATGGCGGAATAATTCTGCAGCGTTGCTGAGAAATTTCTAAGAGATCTCATTTTTTGGTTTTGTTTATTTTTTTCTTAGCATTTCCCCCATTCTTGTCAACTCTCTGCAGGACTCTGTCCTTTAGCAAAGAAAATGAAAACACAGTCCATTTCTCCTTTAGGCAGCTGCTGGAAGCTGTGAAGCCATTCAAAGAAACAACCCAGAATGTCATCAAGGTTATGTACTTTCAGAGTTATTGTCAACACCTCATGAGTTGTTCAGTGGTTTTCATCCTGATGTCAGTCATGAGGTTTATTCTATGGCTTAGTCTTTTGAAAGGTCCCCAGGTCAGGCTGAGTTTCTGAGTAAAAGTGGGCTCATATTTTGAAGATGGACTACAGTGGTCAACAATAAAAAAAAAATATCCTCATGCTTTTTTTCATTAGGAAATAACAATTTGTGAATGTGAAACTAAAGTAGTGTGAAACTGGTAAAAATATTTATACAAACTATAGTAATCCGATCCTGCAGATACCTTCCATATCTGTGTACACAGATAACTCAGCTTCATGGAAGTTGGAGTAGAAAATGAATATCTAAGTTCTTTGTCAATGCTTGTCTACATTCCCATTCCCATTGCAGATACATATTCTCCAAAAACACTGAAAACTGGAGACTTATAGCTCTTGCAGTAGCCATACAGTATACTTATGCCATGTCTATCACATGCTGTTCTTTTTAGACAACCTACTTTGAGAGGCAAAATGCTTCTGATGGCCTTTTCATTGCTTCAGAAACTTACTTTCTTGAGTGAATCCTCACATGGCGGATGCTTTACTTTGACCATTTTTTCCAAGTCTTTTTTTCCTGTGGTGTTGTCTTCCTCTGAAGTTGTTGAAGGTTGAGAGTGAAGTTATCCTCTGTTGTATCTAGTGTTCACTGTTGTAGCTAAATGTCTATCTCTTGGTGGTGCAACAGGAGATGTCGTACACTGACTCTGTTTCAGGTCACAAAACTAAAGCCTACAAGACATTTAGTTGGCAATTAAGCCTGTGACTTCTCCACAGGACCATCTCCCTGGGAGTGACAGCCACTGTGGGATATAGCTCCTCTTCGAGTGGCCCCTGGGATACAGGTCAGCTTCTCTATAGTGTTTGTTCTGGCATTTTGTGCCCAGCAATGGAGACTATTTGTAAAGAAAGATGCAAGAGTGTATCAACCCCCCTTTCTAACTTGCTCATGAAGCTGAGCATGTGTCTGGATCATTATCCTTGTCAGACTGAAGGTTTTCTTGTCTCTTCCCTCTGCTCCCAGGGAAACTGAGGCAGATCATCTACCATCCCTGGTGCCTTCCAAGGATAAGGCCTTTTTTTGGAGGTATTAAATTCAAAAGACAATTTTGAAGGCTCCTGTATTTACAAGACTTGATGAAAGCATTGCCCAGTACTCCTACATCACTATAGGGAAAATTAGTCAGACTGTTCCACAGCCTTAGGAACTCTGTTCACCATCCCATGGCTAGGATATCAAGGCAGCCCTAAACAATTAATGAAGCCCTGATGAATTCAACTCACAGTCTCAAGCAGTATTTAGAGTTAAGCAGCTCCATGATTATCACATGAGATTAAAAGTATAAATGTCCTGATCTCTTACGAAAGCAGACCTAGACTGTGGTAAAAGCCTCTGTTTAAAAAGAGAGGTTTTATAGTCTTTTCACCCTAGAAGCTAAAAAGACAGGGAATCCCCTGCAGCCTGTCTGTTCAACAAATAAATATATTTCCAGATGTGACAAGTTGAAATGTGTCTGTCTTACGGAGAGTATGATGTGCGTTTTGTTTTCTTCCCCTTTGATACCTCTTTTCCATTCTCTTATACAAGGATATTTTTTTTTTGAGTCTCACTTTGTGTGCCTCATTTTTTGTACCTGGCGAAAGTGTGAGTAAGGGTGCACACACTAAAATCAGTGATGGAGAGTGATAAATCTTCTCCATGGTTCTCTACTGCTGTGTAGAAGACAGCCACTTGTTGGTGGCACTAATTTTCCTCTAGATCCTGATACATACAGAGTAAAGACTGGAATGGGCAAAGGGTATAGAGGAGAAGATGACTTTTTCCTCCTGAACATGTCAGATCACTCAAAAGTTTTAGCCTTCTGTTAGATGTTACTCCTCCCAGTTGCTGGTCTGCACTAGAGCCAGACTAGCTGGGAGTTTTCCTTGGCTATGAGAGCTCCTGGGAAGCACAGGGAGGATAAGAGAAAAACACATTGCATATGTGAAGCTCCAGACGGAACCTAGAATCTGGAAATACAGTCTGTTTAAAAAAGGATATGAAAATCACCAAAGCTTTTCAGTGGCCTTGTATTGCTCGTGTTTCATCTTAAGTAATGCAAATTCGCTGTTGGGTAGTCAGAGTGACAGGGCATTCCCCGGGGTGGGGGTCAGGCTGTTGCTGCAGCTGGGCTGTCAGCCTTGCAAGGTCAACCTTGGGCAATGCCCAGCGCAACCTGGGCAGACAAGTTCAGGCACTTTCTGGTGTCCATGTTGTACGTGCTGTGCAGCTAAGCAGGACACTTGCATCTTCCGTGCCGTCAGCATCACGCTTTTTTCCAAGCACTATATACTCTCACTACAGGATTATAAAAAAGAAATTAAACTGGAGCCCATTAAGCCTGTTTACTCTCTGCAGCAAATATTTTTACCATGTAGTTTTGTGTGCAGGAAGTGCTGTAAACTTCAGCATTGCTGCTGGCTCCTTTGTAATCACTCTGCTGATTATGAATTGCTGCCTTTTGGCAGTTGCTGCTTGTACAGTTATGATTTCTGCTGGTAGGAGGGTAATAGAGGGGAAAAAATGGAAAAAAATGTGTAGGCCATGGAGACCTCAGGACAATTAATGTCCTTTAGCAAAATGAAGTAGGGTGCAAGATAAACTAGCCAAATCCAAGGCTTGTGGCAACTCTATTTCTATCTTCTCCCTCCTGCAAAGGCTTTATCTAAAGAGATTTATGTGAAGAAACTAGACCAACCAGCTGGGACTTGATCACAGTATATCAGAAGAAACTACGTAGCCTGAGAGCTGGATTACAGACATCACAGTGAAAGTCTGTTCAAAAAAAGAAGAGGAAAACATTAAACTGTAAGATAAAACAAAAATTGCCCCTTTCCTCTGTGTGCAAAACAGTGATCTGAGAAAAAACAAAACAAAACAAGAAACACAAAGAAAAAAATGCAAACCAACAAAATCCACAACAAACAAACAAAAAAACCCAAGAAGAAATCCCCATGGTTATATGATACCTGATGTGTTTTATTTATTTTTATGGGATAATATAAAGCTGCATACAGTAAATGTGAGTATTATAGGATTTGGTGTGTTAGTAGTTTCATTATGAACTCACATTTTTCAGAAGTCTATAACCTGGCTGTTAGAACTGCCATGGAGGCTTTGGAGCTTGCTGTACCTTAGCTCAGCCTGAGGCACTGACCCCCTCTGTTCCCTGTGAAACTGAACACTTACCAGTCTGGCACTGGTGGGGAGGGAGGGAGCGGGATGCTGTGGGACTAATAGGAATCTCAATTGGAGAGGAAGAATGGACCTCATTGATTTATTTTAGAAGAACTGATTATTTGTGGGAGAGAGGGGCATGTACATATGGAAAACTTTATCCAAGGGATTTCACACCCATCATGAGGCTGAATAAGTCAGTTCTTCATTAGACTGTTGACAGCAGATGGCTAAATGATGGTATTGCTCAGTAATATTTTCTGTTTCTCACTTATTTTGCTGTTTGGTCTTGTCTCAGTCTGGACATCTAGGAAAGTACACATACGCCCCAAGCCTTTTGGTTTATGATTTTGAGGTACTTTTCAGGTTGTTATTGTTGGCTTTTCCCCTGTATTTTCGTTCTTGGTTGATGAAAATCCTGTTTAGACTATTTCGCAATACCTTTTGTGCTTAGCTCCATCTTTTCTTCAGCATAGGTCCTTATGGAAATCGGTCATTACCAAACTCATGTTTGTATCCTCTTCATCTATCTTGTATCTTCTTTTCATCTCACCTTGTTCTTTTCCTTTTCTCTGTGTTTAGCCCAGTGGCAAAAAAGGGCTATTAATTATCACTGTGAAACTAGTATCTCTGCTTGCATGGGAGTGCTGCCAGACTGATCACATTCGTTCACATTAATGTGTCTCACTAGACTATAATGGGGCATCTGATGAGACTAGACTCAAATTCGTATCTGTCCTTGCACAGTCCCTTAGTTTTTCCCCAAGAAGATATATATTTGATAATTGGAGTGCCTCAGCTAGCATATACTTTCTTCTCTGTGCCCACCTCTTGATTTCCAGTGCTAAAACTATTCTGGGGGGTGGATGTTTCAAGTTTTTACATGGACACATGGTAAATGTGAAGCCAATGAACTATGGAGAGAGCACTCACAGCCAACAGCTCAGTGTGAATGATTATAATGGGTCTTATTAGAAATAAGCTTGGTATGATGGGATCTGAACTTGGCTTCTTTTAAAGCAGGAAATCCAAGACCTCACCCCCTAACCTTGTCTCAGCATTTTTGTAAAGGGCCAGGTTAAAAAGCAAATTTTGCTCACAGAATTGGTTTTAATTACCTATTCTCACTCTCCAGTCCCAGTTCTTCAGGAAAATGTGTCTGAGCAGATGGCTTTGACTATAGCATGGGCTATGTACCACATAAGAGTACTCTGGCAAATATAGTTAGGTATCTGTCTGATATGGATGACAAGAGACAGTGAAATATGTGAGAGTGTGAAGCTGAAGTACGGTTACTTTGAAAAGCTGAATTAGCTCTGATTCCATTTTTGTTTCAACAGTTGTTTCTTTCTGTAGGAGCATTATAGCAAGCTGAACTCAACTTTTAATTTGGCCATGCTAGTAGGATGAGTGACCTTCGGTTTGCTGTAGATACTCTCATAGCAGAAGGAACTGAGATGTTTAGGAGACAGTCTCATGAAGCAGAGGAGTTGGAGTTTGGAGAGTGGGGAGAATGTAATGATAAAACATAGCGGTTAGTGATTTGCGTGGCTGGAAAACCAATTAATTTCAATGGTACCTGGCAGATTAGTTAAGCCAGTGTTATTATCTCTGGTTTCTCCCGAAGAGGAAACAGAAGTGGGGTGCTGACATGATGCTGTGACTAACAGTCAGTATTTTGTGTCAGCATGGGGAAATTAGGCATTCTTGCCCATATTTGTTTGGTCTCTCGATCAGGCTATTGTGTCATATGATAGGTGAAGAGGTAATACGCTTGGCTAGTCAGAGTGCTTAGGCTGTCATTTGGGAATCATTAACAAATAACCTTTTTTCCTTTGTAATCTTGTCTTATTTCCTCAGAGCTGTCTTTATGTGTTTTTGTTTGTTTGTTTGTTTTGTGTATGTGTGGGGGGGTGTTTGGTTTGGTTTGGTTTTTTTTGGTGTATGAGGCAGTGGTCTTCTTTGGGGAAAGATTAATATGAAAAAATGGGTTTACATAGCATCCAGAGGACATTGAGACTTGTCAGTCTGATATTCTCTGGAAGTGAGAGGCATAGCAGGAATAGTTGTCCTGCTATTGTGTGAGCACTGGCTCTCACATGGCGTTATGTTACTGCCCATTTCTTAGCTCTGGTGGAAACCGAGAAGTCTAAAATGAGACAACTTATCTAAAAGCTTGACTTAAACCCTCGGAGCTCTGTGACCACATCCTCAAATTTGCTTCAGTATTCCTGGTAATATATTGAAAAAAGAAAATGAAGATTTGGCAAAGCTCAGTCTCATAGTCCTATGAGAACAAGAGGTGTTTGACATCTATTTGTCATTATTTGTCATTAGATTCTCTCATTCAACATGTTTGGGAGCCAAAATAATATCGTGAACCTGGGGTTACTAGAGAGAAGCCTTGAGAAATAGAGAGTGGCTTAAGTAATATGTGAACCATCTGTTCATCTGGTTGTGATTTCTCAGATGATGAATGACCAGTACATCTTCCAGAACTGTGGCAGACTCATGAATGATTTGCATAAGGAAAGGAGATGACATTTGTCAGCTTCTGATCTCTGGTTGTTAAAACATTTAATTTCTGAAGAAAATATCTTTCTTCTTTCTGCCTTGCTGTCCCTTGCAATAGGAATGGAGCTCCCTTTACACATCTTGGTGTCTTTTCTTCGCTCTTCTTGATGTCCATACTCAAAAGTCCTTTTTGTGATGTTTACAATATATCCTCAAGACTTACAGAGAGCTAAAACTCTGGCTTATTAACATGGGCAGTGTTGCCTTTTCAACCCCTTTTTAGTTCCCTTCTCTCTGTAGCAATCTGTCATCCCCTGGTTTGTGCTGAGATTGGAAACTTTTAGGGACAAAGGCTGCAGGTCCATGAGTAAGGCTCATAAAATAGCAATTATAGTAAATGATTCTCCTGAGATAATTGAATCATTTCTATACACCTTGCTTTAAAAGGAAAGATATATTCTCTTTCCATCACAGTTCCTCTTACAATGTCCGTGACCCTTTTTCCAACATGAAAGCAATTCTCAGATCATGTATGTTTGTGTGTATACCTTATAATAAAAATATTTTCTCAGGGAGCTATAATGTTTCAGTTGCCACTGCAAACATGTCAGAGGAGTATGTGAAACTGAGCTGATACAGTGCAGAAGCTTTATTGTCAATTACTTCTCAGACATGCACTGGACATTTAATTAGTTACACCACCAGTTGAATGGTGGGCTTCAAGACAGTAGAAGATTTCCCTGTCATTCCTTAGACATAAAATTTAACCTTTTTTCTTACTAGGGCAATGAAACTATGCTATGACTATGGTCAAAGATGAGGTGGCAGGTAAGGAGGTGTGAGCTGACAACCCTGTAATTGGAGATGGGTGAGGGATTCCTTTGCACAGAGGTACTGCTCAGTCAGGGATTTGCTGTGGGAAAAGCATGGCAGTGAAGAACTGAGTAAAAATGGATGGTAGAGGGGAAGAGCCTTGTTTCCATCCACTGGTTCCCTTCCCCAAAGCAAGATGACATGGCCACCCCAGGGGAAGTCTCCCTGTGTTTCCTGGTGCCCATGAGCCCAGGTGTGTACCAGGGTGGAAGGGGGTCAGGAGCAGGCTGGGCAGGCATGACCACACTCTGCTCCCTCCTCCAGGGCAACTTGTGGCCATATGCAGCCAGATGTACCCATGCCCATCCTGCAGCAAAGCCAGCAGATACCACAGGGATGACAGCAATATGGAGAAGGGGAGAGGATGCAGTCCCTGCATGGGCTGTGCTCCCCTCCTGCTGGTCCCACAGCTTGCCCAGGACATGGGAGGCTCCTGCCCTTCCCCAGCACAGCAGGATCCTTGTGGACCTCTTTCTTCCAAAAAGGCTCTTGGTGAAGATTTTGCCATATGAAGAATAACTTTCACTGAGTAAAGATAGGACCTGCTACATTTATAAAGCAGCTCCTATGTTTGAGGAATGACTCCCACCACTATTTCAGCAGGACATTTAAGCTGTGAAGGCATAATGAATATCGATGCATGTTCTGTGCAGTGTCAAACTGTTTAATTTTGAGAAGCTGAAGTCACTAGCCTGTTGTTTCATGCTTCTGTCTAATTGAAATATTAAAGAACTGATCTTTCTGCTGTATATTTAGTCTGGACATTCCAGCCTTTGAACTCTCACCAGTGCTGTGAGTAATATTATCCACACGCATTCACTCTATTGTTACAGAAAAACCTCTACATCTGAGTGTTTTGGTTTTTTTTAATCAAAGGACCAGTGTGATATATACACAGAAAATATTCGGGGGCGGGGGGGGGGGGGTGGGCAGGGAAGGGGGAAGGGGAAGGAGAAAAAAATAAGGAGCAAAAGGAAGAAAGAAGAAAGAAACCTCAGCCCATTACACCAGCTCTTGGGGAAGGAGGGAGGAAGCTTTCATTAGACTCGCCATCATTTTCAGTTTTAATCACCTCTGTTCTTTTCAAATTAAAAGAGAAATTTTGATCAAGGGTCTAGAAGACCCAGAAGTGCCTTCTGGGGTTATCTGAACCAGTCACCTGTTTGGAAGAGACAGCCTTTCACCATCAGACGGATATGCATTTTCAATAATTAACTATTTTTAGCGTGGCATAAGTGAAAAATTAATAAGCCCCAGCAGCAAATAAGCACTGCAGTGTGGGTAGAGAAGAAAATATAGACCGCAGCTCAACCTCCTGCTTTGAAAGTTCAGCTCCCTTTCTTCTCCTCTGCCTCAGTCCCGGAAGGGTGACTTCCCTCTTTAATAGACCCACATTTACACTGAGAGGTTGCCATTTCGCAGCTAGTCCAAGTATTAACATTCATCATCTCATTTCAGCACCTCCTGTGAGTAATTGCAGCCCCGAGAAATAGTCTCTCCCTCTGTTTCTTTTCTACCCGGACAAGGGGTCTCTGCAAACTCTGGGCACTCCCCCGGGGAGCTCGTTCCTCCTGCAGTACTCCCTGACGTGTTCATTTGCTCATTCCCTTTGCTGGGACTGGCCGTGAGAGCTGGGCTGAGCAAGAGGACATGGTCTGTCAAACAGCAGTGTCCTGGATGTAGGGACATTGCAGCCCAGGTGTCACAGGAGGAAGGACAGAGCCCTTAGAGAACAATTTCCCACTGGCTGTGGAGCTGGGAGCACCAAAAGCAAACCTGGCAACCTTCTAGGCAATAAACAGGTCTGTTCCCAGCTTCCCACTGTCACAGTGGGGACACAAGGCTAGTCTGAGATGTTACTTGAGAGATCCTCA
Source organism: Streptopelia decaocto (assembly GCF_964273445.1). Taxonomy (NCBI): domain Eukaryota; kingdom Metazoa; phylum Chordata; class Aves; order Columbiformes; family Columbidae; genus Streptopelia; species Streptopelia decaocto. Next base: position 25,819,884 of record NC_138655.1, read on the forward strand.
CACATGAACCACATCACCATCGAAGTGATGAGCAGACACATCAGGAGCTGGGGCAGCATCTAGGCATTTAGTCTCATCCTGTGTCCGCTTCTGACTCTACCATCTCTGAGGTCGGGGTACCAGGCTCTGCAGCATGTCCAGTGTGGGTTGGCCTTTTTAAGTTTTAGCCAAATTTTCAAACAAAAGTAAACCAGTGGAAGTTCTGGGAAAATGGAGGAGCGAGGTCTGCAGTACCTCATCAATGTTTAGGATACAAAATTGGTCTAATGAGCCATCAGTGAGGATTCACTCAAACTGGGGTGCACTGAAGACTACAGTATCTGCAGTATGCAGGACTGCAAATCGTTTGAAGCCAGAGCAAAACGAGCTGTGCAAGCTTTTAGGCAACTGCACCTCCTTTTGCAATAGGTTGTCCAGCCTGCCTTGAATGCAACGTGAACATGCGTCCTAAGTATTTGGCAGATTTTAAATAAGTGACAGATTAATTTTTCATTATTTTAAGCTGAATTGAAAATTCAAAAATTGAAACTATAAATTGACTTGAGAAATGTGCGGTCTAGTTTCTGTATGGTAGGCATCAATTTTAAAGGTCTAATGACCATTAAAGCACCAGTAACTAGGGAAGAACTAGTGGAGTGGAGCACTAGCACTTGAAGCTGGACCACACAGTTAAAGCATTGTGTGGACAAATGAAATGTTGTTCAAGCAATACTCTTACAACCTAGATATAGTATAATACATATATAAATACCTGTAGGTTCCTCTGTATAAAAGAGAACATATACAAAAATCCACAGAGGCCATTATTTATGTTATCACTCAAATTAGAGACTAAGGAAATAGTACAGGTGCAGTTGATGGACTATACAATAACAAAGGCTCAAATATCCCTAATAAATTTGTTTTTAAAATAAGAAATTTAATGACCACATTCTGGTTAATCGGTGGAAAATGACCTAAAGATTTTGATTTGATGGGGCAACTATTATTGATTTCAGTACAGTCCTGGCAGGGAAGGTTATTATGCATAAAGTTGGAACAAAATATTAAGGCAGGTGGAATCATCTGCCTGACAGATGTCAGTCTTGCTGAGTCTCGGGGGTATCAGTGAAGGGATACTTGAGATTATGGAGTCTGAACAATGTCTATTTTCCTTTCATTTTGTAGAGCTGCTCAAACTTTCTTTTTTTTCCCTGTAGACATTGCAGTAATTTTTCTTTTGCAAAGCTAAATCAATTATTTGTTTAACTATTGTTTTAAAAATAAATTTAGCTAGATTGCTGGGATGGGTTTATGATAATTACATGTTTTTAAACCTTCAGAAAATGTTTGCCCTTTTTTATTTGAAGGATCTTAATGTAGCAGGCAAAACAGCAATTCTTATTTATAGGTTTCTATGTGTGGTGTAATAGTTATGTACTGGTCAGAAGTGGGAAAGGACACTTAGAAAGCATTATGCAAGAGAGAAATTCAGAATTTTATTTTGAAGCTGCTCATATTTGAGCTTCATATTTTCAGCTGAAAATGAGAAATAGCATGTCAAGTTAGCACATGAGGAACCTAAATGAAGTATGAATTATTTGTAAAACATTATGCAGATATAACTTGCCTCACATTAGATAAGTACATCTTTGTGCTGTGTTTGCTGAATGGAAACTGTTATATTTTTCTGCAGAAGAAGGAGATGCCATGGGTTACATCCTGTTTGAAATGTATTTATGGTCAGACCCTGGAGTATTTGAAACCACTGATGCGAGGTGCTGACAGTATAGATCAATGCTTCTTACTGACTGAGCTGACCTTTTTTGTACCAAGAAGTGAAATCCTTATGGGACAAAAACTTTAGTACCTGGCTGCTAATAGTGGAATTCAATTACCCAAGGAGTGAGCTGCAAAAAAGGTACAGCAGCTGAATATTTTTGAGACTGCTCCAGACAAGTAGAAGACAGATCACATACCTACTGATAATATAATATTCTTTGTATGAATTTCGAATGTAGATATAAATTGCCTGCTTCAGAGCCAGAGCTGCAGTGGTGATTTCACTTCAGTGTATGTAACCCAGAGTGCAGAATTGTAATTAATAATAAATCCAGGCAAACAAACTTTGCACAGCCTCTCCCTTCATGATTATGAGGTACAGAATCAAACCACAAGCCAAATATCACATTTCTTGAAAGGAAAGGGATCATACACAGGAAAAATCTCATCAAAAGCCTCCTCCCCAGTTCACCCCACACTAAAAATAACATCCCACAGAAAGCTGCCTTCCCAATAGCATGTCTCTTCCGTACAAGCCGTTTGGCTCTCCATGGCACAGCTAGATGTAGAGCAGCAACATGCAGAGCTCACATCAGTGCAGCAAACATTCCCTCTTGTGCCTGGAAATTGGATGTACCATTGTCATTGCCAGAAGAGAGCTACGATACTGACACATGAAAGTGCCTCTGACAGCCTGGGGAAATTGGTTTATTTTTTTCTTGCAGAAGAAGATTTGCAATCCAGGCTAACAAATTATTCTTTTATCTAGTTGTTTGCGTTATGGGACACCAATCCAGGATCAGGGCTCCTTCATGGTACACACTGTGAAGACATGCAAGGAAGAGAGCAGTCGGTACCCCAGAGAGCTCGCAATCTGCATAACAGGCAGGAGCTACCAGGTGGAAGGCAGCTGGGCTAAGAGAATACAATAACGATAAAATGGGTATGCATAGCATCCTTCTCATTAAAAGATGGTGGTAATTTGAGGGCATCATGGTGGAGGTAGCTTGAAGGAAGAATTTAAATGAGGTTAAGAAGCCGGCTATACAACAGGGATATTTTGCAGTCATGGTTTGGGCTGAGAGGCATCCAGGAGGTGCTTGAATGAGGGAAAAGCGGGCACCAAGGCAGTGGTAGGAAGACTGATGGCAGGTGATAACAGTCTGCTAAACACAGGCTTCATTAGCACATCTCAAGCTGCTCTAAAAATTCATTTGTCATTGTGCTGGGCTAGTCTAGGCCCCACTTTGGGTTTTTAAGGCTAATTTCAAGTGTTCTGAAAATAAGTACTAGAAAATAGGCAATGCTTCTGTCACTAATGCTCTCAGCGTAGATGAACATAATGTTGGATGCTGCTTCCTGATACATGGAGTAAAGTAGCAGTAATCAAGAAAATATGATGTTGTTTTCAATCTGATGAGTGTCCCAGGATCCTCAAGCTCCAGATGGGCAGACACTGCTTGACGGTAGGTGATGGGTAGGGATTTTCAGTATTCATGGGCAAACACACACAGCCGCTCTGCAGACCACAGCTTACAGATCTCAAAGCCAAAGCAAGGTCTGAGAACTGACTCTGGGTGTAGTCTGGGATAGTGGAGAGCTCTGTCACAAATCTTCAACTTCTGAATAAATTTCTGGACAGCTAGAAACTCCCTTAATGGTGCTATTTATCCCTCATTTATCAAACTAGCAAGAGTTATTTTTTTCCATTGGCTTTACTGGATGCTGTTCACGGACTGACATTTATAAACTAGTTTCTCACGCTGAATTGTGTTAGAGAATGTGGGCAGGTATTGTAACACCAGGCTAAAACAGCAGGGCTGTAATTTCATAAAAGAGGCTTCAAAAATATGCAGTCCCTATAATCTTGGAAGGAATGATTTGCAGTATGAGACCGTAGACTAAAATATGAGTGGACAGGTTAATGGGTATTTTTAACTTGGACAATAGCTTGTGAATAGTCATTAGGGGTTGAAATGCACTCTGTATTTCAATCTGGCCACACACCTGAAATAGCTGTGATGCAGTTTCCAGGGAAGCTGTGTTTGTAGGAGAGCAAAATTTAACTTGAGAGATGCATCTGTGTGGCCAGGAGAATGTCACAGACTTTAAAGCCTCTCTGCAACTTTGAAATCTTAGCTCCTATTTCAGAAGTGGCTTAGGCACTTAACTGAAGGATATTTTCCAAAGCATCTAAGTGGATTAAAGACTTAAACTTCTCAGAAGTCAGTGGCAGCCCAGTATGCAGCTAGATAGCTAGATAGTACTGCTTAGGCACCTTTTTGACTTGCACTGAAAGTCAGCAGAATTTGCATTGCTAGAGACCAAAGTCACTTTCCAGGATGGGTTTGACTTTTGCAGTAAATGGGAGTGTATATTAAAGGACAACTCAGTCCTGAAGATTTGCCTGCTTGTTCAAGGGGAGAGCATGACAGAGTTATCTTTATATCTTTACTGCCCTTTATGTGACCAGAGAGCTGTACCTTGGCATGCCCTGCCATCATCTGTTGCAAATGCAGATGGTCTTTGTGGGCAGCGAGAAGATATGGGGTGGCATTATGAACATGTGGAGCTGAGCTGGGGACTTCCCGGGGCACTGGTCCACTCCCTGGCTCAGGTCTTAAGGCAGAGCAGACCTTCCTGTTGATGTGTCTGAGTTTTACTGGTTGTCCACTACAGCAACTTTCTGCCAGCTCTCTGGCTGTAGAGCATCCATATGTGTCTGTATGGTGGGGGAAATGAGTGAAAACCACTGGTTTCTTTCGTTTCCTTTTAATCCATGGTGGTCTGTGAGTTCAGGTTGCAGAGGATCTGCTGGTACTACTATCAATGTGCATCAATGCTCCTTCCATTTCTAGCATCAAAGGTCTGTATAGGTGCTAGTCCAGTGACAAAGAGATACTTGGTGTAGCAATCAGGGGAAGGACTAGCTTTTTGTACCAAGGAAACATTCACAAGTCAACTCTCATCTTCCTGAAATGCTTCTTATCCTGTGCCAAGGAAAGCCAGTGAGTGTGCGGTGTGTGAGTGTGTGTGTGTCTAAGATGGGTGGGGGAGTGGGGCTGGAGGTTTGTTTACTACAGTTTTACTTCATTAATATTTTAGTCTCAGGTGCAGAACTTGGAGAGTCTCACTGAAATAGCAAACAGCACTGATTGTGGTGTTTGTGACAGTGCCATGGGGCATTTGCATTATTTATCCCAGGCTGCACTACCCATACAGCTTTCAGGGAATATTTTCAGACAGAATCGCTAATTAGCACATATGTGGAATCTTCTCAAAGCAGTTGGGAACTCTCCTCATTACTTTTTAATTTTTTCTATTTGCTGAACGTATGTCAAAAATGAAAATTCAGAACGATGGTTTGAAGGAATTTTGCATATTAAATACTCCAAATGAAACGAGCGGGATCTTCTACCCGGACATTGAGAAAGACTGTGAGTGTCTCTGGTCTGCAAAGCTCCTGCAGCATCACTTTTAGGTTGTTGCCCAAAGTCTGTGAGGACAGCTAAAGGCTATGCTCATTGCCCTGAAGACTTGCAGGCCGTTGCTTGCTGCCACTTAATAATAACCCACTTTCACCTTGGATGTTGCTGCTGATTAGTTCTACGTAAACAGATCATAAAACATGCCAAGCATCTTCCATAATCAGATGGAGGATACTTTCTGTATGTGCGTACCTAATTTTTAATTTTAATAATATATATAAAGAAACTCTTATGTTATTACAGTACTAAAATGTTTTAAAATGCTTTTAATAATGTTTAAAAAATGTTCTAAATTATTTTAAAAACCTTTTCTCACGGTACATCATCAAATTGTTCCTGACTGATTTTATAAATTTTTTCTTTTTATTTTTCTTATTTTAGTAAATTCTCTATGTTTTCACCTTGATTTCTCAATCACACATTTTATGTGATCATTAAGTGATTTATCTGAATTTACAGGAGTGGGAGTGAGAGCAAAATGTTTCTTGTACACTTGTGCATTGCAAAAGACCAATTTAAGAAACAGCTTTTCTAAGTTAAGGCTCAATTTAGCAGCAACATTAATGTTTAAATGTTATTTATTATGGATTTAAATACAACATGAAAAAGCTTCAGTCTGATTGCCTAGGCACTCTTTTCTAGAAACTAAAACTGCAGGACTGAAATGACAAAAACCCAAAACATTAGCACACCTATCACATCACAGTCAGATAAAATGCATAGTGCTAAGCAGAAAATGCTATTCCTTTTGTTCTTGCCTATGAAAAACGGAAGACAAATTCTCCATCCCCTGCCACAGTCACTCCATCCTCCCAAATGCCTGCTCAGGTTTTCCAGCCTATGAGTGAGGGTCACAGAGGAGAACATGTGGGGAAATCAGTGTCAAAACTGAAGGCTTAGGGCTGGTTTAAAAAATGGAGAGGCTTTTTCCAGAAGAAAAATTTTCAGTGGAAGTTTAAATTATGCAGTTTCAACCCCCAGATATATCCCAGTGTCTCGTGTGGTGGCTATGGCTCAGTCCTTCATCTATGTTGAAGGTCTTGACTTTCTGTGCAGACCACACGACGCACCGCAGCTTCTCTTTGTCTGGAGCTGTGGCAGAGCTGCCTGCGGAGGGCTCTGGCCGCTGTGCCTCATGGAGAGCCTGGTCTCGTTAGTCCGTGCAGGTCAATAAGGTCACGGAGCATCTGACCAGGAATCAGGTATCACAGCAGCATTTCTGCATCAAAACTGCTTTGATTCTGATTTATACTATGCCTGAGATTTTTTTTAAAAAAAGCAACAAAATACCTTGGAAATTGAAGTATACAGTGTTTCAATGACAACTTCAAATAACCAGGCAAAAAAAAAAAATAGATATTCATTTAACAAAAGTATTGATTTATGTAAAAAATTCAATTTTCTGGCCAAAAAGCAGCTTTACAGAAGAATTTTGGCAACTCTACAAGGGATCACTAATGGTGAGAATTACTGGTGGCTCTCTGTCTCTTCAACTCTGACAGATCTGGCTTATTCATCTCTTCCTGTGTCAACTAAAACAGGTTGGCATAAGGCAGTGTCAGAGTCGTGCCTCTTACAGAAAGAGCCTTGCAGAACAAAAGAGCTGCTCCCATCTGTGTTGTTGTGATCTTTAACATGTCCTCAAGAGGTGGCCTCAAGTGGTGGCCAGGTAGCCACACGCAATGTGAATTGTGAAGTCAATGAATTGGGAAAGAAAAGGATTATAACATTTTAGTTAAATTTTTGAATTTCAAATTTACGTTCCCGCTGCCCCCTCCCCTTGCTCCCCCACTTCCCTCCCTCCCCCAAATACAATCGAGCCAATTAAGGTGAAATCAATCAGGAAAAGGAAGTGTCAAAGATCATTTAGTAAATCAGCAAAATATGTCTAATTGGCACCTGTGAATGACTCCACGGTGGTTACGTTCAGCCCTGGTAAAAGTGGGCTGGAATACCCGCAGTGTGTTTTTCGGAAAGACATGGATATTGTCACTAAAGGTGAAAGCCTGTTTTATTTTTTCACCCTTGTCATCCACTCTCTGTGCTGCCAACCTCCACTTCAGTTGCCACAGTGCATAAATTACAGTTTAGATCACACAACCATCCATCATCAAATCACCCCATGAAAGTGCTACTAAAGTATGTTGCCAGTTCTCCCGGTTGACACTCTTTTTGTGATTGACACATATCTAACTTACACCATCCCTTGTCTCACTGCTGAATTTGGCCCTGAAACTTCCTCAGGAGCTGTGCACATTCAGTCAATCTGAAAGTTTAATGTAAATCATCTCCCTTTTGTTGTCCTTTTTGCCTTTTTTATTTTTTTTTTAATTTATTTTACAGTTTCCTCTGATTATTAGGGCATTTAATTGGCTTCTTTCTAGCTAACTCAGTCCTTTACCTAGGCAAGGTAGAAAATGGGTTAGATCATATCTCAAACTTTGGCTAATTATTATTATAAATACCTATTTGCTGACTGTCACTGCAGTACCTGGAAGAAAGCCAGTACATAAAAAGATCATACCTTGATAACGTACCTTGGTAGTAAGCTGGTGTCCAGAATCCACCAGCATATGAACAATTTGTACATTTGTATATTTTGCCACACAATCCATGAACAGTCTACAGGATTATATATAAAAATCACCAGATTGCTCTTTTGGCTTGCAGTTGATGAGTCTGGATGAATAATCATGAGAGCTTTCTATGGGCACATGGTTGTGCCTTTTCCACATGCAAGTGCACCTAAGCCGTGTTAAAACCTGACTCCGAATTCTCTGCACTTAGAATTTCATTTTTTTTTTTTAACTAGTGCACTGCTGAAATGAAACACAAAATAATAATTTATGGAACAGATTTTGATGAAACTGCTAAGGGTATGGAGTGCATGTATGTATGTCTGCATATAAATATATATAATAGTAAAAACTGTAATGAATGAAAGGATCCAACAAAACCAAAATGAATTAAAATTATTGATTTTTCCTAAATGGTATGATTCAGGTGTGCTGTGTTCAAAACTATATACATTATGTCTGTTTTTCTCTTTCAGTCACTCAGAACTGCTGTAAACTAACTGCTAGGTAAGGTCTGCAAAGTGTGAATCATTTGATTGCCGTTGTTTGTGCAGCATCTGTTCCATAGCATGTTTAATTATTTTTGTGTGTTGAATTCACGTAGGTTACTTGAGAATTGCCTTAACTAAGTGTTAAAATTGCAGCTATTGCAGAATTCATTATCTTGATAATCATTAGAGATGTGCAGAGGAGATTCTTCTTCACACTTCATTCTGAAAGCTTAAAGTGCAGCTCAAAATTCTGCTTTCAGTCATACATAGAATCATGGAATAGCTTGGGTTGGAAGGGATATTCAAAGGTCATCTAGTTCAACCCTCCGCAATGAGCAGGGACATCTTCAACTAGATCAGGTTGCTCGGGGTCCCGTCCAGCCTGGTCTAGGATGTTTCCAGGGATGGGGCATCTACTACCTCTCTGGGCAATCTGGGCAGTGTCTCACCACCCTACATGCACCTTTCTGTTCCCTTGCCAAGCTCCACTCTGTAACCTGAAAGGCTGCAGACCTTTCTTTGCATTCAGGTAAGGATCTCAGAATTTACTTGAGAAGGTATTTTAACCTGGGAGCACTGTGGTTAGTTTTCTCTGCTGGTCTTAGAGTATCTGTGTGTTCAGCGAGCCAAACAGAACAGAAAATCTCAAGGAAGTCCATATTTAGCTCAAGTGTGATAAGGCAGGATGGCATGTAGCTATTATGTGGGTATGAACACGGTGCCATATCTAGTCCTACATTGCAATAAGGTATGTAAAAAGCAGAATATATCAGGCAACATTTCCCTACAACAAACATTTTCCAGCACCAAACATTTTTGCTTTCAAGCAGTAAACTGGTAAGGCTACAAATTTACATGGGTTTGTATGCAAACTACCTATCTATCCTTTTTTTAAACTTCAGTGGAGTCTAACTTCTATTAGCCTGTGGCTTTAGGTAAGCGAACTGTACTAGCCTGTCCTACACTTTGTACATCAGGAACTGAATTTGAATGGGATTTCCCTTATTTTATTTCAGGTTTTTGATGACTTTGAAATTGCTCTTGGCAGCTATTTTCAGCCTTTTTACCCCTGTATGAGCTAGAAATATTCTTTTAGTTAGAATCAGAGCTTTTAACATTAAAGATCACCTGACTTCAGCAAGTGGGAGGTCTCAGTACAACATAAAAGTGCACAGCTCAAAGTAAGAACTGGCAGTGCTGCTACTGGTCCTTAACACTGGCCTTTGATGCCATGAGCGTGGGATACAGCTGGTAGTGCATCATGGCAATTTATGCAAGAAGCTCACACATTCATAGCACTTACTTGTCCTTAATAGGATTGTGTTATAAGATAATGGATATCTTATTTCCTAAGGAGATATTTAAAACAGTATCTGCATTTAGAAAGCACTTCAAAACTGAAAATGGGAGAAAATGCATGTTATACAAGTACTCTCTATTCACATAATCATGTACAGACTTCAGGAGATAGACTTAAGTGAAAAGCTTAACTGAGTTTTTTAAGAGAGAAATTTCTCAATCTTGGGATTTGAACCGCTATTCTACCATCAAAATCAATGAGCAGGATTGCTAGAACTCTGCTCGATCCTTGCAAAATGCACTAAGTAGTAAGTGATTCTCAGGAATCTTAAAATACATTAGAAAGCCAGGTTCAAAAAATAGTATGAGATCTCCAATCAACTCACTTCTCACTTCAATTAACAGTTCTTTAATTATAGACATTCATTAATATAATAAAGTTCTTCTAGTTGGCATCAATTGGTATCAGGCATGTAACTAAATTCTCATTTCCCTGAGGGTGTACATGGCTAGTTTAATTTGCCTGAGGGCTTTTGACTGTAAAATCTCAACCAATGTTAAGCAAGTAAAGCTAAGGTACATTGGAGAAATCCCAAATCAGGACAGATGTTTCTTCACAATGATGTGCAAGCCCCGATATTCCCATGGAAACAGTTCTGAATTGAATATTTTCATGTAGTGATTTCAACTACATAACCAAAGTTATATAATGTGTGCATGTTCACACGCACATGTGGCTGTGGGTGTATGCTAACAGGTTTAAGCAGTTATTCTCATAGTAATATTGCCTATGTTTTTATGTGCACAGGTGTCTCTATATATACATATGTATGTATCTATTTAATATCTTAAGCACATTATGAAGAATTGATATTTCTCTTCTGTTCTTCCATCTGTTTTGTTCCTTGAGAGAGTAGAAAAGGCAAAACCTAATTTCAGTGACAAATTCTCAAAATAATATTGAGGCCTTTGAAGACAGCCCTTGGATTTTTCCAGGTGCCGATAAGAAAGCCAGAAGCAGAAAGCTGAACCAGTGCTGGTGGAGAGCTGGTGCTGTTGTGCTGAGTACTGTGTTGTCTATACACATGTGATAGCAGGTAAGCACCTCATTGCAGGGAAAGGCCTCCACTCTGTTACTCTCCAATTTCCTTCTGTTCACTGACCACCTCTTTTACAGGCGAAGGTAATTTCCATTTCCTTGTACATGTTCTCTTTCATTTTCCATGCCAAAACTCACTTCAGTATTTTTATGTTGGCATTTCTAATCTGTACAGGATGATTTTTATTATTTATCTCTCCTTAATGGTGTTTGCTTTTCAGTCATAGACTAGTCTACAGATTTCATTTGCAGAGAGTGAAACCTTGCAGTGAAAATGAGAGACAGTAATAGGATCTTAGAAGGCAGCAATCCAGAGCAACCAAGGCTTGCTGGGAACAGAGAAGGGAGCTGATGATGAAATGATTTTAACAGCCAAAATCAAAGAAAGATACATCTTGTGAGAATGCTTCTCTGAATGTGACTGTAAGAATTATTTTATTGGTTTCTTTATAGCTAGATGTCAGTAATCTAAGAAAAAACTCTTCTATTCTAGAAATCAGAACTTACCTGTGGTGCTCCTCTTAAACCACGAGCAATAATGAATCAAAGGGCCTTTGGAAAATCACATTATGTCCTGTGTGAGGTAGATCCAGACTCAAAAATGCATGACAGCCACCATCGAGGTCTCATTTTGTCCTGGTGTTGTGGGATATTCAGCTCTGGGCTGCAGCTCGACTGATCCTTCAGGTTATGATAGGTGAAGTACAGAGACAGGCTTTAGTCAAAAATATGTCGGCATTGATTAGATTAGGGGAGGAAGACACTGGAGACTGACTTCAAAAGAGAATCTTTTCTGTAAGGCTGAATATATCGAGGATTTAGTATTTAACTGTTTTGAGATTGTCAGACATATCAATCCAAAGCCTGCCACCTCCCCAAACTTAGATGTGAGGTTGTTACCCCAGCCAGAGAAATGATGTAACACAGGGGCAGGATTTTTTTATTAACACTAACGCAAATACCATCACACAATGATATATCATACAAGACACCCATTCATACTTTTCACAGAAAAAAAGGGGAGTGTCAAAGGTTTTGCAGTGAAGATGACTTTGCTTTGGTCACATTTTGCCCTTTTACCCTCAGCACAACAGTACTTGCTGTTCCCACTTCGTTGGTTTCAGTCCCTGCCTTTGTACTGAGGACGGTAAGGGGAGGCCAGTATCATTGGACGTGCTTGCACAATTAAGGAAACTACTGTTAGTGGGCAGACAGGAAGGAAGTTCAAGTTTATCATAGACTCTAAGTAAAAGCAAAATAAATTAGACTGCCTTGGGAACTTAGATATTTCTCTGTCTTTTCATTTGGCACTCAGCTCGGATGTTTCTGTGCACACCTGGAAGATTTAGTGCAGGCATTCAGAGCATTCTCTGGAAGTTTTAGGCATCTCTGACTTTATTAAAGTACAAGATGTTCAATTTATTTCAGTTTAACCAAATGCTCTAGTTTGGTTTATTCTCTAGTTTGTTTATTAATTGTCCTCAGCAGTATATATTTACCTGTCTAAAAAATTCCCATTATTTCCCCCAACTTATTTATAAAAATATTGAACCCCATCATCACACTCACCACCTTTGAGATCCCACTGTAGGCCCTCTAAATTGGACTGAAAAGTCCATTAAGAATGTTTTTATGAATTTTGTCATATAGTCAGTTTTCAATCCATTTAGTATTTGAAATATTGATGTTGTATGATGATAATTTTTAATCAGAATATTCCTGTGTTACTAAGCTGAAGTGCATTCAGTCTAAATATATTAAGTCAATGCAGCCACTTTTATCAACGTATGTAGTAATTTCATCAAAAAACATGATTAAATAAATTTGACAAGATGTATTTTCCATGAAACCATATTGATTGACATAATTATTTATTATCATCATTTAAATCTGTATTGATTGAACCCCTCATTTGCTGGTCCATTAATTCGCTTGAGTTTTGATGTCATAGTAACCAGATTATTTGGTTATTGTTCTAACATGAGGTTTCCAATAGTCCTTTATAATCTTTCCAGTATCCAAAAAAAAAAAAAAAAATGACAGTCAATGCCTTGGTTTTCTTGGCCAGAAGGTTGAAAACACTTACTAGTATGTTATGGATGTGGTGATTTAAGAGAGTCTATTCTCTTTAAATGCTCTTCAACCTATTTCCACCTACCTTTGGGGAAAAAAATCAGAATTATAAATGGCCTTTGATTTTCTACCTAAAATGGTGAAATGGTGGCTGGATTTAGTTTCACCCAAAAGCCAGGCGAACTCAGTCAGAGGTTAGGAAATGATTCCTACTGATTGGCAGTGAGACGTCTACAATGTAAGAATCAGCTCCAAGCAGCCAATGAAGTCTTCCATCTTACATCTCTCAAATTATGGTGTGTAGAGTGCAGCTCTTCCTTTCTGCTTAGCACTCACATGGAAATTTAATTTTGGTTTCCAAATTTTTCAAGTATGTTTTCTTATTCTTTCTTTTCAAATTACAAATATTATCATACTCTAAAAACAATGGGACATGATGAAGCATGTATTACTGGGTCATTAATGCACTTCTCTTTGGCCTTGTGCCTCACAGTGCTCCAGAGACTTGCATTAATGGCCCAGTAATACGACATGCCCTATCGTGTCTTATTGCTTAATTGGACTCCAGACAAATTCAGTTAAACCACATATGCTGTCTTTTATGACTACCGCTGTACAGTTTTTATTTCCTATGTTCTTGGGTGCTTTTGGAGGTCTTTGAGTTGTTTCAAATGTATCTCTTGAGACCACAGATTGTAGAGGCAGAGTTTTAACTCTGCCCTCGGCCCTTTGCCATCCATGTACCAGATGGGTATGTGCTCTGATGGGCAAAACACAAACCCTGATACATGCACCTGGAAAACCCATAGCAGAAAAATGCAAAGAGGCGTTATAGTTGTTCTAGGTCTATTCTGCATGATCTGTTGGCCATAAAACTCATCTTTAACAGCATGTCAGGCATGTATGGGTTGTACTCATCTGGCATCCATGGTGTCCTCATATGTGTAAAACAAGACCATCTCTAGTGTTTGAGAGGTTTCTCCCATACATTTCTCATTTCCCCAGGAGGGCTGCATGCTATAGCTGGCACAATAATGAAATGTTCTTATAGACCTTTCCACTGTGTTCACTGTGCTGCAGATTAGTCCCCATGTGAGGAATGCTGACAGCTGTTGAAGTAATTGACGCCTGGGTAACTGAGGCCAAAAGGCGCCTGCCACTGCCAAAGGTGAAACAGGAGGCATGGAGGCAGCAGAGAAGTGCTGTTAAATACTGGTGTCTGTCCTCACCATGCCCTGTAGTGAAACCAAAGTGTCCACTAACTTTTGGCTGACTGGTCCTGGTTGAAGGAGAGAGTGAGACAGAAGAGATTTTGGATTTGTATTGACAGGAAAGTGAATGTTTGAGCCGAGTAAATTTCTGGTGGATTTAGTTACTTTTGGTGCAGGAATGAAGTTGGTGACTGATAGGTTTCACAGCATCCTAGACTAAAAGTCATCTTTGAATGCTGTAGGACCTTGCGTCATTTCAGTCATCATTGCTGCTACTGGGTGTTAGATTAAACTGTGGACGTGTTTCAGCATTGAGATTTCACAAGTGTCGCGTGCATTGTATACCATGGATAATAAAGATTGCCAGTGCACACTGTTGAAGTATTTAGAGCAGGAATCTTGAAATTGGTGAATTAATCAAAACTCTTAAAGCATTAATTTCGGAATAAAATTCTCAAGTGATTATGATTTGTATAAATTGCTTTTAGACATTGGACACAGTTTGAGTGCTTATGCTAATAAAAGAGCATCATTATGCTCTTTGGAAAAAAAAGAACATTTCAACCAAATATGCTTTAGTAAATTGTTATCAACTGGCGATAAGAAAACCAGGGGAAATGTAGCGGTCTTAACATTAGTCTAAATCCATCCTGATAAAAAAAAAAAACAAAACAAGGCAAAAGCAGCAATGTAATCTATCCTCACCCAGTATTACTCCAGCATTTAATACATCAACTTATACAAAGAATAAATTGGATCCACTTCTGACTAATAGCTTGTCATGCGTGCTGTCTTTGGGAAGTGGCACGGTTGCAACCAGGGTAGCAGAACGTGAAGAGTCTTGCCATTTGGTGAACTGTGGTGCCTGTTAATAATAACTACTATTTTTTGCTAATACTATGAGTCTCTTATTACCTGAGTGCAAAAAAGGGCTGCTTGTTGTCAGTTATGCTTGAAATGTGGATTTTATCTGTCCCAGAGACAATCAGTTTTTGGGCAGTGTGATGTAGATATAATTACTGTCTGTATTTTCTGCTGCATTAAAGGCCATTCCTTCATTTGTTTTCAAAATGCTGCAATTATTTTGGTGTCTTCTTTTGGAAAAATGATGTATAGTAACAAATACATTCAGATGACTGGTGAAACAATCATTAAAAAGAACAAACAAAAATGTTGTAAAGTTAAATACTTTAGAAAAATTAAATGTTTAGTGTCTACAAAGCATTTTAGAAATGATTCTGTAAGTTATGATAGCATCCAGGATAGTCTTGAAAACAGTCTCTCTCTCCTTGGTGCTTCAGGCTGGTGTGTCGGTGTCAGGCTGTCCCCCCGCTGATGCTGTTCAGAAGCAGCAAGGGCTGGCTTGGAGCAGGAACTTTGTTCTCCCACCAAGATGTGTACGCTGGTGGATGGAAAGGAGGAAGGCAGGCAACACAGCACTGGCAGCACAAAAGTCAGTACTGGGGGGGGTAACATCATATTGAACAGGACTCCACTAGCCACATGTGAAGCAGTGTTGTCTCAATTAAAACAAGTAAATAAATTCTTAAATGAAGATTATTCACATGAAAGTATTTTAATCTGTATTTATCCTAAAAAAGCAACATGATACAAATACAGACTAAAATTATGTCAATTTTTGTTCACTGTGTAGTTTTACAAAACCTTGGAATGACTCAGAGCCTCCTTGAGCACAGGGTTTTTGTGTTTATTGTGTCATGTATATATTGTCCCTCTCTACATTTTAAAGTTCAGCCATGGGGACAGTAAGCTAAGACATTATTGAAAGCAACTACAACCTAAAGCAAACCACACAGGCTAAACCACGCAGCAATAGAGGTGACTAGTGCTGCAGAGGTACAGTGTTACTTTGGAGAGAGTCTCCATTTCTAGATTAGACTTTTATCTGTTAAACAGCTTAAGTGCTTTTCCACAATGAGTCCTTCAGACCAAAGGACCCATTAGACCCTGAGGGATGCTGGCACACACAGTGACCTCACCTGAGCCTTGAGCCCAACCACCTCTCTGAAAGGCTCAGTGAGCCTGGGACTTTGCATAGGCCTTTTGGGCTTCATGGTGTCATTGAGGAAATAAAACACAGACCTGACATGAACCCTCCAGCACTGCATTTGTTGGAGCCCATGTGGAAGGTTAATGACTGCACTATGGTTTAAAAGAAGGTTTGAGTTACATCACTAAGTTCCTGTCAGCTGCTCCATGCCGAAATTGCCAAACTGAGCAACAAGTGCTGCCAGCCCTTGAGAACAGCCTTGAGGAGGTTGGGCAAGCCACTAGCACATGCCATGGTCTGCGCTGGTCTGCCTGAGCGGTTGGAAATTCATGGGTTAAATAGCCAAAGCCCTCCTAGGGTTCAGGCGCATGAGCAGCAAGAGCTCCTGGACTTCACCTCTGCTGCTCGCCCCTGTGTTGCTACTGAAGAGACCTCTGGTCACTGGGGTAATGCCCTGGCCAGTGATGAGGCTGTGAAGGCTGCAGGAGTGAATGTGGCTTCTCATGAGTGTATTTTAAAGCAATGTGGCTCCATCCTCTGCTGTGAAGCAGAGTGAAGGTGTAAGGGTGGCTGCAGGTGTCTCTCAAGTCCTTGCTTGCTCCTTCTAATCCTCCCCAGCAGCCCAGCAAAGTGTTCCTCTCACAGGCTTATGCACAAGCTCTTCCTAGCTCCTTTGAAGGGAGTGTTTTGTTGAAGTATTAACTTTTAACACCTTCTTGAAAGCAGGTATTTTTAAGTATGGCACATAAGATACAGACACCTATTTGGTATGCATTTTCCTCCATTTCTTGAGATGAGTTTTATCATATCTATTAGCTGGTCACAGTGCCCTGAGCTAGGATATCCAGCTTCATACACTGCAACACCAGGCTGTCCATCGGTCTCGTTTCGAATTTGATAGGGTGGCAGCATGCTGTGGTGCTCAGAGCACAGGTCACGGGGCAGAGTGCAAGGGACCCTCTTCCCAGTGCTTCCCATAGCTGCAGGCTCATCTCTAAATTATATGAAGCTCCCCAGCTAGAGCAGAGGGACAGCGATATTTATTTACACAACTTGCAAGCATGTGCAATAGGCCTGACAAGACCGTGCAAATTAATTCCTGCTAATGAAAGCTTTTTTTTTTTTTTTTAATATTTCATTTGTGCTATGGCTGTGCCCTTTCTGTCAGCACTTTTTATGCAGATGAATTTGTTATTACACCATCAGTATCTCTGGGTCTTCTTTGCTGCTTCATCACTATTTTCACTGTGGTAATGACCAGAGGAATTAAGGCTCCACTGTGTCATACTCTCAGAATGGGAAATACCACTAAAATATGTAATCATTCCCCAAATGGTAAGAGGTTTTAGAAAGGAATTTACAATATAAGGCCTTTATTCTTCAAAGTGCACTGGTCTAGCTTGATGGCTTAGAGTAGCTTCACTGATTTAAGAGTATGAAAGCTAAGCAAATTAGTACTTCTTTTCAGGAACTGACTGCAGAGGACAAGAACATAGTTTGAAAGATGGAGACTGAGTAATCAGATACATATAGATTTGCTGCTCCAAACTCCATTTATTTAGGTTACGGCCCCGTGAAACCAAGTCTTCCTGGATAATGAGACTCATGTCAACACATGTGTTACGATTTTTGAATGCTGCACCCAAGAATCAGAGTCTCTTGCTTTGCCCACCACAAGGCACATGCAGCTTGGGGTGTAAAACCCTAGCAGACAGCACGGTTTAAAAGGAAGGTGGTGGATGTGTTTGGCTGTGGTGGCAAATCTCATTGTTTAGTAACTCTGGTTCATTTCAGAAGTCTCAGACAGATTAGCAAGAACAAGGAAGAAACTAGCCAGGCAGGAGAGAACCGCAGTGTGCAGTACATAGGTCAGCTGTTCAGACTAGAAGGACAACCAGCTGCTAGGTGGCTGACAACTGAAGTTGGTAGCAGAAGTGTTGATGACATGTTTTTTCATGAGATTTTTTATTTTTCTTTTGGCTGAATCAAGAGTCTTTTGCAGACTCGTAAGCAACACGGACTGAGTTCTGGTATTTCTGTGTCCCAGAAGCACATCCTGACAATCCAGTTATTGGCTGGTCCCCAAGATCTTTATTTCCCTACAAAAAAAAAAAAAAAAAAAAAAAAGTTTGACAGCTCTCATTTTCATTTTGATGAGGACCAAAATCGCATTCTGAAACCTGCACTTTTTCCACAAAATTGATTTGTTTACTAGCTAGCCCTATAAATAATATTTCTAAAAGCTGTGTTTGACAAGCATGATATTGCTAATATGGCTCCCGCTGGTGTGTCATCCATGGCCAGCTTTTCAGAGGAATGTCTGCAAAGCAGAGCTATGAGACAGCTCTGCATATGAGCTGCAGACACCATCCCTTTTGGAAAACTGTCTGTTTGCAGGGCACAAAAGAACAGTGCCAAGTCAATGTTAAATCATCATATGGGAAATGGTTAACAAGACAGCTTTCCTTTATATCTCCTCTGTAATCTCTGCCAAATCAATCTGCTACCTAAGACTGGAAGCTGAAAATCTAATAAACAGGTCTGCAGTGAAGGATGCACTGTACCTGCGCCTGGAGCAGTTCCCTCTGCATATCTGTTCACCAGCAGTGTGCCCTCTCATTACCCAAGGGAAAAAATTAAATATTCAAATTGTTATTATTTATTTAGAGGACATAAAAAAAATCAAACCAAGTCAATATTTATCCATCTGAAAAAAGCCCTGTATATGGCAGACGCTTTATTCAGGGTAAATTAATAGACATATGTCTTAGAGAAATGCTGTTGTTGTTGATTTATTCTTTTGTCCTTCTTTCAGTTAAGCTTTCCTCAGGTGTTTTTCAAACCCCAGAGCTTCTAAAGCTTCTGTAAAAAGTCTATTTTGAATAAACCACATTAGCTCTTTAAAATATACAGGAAAGACTAACTCGTCTAATAACAACTTTGGAAAATAACTGTAGCTGAATATAACTAAAATTAAATTTGCACAGAAGAAAAAGCCATTTCAACCTATTTTTTCCATATAATTCATACCACAGATACTCAATAATTCAGTGAGCTTTCAGGCAATATAACTCAATGTTGACTCATTAAATGCATTAGCTATAAAATGCATCTCTAGTAGGAAGGATGAGAAATGGTTTGCATTCTTCCCTTTTCATCATTATTCCTTAGTGGTTTTAGTTTTAGGCTTTGGTTTATTATTTTGTTTTTACGTTTCACACTTTATAAAGAATGCTTTACAGCAACTTTGGGAGCTCCAGTGCATCATTAAAAAATAAACACATTTTCTTCCTTACCAGAAACCTGACCAAGAGCAAAATTGTCTTGGTTTTACTTAACAGAAATGCTGACAGATATTAAATTAATGTTTAATTAATCCTTTGGAGATGGCCAGCCGGACAAAAAAGTGGAAAACAAAACTGGTAGGGCTAGGAGTGAGGATTTCTCCCAGCCCGATAGAGCCCAGTTGTGTTGGATTTTTATAGGCACGTGAGAAAAAGAACAAATAATCTGAGGAAATGAAAAGTACCAACTGCATTAATTTGAAAACAATGTGGAGTTCATTTCTCTGGGCAATAACTGCATTTTCTTAGCATCTTCCAATGGAAGAACTCATAATACTTTATGAAAATGAATGACATGTCCTGGTAGAGCTGTATAAATTAGGTGACAGCAAACTTGCTGATCAGAGATATCCTTGGAAGGAGTCTTCCTGGGGAAATACTCCTCTGCACAGCTAGAGATATCAGGGGCCTGCTGCAAGGTGCCTTATCTCTGATGAATGCGGGAGTCAGTGAGGGGGGTGTTGACCTGATGTGCGGGGACAGCACGTTCAAGGGGGATCAACAGTACTGGAGCTGCTTTTCTGTGGGGGGTTGAACCAAGTCTGATTCTTGCCAACCCTGCAAGGTGCCACTCTTCCTACCAATCACTTTTTCTCTTCTGGCTTTCCATCATGGATGGTAATTAGGGTTCCTCTTGTTTGGCTTGGAGCTTGTCTCTTCGAAGGCAGTGTTGTAAAGAAGAACGGGAAATATGCCGAAAAGTCTCACAGATGCTCTGGGAATTACTGCTGTGAAAATGTATGTAATAACAATAACTAAGGGAACATGGATGTTGACACTGGGAACTGCAAGATTGCAGAGGAGGCAGGTAGTTGAAAAAAAGGTCTCTTGGCTTGCTGGCTTTCTCTGGTGCCTCACAGCCTTCCTTCCTCTGGTGAGGTGTCTCTGCCTGAGCTCTCTGTAGCAGGACTTTTACACTGAGGAGACAAGACAGCTTCCAGGAGAATAACGATCAGCTCGCTCGTCCCTAGAAGATTTTGACACATGGGTAGGCAATACATTTCTAGCACAGAAGAATATAATTTAGGACCAATCCTTTAAACTGTTGCATATAATTTTCTCTGCCTGTCCATAAAACATCACTGAGATCCATCACGCTCAGGCTTTAACTGAAACAGGTATAGGTATGGCACAGTGAAACCACAGGTACTACCCATGAAATTCTCACTGGCTGACTTCATGCAGATGAAATTGCAGAGGCAGTGGTATCCAAACTCCTAAGAAACCCACGAGCCAGACATTTTGAAAAGATTGGAGCTTCAAGATGCTTCAAGATAGACTTTAGCAGAGGTGTTAATGCCCCTCATCTGCACAAGGGCTGTCACTTGCAGAAATCCTGTGGCATCAGAGTGCCAAGTTTTCAGTCTGTTAACTGGAGTTCTGGCATTGACTGACTATATCTTGTTAGGAGGTCTGAAATTAATGGATCCCAGCTTCTGCATGTGGAAAACTGAACATCATCGCCTAACATGATGGTTGTCATCCATATGTGTAGTTTCAGGTGGGATGATATTAGAGGATTAGACATGATTGATTCAAAATTTAGATGATGTAGAAAATCCTGTAAGTTGGAACAATTCAATGAGTAAATAGATAAATAAATGAAAGGAAAACCACCCTCAGGCAAGACGTTTGGCCCATGGCATATAGCTCAATGAAAGGAAACTGGATAACACAAGTCCCAGATGAACTGATTTTCTTGGTTATCCACATGTTTCTCTTCATTTTCACACATGGAACAAATAAATAATATAATTTTGTCTAGTTAAGCTAGGTGAGTTGGCTAAGCTATGGATCTGGGGTGCCATTACAAGTGCATTAGGTTGATTAGGCACTCAAAAAGGATTTAAAAAAACCAACACCCTGATGCCTCTTTGTTTGCTCCTCACCCCCAAGAAGCCATTTATTTCTTCTTCCAATGCCTAAAGAATTATTTTCACATTCTTTTCAATTCGTACTTCGGTGTGAAACCATTGTCTGCAAAATGAGTTCAGCTGTTATCTACTCCCTAAAAAAAATTATTTCCACATTTGCAATGTAACAGTCTGACAAACAAATAACACCTGCAGAGGATCACACTCAATAAAGAAAGGGAAGAAAAATAGGTAGAAAGCATGAGAATTCCACTAATGCTCAGTGATTGATCTTGTTAGTACGCATAGCCTGTCAGAGCACATTGCCCCAGCGCAAGCACACAGCACTGAAGAACCAGCAGCACGGGAAAGAAATGCAATTCTATATAGATCACAGTCAGACACCCTCCCCCAGCTTTCTGAGCGGAGCTTGATTGTCAGCATTATACACACGCTCAGACAATGCTTTCAATAGACGCCTTTTTGGAAGACAATTGCAGAAAGCATGATAACGGGATTTGTCACCCTGATGTGGCTGCTGTTTCAGCAGGCATTATAATAATGAAAGGAAGTTTTACTAATTGAAAATGTGAATGAAATTCAGCTGTCTTTTTATTTTAGTTCTTTTGGATGAAAGCCAATTAAGATCATCTGTCTAATGCATCTATTCACCCCTACTGCAACAATGTGTCAATTATAAAGGATGTCTAATAAACTCAGACTTCCCAGGACAGAAAGCTGAGTATACAAAGCAAGTAGTGAGAAACATCAACACGTACCTGTAAAATATTTTGGAAGGATTGGCCAAACCCTGCAATCAGCTGACCCTATTTTCCACAGCCTGCCTATGGGGAGTTAACCTGCACGTACTCAGCAGTGTGTGGTTCGGGCACATCTGTGTCCTCCCACCACTATTCTGCACTAGCAGTCCTCTTCAGGCACATCATGGGACCTAATCAACAACATTTCACGCTATTAGCTACCTACTAATTGAAATGGTACAGAGTGTTTGCACAGCAAATAAGTCTGAGTGTGACATCACCTGCGTGTTTCATCTCTTTACTCAGGTGTTTCTGCAGTGATTTGGCGTCTTGCACCCCAGGAGGCATCTCACTCTCTCTTGGGCTCCCTCCAGTCACTGACAAGTGTGGCCCAAAGGGAAGTGGCTTGCGGAGGAAAACTGGTGATGCTCATCCTGTGTCCACAGTATACACCTTTCAGGTGTTTTGCCCTAGAACAGCTCTAGTCTGGTTGTGTGGACTGAAAGCCTGTTAGTGGCATTAAACGCTTGTCTAGAGCTTATCTTACAGCTCAGTTTAATGTATAAGCCAGTTCCTATCATTCAAGACAGTGCTGCAATGCAAAGCACATGTGGTAAATGAGGGAAACTTGCTTCAAAAACACACAGCTGATCCAAATTGAAGTGCAATGGTAGAAAAAAAGATGCTCAGAAGAGAATGAGCATTCTGAGAGATAGGTTAAAATCATCATAGTAAAGTAAGTTTAAAAATACATTTTATTGCTGATTAAACATAGTATTATCATTAGGTAAGGTACAGAAATATATGCAATTTCAATATTTAACCCTCTGCTACTATTGGGTTCCTTACAGAAATGAATGCTGGATAAACACTGCAAATGTTTACGTAAGAACAGTGCCTCTGTAAGATGCACTTTCTCTTTAATCAGAAATCTGATTAAACCATCTTTCAAGAGTGGAGAAAAATAACTTCACTGCAATCCTTTTGTATTTATTTTTCTGCAGATACTCTTGACTGTGGTTTTTCTGGAAGAAACTATTGCCTAGAAAAAACACACTTCGAATTAAGACTATAGGATAGCCATGAACTTCCAACTCATCCATGACAAGAGTTTGTCCTAAAAGCCTACTCAAAGATTAAGCTCATCCAGCCAGGAAACAGGAACCCTCCCTGCACCTCCCTGCCCAACTAGAACAGACCAGATACAAAGAATTAAAATCTTGCTCTTCAGTATATGAAAATCAGCTCCAAGCCAAGCATTGATTTAAAATTATTATCCTGCAAATCCCTACAGCTAGCAAGAACCTTACAGAGTCTCACCAGTCATTTATTGACAGTATGTAAACAGAAATAAAACACAATGAATTGAATCTACTCTGATAATGAAGTGACATGACCAGCTGTGGGTCCATCAGAAAGCCTTTCTGGCTTCAGGCAGCACCTGTGAGAAAAGGTGCTTTGGGAATGACAAGCTTGAGAGAAGAGCAGAAAGACTGATAACAGTAACAGTACCTCTAGGATTAGAGCTTTACTTGTTAGAGAGGTTTTTACCTCAGTCCTTTATGTTATTATTAGCCTTACAACAGTAATGTGGGATTAAATACGTCTCTTTTCTATACCTCTGCGTATACACCCATTGACCTTTCTGTTCTAATCTCCAATTTAATTTAATTTTATTTTTTATTAAAAACAGTATAAAGTTGAAATATATGGTTTCACAGATGAACTTCATATTTGCTGATGTGGTGAAAAACTTAGTTGGGAAATCATCAGCTATGCCCAGTCTCACCTGAATTGTTAGGCATCTATATTCATACTCCTTTTCCAGGCTTAAAGCATCAGACACCCATCAAATTGTTCTGCCATGTGGTATCCCCACAGTGGCACTTCCTTAGCTTTTTCTGTTAAAACTGTTTTACCTGCATGAGCTTACTAAGTATTTATTAGGTCCTAGATGGACAAGGTTTACATTCTTACAAAAAAAAAGGTAGTTTACTTAGATTATCTTAGATGAAGTGCAGGTTTGACACTGGTATTCTGTATCCCAGGTTCACTGACTATGCTTTTTCGTTCAAAGAAAGTAAATTACCACCAGTTCCTCTTTTTGGCTGGTCCTTGTGATGTTCACAGCACTTCAGGCTTTGCAGGTCTGACAGGTGGGAGCATCCCACTGGGCTCTGGCATGAGACACACCCTGCTCTGCTCAGCTCTGCTGCAATAATATGGGGTGTTTCAAAAAGATGGATCCAATTTGAAATCACTATATCTCTGGAACCATGAACTTCCCATGAAGGAAACTCTTACCACTTGGAAGGGTGTGGCACACAGTTTCAAGAGATTACTGCTAGATGCTAGGTTACTGCTAGATGTAAATTGTTGTGTAATTTTAACATGTTGCCATCATGAAATATACTGCTTTGAAATTGGGTCCATCTTTTTGAAACACCCTGTACATAGTCTGTGTATGCCCAGTGGAGGCAATTTCCCCAGCCACCTGGAGAATTGCTTCATGGAGGGAACTCAGAATCTGGGGAAATTCTGGATCTTTTAGGGTTAAGAAAAAAAAATGTAAGAATCCACATTTTGCATTTAAGTCCTTAAAGTGGTGATGAAAGCCATTAACTTGTGAATTTAGCCCCAGCACCTTCCTACAGTGAGGACTTTTTCATAGAAGCATTACAAGACGAGATTTTGAAGGAGAACCCTTCACTCAACCCCTCAAAAAACCCCAGCTCTGGCATCGTAATAGGTTTGGAGAATCTTGTTTTATAGTCTAGTAAGTATGTAGTGAAGATGATCAGAAGGGGAGATGCAGAGAGAGAGAGAGGTGGTGTTTTCAGGGCAGTAGGATGAGAAGATAATCTTGCAGGAGCATTTTGGTTCAATATAATATTGATAAGATGAGTGAAAATACCAAAAGCTTTATCATGATCTGGGCAACAGCATTAAAAATTTGTTGGGATTGCTACAGCTCTGCCTGAAGGATATTCTGCAGGAAGACTCTGTAGGCCTTAAACATAGCTCAGATACAGGTGTCTAGAGGAAAGGTGAGACAAACATTGTAACTGGATTATGCATGCGAATGGTTGGTAGAATAGAGAAAGAATGCTGTGAGGAGGACTCGGGACAGGTGAATTAAAAACTTATCTTTTATCTTCCTTTATCGTGACCACTCACAAGGCTGCAACATAGAAACAGTCCAGGACTATAATTTACACAGGTCGTAGGAGCTCTGAATAGAAAGACAGAGAAACAGAAGTGAGTTTAGAGGAAAAAGAGAAGGAAAGATGGCTTGAGTGTGACTCATCATCTGGCTCTGCTGCTCTGAAACCTGGAAGGACAGTAACATGGAGCTTCTAAAGAACGTGTCCTATAAACAGAGCTGAGGAAGTTAAAGAAAGAAAATATTTCATGCCCATTAAGGCCAGCCATGGGCAAGTCTTCACCATCTCTGCTGGCAGGTCTTACCATCTCAGGGCCCACTGCACTAACGAAAGACACGTGATTTTTTGTTATTTCCAAGCATGGTCACATTATCCTGGAAAAGGCTTTGTTCACAAAATCGGCTGACAAACAGGACGAGAGTGGTTTGGAAAAGATTTTCTAAGATT
The DNA here is from genome assembly GCF_964273445.1 of Streptopelia decaocto. Lineage (NCBI taxonomy): Eukaryota > Metazoa > Chordata > Aves > Columbiformes > Columbidae > Streptopelia > Streptopelia decaocto. Next base: position 25,845,462 of record NC_138655.1, read on the forward strand.
GTCACAGGGAACAGTTCACCAAAAGCAAGTGCTATAAACCAGTGAAGATAGATGACTTCAAAAATGGAGGACAGGCTCTCTGGACAGCAGTAGCACACTGTACATCAAAAAAAAAAAAAAACTTTAAAGACGGATAGATGGAGTGGTGGCGAAGGAGGCAAATTTTTCTTTTAGCAAAAGAGACAAAAATATTGTTATCCTGTAAACATGCAAGATGGAAGAGGCTGAAGAGGGAGCATATAGAAAGTTTAAGTTTTCACAAGAAAATGAACCCAAGGGAATGGCAGGAAGATGTGCCAAGGGAGGTTTAAGTTGGACATTAGGAAAAGGTTCTTCACCCAGAGGGTAGTGGAGCACTGGAACAGGCTCCCCAGGGAGGTGTCACAGCCCCAGGCCTGACAGTGTTCAGGAAGAGACTGGACAACACCCTCAGACACATGGTGTGAACTGCGGTGTTGTCATATGCAGGGACAGGGGTTGGACTCGATGATCCTTGTGGGTCCCTTCCAACCCAGGACATTCTATGGTTTTATGAAGTATGGGATGTGTAATAGATGCAATGAAGAACAGGTGCAGAGATGCTGTTATTCCAGCAAGCAGAAGGTTTAGAGGAGAAATGCATATAAGAGAGAAACTTGCATGTATTATGAAAGGAAAAGAAGTGGGAGAAAGGCAACGGAAAGCCACACACTCTTACTTTTAAGATTTTCTCCAAGAAGATATTGATACAATATGGAGTGGAGGGAATAGTGGAGGCAGCTGGAGGGAAGCGCTGGTGTGGCTTTAGATACAGGAGTCAAGAGAAGGGATGGAACTAAGGAGGTAGAAGAGCTGAAGGAGAGCAATGAACTTGTAAATATCAGTAAAAGTAGATAGATATGTGGCTCAACCCAACAAATCAATATTCACAATATTACCACAGAAAAGATACTTATCCTCACCTAAAATGAAAATTTCAAACCATATAACTGAGTGTTAAACACAGCTTTCTCAGGCTAGAAAAGTGCCTGGTTATGGGTGTAATTGCTCAGGAGGCAGTTTCCCCCTTCTAGTACAACAAACAAAATTCCATCAAATGAAAGGTACTTTAGTCACTTTTTAGTTTTCCTAAAATAACAAGTTTGTCCACACAAATCTGTGATTATTATCTGTGATTTAGTCTGTGTTTATTATTTACTAGGTATGTGAAGTGGAGCCATATATAGAGATAATGCTTGCTGCAAACAAATAGCATAATATTTCAGAAAAGGTGAGCTACTATATGATATCATGCCAATAACTGTATAATTTGAAGGTTTCTATTAGGACTGTATTTGTGGAGATTTTGCTGAATAACCCATACTATGGAATTTAATTTATTGAGAGCAGATTTATCACATTATATCATCACTGTCCAATGTATTACTCTTGCAGTATGGAATTGAGGATTCTTACTTTTACCTTCAGTTTTCCCACCTTATGAAAATACTGTGGAGAGAAAAACGTAAGGTACATTGTTAGGACACTTAACAGCTTGTCCAGCTGTGGGACATTCATTTGCCTTGTCTGCAAATGCTTTTCCAAATTATCCCCAGGTTCTCTCTCTGCATCTCCCCTTTTTCGACTGGCTCTGTATCCCCCATCTGTTGCCCACAGAAATGCCCTCAGACTGCACCTGGAAAGGCTGTGCTCTACACGTGATGACATTTTAATCTGTGCTGCCATGGCAGGGGATTTCCAGCCCCTTGTTCAGTAAGATAATGTGTAATGGTGCAAACATTCCTGCATCTCTCCAAAAGTGGGGAAGGGTTGTGCCACCTTCCTTTGTATTTGCAAATACAATTCTAAGTGCAAACCACCTGCAAAACACAGTCTGGCCTGGGACTTCCGTGGCACAAATCCAGCCCAGACAACCCAGACCTTTTTGGCCAATTAACCTCTTGTTGATCACAGAGCACACAGTCCAACTTGAGACATGCTGGTAGCATGTTGGGTCATTTCTGCTGGAACATCAATGCACAAGATTAAATGTTACATCAGCTTGCTCTGCTCCGTCTACAGATGCACCAGTGTTTTCAAATCACAATAGAGCAAATCTGAAATGGTGACATTGCTTCCGTGGAAGGAGGCCAGGTTTCTAAGCAGTTGTTTGTGCATTTTCTGTATCATTCAAGAGTGTCCAGCACCAAAAAGAAATATATATTCCTGGATCCATCAATGGTCACAGCACACATTGCTAGATGAGCCCCACAGGCTTAGGCTACACAGGGACACCTTGGAGAACTCTTGCCCTACATCAGGGGAACTTGGTCTGCACCAGACCTCTTCCTTCTTTAAGACAGCAGAGACTGGGCTTTGCCCCCTTAATCGAACTCAGGCTGGACGTCACCAGAAGGTAAAGTCACACACTGTTCCCAGTCTCTGCTCCCTGCTGATGAGGAGCAGTCTGAAGACATTTGTTCTGGGCTCTCTTTTGCTTGTGGATTGGATGGGCCTATGCAGGAGCTGTCTTTCAGGAGGGTAGAGGCTGCATTCTATTTTACAAGCAGCAACTTGTAAGGTATCCAGCTGCATTTGAACATAACACATACAAATCACTCACATACCCCATAAAAATCACTCTGAGTAGAAGTACTGAAGGAGGGGGGCGCCTAGATATTTGCATCCCCTAAATCCTCTGCCACTCCAGTGTCCTGCGTTCCTTTCCTTCATCTCATTTGTTCATCCCTTACATGTTGGCCTGGGCAAGGCACGTGTGCCTTGGCAGACTCTGACCTCAAGGTGCATCTCAGCTGCCTTCTGCCTCCAGAGTAAATTTAGGGTGATGTTTCTTCTTCAAAAGCCTTCTAGAAATGTAATATTTGCAAATCTCAGCCCCTCTGCCAAGTGAAGTTCAATGTGACAAATAGGTATAGAAATTGCTAGCAAAGAAAAGGAGGGAAACACATGCACAGACAGGTACAGACAGACTAAAGCTGCAAGTGCACAAACTTCATGTCTGAAAGAAAACAGATAGAAAAGGACTTGGTCTATGCTAAAAGCATGTGTAGCTCCTCCATGCTGTAGCTCAGTTCCTGGGGTGCAGCTAGAAAGGGCAGGGAAAAGACACATTTGCAAAACAGGGTCAAGACAAGGCCATGCTGGAAATGTGGGAGGAGGGAGAGGTGCTGAAGGTCTGCCAGTGATGTGGCTGCTCACCACCCCAGCTGGGCTGGGGCAAGGGTTGCATCCTATGCCCCACAGCTGGTCTGACATGGAGGGACAGGAGGAAATACAGGGTGGGGTAAGTCTGTATGTGCCCTCCTCTTGCCAAGCCACCCTTCTGCATGACCACAGGGAGCTGAACAGAGGCAGAATGTCTGGTTTCTAGGCCTGGCTCTGCCTGTCTGCCTATCTACTTCTTCTTTGTCTCACTGGGTCATTTAAGCTGGAGTTTCTGCAGCACCTAAACCGGAGATACCCTCTTCTTATCTAGCACCTCTAGATGACACTGTAATGCAGATAAAAATTAGAAATTCTATCTCAACACAACATATTCATATTTATTAATAATTAATATTAGCTTTGCTTTTTATTATTTTAGTGGTTTGGTGAAAATAGAAATAATTGTTGCTGATTATTATTTAAGTGATGACAACATGATTAATAATGCTTCAGGATAGGAAGGGTTCACACTAAACAACCTAGAATGGGGAGGTATTATCTCTGTTGGTGGCAAAGCTCATAACATGCAGGCGTTGGAAAAATGATAACCCACCTGTAGAGGAAGAATGATTAAAGACAGATGGATATGGCAACACACAGATAAAGGAGATCAATATTTAGGATATAAAACAACTTAAGAGCCTTAAGAGCCCATGAGCTTCCTCTGACATGAGCAGTCTTTGCTGAAGTGAGGTTGACACAGCAGTTACCTACCTGCCCATCGAAGTGGGTTCAGGATCTGCTTGTGGACACCCATGGACCCAACCATCCACAGACAAATTCTTCCCTGGTTGATCCCCCACTGCCATACATAGCTTTATGAAAGCTAAGTTCGGACAATGATTTCTGTATTTAAAGAGTTACTGAATTACTGAAAACTTTTAGCAAAGTGTAGGCCTGTTGCACCCATACATTTTCCCCATTATAGCAAGCATCTTCCAGTGGTCTGCTTTCTGGTCATAACAGTCAATGCTAAAAGCCCAATATTTGTTCTTGGTTCTACAGTCTGAACCTACTCTGCTTCCTGCATCTCATTTCTACCTTATAATAGGAGCAGGAAATTGTAGAGCTGGTCATAACATTTCCTCCTGAAAAAATTATTGTTTTTTTTCCCAAATAAATTGAAATTCCTAAGATTTTTATTATGACATTTCACTGTGATGTCTTACACAGCCAGCCCTTTGGCTGCCTCATGCTTATAGATAGCCTCTGCACTTCTCATAGCACCTAACATCTTTCCCCTTTTTCAGAAGAGTACCCTGTGGAGGCAAGGTCCACTGTGAACCTGGCCCATGCAGAAGAACAAAGGCATAAAGGGGTGGGACATGTATCTAATTTTCCCCAGAACACCTTGATTTTCACTTGTAAGGTTGCAAGGTTTTGACTCGTTTGTTTGCTAAAATGTAAATATTTTGCAATTCCAGTTTTATATGCCTGCAAGAAACACTTTAAATGAGACTTTTTCTATATTTTCTGCTGTCATGCAGCCTGAGATACTCAGGAGTGCCTTTGAATAACTCCCTAGGTGAAGCAGACTCGCCTTTCCTGCAGCCATTTCTACTTTTCTTCTCTTGTCCCTTTACCAGTGACTGCAAACTGGTTATGCCACTGTGCTGGGGCTGAAGCCCATGTTAAACAAGATGCTGTTTGCTGCCTGTCAAGTGAGTATTTGGTTCAGTATGTGCTCAGCTGTTAGAAACAAGATACCCATGTAGACCTAAGAGGGGAAATCTCTACACAGGCACAAATTCTCTGTTTCTTTTTGTATAATTACATGAGAAAGAGCTATTGACTTGAGATTGTGTTTATCTTTTAGTTATAAATGTATGTATTAGAAATACAGTTTACAACGGTGGTCATGTTAAAGAATATTTCCCTGCGTTCTCTTTGTGTTTCTTCTGGAAAAGATTTCTGTATGTTTCTTTCAGAGATTTTTCACGGTAATTAGGCCTAATTCTTTAATTGCCTCCCCCTCCATCCCTAAAAATGCTGCCGCTTCCTAGTGGTTCTGGATATAACATATGTTGCCGGATATAAACAGGGGGGCCTATTAACACGGTAATAAATTTGCACGCTCTATAAATTCTTGCATCATTCATAATCTAAAATAAAAGATGAGAAAAAAGTGCTTTGATTTGTTGCCTTCAGACTGACCTTCAATATGTAGATTTATATGGCAGAAAACAGTGTTTTGAAACTCTCCATTACTTTAGGCTAGAGGAAAAAAAAGGGCCTTTTAATAATTTTTTTTAATGGAGTACAGTTGGTCCATCAAGTTTCAGTTTCATTTTGAAATGTGCCCTGGGAGAATGTGCCGTAAATGCCAACATATTCAGCCGCATGAACTCAGATGATATCAGCTTGTAATGGTGTTCTTTTGCCAGTGACTTCTACTAGCTCCTTTTTTTTTTTAAAAAAAAAAAAAAAAGAAAAAAGGGTAGATATAGAAGAAATGGCTTAGAATTTTGTTTATCACCCGTTCCCTCAGAGGAGCTGAATACAAACTATTATCTTCCTTCCTCATCTTTGGTGCTGTCTTTATTGAAAATTCTCAGGCAGGGATTCTGCTGTGCATTTACTGTTGACCTCAGACAGCAGTAACACAATTTCCTTGTTGACTAAAGAGAATACAAAGCTGCAAAGGACATGTATTTTGATTGACAAGCAATAGGTACATCTGTTTTCAGACTTCTAGATTCTTGAAGATACTGCTGAATAAACCATACAGTTGCCATCTTGCAATAAACATAATTCATCCCCCCTAGAAACACATTCAATATTAAAAGGCGCTTTGTGTAAAACAACAGTATCAATAAAATGATGACACCATACATTATGGGGCAGATTCGTAGGTAACGTACATCAGCACAAATCAGCTAAAAACAATGGACCCATCTCTTGTCTGCTAAAATATATCCCTTTTATCTTATTTATATTAGGCAATTTGTTAGAATATGTGATAAAATGTGTCTAAACAGTACAGGTAGGGTAGGAGCACAATAGCGACATGACAAAGCAGCCCCTGAGAGAAGGTGCATTTTTCACAACATCAGAAGTTAGATCCCTTGATGAAGATAACAGATAGGTTTGCTCTATGTAATCATGTACATAATTATCTTCCAGACAAAAACCCTACCTAATTTCTTTCTGTTGCTATGCATCATTATCTTATATATTTTGGTAACCATTTCATTACCGCTTCCATCCCACTGCTCCTTCTTTTATCTCAATTGTTTTGACTGACATCATCAAACTGAATATTAATCTTGTTCTCCATACAGCCTTTAATAACTACCTTGGTGTCAGAAATGACATATGTAATAAATACACCTGATCTGATGTATTATTAAGCATTGAGAAGGTGCCCTGGTGCCTGCAGAGGAGTAGAGGAGCCTGCATTGCTCTGAACAAGCACCTCCGAGAACCAGCTATGAGGTTTACTTGCTGACATTTAAAAAATGGAGTTGTTTACTCAGTGTCTTTTTTTCCTCTCTGAGCAAATAAGCATAAAAGATCCTGTTAGGGTTTTGTTTCCAGAGTAACATTCTGGGATTTTTTCCCCCATTCCTTTTTTTTTTTTTTTTAATTATTTTCCAAAAGTGAAAGTTTATTATTTTTACTGATTGGCCAATTAGAAAAACTGGTGGCTGCTTACCTGTTAGAATGGAAAGATTCGATTACAGAGCCTCAGGAGCAAGCTCTGGCTGAGTCCTGGTCTAAAGAGACATGAAAGGATACAGTGGCAGTTAAGTCTCCTGGCACATGAAGGAGTGTAAACCATTGATCACAATACGAAATGCTGAAAACTGAAAAGGAATCCAATTTATTCTAAATAAAACTACTCTGTTCTCCAGTGACAGATTCCAGAGTCAGACACCAGAGAGGAACTGACAGCAGATGTTTTAGAGCCAAGACACAGAGAGGCTGAGTAATAGTATAGAAAAGAAATTGCTTTGAACTTCACCCCTGCTTTAAATACTTCAAATCAATAGGGTCACAGAGCTCTTTAATAGAGTGATGAGGTCTTGCCCCAGCAGATCTTCACAGTGACAAGCTGATGTGCTTCCTAGCAGCAGGGTCATAAAAATTTCAGGCTTCCCTCTGAAAGGGGGCTTTGTATTAGCGAGGTCCATTTGGAGTAACTCCCTTGTATGGCCACTCTCAAAAGCTGAGCCCTAATAGTCTACATCTAAATGGGACTGACCTCATGAATTACCTCAAGAAACTTAATCTATAAACTGGCTTCTTCTTATGCAGACTGATGAATTCTTGTTTATTCCTAAATGGCTGTCACAAAACCTATTCATCAAACTCTTAACGGGGGAGAGAGTCTCACATAATCCTGCTTCAAGTGCGGCACCATTAAATAATCATTAGACTTCATTGCTGGTCTTGAGACCCACTCCAAATCCACAAAGCAAGCTTTTTACCATTCATCAGAACTGCATTTAGATGAGATTTTGACCTGATAAAAAAGGGTGTTTTTTGTCACTATCAGTTTCATGGCTGTGCTCTTTCTCTTTTCAGAAGCTGCGGTGAGGTTTATTTTTTTCCCTTTCCTTAACAAAAGTAAAAGAAAATAAAGGCAGATGGCCAACTCTTTCCAATATCCGTTTGCTTTATTTGAGTAGTTTAATGTAGTGAAACAGAGTGAAATGTTGCTACTTGCTAAATGGTAAACAACACCATTACCCAGAATTCAGCAGCAGACTGATGCAAAACAGGGTGCTGGTGATTAATTAAACTGTTGTTGTAATTGTAATGCATGATACATAATAGATAGTGTGCTGCGTATCTTAAAAGCTGCAAATTAGCAAATAATAACTTCCTTACATAGCACATCTCCATTCCACACTGTTAATGCACAAATAATCAAAAATAAAATGTTGTTATTACTAAATAATAAAAAGAATCTCTTTTGGTTTTCCTTACCCTGCAACCATATGCTGGGGGATTTGCATATTGTGGGGCAGCAGATCACACATCCCTGCAGAAAAAAATGTGGATCTTTTTTCTCCCATCTCTCTTGGGTACAAATGCACCATATTCATTATTAATCAATAACAACTAGAAAGATCAGCGCCTGAGCTGTGAAATTTCCGGATCTGGTTCTGAGATGTTATAATCCCAGTTATCATCATCTCTCAACCAGGACAGGATGCTCTGACTTTGAAGGTTTTCTCACTCACCACCAAAGACTCAAGACCTGCTCCCTTGGGACCGTTCTTCTCTGCTGGGGGCTCTGAGCTGTGCTGCCACAGCCTCCCTTTCATGAACTGCATATATGGTACCAGTCTTCCCTATGCAATATAAAGACCAATGTAAATGATAAGGCATGACCAGACATTGCAAAAACTTATCAAGGGCAAAGTTTTCCTTTAAAACTCAGAGTTCTTCTCTGCCTAGGTAGCCCTGGCTCACCTGTGGGGTTGCAGAGGTTGCTCTTGTACAGTGCTGTACCTACTGCTAGGAATCATCCAATGGGAGAATTGTCCCAAATTGTTGCTACACTTGCTGACAGGTTTACTGCGGAGGTAATTAATCAAATTGAATTCTTTGCCATTTAATTTTAATCTAATTGACAAAGTAATTATAGTTAAAATAATTATTTTAAAAATTCCCTAGAAATACAAAATAATCCAAATCGGGCCTTTTATGCTGCTTTCTGTCTTCTGCACTCAATTTTAATATTCAAATACCTTTAAGTAACTGGCAAGTGTTCGATGCACTATTTCTCCACTCTGATCAAGCTTTTCTGTTTTTCCTAATACACGTCTTCAGGTACCCTATCCACATACTTGTGTGGGTGCTTAGTTTCTGCTCAGTTCTTGGTTAGTGACTAAGAGGGAAGAGATAGTTGAATGGAGATTGTGAAGAACAGAGGAGAGACATGAAGTACAACTGCTGCCTGTGTTTACAGAATGAGGTTCACAGGATTATGTGTCTCAGGGAAATTTAATAAGATTCTGTGAGTACGTGATGTACTGTACTGTCTTGTCTGCATAAGAGATGCACACAGGTCTTGACATTAATATTTATTCATAGAGGATTCTGAAATGGCATGATTTGAAATATAGCATAAAATCCAAGGATAGTAAAAAGGATAGAGGGTGATAGTGGAGCCTGATGCCTTAATTAATCCAAACGCTAACCCTGATTTTTTGAGAAATGTCAAGTTCTTCTGCCTACACCCATGCTGGTGCCATCCTCTGCTGTGCAGAGAGGTGTGGAACCTTGGCCAGAATGTAAAGAAATAGTGTAGCCCTAGTCCACCTGCATGCTGCTACTAGAGTGTAGAATAAACATCCACCTGCTACCTTTTTGTATCCTCCCTACTGTTCCCGTGATCTAAAGATGTGTTGTTTACCCATGCTGTTTAGTCTCCTTCTCCTTCAACTCTTCCTTTGATTCCCTCTGTGTGGCATGTGGGAATGTTTGTAATAACTTTTATGAATATTATATGTTCCATCTGCTTTTTGGAGTGCTGTGGCATTGCTCACAATATTACAAAGAGTTAATTCAAGTGAGGGCTCACAGCTTCTAGCAAAGGAAACAGCAGGTTGGGATAGTAGACTTGGTGATCAATTTGCTAAACAGGCAATGCTATTACGTTTTACCTTACTTTACTCAAAAGTTTTGCTTCAGGTGAGGAGTATTCGGGAGGATAACATGGTGGAAAGCAAAGCTGTGGAACAGGAGAAAGAAAAACTTCTGGGAGTACGAAAGCTGAAACAAGCCAAATTCCAGTTTGGGGACTCAGGGGTGGCATTTACTATGATCTATGTCCACCTCTACCTCCTTCAGTGCAAGGAGCCACCTGAGATGCAGACCATCATTATTTGTAGGTCTCTAACTTTGGGTTAAAACCAAAGCACCCTCTAATCATCCCAGTCTTCCTCTCTCTCCTTTGGTGACCTGGCAAGCTCCTGTTTCTCTTCCTAATGTACTGTTTTTCATGTTTCTAGCACTTTCTACAGTCTCACCCGGCTTCATATGGCTCCTCAAAACCAGTAACTTCCAGAAGTATTACTTGAAAATTTTTCCAGTTTCTTGCCTTATCTCCCTCCTTCTGTACGAGTCTTGTATATTTTAGTTTAGGTTACAGTATTCTAAGGAGGAATTGCATTAGCCTTGAATTTAGTTTGTCATAAGTTTAGGTTAGTCAGTGTTTTGTATTTTGTTTTCTCAGGTACCGTTTCAATTGACTGTAAATTTACAGTTTGCTTTTAACATGCTTCTTACATGGATATGTGTATATATCCATGCCAAGCTTGCTGCTTGTTTTACAATGTAAGACCATCTGTAAGAGTCTGGTTTTGCTCAACTAGTGAAAGATAGTAACTTGTAACTGCTTTTTTTTTTTTTGGTGGCTAAAAAGCTATTGACATAGTCTGTTTCAATCACCTTTATGTACCACATCTTAAAGATGTAGAAAAGCCTGTCTTGAGACACCTATCAAGTTGCATCGTGTTTGCTGTGATTTAAGGAGTGGATAATATGAAACATCATTTTACCAACAAGAGCACTGATTTGCTCAGGCATAAGTGACAGCTGCAGGAGTGCAGTTTGACTCTGAGTATGGAAATCCAAATGGTGCTGACCCCACAAGGCGTTATCTGTGCAGGAATGCACAGGCTCTGCTTTTCAGGCAGGCACAAGAATAAAGACATATTTCCTGGTCTGTGAAAGGTGTTTGTGAAAATACCTGGCTAAATTAATATTTACAGTACAGGAAAACTAGAAAATGAACACTGAGATTTGGTTTGATCTCATTAAAAATCACTGCAAACTGCTTACGCTTTCTTTTGACCTCTATTAATCCTGTAAAGTACAGGCAATATAGGACTCTCCCGTACAATAACCTCATGTTTCTAAGTCTTGACAAATTCCCCACTTACCTATACAGTAGTTTTAGCATCTCTAGTTTCCCTAGCTTCATCTTCTCTCCCTCTCTCTATTCTACTCTTTTAATTAAGAACTGTTTTGCTCTTTAGTTTTCTTCCCCCCATTTAATAGGGGGGAATGTCATTAACTCTTGCTTTTCTTGATTTCTTTGAGGTTTTTCTTTCATAACTGTATTAAGTATGATCCATTTTCAGTAAGGTATTACGGCCTATCCAGGGAATAATCTTGAATTCTACACCCAGAGTGCTAAATTCATCTTGGGGATTCTCATCATCACCACTAATGTCCTGCTTGCAATAGGATGCCAGTTCCACTCTGTGTGAAAGTCTGGTGTATTTTTAATCGACATCTTAATCTCATATCACCTCAGGAAAAAGTGTCTAAAGGTTAGTATTTATGTTAAATACAAGGATTTTTTTTTTGTCATTTGGTAAAATACCTATAAAATAATTGGATACTAGGCATTCTGTTACATGGATAAAGTTTTCAGAAACATATGAAAACTTTGTCACATATTTCTTACTAGATAGTGAAGACAAGGAGAGATTAGAGAACTTGTGGACTTTTGTTTTCCAATAGCAAGAAAATAAAAAGGAGTTTCCTTGCTCTTATTTAGTACTGGAATCTCATGCTCAGAGCAGTGTCACTTGTTTAGTTTATGTAAGCCCATGAAAAAAAAAAAAAAAAAAAAGATTATTAAGGGAAAGAATGCAAGGAAGAATTAAGTGGAAAATTTTATATTCAGTAGCTAGCCAATCTGAAGTGACTAAATGCCCAGATGATACTAGGCTTAGTCAAAGTGCCATGAGAAACAGCTGCTTGACAATGCTGATTTCATACTGAGAATTCCTGAGATTCCTGCAGCATTAGAGATTTTCGCATGGTATGGTAGGGTGTTAAGAATACTACTTTATTAACTTTCCTAGTAGTTTTGTGACATACTTTTTAAGATGGGGGAAATGTAATTCCTTTTCTTCTATCATACCTGGTACCTTTATCTCTGGATAAAATTCAGCCAGATGCCCTAAAAAGCTAGTAGCCTGAGAAATTTAAAGGAGGGTGTGTGGTCATCACTTTCTCTGTGGAGAACCTGGCGGGCAGTAATGGAGATATTGCCTCCCTCACTGTGGGCACAAGGTCTTTTAAAGGTCTTTTCCCCTGATTTTCCTCAGCTGTCATGCTGGTTTATAGATGAGTCATAAATGATGCCACAGGAGGAAGGAAGCTAAAATTCCTGGCGTGAACATCTTATGCTCATGGCAAAGTGTGACCGTCTAAGGAAAAACAAAGTTGTAAAGTCTTAATTTAAGGATGTTTGGGGAAAATTGGGGTAGGGAGGGAGGGGCCTATTAGTATATTGGCAAAGTCAAATACAGCACAAATGTTTTTCAAATCAAAGAGATTAGATCATGAGATCTGAACCAGCACAAGTGCAGCTGAGTTTTTCTTTCTGTGAATACTCTGCTTCACTATTCAAATGGTTTCATCATTTGTATTTGAACACCATACATACCTCTGCAGGAAGAGAACAGCAACATCTATGTGGATTTTTACTCTTTCTGCATGGCTTCATGTCACAGCTTTTGTATTGGCCCTGGGGGTTGCTACTGTCCCTGGAGGCAGAGAAGACAAGTAGACTCACAAAGGGTCTGATGAGGCCACTGCTCACATTATTAATGTTGATAGTTGCAATCTAAACACTCGTTGTCATCAGATCTCTTTTCTGGGATGGAGGGTAGAGATTATTGGGGAGTTATGTGTCTGGACAGGTGTCAAAAACTGCATCAGTTTTGTTGATCTGGGAGCTCTGAATAACATGGAGTAAAAACATGAGTAAAACATGTCCAACATGATTTTACTGGAAATGTCAGACTTAGTTGATCTTAAAGTATTTTCGACAAACCAGTGGTTCTTTGTAGTACTAGCTGGAACTTGCTTTGAAGTGGCTTTGCTGCTTTTATATACTGCAAAAGCTCAAAGGTCAGTAGATTTATCCATTTGAAGGTCTCTGTGGAGAGGTCAGCTCAAAGCTTCACTCTGTTTTACTCCTCATTCAAACGAACACAGGGCGACTGCAGAGGTTAGTTAGGAGATAGGATTACAGTGTCTGCAGTGTGGAGAAGGTGAGCCTCTCAATGTCCCTATTATAACTAATTCCATGGGAACAAATGACCCAATTCATGAATGACTGGGCTTTGGTGAGAACGCTGTGGTCAAAACAGAAGTAATCCAGAACTTAATCTGCACTGTTAATCGGTGGTATAAAAGTTTTATCTACTGTCACGTTTTCAGGACTTCAGGGGCCTCAAGTCATTTAGGTGACCTGTAGTTTTTGAGAAACTGGACAACTGAGAAGGAATTTGTGTTGAAAATTGTATTTCTGTCTCTGTGCTTTTTCATGTGAACATAACCTTTTGTTTCAGGCATGAATCCTCTTCCGCTAATCCATGTTACTTTGAGATCAGACAACTGCAATGTGTTCTACTTGCAGCTATTCCTGGAGGGAATTTAAAAGTGCGAGCTATTCCACTTATCAAAGGCAGGGAACATTTAACACCACTGTGCCATGAACCATAGCAATTCCCTGTGGTCTCCTGGGTAGGATTCAAGGTGATGGCATTGACCTTTATAAACCTAAGTGGTCTGGCCCAGATTATTAGCACCTTTCTTCATGCAGTACACCATAGCTGTAAATAGAAAAGATTCTAAGTGAAAGTGCTATGGGATAATGCTTTGAGTGTACAAAAGCTAGGACTTTTTTTCTGCACATTCTTCCACATATATCAGGTTTTTGGAGGCATTCTGGAAAGGGGTGTAATGAGGGGTTGATGGATTGTTCATCAGTGTGGAATAACACATTGTGAAAACATATTTTTTCATAACTTTGTTTGTTGCTGGCAAGGAATTTTCATTTGACTTTGACTGAGTCCAGATCATTAGCCCACTGGCTCAGCAAGTAATTCAGGAGAGTATAATTTTAGTTGTAACACTGGAAGATCAGCTATGTAAGCACTGTCCTTCTATCTGAAAGCCTGAACTGTAAAGGCAGCCAGACTCAAAACCTGTTCCTAGAAGACTGACCTATTTCCCAGACTTTGTGGTGGTGTTAGTAGCCCTGGGGCAAGGGGTAGTGATGGTAAACAAAGCTGCTGGGATGCACTGATCTTCTCCAGGAATCCTGGTTGTTAAAGAATGTCATCATCTCTGTGCCTCAGTGGGGAGAGGATGCACAAATACAGGACAACAAGGAGGGAAAAAAAAAAAAGATCATCTGATGCCTTTCATAGAAGCAAATCATTCCATTGTTTAAAAACCAGGTGCTTTAGTAAAGAAAATTAATTCTTCCATTTTGTAAGCATTATGAATTAGAAATCTGCAACTCTTGGGTTTTAAATAAAAATTAACTAGACTTGCCCACAGGAATCTTCACATTCTTTTCTGTCTTTCTCACTGATCACTTCCTTCTGAAGCTGAGTGTTCACATAATCTGCTGTGTCAGTCACAGCATGAAAGGTTTTGGGCACAGGCTGGGTGTGGCATGTGACAGATCAGAGCGGTTTCCAATCACCAAGCACTTATGGCTGGGTGGTTTCCCACCTTATGTAAATTCTTAAGAGAGAGCAGTTTAATGCAAAAGCACAGTTATGCTTCATATGTAAGTTGGAAAAATATATACACTGGACTACAACTGGCTTTGGCATCCTTCACATGGACTCTGTGTGAGTTTGAGGGTAGAGAAACATGGCAATAGAGAAGCTTAGAAAGGATTTATCTGAGTCCTGGAAACCTGGTAAAGGAGGTTTGCTCTGTATGAGTAGGGGCTGTTAGACTCAGTGTCATGTCCAGTGTGTTAGTGATAGTACTTTGCAAAGCAGACTACCATAAATTAGAAAAGGGAGAGAAAAGGTAAAAGTATTATACAAATACGGTTGCTAATCCCACAGGATTTCTGTTTTGCTGCTGGATATTAAAGGTCTTTGACTTACACAGTAAGAGCCCATGTGCCTAGACAAAAGAAAAATTGCACAGAGCTTTCAAGTTACTCAAGTTTATCTGAATAGCAACAACTCCTGAAGGAATGACAGAAATGTTTTTTTCCTTCCTCCTTTCTCTGTTTATAGCTCTGACCTGCACTTCTTCAGCACTTCAAACAAAGACAGAAACTCTTTATTTGCTCTGCCTGGGTTTTGTTATTCTAGGTTCCTTGTGTGACAGCAGAGTCTTCTCAGATTGCTCTTATCTGTGTTGGCTTGTAGAGATGTTAAACCTCAGAGCCCTAAGATCCCACGCACCATCAGAGCAACTACCATAGCACATGTTGGCCTCTCAAGATATAAACAAATCTTTCAGTATCAAAAGGCAATAAAAAACAGAAAACTTTAAGATCTTTGATAGTTTTGCAACGAATAGCTTCTCTCTGAAGTGTCCTAGATGGTGCTTCTCTGATAGCCATCAGACTGAGAAAGTAGTGTAAGATGATTACTCTTAAACTTGCAGGGTTTTTGTTTAGTTGGTTGGTTTTATGTGGTTTTGGGTTGGTTGTGGTTTTTTGTTGTTGTTGTTCTTGTGGTTTTGTTTGTTTGTTTTGTGGGGGTTTTTGTATTTTATTTTTTTTTAATAATAGCATTTTAACAGTGCACATTGTTTCTAGAACAATTTCTCCTGTGTATTAAAACAGAAATACTTGGAAATGTGTCCTAGTATATTAAGCACATCACTGTTTTACAGCATCAATGGGTATACAAAGAGTGAAGGATTTAAGGCAGTGTCTAGAATAAACATAAAAAATGTACCATAGAGATGGTACCTTCCTCTTTTTACTGAGTACCCAGGGCCCTCGTTACACAGATGAGCTCAAGACTCAAATCGTGTAAAGCCCTGTCTCCTCTGCTATGGTTTTCCTACTCACCTAGTAAGCTGTCACCACTGTTCAGGTAGAGGCCTCAATTCAATTTGTCATTAAGCACCTAAAATACAGACCATACTTCCCTGTAGCTTCTCTGTAGCCAAAGGAAGCAGCTCCAAGGTCAGTTCAGTGCACTTACATTGAATGACCCTCATGAGCTGACTGATTCTCTTAAGACCAGAGAGGAAACCTAGGAAGACTATATGTATACACCCAGCCCATATGCATATACCTATGCATCAAGGAACTGCATCTTCCACCAGATACAAGCCTTTATTAATCCCCTTCTCCATCCTCCAGCCTTCCTCTTGTGTGATTGCCACAAAATGTAGCCCATGAGCTGTAAAATTAAAAACCACATGGACATCATGCTAGGAAAGTGTGTGTGCACACTGTGCAGACTGCTGTGTAGATGATGGAGTGGAAAAGATATGAAGGGCATGGCTCCAGCATGCTTTCCTCCACAGAGGGTGGATGTTCCCTATCATTCTGTGCTACCCACCCACATACAAACGAGTCATCTTTGCCATCCTGGCCCTGCTGTCCTGGCTGCTGCAATGGAAAGCTGCAAAACCAGAATTGCCCATGGCTGTTTTGCTCTTTAAAGAAGAGATGCAAAGGTTGCACTGACCTTTAACATAAGCCAACATTCCCTGCAGGACAAACCTTTAGTCCTGAAGTGCTCTGAACTATTCATTTCAGTGATTCGGCCCAGCAAAGCAGGCAACCACTAGCCAGTGGGCTGGAGACTGCCCTTATCCTGGGCTACAGTGGTCCTGACCCATCCTCCCAGCTGTGGTCTCTCTGCCTGGGCAGTGGGGATGTCAAAGATGCAGCCTGATTACACCAGTCAGTGAAATCTCAGACTTCTTGGGATCTATCACTGAGCAAATCTCTCCATTACTACAGTAGCACTGTTAGAAATAAGGTATTAGGATCCCAATTAAGTATATGGTGTCCATGATTTCAGATTAAAAACCCCACCCAAGTATAGTCCTTTCTCCAATAGTTTAGAAAAGGGAGAAAAACCTACCAAACAAGTACACTATGTGCCTGGAAGTGGGAAGCAATAGTCCTTATGACTAATAGGTTTCCTGCCATGTGGTGTATACATGAACTCATACAGCCCCGTATAGGCATGGACACAGAAGAGTCTTACATACAAAAGAGATTGTCTTACCTTGCCCCTCACTAGGTGATTTTAGTTCCAGTTTATTTAAGTTTCCTAGTTACCTGAAACCCAGTCTGCTGAAATACCACCGGTTGCTCCAGATAGCACATAATTGTCAGCCCATTTTTAGAGGAATAACGAGGCTCCCTGCTGGCCCAAGGCTGGAGAGGGGCATTAACACATCACTCCACTGGCAAGGTGGAGGAGCCCTTCCCGCTGTGATGAAGGTCGCGCCACTCACATCCCACGAGCCCCCCATCCTGGCTCCCAGTGCTGTGGGTGTGGGAGCTGTTGCCAGGCAGCACATCCTCCATATCGCAGGAGACTTTGGTTTACCATCTCCCTGCACAGTATGGGAACCTGAGACTTGCCTTTCCCCATCACCCCCTGTGAGGGCCTCTGTCCGGCAGGAGAGCTTTGGGGAAAAGCGACGTTGGTTTTTAAGAAGAACTCTGGAATTGAAGTGTAAATTCACCCCTATCTCCCTCCCTTCCTTCTCCTCTGCTCTGAGGGTTACCCACAAAATAGATTTCTGTAGATAATGGGTAAAGCTCTGGTCTCTCTTTCACTGATGTAGCTGCATTAGGATCAGAATTAGGCCCATCAGCTTTTTTTAGAAGAAAGAAATATATATTTCTCCTCCATCATGAAACTTCCTTGAGGAGATTTTGTTATGTTACGATCCAAGTCCTGCTATTTGGCACAGCAAGTAATTATTGTACAGTTACTGATTTTCTGACTCACCCCTTTGCAGATCAGTTCTGCTTCTTCAGATTCATTACAAGCCTCAAGGAGCTGAGCAGAAAAACAGCATGTCCCACCTTCAGATGTCAGATAGTAAAGCTTAGTCATGCAGCTTAAAATAAAGTAAGCAATGGGCAGATGGCAAAAAGGACAAAATGTGGCTTATTTAATCTGCCTGTGTTTGCAAGGAAGTAATTGTCTTTTAGGCTCCAGAAAACAGAGTGCTACCAGAAGACAAACAATGAAGCCTCTCTTTCCAGGGCACACATGACACTATTTGTATAGCTTCAACAGGAGCCTGCAGTTAATTCAGGGCTTTCAATAAAATTTACATTCACCATATGTAGAGGATAAAACACCTTCCTTGAATTAGGAAGCTGAATTGACCTGCTTCCCCTCTCTCATGTGATCAGTTCACCCAGAGAAACTGTAATCCTCTTTTGAGCCTATACAGTAAAAATGTCTTTAACAAAACAGTCCTCCCAACAAAAACTATTACATGAGGAAACAAGGCACTAAGTGGTACAATAACCTGAAACACATAATACTGTCAGAAACAATGACTATAGGCTTGACAGTTTCCATCAAACTGGCACCAATTTAAAGCTTTTAGTAAGTGCAATCATTAATGTATGCAGAGCTGTTAAGTAGTGAGTCAGAGTAACTTAGCTACATTTTGTTTTGTACTGACAAACTATGAAAGAACAGCCAAAATACTGAAAGTACAGTTGCTGATTAGTTATTTAGTTTCACAAATATCCTTGACAGTTTATTCAGTTACTTTTAATGAATGAGTGTCTACAGCACAGTTCTGCACAGGGTTAAGGAATCCCTTTCTTGCCTCAGACAAATGGGACATATTCAAAACCTACCGTGTCACTGGTGAGAGGACCAGCTCCTGAGCAAAAACTAGAGGGACAGCCTGAGTCAAACTGCACATAAGAAAAACTCATACCTTTCAAATCCTCTGAAAAGTTCTAGCTGTTAGATGTTTTAATCAGGAAGCACCTCTTGAAGATGCCCAAGTGTGTTATGTTTAACACTCTCTGGAGAGCCAGAGAGGACCTGGCTAACTCTAGAGGGTACTGTATGTATTTGTACCTGGTTGACAAATGACAGCTGTGAGGCATGGATAACTGGAGAAAATGGAACACGAACCTGTGTTTGATGATGCCTACAAATTTGTTGTAAGTCCCCACATTTCCAACCTTGAGCTCAAATAATTTCTAGAAGTTTTTACAAAACAGAAAAGGAGGTGTGGGGAAGACAGCTGTGATTGTTAGGGGGAGGAATCATCAGCCTTATGAGGAGAGACTGGAGCTGAAACTCTTGCAGAGGAGAAGGCTGGTGAGGAGGGAATGTGTTCCAGGAGTATAAAATCATGAAGATGGCAGATGAAGTTAGAGCAGCTTTTTCATCCACCAGTTGTGCAGGTACTCAGTAATGCTAATAGGAGATGTTTTAAAAAGACAGAAAGAAGTTCTGCACAAGTCTGTAGAGACAGATAGTTTCAGATGGTTCAAAGAAAAAGTGGACAAATTTGTGGAAAAACAGCTATAATGATAAAGGGAATATATAGACATACCCTCTGTCATCCCTAATCCAGTGACTGCAGAGAATGGATTAGAGGCCAGGGCTGCTGCTGCCATTGGGGCAGAATGCTTGGCAAAATAGACCATTGCCTGGGGTTGGCTGGGCATTTCTTGCTTCATATTCTTCATGAAACTCTAGAGGCATTCCACTTTGGGTGTTGTGAGTGATGGCAATAAACAATGGTATTGTACAGAATTTTGATCCTGGATCTCACTTAGTTGTCATCTAAAACCTTTACTTGCCTCTGTTTATGATGTTAGAGTTCATCCGGTGTTTAAAGATCCACTTCTGGGCTTTGTCTAGATGCAGAGAAATCTCAAAAGTGAAGAAGAACTCAAAACCTCCTTCTTCCTTTGCCCTCAGGAAGCAGGTTCTTTTCTACCTGTTTCATGCCTAGGGCTTGATTTGCTTCTCTACTTATCTGTGTCCTGAAGAAAGACAGACATAAAAGAAAGAGGACTGGTGCTTACCTAGAGAATAAGTTAAGAGCTGATAGACTCTTCTGTCTCTCTGTCTAATGTACTGGGCTAATTTCTAGCAATATTTTTGAAGGTATTCATAAAAACAACAGAATATTGCTGGTGACATGTGGAAATCTGCATGATCATTTTAGGTTGGACACGTTTACTTGGAGGTTATATGAATCTTATTGTAATCTAGAAAACATAACGGAAATCTAGTAAAAACAGACACTACTACTTTAGAATGTGGCCATAGCAATGAAGAAAGTGCAAAGGAGCATGCTAAGAGAAGAAGAATGTCAACAACATTTCAAACCCACCAGTGAAATAAAAAAAAAAATCTGGTGGCTAGGTCAAGTTCTTGGGTCAGTTCTGATTTTATCATAAGTAGTTTATTTGTTCCTCAAAAGGAACACACCAGAAGTGCAAATGTGGCTTGTCACGTCCTGCTGGAGCTCTCTGTACTTCACGTTGCACAGAAATTTTATTTCAAAGATGATAGTGTTTGCCAGGGTGTCTCAAATAATTGTTATCCTCCTAGTCAGCAAGTTCCTACAGTACCACATAATACAGCAAATTCCTTCTATCTAACTTTAAAGTTACTTCGACTCAATTTCTCTCCTCTATGGCTTTCCCAGGACTGAAAATAATAGTAAAGAAATAGTTCAAAAAGCAGAAACAAAACCAGAGAAACATTTAAACTTATCTTTTTAAATAGAGGCCTGGAGAAAAGGCAAGTTAACCCTTCTGATAAAAAAATAAAAGCGTGTTAATCTCACCTCAGACAGATTTTCTGTAGTTGCCATCCAACTCCTCCCCTCTAAATTCAGGCACCTCTGTTAGTAATGCGTTGTCTGATTAGCAAAAGTATTTAGTAAGCTAATGTTCACTGTCCACAGCAGGAGGCTCACACAGCTTGGCTGATGAGAAATGAACTGCCTGAAGCTAGCTTTTAATGGCAACTAATTTCCCATATTTGATACTCAGCACAGCCAACTAATATCTAGCTCAACCGTGACAAGACAATCACAGTTCCTTTTGAAAATCCTTTAATCTGGGATGCAAACCAGTGTGCTCAAGGCTATAATGAACTTCTGAGATTATGTACTGGCTATTTTAGAAGGAGGTATATTTTCTCTTGCCTCTTTTCTGTCTCAGAAAGGCTTAAGAATACACACTTTCATAGTTTCCTGCTTTTATGAATTTTGCCTAGTGCTCAGAGATAATCTCCTCCTGAAAGTCACTGGCAAAAAAAGTTTTGAAAGGTCAAGTAAACAGCTTTCCATTCAGATAACCCATAGGATGTGGCAGTTCACAATAGTACAACATCATAAGTGGCTTTTAAATCAATTGATCTTGTTATTCTAAATGTGTTTTAAATATCTAACATGTTTTGTACTGCACTGGCTTGGGCTTTGTCAAATCCCATTACTCTCTGTTACTCTATCTCATTACACAGTGAATTATTAAATACATCACTTAACCTAATTAGATATTATTGTCATGATACATACAGACATCCTGAAATGAGTCATTCCTTTTGTTGTCCTGACTAGTCCCTCGTTTTGTTTTGTTTTGGTTTTGGGTTGTTTTTATTTTTGTTTTGTTTTTGTTTGATTTCTGTTGTTGTTGTTTTTTGGTCTTTGTTTGTTTTGTGTTTTTTGTTTATTTTTTGTTTGTTTTTTAACTCTTATTCTGTGGAGGTGGTGGTTGTTTTTTTTGCTTTCTTAAGAAGTATAAAATCTCTGGTAAAAGACAGTTTTGGGTTTGTTTTGCTTTTCTGTTTATTTTTAAAATGATTCCTGGATATACCAACACACAGTGTATAGATGTAGGTTTGTAAGAGAAATTACATGTGTGTCTGTATGTAGATGCACACACGCACACACACAGAGCAACTAAAAATTACTCTGGACACAAACACATTTTTGGTCCTTTAATAGTGTGCATAGTCTTTCACTTCCATGGAATAAATAAGATATGCTTAGAAATATTTCGGTTTTGGACTAGACTAAAAATTCTCATTACAAAGTAATTCATTCTAGGAGGGAGGAAAGCTTTGGACTCTTCTATCAGTTCTCTGACACCCCCAGCCTGCCCCACGCTGTATGCCCGGTACAACACAGGGCTGTCCAACCTGCTGTCGAACCTGCACTGATGGCCGAAGCGTGCAGCTGTAAAGCTGTATGAGATAATTGCTGGCTATCCATTTCAGAGAATTTTTGGATCCACAAAGCCAGGCTAGTGCATTTTCTCAGTCTTTTCAAAATACGGGGCAGTCACGGCTGGCTAATTGGAAAAGATGCTTCCTATCATATAGTATACTTTTAAATTAACAGACTGTCACTTGCAGATCTGTTTCAGATCACTTCATTATTATTCTAGCAAACTTTCAAAATAAAATATTTATTTTTTCTCAGTCATACTGTGCAAATCAGGTCAAAAATATTGCTTGACATAGGCATAACTTGTAAGAGTTGCTTTGGCTATTTACCAAACTGTCATGTTTATCTTTTCAGTGGCATTTCCCATATTGGGAAACATGACAAATGCTGTAGACAGTGTTATTGTTGTGGGAGGCAGTTATCCCGTGTTTAATGATGCTAACTATAGATTATTCATTTTTCAGAAATGGCCTATGTGTATGTTGCGTTCAAGTAAAACCCTCCAAGTTGTATTGACTCGCAGTTACTTCATGCCACCTGAACACATCTCTGTGCTGAGGATGTCCTGGGGTGATGCAGTGTCTTAGCGAAGGTCCCCATTGCCGCTTGCTTTGTGTGACACCACTGGATCTTCCGAGTGTCCTCTGTCTTTTTGCCAACAATCTCAGAGGTACTAGCCCAGTGTGTCAAGTCCTTCTCACAACAGTTAGGTGATCTTTTGTAACTTATTTTTTGTTCACACCCATATGCTTGCCCCCACTTCATTTATTTCTTTATTTTTAAGTCAAAATGATGGAATTCCAATGCTGCTGTCAAGATGACCTTCAGTTCTCTATGTCACCATTAGACTTAAATGCTTTTGTTATTCATGGCATGCATGTTAGCTATCACAACTGTATTTGTAATGAATGTTCACAACAATATTTCACTGTATTTCATGGTGAAAGTGAGAGACATACAATTATATGAAATGAAAAGAAAAACTACAAAATGGTGGCTACTGGCTAAGTCAACAAGCTGTGCATGTTCTTATCTGTATGTATAAATGTGAGTTTACTGGATTTCTCTAGCTATTTTGTGAGTGAAATTAGAAACTGTCTATTATGACAGTAAGAACCTTACTAGTCACTGATACTTGGTGCTGCTTTGCAAGTATCATCTCTGTGTGGATGAACTGGTTTCAAAAAAAACAGGCATAAGTATTGTCATTTCTATGATCTGGAAAGCATGTATATTTTTTGATGTTCTATTTAATATCTGTGATACATCAGAATGCCCATCCAGAACCTGCTGAGATGAGCTGTTTTATGATCCTGTCAATATCCACAGGAAGCCAATGTTTTTTATCAAGTCCAAAATTCACTAAGAATTCAAGATAAATATCAACAGTGTTGCAAAATTATATGTCCTTTACAAATCACTATTTTAAATTATGTATGTCTGAAATAAAAATAGATTCCTAGTGTTTGCTTTGATGCTACATATGCTATTGTGTTATATCAGGAGGAAACATTGTGTTTAGAGGACTTTCTGATTGTAAAGTCAAGTGTTCAAGAAATAGGGGGAAGCTGATTAGGAGATCAGGGATTAGGAGAATGGGTGGCCATCTACGCAATCTTAACCAGAGCCCTTGTGAAGCAGCACAGTCTGTACTCGCACGATCTCCTACTACTTTCCAAAGGACTCTTGGCTCATTCAGTTCATGGAAGGGAGGATGCAGAAATAGTGTGTTACATCTGTGTGGGAAAAAGCTTATTACCTGCAGGGCTTTGGTTTGTTTTGTGGTTGCTGTTAGGATACACTCAGTGCTTGAGGTGGGATGTCATGAGAAGGGAAAGGTCATACTTTCATGGGAAAGCAGCTCACAGAAACCCTGGAAAACAGAATTCTTTTCCTCATTCCACCACTAAATTCTTGTGTGATGCTGGGCAGTCACTCAGATTGGTTCTTTCACAGGTGGCCAATAATTATATGTTCCACCATTTGAAAGTGCACAACTTAGATTAGGTTTTCTATATAAAAGTGCCAAGCACTCATAACTGCAGTGAACTTCTTGAGTGAGTACAGCTACATTATGCTAAGTACGTAAAAAAATTAATTCCTAGACATCCTAAAGTGGGCACCTAAAATTAATGGGCATTTTTTTACTATTTTCATCTTAATCTCTTTAAACATTAGCTCCTCGCTAGTCAAATGAGATAATTATACCTCTCTCCATCATCAGGTTGTTACACAGGCAATGTCATTGAAGATTTTGAACCAGTTAGGTGCTACAGTGACGAGTGTTATGAGGAAGCCTTGAAGTAAAATGCTGTCTCTGTATTCAGCACCAGGTTTGGATGGAGTGCATTGGAAAGCGCCTGGCGCCATGTGCTGAATGTCAGTACTAGAACCCAAAGTGATCCAGCATATGGTAAGCACACTCCTGTCTGCATAATCAGTGAAACCAGTTGTGTGCCTCTGAACCAGAACCAGTGAAGCCAAGTCTGCTGCAGCTTTGTGTCCTCTGTGTCTAAGCCAGGGTGAAGTCTCACTGGAGTGTTTTTCTGTAGATGGGAGACTATTAACTCTCTCCTGTCTTGGTTCTCTAACAGGTAGTAATGGATGAGTTCACAATAAAGTTTTTCTTCTAAAGGATTCAGGAAAAGGGTATCTAGCTTCCCATTTCCACAAAAGAACACTGGTACAGACTGTGAGGTCTCAGTCACCTTTGGACAATTTTCACAGAAACTGGCCAGTGCATTCAACACATCGTGGCCATCAAAATCTTGCTGTCAAGGGAACACAGTTTAAAATTAATTTGTGATGGTGCACATGAGCATTTGTATTCAGGATGACAGCTGAACTCTGTTTCTCATGTTTCTTAGTGTCTTAAAGCTTCATACTATTTTAATAGGCTGTTTTCCATGCAGCCTTGTTTTAGAAAAGGAGCTGAAATGTCAGGTGTGTTAAATAGCCTTACAGAGCCAGTGCATGGAGAAAGAGTAAGACTGGGATCTTTATATGAGTGTCACAGATGTTCTCAGGCTTGAGCCACCCTTTGTTCGAGAGAACTGGTTGTCACCTTTTCTGTGGATTGACTCCCACAGGAGGAGGATGTTGGGTTATGGGATAAAAGGCTCATGACACAAAAGATCCCAGAGCCATGAGGGCAGATGAGGGAGCCCCAGTACCCTGGTCAGAGACATAAGCACCTACCTATGTTTTCTTATTAAACTCTGTTTTGAACTGTTTTTCTGAGTTACAGATATTTTGCATGCCTGAGTGTTACGTGGCCAGCAACTGGAGTTGTGCTGTGGGTCATAGGTATCCAGGTGCCTGGGGTGTCAGTGAGCAGAGAGGCCAGAGCTAATACATACTGTCTGGGTACATCTGCCAGTGTGTGACTGCTAGCAAACATCAAGCTGGGCTTGCCAGAAAGTTGGATAAGAGTCTGGGAAGCCAGGAGAGATCAGAAGGTCTGCCAGCTCTGGTCACCAGCAACTGGAGGGGGATTCAGGCTTTGGGAACCCATGTGTCCAGTTGCCAACTGCTGGGCAGATGGAGGATCCAGGGTCAGTTTTGTGGCAGACAGAGTGTCTAGAACCAGCTAGTAGAGGGATCCATATGGTGTGTATATATGTATGTATGTTTTCCATTAACGGACTGTCACCCATACCAGCTAGAGAGGGTTACAGGATGAGGCTATGGTGCTGTGTGTGTTTGCTAGTGCTGTGTTTTCTGTCTGTTTTGAACCCCGTGGCTGGCCAGAGGTATATGTGTATGTATACGTATGGTGCGTATGTGATCGTATTGGGAATACATGCTCAGCCTCATCACCGGCTGGGCCGGGGGCTATGGAGCTGCAGCAGCCTCCTCTCTGTTGGGCTGCTGGGCATGTCCCTAACAGATGGGCCCTTCTCTGCCAGAAGGTTTCAAACCTGTCTCCTAAACAACTAAGGAATGCTGCTCAGGAGTACTAGGTTTGCTTCCAGGATATAAGGAAGTATGGCCTCATGGTTACAGATCTGCTTGTATCTCTTCCTCTGAACCTGTCCCCTGTCATACCCTTACCTGCTGTATAATCACTTCTCTCTTGGGAACGGCAGGCAGCACTCAGCAGCCCTGTTTCAACAACACATACACTACATCAGACAGAAAGCACTACTGCATGGCTTCTTCCCTTTGTGATAATGGGCTTTACACTGTTCTTTACATTTTTTTGCCCCGAAAGCTTTTCTGGGAGGACATGTAAATGAAAGGAGAGGCTGTTGCTAGGTTATCTTCCCTAGGCTCCCTAGCAAGCGTTTCAAATGACTTCCATGTTCCTGAGCAGCAAGACTTCTCCAGGAACTGACATTTTTACTGTTTTCCAAAGACAGCTACATTTTCAGCTTGAAGGAGGATGTTGCCTCTGCAAGGTTGTAGCAGAACAGTATAAGAGTGGGTGAGAGGGGTGAGCTGAACGTGCAGGCACCCAAGTTTTAAGATAAAAATAGCATGTGAGGGAGTGTGTTGCCAGCTGGATGATGACTCGCCAGCCCCAAGTGCTGAGGTTCACATTGGTGTAGAGTCCAGGATGGGCACTTCAGTGTCTGTTGCCTGCAGTTTGCTAGTTCTGAGACCTCATCTTCCTTCAAAGCACACAAGGGATATCTATACACATTTTCACTCACTGAGTTACAACCTGATTTATCCCTACTTACCTCATGATTCAAGAGGTAAATGATTTGTTAGGATAGATGTGTCAAAACTGATGTTTTTAACTCTTAGGTCCTGCTATGGCTGGTCCTTGGAACTTAGTCAGAGAATTGGATTCTTCTTGTATCACACACACTTCTTCCAGAAGAGCTTGAAAATCGAGCTAATTGAACTGTTCACTGTGTAGAAACTATTTACTAGGAGGGAAAAAAACAGGCTTTCATTGTAACACGATTTTGAGAGGAAATCGTCCAATTTAGAATTAGATGATAACCTAGTTGATAAAAATCTCCTTACAGGCGCTTGGCCATGCTGTGTTAATTTTTCCTTCATAAATTGCTTGTTCCGAGCATTGCAAAACTCTGTGGTTTACTGCAAACATATTACTGCTAAGAACTGAACACAGAGGTCTTTTTTTCTTCTTTTCTAAGTAGACCCAGTGCAGCTGTTGATCAATTTTGTGACATGAAGGATGATGTTGTCATGACCTGGCAGGAACAAACACTGACTGCAGGAGATGGAAGAGGAGTGGATCCAGACAAGAAAATAACCCATCAGTAAACACTGTTCAGAAAAATAGCAAGGGGGCAAAAGGCACAGTTAAAGAAATCAGGGAGATAGGAGGACGAGGAGGCAGCTGTGAATTTTAAAATCCTGCAGTTGAGAATTGGAATCTCATAAACCTCAAATTTTTATTCTCTTTTTCTCTCTCTCATTCTTGTGCAGAAATATTGCTTTTGCTGTTTGGTTCAGCATGTTTTTTTTTTTTTCTGAATATAAGATAATTCTCAGACTAGATAGCGGGGGGCAGACTTCAGCTGGTGTAAATGGGTCTCACTTCATACTTGCTGAGAAGCTGCTCCAACACCCTTTGTTCCCTGTATATGAAACAGAACTGCTGAAACACATCAACTGCTCGACGCGTATCACAGCATTCTTGGTTAGGCTCTTTTCATCTTCTGCTTTTGTATCATATTGCTTTGTACCGTTCTCTTGCAGTTTTGTCAGAGAGGTAACTACACTTCATTGATGGTGTGGGTGCAACTTGTAGTCTTTGGGAAAAAAAAATAAAGAAGCAAACTGACACTTATATTGTAAATGCTTGGAATTAATTCCAGGAAAGAATAAACTTTCAAAGCAGAAACACTACATGGATAGCAGATTTTCAGCTACTCACAATTTCTTTCTATACTGACTTGGCATGAGTGCTGATATCTTTTCCTTTGCCCTTTCCCAAGATGCATTAATGCCACTGTACATAACTACAAGTTCACTGTTGTTGGATGCAGCAAAAAAATGTATCTGCATCCCTGCAGGTGGATGTTGTAATTTTGAAATATTGTGTTGGGCTGGTGAAGAGTAATTTTACTAAACAGCTGATACCTAGTTTTACTTTAGCTTTTAATTTTCTTTTCCTTCTCTGCTATGAAAAATTGCCTGTTTCTCAGACCTCAGAAAACAGTGCTGGATTCTCTAATATCAAATTGCTTTGCTCTAGCTCCACTGGCTTGAGAGTGCATACTCCTGATTTACTGGCCTTCAGCGAGAATAGACCTGACGCCATAGTGCTGCATGTATTTCATATTAAATGTATCTGGTATAATATCACAAAGGCATTTTTCTAATGTCTGTATCTTCTAAATAATTAATCTAGAAACCTGTATGTCATGGCTCCACTAATACCACTCTACTAGTGTTGACCATTGTTTATGATTTAACGTTAACTTTGTTTTTCAGTCAAATAAAAAAGCACATTTTGTGTGCACCTAAGTCAGATGTTTCTGGGATAATAGGGCCTTTGATAACATTGAGGGAAAAATTTAATTGTACCCCCACCCCCACATCATTTACATAACTCAGATTGATGAGATAGGAAGGAAAGTGTTTACAATGCAAGAAGATAGGAATTTAGGGATTTAAATAGGAAGCAAATCGAAATGAGCTGTCTGAGGTAATTACGAAACACATACTTCATATGTTTTCATTAGATATTGCTATTATACTACATAAGGCAAAGGAGTTTGATTAAACTACAGCTCAGTATATAAATTTATGCATAAATTACCCAGAAATCAGTTAGTTCATTATCTTTCAGGAACTCAGCAGGGGACTGAGCAAAAGTTTAGGTCCATTGGGATAAATAATTTGAACAAGAATAAAACCTGGTTTTGATAGGAAGAAAAAACACAGGCAAGGTCTGCGAGATGGAGCACGACAAGAGGTTAAATTAACTCCTGTGCAAAGCCGGAGGCATGGAGAACAGCAGGGAGAGCAGGGAGGCCAGTGAGGGCTGAGCTCCTCCTGTCCCCCAGGAAGCCCAGGGCACAGGTAGTGTTTGGCCACAGCTCCAGCCAGGACTACGCTAATGCCTGGAGAAAGGACAATTCTCTCCGGTTGGCAAACCTGCAATGCAGGCAACAGATTTATCCTTTCTGTTTGTAAACTGTTTCACCCCTAGTTTGCTCATGGAATCAACCACAGGCTGGTTTCACCACTAGTTTGCTCATGGAAGGGGGCTCAGCAAATAGCAAGAAGCTAAATTACTTTCTGATTTAACCTCCAGCCTCTGACATGTGTTTTTTTAATGAGAAGGAAAATATTTTCTCAGATATGCTTTACCCTTACCTTTCATAATATACTTATTTTTAGAGACATTATGTATGGGGCCATCTCTTATACATCTTGGGCAGGATAATAGCTGAAATCCCCCATCAGGCTGCCATCAGCCTTGAGACAGCTTTTGACCACTGGATGTTGCTGTGAAGGAAGAACCAGATGAAAGGTGATGCTGCCAGGGAATCTGTGACAAGCAGCCAGAGTATGATCTCCACAGACCCTTCTAACATTAAAATCTGTGCTAAATATTACTTAGTGCATTTTCAATTGGTTGTTTTTCTTCAGGCTAGACTCTGCCATTTAAAGAAACAAGTGCTCATGAAAATGTAACGCCAACCATTCGGTAAGAGAAACCATCACAAAAAATTCTGCATTAACCTTTCTTAAAATTATTGTAGGTCTGTGAATTTACTCCAGGTCTGTACATCAGTATTTAGTTGGTAGAAACTGTGGCTCTCACAAGTACGTATATGTTCCTTTTGCCCTTCATCGAAGCAGGCTGGTCTAAATTCCTTCAGGTTCTGCTTAGATAAAGTGATGCTGTAACATTTTTGTTGCTAACGAGGTTACAGGTTTAGTACCTGTGTTCAGAATTTATGGTATGATGTCGTTGAAATGCCTCTCGAAAATCTCTTTCTAAAGGCTATTTATACTTTTCTGCATTTTTGTTAGTAACTGCTATGAACACTGTCAAAAGGCTTAATATTTAACTTACATCTCTCTTTTAGGCTTCCTCCCAACCCCCTTCTATTCCTGCTGAGGGTGCGTGCTCCCTTTTAGGCCTTCATCTCTTTAAATTTCTTTACAATCAATTACAAGACACTGATCTGTCTATCTCACTTGCTGTCTGCAGTATATCAGAACCAACTTCAACTGTAATCCACTCTGCTTTGTTATTGACCGCCTCTCTCCAAACCTGGTATCATCATCAAATACCACTACCCAACTATACAATCGTCTAATAAATAAACAAAACAAACCTTGGCCCTAATAATAAAGTTTCTGACTCTCCAATAATCCCCTTTCCCATTAATTCAGTCCGAAGTCCAATATTCTTTCTATACTCCCTGACAGAATAATCTATTCCATCAAACATTTTTCAGGGACTGTGTTACAAACACTGTTCCTTTTCCACCATGATCCCTGTCAGCAGGTGCCACATGGTAAGCTTGTTAACTCTTTCAGAAGTTTGACTGGTATTTCATAGATTTATACATTTTCACACCAGAAGGGACATCTCACTTGACGCTCAGTATGACCTGAGCTACAAGGTTTTCTCTATCAGTTCTTAGGTCAGTGTAGACTAAACCTTGCCGCGCTGCAGCATATCTCTTGGGAAGACTGTCCACAGCCACCAGTCATTTGTTTTTGATGGCTAATTACTATTGCTTTGAAAAATATACACTTTTGAATTTGCTGTTTGAATCCAGCTTGAATTTGACTGCTGTCAGCCTGCAAGCACTGTGTCCTGTTATGTTTCTATGTGCAAGATTAAACAACTTAATGTCCTCAGAAATTTTTCCCTGCAGAGAGTATGGAAAGTTCATTTCAGTTGCAAATAGGCTGCTCACTCATTCCCTCACTCCAACGAATGTCCTCCACTTCTCACAGCACATTTATGCTGCAATTTAAGCCCTCTTCAATCTTCTACTGTCCCCTGTAAGTGTAGGTGGAGTAAGCAGAAACAGCATATTACAGTAATGCTTTGCCCCTACTGACTACATAGGTAAATTAATATCCATAATCCTACTTTCTATTTCCCTGTTCACCCATGAATGTTTCACATCAGGTCTTTTGGCCATGACATCCTGCTGGGAGGTTCGCAGTCTACTGCCTTTATTGAGTCTATGATGCTTGCTGTAACTGAAACAAGAACTGTCACTATGGCTTTCTCTTGCAACTTTTGCCCAATATTTTCTCCGACAGCACTTTCATCCAATGTTATCTTCACCTGATTACTTTTCCCAGTGTTATTTTGAATAAGAGGAATGGTTTCTGGCTGTCAGATCAAATCCCTTCTTAAAAGTATAGGCATTAAATTTGATACCTTCTATTTCATTGATTTTTTTTTCCTTATATTTTAAAAAGCATTTTAATCCAGTACATTTGCTAGTATATCTGCATTTATCTTTCTCACTTTTTTTCTGAATAGGGCATGGGTCTTTGATGCTGACAATTAGTTTAAGCCTTCTGATGTCCTCCTTTCTTTGACTTCATCTTGTGTGTAGCCTTGATTTATTATGGTATATTTTCTTCTCATGGAAAATAAATATTTGATTATTTCTTCATCACATTTTGTGAACATAGAAATAAAGAAATAATTTTGGTTTTTTACATTGTCAGCGCTTCCAACAATATATTAGCCCTTCTATCTCTCATTCCACCTCTTGTGCCATCTCTTGTTCCTTTATGTATATGAAACGTCTTCCCATTTATCTTACATCTCATTCACAGCTCTTTATATTCTTCACCTTGCCTTTTCTTATCATTTTTCTGCAGTCTCACAATCATTTCTATAATCTTCCTACTCCTCGTCTGTATTGATGTTTTATAGCCAGTGCTAACCTTTATCTCATTCCTGATTACTTTTTGTACTTTTGTTCATTGCACAGTGTATGAATTGTTACAAGCTTTGGGCTTGCCTGATCCAATGGTGCTTAATGCTATGGATATATTGATGCACCTGTCTACAAGGAATCTCTGACTATCTACCATTTTTCTCCCTGAATCCATTTCCCTGCAATTAATAATTTCTCAAATCTCAGCAGGCTGACTCCTCCGCATAAACTGTCTGTAGCTAAGTCATGCCTTCCCCTCTTCTTGTTGTATTCCTGGGATAAAAGCGTTGTTTTGATCAGGGAGACAAACTCGGTGTGAAACTGTGAATGAAAAAAGCCAGAATACCAGTGTTTGACAAACTGTACACTGGGACAAGCTGAAACTGGGAAAGGAAGCACAAGAACTCCCTGTTGTCCCCTCTCCTCCTCAAGAGCAGCCTCTTCTTGAAAATGAGGGGATGACAGCAATGCAGTTCTGGTGCTGGAGACTACTAAGGAGGAGAGGAATGTCCCCATGTGCCAAGGACACCTTGGAGAGAGTCACTGCTAAATGCGCCACCATCATCAGTGTTTCTGACTGGGTCTTTTTTCTGCTTTACACCTTCCTTCCAAAAGTTCATGTCTTCGCTAAACATATAACATGCATGTCAAGAAGTGAGACTAGAAACCTGCCAAAAACAATGAAAGAAAAAAAACTTCCATTCTGTTGGATGAGGCCAAGGTTTCTTTCCAGGTAGCAAAATGCATCAAGCTCTTCAACAGCAACGCATCACTGCCTGTGGGAAACAACAGGTTTACACTGTGCAGCGGAATTTGTTGTAGGATCTTCAAACCAGCGTAGCCTGTGTTAGCACCAAGAACAGGCATCGCCATTCAGTGCTGTGTGCGAACTAACAAGGTGCGCTGGACTGTTTCTGGTTTGGATAACAGAATTAAGTTCATATCTCCAAGGACTGATTTAGACTTGGTGGGTAAGCCAGTAAACTCTCTGTGGACAACTTTTTCTCATACTAGTGTCTGGGAGGCAAAGGACTGCAACAGAGTCAGGAGCATGACTACACAACTGCTAAATTCACTGTTTCCATGATTTACTTTTGCCTCTACTTGGCACTTGGCACCAGAACAGGCCTGAGGTGTGTTTTTGGTTGGTTGCTTTTTTTTTTTTTTTGGTGTTCTGTTTGTTTTGGGGGGGTTTTGGTTGGTTTTGGTTTGGTTTGGTTTGGTTTTTCTTTGTATGAGAACACAACAGAAATGTTATGTTTAGATTGTCATGAAATCAGGTCCCAGTTAGCAAATTTTCTGGGTGGTTTGCCTCATCCCAGGTCTTTGTCCTTCTCACACCAGCCTCTGCCCATGCACACACAGTAGCTGCTGCACTGTGCATCGCACACACAGCACTCACCCCAGGGGCTGTGCCTAGAGACACCTGTAGCAGGTTTCTTCCACACATGATAATTTCTTTTTCCTGTGCTGCTTGTTAGTAACAATTTGCAAGTCCCTTTGTACCTTCTGATTATAACCTAACCTGCACTATTCAGATTTTGTGGATTAATTCATTTTTCTTTGTTACTTTTCCCTTAAACTTTGTAAGCACGTATATTCATGAAAAGAACAGAGGGAAAAAAAATACCAGAAATTATCACAAGAAAAACCCCTGCTAAAAGCAATAAGTTTGCTGACAGATGGTAGAATCAGTTGAAAATCGAGTACCATATTTACTAAGTCTAACCCATTTAGTAAGCCAGAAAAGTGTTATCTAATTCTATCCCCTGTGTGTTTGTGTTTTGGAATAAACAGATGCCTAATGAGGAATGTGTCTAGTATGGTTTTCGAAGAACCTGGATGGATCCTAGTTCTGATTCAATACTTGATTTTGACAAAGATGATAACATGCACAGCAGAACCTATTGTTTTGGCTTTCAAAACTGCAAATATTCCAACGCTAGCTGACGGACAAAAAGTAGTTTCGAAAAAGGTGCCAGTATAGGGCACAAATCAGAAAAAATACTGAAGTGTTGAATGACTTAACCTGCATTTTACATTTGCTGTTCTATTTATATAACACCCAAAAATGCAGTGAAGGAAAGGGCAAACATACTCGAATCCCTTGCAGGCTTGACAACTAGCACAATCAATTTCTGCAAGTTTTGCACTGGGTTTTAGAAAATAATAGAGACTGGCTTAGAAAGACATATGCCTGTGTACTTTGTGGCAGATCTGGGTGAGAAGCAAAAATTGAATAAACAGAGAAGGGTGATGTGAGCAAGGAAGGCTTTAGGGAAGATGAGCCCTTCGCGGGCCGTGCTTGACCAGCCAGGCTATTGCATGTGCAATGCCTGCACAGAGGAACGTCAGGTTCCTCAAAGGCTGCCTGGATGGCTTCTAAAATCTTGCCCTTAACTGGTACCATCTCACAGTTTAACAAAGAAAATGAGTCCTCTCTGAAGTCCATAACAAAATGCTTATGGACAGGATTTCTCCCATGCTACAGAAAGCTTTTAACGTAAGTCTGCTTTTCCCAATTTTTGCAGGATGTGTGAAATGGATAAAAAATAGGATCTGGTCTTCCGTAAAAATAAATAAATTTGCATCTTCACTTAGAGAAGAGTATTTCAAAGGATTATTTACCAGAAGGGAGATCTGTTGTTTGTTTTCCACAGTATTTAAAAATACAGTGATCAGTGGTATATTTCAATAAATTAATATTCACCTTTCCTATTTGTTAAAGTTGCTCAAGAGCTACTGAAGGCATTTTACTGAATTTTTATCCTATATTCAATTACATGAAACTGGTCAGCACTGAGAGATTTTAATTCTGGAATTCTTAAATACTTTTATTGAAATACCAGTAAGAGTCAATGGTTGAAGCAGTGGGCTGAACACCAGGGGTCTCAGCCCTGTGCCCACCATATGCTGTCTACCACTTCTGTGTGCACAAGATTTCTCCTCTCTTTCTATATTCCACTGTCCACCCAGGAAGTGCACAGTGCTTCTCACCCTATGGAAATCTGAATCTAAACTCACATATGCATTACTGTAACACAGTAAATTTTCTGATTTTGTCATAGGAATATCTAAGATATGGGTAAAGTAAGCATATTGTCACCTCATTGCTGCAGGAAATGCCAACTTGTCTATCAAAGGAAAGTGGACACTGATGATGGTGATAGAGTGTTTTAACACATGGAGGTACATGACTCTTAAATATTAACAGCAAGAATTGCATTTCACCTCTTATCTAGGCAGTATCTGAATATGGTTTTCTGTTCCCATTTTAGGGAAAGCAAATTTTGATGGGGGACCCAAGGGAAAAGAAAAAGTGCTAGCAGTACAGTTTTCTTCTGAAGGCTTTTCCACCCCTCAAAGGCAGCACAGGCAAAATGCTTGTGGGAAAGATTTCACTCTGTGTTTGGTTTAAAAATGCAACATAAGTATAAATTTGTTTTGTTTCTAGTTTTATGCAAAAGAAGGAGGGAAACGGGAAAAGACTGTGCATCCTGATTTTAAGGTTTCAGGTTTTACTTTGCCCTTTCTTGGCTCTACTTTGTTACTTTTCCAAGGCATTAAAACAGAGACTCAGGGGTCTCGCTAGACATAATGGTATAAAGTTTCTGGTGCAGTAAGCTGTAACACTCTGTACGCTCTGGAAAGTTTGCATTCAGCCTTTTAATAAGTGAAGACGCAACATAATGCTCCTGATAATTTTCAGCACGGACAGATGGTATATGAACAGCCTGGTGGGAGGAGAACCAGCCCAGCTTAGGGTAACAATGTTCAACTAGCTATCAGGGAGGAAACAGGCTTCCTCTGCCATTGCCCAGTGCCAAGGAGCTTGTTTTATCTCCTGCTCACCACACTGATCAGGCTTTGCTTTCTTCTGTTTTATAGGCATTGGCTTTATGCAGAGAGTGCAGTTCATTTCTACTGCCAAAATGAAACAGTATTTTAGATTATAACTAGGCTAGAAGTCATTTACAATTAATTCTGCTCAAAAACTCCCATAGCTGGAAATGCCGATTACACCAATTTTTGGTGAGTTGTTAAAAGGTGAAGAAGCTGTTCACTGCTGCTACTCCACACTGAATTTTCTGACTCGGGTACTAAAGCTGGAGCTGACCGAAAGCAGCCCTGGCAGTGGAGCAGGAGCAGGGGTGGGTTGAGCGCTGCTTCAGGAAGCTTCCCTGGGACGGCCGTATCCACATGAGATTTTGCAGAGGCTGTGGATGTGGATCTATTGGTACTGCTCCTCTGCAAGAGAAATCAGCAGCAGTGGCAGCTGCAAGAGTCATACTGGAGACAGACAGCATGCTATGATGGCTAAACACATTATTTTTGTAGATCTACTTCTGAAAATGCCACTTGCCCTCTTACAGCTAGACTGTTCTGGCAAACCCTAAACACTTTTTAAACCTTGGAAGGAGCCAGGAATACATTTCTTCGTTATTCTCTACAAGAATGTGTTAATTGCACAGGACAAAGTATTTCCCCAACCTTGTAGTGCTGTCCACAGTCAGAAAAATCCTGCCACATTCTGCCTCTGGACAGATGCTTCAGCTGAGCCTAACAATGATATGGTTAATAGC
Organism: Streptopelia decaocto; assembly: GCF_964273445.1. Taxonomy (NCBI): domain Eukaryota; kingdom Metazoa; phylum Chordata; class Aves; order Columbiformes; family Columbidae; genus Streptopelia; species Streptopelia decaocto. Next base: position 25,882,027 of record NC_138655.1, read on the forward strand.
TCAAGGAGATTGCTAGTGATGGGATGATGGATTGAAGATGTGCATTTACTCCTAATTCTGGGTACTGGGGGCTAGCAGATACAAGCGTCTTCCACAAGCAATAAATTAATTTTAAAAGGAAATGAAGGAACAATGGTTATTGCTTTCTCTCAAGCCTGTCTCTCTATTGTAAGCATGTAGCAAAGAGGAAAAGAAAATAAGAAAGAGAAATATAACCTCTCTGTCACTGCAATTGTCTTTAAAATGTTCGATCACTTTTTTGTTTCAATTTAGTTTTCTTGCCTCTGTACTTTTTTTAATTGCATCTGAATTCAAGACTACCAAAAATAGCACTAAGCAGTTTCTGTAAATCTCTCTCTGCTTTTTTCATATCAGGGTGGACAGGAGTTTTTCATTTCATACATTATTGACCACATGATAGAATGGTGATTCCACAAAGTGAGCAGAAGCTTTGAAAAGTTAATGAGGAGGGACAACATGGAGTTGTTGTTGTTGTTCTTGTTGTTGTTACTTTTTAATGCTATGTAGCATTTAGGACTGGGCAGCTGGGCACACTGGATCCTGACTGCCACTGCTGTCATTTCTGTTGCACTGTGCTGCTGACAGAAGACGTCATCCCTCAAGGGCTCTCCCCTCCCACCGTGGCACCTGCAGCAGATGGGGTGCTGCAACCACCGCCTTCCCAGCACTGCATCCCCCTGCGCCTCACAGGCAAATTAGGAAGCACCCACGCTTCCATCCACGGAGCATGGTGAATCAACACATAACATCTGGAGATTAACACTAATCTCAGGAAGAAAAAAAACAAAACTTAATATATTTCTGGTTTCCTAAGGAGTGAAGCATCTACCTTCCCTAAAGACATCACTGAATGAGTCTAGTATGTCCTCTGGCTAACATCTGTAGTAAGCTTACCTCAAAGACACAAGTACCGGGAGGGTTATTACAGTGGGTACCTTTGGATATATTATTTTACATGGAGCTACCATCTGTTTCATACTGTAGCACATATCTGAGCGCTCCAACAGCAGCTGCAAACACCTCTGTCAGGACACTTTTAAGCATATGGGGGCAGCCAATATAGTGCTGGGCAGTATCATGGGGCTGAGAATACGCTGACATGTTCTGGGCTGGATCCCCTCTTACACTGGTGTTATTTTTATATAGCTCCATAGACTTCATCTGAACAAGGCTATATTTATACAAACATGAGGTTAGGACCTCATCCAAAGATTATTTAAGTCTTAAACAATTTAGTTGATGATGAAAATAATGGAGAAATTCTTCCTCAGGAGAGCGTCTAGTCCTTATGAAATCTTTGGCTCTTCAGCTGTCAAAAAAAAAAAAAATTAAAACACTTTCCAGTTTTATATCTTTAGCTGGTTAAGTCTGGCATGATTTCATTGACTTGAAATGAACCTAAAGATTTTTCTCACTAGTCAAAGAATAAGACCTGATTGACTCAAATTACTGAAAGAAAGATGCCAGTTAAATACAAAGAAAGAACAACTTTAACAGAAAGACAGTGAAATACTGGGATGGGCTGCTTAGAGAAAATAAGGCATTTCCATCACCAGAAATCCTCAAGAGTGGGTGAGGCAAACACCTGTCAGGAAGGACATGGGAGTGCTGTGGGATGGTAATGTGGGGGAGCAAGACAGGGTGGAGGCCACCGCTCATGGACACCATAGCGCAAACCCTCTTGGGGCATCATGCTGGGGAGCGGCAATCTGGCTGGCAATAGAGCCAGGTCTCTCAGTCCCTAAAGGGAGTTTGAGCGTTCACTTGTTTTCTGCCGGGAAGGGTTGAACACAGTATTTTTTCCCTTGTGCCTTTTCTAGACATTTTAGTTGTCCTAACCCCTGTGAGTGCCTGGGCACTGCTGATGCAGGAGCCTGGAGACCTGGAGGCCTCTTGCAGAAATAAGATTCATGTGCCATCCCCCTCCTTCCATGCTTGTCTTGTGTCTTGTCTACTTGGAGGGCAAATTCTTTGAGCAATGATCGTCTTTTACTGCAAACTTGCAGCACATTTTGCACGAGGAGATTCACTTTCAGTGGCTCCATTAAATACTACTCTGACAACTACCACAAACAATGCTTCCTTTCCTTCCACATGCACATACCTAGATTTCTTCAATTCAACAAATAGTTATGCCAGAGTTGTCATTGTCCTTGTCCTTACTAGTCTTCTTTTGAAACTCTCTGCCAACTACTAGCACAGAGTTAGAGACATGAAGATAAGCACCTAGTTACTGAACATAATAGCATACAAAAAGTTAGAAGCTAAAACTTAGGGTTTGTGCTACTTAGAGGGTCAGACCTACAAAACCACAGACACAAATGCACACACACATATATATCTTTATATATATATATATATTCATATATATACACACATGCAGTCTCATATGCCAGGGGTCCAATATGATTTTGTAAGTTCACCCACAATTTCTAAGGTCATATCTGCTGGCCATATATCATTATCAGCGATACAGATGTTGAGACTGATTATTTTTTAAAATGTCTCCATTACACCTGTCTTTGCAAAGCAGCTAATTTTATGTGTTTTTTTCCTTTTTTTTTCTTTTTTTCTCCTTTTCTTTTTCCTCTTTTTCTTTTTCTTTTTTTCCCTCTTTTTCTTTTTCTTTTTCTTTTCTTTTTCTTTTCTTTTTCTTTTCTTCTTTTTCTTTTTCTTTTTCTTTTTCTTTTTCTTTTTCTTTTTCTTTTTCTTTTTCTTTTTCTTTTTCTTTTTCTTTTTCTTTTTCTTTTTCTTTTTCTTTTTCTTTTTCTTTTTCTTTTTCTTTTTCTTTTCTTTTTCTTTCTTTTTTTTTCTTTTTTTTTTCTTTTTTTTTCTTTTTTTTCTTTTTCTTTTTTCTTTCTTTTTTTCAGATCTTACAAATTATTGCTGCTTAGAAGAGTTTCCTCTTCAGCCCTTCCAACTTACTCTCAAAATTGTGGGAGGGAATCAAAGGAATTATGTTTGCTGCTTTTTGACTTTGAATCACTGGCAAATGTTTTATGTAACTCATTTTCTTCCACACAATTAGATTCTAAGGACACAGGGACTAGGCTTTTTTTTTTTTTTTTAATTCAAAGGTCTCAGTAAGCAAAGCATAATGTATTCTGCCCAAACTGTGAGAACAGAGCAATATAGAATAATTTACTTCGCTAATGCCAAATTAAAATTCATAACACAATTCTTTAATTACCATCTGAATCCAATTCTCAAAGAAGTTTGCCCTAATTGCATTGTTGATATGCACGGATGCAAATAAGATGTTGACTATTTCCCTTGTAGCAAATGACTCTGTTTCTAATATGCACACATCTAACAACATGGGGCCAAATTCATTCCTGGTAAAAAGCCATTAGAGTCAGCAGAGTTATACCAGGGATGAATCTGAAACACTCATCTCTGGGAAGCTGGTCTAGTAATCAGGCACTAAAAATCAACCCTCCAGTGCCTACGGACAAACGTGTTGTCCCTGTTTTCCCTGAGCAAGACAGTGAAAAGCTCCCAGAACCCCCCCAGCAGTCTGGGAAGACAAAAGTGTGAAATAGGCATGTGTGGAACAACATTTGCCAGAAGGTAGCAGGGATGTAGAAGCCCAGATGTTCTTTGCTTTTGTGACAGCACTGAATGGGGATGCTATTCTTAGCCCACAAGCACAGGTGTTTCACAAGAAGAAAGTAAAAACATTGGGTTGGAGACACGGGAAATTAAATAATGTTAATCAAACAAGGGAGAGAATAGCATGGGCATCATTGGGGCATTTTTGTAACTGCAGCATACTTCTCTCAGGTGAGCTAATTAAATGTGAGCACTTTTAAACATTCTCCTCATTCCAGAAATAAAATAGGTTAAAAATATCTTCCTTTTCTGATAAATATGTGGGCACAAAGATGTCACATTCTTCATGAAAAAATCTCTCAGCTTGCTGAAAGCTGCGGTCATGTTCAACTTTATTCCTATCCCATTTTAATGTATTTCTACTATATCTAATGTAAATAAATTATTTTCTCAAATAAAAGCCACCCATTCTCCTCATTGTCTGACAGTAAGGAAAAAATAGCAGTATAGGTGTTTTTTGGAACCCCAGGGATGCATACATAAGACATCAGCCTTGCAGTTAGGGCAGGAGGTGGGAGAACACCAAGGGGTCATTTTGCTGAGTGTGTTTTCATTTCATTTTTTCCAGCTACACAGGATGAGCTGAAGTCCTCCTGCTTACTTTCATTAGAGGTTCTGGTCTAAGAGAAATAATATTCATAGAGTGTTTGTTCTGACTAAACCTTGTTTTCTTAAAGGAGATCTGCAAAAGGTGAGGAAATGGGCTTGTTGCCCTTCTTTCTTCTTTTATGATGTTTAAAAAGAGGCCTGAAATGTTTGCATTTTTTATTTATTACATCAGAAATTCAGTCTTGGTCTACTCTGCTGTTCCTGGAAAAGTCTGTGTACAGTTAGATAATAAGTTGTCTTAGATATTGGAAATACTTATATAAATAAAACTCTAACAAAAGGGGAATTGTTATTGTTCAGATGGTTTAAAAGTCTGGGTGTAGTTAATAACTGTGTATCTCAAAGGCCTGAATGGGGTAATTAAAACTCTCCTAAGTACACTAAAGATCCTCGGCAGTTGTGGCACCTGCATGGCCTGAAGGAAGGCACGTACTTTTCTCGCTGTGGCCAAAGCCCAGACGCCAGCACAGATCTCTGCCTGGCTTGGGAAGTTCTGGCTCAGCTGCTGTGGGAGGGTGGTGAGTCTGCGGTGGCTGGTGCAATTGTGGGTCATCTGAGAAGTCTGTCCTGGTGGTGGTGGTCATCAATGGAAAGATGAGAGGTCACACAGAAGGGCACAGGTCACAGAAGGAGAACTCAGTTGAGTAACAGTGAGGCAGAAAGTGCCAAGGATGAGCTGGTGAATGTGCACATAGCATAGAGCTGGAGATGCCGGCTTTTTGTGGTATTGCCTGGCTGCTTCATTAAAATTTGAAGCAACTAGTAGAGGCCTGAGGTGTGTCCCTCTTCCTGCATGGAAATGGCTGCAGCAAGCAATGGTGAGTTAAACCAGCAACACAGGGGCAGATGAGTGCTGTGAACCCCAACTCAACCTGTTGTGAACAGACTGAAATTGTGTGCTAAAATTCATGAACAGAGACATTTCTCAGTTATTTAGAGGACAATGGCAGAAAATCAGGTAAGGATGAAAATAAACAAATACCAATGATGAGACAAACTTGCACGTAATTGTCATCATTGAAACCTTTGTGTTGAGTGGCTTAGACAACATGTTAAAATCTCTATTTACAGATGGCAAAGTAGTGGAAATTCAGTTACCTGGAGAACGTTGTAGAATTTTGCTTTGTAAAACTCAAAATTTCAGCATTACCAGAAGTCCCTAGCTGCCATCTGGGGACGTCCTTGTCACCTTCATTTCTGGCTTCTGGCTGAGCTGCTAAGGTTTGGTGTTGCACTCTTGGCTTCTCCTCCATCTCCTGACTCCAGCTGTCCAGCTGCCTTGGCTGGGAGACTGAGCAGACATCGACCAATGCTTTAATGAGCAAACTCAGAGAAGGTGGTGTCTGGGATCCATCACACACCCCACATTCACAGATAGGACACTCGACATCTTAATGTTCAGCTTACAGAAAGAGACAGTCAGTTAGCATGAACATGCTGGACATCCCACAAAATACAGTTTGGCACAAAAAGGTTGGTTTGTTTGGTTTTTTTTTTTGTATAGCCAATAGGAACACTCAGTTCTGAATTTCAGTATGAATAACATTAATTGCTGGACTACAAGTAGGGGTCACTGATGTACCAGATTTCCCCTCATTGGTAGGTTTAATATGATAAAAATGGTAAAATACGGTAAAAATATGGTAAAAATGGACAACAACCTCAATTAGTAATATATCTAACACTTCAAAAAGGCTGATTTCCCAAAGTGAAGGATAATGTTGTGTGAAACTGGCTGTGGAGAAATATTGATAAGAAAACTGCGAGTTTTTTCAGAGGAGCTTGTCAGAGGATCAGAAAGTTTGCCATTTTCCAGTCAAGAAAGATGACAACTTTACATAAAGTCCATCTGGCTCTAATGAAGGGAAAGCAAGAATTAGAAATTTAGAAAAACACCACTATTTAATAAGTAGAAAAGAGGTAAATACTATAGATTAAAAGTTGTGAAGTCTACAAATTTAATAAGAGAGGCAAATACAGGGATAATTTCTGTTTAGCAAAGCTAAGGACACTGAGGAATAATTTTTAAGTGCCTGGTATCATTCTACCATCTTTGTCAACAACCCAGAGCACCAGAATGTAAAAAATGACAGAAGATTTAAATCAGTAGTATTGCAGGATAACGATTACTAGACCTCACCAATATGTTTTTATGGCCAGTAGATCTCTGCTCAGAACCACAGCTGTTCATCACTGAGCTGTCACTCTTTGAGGCTGTGTGCTTAATTGACAATGCACAAAAAATTTACAGAGATTTTGTCTTAATATTGAGTAGCGTTTTAATTAAAAAATGAGCCTTGTGAGAGAGCACTTGCAAAGATCTGAGGGGTCTTGAGAAGTCACATACAGAGAAGTTATCATTTTGAGTCATCCTGTGCTGTTCAGATCATTCATAAATAACCTAGGAGTAAATACAAAATGAATGCAAACACATATAAAATTGCGGCTAATCTGCAGATATATTTATCTGAAGTTCAGTGCTCATTTTATACTTATGAAGTGACCCCTAGCAATCTTTGCAGATAAAGGAAAAGTGGACAGAACAATAAATATTAACAAGGGCTAGAAAGTCAGACAGAATGATACATGCATCGTGGCAAACTGGTCAAGTCACAGAAATTGCATTTCAATAGAGACAAATGCAGAGAGAGATGAACAGGGACTAAGAATGGTGGCAGACTTTCACAGCAGCAGATCTGGCAAACGATGGCTCTAAAAGTAGTAACAGTCTCAGGGATAAACAGTTCAAAGTGAGCTGCATATCCCAAGCTGTTGCAAAATAGTTAATGCAATCACTGAATCACAAAGTAGGGAGTAGCTACAGCACTGCCTTTATGATGGACATGTGTCTATATTTCAAAAATAAGTTGGAAGATTCAAATGAGAATTAAATACATTTGTATATGAGTGTGTATATAAATATATATATACACATGTTTCCAAAGCAGGAGAGAAAATGTTTTGCATTTGCAAGCTTCCAGAGATCTAATTTTTCTGTTGAGAAAGAGACTGAAAGGTTACATGAGTGCTCTAGATTGACCTTCAGGCAGAAAAAATATTGGGTGCTAATGGACTCTTCAGGAGCAAATCTAGGATCTCTAAATTGCAAGAAAAAAAAATTAAGGTAAAAATGATCACTAGAATAAACTAAAAATAGTGAATTTTACATGTCTTGACATATTTTCAGTTATTTTCACTGTTCAGGAAAACATCTGAGCAAAGAGATTCTCTGCTGTAATCCCAGGTAAATTACTGAAGTTGAGTAGGGGGTCACTGGGTGTGGGCAGGGGTGAGCCAGGGTGACCGTCTGGCTTTGAGCTGAGTCTATACTGGATGAGACAAGTTCAATGGAGGTTACTTCTCCCTTTGCAGCAAGGTGTGAACCTACAGGGGAAGGCCAGAAAGTGGGAACTGGTAGGCTGTTACCACCACTAACATGGATAAATGCAGCATGTGCCGTTTGCCTTGCATGATGAAGTTGGGACGGCCCCACCAACCCATCTAAGAAAGGAACAAAAAGTTCATAAAAAGGTGGACAGGAGTGTGCTCCTGTCATAGATACAGAAACAGTTGGACTAAAAGAAGAGGCAAGGCCCCTTAGCCTCTATGTACGTGTGGGGGAAAAGGAGCTACTTTCTACTTTGATGCTCCCCAGTTGTGAGAAGGAAGTTACATCTGAACAGAAAATTCTGGCTGTAGAGAACAGTGCTGCCTTTAAGGGCAGGGAGTCTTACACACAGACAAAGAGGAGGCAAGAGGAGACTCATAGAGGACTAGTGCTAAAATAAAACTTCAGTGAGCATGACTTGTGTTCAGAGATGGGTCTGTAATGCACTCTCCCAGGACCCATCCAGATGCATTGGGCTGGGGCCACCACGCAATCTAAAGAGGAGTACAATCAGCTTTCAGCAAACATTGTGTAACGTTTCCTTCATTTTATGTTCGAATTAGTTTGGCTCAGTTCTTTTGATGTGTGATTGTGAATGTCCAAGAAATCCCAAGGGTAAAGCTCACCTTGTACTCCTACACCCTACGTGTCTCATAAACCATCACAAATCTGAGTTCAGGAGGGAGACCAGAGGTGTCTTCTGCCTGAACTGAAGCAGGAACACTGTATTAAAACTCTTCTGAGTTGGATTTTGTAAATTTGACCACTCATGTGGTGTTTTCAATGTAAAATTTTGGGGTTAGAAGCAGGTGTGTCTCTTAGAGCACTGGAACAGTCTGTTGTTATTTTTGTTCCTAGAATATCAAAATATATTTCATAGGGAAAGTGAATGGTGTTGTATAAATAACTTTGAGAGTTGGGAGAAAAATACCATCAAAGATTTTGCTTCAGTGCAGTCCAAAACTGTGTCAGAAGCATTCCCATCAATGCCTGTCACACAGAAACAGGAACAAGTTATGAGGTCTGAGACAGAGAACACAAATTGGTACATATACCAGCAGTTTCCCTGTCTTTCTTTTAAACCATTTCTGGCTGTTAAATTATCTAAAAACTGCTCCCCAAATCAAAGACTATGGGATTCCAAGAGCAGGGCACCTTGACTTCTCTTTAAATTTGCACTGGAAATGTTACATATAATTATTCAAGAAATATTATTTAATGTTTTAAAATTCATCTTCTGTTCATTTAAGTGGAAGAACACTCACTAAATTTCTAACATAACACTGTCTCGTGTTAGTTCATAAGCTTTAAAATTGTAAAGTCTTCAAAGTGAAAGAATTTTAAACTGTCAGATATTTTCTCTCACCTGTGGAATGAATTAAGCTTTGTATTCTCTTATTTATTCTGTGAAGTTCAGACAGCCAATTTCACTTTGATTTGGAATTATTTTCATGTTTTGATTTTAGCAAATTTAGTAATATCTGTTTTCCTTACTGAGCTTTCCTTAAGCTGTTAAACCCTAAGCTCACAATATCTAGAAGGTTGTCCTAGCATTAACATCACTTAATATTGTCCCTGATATATCTTTTTAGACCTGGAACACTGAAACATTTTTACTCGATTATGTATAGTTTTCTCTCAAATAAGAAACAATCACATTAGATTAGGGGTGTCAAACTCATTTTCACCGCGGGCCACATCAGCCTCATGGTGGCCTTCAAAGAGCTGAAAGTAATTTTAGGACTGTATAAATGTAACTACTCCTACATTTATACAGTCTTAGAATTACATTTGGCCCTTTGAAGGCAACTGCAAGGCTGATGTGGCCCCTGGTGAAAATGAGTTGGACACCCCTGCATTAGATGTTTTAGGAAAATTTGGTACCTGGTTTCTTAAATTATAGTACAGCTTTTCAATCATTTGGCAGACAAAAAAAAGGGCGTATCTTTTGCCACTCCAAAGGTTGTGTCACACGGACAATAACCCATTACAGCTCCTCAGATAGCTTAGAGAAAAGAAATCTGTGTTACGGTGCTAACCTCAGCTGACAGAGCACACAAGAATCCAGTAACTAAGCTTTTGGTGGAGAGTAATGGACAAAGGGAAAAGTTTCATTTTCCTTCTTTAAGGGAAATGAGAAATTTCAGGCAAAAAGCCCTACAAAAATTCTCACTGCCAACAAAGAGAAATAAACCCACCTTTTGGCTCGTTCTGTTGTAAGTCTTTTATTGTCGTGGAACCTTGCAGTTACAATACCTACTAGGCTACTTTCCCTAAACTGTGGTTATGTTTTGGCTTCAGGTCCATGCAGCTTCAGATTTAGCTGCAGACTATAATATAAGGTTGCTGTGGGGTTTTTGTACGTGAGTGCGTGTTTCTGTTTTTCCTCAAGTGAGAGATTTCATTTCTTTTAACAGATACCGTTGTGCTCTTATAAAAAGATCTGCATGGAAGTGCTGTGATCTGGCTGCCACTGCATGCCCCAGCCATGAATCAGGGCAGAGATATTTAGGATCACAAAGGCAAGTGGGAGGTATACTGCTACAGAGTAGATGGCACAGAAACTGGTGTAGGGCATTAAAACCAAAGGGGAAAAGTGTTGTTTTAAACCTTCCTAAGGGGAGCTCTTTGACCCTGCTAATTGATAATAATAAAGTGTGAGAGAAAGCAGATGTCGGTTGTTGAAAAACATACCTCTGTAAAGAAAGCTGGAAAAAAAAAGGTTAAGTTTCAAAGCAATCATTTAAATCTATATTTGCAATGAGTTCAGTCTGCAGTGAAACCAACTAGTGTATCATAGCATTTGTGATTTATTACAGCATCATAAGGCAAGCATGAGTTGACAAAAGACAAATGCTACAGACTGCATCAATCAGAGGTTCTTTGGGGTGAAGCAGAATTTTTTTTTCAGAGAAGCTCATGAAGTCACTGAGAGATACTGACCACTCATGAGTGGTGCAACAGTTTCAGAGTGGACCTTCAGCAGGAGCTGGTTTTGCAGATGTCTACTACCAGCGCCCTGCTCAGAACCAAGGCAGTGCAGGGAATTTATGGCAAGGTGTTCTGAGCCATCCGTGTTGCAGAGATAGAAATGAACGTTACCTGCTTCAGAAGTGCTTTCTGCTTGTGAGAGTCTAAGAAACGGACTGTGTATTGAAACACTGATAGATCAATATATACGATATCCAACCGTTAATGACTTGCATTGGTGCAAGAGAGTAATGTATTCATAAGTTTCAATGCATGTGTGACATCTGTTCTCGAGATCCTAATGGACTTTATGTTTATCAGCCTAAGAGCTTTTTGAGGAGATCATCCATGTAGTGAATGACCTGAGTTTTACTGTTATGAGGCAGATTAATATTCTGATTTGGTTTATGGTCACTTTGGAGCATCCACAATTGCTGAACAAGGCTTTGGGATGCACCGCTGACAGAGGGCAGAATGCCATGAACATGTTAAACATGGCCAAATTCTTCCTATATGTTTTTAAATTCTAAATCTAAAGATTTGATACCTGACACTGTGCAAGGGTGTAAAGTCTGTGATAAGAAACAACTAAAGCAAATAATGCAGTTCTGATTGTAAGTGAAAATAATCTCAAGCTTGTTACTGCTCCGAGATACAGGAAGGACATCCTGCTTCATTTTCACTGTAAGACAGACAAAGCAGCACCAACAAATCAGAAAAATTCATTCCATTCTTAATTACTGGTAAATTATCCCACTGGCAGTAGTATATCTTTAAGCCAATGCTATTAAGCATTCACTTTGAACCCTCCTGCTGTGACTCAGTCTGGGGGAGGCTTGCAGAGAAGTGTGAGCTGACTTCATCAAATATGATATATTTTCATGTTTTCATGGTTCCAGTTGGTCTGAGCAAAGGTCATAATAAACTTCTTTCTTGAAGGCAAAATGAATGACTAAAAAGATTGAAATGCTGGGCAGAATGGATGCAGCTGCAGAAAACCAAAATGCCTTTTGTGGGTGTCTGCCTGTTATTCGGTCATCTATGCGGTTTTCATCTAGCCAGGTAACATCATGGATGCCATCACCTAGCTAGATGGTACCATCATGAGGGTGGAGACACTGGAAAATCACAGAGAAAGCCAAGATCTGCCTAGCAGATCTTCTACAATCAGCAGATTTCATGGGTTCAACATACTGCCTTGCCAGATGAAGAAATCCCTTGTTTGCCAATGGAGTGATGTAAGGCACTTTTACAGCTTAGTTCCTCACCCTCCCCATGGAAGGTGGAGACCAATCCCCCTGTGGTTAATCAAGAGGCCATGATTTGCCAAGACTGCCTTTGTAGAGAGTCCAGGCTTGGGGCTGAGAGTGCCCTCTCCTTCGTCTTGCAAGCTGCAGGGAGCAGTGCATGGTGGAAATCTCTCCCAGGAGCCTCCACAGCCACTCTGCTCCTCCTCGCTGCTTTGTGACACAAGTCACTTTTAACAGGGTAAACACTGTTCAGTTTCCAGCAACAGATGTGTTCAGGGAGCTAGAAAGCATCAGGGGTTCCTGAGCAACATAACACTAAAATCCAAGTCTGAATACGGTCTAGCTCAAATCTTCAGCCACGGTCACTTTCTTTCTGAAAACTGCTTTCAAACTCTTTAATCAAAGTTTCTACTCTTTACTCTAATGAGTTGGAACAGCAACAGCAGTTTGCTGTGCAGAGATGAAGAGGAGCAGAGCAGGATACGGTGAGCTGATCTCCAGCACCACCAGGAGATACCTCTGGTCAAACCGATCTTTCACAGCTCTTGCCCTTTCCTTTTTTAACCGGACTTAACCAGGGGTCAGTCTGCTCCCCTGATTCTTGCTCCCACAGTCCTAAAACACATTTTCAATGCCTTAGTTTTTTGGAAAGTAGGTGATTTCTCTTGGCATGGATGTGGTGAGTAATAGAAACCTTGTCCTTGGGGAAGGGAGTCAGCCTTGGGCACTGGGGATGCAGCGAGTACAGCGAGGTGTAGATGGCATTTATTGATTTGGGACACACAACTAAACTGAAACTGTAGATGACTTTGAGCAGTAGAAAGAGCTTGAGAGGGAAGAAGAATCTAAATGTCTTCTGCACTGCTCATCTGCTAAGTTTTTTTAATAATGACTCTTTCTCACTCTTGGGAGGCAATGGAATCACAATTGAGACAAGAGGAATAGTGGAGAGGATGAGTGTTGGAAAGGCTTGCAGGAAATTCAGTCATGAATCCAGCTTTTAGACAACATCATCAATTTGCAAATGTGACAGGAGATGTGTGAAATTCTGTCGTTTTTGTTTTTCTAATTAAAAAACATCCTGAAAAAAAAAAAAGCCCAAACATCTTTGGACTTTAAAACCCAGACTTATTTTGCTACCTGAGCAGCTCTTTGAGGTTTTGCATTGGTGTTTGTATGCCGATATTTCCATAAGAACTGGATACTTCTGGGTTCCCTTCTGATCCCAGGACTAAGGAGTCCTTCCACACACCAGCCCTCCTCTTGCTGTGACAGGGGCATCTCTCCAAGCCACACCATCTATCCTTGTTTTTCTTAAGAGCTAACGAAGTCTCCTTGCAGGTTCAAGTGGAGACAGCGTGGCCTTCAAGAGCTGAGAGTAGGTGGATCTGTGACAGAAAGGATACATAGTGTCCTTGGAGGATCTTAGGTGCAAACCATAATACAGCCCAGGGCTGTGTTATGTTTCTCATGTAGTCTCCCACTTTGGGGATTACACTGGCTGCCGTAGCTGGGGGGTGCCCCCAGAGTGTGTTTTGGCAGAGCTGCGCTGCCAAGGAGAAGTGTGAGGGCAGTGCTGAAGGCTGGCTGCCGGGCACAGAGCCAGGCCAGAGACACGGCTCCCCATAGATCCTCTCGGAGTAAGAAAAGGCAAGACTTTTTAACAAATCAGGTGCTTTTCTGATCAAAATAAGAAACTTCCTTCTTCCAAATTTTGTTTTATAATGGCATGTTTCTGATTTTAGGCCAGCATCTCCATGATCCAAAGGATTCAATTTTTCACTCGTGACTCCCCTTTTCAGACAGGCTTATTTTGCTAGCAATTAAAATTGGAAAATTGTTTTGAACAAAGGCAGAGATAAAATGAATCAGTTTCAAACCTTTAGAGGTGGAAACTATTCTTTTTTCCTGGCACAAGCTGTGCTTGGACTCCACCAGATGTGGGGGCTGGTCCCTGGTGGAGAGCAAACCTCTCCGTTTGATGGGATCCACCGAGGCCTCGAGGAGGGACTACGGGATTTTCTGCCTCCGAGCCCCAGCTGTCAGTTCTTCTGCTGTGGGGATGAACCAGGCCAACGGCAGCTCTGCTTTTAACTGTGGATTTCATGTAGTGGGTGTTCCAAAAACCTGCTGATGGTAGTGGTTTTAAAATCCCTGAATCGATGGATGGAAATGACTGCTGGAACAAACCGAGCATGTTACCCATCTCTTCCCTTCCTTCATAGGAGGAAGCCCCTCACAGTACAACAGTTCTCATTGTTGCCCTGATTATTTACTCAAGACACCATTTTGTTCTATTTCATGCCTTGTTTATGCTTCATAGTTCAATACAGGGCATTTCCTTTCCTTCCTAAAATTCAAGCCTTAGCATTCACATGCTTATTCTACGACATGGAAAGCCATGTTTCCTTTTTGCAAAAAAAAAATGTATGCCTTTGAAAGTCCTGCTTCTACAGATTCAGTGGTTCTTTATTAATAGCAGAGAGGCAAATCTTTAGCACTTCTCCTGTGTGGGAAAGGTAACAGTCCTTTGCATTACAGTGCCTCTCCTCTAATTCTTACCATGTGTGGGACGTCCTCTGTGAAGTGAGAAGACTTTTTTTTTTTTAACTTTACTGAGATAGGCAATTTGCAGTGGCACAGACAATCTGCTCTGTTAAGAGTCTGGCACCATTTACAGTGGCTGGAGCAAGAGACTCAGCAGTAGATTAGTGCTAATTTCTCTTCACACAAATAATGGCACTGATGACTCTTGACCATGTGACAGGTTTGTGAGTGATGAGCCTTGAGACTCCAGTAGTGACACTTTTCTTTCTCCACACTGGTAAATTATTCATTATTGGTGCAGCCCTGGGAAAACATAAAAAGAGAGAGTGGGAGAGAGGAGGGATTATGTTGCTAATGATAGAAACTGCTGACAAGTCCATTGGGGCTGGGGCTGGGTTGGAAAAAAAGCTTGCAGTGTATGGGCAGGTTGAGGCATTGTGTTATACCCATTTCAGCATATAACATCTAAGGTTCATTTCAAAAATCTTCCTCAGAAATGCAAGCAGGGATAAGTGTAAAACTGGCAATTTTGGGGAGTATAATAAAAATACAGGTGCAACTGGTTTGCACCTTGGTCTAATGTTGTTCATTCTAAGTTTTTTCACTCTATTCATGTGAAAATCCCACTGTACTTTCATTACGCTCCTTATTTGTAGTGATTCTGAATAAACGCTCTTAAACATTTTCTTCATTTCAGCCCAGGACTTAAAATATGTCATATTCCAAGCTGAACAAAGAATTTGTCTCATAAAGAGTTTGTGAGAAACTCTGAGGTAAGGTTTGCTGAAACCTGTCTGAGTGATAGAATGTGTGAGATCCCATGTCTGCTCCTGCTGGTATGTGCTGTGCTGCTTGTGAGTCACCACAGGTTTGAAATGTGTGTCGTTCCTTCACAGTCTATCTGCTGAAGCACTGATTAAGCAATACCAGACTTGTCCAAGTAAGACAATGGGGGATTTTAGCCATCTTTCATTCCTGACTGATAATTTTCCTGTATTTCGGAAAAGTGCATCACTGGGTACTATATTTTCTGATCAGCCTGCATACAGGAGTGATTATTTTTAATAAGCCCCAGTCTGAAGCATCTCTAGTCCACTTAAGATTGCTCTTTGCTTCTTCTTTGCTCCCATAGGCACACAATTCAAACCAGGAGCACAAAAGCAGTGGCAGCCCAATACCTGAAGCTGAAAAGCTTTGGATGCAGGAAAAGAAAAACGCACACTGCAGATAGACTGGGATGATCTAATGGGAAGAATCCTAATCCCCTTGCACTGAGTAACACATCGGTACTCAAGCCTGCAACGCTGTAATAAAGTCAAGCCTGAACATCCACTTCAGATAACTGATTTGGGTATAATTTAAAGGTAGACATGTGATGCGCTCCTGTGTTCCAAGAAGTAATTAAGTGTCTCCTCCATGGCTGGTAGGTAGCAGTACCTGGGGTGCCCTTCACACCTGAATCTGGATGTTGAAAAAGGGTAACAAATTTCCAGCTGCCTTAGCTGCTAAATGTCAGTGAAGGAGTCTGGCTAAGCAGCTTCAAGGGCTCCCAGCCTGGAGAAGGCATCTCTTTTCAGGAGATGCTATGATCTTTTCTCAAGGAAACAGAGTTTGTTCCACGTTCCCCACCCCCTCACATTGAGCCACAGTGGTTTTTACCCCCAGCTCTGTGAAGTGTCCATCTCCAGTGCAGCTCTCTGAATGTCAGGAGCTATTTTGGTCCTCTCTAGGAAGAATTTCGACATTTCCCATCTGTGTCTGCACCTGATGGTTGTCTGTCATGTTGAAGTCTAACCAAGAGAGCTCTCAGAGCCCGGAGAGCAGCCTCGCCAACCCTCCACACTGCATATAAATGCACAGCTTCACTCGCCTGCCTGTAGGACTGTTGTCTGGGCACAAGAGCTTCTTTAAGATGAATTTATTCTGTTCCCATTCTGCATCCCATCCCTATGAGCTGATTTGATGCCAGATCCCACACTGAAGGTGAAATGATCCCCCTCCTCCTCTGAGCTTCTGCATGGCAAGATCAGAGGGGGAAAGGCAGTCTCCTTCGGTACCTCCAGAGCCCAAGCTCACTCAAAGCACCCTGGGGGATATTGCAGTCTCTCAGTATCCCACAGAGTCATCGTTGTTTCTGCCCAGTGATGTTCAAGCCTATCACAACTGCTCTTAGACCTGGAAGGGCTGAAAAGCAGAAGCAAAGCAGGCAGTGGGCTGATGAAGGGAAAACCTCTATGAAAACAAAGTGGAACAGGAAGCCAGACAGTAACAAAACCATCGGCGGGATGCCTTCCCTCCCTGTATTCCCATCCTTTGTCTCCTCAGCAGTTCCTGTAGTCTTACTGTGCTTGCAAGGGAAAAGGGGAAATAAAATCTCAAAATTAACTCCTTGTTAACTAAAGAACAGAAAATACCTCCATACTTGAACAGGTTCTGAATGCTACACACAGCCCTGGTGGGTTTTTTATATCCCCCCCCCCTTTTTTTTTTCCTTGCAATGAATTCCTGCAAATAATTATAAAAAATAGGCTGCTTTGTTTGATAAATCCTTGTCAGTTCAGAACAATAAACAATCCCTGATTCCAAACACTGTATTCAAATATAATAGATGGTAATGACTTGAAATTAAACTCTCACTGTTACTACATCTGTAGTAAAAGAAAGCTGGAAAAACCAGAGGACAAGGGTTGGCTCCATGTTCAAGGGAGTGGGACTTGGACACATGAGCCCCCTTTGTGCTGCAGCCTGCCTTTATTGGCAACAGCAGTACTGTATAAACTCTCCAAACAGCCCATAACATGATGGGAGCAGCTAAGAAGGAATCTCGTCCATCTGCTCCAAATGAGTTATCTGCTTCTACCTGTTGCTTTGGAAACAGAGGACATGGTACTGCTGTACCGCACATTCCCATCCAGTTCCAGGAGGAATTTGAAGCCATGGTCCCTGTATCTTTTCCCAGGGTCCTAGCTAGCAGCCTAGACAACTCAAAGCAATATTTCTTAAGATACTCGAATGATGAGCACTTGAAAACTGAGGCAGATGAAACAAGTGCTTAGAGCTCCTTGCTACTGCATCATCGTAGCTATGTAAATCTGCAAAAGAATTGATTGCTAAGCAAGAGTAAAGGACAAGTTATAAGCATGTTGTTCTGTTTAATTGTGCAGGTGTTTTAGTTTACAAATATTTGTCAGCCAAACCCTGGGAATTGCTTATTCCTTAAGTTTATAAACTAGAAAAAGAAAATCATAGCACAGTTCTCAGGCAGTAGAAGCCAGAAGGAACTCCATTTTTCATTTTTAGTACAACTGCAAAGGTTATTTTTTTTTTCTTTAAGTTGTTCAAGGTGATTCATAGTGTTGGTACTTAAAGAGATATATGAGCTCAAGGCTACCCATTTAAAAAGCCTGAGAAACTAACTTCAAGGAGAGATCCCTGAACAATCCATTTAAGCAGATATGTTGCTGCATCTGTGTGGGTTTGCTTATTTATTTATTTTATGGTCAAAGTGATATAATAATGCTGCAGGATTGGCTGAGTGCTGCTTAAAGTTTGAGCATGTCCGAAAGTGCCAGGCAAAATGACAGGGGAAGTGCATCCCTTATTCATCTCATGCAATGATGGTTGTTTTGTTTGGAACCACTGAAATGATGCAAATAGAGCTATTTTTTTTAATGTTTCACAGCAGTCTCTTCCCACGCTCTGATGCTTGAAAGGGCACCCCACAGACAAAATTTTATTTATGCTATTTTTTATTTATATATGTGTTTTTGTCTACTTAGCTTATGAAGCATTTTTTGAAAAATCTTTATGATTCCCTTAGCCATGCAGTATCTTTGTGCTATTAGTATGTATAAGAGACAAATAGTTGTCTAGTATGTGAACCGCCATTCTGTTTAATTTCTGAAATGTTTAAAAGATATCAAAATGATTCAACACAAAAAGCATTTTAAGAAACAGCATCAAGAAAACATCAAGTTGTTTTGGCCATGAATACAATAATAGCTGTTTGTTTACTTTGGATTTTTTTTTTTTTTCTTGTGTACGTAAGTAGGAAAGGGTGTTTCAGTCACAAAATAGCAGGGACAAGGCAGGGATGGGGCTTTTTGTCCTCTTCTATCATAACCCAGCATTTGCCGCACATACCTGAGACACTGGAGGGCAATTGCTGCATGAAGCATCAGACTCTGGATTTCTTTTCTCCCAGAAGGAACAGATGAAGAGCTGCTGCGAGGTGTGGGGACTGCTTGATCTGCCCTGCTGGCACTGTTCTACTGGGGATAAGGGACAAAATATTAATTAGAGTGGGCTCTGAAACCCAGGTATCTCCCCACTGTTTCTCAAATACTAGGCTTGAGTGTCCTCATTTTTTTGCACGGCAGGAGGGGGGAATTTGATGCCTATAGCAGCTGGAACAGCATCTACAGGAAGGTTTAAGCAAAATTCTGTCTAGGAGAACTCGGTAGCCTGTCGATGCTGGTGGTTCCCCAGAAAAACGAGTTCAGGTACCCCCCAGGAAAGGAGAGGACTGATCCTGAGTCTGACACCTCTCACATGCTTGGATCTCAGGGATGGACCAAAGGGAGAACAGGGGAAGAAGTGGCATTTCTGTGGTTCCTTGGTTTCTTTTCTTTCCTTAGAGGGGGCAAAATAAAATGTGCTTTTTTTATGGACTTAAGGAAGACTAGAAAACAAATAAATCTTGTACCGAAGTCAATCTGAAATGATTTGGTGATAGTTGTATTCAGGACATACAAACTGATGATCAGTCAGTTATCTGCCCCATCATGTAATATCAGGTCAGCGAAGAGAAAACAGTGGGGGGAAAAAACAGATGCAAAAAGTGTTCAAAGTAGACCAGCAGTGCTGTGTCTATAATCTGCCTTTTAGGGGTAAGAGGTATTAAAGTGTGCACTTATGGCAAGGGGGCAAAGTTGGGCCAGATTGGCTTCCAGGCAGACCCCAGGAAATGAGAAAGCAGAATGTGCTCCTGTAAACCTCAGCTTTAAAATGACATTTCCATGGAGTGTGAAGCAGAAGATATAATTTGTTCCCTCTCAACACTCTTCATGCCATTGTCTCTAGCAGATTAATTATTCTATGGCCAGAAGATTACAGGAAACTTGGGGTGGTCGATAAAGAAAGTGTTTCAGTTATTGTTCCTTATAGGCTCCTGTTATTTTTCTTTCTTGCCAGCTCGAGGTAATATCTTGATTGCTGCCAGTTTGTTTGATGTCAGGGCCAGCACAGTGCTGGCTTGACATGTGCACTAAACACGCTGACAGCAGCTAGGAAGTTCATTGACGCTGGTATGGCAAGAAATGAATGGACTCCAGAAGCACTAAAATGCACTCTTAGTACATCACGGTGGAGGCTTCACTTTCCCGTGAGATACTGGGCTATTACTTGTCTGTGAGACACACTTCAACACATCATGTCAAATGGCAGAATCATGAGAAAACTTGTGAAGTATTCCCATTAAGGCTAATTGATTTTTAAACACTCTATTATCCAAAGTTGGCATCTAATTATTTCTTTCAGGATCCTGACACGTTCCTGGTAGTCGCAAGAAGCAATGATTGTTCAGGACACAGCGCCGTGGTGGGCAGCAGAGCATCCGTCTGAAAGACGAGGCTTTTTATATTTTTTCTTACTGACATGTCTGTGGCTGCTGCAAGAGGAACTGTGGTGCAGTAAAAGACGTGTGAGATGAACTGATGGGAAGCTTGGGGATGTAGTCAGGCTCCAGCTGGAGAAAGAGTTCTATACAGAGATCAAACTGTTCTGGCAGATAATTTATTACCTTTCTCAAACAAATCAGGTTGGCCTTAGGGTCATTAATGTTTATAGTGAAGTCCTAATTAAGCAAATATAAACCTTATGCTCAGCAGAGATCACATTAAAAAAAGAGAATAATCACAGACCCTTTCTTGTACTTGCCTCTCCCTCTGATTTCGTGATGACAATATTAATCAACTAACGGAAATAGAAATTAGATCAAATGTTGAAGATACATCGGGGCCAAACAGGGTGTCATCTCCAGCAAGCACAGATCAAGTACAGCGAGCCGACCGGCCCAACTCTCCTCTGACTTGTATTTTGAGTAGTCGTTTCTGTCTGTACAAGGATGGAGTGAAATGCCATTAAATCCAAAGGCTGCATTTCACATGTTCAGCAAATGACTTCCCAAGGTGTCCGCATGGTCAGATCAGCGACTGGGAGCTGGTTCCTTATGGCTGCCCTGCTCCTCCCTGTCAAAACCAGCACTCCTGTCCCAGCAGTGTGTCACTAAGGGCTTTTTTCAATATTAAGAGAACAATACATGTAGAACAAAAGTAAGAAATCTGTGTGATGATTTGGCCCTCATTTGATGATGTTCACAACTGCTGCTCCAAAAAATGTCCTCTGTAGAGGGAAAGGACACAAAATGGCAGCTTTGTAGCACTGGGAAGACTTCTTACCATTAAAACACACAGAAAAATCAGAATATGGTAGCTACATAGACAATCACTGTAAAATATGGTTGTGTAGCTCATATTCAATCACAGAAAAAGACATACCAAAACTGCTCAGATTTTAACAATTTGCTCTTTGAGATACCACAATTTATTCTCAATATCCTGACTTGCCATTCTTGTTGTTTCATACTTAACTTTTGCTCAGGCAGGCCAGCCAAAAATGAAGTATTTCCACAGATTAAAACTACCTCAAACACATATGGGTTTGGTTTAAAAGAAATAGATGGAGTTTGAAACTATAACTATTTCAGGAAATGAAATACAGTTTCAAGTTTTTGTAAGGTCTTTAAATATTTTATGAAGTACCAATGTTTGCTTGTATTTTTTTATAAAAACACCCTCTTATGTATTTTATTATGTACTTTAGTTGGAAAGACACCAAAAGGAGGGGGAGGAAGAATCTTACACCTATGTAAAGAACTGGCTTACCAACCTGTATTACTGCAACAGCAATATAAGTAAATCACAGGGCAAATGCTGTTAGTTTTTTGTGTTTATTTGTTACACACATTTCTTTGATTAAAAATACACAAATATTTGGTAAGGGAACATTGCCCTGGGTAAGATGGAGTAACTGTGTTGTCCAAGTATGAAATAAATATTCTATAAAAGTGTCCTTTAAACTAATTGCCTAATTACCTTTGCTTTCTATCTGGAAAGCCTCACACGAAGGTGTTCAGGACAGGTGATTATGCTGGGCTGGTAGGAGTCTTTCAGATCACGCAAAGGCAGGTAAATGGTAAGACCAGACCAGTTTTGGCATCCACATGCAGAGGCATACACTGTAACTACAAAACAGCATGTTCTGAGTCTATGTTTTCTCTGGGTAGTAGTAGCAGGAACACTGTGTTCATTTAAATTAAACCAGTTCCTTGGATAATAACAAAGTAATTAAAGAAGCCACCAAGGAAAAAGAGCCAATTTATTTGAATCATGTTCATAAAAACTACAACAAGTGCCTGAAGGTAGAAAATAATGTAGTTAAGATGGCAGATTGATGATTTTTAAAAATGCATCTTGATATTAATTTAAATTATTGTCCCTAGTCCGAGAATAATAATGGATGTGAATATTTAATTTTAGGGTAGAGATGGTTCCTTCAGTTAAGTAAAATTCAGAGAAAAAGCTGGCATGTACGTTGTAAGTCCACTCTGTCTCCAAAACAATACATTCAAATCTGGTCATTTTAATATACCCCTATTTCCATAACTCTCACTTCACTAGATGATTCCAAATTAATATTCTTTGGTCCTGTGACATGTCAAATGGTACGTAAGAAAAATTGCACTTGAAATCATGAGGAACTTTCTATTCTGTATAAGGTTCTCATGTAAATCATAACTAAAGGCCTAAACAAGGGAAAAAGGAAAGGTTTGACATCTTGAACCTCTCCACAATTTTATTTGCCACTTATTGAATCATGGGTGATAAGACAGTTTTGTCAGCCAGTTCTTAACAGTTTGCCTGAAAAACAGGACATCTGTAATAGCCTAACATCAAACCAAAAATCAGACTGACTTGTTTATATCGTCCGTCACTAGGACAAGGCAGTCTTATGTCTGTTCCTTCTACATATGCTATCCAACCTCTTAACATGAAGGTGAAGTAGTTTTGATCAGGTAAAGCTCTTACCTTTGGAATAGGGGACTCCATCCCCACCAGAGCTTTATGGACTTCAGTAGAATGTTTCTTTGTTATTTTGTGTTAATGGTGATGAAACACAATTGAGGTTTGAGAAAACACTATGATTCAAGAGAACAGCATTGACAACCATTACAATGGTAACTTGAGAGCAAGCTTGTAACCCACTCCTATATTCCTCTTTTGGGGCTCAGTCTGAATTACAACGCATAACTAGTTTCCATTGATTTTTAAAAATTTTGCTAACACATGTTACAGAGGCGTCCTGTGTTCATGTGCCTGTGCCATAGCCCTCTGTGGAAATTTCCCTGGTTATCCCTAACCTTGGTGGTCCCTGTACAACTGCGGGGATTCCCAGGCTCTAGCAAATTAGACAGCTTGCTAATTTATACTAACATTGCAGCTGTAGGACTAGGAATCAAAGACCTGGGGACTTGTGTTATCATTATATCTCTACTTTATCATCTAGGCAGAAATATCTAGTGCTTAATTCAGGGAGGGAATCTCAGTATTTCTAGCAGTACCCAACCTCTGGTTTTTTTCTCTTCAATAATCAGTCCTGAATACATCATTTCAGTTCATCTGCCACCTACCATCAAACCTAGTATTCTAAAGCAAGCTCATAGAGAATCCACTTACAAGTTTATTCATGTTAATCTGGGGTCACAGGCGGTACAGACACAGGCCAGGGCAGGGAGCTGAATCTGTCTCACTGGCACTGATGGATGACTGGCACAGAAGGTCTGTTGCTGTCAACGGATACAAGGGAGAAATACATTCTTATTCTCCTTAATATCTTTGCAGTATTTGGCACTGTTGACCTTATGTCAAGTCTGACAGGTGGCATGAATCCAAAGTAAGTCTTCAACTAGACAAAGACCCATTCTTTCTCTGGTCCCTTTCAAAATCTACATGCACCCAGCTACTAAGTGAACTGGATTTAAAAGCTGGTGATATACAGACGGCACAGAACCGTACTTCTTCCCTATGTAGAAATTCTTTGTTATCGCTGAGGTTTCTGAGTGCTTGGATATGGTCCAGTGCCTTGCTTTTCTAAAATAATGACAATCTCTGCAGTAAGAATAACTTATTGCCACACAGGAGACGAAGTTTATCCATGCAACAAAAAGCCAGGCACAAATAGTCTTTTAGCTGTGGAAAATTCTTTTAGGGTTCTGGTTATGAAACCAAAAAAGAAAAAAAAAATAGTTCTGTGTAAAATAATACAAAGTAGTCGTTGAAAGAATACATGCAGTAATTGTTGAGGATAAAAGGGGGCATAACTCTCCTGTCTTGAATATTTAGGGCAAAAATTTATGCTTCACTATCACATTTGGGTTTCATTATGGATGGTAGGCAGAAATATCGCACACACTCAAAAAGAGAATCTAAATACTTTAGCTCTATTGCAAATCATACTCTGATGAACTGCTTTATTACACTCCACCACCAAGCATTGCATACTGATTGATGACAGATAAAAGCTGGCCACAAAACCTCATCTGGCTGTCCACAAAAAAAAAGGCAGTGAACATTTCGTAATAAAATGTTGCCTTGCATCATACAGGTTTTAATTCAAAATAGCAAGAAAAGGGGAATATGAAACTGAGGAAATGCTCTGGTTCACTGCTGCATTTTCTTTACCTTCCTACTTTTTAAACCATAGGTAATCCACACAGAGCAAAACCCAGTGTCAGATCTGGCTCTGTTCAAGTCCAGTATTTGTTTAACAGTTAAACTGAAGTTAAACAGGTGAAGTTCTTTCTTCTTAACCCCAGCACTTGCTAGGTGTGAACCAGTGTCCACAGACCTTCTAACACAGGGCACAATGCATATTGCCGCAAAGTTTTGGTCGTTGGCGCACAATTAATTCCGGGTTAATTTTGACCCATAAGGCCCACCCTGCTTTGAATCCTGTATATATTAATAAGCTCATTGCATTTCAATTTGGCAGACACAGAATCTAAAGAGACAGGACTTGATGTGTACATCTGGCTGGGGGTGAATGCACATGGGATGGGCTTGCAACTGTGCAACTGCCAGCTAACCATCTGGTATGATCTGTAAGTGAGGGTGATGTCAAAGTGCACCCTCCTTGCTGGGGCCTCTGGAAATTCGCACCTGCGTCTCACAGCACAGGACGACTTCAAGAAAAATAGTTTCATTATCTAGAACTTGTTTCTCACCCTCTGCTTAACAGAGCCCAGGTCCGTTGTTTCTCAAGACCAGTTTTAAGACTCTTTTTCTTTCTCTTAGGTGTTATTTTGCCTTTTCTTCAGTGGAAGTTCTTGTGACGGACAAAGGCTTTCTTGAGTTGATGTAGCACGTTTGGCAATACTGGCTAACACAGGATCACAGGGATGCACTGTGTCATGTCTCAAGGACAACTGTAGAAAGAGTACTTTGTACAGAGATTTTATACAACCCCGTTAAAGAGTGTAACCTTCTGTACGTGCAGTCCACATATACACAGGGTGAATAGTGTCCCTTTGTAAAGTATTTCTGTAACTCTCACCTCTGCTACCTAATGGTTCTGCTGTTTTTCAGACTCTACATCCATCCAAGTGAGACAGGATTTCCTGTAAAACTAACACCTCTGGAGCTGTCTTTTTTTTTTCTTCTTTTTTTTTTTCTTTTTCTCTTTTTTTTTTTTTTTAATTTCAGTGGGGTAATTTATTTGCTTAATTTTAAAATATTCTCTTAGTGAAGCCCTTACACAGGGACTATCATTAAAGTTCCTGCTACCTTTGGCAGGAGGTGGGTTTTACAACTGTGAAGAACCCCATGAAAAGACAGTCTCTTTTCCAAAAATTACACCTAACTTAGTATTCCAAGTTTTCTGAAAGCTTTGCTGTTCCCTCACACTCTGTGAGCCTTTTCTTCATTGCCACTATCATTCATAGACTTTTCAGGGAATGATAAGATTGACTATACTGGTCAAGGCATCGGGGCCTTGGGTACACCAGCAGCCCTTCCTGGCCCTGCCCAGTCTCTCCTGGGGTCTTCCCCCACCCCTGACCCTGGCCCAGGACCCCATTTCAGCTCAGCCCAGAGCTGCCAACCCCTGCCCTGTGCTGTGTTGTAGCTGTGCCCTGCCCAACCCAGCCTCTCCTTGTTTTGCCTTACAGCTGCTTTTTGTAAGAGAGCCCTTGGAAATCAATGCAGCTTTAACTCTGCTGATAGAACACCAAATGTTCTCATTATTCAAAAATATTTCCATTTCTCTTCTACAAAGACAAAAATCATGCTGCTACAAACTTGTCTTCATACTATTTCTGTTTATTACAAGATTTGTATAACAATAGTACTTTGTGATACGTAAAATTAGGTGTAAGAATGAAGACTTCAATTACATGTGCATCTATTAAGATGTTCAAAACAAGATGGAGAATTATATGGATAATATACTGTAGTACAAATCAGTGTTTCTTTCAGAATGCTTCTTCCCTACACATGATCTTTCTCTTCTTATATGGAGTGCAACAGGCCCAGGATAGCATGGATATGGAAAACACAGACAGCACAGATAGCCCAACTAGCTCAGTCTCCAACCTTAACACCCTTTGTGTTGTTCTGTTACACTGTACTTCTGAAACATTATAAAATCCCAAACATTGGTTTTAAGTCAGTCTCTCCTTTTGGGTGTTGGATAAGAGTTCTGCAGAATAGTTTTGCATTCACCTTTTGCAGAGGTTGTTTCACCTTCATTGCCACGTGTGATATACTAAACAAAGGAATCGTACACTTGATTCTGTATTTCTTGACACTCCCTGAAATCTCATTTCCAGAAATATATGTGTACTGATTTTTGTGGGTCTTTGTTAACAGGAGTACAAGGTTTTTCAGGGCAGCAGAAATAAACAGCAAGCATACCAGGTGACCACAAGGAGTAATACCTTAAGCTTTGATTTGCAAGCCTTTGCCAGTAGTGTTATTTCCACTTAACTACTATCCAACTCTGGCATTAATTTAAGAGTATTCAGATTATTTACTTAAAATAATTTATTATTTAAACCTAATAGAAACTTTTTTATTTCTATTAGTGCAAATGTTTTTGTCACCTTCTTGCCATGATTCAGATTATCCAGATTACAAAACAGCCACCCATAGCAGACAAAATAATGAATATAACATGTGATCATTGCATGTAGTAAATAAATAATAGCTGATAACAACTAATAAAAAGAATAATATAATAAATGATTAGTCCAGAGTTTATGTGGAGCAAGCTCTTATTTTGCATCCAAAAGCTTTGAATTTCTCTTTGATAGCCCAGTAAATTTGTTTGCCAGTGACCATAATTAAATATCAGGAATTGTACTAGGCTGCCACTGGGTTCTGCCTGTGCTATGAATCACAGAGAGTGGAGTGTGATATTGAACTGGTCGTCACTTTCTGGACATAGTGGAGCAGTGTAACAAAAAACCTCATCGACAGGGGAATGCCATGGGATTAAATGCTACTGAACTGTTTCACACTCCCAGCTATTACCCATTCCACCTGAAAACTGAAAATACACAATGCTTGTCAGTCAGCATATTCTCTCATAAGACTGATAATTGTACTTGGTAAAGTTTGAAACACAGGTTAAGTGAGAAAGGATGCCTTTCTGTGCCCTTCAGGAGAAAGTGCCTGGGACTCAGAGCAGTTGACAACATTAGCGATATGCATGACTGAGAGACACACAGGTTATTTATAGATGCAAGAAAGCAGAATTTTCAGCTTGGAGCTAATTCATACACTTCAAAGCATGTTTCAGAACTAAATATTTAAATTCTCTTTTCCCCTGAGAAAAAGAAAAGAAACTTGATACATTTTCCCTGTGGAAATTTTGATTTTGCAAAAACTGCTTTTCTGTCACAAAATATCTTACTGAAAAAGCTCTTGAACTGCTCTGGGTGCTCATATGAGAGTGAGGAAGAGAATATGTGTCTGTTTAAGTACACAAAGCTTTTGATTCTTTTTCAAGAATAGAAGAATTCACTTTCAAGGGCATTTTATTTATTTGCATACAAATTTTGAAAGCAGTCTAATCCTCTATTTTTTCACAGAAATTTTTTTTTAAACTTTAAATGTGAAATTTGCTTTTGAAAAGCAAATATTCTGTGAGATCACTAATTGTCGAAAAATGTTCAGCATTGTTCAGTGTAGTCAGTAATGTGGAAATGAGTTACCAGGACATAGTTGACAAATTCTGTTGCTGAGTCTTTTGCAATAGGGAAAACATATCAGATTTCCCTTCATATAGGGGTAACACTGTATGAATGAATCCCTAGGATAAAGTGTAGCTGATTTCACTTTATTGCAACATGTTTTAACTTTTGTCATCTGTTGATTTTTCCATTGACCATGTGCAGTAATTCGCGTAAGTTTTTTCAGCTGTTTCACCTCCTTCACCAGAACACAAGTTTTTTAAAGGACTGAAAATAGTAGCTTTTCCTTGTGACAGCAAAACCCACATCTAGTAACCTACAGCAACTAAATCACTCTTTCAAAAATTGTGACCTGAATTTAGTAACATAAAGAACTCCTGCCAAGGAAAATTCAGTAGAAATGTAATGAAAATATCTGATGTTAGCAAATATGGGCACTCTTACAGCCCTACTTTATCTGTTTGAAGAGACTATGTAAGGCAACTATCTGCCTCGACTTTACCATTGACCTGATGAACTGCCTTGAACCAAATGCCCTGACCTCTTTCTACCTTTGTTTCCTCTGCCAAAGTTTGTCTGTCTGTCTTGTTAAAATTATGCACATTTTGTCTTATGTGTTTGTCCAGCATCATTTACACAGTGTTCAGCTTGTGGTCAGAGCTACCTGGTGAAAACAATCTGTACTAAATAAGGGTAATTGCTGTTCCACAGTGATACCAAAAATTTAGTTCCTTCTCTTAAGAGATGCAGCCTGTGCAATGCAAGTGAACCTTAAAAATGGCAATTGTCGTTAAAATGTTAATCTTCCTTTTGGGTGGGAAGTCATGCAGAGAAGAAACAACCCTGTGGGAATTGCTCTGAAGTTTACACATGCTGTAGTTTGTATATAGAGTTGCTACAGTCTACGCTATGGATTTTGGCCCAGTTTAAGCCTACCTTTGCCTCCTAATTTACCTGCCATGCAAATAACTGATTTCCTAAAGCCAAGCTGCGCACCCTGAAGTTTGAAGTTCACAGCCCTTTGTGGAAGGAGGGTCTGAGGAGATGTGGTTCACCACTGCATTCTGATTTGTTTGAATAGGATATCGAGTCATAGCTGACTGGATACTTACGAGGTTTATTGAAATGTCCTGTTGGCTACTTTTGCCTGATCTTAGAGACAAGCCTAGGAAAGATGAATTGGTGTGTCCCACCTCTCATTTGTCAAGGTAAGGTAGAGGACACAGACAGTAAGCTTCAGTCTTTGGTGAGATGTAGGGCTGTTCACTGCCAGTTCCCAGTTGAGACTGGTACTGACTGTGGAGGGCACTTCTTCCACTCCATCTATATCTGCTGTCAAAGAGGTTACTTCAGTGCCCTGGAAGAATGGAGCAACGTCAGAGGAGCTTGTCTTGCCCAGCTCTGCCTGAACAAGGAGGCAACCACCACCTTTCATCTTTACTACATCTTGCCTGCATGAGTCATTTAAGATTGTACTGGGTTTGCATAGCAAGGTTTTGGTAGTGGGGGGCTGCAGTGGTGGCTTCTTTGAGAAGTTGCTAGAAGTTACCTCCATGTCCGATAGAGCCAGTGCCATCCGGCTCCAAGAAGGACCCGCTGCTGGCCAAGGCCAAGCCCATCAGAGATGGTGGTAGAGCCTCTGGGATAACACATTTAAGAAAGGGAAAAAGTTACTGTACAACAGCAATTGCAGCCAGAGAGAGCAGTGAGAATATGTGAGAGAAACAACTCTGCAGACACCAAAGTAAGAGAAGAAGGAGGAGGAGGATGAGTTCCAGGTGCTGGACCAGTGATTGTTCTGCAGCCCATGGATGAGGACAGCTGTCCCTCTGCAGCCCATTGAGGTCCCTTGGTTGAGCAGAGATTCATCTGCAGCCTGGGGAGGACCCCACGCCAGAGCAAGTGGATGCCTGAAGGAGGTTGTGAGCCCACGGGAAACCTGCACTGGAGCAGGATCCTGGGCAGAACCTGTGGACCCATGGAGAGAGGAGCCCACACTGAAGCAGACTGCTCCTGAAGGACTGCACACTGTGGAAGGGACCCATGCTGGCGCAGATAATGGAGAACTGCAGGACTTACATTGGAGAAGTTTATGAAGAATGTCTCCTGTGGGAGGGACCCTGTGCTGGAGCAGGGGAAGAGTGTGAGGATTCCTCCCCTTCAGGAGGAAGGAGCAGCAGAAACAATATGTGATGTTCTGAGTGCAACCCCAATTCCCTGTCCCCCTGTGCTGCTTGAGAGGAAGAGTTAGGAAAAATTTGGAGTAAACTTTAGACCAGGAAGAAGGGAGGGGTGGGGGGAAGGTGTTTTAAAGTTTAGGGGTTTTTTCTCATTATCCTACTCTGATTTGATTGGTAATAAATTTAAACAATTTTTCCCCAATTAGAGTCTGTTTTGCCCATGATGGTGATTGCTGAGTGATATCCCTGTTCTGGTCTCAACCCAGGAGTCTTTCTTTATATTTTCTCTGCCCTGTCCAGTGGAGGAAGAGGAGTGACAGAGTAGCTTTGCTCGGCACCTGGCAGTCAGCCAAGGTCAACTCACCACAAACATAAACTGGTACCAGCAGTTTTGGTGGATATCTGGTAACTGCTATGGCATGATGCCTCTCAGAGGGGACCAGTGGAGCATATCAGGACAGTTCACACATGGAGACCCTGGGCTTGGTTAAGGGTTGGTCATTTTAAGCAGTTTCTATTCTGGAGAGACCCATGTTTGAAAATTTACAGTGTCAAACTTTTACAGATGGGAGAACTGCAGTACAGCATATGCAGAGAGCATGAACTACTCCTGCTGAGGCCATAGACTTGCAGAGTATGGCTCAATTTTGCCAGTCTCACGCTCACAGACTAAAAGCAAAGACTGACTCTTTGAGCCTTCTGTCTATCCTACTTCCTGACACGGCACACAGAATAGACTACCTCCATGCTCTGTGGCTTGCTCATGAGCTCAGCCTTACTCCGATCTGAGATGGGTTCTTGAAGCCCTTTCAACAGTACATTACATTACAGTGAAAGGGATTTTTTTTTCTCAATTTTTTTTTAATTGAACATAGTGTGTAGTAGATTTGTATTTGCTTTTGAATAATGGTTTTCTGAAGCCTAAATATATGAGAAATTAAAACATTGTTCATAAAAAAGGAATAAAAGAATCATTTTAGTCCAATGTAAATTCTTTGAGTCCATCTGCAAAAGACTGGGCAGCCAGACAACTTGGGTATCATTCTTTCAGGCCTGTAACCCAGGCCACAGGCACAAGGTCACAGAAAATTTACTGATCAGCTGCATAGTGAAGCAAGTCCTCTGCAGTGTTTCCATGTGCCTGCTAGCACATATAAAAATTAGCTAGGTCAGATGAGATGGGATAGAACAAGACTTATTGGACATTTAGTGAGTCAGTGTACCTTTGGGACTGCTCTCCATGAGATATCCAGGGCTGAAAAGACATTTGCACTTGTGCAGTTGCCCTGGAGTGATAGCAGGATATACATACACAATAACTCAGTTTGCCAACTTGTTACTGGGTGAAGCTTCAAGCTGCTCTCAATTCTTGCCTTCCCTTCAGTTTTGGTTACTCTGACATCTATAGAAAGTGTCATAGCTGACATCTGGAAGTGCTGAGTGGACAAACTGGGCAGAAACAGCAGCAAAATTGGAGCGATGGAAGGACTCTCTGTCCTGAACCAGCCTTCTAAGAGCTTCCTTTGAGCTCATTAGGTGTACAGCCTGAAGGGACATTAGATTATCTCGCTGGATTTCCCATATAACATGGTCTATTAACACTTCCCCAGCTACCCTTATACGCAGAGTTGACTAACGTATGTGGAAGGACAGCTAATCAGGCACCTTCCAGGCATTCGGTGTTGACTAAGCTTCCAAGAGACCGAAGCTCTACCCCAGTAGTTTGTTAATTCACAGTGTTCAATGTTATTTTTTTCTGTTAGATTAAATGGGAACTTTAAGGTTCTTTGGCATTCACTATCCAACCATGTCTCTAGTCTCCATGCCATTGCTCAGTCTATACATATTGAAGAATCTGAATGTGTCATGTTTCTTTGTAACACACCTCTAGCCTTCACATAAGGCTTAAGACCTTTTTGAAACTCTAAATTTCCAATTTTAAACTGTGTGCACAGCAGCTGAACACACCATCCCATCATTAATCCTTTCAGTGTCCTGAGAGATATCACCCCTTTGGCCCATCTAGTTACAAAGCTGAATCTAGCTTCCTCATGGCATTGCAGTGGAAGCTCTCATTGAATTTCTTGTCCTTTCCTACCCTTGCATCCTCTTCTGAGTCCCTAGTTTCCAAGCTGTCATCTCTCATTCTGCAGATGTATCCTTCCCACTCCTTAAACATAAGGAAGCTGTAAAGCAGTGGATCCAAATAAGTTAGTACGCCAGATCAATTTGATTGACTTATTCTCATAATCAAGTGAACTATCCAAGCAATGCCTACTTTGGAGCATCAGAGAAGCGAAAAATCTCCATTGCATGAGTCTACATGTGATCAAAACACTGAAACGCAAATATTTGTAGATATTTGTACAGAGACCACATCCTCAGCTGGCATTTTATCTCTGGATTTCCATGGAGGTGTGGAGGTGGTTCTTAAGTATGTGCAACATTGCAAAGCCTGGATAATTAGAAATTTAGAGGACTCTCTTCCTAAAAGCATAGCCTCATTTTTATTTACTGCACAGTTTATGCATGAAAAATAGATAAGATTCTGTTGATTTTTAAGCTACACATTTTCTTCCCACTTTTTCCCCTCCCTGATTTGATCAAATTTACTGAAATGACACTTGAACATTCCCCCATTGTGACAGCCATGGTTGAAACATGGAAATCCAAGTAGTTGTTCCAGAGAAACAGAAATGGAACATTACTTTAAAAAGATACAAGACATCCCAGAAAGCAGTCAAATATTTATGCAAATTGAGTGTAGCTTTATACACTGGCACTGAACAACACAATGCTCTGTCTCACACAATACTGTCATTCATGTGTGTACATACTGCCATAGGCAAAAGTCCCACACAACGTATTTTTATACAATTGCTAGCAAATTTCATTACAAGTTGTTGTGTTTGGGTTGTGTTTGTTGATTTTTTTCTTTTTTTTTTTTTTTTTTTTTTTGATTCCCTTATGCAAGGGATTCTCTTGATAGAGACATTCTGTCTCCCCGGAGTTTTCTAAAAGGAAGAAGAGTCACAATATAGAATCTACAGAAAATTATTGAATAAAACATTACATTTCAGTTGTAAATAGCATTAGCAAAGAATATTGTTACAGTAATAACAAAGGAGATGGAAAGAAACATTTTCTTCTCTTCAGATGATTCAGAGCACACAGAGTTATATTTTGTGTTCTCATAGCTATCTTGTAAGCAATTAGAAATACAATGCAAAGTAGACAGAATTGCTAGTGTTAAATTTATGCTATGCAGCACATTAGGACCTTGAAATCTGTTAGCGTAAGTAGGAGCTGGAGAAAACCTATGCAACTGAAGCACACAACAGAATGACTATCAGCCTCTCTACCTCAAGAAGCAAATACCTGATATCATCCTACCTACTGAAGTAGCAAGTGATATGATGAGAGGAAATGACCTGAGGATGCTCCAGGAGAGGTTTAGATTAGATGTTATGAAAAACTTCTTCCCTGAAAGGGTTGTCAGGCATTGGAAGAGGCTGCCCAGGGTGGTGATTGAGTCACCATCCCTGGAGGTATTTAAAAAGACAGGTAGATGTGGTGCTTAGGGACATGGTTTAATGGTGGACTTGGCAGTGTTAGGTTAATGGTTGAACTCGATGATCTTAAGGGTAATTTCCAAACTAAATGATTCTGAGATTCTACCATTCTATGATCCTACCTCAAAAAAGAATATTAGAAAGCAAATTTCCAAAGACTGAAAATTTGGTGAAGGCTAAATAAAAACATATTAAATGCTTTACTTTCTTTCTCTCAAATATAGTTGTGATGCAGAAACCATGGCTGAACACATAGCAACGATACACGTAAGTTGAATCCTGGACTGTGAATGTACTATTAAACCGAAGCTCTGTGCACACCCTGGGTAGCCTTTTGAGGGCATATAGTAGTGCCTGACCTCACTGCTCCTCACTTCAGCACTTTGAAGGCCTGTGAGTGATGAAGGACTTGGATACACCAGCAAATGATGTAGCTCTTCTTGTTCTACTCTCCCAAACTGTACTGACCCTCTTCATTCAGCATGGGTAGGAAATAGGAAATATGGGAGCATTGAGTGGTTCTTTCCTGTACAAATAGACTGGTATTTTACTGTAAAAAAAGAAAAAAAAATCCTCTATGGAAACATCGAGTGAGGACCCAGCTGTTCGTTCTTCTTTGAGATACTGGAGACAATGAAATGACGAAATCTGCTCACAAGACAGAGTCTGTATTATAAATGAATAAAACATATTTTTAATTCCTCTGTGGGGGCTTTTCAGTGAAATCCAGGTGTCCTTTCCATTGAAACTCTCAGAAGAGGAAAAAATTATACTATTCATTATCTTAGGCACACCATTTTCATATAACACTCTTCACACAGTGGCTTCTGTCAAAATATCCATCACCCTGCAACATCAGCTCTCTGACCACCAAGCACTACTTGTGACACTTTGACATGAATTTCCTATGTCCACTACACTCCGGTATGCTGAACAGCCTATACCATGCATCCCCTTCCCCTTTGCAGGATAGTTAAGATTTTTCTTCCTTCCTCTCCTTGACAGAACAGCTATCTCATCCTGCTTCAAATCTATAAGTCTGTATGAAAACTTTAGGCCTTTATTAGAAGAGACGCTCTGAATGATTTGAAAGTGGACTCACTTTATAGGTTTGTTTTTTTTTGTCAGATCATTTTACTGTGACCTTTTTCCCAGTGGTTCACAGATACTTTGTTTTGGGAAAGCCAGTTTGTTTTGTTAAATTGCAGGGGCTTCACATAGATTTCAGTTTAATTATGAAGCATGGAGTAGGTAGTGTTTAAACAAGTCAGCTCCTCTAACCTCATGCCATTTAAATGCACTCTTTCACTTTAATATCCTCTTAAATCATTTATGGATACATCACTATTGAACACACCATACCTTACAATCCACATGTAGTGACACAGGACGGTTACAACAATGCAAACTAATTAAAGCTATAGGGTAAAACCCTGACCCCACTGAAGTCAAAGGGAGTTTTGCATCTTACTTCAATAGAGTAAGCCATTCACCCTGAGGCCCTTTCTGTCCCCCTAAGTTTCCCTGGCTGTTTGTGCAAAGAGTTCTGGAGAATATCAGGTCTCAGAAAGCCAATTAGCCAGAGACAGCAGTAGAACAAAGCCTCCCCCCGTCGCCACAGAGCAGGCGGCCCTTTGCCTTCAGGAAACAGGTCCAAGTTGAGGTGGGTCTGTGGCTCCAAGTTGCAGCCCCCATGGATATGAGATAAAGGCAGAGGAGGCGCTTTGGGGGTGCAAAGATGCAATGGGGGAAAAATGACATGAAAGTAATTGAAGGTGAGGGGAAAGGGCCTGAAGCTGTGTTGCAAGGGCAAGTGATCTGAGCACTTGAAAGCCAAATGTTTCCCTAATTGCTGCTTAAAATGACTGCTCCTGACCAGAGGGGCCCAACTCTTCCCACTGGGTGGGCCACACTGCTCCCTCCAGTTGATGCCCAAGGGTGGTACGTGGTGGTGCGTAACTGGGAAGGACCAGATGTCCGGCACATGGAGAGCACACTTTTGCTCTTATTTTCTCCTTTCCCAAGGGCTCCTTAGCACAGTACAGGAATAGATTGCTGACTGGAGGAATTACTCCAGCAGTGGCAACATATTCATAGTTGCTCTATGTTCTGTGGGGTCCCTCAGCCTCTCTCATGACATTTGAACAGATGTGCACTTTCCATGTGACAGGAAACGAGGTCTCAGGCAGGTCTGGAGCCATGGGATGACTCCTCACCATCTCTGCCTGCCAGAAATGAGATGCCATGTGAGATGTCTAATTATCAATGCCACTGGCCCACAGTCTGTGACCCGAAGAGACAGGTGCTCATATGTTCAGAATGTCCAAGGTGATTGCATCTCAGAGGATTATGGAGTGGTCTTAGTATCCCAGTGAGGTTAGATATTGCAAGTGTAAAATCATTTTTTTGAAGAATGGAAGTCCATTTTTGGTCTGAAATATTGAAAGAAAACTAGACTTTGCCTTGGTGCACTTTGTTTCAAAGGAAAACAGATTTTGGCATGATCTGACCTGAATCATAGAGATACTGAAAATGGAAGGATCATAAGATAATTGTAGGCTGTTGAAAGGTGCTTTCTGGATGAAGAAATTCATATTCATAGAATAGTGCACTGGGACTACTGTTCTTGGACCAGGGTAACACTGTGAAACCAAAACTAGTGAAGAAAAAGGATCCCTGAATTTGGCATTAGAGTACGGCTTTTTGGAGGTTTTTGAGGCTCCCTGAGCCTCATGAATATCTGAATAAGATATTGTTCACCTTCCAAATGACAATGTTGTTGCCTGAAGGCCTCCTCCGTGCCTAAGTTCCTTGCTATTTTCATACTTTACTTTTCACTGTGGGAATTGAATGTGAACAAACAGTGTTCACTTCGGGATTCTTCTGTTGCAAAAGGTCAGGTCCAATTCTGTAATTCTATGTATTCATCTTTACAAAGAAGTGTTTTGTTCAATCTGGATAGAGAAAGATAATGAAAGCTCTTTAAACTGGTTAAAGGCGAACACAGATTCATTTATCCAGTCAATTTGTTGTTTTTTGAGGAATAGTGAAGTACTGCTTTTGAAAAACCTTTGCTAAATTGCCTTGAGGAACCTTACTGAAATCAAAATCAATGTACTTGTGAATACTTAAAAGAGCTGCCCGTGCCATAATGGCACATGCTTTTTTTTTTTTTTTTGTCTATGTAATGCAGTCATTGATGAGGATGACACAGAAAAGGAGCTCCACTCTATTCTTATCAAACATTTTGTGTTTGTTTGTTTTCTTTCTATTTTTTTTTCTTTTTCTGAAATTCTTTAGTGACATAGGGATACATTAGTCAGCAAGAAGCTCAGATTCAGAAACATAAAGTTATCAAAATTAACGACCATGATTTTACCTATTCCTAACAGTGTTATTGATGAAATGCTGAAGCATTCAGGAGCATCGAATAAACTGGAAAGAAATAACTGTATTCTAATCCATATCAAGTGTGGAACAATTTTCCCCTTACAAGTACAGACCAAATAATGAGATTACATTCTATTAATTTCCTTTCTAGTGACTTACTAGCTAGAAACACCACCTTTTTAAAATAGTGATCTGTTTTGGGATACAGTAAACATCTATGAAGAGTAAGAATTAGTTTTTCTTCTAGACAAGCACAAATGGGACATCATCAGGAGGCCATGGCAGATGGGCAGAGGTCTCTTCCAGGTAATCCAACCGCAGCCGTTGTTCTTGCTTTGTACATGGAATAAGGCTTTATAAAAGGTATTTAAGGTGCATGCTGGTTAAGAGATTTTTAACCAACAGGGAAGAATATGTCATCACTTTTTCTCTCAGTCACTGGTTAGCTCTTGATATTCTCAGACACTGAGGTGTAGGGCTCAGTGAACTTGCTCAGCAGCAGCAATGGGTTCAACTGAGAGTAACTGTAGGCAGAACCCATTATGTCAGACTCAGTGACCTTCCACAAAATGTCAGGGCCATGCAATATACCTCATGGAATGATCTTTTATAATAACAAAGTATGATGCGTTGAACGGTGTGATTTCTTGTCAGTTGTGTTTTCTGTCAAGTGGGTACTCTAAGGGCGATAGAACTACGTATCAAGACACACTAGTTTACACAAGTACAGGGACCTATTGGGCACAAGCTTGGTCAAACTGAATATCTTCTGACTTGCTGAGACCAGCGAAGTCAATAAGCCCATAATATTCAGTGTAATGTTGACCACATTTTAGAGCAGCTCCAGCCAAGAGGAGTTTGAAGGTGTTCATGGATTCAGCATGGCACCAGCTAGAGGCATTTTGGAAGAAGAGGATCTTTGATTGAAATGTTCGTGCTGGGAGTGTGACTTTTGTAAAGTCTCTCTAGGGTATGGCTCAGGTTTTTATTCACTTCATTTTGGGCAGATGAAAGAAAAACTGAGTTACTCTCCATGCTGTAAGCAGTACCCCTTCCACTGCCAGTGGTATGGCAGGCATGTTCAATCTGAAGCTGTTCTGTGATCATATATATTCTGGCAAATAAGTGGAAGCAGGTACAAGGAGGTGTCTAACCAGGAAGAGGGGAGCCTGAGGACAGCAGCATGGACTGCGGTAGACCTTAGTGTTTGTTGTACATTTTAAGTCCCCAAGGTAGGATGGAGAGATACACTGTATTATAGGGACCAAAGAGGAAAATGTAGTTGATTGGTCAAAACCCTAGTCCTCTTCCAGAGTCGTTCAAAGTCATTGAGTGGATCTGCTAGAACCACTTGGCAAATGCACAAACACATTTACTGTTTGTAGCCTATAATTGCTCTGTCATCACTTTCCACATGGAATCTCACTACTATCAGTTGTGTCCTACCCTTGCAAAAATTACTTTCACAGTAAAAGTTATAACATGTTGTGTTAAGGAATTGGTTTGTTAAATGGAATGTCATATTCCTCTATTCTTTGGCTGCTGTGAAGTATTGATCTCTTAAGTTTAAATATGATCATACTTCCGCCTCTGTTCTGATATAAGCATGGAAAACATTATTGCAAGGTTGTAAAGCCTTCAAGCATATGACTACATTTTGTCCTTGTAAGATGACAGTTATACCAATGTGTTTTTTGATTAAGCAATGCAGTGTCTCATTTTGCATATCTTTTTGATTGTTTTTTTATTGGATGGCTGAAATATGATAGAGGTATATCTTTGGAAACATAAAATAGTATTCCCTTGCTCACTTATTTTACAGTTTTCTGATGAACAGCACCCAAACCCTAGTCTCCTTGACTGCTGAAAGGGTTGATTTGCATCATTGGCTAAGGATGGTTCTGATGCTCAGACTTCCAGCTCCAAAATGCATGTTCTTTCCACTTTTTCTAGGTATTATAATGAAGTCCTCTAGAGTAATCTAAATTATGTAAATACTCTTCCTATCGACTATGCTTCTCATATATTTCTTTAGACCAAGATTAAAACAGTGCAGGAAGTGTGCTTGATGTTCCCTCTAAAATGCTGTGTGCTTAAACTGTACTTTTTCATGGCTTTTCTACTGGAATGAATTAGGCAAAGCAGAATTAACCTTGTCAGTCACCAAGTCAGCTTCTATGACACGGAGTGCTGCAACTAAGAATACAGAAATAACAAGAGAGCCCCAATGCAGTCACCCTCCACTGATTCCTGCATAGAATATGTAAAGTGCTTTGGGGTGTTCCAAGAAGATAGACCCAATATAAATGTAAAGTAATAGTTAGCAAAGAAAAGCCTTTTTGCCTGGAAGTCAAGGGCAAGGAAAAGCATTCTCAGGCAAATAAAAGGGTTTATGTCCAAAACCATAGGTAGTGGGGGAAGCTTCACACAGACCACAGACATCGAAACTTTGAGCTGCTAACTGAAGTGTGTGGTGCAGGTAGGATTTTGGGGGAAGGAAATAGCCTGCTTTAGCACCAGACAAAGGAAAAGTGAGTGAACAGAAAAAAATGAGTGAATTAGAAAGGGGAATGCATGAGCAGAGTGGTACAAGAACTGAGTCCATGTGGTGGTAAAACAGCATCAATCCCAGAGGATGGTGGTCAGATCTTCCTGTTCTAACTAATTTAGTCTGGTAAAGGCAGACGATAAATGGGAGCAAGGCAACCATGTGCTTCTGCCTTTCTGCTGATGTAAGGCCCTAGGAACGTCCCTTGAGTTAGAAAAGGAAAACATTCTGTCTTTGTGTGTACCTTATCTCACCCTCTCTCAGCTCTCTGGGCAACCTGATCTAGTTGAGGATGTCCCTGCTCATTGCAGGGAGTTTGGACTAGATGACCTTTGAAGGCCCCTTCCAACACAAACTATTCTATAATTATATGATCTCAAAACCTGAGCCAAGCCCCAGTCCTTATTCCAATGCACTGTTTCCATGCAGAGGGCAGGATGAACGCAAAACACAGTGTTCGAGCTGCTTCTGCTGATGCTCTTGGAGCAGAGGCAAGTAGGGGAAGTCTCACTTCTTGTCAGACTCAGGAAATAAGAAAGAAAGGGAAGAATAAGCAGAAAGAATCCTCAAGTGTGAACCACTGAGCAATACTGTGAGATACGTGTATGTCACACACAAGCAGCCTGGTCCATGCTATTGAGCAATCTGCACAGATACTAGCTGAAATAAATCAGAAATGCCATTCCATGGCTGACTGGGGCACACAGACATGGTGCCAGGCCTACCATAGCATCTGGCACTAGTTCAGAAGCCTCTGAATCACACCCTGTTACATGGCGAAGACAGGACTATGGGCCACTGGTTACTGGTAGCTCTACCAGAAGTTCTACCAGTGCAGTTCAGTGATACGCTTGCTTTAGAAATCCAGCTGAGCTCCTCACTAGTCAGGCTGTTCCTGGAGTAACTTGCTGAAAACTATTCCTGCAGCACACTTGAGAAGACAGATTCTCTGAAACAAGAACTGAGGGTTTTGTATTTTTAAAAGCAAGCAAACAACAGCTTCCAAAGCTGTGGGGGTTTTAACGTTAGCAAACTTTTTTCTCCACCCTAGACTGAGTGTTTTCAATTTATTGTGTAACTGGTTGGTAATTCTAGAAAAGTGATACCTCTTAGGCTTTGCAAAAGTCATAGGGTCTTGTCACCTACTAGAGAACTCTGTTGTGACAGGATGTCTCCCAAATTAGAGATAAAGTGCAACACTATATCCATTAAGTTATCATAAGTAACTGGCCATTTCAGTTTTGTGGTGTTGTTTCCTTGCCACATCTGGTTAATGGAGAAAGGAAGTCCAGAACACTCTGAATAGGAGCTATGGGGGCAATATCCTTTTCTTTAAGGAGCTTTATCTTTCGAGCATTTCAGTGCAACTCAAACAAACATCTAATTGTTAATGCAGAGCTGACTGGCATAAACAAAAATGCCTATAGTCAGATAGAGGGTACAACAAGGCTCCATGTCAAATATAATTGCTTCCAAAGAAATGACAGATGACCAGAAGATAGGTCCTATAAATTTCACAAATTAAGTAGATATAACTTTTGTATCAGAAACCAACCACGCTCCATTAACAGTGGAGTACATGATGTATCAAGATGTTTCTGGCAAGCTTTTCTTGATTCTGTCTTTCTGATAATGACTAAAGCAATGAAAGACTCCTTTGCATGGCAGGAAAGGAGATAAACCTGAGCAAAGCAGAAGGTTCAAGAATAACATGTAATTTCAAAAGGGCTTGCCTTCCTGAGCTTTAACAGAATAGTCTAATTTTTCTGATATAATGTTTCCAAATAAGAAGAAAAACATATCTCAAAATACTCTTTGTTCTGTGAATGCCTGTTTGTGTAACAGCAGCAGCATTGTTATTCTGTGTCATCCCTTGTTGACAAGCCTGTTTGAGTTCCAATAATGGGAAACTATCATGTTGATTTGCTTCAGATTAACCTCATCTTCTTGTCATACTACAGGTACTTTCCACTACAAGAAACAAATATATGGTGATAGGTAAATGATTTTCATAAAGTCTGACAAAGATTTTAAAACAGCTGCATAGCTGCTTATTTTATTTTAGAAAAAACAATAGCAAGACAAAGATGGCATCTATCAGACGTCTTTGGTAATTTTATAATTAGGTGTCGTCATGACTTTCTACATCTGGCTTTAAGCAACAAATGCTTTTTCTTTTTCTGTGCTATAAATATTATTTTGAATACCATAGAACTTCTAAACCAACCAGTAAGAAGAGCTGAAAATATAAGGTGCTTCAAAAAGATGGAGCCAATTTCAAAGGAGTAGTGATTTCAAATTGGGTCCGTCTTTTTGAAATGTCCTGTAGTGAAATCACAAGCAAAACTAACATTAAGGACTGTAAAAAATTGCTCTAACCAGTTCTGATCTGTTAGCTTCAGACTACAATGATTTTGTATCCCAGCCACAGAGCTGCTGATTGCTTCTTTTATATTTTTTCCTTCAGATGTAGGACTTGGGAAGAGTGAATTATTCTGATCCTATAATGACAGCACTAGTGTCACAATGCAGGAACTATTAAAGCATACAGAAGTATACACTTGTTCTATGCAGAGAATGTTTTTTTCTTTATTGTTAGTGATTACCAGAAGTGATTCAAAGTCAGCGTGATTTCTGGGTATAACAAGACTTGCCACTTCAGTCCCTTCTGACACAATAACTTGTGCAATTGAAACTTTAACATTCTGTTTCAGAAGGTAAGCTCTGTGCTTACTTAAAATGTATAGATGTTGCAAGCCTGTATTCAACAACATACAGGTACTGTGGTGTGCATGGTAACTGCCTGTTAGGCAAATGAAATGGCCAAACACTTCCGTTAAATGTTGTCAACACAGGTCTGCAATGGGAAGGTAGTCTCTGCTCTCCTTCTAAAAGTACCAAATGATCATGACTATCCAGCTCAAGGGACATAAAATCTTGTCAGAGACCTATATACAGACCACAGTAGCTGAGAATGGGATTCTTGGTCTTGTTCCCTCTGTGTGCAAGCTCTGGACACTGGACGAAGCCTCCTCCTTCAGGTCATGAGTATCCTCTCGCACATCCACAATCTCACTCTGCCATCCAGTTTCTCTGTCCTACCTGTACAAGGGAAGTGCTTGGAACCAAATGAGTGTTACTATTGTCTCCTCCTAGGAAGATTTAGTGCATTTTTAGTGGCATTATCTGACAGTCCAGGCAATACAAAAGTAAGGTCAGATCTCTTCCTAGGGCCCTCTTGACATCTATAACTGCCTGAGTTGTACTCTAACTATGTGACACCCACTGAGTGAATTTATTATAGCAATCACTTTGAGCATATCTCAAGGATTTCATTATGATATTTTGCTGCTTGCAATGCCAGAGAGAGAACAACAGCATGAAATAAAATGCACAGAACTTCCCCTCTTATGAAAAAGAAATGGAAGAGCAGAAAACAGGCTGAATTTCTCCAGGGTAATTCTATGTAAAAGAAAGACCAGCAACA
Organism: Streptopelia decaocto; assembly: GCF_964273445.1. Lineage (NCBI taxonomy): Eukaryota > Metazoa > Chordata > Aves > Columbiformes > Columbidae > Streptopelia > Streptopelia decaocto. The sequence goes on from NC_138655.1 coordinate 25,924,910, forward strand.
TCCTTTAAGGCCTGAAATGTCAAGCTTGTAAAAATAGTATTCTTGGGAGTTGTATTTGATCATTTGTTAAATACTGTGATATAAAATGTAGAAATCCGTGTGTAATGCTTCAAATCCCTAATCTGGTTTAAAAGGTCAGTTGAAGCCTAAAAGGACTTGACATTTTCCCTTTAAAAATTTGACTTTTTGACTCAGAGCTAACAACATTTGAGCCCGAATGACCTGAAGGATAAATACAAAAGCTGATTTCAATTGAACTATTTAGAAAGCAGGGGATCTTCTAATTTGTAAGATAGCATTCAGGGAGGTTTTTCCATTAAGAACTCAATCGACTGAAAAATTATTTCCTTGGGTATTCCACAATCTTTCAATGCTTGTGTAAATTTTACACAGGAGGGGGCAGCGAGTGAGGCTGAAGGTATATAACACAATGTCAGGAAAGTAGAAAGCCCTTTATGAAAAAGAGGTAACTGGTATTTGCCTCGAAAAAATGTGCACTTTCTATCTTCTCCTTCATTGCCTTGGAAGACTGAGCCTGCTTCAAAATCTTTACTGTCTGATGCAGATGAGGCTTTCTGGCTTGTACTGATGTCTTGATAAACATGGTGACAGCCCCTTCCAGTGACACCCCTTCCCATGCCTCAGACCTTTAGCTTGCTGCGAGTGATACATCGGAGTCTGATGGCTGCTCTCATGGAGGAGCGCGCTGACCACCCACCTGGCTGCACGGGTATGTGCTTCCTTGGAGAGCCTCAGACTCTTCTGCCCAGCTCCTGCTCCACCAGAAGGTGACTGGCAACTAAGAGCATAGCCTTTTTTTCCTCCACTGCTCTCTGATTGCCTCCTGCTCTCATGACCTCCAGTGCCGGACCTCCTCTTAGTCACTTTGCACCCTCCCATCCATTTTTCTCAAAGCAATGATGGAGAATATAGGGCTGTCTTATTGTGGGTGAGCCTCACCTCTCAGGCCTCTCATGCTCATGGGGAATAGCCCTGCTACATACAATCTTCCAAGGGGCCTGTGAGCCTTGAGTTGCATGTGGGCCTGTGCCAGGGGTGAGGCACTGCCCTCCCCATTCAGCACCATCTCTAGAGGGGCTGTGCCCAGCCCTCAGCCATGGGTGTCCCTAGGGCAGGGGTGGGAGGCAGCCATGCAGCCTCACTAGACCCTCCACCATGGGGTGATCTGTACTTGTTCTCTCCAGCCAGCTCCAGCACCTAAAGGCTGGGAGTGAGGTAGAAAATGACAGAAGGATAACACAGTGCAAGCCCCTGCAGAAACTCCCTTCTGACCAGCCACCCCACGGAGGCTCCTGGTCCTCCTGGCCAACCACTACTCAAGCACCATTGTGTCATACCAACACCCGGCAGACTGAGTGGTTGCGTCCCCATCAGTCACTTGCTGGAACAGAAATGCCACTGGTTTAACAGTGTTGTCCCAGGTCTGATGTCTCACAGCTTCCCCTGGTGTTTATTTTTGATAAATGCCTCAGTTTCAGCTCAAAAGCACCCAGCAGCTGGGGACTATTATACCGTGACAACCTTCTATTCCATTGTCACAGTGTCAGATGCCTGAAAAGGATAATAGGTAGATATTTCTGCTCTTTGGATGTTAAGAAATAAGTGGCATTCCTATTCCTTATTTAGTTACTTCTTAATTTTAATGAATAGCTTTAGTGATAATTACCAGATTCCTATATTGATAAAAACCGGCACATTCTGCATGTTAATAATAGCACAAATTTGATATTTATGAACTGCTGTTCTTTTGCAAATATAGACATTTGGTAATCATCATTATGGTGATAAAATTCATTAAAATTTGAGAAACAACCTATTATCCCTTCTGCCCATCATCTTTTAATTAAGTAACACAGAGATTTTGTAAGACTTTCCTAGTCACACTGCAGAGTATTGTTTCTGTAAAGGAGTCTCTGTGTATCAAAATACCTCTATTTCAGTTTTGATAGACTTAATATAAAAGGCCAAAAGTAGATTTTCAGTAGATTTATTCCAAAATATACTTCAGATATTTAAAACATTTTAGCCACACTTAGTTCAGCACATACTTGAATCTTTTTTTGGAGTGTAGACTAGGGGCTATAAGAATGTTAGAGCCTATATTAGGATTCGGTAGTTTGCAATAGGAGAAAAATTTTGCTGTAATTTATGCTTCAGAAATTTCTAGCAGTGAGAATGCTGGAAAATTTGTGAGGTCAGTTGCTCACATGAAAAGTGATAAGGAAGTCCTTATTTGAATTTGGATTTGGCCACGAATCAAAAATGTATGGGGATGGGTTAGATTCAGACACATTCAGACAGTTCAGGCATTTTAAGAGGTTCAGTCAGAGCTTTCAGTACTTGTCTGCTCCTGGTCTACATTCTAACTAAAAAATTTAAGATATATTTTGAAAGATATACAGATATAAGCAGTATTAAAATTGTTTTTTCTTTGATATTCATATGTGGACAGAAACATTTCCTCAACTAATACAAGTATTCTGCTATTACAACCATGACTTTTAGGACTATATCCACAATAGGCACAGTTAGTACTATTTGATAATATCCTGAACTGAAATCTCATCTTGTTGACACACACGTGATGTTGTTTCATTTTTAATGCATTTATTTACCTGACTTAACCAAGCTTTTATTCTAATTTCCTTTAATGCTACCTTTGTACCCAGTAGAACTGTCAAAAAATACTGCTGAGAACTTACTTTAAGAGTCTTTTGGTATTTCCTTTTTATTCCTGATCACTTTGATGCTGGAGAATACTCACGTGGATAGCATTTAAAGCACCAGCAAATGTTGCAGGGAAAGATTCAGCCTGTGCATATCCTATCTTTGCCTTTCAGTCTTAACTAGGGCCTAATACGCTAACATATCTGGGCAGATTCTCATGCATACTATGATACATCATCACTGTGTTCAGCCAAGAGTGAAGGAAGTAATTTTGTGAGGTCGGAGGATGGTCAATGCTCTTCTATTTGAGTTTTTCTTGGGTTCATCCAAACAATTTTCATCTCAAAAGGTTGCTCCCCTTCTTTACATAGTTAATTCCTTCCTCTGTAAATCTGACATAACTCATTTGAGGAAAGCTACATAGGAGTCTCTTCTTCCAGACACAGTCTGGTGTCATGCAGAGGCTATGATCACAAGGAAACTCATGGGAAAAAAAAAAAAAAACACATGAAACAGGGGAAAAAAATATGTTCTCTTAGTCCAAACTTTTATCTCACATTTGTTTGGAAATTACTGGAGCTAGCTGGGGAAGTAAAACAACAACAATAATAACAATAATAATAAAATCAAACCAAGAAACAACCAACACAAAAAATAACCCCTCCCCAAAACAAAACAAAACAAGAACCAACCACCAAACCACCAAACAAACACCACTATTTTAGTAAAAAATAAGAAAAACTCAAGAACTGAGATATTTTGTCCTAAATGCAAAGATTTAGAGTTGACTATGATGCTGCACTGCTACCTGGCATTTGCCTCTTTTCTGTTCCCACCATTGAGGGTTGTCTTTCTGTGGCAAACTGGAATCTCCACTGATGCATGAGAACCAGTTCTATTCTTGAAGAGCAATGGTACTTCATGGAATATACCACCCTGTCCACCCACACACCAGAATGAGGCAACTGGACCACAACGTCCAAGATACACTACAATTGTGTTATACTACAGAACTGGAAGGAAAAAAATCCAAAGCAAACCAGTTTGATCCCCAAACTAAAATCTCTTCTGGAATGAAGAGATTGGAATAAATGAATAAACAAATCAAAGTGGAGTTTTCTCAGCTTTTCTCTAAAAATCATGTAGAATCATAAATTCTAGATTAATTCTGTGATAACCTGCAAATAAATATAAACCTGCTGGGGAGCGGAGAAGAGAAAAAAAGGAGAAAATATTCCTCTTTCTAAGTTTCATAGACTAAATTGTAGTTACCTGGAATAATGCTGAATTTCTTTACAAATAAACACAGCTCTTGGTAAATATACCACTTTTTGCTTCAAAATGACAGATAAAACAAGCTATTTTAGAACTGACAGTCCGCCAATCCTCTGCTCAAGTATTGTCTTTCACTAATAACAATAAAAAGGTGATGGAAATATGATTTGTATCTCCAGAAATTTCCAAAGGACTGCCAAATGTTGTCTTGAAGCACCCTGCTCTTAGGTAGCCACTATAGTGAAAATGTTCCCAACATCCTTCCAACACAGCAAGCGGGAATAATGTAATACTCTTCCTCCAGATGCATTACATTGTTAAGCACTTAATCTCAAGGACCTTTTTGAAGTTCAGATAGTTCTACTTTATTCATCATCTAGTGTTTAGTTTAAAGTAACAAATGATTGAGCTGAAAGTCTCTCAGGAACAAAATTCCTTTTTTCCCCATACATAAACAGAGTTGCAGCCTTTGCATTTTTCGCCATCTGGCCTGCAGTGTGAAATGACATTAGTAGCATGTCAGGTTTATTCTCTTTTCAAAGAAAAAAAAAAGAAAGAAAAAGAAAGAAAAAACATAATCCTAATCTATAGTACGAACAGTATTAAAATGAAACATCTGCCTCACTGAAATGAGTGGATGAACTCTGAAGTCTACAAGCTGCTGGAGTTTGTCAAGTACATGTTTACATTGCTGACTGCTGTAAATTTGTAGGATGATGACAAGAAGTCTACAAACTAAAATATCTTATTCAAATGTTTTTAAACATCTGTTTCAAACAGAAAAGGCCAGAACAATGAAGTGGCATGGTGATCACAGGCAGACGGGGACGCAATAATATTACAACTTGGGTTACATAATAAAAGACGATGGCAACAGACGTTTATAACTGCAGTTACCAGCTTGTGGTCTGAAGTCGAGAGACCAGTATGCTGAGAAGGTTGTATCTGCTGTCTACCTATGTGACTCCATACAGAGTAAGGATAAAATACAATCAAATGCCCCTTTAAAAGTTTGCTTTCACTACAGCACCTGCTGCTTACAAAGCCAAATAAATTCTGCGCTCCAGAGAACAGTTTTGAAAGCCTCCAGGAATAAAAGATGGCAGATTTCTCAAGAGCTTTGTACAACCAAGAAGCAGTTGACCAAGGAGACTGCATTGTTTAGCAAACAGAGTTTATCCAGCCTATCAAAGTTTTTTTTGCTTTGCAGGACTTCAGATTCAAATCCTAGGACACGGGTCTTTTTTTTAATCACCAACGTGGATTTGAGGTGCTGCCATATACTAAATAGAAATCTTTATTCTCACCCTAAAAAAAACCCAGAGACGATTAATAAAAACATGGTAGACTGTTTTGCCTCTCATGTTTTTGAGATGCAGCCAAGAATAAATCATAAAACCCCCAGTATCTTCCTGGTCAGTACTCTTTTAAATAACATTTTAATAAAATAATTTAATTTAGTTTTACTTCTAAGTTGGCTTTGTGATATAACATTCTTCTGAAAATAACCAAACTACTTTGGAGTCTGTTGGGACTTAAGCACTTTTGCTATAAAGCAGAGAGAACTCTGGGATTTATTTCAGTCCTTAGCTTGAGCAAAATTAAAATATTCTATTGCCTTCGAAATGCCTTTGAGCTGATGAAGCACAGTGCCCAGAAGCTAAGCAGATTTGCCATGGCAAAAATGTGGTAATGGCGTAATTATGGTCAGGACCACCCATGCTATTTATTGTGCCATGGCAAAAATATGGTCATGGCATAATTATGGCCAGGACCATCTGTACTATTTATTGTCAGCACAGTCTCCAGTCCAGTTTTGGCACATGCCAGTCAGCAGCTAATGTACAATTGTGCTGAGGGAGACCGAATGGGACTAGGATTGCTGCCAGTAGGGATTATGTAGGTCAAAACCACTTTTATTTTGTTTTTTGGGAATACAAGCAGATACAAATTAAATTTAATGATATGGATATGAGACATGCCCCTTGTTTTGAAAACTAGAAAATAGTCCTTGGCCTACTTCATTTCTTAATATCTGTATGATAATTTATTTCAGCTAGCATTATCGCAAGCAAGAGAATTGTACTGTATATTGAATTATGCAATAATATATTTGTACCATTGCTTTGCCAGGTTATCCTGGGAGGATTAATTCCCAGTGACTTAACTCCATGTTTATACACCCAGGGTAAAAACTTTTGCTTGTGTTTGTAAATGAAGGACACTATTATTGACTCCATCAGATCAGAGCAGGGTAAACCACCTACCTGTAAAGGAAATATATATCCCAGGAGGACTGTTGGGTGCTCTGCCAGGAATGTCCAGTCTAGGTGCTAATGCATAGCCATATATGAAGTTTCTCAGGGCGGTCACACAGCAGCACAACCTAAATTAATGTTGGACCTTCAAGGAGAGGAAGTAAGAAGAAAGCATGAAAGGGAAGAAGGATGATTTACAAGCTAACGACAAAGAAAGGAGTAAGGTCTCCTCATCAATCGCCTGCTATACGGCAGTACGAGTCTTTGTTCTGGAGACATAACTCAAGATACAGTTTATACCAAAGAATGCAGTTAAGCTTCATAGTTGTGTTCATATTCATCTTTAACATAGTTATCTGATAGGTTTGAGATAGCTTTTGATTATCTTTTTTTTTTTTTTTTTATATTAGTGCCCGATTTAATGTATCTGCTTATTATCTCAGCCTTGCTAAATAGTATTACTGACTAGAAGTCTTATTCTTTATTTTCATAGTCATTGCCCTAGATTTCCTTTCAAGGGGAGGATCCCAGTAGTAAGTCTTCATCAGACGTATCTATGTTGAAGACATTATTTTCTCAGAGACTATGCATGACTTAGACAAAAGCTTGGCTATCCCTTTAAAGTAAATTTTCAGCTTCTTTGTGCTTCCTTGCAGTCAGATCCAAGACTAAGTATTCAGTGTCTGTAGCATTTCAGTTCATCTTTTAGGGTCCATACACAAACCTGGGCTACATCACATAAAGAGAGCATATTAAAACAACAGCCCTTTCAGGAAAGAACACAGATCTTACAAGAGTCATTTAGCAACTCAAATGGAAAGATGAGTTACTCAAATAATAATTGCTTCGGTAAAGCAACTTTTTGTCTAGGAGGTTCTTAAAGTCTTCGTAGACCGTATACCATTACTTGCTATTATAAATATTTTTTACTCTGACATTGAACAGAGAGGTGGTGGTCATACATCTGAACAGGGAATTTTGGTGGGAAGAAAGCTAGGATCTGACTGAGATACTGGAATGGGTTGTTTGTAAAGGTGTCAGGGTCCAGCAGTCAGTTAAGAAACTTATTTAAAAGAGAGTGTCTCCAGCAGCACTAAGAACTGCTGGTTAGTACTTACTGAAATGAAGGAGTGCTATTCTCAACACTTTTGGTTCACTGCTCCAGGCTCAGGTCTGTTGCTGTTGTAATGTCTGGTGAGATCATCACTCCTGAACACATGGTCCCGAGCTACTGTGTAAAAAAATTTTCTCCATCAAGGTGAAATTTTCTCCATCTCTTTTTTATTAATGTTTCAAATTTCACTTGAATGTAACACCCTCTTTTATCTAATTGTCCATTTATTAGGAAAAAGTCTTTTACCGCAAACATACGTACTGGATTTTCCAACTCCTTGGCTGCCAGTGAGTAGCGTTCCTAATTTAGCCTAGGGTCCAGTTCAGTTAAAAGCACTGGAGTGAAATCTTTCAGTCTGAAAACTTAAGAGCTTAAGGGGTATGCAGAGTTCTCATTCACTCAGTAAATCTATCCCTACCAAAACCACAACACTTACACAATTACCAAATGCGCAGGCATGCCTGATGATAGAAGAGTCTCTTAAACTTAGAGACAAATAATCACACCATAGTTAATGCTTTATATGCTATCTAGATGGGAAATAGAAGCTAAATACCCACACAGATTTTTAATTTTCTGACTGCTTCTCACAGCTAATGCAGTCATGTAAACATAAAGCAGCATTTACATGTAGAGCACAGCTTTCTTTAACATGTCTTTTGGGTTCTCAGCTCATCAGATTGAAGCTCAAACAGAAGGCCAGAACAATTCAGAAAGTGTAGAAAATGTACAATCACAGAATGTTCTTCTGTGGCCATAATTGAAACCAGCAGTAATGCACTGCCTCTATATAGGGATATAATGCGCATATGTAAATACATCTTGTGGAGAGATCTGAACATGCCATTTGCAGAACAGGCTTCCAAAAAGGTCATTTATCGGATTGTATTTACACTGAGGGGCAAATCCACAGGGAAAGAACAAAGAATCCACCTCACTAAAAATATGCTTCCAGCACACTGTTTAGGAGAGGGTACAAGAAGCCCCCACAATGACGGTACACAAACCTGTGTTTTGTGGAAGGGCTTTCCACAGAGCTGCGGCAATGCAAACAAATGGAGGCAGATTTGTCATTCTGAGCACTCAGGAGCTGTGTCAGCTCCACACAAACGCAAGCGCAGCACAAAGCCCACTGGATGCTCTGTGGAAGTCAGTGGAGTTATACAAATTTATAATTTATTAAAATCTTTAGCTAGGGACGTAGTTTCTGTTGTAGTGAGGATGTAAGAAGCATTGTTACCTTCTCCACTTCATTCTCTGACAAAGTAAAAGGACCAATGAAATATATCACATATACTATATGGTTATAGAAGAAAGAGAAAGAAACATTATTGAGAGGATAATTTTGTTGTAGAGTTTGCTTTTCCTTTGTGGACAGAAATTTTTTCCTCATCGAAACTAGAATAGTTAAACTGATATTAATGTTAGAGCTGTAGGGGTTTGTGTGTGTGTATGTGTACAATAGCCTTTTATCACAATTTGAATCAATAGCAGTAAATATTAATGCCAAAATTTTTCACTGAAAATGTAGCAGAGAAACCTCTGCACATGAAAAAATAGTGGATGAAATTGTGAACATCAAGATGAATTAAGTGGAGAAATCTTTCTTTCCTATTCGCTGTTTTGGTTGGGAACAGGGAAGGCTGAGGAAGGTGTCTATGAAACCTAAACTCCAGACTGCAGTTTAAAATCCACAGATTTCTCATTTCAGCTGCTGAATTTTTACCAAAAGAAAGCAAGCAAACTGGTGATAGGGCAGCCTTTTAAAAGCATGAATATTTGAAAAGAATTGGAAAATATGAGGTTACTAAGACTCTTGTAAATTAGTTTTCTGAATGAAATAGAATTTCATACAGTGGAAAAAAATATCAAAAAATATTTGCAGCATAGTCAAAGAAGATAATTGACTTAAGGCTAAATATTTTGGAAAAAACTTCATTCTGTGTAAAAATGTGGCAAAAGCTGAATAATATAGTGTACCTCAGTATTTACTGTGCTGTTGTTAAGGGAAATATCCAATTTGCCAAGCATCTTTTACTGATCAGGGGACCCTTCAGCTTGACTGTAACTTGATAAAACTCTTTGAGTTATACTACAGAATGCTTAATACTTCCCCAGTGGATTCCTGAGGTCTTCTCAAATGTAAAATATTTCATGAAGGGCCAGGCTTTTCTAATTAGGCTGCTTCTGCTCTCCAGTTTATCTAAAAGACACATTATTGAAAACCTCTTCCTTTCACAGGAATTTTTTCTATTGTTTATATAGGTATCACAGAGAGATATGTTTGATACAAATTGTTTCAGTTGGAGAAAGCTCTGCCAAAGAAAACAGACAGGCAGCTGTTTGCATTGCATATAAAAATTTTGTTAAATATGGCTGCACCTGTGTAAACACAAATTTATTTCCAAGAAGTACCCCTGCAGCTGCAAAAGCTTTCAGACATTGCCAGACAAGTTATTTTTATTAAACCATGTAACATACTAAATAGCTCTTTCAATGGTTGTCATGCCTTAAGAACATGTAACATAAAAAACCTTGTCCATTTTTAGGGAAGTTGTTTTTTTATTTTTATTTTTTAAAAGCTAACAGAGCAATGGGCCCACTTTATAATTTAGCGTTATGCTATATTAGTCTGAAAATCTAAAGCAATGCATAGACGTATATACTGTATGAACACTACGTGTCTATGTGCACACATATGTAGTTTTAGATTTTGTTAGTGCCTCAGTGTCTGCCCTGACCCAGAGTCTATCAGAGGTGATAGAGAGATTTTTACTGCCTGCAGCAGATTATGAATCAAAGCTAACTTGAAATGCCTGGATTGGGTGGGGTATTCTACTTTCTGTGTTTCACCTCCAGAAAGCATAAACAAATGAGAATATTCAAAGACTGAGAGATGCTAGGAAAAAAAGGGGGCAGTTCCCTGCTTCTTTGCAAAGCAGGAGCTCTTTGTTTCCTCTCGGCCGAGGTGGATGCAGAGCAGGGGCTGCACGGCCATCGCTGTCCTTGTCCCAAGCTGGGTAGAGACGAACGCTGGGGAAGGTGCAGGGTCTCTCCTGCTTGCACCCACCAACACTCTTCTGCTCATGTTTCAGGGAAAAGGGAGTGGAGGGGTAAAAAGTCTTCTGGGTGCATTGGAAACTCACTCGGATCACTAGGAATTTGTAACCAAATTAAATAGCCAAAGAAAGCAGCACGTCCGTGCAGCTGACAAGTGGGACAGAGCCAAGTCGATGCTTTCTGGTTGTAAGGCAGAAATTGTTCCCCCACAGTGGTCACCCTTCAAGATACAAAAACACCTCACCAAGGCAGGTGCAAATGGGTCTCTGGGGACCGCCTGTGTGACCACGGGATGCAACCCACATTCACGAGTGTGCATTCTCCAGCCTTTAGGAGCCTCTGGGGTGGGATTAATCGACACGGTGTGCCTGGGATCTGCACTTCCCTTTGCAGATGCACATTATGTAATTTGTCCAATGGATTTGCACTCACTCCAAGGTCCATTCTGCTGCTGTGCTAGACTTGGACTGAAAATACCTATATCATTATTTAAATCTATATGCATACACATTCAGCCTGTGTGCAACACATCAAGAGGTCTACCTCTTCTTAATAAGTTCACAGATCTCCCACTGACATTTATTTCAGTTATTTATATTAAATCATTTTCAAGGAGAATAGAAGCTCTTTCATATACTGAAGGCTGTATGAATGGCTTCTCTAGAAAGCTGAAATCAATAGTGCTTAGTGATTCAACCAGTGTTAGGTGCAGCACTGTTTCAAGGGTTAGGAAGCCTTGTTGAATGGGGTAATATGGTGCCAACAAGCCTATCTGAGCTCAGCTCCGCTTCCTCTCTCTTCATGATGATGCAGAGGACAGAGTGCTAGGGACACTGCTTGAATTACAAATATAAACTGAAGTAATAGCCTGTGTTTTAATTTGGAAAGTGATCCATCCATACTTAACTCTTTTTTAAGGCATATTTCTGGTGATTAATATGTAAATGCAAACACATGCAGACACACACATATAAATTTACTTTTTAAAGACATTTCTAAGCCAAGTCTCCCCTGACCAATGGCTCAGTGCAAGCACAAGGGAATGGATCTTCAATAAACGCCACAGTACCTTTTCTCAGCATTCTCAATCTCACTTTCCTGTGAAGGTCTTGAAGGTAAAACTACCTGGTGGGTAGGAAATCATGGAGCTGCCACAGCAGTATTCAATGAGAAATGTGGGCATTGGAGCAGGTTTGTACTCACTTTAACAAGAATGCAACCTGAATCAGCAGCACTATTCTTCATCTTTGCAGGAGGAACAAGCCAGAAACATTAAGACCAGCAGTCTAGATATCACTGGCATGTACTTGCTTGACGTAAAGCAGCCACATTTCACATGCTGATCCAGTTCTGACCTGTGGCTCTGAAATTGTGGGCATGATAGGGAGCCTAGTTAGGAAAGGGTTAAAAATGAAGCCTACAGATATCCAGAAGAGAAAAAAAGCAAAGTGGGTATGACAAAAGTGATCAGCAATGTTTGCTTGAATTCTAAAGGAATGCTGTTTCTGTTCTTCAGAAACAAGTTGCCTTTGGCTCCCACACACCTTTGGAGACAGATTTCTTTGAACATATCTGCAGTGACAAGCATGTGGATCTGCCATGCCACATCAGACAACCACTAGCATGTGGCTAGCACCAGATACATGAGAAAAATGTATACAGAGCCTGTAGGAGGCAAAGTTAGAAATAATTTGACCTTCAGAAGGTTTCCCATAAATTTGGTAGGCTGAACTTTCAGGTACCTGCAAGAATGAAGTATCGAAGTACTGTGATTCTGGAGAATCTTGCTATTAAAGTGAGAAAGCATAAGAAAAGGTGAAATGTGTTGTTCACTAGAGAGGACTTTTTAAATTAATGATTCATAATTTCAGCAGTTCATCAGGGAGAAGAAACTGTATGAAACAAGAAGAACAATTTTTAAACAAATAAATGCTGAAATGTGTTCATGAATTCAGCCACAATTTAGTTGTGAATAAATAAATAAATTGTGAGTCATGTCCCCCCCTCCAAAAATCAAAACATGAAAATACTAGAAGAGCAGGGAAGGGAGAAAAAAAGCCCTCATGCAAAGAAATACCCTCCCACATTCACTTTTCTGCTGGTGGGGGGAAAAGATGAAGCTCAGATTGTACGTGCAGCTCTCCTACCTGGTTACAGATGAGTTCATGCAGTAAGTGTCCATCCCAGAATCAGACTGTAAATACAGAAGCACAAGACTGGATCACATTATGTCCAGAACCTGTAACCGTGAGGAGTGAAGAGCAACTGCTTTCTCTGCCGCTTGTGTATGAGTGGAGCTTTAACCCATGGTCTGGAAGTGGTTTACTCCACACCTATGCTGATGCCTGCAATTTGTGATGTGTGGACCTGCATTTTGTGAACAGCTAATTTTTTATTATTTCGTATGAGATCTAGCTAGTTGGGGAAAAACAAAACAAAGCAAAAAAATCATCAACAACATCAACAAGAAACAACATAAAAATAAAACGACAAGGTCCCTCACTCAATGGCAAAACATGCTCCTTCAGCAATCAGGATGCAGTCCCACGTCAGGAGGCAGCACTAGGGCACAATGCAGGACGTACAGTTTCTGCAGCTGGAAGCATGCTGGCATCTGTGATGGAAAAAACATGGTCATCAGTCTTCCTTCTGAATGGGTAAGGAAACTGATGACAGCGATCAATTCATGTTTTTTCCATCCAGATGAGAAAGACCATTTTCCTAACTGTCTGCTGTGTCCAGGGTGTAAAAGAGTCATTCTGAGTTCCTGATTTCTGGGAGAAAGTGCAGTGTGACTACACAGCAAGCCCTGTGCAGAGCAATCATGAAATGCATTGTCCGTGCAGTAATACATATTTTACTCAAGAAAGCCCTAAAATATAAAACGTTGGTTGATTATGGGTGATCAAATCATGTTAGATGTCCATAAGCAATTATAATAAAATATTTAAAGAGTTTTATAGTCTAGTAGAAAAAAGATAAAAATACAGAGCCACATACTTTTGATTTAGTTGCTTCAATTTCACTTTCTTACATTAAAAATGTATATAGGAGCTGCCATCTCAGTTGCATAGGATATCAAGCCACTTTATTTTCTGAGAAACACCAACCAAAGTACAGTTGATTTGCCAAGTCACAAAGATTCTCCTCAACTAAGCTACACGTAACTGAGTCACGCTCATGATCCTCCTTAAATAATAAATTTAGAATCCTTATTAGAAGTGTTGCTGCCTAGCACTTGGACATAAACTATGTTGGAGAAGTCTCTCGAAAAAGATAGAAATAAGTCGCTTAATAAAGTCTAAATCATTCCTTAGGTTAGCTAATAGAAGCACCCGTGGTTATAAAATTAATCAGTCTCTGCTATTACAGCAAATTGGTGAAGATTGTATTGACACATCTTCATCTGCATGTCTCATCAGAGGTGTCCGTGCCATTTAGCTACAAAACCCTGGAGGCTTTACTCTGCACAGAATCTTATAATACTTCAATTAAGGGACACCAAGCTGCCAGCCAGACAGCAGAGCATTTATTTCTTGATGACTCCTTAAGTTGTGCCACAGGCCTATCATTAAGAGAATATTTTTCACAGCATGTTGCAGAGATCCTCATGCCATTAAAAGGAATTGAAAAAGCATCAATTTGTTGTTTCCACCTAACACAGATATTTTTCATTGCTGGAACAGCCATTAAAAACAATCTGTTTTATTGCGTTCTGAAAAGATCACAGGAAGTACACATTGTGATTTAAGTATGACATTAGCATTAAAAGCATAGTGAATCTGAAGTATTTGAAATAAATACTTAAGAAAACAAAGTATTAAATATGCTTTCTTAAAAATTTTGCTGAAAAATCCTTCGCCACATTTTCATATGAGATCTTCAAACAGAGATTCTTAAGTGCCCTTGAGGTGATTATTTGCCATTTGTGAGAGAATAAGGCCCCTTTTGGCCATGTGATATTCAGAACTAATGAACAAACCCATACAATCAATACAAAACTGAAAAATGATTTTTTGTCCTCATATTCCTCCTATGGCTGTGATCTTTCCTCAAGGCGGAGTAATACAACCTCTAGGCCAGACTATAGGAAGCTTTACATGGACTATAATATATATATTGAACAAATTACACTTTCTCTAACAATTTAGGACTAGTCTGCAAAGGGACTCAGGCATTGCTCAGCCACTTGAAATACTTGGTATATAAAACTGAGGTCCTCAAAAGCAAATAAATCCTCAGGTACCTAAATTTCCTTAGACACCAAGGAATCGCTAATATGCTCACCAATGTGACAGTCCAAGCTAACATTACTGACCTGTTGTGTGCCCAACCCCTGGGTGATCTGGACACCAGCAAGCTCACACTGACCACTCCTGCAGACCCTCATCAAGGGCTCTTTCCCAGACATGCCCCCTCACTGGACGTGACTCGAGACGTTAGGGTCCAGCTGAGTGATGTGTTCAGTTTTGCTCAACTGGCAGGTGAATGGGGTTCTCCCCTGTTTTCTCATCCTCACCCTACCTGCTTTAGAGCACGAACATAAGCCCTGGTCTCATACATCTGCAAGGGAGTCCCCCATCTGGCCAGGGTGTGCTCTGCCCCAGGGGAAATCACCTCTACTGTCTCTTGTGGGGGGTCTCTACTTTTGCATTGCACTGTAAAGGCAAGTAAGAAAAGCAAGAACCTTGCTCCCTCGGCCAGTTTGCAGGGACTTCATATAAGAGTCGGAAAAATGGGGGTCCATGCTCCAAATCAGGCACTATGTGGATATGAAGGGAGGTTTCTCATGTACCCAGAGACTCCTTCATCCATCGTGCTTTCAATAACCATGCTGCATCTCTTTTTTGATCTTCCTACTTTACCATGCAATCTCTTTAATTTTTTTTTTTTTAATCCCGACTGTTCCACATACAAGGGGGTGGATAAAAGCCTCTCAAGAGCCTGCACAACCCTTACATTACCATTTTCTCCTGAATACCATCACTCCTATCTGTGTGCTACGATATGTTTCCAAGGTACTTAACACTGTTCTTGCCTGAAGGAAAAGTAACTTGAGTTATCACTGAGTGTTAAGCCTTTTGGACGCTCAGGTCCCTGGTGACCTCAGCCATTGCACACTAATGCTGTAGTTTCATGGAAAATATTGAAGGAAGTGGTTCCGCCATTTCACAGTTTTAGAGGGGCATCACCTTCTCTCCAGTGCTGGTGCAGCTATTTGTTCAGTCGTGGGTTTCAGCTGGGCAAACAGTGATGGTTAAAGCTAAAGTGGTCAAAAAATAGTTGGTCAGTTTTCAGCCAGATTAGTCCTTGACTGATCAATGTATGGCTCCACAACTGCTTGAGCGGACATAGGCCAAAGTGGGCTGAGAAGGCAGGAACAAGCAACATGGAGCAGAGCAGAGCAAAGCAAGAATCTTCTTACAAGGAACAGTGCCAAATTATTCTCTCATGGAATTTTACTACTGGTATATTGTCAAGTTAGAGCTGGTAAAGAGAAAAATAGCATATCCTGAACCTTGCAAAAAAGTTTGCCTTCTGAGCATCTCTGACACACAGAAGTGAAAAGTAGCACTGAAAATCAAGTATTTGTCACCCAAATCTGATTCCTCAAGCATCTGTTTCAGTGTAAAATGTTTATTTAATATGGACCGAAAAGCAATCAATTATATTAGCCACTGGTTTATCTGGGTTTAATCTTGATCCTGGAATCATAACTTATGTGAGTAATCCCACTGAATGAAATAAGATTCTTAACATTATTAAAAACTGTTTCCTTAAGTAAAAATTTCTAGGATTAAGCCATTGTTTGTAGTAAGTTGTTTTGAGATGAGCGATTAACAAGATACATCTTCATTTTAAATCAGCACTAAACTATCATATTAATATATGAGAGAGAAAGATTAAATTATTAGGCCTCCTACTCTTATTCATAAATGGGAATTTGTGAAAATATATTGAAAGGAGCAGCATAATTTCATCTCCTCTCCAATTAATTTATTGAAAACTAACATGTATGGTGAGTCAATTTTATGGAGAAAAAGTACATTATAGAACGAGGGCCAGACTCTATAGCTCTAATTCATATGAATAGTCTTGCTTGTGTAATAGTCCCATCAGTTTCAATGGACTATTCACACCAGTTCAATGGGATTATTCACATACATAATACCCTATGGTATTTGGGATGAAAGGTGCTATATAAATGTAAGCTATTATAAAAATATTAATAGTATGCATTTTTAGTTACAGCAAAATATGCATTTATCCTGGTAGTCATTATAATCGATAAGGTAAATCATGCTTGAGCTAAGAAACTCCTACTACACAGCCAAAACACTTATTTAACTGTGCTACTAATAAGTAGGTTTTTTGTAAGAACACAAATACACATTTACATGAACGGAAATACGACATGTATTTATGAAAAAGCTTTTGAGAGCTTTCAGGTAAATACTATGTATGTTTTCTTATTCCATAAAGGCAATTAGATTTCTTTTTTCTTTCTTAGAATAAACAAAATACAAAGGTCCAAATTCATCTCTGCAGTAGTTCTATTTACTTCAGTCAGGTTTTACCAAAACCACGAATGCAATTTCACACAAAGCTTATCACAAAAAACTCTACTGCCAACCATTCAAAGGGCCAATTTGCAACATGTGTGCAAGCAGTCCCTGCAAACCAGCATGGAACCCTTTAGCAGCTTCAGAGGAGCTGAATTGCACATTAGACAATATCCATGTTTCTCATGCCAAAACCTAGAAATCCATAGTTATCATAGATCCACAGAAATTCATAGATATCATTCATAGATTTCAGTAATAATAATAATTAGAGAAAAATTGACAAACAAGATGGATCTGAAGTACCTTTCCCCAGTAAAATAGTATATTAAAAAAACTCTGCAGGGGCATAACCACAGCCACTGTGACTCTGTGGTCTTCAATTCAGAGTCAGCCAACTCCCAAAGAACAAAAAAGCATGTGAGTGATGTACAATTTTGTGCCTCCAAAACCAATAGCTGCGCAGTGAATTAACATCACATAGTCTAGGAAATTAGTCACTGTCAGGGAAACAGTCTGCTAATTTGTTATTTTGTTATTACTTTATTTTTTAATTTATTTATTTCTTAGAATTTCTTCAGGATGCCCAGTAATGCAGTGAGTATAACACAAATCCCATCAGTGTCCCTTCGGGTTGAAAGGCAGGTTTTTTAGGTAACCAGCATGACAACCTAGTGTTATGTAACATTAAGTCTGTGCTGCATGGGGCAGCTCCACAGCCTTTCCATCCCCTCTTCCCATTTCTTGTTTGCTGCATGGGAGAGAAAATCAGTCAGAGATGGTGGGGGGCTGGCTGGATCTTCAGCCCTGTCCTCCAGGCAGAGAACTGGGTGCTCTCACTTCCATCAGTGACCGCTTGGGCTCAGCACTTTGACCCGTGTATTTCATTTATGTGTTTTTTCTGTTCCTCCATGTTGTATTTTGACTGATGTGGATTTACAAAGACAAGAAAGCAGGGGACACTAAGGGTAGGTCTACATTACTGACTGGTATGACAGAAAGAAGGAAGGACAGGGGTTTAATTTGCTGGGACCTTGTATGGGTCCAGTACTTCAAGTCCACATTACTTCAATGACCAGGAGATTCAGACAAGGTGCCAATCCAGGCATACGCCATATATGCACAGAGGACAAACTGGTGAAAGATCCTGAAGCCACACTGTAGGTGGACCATCCAGATAGGGTGTCTGTGTGTACCTTCAACTTTGTTCCCACCAAGTTGAAAAATATTTCCTCAAGTACAACGGTGTGTCTGCATGTACACTGCATTACTCCATGTACGGGCAAAAGGCAAATTTGGACCTAAAAAAAAGCCCTCCTAAACTGAGACACTCAATGGAGACTTTAACCTTCTCCCTTCTCTCTACCCTAATCCCAGCGTTATGGTCATGGCAGCAGATGATCTTCACATGTTGTGCTGCTATGCCTCTTTCCAAATCCTCTACCCCATGTGTCAGACTTGAGAAGACAGAGGGAATTCACACGGGTGGGAAGAGAGAAGCAGAAACTTCTCCCTGACAGAAGCCTGACCATGTAGCCCAGTCTCTGTCACATACCTCTCTCCATTTTTCTGTCATTAATTTTCCAAACTCATCCAAATTATGCTGGGCTTCCCAAACTGAATAATAAATTGATGTTGACATGAGTCAGAACTTCAATCACAGCTGAATCTGAACCAGAAACATGCTGATTCATACTCCTTGATTTGCCTCCTTTTCTTGACTTGCCTTTGCTTTCTCCTTCCTCAGACGAAGTTCTTAATCTGATCTCTCCACATTTTCTTTAACCTTTCCATCACATCTCTTCATTTCAGGAAAACAAACAAACAAACACACACACACACAAACACACACAAAGTAATGCATTATTCTAACAGGTATTCCACAGCAAAATTTAATGGTTCCTGGGACTTTGCATTTTTCTTCTTCCATATTTTGCAGTGTGGCCAGACAGATCAACTGAAAATAACAAAGTTAAGATGAGGACCAAAAATGAATGGAGATGACAAGCAAGAGCTGCCCAGCCTAGGGAAGAGAAAGCAGACATAATGTAGTGGTCTGGATCTCATGCAGTTTCACCCCTGGTCTTAGTGACTGAGGAAAGGCAGCTGGATCCCTGAGCCCCATAAGGCCATGGGAAGATATGAGAGGTTAAAAAGGAACTGTGCTTTCTACTCAGTCTGGGCAGGCTCTGGACACTCAGAAAGATCAGACAGACCCATTCCGGTGGTTTCAAAAGGGCCCATGAAAGTCTGGTATTTTCATCAACATAACGTAAAGACTGGTATGTTCATCATCTTTAGTGACTTTTTTGTTCAGGACTTAGTGTCTTATATCTGAAAGCAAAGTAATAAGCTGGTGGTAAGGAAAAGAAAATAAAACCCACTGTTGTTTAGTGACTTCTTAAGCCAAAGGTTCCTTTGGGTCTGTCATGTTTAATAGGTACTAATAGAACTACCTTACACAAAAGTGTAGTCTCCAGTTGAAATAAAAAAAAACCCACATTTTATCTCCATGATATCTTGTAGCAATGAGTTGCAAGTTTAAATATGTATTTTGTTTTAAGCCTGATGCCTGATCTCTCCTGAGCCCTCTCAAGATGGTGACTCTCATACTTCCTGCTTTTGTTTAATCTCATCTTGCTCCTTTCTCTCACTACAGAAACCATTATTTTCCCATCTTAAAAAAGACTGCCCTTCAACTGCCACCTTATTTCTTTTCTTGTCTCGTTCATTTAAAAAATCTCAAGTTTTTTTCTGTTCAAAAATTATTCTGAATCCCCTTCAACCTGACTTCCACACCACTAAGGCTGGCAAATTGCACTTGAGTTTCCCATGAGGCTATTCTGACCACTGAGGCATTGTATAAAACAGAAGCAATGGCAGTAATTCCTCTTCCAGATGTGTTTTCTCTGGGAACAGCAAATTTTCACAAAGCTGCACCTTATTATTCTCTGCACAGCCAGCCCAGAATTCTCCTTTTCTGTGTAACCTACAGCAAACAACGCTGATACTGCTACTTGTTTTAATGTTCCCTTTAACTTCCTTACATCCATCTGCCTATCTTCTTTTATCCTCTGAAATTCACTGAAATGTGTCTTTTTGTCCTGTGCTTGTGCCTGTCCTTGTACACAGAACTCTGCTGTGCAACTGAGATTCCCAGATGCTGCCACGCTGCAAGCAGTACTAATATTTCCACATCCTACACCCATCTTTTTGTATGTGGAACATGTACAAGTTTCCTCTTCATATGCAATGTGAATAAAATTTTGTCACGGGTAGAATGACACACTTCAAAAAAACCTGAGGTACCTACTAGTAGGATGCCAGGTGTAAATGCCAACATTTTAACCCATTCAATCAGTAATTTTTTCAATATTTTAGCACTCAGTTCATGAAAGGTCAGAAGCTGAGATTTTTTTCCCCTCTATTAATAGTTCTATTGAGACCTAAACCCATTTTGCATTCTCACTGAAAGTTAATGGCATGGTCATTGTGACTGCTTGACTGGGGTTACCACCAAACACGAGCATGTTGAGATGCTCATCATTCAATTACTTGTTACCCCTCCACCACAGAACTTTCATGCCTTACCAGGTGCCATTTCTACTCCAGTGTGACTAAAGGAAAATAAGGGTGCTTAAGCCAACAGTGGGTCTGCAGTCCTTCAGCAACTCTTTTCCCCAGTTCTGTGGGCAAGTATCTTAGTCTCTAGAATGTCTCGGTTTCATTTTTTTTATCTGACACCTAGTTTTGAGACAAAGGGATATCTGCCTATCTATCCAGGCCTTTCTACTTGTAATGCATTTTTCACTTTTCTGTGAATTTGGGAAAGATCCAAACACAACAGCAATGATAAGCTTTGCCTTCAAACACAGAAATACATTTTATAAACTATGAAGTATTAAACCCATATTATTTACAAATGCAAAATGAAATATAAATATTAATCTCTGAAGCTCAAATTCTACCTAAGCACAGAATGAGTGTAATAAAATTACACAATGAATAAATTTGGGAAAGGAAATATGTAAATACAGGTGAGTATGTGGGAGTTTTTGACACCAAAAGGAGAAAAAAACTATGAAGACTGAACCTGGTCCTGCAGACATTGATTTGATTAACTTAGGTCCTCTGTGCAGACAATTTTTTCAGCATCTAAGGTTTTGAAACTAGAACAGTGTGAATTTCCAGCTGATTCTTTCCCTTTAAGAAGCCATCATAATTGAGTCATGAAAACTTTTTAATCTCTGCAAAAACTTGCTTGTAAGTAGAGTAATACCATAAACATAGATGAATGCTCATTCATGCTGGATCTTCAGTAATAGACTTGCAAGTCAATGTCAGATGATTTGTTTCCATAAGATGCCTCATTTTTCTTGCATGATTTAGGCAGCTCAAGGCATAAGCATTATCTTGATGTAAACGAAAAAACAAACAAACAAACTAAAACCCCTAATACACAGAGTTTTGTCTTATTCTGGCAAAACTCCCCCATGAAAGAACTGATGTGCTTCAAACACCCCACTAATAGTACAGTAAATTACATTTTCTCATTTGGAACATTGTAATAGATTTCTCTACAGAGTGATTTATCATGCAACAATTAGGAACCCTAGGGAATTAGATGACCATTTTAAATTTTATCAGCTTGTTTCAATAAACTGTTAATGTGACCCTAATGTTTGGGAAGCACTTTAATATAATCAGATTTCAGTTGTTCAATCTACTGACATTAATGGCTACCTCATTAATCATAGGATTCTCACTGAGACCTCAGAGGCTGTGCTAAGTTCAGTGGACCAGTTCTTACAATAATAAAAACAACAGGCAATTTTCAAAGGGGAAAACAAAACCCCTCACTTTAACGGCAAAACATTGGTTTTTGTTATCCTGCAGGAGATGACAAGGTCATTTAATAATCCCCCAAAGCCTGGAAAAACAACATTTTTGTATAGTTCAGCTTTACTCATAAATTGGTCAATTAAAAATGATACAGGCAGAAGAACTGCAATATTTTGCTGTAAACAAACAGTGCCAGCCTAACACGTAACGTATGAGAGGAAGACTATGTAATAGCCTATGTATAGTTGGGAGTCATGGTCCCATGCACCCAGGCACTATGATGTTTCCTTCCTAAAAGCACTTGTGTTCCACAGTGACGGCTCTCACCTTGCTGAATAATTGCTAATAAAGCTTACTAATCTGTTAGTCATTGCAAGAATACTGAGGTGGCTTCCCTGCCATCACCAAAAATATTGTTCTATTCTTTCAAAATATCTTGTTTTCCTGAGTAGTTTAATGGAAGACAACATGAATAATACCAAAGGCTTTGTCACTTTATACTTTGATAAATCAGTGGCAATTCTGCTATCACATGCCCTTTTAGAGAGTGAAGAGATATGGTGTTAGAATTTGTATCTCAAGGTCTAGGGAAATTTTTATGACCATCCTTATAAAGAACTTGACCTTCAGTGTCCTTGTAGAATATGTTAAGAAACACACAGTCATATTTCAGTGCAAACCTTGAAGAGGTCTAGGTATATTTTGAAGGAAAGTTGAGTCCTTTGCATGGGCAGATAAATAATCAACCACTTCCATATTTATTTTCTTTAATTCAGAAAGCTAGTAAGAAGAAAGGTGTGGTCACAGGGTGTGAGGAGATATTAAAACAACTTCTGATAAATTAAAACAGCATCAAAAATTATGAGTGTCATAAAAAGCTGTAAACTGAATTCAGCAGAAGGAGCTTTTCCCTTCTAGTTGCACAAGTTGGGTCAGCAGCTGAAGACCTCCTTGTCAGCCTCCAAAAGAAAGCACTTTTTCTAATAAAGTATCTTCTGGAAATGAAGAAGCCAATAATTGTTTATAGCTCTAGCACACTGCCTGAGAATGCCAAAGACCAATAAGCATTGCAACAGTTAATTTTAAAAGTTGATTTTAATAGGTCTTGTTTTCTTTATTGATAATGCAATCTAACTTAGGTATATATAATTGATAAGTTATTCACTTGACAGTCAATACAGTTAATGTGTACTTAGTTTATTTGCTGAGTTAAACTGTCTGAAACAGGAAAATGGTAGCAAGCCAAAAAGGATATGTACAGTATTGACATATTTATCCAATAGGTTGTTGCAGCTTCAATAAAATTAGTCTTACCCAGGTAGAGTCGGTTTTTTAAGGCATCAGCAAGGATCATGTATTTGGATTCCTACTTCGTTTAGTAATGAAGAAAACAAAGACCACTAAATTAAGTCTGTTTTTCTAATATGCTTAAAATACAAAAAGATGACTTTGATCTCATCAGATGGACGTGTTCGGAGAAGTAAATGTTAGCAGCATTTTGGGTAGACTGGAAGGGAGCAACATAAAGCCACACAGCAGAGGCGATTGTTTATATAGCACCCAAGAAAGGGATATAGCATTTCCAGATATGTTTTCAAGGTCACTGAAAAAAAAAGCAAGGAACAATAAAGACCCCTGGATCACTAAGTCTACATTCTGGCTATCACAAGCACCACAACAGGTACTCTCCTTTATGTCTTTCTTAAAAAGCATTGGATTTCTTGCTACAAATACTTCCATTGAAAGCTACTCCAGTCCTTCTTGTCTCAGAAAATTACAAAGTGTCTTAATAACTAAATAAAAATCATCCATGATGAGTTTTGTCACTGTATTACTCTTTTATTAAAGTATTACCGTACTCTTTTTGTTATTCAACTAGCATTATCATCTATCTTTAATATTTTCCTACCAGGCATTTCCATTCCCTTGGCATATATCCCACCAAACTCCAAGTCTTGTAATTCACTGCCATGAAAAATATTTCTTATTAACTGGGCATCCAAAGCTTTTCATTGTCTGTTTCAGGTTAATCTAATTCTTCTGAACTATGCCTGCTGAGTCTTGCAGAATTGGTCTCACCAGAAGACAACCTAATATTGGGGTGCAGAGAGCTATGGCAAACACAAAACGGAGTGATGGAGTTATAAGTAGTAAAGGTGATTCTGGTATTAAGACTTGAGAGCTGCTGTTCTGAACTAGACAGATGCAAATACACGTGGCTATAGCAGAAGTTGTACAAGGACAATAATAAGAGAAAGCAAACTCACAAAGTAAACTGTTATATGACAAGTTCTCAAAAGCTTATTTTCTTGTGCTGTATAGATTTTTTTACTAATGAAAATAAATCCTGATACAATTTAAAAGGGCCAATTTGAGGGAGCCTGGATCAGTAAAAGGGCAGAAGTACTGCAGTGACAGCTATCATCAGAAACTAACTAAAAAGCTTGAAAGGTTCTGTAATACAGGAACTCTCTAATATGCAAGTGCAAAAACAAAAGAGCTTCATGGAGGTGACGGAGGTGGGAAAAAAGAACTAGCAGAGAATGTAGCACAACTGGAGGCACAGGAGATCAGAATGAAAATACAGGAAGACAAATGGCACTACAAGATTTTGAGAGAGTGAGTCATTTTAATTTTGACTAATATCCTTTAAAAAATTTCAAGCCATGATCTATTAGTGATTACATATGTGGCCTTGGCTGATGGTCCAATGCAGGAGTTACCTGATGTATGGCGTTAGTGTGAAATGTGACATTTTTAGTAAGTGTTATCAGTAGTGATCCATTACAGTGTAATAGGTAAAATTACCCACTAGAACCCAGTTTTTTTGCATTAGGTAATTTTATTTATAGTTTGTGCAGATGCAGATGAGGCAGTGAAGCTAGGCTAGCATATGACAAGTTGAACAAATGAAGCACCTTCTTTCTGGACTGTGCTTTGAGACAGAGAGGGAACTGTCAGTCAAGCATCTCACACTGAAAAGTTCCCATAGGCTTTAAAGGTACACTTAACTCCAGGACAGAGGTCTGGCTGTTTGCTCCGGGTTTTGGGAGGGAGGGAGAACAGTAAGGGTTGGTGTGTCAAGGGAGGATAGTGGTGTTTGGATTTCATTTATTTTGTTCTTTCTGATTGCTGTTTGGCAAGGAATGGCTTTGAACTCTCAATTGTATATTTTGTTTTTATCAGAGCACAGACCCGTCCTGTCCTTTCTCACTCCCCCTTCTTTTCTCCTGCAGTCCTCACTTTACTGCTTTCTTCCTTCTCTCTTTCCTTTCATCTTCCACTCTGACAATAAACAGTTTGGATCTGAATCCAGAGAGCAGAAACATCTCTGATTCCCTCCACACCCAATAAGGATCCCAATAAAACTTTAAAATGGCATCCAGATCTTACCCATGTGGTATAGGATTTGTCCCTAGTGAAGAAAAAAGCAACACAGCATGACTAGTCAAGGAGCAGGATTTTCCTCCAGCAATCTTCCTGCTCTAAAGAAGGTGCTCCCACATTAGCAGAACTGCTTTTGTATGAGGAAATGAGCACTAGAATGGAAGAAGCAGCTTGGGAAGAGGTGGAGCCTGTGCAGAAAGGATGATGAAGATGCGAAGGATTAAGAGCCTGGTTGCCTCTTGATGCACCACGTATTTATGTCAGTAATTCTCATCAGGTTTAATGTGAATAACCATCACAAGTTCCCTGGGGACTGAGAGAAGAACAGGTTCCTTAATGTTTCCATGAGGAATACTTTGAAATCTTCATAAAACATTCATATTTGATGGAAAGGAAAATCTACTTTAATAAAACATGTTTACCACTATTATACAATCAGCAGTTGGTATTTTATCTACTTGTGTATAACGTGCTTGCATTGCCAGTATATGTTATAAGGCTAAGATTACTTCACTTATTATTGGTTTGTTTATCTAACATTAACACTTCATTTTACTGTAACCTCAAAATGGTGTATTTTAACTAAGCAAGACAGAATTAACCCGTTTACAGAACACTTTCTTTTTTCTTTCTCTAAGACCGTATTTCTGAATGTGGTTTCAAAGGCAGACATCTGAGCCACAAAAGCGTTGAGTTTAAAGCAATTGTTATTTAAGGTTTATTTTACTGCCTTGAAGATCACAGGTTGGGGTCCCTTGTGCTGGACAGTGAACAAATGCAGCAGATGTTCGGAGGGGTAGTTTGTTGACTAAAAAGGGGTGCCACGAGACACCTGATGTGCCCTAAGGTATTTCACCAGGCTGCTTCAGAGGACCAAAATGTCTTGCAGGCTCTGTGCCTTATGTGTCAGTCTTGTGGGAGGCTCCTAATACAGCACAGCATGTAAAATGGCATGAGATGCCTCTATTCAGACAACTTAATGCCATCTTTAAAATATCTGCTGCTTCTAGAATACATCCAAGGCTGTTCAGCTTGTGACTATACACCCTTAATGTCCTTTGGCTACAAGATGGCACAGGATGTTCATAAAACAAGGCACAGAGCTACTGAAAATACTCTGGGCTGTGTATACACTGGCACTGAAAGAGATACAAACAATTCAGAAGAGAGCAAGGAAAGCAAGTTCTGCTCCATAAAAGCCTTAATCTGTCCTGGTGCAATTATCTTTAAATAATAAGAATATTTCAAGTGAAACCAATAAGTATCGATTGTTGATGAAATTTTACTTATCATAGGTTATTTAATTCCTGTGCAAACATTTTAGAAATGAAGGATAAAATCTGTCCAAGTTCCAGTGCAGCTGGGTAAGTACAGGTGTGTGATCTCCTGTGTTTTATATACCTTTTAATGGCTGCTGGCATTTCAACCATTGTGAAACTAAGAGTAGTACACACTTAAAGCTCAAATATCATGAGTAAAATCTGTCACACTTCTTGAGGAAATGTTAAAATGTTCAACATCCCTGTTCTCAACAAGTAAATAACACATTATAGGGGTACATTATGACCAGATTATATCTATTAGTTACTGCTGTGCACCATGTAAATCTCCAGATTCCCCTGGGAAATGAGAAAATCATTTCAGACTTCAATAACTAACAATCAGTTATTGCTCTGGGCAATAATAAAGCTGAATGCAATTACCTAAAGTGAAGTTAGCAGTGTAACAAATGAAATACAGATTTCTTTCTCTCCTAAAATAAATGTAGCATCTCCTCATCACACGCTACCGCATGGTATAATAGGGTCTTCTAAACAGTGTATTGTCTGAACAGCCTATTTGAGATTTGAAATATATGTGATTAAAACTTATAAAAGTTACTTTTTATGACATCACTTGCATGATTAGTGCTGGAAAAAGACTAACGGCTATGAAACTGCAAAAGTAAAGCATTCACTCTAGGAAAACAGATTTCAAAACAAGATTCTCTGCTCCCAGTAGTACTCCTCCTAGCACAGTAAAGACAATTTACCCCAAAAGGGAAACGGAAAATTTCTGTTCATAAAATGCCTTTGATCAGATTTTTCTGAAAACACGTTGGAGCTGTAAATGCAGCATTTCAGTCTTCATATGATCTTACCTCTTGTCACATTAATTTATTATTTATTCTGCTAACATGAAAATGTACAGTCTGTTAAGCAGGAAAAACTGGTTTTATTTTAAGATGATTTTTAAATGAAGCATTTGAGAATTGAAGTCCCTAGAAGCTGGAACTTTTCTTAACTTAGCACTGGATTGTATAATATAAAGCACGTACATAAATGTTTGCAGAATGAGGATTTTTGCATATAACTCTGGAATGCCTAATATTTTCAGTAAGAATGAAGAAGTTAGATACTGGCTGAAAGAAAAATATGTAGAAAAATATTAATAACTAAGAATAATACTGTTTTTCAGCTATGCTAGCTTTTGCCTTGTTATGTAGGGTATTTGTTCTCCATGCTGAATTATTCCTAATTAATTATTTGCATGCACTTCTTTGTCAGTACAGAATTCAGTTATCCCGAAACAGATTTCCTAGCAGAAAGTTAATCCTAACTCCTGATCATTTGAGAAACCAGATTTTTATTTATAAATACAGGTTGGGCTTGAATCAAGAACATTCCAGTTATTTGCATCTACTCAGGTCTTTTTTTTATGCATGATGTTGAAGAAACAACTTCTTATTATGTTGGGTATAATACTTCTTATTATATTGGGTATTTTTTATACCTTACCCTAAACTGGTGTTGCCATTTTTTATCAGCTTTTTTGAAGCTAACAGTTCCCCCTTTCAAACTGGGTCCACTATTTTGTTGTCACAGGGTAGCTCATTAGTGTTACATGAAGCTCATTTTCAGAAATTTTCAGGCAAAGAATATATTTTTGTTGCATATTTTTATCGTGCATAGTTCAACATACCATTAGTATTACCAATATCAGTAATAACATATTTACAAATTGTGTTGAAGCAATTCCAGTCAGATCTGGCTGCCTTTTATTTGGATAAATGTTTAATTGAAATAAAGATATTGATTCAGTGGGTGCTCTAAGCAGATGAAAATTAAAAGACGGCTCACTTTGGCTACAATAGCCATGAAAATATCCTTTTTAGATAATTTTAGATTATATTTAGATAATTTTGATATAAAACTCTTTTTTTTTTCCTTTTAAATAGAATCCACCCAGCCATTAAAGCAGGGCAGCATCAAGAAGAGCATGATATGCAGTGAAGCTGCAACATTTCGGTTCAGTATTTTGTCAGCTAACTGGAGCAGTGCCTGGCAATTATTTGTAAGGTTTGAGGAGTTCCAGCTTGTTACTGCTCAATTCTTACTCCACTCCTGCAAAACAAGGAGGACGGGGATGCTCTCCATGAATGCTGCCCACCATTATGAGCTTAAGATTAAGCATCCAAAATCTGGGGCTGATAACATTTAAATAGCTTTCACAGGGGAGAACAAAACTCACAAAGCCATAGTGCAGTCAAGGGGAATTAAGGAACTGATTACCTTACATCTTTGGACTCATGGCCAGCCACGAAGCACAGATTATGTCTGTACTTACTTAAGTGGTTTTAAGTGCTAACAGAGAAAGCATCCATGTTGTCCTTGAATTCAGAGTGTGTAAAAATCCCATCTGCTTTTCCTAGCAGATGATGCCAGGATCTTTCTTGGAAGGATCCTTCTGCCTTGTGTCAATCATTACCAAAGGGAAAAGGTGTTTGGGGGGGGCAGCCCCACCTGGCACAGCATGCCAGCCACACGGCGGGGGCACTGCCACCATCCATCCTCCTGACAGCAAAAAGAGACCAGTAGCAAACGTGGTCCAGGATGGCCTTGAGGCTGTTCCCACACTTCAATGGCCTGTAGCCACGACCCATCCCCTCAGTTAGGCAGAGGCTGTCAAACTAAAAGACTTGCTTTCTAATAGTGAATTTTTTATTAAGCTAATTAAGAAATTTTGGCAGTCCATTTGTTTTTGTGGGAAGAAATGTTAAAGTGTGACTTTCTTAATAACAAAAGAATAGAGCATGCATTAAAGATCTTAAGAAATAGATGGGGAACCAAAAAAGTAGCTATTATTGAAGATACACTTCTACTGAGGTTTTGCAGGGAATGACAACAGACCACACATGCTTTAAGATTTTTGCTAAAGCTCCAGCTAGAATTAGAAATTCATTTTGATAAAAAATTAGAACAAAAAGGTTAGCAGGTAGTAAATAACATTGAGGATGGAATTTATATAGAGTGATAAGAATCTGTTGCTAATCTGGAACAATTAAACCATTTTTAATGAAGCCAAAGAAAGAATTACAAGTGATACCTACAAATGTGGGAGGCTTTATCCTGAAAAACAACGATTTTAAACTATTATGGTCACTGATTCCAGATGATTCAATGCTGTTTGCCAAAACAAAGCTTTGACAAAGCACATACTCAGTTGTTAGGTATATAATAATGTAATAAAGTAATGGTTGGGCTTAACGACATGCTTTCGTTCTGAATTTGTCACAGAAGAATTTATTTTTGGAAAAAAACATGCACTTCTATAATGTGCATTTTTAAAAGCATTTTGAAAAATTAGACAGACGATAGCAGACAGCTGTAAAAATTATGTGAGAGATCAAGGAACTTGCTAACAGTAAGAAATCTCAGTAAAACTTCCCAAATCTCAATAAAACTTCTCAAATTTCAGTAAGTATAGTTTATTAAAAGGAGAGTTAGACTTTGGTCCAATTACAATGTATAAGCACCTTCACAGTTAAAAGATACTGAAGACTTCTGTGATAGATAAAGACAGAACAAGAGCCAACGGATGAGAGACGGGATCAAATAGATTCAAATGAGAAATGAAGAACAACTTTCATTGGCTGGCTGGTTTGTTTTGTTTTGGTTTGGTTTGGTTGGTTGGTTTTTTAATATCTTAACTATGAAGGTGATTAATTGCGGGAACAAGGCACAGCAGAAAAATGACTGATTTTCCATTTCTGGATTTCCATAACCCCTTTGCAGCATGTTCAACATGTTTCATTCAGATTCATGCCCCTCTGCCCAGCAAACCTCAGCACAACAGTAAGTGGGCAAGTTTTAATGGCACAGGACATATAGACCGTGAGAGCAGATGATCTAACCTCCTCTTCGGACTGCAAATTACTAATCTGGGGAACATAGACACCATTGCATAGGTGTTCATGATGACCTATACTCTCTCTGAAATACATGTAACCTGTCATAATGAGTGAGACAAAACTTTGCAGGAGCCATACTTACTTTGGTCTGAATCATGTATTCATTTAACTGAATAATCTTGTTATGTATCTATAAAACATATGAAATATGTGAAACCTAACACTGCCCATATAAAACAAACATTAATTGAGAAAAAATTTCTCAGTAGCCTTAACCACTAATATAAATGCTACTCTGACAGTAGTAACCTTAAAATAACACAAAATCTTTTTTTTTTAAAAAAAAAGAGATGTATGTCATGTTTATCCACATGAGATGCAAATCTATACATATACAATTTTACCATACAGTAAGGTATGGAATTTCTGGCTAAATTACAAATTCACTGTCAGGAAGGAGCAGAAGCAGGGCTTATCCACCAGGCAGGTTGGCCAGGAGCTGCAGGGCAGGTATATGGCCACCAGCATCCAAGCCCATACCATCTGCATGTGACAGGCAGAGATGGGGAGATAACTGGATCCACTAACCACCCCAGACAAGGCAAAACAAGAACGCAGGTTGATAGTCCAGCAAGGACCTCTGTTTTAAATCTTCTGCCTGATTTGTTCACTTGCTACCCTCTTCTTTTTAGTTTTTGGGGAGCAGCAAATTATTGCTCCTTAGTTACACTCTCTCTGCAAGCCATGACTTTGTGTCCCTTTCTCATGTTATCTCTTTTCCAGGATGAAGAGCTTTAAGCAGTTTAATCTTCTCCTGTGCAGCAGCCAAATCTGATAATCCTTGTTACCCATCTCTGAAACGTTTTCTGGTTCTATGTGTCTTTCCTGAGACAAGGTGACAAGATGCAGTGTTCAAGATGAAAACACATTGTTGCATGCTGTAGTATAATGATGACTTCTGTTTTGTTCTTTATTCCTTTCTAAGCAACTGTGATTATTCTATTTTGATGTTTTGACCTGTGTTAAGCACTGGGCTGATAATTTCAGAGAGCTGTCTACAGTGACTCCAAGATTTCTCTCTTTAACAGTAATAGCCAGGAATGGTTACTAACAGGTAGCCTGTTTGTAGCCACACTGTTCTAGAAAGTTAGAGGAATATAATACAATATGATGGGCATCTGCCATGACCTCCGCATCAAAGAAGAGTTCTGGGTGCACCTAACATACCAGTATGTTTAGGAGACTAAAGGAAGACTAGGGAAAGCATGGGCCCATTGCTCAATGAAGAGGGGTGCCCTGGTTGCACAGGACATGGTAAAGGATGAGGAACTGAAAGCCTTCCTTGACTCGGCCTTTACTAGCAAGACTGGCCTTCAAGAATCCCAGGTCCCAAAGATCTGGGGTAAAGGCTGGAGCAAGGAGGATGGTGGAAAATGTTCAGGTCAAGGAATATTTAATTAAACTGGACACTTATACGCCTATAGACATGCTCCAACAGTATGCACCCACGACTGCTGAGGGACATATCATTGTGAAGCCACTCTCAATAATCTTTGATTGATCATGGCAACTGGGAGAAGTGTCTGAAGATTTGAGGCAAGCAAATGTCACTCTTACCCTCAGGAGCACAAGGAGACCCAGGGAACTACAAGCCAGTCAGCCTCACCTCAATCCCTGGGAAGCAGCTAATCCTGGAAAGTATTTCCAGGATCATTAACAACACGAAAATCATCAGGAAGAGTCAGCATGGTTTCACCAAGGGGAAGTCCAACTTGATAAACTGCTACAGTGAAATGGCTGGCCTGGTAGACAAAGGGGCAGCAGTGGATATTGTCTACTGGACTTCAGCAGAGCCTTTGACAACGTCTCTCATAAGATCCTCATAGACAGGCTGTTGCTGTATGGGAGGGATGATCAGTGAGATCAGTTGAAAGGTGCCAGAATGGCCAGGCCCAGAGGGTGGTGATCAGCAGCACAAAGTTCAGTTGGAGGCCACTAACTAGCAGTGTAACCCAGGGGTCAATACGGGGTCCAGTCCTGTTTAACATCATTGGTGCTCAGGATGATGGGGCACAGTGTACTCTCAGCAAGTCTACCGATGACGGTGTTATTGTCCATCATTTGTATGGATAGTTATTTTTCCCATGGTGTAGGTGTAGTTCTTATTGCTGCATTTCATCAGCCATTTAAAAATGCAGTCCCTGAATATCATGGCAAGTTTCCGCAAAACTTCAAATTTTTACTTTTGTTTGCTTTCAGGCATTTTGTATAATCAGAAAATTTTGTTGCTTTAATATAGAGTCATTTAGGACTATATTGACCAGCAGGGATCCCAGACAGATTATTGTGAATCTGCCACTATCCCATTGGTGTGAAACCAGAGCTGTTATTTGTATCTATTTTTTCCAGGTTTTAAACAAGAGAAGTGGCTTAATAGAATATTTTATTATCCATACAAAACAGACAAGATTTCTGAGGGAAACTGAGGAAAACTATATCAACCTAGTAATTTGGGGCACTATCTTGCAACGTGGAGAACCTGGGTCCTGAACTATATTACAAATAATTTATAAAATTGTAAATAGGTTTTTGTTTCCCAGATGACCACACTAATATCTGGAGGCAGAACATTTCTGTGGTTAATTTTGGCATTGCAAAACCCACATTAATTCTTAGAAGTTGAGCTTTTTATTTGATGTTGTAAAAGATAACTATTATGTTGATACTTAAACAGGTTTGTTTTTGTTTTTTGTTTGTTTTGTTTTGTTTTAAAAAGATGAACCAAACTAGCATCACAGTAGTTTTCAAAATATGTGATTTTTCCCAATATGAAATGCATCTTTGTAATTATCTAATTAAATCAGTAAATATGAAAATCTTCTCCCACAACACAGACGACAGTTGTTCAGGTGTAAGAACTGTATGTATAACATAGAATCATATTTCCAAGGGCTGTATTAGAAAAAAAAAAAAAAATTATAATGTTATTCATCTTCAGTTGGAATTGGTACATGCATATATATGTACATATATAAAATCATTATTATTGAGCTGTGTGGGGATGTTAGAGTGTCCAAATTCAGTTCATAAGAACAGAAAATATCACACAGGAAATCTGATAATGTTGTAGAATATAAATAAGGGGTTTTTTTATTATTCTGCAAAGTATTCAAACAAATCACAACTTACCTTTGTCTTGTAATAGGGCCTGTTCCAAAGACCTTTGAAGTGTCCAGTTGACTCAACAGGCTTTGGATCCGGCCCTAAAGTAATAAAACCTTTGCTGAATGTATATAGATAATCACTTAGTCGGTGCTGGCTTAAGAAAAGAAAAATGAAATAAATTAAATGCCTCTTCCAGTGACATAAGCCTCATGAAGAATTAACTAGGATAAGCACTTATTCTATTTGGTGCACTGTCAATCTGAACAATGCAGGCAAAAATAATAATTAAAACATAGCTTCATGCTGAGATGAAACTTTCAGGAGTGTCTACTGTGTTAAGCTTATGATTTTTCTGTTTTTGTATTTGCAAGCATAATTATGTCCCAGAGGCAACAGGAGCTACTCCTTGTTAGTCCCCATTTCCCCCTCTGATAGGAGATTAATTTCTTTACACAGAAATCCAAAAGTTGATGCCAGAGCAATAATAATAATGTAAACAAGTCTTTTATTCTTTTAATCTGGAATGCATAATTTAATGGCACAGTTGTATAAATAATGAAAATACCACATCTACTTTAGACAATTAAGGGTAAACTGAAGGTAACATTTAATGTAGTATTGATTGACTGTATCAACAAAACGATGGCAGACATTTGTATGGATGATAGCAGTTAGGAAAATGCTACCAACTCTATCAATACAGATTAAATAAGGAGGGATGGAGCAGACTTGATGGCTCAGAGTCCTGGTAATGGGATACGGAGCCTTTCACCTCCAGCACACTGACTTGAGCCAGCCTAGGTCAGTCTGTGACTGAGAGTCATTACCATCAAATGGCTCTTCAGTGAAATGAGTTTGTTCTAATGGCAGGCTGTCTGAGTCACAAAATGCATCACCTATCATGACCAACACCACAATGAGATTTTTAGTTGGAGGAGAATGGGCTCCGTGTCTCTTCTACCCCCACAGGGAGCAGGGTAAGGACAGTCATCCGGGGTTGCTCTGCAAAAGGTGATGCTGCAGAGGTTTTAGGAACGTCTGATTGTAGGGACAGTGGTGCTAAATAAAAACCAAGCAAGGGGAAGGTACCTGTGCTGAAGAGATTGCAATCGAAATGTAAGTCATGACACGAAATAATGGACAGAAATGGTGTATACGAGAGAAGCATGATTGGAGTAGGCTCAGCACAGCAGTGACCTCAACTCATGGTACATATTCTGCTACATTGTGTTTTTGGATGGATTTGAGAGTAACATTGTTACATGGGGAAAGTACAAAAGGGTTTATTAAAAACCAAAACCAACCAAACAAACAAACAAACTCCCCAAAAAAACACACACACAAAAACAAACAAACAAACAAAACCAGACATGAACAAAAGCACAGTGGAAGACAGTATTCTAGGTTAGTCAGAGGTGAGAAGCAACACATTAAAGCTGAGTGAATACAGGACAGGAATAAAGGGTTTCCAAAAGAAGGCAAAGTGCACACAGAGCCGACGTAGAGAAAGGAGGCACTGGAGAGATGCAAAGTGGGGAGTGACATGGACACAGGGATGAGCTAAGGGGATTATTTCTTTCAGCAGGAGTTTGGTCTGATATGAGCAGAGCAAGAATGTATCTGTCAAAGCCACCAGAAATGACATTGTTAGGAAGTGACAGGAGCAAAAAGAGAGTTTTAGCTTTGTGGTTGGATGGGGAATACTGTACCTTTCGGAAGTTTTGGAGAAAGGTATTACCTGAAAGATTTAATGATAGCCTGAACAGTAGCCCCAATTAAATATATGTTTTACTGGGAACATTCAGTCTACAGTTCTGTATGAGAGACAAGGCAAAACTCTTACTCATAGTGATGGTAAAATTAATAGAACAAAAATAACGAAGAACATTCTTTCACATCTTTGAGCTTAACCTGGTGGTTAGACATACACAAGGAGACATCAGGTTAGACAGTAGGCAAGTTGTTGCAATTTGGGGAGTTAGTTTTCTGTATGTTAATTTAATCTGTGTTGTCAACTTGGAACAAAGATGTTGAGTATCATTTTTCAACCTTTTATCTACTGAACTCTAAAAGCTCAGGGACTGCTTCTAGGAGCTCTGCAAAGGATAAATAAAAAAAGGAAGCCTATTTTCAGGAAGCTTAACTCCTATTCAAAAATTTTTCGCATATCGTAACGTTGAAAACCACTGCATAGAAGGAGAACAAAAAGCACCAGATTCTTGTCAAATTGTCAGAGTAAGCTGAAGATCTTGTGAAGAAATGAAGAAGGAAAACCAGGAAAATACAGTCACTAAAACCAACATCTGATACATTTTCTTCAAAATTTTCTGAGATAAAATAAAATCACGTAAGTTTAAAAACCACTTTTCGACTTTTAAATTCAGCTGCTCAAGGGATATTGTACCAAGTTGGTGAGTGTCGAAAGATCAATAAAATATTCCCCTCTGATTGATACACATTTCAGTTATAGTTAACTATTTAGTAATTGTATTCCTTGTGTATTTACACCTGTAAGAGACAGATTATGAATATCCTATGACACATATACTTCACCCAAGCTGCTGCTTTCCTACAAAACACAGCAAGCCTGTCAGGAGTACTTTCTGTCATCTAAATGTCAACAGCCTGTCTGACCATTCCAGCAATACGCATGCCTTCTCTGCAGAAGAAACCTCACAATTGGAAACAAAACATTTTTTTCCCATAAAATGAGAATTAAGAATGAAGAAAATAAGGACAGTGAAACAAAAAATTGTGAAAATTTCTCAGTGCTTGTAGAGGTCCTTTTCATGAAGTTATAATTACTTATGACATTTGCTTTATGTAGATTCAGTATTGAGGCTGCTGGGCATACACAGGTTTATTAGTTAGAAGAATAACTTGGTGGTGAAATGAATATCAAGATTAGGTGAAATCAGGTGAAATTGAACTAGGACTAAAGGTATTTTGCTACAAGGACTCACAAGGACAGACTCCTCAGGAGTGGTACAGATAACGCAAAATCAAGTAGCTGGATACACTGATTCTGATATTCCTTCATGTTTACTTACTTTGGTTGTGATTATGCAGTCAAAAATCACATGCAACAGCTATTTGAATGTTTTGCACATAATACTATTTTCAAATATCCATGAGCACAACGATGAATCTGGTTTAACTGAATCATATTGATAGAAGAATCAAAATAAATGATTAAAATATTTTACACATATATGGTTCCTGGCTTACCATTAAGAGTATGAATAAAATAAAATATTGTTGAAAACTCTGAAAACACACACACACACACACGCACACACGAGTTAGAAAAATCAGAGGTGATGCCCACAGAGGGTGTGACGCCCCCTGTCCCACAGGGGACAAGATTCCCTGGGAATAAAACATAAGGTTGTGTCCAGTGAGCTGCCACATTCAAAGCAGCTAAATACCCTTAGTGTGAGACTTCTTGGCAGAAAAGGTACAAAAAAAGCCTTGTGTCTCACCACTTGAAATGAGGACTGCCTGTATTTCTAAGAGACCTGTTTGATTTCAGCCATCCATTAAGCTTGCTACAGAAATGACTGGAGAAAACCCTGTGGTTTGGTACGCATGCCAGACAGAAACTCTGATTAATCAACTTTTCTGTACACTCATTCTCCACTCTGTATGCGTATCATACAGAAAGATGGGAAAGTTCAGCTGGGTATGGCTTTCACTTCCTAAGGTGCAGAGGTAAACAAATGCAAATATTTATTTTTTGTGTATCCTTCCTTACAAGGGAGCGTTACACTTGGTTATCGACTGCCATTTTGCACAAAGCAAAGTGTGCACTTGCAATACTAATCAGTAAACTGTTTCAAGTGTCAGTGGCTTAACTCTTGCACCGAAATTATTTACTGCCAAGGACGTAGCATCACATCAAAGTGGTGAAAAATTACCTGACAGGGTTAACAATTTCCCATGTTTTATATTTTCAGGACCATAGCAAATGTTAAGTTCTCACTGCAGTGGGCTTTAGATGATGATGTGAAGGCGGCCAATTGCTTTTCACCCTGCATGTTTGGAGTGTTTATGATACAGGTAGGCAGAAGAGTGGTAAAAACTGAGTGCAGGGTGTAAAGCGGGGCCGGCGAAATACTCCGTGACTCAACTTTCAGCCTCTCCCAAAGCATCTCCCCTGCAAAACGCAGCGAGACTCCCGAGACGGGCGGGCAGGCGGGAGCGAGGCCGCCGCTGCCCGAGGCTCTTCCCCGCCGCACCTGCGGGCGCAGCTGCTGGGCGCCGCGGGAGGGCGGGGCCCGGGACGCGCTCCCGCCGCCGCAGGTGCCGCAGGTGCGGCGGGGCCGGGGCAGATCACCCCATCCCTGCGGGCTCGGCGCCCCGGGCCCGCGCAGGCCGCTGCCCGGCGGGGCGGGCGGGAGCGGGGGGCGGGGCGGCGGGGGCGCTCGGGCAGGAGGCGGTGGCAGCCCCGCTAGCACAGGAAGTCGCCCCGCCGAGCGAGGAGGGAGGAGGCGGAGCTCTGCCGCTCGGCCCGAGGTACCGCGCCGCTTCCCGGGGTGGGCGAGGGGCCGCGGGCGCCAGGGCCGGCCGGCACTGCTGGGCCTGCGGTTGTCACGGCAACCGCCCCCCCTTGGGGCGGCGGGGGCGCGCTGCCCAGCCGCTCTTCCGGCGCTGCCATTGGCCTGCGGGCAGGGAGGTCCGCACTGGCGGCGCGCTTGGCCGGCCCGCTGTCCGCCGGGGGCCTCCACTGCCATTGGCCGGGAGAAAGCGCTCGCTTTCGCGATTGGCCGCAGCGCGCTGCCAATCGGGGCGGTGCCGCGGGCGCCCCGGTGCCGCCCTCGGAACGTGGGCTGAGGGGCCGGGCGGGGTCAGTGGCTGCGGCCGCCGCGGCCATTTTGGGTGTGGGCGGGAAAAGCCGTTGTGTGCGCCCGGGAGGCGAGTGCGGGCGGCTTTTCTCAGGAGCTGGCCATGCCATTTTACTCGGCCCTGCGCGCTCTTTGTGCCCGCGGGAGGCCGTTGCCAGGCTGGGTCCTTCGTTAGGTGCCACTGGCCGATATGGAGGGAAATAAACCCCATACCAGGGAGTCTGCTTGGCCGAGGCTGTGTTCGAGGCCTGGCCCTGGGCCCGTCGGGGGCTGTCAGGAGCTGCCAGGAGTCTGCAATGCAAGGGCAGCTCACAGCTTCCACTCCAGAGCTCAAGGCCTGGTGCTGCCAGCCAGTGCGGGGCTGCCTGGGAGCTGCACAAACAGAGCCTGTGTGTGTGGGAGGCTGAACCCCATGTGTAGTGAGGCCAGGAGGTGTCGGAGGCCCCGCACACATGCTGTGTGACAGGGCTGTACATGGCCGGCTGGCCACATGTGCTGCTGTGGCTGTGTGTGTGTACGCCGTAAATCTGATACAGCCCGGGCTTGTTGAGCTGTCTCTGTTTACGTTGCAGGTGTGGTGCGTTCTGGGTACATTGGAGCCCTGTGTGTTTTCTCCAGAGTGTGTTGGTCATGTGCTCAGAAAATCCTGGACAGAAATATGGGAGCCACAACACTTCTGAATGTGGAGCGTTGGCAGGGAGTTCTGCCAACCTACTAGTGTGGTTCTCAAACTGCTCTGCCTTACATCAGCCTACGTAGTTATGAGGCAGAGCTTAGTACCAGAACGGCCCGTTAAAAGAGCTTGTCATGTGATGGGGCTGTGTGCATGGCACACAGGTTCACACAGTAGTTCAGTTACATGTTGTATAGTGCTCAGGGTCTTTGCTGTTGGCCACCAGGCAGATTCCTAAAGAGCTAATCAGAGTGGAAGGGTACACATTAATAAAGACACGTTGACTTTCTTGCAGACTTTGTTATTCATGTGTGACTTCCATACTGGAAAACTATAGAAAGTGGTGTTTAAAGGAAACACAAAAATCTACAAGTATGGGTAAAATCGAACTATTTCTTAAGTAGGGCTATTTGGCATGTCTTGGCTGAATCACTTCACCTCTTGGTGCAAAGCAGCCAATGGACAAACTTCGTTCTTCAGAAAGTAGCTTGTCTGCTCACTAAGGAAAAAATTGGCAGACGCTTTTGTTGGCATGATTATCTTTGATCATGAATTAGTACAATGTACCCTTCTAGGACTTGTTTTCTGTCTTCATGGGAGCTGTGAAGATGTAACCTTACATACATCAAGTCAGTACTTTAAGTTTGAGTGTAGAAAAAACAGAGAAGTATTGACTTTGGAATAAATTAATCACACCAATACAAACAGTTGACACTTTTTTTGAAGGCAGTTGATCGCTTTTTTCTGTTCTTCTTGGTTCCATATGTAAATCCCTTTTTAATACATTCTGTAACTTATGATTCTATAATTTATGTATAATATTCTAGCTGAACCTGTTTGAGCAGGAGTAGATGAGCTTGAGTAGATGACCTCAAGAGGTCCGTCCCAACATCATCAACCCTGTAATTCTGTGAATTTGTTGTAATCTCTACTTGGTTAAAGTAATAAAACAGTGTTCTACAATTGACTTATTAGTCTGTCTAAAATAGTATTTTGTATCTGCAAAAGCAGTATGGAAAATACTCAGTTATTTCAACACAGATGTGGGAGCTCTTCAAAGATCTTTGTTCTGAAAGATCAGATAACTAAACCAGAATCCTGTTATCATTGGTAAAACTCCTCATGTAACTAATTTTAAATATTGTGTCGATATACGTCCAAACACATATATGCATTTCTGTTAAGTTCCATAAAAACAGGACTGTCCCTTCTGTTTCAGTGTAAGCTGCTGAGTTTCTGATTTGATTAATGCATCACATGCAATGCACAGGATTTTTCCATACATCTTTCCTTAAAACCAGACTTTAGCAAAAGGTAATATGCAACAAGATACATACATTTCTTTGTAAAACCAAGAATAAAGGTAGTGCTTTTACTACTGTTTATTTATTCATATTCATAAACTTGAACTATACAGAGTGAGTTTATACGCGTTGGAAGATTCCACATCTATTTCTGCCAGCTCACTGACTTTGTGCCTCTTGCCATTACATGCTGCAGCCTC
Organism: Streptopelia decaocto; assembly: GCF_964273445.1. Taxonomy (NCBI): domain Eukaryota; kingdom Metazoa; phylum Chordata; class Aves; order Columbiformes; family Columbidae; genus Streptopelia; species Streptopelia decaocto. The sequence continues at coordinate 25,965,453 of NC_138655.1, forward strand.
TTCAGAACAGGAATCCAGTTTGTGAACCAGTTTTATAGCGGGTACGGGAAAATCCTCAAACTCACTATTGGTCACAGAATTCTGTCTCAAAGACACGATGAAGACTACTCGTGTAAGCTAATATGTTAACCTGTGATAGTGTCCAGTGTATATCTAGAATTTACTTTGTTCAAGTATTTCAGCCAAATCCTGTAGCCTAGTGTTAAAGGACATCTTGAGCTCAGCGTACTTGATGGCAGTAGGTCCAGGGAACATCCAATTCTAGTAAACTCTGCATAGAAAACAAGGCGAGGTGGGCTTTCTTTTTTTGTTCTTTGTTTTGTTTGTGGATTTGATTTTTTTGTTGTTGTGGTTGGTTGGTTGGGTTTTTTAGTGCAATGAAGACATTTGGCTTGGATTTTTCAGTTCAATATCATCTTGGAGAGCTGAACCACTCTATTTAAATTACTTATTCTCCCTACATAAATTATTATGTTTAAATGTTATGAGACACATAAAGAGAACAAAACATAGATTGTTGTAAGGTGTAGGCAAAGAAGGTAATGATTTTCATTTACCGTAGCAGTCTCCCTCAATCCCCTGACTCTTATGACACTACAGTTACTCCTGGAACTGCAAAAGTCTATGTTTTCTGACACAAACTCTGCTTTAAATTTTTCTGCTCTTGTATATTTTTTCATTTGCTTGCAGGTTTACTTTTTATTGAGGAAAAAATGTGAAGAGAGTTGCAGAATACACACAAGCCGATAATTTTTTAAAATAAAAAATGGAGTGCTTTTCGGTGAATGGCTATCCTCATTTCAAATGAAGTCTGCAATGATTAAATATTAAAATGATCGATGGTTTAAATTATTATGAAAACTTTTCAGGAGATTATTACAAAGATTAACATTTTTAATGTTTTAATAATTCCATAGTTTATCAATCACAGGCACAGCAAAACTGTTTTTAGTTACCAAGCTGATGATCTCATATATCATCACAGTGTTATGCACAACATAAACATCATGGTGTCGTTGGTAGAGGAGATGAAGAAGCACAATTTATGTTACAGCTCTTTAATAATTAGTTTTAGTCTTGAAGTATTTTTTGGCACACAGAATAAACAGGTAAGATATTTTTTGCCCTTTGGAAACAAGATAAGAAGGAAAGATAGTTCCAGGAAAACTGTAGTGTTTGCCATTTAGGAAGGAACTCTGTTCATGTAATGACAAACATACATGGTCACCGGTACTGCTACAGAAGAAGAAAAAGCACTTGCGTGTGTTTCTCCAAGTAGGACTTGCATTAATGCAGCTTTAATATCCCCAAATTATCTGCAACAGCCTATGATTCCTGATACATTTTTATTCATTGAGTTATGTTTAAAGGTCGTGGGAAAATGTCAAAGCACCCCAGGTGCTTTTGTATCACTGGCGTCGCATAGATAGCCCCGTAATTCAGTGAGTTGAGTGAACACTTACTCCAGGCATTCTCAACCTGGGCAGTGCTAATCCATTTTTTCCCCATTTTTTCTGCATTTTTTTTAGCAGCAAGGCTAGAAATCAACATTAGTGATTTTTTTAAGTTTGATTTCACAGAATCACAGAATGTTAGGGATTGGAAGGGACCTTGAAGGATCATCCAGTCCAATCCACCTGCCAGAGCAGGAACACCTAGATGAGGTTACACAGGAATGGGTCCAGGTGGGTTTTGAATGTCTCCAGAGAAGGAGACTCCACCGCCCCCCTGGGCAGCCTGTTCCAGTGCTCTGTCACCCTCACTGTGAAGGAGTTTCTTCTCAAATGTAAATGGAACCTCTTTTGTTCCAGTTTATACCCATTGCCCCTTGTCTTATCATTGGTTGTCATCAAGAAGAGCCTGGCTCCATCCTCGTGACACTCACCCTTTATATATTTATAAACATGAATGAGGTCACCCCTCAGTCTCCTCCAAGATAAAGAGACCCAGCTCCTTCAGCCTTTCAATTTTTGCCTCTCTAACTACATATTGCAATGATACAACAGAGCTTTATGCAATACAGTTTGTGTCCCAGGACTTTTTGCAATCTTAAATATCATAATTCATACATTGACAAAATATTGTTTATTCATATGTTGTGATTGTTCCTGGCATTGTCCTTCACCAAGTATGTTTTGCCATCAAAACCAAGATAGAATTGGAAAGACGCAGAGTGATGAATATGCTAATGTAAACCCAATAGCAGGTCTAAAGAAGGATAGGAGATGGTCAGGAGAGGAAGGGTGAAATAAAAATCCAAGAACACACGTTGAGCTGGTGAAGTGAATAAAGACAAACTGTTTTGACAGCAGAAACTTGCAGTGGAGGAGTCACTTATACCAGAAAGGGCAAGTATGAGAAAGAGCAAAGGTTACACTAGGTTAATGTTGAGAATGGTATTGGGAAGGTAAAATCTAGCGGGCAAACTGAAGCACACCATTTTGTGCACAAGTTTGTTGTCAGCTACTATTGAGATTATTTCTAAGGTAAGACAACAAAATAAAAGATGGGGTAACGTCACCTGGAGTTGCTTGCTTCTAGCTGGAAAGCCAACTTTATCCTCCTGTATTTCCATTGAAATAAAATAAATAATGGAACAAAATAACCTTTTATGTTATCAACTGTTTTTCATAGTGGGGAAACAGATTGGGTTGGAAATGTAGTAGATTTCAAAGTTCCAATTGTTTTCTCTCTGGCTGTGCTACAGGGTGTAAATGAGGAAAAGGTTGAGTTTACCCGTGATAATTACTTCTCACATTTACATTATCAGTCATCCTTTCTTTGTAGCTTTTTGTGCTTTACCTGTTGTGTTTTCATTGTAATCTTTACACATGAAGTTCTTCTCAATTCTACAAACTCTTATGCTCAAATTTATTCACAAACGGCTCTGACAGATGTGCTCTGGAAGCCTCAGATGCTGTGGCTGAAGATGTTGCCAGCTGGTCGCCCACTTGCCAGCCCTCACAGAGGAGCCAGCAGTGCCTGCACCTCTGTTTGCTTCCCTCACTTTAACTTGGGTTGCTTGAGCTGATGTATAGGCTGACAATGGGGTCCCAGGGCCTGGGTACAGAACGTATCCCGTCTTGTTGCCCTTTCTTAGAGGCTGCTTGTCCCTGGCAGAGAGGTGATTGAACACCTGTGGTCAGCAGCGTCTTAAAGCCTCTCAGATACCAGAAGCCTGTTTATGAGACTCCCCTGTATATTAGGTTGAACATGTTTTGAACTTCCTATTTTAAATTGCCTATGTTTTCAACTTGTTCCTGTACCATGTCAGTGTGGAGGCTGTTTCAGTTGTTTGCTTTACCATATGACCATCTCTACTTAAACTCTCAGCTCATGGTTTTGCCTACTCTTAACAGTGATCATGCCTAAAAGCTCATATTAAAAACCACAGGTATTTCTTTCATGTAGTATGTATGCCATAGAAATTGTCCAGAAGGTGGTTTTAGTGTTGCACTCATTGTGTGTGGAGCTGATTAGGCTGCCTCCAATTAAGATTGCATCACTTACTTCACTGCTAGACCAGTTTGCTATTGCTTGCATTCTTGCCAAAAGGAAACAGTTAACCTGAAGTAGCGTATTACTTGTTTTGTTTTTGTCTTGGCTGTCAGACTGAAAGTACACTATTTGTATAGCTAACACTTAAATTCGATTATGTCCTTGATTTATTGTTACTCAACTAAAATTAATTGAAAAATTAGGACTGTACAATAACAATAAAGTGGATAAAGAGCTGGTGAGCTGCCAGCACTCGGAAGTAATGTCTGAAGGCCACTGTCGACAGATGAGAGCTTGTGGGGACTTTCCCCAGCGTTTGTGTCAGATGTGATGCTTTTCACTGTTTTACTCAATTGTCAGGGTGTAAACATAAAAGCAATAGTGACAAACTATGGATGGTTCAGTGATTGCTGGATGGATGCAGAAGGGATGAAGTTTAAAGCATGGCTGAGAGCATGGTAACATGAGTCTGTTAAAATGCAGTTTGCCTGCAAATGTGTCAAGGAAGAAGGAATGCTAGATGTGTGTGCAGAGTGGAAGATTTTATCTTGTAAAGCTGTGACTCTGGGAAGGTTTGTGGTTTTTGAAGAAGCACCTGTAGCCAAAGGGAATTCAAGTGCAAGGCAGTGGCAAGAAGGTTTGGTGCAGCCTAGCAGAGGTGGTGGGAGAGATAGGAGGGTGGTTTAAATCCCTTTAATAAAACTGGTGCTAGAAAGTTGTGCCTAGTTCTAAATTCTATGAAAAATCTGAAAGCACAATGAAGGTACTGGAAGACACAGACTTATTTCTGCTAATGTTATTACCTTTGGTAGTTGGGCTTGAGAGGAGGTTCAGGTTTGCTGGGATGTTTCTGACCACATGTCTACCTCACCCATGTTGGACCTCAGCAAGCTCTATTAGCAACCTGTCCCACCTGGTTGGAGCAGGGGCCCTCCTACAGACATGGTGTTGGGTGTCATAGGCAAGGCTGTACTGCATCTGTGTGAATGTGTCATTTTTTCCCATTACAGAGGGCAGACCAACAGGCTAAATAGAAGACGGTATTGTGGAAAAAAAAATATTATTATAGAGAAAAAAAAGCTGTTTAAAAAAAGCTTCAAACTATTTTCATTTGAAGCGTGCCAGTGGGGTTAAATAATATTAGTAACTTCTGTTAAAGTAACATCATAATAATTTAAAACAAAAGGTCCCAGTGCACTTGCTAATATCTTTTATGGCTTCAGTAAAATACATCTGAAATGATTTACAAAGCAAAGCTTCTGGATTAATTCTTCCAGTTCTACGTGGGCAGAGAGCCTGTTTATCTTCATGCGTGTTTATACAGACCCATGGAAATGATGATCTAAATGTGGGTACTGTACTAAAACATACCCATATATGCTGAGTAAAGAATTCAAAGCACTTGCATTCTGTCGTTTATTGCACACAAGTAATGTATATTGTATAGGCTCGGTTCAATTCTGTATTCTGACCATAGAAGGACTCTATAGAATACATACTGTACCTTCAAGGGGAGGGAATGGTGTGTGTAGGAAAAAGCTCAAGGCAATGACTGTCTGACTGGACTTGTCTTTTGTCTGGTTTTGAGCCTTTAGATTTAAACACTGTCAGTGCTGGAAATAGTGAAGAGCTGGAAAGATGTATCCTCCGTACTCTTATGGATATAGATTTTCATTAACTCACCTCATTAAAAGAACAAAATCAGTATTGAAGCAACTGGAATGGCTGTAAAGCTGCATGCATGGGTTAGGGTATTTCAGAAGTTAAAAGCAGAAGCAGCTTAGGTTAAGTTCTTTTCAGAGTTGACTCAGCTCTGCTTAAACTTCTTAAGCTTGGTTACAGGGTTGCAAAGCTTCTGGTGCAGTGGCAACCGGACAGAGCAAAGCCAGCAGGAGCAGGACAGACTTGCAGTTTCTTGTGATGCTGTGTTGAAGCTGTTTGTGCTTATGAAAATGGTCTGAACTCTTTTCACTGTATGCTTTAGCAGTTTTTTGTTGTTGTATGTAGTCCACAAGGCCAGATTTCAGGCTGTATATCCCCCTGCTTCTAATAAAACATTATGGCAGTGTTGAAGCACATGTTCTCCTTTGACTCTGGCCAAGGGCACGTGCAAACCCCCCGTGTTTAGAGAGGTGCTCTCAGGAAATGAGAGCAAATGGAGTGGGTTGTCATCTGCCGTTTTATTTCAGGCTAGAGATCCTGAAGAGATGCTCGTGAGCTGATAGCTACTCATTAAATGCTCTCCTATAGGACTCTCTTAACTATTCCATTCCATTCCATTCCTAACTAGTTTGAGGCTGTAAGAATCTCTCATCAGAGGTATCTTTTAGGCCAGAGAAGGCCAGCCTTTCGCACGTCAGAGCCCAGGATCTTAAACATGTGCCGTCTCCAAAAGCGTCAACCCTTGAAAAGTGTTCAATTTTGTATTTCACTAATATTTTTACAGTAAAGAGAATTGCACATGTTCTGTGTGACTTGAAGCATCCAAAGGAGTACTTTTCTTCAGTGTGTTAGTCTCAGTTAGTGTCATCCATTGGCATTCTCCTGGACAATGAGCCCTGCAGCAAAAGTTCTTCCTTGTGACAACATACACGCTGTTCAGGAGTGCTGGGGGTAGATGGGGGCACAGTCTCCTCCCATCCTGTGGTCTTAGGAGGAGAGCTGTGACAAGTGCTGGGACCTTCATTCACATGACTTTCTGCTGTTTCAACTTACACTTTTCAGCTGGTTGCCAGTTTTCCTTTTTGCTGCCTTTTCTTCCCAGCTACTCTCCACACTAGTCTTCTCTGCTTTAAAATGAGGCAGCTAAACAGTTCACCACATTTTCTGATGGCTATCAAAGCTTATTTTTTCATTCAGCGCATATAAAGGTTTTAGCCTGATTTTGATCCACTTCTTTAATTCAATTTTGTTCAAGATTGAGATTTTTGATAGATATCAACAATCTTATATTTCCTTTTTGCCCAAATAGAACATAAAGCTCCTCAAGAGATGGTATCATGTACACTATTACTTTATTCTTTATCTTAAAAATCATTGCCCTTAATGGGATCTCTAGGTAGATTTCAGGAGAGCCAAGTCTTGAGCTATTTAGATATAATCTGCCGAGAGTGTGCTTGGCCTATTGTTTTGAACTACTTTGGAAACTACTGAGCTGATGTTATTTAAGCCGTATTAAACTCTTCACCCAATTATGGCCTAATCCTTCAAAACCAATAGAGTAGGACTTGGTTTTGAAAATGCTGCTGCTAACATCCATGGGTCTGCTCGCTGAGCCTGACTATTAAGCTCATTAGTAAGTGCTGTAGGGCTGAATTGTACGTTTGACATGTTGTCTACTGGTTTTCACCTCAGACAATTTTAAATTAAAAAAATACAAAGCATGATGTACTATTTTAAGGCTAAGGAAATGCTTGTCAGCTTTATCTTCTGATCTTTATGGGGAAGATTAACAGGTTATTCTGTGTTTAATCAGTTATTGGAAAATACAGGAAAACATAAATGCCAAAACTATCAAATTAAAATTCTTTACACTTAATGTTTCTTTTGCCTGGTGACTAGAATAGATTTATTTTTTTAAGCTGAGTTGCTTTCCTGAATGCCTAATGCAGCATGTGAGACAACAAAAGTGGCATAAAACTATTTTTCTTCATTCATACATCAGTCTATTTAATACTTATTGAGCGGCAGTAGTTTCAGAGAAAATAAAAAAAAGCCCCACATTCATTCTGAATGCTGGATCGAAAGATTACCTTTTAAGTCCTTTCTAAGACCAGGTTTAGTAATGGAAATAATAATTCAGTTTTGCTGAAGTGTTACGATTAGGTCTACGTGTACTGAAGTGTTATTTGCTGCCGTCGTTTGTAGCCTTCTTTCAACTTGTGCGTGCTTGCTTAAGGTAGGAAGTGAGGCAGTCATTAGGCTATAAATGTGGTGACCAGTTTTAGCAATTATTATGACTTGAAGTCATGTGTGATAGGATACAGTATTATACTACAGTGAGATACATAACAGAAAGTCACACTTGCCTGCCTCCCAGCTTTGTGTCTGTATGGCTTATTTGTGGCTGTTTTATTTTGGCATTCAGTTCCTAGGTTGATTGTCAAGTGGGAAGAGACTATTTGCTGAGAGCTGCTTTTCTTCTCAAGTGATAGACAAAATTCAATGAAAATGGAATCAAAATATATGGGATATCAATATTAGAATTAATAGGGAAAAAATAAGCTGAAACTTAGCCTAATATACTTCAAAAACATGTTTTTACGAACAGGGTGGGAGGAAAGGAAAAATTCTATCAGTTTCAAATTTTCTTGTTTTGATATATTTCTTCAAAGAAACTATTCCAATTTTTAAATAATTCACTCAGAAATGTAGTAGTTTTAGTTGTCCAAGATAATGCAAATGAAAAAAAAAAGGCACATTAGAAACAATAAAAATTCTCAATATGGAATTACTTATTGTACTAAAATGCTGTAGTGTGTGAATAACTTCAGGAGTTACAAGATTTGTTCTCACTGAGAGTCATATCCCATTTGCAATACTAAAAACATCATGAAAGAGACTTTCTGTCCTCTGGATGGTTGTGAACTGTCGCTTAGTATGAATGTGGCAAAGGGAAGTATGATTACTCCCTAAAAATTTATCACTTCAGGAAGAAATCAGAATTTCATTTCCATCAAAAATTAGCCTACCCTTAAAATCTACAAATGAGGAATTAACAAGTGTGTATAAATAAAGCACCCAGGCTTATAGCAAGCAAGGACTTGTGGCAGTCCCGGGAAAGTAATAACATCTAGAAGAAATGGAACGTTTGTCACTTTCCAAAATTAAAGAGAGGGGGGAGTAGAGAGGTTACTTTCTCATTTAAAGAAGGAAAGAAGTGGCTCTTCCCCTGCTGTAACACCCAGCAGGGCAAAACAAAGTTTCTGACATTTTGGAATAAAACCTCAGTGAAACCATGTGGCACTCTGTTAAATTCAAGAATTGTAACTACATAACGTATTAGAAGTGAAGTGCTTAGGCAGACTTAGTTGATTTTGAAATTAAAGGTCTATGACCTCTAGCTTTATACCTGTTATTCAAATTATTCCCTACTTCATCAAAGGAAATGAGTGCTGAAGGGGTGCGTGGTGGGGATCAAAGAGGGAATAAAACTGCCTGGATTTAACTGAACCGCAGAATGTTCACTGCTGCTGCTTCAGTTACCGAGGTGGAGCAAATAATTGTTTCTCATCGTTGCTCTTGGCTCGATGAACTTTTAACTCACGAGGAGGAGGGCATATGCTTTGTTTACATTGTGTGCAGGTGGTGGTGGTGGTGGTGGTGATGTCCTCCCTGCTCAGCCCCAGAGCTGCCAGGGGGCTGCACAGCTCCTGTGGTCGCTCCCACGGAGGCCAAATCCATCCTTGGTGGTTGTGCCTCTTGGCATTGGGCTGGTCTGGGTGCCCGTTCTCTTCCCACCCTTTTTACCTCTGACTTCTACTGTGGTCTCCCGCCCCAAAAATAAGTTTAAACAGATTCTGTTATTTTGAAGAATGTTCTTCTGAGATAATGCATATGATGTCATTTACTGTGTAACATTCCCTTTAGCAGAGATACTCTTTCCTCTGGGAAATACTACATTTTGAACTGTCTGGCAAGGCAGAATTAAACCACATGTATCCTTTTTTTCCTTCTTGAACTTCTTTAAGGATATTTTCTTGACACACCATGTATTCATAAAAAAGAAGGAAAAATGTTCATCTCTGAATGTTTGGAATTTTAAATTTGTTCAGATGAAGATCTGTCTTCATATTTAAATGAATATATGTTTCACAGATGGTATAGCCCTTCTTGGCTCTGAAGTGAATAGGGAATTGTGTTCTGAAGACAAATAACAAATCCTAATAATGAAAAGTAAATTTAAGGTGCATAGAATTGCTACAAATAGGAATATTCTCCTGCAAAATGTCACACTGTTTTTTATAACAAATAACATACCAATTGCTAAACAGATATCTTCTGTACAAGTAATGTTTTTATAAGTGAGTTTTGGCCTAGGACATTTTGATTCTTCTTTGCATAGAAGCTGTGACAAACTGTACTCTGCTGGGAATGGAAGGAACCTTTGACATTTTTAACAGCATATTTTTGCTTAAAAACCAAATAATTTTGCATAAGTATGAAATATTTTTAAAAAAATCTTGGGTTTTGCAATCCTTGAAATTTTCACTTTTTTCCTGTAATGAATACATTGAATGATAAGCTTTTCAACTCTTCAGATATTTAAAAACATTTTACATCTGGCAAAAGTAAGCAGACATTTTGCCTGAGGAGCAAGTACAAATATTTGGGCCCAAATAATCTCACCAAATTTTAGGTACTTAAGGTAGGTTTAGGAGTATAGCATGACAGCAAGGTTGCTGGAGGTGATTTGGATTCCTCACCATTGCAGCTCTTTCTTCATTCAGTGTACGGGGAGCAGAGGTGGCCTCCTGCATAACCTGAGTGTCTCACTTACCTGCCTCAAATTAGGTGAAACTAATCTGGGTTGTTGATGAAATTTGTTTTTTGTAATGTATTGACTCAGGATTTTGAAACAGCCTGGAGAATATGTTGAGTATTCGTATGGGCTATTACTTCTAAACTATTTTTGTTAAATAAATTTGGAGCCAATTTCATGTCTTCTGTAGGTGTTGTATAACTAACAAACATCAGAGCTGCTCCTTTCCCTGGAGTGCCAAGGGGACTTACTGGAAGTAACAATGTGTGTTTTTTTCCTGCTCCTTACATGAAGCTATGGAACAGCCTGATATATGCCAGAATAAAAGTTGTAGTTCCTAGGTGATATTAATCTTGGAATATGGTACAGTGGGGTTTTTTTGTGCTTGTATAGTATATTATTTTAGCAATATTTTCAGTTAAATTTGGGAAAACTCCCAGTTGGAGAATTTAAATCACCTCTTCTGCTTTCAAGGTTAAGCAAAGAAATGTTAAATTCTTTTTATTAAACCAAAATGAAATGAATGCCCAAAGAAAGTGGAGGTACATTCTGCAAGAAGCATCATGGACAGGTACTATTTCCTTTGAAATAATGATCTCATCCTTTGAAAGAGACTTCCCAGAGGAATGGTGAAGACTGCTGTAACACTTATCAATAGGACATAAACAGATTTTTTTCATTTTTTTCTTTGTTTGTATGTGTTTTTTTAAGTAGTAGTAGTAAAGGCTTTTAAATTCTTTCTCTTGCCTAAGTATACTTGCTGAAGTATTCAACTGCATTATTCTTGCAATTTTGTCTGCAAGTTTCTTCCACTGCATTTCTTCCACTGCTGTACAGACAGACCTTAGTTACTGTATTCAGCAGTACCCCAAAAAAAGCCAATTAAAGTCACCAACAGTAATGATTTCCAGAATACCTACATGCAGGCAGCTTCCTGCTTGAAATGCAGTGCTACCAGTTCTTTGGAATAATTTGATCTTCACAGAGGAATCCATGTGCTGCTTGGACTTTACCCAAGGAGGATAAAAGGCTATCTTTGTGTTCTTGCAACTTGTAAGGGTTTTAATATCCATTATTTATTAAACTGTGAGCTACGGAATTGACTGGTAAAACACCATTTTTTTCATAGATATCAGTAATCTTTGAATCATATAAAAAATAATTTATGAGTTCGAATTATCAACCGGCATTGGATTCAAGAACAAAGGAAAAGAAAAAAAAAGGATTTTTAAGTTATCAATTTACAATTAAGGACAAGATACTTCTGCATATATGCAGATATTCACTGTGTATTCACTTGCATTTTCAATAACAGCTGAAGATCTGGCCCAGTACTTCTACATTCTGCAGTGGTTCTTTTCTATCCTGAATTTTTAACTTGCTTTTCTCTCAACTGACTAGCTACAGCTCAGCTACAAAACCAGTCATTTCATTGGTTATTTTTATTTCTTTAACTTGACATCTATTAATATTAAACCAGCTTTTCATTGAAGAATACAGACATGCTATCAAATATCACCTCTAAGAAAGTTTGCACACATGCACATACGCAGGTCTTTGAGTGTTCACTAGTTCACACTTTAATCCTTATCACTATTTTAAATTATTTGTATTGCACCATAGATGCACAAAGTACAATCTTTTGCTATATAGTCCCTAATACATTTTTTTAATTAGTATTTCTAAAGTCCTTCGTGGTATGTTTCTGTTTCATTAAAGTAATTGCTTTATTTTTTTTTTCTGTTGATACAAGCCGTGTATGCATCAAGAATAGTGGGTGGAAATATAAACACTCCTGTGGCCAGACCTTGAATAGACATTCAGAACTGTTTTTCTCTCACAAAATGCTATTGACAGTTGGAGGTGTTAACAGGAGATTTATAGTGTGTATTAATTATTATTGATCACTGCTTATGAATAAAAGAGGAGGAAAAGGAAAACAATGCATTCTTCTGAAGGTGTAAGCCTTCAAAGGTGAACTACTAGAAGGCAAGAGAAAGAGGGTGAAACAACACTGAAGGGTACCACAAAGACTTCTTTTGACCTGGAATAGCAATAAACGAAAAAATCATTCCATTAGGCCTTGTTTCACTTCGTTTTCTTGAAACTATCTTTTGTAAAAGCTTGAAAGTTGAGGAGGCCTCACTGTGCCTTCAAATGAGCTGTAAGAAGTCTTGAAGGATTTTAGTAGCCTGTAAAAAGAGCAGTGATGAGCTCCTTTATGTGTTGTCTTAGTGGTTCTGTTGTCATTAACATTCCAGGAACCCAAAGGCAGGACGGGTTGCAGGCAACACCTTGCACTGCCCGTCCCTTCGGTTCCCCAAGGACATGAAGGAAGGACCAGAGCCTCCTCTGGTTGATATCGGGGGCCACAGAGTTGCCAGAGACAGCTGGGAAGGACTCGAGTGCAGATTTCATTTATTGTAAAGGTGACCAATTTTAGAATGACCACTGCTATTTTAAATGGGGAAAAGACACTTTTCAAATAATTTTTGTCACTCATAAAGGTTCCAGGCTCTTCCTTTGTGGAAATCTGATCAGAAAGTTACATTGGAAACCACTCCTACAGCCTGGTTCATAAATAATAAATATTATCTCTTATTAATCCATATTTTAGTTTAGCTCTGGCTCGTGGCAAGTTGCTTCCTCAGGGAATGCAGGATTCTTTACAAGAGAAGGTGATGAGCCACAGTCCCCGAGGAATTAAATTGTGAAAACAATCTTGGTTTCGTACATGCTAATATAGATCTGTTATTCCCTTTCCACATCTATCACAACACATTTTAAATTGTGGCTGATCTTTTATGCAAATAGCTGTCTTATTAGACATTGTGGCTGTATGCGCTAATGTCTCCATGGGTTTCTCGGGCGTTTGCTATCTAACCATCAAAGCGGTGGAAATGAATGATGATTACGGCATCCCTTTGAAGAACAAAGAGGAGTCGAGGTTCTAGATGTGGGAGTCAGTGACTCTGAGCCACGTGGGCAAACGCGAGAGTCTCTGTGGCTTGGATCAAGTCGGGAAATAATTTTTGCCTGTGTTTTCTTCTTGTGTTTTATTGGCACTGCTAGGACTGCAAACATCTTTCACAGCTGATGTTTTGTTACAAAACATTAGTAGGCTATTGAAATTGCAAAAGGCAAGTCAAAACACTCTCTTAACGGTGGCATAAAAAAGCCAAGAAGTAGTTTTGCAGTATAAAATGTATCTGTTATCTTCTCAACTATTTGAAAGTTCAGATGTTACTTTTATTTTCCACTCTTGGTACTAGGATGTGAATGTTATGTGAGAAATCTAACTCAGTTGAGAAAATAGCTGGACAGCATAACAGAAGGCTAAAAATCAGCCAACCAGACAAACTGGATTACAATTCACTGCTTATGTGTTTTACGTAAAATGGGAGTATTCTCTGCATTAAAACAAAATAAAATGCTGTAATTGAGTTTTCCGTTCAGAATAAAACAAATGGTATTTTTTATACCATATCACTACTCCTGAATACCTTTTAAAAAGCTTGCTGATTTTGGAGAATCAAAGTTTATTTTATGCCCTGTGTCCCACACTTGAAATTTAGGAGCTTGGCTCCATCTGTGTTTTTTCCAGTTTTGTTACCTGGCATTAAATGCCAATAATTCTTATGGAATAGATAAATAAATAAGACTGTGAGTTACAAATGCATGAATCACTGATGGCGTGATTCCTGCAGCTATACTTCAAACCATGTTATGAAGGAAATAATGGTGGATGTTTAATGTTGTGATGCCCATTCAGAAGTGCCTTGGTATGTTTTTGTGTCCATGTTTTGGCATCATGGTGCCTTCAAGGCTGCACTTCCCAGAGAGTGTGCCTTGCTCGAGCAGGGGGAGAGAAGAGTAAAGCTCTTGCAGATGCTCCAAGGCCATACGTGCACCATCTGCAGATGGTTCGTGGCTACCCAGGATGTTTCAACCGAAGTTTGCCCATGGCACTGTGCTCGCCAGGGCTGGCTGGGAAAAGGCAAGTGTTGGCTATCGCGTGTCTTCTGTGCTCCAACGGTAAATCTGACACTTGTGGAAGAGGTCAGTCCTCTTGGGACCACAGGGGTTGATGCTGGGATGCTTGTGTCATAAAGATGGCCAAACAGTGGGGCTTATCGTTGCTGTGATGAGTGATGTCTTCAGCCCATCCAAAATGGTTGAAAACCAGTGTTTTGAGCAGCAAGTGTGACTATAAAAGCCAGGTATTTTTTGACTATGGAAAAAAAGGTGAAAAGAGCGTATTTGTAAAGTCTTACTGCATCTTTTGAGTGACAGCCCTGCAATGGGATGAATATGAGACCATAAGGTTTTGCATGTTAAATGGGTATATTGGGAGTTGGCTAAAATACTACTCAGATGATGCTTGTTCAGTTACATGGATGGTGTGGCAGCACCAAAGTACCAAAAAGAGCATCTTTGGATGAATGATGGTGTAGTTCTCTGTGCAATCCTAGTGTCACCTGCCTGTGCTGGGCAACACGAGGAGCCCATTTGAGGGTCACGATGGTTGTTACCTTAATGCGCTGAAGGGGATTTAAACTCTCAATACTGAGAGGTGTAAAATGGGTGCAGCCCCTGCTCTCACCATTATGCTCCACGTTGTTTTCATTTGCAGATCTCTAGAGCCCATGGCAGGAAAGTAGGAGAGCATGGGGTTGCTGTGGTTTGGGGATCTTGTTCCTCTCTTTTGCTCGGGTTGGCTGGAGGGCTGTGTCTGCAGGGGTGTTTCCTGGGCAATTACACCTGTGGATGCGGACATGCCCCGTCCTGCCTCAGGCTCTCTGGCATCATGTAAATGTGTTTGCCAACAATACAAGCAGCTCACAATACTACATTCACTCCCTGGTTTACTAAAGAAAAAAAAAAAAATAGGAAAGTAAATGAGTAGTAGCAAATGCTGAATTACAGTGCATTGGTTTAGTTACTTTTTTCTGTAATGTTAATAACCCATGCAATGGGGAGAAAGGTGTATTTAGAATTTATCTAATAGTCTTCAGGATAGTGATGATTAACTCCGGTGTTTCATTGTACTCTGGGAAGGCTGATGTCTTTGTGTATAATCATGTAAATGTTGCTTGTTACAGGTTTTGTTTTTTTTTTTTCTGATGTTAGAAGTCATTGATTTCCTTAGTAAATTATTTAAGAATAATGCATTTTTTTTTTTTTCTGATACTGACAGTGATTTTTGGATTGAAAACAATGGGTAGAAAAGATGCCTCTACAGCAAGGACTCCTGTTGACCAATACAGGAAACAAATAGGTAAGAGATCTGAAGAAAAGTTTGTGAGCTTAACAAAAAATCTCTGTTTTTTTGAAGCCAGAGCAGCTTCTTTAACAAAATGTATTCTTCTTCTTCTAAAAGTTCATGTTGCTTGTGAGTGGTACAAAATAATGCATGCTCTAGGAAAACATTTTTTGTATACTGTTGACTAGTTCATTCAGCGAAACCTTTTTTGCAGCCACGGTTTCAAATAACTTGAAACGAGTCCATGTTCTGTGTTTGGAAATGCTAGTGAAATACTGCAGTGCTACATGATGTTTCTAACTGTTTGAACTTTCCTGATTTTCCTCTTTGTTTCCAGTGTAAAATATGGGCATTTCTGACAAAATACTTTTACAACTTTGTAAGAATTTTTGATACACTGAATGACACAGACCTTTACATTGTATAATGACATTCATTTTCACATTTAACATTTTAATACTTTTTTCTATTTTCTACTTTTTTTCTGTTCTTACCATTGTAAATGTAGGTGATTTGTATACAAAGTACACACATGCACATACATGAACACATACACAGGTATGTACATTGCAGACACAAATCCCTATTTATTTGCTTAAATGCGAAGGTATTATTTTTGGAATCCATATATCAGGATTATGTCTATGTGTTAAATAGTGTTATAAAACAGACACAATATTTTAAATGTATGTATATAAAATGAAGTACCTTAATCTATTATCAGTTATTTAAGTAAATTACTCTGTTTTACAGTTGCTAAGCACCCACATCTGTGTTTAAATATGCAGAACAATGGCAAGTGTCTGGGAAAAAAAGCCTGTTTATGATGTACTTTCTCATGGTTAAAGAGCTAGGATATGTGAACAATCTTATTTTTATCATCTCTTAATTTTTTTAGTGCTGCCTTACTATTTTAACATAAGTGTTTTAATGGTCTTTCCTGCATTTAAAGTTGAAATAAGGGGTTATTTTATATTTTATTTGTTTTAGATACCCATGGAATGCTCTATATTTCCTAGTCCTGGACAGATAACATGACTGGCTTCCTTGGTTAATTCTCTGACATACTTAGAAACGTGGCTGAAAACCTCTGAGTAACTTTATGGATGGGAAGCAGATAGGCTGATAGCAGATAGCCCACCAGGACAGATGCTTAAATAGGTGGGCTCTCTGCTTTTGTGTGATTTAGGTTTTATGCAGAAAACCTTGCGAGGAAACTAGTACCTAGCAGAAGATGGCACCACAAGTATTTCACCCAGAGGGGTTTGGTAGGAAGTGGGAGGCCTGCAGCTCATCTTTGGGACAGCTCGTCCTGTTGTAACTGGATGTTTGGAAAGATGATGTTTAAATCAGAATCAGCTTTCTGGCATTTTCTCTGCATGTTTTTCATTGTGGTCACTTATTTTTCATCCGCTTCCTTTAGGGTTGCTTTTATTCCCTTTGTGAACACCTTCAGGTGGCCACAGTTGGGGTCATTTTTTAAGGTCTTCCACAGGGTGAAAGAAAGCAGTGATCTCCATCAGGATCCCCACAGAGCAGGCTGGGCTGCTGGAGGACCAGGGAGGTGTAAAGCTGCACCTAAGACTCACAAAATTACCTCCTGCTCTTCCATAACTTGGGCTCCTTCTTGCACATTATCACTGTGTGGCACCGTGGTTGGATGTCTCACACCTGTGAGATGCCAGGACCGATCAGCTGTGACTGAGCAGGAGAGAGGACACTGCGCTGTAGCAAGTGTCAAGAAGATTTGTATTGGGGCCCAGCACTCAGAGGGATCCTGTTATATAGCTGTTATATAGCTGACTCTCTGTTTTTAGGCTATCATGTTGTCTGAACAATTTGGCACCTTCCATGTTTGTGATACGATGCAGTACTGTGATCCGTTGGGTACTGCAAAATGCAGTGTCTGAGAGGGTTTGTAATAAGCTCATTTTCCTTCGATGTGATGCATTGCTCTTAACTTGGCAAAAGCAAGTGTTAAAAATTATCATAGGGAAGAATATCACACCTGCAGGCAAATAAACTGCATAACCTAGAAGCTGTTTCTGTGACTCTAATATTACTAGGAGGACAGAGAGCAAGAACTAAAATAGACTATCCACTGCCTTTTTCTCTGATTATGGCTGTTCCAGCTCCCACTCTGGTCATTCACTGGTGTAGCCATAGAATTTGCCAATGGAAATTAGTTCTCTTATCTCACCAGTAAACTTAATGAATGTGAGAGAGGGGAGCTCAAAATTTATGGATATATGGTTTTACACGTCAGTGTTGCAGGCATGTTTGAGTTTTAGGTGTAAGTATTTTGGTCTAACTTTAAGCCTGGTAGCTGAGCTTAGTGAAGTTATCCCTCTAGTATCATTATGTCTTTAGGTGTATTATAGGACAAACAGGTGTATTATTGACAAATATTGTCCAATTATGGCAAGAACTTTTCTTGCCATAATGAATATGGAAATCTTTCAACTTTTTTTGCCATTACTTCTTGATTTTTTTCTTCTTATATAATTTTTTGTGAGTGATGATAATTCATCTGTTTATCACAGAATCACAGAATGGCTGAGGTTGGCAGGGACCTCTGAAGGTCATCTGGTCCAACCCCCTGCTCAAGCAGGGCCACCTAGAGTCAGTTGCCCAGGACCATGTCCAGATGGCTTTTCAATATCTCCAAGGAGAGGAACTTCACAGCCTCCCTGAACAACCTGTTCCTGTGTTTGACCACCCTCCAAGTAAAAATTTTTCTCATATGTTCAGTGTGTGCCCATTGCCTGTGGTCCTCTCACTGGGCACCACTAAGGCCTGGCTCTGTCCTCTTTGCACCCTCCCTTCAGATATTTACACACACTGATGAGGTCTCCCCTGAACCTTCTCTTCTCCTGGGTATGCAATCCCAGATCTCTCAGCCCTTCCTCATAGGAGAGGTGCTCCGCATCCTTCATCAAATTCTTCATGATTTGATTTAATTCAGGTGCTTATTGGAAATTATATAGGAAGACTTTCCATTTTTTCTTAAAATCTGTTCATTAAATAAGCCCTAGATCTGGCAACTTAGGTACTTTTGCAAGGAGTACTTTTAGGTACTTCGTACTTAGGTACTTTTGCTTTAGTGTGAGGCCATTTAGTTGAAGACCCTCCGGAATACGGAATGCTGTCATGCTCCAGGACTGTGTAGCTTATGGGAGGGTCATTCTTGTTTGTATGAGAACAGAGACAGAGGGCTCATCCATCTTGGAGAGGGATGTTTGATCGCCGTTTCCCAGATAGGTTATATCTAGAAACAGTGGGCAAAGGAAGGCTGCATGGGGCCTGTCTTTAAAAACTTAATTTATCAAACCCATTTAAAGTTCTAAGTCCATACCTGGACTGATTGCTGTCTTTCCTTTCCATATGTTCAGTATCTATGGATTCTTGAAAATCTTATGGTGGATGCTGGCTGAATAGCTATCTCTTGCTGACTAAGGCTGTGGTGTTATTTTTTAGCTCATGATGTAATGTTTTCTAGCTTTGCTGGAGAGAAGGTAACCAGATTGAAACTTTTTTAATACCTTTTTTCTTGGATTGAAAATGGCACTCTTCAAGGAACAACATGTCACAAAGTCGTATCAACTTCAACACAGTTTTCAGTTAGATGTTTAGTGGAGTAATTTGATATAAAAGCAGATTTTTAATTTCATTTTGTTCCAAGCTTTCTGTTTTGTTCTGAGTTTCCATACGGCACGCCACATGTTTGCCCTGTGCCATGGTTCAAGTTCACATTGATCACTTCAGTTCAGCCGTTTGCCTTTTTCTCTCCTCTGTGAGCTCAGGATCGCTCATGCCTTGTTTGCCGCTGTGCCATTAGCAGTTGCTGTTTGCTTGAGACGTGTTTTCAGAGGATTCCCCAGGCACAGAGACTGATATTGCTCTTCTCTGTCAGCTGGCTTTCAGCCATCTCTCCTGCCACCAGCCAAAATTTGTCTGGAGTGCCTCTCGTTCAGCAAGTGCTCCGGTATCCGACAGCAGCAGCGCCTTTTCTGCGAGGAGCGGGGGCAACCTTGTCGTTAGCAGACCAAACTGGCACTGGCTTCATGAAGACTGTCGCCAGGTGGGACAGGCAACAACAGCAGCAACCTTTTCAAACTGGCATGGACTGTGCCAGGAGGAGGGAGGATGGTGAAGAGGGAATCTCCTGTCGATTCCCCGTGAGCTGCTGAGGCTCTGGAGAGGGCATGAGGAAAAGTAATCTTAACGCTTTTTATTCATCTCTCTCATGTACCCAAACATCCATGTGTAGCGCAGCAGCAAACGGGGCAGCTCTCCTGCACAGCATTTCCTTCTCACTGCTGCTGTTTGTGCTGCTGTGCGTAATTTGCTGGGAGCGAAGGAAAGGTGTGAGGCAGTATACGTCTTTCTACATTTATGCAGCTTTGCTCCACAAATGCTGTGAAAATAGCAACAGGTTTTGTACCATATTTGCTTTGTTTACTGTTATGTGTGCTTTAAGTTCCCAGAACAATTCCACATGTATATTTTCGATCCTTCTTCATCTGGTGTGTCGCTTGCTCGGCATGGAAGCCACAGGATTTGTGGGTAGTGTTCATGACTCGTGTGATTGCGGGATCCTAAGCAGGCATACTGAGAGGATTATAGCATAACTAAAACCTGGTCTACAAATCAAGAATAGACATACTTTTGGCTCTCATTACTATTGTGTTGCTGTAGCATAATTTTTCATGAGGAGAGGTTGTTTGCCAATCATTCAACCTCCAATTTGTAGACTCAAAGGTCTGCTTATTGTCTGCTCTCTATCTTCTGACTTGCCAGCATGATCCTTTAGGAGCTGGAGCTTATGAAGGCACAGCCCAGGGCACGTCTGGAGTAAACGAGGCTACTCACATCCCCTGGGAAGGAGTAAAATAATGAATGAAAATAAATTATCTTTTCATTTTGGAAAGCACAGGGTGCTAGGCTGAGCACAATGGCTCGGTAATGGAGGCGGTGCTCAGTGGCGCAGCACGTACAGAGTGCTGAGGTGGTGAAGGGGACTGGGTGGGAGTCCTGAGACCCCAGCTGCAGCAGTGCAGGAGAGGAGAGAGAACTGCCCACCTGAACTAACAGATAAAATTCTATGAATAAAGTTGCCCCTTGTTTTAATACTCCTTGGTGTGAGGAACTGACGACGCATTCAGAAGAAAGGCACCTCATCCTAGTGCCAAGGGTTGTGGTCCTGCTGTAGCCCCAATGAGGTGGATATGAGCTTGTCCCGGCGTGAGTGTGGTGGGCAGAGCTGGGGTCTGTGGCCTCCTGGCCTCCTGCAAAGAGCAGCTCAGCTCTCAACTGGGTGATCGCCAAAGGAAGCAGTGCCAGTCTCCCAAATAAGGGCTTTTTTGTGGTAATATAGTTGCACTGACAACATGAAGGTATAGACCTTGGCGAGATGGATGGATGGATGGGAACTAGCAGCAGCAAGAACATCTCTGGGGTTCCCATCTCCAGCTACCATCTCAGTCGTGAGCATGGACCTGTTGTGTCCTTGTCTCCAGAGGGAAGCCCTTCTTGTGGCAGATTTCCATCTTCACTTGCCTTGCTGCTCAAATAAATGTGTTTATTCTCTACCACCTCACCTTTTCTTCCATTTGCCATTATCATTCACCTTCACTGTTGCCTTCCTTATCCGGAGTAGTGCTGTTACATACTCAAATCAAACTGGCTGCTAACAGTCTTCCTTTTCCACTCAAAAAAGGAAATGTGTTACATTTTGAGACTTTATTCTGAAATATATTACATACTTCAAAGTGAAATGTGATTGTTTTGTTTTGGATCAGGAAATGTTTGTTATCAGCATCAAAATTTTAGATTTCGTTTCTGAAACAACAGTAAGAGCAAAAAAAAAAGTTTTAACTGAATTTGTGCCGAAAATTTCAAAATCGCACCATTTGTCACAAAAGAGGAATTCCTGTATCTTTTATCTGTTGAGAAAAGGCACAGAACCAGAAGGCAGCATTTGCATCGAGATCTCTCTCTGCTGTCACAAGCAAATATGTAGCAGGACTGATGTCAATGGAATGAAAATTCTCCAAACTACTTTTATAATTAGTCATCTTTTTTTCCCTGTATTTGTTGTTAGTCACCTATTTATTGGGGGAAAGGTAGAGAGAGGAAAAGTACAGAAACAAATACGTGCTATTCTGAGTTGAGACAAAAAGAGGAGAGACCCTTACAACTATTTATTTAGAGTGTGAAAACAACCCAAGAAATAGGCAGTTCCAGTGCACAGGGTGCCCTTTTTTTTGCATGTGGAACTCTTGATTTTTTTTTTTTACTCTCTTGACTTTTTCTAATAAAAGTGTACTATTAAGCACATAATAAAGAAAAGTAGGAAAAGAACCCTCTTTTTGCTATTATGTGTGACTGTTGGCAAGTCTTGGAATCTTTTCCTATACTGAGTTTCATACATCACAGTGAAATGCCATGGATACCACGTGTAGTCCCTTTCCTTTTGTTTGGGAGGAGGTTTTATGAAGAATTAATTTCTTTGTCACAGAAATTGAACTAGATCTTTTGGTCAGTGATTGCTGTTTCGATTTAAGTTTTATGCCAGTGGCATCACTTCTTGGAAAATAAAGCAGGAGCAGCTGAGGAAAACACTGCTGTGAAGTCAAGCCCAGCCTGGCTATACTAATTTATTCCACATTTTGTGATGATTGGGATGTTTTAAAATATGTTCTGTGAAGGCCGATGATGGATTTTAAGCACATAGAGTATGTGATCACTTATTTTTTAAAGTCCAAAGCAGTACAGCTATATTTTATTGCCTTGGCTTGGGGCATAAAAGGTGATGGTAGGTCTGGATATGTACTTGTGTTTGCATGGGTATTATTGAGTTTTCATTTGCTGGGCAGACGCAGCCCCAGCATGAGCAGGGACAGGGGTCTGTGGGAGCAGGTCCACACTCTGTGCATGTGGATACTATGGAGGAAGGTGCTGTATCTCACCCTTGGCTCCCATCCCTGCTCCACAGCGAAAGCCTTGGTTTTCTTTGAACTTGGTTGATTATACTACTCTTACTATACGTTTATACTACGCTTGTAGAGTACCTTTTTACAGATGGAGGCTCATAGTCTACTCTTATTTTAATCTCATCAACAATATCACGATTTCACCTAGTGGAGTTGCTACAAATTTTTTTATGGATGTAAATGAGAGTGAAATTTGACACGCTGTTTCCAATGATTGAACTGTGTTTCAGCATGGTGTTATTTCAAGCATTTGCAATTCCTGTGAGGTATCTGATGTCTACAGGGCTCCTGAAATGATACATATTTGTCTTCATACGTACTCTCATCTTCTGATCTGTTCTTCAGTGGATTCATTTCTGCAGTCAAAAAAGTCAGCCTAAAACAGCCTCTTTGCATCCCCTCCAAAATACATAAAAATTTCACTATAGACACATAAGCATATATGTATTTCATTCAGATGCAGTACAGTTTAACATTTTTAGAAATTCTTTCACCAGGCTTTGAAAATCTTAGTTTGTATGTGTGAAGGGTGGACTTCACATTGAGATACGAATACTATGAATCTGTAAATCTAACTTCAGACACCCATTTCTAAAATTCTCAGACATAATTTTTCTATATATACAGTCTTAATATATATGCATTCTCTGCATGTGGTGTATGTCCTTATATTTCTAGGTAACTTTATGTCAATATAAATGCATGGAGAGTTGGGCAGCGAACTACAAATCTGATTTCCTCGTATTTCATCTTAAGTCAGCAGTGCAGAAAGTGTGAGAATGAAAAGCCCAGTGGACATGCATCTACCAAGATGTGCATAGTTGTAACTGCATTTCTTCAGTTACAATTCTATGAAATATAGTGCCTTTTTTTTTCCAGCAGTTATGTTTTGTCCAGCCATTATCCCACCATGGCGGGTGGCAGTTTGTGAAACCTCCTCTGCCCCTCCACTCTCTGGACTAGCAGAAATGAAGGGAGCAAGGAGCCTGGCGAGCATTGCAGGAGGCACTGGTCTAAGAAGAAAGACACAGAGTCCCCTTGGCTCAATTCAAGAGGTTTAACTGAAGGGACTTTTGTATTTCATGCTTCAGGATGTGACCATGTGCATTATGTAGTTCAGCAGGTATTGCACCTATTTATGGCCTTAAAAAATATGTGTTCAGGGTAAGCACAACCATAGAACGGTCATCTGGCTTTTGTAATGAATTTGTTCACATTGGTGATTGCTATCATGCGGTCCATTAATTGCACGTTGTCAGGGATTTCTGTAACTCATTTTATTAAAAATATTTTTTTCAATGGAAGCTTTTGCTTCTATTATGCCTTATTTTGGAAGAAACTTAGGAACTGGCTACATTGTGGTTTTCAGGGTCTTGAACTATTTATGGGATTGTCTGCTAGGCTCTGTGTATTACTTGCAGGCTTGAAGTGTTGGATGGGAAATGAAGTAACAGGGCAGCAGGCGAATGATTTTAGTAAGCTCAGACTGCTAGAAAGAAAATATAAAAAGGCAGTTGCTTAATTTGAATTACAGTTACAGAAATCGCAAACACCATGTGACTAGATTTTGTTTTTACTCGATGGTAAAGGCTGATTAAAAATAAGCACTACTTAAAGTATTCACATATTCAAAGTTATTTTGAGATTTTTCATTTGTGTAGCAATTGGATCAGTACAGCAAAGCACTGTGAACAAAGAGCTCTGCAATAAGAAGTGGAATGTGGGAAATCACATACTCTGCCCAGACTGAGTGCTCTGGTTGCAGTTAATAAATCTGCAGATAATATAAGGCAAGTCACTAATATGTTGTTTAATCTCTGAAGTACTTTGCTTGGAATCTGGTCCTTGTCATCATCCCAGCTACATAGATACCCTGTTTACCATGGGACTGACTGTGTGAGTTTTTGCTCTGTGAAGGTGTTGGTACTGTTTTCAGATAATACACATATTAAATTTCCAATAGGTTTGACTTCCTGTTGAATAGGAAAAGTCAAAAAAGCCTGCCTTTTCCTTAATTTATTTTCTGTGAATATCTTATCATTATCGCCATATCTGCATTGGTGCTGTAAGATTTGTAGCAATACTGATATCCTCGATAGTGATATTTCATTTTTCATTAACAAAATAACAGTAATTTTAGAATTTGTTAGAATTATTTTTCCTATGGCATTTTAACCAAATACCTATGGGCTTTCTCGTTCGTAAGAATTGGGGTTTGAATGATCTAAAGTGTGACAGGTAAGAGGATGTGACACAGCTCGCCACTAAATCACTTGCTCAGGTTCAGCCTAGGTGTTAGTCATGGGAAGATGATAACTGCCTGGCAGATATTCGGTGGCATTTATGATGCAATGTTTGTGCATTCAGTTCCTAGCATAGAAGTGTTGAAAAACATCATTATTTGTTGGCAGTCAAAACAGAGAGGAGCTGGATAATGAACTAGCACATGGAGTGAAACAGTCTCAGCATTAGATGTGGTCCCTTCCACTCAAGGTTACAGGATACTGATGAGAGCATGGCCCACATTCACTGAAGCTGTTTTGAGTCTGAACTCAGAGGGTGCGTTCAGTCCCTCACCTTTGGACCTCTTGAGTGTTGTGCTCGTGCTGACCTGCCTCTTAGCAGTGCTAACTGGTGTGGACACAATGCTGTGTACTATGGCAGTGCGTCTCCTGGTTTGAAGCTGGCTTGCACCTAAAGCAGTTCATGTCACAGGCAGAATGAGTGTAGACCTGGCCTGAGGGACCTCCAGCCACTGTCACTGGAGAGCTGGAAGAAGATGGAAGTTAAAGTAGGGTGCAAGTGGGGCCTTTTAGGAGTTTTGCAGGCACTGTGTGGGAATGTATAAGAATCATCTCTGTAGGCTTCTATTCAAACAGGTGAAAGGATTAAGTTTGGGCTGGTGATTCGTGTCTTCACCTGTAGGTTAAACGTGCCTGGTACTGCATTATATCACTGATGACAACTGGCATGGAATGACCCTGACCATACTGTTGAACTCTTTTATCTCTAAAACAGAGTGGCTCCTTGAAAACTGCTCTAGGCCTATGTTAATTCTTGAGCCATGTGTAGGAATTGCCTGGGAGAGGGCTGCTCTGGGCACAAACTGAGCCAGGGACTAGAGTTTGCAGGACATTGAATTCCAGTTCCAGTTAGCATTGTATGATATATTGGTACACGTGCCAACAGATAGGCAGAAGGCACAGTTTGACATTACCAAGTGACCTTTAGCAACACCTACCTATCTCTACTTGTTCCTATCCACATGTCACAGTGTGTATTATACTATACCATCCTCTGGGATGGCACAGCTGTTTGTGTACCATTTTGATCTAGCTTGAAGAAAAAGATTTGCTTGCTTGCACAAGCTGAGCTAATACGCACCAAAGAGCAGGACGGCACACAGCAGGGACTGAAATGTGTGGCAAAACTCACACCAACAAGTGCCATAAGCCAGTATTGCTGTCGAACCTATTGCAGAGCCAGGCTGGATGTGCAATAAATCTAGGAAGAGTCTTTATTCCATATAACATGTAGATTGAACAGATTAGGAAGTGTAAGAAGGATTCGCTTCCTGCGTAGGCTTCCCCTGACTTCTTAGAACCACTTTTGATTTCAGTCCAGTGGCCTCTGTAGGTCAGATCAGTCCTGCTGACTGAATTACTTTATGAATAATAACTACAATCATTTAAAGCCATGCATTTTAGAGGTATTTTGCATTTTCTGCAGTGAACAATGATTTTGTCTTCCATACCTGTGAGAGGCACAAGAAGACCTGAATGCAGTTCTTTTTTTGGCATGGCTTTTTCAATAATGTTCAGGTATAGTACAGTGGATTTTACCTACCAATCATTAGAAAGAAATGGAGTGAAGTGAGTAGTGGGATTTTCTCTGAAGAAATACTTTTCCAGAAAAGAAGCTGCAGTCTGCTATGTCGTTTCTGGAATAGATGGGGACTGTGCAAACTAGAATGAACTGCACAGGGAGAAACATTGAATAAATTGCAAATCAAATAGAACTAAAGGTACAATCCTTAACATACTTCCTAGTGTGAAGTGTCTCAGAAAATCAACCTGTTAAGTACAATACCAGATGGAAACGATTGGTAGAGTTACAAGAAAATCAGACTCATGTCTGTAACACAGGAGGCTCCATGTATCTTGATAGGCAGCTTGGAAAACCACAGACCCTATAATGTATATTCCATGGAAGACTTTCTGTCCAAATGGCTTAATGGAAAAAGCAAATATGACCTGTTGTGTTTGTGCAGAGAAAACTATCAAATTCTAATGAGTAATCGTCATGAAAAGGACCAAGAGGGAAGTGCTTTCATGTACTCTTCAGAGACGGAGAATAAAATATTTTGGCTGCAGCAAAAGCAGAAAAAAATGTAGGCCACAGAGAATTGTCTTCCCCATCTCACTTCTATCACTGTTGCAAAAATAGAAATTAAAAAGCATAGTTCAGTGTTAACTTTTTTGCTTTAGCCAGCTACCTTTCAGATAATTTTTAGTCTGAAGGGAAACACTTCCTACAGTCAAGAGTCTTTGAGTAGGAAGGTTGGATTTTATGGTGGCGGAGATTTGGGACAGGTATCACACTGCTGAATTTAGCAAAGTTATTTCAGATGCTTATCCTTGTTACTGGGAGCAAGATCCAATCCGTAAGAGTGAAGATAAAATTAATAACATTTAGATACTGGAAGAGCTTAAGATGCTTCTTCACAATTTGTTTGTAGTCTGTTGTCAAAATACTATAAAAGAACTGTGCATGTTGCTAACTTAGTAATAATTTTGGAAAAGTTTCATGATAAAGGAAGCTAAACAACTGTATAGGTTGTCCAGAGAAGTTGTGAAATTTCCATGTCTTGAAATTTTTTGAAACTTGAGTTGTATGAAGACATGAGCCATGTGATCTAACTTTGAAGTTAGCTTTGCCTAGCTTCTGGTTAGCATAGGTAACCTTCACAGGGCCATTCCATCCTGAATTATTCTGACGTTCTCTGCCAGTATTCTCATTTGTTCCTGAAATGCTGGGAATATTTGCTTAGAGTGGTGCTGGCACAGAGTCCTACCACCAAAAAAGTTCTCAGAGCTGCTCAGTACACTCCTGTGCATGGGTAGGTGAAGAAATAGAAAACCAATGATATGGTACTTATCATACATCGCTGCGTGGGAATCTCGGGGTGGGCTGCATCAGCATCTTAAATTATGGCTTGTATCTTTATTTTGATGACCAGCTAGCTTGCTACCAATGCTGTCAATTTGTCAGCCAGAAATCTTAGAGGAAAGGTCCCCTTGTTCCTGACAATCAGCCATGATAATGAAAGAAGCTATTTTATCCTTGTATGTATTTGTACTTGTAAAGTAGAGATAAGAAATACTGAAGCCATTAAATATGGCACTGGAGACAGTGGATTTGAAGTACTGAGTCCTGCTTTGCTCATCCATGTTTAACAAAGGTGAACTGAAAGTGAGAGAGATGCTGAAAGAACTACTAGGGTGACCAAAAAGAGCCTTGTTTAGCAGAGCTGAACACAAACTAAGACAAATTTGTTTCCTCTCAGCGAATGTTTTAGGAGTGAACACTTGGGAAACAACGTTCCATATATGTACAGTCTGTAAGTGTATACATTGTCCATGGAGAAATGTAGCTGGAAATTTGAAGACAGTTTCTTGCCAATAGGAGACTGAGCTTCTTGAGTAATATCCTACTGGTAGGGCTAAACAAAGAAGAAACCAAAACAAACACCCCCCCAAACAAAAATCCCCCAAACAAACACAAAAAAAAGTCCCAAAACCAAAGTTCTAACTTGTTTTCCAACTAGCCTTTTTCTATTATCAGTTTTGAACAAAGCTGAATGATATGGGTGCCTTTACTGAAAGAGTACTGGATTTCAGTAGTTCACCAAGTCCTCCCTAGTCATATGTTCCATATGGACAAAGTTTCACTGTGAAGTGGAGCAGCTTTCCGAGATATATTTATAGCCAGAAAATGTATTTGGAAGGATTACCATAACTTTCTGACTGTAGTTTTACTTATATAAAAATTAATTTTGAGTATTTTCACCAAAATCAAGATTTCAAGAGAACTGAAAACATAATCTTGATTTTCACAGGCTTTTTCCTTTTTGTTGAACAGAATATGAAATTCATGCTGAAAGTCCAGGCTGAAAGGAGAGAGATGAGGGAAAAGGGGCTCATTCCAATCATAACTTTAACCTTTGTTTCTCAGGGCTTGTGCCTTCCACATAATGTAATGAAACTATCAGAACATTTCCACAGCATCATCTTTTCCTGTTGTGTTTTTTGTTTGTTTGTTTTTTAATGAATGTCTGGGTGTACATTTGGTGATACTGCTCTTTTTGGTTTTTGTGTTATAGAAGTGCAGTACTTAACAGCCTATCCGTAAGTATAGTGTGGAATTTCTCACAGGATCCCCAGTTGTACAGCTTTGACAGGACTTTCCTATGTCACCCCTTGGCCCTGGCTGCTGCAACATGTCCCGCTGGTAGGAAAAGGATGTGACTCAGGCATTCTTGTCATCAAAAAATGTCAATGGGAAACTAAAAAATGGTTCATACCAAATACTTGTAGCAATTAGCTCATCTCCGGGGGGCAGAAAAGAGAAATGCAGAGTATCTGTAGGTTGTTAAGGAACCTGGGAACATATTTCATTTAGTAAGTAAATAGGAGGAGTTTGGAAACAGTTTACAGCAGGTGCCAAAGGCTGTGGAATAAGGGCACGGTAATATGAGCTGTCTCCATTGCTTACATTGCTGATTGAAGTGCTGTCTTTATGTGGACTTTTCCTTCTCCACCTATTTATTTATTGAGCAGCGTATGCAAAATCAGTCATTTCCCAATAATTATTTTAACCTAGCTTAGCACAGTTTGAAAGAACTTCATGTGGGTGTGCAACACTAAGCATTACTGAAATCTTTGGCACGAAATTGCTCAGATCTTGGAAGTGCATAGCAGTATGGGGGATATTGAAAGAGCTTCATTCCTAATAAGCCTCGGAAAAGGTCGATATATTGGCTAGAGTGAGTTATAATTGGGTAAACACCCGGAGTAGAAAGTGATCAAGGCAAACAATTTATGTGGACATATCACAGGGACATATCAGCCAAGGCTCCCATTTGATTGTGGTGTGGAATGCTGGCCTCAGAGAAGAATGAGGTAAGAAAGACTGTTGCCATGTTTCACCTCATCTAATCTCTGCACTTTTCCTAACCCAAAAGAAGGAAGACTGTTATCTGGAACTGCTAACACATCTGATGAATCCAAATATGAATGTCTTGTCCAAGATCATACCCAAAACATGTGGCCGACAGAGGAAAATATATACTGGTCCTCATACCCTAACCGTAAACATATTTGTCACCTTCCACTGGTCCCTTGCCTCATTTACTAAACTTAATACAACTTGATCAATGAGTCTTATAATCCATATTTACTTAGCTACTGAAAGAGGAAAGGGCTTCTGAGCAGCATACATTATCATAAAATGATAAAAATTCATAAAATTCTGTATGCTGGTATATATGTTTGGAGCAGACAACTTTATATTTATACTTCGACTTTTCAGTGCCTGCCTTTGAACTTGCTAGTATCCATATCTATATTAAAAATACAGGTGGGTCCCTAAAGATTTTTCCTATGATATTTCTGTGGAGAAAAACAATAAAAAATAAAGCACTAGCACGCCATGGAGTGAACTGTCAGTGAAGTCATTTTGGCATGCTCTGTAGCCCTTTTACTGTAAGAAAAAGAAAATTACTGATTAGAACATGAATATTAAATTAGTATTCTATTTCTGCACACTTTTGGATTTTGCACCAAAAGAACTAAGAAGTAACTT
Source organism: Streptopelia decaocto (assembly GCF_964273445.1). NCBI lineage: Eukaryota > Metazoa > Chordata > Aves > Columbiformes > Columbidae > Streptopelia > Streptopelia decaocto. Next base: position 25,995,553 of record NC_138655.1, read on the forward strand.
AATGTAAATCGTCATTTCATGTGTTTCACTCAAATGCTAGTTGCACTAATTTTTTTTTTATAGTTTAGTGTCCTCTATTCTGCAAATGCAGAATCCCTTTGCCAAATTCTTAGAACTTGACATAATCACATCCACCGGCTTTTTCTTGGATCTAGGAAAAGTCTGTCTGTCGTAAGGACTGCCTTGTTACTGAAAGTGAAATTGTGTCTTGTCTCTTCTGAGGAAATGTGCCATTGAAAAACAGGCCGTAGGGAGGGTGTGTGGCTTTGTTTTGTTCTGTGTTTTGGTATCTGTCTACAAAATGAGACATTTAGGAAAACAATACACTCCAAATGTAAGACGAACCTGTAGGTTGTGAGGAACTGAAAAATGACTCTGAAAAAGAAATGCATTGACTGTTTTCACTCTGCATGCTATGTATAACAAATGTGCCCTTCCTGGTGTGCTTAAAGAACGGAATCAGTCAGAGCGAGAAATGTTAATTCAGGTCATTTACAAATGAGCTCTCATCTGTCCTGAGCAATGCCCGTCCCGTCTGCTGGGAGCCCACTGCCATGGACACTGGGGGATTCTCTGCTGATGCTGCACATCAGGACTCTCCCGCAGGAGATGCACTTGAACTAGGACCAAGTTACCGCTCACCTAATGGTGCATAGCTGAAGTTGTGTGTCCCCTATCAACTGCTGGACCACATTAGGTCACTACTCAGAGGGACTTCTTCAGCCACGGAAGACAGTGGGGGATGTAGGGATACTTAGCACTTCTGTGATCACAGTGGTGTCCATGTAAACAGTTTGTGAGGAAATAGGCATAGCTAAAAGTTAGTTTTATGTTTAATTTTGTATGCTTTTAATTCCAAAAATTGAAATAGTTTTGTGCATCATTTATAAATATTTAGCATGCATTTTTAGTGAACAGGAAATTGACTTTAAGGGTCAGTAGCAGATTTGGTTATTTTTTGGTACTTTTTGGTATTTTTTGGTACTTTTAAAAATTGTTTCTCATTATTTTTGTAAATGTAATTTTAAAATGTTTAAAAAAGATTAATACAAGCCATCAGAGAATCACCTCTAGTAGATAACACTCATGAGTATTTTTTACTTCTATTAGACCATTAGACCGGAATCTCAGAGTTTTTGATGAGTACCGAAGTCTTGCAAAGAGAAGAGATTTCCCAAGGTCACAGAGTAATTTTATGGAAGATTCAGGAATAGAAAACAGCTCCATACTTTATCTGTTCTAATCAAATAATTTTCCAGATGGTAAGCTGTTTTCCTCAGCAGTCTCTCCAGCTTTCGTATGTTTCCTACAAGAGGCAGCATACTTGAAAGATCATCCTGTGGAATAAAGTTTTGGTAATAATTATGCTGAGAGCATTCCTTGTTTCTTTCAAAAAATTGCCCTAATATATGTCTTTCACTATTTAAATTGTTTATAATATAGTCATGTTCAAAATAAGACTATTACTGAAAGCAACTGACTTCATTCATTAAAACAGCAGCAGAGCACCAATGCTGGTGCAAATGATGAAATAAATTCAAAAGGTCTCAGATAAACTCATAACCATTACTGTGATGGCAAAGTAAATGGAAAATATAGCATTTAAGTTACTTGACAAAAGGATATGCCTAAAGAGAAGATGTGAAGTAAAGCCTAGCTGTTCTTCATTATTTATTGAAGATTGCAATATTTGTGAGTGACACCAGACATTCACTTGTAAGGCAGCAAGTCCAGTCCTGAAGTCAGGAGTAGGATGCCAATTTTTATATGTTTTAATACACTACATGCATACACACGTAGTTCCTTTTCTGTCAGCCTTCAGAAAAAGAAAAGGATAGAGTAGTATGTCTAGAAAAATAAATGTTAGCCAGGCTCCTCTATCCTATTATCTTAACACAAACATGAATCTCATCACTGGCTGTAGCCCAGTTTGGCTTTTGAAGGTAAAATTGTGTCTCCTAATATGCCTTCAAGACATTATTATACCTGTAATTCTGAGGTCCATAAACCATTACTCTGGGTGTTCATAAATATGCATTTCCTTTACACTTTAAAGTAAGCTGCTATTGCTGTCATTCACTTTCAGTTAAGACCTGTCAGGTGGTGTTTCTGTTGAAGGGAAGAAGTTTAAATCATGGGCGAACTGAAGATACGTAGTTCTTAGGAGTGCTAAAATTATGAGTGAGTTGGAGAGATTATTCCTCACAAGTAATTTTAGGATCCTGAGGGATAATGGTGATGTGTACAAGAGATGTTCCCTTCTCCGCTAATTCCATTAAAAGCCTCTTGATTTCTGCATTGCTGGAGTGAGACTCCAAAAACCTGCTTTTCCATCTTGCATAATCACTTTCACAGTATCCTGTAACATCCACCTCTGCTAAGACTGTCAGTGCCTCGACTTCTGGAGTGACAGTGATATATAGGTCTGACAAAGCATCCTTCGCAATATGCTTCATTGAAGTGAGAACTGCAAATGCTGACAGTATTACCGGAAACCTTTTACTTAGACAGAATTAATAAATTACAACTTGTATTTTTGGATGGTCTTGTAATATACAGCTGGTCCAGAATGATATGACTTACTAGTAAGGAATTACTGCATCTTGGCAGACAGCATCCAATTTATTCTGAATTCTGAGAAAAGCATTATCCGCTGGATAAGACACTGGATCAGGAGTTAAGGCATTCAAGATCACGGTCATGCCATTCTTCTGGTGCCTGACCTCAGGCAAGTCTCTTCACCCAGATGTCTTTTGTTCCTTCCCCCACTCTTTCTTTTTTTAGACTGTGCCATTGTCCTTGGGGTCTGATGTGGCTCTGATGGTCCATAGGTTGTCCTCCTTAGCTCTTCCAGCTTCTGTGCTCCTAAGTGAACATCATGAATCCCATACTTGGTCTAAATCATTAAACTGGGTCCATCACCCACAAGTTCCAGCTCCAGTCCAGGCTCTGTTTGGTTCAGAGTTGGGAAGCTTTTCCTTAGCAAGTCGTGACCAGCGGCGAATTAACAGTGAGTCAGTCTGAAGCAAAGAATGTTTTTAATCTTGTCAGCAAGGACACAGGCCAATGCAAAAAAATAAGTTCAACTTAACAAGGCAGGCATTAGAGGGAAGAGACTCTAGTTTCTCCTGAGCTGGACTGTTCTGAGGGTCTGCTCCTGGCTCATCACATGAGTTTGCCAGTGTCCTTTCATTGCCACAGGCCTTTTTGTTTTTCATAAAATCATATATATGACTTAATGCTGGGTAATGTACTAATATCGTTCAAATACTGCCATCCTATTGCATGTGAGAACAGAAGACTGTGAAACTCTTAGAAATGGATGTGACACAGTGTGTCTGCAGTGTAAGTCCTGTACTTTGTTTCATAGGGCCTTGCCTGTTCTTTGCGTTGCTCAGGTTTTCCTTGCCACCCAGAAGATCTCTGTTTCAGCTGGGGAAAAGTAAGCTGTGGATGACAGGTTGTGTCCTTCCCTTCCTGACGTAGCTGTCCTCATCCCTCCTCTAAGCAAAATCCAATAGCAGAACAGGTGGTCAGGTTTGGTTGGGGAGGTCTGTGGTTCTTGTGAGGATGCTCATGGAGGAGCAGGGGCACGGGGGAAGGGGTGACTCCAGACCCATGTGGTGCCACAGTCCCACTGTGACATCCCCTGGGGACAGGCCCTGGTCACCTAATAAGTTTGGACACATCAGGTAGTGTGGAGTTAACTACAGAAGAGAGAGAGAGATCCTCCCCTCCTGAAAGTGACCCTTTATGCAGAAGGTTGAATATTATTATTACAGTACTTGCTGATGTTGTGGTTCTTATTCAGCAACTACTGCTGTGAATGACTCAGTGATGTCTGGCAGTAGCATGATATACACCAGAGTAATTGGGAATAAATCTCAAATTGCTGGTATTGAAAAAAATTTCCAGGCAGTGGTTGGTTTGGTCCTGTTCATGTGCTCAAGAGTCTAAACATATTGGCAGAGACGTGGTCTGGAAGAGTTTCTTGCTGATTCAGGTAGGCTAGGGCTGTTGAAGAGGTTTTCTTCAGTGGGGGAAGAGGGAATGGGGTATTGCTTTCCTTTTGATCATGATCCTAGAATCATTTACATGTGTATTGGTTTGTTTTTTTTTTTTCCCCCCTAAAAAAATACCCCAGTAGGGAATATTTGACTTCTCCTGGGACCTCAGTCTCCTCTCTTCTATTTAAGGTCAAAAGAAAGTAATTTATGTAAGACAACGGGAGAAATTTCTGGCTGTGTAGTTGTGGGTATAAGAAGAACAGAGATGATGTTTTGTGGAACATCTGTTACATAGATATGTTTTATTGTGGGGAACTGAACTGGATGACCTGGTCATCAGTCTCAATATTTTCCTTTATTGTCTTTAAGTGCTCTCAGTGGAGAACTCTTAGTAGTATTTTCCTACCTTCCTGCCTAAGCACAGGCTAGCTTTTATTGGAGCTAACCTCTAGTAATTATAAAGTCAACATCACAATAACAAGCAAACAGATGGGACGTATAATATTCATAAATTATTGAACGCAGCTTCTTCATCCTTCACAGTAAGCTCTTCAGGACAGGGACAGACAGTGTCTTGTGAGCAACTACAGTATAACAAGGAGGTAAGCAACAGCCAACGTTATTTGTCAAATCAATCAGATTTTCTTCTCTGACAGAGCAGCAAACCTTATCGATGGGGAAGAGGCAGAGGTTCCATATGCCTTGACCTTGTCAAGGCTTTATGACACTGTATCCAGGTAAACAAGCTAGAGATGCATGAATATGAAGCTATTGCAAGCTGGCTACCGAATGGGTACAAAAGCTGTTCTCAGTAGTTATTAATGGCATATTGTCTTTTTGTGAAGGTGTAATGACAGATCCATAGTGGTCTGTCCTGGAGCCAATATTTTAATTGCTAGTGGAATGGTGAATTTAGTTTGCAAATTATACCAATATGGGAGGCAGTAAAGAGATAAGAGTTTAAGATTAAAACTGTATTTTAGAAATTGATGAAATGGCTTGGAAAAATAGAATGTGATCCAACAAGGAAAAGGGCAAGATTCTTAATTTTGGTAGAAATAACCAATCTATAGACTGAATATGGGTAAGAAATGCTTAGGCAATAATTTTGGAGAAAAAGGTTGTAACAGTGAGCAGACTGACAGGCAGACTGTGATTGAATGTGTAGGGAAAGTATATATATAAAGGAAACCATTAAGGCCTCAGGTGAAGTACTGTGTTCAATTTTGTACAAAGATCAAAAAAAAAAAAAAAAAAATATCCAGAGAAGAGTAAGAGGAGCCCAGAAAACAAAGACTGAAAGTCTGGGACTGAAGGTCTGGTTCAATCTAGAGAGCCTAAAACTTACGAGATGTTACGGCAGTCATTACATATATAAAAGCCTTATGCAAAGGAGAAGAGAATACATCAACTGTCCTCCAAATCTATGGTGAACATGATGAAAAGTAATGTGCTAAGAGATTTAAGTTAGATATTGGACATGAGGAAACCTTTCATGATAAGCCGAGTGAAGCACCAGGGCAAAGCAAGTGAGGCTGTGCCATCTCCATTTTAAGGACCTGTTTTTCTGTGACTCTGTAGTCCCTGTGTAGAACATAGTTCCTGGATGTGTCTTCCAGGTCAGTATCCATGACAATGACGTAGTCTCCTCTCCTCTCCTCTCCTCTCCTCTCCTCTCCTCTCCTCTCCTCTCCTCTCCTCTCCTCTCCTCTCCTCTCCTCTCCAGTAGTGAGGTTCTTGTTCTGGTTCTATCTGGTTCACAAGGTTCTATCTGGCAGATCTCCTTCTGTTCAGTTTTTTCCCCCATTAAGTGAGCTATGAATAAACCTTCAAATGGAATATGTTAAAAATGGTCTGAGGCCTTTAGAGACAGAGGTGGCAAAGACTAGAAGAGCATTTGCAGGACTTGCTCAGCTCTGGACCTATGGTGCTGCATGCTACCTCTGTCTTCCTAGAAAGCTCTGACTGTAAGTCTGTTCCCACTTATTTCAGGGTATATCACATTTTCTTCTATTTGCAGCCAACAAAGTGTAATGAAATCAACTTAAGCCAAGTTGGAACTGGGTGCAGTCTGTCTTAGAAATGCATAAAGACTTTGTTTGTGTTCAATGTCCCTCTTATCATGCATTGCACTGCCTTTTTTACACCTCTCATCATCTAGTCTTTGTTGTCCAAAAATTATCTAATCAAATGTCTGATAAAAATATGGGTTTTAATTGCATTAATTGTGGATGCTTCATAGAATCATAGAACTGTTTGGGTTGGAAGGGACCTTAAAGATCATTTGGTCCCAAACCCCCTGCCATGGCCAGGAACACGTTCCACTAGACCAGATGCTCAAAGCCCCATCCAACCTGGCCTTGAACACTTCCAGGGATGGGGCATCCATAGCTTCTCTGGGCAGCCTCTTCCAGTGCCTCATCACCCTAATGGTGAAGAATTTCTTCCTTGCATCTAATCTAGATCTACCCCCTTTCAGTTTAAAGCCATTGCCCCTTGACCTATTTTTGTTTTGCTTTTCTCATTTTCAGAGTTTTTACTAAAACATGGTTGATTATATTGAAGTGCAACTGCTAGTAGTTGTTCTATAGCAAAGTAGCAAAAGTGTTCAAAACTACTTGTGCACATTTATGCACGTATATATCTGATGTATTAATTGATGGAAAAGAAGCAAAACATGCACCCAGTGATCTGTTTCAAATTAATTGTGTTAATTTCTTTTTAAGAAAGGTATTTAATATTTTCATAGTTGTCTGCTTGAGTACAAAATGTTAAAGAGATTGTTAGAAAGGTTAATTGAAGAACTGCCACCATGTGTGTTCAAGATGCTCGCTTTTACAGGGAGCTATTACTTTTCAATGGCTGTAGGTATGCACATGTTGGGCTTGAGCAAAAGACTGTAAAATATCATTTAGCATTAAAATGAATGAAAAAGGATTGCCCGTCAAATAGTATCTAATAAGCATCAATATTTCAGTACTGTTCTTCATATCTTGTATTGTGGTCTTGCAGTTAATCGTGTATATTCTACAGGTACAGAAAACAATGAAATTACCCAATTAGCTGATTTAAAGTATCAGTGTTACTTTTTGGTTTCTACATTATTGATAACCATTTTTCTGAATTTCTTTTCTTAATAGCTTATATAGATTTTTTAGATATTCCTTAAAAGAAGAATCAGAAAAGGTGCTAATTTAAATATGTTCTTAATTACTCATTATAATAAAGGTGTGTCTTATACAAATTTTAAATGTAAAGCATTTATTTAATGAAATGCTGCTTTTCATGGCAATTTGTAGCAAATTTTGAGGGATTTTCTAAGGCATTCTGTTACCAGACAGAATATTATTTTTAACAAATGTTACCAGACTCCAGTTTTGGAATCAGGGAAAGACAGCAATAATTAAATGGGTATGTTTTGGGATAATTAAGGATGCTTTATATTTTGGGGTTTCTTTAATCTTGCATGCAGCATAAAAGGAACTTACTCATTTTAATGCATCCTTCTTGTTGGCTTAAAGCTGAGATATAGTTGCTTGAAAATTAATTTACCCCTCATGAATGACTGGTTGGATTATCTTTGTAGCATTAAATGTCAACCCTGAGCTTAGAGCACATTGTGTCTACAGTAAAAAGTTGTCCCTGAGCACTTAATGTTGTGTTAAATGATGATGTGTCCTTTGCAAATGTATTATTAGTGTCAAGCTGTTCCGTCTCTCAAGATTGAAAAATGGTCAGTGATTTGAGCTGCCATTAAACCTGAATAAAAAAAGAGGGAGGCTGTGGGGGGTTTTCATGCCTTTTCTGAGTACAGAGACATACTCTTGAGTATGTATAAGACATATCAAAATGTTTCTGTTAACCTAAGACTCAAAAAACTCCATTTGGAATCACAGCAATTAAAAACAAGAAAATCTCGCTTCTGCTTCTGAGGAAAAGAATGGTCATTGAATACATCTGTGGCACTAAGAGCACAAAAACCAATAATAAATACTTGAGAGCTTGGTCGTGTTTCTGTAGACATGAACGAAAGTTCTGGTGCCAATTCTCAAACAGAGATCATAACACTACTACTGATGTGTGATTTGCTTTCTGATTTTAACTGAGGTAAGGCCTGAAATTCCTTTGGAATTTTGTTTCTCTGAGGTTCTTCTAACATCCTAAATAAATAGTTATTTCCAGTTTTAGAGTTATAGTGTTGTGGATGAGCTGTGCATCTTTAAGGTGTGTTGTGTGAGTAGAGTTTCACAGAATTTCACTGGATTGAAATTCTGTTGCTCCATGAATATACAGTGACTGATTTAAAATCTCTCAAAGATATTTAATCATATACTTCTGTACACGCAGCTTAGAAGCTGGGTGCACAGGTACCATTATGGATCTGTGTGATATTACAAAGCACTAGAGAAAACACTTATTTCCCCATGGCAGACACCTAAGTTGCTGGCATTAATAAAGGCCCTTAAAGAAAAATGCTGCTACTGTGTATGAGATGGTAGAGCCCAGTTTTGAGGAGTCCCAGGGCACACAGGGAAAACAAATACTTATATTCTCTCATATTAAAAAACAAACTAATGAAAAAAATATGGATTTGTTGAAAGTACAAACTGATTTGAACTTCTTAGTCCATTGACTTGCTGTTTATAGACCTTACTGAATTAATTTGGTGCCCTTTAGTTACATTACTGTAGTTACAGTAAGGTATTTTAGACAATGTGATTTTGTGGCCAAATTCTCCCTGAGCTATGAGCCATTTAGCTGGTTCCAGGGAAGTGTTCCCTGATGACTGGAAAAAGGCAAATACTCTGCCCAGCTTCAAGAAAACTGGAGGGATGATGTGGACATACTTGAGTGAGTCCAGCAAAGGGCCAAGATGACCATCTGGAGCATGGGATGTCCAAGAAGAGGCTGAGAGCAGTGGTTTGTTCAGCTATGAGGAGGCTCATCTGAGATGGTATTGCTGTCTATGAATATTTGAGAGGAGGCTACAGACAGGGTGAAGCCTAACTTTTCTCAGAGGTGCACAATGGTAGGACAAGAGGCAAGTTAGAACATGGAAATTCCAGTTAGGTAGGAGAAAAATGTTTTTTACCAGAAGGATGGTCAAAGTTGGAAAAAGTTGCTTGGAGAGGTTGTACAATCTTCACCTTTGGAAATACTCAAAACTCAGCTAGACAAGCCCAGCTAGACTAGCTCTGTGAGCAACCAGAGCTAACTTTCAGGTTGGATCCAGTTTAGAAGCTGGCTGTGTTGTGAGTGGAGGATTGGACCAGATGACCCCCAGAAGTCCGTTCTAACCTAAACTGTCCTGTGAGTCTGTAGCTTAAAGCCCCAGGGACCATGGCTGGCACACAGGAATGGTTCTGAAGAAGCAGTGTGATAATTATGGTGCATCTTCACAAGAGTGGCTGTGTAGTACAGAAGTAGCTAACTGGCTTGAGAACCACCATGGCACAGCTGAGCAGGGGTGGAATTCACTGGGAACTGCCAGCTAACCTGTGATTTTAGATGCTTTTTGCAGTCCCTTTAAGGGTCTGTGATGTCCCCTATATGGTACTAGCAATACTTAAGATAATTACCTCAAAGGTAATTTGGCCATGTCTGCAGATGAAACGAGAGTCCAGATAAAATCATGTAGAAAACGAGCTCTTCTTCTCCACTTGTTCTTGAGATCTTGTTTCCCTGGCTCAGATTCATTCTGCGTAATCTCAGAGGTGTAAACAACCCACCTGACGTGGATGCTGAACAACTCTAGGCCTTCTCTGTTGTTAATGACAGTAAAATAGGTGCTGCCAGGGAGCATGTTAGGCTGTCCTAGGCTGCTGTCTCCCACTCTTTGGAGGAATCTCTCTATCGGAAATAAAGAGAGACCTAAACAAGCAGTCACCTGAAACTGAAGTCAGGTGCAATGGCTTCCATGTTTTGTATGTAAAGAGGTTGTGGAGAACAGTGTGGCTGAGCCTTCCTCTGTCTTGGACTCTCACCCCTGCCAGCAAGATCTGACTTTTCCCTGTTAAGGTGGGATAGTAGAGGAGATGCTTGAAGCCAGACTGTGGAAACCCTGAAAAGACCAGAGGACCATTTTCTTGTTCTATGTTTGTTCTTTAGGGTTTTGTGGAGGGTTCCTGGAGCCTTTGCTATTTCAGATCAATAATCATAATAAGAACATTGATTTCAATGTAACTAGGTGTGTGATTTCACACTTGCAGTTTGACCATAAAGCTTACCATGGTCTGTCTCTAGTTTCTAATCAGCTATGTATACATTTTAATATGGGTTTCAGCATCAGTTACATTAATGTACTTTAGTTAAACTACTAATGGTAACAAATTTACCCAGTATTTGTAGGTTTATTACAACTTAATACTTTAATATATGAAATTGATTGCTATGAAATTGATTGCTATTGTATGGAAAAGGTGTTATTAATGGTTTGATTATTAATATAATATCAGCAGAGAAAGATTCAGGACAGCAGTTTCTTGGTTGTTGCGAATTATAGTGAAAGTCTTGAAAGGAATTTTAAATATGTACTGTTGATTAGCAAATTTTACTATCTGTCAGGTTTTTTGGCATACTGTAAATAACTCATCTTCAAATAATTTGTCTGAGTAATTAAATTTAGATTGCACATTTCTCATTTCAAATATTTTGACTCTTATCTATTTGCTTTTCCATTGTGGCTTAATTGGTGTAGTCTATATAAACGGACAATAAATTTATATACCTTTGTTATAAAGATCAGTCAGTGAATAGAACTTGGTATTCATCCCAGACAGAATTATGATTTAATGTATTTGCAAGATTAAAGCACTGAATTTACTTTTTTCTAATTAAAGGCAATTAAAGATTTGCAGACACAAATAAAAGACAATGAATTGAGGAATAAGTGTAGGAGCAAGTCCATTTGCAGGTGAAAAGAAGTGCCTTTGAAGCAGAACCAGCTGTATTTTCATTGAAAGAATAACAGTTTAGGAAGCTTTTCTGCATGTGCTTGCTTGATAGCATAATGTACTCATAAGCAGCTTACGCAGTACAGTATTCAGAAAATAGCAGTGCATTAATTTTTAAAGTAGCAAATGCAGGCGAAGAGCAATGCTGCCACATGATGATAATGAAGGTGGATATTGTAAAGTCTACTGAGAGAAAAGAAAGCAGGGAGCTCCTGAAATGCGAACATTTATAAAACAATAACTAGATATTCATATGATAATAAGCTTGGACAGCAGCATCAACAAAGGCCAAAGATGCAGTCCTGTGTCTGCTTAAGCCTGATGAATTGAAAAGCAGAGAAACAGTCTTTAGTCTGTTATTCAATTCCAGTAATGAGCTATTGTTATTTAGAATGAAAGAATAAATTTCGAGAAGGGTTGGGAATCTAATTTTTTCCCTGTAAAGTTATTATGTAGATTTGTTCAGGTTGAATCTTAAATCGTATCACCTTTAAACACAATCTTAAATGTAGTCAGTTTTCTTAAATATAGAGCTCAGCATGTTGCGTTCTCAGCTACATGTATAACAGAGCTTGGTATGTACGCAAAAGTACAGTGTTATTCATACTACCTGACAATGTCACAGTATTTCTGTAGAATAAAAAAAAATGGTCACCCAGAACTTAATGAACTTGTTTAGCTCATATGTATTATTTAACTTAAATTTTGCATTAATCATGGTGTCATTGGAGATTTAATTAAAAAGAATACTGATACACAAGATCAGGTCATCTCTAATCTGTTATTAAAATTATTGAATAGAAGATCTGTGGGATCGCAATTTCCCTTGTGAGTGGAGATAACTGACAAAAAGTGTTGTGAAATCCATAGATTTTTAATCCTAGTTGCATGAGGAGAAGCAAACATTGCATATTGTATGAATCCTTAATATTGGCTTTGAGACACTTGGGCATTTTTCACAATACACCTGTCTATAGCTCAAAAAGTACCTATATTTCACGCTTAGTTTCACCCTTTTCTAATTCGACAGCCAGTAGAATAGTCTTTGTTTCTACTTGTGGAAAGTTTTCAGAGCAGGATCTGTAAACAGGGCTCAAGTCAATTCACCTGCTGCTGAGGTCACTGGCACCAAAGGAATGGAACAAACTCTACAAGAAGGATGGAAGGAAGGAGCAGGATGAATGGTGAGCTCTGAAGAGCTTCCAAAGAGCAAAGACAGCTTGAGACACTGAAATTGAAAGGTGGATGATCTTTGCAGCTGGTCTGAGGAAGGGCTGGCAGGAGGCAGGACAAGCTGAGAGATGATGGCTCTAGTCAGTAAGAAAAGTTGCCTTATCATGGACTAGTTCTTTGATCTTAAAAATCGAAAGAAAGTGATAGACTTGAGAAAAGTTGTGAAGAAAGAAGTGGCAGGTTTGTAAAAAATAAATGGAAATTTGGGTAGTTATATTAAAAAAAATTTAAGGAAAACTGACATTGGAGTTTGAGAGAAGAGATGAAATGAAGAACTGATAACAAAAATGAGAAGTAGAAGAGAATTTTGCTTAAGTAATAAAAACCCTAAGATTTGGTCTGGAAGTTTTCCAGTTCTATCTCTTTGGCGGCTTCTTCTTGCCTTCCTGCGTTTCTTCAGGAAAACTCAGTGTCTGTCCTGAATAGACATTGGATAAAGCAGATGAATGGGCTTTGTCTCATGAGTCCATGTTAACTGGCTTTGACGGTCACTTCCTGGGAAGAAGAAACAGCTCAGGCTGATGACTCTGACAGATCAATGTACAAGAAAGCTTGTGGGATAAGTGAGATAAAACTAGAAGACATTGGGAGTGTGAATACATGTATTCCAACTGGTTGAATTTGCAGGCCCAAAAGAATGTAGAAACCTTGTATTATTTATTTCTGCTTGTTTTCCAGGTGGTAATGATCAGTATTCACATGGTAGGGGCTTTGCATTTCATAGTCCTTTATAGTCCTGTAGTGCAGTGACTTTCCCAAGGCCTCAGAAAGTTCACATGTTTTAAGAGTACAATTGCGGAATCTGGTTTTCATTACAAAGAACTCCACAGGTGCCCTTTTTAAACTTTTGCACTTGGTGGACTCAGACTGTTTCCCTAACATTTTTTTTTTTTTTCACTTTTGGCTTTCACCTTTAGCAAGCAGAGAGGTAAATTAATAGCAGGTGCATAGATTTGGAGAACTACCAGCTTTAGAGTCATTATTAAATAACCTATTTGTTGTATAGGGGGGTTAGTTGTTCATATCAGATTTAATATAAATCTGGAAGTATTATTTTGATAAGTAGAATCCAGTCTTAGCCATAGCCATTATACTGGAATAAACAGTAGCAGAGTGCCTGAAACCAAGGGAAAGAAGACCAGTAAGCTTTCCCTTTTCTAGGAATAGACTTGGTCCTGCCGATACATGTAGTACACAGACCAGGTCTCCTGTTCAATATGTCACTGCTCATGTCACCTTCAGAGCTGAGCCTTGCAGAAAAGGAGGGAGAATGGGCAATGGGAGGGAGGTGGGTTTCAGTAGCCAACTTGTTTCCCATTGCTAACGGGCCTTACAAAGCTTTCTAGTTTTCATTGTCTAATGCTTTTACATCACTAGAAGGGAAACCTCAGACTGTCCTGCTTTATTTACCCCAGATGGGAAAGCAGCAAACCTGAATTATGAGAACTGAAATTGAACTTAGCCCTTGTCAGTTATATACTTGTAAACTAAGGTATTTTTCATGCTTAAAACATCTCAGATGGATACATTTCTGTAGTTTGTTCTGAAGTAAGTAAAAACAGCTGCATCATTTTATTGAAAGTTAGCTCCCAACAAACAAACAAGAAAATTTAAAACTGGGATATATCTATGCCAAATTTCAGCCTGGAGTGAATTTTTATGAGTTATAAACTGCCATTTATAATGGAAATCCTGACAGCTCTTTAACTATTACATAGCAAAAGTACAATTGCAGTGCTTTAGAGAGAAGAAACGTTCTCTTTCTGGCTGGCTTCATCTCATGACTTAGCCATTTTGGTGGTTCCTGCAATTCTTTCTCTAACTGTTCAGAAAAGTTACTGTACTCTTGATGCATCCCATTATCAGATATCATTGACTTCTGAAGAATGATTCTGCAGTGGTCCTGTCCTGCAAATGAAATACATTGACTGGATTAATATATTGGAGCATTAGACATAAATAGTCATTGTGTAATCTTTTCTTCACTCTGTCTTCTAAGAAAGTTCCTTGGATAGATGCTTCTCTCCCCCAATAGACACAGTTTCAGTTATTTTTCCTTTTGTCATTGAGTATTTTCTAAGTTAGTTCAGGTCTTTTATTAATAATATCTGACCAAATGATAATAGAGAGGCCTTCACAATATATAATCCCTAGGGCTGAAGAGAGATTATACAATGGAAGCAAGTCAATAATGCAAATTCAACATCCACAATATGCTACAGAGAAGAGTTCTGTATTGAATATGAGCAGAGTGATGGAGTAGACAAAGGCAGAAGTGTGTTTCCTGGAATCTAGTATATCACTGGAGAAGACCTTTCTTTTCCAATTCATGTTTCAGAATTTCACCACTGCACTAGGTTGAGGGAGGTGATTCTGGCCCTCTACTGTGCTCTGGTGACACCCCACCTGGAGTCCTGCATCCAACTCTGGAGGCCTCAGTACAGGAAAGACATGGACCTGTTGGAGAGGATCCAGAGGAGGCCACCAAGATGATCAGGGGGCTGGAACAGCTCTGCTGTGAGGACACGCTGAGAGAGTTGGGCTTGTTCAGCCTGGAGCACAGAAGGCTCCAGGGAAACCTTCTTGCGGCCTTTCAGTACTTAAAAGGGGCCTATAAGAAGTATGGGGACAGACAGGACAAGCAGTAATGGTTTTAAACTAAACATGAGGAAGAAATTTTTTACAATGAGGGTGGTGAAACACGGGCACAGGTTGCCCAGAGGGGTGGTAGATGCCCCATCCCTGAAGATGTTCAAGGCCAGGTTGAATGGGGCTCTGAGCGACCTGATCTAGTTGAAGATGTCCCTGCTCATTGCAGGGGAGTTGGACTAGATGACCTTTGAAGGTCCCTTTCAACCCAAACTATTCTAATATTACATTTTTGAAGGTGACCACAAAATGAGAAGCTTGCATTATTGGTTACGAATGTAAGACTGCAGCTGGTTGAGCAAATGGAAGTATTACACACATGAAACTACTGGACACAATTTTAGAGAAAAGGTTAAATTATTTGAATGTTACAGTGATGAATGTTAAATGTAAAACTAGGTAAAATTAGTGGTTTAAAATGGCCAAACATTTCTGCTTTTAAGCATTGTAGCTCAGCTTTGGACATAGGCAAAAAGGACAGAAAGGTATGTATGCATTAGGGGGAGAAAATGGAAAGGAGTTTTTTGAAAAGCCAAAATAGCTCCACCCCTATCAACAGTTTCTTCACAGATTCCTCTTTTCTTTCTCCTCCTTTTGTGACTGTATCTGTACCTTGGCTTCTGGTGACTTACAAAGCTATACTTAATAGTACATAGCACAGCAGTAACAGGCCCTTCAGATAGCAAAAATATCCCTGAGAGATATCAAGTGTTTCATGCTTTATTATTGAGATAAATGATTTATGCCATTTCTAAGTACTTGCATGTCCTCCTCTGAACTCAGTTTGTATGGACTCACAGTAATCAAGCACTTGGCTGCACAATTTGTAGCTCTAAGAGATAGCCCCCATAACTTTTTAAAAGACACTTCTAGAAGATTCTGTGTAGCATGTTTCTAGAAGCAGATATTGTGAAGCAATGGTTTTATTAGTACTTACTTGGACTGACCTGTGTGTATCTGAGTTCTGATACTTGCAAATAATGTTCCGGTTGAAAATGATGAAACATAACAGGAAGGTTCGAACTAGGTGATCTTTAAGGTCTCCTCCAACCCAAACCATTCTATGACTCACCATAATGTCCTGTATTACACATTTATATATGCATTAGAGGTGAACAACCAACAAAAATTGTAATGAAAATTTTGTTTTGATTGAAATGTGATGGAAAAACGTTATCCACCTTTAATCTGCTTATTTGTTGTCTGATGCTTACTGAACAATTTAATAAACGTTGTACTAGGGGATGGCTATCTGTACGTATATTTTGATGTCTGTCTGGAGTAATAGGTTCTACGCTGATTTGTCGGCACTTGCTTCTGTCATTTTCCGTGTCAAGGACTGTTGTTCCACAGATTGGGCACCTGTTTTATAAAGTAGCTCCTGTGTAAAGTGCTGGGCTGTGGAATGTTTTCAAAATATTGGATCTGGCTTTTCTACAGAAATAATTGCTGACATTCTTTATCTTCTTTTTGCATCATTTTCATTAAATATGCTTTTCTACTCTAGGAAAACAAGATTATAAGAAAACCAGGCCTATGTTAAGAGCTACAAGATTAAAAGCAGAGGCCAAGAAAACTGCACTAGGCGTAAAGGTAGAGATCTCTTTGATAGCTTATACCACCTTTGTGTATATGTTGTTTCTTTTCCCCATAGACGTACTGTGTGAATATTGATTTCTGAGAGATATTGTTCATGACATTTCAAAATCTAAGTGGAATGCCAGAATCTAAAATATTTATGATGGATTGCTTTTACTTAACCCTAAAATAACTAGAATAGTTGAAATGCTATAACATTTTAAGTAGTCCATGTCCTTATTATGATGCATACTTACTTTAAGGTCAATAACTACTGTATGCTTAGACAATTGATCTTTTCAGGGAGCCTCTCTGCACACAGAACAAATGCTTTAATGATTTCATATAGTTATAAAAATTACAATAAGCATCTTCCTTCTTCCTCTTCCTATCCTACATCCAGGAGTAATTTAAAAACTCTATTTGTTAAGTGTTGTAAATTCTCAGCATTATTATCTCAGCCCATCCTTCTGTACCGCCTCTGACTTGGAAACAGGCAGCTTAACTAACAGCAAAACAGATGGAAAGGTACTGAACTTTATTTTTGGAAATGTCCCTTTTTCAGGCAAGTATGAAGTATAATAATGACTAGTTGATCACAACTCTGAGTCTGAGCAAGGAGGGCAATTAGGAATATTTTGTGCAATCTACTACCCAGCGTGTCATGAAAACGGGATTTATATGAATGTGCATTATTTAAGTTGCATCCCATATTTTTCCCTCAGACTTATTTTGAATCAAATTGATACACAATTATCTTAGCAGCAAGGGCAAAACCCAAGAAAAATAAAAAGTGGATCAAGTACGTGGGTATTCTAGTGAAAGAAACTTAAGAAATGTTAAAAGAAGAACATTTTCTTGTTTCTGGCAGATGAGAAATCAATTTTTTCACGTTATAGCTTATAGCAAATGCCAAGGTATTACTACCAAGCTGTAACAGCTGTTGAGCTGCCAGATGATGTATTTGGTTGTCTTCCAGAATTTGCTATTATAATCACGAAACAGTGCTTTCTTTTTGCTCCTGATTGCTGATCTCGATCAAGCATTACCGTGCAATGCAGTATGTTTTCATAACATAATCTCTTCAGTTAGCGCTGTGTGTCAGGTTTTAATGAGAAAAAGTAGATTGCCTTTTTTGTTTAAAGGATAGATTATTAACCTTTTTGAGTTCAATGGTTTTTTCCTTCCTTTCTTATTAAATTTTACTTTTTCTTTTCATTTTACTTCCAATGACATGACCTTTTAAAAGTGGTGTTCTACTTGGAGACTTTTACTGTACAGCCTAATTCTTTTAAAATGTGCAAGTTTTTTTGAGTGTCTTTGATGAGTAAGAAAAATATGAACCTTGGTCTTTAAAGGCTTTTTTTTTTCTCCTTATTTTCTTAAATAATTCTTACTTAAAAATGAGGGACAATACAAAAGCATGTGTGTAAACATATATATAATGAATAATCAAGTATTATTGAGCAAAGAAATCCAGAACAGTTTATTTTGTACAAATATGTTCCTGCATGTTGTAGCAGACCCGCTGGGTTCTAAGAATGAGTTTTGCCATCAAGGTGCACACGTTCTCTCCGGGTCATACTATTACGTGTTTCTGGAATTCTGCTAGTTGCAGTGTGCAATGTCTCGGGTTTGCAATTCTGCCACTGCATTTAAAAACAAGAGAGAAAGATATTCTTTAAAATCTTGTCTTATGGCTGTAACAGTTTTTGGATACCTGGGCCTTAAAATATGACCCTGAATCATCCCCAAACAGATCACAGTCTCTTGCCTTGCTTCCTAATTGCTGAGAAAAGCTGACAGGGCTGAAGCAAAACGGAAGGTAAGTTGGCACCTTTCCCTCCGGGGAAATGCTTGTGGGGGAAGGAAAGCAGGGCATTTGTGTGCATCCTTCTCACTGAGCCTGCATAACGCCAACAACCTCAGGCTTACTAAATGGTACAATACTTCCACTAGAATATGGGCAATCCCTGCAGAATAAAGCTCTGCCCTTCTCCTGACAGAGCCTGCAGCGCTCAGCGTGGAAGCGAGGCAGATTTAATGTCTCGGGATAAACCCGCACCTCTTCCCGCCTCACAGTGACAGCTCCTCGCCGTGCTCCATCCCTGTGGTTCTGCAGAGCTTCGCTGTGGGCACTGGATGCGCCTGGAGGGTCTGCAGGGAGATCACCCGTCCCACCCCAGGAGAGGCTGCTCAGGGACACAGCTTCTGTGTCCCTGTTGTGAAACCCCATAACCTCTCCCCTTCTCTTAGGCAGGGCTGGATTTGCCTCAATCTGTTGTTAAGTTCCTCCAGCAGTCCAAGAGCAATCATCTCCTTACATTCATTTTCCACACTGATCCCAGATACTTTTCTGTCGTCTTCTGGATAAAGTTTTGAAGTAAAAGTTTCTTGGAGTCTCCTGCAGGGTGTTAAACTGCTCCTCATGTCCATGGCTGTCAGAAGAGGCAGCAGAGTTGTTCTGCCGTCATGTTTTGATGTACATTCATGAAACTATTTTGAGGCTTAAGTGTGCATTCCTTTAAGCGTTTCCTAACATTCAGAGCTTTTGAGTGTCCCTGAGCTCTTCCTTGGGGAAGGTATCATCACAATTGTCACTTCATATTAGGAAAGTTTTCTGATGGTGGTAAGTGACATGATTCACCTTCCAAAGGCTGGGATTGCAGTCTTTTTATGTGATGCAGGCCTCAGTTCTGTGCTGTGACAGCTGATTAACTTCAATCCGTGTTAAGGAAAAAAAAAAAGGTGGTGTAATTACAGTGCAGTGTAATAAGTAGGCAGCACTTTAAAAAGAAAGGTCCAAGGTTATTGTAAATCTCTAAGAAAACACATACAAGTGTGTATTTACCATATATTTTATTTGTTTATCCAGGTTTCAGTACATGATACAGTGTGCAGTGTTTCAAAATATATTAACATTTCCCCATAAAAAAGATAAGTTGCAGTAAATAAAAATATTGTAGAGGAAGGAGATCTTTATCGTACACACGGAAGTACAAGCTCTCTAGGAAAGAGGAATATTTTTTGTAATTCTGTGAAATACCTAACACAATAAATACCATCCTTCCATTTAAAACAGTAGGATTTTTAGTACCCATTGCTACCTCTAGAGTTTTTTTACACTAGTGTCCTGAAGAGCTCGTATTTGTGGCTGTAAAGTAAGACTTCGTGTAGTATTTAGAAGAAAAAGAGGACTGGAAAATAGTGGAGGGATTTTAGTCATTAATTTCTATGAAGATAATGAAATTCCGCTGTTGTGTGTTTTACTGGGAGAGCTGACAACATTTGCTTAAAAAAAAAAAAGGCCCCATAAATGACATAAAACTTTTCAGAACCAATCCCCTGGAGATCCTTCACATTTCATCGCTGGCATACTAATTAGCTTGTCTTGTCAAACTTTGATTGCCTTGTCATTTTAATGCAAGGTTTAAAGTAACAAAGTTCCTTTCAGTCACTGCCATTTAGTACTTTTTAATTTCCCCAATGAGACATTTTATCCCTATTGATAATGTCAGAGAAGCAGCTAAGCGCTAATAACTATCAAAAGTTAGTTCAAGCAGGGTGACCGTGCTAGTATCTAGTGTACAATATTTGCTCTTTAAATATGTTTTAAAATTAAATACTGTAGCAGAACTATCTTGCTGGGTCTGTATGTGGGACACTAATGCAGATAGTGCCAAAATATATGGTGTCTCTTGGAAAAGCAGGACCCCCGTCTTGAGAAACAACTCAGAGAGAAAACAGTATGTCTCCTAGTGTTTGGATAAAATGAAATTCTTTGTAACAGAAACAAAAAGGGAGCCTCTAAACCTTCTCTGCATGGTTGTTTTGTTCTCTGAGAGCTCGTGCTGGTGGAAGCCCACCTGCTTGTCCTTACCAGGTGGAGCAGCAAGGGGTCTGCACCGTCGGTGCCAACTCTGCTCTCCATAGGTGAGGAAGAGGTGGCAACGGAAGGGTGACAAGCAGAAAATGGTTTGAGGAATGTGGAAGCTCAGCCCCAGATAGCTGGGGTTTGGTATGCAGGGGCCAAAAGTAATGGGAGTTCTCAGTGAGAGATATTTTCACAGGCTTCAAGAATGAATCCGTGGTCCATGGGATAGATGCCGAAGTTTTCTCTCTTGTTGAAAGGCAGACACAAATCTGAATGGTAGTATTTTACAACCACTTGCAAAGACATAATCGGCTGCAGAATACCACTCCACAGAGAATTATTAGCAATGTAGTACATCAATTGAGCTAAGGAAAAAATGTTTCCTAAAAAAGTGAGAGCCTACTGTCTGTCATTTTTTTTGCCTGTCTACTTACTCTATTGTGTAGCTAGCTAGCTCATTATCAAGAGTTTACCTCATCTGGTAAAAGTTATGTATGAATAGACGACAAGACAGTCCTAGTGTATTTTGGCAAAGGGTATTCTCTGATTTCATGCTGTTCGTAATCTGTTAAATTAGAGAGCTACATTTGCCAAGATAAGTTGGGAATATAGTTTCATAGCTTTTCAGAAATTAAGACCACAAGGGACTATTAGATCATTTGATCTGGCCTTCTATATGTTACAGATCATAAAATTTCATCTAAATAATTTCTAGGAAGTCAAAGCACTTTATAACAGCCAAAATATGGGGTCTTCAAAACAGCTTATGTGCCTCACAGAAAGAGCAGAGAAGCTTAATGTGGCACCAGTGAACAAAATGTGATATTCCCAGTGATCCCAGTAGCCAGACTTTGGTCCCTGGCCTTGAAATGGAGGGGAGTTGAAAAAACCCATACAAATAGAAAAACAAAATCAGATTGCTCCGATCTGACCCTGACCTGACCTGTACACATAAATGCAGTAATCATGGTGGTTTGAGCATTTGAAGAAGATGCACCAAACAGGAGCTCAGGAGGATTTTCTGTACCACCTCAGAGCAGTAGTGCATCTTTCTCAGGCTTTGGTCCCTGCTTATGACCAATCTTTAACACTTCAAATGATAGTTGACAGCAACAAATCTTCAAATTCCACAAATGAAATCAATACAATTGGAGGAAAATTTCCTGAAAAAGAAGGAAACTTCATTTGCTCCTTTATAGAAAAGTCTGAAGCACTGAAGCTTTAGGTGTAATTACATTAAACAATCTGCTGCTTCAGGGGTTGGGAATACAGCAGTGACCATGTAAATAATCCCAGTCTTCCCAGCACCTTGAAGGAGGGGAGCAGTCTGGAGGGCTGAGGTCGCCAACCCCAAGGCTGGCAGTCAGGACCTCCTATTCACACGAGTCCTAGTTGAAGTATTCTTCCCAATAACAAATAAAAATGTACTTTTTTGAGAGATCTGGCTGCAAAAGCTTCATAGCTATAGAAGTGGGTTTGTTGTTTGTTTGTTTGTTTTTGTTTGTTTGTTTTGTTTTGTTTGTTTTGTTTGGGTTTTTTTGTTTTGTTTTTGTTTTTCCCCAAGAGGTAACTGGAATGTTCAATCATTCTTGCTCCTAGGAAATAGCATCTTATTTAAAGACTGAGCTTATCTAACCACAGCTGGACCTTGAGAGGTTCTGGTAAACAAGACAGAAGGACCCCATACTGTGAAGCGCCTCACTTAAATACAGGTGTATGACATATATAGTTATATGCTGTAACCAAACTGCCTCTCATTCTTCTCTGTGACAAAATAAATACCAGTAATCTCCCTACTGGAAATCCCTCTGCCTTTGCACATCCAGAGATCACACTGAGGGAGTGTGATCTTAAATCCAAAGAGTCACAGTTTTTCAAAAGAGAGTCCTCCACTTTGTAAGTACTATCTACATCTTTGATACCTCTCTATATTATCTTGCATTTAACTATATTAAAATGAATCCTGTTGCTTCATGACCATATAACCAGGTCTATTGGATGACTGTGTAATACTACCTTGTTCTCATTATTTCAGTCAATAATGATCTTTGTTCCCTCTGAAATTTTTACAATCAGAAATCTGTAACATCAAAATTACAGTTAAAAGTTAATAACTTACTTTTGTCACCATGTATTGGATGTAGAATATCCTTCATCAAGGAAGTAAGCATCCATTTTTAAATATGATTTTGTTGAAACTCTAAAAGATTGTTACAGTGAATGTCCAGATAAAGTCTTCCAGTTGGAAATTATATGGGATAAAAAAGTTCATTGTCAAGTCTGCGTATGTTTGTTTTATTTCTACATGTATCCTTGGTCAGCATGATTTTCTTTTAATCTCTTTTCAGAAATAGCTAGGGATAGTTTAGCATTTCAAAGACAGCAATTTCTGGTACTCTTTTGCCTAATTTTAGGCTGTTTTCAGATAAAAAGAAGTATGATCCTCTTTGGAGGACAATAGTAAGTACGTAAAAAATCTGAAATTTCCTGAAAGTGTGATATGTATAGGACATGATGCTGCCATACACAGTGTCTAAATTTGTGTTATTGTAGCCAACATTTTTTCCTCACCCCTATTTTTTCATCTCCTGATTAATCTTGTTTAGATCCAGCTCTACAATGTTCTCCATCAGGGTGAATCTGAGGACATTATCCAAGTATTTTGGCACGAGAGACATAAAACTGACAAAAAATGATAGGAGAATTAAGTCTACGTTATGCTGTAATGGCATGTGTTTCCTTTATGGAAAAGTTTCTGAAAAACCTAACCAAGCTGAAATCAGTGGGGTTCTACAGACATTATTCTAAATATAAGATAACAGAAAATTCTGTTCCTTTTAAAGGCTTCTTTGACTGTACTTTGGGATTTGAGAGGCGGGGTGTTATTTCCTAGTGTTCTGTACCATGTTATAAAAGGGGAAAAAAAAAAAGCCCTGTGATCATTTTTAGTTTATTTCTATAGGACTTTCTCTATATTGGTTAATTATTCATGGTGAAATCCTCTGAGTAAATGGATTTCGCAGAGGGATGATGGGGATGATCTATAAAGTGGAAGAGAAAGGGAGCTATGTATGCCGAGTGGGGAGTATCTTAACATTTCATTTCTATGCATGGCTTAAAATATAAATAGCAAAGCCTGCTAAGCATAAAGCAAATTAAAATGACAATATATACTGTTGTTGCAAAGACAGTGCAGTGGTGTAGCATCTCATTTCTATTTACATTGCAAAATTTATGTTTATAAAAGTTCATAAACTGGATGCAATTCTTAAGAGAGAGCACGTCGCTAGCTGAGAGCCAGGTGTCCTTTGTTAGGCTGTTTATTTTAGGTTTTTGTTACTCTGCGACCTTCAGTAACTCAAAATTAAGGTTCTTGCATAATTCTCAAACCTGGAATATCAATAAGGCTTTTCATTCCTAGGGTTAATAAAAACTGATCCATCCACCCAGTTCCTAATGCCTGTGTAAAGAAAAGAGTATTGTTATGTCAGTGGTATTCACTGTAAAACTTGGGCAGAGAAATTAAAGAACTACTCCTGTCAAAGCAGTTACTGGGCAACCTGAGACTAAGAATCAAGATTTTCCCAGTTCCACTTCCTAGAAAGCAAAACTTTAATACAAAAGTTACCCAAAATTTTGCTGCTGCTACTGCAGAGTTTCATAAGGTAGACTGGGGAGAAGGGAAACGTTTAAGTATTGTATAGCAGAAAGTGTGACAAGCATTGCATCCAAACAAGGGAAAAAACTTTTTAATCCTCGAATGAATTTGCTCTCTGTGTCAAGTGTGAATGGTGCCTGCATTGTACGGTTTTGTTGTCCACTCTCCTGAGCAGATGGAGCTTGCAGTTGTATGTCACTTGTTTATTACATCCTCTTAAGATTAGTAGCTGTGTGGCCAGATGGGTCTGGGAGCACAGCTGTGGATACAAGGAAATAAATGAAACCTGTCTGATGCTGCCATGCCCTTTTGTGAGATACTGACGTGTTGCAACTGCAACAAAGCAAAAATCACTTTCCTTTAATATATCAGTGAATTAGATGTCCTTTTTTTTTTTTTTTTTTAATCAAATCATATGAAATCAGCAGGTTGAGGTTCAAGAGATGATACAGTTCTAAGAGGAAAATGTAGTGGAAATCTCTAGCAAACAGCCTCAGCAAATTTACAGGAGCAATTTTAATGTGGTAAAATAAATTCAAAGTACATCTCAATTAATCATCTGTATAAAATGTAAAGCAAAGGTTTCTATAGAACAAAGACTCCCATAGAGCATACGCCAACTAGGCAGTAGTATTTCAAAGTTTATTAGATGACATATGTTGAATTATTGATCCAACATTCTGATAAACTATATAATGCATTCATGTAAATGCAAATGAAATGCTGTTCTATAGAAGAATGCCAGATTATGGGCTAGACTTTAAAAATGAAGCTTACACAGTTTTAACTCCTTCATGGCAGTGGACACACTAAGTTGGTCACAAAGCCTCCGTGAATCTAGAGATACTGGATGCAGTGTAGGTCTCCACACCTGAGCTGTCTTCTCCACTCCCTTTCTACCCCAAGGGGAGAAATAGGCATTTTGGGGAGAATTTACCTGACCTCTTTTAGAGGACACAATGAATCTTACAACAAAGGGGGTCAGATCCTCTCCTTGGACAGTAAAGGGTGACTGCTTGTTTAGGTGAGGTCTAGACATCTCCTTTCAGTCGCACTGGCAGAGCAGATTTGATGTAGCATCTTCTGTACCAATTCAGATCAGTTGCTACAAACTCATTGAACTGTTTTTCTGCTCTCCTGTTAAGTATGCAGGTGAATTGTTCTGATGCAGATGGTTTGTAGCTTAACATGAAGCTGAGATTTGGAGGGGAAGTTGTTGCTTCTTTTTGTAGTGGTAAAATGGTTTTTGGGGATTACAAACTAACCTGTTGCTTTTGAGCACCTCAGTACATGATTTTAAAAATACATCCTGATGACAGAGAATGAAGCAGTGCGTATTGTCAGCTGTGGAAGTGACACTTGTTGTCAGCTGAAGAAACATAAGGGTTTTTCTCAGATTTATTTTTCTTCTTTCATTTTGGTAAAATGAGAGTCAACACTACAGGGAATGTGCTGTGCTTTCCAGGAAAATAAAAACTTTAAAATGTGAAATACTGTGACTTTGAAAGAAGTAGTGTTATAAAGAGGATGATCATACTGTGATTTATTATATCTGAGATCTAAAGTTGGAGCTTAAGAGAGTCCAGCCTTAAGATAGAATATGATGATAGGCAGTCACATAATGAGTATGACGTGTCATACAAAAACATTTTTCTGCTACTGAAAGCTGCTATAAATCATGTATACTTTGGAAGACTCTTTTATGTTAATTAAGGAAGATGCAGCAAGTTGCAGTATTTTATGGAAAGAGAGGCAAGTGCAAGTGCAAATCGTTGTGCTTTTTGCCTTATTGCAGAGGGGAAGGAAGAAAAGTTTCATCCAATTCTGAAGGATTTTGTAGCTCCATATTGTAATGCATGCCAGGAGGTTGGGAGGTAGAGGTAGCAATTTTCATTGACTTCCACCATACTGTGTTTGCTTCATTAAAAAATTACAAATTTGTTGGCAAAAAGCAGTAACATATTGCTAGAAAACATCAAAATTCACAGTGTAAATTCATAACTTAAATTTGTGTTCAAAACTGTGGTTTGTGAATTCTGTCTTTTCTTTTAAAAAAGAAGGAATAGCATAATAAAAGTACATAAAGCTCCTATTTCTAGGTCAGACCAAAGATTTTTAAGCCAAATATCCTCTCTCTGAGAGTATATCAGACTCATCAAAATATTTATTACGTAAATGGATATTATAGTATTCTGAAATGGTAATCACAGGGAAGAAATTATACAGTTATATATATCTGATGCTATTTTAATGTGCATTATAAAAGTTAAATAATATTTATTCCTGATTTATCTGAAAATATGGTACTTTTTCTAACCGTTTGTTTGTTTTGTTTTTTCTCTTCTTTCTACAGGAAGTTGCCCTCGTCCTTGCAGCTATACTGGTATTTTTGTTGGCTTTCTATGCTTTCTTTTATCTTAACATTTCCAATGAAGTTGACCTCGATCTGGATCCAGACGAAAACTAGCAGATGCAATGAATCTATCATCAAGACTTCTTCAGCTTGAAAAAGACTACATAGGAACACACAGTCCCTTCACTGTGAGACAGTAAATGATGCCATTTCTTGCAGTCTAAATCCATAAGAAAGTTTTGCAATACATCAGTCACTTTTACATTCCAGATCTCCAAAATAGAAGAAGAACACTCGTGCCTGGCAAGTGTATTTGGTTAACGCCAAAGCCAGGAGCAGCAGTACAATACATGAAGTTTATTGTTTAGTTTATTGTTTACATTGTTTTTTTCTCAGGCAGAGAACTTTGATGTCAAAAAACAGGTGCTGTTATTATCATGGGTATTGATGCTGACTTCACTAGAGGAGAGTCTGCCTTGACTGAGTTTAGGAATCAAAGCTTCCTAATAGCCAAATTAGTTTCCTTTTCCTTTCCCAAAAGAAAGCAGAAATACCAAATAAAAAGTCTTTTCTTGATTTGTATTTAAAATCTATCAAAACCCCCTGATCCTTTCTCTCCCTTTTTCTCTTTCTTGTGCATGTGTGCACACGCACAAAGATGGAAGAAATTGTAGGAAAAAAATATCTTTTTAGAAGCAGTCTGTCACCTCCTATATGGACTTGATTTTGTGTCATCCCAGATTCTGTGTGCCCATATATCTGCAGTAATCTTTTTCATTCTTTTGCCAACTGTTCAGCACACATGTGTTCTGTCAGAAATGGCACCTGGATGACAGAAGCTCTAACATTCGCATATGCCTCTGAAACACAGTTCTTTGCCTCCTGTGCTGTCTGAACTAGTGTAAATAGAAAGTTCAGTTGATGTTCGTTTTAATTAGTGTATTGCTCTATTATTAATGTAAAGTCAAAATTGTATTTGAATTATACTCTTCCTGCTGGTCGTGGTATCAACTTGCTCTACCTGTTAGGGGGATGTTGTAAAAAAATGACTTTCCTGTTATACAATCATTTTAATAATTGAACTAATGTAAGAAGTTGTAAGTATTAAGAAATCTTTTTCTATTCATGTGTGCTAGTAATTGGGAAAATCTTGGCTCCATGACATCCTTCAGTTCTTGCAAGGTACCTTTCAGCATATGCACTGTAGATAACATTTCTGATCCCTTTGATAACACCAAGACACTTGAAGAAGTTGGGATGACAAAGCAGCTGCAGGAGACTGTAAAATTCTGGCTTCATCCTGTTCTACTTTGGCTTTGGCATATTGCTGAGCTTTTGGTTATAAAGGTTCAGTTTTGATCCTTTTACAAATGTGGTCAGTCTTTCTTTGCTTCGGATTCACTTTGATACCAAGAAAAATGTAGAGACATTGGTGCTGAATGGGTCAAGAGAGTTAGGCAGATTGGCTTCCTGAAATTATATTAGCAAATTAGCTTGGCTTTATCTTTGATACCAATTTCAGGGCTGAATGTTAGGCTTAGTTGCAACTGAGATGTTTACTGACTTGTTCCATAAATGCCTGACTGAAATTTCATATAGTGATTTTTAACACAAAGAGATACAAATCATAGCAAATATTATAATGCAGAATGTATTTATTTTAAATTGACACAGTCCCATTATCACCACTTAAGGAACTTAGATCAATACAGTTAATATTTAAACCATACAGTAACTATGACCATATACACTATGAGTCTCTAAGGATCCACTTCTTATCTGTCATACTTCTCATTTACTTTATGCAATGTAAAACAACTCCTCTAGAAATTCAGAGTACAAGTCTTCCAAGAAAAATATGAACGAGAAGCATAAACATGTAAGTGCAAATATTTCTCATTTTCTACTTATGACTGTTACAGACACAAAATGCTAACATTTAGGTATTCATATGACTTATAGTCCATTAATATTCGTACACATGACCAAATGCCTAGCAACATGTTGCCTTTATAGTGAAGCATTATCTGACACATGGCCCGACTTTCAGTGGAGAGAAAAGCATATCACAAGCTGTCTCCTTGGATGTGACATGCCTTTCACTTCATCAGTGCCACACCACATGTCACAGAAGCTGCAGACCTCTCCCGTTGCTTTGCATGAGCAATTTTCTTGCTCCATGAAATGCTGGAAGGATTTCTTTCTCAATGTCTGCATGTAGTGCACTGAGTAATGTGTGGTCTGAGAAAGATGCGTAGTTACCCCTCCATGCCGGTTGTCTCATAACTTGCCTTCTCAATTTGTTACATTAAAAAGCAAGCTATTCTTACTGTCAAATTTGTGAACATGACATTCCTAGAACAGGAGGATGGCATTTCCCGTAATTATGACTCACAAACAAAATCCAAAGCACGTATAAGTGTGACTGAAACAGCCTCCTGGATTTGTGGCTTCTGGGTCCATATTGCCCACAAGTGTCACAGTTTCAAGTTTGTCTGTTGACTTCATTTAGGTTAGGACTTTCCATTTGCAGGAAAGATATTATCATGTAACAGGAAAATTTCCTATTGCTTAGATAAACTGAATGTTCAGTGCATATAGAAATACATGGTAAATATTGCAGTAAATACACTTTTTCTTTTATCAATACAATAATTTCTAATGGGACTATGTCAATAGTTATTTAAAGCTAAAAGCTCCCAATTTTCCTCAAATTATTCACCTTTGATTTTCTAAAAGGCACAAGCACAACCGTATTAGCAATGAGGTCTGATTCTGACTTTACTAATTTATTATTTCCCTGAGTTCACTGAATTTACAACTTATTTACTCCAAGGGTAAATCGGAATGCAACCTGAAGTTATTTCTGCTTTTTGGAGCACTACATTGTTCATGCCTGATGTTTTAAAGTAGAGACTAATTTTAATCTTGCGAACATGTGGCTTATTTTGCCCTTATTATATCTGAGATTGGTTTTTGGACCACGTCTCTTTGTATGAGTTGCTCAGTGTCTATTTTAGCAATAAATGTATTTTTACTATTTTTGTGCTCTTATTAATGTCAGATGTGTCACACTGAATTATATATACATTTGAAAGGAGATTAAAGCAATCTAAGAAGCAAAATGTTCAAATGTGAGCGGTGATACTCACCAGTTTTAGAAGATCTGGATAATTGTAGGCAGTTCTAGCCCCATATTAAAACTAAGTGTAACCTTTGAATAGTACAATACTGTGAATACTACAATAAAGAAGAGATCTTTCCTTGGCATCCTACGCAACACCAATAGAGCAGATCTCTTTCTGCAGACAAAGTTGTCCTGTGTAGCACCCATCAACTTCAGACAGATTTACTTTTCGTCTAAAAGTAATATTTTTACACAGTTGTTTCAAAGAAAGATTGCTGATCAAACAATTTACACAGCAAAGCTGTCTTTATGGCACAGGTTTTTTCAAGGATATTAATCTCTGGGTGAAGGGGTAGGCTACAGTATTGTTATTGCTCTCTACTTGTGAAGTAAACTGAATTTCTTTCTAGCAGAGGCTGTTGAGGAGATGCCTGTAAGACGTCCGCATGCTGTGGGTGGGAGTGGATAGTCTAGAATAATCTCTGTCTAGGAACATACACCAGTCTTCCAGCAGTGATTTTGCCCAGTGAGTCTTTCCTCAGCACTTTTCCTTTTCCGTTTGATCCTGCAGAAGCAGAACCAGCTTGCAGACCATCTCGGGACAGAAGCCTCAATATAGTAGTTCTACTAGAGCTGCTGGTGAACATTGCCAAGGAAAGGCTTTAACTCTGTCTCCTAGAGTCCATAAACATGTTTAACTGGAAGCTTAGGAGGCATGTTAAGCATTTCCCTAATGTACCCTAGAGATACATTTAAACTTTTCTTGAAGAACGCTTTATTTAAAGTTCACTGTTGCATATCATATAGACATCATGTGCTTCAGGATCTGTCATAGCTCCTTCCGTGCATCAGACCAGCCACAGCAGGGACAACAGGTAGACTGTGAGATTGTGCCGCAACACGTAACTGCAGACATACACAACATGAGCAAACTCATCTGGTTAGGTGTCATCAAGAGCAGTTGACCTAACAAGTTTTGTTTTAAAACAAACAGTTTTTAAACAACCCTACTAAATGAAGGCACAGTGAAAGTCCTACAAAACCACTTGTCCCATTTCCCTGAAAATTGCCGTAATGGAAGAGGCTTATCTGCTGACTTAGAGCCAAGTTTTGAATGCTGCCCTTTCAGGGAAGAAAATGTTGCTATCACCTCCCAGTAAGGTGGTGATTCATTTTGCTTTGATGCAGGATTGTGCCTATAAGGCACAACTGTGCCAGCTGGTGAAGGTCAAATGCATCCAGGACAATTCTCAGTCAAGGGCTGTACTTGAAATGCAGACTAGGCAAATTGGAGTGCCAACAAACAGGATACTACAGATCTTGATCGTGTTTCAAGTTTTACTTACAGTAGCATAATAATTACTGGTGCTTATGACTAAGAAAATAACAATATGGCACATCAATAAGACAGCAGAAATGTGATGCTGGAACTGCTTCTTAAAAGATTTTGTAGTGGATTATGCTTGCACTTTGGGAAATGAATCCATGAGATGAATAAACTGGCAAAGATTGTCTGTGATCTTATGCTTACAATGTTTTTTCCTGAAAAAGCCAACAGAGATATTTTGCAACAGTTTTCCCTTTCCTCTTAGTTTGCTGTAATACATTCTTGTGTAGATGGATTTCTACACTTTTCCAAGAGTGGAAAAATATTTTTGTAGTTCATCAGTGCATTTAATTGTCAGAATCCTCTAGTCTTTCTTTTATACCCCCTTAATCACAACCAAATTGGTGGGGAAACAGCCAAAATGTTAGGTACCAGTGTC
Source organism: Streptopelia decaocto (assembly GCF_964273445.1). NCBI lineage: Eukaryota > Metazoa > Chordata > Aves > Columbiformes > Columbidae > Streptopelia > Streptopelia decaocto. Next base: position 26,026,751 of record NC_138655.1, read on the forward strand.
TCTCAAGCAGATGTCACACCATTATTTTTTAGCTCACTTAAATGAATAAACATGTTAAACTGTGAAGTATTACATTTTAGATTTTTTCATTAAAAAAAAGAGGTACAATCTGTTTACTGTCCTTAATTGAGACAACAATCCTGGTAGCTGCCAGTTTTGGCAGTTTTAATGATGAACTATAAATATTGGGACAAATCAACTAACTGGTGATTGTGAAAGATAGTTCAAGTAGAAGCTTCATTCTGCATGAATGCTTTTTTCAGTGCTATAATTTTTTCTAACTCCTATAATTGTTATGCTGGTTTTGCATGCTAAAACCACAAATAAATACATGACTAGTCAAACAGTGGCCTTGACTCTGTTGTCTTATTCTGAATCACTGAAAAAGCAGATAAAAGCTGACAGCCCTGCAGCACAGTTCGTGCCTTGTCCAAATTCTTCCTAAAAAGTTGTTTGTTCAGGTCAGTTATAAATGTGAGCTGTGAAGAGCTTTGTTTTGCTGAACCTTGAAAAAACTGAGCATATAGATCAGCATATAGATCTTTGGAGTTTGCCATTTTACAAAGAGATTGTAGGAATTTTAAAGAGCAAAGCCACAGGAGGTGAGTGTGGAGTTCAGTGACAAAACGATGTCATTCTCCTATTGCTGTTCCTCTGTGAATGAGAGTGAAAGAAAACAAAAAAAAAATGGCTGATACTTCCAGAAGACACCCACCTTGCAACTCATGGTGTTGCTCAAGAAGAAGAGGGTGGAAGGAAAGCTAATTCTGGTATCAAATCAGAGCTGCCTCAACTTCTTACTTTTCATGTGTCAAAAAAAAAAAAGGGGGGGGCCAAGAGGATAGAAGTATGTCTGAAATGAAGCAGCTTCTCATTGGATTAATCATTCATTTATTTAAGGAAGGAATAAATGGAGTTTGGGGTATTTACACAAAGCATAAGTCAAGTTAATTGCTGTTGCCTTCATGTAAAATATGTCACATAATGCCAAGCTAGAGTAGCTTTGTGAGTCTGTTATTGAGTTAAATGTAAAGGTACTGATACAGGCAATGTCCCCTTTTCTCCAGAGACACCTTCTGATACTTCTCTGGTACTATCAGCACAGAGGAGGGATAGGGAGAGAAAAGTGGGGGAGCCCTTTTGCTGATTCTGCACTCCTAAAGCACTACCCCTGCTCAGTGGGGAGCTGCTGGTGTTTAGAGTAGAACTGTGGTCCTGGATTGCTTTGGACAGGCTACAAAAAAGAACAGAGCAGAGTTCAACCTACAGGGCGAGTCTCCTACCATCACTGGTGCCTGATTTGTTACCACAAATAAATAGAAGCTGAGATGTGCAGGGTTTTTACTTTTATTTATTAGGTTCTCAGGGAGGTGCCAGAAAAATTGTCTTTTGTTGTCCTTTCAAAACTCGTTCCTGTGTAGTTGTTTCCCTTAGTGTCTGTGGGACTGCTTTCCAGTCAAAGAATGCCAGGCTCATGCCTACTGCTTTTGGTAGAAAAGCTGCAGACATTCTCCTTTTGCAAGGTGGGGCTGGGGAGTGACCTGCCACCCCCTGCTCTCACCTGGCTGAAGCTGGAGAGACCTCCAGTAGCTCTGACTCTGTAATACAGTAACACTTGCTCTGGTTTGGGAAGGACAGCAAATTCTGAATTCAGGGCAGCTTTATTTAGCCTTTCCTGCCTGAGGAGCCTTCAGAGCAGCCCACACGGTGAAAGTCAGGTTTTTATTTGCTTCCTTTTTGACAGCTTCCTTCAGCTTCTCTTTTAAATAAAGATGAGCTAAGATGCTATGGTTGTCTACTTAAGCAAGACATTCTAACAACAGTACCATAGGTTCTCACTGCCCTAATGAGCTCGTGACTATTCCTTCTTAAAAGGCAGACAATTATATTTGTGGTTACCTGTTCAGTAATCATAGCCATTCTCAAGCTGCTCTTCTCAGGCAGTACTTCACCTTTGTGCCACTGTGTCTCTGCTGCTCCAGTAATAACAGGATGTGCTGAACACAGAAGAGACTAGAGCAACTTCATATCATTACCCACACCACAAGTACATTTAAAGTTAGCCAGTTTATGTGGGGTAATTTTTCCCAGTGCACTATATAGATTTTTTTTTTTGAAGAGCAGTCCTTTAGAATCTGCTCTGTTCTTGTGAATGCTGTTTGGCAGTCTTTGCCTATATACATGAAGGCTTGTGAGTTTACATTAAAATAAGACAAGTTATAAACACGATTGTGTTCTTCATGAGAACGCATCAGAATTTTTTTTTCTCATAAACCAGTCATAATCTATTTTTTAATTAATAGAGAAGTGGCTTTGTTTGTGGGTGATAGAGTTTGGTCAAATGTATGTTCTCATCTGAAATGTTATAGAATGATAACTACCTCCCTTTGGTCAAGGGTTGCCTCAAAATACGAATTACTTGCAATATGTGTGACTTTTTCCAGAGATGGTCATGCTGAAATTTGGAAAATTCTCCACAGAAAAGTCAGATCTTTGACTTGTAACAAGAGGAATGGTTTTGAATTTTTTCTTCGTCAATGAGTCTTACCTTCTGTTTTAGGAAATTTTCAAGTTAATATCATGATGGATTGGGTAATGCCTGAAGGACGACTGAAAAGAAAAAAATAAATGCTTAAGAGACTCTTTACATGCATTATTCAACTTCTTGTAGACACACTGCTGTGACTGGACTATGTCAGTGTTACAGGGTGAGGCAACACATCTGAGACAATCTGCTTGTGATTGTTGCATCCTCAAATGGATGGGGGCAAGTGTTTCTGCTACATTATGTTATGCTCTTATGCACAGAAGAGATGTCTCTTGCTAAATGAATTCTTACAGATGAAAGAAGGAAAGAAGGAAAGAGGATGGAAGGACGGAAGGACGGAAGGAAGGAAGGAAGGAAGGAAGGAAGGAAGGAAGGAAGGAAGGAAGGAAGGAAGGAAGGAAGGAAGGAAAATAAAGAAAGGAAAGAAAGGAAGAAAGGAAAGAAAGGAAGAAAGGAAGAAAGAAAGAAAGAGAGAGAAAGAAAGAAAGCTTCCTCTTGGCAAAGACAGTTGGAAACTAATCATTCCTGTGGCATAGGAATTGCGCATAGAAAAAATTTAAAAGATAATACAAATACAGAAAGGAACTTTTCATTACACTGTACGTTTATAAAGGATAAAAGTAGGCCTCACACCTTTGTCATATATTCATGATTCCTTACAGTACAGGTTTCCAGAGCAGTTTCCACAAAGCTGTTATTCCCTCTATTCCACCACTAGTTTGGGGGTCATCATTGCCAGCTCAGAATGAAAAATGATGTTGTGTTTCCCAGAACTTAAACATTTAAAGTACTTTTGTTAAATGTTGAGTTATTCAGTTTCTTTGAAAGGATCTACCATAGGGTATGTACAATAATGCATAATGCAAACTGATGTAGAATAACAGAAAAAAATTATAGCTGCCTTTCAACCAATCAGCTAACTATGGCACTGGCCTGAGGGCCTTCAGTGCTTTTCTGCTTCCTTGCAAAGCCTTGAGGAACAGATCTGTCACATCCATTTATCAGCATTTATCTCAGTTACCATATTAGTTTTCGTGTCCTTTGTTAAAGAATTAAAACTTGAGGATCATTCATCTGGAGAAGGTTGGTTTTGATCTTTGCACCTTGATCGGGCCTTCCAGCTTGCTCAGATCAAGGCTTTTTGGCAGATTCCTTCCAGAGCTGTGAGCATTTTGAAGAGACTGCATACTCTTCCATCAGGTTAGCAATGAGATAACACAAGATGGGGACAATGAAAGAGTGATGCAGACTCCCTTGGAGGGAGAAGTATTTGCTGAGGTTGTCTGGCAGTGGAGTACCAGATATGTCAAGCTTCATACGGAGGGAGGAGTGAGGCCAGGCAGATGGATCTCAGGATCTCAGCAGGGACTGGATGCAGATGTACTGCCAGATGCTGCTTCTTATGCACTCCCTCCTTCGGTGGCACAAACCCAAGAAAACTTATGAGAGGACCCCAGTGCAATCTTGCTCTTCAGGAGTAAGAGTCGAGATCATGAGAAGTATCTCTCATGCTAAGGATGATGAAAAGTTGGTCAATTCATTAACAACTCAGGATTATAGGAACTGCAAGTGCTTAAATAAACCTTCCTTAACCTAACAGCTGGAGTTCATTTATAAATGAACCTTTGCAAAAGTCAAGGCACATTACAGATAACCAAATGGTTTAATACTTGTAACATGGAAATCCGTGCAGCTAAATATAAGAGGAAAAAAAAAATTAAATGAGAAATATGTTAATTTTGTTCCAGAGGAACTACAGAGGCCATAGCTCTGATGGGGCCTGAGGAAGGAGTCATGTACACTAATGATGTCTGCCTCCTTTCATCGTGTGCTAGTAACAGGGTAACACATCTTTCCACCCAGCCAACAGGAATACTTTAATTAAATAAAACAGGATTACAAAACACCAGGCTACCTAGCTGCCCCAGTTTAGAGAGCTGAAGAAATAAAGCTCTCAGTTCATTAAATTATGGCTTATATAGAGATCCCACTATTACGTCCCTCACAGCCAAATATCAAAAACAGATCCACCAGCAACATGTTCACGCGCTGTCAAGTTCTCCCATGTCTCAGAAGTCTTGAGGAATACAGAGACTGTCACATGTGTGAGAGATTTTGTCTTATGTTGCTCCTCTCACAAGGTGTTCCTTGACCTTAGCATAGGCTGAGAGCTGAAGTTGGCAGGCTAATGAGGAGGAAAAAGAGGATATTCTGTAAAACCTCTACTGTATGCTCGTCTTAATCATTTGGAGGCAGACATCACAGCCGTCCTTGGAGGTGGAACTGGGATGGAGTATTCTAGGAAAGACACTGGTGTTGCTCTTTGGAAAGCACAGTGGAAAAAGCTTTGGGCCATCTGTGTCCCAGTGGAGGAGCAATCAGTGATGCTGAAGGCTGAATAGGTTGTCTTGAAATAAGGACAGCAACCAGCAAGCAGAGCACCCTCTTCCTCCAGAGCCTGAAATCTATAGCAGTGCCATGGCCCAAAGGAGCAGCACTGCCTCTCCATCTGAAGCCCAGGCTTTTGGCCAGCTCACCCTACCTGGGAGTTTGGGAAAAACAAACCTTGTGTGACCCTTCAACAGCAATTACACAGGATGCCTCTCCAAGAATTAAAATTACCTCTGTGTAATACTACCACCCACCAACACCCGCTATTTGTGAATTATATCCCTGGCTTTCATCCCTCTGAAAAACAAAGTTGATCTGACTAATACTGTGATGTTCCTAATGACTTGTTCTTTGGATATATGGCAGCTGCATTCAAATTTATTTTTAAAAAAGCCCACACAGATCATGGCTTGATTCACTGCGGCTGGCACAGATCTCCCTTGCTCATGGCACTAGGTGCAGCATGTCCAGCAGGGCAGTGTGTGCTGAAGAAGGCAGGAGTCTGTTTGTGGTTGTGCCCTCACAAGGCACCTCTGCCCACAGTGTTGCCTGCTGTGGGAGCCCCTGCAGGACCTGTTTGCTGATGGTGCTCCCTGCTGCTGCATCAGCCCACCAGCAGTTTGAGTATTGACAGGGTCTATCTGTGCAGTAGATCTGAGCAAGCAATACCCTGGAGGCAAAACCAAGGCAGGAATGCAAGTAGGAGGACAAGCAGAAGCCCCCAGGGCACACGGAGCCTACACGCTAAGTTGTCAGGAAGACAGTATCTAAATCTGACTCCAGTCACAAATGAAGGGAATTCAGAAGTTGAGCTGGTTCTCATCTGATCCTGAAGTGAACAACAGTCCATACCAGAAGTCACTGGTGAGCAGAAGGCAGCCTGGCATTGCAGATGTGTGAACGTGCCTCTGAAGGGCTGCTGCTCTCCCAGGCTGTCTGCTCCCTGTCCACCATGGGGGCACAGGGGACTTTTGCCACAGCCTGTCTGGTGACACAGTGACCTGCCTCATGCCGTGGCAATATTTACCTCTGTGTGTGGCCAGGTTTATGGGCCCATGATCTCTGTCCCAGCTGCTCCTGGGACAGCCCATGTTCGTTGCCTGTATGAAGGATGAATATAGATGAATATTTCATTGAGAAAGACTCTGTGAGCCCATTCAAAGTAATTCAGCTTTTTGTGTAAAGTTTCTAAATTTACTCTAGCATATTTATATCCTTTTTGTTTATGACTTATGACTTGGGGTTTTGGTTTGTGTGGTTTTTTTTGGTTGGTTGGTTTTGTTTTTTGTTGTTGTTGTCGTTTTGGTTTTTTTTGTTTTTGTTTTTGTTTGTTTGTTGGTTGGTTGGTTTGGTTTGGTTTTGTGTGGTTTTTTTCTTTGTTTTGGTTTTTGTTTTGTTTGTTTGTATTTGTGATTTTTTTGTTTTGTTTTGGTTTGGTTTGTTTTTTCCTGGTGTTTTTCACACAGCTGTGTCTCTGTCCACCACTGAGTTTTTAGCAGAATTTTAGGAGACTGTATCACTTTCTGTCTCCCACACAGATGTGTTTTCTTAGGCTGTGTTGAATATGATGTTTTGCACTCACTATATTTTGCAGGAAGCCAGTATGGCAGAGTTGCAGCTTCTGAATAGTTCTGACTTGAGAATGTAGGGAAAAAAATAAAGCTAGACCCTCATTTCCCAAAAATAGATTGAATAGTTGTATATGTTATTCAGTCATGGATTAAAATACTTATTTCTAATTATTAAATCATTAATAATTTAAATACTTTAAAATATTTTAATTAAATCCACCACACTGAATAATACTAAATTAATTAAGATAAAAGTGATAGGTTGGGATGAATATAGGCATCTTCAAAGCAATTCACTTTACTCACTGTGTGGTGCTGGCAGACTTCATCCTGAGACTTGCTCAAAACACATTTCACAGCCATTGGGAACCTGAGGTGCTGGCCCATCACTGGCAGGTTTTTCCTTCCTCCAGCACGGTGCTGGGATAGCTGTACAGTTTAAGATTTTGCCATTAGAATGAGGCAAATCTCAAAAACCTAATAATTACTAAACAACCTGTAGAAAGTTTCTCAAAGCTAAGGTGTTATAGCTATGGTTTTCCTACAAATCTCAAATCAAATAATTTGCCTTTCATTATTATTTATAGGAGTTCTCCCTTCTCCCCATCTTATTCTGTCACACAGCATTGATATTATCTGTGTTTAAGCAGATGTTGTGATTGATTCCAGAGGTGGCTGCATTTGAGTAACTGGGTAAAGTGGTTCCACTGCATCATTTTGCAAAATATTTAGAATTATTTGGGAGAAAACATCCTATTTAAATGTAAATTATTTTCCTATTATCATTACTATTGTTATCACTGGAAGTGAATAATAAGAATTTATTCATCCACATTTGGAGCAGAAAGAAGCATACAGAGGAATACAGCAAAGGTATTTGTCTACTTATTGCTTAATGTGAACAGACTCATGGTTCATTTTCAGTGTTGTGTTTTTTACCTTGGCTCAGCTAGTGCTAAATGTAATGAAAACAGTTTGGAGGTATTTGTCTGAATTCAGTAAACAAATTGTTTTAAACAGTTTTGAACATGACTTTCACATTACTGCTTCATTTTCTTGGCAGGCTTTATTATTCAGTTGTAGGACACCATTACACTGACTGTGTGAAGCACTCAGAGAAATGGTTTACAGGTGCATTTCACCTGTTGCTTATTGTGACAAGATTCATACCATTAAGAGAATGTCTTTAAAATGCTCTGCATGGGAATCCACTACCTGATTATCTAAAGATGGTTCATACAATTAATTCCTAATAAAATCTGTATCGGTTTTTGTTAGCATAGCCTGTTCTCCAACAGTGGGGAAAAAAATGTGTCCTTTGTACCTCTGAAGCATGCTGGCTGATGGCAGAAAAATATTTGGAAGTTCCCAAACACAAACCCTAGGGTTTAAGAGGATTCAAGACTAATGAAGGTCTTACCCATCAAAACACTCTACCATGTAGTATGCAATTTCCCAGTCTCTGATCCTTCATTGGGTTCCCAGGGTCCATGAACAGCACATGGAGTTGCACAGAGATGGAGCACGCTATTTACCTTGATCACAAGACACAGGTGTGGAAGTCAGAAGCCCATCTAAAATTCCGTGCCCTTCCCCACTTTTGAATGTGTTTTTTTATAGGGTTTTGAATTTCTGTGCCATCATTAAGACTTACCCCTTTATCTACCACCTTAATGCTCAGTTGATTGTAGGTGCCTAAACCATCTCTGTCAAAGGTGGCGTGGCTGACACATCTCTAAACAACAGTCCTGATGGAAATTACCACTCCTTTTCTGTGAGAAGGGATGAGAAAATCTCACACTGTCTTCCAGGGAGATTAAGCCTCCTTACTATAATGTGTCACAGGAGGAATAAGCTCTGGACAGAGTGGGGCATTGAACTGTGTATCTCATACCCCATTCAATAACTTCAGTGGCTTAGAAAAGAGGGAGACTCCAGTGGCCATATTTGAAAAGAAATTGATAGCTGCCATTGTGTTTTATGTAAAATCCAATTTCAGAGCTGTTTGGTAGGATTTTTCAGAGTGCTCAAACCAGCCCTGGGGAAGATAAACAGAGGAATGTATTTTTTGGGTCCTAAATAAGCTGGTGCCTGAACTGAATGTTGGGCAACTTGACCTTTTTAAGACTGAAGAGCTCTTGAGTTTGATCAGAATTCAAGATGTTTGGGAAGCTTTTGCACTGGCGGCTGAAGACAGGGAGAATTTGGAAACCTCCTGAAGCAGACAGCAGAATCTCTGGTTTGGATGTGAGCACGTAAGTTTCACCTCTGCCTGGTTTTAAGTGCCTAAGCCTTCTTCTGAGTATGCAGATGTGACAGATATACAACCACCCTTAATCTGAACTCCAAGTGGTTTTTTCCTTCCTATTGCGCAACTTGGGAATTTTTTTAGTCAATATATATTGAACAACACTTTAATCCTGAGTTTTCCTTCCGCCATGCAGTGAGCATGAAAACACATGAGGGGTTTCTATATTGACACTATGAAATAATAAATACAACAAAGCAACATTGCAATCTCCAAATAATGTAAATGTTTTTTTCATTTATTTACCATCCACATTTCTATCCAGCTTCAGAATAATACAGCTGCAAAAGTAATTAATTAATATAGGAATGCAGTTTAATAACAGCACAAGTGTTCTCTGCTCACTCGTTGGTTAGGGACACTAGCTAACATGCTGGTAACAGGTTGTTGCCATTGTTGTCGCCTCATTAGAAAATTAGCTTTTAATTAACTTAGGAAGATATGGAACAATTTTGATACAGGAAATATTTGTACACTTTGTCTATTGGAATTAAAAGCTCCCATCCAGCAAAAAGCACAGCAGCCTCTACAGCTGGTGGCTGTTGGCCCACAGAAACTAAACAGACTCGCTGGTCTGTGCAGCTGCAGTCACTGCCTTTTCTTTGGAGGGAAAAGGGAAGCTGTGAGACACGCTCTTATCTGAAGCATCAGATGAAAGGAATGTTCCAGCAGTGGCATCAGCGTTCACCTTACAGGCACCGTAACAAGTCCCAAAAAGTCTTAATGGGCGGCCAGTGCTGTCCTATGAACTGTCAAGTAAAAGTTTTGAAGGGAAGATGGCTCTGCTTCAGCCTGGGGCTGATGCAGCATGCCCTAAATCAGTGGAAGACTTTCCACCTAGGTCAGTGGTATCTGGATGGCCCCACAGGGGTTTCCTGGCCTGAGAGACCCAGTCCTGCACTGAGCCAGATGTAGGGAGAGACAGGTCCAGCTGTGCAAAGGTGAACCACCGCTGGACTGGAGGGAGAAGAGGGTGCAAGGAAAAGGGGACAGCGAGAAAGGGAACGGGCTGCTGAAAGGCGTCTGCTCTTGCTTTCTTGTTGTTGACAATGGCTGAATGGTCTGAGGTTTGATTTAGATGCTCTTGTGGATTAAAAGATCCTCTTTAAACCACAGTGTTCAAAACCAGCCTTAAATCTCCTGCTAGCAAACATAAAATAGAAAAAAAAAAATCCTAGTTCCTAGAGTGACTTGTTTTTCTGACTGGATACTTTTATTTAGGTTGATGCAAAACCAGATGAACAGTCAGATGACGTTGAGCCTTGCTCCCACAGGGTGAGGAATTCACACCTCCTTGTGCCAGCACCGCCATGCACACCCATGGGGGATTCCTCCAAGCAGGGGTAAATGGTTGTATCACCTCTGTCATCCCTCGGGCTCAGGAGCAGATCCTGCAAACCCTCTGCACGTGTTTAACATTGCACATGCAAAGCCGTGGAGTCATGCCAGCATCCCACAAGTTTCTCCCACTGACGTCTGCGCAGCTGCAGCTGCGACAGCAGGATCCATCCTAACCCCAGGCTGAACCAGCCCTCTGCAGCAGCCAGCACGCCCCAGCTGTGCTCGCAGCCCCACTCTGGCGTCTCCAGGTACTTCTGAGAGAGATGTCACAGCCCTTGCCAGCAAAAACAGCACTCCCAGCTCTTCACTCACCCTTCCCCAGCCCTGCCAAGCAGATCACCACCTGCCAGGAGCACTGCAGCAGGACATTATGGTCTCAGTGAACGGGATGGGTGGGCTTCATTGTGTAAGGCTGTCTCCCTGGCGGGGATCTCACTCCTGTCAGTGTGATGAGCTGACAGGTAAAGACCGACAGCACCAATCAATCACACCTTTAACAGCCTGAAATGCTGCCATTTCTCTTGTGGGGAGCAACAGCCAAGCCGACAGGCTGTGCGGGGCTGTCAGTGAGCAAACGTCCTCAGTGACAGAGCTGCTCCTGAGGGGATCTCCCACGGTCGTTCCTGTTTGTCCTGAGCAACTGCCCCCTGTTCTTCCTCCTGGCGTGAGGAACAAATATGAGAGCCGAAGGGATTAAGAATAATTGTGTTGTGATGTGCGCAGATGCTTTTTAAGGCAGACACTGAAGTGCCTGACACTACTGTATGCTCTGTCAGGGCACGAGGCAGGCAAATAAAATGCAGTGGTGTTCCTTCAGCAAGGGACAGCCAGACACAGTACCGTGGGGATGAGGTGTGTATGCCTGTTACATGCTTTTAATTGGCTGCAGCAATTAAAGGCTATTTGTGCATGTAAAACAAGTGATGTAGATGAACATAAGCACTGAGGCTTCACCATTTCTTGAGAGGGAAATGAACCCGTTCTTGAGAACTGCAGCAGCAATTTATTACCCAAAAATCACCTGGTACATTCAAAGTAAGAAGAATGCTGAAGGTCAAAGGTGGAAATAATGTAGCTCAAAGTCCTTTCAGTGCCCAGCAGCAATGGTTAAATACCTGAAGAGAGAGACAAATAAATGCAGAAGCAAAGCAAAAAGCAGCAAACAACCAAAACTTCTTATTAAAATCTCATTCTTCATGTCAGTTTTCCCGCAATGGTTCAGAAGGACTGGCTGCTTCTGGCCTCTTGCGAGGAGCAGAGGTTGGTCCCTCATGAACAAGTGACTGTTGCGTGTGTGTGGCTCCATAGGAGGACATAAGGACAGATCACTGTCTGGTGGGGCCTGATGAGCAGAGTTACTGACTTAGGCCAAGGCCTTCTGAAGAAAATGCCACGCAGTCATGCAGTTTTACATTGGCTTTTCAATTTACATTTTCCTTTGTTTACGCATTGCGCTCACTGCCAGTAATTCATCTTTGGAGAGACACAGACCACCTGCTTGCTGCTAAAATCTAAGAATACGATTTTAAAATGTACAAGCCGTCACAGCTTAAACCTAGAGGTTACATCCACTTTAGACCCCAGAGCTCCTGGGAGAAAACTCCTCCTGTTCTCAGAAATGTCTGGGCATTTAAAGGAAGAACTGGAGCACAAAGCCACCATCTTGTGCTTACGCTGAGCAGCCAAGAGGCAATTGCGGCATGGTTGGGCTCTCTGACCCAGGAGCCTGAGCTGGCTTGAGCCCAGTGTCAGCAGCACTGTGTCTGCATCCCTGACCCACATGCTTTGCTCTCCCCAGCTTACCCCACACTCTGGAGAAGACTTGTGGGACACATCTGTACCAGCAAATCACACCAGACCACACTGTTGTGTTTCCCACAGTTGTCTAAACTGTTTCCTTGGCAGGTTTTGCCCTGGCAGGATTCAGGCCTGAGCCCATCTGCTCTGGCCAGTCAAGGTCTAGTCAAGATCTGGGGTGCCAGATCTGTGTTTGCCCATCCTTTATGTAGCAGCCACTTCTGCTGTCTCTGGGCACAGACGTGCAAATTTGAATCCTTCCAACCCATCCAGTCCCTGCCCTCACAAAATGTAAGAAGAGTTGCACTGTTGAATGCTGATGAAATTTCAGGTAGCACTAAGTTCTCCCCTCTCCATGCTACCTACATTCTGGCATTTCACTAATTTGAATTGCTGATCTATTTAAAATGTAAATTGCTGATCTATTTAAAAGGCTACAGCAGGAGCACAGTTTACATGGAGATCCAGCTGGGATGGAGGGTCAACATTCAAGTTCAGTGTTTTCTTTCTAAATAACTTGGCTGCTAGAACAACACCTCGAGGATTTGAATTTAGTAGATCAAATTTTCTTCTCAGTACATCCCCACTGACACCACTTAGGTCAATGGACCAGCTTGTGATCTCAGTTAAATCAGCATGTATTGGGAGTAACATTACAGAGACTAGTGGAACTATTCCAGATTTATATTTGTGCTAATGAGACCAAAATCTGGTCCAATGTGCTTGCAGAGACAGAACTGAGAGCAAAGCATTCATGTCAACCCACAAGTAAAATAAAAAAGCCCTGCAGACTTTTAAAAATCTTTGAACACAAATCTGTGAGTAACAATAAAAATAAACAGAATGAACATTAAAAGAACAGATGAAAATTTATCTACCAGTCTACACCAAAATTAGTATAAACCTGAGTGTGTTGCTGGATAGATGCAAAAAAATATTGGTCATATCCGATAAGCCATATGAATGCTCGAGTTATGAGTTAGCAATTATTTTTAAAATGTTCTAGTTTAACACAGTATTTTGACATGAGAAGAATAATTCAAGGTTACAACCTTGCAAAGACTAGAGTATGCTACTTTTGTTAGCGGCACCAACATCTCATTTACTTTATTCATGTTTTGTTAATCACCCATATGTTTCTTTGTACTTCTGTTCCCAAATAACGACCAATTCCTTTCTTTTTTTATTTTTTCCACCTTACCTTCTTTGGGATTTGTCAGCTATTTCAGAGAATATTTCAGAAAGCAAACTTTTTCATTATGTGCATGAAGAACAATATGAAATTTTTATAGTTGATAGGAGAATGATTACCAAAAGCAGAAAAGATTGGTTCAGTTTTGTCTTGAATGTTTATTATGATAGAAGAGACCTCCCCCTTTTTAGCTCATTGGAAACATCTGAATTATTCCTGTCTGGACAATGAAAAGTGATCCCTAGCACTCTGATAACCAAGCTCCCAGTGTTAATACGTGTATAATGCAGCTGTAGAAACCAAGACACCATCAAAACCAGAAGTATGAACTGGAGAACAACCAAACCAGCTCCACCTCCTTCAGCATTAGTGAAGCTCAAAAAGCCCTGCCCATTTGGGCAGGGGAGCAGAAACCTCTATAAATTGCATTCCACCAAAATGGCTCCTATTTCCTGGTGTGCAGAATGACAGTCTAGAAGCATGGGACAAAAACCAGCAGGAAATATTTTTCATAAAATGCAAAACAGAGGAAGACAGAGACATAGCAAACATATATATCAAAGCTGTCCTCTCCCTTTCCTTTCAAATTATATGAGAACAGGGAAAGGGGAAGGCGGGAGGGGGAGAGAAGAGATTCGGACAGGGGAGCAGGAGAAAGCTAAATGAAGGCTTTAATCCCTCAAAGATCTCTCTGAAGGAGGATGTTTCCTGTCTCCCTGCTCTGGGAGTCCCATTTCTTTGGCTTAACTCTTTTACTTTTTTTTTTTTTTTCTTAATTTCTTTCTTTTACAGTTATATCTGCATGGATGGGGATTCATTATAGAAGAATGCTGGAGGCTCAGCTGTTTAAACCACAACAGTCTTAATGGGAATCAGTGGAGCTGTGCTGATTTACATGACAAGAGGATCACACCTTTCTACCTGGCTTTTAAACTGAAATAGCAAACTATGGGTGGCATAATTTGCACAAGGTTTGTGTTTCTCTTTTAGCCAGTTTCTGATATGGACTAGGGGAAAAAAGCACACAGAGATCTTTATTATCCTCTCTAATAACAATCTGAGCTCCAAACTTGGTGGTATGTGACTGTGCATAAAATTAACTAGATGTGTCTGTTAGCAGATCTGGCTGAACTTGTGCGTGATTATATTCTGCATGCATATTTGTTTTCAGTCATATTTACAGGGGTGCCTCGATCCTGATGCTTCAGTTAACTGTTACTTTGAGGAAATAAACAGAGGTGAGGGTCCAGTCACCTTCAGCTGTTGAAAGTTAATAAGGTGTTAATGAAACATTGACAAATAGCAGCAGTTTAGCACTTGGTTGACACTTGATTTTTAAAAGAGACAGAGTGTAAATAAGCTGTGTTTGCAGTGAAAATTAAAGAAGTGGGAGGTGGGGGAACAAATGACATTCTCACAGCTTATTGGTTTGAAGCAGGAAACACTTGATAGACCACATCAGGGAGAGTAACATGCTGAAGTCACTGGCAGCAAACAATGCATGATGAGGAAGGGGGCTGTTTTTAAGACATTTTTTTGCTTTTTTTAAGACACTCTTCTAATGTAAAGCCAACCAATGCACATAACCAGTGTAAGGGGACATGGCACCTCTTGTTCCAATTGCTGGAAGTGCTCTGTGGAAACATCTGGCCCATTTCAGACCACAAATCCTGCAAACCCTTGTATAATAGCTGTTCATGAGAAACAGGCAATCCCCTTCTGCAGATCACCTACAGCTGTCAAGGAGCATGACCTCTGTTGTGCCTACCACATTAAGGACAAGAAGATACACCTTGAGAAATGGTAGCACTCTGAAGATCTATTAACTTCTGTGTCCTGTAGCAGGGCTGTGGAAGTGACCTCAGGGATGCAGGGAGTGAGTAATTTAGGCTGGATATGTGTCAAGCAGCTCTACGTAAGATAGTACAGCATGATCCTGAGTGAATATTTCATTTTTTCACCACTCACAGTATAGAACTGGGTACTGGAGATGGTATACCCAAGCTATACCTGGTATCCTGTTTCTAGCTCTGAAAGAAAAGAAGGTGGTGATGGACCAGGAGCTTCCTTGGCATGGAAGTGGAATTAAACAAAGGTAGTTTTGCAAGCTGGCACTTCAGAGAAGACCATTATCAGCTTTGTTTAAGAGTGGCTTCATGGAATAGGAATCATTGACATCAACAACTAGAATAGATCTAGGCTAAACAGGAAGATGCACATTTGTAACTGATGCACATTTCACAGAATCACAGAATGTTAGGGATTGGAAGGCACCTTGAAAGATCATCTAGTCCAATCCCCCCACTGGAGCAGGAACACCTAGATGAGGTTACACAGGGATGTGTCCAGGTGGGTTTTGAATGTCTCTAGAGAAGATGACTCCACAACCTCCCTGGGCAGCCTGTTCCAGTGCTCTGTCATCCTCACTGTGAAGAAGTTTCTTCTCATATTTAACTGGAAACTCCTGTGTTCCAGTTTGTACCTATTGCTCCTTGCCTCACCATTGGTTGTCACCGAGAAGAGCCTGGCTCCATCCTCGTGACACTCACCCTTTATATATTTATAAACATTAATGATGTCAACCCTCAGTCTCGTCCAAGCTAAAGAGACCCAGCTCCCTCAGCCTTTCCTCATAAGGGAGATGCTCCACTCCCTTAATCATCTTTGTGACTCTGCGCTGGACTCTCTCCAGCAGTTCCCTGTCCTTCTTGAACTGAGGGGCTCAGAACTGGACACAATATTCCAGATGTGGTCTCACCAGGGCAGAGTAGAGAGGGAGGAGAACCTCTCTCACCTATTAACCACCCTTCTTCTAATACACCCCAGGATGCCATTGGCCTTCTTGGCCACAAGGGCACAGTGCTGGCTCATAGTCATCCTGCTGTCCACCGGGACCACCAGGTCCTTTTCCCCTACACTGCTCTCTAACAGATCATTCCCCAACTTATACTGGAACGTGGGGTTGTTCCTGCCTAGATGCAAGACCCTACACTTGGCCTGGTTATATTTTATTAATTTTTTCCCTGCTCAACTCTCCATCCTGTCGAGGTCTTGCTGGATGGCAGCACAGCCTTCTGGAGTATCAGCCACTCCTCCCAGTTTGCTGTCATAAGCAAACTTGCTGAGAGTGTACTCTATTCCCTCATCCAAGTCACTGATGAATATATTGAATAGTACCGGTCCCAGTACCAACCCTTGCGGCACTCCACTAGATACAGGCCTCCAACTGGACTCTGCCCCATTGACCACAACTCTCTGGTTTCTTTCCTTCAGCCAGTTCCCAGTCCACCTCACTACCCGATCATCCAGTCCACACTTCTTCAGTTTAGCTGCGAGGATGCTGTGGGACACTATGTCAAATGCTCTACTGAAATCAAGATAGACCACATCCACTGTTTTACCATCATCTATCCACCTGGTTATGTCCTCATAAAAGGCTATGAGGTTGGTTAAGCATGACTTCCCCTTGGTGAAGCCATGTTGACTGCCCCTAATGACCCTCTTATCCTTGATATGCCTTGAGATGGCACCAAGGATAAGGTGTTCCATCGCCTTTCCAGGGATGGAAGTGAGGCTGACCAGTTTATGATTACCTGGGTCCTCCTTTTTGCCCTTTATGAAGCCTGGAGTGACATTTGCTTTCCTCCAATCCTTGGGCACCTCTCCCATTTCCCATGACTTAGCAAAGATGATGGAGAGTGGTCTAGCAATGACTTTTGCCAGCTCCCTCAGCACCCATGGGTGCATCCCTTCAGGATCCATGGATTTATTGGTGTCCTGTTTGCTGAATTGTTCCCTAACCCAGTCTTCATCAACCGAGGCAAACTCCTCCATTGCCCTGACTTCCTCTGGGGCCTCAGCGGTACGGGGCTCCTCAGCACAGCCTTTGTCAGAGTAGACAGAGACAAAGAAGGCATTCAGTAACTCTGCCTTCTCTGTATCTTCTGTCACCAGGGCACCCACCCCATTCATCAGTGGGCTTACATTGCCTCTAGTGTTAGTTTTATCTGCCGTGTATTTGAAGAAGCTTTAATCAGACCCTCTTTGTTAGTGAGAATGAGATCCAGCAGTGCTCCTCTCCTAGTTGGCTCCACCATTTGCATCAGGAAGTTATCAATGCACTGGAGGAACCTCCCGAACTGTGGCTGGCTGGCTGAGTAGTCCTTCCAGCAAACATCAGGGTAGTTAAAATCCCCCACAACAACCAGGGCCTGTGGCTGTGAGGCTGCTCTCAGCTGTCTGTAGAAGGCCTTGTCAACTTCCTCATCCTGATCTGGTGGCCTGTAATAGACACCCACAACAAAATCACCCCTACCATCCTGCCCCTTAATTCTCACCCATAGACTCTCAACTCACTCCTCATCTGCCCCTGCACAGTACTCAGTACATTGTAGTTGCTCTCTCACGTGAAGAGCAAATTTGTAACTGATGCACTGAGGATATTCTGTTTATGCAATATATCCAGAAAGGTTCCTTGATAAAATGTTCTGCAAAAGAAGGGCTCATGCCAAGGCAATTATAAAAGGGAGATACCCTGGGATCATCACTTTTTCTGCATGGTTACGGAATCATTGTTTTGCAGGTGAGTCATGTGTGAGTACTGTTTCCTTGCCAGGCTGGAGAGATTGGTAGGTTCTAGCAGATTATCAGCCATGTCTGAAATTACTTTAACAGTGTGGAGTTGTTATCATTAGTGGAGTTGTTATAGTTAGTAACCTGAGTTACTTGTTCTATTTCCCCCATTCTCATGTGTCACATTCATTCACAGCAGCCCTTTCTGTAGTATACCTCACCAGCATAAGGTAGCTCCTTTGGCACACATACTGTATAATAATCTCTTACAGTACATTACAATTGCAAATTAGAGTTAGCTTTAATTTAAAATGTAAAAATTTCATTTTCCTGAGGTAAGAACTGTCAGAGGAAAAAACACGTGGGTGTAATATACCCATGGGTATTAGCAATTCTGAAATGTTGAACAAATGAAAGACACAATGCCTATATTTTTGTGTAGGGTAAATAATGCTGCACATAAATATTGAAGTGTTGAACATAAAAAACTCTATGCAAAAATATAGACTTTGTTTGCTTGATTTTCCCCAATGTGTTAGAAAAGCTTTACCCCAAGGGAGACTGTAAGTACAGTCTTTAAAATGAAATTGAGTCTTGTATGTTGTCTGTAAATTTCTCTATTGAATTACTGTCTTATTTTCAGTTTGAGGCAGTATATTATTTTGTTTATGAAGACTACAGCACAGTGGGTATCTTTTTGATATCAACACACTCTGAGATAAACATCTTGCAATATATTTGAAAGAACCTGCAAATTCACACATCTCAAATGGAACGGTATCCCACATTCCTGAACGTGCTTCCCAGTGGGGCTGTAGTCAGAGTCGGGATGTTGGGCAGAGCGCAGGGATTGTCCCAAGGTGGCTGTGAAGCAGCTTGGGTACCCGTCCACTCACACACTAGGAACCTGAGGTCAGGATTTCCCTTGGTCAGTCTGGCAAAGAACATTGAGAGCCCCTTTTCTGCCTTTGTAGTATATGGTCCATTTCCTAGGATAATCCATTTTTTTCACTAGCTGCTATTATGAGGACATAAGACACCAGGAGGTGCACTTTGACCTCTCCTGGTCTCTTCTGTCATACACAGAGTATTTGAAGCTTTGGGCCTTTTGTACTAAAGGTCCAGTTTTGTTGTAGGATGTCAAGGCTCCTTTTGTAAGGGGCACAGAGCATAATTCCTATGATGCTTTTGTCACAACAGTGTATTTGTTTTAATGACAACTAATCCACCTTTAGCAAAAGCAATTGACCCTTCGTGATGGACTGACTTTCTTGCCATCAAAGCATGGAACATTTGTTTTGACATTAATGTAATAATACCAGTACTGCTGTTTTCTCTAAGTATTGTGCTCTGGCTATGTAGCCAAAATTTGTGAGTGCAAAACCTGCATATTCAGCAGTTAGAATATAGAAATCTGAGTGAAGAATCTTTTGCAAACAGAATTTTCATTCTTTTTCTCCTTGTTTAGCATTTAAAATAAAGAATACAAGGTCTATTTAATTCAGATCTAGGTCAGTGCAGCAGCAGATTGTGTAACCACTTCTAAAAGGAGACACTTGAGGCTATGAAACAAGGAGGCAGAGAGAAGATAAAGCAAAAAATTCTATCATTTCTGATATAGCAGAAAGTAAAGAGGAGACTGAGATGAATGAAAGGAATGAAGGAAAGTCCACTAATATTTCTAGAAATAAATTATTTTCTCTGGTGTGTTTCAAAGAAAAAACAAAAAGTAATAGGAGTTTAACACTTAAGGAAGATCTGCTCTATGATTGTGAGTTGTTCTTTGCTCATAAAGGTTGAAAATCTGAAAATGACCAATTTGAATTAGTCAGGAGCTACAAAACTACTGCACAGACTTCTTCTTTGTTGCAGGTCTTAGGGAAGATTATACCAGGTGCAACTTCTCCTGAGCTCTTTAAGACAATATTTTTCTATTCTGGGCTAGAAGTTAAGGGTAGGCTTCACTTTTAGATAAAGACATGCATATTTGGGTGCCGAAATGTGTCTTAGTCTAAAGCAAGTCCAAACAGTCTGACACTCCATGGCTATTCCAGATTAATGTTTAATTTCCATTTATGCTTGTTGAACAGGATCAGTTCTCTCCAGAGGAACTGTCATTCCAGCCTGTGGTGAGGACTGCAGGCTAAGTGAGACAAACCTCCTGGATATATTCAGGTAACTAATTTGGATTAGTCACTTAAGTAAATTTTATTAAGGTGACTTCTACCTCTAGCCTTTAAAATTAACTTTTCAGCTATTCCAGATTCCTGTCAATTTGTGGCTGAGCATCTTTGAAAAATAGATTGTCCTCTGTAGGCATACATGTTTTTCATACCACAAGGTCACTGGTGGTTTACAGAAGCATTTGGTGGGCAGGATGGCACACTGTCCTGGGGACAGTGTGCTGGACATGCCAGAATTTCAGCTTCTGGTCTGGGTGGTTCTGGAGGAACTTGTAGCCTCACCTTGTTGAACTACTACCAGTTGGTTTGCAGTGTGCAACAGAGAGTGGTTGTTTTCCATGCTCCGAGAGACTTTTTTGGGTCAGTATCTAGAAAATACTGCTTGTTTTGCCGCCCTTCTACACTCTTAGCAGCATTAGCTTTTGAGTGCTCTTAGGGTGGGGTGTTTGTACATGTGTCCTGTGGCATGTGGATTGCAAATATAGATTGCCTTCAGGTTGCAAAGTGCCAAGGATTGATTATAAGCTACTAGCCTCTTTGGCTAGCTTCTTTTTGGCTTATAAATATTGGGCACAGGTCCAGCATGCCCATGCATGGTTCCTCATCACAAATGAGAAGAGGAAGGAAGGCAGGAGTGGATAAACGGGCCAGGTGCCTAAACTAGCAGTGAAGCAAAGGATGTTGAGACCTTTCTCCCATAATGCCTTGAGATTTCTCTCACCCTAGCCAGTTTGAAAGCTGCACAAGTGATGTTCTGATAGATAACTGTTAGGGAGTGCTGATCCCAAGCAGCCAGACCACTAAAGCTAGAAGTTCTGTTTAACTGCATTCTCCATGTCCCGATCAATAGACATTTTGTTATGAAGCAACAAGCATGACTGTGCGCAAAGGGTCAAGGCCTTTTTAATTAGGTGCTCCCATGATGGTTATTTTCCTGGCATACAAAAAAGGAAAATTAACCTGTGTGTAGTTTGCCTCCAAGCACTCTTCAAGTGTTTTGTTTAATTTGCCAGTGGTACAGAAATAGGAGTAATTTCTTAGTAGATATTTATCTGAAGGGAAGAAGGTGGTAAATAGTTACCCAGGCCTATAAAGTGCAGGTGTTCATTAAGTGTACCCTGACATGAATCTCTTCCTTTTTTCTTTTGTTTCTTCTGTTTGTTTGCTCTCTCCTCTTTTATTCAGGAGCAGCCGAGTGTTACCAGCAGTGATATCCACCTGTGGTCACTGGGGTAGACATGTCATAGATGTTCCTGGAAGCTCATTAAAATATATCCAACTCCCAAGCAACTTTTGTTTGGTTTTGAGCATTGTCTTAAGAAAGTCTGCAGCCAATATTTTATTACATCGAGATAATTTATTTTTTTTGTGGACTTTTCTTTCGTATCACTTTAAAAAGAACTGGTTTTGCTCTTTTTTAGAAGTGACAGAATTTCATCTATAACTACAGCAAGACTATATTTTCCTAATAGGTTGCAACTAGAGCCTTAAACCACTCCCTCCCCCACCCCCTAACAAAAACAAGAAAAAAGACCCCACAGCCAAACCGCAAAACTTCAGAAAGCTTGAAACTTTGCTCTGCAGTTTGCATTGCTAATTTATTGATCATTCAGAACACTGACTATATAAAACACCTCATTTACTCTTTTGCTTTTTTTTTTTTTTCCTCAGTTTGACTGTCTGGTTGTGGTTTTTTGGGATTTATTTTTCTTTACATTATACCTCTTAAATCATTGTGAAACATTACAGAAAAAGGATGCTCAAGTCAAAAAAAAAAAACCTTGAATATGGAGTCATATTCCAAAATAGTTGCACCTTGCATTTTTCTGACCTGTTCCTAGGAGTTAGTTTCACAGCTTCCTCCTCCTCATTTCAAATAATTTATTTCCAAATTTCAAAAGCCTTCATTATGGTCACAGCCATTTACAATGAGCTTTAACACATAGAAATGCAGCTACTTTGGTAGTTTCTGGGTTGAAAGCAGCTATTAATATGGCAATAACTTTACCTGTTGTTTTCTTTGAAGCTTAGAATCAAGGCCTTGACGTCATGCAGTTAAACTGGGAATTAGATATGAGTTTGGAGCACACAGAGACCCCAGCATTTTATTGCGGTTCTGTTGGTTACAACTGTAATTCCTGTATTTCTATGCATTTGAAGTATATTTTACGATTCCTTGTAGGTGCATGAAGATTTACCAAAAAGAATGTGATTTGTTAAAAATCAAATATATGGTGTGATTAAAAAAACAATTTTTCTATTTTATTAAGGTTGTTGTCATGTGCAATAGAGTAATAAAATCCAAACAGCTCAAACTGAAAGCTCAGAGTGTTTCTTTGCCATGTTCTGGTTTGCAGAAAGGTGTTATTCAGGGGTTGAATGTCATTAATTTTAAGGCTTTTTGGCATTTGGTCAGAGGACAATAATAATGATTTTGTTTAAATATAGATGGTTGTGTCTGTATTTCACTGGAAAATTATACCAAAGAGAAGAATAGAAGCAGTAGGCGCTAAAGCTCAGTTGTGACCAGCTCTGAGAGAAATTGCTCAAGGTAGATCTCAAAGTCAAGAAGACAATGGAGACAAAGAGCGTGATAGCAGTTAAGGTCTGGGTATGACAAAGTTTATTAGACACAGCTTCGAGATAGGACTCTGCAAGACTTGGAGCCCCCATGAGCTCTAGTAGTGGACACTGACCTTCCAGCTGGAGAACCCTAGGCAATGATGTCAAGTGAAAATCATCTGCTCATGCAGTAGTGTAGTCTGAAGGGTTTCTGTACTCAAGCCATGACATAGCATGCAACGTGTACTGCAGATCTGTCAGGATGATCAGTCCATACCATAAATTAATCTTTGTCTATGTTATGTCATTGTTATTTTTCTTCCTATAATAGGCAACTTCTCTAGTCATGCTTAATCCACAATGGAAAATTTGGTCAGCAAACAGATATTGGAAAAGAATATTTGTCATTTAGATATTCAAATAATTAATTTTCAGCATATGTTATATTCCAGTGGGGAATAACAGGCTGGTGTGTTTGGGGATGAATGCATAAACCATTCAGGAACTGTTTGAAAATAATTAAGGAAATAAGATGCCTAGTGTATATAAAGTGGTCTTTTAATTATAACAGAGAAGAAATTCTTCAGAAATAATTTGTAAGATAACTTCTTTCTCAAGTGTGTTTTGGCAGGGTTTCAAATAATGTATCAAATAGTAATCGTACATAGTGTGACAGGATTACAGCTAATCCAAAGCATTATGCAGGCCCAGCTACCGCAGCTCAGCTTCCATCCAAATTTAATGGCATCCTGAGAAGGTATTGGAAAAGTTCAATCTGCATTCCCGTACTTTTGCAGTACTGGATGTTCTGATATTGCATCAGAGGTGGAGAAGCATACTGTTACACTGAACCAAAAAATCTTGACCAAAGCCCATGGCCTCCGCTGGGAAGGTGAGAAGCACTTTCTCCCCTTCGCAGGAAAGTGGTGGCTGCATGGTCTAGGATCTGATCTGTTAAATCCAGATTTGTTCTGGATCAAAAATGGGTATGTGAATATTTATGTTGAATTAGCCAAAGCATGCCTTACAGTGTTTAGGCTTCATCTTTTTACACTGGCTTTACTCTTCTTCTGGCAGGACAAAGAATATGGCATTAAGGTTGTCAGAAAGTTTTGTCGGAACTTTTGAATGAATTTGTAATGGGAAAGTGAAGTAAACAGCTGGATTAGCTCTTTGTGTCATATGGCTATTGCAGTTTTTGCCCCACCAGGATTGGCAAGAAAAGGTTTGTCCATGTTTCGTTCAGTGAGCTCTGATCTGGTGGAAAAGCTCATGCTGTCTGTCATCACTGCTCATGCCCGTTGGGAGAACTGATGATGTTGCTTTCTTTACTCAGTGTGTCAGCAACTTGAGTGTAACCCTAAGGGAAGAGGGTCTTGGGTTTAGCTTCCTCCTTGTTCATTTGCAGGGATATGACACTCTACCAGCAAACTCCCAGGAGAAAGCTGTAAGTGTTAGCCCTCATAGGATCTGGAGGTGAGATGTTGACAGTTCTTGAACAAAAGAACAAGGACGCTCAGTGGTCCTGCCACCATTAAGGGAAGAAATACTAAATTCCCCAAGTTCCAAACCATGATGCAGTACGTTTGGTGCTTCATATTATAATTACAGTAAAGAGTAATGTTTCTGTGTCTGGGCCTTCTACTGAGCACAGGAGGTCCACACTCTGTATGTCTCTTCTCTTACAATGAATATTGCATTAATGCTCACAAAGAAGACAGGAGGAATTCAGAAGATGTCACCTTAGATTACAAGCTGCTGAGTAAGGTGTTTTCTCAGGAAGATGAAGGTGAAAAGGAAGATACTTTGGACGTGAACTACCATTCAGGTGATTGCGAGAAAGTGCAAGGCTGTGTACCATAACTGGTTGTATATCGTAATTGCACCACCTGGAAGTTTAATCTTACTTATTAGAGAATCACAGGAGAGCTGGGGTTGGAAGGTGTCTCTGGAGATCATTTAGTCCACCCTGCCCCCAACTCCAATTTTGGGAATATTTTTACAGAGGAGGGAGCGAGTGCCACCTAACATAAAGAATTTATGGTTTTGAACCCTCTAAACTTGTGATACTCTTGACAGTATGAACCTTGCATACACATTGGAAGTAATTACACTACATTTTCCCTCTTGAAATACATGTGATTCTTTTTACTTCTCTGTCTGGCTTAAAAACTACCATAATAGTTGCAGTTTCTGCAAACTGCCCTTTGCAGCTTCTTTTCTTCAACCGTGAATTCCAAGCTGTATACGAAGCCAAGGGTATAGCCCACAGTTTGCATTAAGTAGCATTTGATTAGGTGGTAATAACATTAATTGACACCCAGAATCAGTCGGCTGTAGGTGATCTGAAGCGATAATGCACTAGAGCTTCTAACATTCTGTTTTAAGTCAAAATGCTCCCTCAGCCTGGGGACAGATGCAGGTGTTTGGGATAAAAGAGTGCTTTGTAAATGAAGGGCTTGAACACTGTGATTCCACTTCATTACTCCTCTGCTGTTGCTTAATTTAAAATGATTACTCTATTACCACTTTTCTTCTGTGTTTTAAAAGAAGTAGAAAAATAAACATCAAACCTTGAAGACAAAATCTGACCCAAATATTTTTTGGAGAAAAAAAATCATTTCAAAGCAAAGAAAAAAAGGATACTGAATAGCTATGAAAAAAATTAGAAACATTCCTGATTAAAACCAGTGAGTCTGTTACTAAAAGCTCTGGTTATAAATGACTAGTTCTTGATGATCTTGCTTGCCTTTTAAGTGATGAACCCCTCAAAACATTGGTCTTCCTGAAAGATTGTTTCAGCTTTGTGGATTAGAGTCTTCATAGACATAGAATATATGTATGCAGCTGGCAAAGCAAGTGTCTTAGTGAATGGTAATTGTTCCCCAATTCTCACAAATCCTTTAATAAACTATAGGCCTTATTCTTTTTTTTTAGGGATCTTTCTTACATTTCATTAAAAACAGAGGCATTGCTGAATTATACTTGAAATACTTAGGTGTTAGGCTTTAGCGAAGATTGTACTTAGCAATGCCGAATGAAGGAGTCTTATTTCTCAAGTAGTTTTGCACTCTTGGGAAAAGGAAAAAAACATAAGAAAAAAAAATTATGAAAGCCTCTAAAATTGGTGTACACTATATATGGCCATGTAGATTATAGGCATAAAATACAATTTGGCTTTGTTGTGAAATTACAGGTGTGCGTTTCATGTCTTATTACCTTCTCTGAAAACTTCCTGTCCTGCACTTTTCAAGGCCCAGGACCACAAAGCTGTGAGAAATGCCCTGTTACCAGTGTGTGTGCAGTAACAGAGTCAGAGCAACCCTGGCAGGACCAGGGAGGTCTTCTGCAACAAGAGACCCTCACATTTAGTCCCTGCCCCAGCATCCTGCCTTCCGGTCTCAGACAGAGGTTGGCATGGTCTGGACAGGCAGTAAAGCAGGGAATACAGCTGTAGTGCCTCTGATTGACTTGTGCAGGAGTGCAGTTTGCAGCTCGTGTTGTACCAGTGGACAATGCTCCTAGTGTGAGGTGGAGGCAAGTTGTGCGATCTGTGGGAATAAACACCCTCCTCCTCTTTTAAACGTCGGCACTGTATTTGTCCATGGTCAAAATGATTCTTGTGGATAATTCTGAGCAAGCCTTCAATGTCTTCAGTTGTACCCAAGAATAAGATTGGTTTTCTTTAAATAACAGAGAAGGACAAACCTAACTAATGAAGACACACACAGTGCTGAAAGCTGTGCACGTAATAAAGCAGCATTTAAATGTGTGGGTCAGTATTTCTTAAGTTGTGCTATTGCAATATCTCTGCAGTTTCTATAGGCAAATCATTTGTATAAAACACAGAATGGAAATGTGTAGCATAAACACAACAAAGATCCAATTATTTTCTTAAAGACTATTATGCAGTTTACATAGCTTGCGATTCCCAAACAAAGAGGGGTTTTATCAGACAGGGAACAATGTGCATTGCTGCAGGCATGAGAAAGGAGAGCTGCATTTGGAAAGTATTACAATTATAATGGGAGTAGATTACGAAGCAGATAATTAATGGTAGGGATACAGGATCTTCCCTTCCCACTGGGATTCATTCTCACTCTGTTGGTGTAACTTATAGCCCTGAGGAACACTCTTTTCAGTTTCAAGGCTCTCTTTTCTAATCTCTAGGTCTTTTAGTGTTTTATTGCATTGGTCAGAAAGGTTCAAGGAGGTCACTCCAGAAGATATTCTCTGCAAGGGATTAAATTGACTCAGAGCAACAAAGTAATTTGGAAGAGTTTTTGTAGAAGCCCTCTTCCACCTTTAAACTACAAAAAGACTCCTCTTCCACTCCTGCAAGAACATTTCTGAAGTACTTCACTCTTCTGATATGTATAATTCTTCCTTCAGGAAGATCAAAAAAGAGTATGAAAATCTAAATAGACTTCATAGTTATGTCTAAACAATGGAAATGGTATATTAAAAATGTGTGTGCTTGGAAGATTATTCTAAATGTTTAAATCAGTTATTTATATTATTATTGATTAATATAGCATGGCTATTTGTTTTGAAATACATTAAATAAAATAATGTTCTCTTCTGAAGTATCTTTTGTTATGAAAAATAAGATTTTGGATGGAGAAAACTAATCTACAAAGAATGATGCTTCCACTTATGTTTTTTTAAGTAATTCCAGTAGAATAGTGTAGATCGGAGGGTTGGTGTGTGATTTATTCCTGAAACACTTTGAAAAGTTGTTGACCGAAATTATTCACAAAGACTTAAGAAAACAACACGAACATTGCAAGTAGAGACATCATTCTTAAATTTCAAGTCATTAAGCTGTCTGGTCAACTATGTAAACAATAAATAAGAAGCATAGGTTAGTATATTATTTCAATTATCCAGTACAGATTGTTGTTCACTTAGTGTCTGACCTGTAAATAGAAATCTTCCCATTTGTATGCTAAGCACATATACAAGAACAAGAGAGGACTTGTGAGTGGAATGCAGCGTCACCTTGAAGTTCTTCAAAGTTATACAGAGTTATCAAAACAGTAACTCAAAGGACCATCAAAGCAGTAAACATCATAGCCTCCATATAGCAATATGTTAATAATTAGAAGAGAGCCATCTGTAATGCATTATGAACAAGTGTGTTCTGGATATTGATCTATTAACGCACACATCTATTAATGTATTTAATGGGTTGAGATACGCCATGCTGTACATACTGCTAAAGTGAAGAAAAACTATTTTTAAAGCATTTTTAATTTGTATTTTTTTCTATGTGTACTCAAGCATTTCTGCATTTTTGTCTTGAATAATAATAATATCAAATTTTTGCTTCATTGATTGTATTTATGTGAAGAAAAGTGAGTCTTTCAGTAGGCCAGTTGATACAAATAAAAAAGGTTTTTATCTAGTTACTCAAACCCTTTTGGTCTAACATGCATGGATATTGTCCATTCAATAAGTGTAATTCAGTGTAGAGAAAAAAAAAATTGGAAGAGTTTTATAATTGCTGCGTTTGCTGGAAGGAAAGGTATATATAGCCATGAAAAGGACCCTGTAGTTTGATGTTTTGCATAATATGAGCCCTAGAACATCACCAAAAGACAGCCCTACTTAGAGAAAAATGCTGACTATATTGTTTAATAGGAAAATAGAAAAGATTATTGATTAAAAATTGACTAAAATTATGTATGCAGACTTATTTAAGATTGAATAATGTTTAATACTTGTTTGCTCATTTTGCAGAAGGTTTTGTTCCGTTCAATATTACAGAAAAAAATAGTACTTCTACAGGGTTGAGCTTAGGGCTTGTGGTATGGTAAGGCTGACTAGTATTGAAATATATAGTTAATATCTTAATTTGCATACCATTTGTATTTTATGATTAGCACATATATACAGTTTCACACAGATATTGTTTTTCTTTAGTAATGGTAATAGATTTTTTTGGAAAAAATATTATTGTAAAATTTTGCAGTTTGGATTTCCTTAACGTATGCCTTGTGGTGTTGTTGTTGTTGTTGTTATTCTTTTTTTTTATGAAAATGAAATGAAACCTCATTTTGATAATAATAGAGATAGAAAATCCCTAGTAGGATACAAGTGCTACGTAACAGGGATGTAGGAGTGAGCAGCTGCTGTTCCATTGCTTCCATGGGTGAAGGTGACGAAAGAGGACAGAGAGATGGGAAGAGAAACAAGTGTCATAATTTCATTGTACAAGTATCATAATTTCACATATGGGAAAATGACATGGAAGAGAAATTTTCCAGTGCAGAGTTATTCAGGGAGACTTCAACATAGCCAAGAAGCAAATGATGTGTCCTTTTACAGATTTTTAAGCACAAGACTAGTCTGCCTTCTTCAATTGCAAATTAATAATAGCATTCTGAAATTATAATTTCACTCAGCTTTGTTTCCTGTTGTGCTGGCTGGTGATTTTCAGTGTATCTGGTGTCTTACTTCTTATTTTTCATTAATTGGTTGGCATTTGATTAGCCACCAGTCTCCTGAACAACAGGGAATTTTGTATTTGAGCAAGCTGAGGTGAGAATTGAGTCTAATATAAGTCATTTGAGTGCAGCTGAGCTGGAGATTCAAGGTGTTAAGTACTTACTGAAGACTGTTCTCATAAATCAGGTCAGCATGTGCACATACAACTATGTAATCTAAATTAATACGCTTATGCGTGTTCTATATTTTAATAGAACTGGACAAAGGACGTACAGTACGGAACTAACTGACTCAGTGAAAACCTGACTGCCCCAATGCCAATGGGACAAAAAAAATCTACACATTTACCTGCAGTGAAATGTGAAAATGGAGAAGTGAGGTAATGTGGGATATTTGGTTTGTTGCTGTGTCCTTGCTTCTGTTCAGCAACTATAATCTTGTTTCTCTCCTGCAGCCAAAATAGAGTTGAGGATGCCTTGCAAGAAAAGAAGTTCTACAAATGCCTGTCCTGTTCCCTAAGGAATGTTGTTTCTTTCTTGTTTGTTTGTTTTTCTTTATATATAGTAGAGCAATGTGCTCCAGTTCAGTCCTGGCTAGTGTTGAAAAGGACTTGTTATGGTCTGTCTCTTTTTTATGTATTGCACCCTCTCCAGTGCCCTTTTACCACCTGAAAATTTACTGCATGGCAGAGGAACACAGATTCCTTAAATGTGAAACACAGAGTTTGCAACATTTTGGAATAAAAATGCTTTAGCACAAAAGCTTCCTGTTTTTCTAGCATTATAGGAATGAGAAAGGTCCATAAATTTATAAAGCAAGTTATTAGCTTAAATGTCATATGTGGGATATTTGTTATACAAACTTAAAACCTGATTTAGAGGCTTTAAATGTTATCAATTGAGCTAGAGTATTATGTAATACTTGAAGTAACTGTTCACCCTATGTTATTCAGAAGCATATATTTATTAAAGAAAAACAAATTGAGCTCAGTTTTTTTGGTTAGATTTAAAAAGGGATGCAAACTGATAATCCATCAGCTGTAGCATGTGAAAATGATTTGTGACTATAAAAGGGAAGGGAAGGCAAAAAAAGAGGAGGAGTGAGAGGTAAACATTGTACTGTATGGGCTGGTTGTGTTTTATTCTGGAGCAAACCGGTCCAAATGAATTATGAATGTGGTGGCTCAATAATAAATGGGGAGCAGGAGGGTACAAGCAATAAAATTAGGTGAATACATAGAGTCTGTATTTTAGTTAAGTGGGTGGTATAATGTGTAATAGAAATCCATTACCTACATACTCTTTCTTAATGAACATTGCTTCGTTATACTGCTGTGGTGAATGTTTCTCATTTCCAAGAAGATAGTATGTTACTATGGAAAAAATATATACTCATTAAACTGCAAAGTTGCCAGAATGCCATTCTTGATACATACACAGACACAGACACACACACACACATATATATGTATATAAAGCATAAAATGATTAAAACGTTCCTGAAACCATTCATACAATGCCATTTTTGCAATACTCATTTCATCTATTGCAGAGAAATGCTGCTTAATTTGAATGAGACTGTGAATTTTGCAAAATGAGGAGTTAATAGCATTTTACTTAAACTTATGGCATCTTTGTTCATATTGTATGGTTCAGGAACAGTTTCTTCATAATTAAAGTGTCAAAAAACCACATTTCAATCAAGAATGATGAAATTCATTCAGGATGATTTGCCAAAGAATAATAACTTTAAACTGTCTCCCTCTAAACAGAATTGCTCAGGGCTCTCTCATCAATTGTCCAGGGTCCTCTTATTTCCTTTTCTTGTTACGCTTGGAAATGAACTTTTCTCTTACAATATTTCCTTTATTTCCACATACTGCTCTATTATATACATTTTATGGGGCAATTATTCAAGACTTGTACTAATGTTTCATATGAATATTAGTAAATATTTTTTAAAAGTTCACTGAGTCAATAAGAAGATGTAACATATTACAGTAATGTGGAGACTTTCAGGAATGTGAATTTGTCAGCATGTAGAACTTGAACCTGTAGTATTTGGCTTATTAGTTCGCTGCTGAGCACAGGATGGTACCTCTGGCCTTGACTCAGCAGTCTTTAAATAAATGTGTAAGTGTTCTACTGAATCAGGGCCAGATGAGTGCAATACCTGTACAGGGCATATTGGGTGAAAGAAAATGTTGACCACAGGGGTCTGATTTCTTCTTCCGTATGGGGGAACAAATCTGAAATAAATCAGGAGAATTATGTGCATACAGAAACAATGTAAAGAAAGAAGATGGACCAAAAAGTCTTACCTAAAAGTAACCTTACATTGTGTGTTTAGGACAATAGTGCTTGTTCTGTGAGATAGAAAAGATTTGTTTGATCTTCATTATTTTTCTGTTTGTTTTTTTTTTTTTTAATTACTCACTGGGATCATATATGATAAGGGTAGGATTTCCTGCACCTTAATGGCTATCTGGAAACTGTCTATCCGAGCTTCTTTATGTGGAGGCAGGCTCTCTCTAAGAGCTGATTTATTCCATCCTAGGCTTCATGTGGTGAGTTGCCCCCAGAGATGCCAATGTGTGGAGGGAGACTAGCAGACTCTCTCTGATCAGATAGAAGTTAGGTGAGATGAAGATGATGCTACCTGACTGTAAGAAAGGCTTCTTACACAGGTGTCTGTCTTGTCTCTTGCCCAGCAGAATTAAGACATTAAATGAAGAGAAGAAATTAAATTTACGATTTACCCCGGTGCCTGCATGAAACAGGTGTCTGAGTGTGAGCCAAATAGTCAGCCCTTAGATCCAGCTTAATTTCTGGAGAATGACTGCTGCAGAAAAAGCTCCCAGTGTTGCTCACATTGACCTAGTTTTTCAGTGTTATCTAGTGACTGTGCTAATGTGACCCAGTATTTCTTTGCTGTGAGCTGCCTGGTGCGTTTAGATTTTTTTTTCCTTTTTTCCTTTTTGTTTACCATTGGCATCTAGACTCACTAGGCACCTAATCCTGCAAAGTGCTGAGTCCCACCTGGGAGGTATGGGCTATTCTCTTTTCTCATCTAGCAGGAGTCAGGCTGCCCCATTTCTCCTGAGATTAGAGTAGATAAGAGACAGGTAACCATAAACAGCATTGTAGCTGGTTTTAGGATTGTACCCTGGCAAAGGTCAAGCATAATGGTGCAGTGAAAATAAAGCATTTGAGTCATTTATTCCTTTAAAAAGGTTTGTATCATCCATGCAGCTGCAAAGCCATAATGATTTCATTAAAAGTCACATCTGTGCTGAATTAAAACAGGAGCCTTTTCCAGCCAAGGAGTATTTGTCAGGCTGAAAGTTTTTCTCTTAGCTCCTGAAGCTTTTTTCCAAAATCCAAGGGCTAAGACAGAGAGCAGACCTTGTCACGAGCTGGTACCGAGGTTTAAGTACATTCCTGCTCTGTTATTCACCGTCTGGCTCCAATTTGGAGGTACATCTCCCTTGTGTTCACTTTATTAACCTACATATGACTGGCTCTTTTGTTTAATGTGGAAATGAAAAAATAGACGCTGAGCCCAAGAAAAGTAGTCTGAAACATTTTTTTTTTTTCCAGATTTTCTGCTCCTTGTCGTACATTAACTGCTTGCATGGAAAATTTTGTGGATAAAATATTTTTTAAAAGATGTTTTTTGAGTGTAGGCATTTTTAGCTTTATGTGGAAAAGACTCAAGTAATCATGACACCTTAGTCCTCTCCCCCTATAACCTTTTAAGCCCATTTGCTAATTTCTAGCAAAACTGACTTCAAAGATAGGAATGTACCAAATCTATGAAAATCAGCAAGCAGATAGAAGAGGATAGCCAAAATTAATACTTCTACTGAGAGGGCATGTGGAGAGTGAGCCCAGCAGCTGTGCATTGTGTAGCTGACCAGCCAATAACACGTGTATTCCTCAGCTGATTGCTGGATAGCCATTTCACAAAAAAGCACCGCATGGGCTACTTCTGATTTGTCCATCTGATGGGTATGGGACCTGGTAAGAAGTGGGAAGACTTGAAAAAGGAACTGGGAGTATTGTGGAAAGGTCTGTGGGGGTTATGAGTGTAAGTTGTTCGATATGTATGTTTGAGACAAAAGGTTGTGATAGTTCTGCTGCTCATGGCTCAGCTCACTTAGAAAATTTTCTCTTTCAGAAGAGTTAGAAAGCTTCGAAATTTGTCTTTGTTGTCTCTGGTTTGACCACTTTGGTTAGAAAAGGACAATAAGCAGCTGTCTGTATGATAACCGTAAGCAGAGAGCCCAATGAAGTTGTGTTTCTAAAGCACCGAAAATTATCTTCATGAATTTAATGATTTTTTTTTTTTAATTAAATAAAAGAGCAGAAAAGCTTTGAGAAGTAACTAGGAAGAAAAGGATGGACAAGCCTTTATGAATGCAAGTGACAAGAAAAGGTTCAGTGGGACAAGAGGAGTAAGTTACCTTTTCTACCACTGCGCTGCTCAGAAGTCCTTGGTATTATTCAGTACTTCTTGTGGTAAACTTTATATGACTGAGAAGAAAAGTCCCTGCCTTCAATGATCTTTGTTTTCCTGGGTAAAATAAACAAAATTCCACAAATACTTAGGCTTTTAATACCCACCATACAAAATATATTTGCATAAATTATCTGCCTAAACGTGTATATATTTAAAAAAACCTGAGTGTTTCTTCTGTTATCTTTAAAAAGGTCAACAAGCGAAGAGACTGGTTTTTATGTTGGAAACTAACTATTTCCCTTCTTCAGTCTGACATCTCACATCACTGATGTCAAGGTCTTTCCCAGTTACAGAATTATATTCTCTTATTTTTCCCAGTAAGGACTGTCATCTCAGAGGGAAAGTTGTACCAGGGTTTCCTCCAGGTTTTTGGCTAAGATGCTTCAGGAGGGAAATGTTTTGTTTGAAGAAGATATTTGGCTACATTACAAACAGTGCAAAGAGCTTCCCTCCACTGGGGAGGAGAAGAGGGGAATCACCTCCAACTCTTTTCTTCATGAGAGGTGGCAGATTTTCAGGATGTTTAACAGTGCTGTGCTGGATCTCATATCCTGGGGAGAAGTTTTGGCTCTGCAGAAGCTCACATTGATGCTCCTGCCAGCTCCTGTGAAGCTGAGTGGAGGCAGGACCCGTGGGAGCAGGGAGGGGATCATTTCTTCTTCAGTGCTCCAGAGTGATGTTTTTGAGGGGGATTCCCCCTGGATCCTGCATCATGCCAGGTCTCTGAGCTCATACAGCCCTTCCTCTATATTGCAGAATAGATATCTTGTTTCCATTGTATATTTTTAAGGAGATAAATTTAAGGAAAATACCCCTGAAGATAACCTTTGATTTAGGTGTTCCCTCAGGGTTGATTGCTTAACCTTCTCTTTCTTGCAGTCATTCAAAAGGAGAAGAGGATGGAGATAAATGTGGGGGAAAGCAGTACTTTTCTAAGCAAAACCAAGGGAGTTGAAAAAAAAAGTTGTTAAAAGAGAATTTCTGACATGATCCAAGTCCTGCACTTTCCCTAACCCTGTGAGGCTTCACTGCCCCATATCACTCAGGGGCAGGGGTGGAGATGGGCAGACTTTCCCTGTGTTTCCTCGATTACATATTCTTGGGGTAGTGGTGGTGATGGATATTGAAGCACAGTTTGATGTTTCCAGGTTCCAGCAATTGAGAGTTTCTGAATTTCACTGTCAGGTGCAAACACTAGGGAGGATGAAGAGATTTCACTCTTGTCAGGTTGCAATATTGCTCAGAACCTGCTGTCTCTGGAGGATGACTGGGGTCTTGTTCTTGGCTGCTGTGGTCTTTCCCACTAACCTCAGGTTTGCCAACTGAGAACAGGCACATAGAAAGTTAAAGAGAAGTATCATAAGTTAAACACTCTGATATCTGAATCTCATAGCTTTTGAAATTTGTATGCCAAAAAACTGTCAGTTCAGTGTCTTATCTTAGTGTTTATTGGTTTATTTTCATTTTCAATATATTTAACTTTTTGAACCTCTTGACCCAGAAAAAGCTGATTATTCATTTAACAAATAAATTATTTTGTTTATGGCCTTCTTTCTTCTTGTACATCTTATCACACAAGGGGGGTGGGGTGGTGGGGCAGGGGTATTACTATAAGCATTGCTGCACTGAGGAGGAAATGCAGATGATCTGCAGCTATTAATTGCCTTGACTTATTAGACACTGAAAACAGATGCAAGGTGGATGCTGGTGTCTAATGCAACATTAAATGATGGAATAAATGGTGTTGGTGAAGACTTGCATAAAATATCTTCCTCCCTAGCAAGCTTGCCATGAGGAAAGCGCTGGGTGAAAAGATCCATGGGGCTTTCCTTGTGGATGTTCAAGCAATAAGGCATTTCCCTACTTAGACCCCTGGAAGGCAAAAGACTGAGGACATCTAGCACATACACATGGGATTAGATACAAAGATAAGGCAGTGTTTTTTCAAGCAGGAATTTCCTCTGTCAAGTCACCAACTTCTTGGTGGAACTTCAGATATTCGAGACCATTGATTGTCAGTGAACAGGTGCTTCTGGGATAAAGGCTGGTTGCCTTTAGGTGCTAATAGTGCTTGGGAAGGGTTTATGGAATTGTTGTTTTGAACATTAGCATCCAGACTTACCTAGCTGATACCTTTGAGTATTGAGCGTATTGTTTTCAAAATTGTATGCGTTTTTTCTGCATCTCCAGGCACAGATTCCCCTCCTCACATAGAAATACAATGATGCATCCACTTCTTTACAGTTCCTCTTAGCTGTCATCTTCTAAAAATGGCCCTTACTGTTTATATGTATGTTGGACAGCTGTGTTGCATGATCGGGGCTTATGTTTCTAGACGGTAGTCAGAATGCAGAGAGGTGATTTTTTTTTTTACATTTTCTTATCTGTAGACTGTACTTTACCACTGTTTTTCTCATAAGAATGTTTTTGACCCCATTTAATTTTCCTTGCAATGAATTTTTATCTCAAATTACTGCATAACTGTTTCCAGCAGCCTGCTTTAAAAAAAAAAAAAAGCAAAAAACAACAAAACAGCAAAAACCAAAACAACAAAACACAATAAAAGAAAAACCCCACCAACCTAACAACAAAATAACCACAAAATAATAATAAAAAACCCTGTTCTTACTATGTTGCAATCTCAAACCAATCTGCTTTGACTGTAGCCATCACAAATTGCTGTCTCAAAATGACTGCCCTATTCATCTGTTAATATTGTTAGAAAGAAAGCTACAACTGTACCTATCAGTGTAACTAAATTAGAGCAGGTTCACACAAGGCAGGCACACATAAAAATGTACTTATGAAACAGATGTATCCCTCAACAGGAAAATGACAGCAATTCTGATAAAATGCTTTTATTATTTACTTTCAACAAGTATCTATAGCTGCAGCTTGACTATTGTTGAATCATTTCAATAATCTTGTTATAGGCCTGGCAATAAAAGGAAAAGCACTTCAGTGCAGCGAAATGGCCTAGCTCCTGACATGTTCAGTGGCATGTCAGTGATACGGTGATTTTTTTATTTATTTTCTTTTTTAGGCTGTCAAAAACACCAGGAACATTGTTTATCTGCTTTGAAGCAGAGCGCAACACTTGCATAGATGGAAGGCAGCAGCTGGCACGGGTTGAGCCCGCCCGGTGGGGACGGATGGCTCGGTGCAAGGGGACCCTTCATTCTGCTGGGGCCGCACTCATGTCTCTTGGAGGTAAACACAGCAGTGTGAAGGATTACGCTTGCAAATTAAACAATAATTTTGACTTTAAACTGAGCAAGGTATCTCCAGCCTTCTGCCTATTATGTATCATAAAGTTTATGGTCCACTTACAAGTTCCTCTAAAACTACTGCCCAGCGCCTTTTCTATTTCAAACCTAGAGTTTTTTGGACACGGATTGTGGGCATTTTGAAAATGGATGCAAAAGGAAATGAATTGTTAACATTCTTGTATTCACTGTCTTTCCAGGTTTTCATAGCTTTTGCAAGAACTGTGAGATGATAACTAACTGTATGCACAAAACGTGGTAGTCGGCAAGTATAGAACTATCTTTTGCTATCTATAGGATCACAGAAAAATAGACTCAGTGACTTGAATATAGTCACAGAGGACATTTGTGGCAAAGTAAGGAATATCTTTTGAGTATTTAATTTTAATTTGCTACAAAATAATGTTGATTCCACTTAAAAAATACAGAACATCTTTTTATTTGTTCACAAATATCCAGAAATATTCACGTCTGAGCAGAGAATGAAGCTCAGAGCATTTCCAAACAGGAGCTGAAAATGTCTAAGAGTGTTATATAGTGGACAGTGTCTATAAGAAGTGATAGGAAATATAAAATCTAATGTCACAAAACTATACTGATTCTTCTGGTAATTGTTCTAGGTGAATATAAAAACTTATACTTCAGCAGATTATGTTAAATTACAAGCTCTGGTAATGAAAGATTTAAGGTTTCCACAGAAGCATTCCTTTACTCTTATATTGTATATATTATTCCATATAGTGAAAACTTGAATTTGAACGTTCAGTATAAGAAAATTATGTGGCTGAAGTCTTTAACTTTTAAATCTTCAATGTATTTTGGGGATCTTACAGTAAACTTTGCTATGTGACTCCTACTTTTTTAATTGCATAATTTGAAAATTATTTCTGTTTAGCATTCATAAGTTTCTGAGGCATTCTCTTGCTCTGAAGCACACTGCGATTATGTCCCAACCAAATGAGAAAAAGAAAATTAGAAATAAACCCCATGCTCCTTTTCTTTTTTGTTTTCATTTCAGACAATGGGAATAAAAAAAGTGCTGCATATGTTAAAAATGTAAAATTTTAATCTCTGCTATTCCAAGAAACAAGATAAATTGCTGAATTTTGAGTTGTTGCCCTCAGTGAAGACCACATACTTGGACGGTTTGAGCAGAAGTTAACTATCACAAACATCTTGGGCAGTTGACTAATCTCTTCCCATGCATGCTCAATGTGTTTCTGCCAAAATATTTCAGGCAGCAAATGAAATTGCTTCTCTTTTGAGAGCTCCCATTGCCTGGTTGCCCTGCTCAGGCCGAGACCCCCAAAGAGGTGGTTTGAATGGGGACATTATAAATATCTCAGCAGAACAGACATAACACAATGAAAAAATGGTGGTAGAAGGAAGGAGGGAGACAGGAAATTGGAGATTTTGCAGAGAAAGGTGTTTTTTCCATACGGAATTTCCTCTTAGCAGGTGCCTGGCTGGTCTTGACTCAGCTTAACCAAGGTTTCCATCTATATCTCTTTCTAAAACAGATGTAAACTTCATCTTCAATTTTACCTGACTGATAGTTCAAAATATTTAGAGTGCTATAAAGATGTTTTCTTTTAGTGACATGAAAATTGATTTCAGGTCAAACGAAATACTCTGAAATGCCTCTCCAAAGCCCATAAATGGAAAAGCCGATATTGTATCAGTGAAGGCTGGCAAGCGTGAGGAAAAAAGGTTTATTCATTTTGCCTACAAGAGCTATGTAAACAAAAACAAAACATTCTTTCAGAAGAGAACATGAAGAACTGGCAAGGAAACAACAGTGTAATAGAGAAGATTTCTAGGCCACCCAGCTGCCTAATTACTGGCAGCATCTCTGGATTTATACAGCATGCCTCTCTAACACCGTCCTTTGGAAAACAAAATGCCATGGTTCTGCAAAATAGTTACAAATCTAAAGCATTTTCTGTCCTGTAGTCTTCAGCTTTTACCTACAGTGATATTTTAAGAGACTTGTTTTGCACATTGAACTAAATAGAGCAACCTACTGTTATCTTTTCATAACATATTAAAAATTAATTTACCAAGA
Organism: Streptopelia decaocto; assembly: GCF_964273445.1. Lineage (NCBI taxonomy): Eukaryota > Metazoa > Chordata > Aves > Columbiformes > Columbidae > Streptopelia > Streptopelia decaocto. The sequence goes on from NC_138655.1 coordinate 26,065,518, forward strand.
TGGGAAAGTCTGAAAGACTGAAAATCTAGTTTCATTTTCCAACTTGATCTGGGGGACAGTGGTGGCATTATTCACATTTTTCTTATGGACAATAATGAAACCCCTGGGTTTTGTACAGCCTTGCACTTACAGCGTCCATACTATGCTGTTGTAGAACGATTTAGCCATTCCCATGAGTACCCTCAACGATGTTTTATATCTGATTCTTTAACAGCATTATTAAGACTTGATGGGATGGAACTGGGCTGTTTTTGAGCTCTGCTACCAAACTGTATTAAGATGAAATACCAGCATTTAAACAAACAAACAGTTCCCCCCCAAAAAAAAAACAACCAACCAAACAAACAAACAAACAACCCCCCGAAAAAACAACAACAACAAAACAAAACAACAAAAACCCCAAACAAACAAACAAAACATGCAGGAACAATAAATAGATTTTATTCAGTTTCCTGAGACTGTGACCCTGCTTGCTTATACATGGAAAAGGCCTTTCCTTGTTTTAATAATGCATTCCTAATCATAAACATCTGTATAAAATAATGCAGATGTATGTAATTATAAAAGTATTTAAGGCTTATTTTAGATTTCTGGTTTTGAATCTCTGCAGTCTTTCTGGTTTAGAAAACAATGTTGAAAATACATTTCTTTATTAGGAAAAATCTTTTCTTTCCAGACCTGAAAAAAAAACCCCATCACTTTATTTTTCCTCAAGTTACTGCTCTCCCATGATACAGCATTGATGCTGTTAATACTTTTTCTATGTATTAAACTTTGTTATCATGCTGTTACTGGGGGAGTAATTGCAATCCATTTAGCACACACACACACACACACACAAAATAGGTGAGTGAGTTACTGCTGTCTCCAGTGACTAATGTTAATTAACTCTGGCTTTGTCTGCACTATAAAAATGAGCACTTTTTAAATGGTTGTGAAATAATCTTGTGGCTTGACTATATTTATGAAATGTATTTCCATTTTTAATCCAAGAAACTATCCAGCAATTTGGACATCTTACAGATCACACCAGTTAAGAAAAAATATCATATTAGTCAGCTATGTTACACGTAATTCTGTTTACAAGAAAGTATCAATATCCTGTGCCACAAACACAAGAGGATCAATTGACTCCAGATTGTTTGGAGGGTTTAGTTTGTCTTCTCTTACTTGTATCTTTAAGCCTGTCCCAGACAGCACCCTCTGCCCTAGATGGGCCTTTCCACAAAGCCTCACTGCAATTGTAATTCTGACATTAACCTCTGCCTCCAAGCACGTTCTTTCTTTCTCTCATCCTCATCCACTCCTACACACAGCGGTCAGCAAAGCTTTGGCATCCATGTAAGGTAGATTCCTGAGGGGATTTGCATATTTCTGTATTTTGGTTTAGAAAGCTGTTTCAGTTATTACCTATTTGCCAAAATATGCTTCTTGCCTCCTCCCAGACATCTGAACATCAGGTCAATAGTAGCATATGTCAGTCTTAACAATGCTTAATCCAAACACTAATGGTATTTTTTTTCTCTGTTCTTTGACAGGTAAGATCACTTTTATTACTGCTTATAAAACCATATTTAAATGGTTTTTCATGTCTAGTTTCTGTGCCTAGCAACTATATGTCAGAGTTTGCAAAATGGTTGTCATCTGGTCTCGCTCCATTGCAAATAGTTATTTCAGCACAAGAAAAAATCTCTTGTAAAGAAGAAAAAAAGAAAGTAAAGTTAATGCAAAGTGTTTTACCACAGAGTGTATCCTGCTAGTGTGCACTGTCTTCTTGTGTATCGTTTTTAGGTACAAGACACAAAACCAAATCAGTAGCAATGTACACTCTGTGGTGAGCACCCCAATACATTGACAGCTGAGCTCTGTCCTGGCATCATCATCCCCAGAGTATCAGAGAGACTTCAGGGGAAAACTAGCTCCAGCAGGAGGAAAGTTTGGTATTTTAGCTGATGATACTTTTTTTTTTTTTTTTTTTTTTTTCTGTGTCTGATTGCCTAAATACATTATTCTGCCAAGGTCATGGCATGGTAATCGCTGCATATTTCAGAGAAGGCACTCTGAACTCATTGTCTCAGGTGACTAAAAACGCCATTTTACTCTGTATGCACAGAGTGATTAGTTATTTTCACCAACCTCATTTACAAATAGTACTGCTGTGGTGGATGCCAGATAAACATATCCTGGGTGATCCTTAGCCTTTTGCCTATTAATCTAAGACCCAGTTCAGTTGTGATAGACAGAATCATGGAATCATTTCAGTTGGAAGAGACCCTCAGGACCATAGAGTCCAACTATAACCTAACTCTAGCACTAAACCATGCCCTTAAGAACTTTGTCTAAATGCTTTTTAAACACTTTCAGGGATGGTGACCCCCCGCCATGTCCCTGGGCAGCCCGTTCCAATACCTGACAACCCATTCTGTGAAGAATTTTTTCCTAATATCCAATCCTAACCTCCCCTGGTGCAACTTGAGGCCATTTCCTCTTGTCCTATCACTTGCTACTTGGGAGAAGAGACCAACACCCTCCATGCTACAACCTCCTTTCAGGTAGTTGTAGACAGTGATAAGGTCTCCCCTCAGCCTCCTTTTCTCCAGGCTAAACAGCCAGAGTTCCTTCAGCTGCTCCTCATCAGACTTGTGCTCCAGGCCTCTCACCAGCTTCATTGCCCTTCTCTGAACTCTCTCCAGCACCTCCATGTATTTCTTCTAGTGAGGGGCCCAACACTGAACACAGTATTCAAGGTGGGGCAATATATCATTGTTGCCCAGATGTCTCATGTGTATGTTCAATTAGATCAAATGTGAATAAGTGCATGGTGACATTCACCAAACCTGTGAACTACACTGCTATGTATACTGCTCATACCATTGCAATGCTGTAACTGTAGCCTTTAGTTATTTTAAACCTTTGGAATGTAATGGAGAAAAATGCTTGCCTGCAATAAGTAATGTTAGTTTGTTAATTGGTACTCATTGTATTAAATCTTTGGTATATGTGGACTGCTTGCACAGAGTGGGTAGATATATTCTGTCTCATTCAAAAACAAAAAGCAGAAAATATTGTTGCCCTACAGTAGTTGTATTATCTTGTGTTGCTATGACATTGCCACACATAATACAACACAATGGCAACAAAAAGCAAAAAATCATTCTGGCCTGTGCGAGTGTTGATGTAAATAGATAATGAAGCTTTCTATTGTATACACGATAACAGCATAGGAACAGAAACAGATCTTTATATGATAACACTTTTTATTTATACATTTACTGGGATCTATTTAAGGCATTCATTGTGATTCTGCACTCTCGCACAAATAATTACATATAAATTCCTTATGCCAAGATATCAGAACCACTGTCTACAGCAAGATCTTTTCTCTTGTGCAACCCACTGAATAGGGTAATGCTTTTTTAACTGCAAACCTCCTCACCATTCCAGTCCTTTTGGGATACTGACTTTCAGACCCTTTTTTTCTTTTTCGTTAGGCGAGGGGATAGTTTCATTCAGGCTCTTTGCGTTGAGAGTATTCTGTCCTTTCCTGTGAAAACTACTGGTGGGCATGCTAGAAGCGGAGTGCTTTGTGGCAGACTTGTTGCAGTAGTAAAACACCAGGAGAGAGACTCCTTTGGACCTCAACTTTGGGTCAATTTGAGAATAATTTTAGCACACACCCACTAACCAGCAATGCAGTCACCCAGTCAGTATGAGCTCTGGTTGCAGCATCAGCCACATACTGAAGGCTCCATGGATTATATGAATGAGCTGAGAGACAGACGCACTTTTTTTCTGCAGGATGTTGAGAATCAACCTGATTGTGAGGGCTCGGACATGCAAGAGCAATAACACAAGTCCCCCTTCCTGACTTCTGGCAGCGCTGCGTCTGTCACCTCTCTTTGCTATTTGTAAGTCAGTGACATGCAGACTGATTCCTATAAACTTCCTATGGCAAGAAAGAACCTGAGTTATACCTCAAAGTTACCTTTGAGAGTTCAGAATTGCGATGTGGGCAACTTTGCTGAAGGCTATGGGGCATGGTATAGATGGAGTTGTGTGTTAAGGGACATGTAAGGTTAAACCTCTATATTGGAGTAGAAACCATCTAAGTCTTCCATCAAGTGAAGTCAGAGGGGCTTGACAGAGTGTTAAGACTCTACAGGGAGTAAAAAGGTTGAAATAATTTAAATTGGGAGCCCTCTCCCTCCCTAACCAGTGACAATCTTGAATAGTTTAAGGCTCAGTAGAGAAATAGGAATGCTTTGCATTGGCCTCCAAAACAAACTAAGCTGTTGCAACCTGAGAAGCTCTACTGTGAGTATATTCCCTGCCTGTTGTGGCAAATGAGTGCATGGGTATTCTGCTCCCAGAACAGTAGTTTCAAATTCAGAAAGAGTTCTACCCACACCACCAAAAATTTATGAATAATATAGTCAATGAGAAAAAACATTCAGCCCCTTCCCACCAACATTCTAAAATTACTTTTTCACTGAACATCCCCTTCTCCTACACTCACTTCAGCCACTGATCTGAAAATCTCTTATTTGATAAATTCAGGTTAGCAGCAAAGAGAAAGGCATCATATCAGCTGTCTAGTGCATGGGACTTCAAGTGTGCTATGATACTGGGAAACAGCTTGTCTCTGTTGGAGCTGGACTACATCCTTCCGGAAACATTTCATGTATTAGACTGATAAAAGAAACTGATGTTTTGAGATGTCTCCTTGATTCATTAGACATATATCATCTGAAAAAATAAGCTGACTCAGGATTACAAAAAGGTAAGAGAAGAGGGTCATAGCTGATGATAAAGATACTCAGGAGGCAAAGCTCTCAGTAACATCCAGCTGGACCTTGGCAGTGTCCCGCGACTGTCCCAGAAGCTCTGAACCTCACAGACACCTCTGCTCTCCTGTACCACAAAGCAAAAACTGGATGGGTTCACCAGGAGCTATAATGACCATTTTTCTCCATCACTCTTCAACACTCTTTAATTACATAACCTAACAGACAAATGCATATGGTAAAAGAAACTAGAGAGAATTATCTCTTATAAGCTTAAAAATATTAGTGTATATATATATTTTCAGCCACCATAAGCAGTCCGTATATTATGCATGTTAATATGTATCTTTGAGTGATATTAAAAATAGCATTCTGATCATATGACAAACCGGTTGCTATAGTAACTACATTTTTGCTGTAGAACAGCAAAGTAATAATGTGTAAAATGTGTAAATTATCAGTGTGTAAGAGCAACTGGTGCATCTTCGCTCTGCTCTTCTGCTTTGAAATGAATCTTTCTATGAATATACATATCTCATTCATGTATTCTCATGACATTCCAGCTGCTGGCTCCATCTCTTCCTTTGGCCACCCTTGTAGTGCTTAAGTGAGACGTGACATTTCAGCCAAAAGAAAAAGGAGCGGGAGAAGCAGAGGTAATGGACTCGATCCAGAGTAAAAAGGCTTACACTGATTTCAATGGACTTTTTGCCTCAGGCCTTATGCAAACAAAGGTGATTTATGAGGGATAGCATTAAAAGGCAGAGTTCACTCACTTTTGCATGCCTGTTACCACATTCTCCTGATGAAATCTGAAGAGATGTTGCTCTTGGTATTGGGGAGAGGTAGGAGCAAGCACTAACATGTTGGAGATTTCTGTAGGAGGCTGAGAATATCTCAATGAATGTGGAACCAATTTTCCAGAGCTCATCCTCCTTCACTGAGATTCCAAGCTTATAGATTTACATGCCTGTCAAGTGATTTTTACCATTGAAATTTCTTAGGATAGATAAGTGTTATTAAAATTTAAGAGTGGTTGAAACACATGGAATGAAGTCCTGGCTTAGCTGAAATCAATAGCAAAGCTCTCATTGATGGTATTTCACCTTTTCTGCTTAGTGTCACACTGAAGAGGGCAGTGACCTACTGACCTACTGTAACCCCCCCAAAAAGCAACAGGGATATTTATATTTGACTCCAGAGAGAGGAATTATGTTTGTAGCAGTGCTGGCTACAGATCAGATATATCCCATTCAGGAGGAATTCTAGAGTTAACCAGCAAATAATTTGGCTCACTTGCTTTAGTTATACTAGGTTACTGTGATATTTTATTTTATTGGTCTTCCTAGTTTTGCTGTAGTCCGTGTTTTAAAACAAGTTGATTGAACCTGAAATCATTCCTAATTTTAAAGTTTTGAGGTGCTGTGTTTTTCCTGCTGCAACCACAGCGTAGATGTAATTATGATCTGCCTTGTAATAGCACCTGCCTAAGTGGAACAGATAGTTATTTACTAACACTCCAGGAGGGGCTCCAGGCTGAAGGAAATCAGCTGTGTCTCTGAGCTCATGAGTAGCCTAGTACGAAAACATGAATCCAGATTTACTGTGCCTGAACTTCATGATACAGCCCACCCCCTGTTCTCTATAACAAGCTGAAGGCTTTTTGTTCAAATGAGCAAAAGAGTATTTTTGAAGAAAATGTGTTCCAAGATAGAAAATTATAGTTTAAAATCAGATTATTTTTTTTCTTTTAAGTCATTATCAAGAGCTTCTACCTTTCCCTTGGAACATTTGAAAAGCAGAACTACTACTGCCTTAAATTCAGCTGTAAAATTATATTATGGGACTCTGTGATACTGGTCTGACCAAGAGCAGTTGTATTATTGCCTTTTGGAACAAAGCTTTTTATAAAGTCATACTCTAAAATCTACATATAGAACAAGAAGACTTTGTATCAGACTTAATATGTGCAAAATATTGATGTTAATTTTTTTATGTGACAACAAACTAACATTTTTCCTGTTTCTTGTGTCATTGCTGCAGTATCAGCTCTATCACTCAGTGTCAGATATTTGTGTCTATACCACCAAGCTGTAAAATAATAATTTTGCTGCAGATTCCTTTTCTTTCTAGTGGAAAATTTCAACTTTTGACACATATCAGAAATTGTTTAGTTGGAAATGATACTTTGGTACCTTCATGTCCATTTTTGCTCTATGGACTTGATGGTCACAGCGACTGTCTTAGGCACTGTAGAAGCAGCAAAAGCTGAGGTGGCCCAGACTCCAGAAAAAGTGTATGACTGGCTCTGGGTAATATGCTGTTAATCTTGCTCAGGTATTTCTGTGCTGTCCTACAATACATGCTTGCTTTCTTATCTGTAGTGTGGTGGAGGAAAATGTGTGGTAGAGATTTCTAGCCCAAACAAAAGAGTGGCAGCATGAGGTGTCTGACTACAGCTCTTACAATGTGTTGCAGTGGTGTTTCCAAAGAGAAAACCACTGGTTGAGTTTTTTTTATAAAAGCCTCGGGGCAGGCAGGTCGTGGTGTTCACCTGGAAAACTTATCTGTTGAAACTTGAGATATCTGAGTAGAGACCCAGGGGTTTCTAAACAAAGAAAAATCCTTCTTTCTCTCTTTTGTTTTCAAACAAGAACCCTAAAATACAACAGTCTAAATGAATTATTTTATGAGAAGTAATGCAAGCAAAATATACGTTGGTAATCAACAAAATAAATTATACAGTATTTGTGGTAGAAAATAATTAGGAAAGGTATATTCTGCAAAATGGTGGCTGACTGCATTATTGTTCACATTGCCACATTTTTGTCATCTCTTCTGAGACTTCTTTTCCACTGACAATAAAGGATTAAATGATATATTTCTTTAACTTTTTTAAGCAGAATGGTAAAGTGTATTCTGCTATATGTTTTCCTATGCCTCCTTCATATTGTAGTTCTAGCCCTTATTAGCAAGTCACATTTAACTTAATGAGTCAACTTGAGGAGTCAGAATTGAGTCATTTAAATCCCTTGTCCTTCCAGTGGTATGATCATTACTGATGGTTATGATATAAGGCACATAATTAGGAGCTGATCAGGAATTTCCTGACAAAATAATTTTGCCAAAAATAATAATTGACCTTGAAGTTTTGAAGGTAAGAACTGGCTTCTTCAGAGAAGATTTTTGGGTTCAGTCTGGGATTCCAGGGCAAAACAAAGACAGTTTTGGCTACTTTTAAATGGACTCCTTCCCTCCTGTAGTTGTGTCCATTTTGTATGAGGGGTCACAGTTTTGCTCAGTGGCAGCATATTCCTCGTCAATCCCCGGGATATTGTAACTGCATTATAACTTTTCTTATCTTCCTCTTTACGATTTCTTCCTCAAAGCCACACAAACTGATTTTGAGCAATCACAGATTCATGTCAGTTTGAAAGGGAGCTTTTTTATTGGGAAATTTTTTCTGATATTGGAAAAACAATCCAAAATTTTTGCTTTGATCTCAAGTTTTGATCATCCACATCAACTTTGCAGTAATGGGTCATTTTATTTTTCAAATGGCTAGTAGGTAGCTCCTGGATGCACCCATTTTGATATAAACCCCTTCACCTTCACTTATAGTTTACACATGGTAGCTTAAGTTACGCAAAGCCATAGAACCCTATAGGAATATTCAGGGAGAAGTTCACAACTCAGTGGAGGTAAAGACAAGTGGAATCTAGCATTCAATTTTGCCAGATATACTGGACAGAAGCCAGAAGTCCATTTGCATATAAATATATAATTTATAATGTGGAAATGCTTCAAGGCGTTGCATGCAAATGCTTTGGATTTTTCTAAAAAAAATAAAAAAGTTTCTTTTCATCCTCTTGTCCTTTGTTTCAATTAAATCATGTTTCACTGTTGCATGCATTACAATAAATTAAGAGGGCAACCTTTTCTTTCTTTGCATACAACTGGCATATAAATGACACTTTCTGCCTGACATTAAAACTCAGATAATTGTTTTATAATTAATTTACTAAATTAATTTAATAGAGAAAAACTGCATGATTTTATTATGTGTCCAATTCATTTAGAGAAAATAAACAGAATATAGATTCTAACTCCAGTATCTTTCTTAAAAACACCATTCCTCCTGAACAGATTAGATGTTTGGATTTTTAGCTGCTGAATTTATTTTTCTCATTACTGTTTCTGAGTGTCAGTGCATTCTGGATGTTGGCTGGATCAAAAGAGATAAATATAAAAATATGAGATCTAAGAAAATGCTTCTGAAAACATTTTCAATATTTTTATTTTTTTAATTAAAACTTTCTTTCTTGTTTATGTTCAGCTGCTGTACTAGTGTATTTAGTTTGCTGGCAATACTAATGACAAATAACTAATTCATCTGATGAAAACAAAATCTGGCTTTGGAGCAAGGGTTTCTTATCATAGGAGTTTGTTTTTCAGACTATGGAACTGCATATCAAATGTGGAGATGTTTTACAATAAATAGTGTTGCAGTAATTTATTCAAAACAAAAAGTCATTCAGCAAATACGTTCATGAGTGGATACACAAGAAAACTGATTTGCTGATGGATCAACCCCACCTATGAAAAAGAAATCCCAGTGGCTTCCTGCTATTTCTACAAGTTCCAAAATAAAAGCCCTTGTCATGGACACATAAGCCTCTTGAATGTATAGATAAAGAAACGCCAGATTTTAGAACAATGGACACTAAGAAGAAAAGGAGCATTTATGCAGATGAAGTAGCTGGGCGGCCAATACAGTATTGACTATTTGGCATGGAAAATGTGTGTCTTTTATGAGAAATAATTATTTCATCATAAATGCAAGTGCCTGTCCAGGAACCTTTAGAAATATATTTTCCTGGCACAGATTGTGAAAGCAGAGAGTGCAGAGATAAAGGAAACCTGGTCAAAGAGAACCTGGACAAGAATGAGGTAATCCATGGGAGTAGATGGAAAATTGTTCAAGGAAAATTTAAAAAATAAAATGAAAATAAAGGTAGTGCAAAGCTTTGGATACTAACAATGTGTGAAACTGTTAGGAAAGAATAGAGAGCACAAAATAACACATTTGGAATAAATATGGTTTTGAGAAGGCTAATGAACACCTTATTTTCCACACGACAGTAATAGTAAAAGTGGTAATCAGCACGCTTAGATTGAGAATGCACAAACAGGTTATCAAGCAGAGGAATTATTGCCGGGAACCACAGCACTGTGCCATTAAGAGAGACTTCAGCGTCAGCTGAAGGATCCAGCCTCACATGAGCACTTTACCTGGTGCAGCTCTTTCTGGATGTGGTAGCTGTCTGATTGCCATGTAACCACTGGACCAACAAGAAGTTATGAATTGGTGTGAATAATGAGAACATTACAAAAACAATGGTTTCAGAGAATAACCTTCTATGCCAATCAGCAGTGGTTTCTTTTTAAATTAAATGGAAACTAAATAAAAAACGGTGCTTAAGTAAGGTTTCTTTACTCTTTAAGACATTACGGAACCCAATTAGTGGAGTCAGCTGTATTGAAAAGTTCAGTTTCTTGAATATGGATGAGCTCTGGAATATTTTAAATACAAAACTGTGAAATCTTTCTAAAAATTTGAAGGAGAGAAGTGTAGAAAAGATATCATGTCAAAATACATTTAACTCAAAAAAAGTCTCAAAAGAGACTTAGGGAATAAACAGCAAACACACAAGGAATGGAAAAAGGTATTGATCAAGAAGACAAGATACTTTAAAGGTGAAAAACTGTGGGGAAATAGAGAGAAATACCTGAAGTCAGACTGAATTAGGCATCCCAGAGAAATTAAAAACAAATAAACAGATAGCAGAAGGTTTATTGGTAGTAAAACTAACAAAAGAACAATGAAGGAAGCTATACTTCTATGCAGGGTGGTCAGGTTAAGATTTAGCAATGACTCAGAAGCAAAATTATGGGGTTTTTTTCCAGTTTTTGCCAAGAATGAATATGTTGAGCAATGATTTGTCTAGCTAAACAGATCAAGCTACCCAAGATAAAAAAAAAAGAGAATCTGGAATCTCCACATTTGAGATAGAATCAAAATCCAAAAAAGTTTACTGTCATCATGCATGGGGAGAAATAATCATCAGTGCAGCATGAAATAATCAGAGTTTGTTAGCTATGATTTTTACATATTATTTTAAAATAAGCTTGAGAATTTGACTGGAGCACAAAAAGCATAAATCTATTTTAAGAAAAGAGAAAAAGTGTTCTGGACAAGCACAGTTTCCTGAGTTCTGCCTAAAGAGTGCATATAATTTAGAATAAATTTGGAAGGAAAGTAAAAACAAATGTATGAAGCTACGTGAGCTAAAATGCAATTTATATTTACCAGAACTGCCTTGATATCTTTATTCAGGAAAATAACTGACTGACTTAACTAGGAAGAAAGGTAGGTCAAATCCGCTTGGACTTCAATAGGACATCTAATGTAGCGCTCCACTGGAATTTACTAATTGCACTAGAGAGGATGGGGATTAGCGGGGAACTTCTAAAATAGGTGAAGAACTAACTGAGGGCAAGATAATTATGCAATGGCTTGTGCTTAAAGGGGATCATCAGGCTAGAAAGAGGTACCCTGAAGACTTGAGGGATCATTAGGGACTGATTAAGGAGACCTAATCAATTGCCATGACTGTCATGGGCTAGAGTGTGAGTTTACAGCTTAAGTGCAGTAGTTGTTTCTCTGTATACACTTGTCCCTTGGCACCCCTTGATAAATAGGAGACATCTCCTCTCTCTCAGCGAAGGTAAGAGGGTGCATGTGGGCAGCTGCTGCACAGTAAATGATGAGTTCTGGCTTTCCCTTTGGTAACCAGTTCCTCTGCCCATCCCTTTCCTTAATAGCTTTAGTAATGACAAAGGCATAAAAAGTGGCAGTGTGGTAATGAGACAAAATTGGAGGTTTTGTCAATATGGAGAGGATCGAAGCATAATGCAGGAAGATCTGTGTTACCTAGAGGACTGAAATAGTAGAAAAGAGCTGTAATTCAGTAGCAAAATGTGCAAGGTCACTCACTTAGCGGGGCAACTGGAAAGAAATTCTCTGATAAACTCAGTGGCAGGAAATGGCAGTGGAGAGGAACCAAGGCAGCCTCATCGGTTCCAGGGTGCATCTGAGCCATCCAAGAGATGCTTCCGAGAGGGTGACAAGCCCAGTTCTCAGACAAGCCTATGTCTCAGCCTACAGATGTTAATATGAGCATAAAGAGGTTTTCACAGCTATGATCATCTATATTAAGAAAGGTGAATCGGTTGAAATAATGGTTGTTGGGGGAAAGGATGGATTGTATTTATGAGAAGAGATTAGAAGATCTTTGTTTACCTCGTGGGGAAAAAAGACTGGGAGGGAGCATGTGGCTGTCTAGCAGGGGAATAAAAAAAAGCAAGAGAAAGGTCTTTCTGCGAATACAACAAAACTGTTTAAAGACTAATAGTTATGAGTAGACCAGGCCATACATGAAGGTAGAACTGGGAATGGAAAGTTTTCTGATTATAACAGAATAAAGTCTTGAAATTTCCTGGAACATGAAGGTCATCATGACAGTATAAGAGTAAAAAAATAAAAAATATATGTAAATTAAGTTTTAAGGGTTTTTAAAACTATAGTCCCAAGGTCTTGTGCAGAGTATCTCCTGGTTTCCTTTTGTTGATTTGTTATATCAGATCTCAACCTAGATAGTCATTCCTGTTCACTGAAGTACTTGGCAAAGGCCTATAGTTAATTTCTGGCTAAAATGCTGTGCTTAGGCTAAAGGATATGCTGAAATAGTTTGCAGAATTAGGACTACAGAGATGTTTGTGCTGCTAAGTTTTGCTTAACTATTTTTTGGGGGGCGTAATTTTTTGGTGCAATGTTAAGATGCATAGCAGAATATTTTAATGCTGTATTTTTGTATGGTGCATTTACAGTCTATGTTTTTGTTGTTATTTACAGAATTCAGCACAAAAGTCAGCAAGATATAAGTCCTCTTTGTGGCATGACTATAGTTCTTTCCAGTTTCTGGCAGCACTGGAAAATCTACTCCTTTAATTATGAGCAGATTAAGTGTATTGGACTTCTATCTTCATGTGATAATATATAGATATTCTTGCTGTGTAATTAGTGAAGATTAATCTTTGTCCACTTCGACTAGGTGTATTACACAATAGAAATTATTATTCTGAATTTTTAATGCTTCCAGGCTTACAGTGAATGAAAGCCATACAGACATCCAACTGCAGCCAGAAGTAAAAATCCTGTTAACTCAAGTGGTATGGGGATAGGTCCATACTCCACTGGAACCTATAAATAACTTGTAATCTTTAGTGTTTGGAAATACTCTCCTTTCATCTCAAGGTTAGTGCCAAAAAATCCTTGATGACTTCAGCTAAAGGTTGCACAACTGGAATGAGAATTTAAATGTGAGATTTGAAGAAAGCAAAAATGCATTTCATGGTTACAAGCCGTGAAATACCAACTAGATCTTGTGGATAATACAAGATTTCAGTGGAAGTAACCTGTGTTAGAAGGCATTTGCAGTGGAGAAGAATAGATGTAGTTAAATAGTTGGAGACTTCAAGATGCTTTGTTATGTCATAAAACACATTGATAAATTGTGGAAATTGGAACACTGACATGAAGATTTCAAAACAAAAAGATCTGAAACACTGGAAATGTCACGTAAACCATAGGTTACACTGGATAAGGGCTTAGAATGTTGCTTTTTGCAGACAAGAGCAACGAGATTAAAACCATGCAGTGATCCCTAGGTAGAAATATCTAGTGGCCTTCCACATGAATCAGTCTGAAGGTGCAGAGCTGCCCCCACATCTTAGGTAAGTGTAGCATGGATTGAGGGGTTATGGGACAGCAGGAACTGCAGGAGAGGCACAATTTACAATAAGTCATTTGACAGAATGGAATGCTGCTAAGTGATAGGAGGAATTAGGTTTGCTGACATAGGAAATGAGTTATTTTGAAAGATCCTTTAACTGGAAAATGTTGCCTTTCAGTGAAAACTGGAGAAGCTAAAAATGTGCAGTTGGGGTTTTGTGTAACTTAGTGTCTTCTTCAGATGTCTGATTTGACATTCTTTCTGCTGAATTTGGTTATCAAAATTGTGCCTAGATTTTGAATGTCACATAGAGCTCCACTTCTGAAACAAACACCAAAATTACTGCTAATTTACAGCTACTACATTTAGGGCAGTAAGGATGCAGTGGATGTCTGAAAAGACTTCAAACAGAAAGATGTGGGTACCTTTCAAAGTTGCTAGAGAAATCTTACTGGCCTGTTTAATCAAGAGGGTCAGGAAAGTTGGGCTCTTGAAGGAGAGCAGAGCTGAAAAGCTTGGGAACAAGACGAGGTGGAAGGTGACAAACGGCAGATCTGGATCCAGCACAGGGCCATTTAGAGTAGGAGGGAAAGAGGGGTGGGCTGGTGTGAAGAGCTCTGGTCCAGCACGGGTACGTTGCAATGATACCAGACTTTGCGGAGGACTCTTCACCCACCCTTGTGCGCAGGACTCCTTCTCCCAGTCACCCCAAATCCCTGCTCACACTGTGACCTCTCTGCTGTCAGAAACGGGGTAGCTCTGCCGTCACCCATGTCTAAGAAGCCCTGCGCTGCTCAGCCTGTGGGGATGTCTGCCAACTAGGAGTGGGTGAAATTCACTGGCCCCAAGTTTTTCTGACAAAGTGAGTAATTACATTAATGGCCCTTATCACCTGAAACTATTTCAAGATTCAATGTAAATAAAACTCTTTTTGATAGATACATGGAGTGTTTACCATTATTCTATGTACCTCGTCACATTTAGTGCGTAAAAATAATCTCAGTGGAAATACCTGGATCAAAACCAATGAGGAAGCTGCACACATACTCCAAACACCTGCATATCACAAAAATTTAACAGTGCCAGCACCAAACAGTTCTGGTTTATCTCAGAAGAATGTTTGCAGCTAATCCTCTCTTGTGGACATAGATAAACATACTGCAGCTAATACATACTTATCATAATTCAGTGGAGACTTTTCAGAGTGCACTACTTAACTGCTTTTCAGTTTCTTTTCCTGTTTTGTAATTATCATTGTTTTGTTTCTTTTCTTTTTTTTTTTTTTTTCTTTTTTAATCTTTCATAGGTGATTTTTTGGCCCTGTCTTGGAACTACACTCACAGCATACTCCAGTTTTCTTTTCCTCCTGTTGTTACTTCTCTTTGGATGGGAATTTACAGAGCTGTGGGAGAGGTTTGCATAGAGCCCCTAGCTGCACTGTGGGTTTCTCAGGCCCTGTGCTGGCAACGCTAGAATCTCTTTGGGGGTTGTAATTTAAATTGCAGGTATGTGATCTATATTTATTCTTTTGTAGGACAGTTAGTTTTTTAGTCAGATTTCAATTTTCATTTCCTGAGTATTATATTTTAATTTAAACCAATGAAATGCTATTTATACTTTACCTTTCTTTTAGGTGTAATATCAAGTTCAAATCCAGAGTTGGTAATGATGAAGGCAGATTTACCAATGCAGCAGTGAACACCAGCTGGGCTGGTATTTTCCTGACCCTGTGTTCCTGTTGTAATTTCAACCATACTTTTCATCATTTCTCCCTCTTAAGATGGTATTCTTCTCCTGCATGCTCTTCTGAATTTCTGTTCTACAGACTTCAGCTTGTCCAAAATGCTGTTGACTTTCTGTTTTTGTATCTGGTGTATCAGACTTTTCATCTGGATCCTGGGGGTGAGTACGGTGATAGACCAGCTCCTCATCCTTGCCACCATGTGAGTGCTACTACACAGCAAAGATTTTGTCATTGCAACAGGTTAAAGTTTCCCTTCACTTGCTTCACCAGAGGTCACGTGGGCATAGCTTGCAGGAACAGAGGGAGAGTGTTAATTTGTCACCTTACTTCAATGATCTCCAACATAACTGTATCTCACTGTTTCCTCAACCCAAATCTCTCCTTGTTCATGCATATCAGAAATCAGTCATTTGCTTCTGTGCAAACTCCTTCTGATTGGTCTGGCATTTCTATATTTACTCATGTGCCTTCATCTTCAAAGTTTGCTACACAACCTAGCCCAGCATGTGCTGCTTGTGGGGCCAGGAATTAAATTTAAACTTTTGTGTATTGCTCTTTGAAAGATATATGTTTGAAAGAATGGGAATCTACCTTGTATATAAATATGCTCAGTCTCTACTTTTCAATGATTGTCTGTAACAATTTCTTTGTGATATGCATTCCTCATACCAGATAAATATTTTTCTGCTAATATCTGTTTTCCCAGGGTGGTTTGATAGCCATTATTCTTTTGGGGCAGGGACAGAAAGCATGCCAGTGTGAGGCATCGTTATGAACTGAATGGGTGGGGACTGGATTTGCCAGCCAGGAATCATGTAAAAGTGTATTCAGACACTCTGATAAGATCAATGTATGCTCAGTTGTCTAAAAATTGTCAGTGGTTAAACGTCTCACATAATAGAACATTACAGCCTCTCCTGGTTTTCTCATACTCTTGTTTGTTGGCTCTATCTTCCTTTTGCCTTTTGATTGACAATCCTAGTATAAATTCTTGGAGAACAGAGATTATATGTTTCTACAGTGGTTGGCAACTGTTCCCATTAAGAGCTGGAATTCTACTCAATAAAAATAAAGTCTATACTTTAGATGCTTGTGGGTATTCCTTCTTACAGATAGGCATAACATGTAATATCTGAGAGAAGGCATGTATATATGATTTTGCATATAAAGTGGGTTTGAATCATTCATAGGCTTTAGGGAAGTGCCTGTAAGCCTATTTCACCAGCATGGTAGCCCCGGAGCAAATGCAATGCTAATACTCCTGCTTAGTGACTTTAAATAGTTTGTAAGCTGCTGTAAAAAATGTGTTGTCAAACTCTGCAACTAATTTACTTCTTCCAGTCTATAAAACAAGGAAAAGAAACATCTGTTTAAGTGGGAATGTAATGGCAGTGGGGATTATACTTTTCATGTCTCTGTTGTTCATTGTGTTTAATTGGTTTAAACATACAAAAATGAATGCCACTGATTAATAAGTAGTAATATTTATTAGAGCTTGAGACCCTGTACAAGCCTGTGTAGATGAACGTTTTTGTGACACTGCTGGCATTTCTGAAATAAATTAAGTGGATGTGGGAACATTCCAGACATTGCTGAAGACATAGTTCACTCCACATGGATGAAGTTATGGCAGAGTTAGCACAGATGACTGAAACTATCAACACAACTTCTTTGTCCATAAATTCTCTGCAGAAAGGGTTAACATGTTGCAAAAGGCATATCCTGCATGGGAATTTTCATATTCCTCTGTGTGATTCATTTATTTATATGAGCTCTAAGTCTGTCTCTCAGATTATTCAGCCCCTGGTATGCCAGAATAAATTCTTTAGAAAGGTCAACTCCACTTGCAAGGAGCCAGACCCAACATCCTCAGGACTCGCAAAACCCAGAAACTGTTTCTTGCATGTGCTTTATAACAACCCTGAAGAAAGCGCACTAGAGCAGCATCCAGCGAAGTGTAAAAAACACTAAAGGGTTTTACCCTGGCCATTGTTTACTGCAAAATGCTGGTCTGGTGCACTAGCACAGCTTGGGCTGAGGGGCCTTTCCTTGTCTGCTCTGTTCTACTTGGTTTCTATGGGCTTTTTTCATTTGTAAGCTAAGACAACTCAAGGTTAAGCTGTAGTTGACAGAAAAGAAAAAAAAAACAATTTGAAATGAATGTTTTGACATAATAAAGTAAGATGAACAAAAACACTGCAGGCATATTCTATTGATCATTTCTTACTCTTAAGCATGCAACATTCTGTTACTGAGCCTCAAGGACCCTGGGAGCAAAGCAGCAAAGCCATGAGTGTTACTCTACAGGTTTAGATACAGGTTGTTATTGGGGTGGTGTAGATATGTATGTATGAATAAAATAGCATGAGAAAGCTTTTTATTGCTTCAAGCACTTCAGCAGTATGTATAACAGCATCCAGAAGAAAGTTCAGGAGCAATCTCAGTAGAACAAAGAACAGAGAAATCTCTGCAGTGCAAGGAGATGAGCATGGAATATACAATCAAACTAAAACAATAAATAAAAATGTCTTGGGGAAAAAACAAGCATTTGAGGAGATGCTCAGTAAATAGCAATGAGCAATCAGTATGAAGATTTGGAAGCAGTGTATGTTGTAGGTCACTGAAGTATGAACAGAAACTTTTGCAGGATCTAGGTCTTACAGTGACAAGTAGGACTGGGATCCTCCGGATATGTGGTCCACCGGAGCTAAGGGTAGAGGTTCTCTACTAAATGTGCAAGAGTGCACATACATACATTTTGTGTGGTAATTATTAGAGACAGGAGTAAATACAGGTGCATTCATGTTTTTTGGCCAACACATAGAAATGCCTAAGCAATCGTGAGTTCTTTCCGTTGGTCTTGGGTAACTTGAGAGGGCAACCAGAGCTCTGTAAAACCACACAATTGTGTCAAAGTTTGGGTGTTTGGTTTCTAGTTTCCTTAACCAATTTTGCCTCTAACAAACATATTCTCTTCATTAAAACTCTGTGATATATCCTGCCTAATACTTGATTTGTGAAGTGCTATTCCTCTTCCACAGCAACTGACAGAACAAATCGATGGTGGAGCGTGTCTAGTAGGCAGCAAGACAAATGAGTAACACGCTAACTGTAAACTCTCAGACAAATATTAATACATTAAATTTAAGACTTAAATCTGCACAGGACACACCTAGAAGCCTAATTAACATTTTTGTGAAAAATAAATATCAGCTAAGACGTACAGCTGGATTTTCACAAACTTGGATTTTCTGAACAAGTACTCAGGTGACATTTCTTGGGTTTAAAATTGATTTTTCTAAGGTCAATATCTCTTTTTGGCTAACCAGAAAAGGGCAGCTCAACAACCCCTTAAAACATGGTTTATGTAGTTTGGTTTTAATTTTTAGATATTTGTATGCATTTTAATCAATCTTCTGGAAAGTCTAAGGCAGGTGATGCATTGTTAACCTCATAATGTCCAGCAGCTACCCTTAGTCAATGGGTGAAATTCAAGGCTTAAGGTTTTCTATCAAAAATAAGTATTTTTTTTTTAACTTAGTGAAGACATTAAGATGAAAAAAAAAAAAAAATTATGTTGTTGTTTCAAACACTGCTTTATGTCCTTGAAGACTCGCCAAAGTATGTAATTTTAAAATATTGTCATATCAACTGGGAAAGGAGAAACGAATACATCCTTTTAAATATGTCCTCTTCACATGAGTAGTGAAATGAAATATGAAGTTCAGCACATGCAATGCCTCATCAGGAGATGAATGAGTCTTCTCTGAGTGCCTCTGAAAAGCAGCCATCACTTTTACTGGACCAAAGAATGGAAGGGCCTCAAAGTCCTGTTCACAGGCTATTTGTAACACTCGAACAATGTCAGTCAGAAGGATTTGAACCAGTGAAAAATTATTCCATTGGTTTTCTAGCTTTGATCACAAGAGGGAGTATTTGCAAGTAATCTTTCCTTGTAAAAACAAAAATGCTGCTTAACACTGCAAGCAGTGGATTTGGGCAATTAACTGTTTTCTGCAATGCACCAACAGCATCCATATCAAACTTGCAACAAGTGCAAATTTTTTCTTGTTTGTCTATTCATGGAAGTGCACATGACCAGGAGACCTTTGGAAATTCCGTGCAGATTGTACACCAATCATGGTGAAGTGTTTTAAAGGAAGAAATTGTAGTCTAACACTCAGAGCCAGATTACTGTGGCATAAATTCTTTGTTAATGTATCAAAGGAATAAATAAATCTTTCTCCTACTCGTATCTTTCTGCCCAAAAGAGACTACCTTTCCATAAAGGTGTCTTTTATTTCTATTAGTTATAAGCTTTAATTGTAGTTTTTCAGAAGACAGCATGTCAAGGAAAGGAACTTGTGGAGTGTGAAAACAAAAAAAAGGCAGTTTTGGACTAGTGTGATTTAAAGGTCAGAGTTTAAAACTATCTGCAAGTTTATAACAGCAACAAAAAAGTCTTCATTCATTAGCAGTGACGTGACTTGCAGCTGTGTTTGGTGCCAATCAGTTATCTCACACTAAAGAAAGAGAAGACAACCTGGCTGGTAGAATTAAAATTAAAAATAATAATAATAATAATATTGGCATAGTTTGTTATGAGTTCTATCCAAACATCTTGAAACTAAGCCATGAATTAGTGAAGGTTCATAACTTTCCTGCAAATTAAGAATATTTTTTACCCCCTCTTTTACCTATAAGCCGAATTTGACCCAGAGGGGGCTACGCTGCTTCTGCAGTGGGAAGGCAATGACACCGAGGGAGAAGGACGGGGGAGCCCATGTTATTGTAGGAATAGAGAATTGCTTGAGGTTCAAAGGAAGATGGCAGCAGGCTTCATAATTCCCAATCTGCTGGGTTAATCTTTTCCTTGTTTAAAAATGTTACAGAACTATTTGAGGATCAGAGGAACATGGAGCAAGGGAAGAAGGATTTGCTTTAAAGCCACTCTGTCAGGTAGAGCTATGCTCTCTATATAAATGTGATTTTTTTGAAGACTGTGAGTTTAATAGAAAATCTCCATGAAATCAAATGTGGAAAATTGTTCCACTGAAAAAAACCCTTTTGTTTGTATTTATCCATTCCACCACAGTGTCTGCAATCCAAAGAAAGCGGCTTTGTTCAAACTCTTCAGTGCAAATTTTTCTGGCCTTCTGTGAGAGCGATTAATTATTTTGCAGCAAGGAGAGCTGCTCATTGTGGTCAATGTACTTTTCCTGACCACATGGAGGTGTTTTGATGATGGTTGGCAGAGCAACGTGTCAGGATCTCGCTCGCTGACGTTGGTGATATGTGGTAACATACCAGAACCAGTGGGAATGTCTGAGCAGCCAAATCATGAAGGAGTGGAAAATGCCAAGCCAATGCTCAGAGGTGTGAGCAAGGATGGTGCCCTTCCTCTCTGCCCTTCCTCTCCAAACTGCCACACACACCTGCCAGTTCTGCAAAGTGCTTGAGAAGCCTGGGCTTCCCAGGATGTGCTGGCTGGCAGGGAGAGGGAAGAAGGAGGCATCGTCTGGCTGTGGCCCCAGGCACTTCCCCTTGCACTTGGAAGGAGGTATGGCTGCTCTCTAACAAAGAGAAACTTAAATTGGAGATCTTGAAGTTAACTTTATCAGCTCTGGGTTTGCTCATCATTGCACATAGGTTTAGCATTTCACCACCTCCTCAGTGTCAGTAGCCATTCTTAATGCTTGGAATAAGCACCAAAATAACTGTGTTGGAGCCAGCCTCTGCCTACCCTCTCCCTCTGACTTGTACTCTTCTTGATGGTACCACCCCATGGAGAACAGGAGATAGGACAGCACCCACTCCCACCAAGTGGAAATACCCATATCTTGGTGTGAGTGCTGGCAAATATAACCATTTCATAGCCTCAAGAGCCAAGTTACAGTGATTTTTTGGCTTTAACTACATCGAGGGAGCTTTCAGGCAATGAGTACAGAGGGTTTCAACAAAATCATCAGCTTTTCCTAACTGCTACTTGATTTCCTCTTGTTCCCATGCCTGATTTCCAAACTGCTTCCTCTTTAAAATCTGTATGTTCCCTTCGTTCCAGAGTTGGCCTTTAAGAACAGGAGCTCAGAGAGGAGAATATCCCTTCAGCTTGATGTGAATTGCAAAGCAGGGCTCTCTCCTTCCATTCTTAAACACGAAGGGTGGTACAAGTAGCAGTGCTGACAGTGTACATTTGCAGATGCCACCATATGGGTCTTGAAAAACTAGTTGCACCGATGATTCCCTGCACATGTAGGAGACAGTTTGCATTGTTGGCATCGTCCCTGCACAGAAACAAGCACAGCTTAGCAAAGCTAAGCAGATGGCACTAGATCTGGTGCCAGGGAAGCACTGAATTAAAGGTTATACCCACCAGGTTTGATGCGGTGCCAGTTTGAATTGGTACAGAAGCTTCGGCCCACCTGCTTATTGGCCCCGTGACATCTGGCATCTTTTTTTTTTTTATTTTTTTTTCCCCTTGGACTAAGCTAAATGCAGCAAGGAAAAATGTCACTTTAAAAAGCTGGTTACCAATAAATGGGATTAAAATTCTCTATGAAAAAAAGTAAGCTTTACAAATACATTATGTTTAACACTGCTATATTAGAGATTTTGCAGCAGCTTTGGGAAGATTATATGGTGGAAAATAAGGGTCTGGGTGAACCACTTAATGGTCAGGGCGGCATACTAATGAACACACATAGCTGTTAGGAGTTTACGGCTATCAGCAGCCTGCACATAATGGCTCACTGTCTCAGACTGTCACTGTACATATGTTGTCACTCAGAGCTGGAGAGATATTTTATGCTACACCACCTTAGTGTGGCTGGTGTAGGTGCCTCACAAACAGCAATGCGCCCTGCTAAACTTATTGCCCTGCTCCACTTAAGATGTCTCCCTCACTCATTTGTGTTGTCCTACATGTTGCACCATTCTCTTTGTGAAGATTATTATGGTTTTTCTAAAACCAGTCCTTCCATCTTCTCCACACGTTCACATGCTGTATACACAACTATGCTGCCATGGGGGCTGTGCTTGTCGCACAGACTAAAACTGTTTATATGTCTTCTCCATTAGGGATTTAATCCTTGCTCCCTTGGTGTGAAATGAAAGCATGCAGCTGTATGGCACTCTGGAGATGATTACCATTAGAGCTAAGCCTGAGTTTATACACACCATGAGCCAGATTAATCAACAATTTATTGACTTGAAATGGAATCCATACAGCATTGTTTTTGACTTTTTTTTTTTTGTTTTTAAAGGGACTCAGGCTGCCTGAATAATTTTGGTGGAAAATTGTCAGAAAATCATTGAACCAGATTTATTAAGTATCTGAAAAACAGTGACAGGCATTGTATGATTTCTAAGGCTTCATCACAGAATAGCAGGGAAGTCGATATGCTTACAAACCATAGACATACATTTTTAAATAATCAGTGCTGGTTTGGAGTCTTCATTACAAAAGGAAAGAAAAAATTATCGGCTTTGGAAACTGACTTGAATTTTCTTGGCTTCTGTATAGTCAGCACCAATGTTTAGAAGAAAACAAATGAAAAGCTGATAGGAATGGATAAAGAAGGCAATATATAGTTGAAGAGATGAATGTGCTGGAAAGCCAGTCAGAACACAAGTGTACTTCACTGCAAAAGACTGCTGGTCTCCTCCACACAGTAAGTAGAAAAGCATTGCATGCCTGGAAATCTTTAGCTTGAGAGAATTAAAAAAAAAAAATACAAAAAAAACCCACAAAATTTTCCACTGCTGACCTTTGAGATAGTGAGTGTTTGCATGAGACCTGATCCAAAACCCACTGAAGTCAGTGGAAAGACCACTGGCTCATGCCTGTCTTTTCTTGACCTGGTTGCTGGTATCTCTGCTTCTCGCTTTCTCCAGCCTAGACAACTGCAGAGTGCTCTCCACTGCAGGAAGCCGCCTCACAGTCCTTTCCCAGCACAGATATGCATTGAGTTTCAAGTTGGCCGCTGACTTTTCAAACTTTCCTACAGCACAGCTTTGGGACATGCCTTGGCTATTGATTTCCAAGGACAGAGGTTCACAGCTTACAGCTCTAACCTTCCACATTCACTCCTTGTGGACAACAGCCCAATTGCAGTAAATGAAGAGACAAGAGCTGCAACTCTTCCGGCAAGGTACCAATGAACCTCTGAAGCAGCCTGGTCTGTGATTCTCCAAATCTTCAGACTTTCACAGACAGAGGTGTGCAGCTCTGTTGGTTTTAGGGTTGGGTGGGGAGAGCCAGGCTGGCTCGCTTTTTTGTGTCTGACTTTAAATGTTGCTAAAGTAATATTCAGGCTATTTTTGTGGGTTTTGCTGAATGTCAACACTGAAATAAAAACAATGGGCCAGACTTTGAAACCTTATTCACAACAGGTCCTCTTCCTTGTCTTCTCTGAGCTTGAGAAATTTATCACTCAGTTCAGTAGCAGCACCAATTGAAAAGTGTGGGGTTTTTTTGTGGCTTTGTTGTTTGTTTTTTTGATGGTTTTATTGTTGTTGTTGTTTTGTTTGGTTGGTTGGTTTTGTGTTGTTGTTTTTTTAATAATTTGACAAATGTTCTATTTACATAACAGATTGGTAAATAGTTTGGAGAGAAATAGCTTTCCCTAGCTCTTCAGATTTCCTCATCTAATACTGCTTTCTCAGAGTACAGCCAATTAAACTTATTCTCTTGCATTTTCAAGTTATAGGCAATATCTCATATTACCCAGGCACAATGATGTTGAATTTAAAACAACATCCCTAAAAAAAAGTTATAAACCAAGTATCTTTATTACATATCTGTAAACCATTATAAATAAGGATATCAACTTTTCACTAATGGTTTGCCTGAATTTAGTCTATTTTCTTCTCTTATGCTTTATTATTGCTGCAGTTTAGATATTTCATCTGGCACACCTTCATAATTTCCATCACTGTCACTCTATCCCAATCTTCAACTTCTTCCCCACTTTTATTATCTTCACCACTCTCAGATTCTTCTTTGAACTCAAATCATCTTTATCTCCTCTTATGGATTTTGAAATACAGTATTTTCTAAACTTTTCAGTGACAACTTCTGAATATCTGATCTGATGCTGTCTTAATCTGATGACAAAGCAGTGCTGCACTAGGACTTCTTTATCTTCCCTGTAGGAGTTACAGCAGGATCCCCTGCCAGGATCCATAAGGGCTACAAACCCTCTTTAAAGGGCTTTTCTCTACTACATCAGGCACCTGCAGTTGTGACATCCTGGTATGACTGCAAGAGAGGCATTCATTTCTCCAATGATATTCTTCATTGCTGGTGTTAGACACCCTTTGACTGTATCTAGGACAAGCATTCTCCTTTCGCATACCAGCACACCTGGTCTGCTGTTCTGAATGATGTTCAGCCAATCCTTCATTAAGTCTGTAGACATCCATCCTTGGTTTTGACACCTAACAATTATTCCAGTAGGCAGCTGGTCCTTCAGTATTGTTTTCCGCTTCAGGATCACATACGGTGGCAATTTTATGCCATCTGCTAACACTGCCAGCATTACTGTAATGCACATTTTTTCATTCCCCAAAGTTTTGATGATGACGGATTTTGTGCCTATTTCTTCAATGATGTTATTGGATGGCTCATCAAAGGAAACTGGTGTCTCATCTGCATTTCCCATTTGGATCAGCAGATAATCATGACCTTTACACAATCCAATCATGTATTGCTGGAATGCAATGAATTTTTTGGTGAAGTTGGAAGGTAAATGTTGGCAACGTGAAGTCCTTCTCTGTAGGCAAAAACCATTATGACATATTATCTGTATGCACCAGTCATTACTGGTCTTGAATTTTTGCCATGTAATTTGTCATGCTTGTGCTGTTTCTTGAGATTTCAGTTTAATGATTTCCTGTGTAAATAGAATTCTAACCTTTTTTGATTTTTAGTGCATAAATTCTGAAACTTATTGTTCCACTTCAGCAGAAAGCCTGGATTAGATGACTTCCAAAGGTCCCTTCCAACCTCTCTATGATTCTGTGATAGGTCATGGAAGTGTACTTTTTCAGGCACTGAATGATTTCTGCATTGAGTTAGTGCACAACAGCTTCTGTTTTGATTATTTCCATCTTGGCACATTTGCCTCAGTAACATTATATTTCCTCTTGGACTCTCAACAGCTAGTTTTCCTGCATATAGTACCACTGTGAGTTTGAAATCTGCATTGTAACTCCTGCTTATACGTTTTGGTATGTTCCCTGTTGCACTTGTCCTTCTTATCTCCAGATGTTTTGCTGTTTCACAATTCACCTGAAATGATTAAAAACCCCACGGTAGAATTCTCTGACCCAACCCACACTTCTTCCCTAGTGAATGAAAAAACCAACAGTAAATCGCTCCATTGTCTTGTTCAAAAATTGGGATGCTTTGAGTGTGTTCATGCACATAAGTAAGGAACATTCCACAGTGCACAACCATGGTATCATAAGACAACCTCCAATTTTTAAGATAAATTTTTGGACAAAACCCCCTAATCTTGTTTTTGGGCAAACAGAATGTTGTTTGATGTTGCTGGAATTGTGGTCATATTTAATCAGCAGTTTTTGGTAGTCAGGAAACCATCAACGTACTCTGTGTATGCATTCAAGAATAGCCAATTGCATTTATTAAACTATGTAAACCAGGTCTGCATACCACATGACCTGGGAAATCATCTTTTTTGGCCAGCTAGTCCTACAGACACAGCCTGTGCTCTCTGACAGTGGCAGAGATTGGATGAGCAATTAACCTTGGCTATGGCCAGACCTGATGCCACATTGGTGCACATATACCTCTGGTGCGCTGCCCAGACATCCATTTAGTGTTTGTGCACCTAGAGAGGGATATCAGGTCTGTTGCCTGGTATTTCCTTGCTGTAGACTATATGACAATTATATTGGCCCTCTATGTAGACAATTCTCCCGAGCGATGTACAATAAATACTGTATAGACAAACCATGTAATGTCAGATGATAGGTAAAATACTGCTCATTACAACCCACATGCAACATATTTTCAGATCACAAAGGAAACTATTCAGAAATAACATCTTAACAATGAAAGATACTGACTTGAAGTATTTTACAATATATTTTTTTATTTTGAAATGCATAGAACGAATACAATTAAATGTTCTACATTATTAAAAAATCCAAGCAAAAAACCCTTTTTCTTGGCGTATAATTGCTTAAAACTAACCACTAGCATGGTTTAAAAAAAACAACAAAATAAACTGGTAGCATCCTACACTTCTACTACCTTTTTTCCATAACAGTAAGCATTGAACTTAAGGCTTTATTTTTTCACCCAGGTGCTAATTCCAGATAATTAATTGTGTGTTGCTGTGAAGTGCCTCATAGCAATGGAATGTATTTAACTTCTTTAATTAAACTCTAACGGGATGTATTTTTAAAATAACATAGTTCCTTCATTATTTTGGTGAGTTGGATTTAACTTCACTAGTTACAGAGTAGAACTGTTTTATAGACTTTCTTTCTTATTTGAACAGTAGACAAATAAAAGTGAACATAAAAAAGGTCATTTGTTTTTGAAGGTTTTATTGCTCCAGTCACAGATAGTACATATAAGTGTAAAAAGACTGTGGTCCATATTAGCTCCACTATATATTTCTAGGTTTGCTCTTTAAATTAAAAAAGTGTGATGGCATGAAAAACAGATGCTTTCAACCCATTTTCCTCCAAAGTGAGAAAAAATACATGTATGTTTTGAAAAATTATAGAAAAATTATATATAGGGGTGGACCATTCTGAAAAGATCCTCTGCTTCCTAAACAATTTATTTGGAGTTGGCATAGACCACACTGGAGTTCACAGGCTCAGGTCTGAATTTTGGAGATAAGCATTTGATGCCTTAAAAAACATGGGTTTTGTTTAGTGAAAAATCTGCCTTACAATGTAAAGCCTCAAAACAAGACTGTATGTACATCTGTTGCATCTTGCTTTCAGTGAGAAATCTTGAAGCTGGAGGCCACTGAACGGCTGCAGATCTGCTCCATGCTGAGTCCTTCTGTGGTATAAGAATGTGATGTGCTGTGAGGAGGGAAATGACTGGAAGCCTTCACTTGACAGGTCTGCATAATCTGGCTGCTTATGATTTTAGTCATATAGCAGTACAAGTAGATTTTAGATTTTTGTGTTCATTTTTCATCAGATATTATCTGTATATTCATAATAATGAAATAAACCTAGGACAGCTTGCGAACTCCTCTGTGGGTGTTCAGATTCCTCTTCTTGATTAGCTTCTTATTCATTTGTATTCATATCATTTCTTTTCCGTGGGATAATTTGCTAGCTTTCCGCTGGTTATTTCTTAAAATGTTAATACTTATTGATTCTTTTCTAATTTGACTTTGCACTAAGATTATTTCATTTTCAATTTTATTTCAAAAGACTCTAGTAATGCAGTGTTGAAAACGAGTATAAGTGTTAAGGGTATCCATTAGAATAAATGTTAGATTATCAGCAGAACATCAGGCTTCTTGTTCAATGTGGTTTTACACTGGCACATCATATACAAATGTAATTTTTAAGCACTTGCACAGCTAGACAGTCTATAAAGTATCCAGATACAAAACCTGTTCAGTTTGTGCTGGATTTGCATGTAAAAATTTTTTTTTCCTCTAAAAATACCCTAGTTTTCATACCACGGACATTGTCATACTCAAATCTGATCCCTGTCAAAATAAGAGGGATCATAATTTAAAATTTGTGCTTCAAGGTCAAGTTCAGCAAGGTCCATATTACCATCTTAAATCTACCAAGTGAATAATTAGAGGATAATGCCATAATGCAACATACAGGAAAGAGAATCAATGTAACAGCCTGTACTAAAAACCAGTCTCCCTCCCAGAACAGTCATGTTATGGTACGACATCCATGGTGGCGATCTGCCTCTCTGAGTATACAGAAACAAGCCCCAAGGAGGAACAGCACCTGTCTTTGAGAAGATTTAAAGAAAACAAATTACTCTTTGAGAAATCAAGATGGCAAAAATGTTGAAATCAACAAAACTTAAAGAAAGGGCTAGCTATAGTTCTCTTTTATAAGGAAGTTGTTAAAAGTGAGACCTAAAATCATTTTTTTTTCCTCACATCTTACAATTCAGAGACATAAAGTTGTCTTCAGTAAAATTTGCCAACAGCTAACAAGAAATTATTCTGCTACATCCAACTCAGTACTTGAAGGGAAATACCAGCCCCTATGATGTGTAGGATCTGTAATGAACTCCAACTGGAGTGCTGGGAACTTGGGACAAGGGCCAGTCTTTATATAATGAGCCCCAAGATTCTTTGGACACGAATATGTAACACTTGTTCATAGAATCAATAGTTCATCACAGCATCAAAGACAGACAAAGAAAATCATTTGGGGGTGGGTGTTTTTTTTTATTCTTATTGTTTCTTCTGCACTGGGAAATTTTATATAACTATAGAAGAGACTTGCATTGATTATCTGGTCCTGGGTTGGAATAACTTCAAGGTTCTGAGTTTTGATGCAGATTTGAATTAGGACAGAATTTAATTTCTGATGTGTACTTATGGAGATCTAGGGAAAAGAAGCTTTTATAATATTCAGATAAATGTACAGTAATGGCAATACTGCAAAATCTCTATTCATACAAAGGTTTAAACTTTCCCACTTATCTCATATGTAAGTTCTTTCCTTCTCTAAATTGGATATAATATCTGAAAAATAATTACTTTTTAAAGTAATGTAGATGAATGTCTCTTAAAAACAGTTTCAGTTTCCACTGCAACACGTTACTCAAAAAACCTGAAGCAACACTAACAGTGGTGATGGCTTCTCTTTGGACTCATTAGCCAATGAGTGAACAGGAATACACCATTCGAACTGTATCAATACACAACTTACATGTTGCTCATTAAATACATGCAATAGAGCAGCTACAAAGAATAATGGAATTATAATGAGAAACTTGATGACAGATACTTTTGAAAAAAAAGAATTGTTTGTGAAAAGATGCAAATAGAATTGTATGTTTAAATATTCACATAGCTTTAATAAAGATAACAATTAAAAATCCAGATGAAATGCTTACACTATTTGAATAAGATTGAGAAGCATCTATAAAATATGGAATTGGCTGTAAATTTAAACAGTTCTTACCTTAATTTGACATTAAAGTGGTTCGAAGGACCCAGGACTTGGTCTGTAGTGAGCAACAGCAACTTTTCTGTGGCTCTTTGTGTGACAGTCAAAGTACCTAGTGTAAGTGACCACCACAAAACGTTTTTGTCGTAGCTACAGGTAAGAGATACCTAAGCAGTGACTGTCATTATCAAAGTTTTCCATGCAAAAGATTCAGTGTACTTTAAAAATGTATCTGTCGTGTGACTGCAATGTCGCTGAATTATGACAAGGAAATATCTGTGATATGACAGTGGCATCATACGACTGTCAATATAAAGTAAGTGCGATGGGATTGCTCTGTACTTTAAAGCAACTGTCATGTAACAGGGGT
The DNA here is from genome assembly GCF_964273445.1 of Streptopelia decaocto. Lineage (NCBI taxonomy): Eukaryota > Metazoa > Chordata > Aves > Columbiformes > Columbidae > Streptopelia > Streptopelia decaocto. The sequence goes on from NC_138655.1 coordinate 26,095,422, forward strand.
TGTGACTAGGCTGTAATAGCAATGTGACTGCAACATGCCAGCAGAGTGACTGATAAGTAACTCCTAGAAAATTAAAATTGGCTTTAATAGTTTTGAAGTGCTGCAGACCCTATTTGCACTGACAGCACTGCCCATCAGCTTTCAGGTGGGTTTTTAGTTGGTACTTCATGAGACGCCAAACCAACTTTTTGCTGTGCGTCTGGCAACCCCTAGGTCCATCCTGGATAAACTATTTTGATACCCGATCAGAGTCACACCATGGCAAGGGAGCTGACTCTAGACATAGCCTCATGAGCAAGTTTTCCTCAAACCAAATGCAGACAATGTGGGTGGGTGGCCAAAACACACATTTGGACTGGGCTCCCTGCATGCTGTGGTGAGAGATCTCATCCCCAGGACTCCCTGGGATAGCATCACCCTATGGTAAGCAGGACAGAGACCTTCTTGGGGATGTCCCCACTGTCTGTGAATGCTTTGGATCAGACCTCTGCCCATGGGTTCACGGCCTCTCTGTTGGTCACCCCCTCCGGCTCCCTGGAATGAGTCCTCAACAATGAATGCTATGGACACTTGGCAAGTAAGGAGAGAGAACATTACAAATTAATTAAGAAAAAGGAAGGAATTATTATATTCATATCACAGATGGAGATATTGATGTTCAGATTAATTGATTTGCCCTGAAGTTATGCAGCATGTCATTAGCAGTCTTGTGATTAAAGCAGTGTTGGTTGAAAAATGGTTTTCATGGATAGTCTTCAGTTTTCCAATGCATCAATGGAAAAACCTGATTCTCTGAAGGAGGAATATATTTTTTTTGCAAAAAAGAAAGATGCTACAGATTTTCCTTTACGTTCAGCTTTTGAGATTCCATGTCTCCTCTTGTCCCCTCCCTCAGATTTCAGCTTCCCTCAAATAATATTTGGAATATTGCAACTAAAATGAGAAAAAACAACCAAACAAACAATAAAATAAAGAAACAAACAAACAAACAAAACCCCCTAAACAAACAAAAAAAAAGTGCAAACTGGAAGAAGAAAGGTTAAGACTACTTTTAATTTTCTCTTATCTTTAGGAAGTGTAATGGCCATCTTTGCTCTGGAAGAAGGTCCAGATGGGAAGAGAAAAGCTGCTTTAGAATGCCAAGTTTGCTTTATTTAAGACAAAGACATGGACATTTTTACATCAGTGAGACTGAAGAAAAAATCAGTGATGCCATGAGAGGCCAGATGACTAATTTGAATTCTCCTCCAGCTAGTTATTGTTTAACGTAGAGAGATGAAACTTATTCTTGTTTTATATCATAATAATTAGAAAAAAAATCAACATTAAAGCTAATAGTCATTAGCCCAAAATAATCTTTCAATGTGAATTAGAATCTGTACTCTGTGTATCATTTACCTCAGGTTTGGCCAATATTTCAAGTAAATACTTTTGTTATATTTGCATTCCGCTGCATTTAGTGTTTTGATGATGCATTTTAAAGCCTACTATTTTCTGGCTTCTGTTCTGTATTCTGGTTTGCCTAATCCTCATTGGATAGACCCCAACAGCTCTATTAGAGTGTGGTTTGTAGCTTAGTAGGTATTTTAGAAAACATGTTAATTTGGAGATCATTCTCTGCTTGGGAGACTGTGCAAAGTGGACTTTGGACCCAGCAGACTGTAAAGGCTCAGGAGGAGCTGTTACAGTCTGTCTTGCTAATCCTTCTTACAGTCTTTTGGGTCAATAATCTGAGCACTACCGTTTTCTTAGATCTGTGATGTCAGTCCAGCTGCCTTGCATTCATTTTTTTATGGGATTCATATCTTTATGAGATTCTAGTACCAAAAAAAAAAAAAAAAGAAATAAGGATCTACAATTTACATGAAAATTCAAAGAAATTATGTAGTCAGGTTGCTGTCCCCCTGCACTTCCACCTTCAAGAATTCCAAATATGTTAGTTCATGTAATGGATCATTGGTATGTATGTCATTGTATTCAGGTCACAAATCAAACCAACTGTGTTGGAAAGGAATGCAAACATCACTCAATTGGAGAATAATATTTCATATTAAACAAAGGAGGACAGGAATAGAAGTTTATCCTATCTGAAAATGGTTTGGTTTCTGCATACCAATACCTTCTATCAGCAGAAACACCTGCAGCCACCATAAGGTCCACCTTTCAAAGGGAACATTTTAATCTTTTCCCTTTTTCTTTAATATAAAGGAGCAAAATAAGTATACTGATGTGCAATTAATTGTAAAGACTCATTGCTGAAAAGATTTACTTGTGGTTCAGCAGTGTAATCATCTGTTGGGCATTTGCTATAAATCATGGGTGTCTGCTGTTGTCTTCACTAATTAGTACACTAACTTATTATTAAGTCACTTAAACATTATACAAAATCTGGGCTGTGCACAGAATTATTGGGGGAAGGAGAACACTTGAAGTTTTATTGCACAGCTACAAAGTGTACCATAAATATCTGGGTGGTGGACAGTTGTAATGCATGAGACAAGATGGAATATATATCCTTTAGTAGTAGCTCTACCCATCCGTAATTATAAAAGCCCTTTATTTTGCAGCCTTCAGTGTGCCAGTTCAGTTACTCAGGCACCAAATAAAGGTCTCAAGCACAATAATTCAAAGCAACTGGTACAGTAGTAAGTGAAGTTTTAAACAACAGTAGACAAGTTGATTAGAGCCTTTGGAGATGCATGCCCTGAATAAAAGTTAACCTTTGTGAACTTTGAATACAAAGCTTTCAGATGAATTTTATATGAAATCTGGTGACAAAGAAAAGCACTATTCAGCAAGGGCTGATTAATTGAGTTACACTTCATTGTAAACCCCTGACAATGATAGAAAATAAATTTAGCAATGTGCTTTGTAGCCATACAAGTTGACAGGATCTCACTAAAAAACAAGAATCAGACCACATAAAGGCCCTGTTGAATACCTCTGAAGAGAGTCTGGTGAGTGAAATGTAAAGCCAGGATTTACAAATATTACATAAGCGAACACTGTTACTGCACTCAGGCTGAAAAATCCTGTTCAAATCCAATAAGTGGTTTAAGATGTGCAAATAGAGGTTTCTGCAGGGAGTCAGGCATTAGAAGCCACCTGGAGCATGTGGTAAAGATTGTATCCATCAATACAGCAGCTGGACTGAAATTATAAAGAGAGCTGCTTTCCATCACGCTTGTTTTAATGCATACATTTCTCCTGTCACTAGCTCCCCAGGAAAACTACTAACTACAAAAATGAATGGTACCCATTACTGATATTCATACTTGTGACAACAGAGACAACAATCACAACACAACAGTAAGCAAAAAAACTGATATCCAAATTATTTTTAAGTTGTTGCGGAGGAAAGATCTTGAGAACCAGTTGGTAATATTTTAATAACACTGTAGGTTAGAGGAATGAAGCAGGCATCTGGCATTCAATCCAAAGTTTCCTTATGCTCCGTGCATTCCATCAAATCATGCACCAAAGCAGTTTAAACAAAACAAGATCAGTAAAAAATTGTTTCAAGAGGGGGAACCCTATGTAACGTTCAGCTGTGTGCCAGCACCAGGGAAAATGTGACAGTGGTTTTCATTAAGATTTTTTTAAAATAACACCGATTTACCATAAATCTATTCCCTGTCCATAAAGAGTGCTTTTTAACCTTATGTTAGTGTGGGATGGACTGCAGAAGCAGGTAAAGTAGGCATTTGCTTGTCTAAGGTAGTAGCTTGGGGCAGCAAAAATCATCTGCAGTTTCCTTCCCAAATGGGCAAGAGTGACGGGTCAGAGAAATGTGGACCGCAAGTTACAAAAAACTACCATGAAAACAATGTGTGAGTGCCACTGAGAAACAGGAAAGGAAACCGTTAAATTGCTCATGGTAAATTCATGTTAAAAAATAATAATAAAAAACAAGTAAGCCATATTGCATGTGTAGGGACAGACTGTGCCACTAAGTCACAGGCCCAAGCTGTGGGTGTTGTGGAGTAGCATTGTTCCCCAGCAATTAAAATTAACATGATCGCCACACAAAACTGCAATGTGTTCCTTCCCATGTGAGTTGTGCCCTCCTTCTGCCTGTGCTTCTGCTCCCTGACACGACCAGCCACTACAGTGAGCCGTAGCGCTCGCTGGTGTTTCAAAGAATTTGGGGGACTGGAGTGTCGTTGATGTCTCTTCATAAAAAAGGAAAGTAAACTGGGTTGCTTGAGTGTTTTCTGTCCCTTTTGTCAGGTATCAGTTCAAGCATGAGGATCTCCCAGTCCAGTATTTAAGTTATCATCTTATTCCATGTGCATTTTGAAGGAATACTATAATACTGATGCTGGGTGTTTGGCAAGAAGCAGGTTGTGCAGTTGAATGAATGAGAAGTAGGCTGAGTGTCGGTTCCTATGCAGATCTGATGCACAGGGTCAGGCGGTGGGACATCAGCCCTTCGTTTCAGACCTCATACAGGTGAGCAGCAGCCACCTAGAGAGAGAACGCCCCATCCACGCCTCACCTTTTTTCTTGCCTGTCTTCTGAATATGTATATTTCTTTTTAATTGTCTATGAAAAGAACAGTAGGTGTACATTCAAACTTTGCCAGAGTGCAGCTTTTCTATCAATTAATACTTCATTGTGTATGAGGAGAGCTGATAACAACCCAAATTCTTTCACTGTTTACTTTGTTGTGCAGCTTATTTTCTCAGTAGCTAGCCTGATTTAAATGTGTTAATGAGGGTGCCACAACCTTGCCCTGAGTGATTAGTGGACCAAATCTGTGGAGATGTTTTAGCTGTTCTCCAACTTACCTGAGCTAACAAAGGTGATGGGGATCTCAGGCAGTAAGCAGCGACATGGGTAATCTGCTCCAGTGTCCTGTGTGCACACAGATACCCATTAACCTCCCCGGGGCCCCCTGAGCTCAAAGCCTTTGTTCAGTTCATCTCACTTACCCCAACTGCAACGATATGGCTTTCAGTCCCCTGTTATTTTCTAGAACTGCTTTCTGAAGTATTGATGGAGAAGGTGAAGGAAGAGGGTTTTTTTCCCTGTGTCTTTGCCTCCAATGTGTAGATCCTTTCACTCAATGGAAATTTGTATCTCTTTCTGCTGCCATGGTGATTCAATGAGTTTGAGATTATTTTGCTAAACCTGCCTCTCCCAAGAGATGGCAGTTTGATTCTTGGCGTTCTTAGACAGGTCAAGAATCACATTATCTCAGGTCAAAAATGCTCACAGTACGAGAAGGTGAGTTTCAAGATCTTGGCAGAGCAGCAAAAAGGACTCGCTCTTGGTTCTTGTGATAGACATTACAATGCTGCCAAATAAAAGCAGTTTTGCTGAAAGAAAACTCACAGTGGTACCACTACAGATAGAGACAAACCAGAAGTGATGCAAACAGTCCACCCACAGAGGAGGATTAGGAAAAATACAATATGATAGTATCAGGCATAGTAAAAGAAGAGACGGCAGGTGAATGACATACTTATTTCACATCTTTGAGGCCATTTAATTTGAGACAAATTGTTGTGCGATAGCTACTCAGTCGCCCAAAGGCAGAAGCACATTTATGCTTTGCATATCTGTGACTTGTGTTGCACAAACCGCAGTATAAAAGGCCACTATTCTTGGTTTGCATGTGCACATGATTAGGTCCATTCACAAATCCACTTTATTCTGCACTGTTATTTATGTACACACCAGTCAGCTACACAATGCAGCACATGGCTCTTTCTGAGCATGCAGTCTGAAAGTCTTAACCTTCTTATCTTGCAACAGAACCGGATAAAAAGCTGGATTTTTAACCACATGGCAATGATGATTCTGTTGTGTTCTATTTTGAAATGTGTCCTATTTTGAAATGTAAGTTATTAGAAAGCTACCAAAAATTGAATAATCTTCATAAAAATTATTAAAGAGAATTTTATAATAGTTGTATCATAATTATGTGTAATACTGGAAACAGTCTATATATATTTTCAAGATGATGACTTATTTCTTTTTTTGTGAAGATATGCTAAGTGAAAGATTCCACAGAACTGACTCTTGTGAATCTTTGTTTCTCACCATAAAACGTCCAGTAAAAAATGTTTTACCCATACCTGTCTTGAAAAGCTCTCAATATTCAAACTTCATGGTGCAGCTTATTTATTTTTTAATATCTTACACATCAAATTTTACCTAAAAACTCTGAAGCACTTTGAAATCAACAGATTATGGTACAGTCCAGTCATAATTATTAGAATATCGATTTTATGGAGAGCTGGAAGGACCCAGGTCATATCAACTAATTTCTAAACCTCTTTTCAATCTCACTCTGAACATATGACAAATCTTTGCTCACTTTGAAGATCATTTGGGTGCTTTTATTCATGATAGTAGTTTTCTACAGCTTTAACAGTATCTTCAAATTCTACCACCAGCCCAGCATAAATCCATGGCCCTCTTACAAGAACTAGGATACATAAAAAAGTGCTCATCTGATCAGCTGCTTAACTTTACCTACATTGTCATACTTGCCTGCTGCTGTGAAAAGAACATTTAGGGATAGACTGCATTTCAATTTATAGCAATAGTTAATCTAATGTATTTGACTGCTTGCAGGCTTTTTCCTCTGTGACCATGAACTTTAACTTTTTCTGTATGAGTGCAGAATATTGCAAGGAATTTTATTTCTTAATGTTTTTGTTGTGCCCTGATTTGTTCCACATGACTTCTTCCTTCATGCGTTATTTTTAGCTGGCAGCCTTGTAAATGCAGACTTGCCAGTAAGTAGAGTTCGAGTTCAGTCTCAAAAAAGCAAAGCTTTTAAAAAATAAATATGTTGTCTAAAGATTCATTTCAGCAAAGAAAATGTTCTTGGATGAAGCAATGTCAGAGCTTTTGATTTCTATGATTTAAAGGAAGCAGGGAAAGGAAAGAAATCAGTTGAATTATTTCCATGGAACTCTGCAATTTTGTTAAAACAGTTAAAGTCATTAACTTGTGAGTCATTCAGAGCTGCAAACCAGATTTACTTATATATGACAATACATAGCTGAACTCTCAAAGGTAACAGTGCTGTGGGTTGCTTGTCTTGGACAGACTCTTTTTTGTCATAATTTTTACTATGTACATATATTTTTACAGGAAATTTTGTCTGTTTCTGTAATTTTCAAGAAAAGCTAACAAGGAAAAAGTGACACTGCTCTCTAGCCCTGGGAAAGTTATTAAGGGGTTAGATTCCCTTGTCTAGGAGCATGGACCAACCTTCACTCTGCAGTCAGGACTGGGGTGGTGCATCCTCTTGCAGAGAAGGAACATCATGAGTTCACTCTCCTGTAAAACTTCTGCATCCCAACACTAACTGTGGTTGATATCCACTGCGACACAGCTTCACAAGGGGAAAACCACAAATGCATTTCACAGTGGAAAAGACAATTCAGAGGTCCATAAAAAGGGCTTGATGGATCCAGTTTACACACAGGGAGGACCCAAGCAACCAGATCCAGATGTAATTATTAAGATTCACAGTCCCAGAGCCCAGAAAACCTGCCAAAGTTGGGGTAAAATATGGAAAGGTAAAACTTTAGACTAAAGATGAAGATCTGTGGCTAGAATTTTTAGTATACCTAAACATCAGCTTTCATCAAGCAAATTATAGTAATTTTAAATACCAAACTGTGTGGGGAAAAGATTGTCAGAGAGATTCTTTATTTTCCTGTATATGAATAGCCCTTTGACTGAAAATTGAATGCAACCAGCCATTTTCTTTCCTCATCCACTTTGCACTGCTTCTTTTCCTCCATTACTTGTGTGTCTGGTTTAGGCTATATGTGAGTGATTGATAGATGGCTCAAAAGCTTGGCCAGAAATAAATCTTTTCTATGCACTTCTTGTCATCTTTTTCCTGCGTCTCCACTTTAGGAAGCCATTTGAGGAGAAGGGAACAAAAGAAAAAAGAAAGACTTCCTGAATCTGTGGACTTCCCTCTTTTTGGAAAGGCCCTCTTCTCCTGTCTTACTGGAATGGGATTGACCTGAATTTTTAATATTCTTCAGTAAAAAGTTGAAGCTAGATAAACCTTGATATATAAAATTCGCAGTGCCTGGACCAGTTCCAAAGTTTTTATATCTGGATTAATGGTTGTCCCACCTGAGCTGAACACTGCTTATAAAGACAGTAACATAGGACCCGAATCAGCATGAACTGTAGCATCAACAGTTCACCGTCACCGTGTCTACAAGTGGCAACAGACACCTTAACACTTGTGTCTTTGCCTTTTTATGAAAACACTCTTCAAGAATGTGAACCATCAGCTTGATATACATTTTAACTCAGGAGTCACTTCATAACCAAAGGTGTGATTCTGGACAGAAGGAAAAAATTGTGACTGTTCTTACTAACTTCAGTAACAGCTGGATTTTTTGTTTGTTTGGTTGGTTGGTTTGTTTGTTTGTTTTTACAGGTTTTATTTTTTAACTCATTTAAGTGTAAGTATAGCCAATGTGGATATGTGCCTTCTAAAATCTGTAGTATATGGAAGGATTAATGTTTTTATGTGTCAAGGATTCTCGTTTTTTTGCCAACCACGCATGTGTTTGAACCATGCTTATATTGATCGAATTCTGATTTTTAAAACTGCCATTTTTTCTTATTCTATGAATACGATGCCATGTCAGAAAGAGTCACTAAGAGTGGACTCGCATGTTAGAAAATCACAGTCTGTTAGGTAATGCTTTGTCTATTGCAGGATTTCACACCATTTTTATATGTTGAATTGACTAAAATGTACTTCTGTCTGCTCTGATACGTATGTTTCAACTGAACAAATATCCTCTCTGAACAAATATCCTCTCAAAGCTCAAGGTATTTATAAGCTATGTGGTTTGCTTTATTAGTACAAACTTTCTCTTCTCTCTAGTCTCCCTAGTCACTCATAAGTAATACAGACCATGGTACACTCTAATTTTTCCAACAATATGTCCTTTTTGCATTTGTCTAATTTTTTTCTTAGCATTCACAGTGAATTAGTAAAAGCTACAACTAAGTTCTTCCTTTAATAAGGAGCATGATTTTTTAGGAAAAAATGGAACTATGACTGTCTCTTTTAAGTTTGTGTATTTGCTCCATACAATTTCGTTCTATATTAAAGTACAATTTAATTGGTGGTTGTGGCTAGATCAGATTCAATCTAATAAGGACAATGTGCCTTTTTAGGTTGGTGTGTAGATGCCAGAAATTTACATGTGTATGTTACTGTATTATGTATTAGATATCTTGAAACAGAGGAAATATAAAAATCTTTACAGTGCATCATGTACTAATGTAAGAAAATAATATCCTAAAACAAGACAAACATAGAGAAAAAATTAAATCCTTTGTTATGTTTAAAAATTAAATTTTATTAACCTAAATATCAACTTCCGATTTCCAAATGGAACTTGGTCAGTTTCATGTACTTTGAATAAAAAAGAAACCAAACAAACAAGAAAGATGCACTTAAAATTCAAATCATAGAAACACAGAATTTTTTTAGCTTGGAAAGGACCTTGAAGATCATTGAGTCCAACCGTAAACCTAACACTGCCAAGTCCACCACTTTGCCTCCATCAAGGAAGATTCTGTCAGGGTTACTCCTAGAAACCTCTGAAATAGCACATTTTCTGTCTGCAGCATGGAATCCATTGAGATTATCCTTGTATTTACATCATTGGTTTTCTGTTTGCTTATTTTTTGAGGAAACATGCAACCTTATATGCTGGTGATAAGTACTACATAGTGCTTGTTGCTATCTACAACTGAATTTGCTTTTTCCTCTATCTAATCTGCTCCTTTTGTTCACTTATGTATTCATGGGGTATTAATGCCTCAAGAAGGATAAAGTCAGATGAAAAAATAAGGGTTATGCTCCAAGAAAGCAATACTGGTATGTTAAAAGAAAGAAACTGAGAATCAGGGAGTAATTTTAGAATGTAAAACTAGCCCAAAGTAGGCCAAACATTATGTGACTTTTAGGTGGGAAACCCTTGCAATCCTCGTTTTGTATTATTCAGTACTTATTATCTTAATAACAATGTAATTTAGCTCCTTTCTTGTAAAACTCAGTTGACAAATAAAATAAATGTGTATATGTATATATTTGTGTTTATGTACGTATATCAATGCACTAATATCTACATACCTACAGAAAGAAGCAGATTCTGTTCTTGCCTTTACAACACATCCCCAGGTGATCCTGGATAAGATAAATCAAGCAGAACTTCTGCACTAATTTGTCTTTTAAGGGGCTTGATCTGAGATATATTTTCACATATGCTCTGAACTCGTAGCTTCAACTGACATCGAAGATGGTTTGTTTTGAATGTGCAAAGAGTAAGATAATGCTAACTAATAATAAAAAAAAGGGTGTCTCAGATTGGCTCCCCAGCATCAGCAGACACTTATAAGACTACTGTGTATGCCTTGTGTCCCCACCTGAAAAAGAGTAGCCACTCCATCATTTCACAAGGTTGTTATGAAGATAAGTGTGATTAAACAAGATTTGGATAATGTTTTGATGAGCACTGGAGAAACAAAAATCATTCTGATTTTCGAAGGTTGTTTGAATAGTGTGCATCAAGGGATTGCAAATTGGACGAGGAAAAAGAACGGATAGTTGTTCATTAACTGAGTAAGCACAACCTACTTTGTGCCCTAAGTGAAATCAGGATACCATGAAAAATGGCTTGTGATGAGGTTGAGACTGTATTATTAAACTTATTTACAGAAAACTGCATTTTCTAAATTTTAAGCGTTTGACTTTCTAACCAAAATTACGATCAACTGGTTTTGGTTTTGGGTGTGTTTTGAGGTTTTGTTTGTTTGTTTGTTTTGTGTGTGTGTGCATTTTTGTTGTTGTTGTTTTGTTTGTTTTTGTTGTTTTTTTGTTTGTTTGTTGTTTTGTTTTGTTTTATTCCCTAATATTTTGCTTGTATTAGAGATAGGCAATTAAATTGCAATTTCACTTTTGCAACTTTGTGATTTGTATGAGAGTCATTAGACATTGCTATAAGTATCTTGTCACCTACACTTTAGAGTTTTGCTCAGCATCAGCTCTGCACCTTGTATTTGCTAAAATATCCCATACACTAATGTAGGTTATGATCAGGGCAATTTTTCTCAACCTATTCTTGAAGTTTATTCCTTCTTTTTCAAGACTAAAAAGGTTTATTCCTTGAAGTTTGTCTCTCTTTAGTAAATATCAGCAAAAGTGCATGCCAGCTTTCTTAGATTTTGTGACAGCTTTGAAAAGTGAACAGTACACCCCTGTGAAACTGCTTGGCTTATTTTCTTTCTGACCCACTCTAGGACTGAGTAAATGCTACCTGGGATACCTATACATGAAAGAGCACAGAGAACAAGTGGTTTCTCTTTGTGGGACATTTCATGCAAATGAGCTAGGGAAAACAAGATCCTTTATAGCTTTATCATTAGATGGAAACTCATCCAATGTGACTAAAGCTCTATTCCAGCCTGGGGTGTTTTCCTTGACACTGTTTTACCAGCACTGTACTTGGCATTCTGATGGGCAACACCTGGTGCACACTGCAGACTACAGTTCTTTGAGCACGTTTAGTAATGCGCATGCCACCACAGGAGAAAATTGGGCCAGAAATCATAGTCTGGAGGCAAAGAGAATTCCCTTTCATTAAACTAACAGCAGAAGCTCTACTAAGCTTTTCTCTGCAAGCTGTCACTCTTGCATGTTTCTGTAGACTATCCAAACTGCTAAGTTGTGGTAAATAGCAAATAAAATAATTTGGCCCAGTCACCATTTGGATCTATGAAGTTTTATATCTCAGAAAGCTCCTAACAATCAGACAAGCTCAACAGATTTTTAAGAAAGTGTAATCAAAAGCCTGGAGGATGTGTTAGAAGTATGAGTTCTGCCTGACTCTGCTAGTAAAGATGAAGCCAACTGACAGTGCATTATAAAGCATATATGTTTCTTTAGTGATGCCTTTCATGGAAGAGCTCTTGTTACTTTCTGATGATGAGCAAAGGGATTGAACAGTGTGGGTTTAGTCTGGCAGTCATGCACTCCCAGCTATATGAACTGAACTTGGAGAGTTAATGGACAGCTGAAATTTTTGACTGATATTTGATGGTTTCTCTTAGCCAAAGATCAATAATTTAGGGGCCTTAGTAGCTAATCTGTTGTTTTTCTGCAGAAGGTGGGTAATTAGAACAGGTGAATCATTCATAAATATGTTTTGTTCTCTAGAGACAAATGTCCATCATTGCATATTTGTACTTTTTTAATTTTTTTTTTTTTTTTTTTTGTTAAGCGAGGTATAAAGCAGTAATATGGACTAGTACTGTAAATGGCGAGTTTGTTCCAGGGATAAATCTGCATGAGTGAATGCTGATCCTGTAGAGTATGGTTTAAAACTGTTCAGTTGGACTTACCATCAGAGAAGACAGAGCTGCTGCATGGGAAGGGTGTCTTTGCTGTGTTGCATGTATAATTCCAAAATCACAGCTTGCTCTTTGGATCATCCAGAAAGACAGAGGGAGAGAAACTGCTGGGTATATAGACTGTGATTGCTTATTTTAACTCAATATAAAACATAAGAATACAAGCCTTCTGACAGCTTTAAAGCTCAGAAATCTCCAATATGTTGATTCTGCTATTCTATACATTTAATTTTCTTTTTAAAATGTATCATATTTCTCCAAGCAGTGATTTGCTTTTCAAATTATCATTGCCTAGCTAAGACTTGTGTACCAGGTGCCATGTAAAAGCATGTTAAAAGTAGATAAAAGCAATTTATCCTGCCCTCTAATTAGAGATGTCTTGTCTTTACCACTGACAATAGCAGTATGCAGCTGTGGCAGAGGAGAGATAATAGCACCAGAGCAGAGAGAAATTAAAGATAGGTTATCATATGTTGGCTGATGTAGAGTGTCGTCTCTCCTTTGCATAGCTAAGATGGTCCTCAGGAAGAATACTAACTTAGCTCTTGGCCTGACTCAAGCAGATTTATTTTAGTTATTAAATCCAAGGTAAGATTTTATTATAATGAGGCAAAAGGGGCAGAATAATAATGTCTCCATTAAATATAAAGAAAGAGAATGTGACCCACCATGATTACTGTATCAATAAATACATGCACACCACACCCCAGGATGTGCTGGATCTTTATGAGGGTGGGACTGAGATTCATTTTTGCCCTGCACAGTTCCTCTTCAGATGAAGTGAATGAGTGTCAGGGGGGTCATATAATGGAATAGATGACTCAGTGACATGTCTCCTTGGTGATATAAAGGGTACCTTTAGTTCTGTAAGAGCTTCTCAAAATGAATGGGAAAAGGGTGGCATAAGCCTGTACAGATATTCTCTTTTTAAATCCTGGTACCTCAATGTGTTACATGCTGGGAGTCTGCACTGGAAGGATGATGTGGTAAAAAGAAAACACCACCAGGGCTGGGACTGAGCTCAGGAACTATGAATAGGCTTGATGTGGGTGACCCAGTTGGGAAAAACTAAGTGAGAGTGGATCTGGACAGATGATCAGTGTTGGCTTTTGAAAACCTATTTCCTCATGCTGTGTCAATACTACTGGAGCAAGACTCCTAAGTCCTTACCACAAAACCACAGCTGCCAAACTGTTCAGGAGTTAAAGGACTTGTCCTTTGCCTTCAGGAAGGTGCTGACAAGGGAGTCATCGCCCATGCACTTTGTTTGGGTCAGAAGACATCTAAGACCAAGGACAAAACTCATTTCTGAGGGAAAGCATGCTGGAGGGGAGAAATGTGTTCAAGGCCATGGTGGGGAATGAGATCATGACCAGGAAATGGGCTAGATCACACCACAATGCTCTGTATACATGCAGCCATTGACACATGTTTATGCTTCGGAGTTAACTCATGGTCAGATCTCCTGGACTGTATGGAACATCATACCGAACAAGCCTTTCATGTCCTAGAATCTGATTGCGTGAGATGGCACATCATGCATCTTTCCAGTATTCCAGATATATGTGCAGACATAATAAAACTGAAAGAATGCATATAGAGGCACCAGAAGAAAATTGATTTTAGTATATAACATTCAGAATCAACAAAGACTTCTGCAAATCTAAACAGATTTCCAGAATGACTAATGTTTGTATTAACATTACTTAAGTTGGGAAATAAAATACTAGTTTAGAGCATATTATGTGTAAAATCACAGATCTCCCTCTATTGCTTTTGCAGTAGGATGCCTGAGAACCTCCTCATGCCATGGTATCACTGTTACTCCACATTGAGAAGAATAGATTTTTTTCAGCTGCAACCTCTTTGGCCCATGATTTCAGGGGAAAGAGACCAAGATGTGCCCCTCTTCTCATGTTACATAAGATATAGACATAGTATAAGGTTTGTTGGCATGTTTAGTTCTCTTAACATAGTTTAGTAAAACAACTTGCAGTACTTGAAATTTTCTTCAAACATCTAATAAGTAGTATCTTAGTACTATCAGGCAGACTTGGAGGGGACTGATTTGAAATAGATGGGTACATTTCTCCAGATCTTTGACCCAACTAGAACCCGTCAGGGACTGAGAGTGATCAGACTCATTCTACATCAATTAAAATGCTGATGTTACCTATGATTGTAAACAACTCCTCTACCTCTTACAGGGATATTGTCACTGAAGAAGGCTGGAGGTAAATCTAGTACACATACAGTGAACTGTGATACTCACAGCAACAGAGAATGATCTCCTTGGATTAAATCTGAGTTTTGTTTTCTGTTTTCAGAGAACATTTACACACTGAAATCAATTAGTTCATCCTTTTCTTTATTGTCAGTGTAATGTAGAGTGGAGATTTAAAGGTCTTAAAATTGTATTTATGTAGTATCCGAAGTATTGCAAAATTTCACCCCGTAATTTTAGATTTATATCCTGTGGTTCTAAGCTTTTCAAGTTCTTTACATTATGCCTAGTGGGACTGCAATATATACTGCAGGACCACAGCTAGGTTTTCAATTAATTGCCTCATGCTGCTATTCACTGTTGCTGGGGAATTGTTCAGTTTCTCCAGGACCACAGCATCTTCATGGTTTAAATAGCAAAGCTAGGTCACTGATACTGATATATCTGTTACGTTACATTTCTTGATGGACATAATTTTTTAAGCCATTTTTATTTGCTTTTATTTGCTGAGTAAATATGTCTTTGTAAAAGTGTATGACGCTGGCAGTATTGGAAATAAAAGAGTCACACATATCTTAGCCACTAACACTGTGAATTGCTATGACCCTCAGAGATATCACACTTCCAATAGCATCTCTACCTCTTAAAATTAGTTGAGCATATGAGATAATTGCAGTTCACCCTCTCACTCAACCAGTTAAATGACTATTGGTGTCACCATATTTTCTCTTGCAGCCACCACATCTATAATGCAGGTCAATGCTGCTGTAGCAGGGGAAGAAGGAGGAAAGAGGTGGGGGATGTATGGAGGTGGTTTATGGAAAATGTCTCTTTGTCACTGAGCATTCGGTGAAAAGATGAAAGGAGGGGGAAGGGGAAACCTCAGGTGAGGGAAAAGATTGCAGCAATAGAGAAAGCAGACAGACAAGCACAAGTCCGAAACCAGGCAGAAAAGCTGATCAAGCAAAGGCTGCAGCATGCTCAGTGCTCACCACCTGGCTGGGCTGAACTCTCATGAAGATGGACTGGGATGAGGGAGCTCGCAGGGCACTGGAAGACAAGTGGCAAGGAGGTGACATGGAGGCTCATCTGTAGAGCAAATACATGGAGGTGGAGAAGAGAGGAAAGTGGACCTGTAACAGAGTGGTGGTGTGATAGTAAAGCAAAGGCAGAAAGAGACAGGGAAGAATGGGATAAAAATATCCAATCAACTCAGTGGCTGAGATAGTGAAAGGAAAATGGGCTAAATTCTTGGGCTGGACAAGTGATCCTTGGTGCACAATGGGGACGACAGCTTTATGCCACCTTAACAATTCCAGAATTGGCAGTGTGTTACTCAAGTATGAACCAGCTTCTAAAGGCAAGGTCACATCAAACTTGCCAAAGAAACACAGTAGGTAACTGCCTGCAGTAAGTGATGGTTGAGGCAGTAAAATAGCTGTGGTTTTCCTGACTCTTTTTCTGGATCTGCCATGGGTGCTGCCACCAGGAAAGAGCTTTGAGGTCTGGGGCTGTGGTGACTACTGAAGGGGCTGATGGTGAGTGGATCCTCCTGCTAGTACCAGTCCCTACCCCTACCTTCCCCTTGCTCATTGTAGTGATGTGAATAACAAATTTTCTTCCACATTGACCCCACTGTGCTGCTTCCACTCCTAGGACTCTTGGTTAGTTCCAAGGACCATCTGACCAGCAAAACATAACTTCTCCTACACTCTGAGAATCCATAATCCAGTTTCTGTTCGTTTCTGTGCTAATTACAGGGGCTGGGAGAAGATACTTCTCAGATGGGGTGAGGAACCTTCCCTGAGCAATGAAGCTACCTTTGCAGTTACTTAACATCACTGAAGTGGTGCAGACAGAAGGAGATGAGCTAGTTGAAAGGAGCCATCATCAACAGGGTCCAGTTTGGAATTGCCAGCAGTTTCCTTTCTATTGTCTAGAATTCAAAAGCAGATTTTTTTTATGTGAGAGAAGATGACCCTGCCAGTATCATGTATATATTTACACTTTTAATGTATATATTGAATCTGGCAATGAGGAGTCAAAACTGATTACTACAGTCCCAGCCTGGGCTCGTGTTGTGTGTTTGCACTAATCTCCAAAGTCTGGTCTTTTAGAATGGAGTGCATGCAAATTGTGGACACCTTTGAGGGACTAATTGGGCATACAAATGGGATAACAGCTGACCAGAGATACATCGGAACTGATTGGCTTCATGCATAAGTAGCTAACCTGTATTTGCAGTTCCAGCAACTACACACTTATCAAGTCTAAGACTTCATTTTTCATAAGTGGGAGACATGCTTTTCAAAACTGAATACTTAATAACATGTATTAAAAGTACTAAGAAAATAAGGTAGCAACTACTTTGCTGCAGTGGTGAGCTTTGAGATTAAAATGACTTGTATTCATAAAATATTTTAAATCTTTGCAGAGAAGTGTAAATTTTACAGAAAAAAGATGTGTACGTAATTGGTGAAATGCAGTATTTTTGTGCACAGAATATTTTATTGAGCTCTCTAATGGACTAGGCAAATGTATTGGCCAATAAAAAGTTCACCAAGGCAATAAAAAGATCAAAGACATTTTTCACATTGCATCTCAAAACATCTAAACCACTGAAGTTTGAGTTGTAATGTGACCTTCCAATCTTGGAAAACTTGTTACAATGACTAATTGTCCTGCTTTGCACTTTCAAAAGGTGATGACTGTGTAGAAGTTGAAATCTAAGGAAGAATAGGAATGAACCATATTTGTGAGAGAGAGGCAGAAAACCAATATTGTAAACAGCCAAAGGCCGCAAGTTATAGACAAGCTATAATTAAAGCCTGATGAAAGAATGGGCATGACATAAACAAAGGGTAGAAGAATTGATTATAATAGAAGCGTGTACAATATGACAATAAAAGACAGTGTCCTAATGCAAATAGAATAGAGCATATATAGAACAGTGGAAGGAGTGCAAGACTGTAAAGAAAGCAGAATGTTTGTGCAGCTCATTGCATGAATGTTAATCAGCACTTGTTTGAGATCACATACATATTTTGCACATGGCTTCATCATCCAGGAGATAAAAAGACACACCAATTGCTGGCCAATAAAGTTTTTATCATGTACATTGGAACATTCTTTTGTCCTTCCAGGTCTGTTGCATGTCCATATAAAGTGAGTACATGAACTAGTCTTAAGTGCAGCAAAGGATAGGACTGTGCAACCATATAGAGGAACAGAACTTTGGGCTGAGACATCTCAGGGATCAGCCATTTTCCTCCCCCATCTCTTAGGAGGAAAGCCACCTACGTCAGGATGCTTCATCACCAGTCCACCTTCCTGGCATGCAGAAAGCATGTTCATACACCAGGCACTGACACAGGCTGCAGGGCTGTTAAGAAGTAGTTCATGGCAGACCAAGCTGATGGGCTGGGGCTTGTTGGCAGAAGTGGTAGATCACTGCACACCACCCATCTGATGACATGGCAGTGGGAGCCCTGAACACAGAGGGGCTCATGGGGTTCTTCTCGTCATGCCCTGTTTTTCCTCCACAGCAAAAAGCCAAGCAGTAGCATGGGCACAGGAGGGTGTTAAATCTGCTCCCGAACATGGGAAAAGTCAAGCCATTTTTCTTAGGGTTCCCATGAAGAAACTGGCACCAGCCAAATTTTGGTCCCCTGTTCCCAGAGCTGTTAAATGCTGCGCACCTTCTGTAATGCTCTGAGCCCCCTCGGCTCCCCAGAGTTTCAGCGAGAGCCAAAAGCACTCTGTACTTAACACAAAGCACCCTGAAAAGTCGGGCTCCCGTATGTAGCAAGTGCCTCTCAGGCAGTTGTTGGTGTTCCTTCTGTCTGCTCAAGCATGGTTGTGTGTTCAACAAATCATACATAATCATGTCAAATTATTAATGTCTTACAAAATTTTTTGTGTGCTTTGGGAATATTTTCCTAATGTTTTATGCAAACTACTTTACTTGTTTCTCTGAGAACCTTTATTTACTAATTGAACCACTGATCACTTTCAGGACAAAATTAACCTATTTAATATATAAAATCTATTAGCCCAGGCAGTAGGAGCTGCAAGTTTTTTCAAAAATGAAGTATATTTCCTTGTCCTGAAGGAAAGACCACACAGGCTTTAACCAAGTGAAAACAGCTGCATACAGTCTCTGGTACTTGCTTTGCAGGATCACATCTGTGTGGTCAGCATGTGCTGCAATACTGTGAGCAGACTATTTATAGATCAGCTGTTTAGATGTGGTGATCTGTCTGAAAATGTCAGTAGCTGCTCTGTTTGTTCATTTGATCATTGCATTATATTTAGTGAAACTGTTAAAAAAATAGCTTGAAATGCAGATATGTTTTTTGTTTATTCTCTGTCTCTCAGAGTTCACTAACTGCTGGTCGGGCAGAATATTTTCCAACTTTCCAGTCCTACTCTCAGAATGACACGAAGGGTGCACACTCCGCTTTGCTTGTGAAATTCAGTATACCAGGAGGTCTGTATAATGCCTGCTTCCTACTTAATTTCCATTTAGACTGTGTCAGTAGTTTTGTGTTGCACAGACTCTGTGTTCCTGCAGAGGATAATGCTTAGCATGTGTATCCAAGGTGAGTTTCCATTGTAGTCTATCAAATTGCATCAGACTTTCAAACAAATTCAGTTCTGGGACTGAGTATTTCCAGAGCTTTGGCTGCCTCCTCATTTCTAATGAGAATACCTCATGTACTTTATTAGATAACTGCCTTGAGAAATATGTAATTTTGCAGGATCTAATTTTTGAATAGGCATTATACTGCTGAGGTTGTGTGATAAAAAGTTTTAAATGGATAATTGATAGCATAGACTCATGAAATTGCCCCTGTAAAAGTGTTATTTTTCAGGTTCATTCAGTGGAAAAATATTGGATGTAAAGGCATCTGTTTTTTCTGTCCTCATTTTAACAAAGAGGAAAAAAGGCCAAGTGGAAGAGTTGCACCATTACTATATTTTGCAAATTGATGTGGTCACTCTGTTGTTTCCTGTGCTGTGGTTCGAAGGTGAATGCACAGAGGAATGTCACACAACTTGAGGAAAATCACAGGTCAAGAACGTGCATAGATGTGCTGAGAAGTAGCTTGAGTGTTTCTTCATTAATTGATAGACCAGTACAACATGAGAATAAAATAATGAAGGTATCCTAGCAACTATATTTTCATAACAACCATAGCCTGTAATATTGCAGTGAATGTCAGCCACATTTTATTAATTCAAGAGGATGAGAGCCAGCAGATAATTTTAATTAACGAAACTTAACAGCAAACTTCTAATGCAGAAATTTGATAAGCCCTCTATTGTGGGCACCATCACTACAGTTTCATAGAGCTTTTAGAGTTTTCTAAATCTGAAATTATGAATTAATCCTGGGCATGTTAAGGTAATTCTTATGCTATTTTTATTTTGTAACATAAACATGTTTTCAGACTAGGACCTCTTGTCCTTGCTGCTAATAACAGGGAAAAACAAAAAACAAAAAACAAAACAAAACAAAAAACAAAACAAAATAAAAACAAAAACAAAAACAAAAAAAAAAACGGGGGGAATATTTCTTGTTCAGAGAAACTCTTCAGTGACATCTAACCCTGTTACTTCCTGAGCATCCCACAGTCCCAGTCCTCAGGACCGAGGTGCCAGGGCAGGACATGGGCTGACCAGGAGCGGGCAGGGCAATGCGGAGCTGGGGATTTCTGCTGTTGTGCCAGCAGCACACACGTGTGTTGCACATTGGCAGCCAAACTTGTTCCTGGGCCAAGCAGCTGTCATTTAAAGAGCAACAAATGGTTTGCTGTAGAGCAGATGGAATGGAGAATTGACCCTTAAATTTATTTGCATGTCTGTGTATATAAAGACAAGATTCGTAGAAAAAGTGAACAAAATAAAAACCCCAGAAGACAAATAAGGTTTAAGATAGCCAGGTTACTGTGTGCATAATAGCAGGAAAAATAAACTGAGTCTTTCAGCTGCCGTAATTCAGGTTAGCTTTACAAAACTTGTGTTGCTACAGTGGATTTCTGCCAACATATACCAGCTGATGATCTGGCTGATTATGTCTGTTAATTTGTTTGTGACGTCTATAATGCCTTCTTAGACATTTTAACTCTGGAGATGATTTGTTGGATTCCACATGCTCTGGATGATTATGAATTTTTATGTTCTGAGGGAGCCAGGTCAAACTACTGCTGCAGGCTTTCCCCGTTGGTGCATTCAATCAAGATGTTTCCATTTGCAGTTCAGCCAGGGTGTGCTGGCATGCAAGTTGCTAGCCAAAATCAGAGGAGGTGCATCCCTCAGGTCTCTGGAAAAAAATCTTCCTGGGATGAAACCCAGCATTGAGTCTGGTGTGGGTTCCTTAGATCCATTCATCAGCACAAAGTGAACTGTTTTTTGTAGGAGAGCAGGAGTGGAGGGATCCAGGACCCATGCCAATACCACATCTTTTCCACAAACCATCATGCGCCCTTATCATAGTTACTCATTTAAAAACATGACAAAAGTGGCATTACTCTGTGGATCATATAACTTGATGTGACTCTGGCTGGTTGTGGACCATAATTTAGGAGCTGCTGTTGCAGACTTACTTAAGAACCAGTAGAAAGTTGGGGAATTGTCTCAGGGCATGTTTTCTGTATTGGATTCTCTCAGAATCTGCATGTTTTGTAAATATTTAGCAAAGATAATTTCACTGTGGGAGGTACAAATCAGTCACTGTGTTTGAAACTGGTTAGTGAATGAGGCGGGATATGGAGACACCCCATATAGTTCCATTGGGGTCCCACACTTATTGTATACACACCCCAGAGAGACTCTAAAAAAGGTCACAACACACACAAGGAATCTTGGCAGTGGTCAGAAACATGTCTCTCATTTAGTCTATGCATAGCTCACATGCTAGCTGTCACGCGATTGCCACTGTCACAGGCTGTCCAGCCTGAGAGTTATGAAGAAGGGGAAAGGAGATATTTTTCTTTTTCACAAAACATCCACTATAGCTTTTTTGGTGTGCTGTATGAGTACTGGAGACTGCTTTCCTACACTGCTGAGAGAATATTGGTGCCAAAGTTCTCACAAGTCTATATTTAAATGAGCATTCACAGCACTTTTGCTTATTTTGCTTTCCACAAGTATTTCCTCAACATAATTCATACTTCACAGAGAATTATACAAAAGGGGGGATTTAAGCCCAGCCTAAAGGTGGGGTTCTGCCACATGCAGTGGGTGAGATGGGATTTCATTAAGTCATGAAGCTCCTGCAATGTAAGTCTTACATTGTGTAAGGGCAGGGCTGCTGAGTGGATCAGGCTTAGCATGGTATCCTGTGAAACTGGACATGATAAAACTGGTGCTAGGGATTTCTGGTTAATTAAAGATGACAAAGCAACACTTACCTAAGTTAAAATAAATACTCTCTGTAAAGACGTTACTCATTCTCAATGCAGAATTGCTAACCATGACAATTTTCACACACAAGACTTCTTAAATTTGCTTCGGTTGTTTTCACCTTTTCACACAAACACATAGAAATTTGAAAATCTTGAAAGCTGAATCATGGAAAACCTAACTCACTTAACAATTTCCCCTTATGTCATTGTAGTTTGATGCAACTTACTTTCCCGATTTTCTTTTTATGTTCTTTTTTGTAATGAAAAGTGAATTATCATATGCATTTTAGGAGCTGAACCATGTATTTTGAAAACTCCTTCTTTATTTCTATAATTCTGTACATTTTAGGCCACAGCTTTTGTTTTAGCCAAACCATATTATGACTTGGAATATTTACCTCATAAACCATTTTGTCCTGCTCTCTTTTTTAGCTTCTGTCATTTCTGTAGGAAAACTGTAGAGCACAATTGTGTTTTTTACAGTCTTTCGAGACTGATGGAATCCAGTTTCCAGTTCTGAGACCAGTTGATGAGGTAATTCCTGAACCATTAGAGATGGTGGCTGAGGACCTGTGGAGGATGAGTGACTTCGAGGGGATGGAACAGGGTCAGGGATCACCCTGAGAAATTAGAGCCATTAACATGACTTCTTGTCTTAGAAAAAGTGCTAAATACACAAAAGAAAATGTAAGGATTTACTACATTATTATTTTTTAAAGGCTGCAGTCATTTCATTTGAATCAATTCTCTTGAAACATATTGGATTTTAATTATTCTTTTTAGCTTTTGTGTGTATGTGTGTGGTGGGGTTTTTCCAGGTTTTTCTCAGGGGGAAAAGGAGCAGCATTGGGGAAAACAGCTGATCTGTCTTTCTCTTCCCAAAGTAGACTTTTGGGGCCCTTGGCTCCAACTCAAAGGCAATTATTTAAATTTTTCTGTTCTCTAGTAATAGTCAAACAAGTATTTTGTAGTACAAAAATTCTCAAGACAAGACAACCCTTTGAAAACTGCTGCTCAAATTAAGTAACCCTGCTATTAGTTTTAATGTCAGAAAGCTTCCAGTGTTAATAGTGGGGATAAAAATAGAACCCTTCTTTGCCCCCTAATATTTGTGGTACCTTGGTTTGTTAAAAAAATATAATTTATTATTTATGTTTATTATGTACAAATAAAGCAGCATTTTATTTGGAAATTAATTATAGTAGAAATATGTAACATTCATGCTTAATGCTTACAAGGTTGTGTTTCATGGCTCCTAAACTGTTTCCTAAACGTAATTGTTAATGCTAGATCAACCCACCAAATGTTTTTGTGAGGCTGAGAATCCTTATCTCTTAATCCGAAAGATTTTATAAGCCTTTTTTATTTTGTTGATTTGCAAACTGGAAAAAGGTTATTAACACTTAAAAAATGTGAATGGAATAATAATGTTGATCTGTTTACAATACATTTCATCACAAAGTGCTTAACAGAGAGAAAAAAATAAGAAGTTAGAGAAAAAGATTGTGCATATTCTAAGTATAGATTATTCCTTCCTATTTTATCTAATCTGTTTTTTAAAGTTTCACATATTTGGGTATTTTTTAACATTATTTAAATGTCTAACAAGTCCATTCCCAAAGTACTGTATAGATTTTGGAGTGAAGTTCTAGCCAATGCAATTTTTGCTAGAACTGTGATCAGAAGATTCTCCACTTGCTTAAGGACACTGTATCCCTGAAAACCAGTCTTAATAGAAAAAGAAAATTACTAGAAATAAACTCAAAATCACAGAGATTAAACTATTTGCTCACAGCTATGAAGGTATCAGCTGAGTTAAAAAGCAAAAGCTGATCTGCCCCCTGCACTTTAGCGCAACGCCCTATGCAATTTTGTTCTTTACAGCAGCCCTTGACACCCAGTGAGAGATGACTGAGGAGCTGAAGGGTTAATTCCTGCAACAAAGTTGTGACTAAAAGAGTTTTTCTTCAGATGTCTTCTACAAGTTGCCGAAGGACAAATCCATCCAATTCATCCTGACCAAAGCCATGTATGAACATGAACTTGTTCTTTTGTTGATTTGTGGATGAACTGGAGAACTGGAAAAATATTTCTGTAGGTAGTAGTGGTTCCTCACCACTGCTTGTTCCCACTTTGAACACAGTATCAAAAAACAATGTGGAGAGAGCGAGCTGTGGACCCTGTGAAAAGGCTGCACTCAGAAAAAGGCTGCTGCAATGACTATGTTCATTTCCCAGTGAAATGAGAAATAATTCAATATAAAGTGAAATTTTGTCAGTAGCAGAGTGGTGCGTTTTGCCTTTGGATGGTTGCAGTACAAGGCAGAGGGCTTTCTCCTGGAAGGAGTGGTGGGTTTTGGGACCAGCCCCAGGAAAGGCAGGGAAATGAACCCAAGACCCCAAGCTGCCTTGAGCCATCAGTCTGATAGGCAACTGCCCAGAGAGAATGTACACGAGCTGCTACTGACCCCTCTAATGCAGATAAGGTTCCTGCTGAACAGACAAACATTATTGGTGCTAAATGCATCAGGTAACAAGACAAGATGCTGGTATGTTTTATCTGCTTTCCAGATCTTACATGTTTGTCTGGCAGAGATTGCAGAGTTGTTTCTTCTGCAGAGGCACATGGCTTGTTTGGACCCTAGAAGTGCAATAATTATGACATAAAGTCCTGACATCCCCCTATTACCCACCTGCTGGTGGATATCCCTTTGTAAATTGCCCAAACCATGAGGCCTTGAAATTAATTTATATTTTGAGCTGTAACTGCTGTGTGATGTGATACATTTCAGCTGGCAGATGCAGAAGATGCTGGTGTGCCTCTAAATAGCATCTGAACATGCAGAGAAAGCCCATGTCAGGTTGTCATCATCCCAGTGTCCATGAGCTTGACAAGGACCTCTACTTTTTAATGTTGCTTTTAATGACACAAGCTATATGTCTCAGATGTATACTTCTCCCTCCTTTTTTCCATGATCTTCCCATGTGATCTAGGGCATGTTTCTGAGTGGTTAGGATTATGTTTCCTTCACTTCATTCATTACAATTGCTATGTTTTGCAATGTTTTATGCTGAGAGGAAAGGGGGAAAAAAAAGACAGCAAAACTGGAAATGACTGTTCATCTTCCAAACTAGGAAAAAATCTGGCAGGGAGTAGATGTTCTTATTTTTTTTCTCTCCTCACATTTTCTATAGTCTTTGCTTTACACAGAGTGTTAATGATAAAAATAATAATAGGAAAACAATTCTGGAGCTTTTGATTGCATTCAATGTTTTTTCAGTGCCCACTGGAAATATAAACATTTTTTGGCTTCTGACTTGGGAATAAACTTTCTAGGATACAATGTCTTAGCCATTCTATATTTGAATCTACACCATATTATAAAGCCTTTCAAAAGACACTAAAACATAAGGTTTGGTGGACTGACTGGTGTATTTTTTTCAGCTGTTTATGATATTGCAATATCTAGTGTACTGTCTAAATGCTCACAGTGGGAATAAACATTTGAGTAAGTGTAATGTTTTTTTCAAAACACTAAGACCATATGCTGTTAATGCAAAGAATATTGACTAAGATTTCCAAACAGTTTGGGCACCCAAATCCCATTAAAATAATTCACCTTAAAAAAAACTTCTGTTATTCTTCCCCAGCTTGTGGCTCATGATAGAATTGTGATAGACTGAATAGAAAAAATGCAAATTGCTGAAACAATCTTGGAAGAATTGTGAGATTTTTGATGCTGGAACTATAAGAATGTTCAATACTCAAGTTCTTGTTTTCATTCACTGTCCTGTATGATGTTAAATGCAGTAGGACAGCAACTCTAACACAAATTCCCATCAGTGTATTTCTGCTGCCTGTGGGCTTTGATGTAAACTTTATCTTAAACTTTAATTTTTGAGTGCTGTTGTAGTGCTGCAAGAGGTATGGGTGAGTTTCTGGCTGACCCCATTGGATCCTGGAGAAGACTCCAGTGAAGTGTTTGAGAGACATTTCTGCCTTAAAGCTCTGAGGACTTTTGGTGGTGAAATCACAAAAAAATGATGATTTATTCTGTCGGCAATATGAATTCTTTATTTGGTATCAGTACCTCTGCAGATTTACCTCTGCAATATCTGCCAAAACACCTCTCCAGGAATAAAAAGAGGAATTTTTTTTTTTTACTCAGAATGCTTAGTTTTACACTGCAACCCAGAGGTTCCTTTGTCTATCACTGTAAGTGTGCCACATTGTCCTTGCAGTTTTTTCTCTGGTGACATGAACTATGAACAGGAAAAACAGAAGGACAGGACCAAACAATAAGGCACATTCTAGAGAAATGATAGCTGAAATTGCATGTAACCTTAGAAGAAAAAAGGTCAGTACTAGCCTCATGGCTGCCAAAATGTTGCATACGAATCATCGGACATAAAACCCAGTTCCAAAAACACATTAAAAGCTCTGCCAGTTTAGAGATGGAAAGGCATTGCATAAGACAAAATAAAAGATAGATAGAGTAGTGTAGCACAATTTGCCAAGCTTTCTGCTGCCGTACAGTAAAGTTTTGGTTTGTTTTGTAGAAATTGTGATTGGTACAGTTTTTGAAGAGCATCTAATCAAGTGAGCTGCCTCCTCATTTGCTTATGGATACGCTTATCAGACACCAAAATCAAGATCATAATCACAAGTTCTTGTTTTACACAAAATGTAAACACTGCTAAAGGAAGTATGTTACGAGTCACAATTAGAATTCTGGAATAATTGTTTTTGGCTCAGTGGCTTAATTTAAATGAATTTAAATTGTGTCATCCTGGTTTTGTTTGGTTGGTTGTTTATTTTTGTTTGTTTGTTTGTTTGTTTGTTTTGGCAAGAGGTTCTCAACTCCCAAATCATCAAATCCCTAGCAAGTCCTAGATATTCCCAGATTTTGGTTGGCTTTGTTTTGCTTTCCAGAGGACAGGAACTTTCTCTTTAAGACAACTTTTCTTTCAAAGATAACTCAGACAACTGCCTTTCCCTTTAAGATGACTATAACTGTCTACTAATCAGATAGCTTCAATAATTCCTCAGAAAATAAATTAGATTATAAATTAGATTAATTAACACTTTTAACACGAGAAATGGTATAGAAATGCCAAGTATTAATAACAAATGCCAAGTATTATTAAAAACAAAAGCAAAAACAAAAAACCACAAAAACATACAAAAACCCCAAACAAGCAGATGTGCAATGCAAAGTAATAGATTATAAACAATAGCAGCAGCTGAAGCCAGGTAAGAGATTGCTTCAATGGTACTTTATAATTATATGTTAACACATTACTACATTACTCAGCAAAATCTCAGTTTTATCCCTTGCTTGGTAGCTTTGCCATTACGTCCAGCAGTTTGCCTGTGCTCAGAGAAGTGCAAATATGAGCTATGCTAGATTGCCATTATAGGAAAGAAGTAAGGAGTGGTTTGCATTCAGTTTTCTGGGCTGTGGAAAGACCGAGAGTGGCAGAGTACTGAGCTGGCTAGAAACTAAGATTCTCTACATCAGGGTGCAACCACTGACAAAGAAAGCCTGTGCACAAGTTTAGTTGTATTTCTATGCTCAAACCAACTCCTAGGTAGTAATACCTCCCCTAGATCCTACACCAAAATGAAATTTATGTCTTGTAACTTCAGGGAGAATACTCCTACCTGCCATTCTTCGATCTACAAATATTTGAGATACAATGAAATAGTGGAGCAAAAATAAGTCAAGTTTTAATGTGAAGGCCAACCAAGTGATTTTACTTCTGGAGTGTATTGAAGACAATAAGAAAAGCTCCCATCTGCTCCAGTTTAGGTTTTTTCCTAGGTTTTTAGATTTTGTCTCTTAATTGTATTTTAAAACAGTGAGATAACTCAGTGACTCACTTAAAGAAGTGATAATAGATTTTCTTGGTTTATAATAGCATGTAGCATAATGCCAATACCAACAACGAACTCTATATTTGTACAGGTTTTGATTTTAGAGTTTCTTGGGAGGAAAAGGAAAAATCCTAATTCCCATTTTAAATATTATTTTAAAATATGTCTTTTTTAATACTTTTTTCTTTAATTTGCAATAGTACTGTTTAAGAGTTCTGTTCATCTATTCTGTTCACTCTGTATAAGCTTTTCTTTATAATAATTCCATCATAGAATATACTTACTGTTATTCCATCAGCTGGACACTCACAACTGTGCTGGTATAAATTGACCTGTACTTATGATAGTTTCCTACAAAATCATGAAATACTTACCGTTCAGAATTACGACATTCTTTAGGGATTTACAACTATTACAAGACTGCAGAGGACCAAAGGGAGTCAAGGATGACAGTCCTGGTTAGGTGATGAAGCATAAACAAATTTCTTGATGCTTTAGACTTATTAATCAGAAACAATACTTCCTAGATCTGATATTTTTAAAGATAAGAAAAAAAAATCTTCTCTCATGGTGCCCAACACTGACAAATAGTATTATTTAATAAAAATAAAGACATTTTGAATGCAGTTTTGTGCAGTTTTTGAATTCTAAGTCCTGTCCAAAGTAACACGAACAAATCATGTGTAAAGATTGTCATGTGACAAATACTGTCAGTCTCCATCTTCTGATAGAATAAATATTTTTCAAGAACATGGATGTTAAATGTACACTATGTGCTAAATCTACTTAAATAATACATGTACTCTACTTAAATAATATATGTACACACCTATTAAATTCTTCCCAGTAGCAACAAAAAAACCTAAATGAAAATATAAACCTTATTTTTGCTTCTACATAAAATGCTGTAGTACTAAAGTAGTATAGTAAGGTCTATACCAGCAAATGAAATTGAACATCTTGTTATAACAATGATTTTTAAAATCTCCTCAGCATAAATCAATATCTCTTGTCTTAATCCAACGTCTTTCCTTGTCTGGTGCATTTAGTTTCTTTTATTTGCTTTCCATTTCCAGGTAACTGAGAAAAAGGCAAACAGCATGACCTGGGTAATTTTGATCTGGGCAATCTAGCTTAAAATCAAAACAAAAAAGAAAGAAATAATAACGGAATGATTCATGTCACTCAGTGAGCTTTTGATGAAAATAGATCTGTCAAAATTTTTTGACAAATTCACAAACTGGATTGATAAGGAAAGTGTGTTGAAATAACAAATACCTGTAAAGAATCTGGCTTAGACTCCCGTAATATTTTGGTATAAATCAGTGTATACAATACATACAGAAAGTACTATACAGATTAAGCCTAGATACCAGCAGAATCTAAAATGCAATTGTATATTGAAATCTTTGGCTGAAAAGAGGTTTCTAGCGAGTCCCTCTGGGGTTTGTTCTCTGTTTACATATAGTATCTTTGGTGGTGGTAAGAAAAACAATAGAAAATCATCACTGGTAACATTAGCAAATTATTTAAAAGCAAAAAGTATATAGAAAATAATTACAGGAACCAGTAAGATGTGCCAGGTTGACTTATTTGGGAAAATGAGATCATTTTAACTCTTTCCTGAAAACCTGTGACATATTTTGAACTTGGAAAGATGGAGGTGACATTAGTATAAACAGCCAGTTGTACATGAACTACCAACATGACGTAAAGCCTTTTTGGGATATAAGAACTGCAAAGAAGTTGTTACCATATTGATGGCCATACTGTGATTAATGCTGGGTATGGCATTCCAGTATTGTTGACTGTACTTCAAAAAGTAAACTGGAAAACTTGAAAATATTCAGAGAATCAGTACAAAATTAGCCTGGTAGCTAGAATAGTTCAGTACTGCAGTGATTCTTAGGAATCCGGAACCTCCTAGTGTATCCAAGGCAATTCTAGGGAATGACTTAATATCTTAAACTAATAATGAAAAATACAAGTGAATATAAAATATGGTGCAATTATTGCAACTTGCTGGGCACTGGCAAAGTCAGAAATACAGATTTTAGGTATGAAAACACCCGCTTTAAAAAGTATGTTTAACAATGTACCTAATATAGTGGGAGAGGTGACCAGAGACTTCACAAGTAGGATTGTTTAGCTCCTGCTAGACTATCTCAGACTGCAGAATCAATGGCCATTTGCTCAAGGAAAGGCATTGTGCTGAAGCCGTGCTCTGCACTTCTTCCCATTCCCTGGTCTTGCTACATTAAGTCTTGGCTCCCCAGTTTTGCTCTCTTAGCTCCTTGAAGGCTGCACCAGATTTCTGGGTTCACTATCTATCTATCTTCAAAGAGACACCAATTTAAATACATCCTTATCTTCATTTCTACATAATAGTAACAACAACAATAATACTTATATTTTAAGTCTTTGTTCTTTGATCTGGTTGTCCTGGAGTTGGATGGGATAGAGTTAATTTTCACAGGAAGCTGAGAGGGGACAAAGACAGGACAGTTGACTCACACTAGCCAACGGGATATTTGATACCATGTGATGTCAAGATCAGTATAAAACTGACAAAGATGGATGGGGAAGGGAATTGTTGCTTGAGAGCATACTGGGCGTTAGTTTGTGAGTGGTGAGTGATGGCATTGTGTATCCCTCGCTTTGTATATTCTCTTATTGTTATTATTGTTACTGTTTATCTCTTCCCTTTGCTGTCCTGTTAAACTATTTTTTATCCCAATCTATGAGTTTTACCTTTGCTTTTTGTGATTTTTTTTCCCATCCCACTGAAGGCAAGAGGAGAAATGAGCGAGTGATGATGTGGTACTTAGTTGCCAGCTGGGGCTAAACCACGACACTGGTTTTGTTTTGTTTGTTCGTAGTGTTTTGCTTGTTTGTTTGTTTGTTTGTTTGTTTAAATTTAATATTCAGTGACATTCATAAAAGCCCAATTTATTTTCACGCCATATGGAACATATATTTTGAAGATCCACATATAGTAAAGGCTTAGGACAGCAGTAACAGAAAACTTTTTGATTACTAAACTGAGTGACTATACATGAAGTCATGGAAATAAAAACAAGAAACATATGTATGCATGTGCTTAGGTCCCTAAGGTGTTTTCACAACAGGACCATTCTATAAAAGCCTTTTCAATATGTTTCTTCATGATTCTGTCTTCAAATGCCATCTGACCTTAATAAAACAGCCCTGGCTGCTTTACAGGGCATAACATACTGTTCTTAGTGGTGTCTTACAAAAAGCAGTATTTTTATAGCGTTCTCTGATAATCTTCCAGAGCTGAGCCCGGTTCCTGATAAATTGGTGTTATTGTCCCAGGTTGATTGTGAGTAGTTATTAAATATGTAACACAGTGTAAAACATGACCAGGAGTTTATGTACGGAGAATTTTAGACAAAGCGTGAAAGTCTATCATCGAGCAGAGAAAAATGATTCTTCTTTCATGTAGGTTTTTGTTATTGTTGTTGCTCTTTTTTTTTTTTTTAGGAGCCACTAATCCTAAAAAAGAGAAATTGTTATGTGTATTCTAAATATTTCACTCATTAAATGGATTGATTTTATGCAAATATTTGCAATAGTCATGATTATAGGTTTGGTGTCAGCAATTAAATGATGGTTATGTGCTATTTTTCTCCTTTTCCTGGAATTTTTTCTCATTTACTTTCCACTGTTGTGGGATGTTTCTTTCAGAAGATGTTATGGTTTACATAATAAGATGCTGTATAAAATAAAGTGGCATTATATTACTCCATATTTTCCCAACAAGTTGCATTAAAAATGATATTCAAATTACACTTCCAAATACTACAGTTAGATAGTGTTCACCTCTAAGGATATTGTTTCAGCCCAGTATAGGTGCTCAAATTAAAATTAGTAGTGTAACAGCCCGTACAGTACTTATATTCATGGAACGCACAGACCGTATTTATGACTTTATTATTTGTATGCAGTTCAGTATTTTTCTCTCCTGTGTTTACTGAGGGTTAAACTCTGTAGTGATGTAGAGAGGGGATTCTGCAAAAATTTAGTCCCAAATTCTCTGTTCCTTCAGCATAGCCTTTACATTTATGCTTGCAGAGGAAAGATTGTGTAGCTAGCTAGAAACCTTTCTGCCAAGATGATGCAGAACCTACCAGTCAGCAAGAGTCAGTAACCTCTGACTTGGTTGTACTCGTGCAGAACTCTTTTTGCACACTTCACAGATCATCTCCTTTTCCTAGATCTCTTCTTGCTGCCCATTCATATGGAAAAGCTTTACTAATGCCACAGTTTTTAAGCTCAGGCCTGTGAAAGCATAGCACTTAATTTGATTTTTGTTGTCTTTTCCTGTTGCATGTGCATATCTAATATTCTGCTCAGCCTCAGCCCTGTTGCATTATTGCTTTTTCCTCCCACTAAATATCTTTTTGGAATGTTTCTCACAGATATATCTTACATTTCTCCAGCTTTAATCTGGTGTTCTTGCTCCTCTTCCTAACTACTTGATCTAATTTTAAATATTTTTTTCTCATGAATGTCAGGAGTTCATGCCACCTTAGTATAATCTTTGATTTTCATTTATACACTTCATTGCGAATGATAACATCAAATATGCCTAGACCGAGTACTTACCCCTGCAGTACCCCAGATGAAACCTCTCCCTCCCCTGAAGTGATACACGACCATTCATCATTCCCCTTTGTAATTCTCCTGGAAAGGTTAGATCTAATGGGTTTCTAAGCAAACACATAAAATCTTAACTTCTCTATCAGAAGTGAAGTGGTGGAAGACAGAGTTAGGACTGTCTTTCATCAACATAATATTTATAGCCAAGCAAATGAACACTTCAGCTCTGCAAATCCTAAATTTGTTGCCAGACAGTATCTGGAGATTGTTTTGCATGTTTTGATTAAATGCAGATTCCTTAAAGTTCCTTTTTTTTTTTTTTTTTTAACAAAGCCAGAGCCCTGTTTTAGTTCTTGTTCTTTGTTTTCGCTGGTAAGAGTCTGTGATGAATGAGATGTCCAATTAATGGCCCACATCACTGAGTGTAAAAAGTCTCTTTGTTCATGAATATAGTGGTTCAACTTAAATTAACTTTTTACAACAGTTCTGAGGCAAAATCTAAACCTCTGATCAAGGCAGACACCTGAGGAGACATGAAAAAATAATAATTCTCAGGCTTTAAAACATTTTGGGTTTTTATATATATGAGTTTTTTAGAATGCTTTAGTTCTGACAAAATTTGGAACTAAGAAAAGAAGTAATCTACTTGAATAAATAAAATCTATCATTTAATATCTCCAGATTGATTTACTGCTGATGTCTGTTCCCATGCTACTTGAAAAGAATGTGCTTGATTCATAACTGTGTGAAAAAGAAGCTGGCTATTTACAATATCAGTGCAATTGTACTATCAATATTTAAACGGGAAACTCATTACTGGTATGATTACTGGTTTTGAAAAAGTTGCAGTTGTGACACTACTGCTCTCAGAAATGTTTCTCTCATTGTCTGTGTGACAGACATATAGAAGAAAAGAGACAGAACTGAAACAACCGCATTTTTCTTTTCAAGCTGAAACATCGTACTGAGTGGCAGTCACCCTTCGGTGTTCCTCGGCGGCCCCTGGGACACACGTCCCATGGGAAGGTGCCTTGTGTTCTGCCAAAGCAGCCAAAGCAAGGGAGCCAGCAATGAAACTTTGAATGAAGCCACGGCTTGTATCATGGTTAAAAAGCCGCTAAAACTGGAGAAATCAATAGCACCCAACATGGCAGATGTTGGATTTCCGGCAAACCTTTCATATGACTCTTGCAATCAGAAGCTTGGTATCAGTGAAGATATTTGCCCTGTCATACTGGAGCTTTACAAGCTCCATCGATGTTTTGTGATGTTGTAGTTTTTTTTGTCAAAAGCAAATCACTAGCAATTTTGGATTCTGACTTGCTACAAAAAAGGTCTTAGGTTAAAGAAAAACTACACATTTTAATTCTTCTTGGAGTGTCCCATGCACCAGGTTTGTGCTGGAGAACAAACTGGCTCAGCTGCCTCTAGGAGTGGTTTTGCCTGCATTAGTCCTGGTCAGCTGTGAAGGGCTTTGCTGGTTTGTGCCTAAATTGAACCTCCCCGTGTCTAAAGAGCAGACCCCCATCCCACATCCTGCAAGCTTTGTCCTGTGTTGTCTTCTCTGCTTCAGCCAAAAAGAGGCACCCAGTCCGCAGCCAGCTCCCACCAGCCTCACTGCACCGGGCACGTGGTGGGCGCCTCTGTCAGCCCCCGGATGGGTGAGCCAAGGTGACATTGAAGGTCTGATGATGCTCAGGGGAGTTTCCCTTTTGTATGGCAGCAGAATATAGAAAAAAATGCATAATGTACCCCCTGAGCAAGACTGAAATCAGGTGTGACACCTGAATTTGAAAGGGTTTAATGTCTAATTTGGATACTTACAGGACAAAAGATGAATCTTATCCCCGACTGATGATTTCATCTTCCCAAATACATCCACATACTTAATACCTATCACAAATAATAGGTATTAATTATACTACCTTCTGATAATACCTTAATAATTACTTAAGATCCATTACATTTTTAACACTGATTAGAGCAGGGGCTCTCGTCCCTCTTGCAGCAGAGTGCTGTAATCAGTGTGGTGAATAGGCATTTTCATTCTCTCCTTCTTTTTCAGAAAAAGTATTTTCTGAACTGGTCTCCACTGAAAAGGTCCTGGAGTGGCACACCCTTTCTTGGCTAAGCACAGGCCTTTAAGAAAAGCATGGGCTGAACCTGGGTTTCCCACATGCTCTTCCATGTTTTATTGCTTCCAGACCAGACTGAATCCTTTCTACTATCTAACAAGGCAACCAAAAGTCATCTGCCATCATGCTGCCTGACAATGCTAAAATAATTTTATCAATCTTGCTTATTTCCTGCTATAACTCTTAAGAACATTCTTAAAAATTTTAAAAGCTTTTATAAACGTGTATTTATCTTGTGTTGCATATTTTGTTTTTGCAGTTGCAATAGCAGAAGATCAACTGTTGTGAAGGAATTGTTGCATGTTGCCTGCTAAGCCCAAACAAAAGCTGAGAGGCAATATGCAAAACACCACCAACAAAAACGTAGGAATATATGTGTGGTTGTATTGTCTCAAACAGCAGTAGAGACAGAAGAATATCAAGTTTAATAAAAGTCTACAAGCTTAGAGTAAGAGACGGTTGGATTTCAATATAAATATTTATATTCTGGATATTGGCCTTGCCATCCATTCCGGTACTGTTCCACACACCATATCAGAGAACAACAGATGGGCATGAAGAAGTAGAGGGAGAATGAAGACATCTCAGAGGTGACTGTTGCAAGTGTTTCTACACGGTACTGTCACCAGAAGCAACAGTACAAACCATCTTGTCACCTCACCCAAGTCATGCTCAGTTTCTGGATGGCTCCTTGTTTGTATTTTCCTTTGCAAGACTTTATTTAATCCACTGTCTCAGATTGTGAGCAACAGAACAGCATTTAAATATGAATCTTGCTAGCAAATTGTTGACCATAGTTTTTCTAGTTCATGTAGGTAGGCATGGACAACGTCATAAAGCGTTCTTGACAAATAATATAATACTCCACTAATAGGCTCTATAGTAGCCAGAGGAAAGTTTTTAGTAACTTGAGAATCCTGTTAGCCAGTACTGCTTGAAATATGATGACGATTACTCTAAAAGTTGCTTTATTCAGCTTCTCCTGTCCATAGGAGTCACAGGCAGGGTAAAATATCAGAATATGCATAAGAACTTTCATCAAATATCAAATGCTACATATTTCCCTAGAGTGGCTATTTCCCCTATCAAAGGATATAAGAAATTGTCCAGAATCAGTGTTGCCAAAGTAGCCCCTCCTGCTTCCTCACCTCTCCCTCCCCTCCTCCTCCTCCCAGCTCCCTCTCAGGCTGCTGCACTCAGCCGCTCTTCGTGCATCCAAGTGCAGGAATCAGGGTGAACAACAACAACCCATCTTAATCCAGCATGTTCCCACCATCACTTTTAGAATCCTGCTGCTGGTTTGTTTACTCTGCCCTTTTTCCTTTCTCTGAGGGTGAAGCTGGAGTAGTCTAGCAGCTCACTGCTGTCAAGAAGCAAGTCCTTCTCCTTTTTATCTGCTCCTTTCTTGGCCAGGCAGAAGGCAGGAAGGCAGGCAGGAAGGCAGGAAGGCAGGAAGAAAGGAAGGCAGGAAGGAAGGCAGGAAGGAAGGCAGGAAGGAAGGCAGGAAGGAAGGCAGGCAGGCAGGCAGGCAGGCAGGAAGGAAGGAAGGAAGGAAGGAAGGAAGGAAGGAAGGAAGGAAGGAAGAAGGGGGCAAGAGGGAATTTACCATTCAGTGCCAGTCTGCCATTAACTTATTTTATTTTAGGTGGTGAGGTGTAACTTTACCCTAAAATTCATCATTAACTTGAGTGAAATAAAAAAATATAAAGCCCAGCATAAGAATAAAAGTGCCACGTGCCATTTTGCTGTCCGTGCACTGAGCTAGTCTTCAGAATAGAGAAAGAGATTTTTGTGCATAGTGTCTCATGCTTTCTGAGAGACTGCTTTTTGAGGTGGGAATCAGTGTGTTGTGGCTTCCTTAGGTTCCTGAAAAATCCAGTTTGCTCCCTTCTATCAGATATGAGTATCAATATTGCCACTTGCTTTGCCTTAGATGCCTGAGGATTTCACTACAGGAAGTAAGTTCTGAACTTTCAGTGCTTACATGTTAATGGTATTAAACCATTACAGAAGAATAAGAAGAATTAGGATGCAGGCTTTTGGGTTGTAAAATCCTAATTCTTTTGTTCATTCTTGAAAAAATGCCTGTTTCCCACCTTCCAACCAGTGCCTTATGGAGCAGTCTAAGTTGATGTCACCCCATGTACCATCACATAAAAAAAAAATAAATGAAATGGATTTCCATTGTATGCCTAAAAGAAGTAGAAAAAAAGAGTAAAGTAAAATAT
The DNA here is from genome assembly GCF_964273445.1 of Streptopelia decaocto. NCBI lineage: Eukaryota > Metazoa > Chordata > Aves > Columbiformes > Columbidae > Streptopelia > Streptopelia decaocto. The sequence continues at coordinate 26,132,338 of NC_138655.1, forward strand.
GGGATATGTCATCATTATTAATCTTAAGTCCTAAAACCGTATAGACAGTAGTGATAAACACCTGGAAAACTGTTTGCCATAATAGCACCATCGTCTCATTCTGAATTGTGTGCAGCCACACAGTTCCAAAGAGGCCCAAACTCCAATAATATCTTAGCTGATGAGCTGCAAAAAGCAGTGTGGTTTTTTGTGCCTTAGAGAATTGCTGACTGGGACTGTCATATGTAAAGAAGTCTGTATATTCACAGCAGTGGGTGAACTTTGCTTTTCCTTCCCATTTAGCCTACAGTTTCTGAGAGTGTGGAAATCAGCTGTGAAATAAGGGTGCAAAATACTTGTTTACTGGTTTAGAATATGTGCAAATCTCTGTTCTGCTCCTCAGCTGGGACTGAACAGTGTGTGGCAGAAAGCAAGATACCAACCTTCTTGCTCCTGAGAGGTCCCACTGCCATGGGCAATCCACACCACAAATTAGAGCACCATTAGGGTGGCTTCTGTTTAGTACTAGCTTCTCCTGATAGATCTTCAGCCTCCTGGGTTCATATCCTGAAACCACATCTCCTACTGTGATCATAGACAAATGAGAAAGAAAATCATCAAGTGGCCTGCTGAACTCAGTTTAGGACAGGCTAACTTGAACAATGAGCAGTAAGCAGCTTTACCCCACAGCAGAACCTAGCACAGACAAATTATTTACACCTAAGTAGAATTTACACATTCATCTGATAGAAAACCAAAGATATCCACAGACTATGGCCATGCTAACAGATGAAGTCTCTGTAAATGGTGTTGCTGGGACAGATCCAGACTTATGGTGCTGGTGTGGAGACAGCAAGGAGTGCATTGTCAGAGTATTAAGTAGCATGGTCTGTTGGCTGTCATTTCTCCTGTGAATAAATGACTTCTCTCTCTCATAGAACAAAGTCCTCAAATGAAAGTCCTCAGGCAAAAGCTCTGGGATGCTGGATAAAAGCTGAAACAGGGCTGTCACTTGGTGGTGACACATCACTAACCACAGAAGCTGCTTTAACTGCTCCCCTGTCTTTCTTTCCCTGAACTTTTTCCATTTCATGACAGTAAGAAGTTACTCCAGTAAGTACGGTTTAGGTGATAGGCAGTGTCAGTCACATCTAAAATGCTGTTAAAAGCAATGTGGAATACCAGAGGAGTTACTCACCGGGATCCAACTCGTCCCCTCCAAGTGCCCTTCCCTGGGTTTGCTGAACTCACCTGAAGCACTCCGGCAGCAAAGGCATTTAGGCTTCCTCCCAGGGAGGGTGGTCCCTGAGAGGGGACATGGGGACAAAGCAGCTGGGGGGAGGGGCTGTGTTTCACACTGCACATGCAAATGACTTATCAGGTGGCCAGTGAAATGAAGGGAAATGTTCAGGTTTGGTTGCAAAGCTAGCTTGAATGGAAATTAGATAACGTTAGCTTTCTGCAGACTCCCCAGACCATGGGACAACAATAAATCCACAATCAGATACCACAGAGAAGATATTTAGTTGTATTCTTTTCAGCTCTGTTTTAGTGTATCCTTCTCAGACCTGGCTTAGCAGGACTTTGGAATTATGTAGTACTTTTGCTGTTTTACTGTTGTGTTGCTTTGATACAGGTATTTTCTTAAGCTGTAAAAATAGCCTGTAATTCACAGTAGTGCTAAAGCAGCAGATACTCATATCTAGATGGGACAGAGTATTATTTTTCTGTACCTTGTTTCATCCCTAGAGATCAAATATGTCTGTAAAACATTACAAAACTGTGAAAGCAATATGAACTCCTAGGGGTGATAATGCTATATATAAACTAAACAGGATGAAAGAGGTCCTGGTAAGTATACAGGCTTGGCTGTATCAGTTACAGTGGTATAGATACAGTTGCTTAGAGTTCCAGCCTTAAACATGAAAAAGTCCTGCAGTTTGGTCATTCCACATTAAATAAACTAGAGATAATGCTTTTATGTACTGATCTTCTTTTCCTTTGAGGGTACCTATTTAAATCCGGTAACACCTTGACTGTAATGATGAACAGTGAGACTCTGAGTCTACTTTCAGATTGGTGAGCAAGGTCAGATCATAATCCCAGCACTAATGAAGTTGCACAAAACCACAGTGCTCCTCGTTTCAGAGAGAAAAAAACCACACAGCTCTGCCTAGCACCAGCTCACAGCTCTTGAAGTCTGCTTTGTTTCACCTGAAGTTATCTCAAATAACTTCCCCTGCCCCTCCTCAAAGGATTCTCTGCTCTTCACAGGCCAGATCTGCTCTTAACAGTGTTTGTTAATATAGTTATGTGAGCTGGTAGTGTAATTTTTTTTATGACACTTTTACATGGACAGATTACCTAACATGCTCTTAGTTGAATCATCACATCATTCTGCCAGCATAGTTTGTTTCATCCAAGTGATGGGTGAGGCAAACTTGTCAATAAGTGTCACATAGGCATCCGAAGGATGTCTCATAGAGCTTCCCCAGCAAATCTTTCTATTTCCTAAGGGTTGGTCTTAAACCAGGTTTGCATTTAGGTGGCTCCGTCAGGACAGTAATTCTAAACACCCCTCTTGGCAGTCCAATAGATAGGTTATGTATCTGTAAAAGTTAGCTTTCTAGCGGGTAAAAATCCTTTAATTGAAAATGGCTGTCCAGAAACCAAATCAAGGCACAGGACCTGCTGTTCAGAAGTTTGGTCATCACTGTACCAAAATACTTTTGAAAAATCTAGCTGTAAGGGCTTGCTTCAGCTAAAATGTTTTCAAGGCAGGTTTATACAAGATGTCTTAAGCATGAAGCCTTCATATCTATGAACAACGAGTTTCATAGTGTCCAAGTGTGAGGTTTTTTTGTTTGGTTGGTTTGTTTTGGTTTGGTTTTGACTTTGTTGTTGTTGGTTTGGTTTGGATTTTTTTTGGTTTTTTTTTTTTTTTTTTTAGTGTGTGTGTTGGTTTTTTGTGGTTGTTTTTTTTTTTTTTCCTTGTTTGTTTTTTTTTTTTTTTTTCCTAAATTATTGGCTCTGTCCAGTCTAGATAAATTACTAGCTAGGAATAAGAAATAATGTTTAAGAAGGTTATGTTTTTATTTTTTGTTTGATAAGAGAGTTGAAAATTTAGGGATACAGTTTTGTTTTAGATCAAGACAAAGAAGACCTTAAGCATTTCAGCAAATAATAAATATATCAGTAAAACCTACTATGAATACCATAAATCAAAGGAGGTGAACTGAAAAAACAAGTTGTCTCAAAATACTAGCCAAACCCACGAAGTTGATGGATGTTTAAACTTTAAATTGATCTTATTTTTTTTTAATCACATCCTTCTTCAGAGTTACATTAAAATCCACAAATAATTACAGTCTCATTTTATGGTTAATATGTTATTTATCAATAACTATGTTTAGTACAGTTAGTCTGTTCTTGCTTTTTCATCTGATTTTCAAGACAGAAATAGAATTTAAGTAGCAAACCTAGAAATACTGATAGAGGGTTTTTGGGTGGTTTTTGTTCGTGATTTCTTACCTGAAGATTTTTTATGCTAATATGTATCTAATTAACAAAAGAGAAAAAAAAGTAATGGCATTTTCATTATTTTGACTTTATAAAGCCTCATGCAGAAATCTTTTCTTGTTGATTTTTCTTAAAGGTGCCACATAGTATGAGTTGCTGTTTGACTCCTCCAAATAAGAGAGCTCTGTTGTTATTTGGTCTAGGTATTTACTTCAATAACAATTAATTTCACTATTTGATATGGCAGTAAAATTATTTATATTAGCCATGTGTTCAGCACTAAACTGTCAGATACTTTCTTCCCCATTCATGCAAACAGAGTATTACATCTGGAAGGTAGATAGCAGTGAACATTTTTAAATAGTATGTATTCTTTTGTTTAACAACCATTGGCATAAGAAACTTGGGGCAGGTTTCAGCTCCATTGCGTTTAGCCATTGGAAACGTTGCCTGTCACTGTGAAGTTGTTATACTTTTGAGTATTGATCAGATATTGATTTCAGTGGGACTGATTCAGTCCTATTGATTACAGTGGAAGCATTTCTGAAAATCCCTCTTGATACCTACTGAAAATGTTGAATGCCATGTTGCTTTAGAAAACCCTGCCTCTTGGACACTGATACCACATTTTTTGAATGCAGTATAAGTTCCTCTGTGATTTAGGTAGTTTTGAAAATTCAGTCCATCTGACAGCTCAGTTATCTGAATAGATCTTGTTCTTTGGTATACTTTCTTATCTATATACATAATTTAAAAATCATGCTCAGAAAACAAAGCTGTTATCACAATACGACTCTCTATATACATGTATGCAGGCCACAGGGAGTGCAGTGTTACAGGGACTATTTTAAACCTCTTCAAACTATATCACATTTGGTGAAGAATGAAAGCACACATATAACTTGGGTCAGTTAATGTGTAGTGATGTAGTAACTCGCAGTAGCCTGAGGATGCCTCAGCTCTTAATCTGCACACTCAAACTTATATTTGCATTCCAAATACTTTCAAAAGGTGTTCAAGAGGTGATCTAGAATTTGACGCAGTAATGATATATGGATATTTGGGAAAGTTCAGGGCATGTGTGTTCCAATTTCTAGTATATCCTAGATTCTGAGAATGTTTGAATCTTGTGTCTGTACACATCTTTAATTGTTTGCAGGTTTCCTTTCTGAGCTGCTTTATTTATTTATGTCACATAAAGCCAGCAGTCTGAAGAAGAATGGGAAAAAGCTGTGAAAGCTGGTTACTTTCTATGTTCTTTTATTGGTATGATAATTAATGTCAGAACAATAAAATTTGCATGTGGTTGGTTTTGGATGTTAGGCATGTCTGTGTACGATCATGCAATAAAGACATTTTTATTGCTTTTCACAACTCTTGTTGTGTACAAATTGCAGCACAATATTGACAGATCAGCTAGTAATAGATCTAGACTGCACATCAGTTCAAAAGGATGAGAAACACCAGTACTCCAGCTGGATTGGATTCCACCCTTTTAAAATGTTTGTATTTGATCAAACACCTCAGAAGAATGCACATCATATATACACATCTTACTCCTGAGATATCTCAAAAAGAAATTTCTGTTAATCTTTTCACTCTTGAGAAGTGAACTCCAAGGGTCCAATATATATATATATGATTTTTCCCAGCAGGAAAGGAAAAGAGAGAGGGAACAAGAATGAGCCTACAAGCTGTTAAAAATGTTAAAAAGAACATAAAGAGGGGACAGGGAAAGGGTTCACGTTTCCTTTAGTAACACATAACAGTAATTCCACCTATGTCCTCATAGCTTCTCACAGCCACAGCAGCTGACTGCTTGAAAAAACAACCAAATAAAATACATCATATAAAGAAATTAGCACATCTATTTGGGGGTTTTTTGTTGCTTTTTTTTTTTTCCCTCTTCTTTTGCTGCCACTCAAGCCAACTTTCCTTTCCACTTGCCTGGAAGCAGCTGCACTTCCACTTTTTAATTGGAGAAGCAGTGCTGCTTCATATGAGTAGCATTGGCTTTTGGCAGCTTGAGATGTGTTAAATTCAATCAAAATACCCATGAGCAGCAGAGAAATCAGACATTTTTTTTCTTCCCACTCATTACTTGTGAAACTCGAATCTTTTCTCAGGTAGCAAGCCCTTCATTTTTTAATTCACTTTTTAATATTTTTTTGCATTTAACATGGTTAGGATGAAGAAAGTTAACATTTTTTATATAAATGAATTTGTGTAGATGATCGAGATTATTTTGAGAAAACTGCTTATTTCCCACCTATCATTTTCCAGGCTGGTATGTCATTGTTATGAAATGTCATGTCTCTTTGCAGACTGCCTGAAACTGATTGACATAACTGGAGAGGATGCCTTGGAACTATTTCATGAGAGTTGAGGGCATTTGGAAAAAACCTCACTTGTCTAAAAAATCACAGTCTGAAAGGGGGGAGGGAATTAAATGTCTCAACAAAAAAATCATGGTTTTGAGAAATGTAAGGTTTTCTTCTAAAGAAGCTGTTTCATTTTCAATTGAAGATGATATTTCAAATTAGAAGGGGAAGCAGAAAGCCCCTATTTCTCAATTTGACACTGTGTTCATGAATAAAATAGTGGAAGTCTCGTCATTGAGTAAATTGGAAAATATTTAAACTTCCTGGAGAAAACAGGTTGCATGATTTTGACAAGGCCCTGTGCATGCTTTTATGAGCAACATCTCTATGCTGGCAGAAAGAAGCTAAATCTGTGTCATGGATTTGGATGTCAAAAAAAGTTGAAAAAGCAAAGTTAATTCATAAAACAGGTCTTGTGCATCTGATGTCAGGGAAACATGAGACTGGAGGAGATCATGGAAGGGCTGTGGTTGAAAGAGACATGGCTTGCTAATAATTTTTCAGGCATTGTCAGCTGCAAAACCCTGCACTCAGCTTGGACAGCTTTTCTATCATGTCTGTACCATCCTACCTATTGAATGAGTTGACATCCAGAATGGCTTATTTCTTAGATTAATAATCAGTAACATCAATGGGGAGAGCTGGTGGCACAGGAGTGGGAAGGGATGTTTTCGTACCACCAAGTAAAAAGAGAAGGCATAGTAATGCAAGCAATTGGGCAAGGAAGATACATCCAAATACCCTGGCCTGAAGAGAAAGGGAAGAGGAAACATAGACTGTGGTCAGTGGGGAGTGTCCTGGCATCACACATGGCATTCTCAAGCCTTCAGTAGCTTTGAAGCTGTCTCTCTTCAGGAGAGGATGTGGAGCGATGAAGCTTGCAGCCCCAGTCTGCTAGAATATTACTTAGCAAAGTCAGTATTGCTCTTTTCTCCAGACTAGGAGCCACCCATGCATCTGAAGAGTACTCTTAGTGCTGCTCAGATCGTCTACATAAATACACACTTAAATAATTTATTGAAATATATATTATGTAGCTGTTACACAGGAACACTTTGGGTTGTCATTGAATATGTATAAGGCAAACATTTTCCCTTAAATGATTGCCTGTGGATCTGCTTAGGTTTGTTGTATCAATTTGTATTTAGGACATGTTCTCCTGGAGAAAAACTACAAAAAGCTAGTAGATAAACAAAAAGGTTTTATAGAAACATATAAGAAAAAAAAATATTTTCTGGTACAATACAAATTTGTATATTTTTAGGTTTTGATTTGCAATGCTAAAATTAATTGGATGAACAGAATAATCCCCATGCAATTTTCATGTGTATAAATTTAAACTGTCTCAAAAGAGAAGGCAATGATAAGGTGGAAGAGGGAGAAGGTAGAAGGAAAGAGATGTAGATGTCATCTTTATGACTCAATATTTTAAATTATTTTCTATTATAGCTGTAAAATCTCATTACACTCAGTGCATCTGCCAAGGGTGTAAAGGAGGTGAGAACCTGATCCTCGTGTTTTTTCTTTTGAGATTGTGTGCATCAGTGTCTCTATTTCAGAGGACAACGATTGATGTAAATTTATTTCCTAGACTAACAGATCCTGGTTCCCTCTAGAATCAATGGAAGTAACAAGACTGCCATTATAGGTATTTAACTTAAATGTTGTGTCTACCTCTTTTTGAATATTTAAGGGGTCATAGGCTAACTGGTCCAGCAGACCTCGAATTAATTGCTTTGACTCATTCAATGCTTTCTTGACTTTCGATTTAAGTACCCACTATTCATTCATCTTAGATGTCACAGATGTCACAGGAGATAATCTCTCTACATATATGTTTAGTCCCTTTAAGCATATTCTTTAAAGTGAAGAACAATTACCTACAATACAAGACAGCTGGAGTGAGGTGCTTGGACATATTTGTTCTTGGTGTATCTGTGTCTTCAGTGAAATTTGTAAAACTCACTTTTGCTTCAATGGGAATAGAGGCTGCCAAGACAGAATGTTTGTCTGAAAGCTATTCTTTATGTCTGCCTTCAAGTGTCTCAGTTGAATTACAAAACAAAAACACCTCAATGCCCAACAGAAACTAATAAAAAATGAGCAGAGTAACTCTGTGAGCTAGGATCTGGTATTTGTGAAGATATCTTTGATCAGGACAGCATATGCTAAAGGGAAGTGGACAGAGGTCAATGGTGAACTGATTTGCACCATTTTTCCCACCTAAGATGGCAATTTTGGGGGAGGGAGGGAGTGGAATTTTCTAAGTTAAGGTCAGCAAACTCAGTCTCTGCAGACCTGATGGAAATGAAGGAATGGCTTCAACTAACATCACAGTAATTTGTCTGGCACAATATTTTTAAATTATGGCAACTACATTTCTGCTCAGCAATTCATAGGCAGTCAGTGTACGTTACTGAGCTCCCCAGTTATCTGAAGTCCTGCTTAAGCACAGGGTAGTGGGTTAGAACACAGATGCCTACTTCACTCAGGAATCCCCATGGTCCATAACTGGCCTCACGTAGAGAACTTAACTACTGTCAATGTTGCAGAGACAAAATAGCTCCTGATGAAAATGTGAGGCCACAAAGCAGAGAACAGGATGAAACTTCTAGAAAAATGAGAGAGGCTTCGAGAAATATCAGACCACCACTTGCCTACAGAACAAGAAAATAAGTAGGTGTGATAGATTTGATGACTGTTCTGCAACTGGCACTTTCAGTATTTTCCACCAGGTAAAAACCTGACTGTGGTACGTTTCTCAGATGCCAAATAAAACCTTTAAGAATCTTATTTTGGAAGATTCTAAGCAGGATGATCTTGATTTTTACCAGATGCTTGTCCAGCTCTTTTCCGTGTTCTTTTGATACATCCTTATGCAGTTCACTTCCTCACTTCAATCTCAGAAGTTAATTTCTTACTCAGAAACAGTCCAAGAGAGCAGAAGTTCTCTTAGGGTGGTGATGATCGTGAAGCAAACTTAATTCAAGAGTCTTGTTTCCTCAGACTGATATGATTAATTTATATTCTTATGGTGTGGATGTGGTGTTTATGAAATGCCTTAAATCGTGTACTCTAGACCAGGGGTATGAGTTCATACTTTACTGCAGATTTGTGCTGGATGTTGCTCCCAAGCAATGGAACTGTAAGCAACTTTTGACTGCACGATTCAGGCTGAGGAACCACAAGCTCTCAGATGTTAATACCTGTCACTCTTTTCTGTGCTTTTGGTTAGAGAAGTTAGCATGCCTAAACTACGCTGGTGGACAAACTGCACACCTAATAGCCATGTGTGGTACCAAACTTTGAAGATTTTCACTTTGTTTTGTAGGTATTTGGCTTTCAAATAAATAATTTTTGTAGTTTACATGGGAGAAAAAAAAAAAAGCTGAAAGGAGAGCTTAGACATGCCAGGGAGAGAGCATTCAGTAAAATGGCAAAATTAGCAGACAGCTAAGTCTTTGGAGGGCTTTCTATGCTGTATGTTTGTGTAGTAAGATAGAGACATTTGAACAACAGCTGGACTGACTATGTGTGCACAAAGACTCTGGAAGTCAGCTGCATGCTCTGGAGTGTTCACTGTTATCCTTAATTAGTGGAAATAGTGAATTTAGTGTGGGATGGATCATTGTCTGATGCAGCATGAAAAAGATTCCTAATTGATCTTCCTTGATGTGAGAGGTCACATGGCAAAGGCATTTAAAGTAGCTGGGTAAGGATCTAACCATACCCTTCCCAGCTAGGACTGCACATATATATATTACTTTGTGTGACTGTGATGACAGAAAATTACACTTCAGCTCTGCATGCAGCCTAGATATTCTAGGAATTATGCCATAGGCAAAACAAGGGCAACTCAGGAGGAAGAAAGAAATTATTTCTAAAATTCCATAATCCTTTTTATCTCCTATCTTAAAGTGAACTCTTACCTCCCCACAAGTAATAAACTTTCTTTTTTCTCTTTCTTTTTGTGAATTCACCCATCCAGGAGAGAACAGAATTAATTCCCTCAGAGATTATTCCAAATAGGTATTGACCAGAGAAATAAACCTTCATTTTTCTTTGCAATAAGCTCTTTGCTACAAATCTCTATGCTAAGTAGACAAATGCATCTCTTTATAGATATCTGGTAAATATAGTAGCCATAATCATAAACAAAGGTGTCACTAACTGCTGGTGGAATATCTTCAAGAAGAAATAAGGAGCTAAGATCAGCAAATAACATTCGACACAAATAAAGGAATCAAGGTAAGACTTAGGAATTATTAATTGAAACAATTCTTCAGTTAGTGTTACTGTTCTGGAGTACATAGAGATGTTTGCTTTATATGTGTGGCCACCAAAGCATGCCTCAAGAGCAAAGTTTTTGCCTGATGGGGTAGTTGAAGATTTGAGGTAGCCGTAAACAGCAGCAGAAAAAAATAAAAAAATAAAAAAAAAAAGTTGAATGTGATTATATCAGAACACTGCGGTGTAATCACATTGAGTGTGCTAAAGGTACTGCTGACTGGATTCCTAACTAGAAGCTGGTGTTAGGACTGCCTGGCCACTAGATGTGTCCCTCTAGGAAACCACAATAGTTCAGCTTACCTTGTCTGTGGCAAGCAACCCTGGAAGAACTGTTTAAGTCACAGCTATGATGTGGCCTCTGGAGTAGATGAGACCAAAGGTAGCAGAGCCTATTTTATGAGGAAGTCCAGGACTTTCGCAGAGAGGATGCAGGGTGATCTGCTGGAGGGTTGGTGGATGGTGAGTGAGAAGGAGAGCATGACATATTAGGAGCCAGATTTCTATCCAGATTATGTTGAAAACCTATCTTAACATTTCAGCCTCTATATAGGAGACAGCAAAAACCCATCTTGTGGTTTGAAAGTTTCCCTGATTCCTGAATGTCCTAAACAAGCTGTACCATAGACTCAACAGAAGGCCTTTGGAAAGCCACCACAAAAATCTGAAGCAAGCATTTCAAATGAGGTACAGACATGTTCTATCCAATTCTAAACTATCAGGAAATAACTTCACATCTTCCTCTTGAGGTGTTTTTCTGTGTCAGGATTTTCTACACTACTCATTGCCACAATGCATGATCTTAATCTACAGCTGCTCACTGAGGAATGGAAGCATAGATAAGTGGCTTGCTTGAGGTTGCACAAGAAGTTCAAAACAGCACGTTGAATTTAAGTCTTGGGACTTTTATGTATTTCTCATTAGATTTTCCTCCCTTCCCTTACCTCTGGGGATGGAAGCAGACCACAAACCCCATACTTCTTAGTGCAAATTATCCGCTTTGTTATTCTGTCTTTCAACCTTTGCCATAAATTCCACTTCATTAACATTGGCCGAAACAGCTCAGTGAGCTGCACTGACTGCTTGGGCTATAAAATGTGTCTGGTGAGTAGGCAGGAGAATTTCTTTAGCCACAGCCATGCAAAAGAGAAGCATCAGGAGACTCTGGCTGTTCTGACACAAATTGTCGGTGAATAGTAATGAACACAGGTTATTTTTATTATTATTATTTTTACCTGCTTACCCCTGTGTTGAAGCGGCATTGTCTCTCACCACACACTGTGGAAAAGGGTTTTGCACTCCCTGCTAGTGGATGATGATCTCAGACAGCCTGTGCAACACTGCAGGTTAAACCCCATCTGGATTAAGTCTTTCCTCTCTGAGGTACGCTATGAACTAGCCAGCAGCTCAGCCCATCTGCAGATCATTACTGCTATGTGTGACAAAGGAAACACCTGAGCAGGGAAGCAGAGCAGTGTGCAGGGTTCACAGTCAGGTGTTGCTATCTAGGGAACAGGTTGAGTTCTGCAGGGCACCTAGAAAGCCTCAGACCACCAACGTTTTTAGCAAGGCTTGGCTATGGAACTTCTGTGTGGTGCTCTGATAACTTAAGCGTCAGGTGCAACAATGGGGGAGAGATGCTAAACTTTTATGAATGCAAGAAAATGGATGAATCCTTCTCCTGTTTTGAAAGGGTACATGATAGTTGTAGCCTGAATTATCTGGAGTGGAGCTGAAGATACTCATATGGAAAATGTAGTTTGTTCTGCTTTGATACCCCAAAAAGCAGTAAGGTACTACAACAGTGTTCAAGCAATTATTGCTCTATTGTCTTGGTGGGCCAGCTCCACAGCACTGGGGACAGAAATGATCTACTGGATATCCATTGACTTCAAACAAAGTAAGTAGCAAACCAGAATAACAAGCAGACCAGATAATTTTTTTTTTTTTTTTTTTTTAAAGAATGCTTACAGCTTTCCATATGAATACGTTGAAATACTGGGAAATGAACATTCACTGACTCCACACAGCTGTTATTTACAGAAATAGATAAACACCTTCCTTCACTGGGAGGTTGTATTTGCAGCTTTATTTATCAAGGCACTTATGAGAAAATGTAGTTTGTGGCTGACAACATCACGGAGAGCTGAAAGGACAGACAGGAGAGCAGAGATTTGGAAGGCAGTGGTCAGCTGGTGTTGATGGAGAACCACCTCATGTCTTCTGCCCATGCTGAGAGGCGACCTAAGCAGGGCCCTGGCAGGCTGCACCCTTCCTTTGCGCCTGGGTTCAGATTTCTTGCACTGCTATTGTTTCTGGAGAGTCTCCGCTTCTCAGAAAGCCCTTTATAAAATGGATATAATGGGATTCAGAGTCATGGGCTTAGAGGAAGGCTATTAGTTCAAAGCACCTTCAAGCAAATGGGAAAGTTTAAGCTGTAGTTTGCCTTCTTATTTTAAAAATTTATTGTACTTGCTTGAATTTTTCAGGGTGGAGTCCATCTAAAATTCAGTGCCACAAAACCACTGTCCTTCAAAAAAACTGTGTCTTTGTGGAGGTCAGAACAGGTCTCTGGCTTTCTGTTTCATTCTTCTCTATACACTGGAGTCACAATACGTCTTCGTTTTCATTCCTCTCCAAGTGAGGCATGTGAAATGAGGTGAGCAAAGGCATTACCTAGGGCAATAGACAATTGAAGTTTGACCTAGGTATATGTTTAGCTAAATTAAAGAAAGGGAATGTAAGTGAGATAAACAAGCATCCAGGAAGACAGCTACTGTATTTCCCCACCAGTAACATCTCTTGAAAGCTACTATCAGCAGCACTCAAATCTCTGATCTGAGAAATGACAAGGTAGAGAGCACAGCTTCTTCATGCTTCTAAGTGTTTTTCTCCTCAGAGACAACTGTGTGATCTACTGTTCATAAAGATATTTGAATGTGAAAGGCAGGAATTGTGTGAATTAACCTTGATACTAAAGCACCTCAAATACCTTGGGTTCAAAAGCTTAAATTGCACTTGAATGTTGCCGAAATACTTTTCCATTTGTGAGAGTCAGAAAAGGGACAACAAGAGAGAACTGTAGAAGAAAATAGGCTGGGATGGAGCAAGCACTGTGAAGAAATAGATTAACAAATAAACTGTGACAAGAGACCTGAGAAGGAAAGAACTGGATGCCAACATAGAAATATCACAAGGGGAATATGGTCTTCTGAACTCTATGGAGCAGGCTAGCTGATATTTCAAAATATTCTGCTACTCTTAAAAGCATAAACTTCAACTTTATCTTAAAAAAAAAAAGGCATGATAAATCATTTTTGCTTTTAAAAGTAAAGAAAGAAACAAAGGTGGAGTCATGGAATTAAAAGTCAGTGAGATTCACTTCGTCTGCAGAAAAAAATACAAACATCCAACTGACTCCTGTGAGCATCTAGAAGATAGCAGAGCAATAAATAATCAATTGAAAGTGAACAAAACATGCCAGATAAGCCACTACAGAAGTAAATTAAGGTTAATAGGTCTTCTGGATAAAGCAAAGAAATAGGCGTCATACATCTTAACTTACTAAGGTTTTTGGCACTGACATAATATTCAACAAAAATAAGTGAAGGATATGTTGCCAGAATGTCACTGCTTGGGAAACTGTTCAGGAAAAGTAGTTATCACCTGTTCACTGTCTGACCAGAAGGATGGATTCCTCAAGCTCTTTCTTGGGGCCAGTTTAATTAAAATCCTAGATGGTACAAAATCAAACCCGCAGAGATACCAAACCAGGAGGGACTGAAAGGACTTTGGAGGATGAGAATTCCGAATGACCTTGACAAACTGGGGAAATGCCCTAAACTGAAGAGGGTGCAACTCAGTGCGGAGTGCAAGGTACTGTGCTGGGGGCTGGGATCTTGCTGCAGGACAGTAGAGTGGATGGCAAAGCAGTGAAGGAGCTTGTAGCCAGAGTGAACACAAAACCAACAAGAGACAGGAAGGTCAGGCTGTTTCCAAAACTCCAAACATCATACCAGATTGTATAAACAATATTGGCATATGTAAGAAACATTAAATAGTCCTTCTTTCTCACCACAGCTGGAGAAACAGGTCTGGTTCAGGGCACAACATTTTGAGAAAGATGAGAATCAGTTGGAAAGAGTCCAAGGAAGAGGAGCAAGAGTGATTGAGGGTCTGGAAAACATGACCTGTGAGGAAAGACTGAAGGCAGTGAGGTTGTTTAGTCTAGAGAGGGGCAAACTGAAGGGATGTATGATAAGTCTTAAAATGTTTAAAAGGTAGCTGCAAAGAGGAAAGTAACAAACTGTTGTGAGTGCCCAAAAGCAGCAGTGAACTTAGCTTTCAGGAAAAGAGATTAAGGGTAGACACTAGGAAATGTTTTCTGTGATAGTGGCAGAATTGATTGGCTAGAAAGCCTATATGAACTCCACCATATGACGATTGATAAACAGGTTGGACAAACATCTGTCAAGAATAATTTAGGAACAGATGATCCAGACTTGGTGGAGGGAATGGCCTACATTATCCCTTGAGATACCTTCCGAGCCTATTTCTGCAATGTTATAATCAATGAGTAGAAGAAACCTATGGGTTTAAATGAATTAGTGCAGGTGACACAGAAAAGGATCAGGGCACTGAAACATCCATTCATAACATTTACAAAATTTCAACTATATGTTCATGACCTTCCCTTGCTTAAAATAAGATGTCCTCATAGGGGTAGGGACAGATCTCAGACCTAACTAACAATGCAAGCACAGTAGAACTTGGGGATGTAACCCCTGTGTTGGACTGTACCAACTAAGTTCTCTGTGAAGTTAAGAGGTGTCAGGTCCTCCAAATGGGATAGTGATTAACTAGTCTTTTTGTTTGTTTGCTTGCTTGCTTGTTTGTTTGTTTTCCTTTGGTGATGAGATAGTTGTACTTAATCAAATACACTTCTGAAAGGTCAGAGCTGATATGACTGAGGTTACTTACCAGTATATACATCTTAAAAATTTGGTTCTGAAGCAGGACTTTTTTAAAGTTATGAATCTAAAAGTATTTAGAACAGTTTTCCCTTCATTTTACCCAATAGTTTATTTTGTAAAAAGGCAATAATATATACATGACGGTTTCATCTTCTTAACTAAGATAATTTGCAGTAGTCACTTTAAAGTCCTCCTGATACATAACCATCATCCTGTATCTTTATCTGTCCTTCTGATTCCTGTTTTCCTTGGTGTGTCCTGAAACCTCTAAATGAGCTCAACATTGTGTATGGTCGTTTTCATCTAGCCAGTGAAAAGGGATTTTTGTGAAAATTATGGAAGCTTTCTCAGAATTTTTATAGGTCTACTGGTTGGCATTGACTTAAAGTTGGTTGATCTTTAGGAAAAGTCCTGGTTCCATAAACTCCCTGAAAATTGTGGAAACGCAATTTAAGTAAGACCTGCAAATTCAGACCCTTACAAATGACTGCATGATATAGTTCTCAATGTATAGCTCATGTTCAATGCTTGAGAAATACATCTATCAGTAACAGACAATTACCTTTAAAGAGATTTGCATCCAGGTAGATGGTTAGTAGACTGTCAGGCCACACTGCTGGTTTAGATTTGAAGAATTACTTTGGAAGAACAAGGAGGGTTCTATTTTTGACATTTCAGCAATGAGACCACTTGTACATTATGACCCAATTTGATTTACTGTAAGAAAATTAGAGTGCTGTAATTTGTAAAAGACATTTATTACATGAGTCAAAAAAAGAAAAAAAAAAAGGGGAGGGAAGGGGGAGAGAAAGCAGCTTAACGTCTCTGTCCATCCCCATCTGGTTTTATTTTAATCTCACTCTAGTCACATATGAAATTTTGCTTAGCTGTCTTCATTTTCTTAGTCAATCTTGATTAATGGCCTTCAAAGTAAAAATAATTGGCCTGCATCAGGCTTGTTTTATAACTCTTGTTCACAAAGAATGTGAAAGGCTGGAAAATGAGCCTAAACAGAAGGAATGCATTACGTTACCCTTTGAGAAAGAGCAGTCCTCCAGTTGTGTTTCACTGTGTATTTTTATAACAGGCGCCTCCTTGACTGTCCATGATATTGCAGATATGCCGTGCCAAAAGCTTTTGTATACTTCATCGGGCTGACCATGTCACCTCGCAATCTCCGGGCAGCCGTGTGTTCGCAGGCAGAGGGGGGCAGAGCCAGCCCCTGGCCCACTGAGCACAGCACCCCGACACAGCGCTGGCTCTGCAGCAGGGACCAGGCGCTCCCAAAAGCTGAAGGGATGCTTTTGTGCAAGTGCTCCCTAATCACTCCACTCCTGCTCTTAAACTTCCAGAGAGCTGCCATGCAATTTAGGGAGTGTGGATCTCGCTGGAGCACAGAAGAGCAGCCATAAGTTGATTTTAGCTGAGGTGAATGTGACCCTGTGGCTTTTTAGTTACCTTTATTCCTCTCCAGTGAATACAGTCCTGGTAGAGCAATCCACCAAACTGATCATAAATTCAATATTTTAAAAAATCTTCTATGTTTTAAAAGATTACATCATTTTTTAAAAAATAAACAGAATATATGCTCATTTTTAAGGGAACAAACAAGGAGACAAACAAACCAAAACAAACAACCAAAACCAACAAAAACAAACATACAAAAAAACCCCACCCTAACCACTTTGGCATAACGGGAAAGGACCTGGTTAGGGAAATCTGTTTCTGTTGGGACAAACATTGTTTCAAACATGCTTTCTTGCAGTCAGAAAGCTGGGGTGATGCAGTCTAGCCCTTCCTTTGTGTAATGCATGAAACAGATTATTGTGCTTGTGTGTTTATGGCAAAATTCAGTATTATGTTTTACTTAGCAAAAAGGAAGTTGGCTTTCTGTTACACATCCCAGGGGTGAAAAGTGTTCCTTAGATATTAACCAAAGAGAAAGAGAAGTTATTCATTTCAATTATTTATGTTAATTTAGGAATATTTGAGCAACTCATGACAGTCTTGTGAAGTTCTTACCCCATGGACTTATTTCCTTATAGAATTTTGAAATAGGAACAGTTTATGCTTTTCCTGATGCTTTTCATGTAACAGCCTCAACATATGAACTGAACTTCCATTAAGCTTCCTAAGATTCTCTGGAGTATGCATGTGATATACTTATGTTACTTTTGCCAGACATGGCTGGATCCAAACTTGGTCTGGAGATGAACACTTTTCCCAGAGTAGCTGAGACCAGCTGCTGAGTCCTGTATCTTCTCTTCTCCCAGCAAGGCAAGCCGGGGTTACACAGATGGTATTTTCATGTCAGTGCAGATCAATCTGAGCATTAACCTCATGGCATGGACCAAAATCAATCTGCAGGGCTGCCTGGATTCAGTGAGAGAGGAATGCATATTTTCTCCTTTTCAGAAAGTGGCATGGAAAATACAGATATCAAGAGATTACATTCCCTAGAGTCCAACATTTTCTGTGTTATTTTTTTAAACAGTTAATGATGTATTGTAACCCAGATATCCGACCTTCAGTGAAGCACAGCCCCACCATGACACTCCTCCTCTTTGATGCTTCATCAGCTTTTGCAAAGTTGTTTTTACAGCAGCTCCTGTTAGAACCAGGGCGGGTAGCCAGGGCTTATGTAAGGTCCATGAAGAGCAGAAAGAAATCTGCCATGTTCCTCCTCCCTGCTGGAGTGTGTTTCATTCTTCAGCTGCAAAGTCTTCTCAGTCCCTAAAATCCTTTCTTCAAGACACTTCTGGACCTACCTGATAACAGGCCAGAGGAGAGAGATCTTTAACAGCGTATGCTTGAGAAAATGTCACCAACAGGAGAAAAAATACTACCAACTCCATGTTTAAAGCTTTGAAATGGTGGCAGTGCCCTCTTTTTCCATGGACTTATCTTTCAAGGATTAATCATTCCCACCATTAAAAGCTTTGGTCTATACCTTATTCAGCTTTGGCTTGGGCTACATTGTGCCATTGTTCCATTAGACAGCTACAGGATGTATGTACCTACATGAACCTTCTACGGCTCTTTTTCACGTGGGAGATATGAGAAGCTGTGAACCTAAGACAGGTACTATCTGTCTCACAGTGACAGTCTGTGTAATTGATCTCTTCCTTGCATTCCATTTAGTCTTCTTAGGGTCCACCATGATCCGTCGTCTATTCATTCTTTGTCTTGGAAAGACCTGGTCAGCAGATACCATTGTGTTTGTGGATGATTATGTGTTTGATGATTTCGCTGGTGCTCAAGTATTACCTCTAAATCTTATGGGCATAGGAAATGGACTAAGATCAAAGAGCAAAACATTGTGCAAGTGGCACAATACTGACTTTACTGACCCACATTCTCAATACTAAATGGCACTGGAAATCTGCCAGATGCACATCCTAGCTGGCTATATCAAAGCAGTAAGGATAACAAATATATTGATAGTGGTGCACAGATTAGACAGGGAAACCTAGGGACTGCTGGTCTAACTTGACTCCTGCTTATATCCATTTGGTGTTACTGATCTTTCTTTTCATGATTCACTTCAGCCACCTCTTTTGACAAAAATTTCCAAAAAGTAAGCTTTTTGGGGTAATCTTTCCATAAGTTTCCTTTAAAAAATGCTGAAGTCCTTAGAATAAAACAAAGTTTTTCAACTTATATGGAAATAAGTTGCATTTCTTTTTTTTTTTTAGAACTGGTTTGTTTACTTTCTGGAAAGAAGCTATTTTTGTTTTTGTTTGTTTCCAGTTGACTTGAAATTTTTATTTTGGATTATTTGTTTCCATTTGACCAGAAACACTCCCAGTCAATGTTTTGTATAGTTCAGTCTGTGATTGCCTATGTGAAGCTCTCTGAGTTTCTGTTACACTGCTTTTATATGGTAGTGGAAAATGACTGAAAACTTCATTCCATAATCTTTTAAATCAGTGGTATAATACATTATGTCTTATACTGTGTGCAGCAGATGTGGTAGAATGAGGAAGGGTGCCCTAGACATGGTAGCACATATCCATAGGTATGGAATGGCTTTCATATGCAAATAGGTTAAACAGCCTGACTTTTCAGCTTAAAAGAAGAAATGTTGTGAGGATATGAGAGAGGTACGTGAAATCGTGGATGCTTCAAAGAATGCAAATAGGGAGTTCACTGTTTCTCACAACAGAAGAATGAGGGGAATCCAGCGCTACTATTAAGCAACAGGTTTAAAAGAAAGGGAAATATTTATTCTATACCAGACACAATCTCACTTTGTTCACACTGTGCTGTGGAGGCCGAAGTTTGAAGAGGATCAGTAAGAAATTAGATTT
This sequence comes from Streptopelia decaocto, assembly GCF_964273445.1. Taxonomy (NCBI): domain Eukaryota; kingdom Metazoa; phylum Chordata; class Aves; order Columbiformes; family Columbidae; genus Streptopelia; species Streptopelia decaocto. The sequence continues at coordinate 26,151,787 of NC_138655.1, forward strand.
TCCTGCGATTTGATATGTTTGATAACAAAACTGAAACAAATGCCTAAGGGAGATTGGCAGCTCTTCCCTGCTGCTGCTTCCCCCCATCTAGTTTGTCTTCATGGGCAGGACCTGGCTGAGGGCTGTTGGTCCAGCTGTGTGGCCAGGACACATGCTGGTTCTGCCTGGCCAGGCACACATGCTGCCATCAGACACTGGGCAGTCCAACATCAGTAGCCTGCTTTTCAGATGACAGAGAAGCAAACCAGTGGCTCGGCGAAGCATCTTGGCTCCATGCTGTGCAGAAATGCTTTGCGTGTGTGTACAGTGAGCACAACTGAGTCCTATGTTTGGGAGTAACAAGATAATAGAGATGTCAGAGAAAACTAGTGTGTCATTTGCTATGTTTGGACAATGTTTGCCTGAAAATGCAAAATAAATATCTAAGTATTGGTGTGGGAAGGGAGGCATCACCATGCAATCTCTGTGAGAGTGCTCAAAGGCTATCCTGCTTCTTTATTTTCATTCTTTGAATGAGAGCTTCCCAGAAAAGAGTATCCGAAGGGAGCTGGTGCACAAAGAGGAATGCTGAGACTCATATGAAGGTCTTCATATAATATCTTCACAATTGCAATGTGGTACATGAATGAGTGATAGAAGTGGGCAGCAGAACAGTGAGAATGTGGCCATTGTGTATTTTATAGTTTAAAAATTCTTCTTTTTTTTTTTTTAATTCTAATTGGCATATCTTCTTTTCTGGAAATTGATTTTTCAGTTCAAAGCAGCAATCAAAGGAAAACAAAAGAAGAAACTGAAGACATTTTGAACCCATTTACATGCTTCTAAAGAATTAATCCACTTTTTCAGAGAAAATGAGAGACAAGTATTTACATTTACTTACCTCAAAAGAAGCTATGGAAAAAATTAACACTTTCATCCAATTTTACTTATGCCAACATCTCTTTTTTTTTCTGTAAGTAGTCAGCACTTTTAATGTGTTTTATAGGACATACGTATCTAGAATTCTCAAGTAATTGCATGAAGTATGTAGGTATGTATTTAGTACTTGCAGCTACTTGACTTAGGAGTTGGCTTTGCCTTGCTCTTTGACCACAAGAGCTCTTAGAATTTTTAAAACCTAAGGATTTCAGTTTTACAGTGCTGATATATTAACCTGTATGTGAGCAGGGGACTTTATGTAAATACTGTAACATTGCCAAACAGCCTGTGACATGGAGTCATTTCTACTTCATTGACGGTTCAGAAATGAAGTGTCCTACTAGCAGTAGATCATTCACCTTATATAATTTAAAATGTTATTATTGCAGCTCATGGTGTTGTTGGTATAAGATGTCATACCATGATGCTCACCTTGGATGTGAGAATGGATATTAATTTGAAACTGTTTCTGCTGGCTGCTTAGGCTGAACCCTACCATGTGAAAATGCATTTGTTTGTTTGTCTAAAAAGATTTAGGATTGCACATCATCTTTATCCATTGTAAACATTTTGTTATATACAGTATACTAATTATTGTTGAAATGAAGTGTTTTTCTAGCCCCAGTGGCATAACGGAAATTATACTTTCAACTGCCTAATATTCTTGGAAAAGGAAGGTAGACTTAGCAAAGAACATCATCATTTTGCTATAATGATAATGTACCTATTTACATAATGATAATGTACATATTTACTGCCAAGTATGTTTGTTCTGCATTAGCATTCGTAGTGTGGCAGGGAGAATTGCAAAATGGAACTTCGATTTGTGCCTGGTGGCTGTCATCTTGCAAGGGAGCAAAGAAGGGAGAGCAGACGATGGGGTGTTTCTGAGACAAAAAGGACTAACACTGTGTGCTGGGCTTGCATTGTTTACGAGATCAGATCTGCACATGCCCATTTGCTTTCCTTTCTTCTTTTTTTTCTGCGGGGCCTTGTCTCTTAAATAACTTAAAATCCTTTGTGAGATTTCTGACAGCAGGCATCAAAAAGATGCTAAAAGTCCATGTTAGCTGCATGCTCTCTCTTTGAACACATTCTCAAGTAATGCCACTGTTGGAATCATTTCATTCAAGAGATGAAAAAAAAAATCTACATTTTTGGTTTCATTTCAAAACCCGTAAGCCTCTATATACACCTAAAGAAGCAGGAAATCTTATACTTGGAGGAAACAGAAAAAAAAAAGTTAGGAGACACTGTTTGGTGAGCTGTCATATGTTTTCTGAACTTTTTGTAATAGGAAGAAGTCTCTAAAGAGCCCTTTTCCTCACTCCTCTAACAAAGGCATGTCCCAGTTTATTAAAAAATCATACACAACAATGCTGCCTGCCAGGTTTTATAGCCCTAATGAAAATTTGGTCCAGAGCACAAAAAATATCTGGAAAAATGCCTGAAATTTCCCTGTCGCAGATGTTTCAACAGAAGGTGCTTGCATGCCATTCGTTAATATAACGCCATACGGGACTCGGTATGACCACTGCAATAACCAGTAAGTAACACACGCAGTGTGCGCATCACTGCGCCAAATTTTCCGTCTGTTGTGTGGGGCTTGTATCCTGTGGATTGAGACGTACCTTGATGAAACTGTATTGTCATTGAATGATAATATTTGTGGATCACTCTGCTAGAAAACATCCTATCGAGAATGTGGGAGGTCTGTGTAAAGAGTCGGTGCAGCTCATTGGCATTGCAGTCAGTTAGGAAGGATGGGAATGTTAGTATTTATGCCCCTTTTTTAGCCTATCTTTCAGATGCCAATTTACAGGAGCAGCACTCCAGATATTAAAGCACTTTCTCTTTGAGAGAGGCTGTTGAATTTTAATCTCAGACATTATGTAATTAAAAGGGGCATGTGAAATACAGTAATTATCAATACAGTGGAAAAAATTACAAAGACATAACATTCTCCTGGGATAATTATTTATGTTGTAAGTTTAAAAGAGGAATGAACTGAAAGGAAAAAATAAATAAGAAAAAAATCTGAAGTACACTGTACTCCATCAGCTCTAGTTTTGTATCCTGAAAGGCAGAGAAGTACCTAAATAACTGACTATAAAAAAAATCCCTGTGCACACAGATTAATATTGTCTTATGCTCTTGGGAGGGAAGCTGTGGAGTATACTGTTCTGATTTGTATATGTCTGAGGCAGGTGACGTGGATTTTCCTACTAGTAGAGGTGGGAGTTGTGTGCACAGATCATCCATGCTGTGGTGAGGATGCACGAGTGCTTCTCATGGACCAAACAAACACTTGTGCAAGATCTGAATCTGACAACGACGAGGGGATTGAGAGGCTTTTATGATTTCTCATAATTTTCCTGTCTGTTCAACAGTAGGATTTCCTGGACAGTTTGCTGTCTCTGTTGTGCAACAGTGATCCAAGCAGGAAAAAGTGCTGAGTCTGGCTTGCCTAGAACTTGAGTTTCTGTTCAAGGTTGAGTAAGAGCTGATATTCAACAGAAATAAAGCTCTTCCTATCTGCTGAGAGAATCATAAAGGTACCATCAGGTTTTATTAACTATGTTTCTAGGAAATTTCATTCACATCTGAAATTAATCTGGAAAATCTTTATGTCTTTGGCACAGAAGCAAAATCACTGGAAGGAATTCTAAGCCTGGGTTGGGAAGCTGCATTCAGGGGATTTGAGTTTACATTTCATATGAAAGCAAGGCTTTGCTCTGTAGTGGCCATACTAAAGTACTATCCCACTCCAGTAAATCCAGTTAGCCTATTTATGCTCTTTCACTTCCTTTATTTTAAGTGTCACTTCTTTTCTAAAATAGAACTACATGTAGATGTTTCTAAGAACATGTAAACCATCATGAGTAGGAGTAGAAGTGATACCTCCATACAAATGGAGATGACTGTCATAATAAAGATTGCATGTTTTGTTTGCTAAGCACTGCTTACGGGACAGTGCTACTGTTTCTTTTCATTTTATGTTACATGTGCTTTCATATATAACTTTTCATTCATAATTCAAAAATTAGACCTTCAGATTAGACCTCTGCCAGTGGTCTTACATGACATTATGGATACAGGAGAATGGCCAGGACATTTATATTCAGAAGAGTGACCTATCTTTAACAGCCCCATAGCCAAGTTCACAATTGGGTTTGCTGCTGCTGCCAGGGGAGGAAAAGTTGGGGTGCGTCCGGTTTTGGCTTCTTGCTGAGTCGTCAGCTGCCCCTGCTGTGATGTGGGCAACAGAAAGAACCAGGCAGCCCAACTCTCCGATGCTCATCTCTATCCAAATTTGGCTGCTTTGAACCATTTGTCCTCTGACAGGAGAGCCTGACCCTTCTCAAGTTTGTGCTGTGCCAGTGTTAAAAGACCTTGAGTCTGCTCTGCCGTCAAAGATGAGTTATTAGAGTTTAGACATATCAAATGCTCAGAGCATTCCTGGGACTCCTACATGAAGATTACATAAAAGCCAACATAATCTCATCACGTGGACAGTTTGCCTAATGTCATCTCAGAATCAGTGGCCAAGTAAGGCACAGAGAACAGCCTCTGAAGCCTTTGCAAACTGAACTTCAAGAAACTTGCAAACAAAATACAATTGTATTAATGAAAAAAATATAATTATCCAACCTTTCATTTTATCTGGGAAGAGATCAGCATTATGAGAATGGATTAACTGCAGTAAGTCAATGGTATCTGTTGGCTGTACAATCATTATTAGGTATTTTTCCTGGATATAGAACTGATTGAATCTGCAAATCAAATTTCCCTGCACTGTATAAACTTTTTTTTTCTAGAAGTTAAAGTAAACAGTTATTACAGAATTGCTCTGAGAGAAAAGAAAAGCATGGGGAGGTGGAACAGGAGGTGGAAAAGAGAACAAGACTAGGAAGCACCTTGATTAATGCCCACCAGGTTGAATCGTACTGCAAGGGTTCTGTTCTAGCCTGGTGTCTCAGAAAAGAGGTGTGCCTTTTTTTCTCTAAGCATGTATTTATTTGTAATTTGTTTTGTCTTTTGTAAAGATTTCTTTTTGCTTCTGTAAGCACGCACCTGCTCTATTTTCACACTGGCTTCAGCAGGCAGATTCCTTTTTATATTACCTCTGGAAGTACATCATTTTCTTCAGGTGTTTTAGTGAATTTGGACAGCATTAAGGGATCAGAGAAATCAAAGCTGGAAATGACACCGCTCCCCCAGGGAATTCCTTGCCGAGCAGGATGATATTCCTACCCAAAGATGTGGACCCGTTAAAGGAGTCCTCATTTTCCAACATCATTTACAAATAAAGTGTTCAAGGACCTGGGAATGGTCTTCTCTGGGAAAGAATCCCCTTTGTGGCAGAATACATACAGCCCAAGGTGATAAATCTGGCCACTCCAACAGCAGGAAAGGGCTGTTGGTGGAGCCCAGCCCACACTGGCTGTCTGCACAGGAGTGTGAGAGCAAGAGCTGAGCCATGCCCAGGGTGCCCTTCCCCTTTGGGGCTGGCAGCTGTGGTAGATAGCCTTGTGGCTGCACTTCGGAGGATCCCTTTGAATCTGTTGGATGAGTGAAGGTAAGCTGCAGGGGGCGATTGCCATTCCTCCTTTATCCTGACCTTCCCTCTGCCATGTTTGGTCTCTGTGGTGTGACCCATTAGGAGAAGGCAAACAAGCAAAATCACCACATGAAGTATGACATTTGCAGCCTGGCTGAGGAAAAGAGGACACAGGCACCTCCCAAAGGAGCTTGACCTTGCAAAATTTCCAACAAAATCTTTCTGTGAACAGAGTTGTTAAGGTCACACACCAAACTGAGATCCTTGTTCCCCTCTCACATGCAGGTTACAGAGCTTTAGAACATTCCTGATTTGTTGAGTGTTTTTTTGCTTTGGAATTAATTTTTCCTCCAGCGTCTCTTCCACTCATTTGCTTTTTTTAATTATCATACACAACTTTGTATTGTGTTAAGGCAGTGAAGTTCTCAAGGTGTTCCTTACTGTTCCTGGTTAGGCTATGCTTTTTCTGGGAGAATGTTTCTTACATCCTCTGTTCATTTCTTTGGTACCTGTGTACTGCTGGTATGTAGATATGCTTGGCTGTTGCTCATTAGCATCACCATAAGTGGGGTCTTTTGTACAAACTTGGTGTATGAGAGAGCAAGACAAGGGAAGAGCAAGAGAGGATTGGTTTCATCCATTAATCCTGAGATTGTCATTAGACTTGCAAAGTCAGAGGCCAACCATGATGCTCTTAATCAACAAAACACAAACTTTTACTCTGTTGCAGCAATTTTCTCAAATTCACTACTCTGTGACAAAGTCCCTATGAGTCATGAAAGACTCATTTTGTATATGAGAACTGCTATACATGCACTGTAAATTTCCAGTTTTATAGGACACACATCTTCAAGAGCATATAAAGTGTCTCATCCATCTCTTTCCTAGCTCAAGACTATTCCTTTTAGGGTAATCAGTACTGTCCTGTACATTTCTACAACATTCAAGATATGATGCTTTCACTATCTATTTTGAAACTGTAGATGAGAACATTTATAGATTTTTATTGCCTTCATCTACCCTGCACTCAAAAAAGTCTACAAATAGTGGGTTTTTTGTGTCTGTATGTTGCCAGCTTCATTTTCTGCACCCAAAAAGATTTTCTTTAGAACTCCACATCATAGCTCAGAACCTCCATCGGCAAGAATGTCTTATATTTCTTTGTGCAGGTGGCCAACATTTCTAATTTATTTCCAGCCAAACTAAACAACTGAAGCTGTTATTGTTGGAAGATAATCTTGAATGCAACGTGTTTGCATTTTTGGACAAGAAATTACTTACAAGGAAACTGGATAACAAGTATAAAATTGGTTTTACCATGTCAAACCAACAAAAACATTCTAGATTGGTACTTCTCATCCTTGTTTTGCTTATGCATATGGCAGTGGTCAAGTCCTATTGGTGTTGGTTACTATTAAATGGTCTTAAAAATAAGCAGGTCTTTCGGACTAGCTGGTAGTTATGTCACAAGAAATCGTGTTATCAACTGCCACTAGCCTCTATGTACATTTTCCTTCCACTAGCTCATTTCATATAATTTCTATTTCATAACTCCACTTCAGAGCATCCTACTCCAGGCAGAAAATATGTGGGAACCATAATATTATGTATGTACTGTAGATCCAAGACCTTGGAGAACAAAATTTTTAAGCCATACTCCCAAAATCCCGTTTAAATGTCTCCTTTATTGCTCAAATCCTGGTATCAAAAGATTGATAACTGAAAGGTAAGCATGAGAAAGTATGAAGCTAGAAGCAATGGAAAAATGAACCTTTCAAATAGAGTGTATGTGTATGTATAAGGTAAAAATATGAACAAGTTCTAGTCCATAGGACAGTAAACAAGGATAGTAAAAAAACTGTTTAAGAACAAGAAAAGTTTTGGAAATACAATGCACTGTCTTAACAGACAAGAGTTTTTATTTACAGTTTTCCAGATTATATTGCTTATCTGATCTGGTAGTATTTACATTATTCCCTGGCTGCTTCAGGGATCGAAGAGAACAGGTCTAAACTTCTCTGTTTATTTAGCTTTTCAGACATATGGCAACACAGCACATACAACTGCACAATGTAGTTACCCCATCTGTATATTATACTCCAACTTGCTGGATAACAAATGGCTTATATTATATTATATTATATTATATTATATTATATTATATTATATATTATAACACTACATACCATTTCAGAGTTTAAAAATAATAGGAAAATTACACTTGTTAAATAAATTTGTGCACAATATTAAGGGTTACATGCTAGTATTTTTGGATCCAGTATAAGGTTGTACAGCTATGTAAGCAACTCAAACATTTTAAAAAAATGAAGACTATTTGTTTGACCGACAGAGCTATAACTTGCCTAATTCATCTATTTGGGAAAATTGCTCTTCACTAATAGGAGCAGTTGATTTTGCATGTACTTCCTAGAGATTAGGATTATGCTTCACTGGAAAGAAGCCTTAACATTCTGTGGCTTTTGTGTTGCAAGCCGTCAATGGACCATATATGAGTAGGTCTTCTCTGTACTCTTCTTAACTACCTTCTTGGAGTAGCCATGCACCAACTTATCAGAGAGATCTTTCCAGTATATATGCATTAACACTTCCCCCGTTGAAAACATGGTAATGGCCTCATACCACATTTGCTTATTTTTTTGTTGTTGTTTCCCTTCAGTGTCATCTATTAGCTCATAGTCATCCTGCAACCGACTGACACTGCCAAGTTCAACCCTTCTGTCACCTCCTGCTGGTGACTTTATATGTCCTACCAAGCTGTCATAAGAAGCAGATGAGCTGCTGTGCACCCCAGGTTAAACCTATAGGATTCAAACTTGTGCAAACATGTCAGTTGTTGCTCTGTGCGTGCCTCCTTCCACTCACCATCAGAGCTCGCTGACCTTACCCTACCATTTAGCTCTGTGGCTGTGTCCTAAAAGAGCACCAAATGAGATGCCATGAAATACTGTCTCTGCCCTCATAGAAAAAAGGGGGATGAGCGTTTCTTGAAAATATGGACAAGGTGTGCCTTGCTTACTCCTGACGAGTGCTGTACCATAAATGACGATGTTTACCAGTGGAAACCAGCCACGCAGCACTGGCAGTGTCCCAAATTCTTCCTACTCCAACCAGCCACACACCTTGCTTGTCACTGACGGATTCACGGTGTGTGTGCAGTGGATGACTAGTGGTGGCTTTGTGTTGCCAGGGCACAATGCCACAGAGCTGCATTTCCCCTCCGCATGGCCTCCATTTGCCTTTTTCCACATGATTATCACTCATCTGTTGCCCTCTGCCACGTGGGGGGGGCAGCAGATGGGCCAGGAAACTGGAACACGGAAAAGCAAGTTCTTTGAAGAGGGAAGGAGAGAAAGTGTAAAGTCAGAAGAGGGATCCTCAGACTAGCTCCAGGCAAAGACACACGCCATAAGTGGGTAACTCACCACCCATGGAAACCCCAGAAAGAGCAACTAGGGAAAAAGGACACCAGTCAGAAGGCAACATTTTTACTGGCTGGCAAGAGTTAGGAAGTTCTGTTTGAAGCTGTCAGTCTGATTATTTATTCTTCCTGAAAGATGAAGAAAAGGCTTTCTCTTACTAAGCCATGATTTTATACAAAACAAGGAATTAGTGCCTTTTGCTTTTCACCTGCAGAACTATCAGTTTCTTTCAGTTTCTTGACTTACCTGTAAGGACCATGATATTTCTTTATCTACATAATACATCATTACAAACACATAGGATAAGACATATGTCAAAATACAGCTGTTTCTCTGCATCTCTTCCAGTTTTCAGCTTTTGTTCTTTAGCTAGAAGCTACATGATATGTGGCAGAGGCCAAGGTGATCTCTACAAAGCCATCACAGTGCCCTCAGCATTTGGTGTCTCTCTAATAAACAGGTAAGGAAAATAACAGAGTCAAAGTAAAGTGTTACCTAACTAATGCTGTCTTTACCTGCAGGAGAAGATCAATAACATTTCATAAATTTAGGTTATCAATCTACCCAGCATCCTATGTGTATTAACTAAGCCATGTTTCTTCAGCAGTAATCCTACTGAATCCTCATCCTCATACCTGAGGACATTGCTCATAAACACCCTCTTTGGAAAGCATGTAGAATTTCTAGTTTTATTTATTAATTTTAACTGACAATATCAAGAATTATTTTGAAGGAATTTATGTTTTCAGCAGGGGAAGCTTGTGAATCTGTTTCCCTTTTATTTGCAGTTGTCCGTGTCATTCCATTTGATAGAAGTAAGAAATTAAACTTTATGTTCTGAAATCTGCTTGATGTTAGATGCTCATTAAATTAATATTTTAATGTGCCTACAGCATCAGGTAGGAATAATGTATGCAACTCCCATATCCCCTCAGAAAGGAGTTTCATGAAGTTTTTCTCTGAGAATATGCAAACACTATGTTCATCTTTGCCTTTACCTCTTTCACTTCCCCAGCCAAAATTCAAATAGGGGAGAAAAAAACTTGTGGTTTTGAGCAATATTTTTGAGTTTTCTTCCTAATCATCATAATTTCCCAAATATCAGAAGTTCTGATAATCTGTGGACCTGAGCATGACTGAGTTGTGAAGAGCTGAGCACTCAGCAAGTACTCAGCACATATGCAGTATTTCAGAGAATCAAGTCCTCACTCAAAAGAAAGTAGATGCAAGGAATCTAATGAGGAGAAACAAAGTAAAACGTCCCATGGAAGAAAAGAAGCTACAATTTAAATATGTTTGGAAACAACCAAATAAAGTTAGTGATATTTTCTTGAATGGCCGCATGTGTATGTGTATGATATTTGTAATTAACACTGATTAATGCCTAATACTTACTTATGGTTAAGGGCTGAGGATGCAAGACCTTTAGCATTACACAGGATCATGCAACTTCAGGTGTAAATGAACTGCATGCTACCTTCGGATAACATCAGGTGACAAACTCAAAGTTTACCCTGATTTATTCCTATAAGAGGCTTAGCTACAAGCTTTGCTGTTTATGATTAGCAATAAACATAGCAGAGCAACACTGAGCTACGACAGACCTCTCTGTGTCTGCCACTGCTCCAGGACATACGGGGAGAGGTGAACAAAAGGAAGCCCTGCACGCAGGAGTAGGGTCTCATATTTCATACTCTGGTGGAACGCAGACTTGAATTTGGGTCTTCCTTGTTCATGTTAGTGGAAAACCAGCCCTGCACCTCCTCCCAGAAACACAAGGTAGGAGCCAAAAAGAACATTTTGAGTGAGCTATCGTTAGCAAATGTCATGCCATTGGACCTGGAGGCTCCAAGCGTAAGAGGTGGAGAAAGATATGAAGCAAATGGTGACAGTCAGCTGAGTAGGGGCCTCCATTTCTTGTCCAGGGTCACTACAACTTGTTGACACAAACTGTTTTTATAATGCTTTTGAAAAGTTTATTTTTTCCTTCACCATGTTTTAGTGGAAAAAAGAAAAAAAGAAAAAAAAAGAAACTTTGAAGGCTGTGAGAAAGTGGAACTGCTGTCCTCTGTTCAGCTGCTCCAGTGATTTCTGGATCACATAGAAAGTCGGCCGTGCTTCTGGCCATCTCACTACACAAGCCTTTGCAGTAACGAGAAAGCACTCAGTCTCTGATCAGTGCTATGATGCAAAAGATAAATCTCTGGCTCCTTCCCATGCTCTGTAGTTAATAGAAATCTGTTCAGATGTTTGAATTTCCGTGCAAATAACCCCCTCAGCTGCAATAGTCAAAAGAGCAGAAAATACAGGAGACTCTTTGGAGAGTTAACACCCAGGCCCTGTGAACATGAAGATGATTATTTTCCTCTACAAGGCTTTTTCACATGTGATAAGCTTGGCATGTTGCCTTCGTTAAGTGTCAAGCCCTGAATGTTTTTGGTTTTGCCCTGGTGGTCCCGAGGAGTTACTGGAATACTTGTTGGACCTGTTTTATATCACTGTGTGCATTGATAGTGACATTGAGAAGAAACAGGTAGAGGAGTGGAAGGGGGATCTGGATTTTCTCTTGTTCAATTCTGATAGCAGTCTCCCTGTCTGCCCAGGCAGTCCTACAGCTTCCTCAGTCTTTCTTTGGCTCCTTGGCTGTGCTTTTTGCATTATTACATTGTAATCTCCTCTTGCTTTTTTTTTCCCCCTCTTGCTCCCAAGGGAGAGTTGTCAAAACTCCTTATCTGTTGATGAATGAAAGGAATTTTTGTCTCCACTGCCTGAAACTGGTTAATGCAGTTCTGGACAATACTGCTGGGTCACTGAGTCAAGCGAACAGCAAAAGTTTAAATACATAGAAAGATTTTGTTTGGTGCCAGTTTGTATCGTCATCTGCAGATATTTTCTGCCATGCAAGGAAGTGAAAAAGACAAGACTGAAGGCAGTTGTAAAGAGTTTCTAGAACTGAAGAATAAATATTACCAAATTCTGCAACTTAAATGTTGACTGTGGGAATCTAAAAAAGAGACTAAAAAAATACTAAAAGGTATTTTAGTTCTGTTGTCGGAACTATTTTTCTCATTACTGTTCACTAGAGTTTGATGCTTATCATATTGCTGTGTGTCTGGTGTGAGAAATGGTACTTCTGGCCAAATCTGCTTATCTGAGTGAAGACAATAGACATGGTCCATGAATACAAGACTGATTAACTTTGGCAGTGGCCCAATTCTATAAGGTCCTGTGAGTTCAATGTCCATTGAAATGACACCTTGTAGAACTGAAATATAAAGGAATCAGGAAATACCTAAAAACTCAGAAATCTAAAGCCCAAGTTCATTTCTATTTTCAACATTTTTGTAAGCTACAGTGCTGAGAACAATCTTGATCCTGTCTTTGTTGAAGTCAGTGGGAAATGTGCTGTTGACTTCAGGCAGCATGAAACCAAGTTCTACCTGTTTGCTATAGATGCTGCCTCTTAATCTTGGACTGACAGCTCTGTTTGGGACAGAAAAGTCTTTGTTTGAAGAACTAGATAAAATGCATGTGTGTATGACTCCTGTCTCAATAGTTCATTGCTGTATCCGTTATTAATAATGATTACTCATAGATTCTTGTGCTGATAACACTTCTACATGACCATATGTAGTCATAGAAAAAAAATCATGTATTTGTGCAGGAATGTGCATTGCCCCAAGTAGAAGTTTCTCTCCAGTATTTGCATGAACAAAGCTCTGCCTGGATAAACATGAACAGCAGGCAACCGGCAAGAAATAATTCCTTTGAATGGAAAGTCTTGGCTTGGATCTTGAGCCAGACTCCTGGAAGCTGACAGGAGTCATCCCATGGATCGCAATGAGCTTTGTATCATGCCCTTTATTCATGGCAGTGTTTGCAAATCATCTTTTGCAGTATTCACCCAGCTGAAATCATACTGAAAGCATATTCATATGGTATATTCACATAAATATGTGCTGTGATTCATAAACAAATTACATTTGCATCTGTTGGCTATGGCTGGGGAAATGACAATAAAGAAAATGACAAAACAGATCGGAAAGGGAAAAGAAAGTGACTATTGTGTGACAGTGAAAAGAAAAAGCTCAACTACACTTCTTTATCGTCACGGGTATCAGGTAGCAAAGGATTAAAAGGTTCCCTTAGGCCATTCAGGAGTGTTCTACACAGAAGAAACTGTTTAATTTTTGAAGACTAAAAATTACACTGTTTATTTCAGACCATCTCAGGAAACTGTTTCTACAGTAAGTCTTGTACTTCCAATTCCATCTGGGCTTTTCTGGAATGTCCTTTTTGTGTTTCTGAACTTCAACTTGATAAACCAATATGAATAACAGCAGGATTCAACCACAAATTTAAGGTTTTCCAGTGACAGTTGTTGCATCGCAGTATAAAAAATCACTCATGAAGAAAAAGAAAATGCTTTCTTTGATGTGTATATGCACCTGTATGCACACACTCTTGAAAGGTCAATTTTAGCTTGAAGACAATAATTTTTACTTGTGTTGCCTTAGGAGAGTGTCAGTATTTGTTTTTATTAATTCTCTTTGTTAACACCTTCTTTGTTGAGAAAATGATCTCTCAGCTGATTCTGTCACCACTGGTTTATGAAAAAGTGGTAGTAGATGTGATTAAAGAAACGCCTACTAGTTATGCCAAGGCTTGTAGGGAACCAGGCAAGACCCTTGTCATCCACCCACCCTGGCAGAGCGTGTCAGTGAAATCCACTGAGCTGGCTTGTGTGCAGTATTGTAATGTTGTCTCTTCCCAAGCCATGAGGTGGACTTTGAAATGTATTACATATTTTTCCGTGTTCTTGTTCTGAATCCTGTCATCTCTGGATGGAATAACTATAAAAGCAGGAATCAGCATCCTCTAAGAGGCTAATTACTTTGGATGCCCAATTAAAGGCAAATTAAATGGACCTGATTTTCAGAAGGTGTTGAAACATGGGAAGTCAGGACATATTCAGACACCTCAGTTTTGATTTCCAAAACACGTCTTCATTTCTGAAAATTACATTCCAGATTTATATAAGCCTTTGTCAGTAAGGACAGAAGAAACCTTCACCATAATATGGATTCTCACAACACAGTCAGAATCTGTGTGAAACCTCATGGTGCCTGTCTTTGGTTTAAGAAATAAATGAGTTAATCATAAAAGCACATATCTGGAGAGTTTCAAACTACAGAATCATGTAGGCTTTGTACAGCTGGGCACTTATAATCATTTATAGCACAAAAAGCAGAAAGGTCCTTATTACTTTCCATATAATTTTTTATTTCTCTCCAAATATCAATGCTATATTGACTGTTAATCTGAAAAAAACTCATTTAATGTCAGCTTGCTCACAGTTATGAAAATTCAGGTAATGTATTCCTGCTACTAATTGTATTTGAGAAAGTGTTATTAATTTCATATATCAAGTTCGTAGTGGCCATCTGTTCCCTTCGAACTGCTGCGTCTCCCTCCATCTGCCCTGTTTTTCTTCTGCTAATCGGGTGGCAAGGGCTCAGATGATTGGGAAGTTTCACTCTGACTTTTGATTTGTCACTCATCATCAAGCCAGCTGTGCATTTTTAAACAGACTCTTGCAACGGGTGGTGCTGAATTTAAATCTTACTGTCTGTTGTTTCTGTGTTGGTTTTTTTTTTTTAATAAAACTTTTTTTATTTAAAAAAAAATCAAAAAGAAGACAGATTGTATTTTCTACAGTGTAAAATGTGCTTTGCTGCCACTAATTTGGCTGCATCTGCACTCTCATGAATATAGATGAAGGTACATGTCCAGGATATTATTAGGGAGTGTGGAGAGTGGTGAAGAATTTCAAGTGTGGTAAGACACCACAAGTTTCTAGCACTCAGAGTACTGAGCAAGCACATGAGAGGCTTCTGGCTTCAGCTTACGCTAGATTGAAATTATGATGTTAGTGCAGACCTTTAAGGACAGATATAGAAAGTAGTAAATGTTCACATGTCTAAGTGTGGAAAAATATTACAGACAGGTAGAATGGCTTTTTAAACCTTTTCCCTCCTTTCTTCCCCCTGAATCCAGCCACAACAACAAAGAATTACTGGTGATCCTGGAAAAACTTATAGGATCTATGTTGCCCACTGCTGTGAAATTCTAGCTTCTCTGTCATAAGAATGTGGGAATTATCAGACAGGAACAAGCTTTGAAGTCCTTGTGGATCCAAAATTCACAGAATATTTCAAGCGCTGTATCTCAGGAGATGGTTCATCCATAGCAGGTGCTGGTGATACAGGGAATTGACAATTAACTAATTAACACTTAAAGAACTAACACTTGACACTTAGAGAACTAACCCTTATCCCACATCACTAGACTTAAAGAGCCAACAGAGAGCTAACCCTTTAACCCACATAGCCTTGCTTAGCTTTGTGTAACTTATTGTATGAGAAACAGGAGTTCGCCGACACCTTGAAAAGATAATAATCCTTGGGTGCATCCTTGGGTGAACTAGATAACAGAAACTTGGGCACAGGACAGGAGATATGCCAGTTTTAACCAACTCAGCAGTCTGAGTCCTAACCAACTCATCACACTGTACAGAGAAGAGTGCCCGGCTTCATGATCACTGCGCAGCTGTAACCAGGAGGAGCCAGAGGTGGAGACTATGGAAATGGTCTCCCAGAACTCATTGTAATAAGAACCACCTTCTCAAGGACGGGTTATGAATATGTATAGGTATTCCTAAAACTTTCATGAATATGTAACACTTTACTGTATTTAACCAAGCTCACAGCTACTGTAAGTTTACACACGACTTGGGCGGAGCTATCCCCCATGTGTCCAGTGCCGTATAAATAAATAAATACATACCTCTTTACAATCTCAAGGGTTGTAAGGTCATTTCTGCGCCTCACTGGGAACAGGGATAGACGAAGAACATCTGAGTGGTCAGGCAAGACCCAGTCTGCACTGAGGAAGGTCCCTTTATAACTTCTGGTAGTAAAAGGGTGGCCAAAATTCTCAGGAAAAGGTTTTATCCCTTTTCCAAAATCCATATTGTCTTTGTGATAATGATTCTAGATATTTCTGTTACCATGAAAATGATCAATTTGTTTTGACTCTTGTTGAAACGATTCAAACCTCAAGTGAAGGATTAAATATTTATGCCTGGTACAGAGGGGATATTGCAAGAAATGATTGGATTAAATTAAAGCAGAGGAACTTCAGACTGTACAAGAAGAGGAAATTCCCAGACAATGAGATGTATTAAACAATGGAATAACATTGTAAGGGATATCATGGAAGCCTCATCACTTGGCCCATTTGAAACAAGGACTGACAGACAAAAACATGTGGCATTGGCAATGAGGTGAACTGGACAGTTTATCAGGCTCCTCCTATGTCAGTTTTCTATTGTTCTGCAATCTGATTTATGAAATCCAGACAGCGCAAGGACATTTGCAAGTAAGAATACATCATAGTACCTGAAGCATATGATACCATTTTACAACTTGGATGTGAAGTTTGATGGCTGCTCTTTGCAGGGGCTCATGAGAACATTTCCTCTGCTCTGTATTTATGAGAGGTCTGAAATAAAGCTCACATGTGAGGTCCTGTTTGTGTCAGGCAGAAACAAAAAAGAGAGACTTGTCAAATCTACCACCTATTCTTTGCAGTGTATCCTTCACACAGAGATATACTTACCTTGGTGGTTTGAGGCAGTTCTCTACAGGAATAGGAGCATTTTCTGTACTGAAAAGTATTTATGTCAAAGCCACTTCTGCATTAAAGTGCATACAAATTTTATATGTATCTATTACAATATTAAAAACATTTCACTTTCGTTTGATTTTCCAATTTGAACAGTCCCAGAGCTCTGGTAAAATTTAATCAAAATTGTTGTTTCACCTGATTCTTAGCTTCTGCCAAGAAATACCACAAATATTACCTGAACCTGTTGAGAAAATGTAAGTACAGACCAGCCTACTCTGAAGTTTTGAAAATCTAACAAAAAATCTCACTTAACTTGGTAGCACAATCTAATAGCTAATTAGTTCTACCTGGTTTTTATGGGTAGAGGCAGAAGGGGGCAGAAGCAGGGGGAGAACTGTCACAATGTCCTTTGTATGATAATATTACCAGGATATTTGCAACCCTGCATGCATACTTTCACTTAATTTTACTTTCACTTAATTTTATTCACAGCAAATATGGTTTTTGTACATCATTCTAATGTGTTATATTCACAACTCAGAGCATTTGTATGTGCAGATGACCAACTAAACCTGTAGCTGGACATTTCCAGGTAGACTTGATACACCTATGGATGTAACCATGGCAACAATGTGCCACTATTAGCAACTTTTCCAAAGATATGCACCCAAATACTAGATTGGCTGTGTGCAGTGGATCACTAATTAATTGAAAAATGAATCCAGTTACAGTGCAAGCTTTGCAAGTTAGCATAAACTTCCTTTGGATTTCAACTCTTGCAAAAAAGGCCTTATAGGCTAAAACTGAAATGACTTTCTTCTATCACTGAACTTTTTTATGTTACCAAGGGCTATAAAAAGACATTATTTGAAAAGAAAAATCAGAAGCCAAAGTAGAGTAAGAAGCTCTCTAGTTTTAATAAGGATCATAATGCTGCTCCTTTAATTATCTTTTATTTGTCTGTTTGTCAAACTACACAATTTTTCCATGCGTCACATGAACATAAGCATTTTAATGTTGATACAAAACCACAGAGAAAAGTCGTATCATGTTGTTGTTTCCTGACTCATCTGCATTATGAGGTCTAGCTTACTCTTGGTCTTCAACTTTTCAAGTTGGAATGTGTCTTTTGTAAGGACTTACACTTGTTTATTTCTGCTGAAGTGAAGGGAACTCCATAATTGCCATTATTAATAGTAGTGACAAAATATTTACCTGGCATCATTACTTTGACTGTAGTCCACATGTGTAATCTCATTCTTCTCTTTATCAGGCAAACATCTCTGAGACAATTAGCGCCATAACAAGTAAAATAAAAGCTGGAGTAAGATCAATATCTCCTGTAAAATCTCCCAGCTCATTACATGTCAGCACAGCTATACCTAGTTGTGCAAAAGGAGGAGACCATCTGTCTTTCCAAAAATCCAGCTAGCAGTCACAGATACAATAATTACACAATACACTTACACAACAAGTGGGATGCAAAAGTAGGTAGAAGCAGCAGATGAAAAACCTTGGGTAAGAATGCTTGTAATAAGAGTAGCTGTTATAGAGCACACTAACTCAAATAAATCTTTTGGATTTTTGGATTTTAAATAATACCAATATATTTGTTTTACTGCGAGGTCACATACCAACCACAGAATTGGTGTAATTGCCCTACCTAATTATTCTAAGTGGCACAATGCTCTAGACAAGGCGAGGCCACTGTGTCACTAGTCTGCCCTGAGGAGGTCCTTGCTGCAGCAGAAGAGGCATGCCAATGTGTAGTGATGTTCTACTGTCTTGGGGTCACTGAAAAATACCCACTGCGCCAGGATTCAGATTTTCAATGGGAGAAAAAGAACACTTCCCAGAATTAAACAAACATTTCTAGCTCATCTGTGACTTTTCATTGTCCTTATCTATGATTTTTCATTGCTCAGTCCCTGAGGAAGATGATCAAGTGGGGATGGGGACAGGACAAGAGCAAACCATGCCCTAACCCTTTCATAGTCACATGGGTAAGAGTCAGAATCTTAAAGGGAAGTGTCTAAACTCATTGAAGTCAGTGAGTATTAGATGTCTAAACACCTTTAAATATCCAGTTTCAAAGGACTAGCCTAGAGGTCATTTGTCTGTAAAGAATATGTTTGCCACAGGAATAAGACAATGCATCCACTAAGCAGCCTTGATTAATCCAATTCTATGCTTCCCAAAGGAGAATAATACCACTTTCCTGTGTCTATGGCTGAGGACAACTCATTAATTTGGCACCGTCAATAGTGAGGCATATAATTTGTAAAATTCCTGTAGGGAAGAAATCCAGATTCCCAATGACTGCTTTCCCACTGCTTTCTTACCAACACACAGTCCAGCTGCCTCCACTACCACAGACTGCTATATAAAACCACTGTAGGAGTATGAGCCTAAGAGACAACCCGAACAAGGCAAGAGGCCTTTATAATTAATAACTGATTAGAGCTGTCAGTGGGCAGAACATTCAGACTCCTCTTATTGAACTCCACCTGTGGAGCAAAGACAGAAACATACAAAGCCTTCACATAATCTTCTTTATCCCTATTTTACAAGAAAATTATTCATGAGGAAGAGTTCTCCATTTTCCAGGCAGAAACAGTGAAGTACAACATATGTAAGGTTAAATTACAGACCAAAGTAGCTGTACAGTTTTTGTAACAACAAAAATAGGAATAGAAGTTGGGCTCTGGCTGTGTACGCACCAGCATGATATTAATTTCTCTTTTCTGAGTCCAGTCTTATTCTTTTTCAAATCAATTGTTAAGCTACTAGATCAGATCATTGATGAATAATAATAAAACATATTTTCCTCCTTTGGTCTCTTTCCTCTCCTTGTGATCAATGGATATAAAGTTATGTTATGCTTTGGGAATTTCTATGTACATTTGACAATAAGAGCAGACTTAAGTAAAAAGTCATGTCCCGGAGCTAAAATACCACTATCCCCTCTTGGTGTGGGTAACGGAAAAGATTCACCTTCACCGTAACATTGGACTGAATTACATGTTATAGTCCTTGACATGCTTTGACATGACTAATGTGACCCAGCTGGTCTGAGCAGTAGAAAAATGTGAACATAGAATGTGTGGTTTATCAGATGCACATATGCATTGACAACAAAAAATACCCATGGTTGTGCTTGTGTGATTAAACCAAAAATGAAAATAAAAATAAAAAATAAAAATAAAATCCGTGAGCTTACAAGGGTCTGCAAATACGCAAGTTGTCATTTTTCAATATTTACACGTATTGAAAGGTAGTGGGTGACTGCGTGTTTATAGATAGTGGATTTCCAAGTATACGTGTGTAAACTTTTCCCTCTGTTGTTTAAAGGATGACCATATATCCAGGTTTTTTTACTGCAGTGTTTAAGCAGGAACCATATGATACTATGTTTTATTTAAAATTGGGCTTGTACCACTGAGGCTGGAAACTTGTATCTTTAGAACAATTTCATATTGCACAGTGCCACCATATGTTGCCTACTTTAGTGTTTTTAAAGAGATTGCCTACTGCCTAAAGGTAGCATGTCTCAAATTTACAAATCACATATTGCTTGAGGGCAGAAGTGAAACCATTGATTTAAGAGAATGCAATATGCTTAGTTTAAGGGTGTTAATTCAACTCTATCATCCTCCAGCGTTCCTACATTGAAATATATTTTAGTGCTGGGTGGGGGAAATGAAATGATTTGAACTACAAGTTCTGTAACTGTGTTTCAGTCCAAAAAGGAGAGAAGAAACTGGGTGATTAGCTAGACAGACACATCTAGCATAAATGTTCTTGGAACCTCTCGAAATGAGCACTCTGAATTATGAAGCTGGCCTTTTATATTTCTCATCATTAGTGTAAGTGGAGAAGTAGCCACTAGTACCTTGCAACTAATTTAGCCGACAGACTTGTTCTAACATTTGTTCTGAATTACCTCGTGCATATTTTAAAGGGAAAACTTGTAATTTATTTATATACTTTAATTTTTAACTTTCTTAAAAAATATTGTATTGCTCACAGTAATTTAATACATATCTATTCAATGTTTGCCTTCAGATAGCTTCTGCAAATTTAGAGATAGAAAAGTCCTAATCCTCCTGGATGTAAGATCATTACTCCATTCCCCATTGTTTAATCAATTCTAAGTTAATATATTTCAGATTATGAAACTTCCAGTATTTTCTTTGAAAAAATATTATGTATCAAAATAATTCTCCCCAGCTTCAAAGCCTAAGGCGAAGAGCAGCTCTTACAATATTGTAATTGTTATCTGCTATATTTCTATTAATGTATCTGTTGTAGAAGCCAAAAAAAAAAAAAAAAAAAAAAAAGGAGTCCCATTGTAGCACATTGATGGATAACAAAGATGAGCCTGCCTCAGACAGCTCCTGGTGTAGCCCTCAGGCATAAATGCACAGGTGGACAAAAAAAGCAAACAAACAGTACAGGGTGCTGATATAACGAAGTTGCCGTGCTCAAGGTCTCAGAGGCAGAGGGATCTTGCATTCATACTGCCTTTAAGCACAGAGATTGGGTGAAAACCAGTCTTTCCCCCAGTTTCCAGCATCTCTTTTGCAGATCTTGGCTCTCTGTCCTGTCCAGTGCATCATGAGCCCATATGTTAGCAGCATAGAAGATGAGCATATTGGTGCTATTATAGAATTATGTCCCAGATTACTGTGGAATTAGAGGAAAGCCTAAGGGAGAGTAAGATGATGACCATCTACATTTAATGAGGAGAAATGCTAGGAAAAAGCTCAGACATGCCTGATAAAGAAACCAAGAGTTGAGGTGTCAACACTGCTGCTACTTCAACCAGATGAAACTAAGGATGCTCCGTAAGAAGCTCTCAAGACAAGGTTCAGTGTTAGCAGGTTGTCTTTGCATCCATCTTGTTGCCGCACTGTTAAACTGAATGCTGGAAAATATGTCAAAAAAGAACACTAAAACAGAGCCTGAGTTGATCACGCAATTATACATCCTAGTTTCTGCAGTATTTCATTATGGATAACTTAGAGAGTGGAAAGGAAGTTTCTGAAATAACCTTTATTTTCTGCATAAATCCTGTTTGTGTTCCATCTATTTCTCACTTTCTTATAAATTTGATAGTAAAGACATTTTTAAGCACTTTGGTGGCAGGTTTCACATAGTATGTATTTTTTGGAGAGTGCTGACCCTGGCTGCTGGGGCTCTCACCAGCAGGTTGGGTAATTCTGTGTAGGGAATGGCTGTGGCATGTGCTGAGCTGAGTTTCCAGTTTCCAAAGGAAGCATTGCAGCTATGAGGCTTACGAGTCATCCCCATTAGTGAGGCCCAGCACCGACGTCTTTACAATGCTTCCACATCACTAAATAGTCTCCAAAAATACCACTGTGGCTTAATTTACTTAATATTAGTATCCATGTTAACCTAATACTTTTCTTTCTTAAAAAAAAAAAAAAAAAGGGATGTTTATATGACTCTTTCTTGTCACGTAATAGCTCTCTAGATTTATTTAAAGGGCCCTTTCTTGTCAGCAGAAGCGGCAGCCCCCCACCATGACTGGAGATTAGGTGCCCCGCGAGGCCAAGCTGGTTTGAGCCTTTGTGTGGGGCTTCCCTTTGTGCGGACTGTGCCGTGGCCGCCGTTTTGAAGCCTGTGGGGAAGAGATTAAGCTCTCCCCAGCCGGCCGGCGCTGGGTGTGGGGTTTTTACCATTTTGGCTAGCAGATGGTGGCAAGTCAACAGGTGCACCCCGATGGCTGCACCGAGCCCGGCTCATCTGCTGGCCGGGCGAGCAGGAGGCTGAGCCCCGGCCCTGCGCCAGCTGCAACGTCTGCTCTTACCAGGCATGGCAGCAGACAAGGTGGTGAGAGACTGAGGCTGGTGACCTTCAACCATTAACCTTTTTACATTATACTCTGAAAAGGGATGGTATGGCAAAAATGCTTTGATCTGAATATTAGTGGATGAAAAATGGAGACCAGGAGGCGATTGAGTAGCGGGTATAGGAAGTGGTGGGAAGTTTTGGGGTAGGTTTTGCAGTGAGTGACAGGGTCTCTCAGCCACTAAAAAGACTTCTCGGTTTTAACTAGCTCCTTGTTTGCGACCCTTGTATTGTAGGGCATCAGTGGATGGAGACTGCACAGTCTTCAAATTTATGTTTTTTCTGCTCGAAAATAAAAGTAAATCACTCAGACTGGAATTTTTGAGGCACTTCATGCTCTCCCTCTCTTTCCCCAAAAGTCCCAGCCTGTTTTACACAAAGAATACAGTCTCTGTACTCGGGACAACATCATATATCAACTTGCTAGTGCACCCCACCACAGGCAGGAAAGGACTCAAAATAACAATTAATACTCCATTTCTAAGAATATTTGTCTTAGTTTCTAATGTTTATGATCTGTACTACCTTCTCACTTTAAACAACTCTGTATTCAAACCCTTTGCCTCCCAACCTGACCCCAGCTCCTTCCAAATTCTCCTGCCTCAAATTTGCTTCAACTCAGATCTAATCCAGATCAGCTATCACCCTGCACAAACAGGCAGCTCTCCAGCTGATCTCCTTGGCTCAAAGCTAGATTTTTTAGCTGTTCTCTTCTCTCTTTAACTCTTCTTCCTCCTTGCTTCCTTCTTTGCTCTCCTTTCAGTCTGACTTGAGGTAAGGTCTATTCTTCTTCCAGGACCCTTTATTTCTGCTGATGTTCTGGGTCCACTGCAAGGTCTTTGCAAACCTGGCAGTTTCTGGTAGACTAACATCTGTCTCCATCTCTTGTAGCTCTGGGGCTTCCTGGGGTCAGAAACACATCATGAAGCAATGAATTTCATGACTCTCATGTGGAAAAAATATTGGCTCATATAAGGTTAGAAGAAACATTTTGGTCCAGAGAATA
This sequence comes from Streptopelia decaocto, assembly GCF_964273445.1. NCBI lineage: Eukaryota > Metazoa > Chordata > Aves > Columbiformes > Columbidae > Streptopelia > Streptopelia decaocto. Next base: position 26,175,275 of record NC_138655.1, read on the forward strand.
CAAGTCAACCCGCTGGGGTCCCATAAAAGGAACTGCTAAAATGTGTCCGAAGACAGGAAAGTCCACAGGAGATGGGATGTGCTTGAGGTGGGGTAGAGTGATGGGTTATTGCTTCACAGCTTCTAAGTTTTCAGAAAATCTTAGCGGCTGGGCTAAGCTGTAAGCAGTTGCTTCTTTGTTTTGGACAGCCCCAGGTCCTTCCAGAACTGGAGAGGGGAGACACATGCAGCAAGAAGTGTTTCCATCACAGCGAAAGCCGAACTACATAATGTCTGGAAAGAAGAGTGGCGGCGTCCAGGCTTGTCTGGGTGCCTATTCGGGGAGCTGGAGAACAGCTCTAGTTGCAGTTACGTGAGTCCTGAGTGTCCTTTAGATGGCTCACTTGGAAGACAATATAACTGATATTAAGCAGATTGCTGTCTTATACCAGAATTGCCAGGAAAGGGTACAACAGCCTTCCAAAGAGGAAATTCTTTGGTAAGAGAAAGAGCTGAAAACTACAGTGATGGAGAAATAACTTCATAAATTGAAACCTGAAGGATTGGGGGACAACAGGTTATTGAATCTATAATCCTAGTAAATTCCTAAGTTCATGGGCCTTTATTTTTTCAACTCTGTTATCCATTTTTTTTATTTTCCTAAGATATCAGTGGATTCTCTGCACATAGAGATATCCAAAAAACATTTCTAAAGAGGGAAGCCCTGTCTGCAAACACGTTTTCTTCAAACACCTTTATTCCTAATTTCAAGAAGTTTATATTTTTTAAAATAGCCAATGTAAAAATTTTAAAGATATTCTTGCTGCAAGCACAGCTAAATTCATACATAGACATTTTTGATGAAACTATTAATGTTTATTTTTTTTTAATTTTCTCTAGCATATACTAAATGCTGCAGCCATTACAAATACCTCTGTAATATTGACCTCTTGTTTCTCAGGATTTCATAAGCCTTAAGAATAAACCATTGTGAATACAGGCTCTAGTCCCCTCTGGAAAGTCTGGAAAAATTTCATACAGGTGCACAATCTGTCTAAATACTTTTAGCCACTACACAGCACTCTTAAAAGGACACAGCATAACAGTACAGTATTTTACAAAATAATCAAGGTGATTTATAGAGCACAGATCACTCTACATCAAACTCAACAAGTTATAAAATAAAGTCTATAAATCCTTATATACATTTGTGTATGACATTATTGTTTCCAAGTCTGCTTAATTCTCTCACGCTCTTGTCTCTAAGCTCTATAAAGAGGCTTACTACACAAAATAAAAATCTCTTCAGACCGTGGCAAGCTTTTCTCCCCAGTTTAAAACCTATACTATCTTTAGTGGTAGAGATGCTCCTATTGCAAGCCCCAGGAGGCTCCTGGAAAGCTGACAATCCTGTTTTCTATTGCGGGATAAGGAACCAGCTCAGAAGGGGTTAAGTGGCTGTAGACCAGATGCAGCTGGGCTCTGTTAATCTGCAGGGACCAGCTGCTTTGTATAAAAAGGAAGACAAGAAACAGAGTGGCTAGTGCTGAGGGAAAGCTGAGGGTATTGAATTGCTTGTGTTCTGGAAAGGGGGAGTGAGCACTTGTGTGACAGCCTTTTGGTGTGCTGGAAAAGGAAGAAGAGCTCTGTAGGTATTTTGGTTTGGTTGGGGAGCTGCTCTTGCTGGGAGTCATTGACAGCCCACCCAGGATACTGGTTTTTAATTCTCAGGCACTCCTAAAAACATGACCCTTGGGATAAAAGCTGGTACCTGAGCAAAGCAGGTGTAATAAGCCACAAACTGGCTTTGATTTCATTTGAATGCTATTGAAGGATGCAAAAAAAAAAAGCAGTGAAGGTTTTGGTACCTTCTGGAGTCTTAATGCAAGAGCCAGAGTGACCTCTCTTTTGGCTGTCTCAGCAAGTTGCCAGACAAATGCAGATGTGAAAAAGGCTTTCACCTGCTCCAATGTGCCTTGGCACAATTGTTCTACTTGTATATGTCGCATGACTGTTGCCCTCTAAAACGCTTGCCAGTGACAAAAAGGCTGTAGAAGGAAAATATCTCAATAGTTTTTACTGATTCTTTTCTTTAAATATTAACTGAGTAACTTTATTGTTTATCTTACTGTAGCTGCTTTGAATGAAAGAACTCTATAGGCAGAAGTTGAATTGCATAATACTATGTACAGAGCTATTAAAATATATTTAGTGATTCCATTAGAAATCTGCTGTTGAGCAAGGCAGAGCATATGGAGAGAAGTTGGTGAAAACCTGATTAAACATTTATATGGAGCATATTTTGATTTAACTTACATAAATAATTCATTATTTTTGTTTTCTTGTTTTCTCTCTTTCAAAACCACCCTTTTCTACACCTGCTGTGCTAAAAATAATGCTACTGTATCTGCAATGAAGAAGTAGCGCAAGTGAGAGGGTATATCGTACCTACCCATTTGCACCAGAGGCTATTCTCTCTCTCTCTCAGGTTTGATAGACCCACATCCTTTAGAGAAACAAAATACTTTATTCCTATAAAATCTGTAGTAGTTTTCTTTTGTCCTTATGAGTGGTGAAGTGGTGATGTTCCAAGGGCAGTAATTATTATGCAGAAGTTAAGTTGTGGTAGGAGTGCAGATCAATAGGAGAATTTCCCCAAAGCTGATGGGAATTGCAGCTCACATATCAGATGACTGATCTATTTTCTAAACTGAGTAACAATTTTAAAGGCAGATTCATTTCTGAACTTTGCCAAAGTCAGGGTTTGGTATTCTAGTTCAGCCTCAGTTTTTGTACTCTGTTGGGATTCTAAGTCTGATTTGCAATAACACTAAAGGCCTTTTATGGCTTCTTTATATTAATAATGTGGCATAAAGTGAGTTTAAATCCTGCTTTAAGGCCCCTTCTTGTACTAAATATATGAGGGAATTCAAGCTTGTTCTTTAAGACTTGATGTGAGTGAGCATTCAGGCACCCCAAAGTATGGGTTTTTCTCTGAAACTCCCAAGAACAAGGTATTTCACAAAAACTGCTTCTCTTTTCCTTCCCACTGAGTTTCAGAGTTCAAACACTGGCAATTTCCAGTACCATCTTTTCTTGTCTCCTTGTTACAAGTAGGGTTTCATTACTCGCTGGACAGCCAGTGCCTGCTTTCCAGCACCAGCATTGTCCCGAGATCCTTTCTCTGACTGCTGTCACTCATTACAGCAATGTGACACTCTTTCATGATGGCCCAGCAGATCGCAGAAACATGGGGCTCTGGATCATTACCAAGGAACAGAGTCACTTTGGGGTCACTATCAGAGAAAAGTGTCACTTTTTTTTTTACCCCCTTTCCAGCTGAAGTCTTTTGAAACAGAAATGTTATCTCCTGGATGAAACATGCTATGTCAAGTCCTGAAGGGCTTTATGAAGCTGCTCAGATAAAAGCTTCTGATAGTGCCTGTTTGCCAATGTATTAATGGTAACGCAGTGAAGGAAAAATCCACCCCAAACTCTGAGCAACTGTGCAGAGTAATTCCTCTAATATTTTAGCTAGTCTATGGACTGATGTTTTTGGCTTGTACGAAAGCAGATGGTCTGTTAGGCTGCAAAAGTGATCTTCAATGAAAAACAATACTCTCAGCTTGTGGCTTTGACAGTTATCTCTCATTTTTGTGTGCTTTTCAGCCCAGTGAGTAGAGTTTAGTGCTACAGACCTGTACTTGAGCAGTGCCTGCAGTGCACTGTGTGCAGGTAGTGCTCAGCCAGGTTTGCGCACACCGGGAGCTGCCGATGCCGAAGTAGCGGCAAGCATGTGGGGAAGCTATGTTGGTTTGTGAATTTCATTAAAAATCTGAGATGTCTATGCACGCAGCCTTATTCACAGTTTTTTCTGTATTGTGATTTTAGGATATAACAAGGTGTTAACAAGAAAAACATGTTTTCATTAAAGCTGTATACAAAATGTATCTTTGCCCTGAGCCCTTCTGTGTGTTTATTTTTCTGAAACAGTCTGTTACTTAAAGAAACAAACAAAAACTGAAGCAGGGGAAGAAACTTTTTCCTTTTCAAGTGAAGGTCCATTTCTACCCCTGCTTTGATTTCCAGCCATTGAGGGTGGTGAGCTGCCAGGTGGGCTGGGCTGGCCCAGGTGAGGGCCACGCCTCACCTGTTGAGCTTATTCAATTAAGCTGTTGTAAACATTTGATCTGTTTTCTTTCTCGAAGTGAAAACACTGTAAAAGTAATGGCTGCCATAAAGCCTGCATTAAACACTTTCTAAAAGGTTGTAGTTTGCAGCTGTGAGGTCGCTGCCCTCTGATTACACTGTGGGAGAGAAGCAGGATGCCTTTACCCCATGCACCCTCTGTGGAGCAGGGGAAAGTACTGCCCTGCCTGCCATACTGGAGGTATTTGGGCTTCAGAGTGCTGAGTGGTGTCTGGGGCTCAGCGTGGGGGTGAGACCTATTGCCAGCCTGCTCTCGTCTGCTGTGTGCAACAGGGTGGTTCATACACCCCCATCTGTGCCTGTTTATGAACTGGGGGTAGCAGCAAGGCAGAGGAACTCAATGAGAAGGGTGGATGGAACAGTGAGAGGGTGCAGCAGAAGACGACATGCAAAATTCTACAGAAACTGGAATTCCTGTAGAAGGCCAATACAAGGAATGTTCTACTGATGTATGATGGAGAGAAAAGGGAATAAAAACTGGAAGCTTCAGTAATTTTAATAATGTATTGATTAAAAAAGGGGTGGGGTACAGGTACAGACCTAGGTAACAAAAGTATTCACTGGACCAAGCTGGAGTTCATGGAGCATGATCTAAACACATGACAATGGGGAACAGGGGCTTGCCTTCTGCTGAGCACACAACCTGTGATGAGCAAGCACATCTCCTTCCCATTGAATCTTCCTTAGCTGCCTCCCTCCTCATCTGTACTGGTGAAACTGCAACCAAACCAGGCTCTTGATCCAAGTCATTTGGGACTTTAAATGTGAGCTGTGGATTTGTGGGAAAAAAGGAAGAAGCTTGGACTTAAGGGTGTGATGGTTGTTGCTGTTCATATTTTTATGTCTGTACCTACAACTGTGCACAAATTCACTTTTATGATGTGACAGCAGATAAGACAGTCTGTTTTGTCCCATACTCCCAAAGCATTAAGGATCCTTCTGGTGTATGTGCTGTGCTCAGTCTGCTACAAGAAGGATTTTCACTTTTTTAGTTATTTTTTAGAAGTAGGTCCATCAGGCTTAGGTAAATCTTCCCATTCTGTTCTCAGCCTCAGAGTCCTTTTTGCTGTCGTAAGCAAGCATGGGTAGGCAGTGATTGTTTTGCATCATGGTATTTCTCAGATTTTAGAAGCAGGCAGCTAAAATACTGCCAGGTTTTTAAAAATAAACTAACTTAAGATCTCTCTCAATTAAAGCATGAGGACTGACCAGCGAAACCAAGCAGGGACCCTGGGATAGATCCTCAGCTGGGTGTGTTGTCATATCAGACCCAAAGGAGCTCCAGCCTCACTGGGGAGTCTGCCCATCATTTGGTTAGCATGAGTGGAGTAGTGTGCTTTTCAAATGTAATGGGTCTGTAACTTCATATTCCACCAAGGTAAAGTCCAATCTATAAAGAAAAAGAGAGAAAACAGACAGTTACATTCTGAGATCAGTCTGGTGGGAACTGCAAGTATTGAACTGGTTCTTTAAACTGACAAGACCTCAGGTTTGTTCCTGACCACTTATCCCTCTGCCTTCCAGCTGTCATGCTTTTCACTCCCATACCATAGACCTAGAGCTTGGGAAAAGCAATGAACAACCCCTGGGGACAGTACAGTCCTTGTGGAACTGGCTGGAGTTTGGGGAATCACACTGTCCATTCCAGCTAAGAAATTCATCCTAGCAGCAGTTTTACACTTTATTTGGAAGTTAATTTAGCACCCACATTTTTGCCTACACTGGCAGTTTAGGGAGAAAAAGAAAAGGAGTACTTGTTGCCAAGTAACTGTTGTAACTGGGTACAAGAAAAGTAGTTTTAGTCCACACTTAGTTTAGCTGGCAGTTGTCCTTTTTACCTGCTTGGCAGGTGCCTAATGAATACAAGGAGAAGAGCAGGCCCTTGTATAATACCTGCTGCATGCAAGGAAACAGGGAACTGAAGGGTACGTTACTGCTCTCATCTCAAATGTGTGGGGTGAAACTGCATAAAATTTAAACCAGTCAGTGTGCATGATGTTCCTTGCACTTGAGGAGACATTGTGCTACATTGCTAGATTGTGCTTATTTTTTCAGATCCATTAGTGCTGCACTTTCTTGGAATGTTTTATTCAAGAATTGAGGGAGTACTTTCCCTTTGCTTTGTATTTATTACTTAACCTTAATATTCAGAAGCTTTATTGCCTAGGCCTAGGAAAACAGATTGGTTATACCTCCTACAAGTAAGTAGCCACAATATGGGAGGCGCACAGCTGTCGTCAGTCTGTCTGCACAGGACTGTAGCACTGTTAAGGCTCTCAGCTCTTTCCCCCCCACACCAGCTTCACATGGGAGCAATGGGAGATATGTTGCGATGTTCCTTCTCCTTCTCCCTGCACCAGAAAGAGCAGAACAACTGAGCCTGCCTCAGGATATCTGAACCAGAAGTTTGCCCTTTGGCTTCCTCTCCTCCAACTGGGTATGTCCAAATAAGTCTTTACAGAGACATGGTTGGTGCTGATTGAGCCCAGATATTGCTTAACTCTTATTTATAAGACTGCCCATCAGTGTCGATTAGTGATATTCAAAATGGTGCTAGCTGCTCTGAGCTGACTGGAAAGGAACAGTTCACTCATTCTCCATGAGATTTTTTTTATCTGAATGCCTGAAAGGAAGCATCTTCATATATCCCCTCTTAAAATACACCTTGTTTACATGAAATGCCAGTGGTATGCATTGAAAAGTCTGGCCATTTCAAGCCAACCTGTTCGTTTAACTGATGTAATTTTTTTGATTGATTTTTCATGAGATGACACCACTTTCTAGAATTCAAATGAAACATAAATCCTTTCTGTGAGTTGCTTTTTCCATTGTCTTTGGCAGTTCTTTGTCTATATATCCTTTCATTAGAAGGAGAACTAAAGACAAATAGAATTCAATACATGTCTAAACATAAAACATTTTATTGTTCTCTTCTGCAAATATAACCAACATTTCTTCCTAATCAACTAAATCAATGACGTTTGTTGCAGGAATTATTGCTAGGGCAATTTCCGCACACTGCTTGTTACAAATAGACTAACCTGATGCCTACAATTAAAATTAATCAAACCAGCTGAGAAGGTTCAAATACATGACACAAACTTGACTAAATAGCAACATGACATAAAGGGATGCTGTAATGCCTCCATGATAATAGTTGCAAAGTCTTCTGTATGCAAAATGTAAAAGACCGCTTTTCTGTACGCTGCCATATGTCCACTGCAATTTGTGGACATATGGACGTAGGACTCTCTCATGTGTAATGTATATCACACAGACAAAAATAAAACGGGAGCAAAGGGCTAATATCATGAACACTGTTTAGAGGACAAATTAAAATGTTTGTTGTGGCAAAAACATCGGTGTACTAATTAATAGCTCTAGATTGTTTACTGGCACTGGCTGCGAAAGCCTCAGGTTTTTGATAGGTTTCAATAACAGACAAAGCCAAATAAAACTAAATCTGCGACTTTAACTGTAATTGCTTAGATAAGGTCTCCTTTTTGGGGAAACGCTCTGCATGATCTTTTAAATTGCAGTTCACAGAGTGAATTAATGTATCTGCAAATTTATTTATAATGCTGCCGTCCTTGCTGTTTTCTACCATTGCTCACTGGGTGTGAAAGTGGGGTTTGGAACAAACAGGAGGGATAAGAGAGCTCACAAGAAGTTTTCACATTGATGAAAACATTTGGAACACAAGTTTTATATCCTAGCCAACAAGAAAGTGATACTGTACGAGTGATACATGCTTGTTGTGCTTTCATTTCTCTTGAAGAGAGAAGCTGCCTGTTAAATATTGCCTTGCCAGTAATCAAAATGGTATCGGCTTAACCCTTGTCTCTGAGAGTCAAGGGAGGTGATCTAAATCAAAATGGATGCCCTCTTCACTTAGCCAAGCCAGCTGTTTGTCTCCTCTTGCTAAGAGCTGTAGGCTAAGGAAATGGGTAAGTTAGACTACCTGGCACCTAGAAAGAATCATGAATAAGCTTACAGGTTAAAAATTAGGAATATCATTGAGTGTGTTACTTTGCTATACCATTTTAAAGATTAATTTAAGATTTTCCCTTTTGCTTTGCAAACGTGGCTGGAGAATGACACCAAGTTGAGGAAGGACAAAAGGATTTTTATGGCAGATAGAAGCTGTACCCTGAATATTAAGAACACAAGTGAGATCGGCAGCTAATGTGTGTGCAGCAACTTGCTTCCATAGGAGAGACACCGATTTCTCCCCCAGCGAGATTAATCTCCTCATAGATGAGTCACTCGAGCATGAAGAAATATTCTTTGGACATGGTGCACCAAATGGAAGCCCATACATCAGACAATGATGGTGTATTATATTGAGACGTTTATAGGACTGGGACATGCCATCTGGGATGTGCAGCCTTAAGAGAATAAGAGAATAAAAAAAAAAAATCAGAAAAAGTGAAAAAAAGGTGAAAGGATTTAAGGTGGATCTGCAGAGAAAATCAGTTAGCCAATATTGTAAATGAGAGTATATTCACTTTTCCCCTTATATGGATTTCCAAAGAAGGAGGGGGGGAAAATGTTTACTCAGATTTGTTTCTGGGGTTTTTCAGCTGTGTGTCCCAATCTTTGTGACAAAATGATCAGATTGCTGCTCTTTGTGAGAGCTATACAAGTAGTAGCATGCTCTTGCCCAGTCTCACATCAGTGCTATAACTCAGATTCTTTCTGCTATTGTTATGTTAATAATGGCCATACTGACAGGTTTGATAATTCCTGCAAAGGCCATGAACAACAGCAATCTGTCAAGGTTTCCTGAGTACATTTTGAAGAGTGGGTTAACAAGTGTTCAGAGATGTGAATTGTTAGCTTTTAAACTGGAGATGGCAAGAGAAACAACTGCAGGTTGTACTGCAGGTCCTTCTATCAGGGAAGACTTTTTCAGTGTGCAGCTGAGTGAACGCTGCTGGGCTCTCTCCAATACACAGCCCACCTGACTTCTCTCAAGTAACATAAACCTGTGTGTTTATTATTAAAACACAACTGAGTCATAAATCTTCACCTACAAGTCAATGAAGGCAAATGCTGCCCAGTGACGCTGCTTTTTCAATTTGACAAAATTCCCCTGATCAGATCTTCCTGTGATTGACAGCTGGGGAAGGGAAGAGCACTGGTTAAAGCAGGCTCTCTCTCAAACCAGCAGCAGCACTTCAAACACACTTCCTGTTTCTACGAGTTAGTATATGGATGCACTAAGTAAATTTTGTGTATAATTAACTTCCTCTGCACTTAGGCAGCATTCTTCCTTATGTTGACAGACACAAGTCTTGATAAGCAGAGTGACGCATTTCACAAAATAAGATACCTAAAGGTTGTCTCAAACCCATAGAGGGAAAATGTGATCTGGAGGTACAGCTCCCTCAGCAAGTTCCATCCCAGAAGGAGCAGGCAGGTGTCTGTGTGCTTGCACGTCTAAAACAGCACTGAGGGAAGCCCAGACTCACAGGTGGCCACAGGAATACACCTGCCCTGTGGGCTGGGAGAGCACAGCTGTAGAACTGGAAGGGGCAGCTATGAGAAAATGTACCTGTCTGTTCCTAGTTTGTGCAGTTCACTAGTGGCCACTTCAATTATTCCTATTTCTACTTTTCTTCAACTAGTTGCTGGTTCTCTTCTTCTGCATACTTCTCCTGCACTACAGAGATGTACTGCAGAGCCCTCTCATATGAATTATCCTTCAGACAGTGTTTGTGCTTGCCTTTGGGGTAAGGTTTTTTCCTGTGGCAACTTCTCTATAAGAGGGACTGGATTAAATTTTGTGTTCCAACATTATGAGAGGCACAGATCTCCCTTTGCAGCACTTGAAACTGTTTATATTGAGTGCTGCTGCAACCCTCAGGATAAAATACAGCAGCTGAGGTGTTCTCCTGCACTCGCTCATGGCTTTGTCAGCTTCCTGCAGCCCACGGTCCAGCCCGGCTTCCAGCACAATTTCTGCCCTAGTTCTGCCTGAAGGTGGGCATGCACTGACCCCACACACAGCTGGAATATCTGCTCCCCTCCCTCACAGAGCCTTGTGGTTCCTACCAGAGTGCGAAACAGAATAAAAAACAGATCAGCTCTCCAAAAAGTTTCATTTTAGTAAAAACAAACAAACAAAACTAAACTAAAAAGCACAACCGCAAAATGTCGATCAAACATTTCCCAGACTGTGCCCTTTTCACTTCCCATCATTGTCTCTCTAACAGACTTGTTCTTCTATGCAAAAAAAAATAGTATACTGACAGCTTTTTGCATTCTGTCTGCACTCTTCCAGATTTGAGGTTGTGACTGTTTACCTTGCAAAGTATCATCTTTTCACATCGTAAAAATCTCTAGTGGTAAATAGTGTCTATCAGGCAAGTTTCCTCCTTAGGATATTTAGGTCTACTTCATTTCCCTGGCAGGAAATCTGGCTTCTAAGAATATTTCAAAGTATACTTTAATGGATGTTTGTGAAACATTTTCAATTTTAAATTCCACTTACCTATATCAGGAAACCTGTGTGTTTTTTCAGTAAAATATTTTATTTTAAAATCATTCTTGCATCAGAAATGCATTATATTTTGATATGTGGTATACAGTAAGGAGAAATCATGCATATTTTATGTGCAACACATATTGAATTTGTAATATGTGTCTGATAATGACTTTGTACTAAGCTCCTATTTCTCTACAGTTGCAATGTAATTGCTGTCCTGAGCTAGACAGAGTCTGCTTTAGTGCTACTTACTTGCTTATACAGTTGTGGTAAACCTATAAATCTGATTCGAATCTCTGATGAGACTTTCATACACTGAGGAGAAAAATGATACATAATGATAAAATAGAATCCAAGACTTGTTTTCTTCTGGATGGTTCTTATCCTTTAGCAATTGGAGACTTTGTTCAGACTTAAGTACTTTTAGTGTATGTTTTGGTTTAGATATGTTAGGAAAATTTTTTGATTAAACGTGGCTTCACTTGGCAAAGAGACTTTTAAAATTATTTCAGCAGACTGAGTTGGAACAAGTGCTTATGCTGCCATAAGGAGAACTCATTATTAGATTTGGGGAGTTATGTATGTATATTTATATATGTATCTGTAAAAACATAAGGGAATAAATGTAATGGACGCCTGATATCCTCTGCAAGTCCTACGTGAAATAAAGCTTACCAAAAGCATGGACATAGGACAAGGCTACGTACAGCATCAGGAAAAACGAAACTGAGAGCTGGGAGTTATTCATTTTCCCACAAAATGGTTCTGACTTCCCACCAGAAGGTCAGCATCTGATAAAGTATTTTACGCTGGTGCCCTTCTTTTTTACCATGATCCTTAGGAAAGTGAAGTATGCAGACTTAAGCTGGTAGAGGACAGTCATAGATTTCAATTTCAGTATAACACCACTGAGACATTGGTAGATAGCTAATATTTTCACTTGTTAAATAATAGACATAAAGTCTTTGTTAACATTTTGCAATAAATAGTGGTGTCATTTTTATGACACATTTTTAGAATGAAAAAGGAATCCTCTTATTCCAAAATGCAACAATAAAAACATGATTTTATTAACATTTTCAAAGGGAGAATCAGTAGCTCTTCTCCCCCTTTTCCCTCTCCACTTCCCCTCAGTTCTCAGCTTAAAGTCAACAAAAAGTTTTCTTTAGGAAACACATCTTTTCCCTCACAGAGTTCCACAACAGCTGGACTACGTTCCTGCCATGCAGGACAGATTGTCACTGTAAGTATTCTCTGTATTACTGAAAGCACACATTTAAGCATTTCCCTCAAGCAGAGCCTATGTTCTGGAAAACAGGCATGATTTTTACTGGTGTCTCCTCCTTCTGAGACTTAGTAAGCTGTTCAGAGACTGGCACAAGCATGGGATCTCCTCCCAGCCATTTGATTGGAAAATGGGAGAAAATGTACCCTGTATCATTTGAGAAGGGCTCCCTCTGGGATATCCTCAGATGAGGGTTTCCAGATCTAGCCTTGAAGATGCTTCAAACAAATGCCAGGCACTCCCAGGCCACCCACATAAGGCAGTCAATAAATTGGTGCAGAACAGGATATTGTCATCACTGTTACTTAAATATTGTCTTTTGCATTTAAATGAAGATGAACGAGGTGAATATTATTCTTCCTGTAAGTTTGCACCATTCCCAGAACATCAAGGCTCTGATTTCCAAATGTATTGACGCTGCTGCAATATTCCTGAATAGTATCACCCCTTATTTCTGCTCCTTTGCTCAAAGTGATCACCTGCACCATTCCTGTGCATCCACCCCTCCTTTTTTGCAGCTACCTGCACACAAGCATCCTTCGTCCTTCTAGGTATGTAAGTAATTCCTAGGAAAAAAATAAATGCTTGGAAAACAAGGATCTGAGGTTCACTGATTTTCAGTGACTGAATGAGGCAGACATGTTCCTCTGCTGACACAGGCAGCAAGAGCAAATTCTTGCATGAAAATATCAAAGCTGGACCTTGCCTAGAGAGTGAATGAATTCTTCCCATTTGCTTTGTAATTTATGTCAGAGCAATCAGTAGCTGAGATTGGAGAGGGAACTGTCAGATCACTGTAATGATAAGTTAACCTGAAGAATGTCATCAGGCTACAGCGAGTGCCCATGTGAGATCCTGACCTCAGACTAAACTCCCAGCTGTGGCAGAGGTGATGGTAGGTGGCATTATTCCTGGCCAAAGTGGAAAGTTCACCCCTATGCATGAGTTCCCATGTGAGAACTTCACATCGTCTACAAATACCAGCTGATATTCCCACCCAGCCAGAGTTACTGGATGGGAAGCCTGAGGTGGGTGCTACGTGGCTGTTGTTACCTGAGGGGAAGAAGCTTTTAAATAGGCCTGAGCTCTGTCAGATGAGCATGTAAACTGCAATGTCATTGCCCATATAATGTTTATGATGTGGTTTTTTGGGTCTTGGGTTTTGGTGGGTTTTTTTGGTTTGGTTTCGTTTGATTTGATTTTGTTTGGTTTATTTTTTTTCGGTTTGTTATTTTCCTGCCCAAAACAAACAGGTTGATGTGTGTCAGAGCTAGCAGGGCTTGGTTTCCTACAGGTGTGCATCCCTCAGAACAGTCTCTGGTGTTTAATCAGGAGTCACTTTTGGCAATGCCTTATCTGTGTTTTCTGTGTGAACTCAGTGTGAATTCTGTGTATGAAAAGAGAAAGCTCATCCTGCAACCTTTGCTGCAGTGGGGTATAAATAGTCTCCCTTTCCTACCTGGCCACCTGATTTCCTGGAAGCTTTTGGAACAGAACTTGTTTGAAACCTTTAAAACTCTGTCAAATTTGGTTGAAAATGGCCAAGCGTTTCAAAAGTTACAAGTAAGAAGAAATTCATCCCAACTGTGTGAACACATAAATTTCTTTTGTTTAGAAAATTGGGACAAAAATAGACTTTGGTATCTCAGTCCAGCCATCAGGTACCAGTCAATCAAAGCAACAACAGAAAAATGACCTCAAGAAAAATGCAAATGATTAATAAAATATTTAAAACTTGATTCTTCCTCCATTTGAAAAAGTGAATTAATGAACACATCAGTCAAACCCCTGAAATCCTAAAAACCTTCAATTTACTCTTATTGTAATTGCATGGCAGAAAAATAGCCTTCACTTGGAGATACCCACTAAAATGTAATTAACCTTTTGTTTGTGGAAGAACTTTCTTGGGGAATTTCAGATGCTTATTTGGAGCTCTCAAGGGGTATTGAATCTTTAACAAAGACATCATTTCTCATCAGTGTTCATTTGTAAGTAGAGTTAAATGGGTGTTAAGAAAAGTAAAGAATCTAGAGAATATAGCTAAAACCATCTTTTTTCAGAGTTACTCAGATTTCTTCATTATCTTGGGATGTAGCTATGTGACTAGTTCTCCAGCTAACATGCTGTCCTCCAGGGTAGACAAGACCTGGTTTTGTAACATTAAAGCCCTTTAAAGCAGGCAAAAATACTCCTCCCTTGATTTATTAAGGTTATGCTTTGTCTTAACAAAATTTTCAGGGCTTTCATATGTATCTGTTGTAATCATGCACAGAAATATACAGAGACAAGGAAGAAAACCCCTAATTTTCTTCTCTGCAAGTGACTTATAAAGTTCTTTATCTCCAAAAATCCATATAGCCTTGACTGTGACCTATTCTGTGCATCTGAAAACAAAGAGAAGCTCTGAGACAATTACACAGAAATATGACATGAATTCACGGAGCAACAAGCATTTGTGAAGTACCTACAGTAGCCTTCACAGATTTTTTAGCTAACGTGAGTTACATGAAAATCAGTTAACTTGGGTTAAAAATTATAATCTTGATGAATCTGTACGAAATTTGGGGGAGATTATTAGAGCTCTATTGCATGTGCTAGGTGAGAAATGTTCTCATGCATACTAATGTAATTTGATTTTAGCTATGGGATGTATGAAATGGTGATAATGACATGTATGTGTCTTTATATAGACATCTACAGGTGAAAACAAGAAGTGTGTTAATAGCTCTACCTTACAGTGAGTAGAACTGATTCTTAGCTGGATGTCTGAGGATTCAGCAGATGTTCTTTGAATAGCATGCAGGAGGCCTAGTCCAGTAATCTGAAAGCAGTTCTTATTTGATTGTTATTGTAGTAATAACAGTACCTATCAGGACTGATTTTATTATTGTGTTTTTGGAGTATATTTATAAAGGGGCAATATTTGGGTTCTATTTGCATTACAGCATCACATAATGCATTGATAGAATACAGTTCATTATGATCCAATATTAAACAGTATATTTTTTCCTATTTTAATGGAGAAACATAAACGTTCATGTTTCTGGAATCGAGCTGTGACACTGGTAGCTTGCAGGAGAAAAAAAGGTACTTTCTTAGTTTTTCCCATAGCACATCCACGGGCATTACCTGGTGTGCTATGGGAGTTACACATCTACTCCTCCCCTGGTGCAGGAAGAGAATCCGTGGAGAGCTGTGATTCAGAGCACACGGTCTGTGGCTACCTGGACAGCTGGGGTCGGCCACTGATGATCTCCAGCAAACTTTCCACTGTTAGAAATGGCCCAGCCCCAACCGTGAGCTTGCCCAAATGATTCTTGAAAAAGCCTGGCTGTGCATAAGGTGGCTGAATTTACACAGGGTATGATAAAGATGAAGAAATGGTGGGGTCAGCTGTGGGTGGCCTCCAGGACAGTGCTACGGTTTTAGAGCAGATGTACCCATTTCCACCACTGGTTTCTCATTTTGGGTGCCAGGATCAACACATCATCATGCACTCAGTGTTGTGACTTCTGGTTATAACTATACCTTGGTTTTGCATTGCCAGGATTAGAGTGCCATTTGACCTTGCCTGTCAGAAAAAAACACTGTTAATATTAATTTAGGACCTAGTTATGCAGAATACCCACTGAACCGAATGAAGGCTAATTGTATGAGTAAAGATTTACAGGATTGGTCCTCTATGATACAACAATGTAAAAAATCCACTCATCTCCAGAGTTTAATTGTTTCCCAGAGGTCTGTTAAACTACACCTTGCAATTCATCTTGTTAATTCATTGCCATGCTGTATTACCTAAGTAATAGTGGCAAGTGTGTGTCCAGAAAGTGGTAGCTAAACTATGCTGGTAGAACACGGTATTCTGTGGAGCCGAGCAACTTTGGGAGGCCAGGGCAAGAGACCTACCATACGGCAGCTATATTTTCTTAAAACTCTGCATAAACATATATAGATTTTTATAATGAAGTCCTTGTATACTGTTTTATTCATTCCTGAATACATCAAGCCCCTTCTCTGTCCTCTCACACAGATCTCTCATTTTTGAAACAAGGTCTGCAATGTATGGGTAAGGTGGAAATGGGTTGTTTTTATTCAGTTCCCCATTTCATACCAGAGTTTCAGGAGATTAGCAAGGTGCCAGCATATATGGATAATAAATTCTCTAACAGCACATTGCATGACTGGTTTCATTTCCCAGTTTTAAGACAGAATTATTTTTTTCTTTTTTCTTTCTCTGGGTGCTATTAGCTGTCTTCAAATAATGCTTTGTTATGTTTTAACTAATGCAATCCTCTCTGATGAAAGGAAAACTCATTTTCATTAGTAGGTGAGAGGTGTGGTTGCATTAGCAGTCAAGTCCCATTCACCTTTACACCGATGGAAATCCAGTTAGCTGTGCTGAAAGCAAAGTTCAGCCTAAGGCAGACAAGGCAGAGTGTGATTTTGAGAAACCATTTTTCCTTAAAACACAGGACAATTCATACAGGCTTCCTCCCCGTCTTAGAACAGCATTTATGTGTCATTCAGATGCCTGCTTTTCCTGTACTCAGTGTAAGGATAAGCAGATAAATATATCTGACTTTAGGTGGATTTGTATCTTCAGGCTTTTTACAGCTGAGATCCTTTTTCTCACACCTGAAGCTGTGGAAAGCCTGACTTGTAGCCTGAACTTGTGTTTTAGGGTCTCCCTGTAGCCATTTGAGAGAGGCTGGTAAGGAGTCACTCTGGGCTGGTTTTGGCCAGCATGGGGAGTCCAGGTAAGCATTTTAGACAAAGTGCCTGGTTTTACCTTTCTGAAATTAGGAGCAATGACTGCCCCTGAACCCATATGTGACTCACAACAGCTCCTAAACCACTGCTTCATTGCAACGTGGCGTTTACATTTTTCTTTCTCAGTAAGCAAGCAGAATTCAGCCTGGCATTACAAATAGCTGCTCTTTTATTCACTGTCTCCTTTCCCTCAAGCATACAAAGTTGGTTGCATGTGCTATGGAGAGAGAGGTCTAATAAATCATAGAAAACCACTCTTTTTCCTTCATATTTTTCAAATAAACTCTGCAGAAAACTTAGGTACACAAGGCTTTTTTATTTTTCCTTTTTCTGAATCAGGTCCTTGTTTACAGGAAAATGAAATGTTCCCCCCAAATTATTGATGAATAATAAATTGTATTCCTTGCTCTAAGTGCATAACCTTGCAACATTCATTTCCATTAACTGCTTATGTCTCTTTTTAATTTTTTTTACTTGGTTGTGAAGAGGCTTTTCTTGCATTTTATATATTTTTGAAAGAAATAGTGTTTGTGTGCAGACTTACTAAATATTTTTTGTCATTCTACCCAATATAGAGTCAGATTTTACTAAGACAAAATAGGTCAGGATCTCTTTTCTTGATCTGGCAATTAATTTTTAGATTAGCATGTTGTATTTTTAACCTTCAGAATTTTCTTCATACAAAAGTAAATCTTAAGTTTTGTCATACCTTGTAATTGCTCTGACAAAAACATTCACAGTGACATGAGTCGTGGCTTTGGCTACCAAGACAGATTTTCATAATAATGAGTTTTTTCCTGTAGGGGGCTGTGAACTGCTAATTAGCATCTATGACCCAATATTCTCAGCAAATAAGAGTAATAGCAGTAATTTCTAGCTTTATGCAGGGTGCAAGTCTAATATTACCAGTACTTCTGTTTCATTTGTAATTAACTGCAAGCAATTATTATAGAGTCAAGGAAGTATATCCTAATGCTCGTAGGTAATAAAAAAAATTGAAATGATGTTTGTAAAACTCATATGTTTCATGCTGGGTGCACTGATTTCTTTCAGAGAACTGTGATTATGGGCCTATCAATTAAAAATTCTTCTTAAATGTTTCTTTACATTTATATGCTTTTGAATGTTGCTGTATAAGTATCTCATCCTCAGTTTAATTCTCTTCCTTTTTAAAAAATGATATCCTTGAAATTTAAATTAATATTTTGACCACAAGACCTTAGTGAATACTTAATCTGGCTACATGATCTCAATATAAGATCTAGATGGTACTGAAAGAAGTTGTTTACACTTGATTTTATGAGGTCTGTGTAGCTTAGTCCTATTAGAACCGTGACCCACAAGGCTGGTGACAGAGCAGCATGTGCTCCTGTAGCATAGCTGATTTTCCTAAACAAGAAACAGATCTGGTGTTTCTTTTACTCAGCAAAATAATACATAAGGCTTTCTGCAAATTGACTTGCTTTCCACTGGTTATGTTGATTTCTATGACAGTGGGAACAGCTATTATGTAGTAGATACCGGTGGCAATTCCATAGTTACTGGAATGGTACAGTGTCTAGTCTTTGCTTTGCACATTTTAGCATAACAGACCTGGGTTATTTACTCAAAAATATTATTTTATTTGAATACCAAGCTCTTCACAGCTCTGAACTTCTCCAAGTTTTGACAAAGCTTCAGATGTTGAGGCATCTTTGCCTTTGCAAAATGTCCTTCCCTTTTAGGATCAATGATGTATAAACAACTTTAAACATATATAGATATAGCAAATTCCTGAACTGTAAAAGCTATGGTCCAGGTTTGGAGGAACTTGGTGTGGCCTCTGCTGTGCTTCAGTTCAATGAAGTTTACTCAGCACCTCTCAGGACTGTCATTCAAGAGCTTTGGAGGGTAAGGAACTGATGTCTTTACAGAAGCCATGGATTTTGAACAAAGTTTCTCGAACAATCACAGGCTCAAAGCCACCCTTTGGTCACACATGGGGTGTGATAATGACCCTATTGGGCAGCTGATTGAAAATGAAGCTGAAGAGGGGAAATAAAAAAAAAAAAAATCCTCATGTTATTTGTTTCTTTCTTCTAGGCTCTGTCTATCCCACTGACCACTGTCAATATTACATTAATCTCTTTTCGGGCATTTACCTGGACATGAATGTGAGTTGGTCTAAAATCTATCCTGACAACGATACACAGGATCCCAAACAGACTCTGTTTCTTTTAATCACTCAATTTAGATCAGATCCGTCAGACAGACTAATTTATTTGGTCAGCATGGCAGATAGAAAATATTATATAGTATACAGATTACATAATAGCCCATGCTGACACCCATTTATTCAGCAGCCTTGCTCCCAAGAGCATCTTTGCATTTGCCTTTAGTATGTATTTGGACAGTTCCTTGTACATTGTATCATACGCTTTCCTGAAGGTTATTCTAGGTTATGTGCCTGTTGTTTATTTTTAACTGAGCGATTAATTTACCCATACCCATGATATTAGAAAAAGTTTGTCTGCCAGGGATGTTTATATCAGGCACTACATTTTAAATTTTCCAGGTATGCATCTTCAGCATACAGTAACAGACATGTCTGATTGAAATATTATATTTTATATTTTCTTGTGTAGCTGTGATTTTATTTTATTTTATTGTGCAGACCTGTATCAGTCACTTCCTCAATGACTTTTTCAGGTCTATCACACTAATCAGACTTCCTGTTTTTCAGAGCTCTCTGACATCGTTTCAGCCTCAAATGAGGGAACACAGTGTTTAGCATTTTAATCTCAACACCACTGGTAGTACTTCTGCATACCAACAGTCCAAGAGGAGCCACTATTCCCTAAGGTAAATCTTTGATATTTATACCTCTATTCCAGTTCAGTTGGCTTTAAAACCATGAAGATCACCAGTATGGGCTATATAGTTTACTTTTTTTTTTTTTTGTGAAGCTTTTCACATTTTGTCTGATTTCGTTTTTAGTGCTTGTTGGTGAGTGCAGGAAAGGACAGTCCTGATGTTGTTTTATATGAAGCTCATTAGACAAGTCAATTCAAGTGGAGAAGCCATTCAAAATGATATAATTATTACTGTATTTAGATTCTTAAAAATGTTCTCCCACAACACAGCGGCCTATTCATGTCTAATTCTGCATGGATCTGTACCTTACGGGCCATATTTTTTGTTGGTCCTTAATCCTGTGTTGAGTAAACTGAACTATATTTTCTTGACTATATATAGGGAAGATCATCCTTGTTTCAAAGTTTTTTCTCAAGAATGAGAGTCTCTTCTGTACACCAAGAACTGCACTTAACTTTAAACATTGGAAAATCAGGTGTGTGGTCCAGGGCATTTGCTGTGGTTGATGGAAAGAATAAGTATCCTTGGAGGGTGATTCATTCCATTCATCTGAGATGTGTTTTGGGTGTAAGGTGATCCAGCTTCTGATGGTATTTCTTTCTGTCTATAAAGTACAAACAGACCCTGCATGATTAACCTCTGTTTGTGTCTTAACACTTAGGTGAGTGAGTCCCATTCTAATCATCTGCCTACATCTATTTCAGTTTTTGTTTGCAGGAGGAAAATAGGAATTCTTTCCACTTTCAACATATTAAGATTTCCCCCATTTCATAATGTACACAAAACACACGGTTAACCCCATTAGTGTGTAGCACAGCTTTATCTCTAATCCAGAGTATTTTTGTCAATATATTGTTACTCATTCCATATTTTCATATGTTGTAATTGCACCTAATAGTATTTTTATGTGCAAAATTACATAAGAAAATATTATCTAATTTCAGTGAACAATTCAGTGCTATTTTCCATCTTCCCAAAATTTCTCTTGTTAGAAGGGGAAACCATGTTTCCATGCTTTTAAGCTTCCCAGAAAAATTATATCTAAATCTGTAGCAAGAGCTATGCAAATGAAGAGGCACAATATAAATACAATTATTTATAAATAGCACTTGGAAAAGTCCATTAAAGGGATGCAGCAGTGGTGTATTCAGTTGGAAGCATTTGCCACTAGCTATACTTTGTCTGAGAAAATCTAAGTGGTTATATGAGTATTTTTAATGGTAACTGTTTTATCTATTTACATATACAGACCAATGTGGAATCCTTGAGACACAGAAATCTTGTTATATTTGCCACACTCATGGAGATGACCAAAAAATGCATAGCAATGATGACACTGAAAGACACAGAATGCTGGCTTTTCCTATTGTATGAAATTAGGGGTCTCATTCTTCCTGTACAATTATAAGGAGATATAATTAAACACCAAATTATTAAAATCAAAACGTATTCTGAGATAAGATTTCTTTGTATTGCCAGGGAAGTTTTTCAGAGAAAGTTAGCACCCCAAGGCCTTCCTCTGCAGTGGGGCAGGATGAGCAGTGCTGCGTTCTGTTTGAGCTGACACGTTTCACCAGGAGGAAAACATCCCTCTCCTTTCATACCAGCATAAATCATAAATGTGTCTAGTGCAATGAGGTGAAAGCAGAATCTGTCCTACAACCTTGGCAGAATTTACTTCTTTCTGTTTTACATTCCTGCAGGTGCCTTGGACAAAACAGTTGTAAGTCAGAGCTCGACTTCATGCCATCAACATACTGGTTTGGAGTATTTTGCAAAGCACATGTTTGAACAGTAATTCAAAATAGAAACTGATAGTTATCCTTCTTTTTTGCCCCAGCATGTTTGCTTGCACTTATCAAAGATGGTGATAATGTTTCTTAAGAACCACTATTCTTCCTGGACATATCTTCTACAACTTTAGCCATGTGTGCATTTCCCTGTCATCTTCCTCCTCACGTGGCCCATTGTATCATTTTTATACACTGTCTTTGTGACTTTATACCTGTGCTTTCTTTCACCCTTCTTTCCCCTTAACTTTCTTTCATCCTTTCTTCCTTGGGAAACCCATTTCAACTTCCAAGGTGCTTGTCTCCTGGTGTTTGGAGGCTTAACTCAGACATTTAGCCTTTTGTATGGAGCTTCTCAGGGGTCTTCTTGGTGAACAAGAGATACTGGGAGGGAAACTTGATAACAAGACTTCTCTCTCTCCTGAACATCACATGATGTGTTAGTAATGGATGTAATTTCTGTAATCGATTAAGTAAATGACAAATTATATTTACTAAAGTTCTATGGCCTTCACAAACATGACATTCATTGAAGTGGCAGTGAGTATTTTTCTGTCTGTGAGAAATATTGAGATATTTCAACCTAGGGAGAAACAAACCACCCAGAAGAAGTTATGCTGGAACACTAGCAACTAAGGAAGCTGCATATTCTACAATTGTGCTTTGCAAGAGTAATATCTGTAAATGCTTTTATTTATGTATTTATTTCTATTCAATCTCTAAGAGTGCCTCCACATCATTATTTCTATGACAATGCTTTATTTGATTCATCTATTTTGCACATGCCAGCCTCTTTCTACAGCACAATACATGATACACACATAAATTCTGAGATCTGATACTTGTATTTAGTATTACCTTATAAATAGTCTCACTGATTTCAGTGAGGCTCTTCATACAGATCTCCATCCTATGCTGCAACTTAAGTGTCTCCATTTCCTTTGAAATCCCACCCTTTACAAGACTGAGTTCAAATAAAGATAGTACTCAAGTGATATCAAAAGAGTGGCCAGTATAGTTACTGAAGAGCATATTTCTGTTACTAGAGTCATGTTGATCTCAGTGTAACACCACCTTGTACTGTCTTCAAGTGGCATGAGTATGGATGCCCGCGAATGAGAAAAGTACACGTCATTAGTGTGCTCCAACTCCCAGAAAAGATAATGGGTAGTTCTCCTTTGATTTTAATGGGAAACAGGATCAGGATGTCAGTGCTTTGAGAAAATAAAGTGTTTTGTTAAAAAAAAGTACTAATTTTGAACAAATGACATGACAGGGAAGAAACATTCCCTGCAGCCCTCAAATGCCTTCTGCAAACATCATCTTCTTGCTCTTTAGCTTCATAATAACAGAGCTAATCACGGTTTCTGTTTAATTTGAAATACATATTCACTTTCCAGATGACACAGCAGAGAAGAGTGCATTTATTGTGTTTTTGGCAGGGTTGTAGGGATTCCTTTGAGTGGATAAGGACCTGCTTTTCTTCCAGGTAATTTGGACAATCGCCATGTGTTTGATTTGCACTATCACCAAAAAGCAATCCATGTAGGAGTTCCATAAAGCTGCAGATTACATTTAAGTTCAAATCCTTAAAGGCATTTCAAGTGCACACTGTAACAGAGACTCATAGTAATCAAGTTGCAGAAAGACTCCTATAACAGCCATCTCTCTCTTTCTGAATTGCTGGGCAACAGGCAGATGTGGAAATTATTAGTAACGTAATTGATGATCTTAAGGCTTTTAAATACCCAGGCTCTCAACAATCAAGATCTATTTCAGTTCAGAATCTAATAAGTAGTAAATACAATAGGTTTCAGTAGGAGGTTTTATCAGGTTCTCTGCAGTGCTTCAACCCCCCCTCACTTTTATGGGCAACATTAACATCTAATCAGCAGATAAGTTGGAAAATTTTATTATGACACATAATCATTTTTAGTTCATCATATTTCTCTTTCTTTGATATGCAGTTACTTTGTGTTTGCTTATAATACAAATGTTTTCAGAGGCTTTGTCTCAATTTTTTTAAACAAGTGAGACAGAAAGTAGTGTTATCCCAGACTGTTTATTGACAACTTATTTATTGTGTACCAAGAAAGAAAAAAACATGTACCAAACTCCTCAAAATACTGATGAATTAATGTCCTACAGATTTACCAGATGCCTTAATTTATAAAAATATATTTTAGTAATAATGATCACCCCAAGATTTATTCTGAATGTGTACTGAATATATTCTAGAATGACCTTTTCAATGCAGTGGAAAAGCTGTGTTAATTTCAGTTCTTTATCTGTTTTCCTTTAATCTGCAGACCAGACTGAATGAAACCAAAATCCTACGTTATGTTTCAGCTAAAAAATAAGAAAACATTTGTGAGTGAAGAACCCAACTCATGCTATTACTGTAGGTACAGAGCCTAACACCCTTGCTTACGTGTTAATTTATCCACACAAAAAGCCCAATGTTAGAGTGAGGTGAGTAAAAAATATTTGCACCACTGGAAAAACTGCTAAATCACATTTATCCAGATTCTCTGAAAAGTAAAATATGTTGCAGTTTTGCCTTTGATATTTCCTAGTTTGGTAGAATGAAAACAGAAGGCGCATTTTTTTTCCAAGAAAGAATATATTTTCACTACAAAAGGGACGTCTCTTTCAAAACAAGAGAATAGAAACTGAAAAAATTTGCATAGGTACTAAAAAGTGGATTTTTTTTCAAAAGGGGCCTTTATTGGTTTTACTACAGGAATAAATATAACTCATTTTCTCTTGGATAAAAAATCAGAGTATTTGCAATTAACTGACATTTTTACAGGTGTCCCTTCATTCTTGAAATCTGGAGCAACCTAATCCTCTTGAACTGTTCTTTTGGGGTATGTCTTTGCTGCAGCATGTTTGCTGCCAACTGCTGAATCAAACTGAGGTAATACACACAAATTTGTGGCCATGTGAACCGGTACTTAGGCTATTTGGGACAGGAGTTAAAAAGTGACATTCTGCTTTTGTTCATGTTGGTAT
This sequence comes from Streptopelia decaocto, assembly GCF_964273445.1. NCBI lineage: Eukaryota > Metazoa > Chordata > Aves > Columbiformes > Columbidae > Streptopelia > Streptopelia decaocto. The sequence goes on from NC_138655.1 coordinate 26,199,665, forward strand.
TCTACTCGGTAATGAGGCACAAAGTAATGAGCGCTCTTAGACACTGATAGTCTTCCAGTGCCAAGAGCTGGCTCATCCTACTGCAGGCAAAGAATTATGGCATATGTGCCCTGGAAATTCTAACAACATGAACAGTACCTGTTAGGATACAATAAACTTGGATATGCTTTTGGAACATGCTACTAGCTGTCCTAATGCCACCATGAAAGTAACAGCGTTGAAAGAAACACTCATGGTCTTAGAGTTGATGGTCCCTGTCCAAAACAGTGTCTGGATGAGCCCCATTGACATACTGCAATGCAGTCAGTAAAAGACAGCTCCTACCCAGCTCTAGCAGTTTGCAGGTGGACTGTTGATCTATATGGATTGCTCCACAGCACCACTGTGGTCCACTGCTACACAGCCATTTAGTCATACCCTAAAACCCCTCTAAATTTAAAGAAATTGAAAAACAAAAAAACAATCAAACAAAAAACAAACCCAAAAGAAAAGAAAACAAAACAAAACACCACAAAAAACAAAACCACACCAAAAAACCCAACCCCAAAACAAAACAAAACAAAACAAAAACAGCAACAACAAACCGGAAACCATTAGACTTCTTTACATGCAAAACCTAAAAGCTGTTAATATTTCTCAGAAAAGTATGTGAGGTCCAGAAGAGAGAAAATCCAGGGTGGTGGTCCTTGCTCAGCACTCAGGCTCAGATTTCTCTTCTGGAGGAGTGCTGTAAGACAAGAACTTGCTCCAGCCACTGCTTTGATGGGCAGCTATTGAGGGGAGCACAGTATCTCCACCTGCATGTGTTTGCAGGGACGAGAGAGGGGGCAGCTCTTTGTCAACCACCCTCCTCTGTTGGACTAAAAAAACTGTTTAGTCAATGCATTCTGTTTCCATAACCTTTGTTTCTCATGAATCAGCACCTTTCATCACCAAAAAAAAAAAAAAAAAAAGCAAAAAAGCTCAGTTGTAACATTTCCAACACATTCTACTATCAATTGCAAAATTATGGCTATTGCTATAAAAGGTTTATGTTGGAAATAATCAAGAGAGTCAGGCCAAATTGAGGATGCCTTGTATTAGGGGAAGCACCCTGTATTGTTTTAAGTCTCCCAGACTACACACACTTTCTCTGGGTTCCCTTGTTCTGAGTATTAGCCCTGCAATTTAAGCCCATGTTTGAAGCCTGGCAGATTGGGAGGTATGATACTAATGCATGCATTGATTATAAATGCCGGGGTTAAATGAACAATTATTAACTAGTGAATGAGATAGTTAAAGCATGTCTTAGTTTACTGTTACGGTATTTCCCAGTGACAAGAATGAAAGCAAGCTAAAGAATCTTTTGGACGCAGGATTGTTTTTCCATGGATGAGGGATTACAGATTGGCTTTTTAACTTCAGCTTTTCCAAATAGTTTTTCAGTTATTTAATTTACTCTACATGGAGTCTATTGATTATTCAAGTTGGCAGTCAATTTTATAGGGCACCCCGCTGTTTCTTTGCTTAATGTAGTCAATGATTGTAATTGCTTGATCAGTGCAGCCCATGAAATAGGTTTTGTGTCTTTTTTACAATGCATTGATGGCTTTATCTGATGTAGTCTTGGCAGGGTCTAGGTTTTACAGCACGATCCTGAACTCCCAGAGGTCTCTAGATTAATGGCTATGGCTTTCTGTTGGAGCTGCTGATACTGCTCTCCAGAATGTATTCACACATCTGGCATGCCACACTTGGCAGTTGTGCCAGCTTTTTGTTGCGCAGTTACAGAATATCTCACCAGTGCCTAGTTAACTGTTTTCACTAAGGGAATGAGATAAAAAGCCATCCACAGAGTTGTTGGCACGCGCTCTGTGTCATTGTAATCACAAATTTTTAATTTTTCTATTACACTTTCTATACAACCAATTGATGTTTAGAAACAACAAAATACACATGATATTTGTTGCATGAACTCTGATTTGATTCTGCAAAAGATTCCAAGCCCATTGTGATTTCCTGTAAATTTCCCGTTAATGTTTTCTTTCCAAAAAAAAAAAAAAGAACCAGCTTTCCATTGTATTGTCAGTAAATAAATGGATTAAAATTGCATCTCTCCAGCGTGCATTTCTTTACAAGCAGAAAGAAAGGAAATGTGGGTGAAAAAGCAACAAGAGGAACCTCCTGACCTTGCTATGAGTGAACTAATTCTTTTGTCTTCCATTGGTTCATGTTAAATTACTTAGTCTTCATTTAGCTCTGCTTGAAAGTCAGTATTTCATATTTGGTAGAATTTGAATCATATTATTAGACATGTAAAATGTTGTCCTAATAAGCAGGCCAAGAAAATATAACAAAATATGCAACACAGGTGCATAAATCCATATACAATATAAATATATAGCACACATACACCATTTAAAGTGTCTAAGGTGACATCCTGGCAGAAATGTAAAAGTGTGATAGATTTTGGACCAGCTGTGGTATGAACTGATTTCCTCAGCTGAGCTTGACATAGAGGCTGGACATGTGTAACTCCTATATTAATTCTTTTCTCTCCAGGTAGTAAACTCTAAATGTATAATGCATCTTTGTGTAGTAAAGGTCTACTGAGAAGACATCTGGAATTCAAATTTTAAATTTCAAAGTCTGTCTTTCCACTGAAATCTCAGTTGTGTTGCGCAATAACACAGAAATCATATATATCTATACGCAATACTAATAACCCATGAACCCATGTGTTAACAATAAACAGCCTTAATAAAATCTGTCACAATGAAAAACAATGAGAATAGCATGGCAAACTCTTTCAGTGTTATGATCATTGTCTTGACATCACTACTGGAATACTTTAGGATTTCTGCTAATTTTTGTACAGTGAAACTCAGCCATGTTCTGCAGGCCCATCCCAAAAACGTTTAAGCACATAAGTAACTGCTCCTGTGAACTGTTCCACTGAATTTGTTTGTCCCTGTGTTATCAATGTCAAGGCTTTAAACAGATGGCTTCTCTCCTTCTAACATCACAACTGCTTCCTTGCATGTTCTTTTCCATTGTGAAAAAAATGTGTTACTTTTAGCTATTATCTTGAACCCTTAGCTCGAAGGATTAAGGATCTTCGGTATGGAAAATGTAAACAACTTACAAGAATGAAGAGCCACATGTCAGCATCAATAGACTAATGGTCTATCAAAAGTAGCTATATAATTTTCCTTCAGACAGAGAAAAAAGTAACCATCACCCTTACCATGTTTCCAGATTTTCTAAGCATTTGCAGTGCCCTAAAATGTAAAAAAAACACACAAAAACAAACAATAACAAACTAACAAACAAACAAAAAACACCCCAACAAACCATAAAGAAGTTCACATTAAATTTCAGGCTTTATCTGTACACTATTGATTTATGGGTTCTGTAATTGGAATTATGGTTTTTTTTACCCTTAATGGAAAAATAAATAATACCAGCATAATTTCTTTAAAAAAAGGCAGACAGCCATAGGGAATCTGAGAAATACAGATGGTGATTAAAAAAAAAAAGGAAAAATAAAACACTGTAAACTTATATTTATAGTTCACCTTTCAGAGCAGGGAGTTCTGCCTGTTCTTTTCTATGTTCCATTTTGCCACAGAAGGATGACAGACACCGACAGATTAAAACATTGAAACAGATATGTGAAAATTTTCTGCAACATTTTTCCCTTAAAATTCAATTGCAAAAACAGTCTTTGTTTCAATTACTTAGTTTTCCTAGTGTCACTCAAGACAACCTGATACACCTCAGTGGAAAGCACTGTACCTATTGTGGGCTTAACTTCATATGTTCACTCAGTCAATGATCAATCTTTTCCTAAAGTAGGCAGTACCTACAGCAAGATGGAAATCAAAACTGCATTTATGCAGGGTCTTACCCGAGGTATCTGTGGATCCACAACTAACTCTGCCCATGACATCTGGCTCTTTCAAAGTTGTCTTTCTGCATGTGAAAGTCACTCCTAGAAAGTAAAATTTAAATGTCGCACTTTCTCTTCATTAAGTGATTCGTGAAATTCTAGACTTCTGGACAAGTCACCACATGTAGGAACCACATGGACCAGTAAGGTCCAGGATGGAGCCTTAGCTTTTCTTGTCAGCCTTGGATGGCAGCTGCTTCATATTAGTTGGGACCTGTAAATGTTGTAGAATATCAGGTGGCTCGGCAGAGAGTTGTCATGATCGTCTAAACTTGCTTAAGCAAGCTTAGAACTGTTTTGCTAATTTTTAGTTTAGGCATAACTAAGAACATAACTAAGAAATATATTAATGCTTTTCTCTGTAAAATAATCTTCTGACACAAAATATTCACATCAGCATATTCCATGTGCTGTAAATAATGACGATAATAACCACTGGTTCTGAAGTTGTTTGTTCAGTCTGTGTGCTAAATCTGTGGTTTTTAGATATGGGTCCAAGGCACAAAATCAGCATATTGAATGTGGTCAGCTTTTGCTTTCCATCACAGTTTGTGACATGTAGGCAGCCCACAAAGTACAAGTGTATTGATGACTTCCTTGGGACAGATCCCACTCCCAGTAAAACCAGCAGGAGGTGACTTTTGTGACTGACTTCAATTAAACCATCATTTTTTAAAAGACCATGATATAATCAAATTAGAAATTAGTAAAATGGTTTAGATGAAGAGCAGGGCCTTTTATTTCACTTTAAGTTCTGCCTGCAAAGGAGGCACACAATAGGAAAAGGCCTGCTTTTGCCTTGAAGTTCAGACTAACTTAAGTCAAACTTCTTAGCTTCTGAAACGGGGCTCACCTCTGCCAAAAGTCCATAAAAGAGGTGTCCTCTTTCTTTGTCTCTAGTCTCAACAATCTCAGTTGTACTGGGAGCACCTAAACAAGCCTTGCTCATTTTTCAGGAAAAAACGTGATCTTCCAGAAGTTCAATGTAAGTCTTGTATAAGTCTTCATACTTCGTTTCCCTGCTTTTACATGCTTAACTGGAAACTGAACTGAGTTGAGCTAGTTGTTGGTGAGGACTGCTCACCTCGTGTGCTTTTGAATGGGACAACACCAAGACAAAGGTTTCTTGGTCTTTCATATTGCCTTATTCTTACTCCAATGTGCTGAGTTCTTCTAACGAGGGCAAAGAAACAACAGCCTCCCTTTGCTGGGAAGCCGAGGAGGATGATTCACTGAATTCTTGTCCCAAGTATTACTTTTCTAAGTGTAAATATTATATTTCAGCACTCGAGAGCTCAAAAACAATCTTTATTCTTGAAATATTTATACATAAAGAGCTTTACTGAAATAGGAGTGCTTGATTACTTGGATTGGGTTGCATGATTGTGACATACTTATTTTTAGTCCTTGTGCTGAATGGCAACAGGAGACAGAGATTTAAAAAAAAATAAATAAGGAGGATAGATTCATTGCTAGTGAATGTTAACTGTTAAACAACTTGTGTGTTTCTGCATATGGGAGATGGCATTGCTTTGGTTTCAAATTCCTGGTGCATCTTGAGTTTGCTTCTATTTGGAATAGTTTATACCGTGATAGACATATCGCATAAAGTCACTGTAGATGGACACAGTAATCCTTTGCCATGTAAAAGTAGTGCAGGTGGACTGAAATTAGACAAAGATAGTGACCTTGAAGACTCAGAAGAATAAATGAAGAAGAGGAGCAAGCAAAGAGCCGCCTGTGCCTCAGTTGCCAGTGCACAGAGCTGCCTCTCAGCAGAGGGAACCAGGGCAACATTTGAAGCTCTGCAGTATCTGCCCCATTCCTATCTGACCACATGACATAGTCAGTAGCCTAGGTAATTACTTTACAGACACATTTTGGAGTTTTTCCATCTGAGCTTCTTCCTGCAGGTACATTGTCATCAATCAGGCTTGTCCTTGAAGCCTTAATGATACAGGATTGCTGAGCATTTATGGGGTATGCACATGCCATTATCAGACAAGTTATCTAAACTGTTGCTTTTAGTAAGATCATTCCAGATTGATCCATCTTTCTAACAATACTTCAGTTGTTAATTGAATATGGGCAGTAATGTTTTCCATGTTTCTTAATTATTTTACTCTTCAGAACCAGATTCCTTTAGTGAATATTTATTTATTCAACCACAATGATGTGTACACTTACTGGCTGCAGCCTTATGAGCTCTAAAAAACCGTCTGTCTTTGCTGAAAGTACAGCCCTGCTCTGAAAGGAGCCTGCAACAGCTGCACAGCATTGATCCGAGTCTCTTGCACCAGTGATTTTCATATCATATATGTTTGATTTACAAATATAGAGTGATTCCTCTAATTCTAAGTCCTTGTTCCCTCTTACCTGTCATCATCACCTGCAACAAAGGTTTCTTAAGCTCTGTTGCATCATTTAAACCTGCACAGCCTCATTTTCTCAAAAGAAGGTCCTTAAAGTGTGCAAAACTGTAGACTTCACTGGACTTACACAGGTGGGAGGGATGAGGACTGGTAGTCACACTTTAGAAAACACATGAACAACCAAGCTTCCAGCCCAGGTAACAAGAGAAAACAGTAGAAATGGCTTTTTCTGTCACTTGAGTGAGCAGATTGTTCCAAGTTCACAGAAGGAATAAATCTGTTTTCCCTTCTCTAGGGAAGAACATAATGTATTTTCAGGAAATCAGGATACCTCCCATAAACCACCATCATGTGTCTTTGGGGAAGGGTGTCAGTGATGGGGCATGAGGGCTCTGATGACACCAGGGCCTTTCCTCCAGATTTTGTTTTAAAAAAGCAAGTACAGGCTTTGCAATGGCACAAAAAGCAGCCAAGCAATTTTCTTTTTTTATGTTTGTTTAGTTTTGAAAGACTTGCCTGAAGGTTCATTGGCGTTCCCACTGCAGACAGTTTGTGCCTGGGCTTCCTTACAGAGAAAAAAGGAGGATTTTCCAGGCATGTCAATATGTCCTTGGCTGCAGAGATATCTCTCATACAAGAGACGGTTACAGTTTCTCCCACTTCATAAACAGTTGCTCCTTACGTATGCGCACTGGCGCAGCTTCACCAGTATTTAGCTGGTGCTGTTTATGATGTTTATATTCTTACGAATTCCTCTGATGTACTCTCACCTTGTCAATACTGTTGCGTAGTTCTCTAGCAAGAAGTTTATCTGATTTTCTCTATCTGTAGGCATTTTTTCATCATCATGTCGCAACCACACTGTCTTTGTCTGCCTCCACATTACTGATAATTCTGTACTTATTGGCCAGGTGTAAGTCAAGACAGCAATGTCTTTCTCAAATGAAAGAAACCCCTATGTATTTTCTGAAACTCAGTGGCTGGGGGAGAAGCGAGTCTTGGTCAGGAGCCCTGCAGAGAGGAAAGGCTGGAGAGCAAGCCCAGCTCTTTCCTCTTCTGCGTGGCCGCACACCTGCGTGCTCAGTGCTGGAGACAGGTGACAGCATGTGGCATAGGTGATATTAGAGCATCGTGGATTGTGCAGAGTGCTCTGGAGAATAAGTGGAGAAATAGGGTTACTGCATTGCAGGGTAACAGTGGTTGAATTCTGGCCATGATATTTTCATGGTTTTCCCACTTGGTTTTCCCACTCCTACTACTATACAGTCTTTTCACAAAATAAGAATGAGAACCTCACTGGAGAAATCTGCCCCAACTTTTGACTTTCTAAAAACTCAGTGAGTTGCTCTCCTTGTGTGCCAAAGGACCTGCAGAGAACGACTGCTCCTCAGCACCGCAGTCACCCTCCCACTGGCGCCCATGCACGAGGCCCCATGGCAGGCATCAAGTGAAGCCCGCCCTGCTCTGCAGCCTGGGGTCAGCCCCATGCAGACCTGCAAGGAAGGGAACTAGCAGCACATAACATATCATCCTGCAGCCATGAGCCTCATCTGGCTGTGAACCCCTTGCTAAATGTGCCTGAGGAGGCTGCAGCCACTTCTCTAATTCAAGAGCAGCAGCGGGTCCCTGTGCCACCTCCAGCACAGCCACCAGCCTGTCTCTCAGAGGCTCCTAGCCTCCTCCTCAAAGCCCATACACAAGGCTCACAGAAGCAGGGATGAGCATTGCACACTCATGAATAAGTGTAATTGAAATTCTGTTCATAGCTATTTGGGGAAAAAAAAAAATGCCAGTGTAATTAAAATGCACAGGGGAAAGAGAAGTAGCCTATACAGACACATTATGTTACGCAGCACCCACCCAGACAAAGGTCTTTGTCTATAAAAAGCTCAAATATATCTGAGATAATTGCTGTTCATTGATTATGCCTCTGAAGTGGAGTCATTTTGGCATATTTCTCCTTGAGGCTGTCTTATACGTTTCTTTGAGAGGGAAAAATTCAGAAGTTCAAGTAAAGACACAAGTTCAGTCAAATATGTGGCAGTAAAAGCTTGATTTACAGCATTAAGGTTACTTTCAGCTGACCTAGCCCTGAGTGGTGCTGGGCAGTTTTGTCTGATCTTGTGTTAATGCTGTTAGCCTGTGTTTACTAAATGATTTAGCACTGAAATGTTGGGAGTTGCCAAATATTTGTCTTCTGTCCTTTATGAATATTTGAACAGCTCTTTCCCCAGCTCACTCTGAATGCAGAAAAGAGTGTTAAAAGTATCGTACTTCAGTAGCATTATTTTGTGAAGGCTGCAGGCCAACAACATTCTTGCATCAGTGATGCCTTTGGCTCTGTATTAAATAAACCAAAGGTGGGAACACAAAATAATGTACTGCAATCCTGCTTCTCATGTCCTATAGAAATTCAGATTTGAAAATAAAGAGCTCTTTATTTGGTCCATATTTTTTTTGCTCTCTCATTTTAAACATAATGGCATTAAATAACCCTTGGGTGAACCACTTTTGTGCTGAAGGCAATACTCAAAAAGCACGGGAGTGTGAGTTCAAACCCAGACTCCATCACAGATGTGTGAGATGAACTCGAGTATGTCTCCGTGGTGTGTTTTTGGTCTAGAAAAAAGGAACGTGAAGTTTTAAATCAATAGTGTGTATACAAATGCACTATGATGTCATGAAAGAACATGTATCCCAGATGTGATTTACAGTTTTTGCATGTAGCCTGTATTACCGAACAATCAGATTTCCTTTCGTCATACCATCTTTTGCACTCGCTCCATAGGCTTGCAGACTCCGTGCACACAGAAGTGCAACTCATTTTCACTTTTAAATGTGATGACATAGGCACACAGAGATATTACACCAGATTCGATCGCACCCAGTAACAGTAGCTTGCAATTTTTTACACACAGGTACAAAGCTGAGAATAATTTCCCTCAAAAATTTGACTCATAAAGGAGATAATTTTAAATGTCCTCCTTGCTAGAAAAGCTGCAACTTTTCACCTTCTGAGACTTAATCTCAGGCATCATGGATGGGAAGTAATACACTTTTAGTGTGAAAGGACCATCCTTATTTTGATAGAGCTGCTGGATTTAATAGATCAGGGCTTGATTAGACTACATATATCTGTCCCAGGTAGGTCAGGGTATATAATATTTAAAGTTTATTTTTCTTATGTTCTAATACAAGGATTAATTCATTTCATCTGAACTTATAGGTAATAATTTATATTTAGCATGTCTGGAAGAATCCAAGAGTAGTGAGACACCTTCTCATTCATGATTTGTTTTTAAAAATTCCTCATTTCTTTCTTCCTTCCCCGCCCCCCTCCACATGCTGATATTGCATGCATGGCTTGCTCTCAGCTTGCTATGAAACAAGCTGGGGCGAGCCTTGTAATATGATTCAAATTGTAAATCTCATGTCTTGCATCCCCCAAACACCTCATCTTATATGCAGTCTGGAACCTTCATTCCAGTACCAATTAGACTAATATATCCACCCAGCTCCAATTGGGGTGATGGATCGGCTGGTGGGGGAAATGGAGGCGATTTTCTCAGCTCCTCTGCATTCCCATAGGCATGCAGCATTTGACAGATTGGGCAGAACTGCCACGAAAGAGTCTGACACAGATGGTGTAATTAGAAAATGCGAAGTGCGAGTGTGAAATTTATCTTTGATCAGCACCTCCTTGCCAGATTGTCATCTATGTTAATATGATGATGGCTTCTTGGAGATGGATAGAAGAAAACAGCAGCCTTGAGGAAGAAATGGAGACAGTTCACAATGTAGAGAAGATATTTTGTTTAACTCTGAAACTCAATCAATTTCAACATGAGTAAAATGTGATTTAATGTATTTAATTCATAGGAAAACAAATTGAAGCTAAATCCGATATCTTACTTTGTTAGGCCTATAATCAATATGGTAAAATCTTAGGTTTTGTTGGAAGAAGGCAGAGATTAATTTTTTATGAACAGTTAAACAAAACAAAAAAAATCAATCTATAGCTATAGGCACCCTTGAAGCTACTACATCACTCTTTGTAGAGACCTAATGTAATCTAAATATATACAAAAAATCATTGCAGCGTTGCCTGAACAGGTTTAGAAGAGATTTTTGCTCTCTAAGCTTTGTATTTTCAACATCATCCTCTCTAGCAAAACATGGAGTCTATTAAGGTTCATTATTGAGCCCAGAAATCTTTAGTTTTTTCTTTTCCCCCCTTTATTCCAAAGGAAGATTTTTAACTGGTATTTATTTTTCCTTAAAAACTGACAGATATTCTTTGCCTGAGCAAAACATTTTGATTGTTTATCTGACATCTCCAGCTTCCCAGTAATCTGGTGTGTAATGTTCTGCAGCAGAAAGGGTCGGTCGTCCTTTCGGCGCTTGTGAATCAAATGCTGCTCTTCAAACACGAGGAGTTTTGGCTGGTGTGAGGCAGGTACAATTTTCCAAAGACAGAAACTGGAGCATGGAGCATCTAGGTGAAACCCATCCAAGGTCACAGAGGAGTGGGTGAAGGGGCCACCATCGCTGGAGGAGGTCCCTTGCCTGCCAGCCTGGTCCCACTTTCATACCATGGTGTCTTGCAACTGCTGTGATTCTGTATTTGGGCGGTTCAAAAGGTTTAAGTTTACAAACTGCTATGCCATAGTTCATTTTGCTAAAAACTGCTCAAATGTTCACGTGAATGGTGCTAATTTTCAGGAAGGTAAATTAGCATAATTAATGACCAGCCAAATTTGGGGGTAATACAGTATGTAATTAACATTAGAGAGTTCTGTTGTACCACCTGCCCCCACATTTCATTGTTGCAGTGTACGAACTGTACAGGAGGCTATTTTCCCCTTTGCTGCACTGAGCAGAAAGCAGCTTTCTTCATCAGAATAAGCCATTAGCTGTAATGGCATGTAGGTGTAATGGAATGTGCTCGAAACATCTGTGCTGAGAGCAGGGGAGAAATTGCTGCATGCAGTCGTAGGCCTTTGGGGAGCTTGATTAAGGATTGCTTCAGAGAACTTGAGATCTGGCTTGGGATGCAAAAAAGAGAAGAAAGGAAAATAACACTAATAGATTTACGGATGTACTGCAGGGAGAACAAAGGATTTTTAATTTTTTTTACTTCCCTTTATTGCTCTTATATTGCATCTGTTCTCTGTTGGGCTTTCACTTATTGAATTGATCTGGAAAAAAAATGTAGCTCAAAATGCAGTTTAGCAAAATACATCCTTGCTGGATAAACATTAAAATAGCTTGATTTTTTTTCCCTTTGTTTGCTAATGAAGACCTCATTGAAACCACAAATAATTCTAACAATAAATATTTATTGCACATGACATTTGCCTAAATCTGTTTTCAAGTGATATCTCCTCTATCTAGAAATCATGTAAACACACACATCAAAAAAGCCTGCACATAAAGACAATTCTTGTCTTGTGTTATTTGCATTCCTGGAGTATTCATCTGTTCTTTCTAGTGTTGATTTTTTTCAAGATTTCTTTTAAAATGAATTTTTGATTTGTTTTTCTTCAACTCCATTTGTTTGCACACATTTTTAATAACCAATGGAATATAAACTCTCAGTACACAGTAAGAGTAATTGCAGAACCACTGGGCTATGTCAGTTCTGGCTATTGACCCATCAAACTGTGAAAAATCTCAAATGCAGTTTACAGGATCTTAGGCAAGGTGATAGGGAGGAGAAAAGCGATGTTATAAAATATTATTTTGATGCCATACAAAGAAAAGGGATAAATGTTTGAAAAATCCATAGTGAAAAAAAGGGGAGGGGGGGAATTAATGCACTGCATAGGACAGATGCGGATGTATCTCACAGAAAATGAGAAACAAACCTGCAAATATTGGGTGGTTTAATGATTAAGTAAATCTTACACTTTCTAATTATAAATGACAACAAAGTGCTGTGTTCACTGGTATCCATCTTCCTTATGAAATAAGGAGCTTTCTGAGCTGGTGCCAAAAATGCCTCGCAATGAAGTTTAAAATATGTAGGGAGGCAAAAATGTAATAAAAATGCAAAAGCTAATAATATTATGGTGACTGGCATTGTTTACAATGTAGAGCACCTGCTGTTTTCAAAAAAAAAAAAAAAAAGAGAGAAAGAAAAAGTGAAATCATCAAACTGTTCTTAAATGGAAAATCTGGGCTCTCTGCCAATTACACAATGTGTTTCAGGTGCACTGTAAATAGGAACAATAAAAGGTGCAGGGGAAAGAATCTGAAATGTTACATCTCAGATACACAAGAATAGCATTTGATGGCGTTACTTTGAAAGAAAATTTGGGTATCTTCCAAATGTGGAAATAGGTTTAAATTTTTACCTCTGTTAAAAAGTTATAAAAATCCAATTATCCCTTTAAAAATTTTGATTAAATTAACCCCAAAAAATGAGAATAGCCAAAAAAATCCAGGAAAGCCACATGGGACTTCCCTTTTACCAGTCTGTTTTACATGGGAGATGCTTGGAGACTATGGAGAAATACACCACCACCAAATTCTATGATATAATAATAAAAAGCTAACCCCATATCCAGTGTTATAAATTTGAATTCCAGGAGGCCAATGGTGAGGTCTGGCTCACTGAAGTCAGAGCAGGAGTTTGATATATATTTTAGAGGAAAACTCCTGCTATCCCAGCACCTTGTTCTGTGTCCCAGAGAGCAAATAGTGTCCAAGTCCTTTTTAGGCACTGGACCTGGAACAGGGAAAATTGGCATCGACTTGTTAAAGACCAGACTTATGTGCACTTGCCTTGTGGCTGTAGACTTCAGTTGTAGACAAGAGTTTTCTTCCAAGTATAGGGACCAGAGCTGGAATGAAAATTGGTCCCCGATCCAAATAATCAGAAGGACAATAGGAAATTATTTAAGTATGTGCTTGCTTTCTTTGGGAAAAAAATACTTTGGTTATGTGTTTTATTTCAACAGAAAGTGAGACATAGCGTATGGGACCCCTTAAGCATGGTCAGAAAACAGTCATCTGGGGACTCTTTCAGCCTATGTCTGTGCAAATAAATAGGATGAATGGTGGCCCACCCTCTGACCTTGAGGCCCTGCACAGCCCAGCTCAGCTCAGCTCCTACTGCTCATGGCTCCCTCTCTTCTCCCCTAGGACAAGGTGGGCTCATCCCCCTCTCTATGGGGAGAAGCCACTGACCTGTGCACGTGGGTAGTGATGGTTGGCAAGGGCCAAACTCCAGAGACGTCTGTAGAGGGTTAAACAGTATGGATCTCATGGAGCAGTGCTTAAACATATCCTAAGCCTGTTTAGTTTACTAGTATAGATGTAGCCTTGGAGACCAGAGACCAGATGCTGTGCATCTGCTGCACTCCCTGTAAGATCAGCCCTGATTATTTCCACACCCCATATCTACAGGGAAGGCCTGTAATAAAGCAGTAATCACTTTCCTCTCATCCTCACCTGAACCATGAGCCAGATCTTCATTTCAGTAACCACTGGATAAATCAATAATCCTTCTATGTGACTGAAATCAGACATACGATCTTTGTACTACTGTTTCTTTCAGGTCTCATCCTGCCAGTTTTCTCTGTCATTAGCAGGAACAGGATCATATCTGTTATTAATGGTAGTTTGTTTTTCATTTGGTGCTGGCAATTATCAAGCTATCTGAACAATGTTTGTGAGGGGCCATTTCTTTTAATAGAAGGAGAAACTGGGGACACCCTTGGTGCTATCATTTTACCAGGATATAGAATATCAGCCTGCTTCCACATGACATCCCTTCCCCATAATTGTTTCTATTTTTACTTCTGTGCCTAAATTGACAGAAGTTCATGGTGAAGAAGCAAGAAAATAGGTATCACACTTTTCTTCCACTTTTATAATGTATTTTTGGAGCTCATATATAACATGGCAACGTAAAACGGACAAAGTGACACTGGAGAACAGCTGCAGGGCTGAAGCTAGAGCAGGGCTAAGTAGGACTTTGGCTGTTATTGCCATTGTACTGAAATTCTGGTTTTTTGGTATAGACCTGAGTACCAGAAACAAAAGCTTCGGGTCTGTCGTGTTGATGGAAGAGGAAATAATAATATCTGAAAAACGGCCAAGGAAACTTTCGATGTCCCTTCCAATCCCTAACATTCTGTGATTCTGTGAAACAAGGACAGGGAGTATGTAGGAGAAAAGGCACTAAATTAGTCCTGCATAGTAGAATTGTTCAGGATTTTTTTTCCCCCACATCAAGGGAGGTCATTATTTAGGCTGAATACTGGCTAAGCGAGTATAGGCTGAATACAACCGACCCTGGGTGTTCCTGCTTGAGACAGGGCTTTGGACCAAATGACCTCCAGAGGTTTCTTCCAACATCACGCATTCTGTGATTCCATGAATCTAAACAAGCATATGTTCAAGGGGATTTGAAATAGTTTCAAGTATTATAAGCCATTACAAAATAAGCAGTTTAAAGTATATATCTCTCCTCTGATGGATAAGGCTGAAGTCTCTTTTCTCTCTGACCTTTCTGGTTAAGTGGGAATGGTTTTACTCCTTCTTCGCTTTGTCTAAATCCACCATCTCCAACGACATTCAAGTAGTGTGAAAATGCAGCTGAAACTCATGGATGATGCTAATTCCTCTAAACTCAGCAGCCAAACTCTCTGTGACTTTACTGGGACTGAAATTTTTATTAGGCGTTGAAAGAATGATTTTTCATTCAGTGATGATTCTTACATTTAGGTTAGATGCAAGCAGGTATGCAGGAAGCCTTCCCTGAGATCACTCCTAAACCAATGTGCTCTAGAACTGCTTTGAAAATTAAATTCTTACAGCAAACTGCATTTTTGGAGGTGAATTCAGCAGCACAGTGTATATAGATGGATAAAGAAGCATAGTTTTTCGTATACTTTCTTGTAAGTATCGGGTCATTTAGTACAGTCCAAATGTAATCGCCTTTTAAGAAATAGCCATAAGAAATGTTACAAATTTAGATCTTAATTAGTTCATGTTTGAAGACATATACAACCAAAGATCAGATTTTTTATAGGTACCATAAGCATCCAAATCTATGGCATAGTTAAAAACAACAACAAAAAATCAGAATTGTTTTCCAGATCCTTGGAATTAGAGAACAACTGTGTGAGCACCCTAGTTTAATCATCTTACAATCGGTCTATAGCACCATCCTTCTTAATTATTGTATTCAAACTTTTCTTCTGGAGATAGGGAATGAAAACTTTCATCAGTCTATTTGAGCTCCATTCCGTGAAATTTTTCTCACAGTGATTTCAGGTTTCAGATCTGGCTAGCTTAGAAGAAACAAAATACAATCATATCAAGCAAACAAAAGACACCTCAAGAAAGAGTGGTTGACAAGGGCTAGCAAAAGAAGCCAAATTAAAAAATTCTGGAGGCAAGCTGGAAATCGTCCATACTAGATGACCACTGAGGCCTGAAAAACTAATATCACTATTCCAGACTATCTAAATATATCCAGGAATACTGCAAGTTTGTTGAAATCTGTCTTGTTTTTAAAGTTGGACACAGAGATATATCTAAAATCTATGGTTAATTTATGAAGATTTGGATTTCTCTTTCTTTCAATGAAACAAAAGTTTCTTAATGCTACAAAGAAAAAAAGGGAGCTGGGAAAATTTAAAGTGCATTTTCCTTATGCTTCTCATGCTTCAGGTGTATTTTTTCCTTCAGTGATTTGCACAAATGAAAATTATTTAACTGGTTCTTTGCTCCTGAAACCCAACTGGAGCTTGTTGCCCTCCAGAAAAGCACAGGAGAAATCCGGAAAGTCCTATGAGGTCTTAAAGTCCTTGCTTGTCCTTGAACAATCAGGCTACGAGTTATATTCCTCTGAGTAACTGATCATATGGCATGAAAGCTGTGCAAAGACCACTTGATGGCTTAGGTCTGTGTCCATGACAAAAACACAGTCTGACCTCCTGCTGCTCCAAGCTGCTTCAAGAGGAGTGTGCGATCTGCCTATTCCTCCACTGTAGCTATTTATTCTCTCCTTATAGACAAAGACTGTCTTCCCCAAGAAAAAATAAGCAACAGAGAAACAACAGTTCATGGTACAAAATGCAAGTAAGCCAAGGGAGTGTTGTAAAATGAAGCACAGCAATGCTGAGACCATGACTTCCCAGATACTTCAGCAAGCCATAACAGCTTAACGTCAGGTTCAAAACAGATAAGGCCAGGGGAAATGGCAAGAAAACTACTGGGACATTCTGGTGGTGGTGTCTTTCTGTAACCAATGAATTACTTACTGACATCCTTCATCATCGTTCATCAGAAATCTTCAAAGAAGCTTGAATTTGTTGTTAAGCTTTTAAAACTCCCATGTTCTTCAAAAGAAGGTGTATTCTTTTTCATGTGTTCTTGAGACTAGCTCAAGGGAGGACTTATTTTCTTGAAACAACTAAAACAAAAACATTGTCAGGCTGATGTGGATGGTGTTACTATTATTTACTGGTTTACACCAGAATTCACAGAATTTAGGGTCAGTGGACCAGCTGTGATACAATCAGGTAACCGTTCAGCCATGGGACCACCATGCTATCTGTTAAAAAAGAATATGCATCAAACTGGCGAGTATTCATGGGGAAAGGCAGAAGCAGTTCTAAGAGAACCTGTGTGCAGTTTTTTATCATTGTGTTTGACTGCATTGAAACAGAACATGACATTTCACCAGACATGTCTTACACTAAACCAACACCTTTCAAATAAGCTATGGAATCTTCTTTAGAAAGCTATCCAGCTTTGTCTTCAAAATTTGAAGTAGTAGAAAATTAAGTGAATTTCTTGATGTCTTCTTTCAGAGGCTAATTATTCTCACTGTTAAAAATTGTAACTTTCTAGATCTTTGCTCCTTCAATTAAACACCTCTGTTCTTCAAGTAACATCCTGCCCAAAAACGTTCTTACACGTTATGATCAAATCACCCGTTACCCTTCACTTCGGGAAGCTATCCAGGTTGAGCTTCTCTGCAACCATCATGTCCCTCCAACAGATCCAACTTACCTTGTGGCTCTTCCTTTGGTTTTATTTTGGTTTGGTTTTTACATGATTTGACAAAATAAATAGTACTGCAAAGAGAGTCATTATGATGGGTGTCCCATAGTATTTACATCCAGGGATTTTGTTTGCTTTTTTCAGTCTGAGCACTTGTGCAGCCAGTTATCCACTGTGACTCTCCCCTTCCTTTTGTACACCTGCTTGTATTATTCTTTTATGCTACTGATTTTTTAGGTATAGGAAAAATAACCTGGATAACTGATATATGATAAGTTTGAGGTTTCAATTTGAGTATCCAGGGTCAGATGGCAAGACGTTGCAAGTGGAAAGCCTTTCACTCTGCAGCGTGCTTCTTACTCCAGACTGACAGATCTTGAGTTTAACCTTCAAGGCCCTTGCTCTCCTCTTGAGCTTTTGCCTGAGGGCTGCTGCTAGCAGCAGTTGTACTTTACTATATATGTGAATCTATTAATGTGGTTACACCTGTGTTGTGCAGATTCTGTCACCATTTCCACACTACTCAACCCCACTGTGGTGCGGGCTGGGTTGCCATACTGGAGCTTCCTGCCTGGCCAGGCCTCCAGCGCGTGCAGCCACCAGTGGGCAAAGGTGACAAATCCCTCCTGCAAGTGGGGGATAGTCACAGCAGGGAATTAAAAAAAAAAAATCTCATCACACATGTTGGTGTACTGCATTTTATGGTATAGCTTGTCACATTTTACTGCCTATGTATGAACATGCTCACTACATCACATCAACAAAACAAGATATATTTACCTCCCTTTATCCTACATGAATAATCCTTTGGCTAAAATATGTACTGACCCCTTAAAATACATCGCAAAATACATCTGATTTCCTTTATAAGTTCTTTTTTAAAAGTCAGATTTTTGACACATTTTATTTCGCTGATGTAAACATGTTAATAGTGAGAATGTCAAAAAGTTTATTGATTTTAATTCTTGAGATTAAAAAAACCATATAAAAGTTCTGTTTTATGCTCTGGGTAAATAAATCAGCATAGTGTTTCTACTTTACAGCCAGTGAACCATCCTTTATGTTAAACTCCTCCTACGAATACAGGAAGGTGAACAAAGCTTAGTAGTGGAGAGAATACACAAATTACCTCCTTTTAGATGCACAGTAGAGGCTTCAAACACTGTAAGATACATGACTAATACATCTGAAAAACCCTGTTTCAAAAAAATGATCCCAAACCTTTTTGTTAACAAGTGTGCCACTAGACAATATTATTTGAAGCATAACATAAGACACTGCTTGTTCATGTTGTTCCTGAAGGAAAACAAACCTATTTCATGCTTATGTTCTAAACTGGGGGTGCTCTCATACAGGTACATGTGTGTGCACACACACATATGCACACTCACATGTATGTATATATATGTGTATACATATATATATATATATATATTTAGATGGATATTTTTGCAAAGAAAACAAAAAAATTACTGGATATGTGGCTCGTGCCTTCCTCCCACCATGAACAGTCTTTTTGTTAGTCCACTGAATAAGCATTTGTCATGGGCTTTACTGTACCATGAAGTTATGATTAATATTATGGCTCATGTACAGCGGGTTGAAAGACCACATTCATTTTCAAAGTCACGTTGCATTGATTAGAATTCACTGCAGGTTATTCAAATAACGATCCTCTCTTTTCCCAGGAGAATCTCCGTCTGATTTTTCTTTATCCTCATTAAAGATCCCAGGTGCAGACAAAGCTTTACATACTTCTAATTTGCATTATCCTTGGGAAGGAGGTAATTCACATGCCTTCAGTATATAGCACTTGTTTTTGTAGTTTGCTCTTTCCTATCTGTCTATTTAAATAAATCAAGAAATTTAGCCTTTATAACCCTCTGACAATAGAAAATGCCAAATTTTATTATGCTTAGTAATGAGCACATGTATTCGGAAATATCAGTTATAACTCAGATTAAGAGAAACATTTTTTTTTTCTTTGCTCCTCATCATGTTTTACTTAAAATACAATCTCTGCTCACTCAGTGATGGGAGAAGGTGAATTTTTAAAGCAAACATATAGATTTCATATCAACCTTTGACTGATGTAAGAATATCCCTCAGCAAATAGTCTGTGAGAAATCATTGGCAGGATTTAATAGTCTTTTTCCTTTTTGCTCATCATTTATGGAACAATGAAAGTACATAGCATCTATAATTGCCTGGTGGAACTTAACAGTTCCATCAACCCCCAAAATGCAGCACTTGCATAGATTTCACATCTGGTTTCTGAGGCATAAGTTGTGTGGGCCTATGTTTTGCAACAAAATAATCTGTCTTGGACTATTTTTATCGTGAGCCTTTGTGTAATGAGTTTAGCCTGAAGCAGACTGACAGCATTGTTGACATTTCATTGAGTTTCCATCCTCAAGAGAGAGGGAATTTTAGCTAATTAAATAATGTTACAGTGTCTTAGAAACTACAAAGGCAACAGGAAACCACACAGCAGTCATACTGTATTTGTTAAGATCAGTTGTGTATTCCTGAGGTTTTATTATACCGAAGTAATTCTTCTAACAGTCTTTAAAGCAAGTCATACATTAGATAAGCTTTTCATAACTCGGTCTTGATAACAATATTTGTAAACTGGTTTATGTACATATGAATTGAAGCCAAATAGGGAAAAAAGCTATGAGAGAAATATTGAAACAATTATTACTTTTCATCATTTCATCACAAATGGCCAGACAGCATTGCCCATGCGTGCTGAGGGCAGAGAGACAGCAAAGACCTTTACTCTGCTCCTTTGTGACTATCCAGAGAGCAAAGCTCCTCCTCCACACCAAAGGGACAAGGGAAAGTGCAGGGAAAAGATGCGACGAGGCTTATCAAAAGAATAGTAGTGTGACACAGGTCCCTTTGGGGTGGCAGGGAGTAATTCTGGGGAAAGATGGGTGGTGGTTGATCCAGTGGTTTCTACCACTCCTGCACCATGCGGTCTGATGCTTGTGTCAGCAGGACCTGCTGCCCGTCCCCTCCCAACAACACAGGTGGTTTCTGTGGGTGGTCAGCTGCTGACCAGAGAGCAACCACCTCAAATTAAAGCAAAACAATGGGCAAGTAGTACCCGTCATGAAAACCTTGAGGGCCAAGCCAAGGTGCCTTCCCCAGCTTTCCACCAGCTTCTCCTCTCCCTGACTCCAGTTGTCCCCATAAACTGGTGTCAGCCTAGGTATCCTCAGGGCTTCTGGCAGTGGCAGGTTTGGTGCAGCACCAGCACACCAGCAAGCGTAAGGTTTCACTGTGGGCTTGAGCAAACAGGTAACCTGCTGCTTGAAAACACCTTCACCCCACCCAGAGCTCCCGACTGTCAGAGGAAGAAGAGAAAAAGAGCAAAACTGCTGCCAAGCTCAGGGTTTAGGTCTGATTTACCCAGGCATGCTTGAACACCACAGTGAAAAATCTGCAGAAAATTTGAACAGTTCAGCCTGATCAGGACAGCAGGACAAATTATCACCCTAAGCTCTTTCCCAAGTGCACGGCACAGTGGACAGGTGACTGGACACTAGTCCAACTCACCATTTCAACAGAAAATGATGGAAATTAATTTTGCTCTTCTCTATGTGCAGGAAAGTGAATCCTTTGTAGGGCGTTACACTGGTGGATCCTCAAGAAGTGTGTTTGTATAATAACACTCTTTGCCATATCGGGAAGAAAATAATGTATTTCTATATTAATTCTTTAATTTCTTTTTGAAGATGTCAGTGATTCCATGATAAGTGATCACTTATGTATCTTGTTTCATGACTTAAAATGGTTCATGGTATTACGGACTAAAGTACAATATCTAGGAAATACTGTTGCTGAAGAAACTAATGGTTTTCTTTGTGTTTTCCTTTCAGATGCATAGTGATATTTGCTGGTAATTTAAACTAGTAGCCACTACAGTCTGTCCTTCTAAGTCTGCAGTTCATTATAAGGAGATTTTACATTTGCATAACATCTTTCATCCTGGAAGAGCAAAGCACTTAAAAAAATTAATTTAGCATTATAATCTCTCAGCAGAGGTGATTCACCCACCATGCTGGCAGTGAAGAACAACACAGAAATTGTGCCTCTGAATCAGAGACACCAGCCAGCACTAAAATACTCCGGGACCCAGCAGAGCTGATGGGGTGTGTGTGTGTGTGTGTGTGTGTCTGTGCATTTGGGTGTGTGTGAGAAGGGATCCCCGTGTTGTCATCTCCCTCCGCACAGACCTTGAGTCTTCTCCTCCACATGGCAGCAAGGTGAGGTTTCAGCTGCACAGAGGCAGCGAGGAGAGGTCAGGATCGTACCATGAACCCCCAAAAAATCTTTACTCCTCCATTAAGCCTCAGGGAGTCTGAAAGATTTTATTAGCCTTAATTACGTTTTGCCAGGAACCATGAGGTCGGTGGGCTATACGAGCTTTTGTTTTTAAGAAACTAACTTGCTTGCCAGGCGAGTTTTCCCAAGCTCTCATTTTATTGTGGTTTCCAGCGGGGGATCTTGTTTCAAGGGATATGATCAAAGTAGAGGACATTTCTTCTGGGACTTATTTTACATAGATTAGATCTCATTATACAGCTTGCTCTTTAGTCTATATTCTTTTTATAAGCTTCTGGCTATATGAATGAATTTTACATAGTAAAGTGTGAATTTATTATAATGAATACACTTTCTGACTGAAAGGGGGGCAAAATACAGCATAGTGTAATACATTTAAGCTTCTTTATCAACAACAAATTTTGGCATTGCAGCAGTTTAATCTTATCTCAAACAAGGTTTCTGCACACTAATTTCCATGCAAATTTTCAACTCCCTTTTATTTCAGTTTTAAATAGAAAAAAGAATATATTTGCTGGAATTGTGTCAAATTTTAAATTTCCTTCCTACATATATTTTTTAAACCTTCTTTCAAAGGCAAGCGTGATTTTTTAAGGTTTTAAGATCTGCACTTGATTAAGTCGTTACAACTTGACACCTTGAGAGTTCCACTGAGGTGAGAATTTGTGATAATGTCCAGCAGCTCCTGGGTAAAAAATGCTCTGGATTGGTCCTGTTGAGCAATCTCTACTAAGACTGAAAACCAAATAAATTAAAAGTTAACATAGAACAGATCTTAGCATATACAGGAATTCCTTTCCACTGTGGTTAAGCTTTAGGGACCAGAAGAAGTGGGAATCTTTGTTAAGAGCTTCATTCTCACAGCATGCAAATAAGAACAGATCTTTCAATTTAATACATCCGTATTGTGCATTTATCTACAGTTCAATTTAATCTGAAGTTTAGGTGAATGCATGAAAAGCATATACGTGCTTATCTATTGTGTAAATGACTTGATTTTATTTGCTGAATTTCCATGTTAGTTAGCAGATATGTTTTTTAATGCAATAATTTCACCTGGTTTAAAGCTAAAATTATCAACTGGACAAGAATTTAATTGTCAGATAGAAGCATTACATGGATTTGATTGTTGGTTGAATTTTACAGCAACATACCTTCTCCTTTTAAGCCATTTATTTGACAAGGTTTTTTGGTGCAGGTGAAAGCCTTAAAATATGTTCAATCATTGAGAATCCTTCTCCATTATATGAGTGAAAAAAAAAAAAATACTACTTTTTTTTTCATGGACAAAATTTAGCTGAACGTGCTTCTGTCAAGCTGCTAAAATTAGCCACTGAGATACAAGTGTAAGCAGTCTCAGGACCTGTCCTCAAAACCGTGTGTGAAATTTGCCACAACTAGAAGATTTGCTTCGTTTTAGACTGAAATACTGAGGGCAACTTAGACCAGAATACCTAGAGGGTTTGCACTCGCATTGATGCTGTAGTCAAGAAGCTTCTTGCATGGGGAATGGGATTTTCACAAGTATTCAGCTTCCACCTCCCTCTGGACCCACCAAATTCGGTGCATGATATAAACACCATAAGCACTTCTGAAAAGAATGACACTTATTTTTGTAGGGTCTATAGTGAATATCCACACCTGAGATCTACTAATTGTATGCAGTATGTGTCCACTACTACTTCTTCAAATTAGGTTAATTTTGGTATGAAACCCATGCAAAAGCTTGTGTACAAAGGGGCTAAACTCATGCCAACGTCCTTAACTGCAATCTTATTTACAGCCCATAAGCAGCTATAGTATGTTTTCCCAGGTTATGATTCACAGTTTATGCAACTTTAGTTTATCATACCATAAGGCAGAGTCTCAGGAAAGGAATGTTTTTCAGTTAAATGGTTAATTAAGACTTGGAGTTTTTTGGTTTTTATTTTGGTTTTGGTTTTTTGGTTTGTTTTTTTTTTTTTTTTTTTCTGATCAATGCAAGTCAAATTCTCAGTGCAAGTGGTTGAATCATCTTCAGAACTGTGATCATAATTAAACCACAAGGAGGCTGTTATGATTAAACATGAGGAGCTGAAAATATGTGAACCATAACAAAGGATCTGAATTCACTTCAAGCTTTGAGCTTTGCATAAAATACAGTTTCAGATTTTTTTTGCTTAGTGTAAAAAAAAAAAAGCTTTCATCCTTTACCTTCCTTTTTTTTCAGTATTTCTTCCAGATTCAGTCACATTTCTCATAAGGAATAATTAATAATAAATCTTGCACATGTAACTGCTATCTGCCTTTTTTTAATTTCTAGAAATTCCCTATGTCCTTTATCCAAACAATAGTCTTTTTATCTTTTATTAAAAATACTGAATTATAATGGATATTCTTAGCCTTCAACACTTACTGTATTGGTAAGTAAATATTTCTCCAAAAGACTTCCTCACAGCTATATAATCCATACTCAGTGTTGATAGTCTACAATAAATTTCTAAAATCTATATTCTTTATTGTGTTCTAATTCTTTATTGTTATAATAATTTCTGTTTCTGTCTTTCTAATTAGACTACATAGCTTTTACAGAATAGCTTTTACACAGGATATTTGGTTTTCTGTTAATGCAATTTAATCTTGAATACCTGTAATCACAGCACATAAATATCTAAAAAGGACCAAATTCTGCGGTCTCACCTTGACAAAATTCTCTTTTAAAACAATGAGTAGGAAATATAGGATTGTGCAAGGACCTATCAGAAACAATCACTATTTCTAAACAAAAAAATCCCCAAAGATGTTCAATACTAAATTCTTACAATTGTATCAGCCTTTCTAACTTTGGGAAATTCAGAGTTGGAGACTTGACTAGAGATGAAGTTCCACCAAGTCTGAACCAGGACTACAGCACGTCCAAGGCAGGAGTCAACCTGTACAGTATTTTGGTGTTCACATCTCTCTCTGCTGACAGCAACACCAAAGAAAGCTAGTTGGAAGACATCCCCTCTATGTGAACAGCTGGAAAATACCCTTTTCATTCAATTTCCTATCCCAGCTCAGGGGGAATGGATGTCCATAATCTCTCCTGACTTGTGGTACACAGTAAAGCCCAGAACCACACACTCACTGGCTGGCCTAAGGTCCCCACACAGTGGTTTCCAGGAGCTTTAGATGCCTGAGAATCAGGCAGGAAGGGGAATTTCTTAGACAGAAGAAAATGCTGCAGAGAGATGTCTGAAACCCCATCTAGTCAGGTGCTTCATTTCAGTCCTTTTTTACGCACCTGAGTAAGACTCACAGTCATGGCCCAGAATCCTCTACAGGAAAAACGTGTCCCAGTCATTCTTTAGAATCATAGAACCATTTCAGTTGGAAAGAACATTTAAGACCATGGAGTCCAATCTTTGAACTAACACTGCCAAGTCCACCACTAAACTATATCCCCTAAACACCACATCTACGCATCTTTTAAATATCACCAGGGATTGTGACTGAATTACTTCCCTGGGAAGCCTGTTCCAATGCCTGAAACCCTTTCTGTGAAGAAATTTTTCCTAATACCCAACCTAAACCTCCCCTGGCACAAGTTGAAGCTATTTCCTCTTGTCCTATCACTTGTTACTTGGGAGAACTGAGACCAACACCCTCCATGCTACAACCTCCTTTCAGGTAGTTGTAGACAGCAATAAGGTCTCCCCTCAGCTTCCTTTTCTCCAGGCTGAACAGTCCCAGTTCACTCAGCTGCTCCTCATCAGATTAATGCTCCAGAACCTTCACCAGCTTCATTGCCCTTCTCTGAACTCTCTCCAGCACCTCCATGTCTTTCTTGTAGTGAGGGGCCCAAAACTGAACACAGTGTTTGAGGTGCAGCCTCACCAGTGCTGAGTAAAGGGAGACAATCACTTCCATGGTCCTGCCGGCCACACTGTTTCTGATAGAACCCAGGATGCTGTTGGCCTTTTTGGCAGGTTTCCAGCCACTCTTCCCCGAGTCTGTAGTGTTACCTGGGGTTGTTGTGACCTGCAGGACCTGGCACTTGGCCTTGTTCCACTTCATACAATTGGCCTCAGCTCATTGATCCAGCCAGTCCAGATGCCTCTGTAGAGTCTTCCTGCACTCCAGCAGATCAACACTCCCACTCAACTTAGTGATGTCTGCAAACTTACTGAGGGTACACTCGATCCCCTTGTCCAGATCATTGATAAAGAGATTAAACACAACTGGCTCCAATACGGAGCCCTGTGGAACACCACTTTGACTGGCTGTCAACTGAATTTAGCTCCGTTCACCACAACTCTTTGGGCCCAGCCATCCAGTGGCGACTGCACCCACCCAAGCTGTGAGCAGCCAGTTTCTCCAGGACAATGCTGTGGGAAATGTTGTCTAGGCAGACACCATCCACAGCCTTTCTCCCATCTACTAAGTGGGTCACCATGTCATACCAGGATATCAAGTTAGTCAAGCAGGACCTGTCTTGCTGACTGGGCCTGATCACCTGGCTGTCCTGTATGTGCCACATGACAGTACTCAAGATTATCTGCTCCATAACATTCCCCAGCACCAAGAAGGCAGACTATGGCACTGGCTTTGCCTGTAGAAACAACTGCCAAAGGAGAACTGCAGAAAGGCACCCTGATGTTCAGTTGTACCAGCCTGAAGGGCAGGTGACCTAGGTTTGATGTCTTCTTTTTGCTGTTTCTACCTCCCTTTTTCTTGAAGCTCAGTCATTGAATACAAAGGACTGAAAATTTCCCTGACTCAAAATAAGGACCAGAGAAAACAGGTAATAACTGTGTAAGAGTGTCTACCTACATAAAGGCATGTGCTTCAGCTGCATGGGAGATGGAAAACTTTGATGATTTATTCATACACTTCCTAAGCTTTATCTTTACACTATGTATCCTAAATCCTTCTTCAGATCTGGCTTTTGGTACTTTCATTAGCTGTGGTCAGATCATTCAATTTCAACTTGCTCAATCCAGCCCTGTACTTCTCACTTAAGGAAAGCAGGTGCTAATATCAATGGAAGTTTTGCCTGCATGATCCTGCCTGTGATGGGACATCAGTCGCAGTGCCCCAAAAATCCTTGAAACAATGTCTCCCACTCACGTCCCTGTTTTTACAGCTGAGGGATTTGCAACTACAGTGCAGTCGCCTTTCCTCAGTTCAGGTTGAGGAAGAGGCTCTCTACAAGCCAAACTAGTAGGATTTGTTCATTGTGTTTTACAGCACAATGGGCAACATAACAAGGGGGAAATAATTGTATTGTTTTTCTGCTAAGTGGGAAAGAAAAGGAAATGGCATTCCAGAGAGTGATAAAATGAAAAATAATTCACTGCAGGAATATAGTGTCCAGAAGATTATTTTGTTTCCACATTTTTTAATGAATAAATGATATTTCTATCCACCAAACATAAATAGTAGATAAGCAGAATTTACGTACAGATCATACAACAGCATTAAATTCTTCTTTTGTAAGAACCCTGATACAGTGATCCCATTTTGCAGAAAATCTTTAATTACATTCAGGTCTGTTTACCTTTAGTAATGAGAGCCAGATCTTTTTACAGTTAAGCCAGTTGCAAATCTTCTGGATATTTTTTTCTGCCATCAGAAAGAGTAAGTCTCTAGTCCATATCACAAACATGCATCCTCATTTACCTGGGTCTAGATGTAAAACTGGTTACTGTCACACTGAGTGCTCATGGTCAAGGTTCAGGTAATGACTAATGCTCTAAGTGAGGCTATGCATAAGCGCATTTTAGTTCTGAATGCATTGTCCTAGTTGGTGAACACAAAACAGCTCCCTAGCCATTTAATTATCTGAGATTATAATGATCCTAACTTAGAATAGGATTTTGTGCCACAACTTCTGGTTTCTGAAAAGCAATGCCCTGAAGCAAAACCAAATTTGTCTTCTTTGCTTTTTGTATATTTTTTAATATTTCTAATTTCATTAAATGTTTACAGGTTTATTAACTGTTTTATATCTTCTCTTTCTTCACAATACTGGTTTATAGTTACTTTCCCTTTTGGAAGAATTAAACATATGAAAATAGGGTGCACACACATGATGGGATGCTTACTCATGCAAGTAATCTAATTGAACTCAGTGAACTTCCTTAAGACAGCATTACTCATGCAAGTAAGTGGTTACAGGACTGTGTCACACAATGAACAGTGTAGGCCTGATTATTTTCTCACCTACACTGATTTTACACCATTACAGTTCCACTGACTCTAATGGAATCACTTTTGATTTTCCCTGATGTAAGGAAATTGAGATTTCTGTACCTGTTTAAAAAACTTACCTTGAAAATAATAATGATCATGAGATGAAACATTTAGGTATAATGCAATAGAAGTAGATCCATAAGTGCTTTTCTGCCAAGATCTTGCTATTATCCAAACCCATCATGGAGCCTGATCTCTGTCTGACTGGGGTTGCAGAGAGCTTAGAGTTTGACATGAGGTTCTCATTCTTAATTCTTCCTGACCCTGGAGATCAAATTTACTTAATGTTCCAAGAGAAAGATGAGGCAAATTTTACTGCATTCACCTTGTGCATAGTATAACCCAGGGATAAATGGGATAAATTTAAAATATTTTCAGATGTTATAGAATACATGTGTTCTGCAAACACTCACAAGTGGCCAAGACCAAAGGTCCTTGGCAGAGCTGTCAACTGAATCATGGAAAATGTGCTGAAGTAGTACACGATCCCTCTTAGACTGTAAAAGTATCCTAAGGAACAGCAATTAATTGTTACAACCCATCAGAGAACTTACTCACGTCAGTTTTCCTCAGTGAGCACCTCCATGGAAAGAGTTTATCCCCCTTCTTCCAGGAAGTTTTGTACACCAAAGAGAATGGGCATTTCCCAAAACCTTGCAGGGCTGATTCTGATTCTGCATTCACTTCTCAGAATTCTCCATTTTAATAACTTTAAAATTCTACTTCATGTATTCACCAAATTAAAAACTCCCTGACTCTCCAGCATAATGGCTTTGATGAATTGAGCCCTTCTAGTCCATTTAACATGAAATAACAGACTTGTGTTGATGGTGCTTTTGTTCTTGATAGTAGGAGAACTTGTTACTGAAAAATTAGCTGCTCACCCTTAAGCAATCACTAACATTCCAGCTCCTGAATATAAAACTGAAGGAAGAGCAGATGGAAACAAACAAAAATTGTATTAATAATACATAACAAAACTATGCCTACAAATGATATTTCAATAGGGGAAAAAATCAGAAAACTACAGTTTTCATTGGGTCTTAATGTATGCATCCCTCTCTAATGCTTCCATCTTCAAGAAGTTCTGTTTTATTGACACAACAACACAAATTGCAGAAGTAAATCGAATCACGGGCTCAGAATGTAAAAATCAATGAGAAATAATTTTGTAGCACTAAAGTGAACAGTGTAATGCTAGGTATTCATTTAATTAACCATGAGCTTTTCCACATAATGCACAATCATTGCCAGCTTTTCAGCTCACGGTTATTCCAGGAATAATGGGTTTGGGATTCATCTTTAGAAAACCTGCATTAATATTTGAAAGCATTTAAATCCATTAGTGGGTCATCTGAACACTGCAGGTCACTTTTACATTGCTAATTGAAACAATAGTAATGGGTTATAATCTACTATCTAATAATGCCTGGAGTGTTTTACCGCTTTTATATCTGCAGATTCCAGGAAATATGTAAATTTGTTGCTGAACTGTTATAAAATATGGAAATTTAAACTGCAAACATGAAACTACGTCTTTTCATAAATTAAATAAATAAATAAATAAATAAAAGTAGAAAAAAAAAGAAAACACACACAGCATTAATAAACTGAAGAGTTACACTACATTTTGATGTCAGGATAAATTCCTTTCTGTAGACCTTCCAGTGTTCATCACTTCTGAGCTGTAGGCTCAACATCTGGCATTCACATTTTCAACATTGCCATTAGAGAAAGTGAATATCATTAAACCAGTGAGTAAACAATCATGTCATTGTTTCCATATGCAAGCTATACATTGACTCAGTCTGCTGTGTCCTGACAGCACTGTGTTTTGTTTTGTTTCATTTTTTTCCCCTCCATGAATTGATGCAATCATTTTGGTTTTCATGGGATTTTCTATCATATATCAACATTTCTCTTGCATGTGGAAGTAACCATGCCAGATGGAAGTATGAATTTAGGGTGGGTTAGGCTTAGTTTTGTGCTGGTCTTTTTTTTTTTTTTTCTTTTTTTTAATTAAACAGTACTGAAAGGTAAAGTTGCTTTACGAATCTTGCAGATAATTGAATAGAACACAAATTGATACTTAAGCCCTCATTTTCGTTTTTAATTAAACAGACATCTTGCACATTTACCTGCATCTTCATAGGCTTAATTACAGTCTGATTGGGCAAAAAGATCCAGAGAAGAGCATGTTATTACACCTAGGTAGACTGCACTGGCAGGAATGTGTGGCATATGTATAAGAGGAGGCATGTGTGTAAGTGAACATGTTTAAATAATTTACTTGGTTAATAAAATATGGATAGCATGTTTGAGGGAAAATTGTGGATCATTACACCACCTTTGCCCTCCCCAGTGGAAAAAAAAAAAAAATCAGTCTGTAATTTGGTTGATGGGAGAGAATTAAAAAAATACATATTTTGGGTAACATTTTAACACAAACTGGAAACAATCCTATATTCAGCAAGGTAAACAAACTTCTTCCTTCCTAGTGATGTGTGTTGCCCTAACATGTGCCATTCTGTTTGGAAAATGATGGTTTCTGTGAGTGAATAAACCCCATAGCTTTTACCACTAATCCCACAGTGGCGTGATATTTGGACCTCTAAGAATACAAAGCATCCCAACCTCCCTTCTTCCTTTATTTTACCCGGGGGAAGAGGGCTGCAGACAGGATCTTATTCCATACATTGTGGTTTAGGGAGATGGTGTTGTTGCAAGAAAGCTCTAATAATTTAATAAGTATATTTTTTAAACAATGGCTATTGATCAGGGTTGTCAGCCACTGTCAAAGGCAGAATCCTTCCAATTCAATGCTTTTCTTGACATGCAAGGAGGAGGAGGCGGAGGAGAGCACACAGTGTTTCTCCCCAGCTGACTGATGTGCCTCTCCCCAGTCACTGCTCAGCAACAGAGTCTGCCAGGTAGGGCTAGCAGAGGCGATCAGGTGTCAGGAGACAGAAAACCTCTCCCAGCCCCAGCAAGAAATAATGTATGAGCAGGCACATCAGCGCTGTGGAGTGAGAGCCCTTCTGCAGTTTGGGAGGGCTGCTCTACCACAGTGATACAGCTACACTGGGAGGGGGGCTAGTCCATCAGGATGAAAATAATATCACCTCTGGTTTTTATTGCTGCACAGGGACTGAATTAAAATAATCTCCACTGGTCAGTGATAAAGATATTAAAAAGGCAGTTGTCACTTGAATTTTAAAAATATGCAAACCAGGAGGGCTTTAATTAAGTAGCAGGAGATGCTCATGGGTGGTCAGTCTCAGCTCTAGCTGGCCAGAGTGGGGTTGAGAAGCACCAAGAAGAAAGATATCCACAGAGACAGAGGGCACTAGAAATTACTTACAGCTACAGAAGCTGAAAAATTCCCAGGATGTAACCTGTCCATCTCTAGCCAACTCTTTGTAAACCCAGTGAGTCTACAGGCCCATGGGGAATTAGGGAGCTTTGCACTACACATATCTTCTCTAAAGACCACCTTGGATTAGCCAGACAAAACCCCAGAACTTGGAATACAGTAGTTGTAAATAACATAGGTAGATACTTTGGCTACGAACAGGTAGATATCCCCTTGATTACCAATATATCATGCAAGACAAATCACGGACCATGCATATAAGCAGGATCTGAGTGCTAGTGGTGGTTGAGAGAAGCCTTCCAGGTCTTACGGAAAACTATCCCTGACCACCAGTCCAGTGTGCTGGAGAATAAGCTGACAGCAAGAGGAGTGTTTTCAGCCTATTCTCAAATTTGTGCTTGGTTGAGGTTTTATTTAACACTGGAAACCCTAAACAGATGACTGTTCTGGATAATATGGTTTGTGCTGTTGCCAAGCATGCAAAAGAGCACTTATTAAACAAATAGTTTTTATTGTTTTTAAAAGCTTTAAGAAGGCATTTTTCCCTTCTTTTCTTGGAAAGGAGTAAGATCTGCAATTTCATGGCATGGAAAGAGCGTTGTCCTTTAACAAGGGCTTTCTCTCTTAAAAATAAGTATTCTCCACTGACTGGATACCCGGAACTTTTCACCTTGCCTTACGGATCACAGGTTCAAATGCAGATGCAGCCATGTACCACCATGAATCGCCACCTGTCCTTGAGAAAAAAAAATGCTTTTTTCTTCCAGACAGGTGTCTGCAACAGAAAGACAGTCATTGTTGGCAATCTCAGCAGAGGGGCAACAGGCAAAATGTGGAGACAAACCTCATCTTTCCACCCTAGAATAGTTTTCCATACACTGCAATTGAGGTTATTCAGACAAATGGCACGTTCAAACGCTGCGGTCCTTTCTCTGGCAAAATTCCCCTCTGAACTAAGTTTTGCTTGAGTGATGACAGTGTTTGTCACATAATAAGGTCTTTAATTTGCTGCAATGTCAATAAGGCACCTTGTCAAGGATATTACACTTAATTAAACAATAAATAACCCAGGCCCACCCTACTCCAATCAGATAAAATTTGCCCGGCTGCCCAAGTTTGGAGGCTGACAGAGTTCAGGGACTGTTCAGGTGACTCTGAAGTGATGCAGGAAGTTGAAGCTTGCCAGGCTGTAACCCCAAGAGGGGTCTCAGAGAGATGTGTGCCCTGCCTTCGAAGACCAGGAGAAATGGATAGCTGTGGCTAAACAGAACTGCACAAGCAGCATACAGGGTCTCAAGGGGAGTGTGTCCCTGATGAGACATTTTCCCTTGGTAAAATTAGCAAGTTCAGCTTCAGCTGTGCAATGTGTTGGCCAAAAATCTCAAGAAACCCTGAAACCAATTTATTCCATCTGGAAATTAGATTCAGCTTTTATTGCTTTCGATTTTTGTTCCAGAGCAGATTCAGTTTCCAAAGGGAGAGTTTGGTCGCTTGTCCTCCAGGGTGTTTTTTTTGTATTTCCAAAGTGTATTAATTAAAAAGTTTTGACAAATCAAAAGAAGAAAAAGGAGGAAGAAGAAAAAGGCACAGCTTGCTTTTTTTCTTGCCATTAATTTTCTATACAATAAGATGCTTCCAGGGAAGATCCTTTGCAGGTACATCTCAAATATCAGCAATGCAATTTGCATCAGATCCTGATGCAAAGCTAAAGCATTTCTACTACCAGGCAGATATTTTTACATATTCTTCAGTCATTTAGCAGCGCTGCAGCTGAGCCTTTTATTTAACCCCTTGTCATTAATAGGCAAAGAGGTACTCAGCATCTGTTAAAAACACTCTGTGTGTCTTCTTTCCCAAAGCAGTTAAATATTCCTAAATCATATCTGAACATCTTCTTCTGGTTTAGTGCTTTGATTGAAATTATTTTAAATGTGCTTCTACCTGAAAATTATTTCTTCTAAAAGGTTAAGGCTGGTGGTGATTTTCTCACAAAGAATGACAGCACTTCATCAGTGGAGCAGCCCTGGCTCTCAGGAAATCCACCATCTGCTTACTTCTCCACTCTTTAAGGAACAGAAAATCTGAAAACCATACAGTAACAAGAAAAAAAAACAACCCACAAGTGAACAATCCTAATGGTTTTCACATGCAATGTGTTTCTCTACACAGTTCACCAATTTTCACAGCAACTCATTCTTCTAAACTGATAACCCTGGGTAATCTGCTAAAAGTTTTCCACCCAGAGATGCAGCCTGTTTCTGATCAATGTTGACAAATGAAGTACAAAAATCATGAATGAAGTCTGCCATCCTGGGCTAACTTGCTCATAACTCAGAAGGAGTTCTCAATAAAGATTTTTAGTGCAAGAAGAAAGGAAAATGGACACAGTCCCCAAAACTACATTTGTTCAAGAGTGAAGGATTGAAAGACATCTCTACAACTATGAAATCCAGTGCTTTTAACTACAGGCAATGATACAATCACTTGTGTAATTGGTGTAAAATATCGATGACCATCTGAAAGCAAGTGAAGATTTCATTTTTACTAGTTCTTATTCCAGATTCTAACTCCTTTACCTACTTCTAACCTCTAATCTGCTTCTGATTTCCAAACATATTTACTCATGGGCACTCTATTCAGTTTTCAATAGCATCTTCCAACTGAAACAATTTTTTTCATGTCCTGCCCTTCTCCCACCTCCAATAGTACAGAAAGTGGTCCTGTTCTCCTGAGCTTTTTGTTTTGCTAGATTAAAAGAAACTGGAAATTTGTTTCTGCTCATACAACAGGCTTTCTGTTTCCGTCATCCTAATACTGCCCTTTGTACCTTCCTGGTCTGAATTCAGGTTCCCTATGTGCAGGTGATCAGATGGACAAACAGATCTCACTGATGCCTCATGTGGAGGCACTTTCTGTTTCCATATCTCTCCTCAACACGCAAGGTCAGAGAAGTTCTTCATATCTGCCTTGGCCAAGGCCGGTGATGTCAGTGGGTTGACTCACATCGTAGGCTTGTACATTTAAGTGAGTATGGGCCATGCACTTTGATTCCTGGGGCCTGGAGTAGAACTTTTAACTGTCTCCATGAATTTGCATGTGTAAACTTGCATGATCACCCCAAACCCGAGCAATTTCAGAACAACTGAGCTGCAGCCTCTGTTTCCTGCTCTGCAGGAACATAACCCCTCTCTCTTGTGCTTCTTTTCACACTGGTTGGGGCTATCCCACTGAGAAGCAGGTTGTACATCTTTCACCTGCAAATGTCTGCTACTTCACACTTGCTCTGATACAGAGAAAATCAATCCTAAATGCTTGCAAAAATCCTCTGCAACCTAAGTTATGTCTGAAACCTTTGAATAAGAGGTAAATGTCAACACATCTCTATAAACAATATCTCCTAGTTCCCCAGTTTAATCAAATTTGATAAAGTATGTAAAAAATAAGGGCATGAAATAGAGGAAAGAAAAGCAAGCTGCTATTCATCTGAAATCCTCTGATCTCTAATAAACTGTGTATTATAGCAAAATTAAAAAGGAAACATACAATAGCAATATTAAGACCAAAGGCCATTAGTAAAGAAAGTCACTGCCAAAGCTCACATTCAGTGGTATCTTTGTGCTAATGGACATAACATTCATTAGCACACCAAGGCTCATTCTGGCTCCTGCTAGTGGTACGCTGTTTGCTTTATGCCTCTGCAAGTTGTCTTTCCTGTTTTCTCCATCACTAAACTGAAAGCTATTTGACAGTTTCTGGCATCTCAATTAAATTGTGGGAAACATGGAAATTATTAACTTTTGAATCACGAAAGTAAAAACACTCTTGCATGTTCTGAAGATGAAACAGGTCGTGCATGAGGCGCTTCTTGTGATAGGGCTCAGAGAGACGGCAGGAGGGTGCAGGGTGAGGGGAGAGAAGGAGGCTGTCTCCACTGGCTGAGATTTGGGTTTTGTTGTTGTCATTAGAGATCAAAAGGCTGTGATCACCTTTCTGATTGCTCCTTCTCTAGTAAACAATCTCGAAGTGAGTTCATTAAATATTAAAAAACCTTGATATCTATTAATGTTATCGGACACATGAAATATGCCTGATGGATTTATTCTGCTGTAAAGGAACCATATCCCAGTGTCCCTCCTGGGACCATGCTCCAGCTGTTTAAACTATAATTCCATCACTAGGAGGAATGGTTGAGGCTGACCTCCACGAAATGTACTCATTGTTGCTCAGCCTGTGAATTGTAAATGAAACCTTTTGTAATAATGTTAAAATATGCATGCAGAGGAATTAAAGCATCAGAGGTCAGCAGCAGAGCCTCGCAGTGGGGTCGCTGTCGGCTCAAAGCAGCTGGTGGCTGCACTCCAACAAAAATGATACCTAGAGGTTGTTTACAGGGTTGGCTGCCTGCATGACTGGGCTTGACGGATCTATTGCTGCAACTCTGTGAATCTCAGTCTGGTTTTGATTGTCTTCTGCTCCAGCATTGGTTGTTTCAAGTGCCTTGCTTTTTTTGGAAGAGGTGAGTGTCTGCTTACCTTGTCCCCTAGCCAGTGCCAGACCTCTTTATTGTCCTACGTGTGATCATTAAAATATTATCCCACATTTCAAGCCTTAGCTTTCCACATATTGATTTTCTGTCTGCTTTCTAGTTATTTATGACATGAACACTATATACAGGGCCATGGAAGAAGGAGCATATGCATAAATTCCAGCTAGTAAAAATAGTGGAGTCTGGAAGAGCCTTTCGGTCTGGAGTCTGAGAGAGGAAAAACTAGCCAATGCCAGGATGAATCTTGCAAGTTTATGAAGGTGTTAAATGGTACCTTTGCTGAATAGCAGTAAGCTGGACCTATGATTCTGGTTTCATGCATTTAGGGATACACATGACAAACTAGACAGTGCGACCCTTGCATTATTGCTGATATTCTGCTTTCATGACACCGCTTTTTTCATGCTTAATATGCTGCGAAAATCCTCAAATGCCTGAAGTGTTTTAAAAGCTCTACAAAATTTAAGTGCTCCAAAAAAATTCTGTTTTAAGATTTAATACAGAAAGGTAAGTGGTGACTTCTCTGCTGGGTTTACCATTTGCTAACTGATGCCACATCTTTGTTGTTAGCAGGTAATTGAATTGCATGTCTCAAAAATGGGACAAAGACGTCACCTTGATATTGCCTAGGCAAGGATTTCACCAAGTTAGTACCTTTGTTGTCATGTTGTTCAAAATCCTCAGGTCACCTCAGGCATCCCAGTGAAATAACTGGGTCTTTAGGTTTTGAGTAAAGGTTTTGTACACTAGGGGTAAGGACTAAGAATGGGAGAGAGGCTTTGAAAGAGTAACCTGCGATCTTTTTCTTTTTGAGATCTGAATTTAAAATATGAAAATTAATTTTCCAGTCTCATTTGAGTCATAATTTTCCAAAGAAAAAAAAAATCATTATAGTATCTGTCTCAACATGATGTTTCCACTAAGATAAGCTGGAGACATTACTGGCCCAGATCAGTTACTGTTGAAGAATTACAAGAAGCAATTTGGGATAACAATAGTTTGTATGACACCTGGTTTCTATTTTAACTCCACACCTGTCCGTACACTGTAGGAAGGAAAAGAAGAAAGGAAAAAAAAAAAAGACTCAACTGTCTGAGTAAATTTTACTGCAGTAAATATAGAAAAATTATTAATTTAGACCCACTATTACTCTCTTTAAATGAATTGAAACTTTCATTGACTTCAGCTAATCCCATACTTCGGCAGAAATAGAGGAGGGTTTAGATATATTATTCATGTGAGGAAAAATCAGAGAACTTTTTTCTGGTCCTAATCAGGTGCTGACCAAAACAGACATAGAAAGAAAAATGAACTGAGAAGCTTATCTTTAAAGCACTGGCTTTGTTCTCCATAGAAATAATACTACTGTACAATCTTGCAGTCACGGTTTTAAGATTAGTTTCAAAACGCCATGAATTAAAGGTGCTGAGAAGACACACACAGATTATTCACAGCAACGTGGATGAGCCCATTCAGACAGTGAATTGTGGGATCTGTTTTGCTGTTGGTTACACCAGCTCAGCCCTAAAGCTCTTTGTGCTGAAGAAAGTACGTCTGTGTCCATCGCACAGTTTCTAGCATCCACTCCCTGCCTGTGAGCAAAGCCATGAACAGCCTATAGACGTGTGGACATATGCCATGACATAGCATGGACAGCCCTAAGACCACCCCGGGAGAAAGTACGCTAATACCTTCTGTGCCTGCCGCTGACTTTGGCCAGAAAGGAAGGGAGCTGGAACCCAGCAGGACTCTCTCTTCTTCCTTGCAGGCTTTACACTAAAAGAAACAATATGGGGAAAAAAAATGGATTTTCTCTTGGATTTTCTTTAAGCAAAGCATTTTAAAAGGGAAGCTTTAAAAAAGAGAAATAAATTTTTGATAGTTATTAGCCCTCTGTTTAGCTTTACCCTTTCCCAGATGTTGTTTCCCTAGGGAATTGTAGCAGACAGACCACGGATCATCACAGCTGGCATCTGAACAGCGCTGTGCAGTTAATAATGATTCACAACCACTGCACCCAATCTCTCTGGCATTTGCCTCCGTTAGGACAGAGCACAAATGTGCTTGCAATTAGAAAGGAAGTAAGAATGTAACAGAAACACTGTTTCTTTTTAGAAAAGTAAGTGTAATTTTTCATGTAGACTTGGGACTGTGCCCACAAGTAATTTGCTTTTGTCAAATGGAACATGAAAACCACGCACCCAGTCCTGCAAATGATTACTCATGAGCAGAGTCTTTGCTAGCACAAGCGCTGGCACTGCAGTCAACAGCAGTCTAGTGTGGGTAAGGATTACTCGTATGAGGAAGGGCTTTCAGGATTGGCCCCAAGAGAGGTATGTGAATACTCCTTCATGGGACATAAGCTTTAGGGAACAAAAAATAGGTTAATTCCATGCCTGATTCATTCCATGGATCATTTAACGAGAGCCTCTGGAATTGTGCAGTCGGTAATGAACTGCCAAGAACTAAAAGTAATCACTGCTGCAATTATTAAAATTTACACTTGGATTCTGTTACCTTTGTGGCAGATATGGGTCTTGAATTAAGTGGCCCAGAAATCCAAAGACTTCCCACAAACAGTTCATCAGCCCTTTCAAAACCACAATCCTTTTACTTGCTTATTACCAGAGTTGCTGTTGCACGAATGTACTCTTATACTAGTTTGTTTTCTTGCATTTTCAACACAGTCTTTGCATCATGGAGATGCAAGAAAAGGCTACTATATCAGTAGTAATTCTGGGGTGACAGAACATGTAAAGCCTTTTTTTTTTTCTAAAAATAGTGGGTCTGATTATTCACCCTGACTTGAAAACAACTTCACCTTTTCCCTCAGGGAAGTGCAACACATTGTTCTATAGCTTGTATTTGCTTACACTGTGTCTGAGCCATGTAAGGTGCAGACGCAACCTGTTTGGGTAGTCTTGTATTACCATTTCCAATCACAAAAACTTAGAGCAGCTTCATGCTGTAAAGTACTGTGCTTTCTGGCCCTGGTCCAGCAAAGCACTTGAGTACAGGCTTAACTTTGAGCACATGCATTTCATTGGAGCTGATGAGACTACTCATTAGATGCTTTCAGATCAGCTGAGTCTGATGGGCTTCACCCTAAGATACTTTAAAAACTGAAGGAAAACAATACAAGCTCTGCTTGTAGTTTTAGAAATGGGTATATTGTTAAAATAATAACAAATGTGTGTAGCTGGTGCTCGCTGTTAAGTGTAGACCATCATCTCATACAGAACACAGGAACAAATAATCAAAGGAACTGTTTCTATAGACTAGAGAAAAAACAGAAGTACAAGAAAGAGTTGGTGCAGCTTTGTCAGGAACAGCTGATTCGCAGTTACTCTGCAGGAAATGTTCTGGGGATGGCACTGGCTTATAAACAAAATATGAGTCAACAGTGCTCAACTACTGCAGAAAAAGCAAGCATGTCTCACTGAGATTTATAAATAAGAATATATATATTGGGAGACAGCTGAAGTGATCTTTTGGTCCTTCTTCCCCCACTGGAAATGTCTCTGCTCAAGCAGTTTGGCTGGTTTCAGGCAAGGGTATAGGAGTTTAACCCAATTGGAGAATATACAAGACAAAGTGATGAAAATTATAAAACCTTTGGGAAAAAAACAAAACAAACAAACAAAAAAAAAAAACAAACAAAAAAAAAAAAAAAACAAAAAACAAAAAAACCCACAAAACTACTCAGGAGGAAAGGCTGAAAAGATTTGGATTAGTTTTGCTGGGTGGAGTTTGAGGGGAATTCTGGTGCTGAAGTATGGGACAGAGACAGCTAGGACAAGAAGAATAAATAGTAATATGAAAGATTCAGATTAGACATTAAGAAGAATTTTCCAGTGCTAAAACTAGAGGAGGAGTCTGAAGAGACTGTAGTGCTCTGTAATCAGAAGTTTTTTTGGGCAGGTTAGATAAATACCTGCCAGGGATGCTCTAGGTTGAGCTGCTCCTGCCTTGGGACTGAAGGAGCAACTG
The DNA here is from genome assembly GCF_964273445.1 of Streptopelia decaocto. Classification (NCBI taxonomy): domain Eukaryota; kingdom Metazoa; phylum Chordata; class Aves; order Columbiformes; family Columbidae; genus Streptopelia; species Streptopelia decaocto. The sequence goes on from NC_138655.1 coordinate 26,239,468, forward strand.
GGCAAGCTCTGGGGTCCCTTCCAGCCACAACTTGCTTTGGCTCTATGTATCTAATGTGTCAGCTACTGTGTCTGTACCTTATGTGTACCTTATGTGTAGGTTGTCACACAGGTAGCCTTCTACAGGACAAGGATCTGAGGTCCCAGATCAAGAAAGCACTCAAATTTGAATAGTCCGATAGAGAAAGATGTCCTGTTACATGTTTGAGGCAAGTATGTATTAAAAAACTTTGATTATACTGGAGGTTGAGGGGCAGGTTATTAAGAGTGCAAATGTACTTAAAGATGGTACTACTAGACATGTAGTTTGAATTGTCTGTATTTCAACTGTATCTTTAAAGCAGTGACATGAATATAGATGTAAACACCAATATGTGCTTTGAAATGTGCGCCGTTGTGCCCTTCATTTGACTGCTAGGAGGCTTCTGCACTCACTTTTGAAGGGGGTAAGCTGCCTGTAGACATGGAACAGACCACTGGAGTTGTGAAGCAGAAAAGAACAGCAGAAAACTCCAGGGCTGAATCAGGACTTCAGTATTTGCGGTCAGGCCCACCTTTTAATGTGTTCCTATGGCAGAGGTGGAGGAAAATGTGATAAAAATATTCAAATTCCCTGCATATCTGGTGTGCTCCAAAGAGGCACTTTTCAAGGGGATGACCAACCCTCTATGAGAAATCCAAAATTTCAGTTTTTCCCACTGTTATTTGTTCAACTGACAGTAGGCAATTTTGTTATCCAGCCATAGCTGGATGGATAAAGTGTAGGATGTGTGTACAGTTGAGTATTTACTGATTCTTTTTTCATTAAAAATTCCATAATTGCACACTTTAAATAGTAAACATTTGTAATGAGACATCCAGGAAAAACAAACAAATAAAAGGTAATTTGTGTATTGTTTCAATTATGCGTTGGACAAAATATGACCACGCTACCAAGCAAAATAACTTGAAAAACAAAATATTGAAGATATCCTACAACATAGAAGTCTCATCTTGTTTGTATTTCTAGCCCCACAGGCATATTGTTCATATCATTCTGTTTAAAACAATATGCATGAAATACATATATTCTCAAGGTAGATAATACCATGAGGGAATTTGGCTTTGATTTTCAATCGTAGTGATTGAAAGACATTCATCCTTCGATAAAACAAAGTCCATTTCATGCAATTATGCATTTCTGGTTGAGTGGCAGTTCAGAAAATGCATGTCTGCTGCTACCTGAGCTGTCATCTGCCTGCTAGGTAACTTCTAGGACTGTTACCACCTCTCTCAGCCTCCTTGGAGGAGGAGACTAAAATAATAAAGCATATCATGTAGACAACACATTGCTCCAGTGTCCAAAAATCAGGGTTTTTTTCAGATTTTTAGACAGCAGATCCTTAGGAGAGGATTTCCAGGCTGTCCTGGCAGGTGATTTTGCTGAGACCTGCTGATTGCATTGGGTTTCTGTAGAGGAAACACACTTTTGCTGCAGAATAGGTGAGAATCCAGGCACCAGTTCTGTAAATAGATACAATAAGAGACTGCTAATTTAATGTGAACCAAGCTGTAGAGCGTTATGGATAGGAACCTATGTTTCTCCATAGGCTAATATAGTATTTGTCCAAGAGTAATAAACAGCTGCATGGATCAGACTGGTTTGCCCCAGATATGTGGAAATATGGACAAGAGGGTATGAGTTAATTTAATCATTTTGCTCATTTACAGATACTTAGTATTAAACTACACAGTGCTGGTAACTTCTTGTTTCCTTGATCTTTCTTATCCCTCCCCTGCTGGCCCCAGCTTTTTGCAAACCCTTGTCTCCCCACACAACCTCGCTGTAAAAGCTGCCTCTCCGCTCCCTTGGGCTTCTTTTCTCAGGATTATTAGAGATTCCCCATCACTTCATTGTCAGTAGGGCTTGAAAACCAGAATAACCCTTTGGCATGAACCTGTACTGGGCTACTGCCAGCAGCTGAGCTGCAACAGCTTGGCATAACCTCCCTCCTTGCCCAGCTGGGTCCCAGGCCAACTTTGGCCAAGGCAAAACAAGGCAGGAAAACTTTTTCCATTCTTTAAAAGAAAAGATGATAAAGACTGCAGCATTCATGGTATGATAAAACTTGAGCTGTGTTGTTTAGTCAGTTGGAACTGTTATTTATACAGATGGGAGCACAAAACATGCATCACTTACTCTGCATTTGTTCACAGACATCAGCCACAGGTGGGCTAACCTTTGGACCCTCTCTGAAGGACACCTCTCTGTGGAAGGAAGATGATGCTTCTGGGTTTTGTTGTTGTTCTTACTTTTCCTCCATGGAAGAGAGAAACTCTGATGTCAGACTCAAGCCATTCTCAAAAATGGCTGGGAAAGTTTTAAAAGGATAAGGGAAAACAAAAACTTTTGACACCAATAAGCCTATGGGCATTAGATGGAAATATATCCAACAATGTGAGGGGATTCTGAACCAGACTCTATGTGAACAGCATAAGAGCTCCTCTCTTAGCATAGGTAGGACCAGCATCTGTTCTGTTGTGCTGAGATACAGATATTAGAGTTGTTCATGTGAATAAAATGGTGAAAAGACGACCATTTTTTCTCTCATTGACTTTGTTCTCCTTCAACACCAGATTCTTCAAAGATGAAAAGTTTTCAGGTGCTTTAGTTAGTGCTATATTCCTAACCACATGACTGTGTTGTCTTCTATTTTTACGATTTTATTTCGTATTTTGCTTTGTAGGTTTTTTATTTGTATCCATACCTCCCCTATTTTGTACATTTAATGCATCAATTGACTATGCATACAGAACAAGTCCCTTATTGCAGCTACAAATCCTTATTTACTTGCTCGGCTTTGTGATGAGAGTGCCCTGCAGTAACTTGTCTATGAAAACAAATTGTTCAGGGCACTCTGAAAGACTGTTTTATTCCTTTTCCTGTTGTTATAAGACAGGATCTAAATGCCTTGTGACTTTTTCCTGACTGACACAGGAAATGCAATATCTTTAATACACAAATTTAATGGAAAAAGATTGTCCTTTTCCCAGTGACAAGATGGGCTCTTGCTTGCTTATTTGGACCAACATGTTCCATTTTTAAAGGATTTATTGTGGAGTCTGCGTTCTGTATATGCAGTAGATTGCAACAGATGTGCATCTTCAGAGTATATTTCAGGTGGTGTTTTATTGTTAATATTAAAAGAAGCCTATATGTTAAAATAAGGAAAACAGACAGAAATAACAACTGTTGTGTATTATAAATGTGCAGCAGACAACATGCACAGACAGGCATTATGTCTCCATTTACTGCTACCCACTGAAGCTACCTTGTAACATCCCAACTGTTACAAACAAATTTTGTATATGGCATTGTGCTTCCAGGACTAGGAATATTATCATCAGTGAGGTTTGTTGTATGCAAGTAAGATGATTTAGAGGGCCAAATCCACCCTGGCTGCTGATCTGTGGTATACAGACCGATCTTTCCGTGGTTAACCAACCCTGTTGGGGCCCAGCGTTGTTTGATTTCGGTTTTCTAATGTAATATTACCTGGTACAAGTGGCATGAGAGAGCTGGTTGTTAAACTATGTGACATGAAATTTTCTGTCATCGTGAATATGAAGAAGCTGAAGTGTTGCAGTTGACTGGGTAAAAAATGTTTTTCACTTTGATTCCAGAAAGATTCTATATATCAAATATGGTTCATTCTCTTTAGCTGAAGAAGAGATGTTGGCAGTGTAATATATTTTAATTCTTTACATTATGAGTCACAGGATATAATTTTAATTGTTGTTTCCTCAGAAAATATTTCTAAGAATACACATCTTTCTGTCAAATAGATTTGATGTTATTGTGTTTTGCATAAAAATTCAGGAGCTTTACTAGACATTACATGAATTTGTGAAAATGAAACTATAAACCATATCTTCTAATAATTTCACCCAAATTAATTTCAAGTTATACTCTGGGTCTTAACAATCAAAACTTGGAATTCGGTCTGTCAGGTCCCACATAAACTAATCAACAAAGGAACAAAATATAGATGACTTGTGAAAGTGACAAATTAAATCTAGATCTCGAATTTCAAGTGTTGGATGTTCTTAGAATTTCTAACAGTTTATAGGGAAGAATAATTCATAAAGCAATCTATAAATATTCTGAATAATGAATCTATTTGAGAATTTCTTTGTCAACATAAAAACGTTCAATGATCATAAGTGGTGGTGCTGTGAAAAAATGTATTGTGCTTATATCTCTATATAATTTGATTGCCCTACAAGTTGTTCTGTGCGCTACTCCACCACCAATGGTGATGCTGTACTGTGCATTGGTGTAACAATGTCGTTGGAGTTGTGCTCTTGACAGAAGGTTGACCCTGACCAGCAGGTGAAAATCTGGTCGTTAACAGTCCAAACTCTAATATTTAGAATCATAGCAAAAATACCATCTCAAATACATATGACAGAATTTGAGAGATATTGCCCACTAAAAAATTGATCAAGCAAGCTAGTAATTCTGTACATGTAAAATTGGGACCTGTACATAAAGCTCCTGATAGTATTTCCAGCCATTCATAAAGCTTTACTCGAACTTACTGTCTGTGCACCTTGTTCCTAAATTAATTAAGTCTCAAAATTATAGCAAATGACTGATTTTACATTAACCACATCCAATCCCTGCCTGGGTCAACACCGAATCAGATTCAGCTAGCTCACGCTCAGGCCCCTAGTGATTTACCTCAGATCTAATTTTCAGCTAAAATAAAAAAGGGGCCCAGGACACAGATCTTCTGGGTGTTGACAGTTCTGATGGAAGAAGCTGATAACAAGTCAAATCCCTAAAACAACACCGAAGGAGAAGTGGAAGACCTGGTGCTCCCAAAAAGGGAAGGACTGCAGACACCAGCAGTCTATTCTACCATCGGGAAGAAGCTGCTGTAAGTGGAACAGTGGCAGAAGAGTGACAAAGGGAGTCCTTGCTTATGAGGGTAGACGAAGGACAGGGACGGGTAAGGGTTTTTGTTCTGGAGACTGCTGGTTTAGGCTGAATCAGTCATAACCCACATAACTAATTTATTTAGGAATACATTCAGCTAACGTTCACCCCAACAGAAACAAATGATGCAGTAGAGCTGCCACTGTCACCTGGACTCGGTGCTGGCAGGTGAGTGCCAGCCTCTCCTCCTGCCACCCAATGTCCTGGGGGATGTTCTGGCAGCATCTGCCACCCCAGTGGCACCGCTACAGGTCGAGGTGCCCTGAGGTTTGCCCACCCCAGCACAGGTGAGCCCACTGGCTGCGCCATCCACCTCAGCTCAGGAAGATGAAGCCCCTTGCTGAGCAATGAGCTGTCAGTGAAAATCATCCCTTTTTTTCTCCCAAGTGACAAATACACTTGTCTTCTCGGGTGCCACGTGATGAGACAGTAGTAAGTAACTGTGCTTCAGACCAGACGAAGGCAGAACCATTCATGATTTTCCATTTTTTGTCACATTAGTTTGAGGGGGAGGGGAAGTAGGGCAGAGAAAAGGCTTTGAATCCAGACAGACATGTGTGCTTTAAATTATGTTTTGTGAATTGAAGCAAGGCAGATGCTTCCAACAAGCACACATTTTGCTACTGTTTGCAAAGCAGACGCACATTGGCACATGGTTGTAGGACATGAATTATACTTCTGTGCTTCTGATTTGTAACCACACCTGTATACCCTTAGAAATGCTAATAGAAAAAATATGAATTTAGGCACAAAGGAGAATCTAATAAGAGGAACATTTGAATGGGTAAGGAAATGTCTATTCCTCTCCACACACACACACCCCCCCCCTCAGTCATTAGGACGGGAGGAACATGCTTATAGTAATTAGGTAAGATTGATTTAGAGGCCGAACACCACCCACAATTTGTGTAGTCTGGGGTCAGGCAGGCAGCTGCAGAAACCGCTCAGCTAATTATGAGAATTCACTGTTCGTTAATAGAATCTCTCTCCACAAACAGCAGCTGTGTGTTTGCTCACGCAGATTATTAATTCTGGCCTTGCCTCAGCTGCAAGTTTCTGCTGCGTCGAAAGGAATCCTCTGATAGAAGTGTCAGTTATCACCCAAGCGATGCCAGGGGAGAAAGGAAAAGCAGAAAGAAAGGAGAATATCTTCTAATCACAGGTGGATAAAGATTTTTTGCAGACACCTTCCTTTTCTGCCTCTTACTCCCAAACAATTAAATGCCAATTTTGGAACTCATTAATCTGTAGGCAACCTGGCGAGATCTAATTTATACCTGTCAGGAGCAATGGGCAGCAGCTAATAGGAAAATAATTGCAATATAAGTCTGCTTTCCCACTTGGTAGTATGCTTGCTTTTAATGACAAACCTTTGATATGGCAGCATCAGAACATTATAAAAGATATTGACTACATCAGATCTACAGCTAGGTGCATCCTCTTTTTAGTGACTTTTTTTTAAAAAGTGCACATTTCTATTTTTCTCAAAAAATTATCAGAAACAACTTAACAAATGTGGCATATGATCATTTGCAGATACAAACTTCAGCTTCTTACCAAATGAGAAAATAAGGCCAGCTTTCTATATAAGATACCATATCTCACTACATAGGCAGATATAAAATATGCGTATAAACAATTTATTGTAAAATCAAGATTTGAGGAAATCTTGGCTCAGTCAAAGCAAATGCTGAAACTCATATTTGTGCTAATAAGAACAGCAATGCTTCCTAGGTTCTTACATTTGATATCCATGTAGAATATTAGGGCTTTTTTGGAGACCTGAATTTCTTCTCTGTACTTTATCAGTGTCACAGGACCAACTATCTGTTATTCAGGTAGCAGCCCATCCTACAAAATTCAGAAACATTCTCAGGAATGTTGACATATCTGTGAACAGAAGGTTCCTGTTGTGAAAGAGAAGACATTCATACTGTGCACTTGGGTGGAGATGTGTGGGAGGCATGCAAAATATACCCATCTCCACAAGTAAAGGGGAGCAAGAGCCCCATCTTTACATTACATTGCCTTGCAAATTAGGTACATGTCACATTTGCTTAGCCAAAGTTAATCCACAGTGTATCTCTGTTTATTTCAACACTGCAGCAAAGTTGTCCCAAATAAAAACTTGGTCCAATGTGTTTTGCTGCTTTAAATGTTGGTACTCAGGAGGACAACATGGGTCAGTGGATTGATAATGTGATCTAAAGCCCTGGAACAAATGCTTTTGAAAAAATGTCCTTTTCCTACAAAAGTAAAGTGGAAGAAATCCTCTGTATAAAAAGTTTTGGTTTTCTTTCAGTAAAATAAATGTTTCAATATTAGATTTAGGGTTTTTTTGAGAATCCCTCAAAGTTTCTGTGAAAACAAACAGAAACATTCGTGTTAACTCGTCTTTTTTCATGAAGGAAAACTTCCTTTTCTGGCCAGCTCTTTCTTCCTGAGTCCTAAATTTCTAATTTTTCACATACAAATGCAGTCTAAATTGGCAGTTGAATTATTCCAACTTCCACTCAAATCCCTAATGTAACTATTTCATTATAAGTCTTGTAGCTACATGCTGATGATTGTACAAGGAAATGCCAAATCTTTCCAGACATCTTGAGCATGCATACAAATCCGGTCCTTATTAGCAAAGACCTATTAACAGAGAAGGTTATGATATCTTTTCCACTAGAAATGACCTTGTCCTATACTTCAACTAGTACCAACTTGCACATGCAAACTATTGTATCTTGTGTTCTAAGATAAAAGGTACTGATACCCTATTAACAGCAATGAGGCATCAATCCTATGAAAGACAAAGTGTAATTAATTTTCTGCAATGCTTATGCACATCAGGGTGATTACTGTTGGTGAGTATTCAGCGATCAATAATGACCACTCTAAAGTTGTGAAAGTAATTTGTGTGAGTAAAGGAATAGCTGCAATAGACCTGAATGCTTTTTCTATTACTGAATGTTTGTCATTCATGTTACACTATGAAAGATTCGTTAGCAGATTTGTAGGTGTATAAAATGTCTAAGCGACTCCTGACTGTGAATTTAAAGTGTATCAGAACACCTGCCCTCTGGGATGAACCATAGGTTTGAGGTAACAAACTCATTTGGTTACACTAAGACAGGAAAATAGAATGTTGAATTTGAAAAAGTACAAGCCAACTGAAAAATCGGTAAATTTTCTGATTTTTCCTTGAGTTGAGATAAATTATGAGCTTAAACCAGATTTTTGTAATGATTTGAAAGTTGTTTTTTTTAAGGCAACATTTAAAATGGTATCTATGTGTTGACTAGTTTTACATACTTGAAGGACTGGGAACATTGCGTAGTCACTTATTCTTTACTGTGATCTTACAGATGTAAGTGTAAATTTTTAAAAAGTCCTGGTACTGCCAATCAGCTTTTTCAGAATCCCCACCAAAAAGTTAAAACATCAAAATAGTTTTAAAAAATTAAAGACATCCCAGGTCTAATGCAGTAACAGAATTATAAAATCATTTAGTTTGTAGATTGCCATTCCTGTGAGGTTTTTCTTTGTCATAGGTCAGAAATCCAGCTGCTGTTTCTGGGTTCATGAACATTGTCAACATCTAATACTTTGACCTTCCATTTTCCAACTTTTGTTTTGTATTTATAAATTTATTCTTTGAATTTCATTCTTTCTCTGCTTAGACAAGAAGACCATGTTAATTTTGGTTAACAAATATACTTACAAAAAGCATCCAGGAAGATCTCAAAAGGTTTACTAAGAAAGCTGTCTATATATTAAACTGTCACAAAATCATTCAGTATTTTTTGGTTTGAGTTCTTAAAAACGTCCTTCAGTCACAAATTGTCACTGCGTAGAGACAGTTGAATTTGTCTTTGTGCATGAAATAAAGCTTAGTGTACAATTCCAGTTTCATTTAATGGCACAGGAATCTAAACTCTCACATGGTGGCTGTCAGTTCTGTTGGTCTCAGACACACTGGACCAGCTCCATGGGATACCCTCATGCTACACAACTAGCTGAACAAGCCAAAACCATAAGCACTAACTGACCCTCCTAAAGACTGCCCAAAAGGATGACTCTCCAGATCTAGGTCCACTCTAGCCCTTTCATGCATTGTTTTTATCTTTTTCACATGCTCTCTTCTACCATAACTTTTGGTGATGAATTTCTGCTTTCATGCAAAAATCTCCTTCTACTGAAGCATAAGACAGACTGGGAGGTCAGATCTGTTGCTGGGCCATGCATACCCTCCCATTCTGCCCTTTCCTGCGAACACAAATGTTGTGTATTTTTGCCAGCAGACACTTGTAGGAACACACCACAGCACATTTCTGACATTCCAGTTGCTGGACTGGTCTCCAACATGACTTTGGCCCAATCCAGTGAGGGCTTGTCTGCATGAATTCTGATAGCAACGCATACTTTGTGGACAAAATCTCCTTTCTAACATCTACATCTTTCTCTTCCAGGGCTTGGACTTGGAGTGGTTTGTAGGGTAGCCTAGCTTCCCTTCCTAACCACTACTTCTCCTTTCTCTTGGCATACCTTTCCATGCCTCTCTCCTTTTTTCTCTATTAGAGTCCATCTGGCTAATGAATTAAACAACAACTTGCTTTCCTACATGTTGTCAAACTACTCAACATATAGCAGTACTTAGCAGTTTTTAGAGATTTCTAAGCAAGTGCTTACAGTCACACCAGAGCAAGTGACAACAGCCTGAAATTGTTTGGGAATGGGAGCAGGTAGCCAAGAGTTCCTCTTTCAGCTCATATTTCTGTGACTTTGAAGTAGAAATTTTAATGACTTCTTTTTCTACAGCCTTGAAATGTTCCAACAACGTATCACTGAATTTTATCATCATCACTCCCATTTAGATGGTCAGGGATTTGAAATGGCTACTATTATGTGGTTTGCAGTTTTCGTGCCAACTTCTAAACACTGAAATGTCTGTTTGTGCAGTAGTTACTATATATCACTAATACGTGGCTTTAAATGTATGTGAGCTATTTTTCCCAATAGGAACTTATGTAGACAAGTCTAAGGACATCTCATACTTTAAACTGTAAAAAAGAGATAAATACTGCTGAATTATGATGCTCTGGTTTTCCTATTATATCAATATTTTTATCAAGTGTTCAAAACTGAAAAGTTCTCAGAAAACCTAAGCCTTTCTATCATTAACATGTTATGCAATTCATAACATAATTCGTTCCTATTGGAAAAACACTGTGAAATAGAAACTGTGTTTATCACTTCACCACATAATCCCTCTCTAATTCTACTGCAGTACTGTTGCAACTTTGTCGAAGTTACTCCTTCCCTTAGTTCATTTACACTTACAAGTATTTTTACTTAGTATGGGTTTTCTAATACCAGCATTTGTTGTTTGTGCATCAGGTTGCCAAGCCCTTTATACAATGGGAATAATTTCAAGATTATAATGATATCCTCTGAAATAAATTATTTAATATATTTCTTGTAAAAGGAAGTAAAGGAACTCTTCTGGGTAATTGGTGTGCAGTAAGCCACAGCATCAGTTGTATATTCATTTTTCTCCAATGTATGCAATTATCCACTCAGCCTGTATCCATTAATATTATTTTTCTTCCTAAGTTGGAAGTATATAAAGCCATTAGAAAATAATCCAAAGAATTCTATTTGCTGAATAAATTTTAATTTGCATGGCACCAGGAATTTTTTATTAATGGGAAATAAATTATTGCAATCTTATGGAAGGCGACAAGTTAATAGCTTTGTGAAAAGTAATGGAGAGAAAATGATCTTGAAAAGGTCAGGTCTCCTGTCACAATGTCTTTATGCACAATTAAAACAAGTCAAGAAAGTGGCTATATAATCAGGACCATGAATATGCATTATATCCTAATGAGAGTGTGAAGATGGAGATGGGTTAGTGCTAAAGTCATGGTGAGGTGGTGACATAAAAATGGTAATTTGTGATGTAGTATTTAACTACGTGCTCCTGTTTCCTTTGGGAGAATTAACTCGTTGCTACCTAGCTATTCATTATTTTACCTTTACCAGTATACTAAGTGAGAAGAGACTTCTCTGCAGGAGCACATATGCACATAAGATATGATTTACCCTTATATAAAGACTCAGCCCACAGTTAGGATTGTAAATCACAAAATATCTCTCTGGTTACGAATGCAAGAACTCCAGACTGTCTGATAACATTTCATTTTTAATAGAAGTTGAACAGGATTTTCACATCACATAGCAGATTTAGTGTATCATGGCTCAACCCTTCTAAAAGTATTTTATTTTCTAGGATGCTCCTGTGCCAGCGAGGCCCCCACCCCAATGTGGGAGCTCTTGTAATCCCCCATGGTTCTGGCAATGTCTGTGCATGGAGAAAGGAGTTCTGTCCTTCCACATACATGTTCTATGCCACTCCCCCCTTCTCTCTCACAAAAAAAAGAGATGAGACTTTGCAGAAGTAGAAGAGGGGGGTCATACCTTTGTTTGTGACTAAACCTCAGTTCCTGTTAGGAAGCCTGTTTTGAAATACACTTGGTTAGAAAGAAGCATCTACAAGAATAAATTAACTCACCTTCTGAAGCACTGAATTTCCTCCTGGTAATGGCTGTTTCAGTGGTTCCAGTGCTGTTAACGGGTGCTATTGAGTCATGCCGACTATTCTACATTGTAATTGAAAATCAGTATGAACATTCTGATTCAGTGGTCATTTAATAAAAGATAATGGTCACTGAACAATGATTCTGATTAGCTAATGGCAATTTTAAGGTTTATAACACCTCTCACAGCACTGCTTATTTGGATATGCTATTAGAAGTTGCTCCCTAAGAGCATGGTTTATGTTCAAAAATAGGAATAACTAGGGGGAGAAGCAGATGCAGCTGGCATCCTATAATGCTCTGTTTGGGTGGCAGAGTCCTATTTAGTTCATGATGATTAGGTTTCCATAGATGGGCATTCAGCCCGTAGCTCTTCCCATGTATTGGCTCACTTAGTCTATACTTTTCTTGTTTGCTGCTTGCTTTTTTGCCCATAATACCATAGGTTTCCTAACTCTGTAATCACTGAATATTATAAATGAGAACAGAATTACGTGCTTTTGTGCTGAAATGCTTGTCATAATTTTTTTATATTTTTTGTTGTTAAGAGATTAAGCTTTAAAACTTACACAATTAACAGTAAATTGTCTGTATATCTAATTTACACTTTCATGTCCTGTCTGGTCACAATGTGCCAGTGAATTAAGGAGATGGACCTGTCACCGACACCCTCTTTGGCCTTGAGCAGGCTTCACCATCTCCCTGTTTCCAGCTCTTCCATCTGTAAAAAACTAGTCAGGATGTTCCTTATCTGCAATTAACAACTTTCAGCCTAACTATGGCCAGAGACGATGTGGTATAGCACCCATGATTACCTCCTACCATGAATACAAGAGAGTTACTTCCCTGGGACTAGACCTGGCAGCACTTGTGGGTATTTTAAAAGCTGATGTAGTAAATGCAGGGTTGTAAGCAATGTACCTGTAGCATCGATGGGTTTTGTCACTACAGGCCCTCAGGAGATGTTTGAGCGTCCATGTAGCTGTGAATTTTTCTTTTGATGTTGTCTCGTAACTGTGTGGCTGGTCACAGTGACTGTGGCCTCAGTCCATGTAATCGGACCTGGTTGCAATATCCAGGCTTTGAAGCTTCCAAACAGGTAGCTGGAGCTCAAACTGTCAGTTTCCTGTGTGCCTTGAAGATGGAGGGCAGTGCTCGTGTTGAAGGAAACGCTGAATCAAGGAAACTGGTAAAAGTGAAGATCATTAACTCATAGAGTGAACGGTGTTTACCTGACTCAGCACTCTTCCAGAGGTCTGCAAGATTATCTGAGGCTGATCTCCACCCTCAGGAGGGCTTTCCATAGAGTATGTCCTCCAGTTTAGCTGCAGAGGTCCCAGAACAACTTCAAGTCACTGATTCTAACAATTTTACCCAGGTCTGGAAATAGGGTGGTCACAGTCAGATAACAGGTTGTATTAACTTGGAGTGAGAGCCGGGCAAAAGGTGACTTGCAAATTCTTGACCCAGGCTAGCGTAGATGCAGACACACAGGCACAACGTGCCTGCAAGCAATCTAGACAGGCCCCTTGCTATGACACTCCTTGGCTTCAGCTTGGTTTGCTGATGTGTGTCAGGAGGTGGATGGGGAAGAATGGCCACTTACTCTGCCAGCCCATCCCTTCCTCCAGGAGGGCAGGACAAAGCACTCGTTGGGTCCCTGTCACTTGAAAATAAATTCAGAACCCTCAGATTTGATGGACAGACTTTCTAAACATTGACCAGTCACTTCAGCAATGGGCTCAAACTTGCTTGAAGATGTTTCCACTATATGAGATAGTATATCAACACACTGATGAGAGTCAGATGCATTTTTCTTTTTCTGCTAACCCTGTACATGTGGTTTATGTGCTGTTGAAATTCTTGGATGGTATTTCCAGGTACTTTGGTTTTACTGTGGGGAAACAAAAGTCTCATCAAGTAATGCAGGTGGGAGGAAATCATCTGCATTACTCACACTGTTGGTTTTGAAATTATCTGCGGTGACTCGGGGAAAAATATCCAAATGATAAAACGGATAGTTCAAGGAAAACTTTCAGTTTGAGTAAGGTTATGGTAGGCAAAAAAATTACAATAATAGATCCATATAGAACACCACAAAATGGATCTTTTTTTCTTTGCAGTTATGATGGCTTTCCCTCAGATTAAATATAATTTTGAATTCTTGCCATCCTAAGTAGAGAAAGTTATAGAAAGAACTCAGAAGTGGCCAGTAAATATCCCTAGGATGGTAGAGGCTTCTGTAAATACCAGGATGGATTGGTCTTGCTGCTACAAGTGGTAAAAACAAGAGAAACGTATACAGACATGGTGCTTAAGAACTGCGGTCGTGCACCAGCACCCTGAGCTTGTGCAGCATTGTACAAATACTCGTTTCTGAGTAGACATGTACAAAAAAGGTTATAAGCTAGGCACAGAAAACGGACAGATTACAAAAGACACATAAAATACTTTGAAGAGTGAATTGAAAAGTAAATTAAAACACCATCTTATCAAAAATGAGGAAGGAGCGAAAAAGTTGTAGGGATGAAATATTTAATCTAAAACAAAAAGATAATTCATGCAGTATGTACTGACCTTGTGAAACTCAAGATATTGTTTATATGAAGAGTTTAATGGGATTTTTAATATTAAGATTAAACTTCTATATAATTAAAAGGGAATATGTGTGCCTCTTAAATGGATAAAAGAGAATCAGAAAAGAACTTCCCATTAGAGCATCTTTCACAAAACTTCATGCCAGCAACTTCTGCCAGGAGGAACACAACTGTGTGCTATTTCACAATGTTGACACCTATGTTTCTATACAAAGGAACTGTTCCTCATTCCCTGCTTTCTCTTTTCTTCTGCCAACAGTCCCTCCACGACTTGCCCAGCACATCATTTTCCCTAGTGATGTAGTTAAATTTTTTGAATGTACGTGAGGGGGTATAAGGTGACCTGATAACAGAGAAGGACTAGAAACCAGTAGAAGGCTGATTGCCAGCTATCTTGAAGTAGCAACTTACCCTATCTCTGTTTCATGTACCATTGAACTTCTGACATACAGCCCTGCAATTTCTACTCATCTTTTTTTTTTTTTTTTCCACATGTAAGTATAAAACAGCTGTACTTCAGTGTCTTTTCCATCTAGAATGATGCTTTTCATATTGTTTCTAATATTTGTTTCTTTAAAGGTGAATATGTGCCTGTTAGGCATAGTCAGAGATAACAATGTGCCACACCACCATGTGTGATTAATAGGGATCCCTTCTCTGAGTTTCAGCTGTCAAGAACGATAATATTCCTCTGTGACAAAAACCTAGATTTTTTTGCCTTTGCATAAAACAAAGTCTAAATTTTTTTCAGACTAATAAATAACTTAGGTTTTTAGTGCTTGTTAAAAGTTTGTTAATATGCTCAAATTTTTGTAGTGTTGAGGTCTTGAGAAATGTCTGCAAAAAGAACTTACGAAAAGAACATGCGCAAACCAAAAAGGAATGTCTGTGTATGTATGTATACATGTACATGTGTGTATTTGTATGTGTGTGATTGTGTAAGACTGCGTGTGTATACAAATATAAATTTCCAGTTCCTGGTTCTTTGTGAAGAACTAATTCAGTCTGATAGATGAAGTGTTTGAAATCTGAAAACAATGTTTTGATGGTCAGAGCAGCAAAAGGGGAAGGTGTTAAATATGGCTTATTAGCATTTTATGGACAAAAAGAAATTCAGAATTCTCATGAGACCAATAGAGAGAGGAAAAAATACAGTACACATGTAAATTAACAGCCAGCAATCCTCGTACCTAAGGAAATATCCGCAGGACATCTTCAATCATCTAGAATTTGGGTATACTCATTAACCCATGGGAGTTAACCATCTGGCAAGTACAATACAATGCCCTAAGTAGTGTTGTTGTGTTGTTGTTTTATAAATCAGGCTGGATCCAACAGTACTGCTTGCTGAACGGAAATTGTATAGTCATTAACATCATGTCCATTGCCAGATCACAACTCATAAAAATTATATCTCACACAAACAAAGAAGTTATCCTCAAAGCATTATTACAGTGTCCGTAGCTTTGATAGAAGACATGATACAATAACGTTGTGTTTAGTGCATTCCTGTAAAGATTTCTCATGTAAAAAAAAAAAAAAAAAATGACAGTATTTACCATCACATATGCACAGATTTATAACTCATATCAAATATCGTGAATGTAAAACAAATGCAAATGAAAGCCATGCAATGACTCTTCCTTTTATGCTGTATTTTGCTTGAAGATTAATCATATACATTTAAATACACTTAAATGGACTCAACTTATGTAAATGTTATACTGACGAGGACACAGAAAGGGATATTTATTCAATTTTATTGTAATTAAAATCCATGTTGTTATTTGGACTTCATCATGACAGACAGAAACAGCAACCATTTTCCGTTTATGTGCATGAACTTCAATGCATTCTCCTGAACAAGGTTTGCTGACACTTGTGGGCAGCAGTAAAGTTAGGAGTCTCCTCTGTGCTTCTCCATGAACCAATGTGGCTTGGAGGAGCCTAGCGTGAGGTTGGTGGCAGGTCTGAGACCTATTTCTAGTCAACCATGAGATAACTGAAATCATTTTCCATAGTTCCCAAACATCTTATCAAAGAATTCAGAGAACTTGGGTTCAATTTGTGTTTGTGTGTGCACTCACACATGGATGTGATCAGACCCACAGCAGAGTGAGACAACCGTAAATAGAGGAAAGGAAAACACGCCCACATCTCACTGTCTGCTTCTGTCCTGCTCCAGGACTAGGGACTGGAAGACCATGGTGGTATCATGGTCAGCAGGATCTTTAGCAGGAGGTGAAACAAGCCCAGTGGAGCAGGGTCTGCCCCAGGCACCAACGACTCTTATTATGGTTTTGTTTGTTGTCATGCCCTGTCTGATCCCATGTCCACCTGGTGCTACACAAGCATAGGACATGAGCTTCCTGGCCCCAAAGACTTCAGACTCTAAGAGAGGATGTACATCAATCCAGACAGATGTACAAAAAAATACATTAAAATAATGAGACAGCATTGATCTGAATGATGCACTGTGAGCATAATATACCACCTACCAGAAACAAAGGGAAAAGCTAGATAGAGAAAGCGCTACCGTGAAAAATGAAGAACTTTGTCCTGTGGTGACTGTACGCAGTAATCGCATGACTAGAATTTTATTCCTAACACTGTCTGTAGTCTTGATTGGATTAAATTCATTTTTAAAGACTTATCCAATTTCCCCTTTCCACATTTCCTTTCCCTTGTGATGTTGGCACTCTATTAATAGCATCCCTAGTGAGATTCTGGGGCCAGAAGTGAAGAAAAATATTGAGCCAGATCCTCATTGGTATAAATTAATATAATTCCATTGACCTTAAGTTATTCCACAAGAGTATCCCAGTGTACCCAATTATAAAGGTAGGTTGACTTTAACTAAGTATCAAATATATTATCCAAATTGGAATTTGTCCAGGATTTGTTTCTTGTATACTTAAGTCATTAGTAAAGCTCCACAGCATCTTCTGTTAAAATTTAAGTTCTGAAAAGAAAATCCCATTTTATCAGAAAAGTACCACATTCAATAGGAACATCTGCTGGAATGCGATACGAGGACACCCGTTTTTTATTTACTGAGAGAACAGATGCACCTTGGAATATCCTGAAAACTTTCTGTTCAAGCATTGCTCCAGCATTCCCCAATTTACACAATTAATGCAGAGACTGCAGGCTCCTTACAAAAGTGATTAAAAGCAAACAAGTGCAAACTGTCTGATTTTGTGAAGTGTGACTTTTCATACTGCAACTTACTTGTTAGAAATCTATGGACTTGCAAATAGGATCATCACTCAAAACAGCACTAACTAGAAATCGCACTTTCCGTATGTCAAAGCTGCAATGACTTTATCCCACAAAGAACTCACGTGCTTTATTGGTTTCATAAATGTAGTTTTATGGACCTTCTTTAGTACTTGACACTAAGGTCTCCAAAATCTGAAGCACTCAGATGATCACCTGAAGAAGCACATTAGAGTTCATAATTTTTCAAAAGTATTTATCATAAGTTATTAGGAGAAGATTTAAAAATGCTAGTGGAGTTCACTGGGCTTTTGAGATTTGTCACTAATTTGTGTAGAGAAGAATCTTGTAATATTTACCGCCTGCAGAAATATCAGTTGCCTGTTCTTATTTTAATCTGCAAAACCTATAAGACAAATAGAAGCTATAAAATGGGAAATCACTTTTCCAGTGAGTGTGCAAAACTAAAATCATTGCAACATAAAGCCGTTCTTAGGAAAATGGATCCTAGGATTTGAATATCATAAAATATCAAGTTCATTCTGCCTTGCTCAAAATGAAAGGTTCGAGATTTCCCAGAGTCTTTGGATCTGTTTACATCCCCACCTGATTCACAGAATACTACAACCTGGATGCTTTTTGGGAGTCTTTGTTCCTACACCACTGTGTAACTGTCAGTAGTTCAACTGACATACCTCCCTATGAAGAGAAGATGCTTCATCATTTGTAGGTGATGCTCCTACAAGCCATGGTTTCTGGTGCAAACACTGAGTCTGAACCACTGCAATCTGTGATGAATGCCACAGGGCATCCCGCAGCTGGGAATGCAGAGCACAGCACAGCTAATGGTAACAATAGATGCTTCTCCTCGAGATCATCATTTCCTCTCAGGTCATAGTTATGGTATTGACCAAGTTAACAGTTTCTAAGGTTTTGCTATCCTCGTGGATGAATAAGATCAGTTTACAGGAGATACCATTTCTGTAATCTGTATAATTAAATGTACACATGAGTGGCAGAAATTAATCTACCTGAATCCCTCAAGGAATAGAGCATGTCAAGTAAATGTACGAAGAAGGCTAAACAAAAGATTTTATAGAAATCTCCTTTAAACCCACTGGGACCAAGAACTTTCCCTTGGGGTAGATTTTAAATTTCTTCATCTTTTCTCTTTTTCTCTGCTAACTGCAGGGAGATTTGAGAAATCTCCCATCTCTCATGTAGATTGCTCAGAGAAGTTGAGAGAATAGAGAAATGTCTGTTCATCTGTGCATAAATCCTGGCTCTAATTTTCTATGTAACTGCTCATAGCATTTCTGAACTATTAAGCTTAATAAGGTCTCATGGGTCTGTATGCGTGTGAATGTTTTACCCCACAGAGCTCCTCTAACCGCTATTATGACTGTAGGCTTATACCTAGAAATCAGCAACCAAACACATAACATCCTCATCCGCCCTACTGGTACAGGCACTATCTAGTAAAAGTGATGGATATCTGTGTTTTATAGATTATGAGTGAGTTTGCAATGGTCTGTAAAGTAGCTCCTTGAGGCAAAAAGAGGGATCAGCTAAGTCTATTATCTGTTTTCCTAATCTTCTAACTTTGCTCTCAAGATCAATCCATTTGTCATAGCACTCATTCTTCCCAAGAATGGCAGAAAGATAGGACCCCAGATAAAAGTCTTTTCGGAAGCTTATCAAAAGCTGAGACAAGAGGAGAGAGGAAATTCTGGTAATATATTAGTTTCCATGTATAACGGATATGAAATCCAAGGTACTGAACAGATGCTTGATCTCTAGTTTCTAACTTTCACTGTCAAAGCTCAGCTTTAAAGGTTATAAAAATACAAGATCTACCAAGGCCTGGGTATTTCCTTAACAAAATAAAATACAAATAAAACACAATCCAGCAAGAATTATGGCAGAGCTGCCTGGTAATTTTGTTGTATAAATGCCTTTCCAGTGTAAAATAGAACATTCACAGGAATGCATTCTAAAGGAAATTTTCAGTTCTACCAAATCATTTCAGTTTTTCTACTTAGGAAAAGCAAACTACTTCACTGCCGATTGAATCAACCTCAATTGAAACACGTGCCTCTGAAAACATTGACACATTTCATGTGACAGTGGTCCAAAATTAAGTTTCAGCCTGCAGAATTGCCCTGGTGCTGCTGTCTAGGCACCTTTCTTCCACTTCTGTTAAAGCAGCACGCTGCTGCTCATTATTTTTTTTTTAGACCAAATGTTGGTTTGATGATAGGAAGCACAGATCACATCGTACCAGGGGAGATGTGTATAGTTCTGATTTAAAAAAAAAAATTCTCATAATTGACTAGTGAGTTTTCTTGATTGCAAAGTAGAAATTTAGTCTGCTGGCACAAACTTAGTGAATTGTTTCACTCTCATAGCAGCAAGGAGGCACAGTTAAGTTCAGTTAAAGTCAGATAAATCAATTTGAGCAGCGGCTCCAGAATTACCCAGTCATACCAGGTTGAGACAAAAGTGGACAGGATGCCAAGGGGCAAACCTCCAGCAGAAAAATATCTGGTTTTATCCAGATACTCTTGAGTAAAAGGGTGGTCTAAAGCCTTTGGAGAGCAAGTGCCTTCTTTCTTTTGGAGGATACAAAAGATAATGTGACCAGAGTTTAGTCCAAGATGCAAGTTATGTTAATACCAGTGAAATCTATGCTTCAGATGCACTTAGATACAGTAAACATTAATTTGTGGTATATTGCTGCAGCCGTGCTCATGTCCAGCTGCATTTGCCTGTATGTCCTACTCCAGCCGCCTTCAGATCTCTCCTTAGCACTAGCAGCTGCTATGTCTCCTGGCATAATACACCAGCAAAACACTGGCAGCTGGCAATGTCAACATAGTCAGCGAGCAGATATTTTTGCCAGTTCCCCAAATCCCCTTATTTTCCTCTTATTTTTCTCCATTCAGTCTATTTGTTCATTTAGAGAGATCTAGACCATGCTCAATCTCAAGTATGTAGTTTTCTTCTTTAGTTGCACTGTGAAGAACAACAACATAAACCTGTTCCCCGGGAAGTTCCCTCAGAATTATGTAGAAGAAATATAAATATGACCATTTCACAGGTTTGAAAATCTACAAAAGCACTGCCAGACCTTTGTACATTGTAAAAAAGTATACTTGCACAAACTATGAGGATAATACTTTTCATCAGCCTCATGATTTCACATAGGAATTGTCTATTATCCATATTAGCAGAGCAACCTCTCACTTTCTCTAATGCCAAAATATTTTAAAGTATCATTTCCCACCTTTTCCCTTTCTGTTTGAGAGGGGTTTATACTTCTTGAATCATCAGATCCACCTACACACTTGCCAATCAAGCACAAGTTCTCCTAATTTAATTTATTAAAAAAATTAAACTCTTCTTCCCATTGAAATAGCCACTCAGCATTCAAATTGCATCTAATTTCAGAGAAAAATTAAGTTTCTCTAAGCATTTTAGTGATGAGAGCATTTGTACCTGTCTTCACAGTTTACTGATTGTGACTCTCATAACTACCCTAAAAGCAACTGCCTTACAGGACAGACTCCACTGAAAAGTAAAGGTACAGCCAAGAATTCTTTGCGACTAGAACTCCACTACTACTTAAGGGGTTCTTAGTTATTTTGCTGAAAAAATACATAAGATTCTGCAATTTTCATTTTTATACAGACTTCAATGACAAAGATCCACCATGGATTTTATTTTCTGACAAAAATCTATTTGAACTCGTTTTAGCATGACTCAGCCAAGATGACTTATTTTTCTATTAATCCCATCAACCTTTTACTATGCCAACAAGAATACCAGCTGAGAGAGAAAGTTTATGTGTATGTCTCAGTTGCAGTTTGGAATACACTTTATTCATTCACTTCTTCCACGTAGCTAACAAATATATTACCAGTTTCCCTAAAAAGCAGTTTGGTCATATCAAGCAAACTTTCTTTGCACTGTCATATGATTACAAATGTTATATTTCTTCAATGTCTGTTTGCAGGGGTGAAGCCATAGGCAATCTCATAAATGAGACCTACTTTACTCTTCTCAAAGGCATTGATTCTTTCTGAAACACACAGAAATATAAAATGCTTTGAATGAATTGCTAGCCCAGGACTGGATGCGTATTTTAAATAGAACTGACACTGATCCAAGAATCTATGAAGCAAATAGTCTCAAATACTTAAGATATTTTAAAAACTTGTCCTGGCTTGAGGAGGAACCCAAAGAGTCTTGATTCAGATCCCAATTTCTTTCCTAGCCTGAACAGCATACCATTCAAAACCTTGACGGAAGCACAACTTGAGCCCAAGCTTTTTGGGCAATTCATTCTTTGTATAATTTTATTAACTTTATTTCAAGGTACTTGAAATTGACACTTCATCATTCTTTTAAGTAAAATCTGCACAGAATATGAGCTGGCAGCTCCCATATTCAATTAGTGACACTACAGTCCTAGTACCATTCTCATTCTCCAGTATAACTGCGGATAACTAACCGCATGAAAGTTAAGAGCTGTGCCAGTAAAGAGTACAATAAAGTAATATCAACATGTTTTGGGAGAGTCAGGTGTTTGATCTACATCACTTCTTTTTTAAAAAAGTAATAAAAAAGTGTTAACATAACCATCAAACCTGACTGTCACCCAGTGATTGCTGAATTATTCTCTGTTGCCATTCTAATCCACAGACACCAGGAAGGAAGAAAAAAAACATTCCCCCCACCACCATTCCTCTTACAAAGGCAAATTAGCCAGATTGAAGTCAGCCACTGAAGGATGGGGAATATGCTTTTGCCATGTCTTCTTTGCTCCTAGGTATGGGTCTTGGCAAAGATCACATCAACAAGATCGGTCCTTCCTGGGGTGCTGGATTTTTGAGTGGTAACACAGAGGAGTTGGTATTAAGGAGGGCAGTGGTCACATATGCCTAGCTAGCTCGCAGGAGGAAGCATATGGCTACCATTTGTTCCACCAACAGTGGTGTGCACACACCGCGAGCCCACAGAAGGAATTTTGTTTCACTCAGCCAGACTTCCTTGCGGCTCTTTCAAGACACCCGTGTCTGCGCCTCCTGGGAAGCCAGGCACAAGCTGGCCAAAACAATCCTCAGAAGAAAGGTTTCTGGACAGTGCTAAAGTCTTTTTCTCTTGTCATTTGCTAAGTCAAGTAAGTGCTTTGTGCTACATCACACAGATGGCTGGATGCTGCGTGTGCACAAGTACAGCTGTTAGATTTGGGGTGGGTTACACAGAGCTGGCAACTCCCCATTTCAGTTGATATCTATGGAATTAACCAGCAGGCAGATTTTTAGGAAAGGAGAGGAATTGTTGTACAATATTTAAAAGATAAAATAGATGGTTGCATCTTTGACACTAGATGAGAGACAATAATCTTCCCCTCTAACAGATCTCAGTGCTTGAGGCAAAGACCCTATTTTTTCTCTTTGGTTTATTTTCCTGACTCTGTCTCTCACACACTGCAACTGGGTGTCAGATTGTTTAGTCTAGAATTGGGACAGCACAAGTGCTCTGATGTAGAGCTTCATTTCGGGCTGGCTGTAGATCAGTTCTTGGTCTTTTTAGGAGTTGTGTGAGACAGAGTGGGCTAGAAGGCTAGCAAAGGTCAGTGTGAAGCAGGCTGTGCTAGCTGGCGTGTGACTTTATTCCAGCTAACCCGGGCAGGGATTTGTGTGCTGCCCCTGCTCCTCACCTGAGAACACCCAGTTCCTCACCCCAGCTTGACACTGATTTCACCCCAAGCAATACAGCCAACTGCAGCTGCAGATAATTGAGACTGTCCTGAGTGAACTAATTGCGAATTATAGAGAGACTTGAGTGTCATTAGTTTTTCATTGCCATGCTCATAGACCCCATTAATACCAGGAGGATCAAGCTCTTCCCACCTTACTGAGAAAGAATCAGAGAGTGCTCAGCGTGCCTCAGCCCCCAAACTTTAAGGCACATAACTTCAGCTGGTTTAGGTAGCAGTGCATCAGTATTTTAGGTACTGAATTTGCAATATGTCTGGTCTCACTTGGCCTTACCTAACAGAGGTGGTCAGGATTCACACTAACTCTGTCGTGAAAAAATATGTCTCTTAGAATGTTTTATCCCACTGATAATATGGTACTATGTTTCACTACAGGAACTTTGTAACAGTAGATCACGATAGTGTTTTTTTAAAACATTGATGTTTTAATGGGCCTTTATCATTTCACATAACAAATCTATTTTTTCCCATGTACTTGTATACTGATTTTATTGAAACTATATACCTTTTACTGTATTGTTTTCTTACCTATTAACTTGATGTAGTTAACACATTCTTTATAGGCTCTCTTGAGTTCTTGATCCTCATCCTGCTGATTCTTGTAAAGGCATTACCTACTTCAAGTAACTGAAAATCTGTTACTTGGGTAAAAATACTTTGCCTAGATCTACCTTCAGAAAAGCAGCACTGAAAGAGTTAATTCGAACATATATGTGGCCAAGGTTACAGCAATGCTTCTGAACTTTAAATTATCATTCCCAAAACGCAGTTAAAAAAAAAAAAAAAAAAAAAAACTGAAGGAGCATACCTGCAGGGCTGAACATCAGTAAGAAGACACAAAGAGAAGATTGGCATCTACAGAATATAAAACAAGATTTAGTACATAAGGTGAAAGAGGTATCTAAGGTTCTCAGGGGACAGACTATTTCAGTCTTTTGAAATAAGTGGTTTAAGACTTCCCCTCAGCTCCTTTTGTAATAGAAAGCCTATGTGTCCTATTCAAGCTAGTCCATACAGTATTACAATCCGAGTACATCTAACCTATGTGTCTTTGTGGCTAAACACAAATGTAGTTACCTTTTTATGTACCTCGTATGCTTTTAATTTTAGGAAAATATTTTAAATTATGTGCATTTTAATGGTGTAATTGAAATTATATAATAATGGGGGGAAACAACTGATAAATAATAAGTAAATAAATATAATTAAAAGTTATAATTGCAATAAACTCTTCAGTTCTATAGATAGCAATAAAGTCACAGGCTTTGCTTCCTCCCTGCCTGTATGTTCAATATGCATTATCAAACACAGCAGCCTTTCTGACTTTACTTTGCACAGGCTAAAGAGCAAAGTGACCGGTCTCTAGTAAGGCTGAAAAGAAAGGTTTTGGTTTGCTTTGATCCATGTCTGTGGTATTTTATTGCAGTGGTGACTCAACTAAAATCACTGTGTAGAACACGTGAAATACGTGCTTAGTTGGGTTCATGAATATTGCATTTGTGCTTTTTAGTTGCTTGTGTTTGTTAACACCTCATGCAGGGGCTGAAAGTTTTAGATCTGATGTATAAGTGAAAGTTTTATATTCTCTTGGGTCTCAAGGCAAAAATAATTAAAAAAAAAAAAAAAGTAGACGGTATAATTTTCAAGAGCTATATTTTTGACCAGGTTATTCAAGAAGGCCAGAGAAAGCACTGTTTCTATTGTCTTGAAGAAATGAAGAAAAATATACCTGCATCTCCATGGCAGTCATGATATGACTGGTTGGTATGTTGAAACTAAAGCAGCATACACTGCCTTAGAAACTCAACCACCATGAGGATCAAACTTGGTCCTGAATCAATAAAGATGACAGGACTATTCATAGGATGAGTGAGTTCAGGATGACACCCTTACAATATAGTGTGAAGAGGAGACATTTGTTTTAGCTGACAGGAAGCCCCAATTAAAATAGCCTCTTTCTTTCCAACACATAGCTATGGGAAGTCATTAGTCATCCCAGACTTTAAATCTGACAGTCAGACAGTACCAGCTTTACTAAGGAGCAGGTAGCATAGGTTGAACTAATAAATATATTGCAAGTACACGTACCACTGGCATCCATACGAAACCCAGCAGGGATCCAAAAATAGCAATTATCGGTGGCATGAAGATCAAAAGAAATATCGACTGTTGATGAAATCCCTGTTATCACCAGATGTGGACTTGGAGGACACTGATGGATGGCTTTTGACC
This sequence comes from Streptopelia decaocto, assembly GCF_964273445.1. Taxonomy (NCBI): domain Eukaryota; kingdom Metazoa; phylum Chordata; class Aves; order Columbiformes; family Columbidae; genus Streptopelia; species Streptopelia decaocto. The sequence goes on from NC_138655.1 coordinate 26,264,868, forward strand.
ACTATATGTTAACATTACTGGGGACAGGTTATCTCATGTAAGATATTCACACTAACTGCTGTGAAGAGTAGCTCATGACATAAAATGTCAAACCGTCAAAGTTTCCAGCAAAATGGGTAATGATTAATTACCTCTGTCACAAATTCAAAGGTATGACAATGTGTCAAAGATATCTCAGTTTTGTTGAATTGTCCCATCCATCCGAGCCACACAGGATGCACAGTAGCCAACCCAGAAACATCAGCACCATGTCTGAACACTTGGTGTGTCTTGCACTGGAGGTGCTATAGGTATTGAAGAAGAAAACTGTCCTTGAGCAGGCCACAGAGATATAGTGAACAGGGGAGGTAGGGGCTTTGATTTTGTTTACAAACTGAGGAAGAGAGAATTGGTGAGCTGACCCTTGATACTTTTCCTGGAATTTTAATTTAACATACAAAATGGGGTATTTTGCTGCAACATCTGTGAAATTCAGAAAGTGCAAGCAGAAAGCAGGAAAGCAGAAGGTGATGTTCTGCTGTGATTCAAGCAAGTCACATCAAACTTCATTGCTGTTACACAGGAGAGAGGAAATCCTACTGAACTTTGAGTCATGAGGGTCATTTTGTGACAGGGAAAAGAAGAAACGAGCTTTCTTCTCTACCTGTAAGCAGCTCACTCGTGCTGCCCATCTTGATTTTAGACAGTAGTCTGTGTCTCCAGAGTACCTCAGCAACACTCCTAAGCTAGGCATTCTTATTTTCAGTATTCTTCTTCCTCCATTTTTTACAAGAAATTCTTGTACAGGTAGTCCTTTCCTGTGGCGATTTAATCTATTAATACAGTTTCAGTTTTTAGTAGTGTATATATGGTTTATATACTTATAACATTTAAAAACTAAAAAGTAGATACTTTATTTTATTATCGACTAAGAGGTGTCTAAATCAAATATTGCCTTTCCCATTTTATCACATAATGCTGATGATTCTTTAGGGAGTAAGTCTCTTTCTACCTCAAATTGCCAACATGCACATATTTTGTAAGGGTTCACTGAGACCTTCCTCATTCCTTTAGTCAGGGTTGAATGTCACCAAAGAGAATTTTGTAATAGAGATAAAAACAGAACTCCCAAAAGAACATTCTGCCTGTAACAGTGACTCTCTGGGGGAATACTGCGAAGTCAAATAGGCATTAAGCTTGCTATCATTGAACTGGGTTTTACATAAGACCCAGACCTAATTCCTTTCTGATACGTTACTTCCTTCTGTAACATATATTTATTTTAAAGATTTCTGTGAGGATTCAGATGCATCTTTGTTTGTATTTAAGCAGCAATGTGGCAGGTGTGTTAAGAATGGGAAAAGGCAGCAGCATAGGCAATGCAAAATACCCTGAACAAATTCATTCAAAGTATAACATGAATAGAAACAGGGTTCATATTGCATAAATTGTTGTGATTAACTATTAAAGTCCCAATTAATGTTCATATTTTCTTGGCAGTGGTAAAAAGTTACAAAAGACAAGATTCTTTTATCTTGAATTTTTAGAAGATTAAAATAACAACTGTGTGTCTCAGACATAAAATGATTTATTGCATTTTAATGATTTATCAGGTTCTGCAAGCCATCGTACCTGACTCTGTCTGTGCTGTTAGCTCATGGCAAATGTAAGGTAAAACATGGTAGCCCTAATTTTAACAAAAAAGTTTTATTATGCTTATGTACTTTACCACACATCCACGTTATCAGACCTGGAGGGTATACGCAGGGGCTCAACAGAGCTTTCGAAGCACCTTCCAGCCTTGGCAACTCATTTCTGAGCCATAATTACCCAGCTGCTCTTTTAAGCACTGTGGTGGTGTTAAAGTTTGAAAAGAGAAATGAAAAAAAATGAGCAGGATGTAGTGGTTTATGTGCCAGTTTTATAAGGTACAATGAAATTGGCCTTCAGAAAGAAGTGACAGACTGACAGACCAAGCCACCACGAAGAGTAGAAAATCGAATAGTGGGTTGTGCATGGTGAAAGACAAAAATAGTAGGTAGGAAGTCCTGAAGCTGGTGGGGGCTTAGAGGGTGGGTAGATTCTCTCTAACTTCCATTAGGTAAGAAAACCAAATAATGCTTTATTTTCTGTCTCGATTAAGCAGGAATTGCACAGTCTGTATATGTCTGTGAATTATTATTCAAGTATACTGTATTTTACATATATTACATGTGGACTAAGAGCATGCAGGTCAGCAGTGTTTAATATCTTTGGCTGCATAAGTTACTTTTCTTTTACAAACTCTCAAGTTGAAGTGCAAGTGTGACCTCATGCATGCGTAAAGTCAAGCCTGTGCTTAAGTTTTTATGGGATCAGGTCTTTCTGTAATCTTTATTATTTATGAAGCAGAGGTCTCATAGCTGAGCAAATTCACTTTGCATTCTCCACATATTTTAATGCAGAAATACCATAGAATCAAAGCTTTAAAACTATTCTCAGACTTGGAGGAAATATTTTCTTTCTATATCAATGTTGACCTAACAGCTTTATTAATTTATCAAGAGAAGAGCTGTAACCCTATTGTAACTTGCCTGACAATAAATGCTATGGTAATTTTCAAGAACAAATTTTTTTTGTTGATCATTAAGTACTAAATTTTTAGTCACTTTTCCCTCAGGATTAAATAAATACTATTAGCTTTTCAGTTGTGTGCAGTAAATATGGATTTCCAGACTTGTTTGTCTGCATTTCTTAAAACATTTATGAACATTGAACAGAAGAATTTGTTTTAAGCATATTTTTTCATTTGAACACTTTTCCCTCTGGTTTTTAATATGGATACTGTTCATCACATATTGAATAAAGCAACTTTTACTTTATTTAATGCCTTGACCCAAATCACATTATCTCCATAAATATTTTACAGTCTATGTGCAACAAAAGCACGATTACCAAACTCATGTCTGTACTTGTAGGTAACATACTGTAAAAAATTGATCATTTTCTCTTTTCCTGTTTTTTAACAGCGAATTGGTATTAGTAACTGTCCAGCTGAATAGGAGGGGTTGTATGTGTGTATGTGCCCATACATGTATCCCAGTATGTGCAAATGTGTGTATCTATAAGTGTATACATACATATTTTAACACTTGGTCTACAGGGATAGAATGCTGGAAATGTGAGGCAGGTTCTTTTGCCAGATATCTGTCTATATTAAATCCATGCATACACAAAACAGAAAATATTACTCATTGCATGTCTCTCCAGCAGATTTTTAGTGAGTCTGGAAATGAATTTCCAGACTTGAATCACGGCTGCAAGTACAGCTGTATGTCTGGCAGAGGCAGAGTCTTTGCTGGTGGTTGAATTGAATGGGCAGATGTAGCTTAACAGCTACTTTAGAATTTGAAGAAATTATCTTCCTTTTTTTATTTGTCCTGAATTTTGCTAAGCAAGCACAATTATGCCAGATGGATGTTTGGAAAGTAGTAAGCTGAACAGTAAGGAGAATAATGAGAGAAGTAGTGAATCTCGGTCTGTTTGCTGAGGGATGACAAGAGGTGGAGGGTTTTACTGGCACAGCGCTCAGGTCGTCACACAGATGCATTCAAAGTTCCACTCTTCAGAGATGTGATTGACTGAATTAAGTGAAATAGCAGACTTTTTCTCATCCTGAATACAATGAATGAGATTTGAAAAAAGGTGGGAGGTGTACATGTAAACCCCAATTTGTTTTCCTCTACCAAGCATTTAATTTTGGATTAAGAAGACACTAAAGAAGGCAGTAAAAATTATTTTTAAAAAGCAACCAACCAAACAAACAAACAGAACAATGACCAAAAAAACCACCACCACCACCAAAAAAATGAAAAAGGGATCATTTCAGATTAATCCCACTGTCAGCCGTAAGAAGTGGGATGTCATGGTTCAGGGCTCACCCTTCCACTACAAGTCTTGCCTTCACACCTCAGTCCTCCCCGCTTTTCCTAAGAAAAAATAAATTTACTGGAAGCCATTAGTGTAAGACACAGGCAGCCTTTTGCACACATGAAAAGTGCATCAAACACTTCATTTTGAAACTGAATACTTAGTATTCCTGACCCTCTTTTAACAACCGTTCTTGGGAAGCTGGCTCCACCAACTAGAAGTGAAAAGAGTTTCTCACGTGTCCATGTAGAACTGGCGTTTTACAGTAAAGCTATTTTGATATAAAGGTAAGCATTAATGTTTTTCTCTAGCTGTACAACTGACTTGGTCTGACATTCCCTGAATCTGGTAGAGGTTTTTCCAGTGACTTATTTCATGTTCAATAAGGACAGAGCTAAATATGAACAGTTTGTTAAGAACTTGTATTTAGTAACTTTTACTGCTATTTGCTGCCACATAGACTCAGGTACTTGCCCTGGAAGTGTTCCCATGAGGAATTACTCCTCTGAAGCTGGTTCCTTTGGTGTCATATAGACAAATGCCCAAGGCTGTAACTGTGCAGTTTGTTTGCAATGGTTAAATGAAGGTGTCAGTGTCCCCAATAGTAAATTTGGCATTTGGGTTTTGGTGGTTTGGGTTTGGTTGTTTTTTTAATAATAAGTTATTAGTAAAAAATATTTGCATTACTAAGTGTTTAATATGTAACTAACAAAAAGAAAAAAGAAAAAACCCTAAGACACATTTAATCCCATTATACACAGTAGCAGACTAACGCTAATACTTTCCTGTTAATCCAGACTTCTCTCTCTCCTCCTCCTGCTCTGTTCCAGATCCAAACAACGGGCAGCCCTCATCTGCTTCTAATAAAAGGTAAAAAGCCTTCTTTCTTCACCAGACAGCACTGCCAGGTCCACCAGCAGCTTTTCCACAGGGGGAAGACATGTAATCTTCCCTTCTTCACTTCCTTATCTCAGCCAATTCTAGTATCGGGGCAACCCAAATCTCTTTTTATAACCTAAGTCTCACAGGAAAACATCACAAGGCAAAGCACAGCTTGAGCCTCTGGAAAATGCAAAAGCAAATCCAATCAAAAATTGCCTGGTTTAGGTTCATCCCAGTTCAGATATAAAACACACAGAGAGACTATTTCAAAAATAATTCAGGTACCTCATATTAAAACAAACAAACAAACAAACAAAACCACCAACAGCAACAACAAAAACCACTCTGCTTCTGTGATTGATGTGAGCTGAGTAATCAGACTGTTTATAGCAATGCATTTTACAGGTATCTTTGTCAATAAAACCAAAGTGAATGTGAGTAGTAAACTACAGATGAGTTGCAGTAAGCGTTTCCCAAGCAGTGAGTAAAAGCATTTAATTATTTAATTTTCTTGCAAAATTTGAAACACTTCCTTTTAGTTTCCTTCTCTAATTATTAAAATAAGCAAAATTGAATTGACACTAATTAGATAAACATGGCTAAAACTCTTAGAAATCCTTAAATGAGGGTAATATTGTAATGCAGCACAAAGTGCAATGATAGTTATTGCACTGGACACTGCACAATAATTAGTAGGTATGTAACAGGGTTTAAATATGAGAAGAGTGTGTCTGAATATTATTCCTAAGATTTTAGCAATTTGTAGTCATCATAGTACCACTATAAAACATGACTTAGATTTCGTAGTGAGCTTGGGTGAAAAACACCAGTTTTTCTTAGCTCCTTGTCTGTAGAGCTCTGTCATATGAAAAACAATTATTATTAATTGAGATGGTGTGAGTCAGGAGGACGGGAAGGGAAGGAGTCCCTATAAATGGCTCTCATGTTTGTGCATGATTTGTTTATCTTCCCTCTCACTCTCACATTGAGCTGTGGAGTTGGAGGGGGCTGGCAGCTGGCAGCTCATCATTACAGGCACACACTGTCCCATCTGCACTGCGCATGGTGGTGAGGTCGCATGGGGTTTTACCCAAACAGGCTCTCAGGGGTACAATAACATACCTCTTGATTTGGCTGTGAAGTTATACTTATTATTAATAGACAAGATAAGAGGCTGGGGCTCTATTCATTCACTTTAGTGCTAATTATTCAGTTTGATCTGAGCCGATTATGATACTGATAGATAACCACACCACATTTATAGCTACAGCAAGCAGTGGCCAAGAACTTTGGCTCATGCTGCTGTTTGGTTTATCTGATAGGATGGGAGGAGAAAAAAAGAAGCTGCTCTGGTTGATTAGCAATGTGTTGCATGGGACCATTTATAATGAAGCATATCATTTAAATTTTCGTTTACAAATGAGTCCAACTCTCTTTGCAGGCTGCAGGCTCTGTTAATTGTCACAAACATTGCTTTTTTTTTTTTTTAAAAACATTATTAGCTCTTTGGCAGGATCTCCATTGTTGACTAAAAACTTGGCATGATCAAGGCTTGCTGAATAATTTAGGTTGTTGGCAGCTGGAGTAGGAGAACACACACATCTAGGCAGGCAGACGTGCTGCTTGAGCTCTTCATATAATAGCATTGTATACAAAGCAGAGTATAGTCAGCAATGACTTCTGTGTCTGTTTATAGGCAAACACTGACGTTAGTTTTACGGAAAAAAGAATGGAGGGATACTTGAAACTGTATATAATATGAGAGACAGATGCACTGCTGATTGTTCAGATGACTCCCTTAATCTCTGACTGTCACAGAATATGATTACTGCAGATTCTGAGGAGCAGCACTTCAAGTATGTTTCTGTGCACTTTGGCACTTAGGGTCTTGCACCACTGCACATAATAATGATACTGTGAGCTTAGCTAGAAAAAGAACTCCTCGCACTTTTCCTTTGTGCTGCAAATGGCTCCCAATTGTACTGTCAGTCACAGAGAAAATGTGCAGCTCAAGAGATGCCCATTTTGGAATTACATTTGTGTGCTGTATGAACTCCTGCTTTTATCAAAGCATCTAGAAGAGAAGTAAAATACATAAAACCCGCTGTATGCATCCTGATGAAAGGCAACCAAAGCATTAATGATGAGCACTGGATAGCTTTTTCCAAAAGAGTTATCTCCTACAAAAATTCCACCTAGAAATTGTATGTAAGTGACATCTGTCAATGTGCACTTCTTGTCTCATTTGCGTACATTTGTGTTGTGGTTAACTGTCGTTATCATGGCACCTATGAGATGGAGACCAGGCTTGTTCATTTCAAAGTCTGAGCAGTATTGAATGAATGAGAGAGAAATCAAAGTAAAATTAAACATGAGGGCCCAGTACTGGATGTTTATTATCCTTTTGTTTCATAAGCCCACTTGTGCATTGCCTCTCTATTTTTCCGAGTTGCCATTCTCTTCCCGGGAAAGTCTTCTCCCTTCCAGCCTCCTCACTCCTTAATTCTGCATTAACTCCTTGGAGGCCCTCTGCTTCCCAGGCCCTTTTCTTTCTGCCCTCAAGCCCTCGTCCCAGGAGAGGGAGGACTCCACTAGAAAATGTCTCATGGATTTCTGTGACAGCCACTTGACAGGTATGATAGAACATAACAAGAAATGAATAAAACACTCCCATAGCAGTCTCAACAGAGGGAGAATAACTCAGTTAGGTGGAGGATGAACAGGCTCTCTTCCTCCCCCATGCGCAGCCCAGTCCTGTAATCAGTGCTGGAGCACAAGGTGGGAAAGGTGGCTGCAAGGAGACAGTGTGCTCTCTTGACAATTTTCGTGGTGATTAGCTAAAAAAGAGCAAGCATTGTTAAAACTGGAATTTCCTCCAATTATGCTGTGACACTTCTACACTTAACAAGAAGGAATAGCAGGGTGACTATTACCTAAGCACTATAATACAGACTCCATTTAGAGATGCACAGACCTACATGTTTCCCAGAGCAAGCATCTGATAACTGTCAGAGTGGTCTTCCTGCAACGTGACAACCTTGCAATCATATGTGGGAAGCACTTTTGAATTGTACCTAGTGTATGCCATTCCAATTATTATTTACAGCATAGATTTCACTACATAATAATAGCCAGCACAAATCCATGTACAAATGCACTATGCAGCTTGGAAGACTGCTGATGAACCCATCCATCATTATAAAGAATCTGTTTTATGAGACCTTGTTATGATCGCATACTTAAAAGATCATAAATAAATTACTTTACCGGTACCTTTTTTATTTCCTAGAAAACTGCACAGACATCCCCATAATTTGTTAACAGATTTCTAAGAATATCTTATGTTCCATTAATTTGATTATTTTGTGCAGGAACTAGCTGTTCATGTTTGCCACTGGCCTGTTAAGGGGTATATCAGCAATACCTATGGGTGGGTAAGAGGGAATGTATGTGAAAGGCCAAATCCACCTCGACACTAAAGCATGAACTTTACTCCAAGTATATGGAAAATCCCAGTGACTTTAATTGGAATAGTCGCCCTGGCAAATCTTAGCACATGCCAAAGTGCTTTTCTGGATTGAGACCATACTTAGCAGCTGGTTGTAGTTAGCTGTGTTGCAGCATAGGAAGTCTGTGGGCTCGGCAGCTTATAGACTGTTAGCAACTGAGGGCAACTGATAGACCCTCTTCACAGTTCAAGGGTCTTCTTTCATAAGAACAAAGTAAGGAAAGTTTCCTTTCATGAATTCAGAATTTTTGTAGGAAAATTTATGTTTAACTTTAAGAATAGATGTGAAGTGACTCCAATACTGTCTCTATATTGATTTCTTAAAATGAGTGCTTCTCCAGAATTTTTCCCCATTGGTTTCACATGCTGAACATTTCTGCATACGATTATTTATCATCATCATCATGTTTCCTCAGACAAAAAATGTGGCTGTGTGCCCACAGTTTGAATTTTGCAACACATGACCCATTCAATTTGCAGTCAGAAATATCTGCGTTTTCATTTCAGAAAGTATTTGGAAGTACTGAGATGCATAAGATTTGTACTGTGTTTTAAAAGATCAAGTCATCAGATACTGCTGAAAATGTGCCTTATTATGTTTTATAATTTAACATAACCTTATATTTTCCAAAATAAATGAATGATAAATATTAATACAATTACATAAATTACCATTGGGCTGAGTTGCACAGTAAACCAATGATGTATTTCTCAAATTCAAAAACTTTACTGGTAAAACTATGAACATCGTTTTGTGCAAACTAATCTCCAGAAAAGAGAAAATAAACAATAACATGGAAAGCCAATGACTGATGCACTTTTCCTAGTTCCTTTTGTCCCAGTTAAAAGCATATTTCTTCTTATGCAACTGTGGCGGCTCTTATCTGTTTGAGCACGAGAGCCTCTAGAGCATGAGAACCTTTTAATAAAGAAGACTATTCTTTTGTTATAAATCATTCATTGGCTAAGAAGAGACTCTTACAGGATTAGCAGTGTTACTTAGTTTGATGAATCTCATAATGTTAGAGTTTTAACAGCAGACCATAAAAAGGTTGCTGCTGGTACTTCAGCCCAAAGCACAGCAGCTATATACAGGCACACAGCAACAAAATGTCCAGGATGAAGAATTAAAAAGGCTGGGGTTTATTAGCATTTACAAGAAACTTAACAACCAAAGGCTCTGTAATCTGTATTGGAGTAACACAATGTTGAGTTGATTTTCTATTTTTTAATGAGTACTCGACTATGATCCTAGTGCCACTGTGACAGAGATGTTTGATGTTGGGATGGAATAGACTGAAAGCATCATTGACTGTGTCTGCTCTTTCATGTGTGTCTGCCACAGGAATGGTAAATAGAGTTCTTTAAAATGAACTCCGAGGTGAGTGCAGGGCAATAGAGAATCATTTCTTAGACTTCATTGAGGTACAAATGAAGGACTTGTCTACACTACCCTGAAGAGATTTTTGGCAAAAATATAGACATGTTGCAGAAGTAAATCCATTGGGTTTGGGGTTTTTTGTTTTGATTGTTGTTGGGTTTTTTTGCCTAATGAGTATGTAGATTAGGACACTGCAGCATAAACAGCCACATTTGACATAAGCACCAGGTGGCTATATATACATGTCAGTGGATCAGAACTCTTCCCAAAAAAAGTATATTCTCACAGCAATCTTTGACTTGACATCAAAAAGGTAAAGAGAGAGGTTTTAAATACACTTTTTCATATAGAGGCAAATAGAAAATTTTCCATCAACAAAAAAATCAGAGCTATAAGTACAAATGCTTTTAATAGGTCCTTCAGGTTCATTCTGAGCTAAGCAACACAGGTACAAAATATATATTTCCTTTCATTTGAAATAAATGTTGGACTGCAAGCATTGCTGTAAACTGCACTGCTAATATTTTAATTAATGGACTAGAGAAAGACATTTGCATGTCCATAATAGACTCCAAGCTGTGAAGGTGGAGAATAAAGGTGGACTTCACCAGACAATAAGGTCAGATTTTCTCCCACCTGTCAAACCCTAGAGGTCTAAGATGCCAACAAGGTCCACAAATATCTGCTCAAAATCATCAAGAGATCCTAGAGAGCTCTTCAGACAACCAGCCAGAACCTCAGCTGAGCTGAACTACTGCTCCAGATTCTACTGACTGCACTTGAGGGATTCCCATTGGCTATGACGGGAGACCGGACACCTCATGGGACCTCAGTGCATATGTCCATATCTAAACTAAAAACACCAAATATCAATGGCTGAACATCATCCCTGGCTTTAGCAATTTAAAAATTGCCAGGGATGAATCATTCTTTGTAATCTTTCACCCAGCGGTTAACATGGCTACTGAAGCCACCTTGGGGATTGGACTAGATGACCTTTTGAGGTCCCTTCCAGTCCCTAACACTCTGTGATTCTGTGATTCTGTGAAGCCACTGAACTGCAGGTCTTAAAGTTTTGTCTGCTTCAAGCAAGAAGTAGAATCATGAGAGGCTACTTCAAAATGCACCAGTGGCTAATTGTAAGACTGGATTATAAGATAGTTGAAGCAACTGAATAATATATAAATAATTACACAGTTTAGGGACCTGAAAAAGAGAGTAACACTGCACCCCAGAGATGACCATCAGAGGTGAATCTCCTCAGGGATATGATGCAAACTGCCATTCTGTAAAGTACATCAGAGTCTCTTCAGGCTTTTATGGGCTTGTCTCACAATCATGCTCCCTAATAACACTTTGGAAGTGTTGAAAAAAAAAGATGTCAATATGACTTAAATTTTTCAACAGAAATCATTTGCCAAGTTAGTGAATAATTCTGGCACTGCTGAAGCAGCATTTTAGTGAACAGAACTATTATCTTCTCCTTCTCTAAACTCACTTGTCTTTATTGATATTTCTTTTCCTACTCCAGGTTCTACCTTTGGTCTTTTGCAGTGGCTGTGGCTAAAATAAATTCTTACCTGATGTCAGACTTTACCACTTAATTTCAGAGTTTAAAGCAAGGTTGTTTCCAGATCAGTGCTAATCTTGGGGAAGTATTTGGGAAAATTCTTACTCTTCTAAAGCAGTTTGTTCTTCTCTAGACAAATTTTGCAGTTCTCAAATTTTTGCTACAGCATGGCATAATCATTTTACTCTTTAGCTCATCTAAATTGAATAGTTTGTATATTGAAACCTTTGATGCACAGGCCAGAGTAGAAATTCTGGGAACTGTAGATCTGCCCAACAAGTGAAGTTCCCTGTTCACAGGAAGAGTTTGGGGGTTGGTCTTATTTGTGTATGAGTTTAAGGGTAGGAGAAGGGGTTACTACTATTTTATTGTGGTCTGGATTGGGCAGAAGCTGAAATATTCAGAAATTTAAAATGAACAGGGAATCACAGGGGTCTGAACAGCATGATGTACACTATGTGCAGTCATAGTTTTCCAGAAGTGGTAATTAGGTCTAGAGCCAGAGCTGTGAACATATAATGGAATTAAGTCTAATAAAAGACACTAGCAATTGCATCCAAATGGAAAACCAAAACAAAAAAAAATAAAAAAAAGGCAGAAACATACTCCCTGTTTTCATTGTGCTGGATAGAGCCCAGTATTACAAAACAGCAGGCTGATCTCGGAGGCCAGTCTGCTGCAAGAAAACTGCAAACTGTGCTCTTTATTGCCTTGCTAGGGAAAATAAATCAGATCTTGCTAGCAGTTCAAAGGCTATTTTTTTGTTTGCTTATTATTTTTATTTTCCCTTTTACATCCTTTTGTGAAGAACCTTGACACGTTTAACTCAGGTTACAGTTAATGTAAGGGTGAGGATTCCAGGTAGCTCATGGGTTCAAGAGCTAGTTAAATAAAACATGCTTTTCAGACACTTTCTTTCTCCCTTTGATAGTAATTCTTAAATAGACAATCTGTCATGACATGAATGTTACCTAGAAAAAGTCACATTACATCCACACATACCACACGGTTAATACTGTTATTTAACTCTCCGATGTATAAGGGAAAGCTTTAGAAACTATAGTTCTGGAAATTTTGGTTCAAGGTGAAGACAGAAAACATGTTTTTGAGAAACCAGCCTCCCTTATGCATGCCTGTTTTATAGTAATAAGTGGCCTGTACAAAGGCTGAGACAGCAATTGGTCTTGTACATAAGTCGTTTGCTTGCCAAACCTTGCTAAAATCTCGGCAAAAAAAACAGCAACTGTCCTGTTGAAACTGGCAATCAGACATTTGGGTCGTGTTGATTTCAATTGTCACATCATTGTTTTCTCTCTCTTCACTTACCCCGTCATTAACTTGTAGAATCAGTGTAGGGTTAAAGTGTTCAGGAACTGACAAAAGATTGTACCAGCAATCTTGAATAGCAGTGGCCTGTTTTTATCTGTGTACCATCCTTTACCTAAAGTAGATAACTGTAGCACCAATTTCAAGTTTTCTTGGACATTCTCTGTAAGTCAAAGGATCAGTCAAAATGTGAATGATCCATTATTATGGTGCGGATATGAGCTGAAGATTGCATCAAATATCTGGAAGATAACCAATGCTTTATGTCAAATAAATACTCAATTGTCAAGGATGGCAAATCACACTGCTGATGATGATAATGGTCACAGTGACCACCCAGAGAAGAAAGTCTCTCCTTGTGCTTTAAATTCTGCTTGCTCTCTTCTTTTTATTCACTAACTCTTTTTCTCCACCTCTGCCTCTAACCACAATAGCGTTGCCATGTATGTAGCAGACAGACCTTTTTTTAGGCAAAAGACTGCACCAACTCCAGAAGAACATGCTGCTTAGATTAATTGGGACAGAAACTAAACCTATCCAATCCAGATCCTGTGCTTCATTTTGTCCTGTCTTTGAAATGAAGATTGTCTTTCCTCTCTGTTATTCTCCATGAGATACAAAACAGAGGGAGGGATAATAAAGGAGTGAGGATCAGGGGAGAACACCCCCTTCCCCTCACATTCCATGTGCAATGTTGTAGTCTTGCTACTTTTAAAGCTTTCTCCCCCGTGTGTCTACATGCTTTAGTCTCCCCTTTCTTTACTCAGAACTAAATCACTAGGCAATCTACAGCATATCCTGATGATGGGTAGTCTTTCAGCTGGTCCTGGGCACTGGTTTCAGAGCAGAGCAAACCGCTAGCAGCAAAATGCTTGAACTCCTGGGTTTTGAAGTTACAGGCTCCCTATCAAAGTACCAGATATTAATCATCTCCTACAAGACTTTCAGCATAAGGCATACAATTTTCCCAGTGGTATCTTCCTTTTAAAGAAAGTGTAAGAAGAGTAAAAAATAATTTCAAAAGATTTAGGATTAAAGAAAATAGCTAGGTCCCAATGGATAACGAAAAACGGGAGAGTAAAAAGTTTTTCAAAGGCTGAAAAGCAAGCTACTGTTTAAGTCCTTCAAGATTTCTATTTTATTTTATTAAAGGGACTAAGTAGCCAGAGTCTTAGAGCTCCCACTCTTGGCTTCCCATTCAGTTGCAGACACAGGCTCAGTTTCTCAGAAGCTCCCTGCACATTTGCCGTTTGTCAGTATTGCTCCACTAGTTCTCATATTTTATGAATCTTGATCCTTTCTTGTTCTTACTGCAAATCATACCTTCGTCTGGATAAAGTAGGTTTCAAGACATGAAACTTAAAAGTCTATGTGTGGTCATAAATACAAAAAAATATAAGGTGTGTGCTATGAACAACACAGAGACTCTATTTAAAGATATTATTGAGCATAATATTGCTACTGTTGTGGAAATTGGTATCTCCTTCAGTAGTTATTATCCTGTTCACACCAGTTTACCCCTTAGCTAGATAGATGACGCTGTATAAGCCTTTAAACACTTTTCAGTTGATACAACCACCACTTGTACAAATCAAAATACTGTCTTCGGGGGGGAGTGGTATGTATCTTTACTCCATTCAATTCACTGAACAAAGACTCAAAGAAATACAGCAATGTCCTTTCTTCAAAGCAGAACACAATACTGGTTAAAGCACAGATCTGATTTATTTTCTTCCTCCATGCTATAGCAGCTCAAAAGTAGCTCTTGAAAGTCGATGTGCAGTTGCAGATTCAAATCTTCATAACTGTAATCAGATTCTGGACCAATTAAATTATTCAAAAATTAAACTATAAGCTCTTTCTGTATAAGAGTCAGAGAGACCTCTACTTTGCAGCATCTCTAGCAGAACTAATTAGAGACAGATTTTTACTTGTTTGTCATAAAACTATTATTTGCTACAAATCTGCAGAATTAACTACAGTACATGAAAAATAGTGAGCCTTGTTTGTAGTTTGGCTCAAAAAGGTTTGAAAAATCTCTCCTGTGTAATTGCTCAGTTTTATCTTGGAACACCAGAAGGCATCAAGCTAATATCCCTGGTTTTATCACAGAAAAATTGCTGTATATTGAGTTTTATCAGTATGCTTTTTGAAGTACCCAGGTGTTATGGCATTTTGCCCAGTTAACCCACGATAGTACCAGAGTCAATCTGAATTTGTTCAGGATTTTTCCTTGTGTTGCTAACATTAAGTCTTGAGTGTTTAAGTCTTTAGAAAGCTTTTGTTGCCCTTTTGCACATTTCTGTGAATGAAAATTAAGTCAGATGCCAACACTTACAATGGAAAAACAAGGTTAGCTTCTGATCATCACGACTGCAAGACACCTTAGGAGCATTTCTATTGGTCAGTAGGTCATCAACAAAATGTCTGAATCCAGACCTTTGTGATTTTAAAGTGAAATATGGAAAACCTGGCTGAAGTGTCCTGTGTGTAAATGGTCCTATGTCATGCATGCTCCAGTTTTATTTATTGGCTTTCAAGTGAACAAGAAAGTTGAAAGTTCATGGAAAAATTTGTTATGCTCCACAGAAAACAAGTGTCAGGTGAAATCCAGCAAGTCACTGTAGTAAGTATGTCCACTAAAGGGAAATAAACTGAAAATTTGTTTAAAAGCAGCACTTAAGCCTTTCCAAATTCAATATGCATTGAACGAGCAAGTGCACCAGACTGCAGAGTACTAATAAACTTCTGATACTACTGCCCAAGCCTGAGTCACTCTGGCCTTTTGCATTTGAATGCATCATGTTTATGATACTGCTGTAAACCTTGAACCTCAATTACTACATGATAACAGGTTTTTATTGCATTACCCTTTCCAGACCTAAGAGCTTGGATTTCCCTGCACTTAGGCACTGGGACACAGCTGGGAGATGGTCTGCATAACCAATTAGTAGATTACTTCTGAAAATACATAATCTTCACCACAGAGGCCTAAAAGTGATCCATCAGCTCCAACTACCTGCTGCTGCCATTTGAGATGAGGGAAAGAGGGAGAGAGAAAAGATTTGGCTACATCTCTATAATTGCATAAACAATGCATCATTCACTTGACAAACTATATTAGTAGTACCCTAGAGACCATGCTCTGAACATGCAAAATGCTGCAAAGCACTTGTATTTTATGGCAGATCTTTTTAATTTTTCAGTTAAAATGATAATAAATATTGATTTTCCATGTACCATTACTGTATCTAGAACACTTCCTGGCAGTGTCTGTGAAATTTATTTAAGTCATTTGGTTTGATTTTTTAGGCATCAACTGCATCATATCAAAATACAAAGGTTGCTTTCCCAGGATGTGTTGTACCCAGTATTCCTAAGGAAATGCTGTATTTTTCCCTCTGTTGTTCTTCACTTTTATGAAACAGCTCTGATTTTAGGGTTACCTGTGGAAGAGAAACCACCAGGGATCCATCAGCAGAGATTTCTGGGATGCAAGGATAAAGGGCTATACTGCAAAAAGACGTTTTTGGAACAGGGGGAGCATGAGAAACAATAAGAGTGTGATCAAATATATGGCACTTTGAACAGGATTATGGAGACTTTGTCCAGCGAGGTGATACTTGTGAAATAATTTAGTCTATACTGCCCCTCTTCCCCAACCTTTAAGTTGTGAATATTAAAGCTTCACTTGTAAACTCCTTGGAGACCAGGGGATCATAAGCTCTAAAGCCGAAAGCCCGCATTTCTTGTAGGTATTTAATGCTCAGTTGGTTTCAATATTGCTTAGAATCCTGCTGGCACTGAGGCCTAGGAGTTATTACTAATAATGGTTATCATATGAGATGAAACAATTCTGATAGGAGCCAAGGGAAGGAATTAACCCAAATATCACTCAACACCACACCTCTCTCCAGGTCTGAAAGGCTGTGACAGAACTCCCTGAGCTCTCACCTGCCCCTGACATGTTAATTTTGTTCTGTTCCAAGAGTATCAAAAAGAGGCATGAATCCCCAAATTTCTGTTTCCCCAAGAAGAAAGGGTGGGTGAACAGAACACAGGACAGAGGACTGAGAAGCCCAGAAATTGAATGAAAGGAAGAAATTGGGCTATCTGTGCAATGTCCTTTCATGTTTGGGACAAGCAGCACCGCACAAGTGCATGAAATCAGTCCCACAGGCTGGGACACAGCAGCATTGGTCCATATCCATCACCCAGCAGACTCGCCGTGACTCTGATCTTCCCAAACAAGCTGGAATTCCCATCCATCTCCAGACCACCAGTGTAGCGCATACTCTGCAGGCCAGTGTTTCTGGGATCTGCTCAATCGCCTCTACATGTGCTGGAGGCATCATCTGCATGTGGGCAGAGAAATGTATAAAGTTTCTCATCCTGTTCCAAATGGGTTGCCAGATGTCCAGAAATCACTGACAATCGTCCAAAATCTCCAAACTCCACCCATACAAAATTGCCAGGTGGAAAAAGTACAAGTATCCAAGAAAATTCAAATGATAACCTAGGGGAAGAAAAAAAAAAAAGAAAAAAAAGAAAAAAGAAAAAAAAAAAGCAGCTGTCTGGTAGGAGAGAAGAGAAAGAAATTTAGAAATGAGAAGGGAATGGGAGAAACGGGAAATACAAATTTTTGGAAAAGAATTAACATAATTTGGATAAGAAGTCAAATACTTTGGCTATAACCCAAACCTTTAATTTAAACATAAAAAGGTTGTATCAGTAGCATGAAGACCCAAATAAAATAGCTCAGAAAGTAATGGAAATAGCCAGATAAGAAAACAGACATCATCTGTGTAGGTCTTTATTTGAAATACATATAGGAGCAGATTAAAGCATAAAAGTTGCAGATGGTCAATATTACATCACCAACAGTCAAAGCAATATTTCTTCCTTCCTTCCTTCCACTGAACCAGAGCTTCACCTCCCACATCTTAATGTGTAAACTTTACTGTCAGAGGAGCTGACTGAACAAGCAGAAGCCAAGGATTTCCACAAATAATTAAAGCATAAAAAATAAATAATAAATGATAGCTGCCAGAGAATATTCTCTCTTCTGCAGATATGGAGATAAGGCACACAGGAGACCTAAGATAATCAAAAATGCTCTTTTTTTCAAGTCACAAACTCATTTTGCTTTCTCCATTCCCACTCCCATATATTCATCACATGTTTCACTGATTCTATAACTACACAGAGCTGGACCCCAGGAGGGTCCAACTCTGCCCTCCTTTTGCTAAGCAACGCTTATGTGAACAATCACAGTGTCTATAGTGGGATGATTCTCATGAGTAAATTACTAGCCAATGTCAGAAAAAAATGCAGAATCCTGTGATGTGTGCATTGCTTCTACTGAAGAAATGAGGGACATGAATGCTAAATTAGGAAGAAATTGAAATTCTCACATTTTTGTTATATGGGGATGAGCAAATAAGGCAGAAAAATCTTCCAGTTACTCTCTTCTGTTATTTTGCTTTGTTTGTGGGTATTTTTAAGTTCAACATAAACCTACGAGGTGGAAAAGGCCAAAAGAGAAGTCATTTGCAGACCTTTATAAATATTTAGGGAGGAAAAATCAATCTCCAGGACTGAGTCACTCAGTTTTCCTTGGGAAAGATATTGAGAGCCTTCCTTCACTTTAGAGCATATTTTCTGTTCTTGATTTAAAGTGTGCCTGCACTTGAATATGGTACAGTCCCACGTAACATGTTCTTATGTTGATTTTTTTCCTACTGGACCCTTGCCTTATTCAGCACTCAGGATAGACGATGTGCTGGGGAGACATCAGCTGCAAAGGTCATTATTTTTAATAGATTCCCTGAATCACCTGGAGCAAAAATAAGATGTTTAGTGAATGAAACAGATGACTTCAGGAAAATGACTTGAAGTCCAACATTTCCTAATGTTTAAATGCAGTATATTGCAATTTTCAGTTTTTAGATCAGTTTGCATATGCATTGTATAATTTCTGATGTTTGTAACCAAGCAGATTAAAAATGAGAAATGCCATTGCTGACATACAGTATATCTCCTTTGCCATGCTGCACACCGCCGGGACTGGGAATATCACTGATCTCTGCACCAAGGGAGTAGCTTACAGACACAATAGGTCTCTGAGTAACGATACCAGCAGGGAAACAACCCTTGGCCAGCAGGTTTCACTGATATGGGTGGCAGACAAATATTCAGATTCAGGACTCTTGCCTTCTGTTTGCGGCTTTTGAAAGCAATCTGCTTAAAAAGACAGAGACCCTATTGCCAACACTCCCAAGCGATCCTTTATATCCATTCCAATGCTTCCAGTTTGTCTGTGGCTCCATTTTGCTCTATTCCCCCTTCTGGCCTTCTCCACTTTCACTTTCATTACTTCTGTTTTCCCAGATTCTCTCTGTAGACATTTGAACAAAATATGTCTCCCCATGAGCTCTAGTTTTACCTGTCAGACCTTTCCTATGTTCTTCCCATAATCTGTTCATCTAGGTAGTTCCCACCAGAATTTTCATTCTACTTAGCATGCTTCTTTAATCTGGTTTCAGGTGCTCTTTACCCTCTAAAACCTTAGCCCCAGTAAGTCACAGTCCCTGTGTGCCTGCTTTTTTCTGCAACTAGGCTCAGTTTTCTTTTTCTACCCCACCCCATGTTCTCCAGTTGCCAGCTACCTGCATTTCTTCTTGGCCTCCTCCTTACTGCCCCAGCCCACTCTGTTTCGCTTTCTTTAAATACACTCCTCATCTTCAGATCTTTCTGCCCCACTTCAACATCCCCCATCTCATCCTAATCTGCATTTCTCAACACATCAAGACAAGATGTAGCTTATCTTCTTTGAGTGAGGCAGTAGTCCTGCTCTCCACTTGGCACCAGTACAGGAGGATGTAGTACTGACAGGACAAAGAAGACACTCTCCTTGTAGTTGGTATGTCTCCAAATTCAACATAACTCAGAGCTGAGCCACAGAAAAGGGTGTTTTCACCCCGGGATGGGTGCATTTGGGCTGACATTTCAGCTGTTGAAATATTAGCTGTGAAATGTTTGCTGATAATGAAGAAACCTGCCTCTTTGCAAAACTTTGTGCGGTTGGAGGGTCCTTGGCAAATATTAATTAGGGGTGGTAAAATATATTATCAAAAGCACATTTCCTTGCCCAGCTTCTAAGTTCCTAGTATGAGCATCCTAGAGCACACCAAAGAAAAGGCTGAAAATGCAATTCAACAGGTTCAACATTTTCAACAATTGCTGCTTCCAGTTAACTGCCAGTTTTAGGGGGAGAATTATTCCACAATAGCGATAAGAAAACAGTCATTTGGGGCTACCAGTCAACTTCCCTGGAAAGAAGCCTCCATTTTTTAACCAAGCCTCTTCAGAGGTGCCTATGAGGAAGTGTTCAGCACTGCACATGCACCCATACAAACATATGTTGTGGAGTGAGCCTTAGTTTCTCAGTATTGCCTCATGAGTTTAAAGGCTTTATCTGATTTAGTGAAGATGGATGTACATGCCTGAACTTCAGCTGTATAAAATCTACTCTGTAAGACAGTTATCTATATTTTCTCTGTAATTAGAAGGACAGAGAGAGCAAGGCTCATTCCAGGAGCAATTTGTCCCATTTTAAGACAGGTGCCCATGAGCTGGTTGAAATGGTGGGGCCATCGATGCTAGCAGTCACCTGCATTGTCACTGGCTTCAGGTGGCCGTGGAACTGAAATGCAGGCATCAGTGGGGTGACAAAGTGGTCTGCTAGAAGTCCTGGGATTGCTTGGAGAATGCAGATGTAGCCTAGACTTGAAAACACACCTTTTGGCAGCTGAAGTTCACCAAACACCGCATTGTTGAAAGTGCTCAGACGTCTAAACATGGAAAAAAGTGAGATTTTGCCTACTTACCACCTGTGTCGTACCTGGGTAGTTTGGAAAATGTGGTATTGAGACCCAGACTCAAGAGTCCATTAAATCAGTAGTAAAAACTCCTCTAGCTTTAAATGGACTCTGGTCCTCCATTATCAAAGGAAATCAAGCTTGTTTAAAGGGCTAAGATAAATGTATTTTTATATCAGATCTTTCCAGAGTTCAGTCCCAGATGGTTAATTAATGAAAAAAAAAAAAAAAATTAATGTCTCTATTACTTTTTCTCTTCTTCCTTCCAGGAGGCACAAGTGCAGTTTATATTCTGGAGAAAGAGAAAAAATTAATTAAAAATTAAAATATGTCTCAAACTGACTTAACTATTAGCTGCTTTTTGTAAGCAAACTGCCTCTACTCTTCTATTTTCTATCAGCTGCTGAGATCACTGAACTACTCAAGCAGCAATTCAAATACTGGGGTGCTGCAGCAAGCACCTCCTCACGGAAGGTCCACTGGTCTGAAACCCCTTCCTCATTTCCATTCCAAGGAAGTCTGAGTCAGTTGACCTTCAGGGCACATTGTAAAAGTTAGAAAATAGATGAACTTCAGATAGACCCTGAAGAAGGCGTTTTGCTGTGGTTGGTTATGCTGGTATGAGATGGCCCAAGGCACTTGCAGGAAAGAAGTGCAGACTGAAATGCAGGTCATGAGGGCTGGGGAAGGCATGTGGCCAGGAGACTAATACTGTCTGGCTCTATCAACACGGATCCTATGCAGTCATGGCTGTACATTTATATATTCTGTTCTGTGTACAGAAAGGCCATCAAATGTGATTCTGGCTGGCTTTTTGTATAAGCCCTAGGAATCTATTCATTAACCTGCATATTGCACTGCTTCTCAGGCAGAGTCTGGTTTTCCCACCTGCACCTCATCTTCATTTGCCATGCTGTACAACCATTTTTACTTAAAGAGGAAATTCCCCATCTTCCTCATCTGCCTTCCAGTTAATCAACATCTTTTTTTGTAATTTTGCTCTACCTGGCTTTTTACATTTGGCTAGTGAGACCACTCCTTAGGTATTCATCTTTACTGGGGTTGTTTAAGAGAGGTTGAAGTGCACAGCAGTGTCACAGCTGCTTATCGTTCAAACTTCCTGATTGAGCAACATGTTATTTACTTCACCCATGAGAATTTTCGGAAGAATAATTTAGAAATTACTCACCAGAGAAACACTCCACCATCCAGTTTCTCAGTGGATGGACAATGCATTAAAGAACTCTGCTATGACAGAGACAAGAAATCCCAGGAGATGCAAAGTTAATGAAGCTGCTTTCTGCTTCTTGTGTGCAGGGTAGGATCTGATATTTTCTAGGACACAAAGACGAGTTTAAACTTCTCTGGGGTTTTATAACATCTCCATGTAAATTCTTTGATCTCGAGTCCAGGTAGGTTCACCCTGCAACTTTTCCCTTAGAAGAGGCAATAATACGCCCCTTTTCTTCAGCCTGGCTACTTATGTAACTTTATAAGTGATTTATATACATATACAAAAGTTTTAATGAAACTTGTCAGTTGTTACTGTTCTTGAGACCTCTAGCCATTCATCAAATTTGTCTGAAAACAAGTCAGTGGAACCAGAAGTTACAAAGGTGGATATGCACACAGTATGACTCCATAAGTGCCATTTCTCAGGAAATACATCTGAAAATAACAAGTAACAACAATATTTGACACAATAGCAAGTGCCCTCTCTCTCTCTGGTGCTGTCTTCTACCACCGGGATGAACATACCACCTATAAAGGAAAATCTTTCCCCCTCTTCCATAAATCTATATGTTGTAATGAAGCAATTTTTAGTGGGAGCTCCAGATCCTATAATGTCACAGTTTAGTCCAAGAGCCACAGTTTCTGAGAACCTTGTTCTTGTCCACATTTCTATATTTTTCTTAGGACTTTTAATATCCACACCCCATGCAGAAGTAACACACACCAATAACGTTCTGATACCAAATGAAAGAAATACCTCTGTAGGCTTTGTTTTAATGTGAGGACTCTCCTAGTTTCATCATACAATAACAAGCATTGTCATAACAAGATAAGCAAAATTAGGATGAGGCTTTTTTTCCTACAGAAATAGAATGTGGGGATTGGACTAGATGATCTTTTGAGTCCCTTCCAATCCCAAACATACTGTGATACTGTGAAGAGAAAGACAACACAGTCACAGAATGGCTTTTTTGCACTTCTGCTCATGTTTGCATGGCTAGCTACCAATGGTTGAACCCCTTTGCACAAATACAGAAAGGTTTCATGGTTCTCTCATTGTGCCTAGCAGCTGCCACTGATCCTCCTTCCAGGTTCTGCACGAAATCAGGAGGTAAATGGCAGAGTCTTGTGTGCACCAGCAAAGGAAATGGCTGGTCTCATCCTTTCCAGGACTGCACAGTTGTGCCCCTTCACTTGTGCTGGCTTTAGCAGGCAAAGGATGAAGACTCATTCAACTAAAAAACAGTCTTCTTTTTTCTCCCTAATCAGTCTTTAATTGGATGAGCTCCTTGATCCCTCTACCTGAGCGTATGCACGAGGGGAGCCCCAGAGCCTATGACAAAGGGTGTGGGGCAAGGTCCCAGGTAAGGATGCAGTTAAGGTCTATTAATACACTCAACACCTGAGAGTAGCCTTTACATTTTTGTTTAAGGTAATTGTCACTGTGCACCCAAATTTTAACCACTGCTGTCATTCTTGTGCAGTATTATGTGCAG
Organism: Streptopelia decaocto; assembly: GCF_964273445.1. Classification (NCBI taxonomy): domain Eukaryota; kingdom Metazoa; phylum Chordata; class Aves; order Columbiformes; family Columbidae; genus Streptopelia; species Streptopelia decaocto. Next base: position 26,288,032 of record NC_138655.1, read on the forward strand.
TTAATTACAGGATATTTAATTCTTCCTCCTTCATCCTCAGAAGGAAGATATGAGGGTCATAGCCACTGGAGGGGGCATGGATTGAAGCCTCTATCGCTGCCAGAGGGCAAGGCGGACATGTGTCATGAGACCCTTCAGCAAAGTGACCAGACACTATGTGTCTGATTGGAAAAGCCTGCCAGGAAGAATGACTTTTTGTCACAAGCACAAAGGTGTCCACCTGGAGGTTATGAATGAATAGGCTGATATTTTATCTTTTTTTCAAATAAACAGGTGTAGTAATCATTGTCAGGACAAGAGCTGACAAACATTTGAAAAGTCTCTGCATGTATTAAACAGGAGAAAACATAACAATTTTACTGACAGTGTGGCAGACAAAGTATCACTCCGGTCGCTGGATTCAGACATTCACCCTGTAAGGCACTGAAACTTGCTGGAGCGGCATACCCTGGCAAAGTGACCTTTTTTATATATTATTTTTTACTGCATAGTTTGCACTTTGTTGACTTGGCTGGGCACCTGCTGTAAACTGCAAATATGTTCCTGTCATCCTGACTGAAAACAAAAGCAGTGACTAACGTAGTTCTTTGGTGGACTGGAGCTAGCAAAGAGCAAAAGTACCTGTGCAAAATGCTGAGGTAAATCTTCCTGTCCTATAACCTTTCCCAGCTTTGACCGTGGGCCGTGAGCAATTTCCAGTCATCTATATGAGGCCACTGTTATTTTTTCGTTTTAAAAAAGCAGTTGTTCCTGAATACACAGAACAGATTTCTCTGCTAGCTGTTGTCTTAGCATTTTGTCCTGCATGGCACCAAATTCACATGCTCCTAGAGCAGCCAGCTTGCTGTGTATAGGCTCATTTATACCCTGTGCTCCACTGCTTGTGTGTGCGACATTCTCCAAAACCATTAACCATCACTTAAAAGTGTTGCCGCGGTATTTTCATTGCAGCTGTATATTCTGTGTCAGTCTCTGTAGCTACAGCTGAGTGAGTGTACAGTAAATTCTTTGTCTTTCTACCCCTAAGTAATGCAATAAAATAGCTTTCTTGTCTCAGTTAAATATTCATCTCCTCTGGTAGCTGAGTAAGTGAGATTGAAATACCTTTCTCTATTGTCTACACAGCTTGACAGAGGCAGAAGCTCCAGGTACAACATAATTATATCTTTGGGTTTGGAGGGGAGTATTTTTTTGAGGAAAAATAGAGACCTTTCATCCTGAAAAAGTATCTTCCATCTTTCGTTAAAATATATACTGGGAATATACCTAACCTGAAGGGAAAAAACAAAACAAAACAAAACAAAAACACTGTTTTATCATAGTTATTATAGGAAGTCCCTTGCAAACAGAAAGTAGAGCTCTCTACTGCAGGTATTTTTTACATTCAGGTATAATAATTTCAGCCTGGATTTGTATTAATAGGGGAGAAAGTCTGTATTTCTAACAGTTTCTTTAGAGTAGTGTGCCAGTGAGATGCTTGGATGCTCAGGAGATCTCAAAATTGCCACGATAACTGTCTTGTAGGACACATGTGCAATCATCTTCAAGATCTAAAGGGCCACAGAAAATCCATTTAAAATACTGAAAATTTAAGAACTTATTAAAAAGGTATGAAGAATTAAACAGACTGTCATTTCTTTAGAAAATGGAGACAATAAATCCATTTTGATAACATTCTTCAGCGCTTTTAAAAATGAGTAATTACTGCTTTTTAAAAATGAATCCCACTCTTCACAGAAAAAAGGCATTGACATTTGGGATTTTTGGTGAAACCGGTACTCCCATTTTTGACCAGTTCCAGAAGCAAGTCACATCTCAGTTCAGGGAAAGCACCTCCTTTGCAGAAAGCATCTCACAGTAAGCCAAGTATGTTATTAAAACCATGAGATGCTCATTGCTGGATACTGTCCCAGATCAGATCCCTGCTTCATAAATAGTGTTTAAATTTAGTATGTCTTTAAGTTTAAATTTGCTAAAGATATCTAAGGACTTAATACTGATTAAAGTTAAAAAAATTTAGTTAAAGATTCTCATTTGGGTTCCTCTACAAAGTATTTTCTGTGGTTCCCAGAAGTCCCACCAATGTATAAGAGTACTACTTCATGAAGCACAGTAAAACCTCATATTAAAAAGTTTGATTTCTCTCCATAGCGGTTTACACTCTATACAGAAAAGACTTCTGGTTAAACAAAGAGATGAGAAAAAGCAATGAGCCCTTGTTTTGGCTGCTAACCAGCGATCAGGACACACCAGCAGCTGAGACAATGTGAGGTTTTGGCAGAAAGAGCTCAACAGCATTGGATCATGCCTTCTCCAAAACAGAGCTACATTTGGATCAATATAATCTTGAGAAGACTTTTTAGACAGCCTGTCATAGTAGACAGCACTGTACCAAGAGTATCTGTGTGAGAAAGGAAATCATGTAATTTCCTAAAGAAGTAAGTCAAAAATAAACAAATGAAAGAGTTCACTTTTAATTTCAGTGTAAAGTTATGCAATCCCAGACTGATTAACCTTCCTGTACAATCTTGAGTTCATCAGTTGAAACAAAAAGGGAGGAAAAAGAGGAACAGTTTTATGACCCAGCATATCATAATTTGTTGTAGTTAGGGAAAAAAGGCAAGTGAGATCCTACATGTGTCAGGTGAAGTATTTACACTGGAGATAGGAAACTATCCGTGCCTTTGTGCAAGGCACCAGCAAGACCTCATCTGAACAACAATATGTCCATACTGGCCATCCATGTGCAAGACAGATTTGCCCTGGCTGGAGCTGTTTCAGAAAACAGCTATGAGAATAGTGGGGAGAAAGAAGAGCATATCTTAAAGCAGAGAAATTCAAATATTTTGTTTGTCAGCCTATCAAAACATAGCCCTGAAAGGAGATGTGAGTGCTATTTACTATGGAACAAACATCACATAAGGATAAGAACAGTGTTAGGCCAAAACCAGTTTGATGTAATCTAGCCAAGGATAAGCTGAGACTGGAAACAGGGAAAATTCTAACCATCAAACCAATGAGGCTCTGGAACAGCTTTCCATGGGAAATAGGATCAGAAAAATCCACATGTATCATAAGATGCAGTTGCTCAGTTTATGCAAGTTTAGCAGAATTGTCTGTTCAGCTATCTAGTCCTAAATTCCTCTGTTCCTAAAATTTTAGAGACTTGCTAAGATCATAGCATAGTTAACACATTGAGCATTAACACCCAGACATTACATCCAAGATCAGGGACAAGCGAAATCCCTGGTAGAGTCACCATTGTGTAACTGTCTGTTTGTTGACTTCAAACTGGAGCCTTTTTGTGTATAAGTCCTGTCAGGTTCAGAGTGTGTCTAACCAAAAAGAATTAAGGTTAGAATTTAAATGAAGAATTAAAATGAACTGAGAAGAAAGATATTTAATTTAAAAGCAAAATGTCACTTTTTCATGCTGAGTCCCACATCAGAAATGTTCCCTTTACAGTGCATATACTGAAATGTTTTTTCTCTCTTTTAATAGTACATAAGAATGAATTCTCCCAGACAGACATTGGTAAGTCCTGAAGCCTGAGAAGAATTGAGGCTGTATCTCATTTTCTCTTCATTCTCTCAGTTTTCCTTTTCTTCATTATCTTTCTTGCCACCATTAGACATGAGACACATATACACATCAGATTGCCTAGAAACCCTGTGCTGGGGTGGCAGCAGGATCACAGTGGCAAGCTGCTGGGGGGATGCTCCCCATGCCTTTACACAGGAGAGGGGAGGACTCCAGGAGCTGCAGACCCTCACCTCTTATTGCTCTCATTTTCTCATCCTATTATCAACCACCATCGGTCCCAAAAAAACACATGCTCTACTACCTGAAAAACGCCTGTCACTTTGAAAGCTATTCAGGAGCTTTTTTTTTTCTTATAAGGGCCTTGAAAGCATACAATAGTCATGATGTCTTTTCTTTTGTTATTAATCTGTCCACAGGAGCCAATTTCTGTATGTTTCTGCATGTGCTTCAATTCTTTTGTGAACTAAGAGAAGAACTGCATTGAAATTTTTGCCCAAAATTCAAATCCCAAGCTTGTTGGTGGAGTGTGGTCCCAGTCAGCAGAGAGGCCATGTTGCACCATGCTGTCTTTCTTGTAGACCCTCCAATGGGAAGGCAGAGGGCAGACCAAGAAAAAAACAACATGAAAAGCCAGTGAGCAGGGTAAAAGGAACAAAAATAGCACTAGGGGATTCTTTATTAAAACTCTACCAGTCTTGGGGAACAGCCAGAGAAGCTGAAAGCTGAAGAAAGTTATTTGGCTGCAGGGTCAAAAAGCACAGTGAGTGACTGCCATGTCCCCTGGCAGAGCTCCAGCTCACCATCTCTTGACTCTGCACTCTCAGACTTTGCTTAACTGGGGCAAGCCACAGCCCTGCTCTACCTCTGGGGCTATCTGTGCCATTTCCAAGGTACAGTGTCTCCACAGTACCCACCATAGAAGTGGGACTGCCTAACTTTCCTCTGGTCATCAAGACCATTGGTGACCAGCTGGAGGCTCCTGTAGCCTCAATGGTCTTTCTCAGAGATCCAGCCATAGGTTTCTCTCCAGAGCATGCCTGATATGCCAGGCTCAGGTGAGGAGCTCATCCTCATCACTGCAGCCAGACAGATCCCTGGATGCTGCTGACACCCTGTCTGTTTTGAGCCTCCCCCAAGCATTGCCACTCCTCACTCAAGGATATGCTTGGAAGGATAGTTTGGCTTCATCATTGCCCAACGCATTGTCCCAGGGGACTTCAACATTGCCAAGTTCCAGCAGCTTTCCTACTCTTTATTTTACCACCCTCTTGAAATTTCATTCCAGCACCGATTCATCTATCAGTGCACAGTGAAGCACCTCATTCAGAAGGGAAGATGTCCCAGAGATGTAAAGAGCACCACAATATGAAAAACTGGCTGTGATAGACCTGTATAAGCAGGATCTAACTCGTCACAGGGACCTTCAAAACTGTGAGAGGACAAGAAATGAATGAGGCAAACTGAGCAACCCCCAGTATTTCAGGCCTTTCTTTAAGAGTGGGGACGACTGCTTGGCAGGTTTCAGAGAGCTCTCACAGCTATATTTAGGACTGGAGAGGTGCCAGCTCTCCATTGTTCAAGTTCGCATTTCATCTGACTTGGTGGAAATTCACACTTTATGAACAAGGTCGCTCTATCAACTGGACCTCAGCATGAGGCTTTGGCAAAAAAGGCCATAAGGCAAAGGAGAGTTCAAAAAAGAGAAAGTGTTTGAAACAAACAAGCACTTTTACCAAGCAGCTTCAAATTGTTTAAGGGTTTTGGGTTTTGGAAACTTTTTTTTTTTAATGGACAAATAGTAATGTTCAATTTCCTATGTGTTCCAACTGCTCTTACTAGGATTTCTAACTTACTAGATTTCTCATGAGAGACTACAGAGAGCAAGAATGCTCAGCAATAAAAAGTAATGACTAAAAAATAAGTGTGCTCATGTTTTTTTAAGTCCCTGGAAAGAATCTGTAGGAATTGTGAGCAAAGGGTAGCACCATGGGACCTTCTCACAAAACATATGGTCATGTGGTTTAGCCTTCAAGTACACATATGGCTCTGAGTGGTTTCATTTGGTTTTCTGTTGGCATATGCAGCGTCTGAAGCAGGGAACGGGAGAACAAGCAGTGGTCAGGACAGCCAGAAGATGGGTTTCGTGCCAAACAGGCACAATGTCTCCATGACTGCTCCTTGTATACGCAACCTCCTCCATGTCCTAATCCACCAGCTGCATTAGAGCATCCAGAAGAGGAGACAGGATTTCTCAGGCACTTTTCCCATCTCCAAAGCACCTCAGCCAAAGGATTTAAGAAAGTAGTCCCATGTGTAACATGAAACCCCAGAAATTTCCAATATTTGGATTTGGGTTCATTTCAAACGATTATTCTCATACTGGTTCACTAATTTATTATTGTTTTGCACATTTATTCCAAGCTGCATGAGGCCTTTTATAGATGTATTGGATACGTCCTCCCAAGCCCCTATTAACACTAATGGGCATTATGCAGGTGCTTTAGCACAGCCTTCACCTTGCAGCGTTTTTGTTACCTTAACTATTGGAAAGTGTATTGCTGTGTACACTGGGTGCCAATTGTGTTTGTGAGAGGTAGGAAATTACCAACTACAGAATTAGCCCCCGTCTGAGCCACATGTATGAGTTATTTGGAAAATATTTGTTTAGTTGCCTTGGAAATAAATAGCTCAAACTTCAGAATGAATTTTAAGATTATTTGATAACATGCTCCTAGATGTCCCCTATGAAAGCCTAGTAAGACCAAAATGCTTTTCCCCCAATCCACTGTCTAATATGATTTGAAGTGAATGTGTAAAATTTCCCAGCACATCATTTTGTTGAGGATATTTTTACTAAAGCTCATTAGCTTTTTAAATATATTTTCTTGCTCTAATTTTCCTGTAGCAAGATGAACTATGAGTCAGTCCAAATGAGATTTAAAATAGGTCTCAATTTTCTATGCATGTAACTGCTCTTAATTGCACAGAACAAGTTTAGACTGGCTCTGTCCAATTAAGACAAAAGGAGAAAAGGATAATTAAAAATAAATCATAACAATCAAAAGTTGCATTTGCAATTTTGCTTTAGATGCTCCCTCCTCCCACATTTTTGAAGCAGTGCTTAAAAGAAATGGCACAGTATCTTACAGATGCATTGTCCCAGATCTGGCAAAGCAAACATACCCATCTTTGTCACACTTAAAGTACCTATTTCCCTTATCTGATCAAACTCAATTGTGTGCAGAATTTAAATATTTCTTAATTATAACTTTGTTCTCAGTTTTTTTCTTTATGACCTTGGCCATGCTTTTCTTATTTAAATACGTTTTACAGAGCCTGTCTTCAGGAATAATTCACAGATACTTGCTTGACATGTTCAAGTGTATGGAGAGATGAAGGAGCAATTTCTGAAATACGGTTTGCTTCCAAAAGACAATGTTTTGCATGATTAATTCTTCAGGAGAATTAGTTGACAAAAAAAAAAGTCCTGTGATCTCCCAGCTATGATAAGAAGTATTTTTGGAATAATGTATATTTATATGTATGAATGCTGTGTCTAAAACATGACTAGAACAAATCAAAAGCTACTGGCTAATGTGCAAGGTACTGAGCCAATTTTAAAAGAGCAACTTACAATTCAGCGCCATACTGTCCGTGCAAGATTTGTTGCAAAATATTCATCAGGTTGTACTACCACAGTGCAGAGCAAGGACTGAATTTTACTGAGGGAAACCACTTGTTCTTCATTATCGATGTGTCATTGCTATTGAAAGTGCCAGAATAAATCAGGTTGATTTCTCTCTGACTACAATATTTGGTATACTTGAGAGACATGGAAGCAGGTGGCATCAAATATATGGAGTTCAGAACTGCTCCATTCTGTTTTCCTGGGGTAGGGTTCATCTCACCTGAGATTAATCACCAGGAAATCAAGCATCTGTTGTTATTTAATTGACCTTTATGGCCTAGGAGGAAAGAGAGGCCCCATTTTGGAGTGAGTATCTAAAATAAGTAAGTAACTAATACATCAATAGATGATTTGGGTTAGATAAATCCCACTTTATGACTCCATAAAGTAAAAAATGCTTCAAGTGAGATTTTAGCAAACTAGCTTCAGGATGTCTGGAGTCAGTGGGTTTATCTTTAATGTTTTCTTCCAACTTATCTTAAAACTCAGAAGGCAGGGTAGCTCCACCAGAAAGTGAATGCAGAGCTGATACTTGTATGTAGGTTACAAGGGGATCTGTAAGATCACTATTTACAGCATTTGCTCTCTCATAACCAGCTATCATTCTAGGTCTAAACCTCTGCTGTTCATCTCATCCATACTAACGCATGAAGTATTTGGGAAGAAAAAAAATTTATTTTGAAGACTAATATTAACAGTACAGGAGCCAGCATCTTTTATCAGGTCTGTAGAAAAACATGAGTAAAGGATATTCTTACTTCCTTGAGAAAGCAAGACTTACATGAGATCTATATTTTTGTCTGTTTATTCCTCTGATATGCATTTTCTCCCATATTGCTCATTGTTTGCCTTCCTGCTTGCTGTTCTTAGAAAAACACACAGCTCTATCCCTTCCCTGGGCAGCATTAGCCAACACTGAAGCTGACAGCATCACCTCTGTGACAGTCCCAAGCTCTGTTGCCCCAAGCTTGCTCCTGAGCTTAGGTCTACCATGTGGTGGGGTGTTACACTATGGTACCAGCTGAGCCGTTGAGCCAGAATAAACAGAATGCATTTTAACATAAAGGGATATAGTACAAGAAATATATTCTCAAGTCTTGGAACTGTAACCATGTGTTACCATATTGTCTTCCTTCTGCTCCTTCTGTTTCTTATTTTCACACATTGCTCCATTCTTTTGCAAATCTTTCCTCACAGAATGTTAAGAAACTGAGATCTACCTTAACTAAAAGCTGTTCTGCTTTACATCATAGTCATGTTGTTGGGCTGGCTGGTATCTTTCATCTTTCACTTTTCTCATGGCTCTCGACATTTTATATCTATCTCAGCTTAGATTCACTTACTATTCCTTATACCTTCTTTTTGCCTGCTGTGACAGTTCCCTAATTATTTCTTTGTGCTTGACCATATATTCTGACTTAGACTGGCATTACAATTGATACAACTATCGTATATCTCTGCAATTGTGAGACAGAAAAAGATGTGACTAGATTCCATTTCCTTGCCAATATATTAGTTCCTTTGCTTTATTTCTTACAATGTTTTCCACACTTCATTTTAGACAGTTTCAGTGAGTGGTTCTCAAAGTGTGGTCTACAAATAACTGTTTGACAGCAATGTCATGGTGTGTGGTCAATGAGCCGTGTTGCCTTTAATAGTGTTTTCAGTTAATATTTTGATGATATACGTGCACAGAGGTACTTGGAAAAATCAGAGATGACCAGTCTGGAGCACAGAAATTCACTGAACTGCTAGCTTAAGCAATGTAACTCCATAGGTTCCCACTGACTGACTTCAGTCCAGGCACATTCTGCTGATGGAGTACGTACTGAGGGTGGCATTTTAAAATTAGAACAGAGAGCAGCTCCTCTGCCACTACAAATCTACACACTGTAAGGTAGTTTTTGCATCTGGGAAACATAAAGAGAGATTGCCTGGTGGTGTAATCAACACAGCAGCTCACTCAAAAGCAGGAGTCGCTATATGTCTGATTCGTTGTGTTGAATCTGACCCATGTTCCCAGAGAAACAAAGCATCCTATTACACAGACATGCACTCCTGTAAAATCCTACACTATTCAAAGTTTAACTGGCCAGAGAGACATTGTGAGTTTTGGCTCCTTCCCATCTCCTTTTCATTCTTCAGGGCAGCACAGCAGGAATGAAGCTGCAGTTGGTGAGAAGGGGTATCTGCCGCTTGTGGCACTGACTGTTCCCCTGTCATCCCCACGGTCACTCACAGCATCCCAAGCAAGGTCCTGCTGTGGGACACAGTACAGCCCCAGGTAGGGCTAGATCATTCCAGTATTCTCACTGGCTCTTCAGTCTCCAAACCCTTCCAAGGAATTTCACAATTCTGTTAAATTGTAAAACATAGATATACCTTTTGTCAGGCTGTTGGGAATGAAAAATAGTTTAAGAGCCCAGAAAGCGTTACATTTTTCCTATCGGAAATCTCCCAAGAGCATCTTTGCTAGCTTAATTTATCTAAGGGAAAAATAAAATGGCTCTGCTTACCTCCTCCCCCCTCCCCTTTTTTTTCATTTAAGAAAACTCTGCTTATAAAAAGAAAAAATATATCAGCACCAGGCAACATGGAACATGACTGCATGCAGAAAAACTTCTCAGTATCCCACCAAAAACTGCTGTGAGTGTTCAGAAATAGTGAGAGGGGGAGGCTGCATTCAGTTTCAATGTAATTCATATATAAGTGAAAAATCATTCACTAAATGCTCTTTCTTTGCACACTCACTGTGAAAATGAAAAAAAAAAGGGGGGGGGGGGAGAGAGGAATTCTAATTATTTTATTTTTTTCTTTTCATATCTACTGTTGATATTCATTTTTTTCCGTGATCATAAATTATATACTGTATTTCTACGCTGTGTTCTTTCCTGTCCTGACTTATGTTAATCAATGTGTTTGTTACCACACATCTTGAATATTGCATTTCTCTGGTGGCTGGCTTATCATCATCTATAATTATTCCAACTCCCAATTAGGTCTGAACTCTTCTGTAGCGTTATTTACTTGCTTCTAGCAATGAGACAACATGTTATATCCTTTTTTTTCTAGGTTGGTGCTTAAAACAGATTTCATTAAAAATTCTCCTGTTGATATTAGAGTCATTTCTTGTCCTCCTCATTTTCCAGGCCATTGTACCTGGGGCTTTCTTGACCTTTTATTCTCCATTATGTCATTTATATCTCTCCCATTTATATAGTTATCTCTCTACCTAATCCAATAGTCATATAATACTTTGAATAACCTCCATGCATGCAGCAAGTGCCGTGTATCACACAATAGCCCCATAAACAATGCCACATAAGTGTACAACCCATCAAATCATGGGTTTTGAAACCTTTCAGAAGAGTTCTTTTGTAGATGTTTTTCTGAGTCATATTGCTTGAAATCCTGATTACCCAGGAGTATACTCACACTTTCTAACATCCCAATACCAAATATGGAAGTAATGTAGAAAAATCTAACAGAATGGTAGCTGGAGAGAGAGACATAAATGGTTGAAAATTATTAAACAAGCCCTGTTGGTGGCCTGTGGATGTTTATGATTAATGTAAATTTAATCATCAGCATGTAATAAAAATTCATCTATTCTAATTAGCTTTTTTTATTGATGCTTCTGTTGTTGAGGAAAAAAAAAAAAACACTACCACCAATTCTTTGTATTAATGTTCAGAATTGTGCAATTACAGGTCTGTGTGGTGTACAGCTAGGATGTGTGCAAGATAACACATGCATTCACTATCTGTTTTAAAACATCTCTCCAAAACAAACAGTCTTCATTTTATGGTCAAGAGATCTAAAGAAAGGAAAGAACCTGCGACACCTTTTTTGTTTCTCTAATTATTTTGTACTGCATCGATTTTAAATGAATGTGAATACAGGCTACAAATCCTGGCTTTGGGGACTGTTGAGGAAATGAAAGCCTTCACTGATCTGAATGAGAACAAACGTGATAAAGGCATGAGGCAGGCTGATAAAAGACAACACCACTCAGAAAGAAGCAAGCCTTTTAAGAAATGTCAGGTGATTATCTATTATTTCAACTGCAATATCCTAAGCACTCCAGTCATGGTGCCATCTCACTAGGTATTGTAAAAGTAATTAACAGCAGAAAACCCTTCCTGAGAACTCAACAATAAGGTTATAGTTTCTGAATATTTTATTCCTACCTTTTATTTTTTTTTTGGTCACAGAAAAGCTTCAAAGATTTGAAGTTTCAGAATTACCATCTTCTCTGTAGGCTCTATGCTTTTTCCTCTGCAAACATTTGTGAGCTGTTTTTTTGGCTCCATTACACATCATGTGCTTCCTTCTACTCTAAAGATAATTCACAATAATAATAAAAAATAAGAAAGTAACAATAAATGTATAACAACTCTTATCACTAAACAGTATTTCCCTCAGCAATAATCAGCGCAGTATATCATTGATGTATAAATCAATGCGTACATCTCCTTTCACTTACCAATTGATTCTGTATGGCTTTCCCCTCTAACAGAGCTTATTTGTTGATAAAATGAAATGTAAGTGTTTGAAAATCGCTCTGTGGGTAGTGAAAAATAAAAGATCTCATGGCTGTTAGAGAAAATGATACAGGTTTGAGGGCTACTTTTTTTTTCTTGCAGCATAAACATGTTCTTAAAGGCAGAAACAAGAGTGAATTGTTTTCAGGTAGAAATGTCCCCTAAAGGACAAGGATTTGGAAGGGATTGTTTGATGCTATCAGGTTCTGAAGCAGCTAGGCATGATTTTTGGCACACCTGCATCTCGATGAGAATTATCCGGTTTTCTTTTCCTCCCCATCATCCAACATGTGGGGGTCTGGGCATGCATGTGGGGGTCTGGACATGCCTCCCTGGCAGTGAAGTCAACACTGGCACTACTTCTCACACCCGCCCCAACCTCCCACCCCACAGCAAAGACAGGGGCACCCAACCAAGCCCACCCCAGTGACAGCAGAGAGGCCACAGGGGGCTGCATCCGTCCTCCTTGCCGGGGTCCACATCTCTGGGCAGCTTGTGCCAGAGGGTTGTCAGCCCCATTGTTCTGCTCGGTGTGAGGCAGCCCTTACAAAACAACCCGGACGGATGATTTTAAGTAATTGCTCTGACATAGACTGATTACTACAGTAACAACAGTCGGTTGTAGTTAAGGAGTAGCTTTGGCATATGGTATACATTTGGAGGGGGGGGGAAATGAAAGCTTTTTTAATTTTACAGCTTGCTTTATATTTCAAAATGCTGGCGTTTTCTTTTCCTTGGCTTTATTTAGAAAATATCAACAACAGGCATCTGAAGGAAAAAATTAACAAATATTGTTACAACTAAATGAATTCAAAGCAACATATATCACAGCTGTTAGGATATGCCATACAATCACAAATTAGTCATCGTTGTTATTGCAGGAAATACAACATTTCACCTCATAAACTTTCAGCTAAATTTTCCCTATTGGTACAATCCAATTGGAGCCAAATTTCCAGTTGGGCCTGGAGCTACTTTTAAATACTAAGGCCTGTGAGTCTGTAGAGCCTAATTCCAGGGCTTTTTTTTTTGTCACTGAAATGCTGCTTACTCCATGTTTTCATTTTTGCATGCCCGGTGCTTACTTATGAGAGCAGCTTCTATACCAGGTAGAGGCAGCTGAGCACCTGTTGGTTTGGGAAAACACAACCATCCAACCCGTCTAACCTCCTCCCCCTTTTTTTTTTTTTTGAGGTCCCTCATGCCGAGATATACAGGAAGAAATTTCACCCAAATTAATCCTTCACATGAACTAATAACAAAAAAAAGGCTTGACAAATAGCCATCATCTTCAGATACAATGCTGAATATTGTGCATAGTGCAAGGTATTGGTCTAATTACACCACTGTACATTTTAGATCACTTTTGGTTTGGATCACCAATATGCCTTTTTCTTTCGCTTTTTTAATACCTAGAGATTAACTGTTCTGTGCTGAGTACAGATATGACCCTCTCCTATCTTTATTCAGATCAAAATATGCATAGCCCTGAAACAGAAAGGTAAAGAGGTTTTTATTTCTATCTTTTATACGCTACTGTGTAAAATAATATATTCTAAGGCCAATTCTTGCTCACCTTAATCACCAACAGTAAATTAATATTCTGGAGGTCCTTTTATTGAAGCTTACTTTGAAAAGCAGTGTGAGATACTAATAAAAAAAACAACTCAGAAGCACCTTCACTTTCAAATAGAAAGATATTTTCTAAACATAAAAATGTTCCAAATTCAAATTTCACATAAGACAAGATAAAATGTAAAGGAATAAAAACAGGGTAATAGTGTCACAACCTGGGAGGAAGAAAAGCAAATAAAGGAAACGTACATCTGAAGGACACTGCATTTTTTTTTCTGTGCTTGTGATGACTTTTCTCAGTTTCTTTGGAAGAAGCTGTAAAACATCACTTTGTAAATAATCCAAAATTTATTCTTTGTGAAAGGTAGCATGCTAAAAAATTCATGTTATCACTGAGTCCATTCCCAGCCTGCTTTTTTCATGCAGACAGTGTTGTGAAACAGTTAAAAGTAAAATTAAAGCCTTTTCTATTGTAGATCATTAACTTTTATTAAATTAGAGTTGAATTATTTATGATGCAAAATGTTTGATCTATACTATATCTGTCATAGATGAAAAAATCTGGATGGCTGAAATGTTATCACTGTTTTAAAGAAATCAGAACTCTTTCCAAAATGTAACAAGCCCTCATGCTGTTTGAGTGTTAAGACTTCTGTGCTAAATAGCGAGAGGAGTCTGTGTTGTTTCTCAGATCTGGGTTCTGTGTTTGGATTGCTGAATTAGGTGCAAAATAATTGGCACAAAATAAAATTGAGTATACATCTGAAGAGCCTCCTGCTCACATTTTACAAGATTAGTTAGCGTATCTGGAAAAATACATGAAATATTATTTTTTTCTACATATAATAAACACTGTTTCTTGAAAACAAATACCTTATTGTGATTCATAAATTCGCCTATGTAATTGTACACCTGTGATAGGTCAAGTGCAGACCAGAATATGCACTTAATAAAATTCAAATATCATTACATAAAAGTTAATTATACAGATTAGAAATTAGTCTAATTTTATTATGTCTTTTCAAGATGTAGGGAAAAAAACAGTATAGTCAAAATCATTTATACAATGGTATAAAAGCTTGATTAAGTCCATGTATCATTAAATATAATGTGGAATAAATGTGATTACCCATGAGAGATGCTCCATGCATTTCATTAGGTTGAGGTAAGCAAATGTAATATGTGGCGTGATGAACTAAAATGTTTACATTTCTTATTTCCACCCTGTTACACCATCCCAGACAGATCTCAAGTTGATCCCCATCTATGTGCAGGGTGAAATCCTGTTCTTAGGGAAATCTCTGTCTCCCATGGGAGTTAATGATTGACCGTCTGAGTTCATCCCTTAATACGTGTCCCTGTCCATTCTGAACATCAGACACAGACCAGTCCAGTGGCTACATCCACCTGCACCGAAGCGCAGTCCCAGGGACCTGAACAGCCTTAACTGGGACACACTAATGACTGAAAACATATATTTGAAAACTCAGTGCCACCCGGAGCACACGGGAAAACTTAAAAAACCCGATTCTGGGCAAGTTATAAATAATGCCTGATTGCCAACAAGAGGTGTCTGGAGCCCAAAAGCTGATTCTTGCAGCACAAGCACCCCAACACCACAGTGCCAGCTGCAGGTTCGGTGCTGGGGAGGACCCCAAAGCTGTGACATGGCAATATTTAGACACTGAAAGGGATATGTGGGAGGATAGCAGTTGTAAAGCTGCAAATCTTTTCCTGTGAATAATTCTTTTATTGGGGGAAACTGGCTCTCCCACAGATTATCCCGTGCTTTGAAGAAAGGAACATTAAAGCATATTAATTACGAAAGACTCTTTTGGGGGTGGGATGAAGTATGCTCTAATTGACTGAAGGTTCGACTTAAAAGTCACGTAAGAAAGTTAAGTCCCCTTCAGCTGGCTCACTTGATGATTATATTTTTTTGTTCCTATTACCTTTTTAATAATGCATCTATGCATATATCCCCCCTATTATTAATAGTAAATGTGCATTTCAACACGTCAAGTTTTCCTAGCCCCACTTTTGCATTTTTTTTTAATATAAAAAAGCAAAGGCATTTCCTAGGGCACATGCTGCCAGACACCCAGCATTTATCTTATCTTAGTTGATGACTTTCCTTTTATCCTGAAATGATTTGACAATGACTCTATGATTTCCTGTACAAATTACCCTTTGAAAGTGGCAGTGGCGCTTGGCAGCGATCTTCACTTAATTACTGAGTGGATTATTAGCATACGGCTTTTTTTCACCCCTTCATTTCTTTATATCTTCTAGATTGCACTGACAGTTCCCTTTCATTGCGTGCTTTAACTCACTGAATACTAAACATTATGCAGATTGCAGCTGAGAAGTACCCAGTCTACTCCAGCTCTCTTCCCCCACTGTCTGTGCTCCACATCAGCCCTCCTTGAAGGAGAGTAATTTGTAGGTCAGAAATCAATAGTGTGTCTGGGAAGCACATTTGTGGGTTCTCTGCTTCAGACGGAGCAGAAATTGATGTTTTAAAGAAGTGCTCATCTTAGAAGGTAGCAATATGGATTCCTTCTATTTGTTTAATTTCTCTTCAAATATTCGTCACTATTAGGTGGGTGTTTTTTTTGTTTTTTTTGTTTTTTTATAATTCATTGTACTAACTGTCCATCAGGTAGCAGTGATTCTATAGCTAAAATAACAATCATTTTTCCTCCAGGCAACACCTTTGTGGAAGGCTGCTGTTAAGCTGAACTCCTTTGTCAGATATACATTTTTATTTACTATTTGTCAGTACAAGATAAATGTGAATGATAAATCACAAAGATTTCCTTCTCGCTTTCTCCCTAAGAGGACTCTTTGGTGGCTTGGACACTGAGCAGTGTACACTTGCATACATGTCAGGATTTCTCCAGCCATCTCTGCTTCACGCTGTTCATCTGCTGGCTGTAGGAAGCCCACACACTTCTTTGCTGGAAAAGGTCCACACTGCCTATATTCAGGGGTGCTTTCCTTGGTCTCAGATACATACCAATTAAGATAAATAGCTTTTTTCTGGTTCTTCTGGTACCTTGGCTGTGAAGGCAGGTGCTGCTGGGGCCACACAGTTCAGCATTTGTAGATACAGGCGATCTGTTAGACAAAACTGGCTTCATTTCACTTCCATGAAAAGTCTTGGGATTTGGAAAAAGGTGTGATTCCAAAATAAGATGAAAAGCTAGCTTGCTCTCAAATGGAATTTCAATATATTAAACATATTTAATTCAATATATTCGAATACTGATTTACCTGGAAGCTATGAAGCTTCCAAATTCTGTGCTCTTTAGGAACCTCAATAGACTGAGCTGGCAAAAGCCTGGGGAAGCCGCACTGCTAAACAGCCAACAAAACCTCCAAGTTAAGAGATCCATAGCACATTTTCTTTACAGTTTTTCTTCATTCTGTGGGAAGCTTTGTGAAAACAGGAATATACCTGTCAACTACTTCTATCTCAGTAAATCTATATTTTCAGAGGCAAAGACTGCTACTGAAAATGCCCATCACTACATTCAGGACTGATGTGCTTCAGGCTCATTCTCTGTAAA
The DNA here is from genome assembly GCF_964273445.1 of Streptopelia decaocto. NCBI lineage: Eukaryota > Metazoa > Chordata > Aves > Columbiformes > Columbidae > Streptopelia > Streptopelia decaocto. The sequence goes on from NC_138655.1 coordinate 26,304,954, forward strand.
GCCATCTACACTCAATAATTCGAGACTCTCCAGCTGGCAAAGCTCCCTGGCCTTCTTGCAGGTCAGTTTAGCAATGCCTGTCTCTCTGCGTGTCCTGTTCCCTACACAGCTCATACGTGCTCCTTTTGCTCTGCATGATCTATACACCGCTCTTTGTGTTGGTTTACTCCAGCTGTCTGGCCTGGATATAATAACTTTTGAATGATCCTGTACCCCCTGGACTTGGGAATATAGCCATGGTGGCTGCCCACACATTGGCTAATGTGTTTGGGTTTGCCTATGTCTGGGCCAGAGAGCTTCTGCGGCTTCTTGAAGCCTTTGTACATCTTTACTCCAACACAGGGACTGGGAAGCAAAAATAAAAATACAGTAGACAGAATTTTTAAATTGGTCTCCTACTGGTGCAGGTGTCAGTTATCAGAGATAACTGATCCAGTAACTCAAGCACCATTTGATTTTGGTTTCTCCATCTTCACTGTTTGCTTGATTCACAAGACACTCCCGTGTATGTTTTTCTGAAGAATTAGATTTACTTCAGCCATGTGTCAGCACCCACCCAAGCCTTGTTTCAAGTGTCACCTGCTCCATGATGTTCACCCTAGGTGTGATTGTGCTTTACCTTGTGCTAACACTGCCATGATGCAATGTCATTGCAAATGAGCTTTGTGCAGGGGCCACCAGGACTCCAGCCTTTTCCTCTTGCATCCAAAACCAGAGAGAAAAGCTCTTTAGCCATGAACAAATGGATCTGTCCACTGAAACCCCACAGCCGTGCAAGACAAGTGCTGCAGATATGAAGCATCAGGGCAGGACTGTGCCATGAGATCTCAGGTCTAGCACTGATCTCAGTTTAAGCACCAATCACAGCAGAGCTGCAGCAGCAGCAGGTTTGGTGTGTGCTGGGCCCCCCTCAGGGAAGCACGGCAAATAATTGGGTGGTTTACCTACATTGCACTCCCTCCTGCTGTGCGCAGATGCTAACACTACCTGAGCTGTTCAGCTAAAAGGTAGCTCAGGTGGGTTCCCAGTGCATCACCAGCACCACAATGGGCTGGGGATGGAAAGAGCTCTGCTGACTCTCTCTGGTGAGAAAGAAGCCCCTATGACCACAATGGCTCACACTTTGCTTAGCAGTATGATTGCTATCCCGTGTGATGGTCTAATGGGAAGGGAGAAGCTTGAAAACACACAACAGTTAACTCAGTAATAATACCTGAGGTGCCAGAGAGAGTGCAGAGGAGGGAGATGAATCTGGTGAAGGGTCTGGAGCATAAGTCTGATGAGGAGCAGCTGAGAAAACCGGGGCTGTTCAGCCTGGAGAAAAAGAGGCTGAGGGAAGACCTAATCACTCTCTACAACTACCCAAAATAAGGTTGTAGCATGGAGGGGGTTGGTCTCTTCTCCCAAGCAGCAAGTGATAGGACAAGAGAAAATGGCCTCAAGTTGCACCAGAGGAGGTTTAGATTGGATATTAGGAAAAATTTCTTCACATAAAGGGGTGTCGGGCATTGGAACAGGCTGCCCAGGGAAGTGGTGGAGTCACCATCCATGAAGGTGTTTAAAAGGTGTTTAGAGGAGGTTCTTAGGGACAAGGTTTAGAGCTAGAGTTAGGTTATGGTTGTACTTGATGATCCTGAGGGCTTCTTCCAACCAAAATGATTCAATGATTCTATGAAGATTGCACATTTGCGATAGGGATTCATAAGCCTTTTGGAGCCTCAGAGTTTCCTAGTGGCCACCACATTTTCTCACATCAGGCAGGCTTATCTTCCATCTTTTAGTTGAATATGCTGTGAAGACAATGTGAAAACTACAGTATAAAGATGTAGTACAGATGAATAACATTTTTGGAGCCATTGCCTTAATGCATACTCCACAAAAGATTTTAAACTTTAGGTTAAAAGTAAGCTGATCCCTGAAGCTTTCTTATCTCAGTTTTCATTAAAAGTGATCAGTTACTAACACACTGTGCAAAAATCATAAGTTAAAATCACAAGATATTAGAAGTAGTACATGTATCATTCTATTTTAATGCTTTTCTGGGAAGTCTTTAAGGGATGTTTTTCAACCTTTTTTGTAATTTTTAGGTTTTTTTTTTTTCAATGAAGATTATATTCTAACATAATAGGATAGACTCAAGCACTTTAAGAAAAGCACAAATTTTTTTTTAGACTTACAATTATGACACCTGGCAGGACTCGGTGCTAGTGGAGTGTTGTCTGTCAAAAGACTGGAAGCCATAAGATCCCATGGAAGGTTATGAATGCTCTGTATGCCTGCTCACTTGCCAAACTTTTTATCTCTTTTTGCCCATACCTGATCCCTGTCTCTAGGGGCCATCTGGAACAGTTTGCTAAAGGGTACCAACCATCGGTGTAAACAGAGCAGTGTCTGAGGCAGATTTCTATTTCTAACACTTGCTGAAATGGCTGTACCTTTAAAACATCATGTATTTCCAGCACTGGAGTTGTCATCAAGTGATCCTCTAGATAAAAAGTACACTCCTGGGCTTTAACCCTAAGCTACAAAGAATTTTCTCTAAGCAGTACGAACGAATCTTTCAAGGACATGTTAGGGTAAATTGGCTCCTGAATTACCTTTTTCCTTTACTTCTCAGTCCCAGCCGGCTCTTTTCTCTCACAAGGCAAACACACTTCAGACTTTCCCATCTTAAAAAAATAACCAAATAAAAAGCCCACCCCTAGCCCTATATGCTTCTTCAGTTGCGTACCCAGACTAATTTCTGTTCAGTGTCTGTTTGCTGTGTGCCCAGTTCAGGGCCTCTGGCCACAGCTCCCACCAGCTCCAGCCACTGCCTCCATGTCCCAGTTCTTCCTGTCCCCCTGAAAGCCTGAAATCATGGTTTACTTCAATGTCCATATCTTCTCTTCTGGGTTGTCCTCATGTGCAGTCAGTGGAGGCTCTATGTCAGTGGAGATTTTTTTCTCTGAAAGCAGTGGAGGAGTTTTCCCCTGTTAATTCTGGATATCTGTGGAGATGTCACCAAGGTCTGGACTCAGTCCACTTCTCTTTATTCTGCAAGACTTCAGTAATTTAATTGATGAACTCGGACTGAATCGCTGCTTTATGCAGATCACTCACAAATCTTCCTCTTCACTCCAGGCCCAGACAGAGACATGGAGACACCTCTCTACTTTAGGCCTATTCCGAATGAAAACCTTGGCCTATTTCTTGGAAACTTTCTCACAAATCTCTGGTTGTCACTTCCAAACGAGGTTGGCTAAAACAGAGATTTCCATACTTCTATCAAACCCTTCTTCTGCATGCTTTTCCCATTGCCTTGAACATTAGCACCATCCTGCCCGTAACTCAGATGTTCAGTTCAGCTTGGATCATTTTCTGGACCTTACAGCTTGGGCTAAATGTATATTTCACATACACTATCTGAAGGATATTCTGCAAGCCATGGCTTCTCGAATCTCTCTATGAGAAAGTAATCTCTTTGGTCCCATAACTTTGCATCACTTTTCTTTTTTTTTTTTTTTCCCCTGATATATGAAGCATAGTCCAAATGGCAGTCAGTTACTCAGATAATTTTCCCATTCCATCATTTGGATTTCATTATGTCTTCGAGGAGTTTCTCTAATGTTATCTTATTTTCACCACAAAATCACCACAGCCTATCATCTCTACCTGTAATTTCTCATGGTGTGACTGTGAGGATTCCAGTTCCCACCCACATTCAGCTCACTTTTACTTCTGTCACTTCTCCAATATGTAAACAAGCAGTGACATCGCTTTTCCCATATTGCCCCTCACACCAAAAAGAGGGTCACTGTAAATACCTCAGTGTCTTCCTTCAGATCCTTGTCCTGTAAAAGTCTATCATCATATTCACAACACCCAACAGTGGTCAGACAGGATTGTGCAGAAGCTCCCACCTTTCAGACTGCTGCTATTGTCTCTTTTTCTTTTCAAGCAGGAGTATAAACAGACATCCTCCCCCTCCAATTCTCATCTTCCTTCTCAGTCCACTCACCCTGTTTTCCGAAACTTGAATACTTAAAGAAATAGAGTTTTGACTGTCACTATGTCTGGGGCTTTTCTCTAAGGAGTTTTGGTAAAACAGCTTCTGTGGTTCTCAGTGCCCATTCATGTGCCTCTCACAGGTTACGTGTTTGCTTCCCAGCCTTACAAGTGCACTGCAGTGAGCCAGAGCTGCCTTGTAAGCAAACCCAATTCAGAAGCAGCATGAAATGTTGAGCTTGGGTTGGTTTATCCTGCTAGGTCTCACTTGGAGCTAACTCTAGGTTCCCTGTACAACACTGGTGTGTACAAAGCAAACATGCCTTAAATGTCACTTTCCCATAGATTTTTTCTCACCTTAAGCACCACAGAATCTCATTCCTTTTCTTCAGGAAAGAAGAAAGAGCTCATGTTATGATGAATTTGAAAAATAGTATCTTCTGGTGAATGACACATATCCATCAGTTCCCTGATGGCTGGTTATTTTCAGTGTTGAAGTCAAATTGTTAGAATACCTCACCTATTAAAAGATGACTGCAATTATCCCTACTTCTTTAGCAGAGATAAATTAGGAATATTTTCAGCATTGTATCCTATTGTGTAAATTCACAAATGAGCTTGGACCTCACCATTCTCCAATAAAATCTCACCGGGGTTCATAATGTGGTGAAGCACTCCTTCCCCGGGGTCGTTCTGTGGGGTAATGAGACTGAGAGAGTGCTGCAGAGCTAAATGTTTGTGTTTCTCCTTTCCTCATCCTTATGCAAGAGACAAACAAGTCAACCTGTGACACTATGCTGTGTTACAGTGAGAGCAAACTGCTGAACAAGAGGTTTTCTGAGGAACCTCATCCAAATGGAGAAGACACATCATGCTCCACTGTCTCCAGTTTGCTTTTCCGTCACAATAAATCATTTCAGCTCCTTTTGCCCAGCTTCTTGCTACAGCCTGGAAGACCTGATACACACCCTTATTGCGGCATTATGTATAGCTTCTCTGGAAGGTCACTAGAAAACAAGGGCTGAAAACACTCTGCTGCTGTAACCTGAAAACAGAGGGGTTACTGAGGAGTTAAACACATGAAATGGAAACTTATGTCTGATAGATTTTCTCCAAAATTCAGGTCCAGCTCTATCAGGACGTTTAAACAATTTCCCTTTAATGCCACAGAGATGGCTTTTAAACAGCTTAGCAGGTACCATATGCATCCATTACAGTTTTATTGAGTGTTGCTTGCTAGCACTGCTGAATTTGGATTGGCTACCATCTGTTTAGAAGCCTGGAAAAAAAACTGCTATTGCCTGAGATACCATTGCAGGTTAGCAGTTTCTGTGCTGTTCTTCAGAACCTGCCTTAAAATATCCTGGTAACTGTGGCTGAAATAGCAGTGCTATACCTGAAAATGTATCCTTAACCTGAAAGAATATTATTGCAGGGCTAAAGTGATAATGCAATCTGGGATCAATATTTCAAATAGAAATATTTTTAAATTATTATTACTTTAAACATAAAATATAAAACAAGATAGTGGAGCTTTATTATGCCTTTAGGAAAATGTCAGTATAAGACATCAGACACAAGTGTTAGGCTAAAAGAGAAAGGCTTCTTACCTGGGGAGGATGAGGCTGACTGCCTGGATGAGGAGTAGGGTAGGTGAATATGAGTAAGAAGACACCTTTCAGCAGTGTATATGAGGCATAAAAAGAAATTTCAGCAGAGAAGAGCTGCTGAAACAAAGAACTTCTTGTCTTCTACATTCTCCTCACCACCATTTTTTCTTCCCAGTCCATATGAAGTTGTTCATGATGTTACATTATCTCCATGGTTGCAAACAGAAGACTTTAACATAGAGGATGAAAAGGACAAATGAATTTGTGGGACAGAACATTTTACAAATGAAGCCAGGTTCAGAGGCTGAACAAATGGCTCTGGAGTAGTCTTTGATGTGGTGCACTTGCACTGTTTTTGGACTTCTGTGTGAGAAGACTGAAATGACCTGTACTTGCTTGCAGCAGAAAACTATTGCATTTTTTTGTGGATTTTTTCTATTGTCTCAAGGAACTACAAATGGTTCCCCATAACTTGGTAAAAGTCCATACACTGAATGTGCGGTACACTGACGTAGGTAAGTTCCTTGACATTTTTATTTTCTTGATTATATGAAAAATGCACAAGGGCTTATAGAACATTTATCATGAATGATGATGTAATTTCCTTTTTTGAGCTACACATACTTTTCCCAAAAATCATTTCCAGTAAAAACCTGGGCAATGTCAGGAATTAAAATGTGATTCTCTCTTGGCAGTTTGCACAACATGTTTATCTGTCCCAAGCTTTTTATTTCAGCAAATAATTCAGGGAAGCTCTGAGCTCTCTATCCCAGATAAACTCTTCCAAGGGTATCATCAAATCTCCTGCTCAGCAGTTTTCCATCTCTAGCATAACAGGCACAAAACAGGTTGAAGTGCTTGCCCTGACCTGTTCTCAAAGCCCATGGTCATGTATTTCTTTGGCCTGTTTTTTCTTTTCTGTGTCAAGGCTGTGACTCGTGGTGGGAGGGGAACATTGTCAGCTGGTGGTTCCAGAGGTGTGATATCCTACTACAAGACTTCCAGTGTAAATATTTGCATATACAAAGATCAAAATCATGGGTCTTCGGTATTTACATAAGTAAATGTTGACAGTCACTCATGTAAAGCACACATGTAAAGCTGTAAGCATAACCAAAGCAAATTTATTTGTAAATGCAATTGAATTTACATGTACATTCTGTGGAAGTAGAGGGAGGGTGTTTGTTTTTCCTTTTCTGACTGTTTGCTTTGGCAGAATTTGTGCTACCTCCAGCCTTTCTTCATATTATTTTTCCTTTGGTTTTTTGGTGTTTGCCTGGGATGTCTTCGCAATGGCTAAGACTATTTTAAGGTCTTTGTGTCTTTGTGCTAGCAGCCTTATTTGAAAATATCTGTTTGCCTTCTGGAAAACAAACAAACAAACAAACAAACAAACAAATCACCAACCAACCAAACGCCTTTTACTATGTGAAGCAACTACAAGAAAAGAGATAAATAGGAAAAAAACAGATAATAAAAGAGAAAATGCTTCTGACTCTGTCAGTATCACACGCTTTTCCTAATTAGAGCTGTACACAGTGACAAACTGGTGAAATAAACACACTTTGAAAAGGTACAAATATTAGAAAGCACTAACCTGGCATGACTGGTGTTTTGAATAGTTGGATCTTCAGAAGCCGGGGCAGAAGGCAACTTCAAATGTTTTAGTCTGGACTTTCAGCATGTTCAGAAAAATCAAACTTCTCTCAACCAGCATATCACAGTCTACCAGAAATGGAGGAATACCAAATCCCCAAAATACTTGTGAACTGTCTTGGACAAGTAGTGATATATCATGCTTACTATTGCAGATAGACATTCTTCATCAATTTGGAATGACAGCAGTGGCAGCACTCTGTCGCCCTAATAGTGATATTCTATCCCAAGTGTGTCTTATATTTCACAGATTATGCTATTTGGAGTTATTTATTCCTCCAGTACTTCCAGATCCTGAAGTCATTACATGCTGCTCAAACTGAGATGACCAGAATCAGTTATGTGATTGAACACTTTTATCAAATCTGTGCTGTACTCAGTGAGGTTTGTTTTATTCTGGAAGATGGTAGACATCAGATGTAGAAGAAATTTGGCTTAAGTCTCCCCTCTGCCTTCCCTTGGTACTGTACCAGCAGCACTTCAGGAGAAATATATTAATAGTTGCTGTATTTCATTGGGCATATACAAAAAACCCACAAACAAATAAGAACCAAGAGACTGAATTTTAGTATCAGCAAATAATAAATCTTAATGTTAAGTAAGTAATAAGTGCCATAAAAGGTTGTGGTCCTGCATCTTCTGCTGAGTAAAGCTAAAACTCCTCAGCTAGAACACGGTATTAACAGATACAGAGTAGAAAACAAAGGAAGCACAGGCAGAATCTCCATGGTTCTGCCCAGTCCTGACCACAGGCACCCATGCCCACCTGGCAGGATGTAATCTCACCGTGCGGGCAGGGTTGCAAATCAGCCCTCAGCCGCGGTCCTGGCCAGTGTCTGCGTGAAAAAGCTGCAGGTTTCCAGCGCTGTGTGTGTCACATGCAGGAGGTAGGCAGCATTCCCACAGCAGCTCCAAAGTCAGACAGACCCAAGGTAGGAATTGCACTGGTCTGACAGCAGAAGGAAGCACATTTGTCATGCAGTTCTGCATTTCCATAGCCCTAGGCAAGGTCATTTATAGTCTAAGGCAGCTTCTACAGTGGTTTAGGTTTGGGAAAGGGAGGCACCCACAGGTAATAGTTTCAATAACTACATTTTGTTTGGCCACTCAGTCATTCAGCATCTGATATAATTCTATAACAGTGGCACTTGGATATCTGAAAAAGCATTAATTTCATTTAGTTGTAAACCTCTGAGACCAGTTAAGCTGTCATCTGTGCTATATTAGAGAGTGAGTATTAATTGGTTGGAGTGAAGGGCTGGGCATCAGACCTCGTGAGGAGCAACCCTGTGCCCACTGTCATCCTTCACCTCTGCATCAGCTCCTGTGAAGCAATTTCCCCCTGGGACTCTGCAAAGTGATGCACCTGGTCATTGGGCTTCAGGTTTCATCTACATGTTAAATGGCTGTCATCAGACACAGTCCAATTCAGGAAGAAGCTTTGAAATATGATTCATTGTTTGAGACTGGGTTGGCAGCTTATACCAGCAACAGGAAATTATTTGGAGGGGAAGGTGCCAAGGGTGCCAAGGGAAAAAGTTCAGGATCTGCTTTAATAAGGCACTAACACTATTTATAACCACAGAGGGATCTACAATTAAATCCTAAATGAAATATCAGCTACAAGTGCAACTACAAATGAACCACTGATTCCTTAGACAAGCAAAGAGTGCTTCAGAGCTCCTAAATGCTCTGCCAGGTATTGGATTTTAGGCTACATTGTTACCAGTTTGAGTTCACTTTTTCTCCTTAAGTCTTTTGTGGAGCTGAAGTTTGCTTTAATGCTCTTTGGCCCCCTACCTTTACCTCATAAAGTCCTGGATTTCAAAAAGCAGGCAAACTCAATCCATTAAGCCATTATTAACCTTTTTGTGATAAAAGTGGGATGTAAGACAAAAATATTGATAAAATCAATCAAAATTATATTATCAGCTTTTAAAAAATGATCAAAACTAAAATAATTCTTTTTTTTTATTTTTTTTTCTAAATGATCTCATCAAAATCAGTGCATTGACTGGGAAATTGCAGATGTCAAGATCTACAAGCAGCAGCTGAATTTACAGAAGGATAGTTTTGTTTTTACAGTGCCAGGCTCTTCCATGCAAGTCTCAGCACCACAGACATTTTCCTGCTACTCCCTGATGCTCGACATTCCATGTCTCCTACTGAGATAAACCCTGCAACCATGGTCTGACCAGTCCCTGCTTCTTCGAATCACACCTACATTGCATTGTGCTTCAAGAGCATGGGCGCACGACATGACACACATATTCGGGATCTATTAACAGCTTTCATTACACAGTCTGTCAATTCTGGATTTTATTACACTGTCTTTATTTATCTCACTGTTTCATATAACACATTTGTGTAAGTGGGTAAAATTGATTTTACCAGACTAACTTTGAAACGATTGTGTTCCTCACTCCAGTCAAATACATTATCACAAGGCCAGAACAAAATAAACTGTAACCATAGGAGAGGACAAGCTTCCTGAAGGATATCTTTATTTCACTGTGCTATCCTACTGCTGCCTACATTTTACTTTAAGCAACTTTATTAAAGTCAAAGCATATTCAGTTTCTCTTCAACAGATCATAGAGAATAAGTAAAAGCAATATTTTAGTTGATATTGACATTGCTATAATGCTGTCATTTACTTATTGATAGCTTAAGACTGAAGATGATTTATGATCGGAGCATGTACAGTTAATAATGCATACACTCAAGTAGAAGAACAGAAGTTTGATCCTGAACTTAAGCTACCTTATCACGCTGCCTCCAGCCCTTTTAGCAGCCTTTTCCTTGGCCAGTCAAACAAAAATATTATTTCTGTATCACTGAGAAGGAACCGGGAGAAGACAAGCTAAGCAAAATAGGGACAATTTACCTCTCTTCTTAGAGGCAAAGACTTAAGACTTCCACATCCAGACAAAAAAGACGCACAAAAGATGGGAGTAGTAGGAGCTTTTACCTCAGCTTTCATGAAGAACTGAAAGACATAAACCTGGTCATTATGTATTGACAGAATTAATGGATATCCTGTAACCAACTGGGGAAAGCAAAAAACAGGGAATGAAAAGCAAAACTACATTTTTTAGGAGAGAAGATAAAATGATACAGCAGAGAAGCCAGGAGAAATGCTCTTCTCCTGGAGGTTTGAGAAGGGGAGGAGGAAGAATTGGAGAAAACCAGATAGGAACACCTGACAGGTATAAAAGCATATATGTCTTTAGGGACAGCATTTTCCTCCCAAGAGTGTCAGCTTCTGGAATTTCATAGATAAAATCTTTTCCTCTGCATCCAAGAGATGTATATGTAGGCCTCTCCTGCTGGGAAATGGAAGCAGCTCCAGATCATCCCCTGTGATTTTGACTGTATTTATTAGAGTGACAAGCCACATATACCTATGGAATGAGCATGTTTTAGTACAGTTTTCCCCAGAAGATCTTCTGCCTTATGTTTGCAATAAGTGTAGCATGGATGACACAGCAGATGTATATAATGGAAACTTTACTGAATGGTATCGAGGAACTTCAGACTAACAAAGAAACTGTTCTATGTTCAGGAAACAGGGAAATAATTTAGACAGCTATTTTAATAGTTTATTCTTTGAAATCAAGTGGTTCTATATGAGCATAATTTAGAGGTTATATATAATCTACATATGTGTGTATTCCTATTTATATACATGCATACATGTGTGTAGTACACATGCATGTATGAATGCTTTTTCCCATATTTTGTTTACAAAAGATTGGAGTTTTATGACAAAATCTCAAGATCCTGACTTGACTAAATGTACTTTCAATATCTGGCAGTGTATTCCTTCTATTAAACACATTTCTGACAAATAAACCCATTTGAGTTCTGAATCTGGCTCAAGAGATAAGACAAAAAAAATTAAACACTTACTATAGAAATAAGAACATAAAGTCTTATTGTTAGTTCGGTATTGTTGTAAAAATGCAGAATATTATTTTATATTTTAAAGATCAATCATAAAATACCTGTTTTGACATTCTCATTTTTTATCTATGTTTCTAGTCACTCTTTAGTAACAAACATAGTAAAAAAAAAGAAATATGTTTATTGCAGAGAAAGATAAATCCAGCTACAGGAAAACTTGCTCAGATTATACCCTTGCTCTGAAATACCCTGATTTCACACACAAATCAGCTTTGTTTTTCTTCAACTAGTCTATGGATATGAATCTTTAAGGCTTCTTTCACTACCCATTAAGGTCAATGAACAACTGCTAGTGGTTCTAGTATATTGGAGCTTGATCAACATGCAAGCAAAAGGAAAACCAAAGTGAGTATTTATTTTACATGTGGGTGCCAATGAGTCACTTTCTTGAAATCTGTTTCTTCTCAAGCCTAAACAAAAGATATAGATAGCAAATACTTGTTGACAAACACAGTCTTTATGCAGGAAGCTGTGACAACTGAGGCAATGTATGTTCCTAACACATGGTAAAGATACATATTCAACAATTCACTATATTTTATCTTAATAGGGAGTTTTACTGGGAGATGTTAAGTGTTATGATAATTCTTACAGTAACTCAAATTGTTGCTTATACTAACAACTTAGTGGTCCTGGTAAAGCTAAGGTTAAGTGGTTAAGATGATGCCTACTAGAACCAAAAAGTTGTAGAAAGTTTGCCTCTACTTAGCCTCAGGTTAGGGCTTCAGTTAAAACAACTTTCTTGAACTAAAAAGCAAAGATAGCATGTACTGAAGTAATAGGAATTAATTCTATCAAGGGGGACTCAGTGGTGGGGGGCGCTGGTTTCTCAAGTACAAACCCACAGTTCACACCTGGCAAACATTTTACAAAACGACCTGTGATGGCTGGTACCAATCAGGGAACCTCCAGCTCCAGAAAACACAGTTGTCCCTTCTTTTCCCCCGTTGCAACAGTCCCCAGGAAGGTTCAGGAGAGGACAGGGATGCCGTGGTGGTGCTGGGGAGGGCTGATGGCCCGCAGCGGCTGGGAGAGGCAGCCGAAGGCAGTTTGCTGTCCTGGTGTTCCTGCCAGCCTCAAGCTGCATGCTTCCACTCACCAGCCCCTTTGTGAACTGAGCTCCACGGGGTTCAGACAGCCTCATAATGTACTTCAAGGTTTGAGCTGGAGAGCAGCCAAAGCCGTAATCAGAGGCCATATTATTATCCCAGTGCCAGGTCTGGAAAAGGCCAGATATGTATCCCAGAAGGACTCATGGCCCTTGAGCAAAAATATAAAAACAGGCAGTCACCAAAAATTTGAAAATAATTAATTAACGCTGATGCTAAGCCCAGGTTTATTATGGGGAGAGCATTGCAAATCCACAGCGGGACGCAGGCATCTGGACCCTGGGGCTGGCAGGTTCCCCCAGCTGAGGATGCTCCCGCCACACAGCAGCCTGCATCCGAGCTAGACTGGGCAGCCTGGCCTCGGCATCAGCATCAGCTGGGGATGGGCACTGCTCTGCCAGCCACAGGGGTGCATCTGGGGCAGGGGACAGTTCTGGGAACAGGGCATGCAGGAGAAATATAGTGCTTCCCCTTACTGCAACAGAATTGGAATTTGGCTATTCAAAGCTTTTTTTTGTAAACTTTGGCTAAGACCTGCTTGTTCACAATTTCTTAACTCTATGACTGTGTATATGGATTGCTATATGAGTAGGAGTAACCAAACCACCACTTAATGCATAGATTTGAAACCCTCTTGGTTGATAAAAACACAGGAAAGATCCAGGCTCATTATTAATAGAAACAATTTAGGTTTTTCTTCAGGAAGGGACCTTCCTACTTTCCCTGAAAATGTAGTAGTTTATCAAGAAGTCAGACCACACACAGCCAGACTTTTGTTTGTAGTCTTCTACTCCTGCGAAAAACGCCTGAGATGACATTCAAACACTCAGCGTATGGTGGTATCACAGATCTCTTGTTGCTTCGGACACAAAGGCAGCAGCCAGGTGACTTCTGCAGTATTGAAGGCCATGGATGGTAGCCCTGTAGTATTCTTCAGGAAAAGTTTTGAGCCTTGGAAAGCTGGGGAAAGAAATACTATTAATATTGTTTAAAAAAAAAAACAAAAAAAAAAAAAAAAGATTGAGTAGATTTTGTATGATTGAGTAGAACTGAGTAGTATTTGTCATGGGATAGGTTTGTTTCTTTAACAGTTTTCAGGTTTTACTGGAAAAGCTAAAGCCAGTCAGCCACTCCCTTTTCAACAGCCGAGCACCAAAAAGTCTGCTTCTCATCAAAAATGTTAAATATTTCTTAAAACGCCGATAAGAACTATTCCTTAAAATAGTCTGCTGAACACGGAGCCTCCTCGTGACCAGTGGTGCCCCAGTCTTGCTTCATCACCCATCAAGTGGACAATGGCTCCAGCCGTTACCTTTGCATACTGTTTGCTTTTCTAAATTAAGCTATTTCCTCTTCCCATCTGCTGATTAACTGCTTTAGGGCTGCTCTCACACCTATCCCTTCCTTCTCTGCATGGTAAATTCTAAAAGGCAAAGTAATCATTACTTACTTTGGTCTGCTGAAAAACTGTTGCAATTTAGAATGATCGTACTCTAACACGCTACTTCTTAATTCTTTTTAATGTTTTAGTCAACAGCATTAAAAAACAAAATCACTACAACTCCAATCTTAACTCGAGTCTGTTAATTTGTTATTAAAATTGTCACTACAAAATGGAAAATATGCAGATGCATTTTAAATATATACGTGGGGCTTTAAAATTAAATAGATATGAAACTCATGGGGTTTTTAAAGTTTAAATTCTTAATCAATTGTTTCTCATTTTTCTGTTTGAGCTGTGATAATGAATACATACTCAGGCTGTAATTCACAGATGAGAATTGGAGCAACTATTTTGCAAATAGCATTGCAACTTTGGAACAAAGTTTGTGCACAGAGACTTGATTTCTCAGTTCTTCGAAATGAGTAAATATTTAATAATGTGGGTTAGAGTATGTTGACAAAGTGAAGAATCAAAGAACTAGAGAACTACAGTTTGGGAACCAGGTGCAGCTATCATTTTAATTTATTACATTCTTGGTTTTATAATTATTTCAGTTGTTGTGAGGAATGCACTTAGGCATTTTTAGGTTAAGAAAGCTGCTGGGAGGACAAAGCAAAAATTTAAAAATATATATTTTACATTCTTTAAAAAGTGCTAAAACATAGTTGATGAATAGTCCACACTGACTGTATTTGATGGGTGAAGATGCTAGACTTTCTGTACCTTTGGTATTTGTCCTGACAAGAGAACCAACTGTTCCCAAGAATGATAAAGGACACTGTTAAGACTCCAGGAAGTTGAGGTCAGAAATCAAAAATATAAATTGGCACTTTATGCAGACATTATTTTGATGCTTTCTAACCTGCAAGAAATATTTCATTTAGGGGTTAGAAAAGCAGTAGAAGCACTTGGAAAGATTTCAGACTTCAAGATAAATTATACTAAATCAGTTGCATAAAAATATAGCTACCAAACTGTCATAGGAAGAACAAAAGCAATTACAACCTCCCTGTAGATTTAAACAGGCACATTACTCACTGAAATACCTGGAATATACTGCACCAGGCAATCCAGACAAGTTGTCTGTATTTAATTATTCTCACATAAAATCAATTTTTAAAAGGTGGAGCAAAGTTACTATCTCTTGGATAGGAAACGTTCGTATTAGTGATGAGGGGTTTGTTGAGAAACAGGATGCAAAAGTTTTTGTTTCAGTTGTGCTGATAATTGAAAAATACTGATTTTGTTATTACAGTTATAAAATCCTCAGAAAAGTGAGGATTATTTTCTACTATATGCACATGGGTATAGCTCTGTAAAATAGTAATCCATTGGTTTTAAGTCTAAAGACAACTAAACCAGAGTTTTAAAGTGCACAAGTATTTTATCTTTGCATTTCTAGGTCTAAAACATGTGCTAAACACTTTAGTCACAAAGATACTGAATTGCCTAACTTTAAGATTTTTGTTAAACGCTAAGTAAACAGCACCAAGAGTAAAAATACACATGTCCTTGTAGGTATGTTCCTGTTATGTATATTTGCATGCACAAGTTTATTTCGAATTATATATTAAGCAAAACCTCATCTTGGCAGTAGAAGGAGAAGAAAAACTCGGTATGACAGGTCAACAGGGACAGAGGCTACGCCTGCAAGAGACTAAGTAGAAATCCTGCAAATAGGTAGCCATTGTCTTCCTGATGAGCCATATCTACCCAACAACCCAACTTCCATCTCCATTATCAGTTATTGAACAGATGGCTGTTCACAGGACTGGGTGAATAATGGAAACCAGTGTTTGTGAACATCGGTTCAAAGTCTGAACGGCTGTTTGATTCAGGCTTGTTCATCCACTTGTTATTCAGTGTTCACAAACATTCATGTTGAATGGGTTTCTCTTCACATGGATGTTTGGAGAATGGGTCTTTTTCATTCAAAACCCCATATTCATGTGCAAACAAGGGCATTTGTGTGTGAACAAGGGCGTTCCTTATTCATCATTGGTTATTTGTGCTTCTCTACCATTATTCCTCTTTTTGAAGTGTTTGTTGTCCACTCAAGGTGCATGACCTAGGTGATCAAATACAAATCAAAAAATAAGAGTAACAAGTAGTGAAATTAAGCAGTTCATCACCGTCTAAAAATAGTTCATCATCTATTAAATGTAACCTTTTCAAAGTAAAGGCAACTTGTAGACAATCAAGGAAAAGAGGACAATGCACGAATGAGTATTCCCCCAAATTTATAAAAATCTGCAATCATTCTAGAGGTTAGTTCTTTTACTGCAACCTAGTCACCTGAATGCGAGATCCACAGTCGGGGTGTAAGGTTGCAGCTCAACCGGTGGCCAGAAACAGCTGTGTTGGCATAACAGATGCCAGTTGCTGCTTCCTCCCTTCTGCTGGAGATCATCAGCAGAATGAATTGCCGGAGTTTGCCCTTCCTGAAGTGAGCACTCACCCAGGCTAGCTCTGTCTGCTCCAGCTGTGATCCAGCTGTGATCCCAGACCAGGAGGCTAAGCGGTCCTGAACCCATGGCAGGAGGCTCCCATGTTTGCTGGCTCAGCGCAGGGACTGCAGCGATGATAACTTCTGACAGAGCTCACATTGGGTCCATAAGAAGTTTTCTGATTATGGCAATAGTAAACTCTATAATAAAGCACATCTCTAGAATATCTGGATTCAAGTGAATACAGAGTTGGCTTCTTTCAGTAACCCAATTATAGAGGTCCAAGACATTAGTCACAGAAAATAGTATAAGCAATGATATCACTATCTGATACCAGTATTTTAAGTAATTCGTTCAGCTATTTTTACCTTTTAGAGTTTATCAATATTAATATTCTGAAATTAAGATTCTTTCTGTGAGCAGAACTCCTTTTGAGAGTACAGATGAGATCATATGCTACATTTGACCACCATGGGCTCTCTTACTATATAATTTGTTATTTTTTTTCAGTACTTGAAAAGTAAATGTAAATTTGGAATGAGATCTTTGAACTTTATCTGAGAAAATATGCTAGATGTGAAAAGTCATCTCTCACACCCCGATATTACAAGACTACTAAGTTAATGCCCTTTACTGTGTGGCTGTCAGTTATATAAGAACTAATTATGAATTATTGAACTGTAGAACTAAAGCTACAGCAGAAAGCAGTAGGCTATGAAGTCTAGCCACTTCTGTGACTAGGACTTGGAAAGTGTGTCTTTGTTGTGTCTACTGCATAAAAGCTTTGTGGATGACAGTCAGAAATTTAGTATCGCCCTGAACTATAACCTTTGCATGGTGCCATCCATAACCAAGTGACCTGCTGCAGCTCATTAAAGTTAATGTAATGGATCATTTGCTTCTAATTGTATTCATCAGCAAACTAGATTCACTTTTCAGCTGGCAGTAAGTGAAAATCATACAGTTAAGTAGACTGAGTGACTAAAGAATGTCCTTCTATAGATTCTTTCACTTAAACTCACATCTCACATGAGCAGAACTAGGATGAGATGACTCATTATAGGAGAACAAAATTCTTACACATGAAGATTGAAGAAGTTTAACACTTAAACATTCTCCTTTTCTAATGGAAGTGCAAGAAAAGTGCTTCTTAGCACATGTTGCCTGAATTCCTTACCAGGAAATACCTGAACTTCGTAAAATATTGCGTTCTCCTGTTACAAATTAGTCACATACATCAACAGACATATTGTTAGATTACATGCTGCACTGTATGAATAGCACTTTGCTTCTAAAATTACTTTATCATCTAACAATAGTTATCTAATACTTGTCATTGCTTTCCAACATATATGGAGATCATAGGAAGTAGCACATGTGTTACTTAAAAACAACAATTCTAAAAAGAAAATATTCTCTTGATGGAAGCAGTTTATTAATTCTAAAGCCTCGGGAGAGGTAACAAGCAGCAATATTTTTGGTAGGAGTATCATATCCTCTTTATTATTTTTTTTAAAACCCATATATTAATTGTAGACAATGTATTGAAATAGTGTGTAGTCAGAATCATTTTCCATGCTACATTTTTGAAAACAGGAAATATTTATTTCTGCATTTTAAAATATTTATAATTGGTTTAGATTGACCAAGGCAGGCACTTTATGTACGTTGTGGTCTTGCCACTGCCATACTCATTCTCCCTTTGAAGGTATTCTCACAACACAGCTTTTAAACTCCTGGGGCACACCACCACCCACTACGGAACCTGCTTTTGTAATGACAGACACCTAAACACAGCTAATAAGAGGTTATCCTGGTGCTTAATGCTTAATGTTGATATCAAATAACTGAGGAACTCAGGAGGTCATCTCAGTGTATCTGACTTGAAAATATATTAAAAAAAAAAAGAGCTAGTATCTAATATACAATATGATAACATAGAGTATGTAGTAAGCACCATAAAAAGGAAATGGCCAAATCCATTCATTGTACACAGAATACATATTTCTTTTCCCAGCTTAGGCACATTGTTTTAGCCTTATTCCTTGTATATGGCTCTGAACAGTGCCAAGATTCATGTGCAGATCCAGATATCACAAAGAAATATTTCCTTCCAGGCACACTACATGAGCCAGATTTGGCTGTTGATGCAGACCACTGTCTCTGTGGGTTTAAACACAACAGGGCATGGAAGAGAAAGGAATTAAAGGGAATGCAAACTGGCGATGATTCTCACATCATCCTGCCATCATCAATGGACATCATCCAACAAGCCAGCAGTGCTGACTGGGGATGGTGGGGCTGCCCCACAGAAATGCACCATGGTGGGTTCTCCCCTGAAAAACAAAACTGGATCCCACAAGAGATGATAAATTGTGGGGATGGGCTGTGGCAAACAGTTGCTTTAGAGCAGTGTGCCCTCTGTGTTCAAAATAGGGCATCTGCTCTTCCATTCTTCTGCTGGAAGGGATGACTCAAGCCTCAGGAACTCACAGAGGAATGTGCTTCACCATTCACATGCTCCAAAGTGAATCCTAGATGCAAGGACTCAGTAAAGGCTGCTCACCTTCACAAATTTTAATTTATAAATGTTGTACTGATGTATTTTTTGAGGAAAAGTTTGGAGTTACAGCAAGGATCAAAAAGGATGATCTCACAGGGATTGAACTGAATCCTTCCTCAGATGCTGAAAAGTCTGAGCTATGCTTGTTAAATGTTCATATTCTTTAGTGTTTTTTGCCAAAAGCAGGGAATACCAAGAAGCTAATCTCAGGTATTTCTGACCAGCCCACACTACAATTTACCACAGATCTGATGAACAGCCCTCCTGAGGAGGTTTATCATCCAGGGTTTTATCCCAGCTGAATCTTGAGTGCTGGTAGAACTGCTGTCCACCAGCAAAGAAACCCATGCAAGCAGGCAGATCAGGAACCAGGTGTCCATCTCTAACAGGACACCTATCCACATGCCCGATTCTTTTATTCTGTAGGATTTTCCATTCCCCTTGTAGTATGCTTGTCAAAGGACGGTCTCCTCCCTTACCAAGCACTGATCTAAGCCTTCAAAAAATCAATGTCTGGTCCCCTTTTCTCTACATCAGATCTCCCAGTGCTCCAGGACTTGCATCAATGCTATTTGGGGAAAGGGAATAGACAGTAGAGAGTGCAACATTTTTGTGTGGTATATCAGGGGCTATTCACAAGCTGTTAGATGGCTAGTTAAGGCTAATATTCCTTTTTTTGTAGTAGCTGAAGAATGGGCTGATTGGAGAACTTTCCATGCAGTATTTTGCCCTTCTGTTTAAGTGTTTCTCTTGAATTGTATGCTCCGATACTTGAAGTTAAGCATCTGCTCTAGTGCTTTCCTGCATGAGGACCTGTATTTCCAACTCCTGGACTTATTTAATTTCCGGTCAAGTCACTTAACACCCTTACATTTGACTTTCTCCATCTGTGAAATGTGGAAAACTAAAGTTAGCTGTCTCATGGTGGTACGGAGAGTAATTCAAAAATGTTTGTCGAGCACTTTGAGATCATAAATTGTACTATTATACCATTTAGCAGATGTGATTCTATCACACCACAGAAAGCAGTGTTGTCAGAGAGATACTTGCATGTCCATGACCAGGTACCTCCAGTTAAAAACAGGTTTCTGCATGAGACATATACAGAAATTAGCACACATGTGCAGTTAGAGAGACTGTCAGGAAAGTCTGGTCCAGTTTCCCCCAACGTGCATCAAAGTTTGTTCCCTATTTAAGGGAAAGGAAGGGGGAGGTCAACAACTCCAACCCGACAGGGAACAGGATATAAGGTGAGATGGGTTCTGCCACTGTCCTTCAAGTACCTTTGGCCTTAGGCTGTGCCTGAAGGTGTGAGCCACCAGCTTGTGCTGGGCATGGGGTGTCAGGGCCCCTTGGCACCTCCCAGTTGCTTATCTGTCCATTGGGCTCAATAACTACCATTCTCCATAAAAAAAAGACCATTCTCCTACTTCCATGTCAGGTTTAGCTAAGAAAAACAGCCAGAATAACACGGAGCGATGACTGACTTCCTAATATGTCCTGAATATTGAATATGCTATTGAATTTCCGCTTTGCTAAGAAACATTAATAAAACCTATTTTTAATAACATTTCAGAATCTGAGTCACCTTTTAGATGCAGCCACCTTTTTTTTTTTTTTTTGTCTTTTAGGCAAGAGCTTGTTTAATTCTGAGTGAAAAATCTGGGTCCCTAGGGGTGTGTTTCAGAATAAATTCATAAAGCTTTGCTGTGATATGCTTGGTGAGACTCACCTGTCTACAGAGAACTCCTGTTTGAATCTCTGTCTGGATCTCTGTTTCATCCTTGAGAAAACCAAAAGTCTAGAGGTAGCTGGAAAACATTTGTTTTCCCATCTAAATTGAAAAATAAATGTTTATGCTTTCTACAAGAGCTAAAATATTTCTATTTTTCCAATGGTTTTTCATGTAAAAAAAATGTCCTCAATTAAAAAAATAAATGTATTTTCTAGGATGAGTTAGCTGACCTTTTTTTTTTTTTTAATTAACTACCACCCAATCATCAGTCAAATCTGTTTTACTCTAAGATATCCAACCAGCTCTGCCACGTCAACCTCCTAGATACAGGAAAGGATTTTTTTTTTTTTTTTTCATTACAAAACATTAATATTTATTGAGCAAACAAGCATTACTTTTAATCTACATATCTAAAAGTATTGGTGGGCTCAAATATATGTTGTTACTAGCACACCCATTTAACCTATTGTATCGTGGTTTATAGCCATAATTAATGAGGGTTTAAAAAAGATATCATACTTGCCTCTGATGCTGCATCTGATAACCTAAGTCAAGGTAGTATGATATGATGACTTAGTAAAATAGTTTGAGAAAGGAAAAAGTCATTAGAGATACCAGTCTTCAAGGGTAGATTATATGAACTTGTCAAGAAATTATTATTCTTTTCCATGCTTTTTTTCTTTTTTCTTTTTTTAAATTTTATTTATTTTTTACAGTTCTTCTGGTTCAGTGGGATAAAATCTTCAAAACAAAACAATAGGGCATAAAAATGCTATTAACATGAATAAAAATAGCATGGATAACTCCTTAGTGACAACTGACTTCACAGTGTCAAAATCACACGATTTTATTGACCTAGTTGAATTTCTTCCCCTCAGAATCAGAAACTTACCCAATTTCCTACAGGATTGTCTGTACAGTTTTAGTTTAGTTTACTCATTAATGTTTCAAGCCTTTCTACCACAAAGGAACAGACACATGAAAGTGAAAATGTACCTTTTTTTCACAGCAGGGAGCCTTCATAATGAAAACTTGGCATGCACACCTGAGGAGAACAGTAAAGCTTATAGAATTTACATATGAGGATTGTAATGCTTTTTGCAACTGTAAAAGAAAGGAGAATTAAAAGAGAACGTGACATTTTGGCACCAAGGTTATCAGCAAGACATAAATTTTACTTCTGTGTTAAAGATGCAAAGACGACATGTAAATATGTAATTTTAAGTGTTGTGGGCACCTTCTACAAATTTTTCTGTAAATCCATGACAACTTGTATTATTAATGGGGTTTATTATTATATTTCTCCAGGCTGCTGTATAGAAAGGACTCAGTTCATCTTCAGAATCTAGAGGAAAAAGCTCTCATTCATTTCAGTGGGAGGTGGCTGAAGACCCAAAATATGTGAGAAATGGATTTGAAAACCTGGCATATCTTGTGTTTAGAGGCAGCTAGTTACAAGGTTGCACGTTTTCCCTGTTTTGTCTACTTCTCAAATTTAGGTTTCCATTTCAATGCCTAGTGCTGTTTGGAAGGTTTATTTATTTATCATCTTTGTAGATATTAAAATACAGAGAAATGAAATTAAATTAATGAAGCTATTTTCTTCTAAATAAATGTAAAACTGTATCTAGGTAATTAAGGCACCTAAAGGTACCCATACATTAAATAAAAAACTAACATGATGCTTTCTTAAATGCATTAACAAATTTAGAAGGAAAATAACCCTCTGTCACCATCTACCACATTTTCTCATTTATATCTTATTTTCCTGCTCTGTACTTCCACACACCATGACATCTATAACAACCCATGTTGTTCCTATTATCAGCAGGTTAAGTTTTCTTTACAAGTCATCTGTAAGTAATTCACCTGCAGGTACTATTTAGCAGCTATATTAAAAGGGAGTTAAAAAAAAAAAAAATAAAAAAAAAGACACAAAACTTCCTTGCAGCTTAAAAACAAATCTGAGTTCTGAGCATCACCTGATTTAATCCTCACGGGCATATCAACTCACTCCGTCTGCCTCAGCTTCCCTATTTTTATGCGCTTTCTCTAATAAAATAGCCTAGATATTGTTTGAAGTTGCCAATTATTATTCTATAGATAGATAAAAGCAGCTGGCAAAAAAAAAAAAAATATTTAAAGGTATATTGCCAAATAAAACCTTTTGTTTCATCTCTAAAATATCATAGAATCATTTGTGCTAATGAGCCACGGGGGCATTTTTTTGTGTCAGTAATTAATTCTCAGGTTTCTGCAGAACTTTTTCTGCTGTTTCTGCTGGAATGAAGGATCTCTCTTTATGTCTGAAAACATCGGATTAGTTTTCAAAATTGGCATATTTCCTATGTTCATTTTATGAGTTCTCACCTTTGTAATGCTATATCTCTAAACACAATTTTTGTGTGTCTTTTAAGATCTCCTTATCCCCCAGAATAGTCCCCTACTATGACTCTCGGAAAAAAGCATTCATTGAAATAGAAAAGGAAGTAAATTTTGTCTAACAGAGTACAAGTACAGAATATATAAGTATAGATGAAAAAGAAAGTCAAAATAAGACAAAATAAGGTATATAATGAACAAATTACAATATTTTAATTTGCTTTTCTGCAAATAATTTACAGTTTATTCCATTAATTGTAAATTATCGTATCTTTGATACTTCTAAGTGTCTACAGTTGGGTAATGAGTTTTGGAAAAAACAGTGTCTCCTTCCCATAAAAGAAGTAAATAATTTCACATTGCAACTGTAGCTTAATTCCCAAGGGGATATTAAACCTTTTAAGAAGTAAAATGGCAATGTCTCCTTTGCCTCTGTTTGGAAAACAAACAAACAAAAAACCAAACAAGAAACAAAAACCAAACACTTAAACTTGTAATTAATTCATTTCACAGAACTGTAGCAAAGCCTAAAATAAAATTATAAAAAGAAAGGAACGATTCAAACCAAAAACTGCTCCAAGGACATCTCTTAATATCTCGTCAGAAGTGAAAGGAATGAATCTCCACCCAAAAGAAGATTTTTCACAGGCAACAATTTTCAGGAAGGAAAAAGACACAGTCAAGGGAAGAATTTTTCACAAACAATTGTCTTTAAAGGAAAAGGTCATACACACTGATAATACATGTATTGCATTCTGTCCTTGACCATATACATACATATACATACTACAAGGGAGCGAGTTCCCTCTTGTCTCCATCCTGGAATAACCAACCACAGCACTCCTGACGTAAGCAGGTTAATAAGTCTTTATTCCTGCAGAGTTGGGCTGAAGCAGCGTTGGGTCCTGAAGACCAAGGGGACTTAGTGCTCCCAAAGACGCGAGTCTCTTAGGGAAGGACAAAGTTTCCATACTGGTGTAATTCAAAGCACAGGAAGAGAGAGCTATCTTGCAGTGGAGGAGCGCAGTTCAGCCCACAGCTTGCTGTGGGAGAGTGCCAGTTGTCCACCAAAATGCTGTTTCTGGTTCTCCACACCCAGTGAGGAGAAGGTGGAGAGGAGCAGAAGTGCAGAGGCATGTGGTCTAAGGAGGAGGTGTGCATCAAAACGGGTCAGCTGGTGCACACTTCTGCAAAGAAATCCCAGGGAGGCTGGTGAATACTATGTTGGGGCAGAAAAACAGCTCACTTTCTGGAAGGTACCTATGTGCATTAAAGCCATTTAATGTACCTGTTAACACTGCAGCACAGAAACTCCCCCAAAGTGATTTTCTCAGGAGGAACTTAGCTGAGATCAAAGCCGCGGTATCTGCTGACTGAGAAAGGACTGAAGTATGGCTCCAGAGGAACCACTAAAAGGCAGATCCTTAGAGATATTAGGCACCCAACTCCTTTGAAATCAGGGACATCTAAGTATTTCAGTAACTGGGAGAATCTGGGCATGGGACTAGCTTTCAGTAAGCATCATCATATTTTGAATTCACAGTACTTTCTCTCCATTCTGGCAGGCTTTTGTCTTGCTGAGCAAAACTAATAGGATCTGTGGTCAGTTCCTAGAAAAATATATTTTTTTGTGAGAGACAACCTGTTTTAAGACGTCCTCTGCCGGGGTTGGGGGGGGCAATCCATATTTCCGAATATCAGTTCTCTCGTCCACAGTAGAAAACAAAGGGCACATTACAGTATTCCCAGGTATCAGTCTAAAACCTGTAGGAAAAGGAAGTTGTATCAGCATATGCAAGAACATATATTCTCCATATTACATCACGGATGGCCTTAAATTCGTCTGGCTCAAGGTTGTCCTTTGATTGGTATTCAAGTGGAGTGGTAAGTGTGTGCTCTCTAATCCCTGCAACACATGGTAATTTTTTCATTCTCTCTCCGTCTCCACCTGTTCCATGGTCCAGTGGAGGGCTGCAAATCCTATCAGGGGAGTGCAGCACCGCTAAGCCTGCTTCCCTGGCTCCAGTCCATCACATGTGCACTCAGGCTGCAGAGCACAGAGCCAGCTGCAGCCCAACGATCATGTTATCAGATGACGGATGGCTTCATATCAGGTGTTTAAACTGACGAGCTGCCCCATCTGGTAAATGATTTGGGAAGTCTGGCCTAGCTTGATGAATGGGGAAAGTGACAATGCCAATCAGTGTGACCCCTGCAGCTTCCCTGCTGCTGGCCCAACAGCCACAATCAAGTATATCCCACTGGTTTACTTTTTCAATCCCATTGTCACTATACTGAGACCTACTGTCACTAAATTGCCACTAAATTATATCATTAATCCAAATATTTTCCTTGTAAGAACCTTCACAAAATGCATACCACACCTTCAGCAGGTCTGGAAAACAGGTTAAGTTGACAGGAGACGATGCAGTTATGGATGCTGGGGGGGTCTGTAACAGATGATTCTGCTGAGCAGGCCAGTGACACGGTTATTGAGGCATTTCTTCTTGCTCCCTTGAAATTCAAAAACCAGGGAGCTGGGCATGAAACATCAGGGGAGACAGGATGGACTAGATTCTCACCTGGCAGTGATTCAGAAATCTCATAGACTTAAAGCACGTGCTGAATTCCCTCTAACTTCAGCAAAGCCAGATTAATTGCCATCAGCTTGAGACCTAGTCCTCAGTATTTTATTAAAATACTTACTAAAGAATATGTGATTGAAAACTAACACTGTTTAAAATTACTAGTGAAGTACCATTTAATAATGTGGTATTTAATGTCTATTAAAAATACATCCTGTCTTTGTTTAAAATATTATTACTTTATTACTCTAAGTCTATGAAATATAAATTACATAAACATAGAAGCTTGCACTTTAATGCATTGTCAAATCTTCAGCCACGTACTGTATGCATTTGGCTTAGTTGCAGAGTGTATCGCAAACTAGCTACTTATCGTAATAGAGATCAAATAATGGAGACAGGGCAGAATACACAGACACTACAAAAACAATTTTCAGTACAATATTTATTTTAATCAGCAATTCAAAATTACTTAACTGGAGTTGTGAACAATCCAAATGCCATTTTGCTTTAGTTCTCAACTTAAAAACATATTTTTCTTCTCAGCCCCTTGATACATGTGGGGTTTTGTCCATCCCTATTAGAAAACCACTTTCTTAAAGCACATGCGGCAGTGAATAAACTAAACAAAAGAGATATCCTAATGAAAATGACAGCACAGCAGGTACACTTGTGATTTAGTGTCATTTCTCTTTGCATGCTGCAAAATTGTCAAGCATTTCAGGTATAAAAAGTAAAACCTTCTATTCTGTAGAGGATAACTGCTGTAAATTGGCAACATGTAGATATTTTAATAACAAGGCAAACATCAGCAGCTACCTGAGGTATTTATAGGCATGCACATCTTTACATTTACTGTGGATCACTCATGATCATTCCATTGTGCACTGTAGCACTCATTTGTGAATTTGTGTGCTCCTGAAGGTACAGAGAGATTGAACAATGTGATTTATGTTTTGCAAGTTGTACAAAGCAGTTTTATCACTGAATCGGTGGCTAGCATTTGAGTTTTATTGGCTATCTTTGCATAGGTCTGCCTCAGATAAAATTCTACCATACTCATGACATAAGGAATGTATTTGGGTTTTATTCAGTTATTAACCACAAAGCTTAGGAGGCAGAAGGAGATAACTCTTATATGTCACAAAATAGTGGTGTGTGTTGTTCCTGTTGGCACACACACATATTGTGGGTTTTATTGTATTTACCTTAAAGATGGAAAATGTCAGAACCTTATGAGAGACTTTTCATTAAAAAGGTGGCCAGGTTCAGCTATTGTGCAGTGACCGGGTGTGGTTCTTCTCGCATGTCTCCCAAGACCAAAGGGCAAATTTTGATGCTCTGATAACCTTTCTTCTGGTACTGTTTCTCTCCTTTTGTTCCTCATAGCAACATTGCAGTGCATAATAGAAAGCCTAATGCTTGTCCTTCCCCAGAGGGAACTGAAGGTACAGAGTGGGAACCTGCATAAATTAACAACAGGAATGTCAATATTTACTGGGAAACCCCCAACATATTTTCAGAAGAAAGTCCAAAGCCAAGCAAGAAGGGAAAAAGAGAGAATGCAAATTTGCCTCATTCCCCTCTCACCCTCCCTTCCTCTCATGACTTCATCAGATGGAAAAGATATTAAAAGCCATAAGACCTGGTCTAGGATTGCTGGATCCTGAAAATGGGCAGTGATTTCAGTTTGACTTTTGGGTACCCAAGAAATGCAGAAGCCTCTGAAAAATCTTTTTTTTTTTTTTTGCAAACAAAGACTATATAAAAGTCAAAATTAATATACAGTTGTTTTAAAACTGATGTGTATGCACAACACAAAAGTATAAATGACTTCACCAAGATTTATTGATTCATGTCAAAGCATCATTACTTTTCAAAGTGTGAAAAATGATCATATATTTATGACCTGCCGACTGAAGCTGTTTTGTGAATTAGCAAAAGCTCTGGAGAGGAGCAGCCTAATTGCATTATCATAGAATCAGAGATGGTTGTCAATTTTCCCCCATTTAGCTTTTCTCCTTTAGTTTGTTAAAATGAAGGTGCCATACGTTGGTTGAATTCACTAATACCCTGATGAATGAGGTATTTTCCCAATAGGCTCACTACAAGTATAAACAGTGAATTAGGGATGATAGGTCATCAATCATATCTCCTTCAAACAGATCTTTGCCCTGAGATTATTTGTTATATATTAAGAGCACTTACAAAGTTATCATAGAAAACACTCTGACGAAAAGATACTAAGTTGACCTTAATTCCTTCTTAGTGGGTTTGTAAGGGAGTTTGTCGGTTCAGATAGATATTCCTGTGTGATGGCATACTCATATCTAGTTTTGATTTTCTTCATTAACAGTGTTTGCTTCTTTTATCTTTTAAAAGATGTGTAATTTTCATAGTACTCCCCTTTAATGTATCTGTACTCTAAGGCTGAAATTCAACATATGCTCTGGATTTGAAGTGAATATTTTCATAGGTTTGAGGATGTTTCTGGATTTCAGGAGCTATGCTTATTACCATTTGTACAGGAAACTGTCATTTACACTCCTCTTCGGAAAGGTATTTAATCATCATTGGGGTAGTGTCTCCATACACACTGTACTGTAAGCAAGTGTTTCATCTCCATTGATGAGCACCAGCCCCTGGTGGAAGTTAAGCATATCTTTAAGCAGTGTCCTGGCTGGAGGCACTTTCCTGGATGTTATCCTTAATTTATACCAAAAAAGGTCAAAGGCAATCTATAATTCAGTGTACCTTTCACCTCCTGCAATGTGACTGTGGCTGGCTCCAGCTGTGCTGGAGGGGGGAAGGCAGAGCAGGAATTCATCCATAATTGCGTCTCATGACCAGGGCTGCATCACGTGAGGCCCCATAACAAGCTGTGCTAATAATGTGTGAACAGATGCGGGAGGGCTTCTGCTCCTGCTCCCAGCAAATATATGACTTATCGTGCTTGTTAAGCTGGAGGTAAATTTGCCCTTCAAAGATGTGCATCCAACACCCACTGAAATCAGCAGGACAGTGCAGCAGGGCCCGTGTCAGCGTTGACTCAGCTGTTTTTTCCCCCGGCTGCTTATGATGTTCTCCCTTTGCATCCCTTCGGTTTCCAGCTGAGGAGTGGGTAACGCTGGGCAGGGGCCAGCCATGCCGCTCAGGGCAAGGACCAAGCAGCACAGTGTCAAGTCATGCTCCCTTTGCTATGCATCAGGTGTTCCGCATCTTCGAAATGCTGCCTTTCAGGAGGTACTGAGCCAGAAGCTGCACTTCACATTTAGTAGTTCTCTGTGGACTAGTTTTCCTAAGAATTTTTTCGAACCATCATCCACTGAAGTGAAATGTCTCAAGCACAACAGCATGGCAGAGAGGGGACGGCAGGTCGATTGGAACAATTATAAAGATCTGAGCGCTGGGTTTATAGGGCATTGACATCCAAAGGTTGGCAACTCCGCACAGTCACTGTCTTTACTCTGGGGTAACGCAGCCACCACCTTCAATCAAGAGATGTCTGTACTCTGGAAACTGGGCTAGAAGGGGGAGAACCCTTCATTTATTTCTATGATGAGCAGTTACACTGACAGAAAATATTAAAGCTCTGCCACTACTTTTAGAGCTGGAGTTGCATTTTAAATTGTTTTTTCCTATCACAGACCTTCAAAAGTGGCTTTAGTCAGAGCACTTATGCCATCCCATCTTGAATGGCGTGGCCTAATTATATTGCCTTATTTAACTCCATGTCCAGACTTTGGCTGGAATATTTTCAGATCTGAAATACAAAAGAGACACTTTTACACATTGGTTACTTTTAAATTCATTTGTGAAAAGTCTCTGTACTTGGAAATGAAGAACACAGTTTCCACTGCTCTTCCTAATTGCAACATGGTGGGTATCCCAAGTACACTTTGAAGACCATCAAATTGCAGACATGAATTTGTAACCCTATTAATATTTCTATAATAAAACCTCTGTTCACACAAGCATTAAGAAAACACAAAGCGGTCCTGACACAGCGTGTGCACATTCTGACTCACCTAGATGTTTATGAATAATTTTTCCCATTAGGCAACCAGCTAATTCCTCCAACATATCAACCTGTGATTACCAACATGCTAAATATGGAAGAGAGAAGATAACTGATTCCTGGACTGAAGCAAAAATCCCACAGAAGGCAAAACGTTTGTGAGACTTCAAATGGGTTTTGTCTAAGGAAGAGTGGGCTCTATTTCCCATAGAAGGATTTTATCAGGGAACCTGCTCCCATGAGTGTGGTACTTTGATCATGGGAGGGGTTTGGGCCAGCAAATTCTTCAAAAACTTTGCTGCATTCATATTCCCACCACTGGCACAACACGTGTTGCAGGGCTGAGACTGGGAAGGGGGTTCGGATGTGCTATTGAGCAGCTAGAATTTGCCAAATTGATTATTTTCATTATTCATCGGGCTAAAGGATGGGTCAGGTAGGTATGATAAGGTCAACAAGATTAAGGTAAACGTGCAAACAAACTGGGGAGGGAGATCTCATAGTACCAGCTGCCTCTTTCCTTGCTGTGTTGGCTGTTATTTGCACAGCGCTTAAAATTCAGATTGAAACTTTAGAGAGAGAAAAGAGCTTTAAGGAAGGAAAGAATTGCAGCTCTTTCATGAGGTTAGTGTTTCCTTTGAGAAAAAGCAGGGAGCTTTAGGAGATTGAGGAAGGTGTTATTGTAATAGAAACGTAAACTAAAGTGGGCCATTTCTAATTTAACAATGGGTGGCCCTGTTTTTATCAGTTTATGGTACCGTGTGTTTTTGTCTTCATGAACACTCTTCTTTTGTCATTCAGCTATATAATCACCACCTTTTGTAAGATAATCACAGGTAATTAACTTTGTAACTGTTCTTGTCCTGTTAGACTAGTAATTGCTTGTCTGAATCACACATCTAGGAGGTTTCTCAGATTAAGGGAGATATGATCTATCCGTAATTTCAAGTCTTTTGACAACTGATTGAGGGCCAATTGTTTTACATATGGTGATATATTTATGGCAATTCTCACTTTGATAATGGTACTGAAAGGTTAGACTGAGGTTGAACCTCACATCCAAAAAATGCATTGCCCGGAATAGTGAGCTCTGTGCCATCTAATCAGACAGAGAATTTAAATTCTACTACTTCTGTGTCCTTTATTACTTTGATTTAGCCTTAGGTGTACTGCATTGAGGACCCAAAGGAAGATTTCAGGTCTGAATAAAGAAAATAACCATAGCTTTATTAGTTCAGAATGAAAGTCCATCTTACCCAGTAGTCAGTCCCTGAGAGTAATCTAAGCACCAATATTGGTTGAAGAGTAAAAAACCCGTGGCAAATGTAGCAATATCTTATCAGAATACATTCCTGGCCTCCAAAAATCCATATCTCAAAGGCATTTTGAGATTCAGGTATAGTGCTTTAATTGAACAGCTTTATGTAGTTTTCTACCATGAATCTGTCTAATTTTAATAACTTTTTAAGGCATCAGACCTGGATGCATGTGAAGTTTTCATAATTGTTCTGTGGTCTGGAATTTCACAACTTAGGTGCAAATTGTTAGGAAAGACCACATTCATTTGTCTGCTTTGAACCTGATGTTTTGTATGATGACCCTCTCAAGATACCGCTCATCATTTTGGAGAGGTGCATCCAGTAACTTCTACTTTTGTTTTCAGCTGGAAGAGTTCTAGTCTGCTCACCTGTTCCTGATACAGAAGGGAAACTCTCTTTGCACCCATTGTCTTTGAACAATCTGCAGACTAAGAAAGGTGGTGTTTGTTTTATTGCCCAGACAGCTTAAAATTGCCAAGTATTGTTATCTACAGTTATGTGAGCCAGCACTCTGGTGAGCCAGCAAACTGATATGTTGGTATTACATTAATGATTATTGGTGGGGAAGCCTGGAAATGTAAGTATCAATCTCTCATCTTCAGTGCTGTTGTTATTTGGTGAGCTGTCTGACATAGTTTTCATTTTGTGTTTTAATCTCAACTGTTTAGCATCTGAGGTGTAATTCTCCCTATACCGATGCTCCCTACTGATGGGCTCATGTAAAGTATCTGGGGAAAGGAGAATCAGGATTATATTGTCTGTTTGTTGTTTACTTACTAGAGCAACATCCTAGAAGAAAGATGTAATTGTATCCCAGACTGCCTGCTCCAGGTCTAGTAGCTTCAGAGTAATTTCCCTGAAGAGAACAACCCTCTTTAAGAAGCTTTCTAGGAAAAGACCTCTGGAGAGGAGAAACTGGAAGGCAACAGCCTAGCTTTCCAAACCACGGCCTTTTCATCCGGTGAACAGCAAGACCATGTGCCCTCTGCCCTAGCATGTTCCCTCCTCAACAAACTACATGGAGGAGGTGGGGATTTTGCTCTTGCAAGTGCCCCTAAAAACATTCTGCAGAAACACAAATTCCAATACACTGCTTCATGTTATGGTTGATTTAAATGAGATTTTGTTGCTGTTTCTACTATTTGAAGAAGGAAATATCTGAGGGCAGTGCCAGGAATCATGGAAAATAAAACAGGCTATTTGCAGATGTTTGTAAATTGCTGCAGTTATCAAAACATAAAGCTCTTTGTTCACTGGTAGCTAAATATAAACAAACTTTCAATTAGTTTTTAACAACATGGCGTGGGAAAATATGTTGGAGTATTTTATATTCAACTAACTTTGTTGTAGTATAGGCTAATAAAGGTTTCCATATAATATCTGTCATTTGTATTCAAACCTTCTATTATTATAGAAAGAAGACATTTTTGTCAGAGCTTAGAATGTCAAAGGTAAGAATCTCAGGAACATCTATATGTCATGTCAAAAATTATAATTTTACTTGAGTTTAACTTGAGTTTAATTGAATATTGGAAGAAATTTCTCAGGCATGTATTAAGTCTCCACCACGTGGAACTTGGTCTGCATATCTTAAGAAAAATTACATACTCCGGCTCAACCATAAGTTATAGAACTATATGCAGCAATCACTTAGTGGAATTCTGTGGCCTGTGTAATGCAAGAAGCTAGATTATCATGATGTCCCTCTCTGGCCTTAAAATAAATTGAATCTGTGACATAAAATTGGCTTCATTCAGGTTAATCATCATCAGCTGAATTCTGCCACCCTTCTGCACATTGAGACTCATTCATTTCAGGAGAATTACTCACCATTCTGTGCACCAGGAAAGAATCAGACCCATGTTAATGAATGTCATGGTGCAAAAGAGGTTTGAATAATGAGAGAACACACCATTTGAAACAACCTGATGGCTTAGAAATAGTACGTTAAATATATAAAGTACCAAGGTGAAAAGGCTTCCTTCCTCGCTTTGGCCAGTATCCATAAAGCTCAAAACAGTGTGGTGAGGAGCAGAATAGTGGGGTGAATGCAGGGAAGGCAGGAATGGAAAACTTCTGCCCACTCCTCAGCACGGGTCAGTGCCTGCAGCATCTTTCAGCATCCTCCATAGGAACAGCACAGTGGCAACCAGTGGCAGAACTGAAATCACACCAACATTGCTCCCCGCCCCCCGCCAAATCCCAGGGCTATTCAGCGTTTGATTAAATGTCCCAAGACAGACTTCAACACCTGGCTGAAAAGTTTTGCACCTGGCTTCCGTGTGTGACTCTTGTACGAAGATGAGCAGAGGGAATATACCTTGGACTTCTTCCAGCACTGTCTTTCAGGGTACTTGTGTGCACAAACAGAAACAGAAGGTCAGCAACCAAAGAAAGCATCATTGCCACAACAGCCTCTGCCAGGCAAGGCAATCCTGTCTGCATCTGTCATCTGGGCTGTCACTTTATCACTGCTGACTTTGGAGGCAATGCTAATGGCTGAGGCTTTTGTGTCCCTGCTTGTCTTGTTTCCCTGTTCCACAGTGAGCTGCCTTGGCAGTTGTGTCAACACAGTATTTTGTGAAGCCGTGTTAGGAAGCAGACCTGGAAATTAGCAACAGAAAAATATTTCTCTTAAAAAACCCCACATTTGGGATGGAGGCACTTTTTAAACCAGACCAACACACTGATGTTCACCAACTGACTGCCAAGGACACATCACAGCTGGAGCACACAGAGCAAACAGCTGGAATCGAAGGGAGAGATGGGTATCTTGCAAGCTACCATTGCCCCTGAAGGAAGCATCCCTGATGCAGTGGTTCTGCTGCACTTCAGGATAAACAAGACTTCTGTATAGCAGAACATTGTCACAGGATCAGGATTTCCCATTTCAAAAGTAACCATAAGCTTAGCCCCAAATTTATTTTAAGTACTTCAGCTTTGCCTTGGTGTTCATGTAGCAGCAGCAGTTAGTTCTCCTGTGACAATGTTCTATTCTACTGACATTATCTCTTAAGTATAAGACTATTCTATTAAGGTGGATGAATTGAATTTCATTTCCTCTCACTTCAAATAATGGCATTCTATTCACATTGCTTTCAGTACATCATGGCAGAGTATGGACTTTTGTTAGAGGCTGGCACCCACTAACGCTGTTATAGTAAGGGTAGAGATTTCCATTATAAATCCTCTTTTATGGTGTTTTAAATCAGCTATAAATGTTCCCTCCAAGACGAAACCTGGCACCAGGAAAAAAAAAAAAAAGTTAAGAATTATTTGGCTTGGTTGTTTTAAATGTCTTTCAGTTGTATAAAAGTGAAAAGTTTATCAGTTAAAGACATATTTAAAATTTCTGTAAATCTGCATCTCTTCAGCTCAAGGACATAGTTTGACATTATTTCATAATGTATTCTAATTGCTTTCTGTATTATGAAAAATAACAAGTTCTTAAACTTTGGAGAGTGTGTCTTCTACATGTCAAGAAACTACTTTTCATAAGGAGTTTTACTGCATATATTCTAAATATGTTTTTATCCCAAAGAGATGTTAAAAATAACATATTCATAAATCTGCCTTAATTCATGCTTTCATGGTAAACTCTTAACACTTATGAAACAGCTGTTACAGTGAATATTTTTCTATATTATAACAACTCCCTGTTTAAAACCCAAGATGTATCCTGATTCAGAAAAATATTTAACCAGGGCTTGTGAAGCACGACAAGAACCAAACATGACAACACAAAAAGGGTCCATTCTCCCAGGCAAAGGGGCTGGTCTGGACAACCACACACTCTCAAGATCATGGCAGCTGTGGGCTCTCTCTTCTCTGACTGTGCTGACATCTGTGTGTCGCCTTCAGGCTTTTATCTCTGAAGCATATGCATTCTTGAACACACCATTGAGTGCATCACCCCTAAAGAAACCAACTTGTGAGGAGACTGTATCACAAAGTAAAGAAAATTCTGGACATAGCAAATTCTCCTCAAGTTTAACACTATCAAAATATACACCATTTTACCAGCAGCCACAATACAGAAAACATATGCATGTTTTTAAATTTAACAGAAAAACACTTCTGTTCTTTTTATACTTTATAACTTTCTAAATTATTGTGTCTATTTGATACTTTTTTAATTGCTGACAAGTTAGAGATTTGTGTATTCATTATTTACTCAATATTCATTGTAAATATAAATGCCTACCTACTCTGTCGTTATTCACAAATCTTTTTATTAACCACACAGTTTTCACCGCTCCTTAGAAAGTACAACATTGAAGTCCAAACATGCACTCTTCTAATGCTCACATATGTTACATCACGCTAAAACCCACATAAGAAGCATTAATAGGTGCATGCATCACAGCAATTGCACATTATTGTAATGTGCTGCAATCATGGGAAAAACATTAAACATGTACTGCTCACAGATGTCACCAGCTTCCAACCTGAAGCCTGGGAAATTCCTGGCTGCAGGTTTCTAAACAGTAAATGACTTGAGCCAGCATATACTCTCTCTAGCAAATTCAACATTAAAAGTCAGTCTTTTCCCAGCAGTCCCCTAAGTGTACATTACATTCTTCTACAGATATTCAGGGTGAGCAAAACAGTGTTGTTGTCCCATTCAGGTGACCAGAAAAATCTCTTGGGAAGGCACCCCTCCCACAAAAGCTGAGTGGACAGTAATGCCCATATAGATCAGGGGCACAAAATTTCAATTGCTTATTGCAGAAAACATTCAGTAAATTCATGTTCAGAGTGTTCAGAAAATGTTCAGTAAAAAAAAAAAAAAGTTATGAACTTCAGAGCAGTGCCTATCAATATGGTTGTGCTCTCCAAGCAGTCATTACCTTGGCTTGCAAACACCATGAAGAATAAACTCTTTCCATTCATCAATTCACTAGTGCGGTGTGAGAAGCAAAAGGAGAGCACAGATACCTCACACATTGCCACTGTACATTCTAGGAAACCATATCATGAACTACTATTAAAAGCCTTCTGTGTGGTACCCTGTCTTTTGATCCAGCATCCTCTTGCTAAATCCTTTACACCAGGGTCAGAGGCTATTCTACCAGCATTGAACTGAGCTATGAAAAATATCAAGCTCTCAGGTATGTGTAGCAATGCAAGTAGTTTTCATGTGAGACATCCACTGCTCCAGGAGCCTGTGAGAAGAGCATGATTCAGCACTCAGTGCTTCTGTCACCAGGTGTGCAACACCAATCCCAACAATCCTTTGCCACTCTCTGATGGGCAAAGAACAAAGTCACGTTAAAACGAATTCTGTGTGGAGGATTTTGTCATTAGCTTCTACTTTTTAGGATCATGCCTGAGCTCTGTAATCCCTTTTAGAACTTTTTATGTCCCTGGATAAGTCTATTTTTGCTAGTCACCAGTAGATTAACATCTTAGTCCACATTGTTAGACAATACCTGGAGAACAGTATGAGAGAAGAACAACAATAATAATTTAATTTGACTCTAAATTTTGCTATCTGCTATTTGATTTCTACAGTGGAAAATAAGTTGAACTACAGCACATCAACAGAGGAATGTACTATGTGATCTGTAATTTGTATTCAGAGTAAAATATCACCATCCTAAGCATATGATGTATGTTATATGGCAGTGTGGACAACAGTGATACAATGTGTTCAGAGCAGTCAATAGTTGTTACAGACCATTTCACGTTTTTAAGAAATATCGAAAAAGCACACAGTAAATTTCACTGCATACATATCCAAAATGCCTTAATAATCAGGAAGAGGGGAACTGCACACATGGATGAGGGAGCCCTATATGCTGTTCTGACCTCTAAGTAAATGCATGGAAAGTTATTTCCTCTTTAAGCAAAAAGCTTGTCTACATGGGCAAGCAGACTTGGAAGACCTATTTGAAAACAGGTGCCACAACAGGGTCACACAGAAGACAAACACATAGCACATTCCCAGTTTTGTAGAAATTGTCTGTGCTGAGAACAACCACAAAGGTCCCCAGGGTGGGTTTTAGGAGAGTCACTTTGGGAGATCCCTAGCAGTGTGAGCTGAAGTGCTCAGAAGCTTTTACAGAGGAGAGTGAACATGGTTATACCTGTTGGGCTAATATAGAGAATAGAAAAGAACATTAACTACTCATGGTGATACTGCAGGTTATGTGTTGCAAGAAGGAGCAAAATCAAGGTCCTCAGGTGTCATTCATAACAACATTCACACCAGCTGTTGGAGATATGGGGGCTTTAGTCCATTTTCCATGAACGGAAATGATATAACGTGTGACAGGTGAATATATATATTTATATATATATATATATATATACACATATATATATACACACATATATATAAAAAACAAATAATATATCTGGCTTTAAGAATGGTTTGGATCATTTTGTTTTCAGAGGACATATGTGAGGGTGTGGAAAGGCAATGATTTCTTGATCTAAGAAAATGTGTTAGTGCAAGCAGTGGAGTTTGTATAAGAACACATGCTGCTGGTAAAATAAGACATTCATGGGCACTGGGGGTCAGATGTGCTGACAATTCTGAGATAACTTGATTGTGAAATTGCTGCATTAATATTTTAAAGGAAGATGTGTAAAGTTAAAAAAAGCTAAAACCCTCTTCACTTTCCTAGCTTGAGCAGTTTAAGAGATGCTCAGCTGTGACTAGAGTGGAAAGGATGCCAACTTTCCAGCGTGTGTGTGCACATTTCTTTTGCTCATAATTAATAGCCCCTGTGCTTGCTAAGTTTTTGGAAAGCAGCTCGCAGCCTACCTAGGTAATGCCTTCTGACAACGTTTTGAAGATCAGTTATGTCATATGGCTGCCTTTTAGAAAAAAAATTGTAATGCATAGCAGTGCCATATGGCATCTCTGAAGAATCAGCCGGATTGGACAGACATTCATTGGATAAAGTCCCACAGCATTTGGAAAAGAATGTAGTCCTGTTGCCAAAATGTGGCCTTTGTTAATCTCCTAACTATTATTGTGCAGAAACCAATTCATCTGTATTAATTATAAACAAATTTTAATTACTTCAGTAAAAGCTCATTATACAAATATCTAATGCCAAACAAGCTGCCTTAACCCTTTGTGAGACTCCAAAGAAAACTTTAGATGTTTCACTGCGCGTGTTTTGAGAAAAGCTGAAATTCCAGCAAGAGTGCAGAGTACAATTGTGTGACATTTATGTTTTCCTCTTCTCATATTTCACGCTGTATGTGTTTTGTAGCCTCTATCAAAATAGTGTCTGTGGGTATAAAAGGCCATTTACACCTCAAATCTGAGAACACATAACCAAACATGACATGTTCTATTGTTTAAGATTTCCAAGTAAAATATAGTCCATTTAAAATTGCGATGATTTTTAGTGGAATGAATAACATGACAAATGGTGACCTGTTCATAGTTAAGTATTCATTACCATCCAGGTTTCCTTGAAGTTTTTCTGCCTGGCTTGTAGACCTGCCATTGACCAACCCATCTGAGAGGTAAGGGCATGGTGTTTGGGGTAGCTCAGGTGCTGCTGTTGATTCTGCAGTCTGCACCCACCTGTTGGGTCTGCTCCCTCTCACAGCAATATGTAACAATCTTACAGTAAAGTTAAGCAAAACACAGCAGTTAGTTACACTCACCAAGTCTTTGTGCAAACTTTTCACTTGTTTTTCATGCATACAGATCTGTCTTCTCCAGCCTGGATTCTTCCATTTGTTTGAGTCACTTTTTTGTGCCATGATACAGCATTCTTAAATCCAGTGTAGCCTGTCCAAGGGACTGGTCACCATAAAAAGGTGACCTCTTATTTCACTTTGGCATGGATGGGTGGCAATGCTCTTCTGTGTAACTTGTCTGTCATCAACAAATGCTCTGGGAGTTTGGAGAGGTTAACTTGTTCAGACTGCTCTGCCACATGACATGTTAATGAAATGATCCTAAGGTCAACAAAACACAAAGAAGGACCCTGGAGTTTTGCCATGAGTTTCAGCTTTGAATGAAATCCAAAACTCAGTGAAAAAGAAAAAAAAAAATAAAATAGAAGAACTTACTTTCAGGTCAAAACCATCCAACCTATCTTAACTATCCATCTTGAATTATTAGAGTATATATAACCTTATAGTATCAAACTCTTATGATCTCAAATTTCTCCAGACTTGCTGAAAAATTGACCAACTGTAATGAAAC
Organism: Streptopelia decaocto; assembly: GCF_964273445.1. Classification (NCBI taxonomy): domain Eukaryota; kingdom Metazoa; phylum Chordata; class Aves; order Columbiformes; family Columbidae; genus Streptopelia; species Streptopelia decaocto. The sequence continues at coordinate 26,343,954 of NC_138655.1, forward strand.
CTACAGGAGTTTGACATACTGAGGCTTACAAATTACATTCCACAGTTACACATATTTTCTTATTTCACAGGAGTTTTCATATCGGAAAGCAAAATCTTAAAAATTCATATTTGCATAGGAATTTTTGAATAATATGTGAACATAGGTGCAGTATGCATGGTTTTAATTCCTGACTTCAACTATTTTGTCTTGGCAAATATTCCTGATGGTATTTAGATCACTCTTTGGACCTTATCAGCTTAAAACTAAAAGGACTGCATTGTGCCATCTTCCTGCCCTAAACTTTGGTGTTCCCACTAAAAACATCTGTCTCACTTTAGTTTTTCTGCTTTTGCTGTATTGGTGTAAATATTGTCATGAAAGGTAATTCCAGGGTAATTAATACCCGGCTTTACCTTTTTTTCTTCATTTGACTCTTTCTGTAATGTCACCTCTAATCATCAATGTTAAGTATACTTTCTCTATATCAAAACAACAGAAGCATGCTTAGTGGCCTGTATGTAATGGCCTTATGACCACTGAATGGCCTTATGACCAATAAACGGTCTTATATGCAATGAAGAGTCTTTAACATTAAGAACCATAAATGCCAATGGCCAGTGCAAACTGTTAGGCAAAGATGTTCTCTGGCACAGCAGTCTGTTTTCCTGCAAATCACTGACTAGATTGTTGTCTAGAGAGTCAATTTCTTCTCCTTAGAAGGCAGAGCGAATTCACAGAAGGAGAAATATGAAGCGGACAATTTTTGCTAAAAGCTTGCTAATCCACTGCACTTCACACAATGAAATCATATTTCATTTTACATCCAAACGTACTGGCATCTTATAATACTAAAAATTGAATCACAAATACTGAAACCCAAGGACTTTTCAAGTATAAAATTGCCATAGATAACTACTTGTTTTTCTGTCTTGCTTATGGGAAACTTTCACGTTAGTTGAAAAATAACATTAAGATTGAAAGTGTCAAATCTGGATGGCTAACATTAGATACCTATGACATGTTAACACACCTGGTTAATAGCTGGGTACTCAGAGATCCTGACTATAGAGTCCTTGCTGAAGTATTACTGACACTATGTATTATGTCTATACATAAAGCAAGCAATCTGATGGTGTTTTCTAAATACAGATTTATGCACGTAGCTTTAAACAACCATGCTGATATTACTGAACTAAGTAAAACACTTTAGCAAGGGGCAGGTGATGAAGAACAAAGGAGTATTTTTGAATTCTCTTCCCAAAGTTCCTGTCTTACAAGATAGCTCATTTCATTCCAACTAAGTCACAGAAAGAATATGTTTTCATTATATCCAAAATAAAAAGCATGGAACCAGAAATTCTTATTACTGAAAAATCAGATATACTGTAGATAATATATGCTGAAAGTCTTACATTACGTTTTATGTTTTGCCTACTTGGTCTTTTTTCCCATTATTTCCTACAATTAGGCCTTAGTAAATTGAGGGTTACAGTCAAAAACAGCAAGGGAGAATCATGAAGCTGGCAGGACTGACTGTGCAAGTAGCCAGAGCATCTGTTTCAAAACAGTGCCATGAAATGAAACTGCAGGGAAGATAACACATAAAGGAAAGAGATGCATTATCAAGAAACCAGAGGCAGTCAAGAGGAAAAAGCCAGAAAAGCTCAAATTAAAAGTGATACAAAATTTGATGCCACCAAAATAGGTGACAGGTTATACACTAATTGCCAAGGTTATATCGGCCTGGACCTTGCTTGGAGAATGTCAGAAGGGAAAAGCACCTGCCATACCACAAATAGAGTACGTAAGTGCCGAAGCGGCCAAAATGGAGAAGTCCCTCATCGGTAAGATGTGTCTTCTCTTTGAAACTGCCAGACCTTAACCAGAGCAGCAGCTACAACCTGTGTGGGATGTGTTTTGCAAATTTTTTTCATGTTCTTCTTTGTACTATATTTACTGTGCAGTATGTAAAAACAATTAACCAGGAGAAATTAAAGGGAGGCCATCAACACTCCAAAGCCAATTTACATCTGAACAAATGCAGCAGGGGAACCAATCTGGGAAAGCAGAAAAGGACTTAAGTTTTGCATGTCAGGCCTGGATTATCATTCTGTGCTTGTGTAGGGTTGCTGACACCAAAATACCTACGGAGAAGTAAAAAAAGCATTAGGATATTGTGCTGACATGTTACATGTTTATTAAAGACCCCTGGTACTGCTTGGGAAGACTGCTTTTTTCCTTTATCAGCCAAGAGAATTGGTGCCTCTGATGGTAACAAGTTCCAGTATTTGTATCAGACCACATTTAATATGCTTTTGCACTATAGCTAGGGAGAACTTGATGATGGACCTTTGTGCCCCAGGTTAATAAAAACTTCATAAAGAAGTTCATAATAATATAATAGAATATGCCATAATATTTTTTTCTTGGGAAAAAAAGTGACAAAACCTAGCAATGTGAACCACTGTACTTTTCCTGGTTTTTAATATTAAGCAATTAGTGTTACTCTAAAATTTACCACACCACAAATTAATATTATGCTTATTTTTAAATTCTCTAAGGCTGACGGATTAATGCCCTGGAAAGAAACCATTTATGCCTAGTGCGTGAGACTATTTTTGTTTATGTGATGTTGTGGTTTCTAAGCTTATGAAGAGGTTTGGAGAGGTTTCCCAATTTTGATCATTTTACATTAGGACAGACTTGGTCAGAAGGAAAGTGTGCTTCAACACGGCTGCCAGCAATCCCTTTGGGTTTGTGTCTCTGTGATGATGCCCTTTCCTTTCAAAGATGAACTCGCACACATCACAGAGTAGGTCTTGATTTACTGGGAGTTACAAACAGTGTGTAACTTTGCTGAGATTTTTTTCCTTGCAAAGAAAAGGTGTTGTCTTCTAATTATTAGAGTCCAACATCAAGGGAAGAATGAGTTTCCTCCTCTGCAATTCTCCCTGATGAGTTACTGTTAGGTGGGGTTGGGGTGGGAGACCGGCTGTGCTGCCTGGCTCTGGCAGTACTACACTGGTCCTAGAGTGATCTCATGTTTGTGACTTTCTGGTCACTGTGTGTGACTTGTGGCTCTTGTTCACGCTGTGCCTCTGTTTCCTCATCTACCAACTGGACCTTTCTCCTTGTGGACTGCATTGGTGAAAAGCAATATGTAAAAGTAGAGTACTATGGTAATAATCAGAAAATCTGAGAAAATATATGCAGTGTTAAATGCTGTGATCAGGCAGTTTATGACATTGTATCATTATAAATACTTTGTACTTATCAGAAATCCTGTAAAACATTTTCCCTCATTTTCCTCCTTACCGAGAACCACAGTTGCCACAAAACCAGATCTATTCTTGATTCCTTTTTAAAGAAACTATACTTGCCAATTCTGCTGAGTGGTTGAAAAAAGCATGCAACTTGAAATAGTGTATTCGATAGTGTGAGTACCCTTAGAAATGATCTGTGGTATTTTTGCTACAGACATCAATCCTATAGTGTTGCATAATAACCTCCAGATAGTGAAACCAGTTTCCCAAGAAGACATTCAGTTAGTCTGGAAGAACAACTCACCCCGCGTAGGAAGCTAATACATACAGAAATAAAAGAGATGGCAGAGTGTTTCTTCTCACTCCTTGTAATTTTATGTCCCATATGTACACACCATGAGCAGAGGAAACGATGGAGGGAACTCCCTACTTCGTCTACTGGGAAGAACCAGGAGACCCAATTTCCGCACCTCTTGTATTTTCATACATATATTTACGAAGTGTTACTTTCTCCAAAGCCTCTTTTTTTCGTGTAATTAAGTCATATTCTGACACATGCAAGTGACACTATGTTGTCATCAGCACCCTATTTCTGAAAGACTGCAGGCACCACTGCACTGTGAATGCTATGGGCAGGGTGAATCTGACTGCTGGCAAATTGGCTTTGCTTGGATGCTGAGTTCTGGGTCCCAGCAGGGAAGCAGGATTACTGCTGGGTGAGCTGAGGACACCGTTTTGGCCGTATCAAGACTGGTAGTGTGAGACCTGACAAAACCAGCAGTACCACCAGAGCAGAGATGGTGGTGGTCTTTTTGTGCCCCTGTAAAGATGTAGATCCTGTAATGGAGCAGGATTTCCCAACCAGCAGTGGTGGCAGTGGCAGTGAGCTCCATGCTACCTGACTGCTGACAGCAGAGCTGAAAACCCTCATCTGCACCATGTGGATCCACATGGAGGTGCATTTTGGAAGGGCGTTTCTGTGAGAGTTGGGGCAGAGCTGTGGGACCACTCCTGGGTATTCTTGGCTGATAAAGGAGAGTTCAGGTTTGGGGAGATATGTTTGTGCTGAGATTTCTATAACCTTGACACTGAGAATCTGGTACAAGCTCTAGCCAAGGTGTTAACACATAAAATGGGGCAGATTTTACGTTTCTGATAAGAACACAACAATGACTTCAATGACTGGCAGGAGAAACAAGAAAAAGGATCAAACATTTTTTCCCCCCAAATCCTGCATTCTGTTACTCTGGTTCTCATGGGAAATATAAGTACTTGGTTGTGTGGAGAAACAATTGCAAATATAACAAAGCAAGTTTTATTTCCTAATTCACAAAGCCAGAAGTATGAGTATGATTATAGGAAGAGCTGTAAACCACAGGTTTTTACTTTTTAAGAGCGATCACCATGACACACAGAACATTAACCCCAGCATCGCTGCTGGCAAGTAAAGTCACACCTGCGAAACACAGTAGCTCTTTTGTCTCTTTTTGTACTGTTTACTGACACCATATCAGATATTAATTATTTAACAAATGTAATGCTGTCCAAATTTGCAGCCGTGAATATAATCAAATGGCATGTGTGGAATTAGTGCTACAAAATACTTAGCACAAGGAGCGGTGAAGTACACTTTACGAGAAAGAGTGGTGACGTACACGCTAGCACATCAATTTATCCAATGTGAAGTGAAGCAAAAAATATTTATAAATCATTTGTCTTTCTAAAGGAAGGTGATGCTAAGATGTTGCCCCTAACATGTTTGATAACCACATTCTGATGTGATTTAAGTCTTTAGTTAGATTCAAAATGAATACAGAGAGCCTTGTGGCTTTGATACCAACAAGAATGAACACATCAGAGAGTGCCTGATATGTAGAATTGTACAGAACTGACAAATACACCTCACAGAAATCTTACAGTTAAAAGCCAAGGTAAATGGGGGATAACTGGCACAGCAGTAATAACTTATAAAGAAAGTTTCTGTGAGAGAGCCAGGAAGAGAGAGGGAGGGAGGGAGGGAGGGAGGGAGGGAGGGAGGAAGGAAGGAAGGAAGGAAGGAAGGAAGGAAGGAAGGAAGGAAGGAAGGAAGGAAGGAAGGAAGGAAGGAAGGAAGGAAGGAAGGAAGGAAGGAAGGAAGGAAGGAAGGAAGGAAGGAAGGAAGGAAGGAAGGAAGGAAGGAAGGAAGGAAGGAAGGAAGGAAGGAAGGAAGGAAGGAAGGAAGGAAGGAAGGAAGGAAGGAAGGAAGGAAACTTGAGCCCCTTTGTCAAGGAAATAGAACAGACCCAACATGAATACAAACGAGAGACCCTTGGGTAACCATGTCACCACACAGCTGAAGGAAGGAGACAGCTCTGAACCCCACTGTGCAGAAAGAATTCTCGCTTGCAGGCACCTTCTTATTTTCAGCTGTCCTTTACTGTGGAACAGGAACTGCAGGGACCAGCAGGAAGAAATAGAGGGCAGGTAAGCAGTTGAAACATAAAGAAGCCGATATTGTCAATCCCAGTTTTGTTCTCCTTGCCCTGGCTTCCCTGAAGAAGGTGCCTGGAATTCCTGCTTAGCTTTGGTGACAAGGGATCAGGTCATGGGAGTTCAAACTCTTCAGTTTCAAGCAGCAGAAAGATGAGACAGGTCTGGGACATAAGCAGTCTGAAATCATTTACAGTGGGCCCGGGGAGAAACGTGAAAGCAATCTGAAAGGAATTCCTGATGTCTCCATCAAGAACAATGAAAAATAAATCTTTTCTCTTTGTTTTTTTGTGTTTGATTTTTTTTTTTTTTCCATAAGTGTAAAAGTCTAGGGCTTCCCTGAAGAACACCAGGGTACTGATCAAAAGCTCAGCTGGACAGAGACATGTCACACACTTAATCAACATCTGATTTGGTTATTCAGGCAAAGGTCCTATTCTGGCTATTTTTTTCCCCTAATAATGTCACTACAGGTAAATCTTTCAAATAAGTTTGGTACAGTGCATGCAAGAGGTAAAGCCAGTTTGTTGAAACCTGCCCAATTCAGGAAAAAGTGGTTTAACCCAATTGAGGTGGTATGTGTCTCTCTCACGTGGAGTGTTGGCTGAAATTATATTTTCAACAGTTTAAAAGAAATCTTTGTAGGATGGTGGGGAGATACAGATTAGAACTTGGAACTGAACTGATACTTGGCTTGCTTCTTTGGTATCAGTTGTGGTGAATATACCACAGAAGTAGACTTAAGAGGTCTTTTCTTGGTCTGTTATTGTCAGCAGGAAGATATAATTCATAATCCACAGATACACCAATATCCTTGCAAGATGCAGGTAGAAACTCAGACAAGGTCTACTTCATCATGACAATGTTGAAATGATGACATCATTCAGAAATACTGCTTTGATCATCACAGATAACTCAGAACAATTCCAAAGGAGTTCCTGTAAGCCCTGAAGCGAGTCTATAACCATAATTGTAGGTTATTGGGGGTTTGAGAAACATTGCAACATTAGGGTTAACACAAGTTCTGAAGGTGATTGAAGCTGCTGGACTAAAACTAAACAGGAAAATACAGGCTACGGCAGTCAGGATATGCGACAGACATGAAGTAAAATGGAGGCAAGAAAAAAAATCGAGACTATATTTGAAATACCACCATATAAAAATGTATCAGAACTAGGATGGTTCATCAGCATGATAAAATTTGCAGCAAATTTGCACTTCACCTCTCATTTAAAAGTCCCGTCTATTTTATAAACTGCTTAGAACAAACACTGGAAAGAAATGGGGTAAAGAACAGGAATGTGCTTTTGAGATTTTAAAGAGTCTATTGACTACATCCCCAGTTCTGGCATTTTATGATGCTTCTAAGCCTACATCTGTTTCAGCAGATGCCAGCAGCTATGGTCTTGGTATGGTGCTACTCCAATTACATGGACATGATTGGAAACCTGTAGCTTATTGTTCCAGATAGCTTTCAGATGCCAAAACCAAGCACAATCCAATAGAGAGAGAATATTGAGCAACCATATGGGCACACAAAAGAATGATATATTATGTTCTTGGTCTTGATAATGTCTAATGACAGCTCCATGATACCCATGTTATTAATAAAGTACTGTTTAGAGTGTAGAGATCATCTATGCATTTGAAATAGAGACATATACTGTACTGCAAAATCTGCTCATATTGAGTTCATCTGGAAACTTATGGAGATAACTCTTGTCAGTAGAAATGGTCAACAAGGCCAAAGTGTAAGCTGATGTTCTTTTGGCACACTGGAATCACCGCAGAAACCAGATGGGTGAAACTAATCATAGACGGCTTACGCACACTTGCTATGTGTATTTGCAGGGATCTAACCCTGCTACCTCAGGCACTTCTCAGTGACCAACCATCATCCCAGCCATCCATGGCTTCAGCAGGCAGAGATCTCTGAAGTCTATGACTAGTTGCCAACAATTAACAAGTTCAAGTTCCCTATATCTTTTTTCTAAGAATTACAGTTTGCCTATTGTAAGTGAAATTATTACAAAAGATACATTAGAGACCCTGATGTTTACCTAAATGTAGGCTAGTGGCCCAGAATATTGGTATTAGAGTTCCAAGTAAGTGGCTCCAAAACCATGGAGTAAAATAATGAATCTAATGATATTCAGAAAGATAGAACTCTCATATCCACATTACCTGGAAAAACTTCAGGAGAGAATAGCAAAAACAGAATCTGAAGGAGAAAAATGTCTGGTTTGTTAGGATTTTTTTTTTTTTTTTTTAAATAAGATTTGTGGCTCTCCTGCTTCCCACTCATTCTACAAGTAGAACACAGAAGGGCTTATATATACAACCACACACACATATATGTGTGTGTGGTTATATGAGCTAGAGAATTCATGAGAAATGCAATGTCTGCAAGGCCTAATTCAATAGCTTTTGTGATGTGGAATAACCCCCAACACACCACATCCAGTCAGATGGAAATCTTCCATCTTAAATGTCCGTGCTTAAAGGACTTCAGATGAAGAGATGCTAACTCTAGGAATCCTCAGGCTTTCTTCTTTAACTATTGGAGTGGATCCCAAAGCTTGTGCAAACATATTAGGAGACCTTGTTCTGATATAGCTGGATGAGAAAGAATATTGGACTCTCTCAGCTTTTTTCATTGGCTGTTACTGAACTCTGAAATGTCAGCTGAGACAGTGATACCAATAAACAGATAATTTTGTTGAAGAATGCTAAATTAAATAAACAGAAATCTCCAGCTTTGAAATTGGAAATCTGAAGGAATCAATTTCACAGAAGTCCCAGAAAATGGAGAGACTGACTTCATCTAGAAATCACTGAAGCCTACAATTCATCAGGATCTGCAATTTGCTGCCATGTAGCAAATTTCACCGGAAGATTGTCTATGGATCGAGAAAGGCAAAGGGAGAACGTAGAGAGATGTATATTGTTTCCTCAAAACTATTATATATGAGAAGAAAAACAAGCAAGATTGGAAAGCTTCCAGGCAAAAATTGTTAAGAAGATAAATGGGAAAAGCAACATCAAATATATTGCCTGTTTTTTATTAAATAAAGTTTGAATAATTATTAATTGTGAGGAAAGTGATTATACTTCTGTAAATAAACACAAATGTACCCACCTTCTCACGGTGACCTAGTCAGTATAAGGAAAAATCTTGGTATATAAAATAAGAAAAAATTTAAAGGACAAAGTAGAAGCTCATGCTCACCAAACAGATAAATACAAATGATTCATCAACTCTAATTTAAATCTGAACCTTTTTTTGGTTTTGCTTGCAGATTTTCCACATCAGAGCTGAAGAGAAGAACCGACTATAAGTTCTTCCTTCAGCTGCTTCCTCAGGGGTCTCATCGTTATGAGACCAATGCAGATATCGATAGCCATCCCTAAACTCAGAGATACCAGAAATGCAGATAGTTAATCAGAAATGTTCTGCTTCCGGCACAGAATCTTCCAAAAAGCTTATTTTCCAGTTCTTTAAGCTGTGTGCAAAGTAGCAGGGGCTGCTGAAAGCTGGATCTTTTGCAGCACCACCTCCCATAGGTGATGAGAGCAGCTCAGAAGTCACATCTTCTTGGATCTCTTGGATGATTTAGAGGCACAGTTTGTAAGTTGTGTCACTGCTGGCAGTGAACAAAAGTCAAAACAGGGGAATTAGTCCTTTATATATTTTAGCATGTTTTGGTCTTGCAGACTAAAGACAGTTTCTACTTTTGAAATTTTTTAAAACACCTTCTAAATTTGACTTACTTGGTTTTCATTATATGGGACAACTATCAAACGTTTGCTTTTTTTGCCCATGGTTAAAAGACAAGTAATTGTGTAAGAAGGAAAGAAGTTTGAACTAAAAATACATTATTTGAAGAGTATTTTTAGTAATAAGGTCTGTGCATGTTCTAGTTCAGATCCTTTCCTAGGAAATCAGTGGCCAACCATGTCAGTTATTTCAGTGAGACAGAATCAGGTTGTTTCTGCAGACAGGCAATAAATTATGATGGCACTTCAGATGAGATTTTGACACATGCAGCAGCACCTAATTTCAAGAAAAGTTCCAACAAACTGATCGAAAATACACCAGAACCAGTTGCTACTTAGTTCAACTAAAGGTGGCTGAATTTAGCTCTTCATTTTTTTACCCATATACTGTGTGGGTTTTCTTAGGCATCCTCATTGTTACTTTCCCTTTTAAATGTTAATTTTTTGCACTGCACTGTGTAGTGTTAAAAGTGTTGTGTTTATTTCCTCATTGTTCTATAAATAGCATCTCTCACACTGTGCTTTGCTCTTTCTGAATCTTTCTGGTTTATTTACTTCCTATGTCCTCTTAACCTCCATCTGTAAAAGTTTTTAAAAAGAAAGCTTTTGCCAGCAAAAGGGGAAAAATACTTCTGTCTCCTATAAAACATCATTTTTTCATTACCTCTACTTTTCCTATTTGTCTGAGAGCAGAACTAATAAGTGACTGATGTATCAAAGCGTCTTCCTTGTAATAATGTGCATATGAGAAAACATTTTAAGTTGCTATTGATCTGCAAATAGCTATTCCTGAGCAAACTAGATTTCATCAGTTTCTTTCTAAAAATAAACCAGGCTTTAAATAGAGTCCAACAAATGAAGTAGTATCAGGCTCAATTATCTAGCTGAGTGTTTTCCACAACAGTCTGAAACATCGAAATAGCATTTTTGTTTGCTATGATATTTGTTTGTTTGGTTTGTTTGTTTGTTTGTTTTAAATAAAATACCTACTTTATGTTCATATGTGGGTTTGAGCTCAAGTTGTGTACTGTACCTTAACTAAATCTTGATTTTTAAATTGTTGTCTAGTGAATTCTAAAACAGTCATAGAAAGACTATACCTGAGCAAGGCAAAGTCTAAACTTGACTTTGACTTGCATAGGAACAGTCAAAACATGTAAGTATACACACCATTGTAAATACAATTTAAAGGAAACTAGAATACCAAAATCTCTACATGGCTTCTACAGTATTTATGGATTTCTGTGAAAGAGTTTTCCAGGTTATAGGGATATATGCATTTTGAAGTAATCATTACAGTAAAAGCTACCTTCAAGAACAGACTTTTTTTTTCCAGACAGAGGCTTTTAAAATATACCTTTGTTTAACTTAGTTTGATGCAAATATAAACAGTGGTTGGGGCGGTGTGTGGAAAATGCGGTTTCAGTTACATCATACTGAGGTCATGATATTAATAGAGTTACCAGCTAGACCAATTTGTTTTTATTTACAGCTGGAGACATGGAGATCTGATACACCAAAAGAGGACTTCACCTCTCTTTATGAAATCTGAATGAATCAGATTTTCAATATGGGAGCAGGGCCAGTATATTGGTTAGTTGAAGCCAGCAGGGAATACAGTTATATTCCCAATTTAAGCTTGTGTGTGAGTGGAATAACGTACCGTCAACATGTCAGTGAAAAAGATAAGAGAGCTATGTTGTTAGCCTTCCATATACAAAATGTCACTGTACTTTTTAGGAGACATAGCACCAAGGGACTCTGTATATACAAAAGGAAACCTGGAACAGATCATGCACCTTGGATTCATTACTTTATAGTAGCTGTGCACCATTATGTACATTACAGATGGTCACTGTCTCTAGTTGAACAGTAGGTATATTTAAAAAGGGAATGTTCTGGCCTTCAGAGGTTGTCCTAAGAGAGGTTCCCCCCTTTCCCTCAGAGACAAGGCTTCTCCAACCTGCATCTCTGCTTTTGAGGGAATTCTAGCCATGTTTAGGTAAACAGTTTTGTGGCCGCTTACTTTATGACTGTCCAATAATAAACCACTATTGTTTATTGCAGGTGGCTGCCCAGCAGGTGGGGAGTTAAGGAACTGTGTGCATGTGTGTTAGGGCAACGGTTTCCCCTGGTTAGAGGAGGTATCCTGTGTGAGAGTCTGTGTGGCAGTTAATACAGCACTTATTGCTTCCAGGAACCTCAACAGCAAAATGTTTCCTGCTCTTTGACATTGATGGAAACCAAATTTATTATTTCCATTTTGGTGTTTTCATGTTAGAGAAGAAGAAGCGCTAAGCCTGTTTTATTTCAGCACACTCTATTCTTTTGGTTTCAGCACAGACAAAAAATCTCAGCATGAAAACCAAATCATTTCTATTTTAAAATATGATTAATATTAAATATTCATTTAATACATATTCAGTACCTAGTGAGTTGTATAAATGAAACATAGACATAGACAATAGATTAAGACAAGCTAAGCTTTTTGGGTTTTTTGCTTCTGTGAAAGTTTTCAAAATATTTTTTCTCCCTCTTTTTACTTGTTATTGCTTTATTTAAAGAGTAAAATATTTTCTCTTCAAAAGACTTGTTTTTTAATAAGAAGCCATATTTCACTGAAAATGAGTGACAAAGCTGACATTCCCACAAATTACTGCCGATATATAGGTTTTGTTTATGTGATCTTTCCCAAAATAACCCAGCTCCCCTTTTTCTGTCACTGGGCACATACTCTTCGCAAAGTGCTTCAGAATGCTGTAACATTACCGGGTGTTTAGGAGTCCTGACAATGCCAAAAGGCAAACAAGAATGCAAAAAATGTCCTTAGCATATAATTTAATTAAGGTATATCCCAACTAAATATACATGAATCAGGGCTAAAATCTATCATGTTAGACAAGGAGAAGATGTCAAAATGTACATCAGTGGAGCTTGTAAACTCTGAAAGTAAATATTGTCTCTTTTTTTAATTTGGAAGGAACTTAATATGTTTTCCCCACTACCAAAAGCAAAGGGTGAACAATAGTATGAAGAGGGAGAGCAGCAGGTAACGCGTCAGCTCTTGCAGCATGTACATCACCTAGTGGACACGCTTTGCATACTGAAGGGTGGGATCCATCCTGCTGCCGCAGGCTTCCTGCTCCTGTTACCAAGCCCAAGCCCTGGAACAAGTTTCCCCCAGATGTGAAGCTGCAAAGTGCATCCAGTGACTCCCTCCTGAGCAGGGGGCAGCATCTCTGCACCACCAGACTTTTTACGTCTTTGCTGCTTTTCTGAGCAGGGGTCAAGGCAGGATTTAGCCTGTACTGCAGCTCAATTGGGAAGGGTTTGCTGAAGTATATGCAACATTAGCATGAATCCCACAGCAGTCTCCATCCCGCTGCCATCCTCTGCACCGCACAACCTACAAAAGGTGCACGAACAGGCTGAAATGGAAATAAAGTGTGACCCAAGCTAACATGTAAAATATACTTGTAAAATAGAGAGAAAACTGGAAAAACACGGTTAAGGGAAAGGTTCCTAAGTTAAAGCTATCAAGGATGCAGCTTAGCATTCTGCCTGACTATTTAGTTTTATATGAACATTTAGTGTACCACTCCACCCCAATGAGCGCCTGTCTAATAAGTGCTGTAGCAACCACATACAGCCCCGGTCCGTGCGCCGAGGCCCAATCCAGCTCCAACAGCAGTGAACAGCCAGATTCTCATGTGAGACTGAGCCTTTTGGAAAGTGGAAGATGCTTCAATAGAGAGACAAGTCTGAAAAAAAACAAGCACGGACTTGAAGTCTGCACAGTTTGAGTGGAAATGTGTTTAAGGAGATTGTCTGAGCTCTGGATGGGGACATGTGACAATGTGTGACACTGAGCTGCAAGGCAGTGACAATTAGGAGGGACATACTTGTCTCTATTTTTAAACAGCAATGAGGTGAGTTGATATATAAGTTCTCTTCCAAGAATTTCAGTGCAGATGACTGCCCATAATATAATTATTCACAGTAAAGAGTAAGCCATGTTTCAGCTCTGAACATTTGATCGGTCTCTGTACAATCAAAATATAGTCAGATTTGGACAGCCTAGCAGGATATTTCTGACTTCCATGTGCAACTATACTTTTACCAGCCTCTCTCTCACACAATGTCACACAGTGATACACAGTGTAAATCCTTCATATGTCAAATCAGACATGGCATCTACAGTCTGCAGAAAAAATCTGCAGGGTGTAAAGTTACCAAGTATTTGTGAGGTCTACTGTGAGGCTGCATTTTTTTCTTCCTGAAACATGAATTCATCTCTCAAAGAACATGTTTATTTTTCCTTTTTTTTTTTTTTTGCTAAAACATATCTACTTTCTCTGGGAAATACATAGAGGAAAGAAAAAGGTACGGATAAGAGAACTTTGTAATAAGCCAGGCTTCTATCATCAGCTTTGCAATATAATGATAATACTTGATGGTTACAATATTTTATGATTTAGGAATCCTGTCAATTTATTCTCCCAGTGTGTCTGAGGAAAGTATAGTTGCCAAGAAGTAGTCAGTATTTACCACTCTCTACTACGCTTCCTTATCTGGGTAGGCTTTGTCCTTACTGGGAGCAGTGGGAAATGCTGTGCAATACGAGCCAGGGCTGGGGGTTTAATAGGTGATTTCTGTATTTTTCTCATTACAGAAAGAGAAGACAGAAGTCTGTAAACTTTAATCAATTTGTAGGTGGATATTAAATTACTAATAGCTCAGATTAGAGTTTCCAGAGTTTCTAAATCTAAGCTGATGTTCCTTCTTTATTTTGGAAGATAATACCTAGAAAGTCGATTGATCTTTTAGACTGAAGGTACATGCCAAAGAGGAAGCACTGCTTTTTTTTTTTTTTTTTTTACAGCTGTAAACTGAGAATCAGGACTCAGTGTTCAGTCCCTGACAGGTCAGCAAACATGCTTTGGGACCATTGGCATGCTTTGGGATCACTGGCAAATCTTATGTATTTTTCAGCATTCATACACAACAATGGGGATGAAAGTATCATGCCATAAAGATTTTCAGGCTCAACCAAAGTTACTAGATCTGTCGCAGACAAAGGAAGCCCTGTAAAATTTGCTATTTTTAGATTATTTTTAAATATTTGAAAATAATTTTCTAAAGGTTCTCCCACAATTTTGGCCTTGAAATAGACCTCTGTAAAACAGATAGCTTTTAAATTAGAAATCAATGCCAGACTTCTGGCTTCTCACCATTTTTGTAAATTGAAATCACAGTAGACCAAAACATGTCCTGATTTATGCTCTGTTGAGTTGAATTTACTTCAAGGTAAGTTCAGCTCCCTGTTACTATATGCCAAACAGTTCATTAAAGCTCCATGTCACTAAATACCTGAAAAAAAAGGTAGATTTATGCAGATAATAAAACATTTTAAACATATTTTAAGATCAACCAAATTTTCAAAGCCAGTCACAGAGGTAGACAAATATTGCTATAAATATGCTTATAAATATATATATAAATGCTTCCTCCACATTCTGGAAACGTGTATGTTCTTATGACAAACACACGTAAAGCTACTTCGCATTCAATAGGTCTATTTATGCACTTAAAATTAGGCATTCGTACATTTGCAAGATCAGGCCTGATAGCATGTATGCACGTGTGTGTGTGTTTGCACGTGTCTGTGTACATACAGGAATAAAGATGCAGTTTGATTACAAGTTCTGTTCTATGCTTATTCTTTTACTCAACATCTGATGTTTGAAAAAATGAAGCTAAATGTCCAGGCAGTTCTGACAGTTCCAATCCACTATCTGCAACCTGAAAAAAACACTATTTTTACTCAATATGTGAGGCTGATGTGGGTTTTTTTGTTTTTTGCGGATACGTCTGCTTCATCCAGTGTCAACACAACAGTAGAAGTACTGGGTTGCTGCAGGTTGTATGACTGACAATAATATTCTCTGCAAAACGTAGAAGGGAATAGCTGATGAATTGGAGAATATATGGATGCCTACTGAAATGATTATGTAATGAAACACGAAGTCAAACGGTGGCATGCTTCTATTAATTGTAGATGATAGTAATTAATTTTCACTGCAGTTGAGATCGTGTCGCTGCTTTCCGAAGAATCCAGAATCCCCTTCCAGGAAAGTGTGAAATTGCATCTGGGTTCTGCAAGCCATAAAAGAGCATAAATTCGTTATTTAAAAAAAAAAAAAAAAAAAAAAGGAAAAAAGAAAAAGAGAGAGAGGCCTTCCTCCATACTGTACTTCAGAAAGAGGGAAAAACAAAGGGAAAAGGAAAATGATAATTGTTTTCTCTAAGGCTATTATCTAATGCAAAAGCAAACAGTCTGACTGGAAATCAGCTAACAGAAGGGGATTAGAGAGTAGATCTGAGAGTGGCTTGATTTCTAGCACTGCTGTCTCTTCACACAGTGATGAGACACAGGCAGAGCAGCCAGGAGCTCTCCAGATGGCTAGAGAAAGTGTTTGTCTTGGGTTACTGCAGGGCAGTCTGGACTCTTAAAGCCGGGGAGGCATCATTAGGGAGCAAGTTAGATGTCCACCCAGTAAAAGCGAGCGAAAGAAAGAAAGAGTAGGCAGGCTGCCCGAGAGGGACCGCGCTCGCCTATTGTTAACATATACTTGACCCCCACTAACCTCCTCACGACACAGATGTCTCCTACCTCTATCACCTCCCACTGCTTTAAGCCCTCCCCCCCTGCACCTGGGTAGCGGGGCCGGGCCGGCTGCCGGCAGTATGCTGCCTGCCTCGCGAGGTGCTTGCTAGTGGGGGAGCCGGGCGGAGCGGCGCGGAAGCAGCGCGGAAAGCAGCGCAGCCTGGGGCGGGCGGCTCGGCACCGGCTTGGCTCCGCCGGGGGCAGAGCTATGCGTCCGCTGCCCGGGGACAGGCACAGACCCCGACACTGACAGCGGCCGCTCCCTGCGCTCCATATCACGTTTGTCTGCGGCGGCGGCGGCGGCAGCAAGAGAAGGACCTGGGCATTAACTATCTCGACTTGGAGACTTTGCTTTATTTTTGGTTCTTGTCCGTTCCTGTGGAACCAGTAGTCTATCTCGAG
Source organism: Streptopelia decaocto (assembly GCF_964273445.1). Classification (NCBI taxonomy): domain Eukaryota; kingdom Metazoa; phylum Chordata; class Aves; order Columbiformes; family Columbidae; genus Streptopelia; species Streptopelia decaocto. Next base: position 26,360,514 of record NC_138655.1, read on the forward strand.
CTGATCCTCCTTTTCAAAAAAAAAAAAAAAAAAAAAAAGGCGAGAGAGGAGGGGGGAAGAGCAGCTGGAGTTTCTCCTCCGCTCGTTTTGACTTTTGTGGACGTGGATCATCTGGACTGGGAAGGGAAGCCGAGCTGCGCTGCTCTCCCCTTTCCCACCCCCTCGCCCCTCCAGCAGCCTGGGCTGCCGGCTCTCCCCCGAGCAGGACGGGAACTTTTATTTGCAGCTCGCAGCCCGTGGCGAATGGTGGGAATCTCCGGTCCTCTGCAGTGTGAGTACGGGGCGCGGGCAGGGCAGGGCGCGCTGGGGAGGGGGGAACCCCTTTTTCCTTCGCTCTCTCCTTTCCCGTAGGGCTCTCGGGCTCCGATGGGCTCCCGCGGCTGTAACTAACCCAGGCGGACCGGGGCTGCCGCTATGCCCGAGCAGGGTTAGCCCGGCATGCAGCTCTTAACCCGCTGTCCCCGGCTCACGAAGTCGCACCCGGAATATTTCTCAAGAGCCCAGAAATCAAACCACCCAGTGCTTCTTTTTTATTTTTTATTTTCTTTTAAATAATCCTTCGAAGCACATAGCGTAGGATTTCTGTCTCTATTTAGGACTCGCCTTTTTTATTTATTTAATTTATTTATTTATTTTTTCTCCCCTGCCTCCTCTCTCTCCAGATTAGAGCTAGCCAATGTGAGTCGTAGTGTCTGAAATGTTTCTGGTGGGATTTTTGTTTTGTTTCACTACGATCACCGGTTTACGTAGTACGGGTAACATCACTTCAGGCTATTTTGCAAGAAATATTTCAGGCGGTGCATATCCTCTTTAGCTGCACGGCGATCTTGCAAGTATCTTTTTTCCTAAAACCATAGGGTAGCGTGAGGGATTTGATTTCCAAAACTGCAATACAATGTAATTGTGTCATCTCGCTTAACTGAGCTGAATGGTTTGATTCCGTAAATTCGTAATACACCACCGGTAAGGGAGATTGGAAGGATGAAAACCATACTGCTGGTGATTTGGACGAGCCTTTGACTTTTGGCGAGTTCGAGTCCTTTTGTTAGTGCCAAAGTTGCGAGATTGGGCTAGAAATTTGGTTTAGTGTAGAGAAGGACTTTCGACCCTGGCTGGTGCACCCGTGACTCCATTACACGTTGATTTATGGAGAAATATCTGTGTTGTTACTGTACTCTGCTCTCCTAAATGTTAGAGAGAAACTGAAAGTACCTAATCGGACACAGCTCTAAAATCCCTCTTGCTCCAAGCAGGAGCTAAAATGTTGCTTCCTTCAGCTCACTGAGAAGCTGAAGGAGAGATGGCGAAGGTAAGAGGCGCCAAGGCAGCCTCCCCCGCCTGCCCCCCAAGTTGCAGCCTGGAACACCGGAGCCCGGCCTGGCGGGACGCGGCCGGGAGCTTCCCGCCACCGCCGCGCTGGGGACCAGCCGCCTCCAACCCGCTCGGGTTTCTCTGGTAGAGCAGCCCTCCATCTCCAGATCCGCAGCAGACTCTGCCAGTCACCCCCTCCTACCTCTGCCTTGCCCTAAATCACAGCCCGGAAAGGACCTGTCTTCTTGCAGCCTCCTGGTAGTGCCGCCCCGGAGCCAGCGGCTCCCGCTTTCAGATCGTTCAGATGAGAACCACGATCCGCTGAGCCCCTGGTAGCGAATCCTCTCTAAGGAGCTGCTCGAGTTCCCCGTCGCCAGGCGCAGCAGGGCTGGAGGGCGCGTCCCCAAGGTGCGCTTGGGCGGTGCGGGGCTGCGCGCTGCCTGCGCGGGCAGCGCGGGGCGGCCGTGACAGGCGCGACGCGGTAGGGGCAGGTAAAACACACCTCGGGAAAGCAACGGCGGGAGCGGCCGCGCTGTCCGTGGGAACACGGCGAGTGCCAAGCCTTTGGCTATAGGCATAGCCCTCACTAACTAAAAGGATGTCTTCTGAGTCTCGGTATGTACAGCCAAACGTTTGCTCGACCAAATATTCGTGTGCTTAATGTAACGCTGACCCCTTTAACTTTTAACATCGCTTCCCCTAATTAATCTGTTCAGGCCCCAGACTTAAATGGCTGTCCACAGCTGCTGCAAATTGATTTATCCCCTGATGGTGGTCCGAGTTGCTGACCAAAGCGGGATTTTTTTCCCATCCCCCTTCCCATTTTTAGTCTACTAATCTGTTTTGACTTATTTCCTACTTACAGAAATGCATGCATGCTTTTTGAAGGACTTAGAAAATATTTTCTTTTGACATGTAGCTAGAAACATAATTATTGTATTTGTAAACACAATATGTTGGGGCTAAGGGTGAATATAATCTATTTAATTATACCCTTGTAGCCTTACATTTCCTTCTTAATTTCTGCATCCTGAAAGATGCAATGGGAAGTTTACATAACCAACTTTGTTAACTGTAGTTTGAGGCAAGACGTGAGAGACATTTTTAGATTTGAAGTATATTGTCTGGGTTTTCTGTTCTGCTTTTCTGTTAACGGTTTAGTGAATCTGGATAGCTGAAAGGGTTGAAACTGGTTTCTAATGGTTGTTGAAGCTGATGCTTGACCTTTCCATGGGAAGTCTGAAAACCTCATTCAGTTTATTCTGGGCTGATTTCCTTAGGAAATCCAATATGATCAGGGAATTTCCTTTAGCTCGGCTGACTGTTAGGAAAGTTAGTCTATATTGTTTATATGTCCTGGTTTTAGCACTAGGTGTTTCTGTGGCTCCCCATCAACAGAAAAAATAACTAGGAAAAAGATCTGAATATAGGTTGTTCTAACTAAACAGTCTATGAAACTACGAAGTTGATAAAGGCTTTGTTAGGCATGAGATGCACTGCAGACTCACTGTGAAGTTCTTTAATTCGGAAGTTACACTTTACAATTGATAACTTTTCTAAGGTCAGTTTTATCATATCCGAACCTTCAATATCACTGCTACTACTTTCAATTCATGCATCATTTTTCTTTGCTGTCATGGGAAGTGCAACCACGCATCAGTGCAAGAAAACCCACAAACTCCACCAAAAACCCAACCCACTGTTAAATCTGTTGATGTCCCTGGCAGGCTGAAGCCAGGCGAGGCATACAGGAGATGGCAGGACTTCTTCTTGGGCCCTGCCTTAGCAGGAGGGTGAGCGGCTGGGTTCCGGAGCTGAGAGCATGCTGTAGGAGACAAGAACCATTCTGTTTGTAATGGAATGCAGACAGCAGTGTTAGGTCACTGCTTCCTGGCAACTGCTGCTCAAGTTGTTTTTCTTCAAAGGCTTTGAGCTTTTAAATAGTTTCCAAAATCTTTTTAAGTAAAACATTGCCTTCTACCATTTTTGACCACCTTAACGTTAACTCGTTTCGTGCCTGAATAATGGACCAGTAAAACATCACACAGTGTCTCTCATCTGTATACGCTTAACACTATGTATGCCTGCGTGCACATGGAGTTTTATACTTGAAGTATTGTTTATAGAATAAAAGGGAGAAAAATAGCTCCACCTGGAGTGCTGGTCAGTGGCTAGTCGGTTCAGGACATTCTTCCCTGTCAAATCCTGTTTCTCACTTCTCTGAAATGAACTTCAGACGACAGGCGTTGAATGCGAAGCTCACTTCACTGAGGTACTGTGCAGACTGCAAACTGCTCCTCGCCAGACACTTTGGGTGAAACAGGCATCTGCAGCATTTGCATTGGGGGTGATGGGAGAAAGGGCTTGCAATTGTCATTTTCATCTTTGAAATCCACTTGCCACAGTCCATTACTGTTAAATCTTTAGCTAATTGAATAAGGATATTAGTATGTTGCTATTGCAGGAGCTTCAGATTTTTTAGGGGGGGGTGGGGAGAAGATCTTGTTCTTTGTTCTGTAGAAACTTCTAATGTCATGCAGAGATCAAGAAGTCTTATCAGCTGAAATAAAACGTGAACTTGCTGTTGTGAAGGGGTTATTTCTCATGGCTTAGCTAAAGAGCTGTGAAAAGAAAATTATTTAAATCTGAATACATTATAAAACTTTGGTCCATGTAGTTAGTAGCAGCCTGCTTTTTCAAATACAGCCTTTAATAGCAACCTATAATATTTATAAAAGCTTAAACTGACTTTGAATTTAGCATAAGTCGTGAGAGTGTAAATTCTTAAAACATTGGCTTCCAGACTTCAGTTTCTTCACCTTCTTTCATGTGAAAGATCTAAAAGAGTTAGTTTAAAACCTGAACTTTTAATGTAAAGAGTCTTTTTTTATTCCCTACATGGAGTTCCTTTTTAAAGAACTGCTTCAGATTCACAGTTATCCTGTTATTATTTACTGTAAACTGGATTGGTTTATTATATGGTAGCATAAATACAACAGGAAGTAGTATACTGTGTGGTTTTGTGGATAAAGAAAAATGATCAGCAGATGTAAAATCAAAGTAAAAATATCCTGTCTTTTAAAAGGCGCTTTTTTTTCTCTCTGAAATATTTTCATCCGAAAGATATTGACTTCCATCTTTTTTTTTTTTTTCCTGCTATTGATATGAAAGTTTCCAAATAACATTTAGAGAACAGTGGACATTTTATTAAAGTAAACATTAGTTCAGTATAATGGAGGTAATTGTAAGTGATAACAGCAGAGCAGGTTATCTGTGTGTTGTTTAAACAGAAGGAGCTATTTTGCACCGTTTCCAGTAGCCATCTGTAGGGGAGAAGGGTTTGCACCTGTCTGTCCACACTAATTATAGATTAGGTCCAAAGAAATGAAATTCGAGTAGGCTTTCTCTTAATGAAATCCATAGTGATTTTATCGTAAATGTGTTTTGTGTACAGACGGTGATGGTTGGGCTGTGAGTAAAATAAATTGTTGTATGGCTCTTATGTACTTGGGGTTGTAAAGCAGGATACTGCTGCATTAACAAAGATGCTGAATAAAAACGCAGTGCTCTATTTAGGTCTTAGACTTCAGTGGTGGCCTTAGCTACATTTAGTCAAAAAGGTTAACTGAAAGAATAGTCTTCTAGGAGTATGTTTCAGGGTATGAGACTTCTCAGTTACCATCACTTTCTTGTCAATGTACTGGTATATAGGTGGTCCTTTGGCTGAAATATGAGGTAGAAATGGTTTCGTGTTAAACACGTACACACATACATGTAGAGCACGTCAGGAATACTTTCCTCTGGTTTAACAGTACATTACTAAAATAAAATGGGAAGACTGAGAAACGCATTCTGCAGTAAAAGGTCACATGAATTTCTACCACATCTGTTTATAGTAATTATGAACATAATTAACATAAGAATTACAAGTGAAGTAATGACAAGCTGAGCTATGAGATATTATGCCATAATGGTCATATGTTGGAATTCTCACATTATAGCACACTAGAATTCACATTTTCAATGCAAGAAAGAAAATGTTAGATTTTTATTTGTTTTAATGCTTCAAAGCTTATCTGCCTGGGGCAGATGGACTTTACGCTTTATAGGAAGGTAACCCACTATTAAGAGGGAGGCAGTTGAAATTAAGATTTCTAGCCTCCAGCTTGGACTTCGAGACAGCTGTGCTTATGGAACGCCACTTCTGTTACACATTTCTACTGATTGTATTTATTTTATTAACACACATTGCTTTATTTTTAAATGTGAGTGTTTTTGCAGCAAACTGTTTACGTTAGAAAGGATCCTTGAGTAGTTTTTCTTTAGAGAATTGTGATTCAAGTAGTAAAACTGCCTGTCGGAATGGCCAATGTACATACGATACACATTGTGGCTCTGCAAGATATGAGAATCTGATGAATCCTAAATTAGGTCATGGCATTATAAATATATTCCAAAAAAAATCCATAACAAAAATCTCTAAAAAGAGCAATCTCTCTTTTATAATATTTTGAAAGAATATATGCAGAGAGAAGCCTCTGTGATACCTTGCAGGTTGAACTAGTTAGTGTTTTGTTTTGTTTTTTTTAGAAATGCATAGAACATACCATTAAGGGCTAAGATTTCAAATCAGTTGACTAACTTTTGTAATATGACCTGCCTGATTACCTCTAAATATGGTTGTCACACAACTGACAACTGGAGGAAGTTGAGGGAGAAGTGGCCCTTCTTCAGGGTAAAAATACCTGCTGAGGAATGCAAAGTAAATTCGACATGTGAAAATCAGTTTGCCTTTAATGAAAAATCAAAGTCCGGGTTTTGTGATACGATAATTTGCCAAATTGCTGTCTTTCTGAGGCTAAACATATAGAGTGGTTTATGAAAACCAGAAAGAAATACCTTGTGCTGTGTCTCAGTGATACCAAGAGGTTCTCGCATTATTGGATTAGTGGAGGATTTGTGACAGACCCCTTTTTATCTGACATTCATTGCAGTGACACGATTTTCACACACACCCTTCCCCCATCTAAGTTCTGGTTTTCACTTTGTATTATGTGTCAAATTCCCTTTATTTCTTGTGGAAAAAACTGCTATCTTGGCCGAGTGATTTTGGAAGGAGTTCTGCACTGAACAATGCCTGTCTCACTCCAGTGTGCCGTCATTGTCCTCACCCCAGCCTTCATGGTGCTCCTCTGCAGGCGTGCTAGGGAAATGCGTTTCCTTTACAAATAAGTGTTGATTCCTAGGCAAAACATTTTTAAAACTTTAAAACCTGAGTGCACAGAGTTCATTTGGGAACTTGGTGCTGGTGCAGCCATTCTGCTGCCTGTGCTGGGTGGGCCAGGCTGCTCGCTGCCTCTTCTCCCTGTACCTCATGATGACTCTCTTCATCAAAATGAAGCCTCTGTTTTCTCAAAACCTGAACTGTTAAGTGTAGGGACCTACTCTGGCTTATCGTTCACCCTCTGGTTCACAGCAGTAGTGTTGTGTTCAGGCTCTTCTGCCACTGGTAGGGCTGAGCAGGTCGGGTCAGGACTTGGCCAAACCGGGAGCGGGTATGGCCTGTGCTGGGGCAGGTTTCTGGGCCAGGAGCCACCGTGCCCTGTGCAGGACTCAGGTGTGGTTTGTGAGGCGGGAGCCCGGCTTACGGCAGCCACAGAGACGTCGCGTTGGTGGAAACGGAGGTGACCTCAGGCGGGTCAGCCAGCACTGCGCTGCTCCGTGTCTCTCGCAAGCTCCTCACTCCGGAGAGATCTTCGGGCAGCTTAAGGGGCAGCGCCGGGCCGGATCCCTGCCGCGGCACATGGGGAGCCGCCGCCTTCTCACCCGGCGGGTGGCGCGGAGGTGGCGCCTCCCCTCATGCCGGGCGCGGCCTCCCCGGGGACCCCGGGCCGCGCCGCGCCAGCCCCGCTCCCTCACACCCGCCGTGCATCCTCCGGCCTCCATCTGGGCCGCGCTGATACCGTAATCGCCCCGATGCACGCCGCCGTCCCGCTCCCCCCGCGCCGGCAGGGCCAGGGAGGCGCGATGTGCCGTCCTTGCGCCAAAGATAAGCTGCGAGGTGCGCTCACGGCGCACAAAGCCCGGGCCGCGCCGGCGCCTCCCTCCCTCCCGCCGCCGGAAGGTAATCTCCACCCGCGGTTCGGGGAGAGGCGGGCGGGGGGACACCCCCTCGCCGCCCCCCGCCGCCCGGCCCTCCGCCTGGCTCCCTTGGCGCTGCGCAAGTCGATACGAGCGGGGAGAAGTGAAGATGTAACCTCTTATCTCTTCCCCCGTAGCGGGCGGGGGATTTACGGGCAGAGATTAGCCGGCCGGGAGAAGGGATCTGCCTTTTGTTGTGCCTGGGGCGGCCGCGGCCTGGGCACTGCCTTCCCCCGCCCCCGGGCCGCGCTGAGGGGACCGGCGCGGGGGCTTCTTGCCTGCCGAGCTCGCCGCGGCCCGGGAGGAGGTGGCCGGAGAACAATAGGTTACTGAGGAACCCCGCTTTAACACAGCCGAGGGAGGAGGAGAGCGGCTTGTTGGGGTGTTTCACGGGACGGGGGCGGGGGAGAAGGGGTCGGTGCGGCGGGAGAGTCCTCGGGCTGGGGCCGAGGTGACGGGACGTGCGGTCGCGGTGGGGCCGGGGCCCCTCCCGGGAGCGGCGCTGACAGGAGCGGGCGGGCGGGAGCCGGTCAGCGCCGGGGTGGTTTCGGTGGAGGCTCTTGGCTGCCGAAATCCCCGCAGAGGATGACAGCGGGCAGGCTTTAGGAAAAGTGGCGCTGCCTTTTTTTTTTTTTTTTTGTCTTGTCGTTTTGGACTTTTGATGGTGTCTTTTCGGTTCTCACCAGATTAAGATGACTTGCACGCTAAGTGTGTGCACACACTGCCTTAGCAAAAGGCTTTATCAGCGATCATTTCTTAAGGCCACATTAAACAATTACCTTTAAAATATATTTAAAAGTTTGAAATGTTTATATTGCCGTTTCACTTTGTCAAATGTTTGCACGAATAGATATATAGATATGATCCGGTAACTAAAAGCCTAATTAAAATTTGTTTAGAGCCAGGGGGGCATGTATTCTTGTTGACAGCAGCGGATCGATAGGGTAAGACAATAGAGCCCCATTATTTTACTTCCATTGACTGAACATATTGACATTTCAGGTTTGCAGTTGCCTCAGTGAGCATGATGAAACGCTGAAATTCACGAACCAACTGTCTGGAGTGGCACATATATTACTGTATGTCATCTCTGCCTTCAGGTTACCTTATCACTGAAGCAGAATGGTAATGGATGGCAGCAGAGTACTTCAGAGGGGTTGGGGCTCCATCAGTTAAGCAGCTGACACATAGCAGATTTCGGGAGTATCTTTAATTACACCTAGAATTATGTACAAGGGAAGATGGTCCTTGTTACCTGCTGCTGCGCTTCAGAGTTTACAGGCTCAGAAGCAGACAGGATAACAAGGTACTTATGTATCATATTTTATATACATGACTTGATACCTTAAACTTTTGCAAGAGCCCAAGCTCTTCTGGTTGTGTTGTTTGCATGCTCACCATGTTTGCCAGTGGCAGCATCTCAACCCAGTCTTGGTGCTCAAGCTCCAGAGCACCTGCTAGTCCTTCTCCCAATTTGAAGATTGCAAAGGAAACAAAGAACAACTTTAAAATAAATAAATGTACTTGGGGTTTCTCCCCTGTCAACGCGCTCTATCAGGACTGCTTAGGGAATTCAATGCAGTGACAATATTGCAGAATGATATGTATACACGTTTTTTCCTTAGTATAAGCACGGTAAAAAGAGATGTAGTATGTGTATGCATGATTGTATATATTAATGTATATGATTGCATATAAATGCACATATAAAGAAGAACCAGCGGATGCAGAACATACAACATGTCTTATTATTTCAAAGGCTTTCAGATGTTCTTTAAAATCTAGCTGACTGTAGAATGAAACCCATCAGGGTTAGGCAGAGATAGAGATTGAAATTAATTTAAAGCAGACAAAGAGCTAATATGAAAGAGCCACTAGTGATTTAACTCATTTTGAAAAGTAAGTGTAATGAAAATATAAAATGTATTTTGAGTGTGCCATCTACTCAGCAATTGTTGCCATCAAGTGGACTGCTGATGCCCTTTAAGATGGTAAAAAGAAAACTAGTCCTTTATACCATTTTCATGAAAATGTTAGGTTTCTGTTTGATCAGCAGGTGCTGTTGAGATGAAAGCCATGTGTAAATTTTCAGAAGACCAAAAGTGTCAATTCAGAAAAGGAAAGTGATAAGAGAAAATGCAATCAGTTTTCCTGTTTTCAATTTGTGCAGGATTTGAAGAGCTGTTTTGTTAAACTGCTACATCTGCTCCGATATGAATATTGAACTACTTCCACTAAAAATAACACCCTATAATTTGGAAGCCATTGCAATCTTTTGTTAATGCAAGTGGGTTATTTAAAAAAAAATATATATTCTGAAAAATCTCCTGCCTAATGTGCATTTTTGTTTATCGGCACTTTTATCTTCAGCAGATAAAATGGCATTATGCAATTAGCACCATATCTATTTGGACTGTAAAAATGGAACTGGATAGCTGAATGTCACTATATTGGTAAAAGGATTTAACTCGTACATTCAAAATAATTTTATTAATAAACTGTGATTGTATCTTAAAATGACGAGTGACTGCTTCCTCATTGCAACAATACAGCTTTACCTACTACTGAGGTCCTTGTGCAAAGTAAAGGATGTTTATAGTGTGATAGAACATTCTTGGGCTTGTTTCATTCCTACTATACCTGCAAATCTTAAGTTTGCACTCATAAAGGATGTTTTAGTTAATGGGGCTTTTAGATTAACTTTTTCCATGGTTAAATGAAATTATTAAATCAGATTTGAATGCATATATACAAAAAACATTCGCTGCTGTGGCACTGCTGACCCAAGTGAGTTTTATGAACCTGGAAAACGCAGTGTTGGTAGAGCATAAATTTTCTGAGAGGCATCTCCAGAGAAAATAACATTATTGCTTTTTAATTAAAAAAATCTAATGAGAAGGGTATGTGTTTGTTAATTTTATAAATAAGGATCTAAATGAATAAGCGATAACACTCTTAGACCTATAGAGCCCTGTGTGCACAACTTGAGTAAGTATGTGCAGAATAAAATGAGAGCTTTTACTTCTTTATTTCAACATAGAAAATTTCCTGGTTTTAATATTAGAATGGGTTTTAGCTGTTGGATTCTAATCTAGGAGTCAGGAACTCCCATTTTTTTGGCAGGTGTCTGCATGGGAAAGGGCCTTGCTGATGCTTCTCTTTGGTTTTGCAATTGAATTTGTAAGCTTTTGACCTGGGGGATTTTCCTCAAAATGATCTACAGATCGGCAATAATTAAAATTCAATAAACTGAAATTTAAGTATTGAGTGGATTTTGTGCGAGATTCGGCCTTGTGGTAGGTTGTCTAGAAGTCTGTGGCATGTCTACTTTATAGTTTGTATTCTCAAACATATCTGTGTGCACACACGTGCATAAATTTATGTTGAATGACAGAGGGATGATTATTTATACAGATTTTATCCAAAACTCTGTGCACTTCGGAAACACAACAAAAAGCCTCCCTCCCCAGAAGAGTGTTTACATCCCGTGACAGTCACTAGATTCAAATCTTCCAAACGTGAAAGTTGTTTCCTTTTCTCCAAACCTTCTTTTCCCCAACAAAGCTAACCCTGTTAAACCTCACCTTCTGTGGGACGTATACATAGTTATAGACATATGTACGAGAAGTAAATATTACAAAAAACGTGGCCGATGGGGGCACAATGTCTGTAGCCGTAAATAGCGAGTGATATCTGCCAGCAGCAGGAGCGGCGCTGAGCAGGCCCTACCTCGGCTGACCTGGAGGAGCCTTGTGTTGGTGCTCAGCGCCTCCGTGGAGCTTTCCGCTGGCGAATACCGCCCAGCACACGCTCTGTTGCAGTGGAGATGCCATCTGCCTGAAGAGTTTTTAAACCAAGGGGCTTCATGCTTTGGTCATGGGATTTTTTGGTACTTTTCCTAGGGGTTGGAGTGTAGTGTGTAGGGTATCCAGATTTTCTTATCTGCATTTTCTGAGCGCATTCATGGGAGTGCTCTGTTTTTCTTATTCTCTGCCAAAAACGCTGCATGCAGTTTTGCTGTTCCTGTTGAATAGTTGCCATATTTAACTCCAGTGGTCGTGAATGGAAATGTGAATATGGAAATAAATCCTTTCATGTTTCATTTCATTTTCTGTAGCACATTTTGGGATGCCTAGAAAGGGAGGGCATCCTAGATATTAAAAATATTTCTGAACACGCACAAAGAATTTTAAAGAAGTTCAGCAACTTGGTTTTGTTTATATCTGGTTTTGGGGCATGTGTGATATGGCGACTTATTAAGTGATACCTTTTTTTACTCAGTATTATTTATTGAATTTAGTCACCGTAAAAGCATGGTTGTGTTGTACAGAACTGTACAACAACAGTATTCCTGGATGATCCCATATTGCGACATACTGACATGGGAGATAGTTCATGATTTCTTCAATCATCTCAAGAAGGCATTTGATTTGTTGCCACTTCTCCATTTATCAAGACAGGTAGTGTGTGAGGCTTCTAATAAAGTTAAGTATCATCTAGAGTTCATGGAGGGTGGTAGGTTCTTTGGGAAATTAGGTTGCTGTCTGGGAAGACAGAAGACTCCACCTAGTGGAGTGGAATTAATCTGCACTTACTGGCAGGCACTAGCTCATAATAAAATAGATACTGTTTATGAAAAGCCGTGTTGATGCAATGAGTAAAAGCCAGGAATGTTGACAAGTATCTGGGGAGATGGTTGCGTGACCATCACAAATTGTACAAGACTGTAGTTACTTTTGTGGCTCTGGGAGGCCTTGTTGGATATTAATACGCAATTTGTGTAAGTAGTAGTCATTACCAGTAGCCATTTTATTTTGTGATTCCTTTTATTTGGAGACCTATTGACTACATTTTTTTGATTTCTGATGATGACCACACAGGTGCCCCTTTCTGTTGTGGCTCAGGTGTCGTTTTAAATAACTTGGGCAAAATAACCCCAGTCAGCCCCAAAGCTTCTCTACTTTTTTTCATAATTATTTATTTTCCAGAATATATTTTCTGATTTTTGTTTAGTTCTGTAATGGCAGTATCAGGATGCTGGTTCTTCATGCTGTCATGACAGGCGATGTGGCATGTTGGGTAAATCTCTGTGTGCTTTCTGGTAGCCCAAGTTTTAACATCTGTTACAAAGCATCCAACTACATAGGGTTTTGTGCCTGTATTTTGCGTACCCATTGGTTTGGTCACGTTGGGTTACTAGGATGGAATACAATGAATTTTAAAGCTGGGATGCAGGTTAACACCCCACCTGAGCAGCAAAGATACTGTCCTGAAATTCTGTTGGAAAATTCATCCCAACACTGAATCACATGTGTGCTAGACAAAGTCAAGAAGAGAACTGCACAAGACCAGCTCAGGCTTTGACAGCGAGAGAGGGTGAGGCTATTGCTAGAAAACGATATGATTAGGATGCAACAAAGGGGAAAAAACGATACTGCTGCAAAGGATATTTGGGAAGAGTGCTCCAAAGGAGTGCTTTCAGTGACGTCCAGGTGGGGTTTGTTGCCAGAGCCATTAAAGCATAGTGATGCCGTAGAAAGCTGCCAACAAATTTTGGGATAATGGCAGCTGCGGGTGTGCTATCAATGGATCATCGTGCCAGGATGATTTTTTTATTTTATTTTAATGGTGGCATTGCTAGAAGTATTTAAGGGTAATGTTATAGAAAGGGTTTTAGTGAGTGAAGTCACTGAGTTCTAGGAACCATTAAGCAAAAGCTGTTTCATGACTGTACTATTTATTATTTTTAAAGCTTGTTGGCAAACCACTTAATGCTGGAAAAGCACACTGCAACTGGTATTAAAGCATGCTGCAGATGAGCAAGGAAACCATCATACTGAACAGAATAGCCTCACTCAGTTTCTGAATGTTATGTGTATTTCACATTCACCGTGATAAATCAATGCAACTCCATGGGTCAGCTGAGCTTGTAAACGTTGAATTAAAGTGCTGGAGCTCAGATCTTCCATGGTATTCACATGCTCAGTTCTACTGAAGATGGTGTTTCTTTTGTCAAAACACCAGTCTGAGGATCTGGACCTTCAGGCTTCCTGCGCTTCTGTCTCATGTCTGTGATCTTAACAATACTTTCTTTGCTGGAACTATTCTGAGACTTAGATCCAGATATGGCCATAATGACACAATCTTATGTAAGGTTAAGTGGGCGAGCTCAGGTCTTGATGTAAAGCAAGTAATTCACTTTGAATTGTAAATAATACACTTACCTGCTGAAGAATTCCATATTATGAAGAGGAAGAAGTCTGTTCCTTCAGTAATAATATTATCAGAGGTTCCCATTGAGTTCATGGGACCAGGATTCTCAACTTCTGTATTCTAAGAGATGTGTTTAAGCCATCTGCCTGCTCCAAAAATTCCAGAGGAGTGTACCGCTACAGTAAATTAACAGCTACAGCAGTTTTAAAGAATGGATCAATGTTTAATTTCCCTTCCAGGTTCTGAGATTTATTGGTTGCATCCTCTTCCCATGAAATTCATGGCAGGTTTTGGTGTTAATTTTTTTTTTTTTTTTCTTTTTAAAGTTCAGACCTAAATTTTTCCTCTTACAGAGCTATTATTGGCTACTATTGTTTTTATTATCCCATAGCTTCTCTAGGAAAAGAAAGATGGGCAGGACCTCAATGACATTGCAAGTCCTCAGTGGGTGTCTGCTCCCTAGGAGGTCACAGGAAGCAGGTGGCTGGTTAATTGTCCTTGCTCCCAACTCTTATCCTTCCTGGAGGCAATTTAGGAGTGGTCAGGAAGCGTCAGGCCGCCTGTGTCCCCCCCCCCAGGTTCACTACTTCACGTGTTCACTATAATTTGAGGTATGTGCCAGGCAAGGGAAACTGCGTAGGAATCCTTACTGTCCTTCCTAGGCCGTGTGGCTACCTGGCGGGAAGGGCTGAGTGCCATGACTGCAGACCATGTTTAGGATTGCAGCTGGAATCCAGCAGCATAACAAAGAATTCTATTGAAAAAAGTAAAAGGTATTCCCCTAACATACAGCACCTTATTTCTTTCAAGCTAGCAATAAAAGTCCTAGGTAAGAAAACTACAAAAACCCATAAGGTCCCTGAAATATTTCGGGAAACTATGATCCTCTTTTGTCTGGTGGGTGGAGGACTGGGAATGTAAATGCATTTTCTGCATAGGCCAGTCAGGTTTTAATTGTCTTTGTAGCAACTGTGCCATCAATATTGTTGGATCCCTAAATCACACTCAGTGCTGTGCTTTGGAAAATCAGTTGGGGTCTTGCTGCTTTGGGTGAGCTTCTTGTTAACTTTGCTTGGATTTGTAATGGTGAAGGCACATGGCATTGCTGAGTGTCTCACTGCAAGTGTTGCACCCCGTGCTGAAAGCCAGGTTTTGAACTTCCTGTAATGTTGCTTTTAAGTGTCTTTTGGAAGGTATCTGCTCACACTGGAAGTGACGTGAGGTGAGTAATAAATCCCATACTGGTTATTTACCTGCCAAGTGCATTTTGGATAAAAACTTTGAGCTTCTGCTCAGGTGTACTCTTGGTTTTATTGAGACTACTTGCCTGAATCAGGTGGGCTGCAGGATTATGTGGCTGGTGAATCATACTGGTTTATGAGTCACTCTTATAAAATATCAGCCTGAAATACTAGAAAATAATCAGCACATTGTGCTTGGACTTTGTGTTATTTAAAGAATAGCATTTTTTAAAGCAGAATATTTTGTAAAATGTTCTTTTAAAAAACACTTTGCAATTTACTTCCATCAAACCCGTTGTACCAGGAAAAATACCTCTTTCAAAAGGGAAAAGGTGTCAGTATTCTGTAAGAATATCTGATTTTTATCCAGCTATTTGCTATTTAAGCTCCCTTCTTTTCAGTGCAAGGAGATCAGCTGACAACAGCAGCAACCAAATCAAGTTTGCAGCTGGGCAATTACAGTAGACCCTAAGATCTGTGACTGTCAACCATGAACACAGATGCCTTCAAAGTTCTGTTTTTCTTCCATGTGGAAGTCGTTGGCATGGAACAGATGCCTTCATTTTGGAGAAACCAACCTCTGCATATAATTGGTTCTCTCTGCTGTTGTCCTCTAGGGACAGTCTCTCGCAGATGAAATTAGATGAGAGGAAAAAAAAGACACAAGCAGACACGCTCACACATGACACAAAGCAGGAGTTTTCAGGATCTCTCTCTGTTTTGTCACGTGGAACTGTTTTACAGCTGGAAGATTTCACTCCATTTTTAGCACTCTACACACACAATGATGATGCTATTTGAAAAACATGCAAATTAAAATATATATCTGGCCAAAGTTTATTATTAATCTAGGCACGCTTGTTTAGAAATAAGACAAGCATATCCAGCCTGTATTACTTTAGTATTAACAATTGACTTCTGCACTATCTCTCGGTGCCAGAGTCTCAGAAATTTGAAGTTAAATGGCAGAACAGATAAGATGGTTGAAAAATCTTCTGTTGCAGTACTGGAATCCAAGTATTTTCATCAGGTGGTTTTCAAGTTGTTAACATAGGAGGGAAAAAGCAAGTAGTTGACTTCAGATTTCACTTAGCATACAGGCATTCAAATTTCCAGGAACTTTAGCAGAATTAGACCGATGAACACCTGTGATGAGCCATTGCTGGAAGTCCTGCAGTACGGTCCTGAAGAAACTGTGTCCCCGTACTGGAGATATGTAAAATAGGATGATGGTAATGGAACATAGAGGCTCTGAAAGGGAGAATCTGCCTGCCCTGTGCCCATCAAAAGTTTTTGGCATTCCCTCTCCCCTCTGGTGTAACAGATACCAAATCATTGCAGTTTATTTTATTTAGTACTATTAAAATAAATGAATACTGACTTTGGCTAACCTTAAAAAGCTCAGTTGCGAACTGTGACAGTCAGCCAGTGCTACGTGAAGAGCTGCGATGCCCTTGGGTAAAGCAAGTATCTCCAGGAAGAGAGTGCAGCAAGGATCAGGAGGTACGCTGCCACTGCTGCTGCCCAGCTGCCTGGAGATCTGTCGTCTCTGAACGCTTTTTCTTGCTTAAGTTGTATTTCCTAGCGTAAGCTTTTTTTAAATGTTGCAGTCTAACGTCACAGTCCAACCACCAGATGTAAAGCTCATTTAGGCAAATGAAACTCTTCCATGAGCGGGCTGATAAAGTGTAGGAGTGGTTGCTTCAAGATGCTGAGCATAGGTAGATCCTGCTGGTAGCGTATCGATGACCTGAATTCTGAACCTAATTTTCAGATCTTAATGGCACTTTCTGTATTTTGAGGAGTTTACTGTTTCTGTAGTACATCTGTCCCTTAAAAGCTGAGCAGAAATGTTACCAGCAATGAAAACTGACAGGGTTTATCTTGCTTCTGCCTTGGTCTGGGTGGTTGGTAGAAGGCAATCTGCCTTGAGACGCTTGATGTAACTGTATGGCTGTGGTGTGCTGAGGTCTGTTGTTCCCCGCTGTCACCCATGAGTTGTGTGGTGGAGGGTGTTCACTGTCACTCCCAGCAGTTAGAAGGAAGCCCAAATTAGACTTGGGTTTTGAACCCATGACCCTTCAGGTTTTATGAATTAGTAAGGAGGTTATTTGGTGTAGGCCTCCAGTTCTGATTCGCAGAACTTCAGCGCAACAGTGTGCAGCTCTTGGTATTTCTGAAGAACCATGTATTAAGGGCAAAATTAAACCGGGGAAGTGCTTAGGTGATGAAGGGATTTCTGGCAGTAACTAGGAAGTGCAATAATGGCTGATTTCTTTTGAGGCTGACCCTGATATTTGTAGTCTTTACATCCTATTAATTCCTTGAAAGATAAGCTGATACAAGAACGATTTGCCAGAGCCAATGGCTCCTCTAAAAATCTTGGCTCAGGTTATATCCCCCTTCTCTCCACATATAAGATAAAAGCGCTATGAATATGAGGTTAACTGAATTCAAATAGAAGACTCTCCCGAGTTATTGCATTCCTTAGAAAATAAATACATTTCTCATATGGTTGAGATTGATCAAAAAAGTATTCTGTATGCCAGTGATTACATTCCCATCTGTGATTAAGGTTTTCTGTCTGCATCTGGTTTTCACATTATATTTCTGTAACAAGAATCCTTTATATGGCAGAGTTCACTCTCTGTATTTTCTATTAGCTGCAGCTTGAACTACTGCACGGATCGCAGATTTACACATGTGGTTTTCATTACTTCATACCATTGAGAAAAAGTAATATTTGTTTGGGAAAGTATGTTTTTCAAAATTTCCATGGTAATACAACATGTTGATCCTTTTTTATAACACTCTTGTAAGACTACAAATTGTTTGAGGCATTCTACTTTCAGTGAAGTTCAGACTTTAGACAATTTTGCATTTGAACAACAGCAGCAGTTTACAATTCAGGAGGCAAAAATAAATTTGAAAAAGGAGATTAACTTAGAATGGGTATAGCAGAATGCATCCATCATTTTGGAAAATGTGGCATGTAGAGAAAATGAACACGGGGCTGAAACAAAGGGAGAGTAGTAAGTTAAAGTGATGTCTTCATTGTGAAGTGGATGACAGATGGGTGCTTTTTTTTCTTTTTGAGCAAGAACTTTTTTTACAGAAAGAGGTTTAAAAATTTTTTACCAGACATGAAAAAGGAGTATGCTATTCAGCAGACACTAACACAGAATTGTTATATATAATTTAACATATTCGATAAGAATTTTTTTTGAGTGGCCAAATTAGTAAAGGTTAGCAAAACATGAATACATCTTACAGATGGCTGCTGTGTGTAATTCTGAATCCAAAATATGATGTTAATTTAATGTTCCACTGTAAGTCCATATTTCAACCAGATTGTGCTATCGTCACTCGGTAGAAAACTTAATGTTTAAATGATTTCAGTGAAATTAATAGGGCCACTTGGTCAGTGAAGGATTCTTCAGTTTTGGTAAGGGCATGAGTTTATGGCCATAAAAATCAGATCAAACAATAACAACAATTTAGGGAATGTTGTATGCATTTATGGAAAAGTAAAGTGTTATGCAAAAGTCCAAACAATTGAAAAATACACAATTCATGATTAGGCAGAACTGAAAGGTAAATTTATTGCTTATATAAGAACATGGTGACAACTGGAGAATTGCATACAAAATAAAAATCAGTTTAGAAAAGTAGTTATTGCACCCAAGCTGGGGAGTCCTAACCACATTTTTGAGATTGTTTTCCAAATGCCAAAGGCAGTTGTGTCATGTTGAAAGATTTGCAGTTGCCAAATCCTGGGTAAAGTCCTGCAGTCTTACGCACCTCTCGTTTTCACTGAAATCAATAGGATTTTGGGTTGTGTCAGGGCTGCGGGGAAACGTCCGACCACGAACACAGGAAAGAAAGGACTTGAGTGGTAAACTCCTTTGTTCTGTAACCTTAACTTTAACTTGGGAAGCTTTGTTTTGGTTTGAGGAGGGTGCTTGTTTGTGGGAAAGACTGCAATTTCTAGCACAAACACAAATGTCATCTTTTGCAGATGCCCTTGGGCGATACATTTTTTTGCAATAAGATCTAGTCCAGGCGAGGGCTGGGGCTGGGGCTGGGTTCTCCATTAGGTGCATGCAGCTGCGACCAGATCCTTATGCATGCTTAACGCTATGTCCCAAAATACCCAAATAGTGGATGCAGATTGAAGCATGTACGTAACTGTGTGTGCCTGGCTCTGAAAATCTTTCTGCCTTGACATAATTATGAACCCCTGAAAACCATATTAATGTCTTGGAAAATCTGACAACGCTGTAATACAGACTCATAAGAATGACAAAGTATCTGTGTAACCCAAATAAACAGTTTTTGTAGGTGTTGGAGTGGGAGGGAAATTGCCTTTTCAAAAGTGGGAGGATGATTTGTAAATATGTCAATAGCTTTTTGATCTCCCTTTGTTTAAATGTGTTTCCTGGTATGACTTCCAAAGCCAAATTAGTACAGTGATGTGTAACTACAAGGTCTCTATTTTTGGTAACCCTGTTCGTTCAATAATTTATTCTCTAGAGCTTCTGTTGAACCAGGTAAAGTATGTAGTATTTTATATTATATGAATGTATTGAAACCCAAACATTTTTACAGAATTATCTAGTAGGTGTTTTCATGATAGAATACAGGCTGCCCTTAGTTTGTTGCCTTCTGTATGTCAGCTGTTTTAAGTGAGCAACTTATGTGGAAGAATTAGTACAGTTTTAAAGTACTGCCTTATATTAACTAAGAAAATGTGAGTAACTAATTTAGAATGATAGCATTTCTGTTTTTGCTTTTTATTTAAAAGATTGCTATTGTCATGCAAATTAAGGGGTGTGGTGCTTCAAACTGGCTGTGATATGTGCTTCTTTTTTTTTTTTCATTTGTTGTTGTCAATAGAAAAGATTGATCTCTGGGCTGGTGAGCGTAATATCTGTCCCAGTCAGAAAAGGAAAGAGGAAATTAGCAGAGCGATTGGTGGAGAATGATATCTGTCAAAAGAAACACTTGGAGAGCACTGAGTTTAGTGATAGGTGACTGCCGGAAAAAAGGGAACTTTGAATTTTGTCAAGGTAAGGAACAGAAAAATATTTGATTTTTTTTAATCTGCTTACCTTTTAGAAGTTATTTTTAATGACTGTACCTTGCCCTGTAAGCTGTAATTAAAAGAGAAAACTTTCCCTTTAGCCTCTGAAGAGTCTGTCTAAATCAATGAAGGTGGTGTATTCATTTTAATATCGCTGAGAAAGAGTACAGCAATGCCAATAGAATCCATCAGTGATGACTTCTCTAAAATCTTTCTTAGCCTAAAAATACACGTGTCATTTTTAACTGTTGTTTTTTTCTTCTAATGTTTTTGATGACATAAGTGCTCTTTATGTGGCATGTAAATGTTACTTGGCTGGGCTGTGAAAATCATAAAGATCAGTTTTCAGAGTTGGAACAGTATTTGCAACCAGCTTAAGGGACAGTTGTAACCACATTGGCAAAATGGTTGTGTTTGTAATTTATTGGATACCTCTGGTAAACTTACTGCATTGATAATCCACGATAAATTTGATTGAGATTATATTGAGAATGGATATTTCTGCTTCTTGTGTGCAAAGATTTTTACCATAGTGGAAAAGTAAATCTGCTATGGCAGAACAAACTTTCTGGATAACCTATGACTGTCATTCCTGTCTTTACTGTAACTACATTTTTTCTCCTAAAATGGTGTGTCTAGATGGCAAGAAACTACTAAACTGCTTTTAAGTGCTTTCCAACACTCTAATACTTTCTTCCTCGGTGTTGGACCATTTAGCCTATGACATAACTTTGATAGAGTACAATACCAAAATAAAATGAGCAGCGTCTGAGTTTTCTAGGCTGAGCTCCAGTGATTTTTTGAAGGCAGTGAGGCCTTGGTCATGTCACCCATCTACCGACCTGAGACACCGTGGCCCACGCTGCCCTGTGTGTGGGATGTGGGAAGGAGATGGAGCTCAGCTGAGAGAGCCAGGAGGAGGCTCTGCACATCCCCTGTTTTTGTGCACCAATGTGAACATACTTTTAAGAAATTAAACCCAACTAGAAATGAATTTGCATTCTTATTTGAGTTCTTAGCTCAGTTTAAAAGAAGTATATGCTTCTCTGGGACTTTCCTGCACGCGGGCAGCACTGGAAAAGAATGAATAATCCTAGCAGGGTTTCTTCTTGCATTTTTATTTTTCTAATTTAGCAATGTATAGCTTCTGACTAATTCTTCTTTTTCCTGTCTACAATCTATTTTTCAAAGTGCAAGTGTACCCTGTACAGTTGGTTGTTGGTTGGTTTCTTTTGCCATATGGCTTTTCATAAAGGATTTAAAAAAAATAAATGTAAAGGTGAAGATTTCATGCTTGAAGCATGCAGAACTGGCATAGTAATCGGAAGCTTATTGTGGTTTATTGCTATCAGATCACGTGCAAGATAATGGAAATTTCATACAACTTAGGAGATAGGCATGTTTTCCAATACTATTCATTTTTATAGAAAGAGGGAATTAATATGACTGAAATCAGCTTCATCTTGATAAAGTCCAAATGATCTGGTTGAACTACTGAAATATTCATAAATGGGAAGGAACATCACGTTATATGTCTTGTTAGCCACTGGGCAGGTCTGGCTGCCTGTATCACCTGGGTGTAGGCACATCTCTACCATTATGCAGTTGCCATGTACTAAATGATTCCCTTTCCTGTGCAGTTCTGTCAGTGTAACCTTACACCAAAACAAACACATCCTCTCTATAACATACCTTAAAGAGTTAACAATGTATAGTTTTCACTTCGGTGATGACGATAATACAAAAAGGCTTTGTAGCTCTTTATAGAAGAGAGTGATCAGTGGTGGTTAGCAATTTTTAGATCTTCGAGCATTCCAATTTTGACATTTACTTGAAATGACGTAACTTGAGTAAGGTACCTACATGTGGTTGAATGTGTTTGTCACTTGTCCAAAAATTTTAGTTTTAAATGGCCAAGAAGCTCCAAATTGAAATTTGCATGAGTGATTAGAGAGGAGGCAAACACTCTTATAGCTTAATATGGATTTTGCTGTGCCCAAGAACATTTGACTTACTATTTGAAACCAAAATGACACAAAAGACAAAATAAAAGGTGTTTGAGTCTATTGTCTCCTTGAAGCAGTGGCCTCTTGTGGCATTAGAATACCTGCTTATGCTTTTGTGATCTCTTTTGTGCATCCTCATCCATGGTTTGCTATTGCAAAGTTCTTCTTTTCTTGGTTTCCTTTTTTATCCTCAAAACAATTGTTTGCTTACCGATGTGTCTTAAAGAGTACAACTGAAATAATAAATCCGCTTTCTAACATATAACAGATGCAAAAGGGGACGAGTGTATTATAGACAGCGAATTATCATTACACAGCTCACAATCAGATTTTCATCTGTTCATGTGGCGCACACCTGTGGCATTGCTGGCGTTGCTCTTGATTGGAGTGTGAGAGATCTTAATGAAAAACAAAGCGAGGATGACAAGGAGAGATTCTACGGCACACACGGGCTACTTCACACGTCATAAGAAAGTGAAATTTGAAATATGCTGTTTTGGAGAGAATGCCTGGAGCGTGCCAGGGTAACTCCGCAAAGGGAACCAGGACCCTCTGCGTTGCTGCCCTGCAAATAAGGTAATTTTCTCTGGAGGTCAAGTTGATTTGGACCAGTTGGGAGCGGTGGCTGATTTCTCCAGCTTACTTTCTGAGCCAGTAAGAATATCCTGGGCAGGCATCCAGCTTTTGAAGTACAAAGAAAATAACCCATAATCTATATAAAACACTGGCGGATGGGGAAGAGAGGAAATTTACAAAAAATAACGGAGTTTGAGAATAACTGCGTTAAAAGTAGAATGTAAGGGGAGTTAGTGTGTGACATTAGTATTTATTCTAATTTGAAAATACAATCTTTGAAACCTTTGAGGTGAGCAGAGGACGAGCTCTCAATATGATATAGTATGATAGTATACTTATTAGTAAACTGAATACTTATTAGTAAACTGAAACCAAGCTGAAGCTGAAGTTGTTCCTTTTTCAAAGCGATTCCTCCCCCCCCCTCCCCCCCCCGCCTTGAATTTGGGTTCCCTCTTTTCACCCTCCCTTGGTAATGTACTGTGGCTCTGATAACACTAATGGGCTTTGCCCCACATGGAGCAGTGAGTGTATTGTACCGCTGCTCACTGATCCCAGGTCAGTGTGATGCGTGAAATCAATTTATTTGAATCTCTTTGCCTGTATAGGAATTTGGCGGCGTGCCAGTTGTTTTCATTTAATGTTCTTTGTGTTGAACACAGACAAGCAGGCATGCTTTTGTACTCCTCTTTCTTCTGGGCTCTTCTCTTTTCAGCCAATATTCTATGCTGTGGATTTTTTCAGAAAAAAAATGGAATGTGTTACCTTTTTGAAAAATAATTTTTGTTTAAATAGCCTTTAAAGAGCGTAGAAACTAGGTCAGTCATAGAGCAGCCTGTGCAGGGTTTCTCAGCGAGTATAGGTGGTGACACCTGCCTTTTCCCATTTCTTAAATTTGGGGCAAAATAGGAAACACTGATCTGTTCTTTTAATGCCCGGCTCTATGATTTATGTCCTCTTGTAAGACAAAGGCTCTCCGATATTGCTTGAAACAGAATAATTTTATTTCGAAATAAGTGAATGTCTGGCAGTTGGTTGGATGAATCAGAAATACTTTTCAAGATCTTTTTCATTTTGAGTGATGACCTTAATGTAAGCTTGAATTTGGAAATCCCTTGCCTCGTCTTTTTGTCTGTCACTCCCCTCCCCCCAAATACCTAATACCTTAACTGGCTGGCTGAAGAACAGCCACCTGAAAGTACCCATTTCTTTCCTTTTTTTCCGTCTTTTTATGAGAAAACAGAAAGGCATGTGGAACAGAGCAAGTAATTTAGCCTTCCTTAAATAGGAAAAAAAGAAAAAAAAACAGAAGGAATAGGCAGCGCAGATATTTCCAGGAGGATTTGTTTTAGAGCCTGGTGTCAGGAGCAGTGGACTCTGTTGATGCTCCGGGCGGTTGGTGCGGAAGTCGATGTGCAGAACCGCGGAGCCGCGGCGCAGGGGTCAGACTCGTACACATCAGCCCCGTTTCCTTGTTTAATTACCTGAAGAGCAAAACATCCAGGCTGGGAGTGTGTGAAAACCCAGTATCTCGAGCAGCAGTTTGCCGCTCTGACATCCTGCGTGGCCGGCCCCGTCTGTCCGCAAACGTCAGGGCCGGTTCCTGACAGCGGGCTATCTCTGCCGGGCCTGGGTTCCTTCCATTCAGCAGGCATTGTGTGGAAGAGGGTTTGGTCAGGAATCTGAGGTTCCTGCCGGTTCTTCCAGCCCAGACAACCATGTGACAGATAGGCCTGACTTTTTTTTTTTTTAAAGAATAATAATAATAAAAAAAATTGGCTCTTTTTAGTCTTTCCCTTGTAATTCTGGCATTAGTATAATACCAACTGAAACAAAACACGTTAACCCCTTTGCTTCTGAATTCCCATACTTTTACTTTGTTTTTCTTTCCTTGCTCAACCTCTTATTTTCAAAGGTGAAATCTTCTGAGGAGCAAATTCTTACAGCTGGAGTTTTTGTTATGCAGCAAATAAACTTATGATTTTTTTTTTTAATAGTAATCATTAACATAATAATCATTCTTGGCATTTTAAGCTTTTCATTTTCAGCATGCTTGGCAACATTATTTTTATTTATCCCATGGAACGAAACCAAGCCAATGTTTGTTCTGGCATGACCTGTTAAAAAAGCGGTGGCAGCTATCAACATTTCCATTCTAACTTTTCATGTGATTTTCTTAGTTGTCCAGCCTGGCGTTCAATTTTAAACTATTGGGATAGGGTCAGCTACAGTCGTTGCTCCTCGTAGCTGCTGTTTGTTGAGGTAGCTCAACAGGCTGAAGGTGCGGGTGCAGGGCTCTGTGCACCGGTCAGGTTTGGGCCCATAAGTAGAAAGTGTTCATTGGGATGTAAAGCTCAAGATCATAGCTGAAAGAAACTGAAATGTTAATTCAGGCAAAAGTCTAGAATATTTTCTTTGATTTGTGAAGAATTAAAGCATAACTTCTTGTTTGAATGATAGATTAAGACCATGACTTGTATTTGGATGATTTTGATGTTCTAGTTTCTAACACAGTGCTGTTAATAGTTGTATTGGCAGAACTTAAGATCACAAGGTACAAGCAGTAGAGGGAGGGAACATAATTAATATGGCTTTGCAGCAAAAATGAGTGTAGCATGCGACTGTTGCCTTTTATTGTTGTGGGCAGAAGCCGGTCCAAGAAAGATATTTGTGGTTGTAGGAGTGGAAAAGGGAGAGCCAAAAGTTAACTATGGTTTTGTTTTCTTCCTTTGGTCCAGTCTGTAAAGTTATGCCTGTAGCCTTGGAGGACAGTTTTCACATGCTCATGACTTGGGGTACTTCGTAGGTGAGATTGAAAACATTTGAGCAGTAACTTGTATTTTCCCTGCTAATATTTCATTAGTATTTTGTAATATAGATTTAAGGGCATAGTGACAGTACCAGGTAAGGGGATTTAGGAGATCCTTCATTAAGAGAAGGTGGCCTTCAGTGGGCACACTCAGCTGGGAGTCAGTGATAGTGCAGTGGGACCAAAAGAGCCATTATGATCCATTGTGCCACTAATCCTCCATCTAAGAAGGATTTGCAGGGGATGGTGCAACAAAAGAGCTGTTACAGTGTATCAGATCGATAATCGTGATCTAATAAACGCTTAAATATATACATAATCCTTCACCTTTAGAATCAGGCCCCTGTCTTCATTATGAACTCCTTAGGCTACTCTGGTGTAAAGGAACCTTTAAGTAAAAGTGAATTACTTAGACATGTAGTTTTAAATCCCTTTATCTTGCCATACTGTAAAGAAGCCATAGTTTGAATCAGTATCTACAGGATGAAAAAAAAAGATGATTTGTGCATTGTGGGCAGTGTCATGTTTCTATAGGGTTTGTACGTATACAGGGAGTTCAGTTAAACCTTTAGAAGTCGTGTAAGTTTTGTCTCTCCTTCTAAAGTTTTACGGGGCTTTTTTTTTTTTCTTTCTTTTTTTTGTGGAGTTCATCATCTAATGAACTGTCCATGACCTCTAGACAACCATTGCCCACCTCAACCAGTAGCACAGTAGAAGAAAGTTCTGCACAGACCTGTGGTGACAACAACAACCACGCTGTCTTTCCTCCCACCCATCAGGTGTCTGGCTTCTCTTCGAGAACAGCAGAAAATTATAGCCTTTAATCCATGGCTGTCACCTCAAAAATCCCTTGGAGATAATGGTTTTAAATCAGCATTATGTTTGAAAAAATATTTAGCTTGGGCGTCTCCACAGTCTCTGCTGTGACAATCTTGCTTAAGGAAAGTTCTCGCAGATAATGGTTCCCAAGCTGGTTCGGGCTTTATTAAAAATGGCACCTTGCATTGTGCCCAAGCACTTAAAACTGCTCTTTGCAGATGTTCTCCTAGTGTGAAGTGGTGTAATTTGCACTTGATATGAAATTCCACTTTAAAATCACCTCTGCATTCTTCTCCCGCTTCTCTTCTGAATGGTTACAACGAAGCACCATGTGGAGTACAACACAATTAGATAAAATGAAATTATATTTAAAGGCCTGTGTTCCTCGAGGCTCCTCCCTGTTCCTAAAGAAACAAAGATGTTGTATGTTAATTTTCTTTAGCTGTCATGGGATTCATCTGGGTTGGACTACAAGCACAAAGCTTATTGTCAACACATTGTGCTTCCAGGGAGTGTGGTGTCCTCAGATTGCACAATATCAGCCGGGTCCCATTCTGGCTCAGTTTTGGAGTGGAAACGTGACTGGCACAGTGTTTGTCTCCCAGTGTTCTAGCTTTCAGGGCTAGCAGAGACAGGAGAGGATAAATGTCCAAGGCAGCACGAGCAGAAACAAGTCATGTAGAGGATTGGGGAAGGCCGGTGTGTAGCAGGGTGAGGAGGTGGCCCCAGAATCAAGACCGTAGGGGTAGGTGTGATAGTAGAGAGAAGACAGAAGGCAATGAACAGAAAAGTTATAGAAAAATGTGCTGGAAGGTGTAACTAAGGAAACAATGGAAAGAAAAATATTTCTTTGACTAAAATCAGTATCTTCCCTTTATCACTCACAAACAATAATGCTTTTTGCATCATCAAAGGCTGAATGAGTCTCTGTACTGACTCTGCTGTGTTTCCAGATACTGAACTGCATTAGGGCAGTTCACTTGGTGTAATACTGCTTTGCCATTTCAGCAATTACAAGGTCTGTCAGTGGGTTGTCCTATTATAACTGTGAGAAGACTCATCCATAACCACTGTTTTTGTTAGGACTTAGTTCTCATCATGTAAAAAGGTGGCCCCCTGCCTTTATGCCATTAGACCATCTCATTTATCAGGAATAGTTAAAATATTTGATGAGGAAGTGGCTTTCTCACCTGGCTCTGGAAAGCAAATAATTTAAATGGAGAAATATGCTTAGCTGTCTTAGATATGCTCAAATATTTATCTACAGTCCTCGTTCATTGCATTCTTTAAATTACTCAGTAGTTGACAGATGTAATACTAAACTAAAGGCATTAACAGTAAGCACCAACATACTATACAGTGGCACTGCTGTGATGTTACTGGTACTACCATGCATATAAATACGTAACAAGGCATGGAGAAGGGCCTGGTTTCCAGTCCATTGTAGTGGAGGCCAGTGTAAAGATTTTGCTGCCTGATGCAAGACCAAGCTCTATTTTTGGAATGCTTGTTTGTTTTACAAGCACAACATTACCCTTATATTGTTGAATATATACATATATAGCTACATGTATGTATCTGATGACTTGTGGCTTGCGTATTCGTATTGAAACTCATCAGCAACAATAGTTTTGCACCGAGGCGCCTTTTAACAAAGCTTTTGTACCATTATAAATGTAGTAAATAAGTACAAGTTGATCAATATATGACAAAGGGGTGAAGAAGGGAGGTCAAGAGGTGAGAATATTTCCATATAAAACATTTTCTCCCTGTTGAAAATGGCAGTACAAGCATAAATGTTTTGTACTGCTGTGTATTTGCTCCACCTGGTGGATTTTCCCGGAAGTGTATTTAATGCTTGCTCATAAGAGGAAGCTACCTGTAAGACACAGTACTCACAGTAAATGCTTTTGTTTTGTTGGTTTGTTTGTTTGTTTGTTTTTTGAGTAGCAATAGCATTGTACAAGGCAGATTTGGGCGGGGGGGGGAACCACATTAAAATTAGATATTTCTCTTGGCCACACTTTATCAGTACAGTAATCCCTATGAAAGCATGGCAAACCAAATCAATTAATGATAACAGTTTACTCTTAGACTCATCTAGAGATTAGTGATTAAAAAGTCCAGATCTATGGCTTGTGGGGTTACATGCGATCAGAGAAAGCAAGGATTTGCAGTTCCCCCCCCAAATTTTTGAGCCCCCCATGAGAAGTAGCAGTGCTATTGAACAAGAGAGTTCCTGCGCTGAAGTGTTACTGCTGTACATCAGCATAAAATCTGTCTGTCATTAAGCTAGCTTTGCAAACCTTGTTTTCTTTGGAATTCGTAAGGACTTGGTTATGCTTTGATCATCTCATTGTTCTCCTTAGGTTATTTTTTTCCTTTAGAATGAAATGGCTCCCTAACAGAAGGTGAAGTTTAGAAAATAGTGTCTCCATATGCAAGGGATTTGGAGACCTTTTTATTGTCTTTAAAAATGTCATTCATAGTCCTCATTAGCATTTATTGTTGCAAGCGTACAAGCAGAAAATGTGAAATTGGTATGTCATGAATAGCTCCACAGAGCTCTAGAGCCCTGAAATTTTGCCTGCAGTGTGGTGTGGGGCAGGCATTGAGAGAAAGCTGGCCAGATGGCTGCCAGCACCGCGCGGAGCCGCAGGTTTTTGTCTCTGGTGCAGAGAGGAGGGAAAGTTCACTGGAGCATACGCTATCACCCCGTGCGCTTCAACAAAACTAACTCGCCATCAGTCAAAACGGGGAGGTGGTGACATTGGAACAAAAGTTTTCCGTATAATGTAACAGTCCTTGTCAAATGAATAAAATATGTTTAGTTAGTGTCACAAATATTGACACGTTACAAAGAAAAATGCAAGGCTTGAATTTATGGCTAGTGGTAGATAACGCGTTCACACAAATATGCTCTCACGTTATCTTTATTATGAAAATCCTGTGCATTGAAAAGACATCGATTAGAGGTCAAAACTAGGGTTAATATACTACAGCAGAAGGAGTTTCCCTGCCCATATTAAATGAGAAAACACTCTCAGCTTCAAGTAAAAAAGCAACTGATGATAGCTTTAAACTTTTTTTTCTTTCCCATTTCTTTCTATTTGTTTTTTTTTTTTTTTTTAATCTTAAAATATGACCCTAGTTCATCAGGACCAGATATTCTGGTCCAGGCTTCTTCAGGTCACACTGAATGTGTTTGTTCTTATGTCAGTGAGATGGCATCTTTGGTGTTTTCTTGTGTCCTTTCAGAAAGAATATCAAATCAATATCAAATTTTCTAAAGTGCTTCAGTGATGCCTATGATCAGATGGTATGATAATTTCCTTTGAACCCAAATGATGATAGAAATTAACAGTTAATGATAATTTACTTTACCCACATTATAGAAAATGCTGTATTTAATGAAAACAGAAGGGAAAACTTGGTTTAGCCCAGATCAAGTGAAAGAAATAGACATCAAACCAAGTACATGTCTGTGAGTTGGTCCACATGAGTGTTCTTCCTAAAATGTATATATAGAAAGCAAAAGTGCATGCTTTCTTAAAGACCTGAAGCATGTGTTGGCCCTCCCATTCTGAATCAGTTTTTTGGTGTAACTATTCTATGATAGGTCTTTATGCATATTTTCATTATTTTAAAACCAGAAACACACCTGAAATGCCACTGAGATTTCTGATGTTCAACAAGCATGAATTTTTGAGTTCGTGTTTGATCCAAAAGCAACAGGCAATCCAGGTTGCCAAGTCTGACCCACTGCCAAGGTTGTCTTTTCTTAACAGATGTTTTGAAATCCGTTTTAGAGGACTAGTTTCTGATTATCCTGTTGCAAAAGTATAACTTTTAAGTTTTCTTAGATGAAGATATTAATGCTTTCTCACTTCCAGTGAATTTAATCTGGTACTAAAGGTAACACGATGAACAGTTTCTCTTAGACAAGAATATTTTCTTCCTAGTTTGGTGACTCTAGCTTTGTGTAGGTAATCTCAAATTAGTCTGAGTTTCACAGAGCTATGTATGTTTTAAAGGTCCCATTTGTCTTTTTTTCAGACGTCCAGAAAGCCTTGCCAATAAGGAAATGCTTAGGGAAATGTTTAGTGTTATCTGGCAAATGTTTTGTGTTGTGTGCATTAAGAGCTACTGTTAACAGATAAGCACATATCTTATTTAAATTCTGTTTCCAAGCAAAGAATTAGAAGTTTATAAAGAAGTGCCTTTCTTGAATAGCTTGAGCTCTTTTGTGGTAGTGCAGTAAAAACAAGGGAGGCTAGGTGCAATGTAATGTAAAAAAATTTCAGTGTGGGTACCCATTGCAGTCCTGGGTGCACTACTGGGACACCAGGCCATAGAAGAAATTAGTGAGCTGCTCCTGAAGGTGTTGCCATTACTGTACTTGACTTGGACCATCAACTGAATAAAGTTCAGAAAGCATCCCGAAGTGGTCATCCCCTGTCCCCCCAATCAGCTCGACAGCTCACACATTAGGTGGGTTTGCCCTGTCAGTGGGATGCCTTAAGAAAACATTAATAGCTTCCAGCTGGGTGGAAAATCAAAACGTTTGGGGGCTGACAAAACTAGCAGATTTGAATTTGAAAGCCCAGCTAATGCCCCCATTTTTATTTACCACTCGCCCATAAAAGATTATTTTCCAATATGTCAGCCTCATTTGGTGGCCAGTGGTCTGAAAGTGAAAGTGGAACAAGCAAGCGGGGAAATCTGGACATTAGTGAGTCCGCCCTTTCAAGCTGGTGTGCCACTTTGTGGAATGGCCTTTCCTGAGGTTGGGGGGGTCCTAATGACCATTCATCAATGCTCGTTGACTGATCATTGAGTGCCTTCTCATTCAGTTTATCAAGTCTTGCACATAAAAAGTCAGAATAAGCATTATTCAGCTTTGTTAAAGCCAACTAGGAGTAAAATGCTCCATTTGAACCCATTTTGCCCTTGGTTTTTCACTTTGTTAATGCAGTCCTGCTTAAATGAGTGCTTTTATTGGGTCGGTTAGAATATCTGAAACTATTAATTCTCTTGTATTGAATAGCTGGTGGCAGGCCAGAGCAGATGGGGTAGAAAACTATTTGGTTGGGTGTATTGCTTTCAATTAGGATCAATGAGGTTTCAGCTCCTTTGAATTAACTCACTTAATACCCACTGTGTGAAGTCACAATGTATCACAACAGTCTGCTATAAGTAGAGTGGGAAGTCGAGAAGTCCAACAGAAAAGCTTTGAGTTAAATTCTTCCTTCACTGTTAATAGAGAGCTTTCATTAACTACAGATGTGTTTCAGTGGACTTCAGTCCCTGTTATTAAGCTGGGTTTGAGCAGAAGGCAATTTCTGTACTTTTAAATGGTAATCGCTTGGAATTTCTCTCTTCCATCAGATCCATGTCTTAGCGACCTTGTATCATCCACTGAATAAAAATCTCCTTTTCCCCGGTTCAAATGCATGAATATGGAGACTGTTTTGCCTTCTTTACCTGTTGTCAAAAATAAGAGTTGTAGAGGATTATTTAAAATTATTTTGTTTTGGATGATTGTCAAAGCTGATTCCCACCCAGGAAGGTGTAGCATAATATGCACCATAAAGAAACTGGCGAAAGTTTATCTTCTATATTTTTTGTATCACTTTCATTTTGGTATTACACAGAATACGGACTCTTGTAATACAGCGGAATTGTTCCTGTGTTAAAACCACTGCCTTTCCTTTTTCTTAGTGGAAAATAAAACCTATCTTACAGAACGGGCTGTCCACCTTCGCTTTGCCTGCTAAAATTTCAGACGTGGTGCAAAAACTGTTAGGGCAACTTTAAGTGACTGCATTAAAAATGGGGGTGGGGTAGGTAACTCGGATAAATATCCACAGATATTTATTCAGGGAGGACTGCCAAATGGGTTGCAGCCTGCCTCAGTGTATTAAATAATGAGAGGGAAAAACTATTCATGCAGCTGGCTGCTTGAGAAAATGCTGAAGTAGTCTCAGATGCACAGGCATTCTGTTAGCCCTTCCATGAGCAGACTTCTAGGTGAGAATCTCCAGGGATCCAGGTTTTGTTGACGTGGATCAATTTAAATGGCAATTACTGTAGTCAGATAACAGCTTAAAAAGGCTTTTTACACACAGAAAAAAAAGATGCATAATCACACAGCATATGGAAGTTCAATTTTGTGAGCCGTGGTCTGTGGATTTACAATGTACTGATATTAAGACCTACTTTTAAGAATGAATATTGTTCAATTTTATTAAATCCGTCATACCTTTGACACGTTACTTTCTACTCTGAGGCTGATTCAGGCTGCATCTATGTTGATGAAAGGTTGTATTTCCAACTGTGAAAATGTTTTTCTTTTCATGTAGAACACAGCATTAAAAAAGAAAAACAACACAGCAAATGCAATACTAACTGACTGGTTTTAAATAGTGCATCAAATAATAAAACAAAAAGCACGGTAGATTCCTTAAAGACCTCTGGCTCAGACTTTGCTTGTTATTCTCTCTTTCCCCCCTCTACTTTCCCCCACTTCATGGAAGTGGTCTGTCATGAAAACGTTTTCATGTTTTTGTGTTTCTCTTGGGCTCTCTGACACTCAAAAGTCCATCATACAGAACTTCATTACAGAAGAAATCTGATCAAGATGAAGACTCACCTCAAGTATTAATAGCAGACACGTTGTATTGTTAGTGCTGGGGTGTTTACTGGGAGCTGCTGCTCTGCTTCTTTGATTGTCTGGAATTTGCCAGTCCTGTGAT
The DNA here is from genome assembly GCF_964273445.1 of Streptopelia decaocto. Lineage (NCBI taxonomy): Eukaryota > Metazoa > Chordata > Aves > Columbiformes > Columbidae > Streptopelia > Streptopelia decaocto. The sequence continues at coordinate 26,393,465 of NC_138655.1, forward strand.
TGGAGTCTCTCTCCTATTTAAGTGAAGCTTAAGGGTGGGACTTAATGTTAAAAAGTTATTGTGGAAATATCAGTAAATTAAAAGACTCGTTTTCTTTAAGTGAGAAATATTCATGAGTTCACTCCGGATTTTGGAAGGGTTGTTATTTTTTGCTTAATTTTGCATGTGTGCTTTTCCTAACTAGATCTTTATCAGGCTCTGTGGCAGCTAGAGGAAGGAAGAGGACGGCCTGAAAGCAGGGTTGTTTCTGCGTAGTAAAGGCAGGAGATGGGATAACGCAAAATCAGGGGGATACATAAATAAGTACAAAAGGATGAGTCTTTTACTGACAAGAATGCAGCTCCTGAAGATCTGACTGAGAATCGCTATCTTTCTATATGGGTTTAAATGTATTCTGCAAAGGCAAAGTCAAAACCAGGACCTGCGTGCTAATTGCTGGAGAAATGCTCATTACTAAAGGGAGAAGCTTTTACAAGTGCTAAATGGGAGGAGAGTTTTAAAAAAGAAGATATTTTTCCTTGTGCCTGGAATTTTGTGCAAGGCTATACGTGCTACAGAAGGCATGCGAGTCAGGCGTCTGTTTCTCCTAAGAGGCAAAGATGTTTTACAAAGGACTAAAGAGGGACTGCTGAGAAGAAAATAGCCAGCTTTAGATAAAGCACTATAACAAAGACTTGTAGTTTTATGTATCATGGTGTCCATTAAAGCTTAATAGGGAAGAGTGCATTGAACCTAGCCAGGCATACGTTATTCATGTGAAGGATAAACATTTAAGGGGTGTGCAAAATCAGAAATTGGGAGGACATGATTGTTTAGCTTTTGAAAAAGCTTTACAGGGAAGATTTTGTTTTCATCCCCCATGGATCACCATGCAAGGTAAAGGAGAGTAAGCTGCAAATGTTTGGAACATATCAATGCAAGAATCCCAGGGGGTTAAAAGCACTATAGTAAAATAAAAGTGGTCTGCTTTCTAAGTGTGTTCTATTTTACACATACTACTGAGAATCTGAGAAAGGGAGTGATTTTGATACCCTGTTCACTGTAGTAAAACAGCACAGTAATGACAAAAGTGTGGGGAGGGGAGGAAAAAGAGGGGGGACCCTCTTGTAGATCCTCGTGCACGTTTTGAATTTCCAGCTAAATAAACAAACGTAGTCCTATGGAGGGCAAAATTATGGCTGTTAAAATAAAGAATGGATTTGTTTTCACTTTTGGAGGAGAGCTGATTCGAAGCATTGCTCTTTTTCTTTAATTGCTGTCAGCAGAAGAAAGGGTTAACTTTTAAAGAAAAAAAAAAAAGGAATAATTCAGTGTTTGGCTTATCACTCCACATTTTGCTTTCTATTCTTTGGTCATCTGGAACTTGGTGTGAAAGGTAGAGTAAAAGGAGTCAGCTGAGGGGAGCCGGGGTTGTGATAATTTGCACACACATCCCTGTCATTGTTCTGCCTGAAGAGACAGGGCTGGGTTCAAGGCCACATGTGCTCCTGTCATCATTCACATTTCTGCTCCAAGTGCAATACAGAGTGTCAGCTCTCCATCTGTCTTTGCCTGGCAAACGCACGCGCCCAGCATCCTGCCTCCAGCTACGCTGCCACAGCCAGCTCTGATGGCCCCGCTCGCTTCTCTCTGCTCATTCCAGAACAGGAGGCACTGAGCCCTAAATAAGCTCGCTTTTAGGAGAGAGCCATTTACTGTGTGGTATATTTTATCCAAGGATGCCTGGTGAGTTGAAATTATTGCAGCTCTTTCGGTTTTAAATGAGGAAACGCTAATTGTTTCTTGATAGTTTGGGTGTTTTTTTTTTTCCTTTTAATATAGAGGGTGATTTGCAAACTGATATGAGTACGGAGCGATCGTGGATGCTAATTCTGTTGTGTATATGTTTGGGGGAGGGGAATTTGTGCAAGGGAACTGCCAGAGATGGTACTTACAGCAGGACTGGATGTTTCAATGAAAAGAGAGAGAAATAGCAGAAAGTCACCTGCTTTGTGGGTGCAGGTCTCTGCATGGGGGATCATTTTTAGCGAAGAGAAACACAGCTTTGGGCTGGCTTTCCTGACTGTCAGCTGTACCTTGAATCTGCAAACATTTGATCGGTAGAGATCATTCACAGCATTCACCCATCAGTTGAAATTATCTCTGTGAAAAGCTGTTTGTGTTGGAGAAGTGAAGGAGATTCATGAAACAAATTATTCCAACATTGTCCTAAATCATAGTCCTTAACTGTCACTGGGCAGATCGCTGAAATATGTTCGTACAAAATAAAACAATAAAAAAATCTGCTGAATTAGAGGAATTGCTATGGAGCTGGAAATTTTAATAAGTCGGTTTCCTCAGGAAAATATTATCCTTGGATCTTACGTTCGCTTGTCTAATTGATAAGTGTTATTGCCAATGAAAATGGTGCTTCTATACAGGGTGATTTGTCTGGAGGGTTTTACCAGATGCTTGACTCACGACAGAGTGGATTGAATTTGGTGTGTTTTGTTTGTTGGCTTTTTTTTTTTCCCTCCTCCCTTTGGTAAGGACTGAAGGGAGCCATGTGCCTGATTATAGCAGCCTGTGTCTCTGGATAAAAAAAGACAAGGGCTAGAGATCCTACAGCTGGCTGGTTCTTGTGGATTATTTGGGTAGGACAGGCAGAAGAGGCTACGCTTGATCACAGAGAGTCTGTACACCTCGCAGATGGTGTTTTGAAACAGTATCTGCCAGTTTGCTGCAACCACAGTTGCATGTAGGTATTGCCAGTTGTTGGAAGAATGTTTTCCTTTTAGGATTTTTATACATGGTCATACCCTACTGCTGGTATGCTTGCTGATCCTCTGGTTGTAACAAGAAAGTGGGCTCTGTTTGCTCAAAGCACAAGGCTAAGAGGATTTATATGGTTGAAATATGGGCAAATTAATTTGCATAGATAACAACTGAGTACTATGAAAGGTCAATTTAACCCTTTAAATGTCAAATTTGATTTGCATGCATTACATTCCTGGGGATGTGGTCTTCTTTAGAAATACCATGGTAATTCATTAATTTGGAAAACTGTCAGTTCTGCATAATTTGAATCCACTGATGCTTTGCTTATATTTGTATGAAACTCATCTTCTTGTACGGTTTACCATTTCTGTGTTTTATTAAGCTATTTAAATGTACTAAAATCACACAGTCTTATCACTTTTGATCCTTGTGTGCATTATTTGGGGCTATTGGCAAACAGTGTTGGAATGCCTAGAGTGGAGGTTTTTGAAAAACTATTAAGCCTTTGGCATTTAAATTACTTAATCTACCTGCTGGTTAAAATTTCATGCATCTTTAATCAAGATGGCATGCACTACACTTGAGTCTGTATACCCTTATCAATACTCGTTAAGCTTTACCATTAAATAAATCTTTAATTTCCAGCATTCCCTTAAAGCAGCAGCAAGCACGAAGTGTGTTTTAATGTCAACTCGGAGTGTTAGAAAACCTTGCACTTGGATACAGAGAATACACTAACAGCTGTGACTGGGAGCATGTGCCAGAATGGAGATACTTGAACAGATCTGACACTTGGCTATTTTTGACACCCATCTGCACTTTTTTACTCTCCTCTAGGATGAACTGCCTCTCAAGCTGTTCACAGCATATTTTAGCCCTTTAATATTGTGGTGGTGGTTGTGTTTTTTTTTTTTTCTTTTTCTTTCTTTTTTTTTTTTTTTTTTTTCAAATGGGCATTATTAGCCATCTGGGGCAAATTTTGTATTTTAAAAGTAAGCACATTATGTACAGGAGATTAAAAGGATGTGTATGTTTGTGTAATCTGATATTATGTCAGTGCCTTTCGTGTATGTGTGAAGTCAATTTCAGAAGCATCCCTTTAGTGATTCTGACATCTGAAGTCCTTCTTCTTTTGGGAAAAGAACAGGAAGTCATAAAGAGGGGTTCTGGTTTATGTGTAGCAATAACACTTCCACACAAACTAAATTTGCTCTTCTAAGACAAGCTGCTCATACTGTTATACTTGTGACTGACTGGCTGCTCACCTCCTCACTTCCCTGCCGGGGCAAAGCGACAGCAGCGAGGCTTGCTGCTGAAACGCTGTAAAAGCGATTCAGATCTCCGTTAAGGCACTACTGCAACTCTGAGAAAAGTCTCTAGAAAGATAATCCCGTTAACATGCGGCTTGCAGTAACCAAGTTAACCATGTTATCATTCTTTGTAGTGAACTCTAGGAAGTGCTTATCTCTAAATAATTGATGCTAGGGGAACAGTGCTCAAATCTAATACTGTACACCAGTTTGTCTGATTACTGTGAATGTTGCGGGTGTTGTTTTATTTTTTTTTTTTTTTTCCCCTGAAGAACTGTTTATTCCGGACTTTATTTATGAAACATTACAAATCTATCAGTCATTTTATAGTACTTTCAGAGAACAGATGTTGGCCTACAAAATGCTTTATTATTGCCCATGGCAGTATTCAGCATGGCTTCCTTAAAAGGACAATCAGTGATCACAGTCATTGTAGCCCAGAAATAATGCTGTTCTTTCAGAAGATGGCCTGGTATTAGGTCAGACCACCCTTTCTTTACTTCTGCTCTCCAGATGTGGCTGCGGCTTTTTTTTTTTTAAGTTCATGTTTCAAAAAAAATGGGTTTGTTTTCAAAATCTGGTTTTACTTAAGATATCTCCATCCTGGAGTGCATTTCATAAATTGCCCACATATTTTTCTTAGCAGAGAACTTAACTGGCTGTAATTTTTAACACATGGCCACATCATGTGATATTTTCAAAACATTTGCACATAGCTTTAAGAAGGTCCCAGCAGAAATGATCCATCATCTCACAGCCAGCCCGTTTCTTAACAGCATATCTGCATTTTCCATTTAGCAGAGCTATATATTATTAGCTTACATTTTGGGTAGTAAAACACTGCATTGCTGATTGTAAAACATGGACTTTATTATCTGCTGAAAATTGATTTGGCATTTATAGCCACTGTGTACTAGACTGGCTTTCTGGTTTTAACATTAGTGCTTGCAAGTGATGATTTGTTTAAAGAACAGAAACAAAATTGCCATGGACATAACTGTTAGTGTCCTAGTAACTGAACATTTGGATTATCCACCTGTTTTTTTAAATACATGCGTCTAAATGCTGTTATACAGCAAAAGTCTCCTAACAGTCCATTAACTGACTTGTTCTGTTTTAAGTTGCAGTTTCTATGCTGTTATATTAGGACAATTCTGGGTCTTACAAAACAAGTTTCCTGCCAAACAGGGAAAATGTGTCTGGAAATACTTAAATCTGAGTATTAACCTTGCATCATTATTCCAGTCGTCGTACATAATGTCTTTATCTTGTTCAGGATTCGAATGGGAGTGAAAAGCTCTTTTCCTAAGAGGTCACTAGGTTCTTCAGATACCTATTGTAGGGTTTGGGAGATGAGGTGCAATGACTTGATCTCCAAAGAATTAAAGTTTCTTCTTCTTTTATGGTAGTCATAAATTCCAAAGTCTTCATGACATTATTTTCAGGCCATGGGGCTGTGAGTGGCATCCTGCTATGTATGCATAGAAAGTAACTAACACATCGTGGGATGTAGATCATGCTGCAAAAATAGCTCTTAATATATATATATATATATTTTGAGCATCTTCCCAGACACTCTTTCCCTGGGAAGATTTAGTGCTTTTCATCTCAGACCCTTAGCTGGCGAGGAATGAACAAATCAGTTTCTCAGGACTGGTGCTTCATTGGTGTGCCTAGGGTGTTTAGCATAGAACACATCTTGATTTGAAGATTTTGGACTCCACACTCATATATTTAAGGTGTGATCATCCTAGTTTGCAAATCAATATGATCTGTGTATATGTGATTAAAAAAAAAAAGAGGTGATATGCCAATTTGAAAAGTTCAAATAGGGAAATTGATACGTCTAAGAGTAGAAGGCGACATGAAATCTGGTCCCTTTCAGGAACTGTACATATACTTGTACCTGTTTTCTGGTTTTTTAACTGCATATTTTTTTCTTCCAAGTGTGTACATCAAGGATAACTCTACAGAAAATCAGCCGAAGCCTGATCTCTTGCTACCAGTTCACAGACTAAAGCTCAGTGCACAAGACAACTTCTGCACTTCAAGCAGTAGCTGGCTTCCAAATCCAAAACTGTGTGCTTCAACTCTTTCCTCATTTCAGATGCATCACTGTTACAGCTTTAAAGTTTCCTAAGCTTGTTGAGCTGCATCTGTGCATGTGAAGATCTGTCTCAGTGTCGACAGGGTTAAGGAGGCCAGTGCAGAGTTCACACCTGTGTCTTTTTGGAATGGAGGCATTTCTGTATCCGAGTCGTTTGCACAGTTGGATCTGGTAGGTAATCTTGGAGGATGCCCAACGTGTAGTTAGAAATGTTGGTCTATTCACAAGCGCAGGCTTACTGCTTGTTCTCAGAAATGCATGTAATGTAAAACGGAGCACAGAATCAGTGATACTGAGGCAAGTAGAGATTAAATCAGGAAATACATAGGGCACAGCAGTGCTTGGATTTATACTTGTATGCAGACACAGCCTAGCCATATTGGCCCTTTTAGCAAGGCTGATTTCGTTCAGTATCCCACGCTGCTAACCCCACATTCACACAGTTAATCTGAAATGCTGGTGAAGCCTTTGCCATGCTGTACCATGCTATCTATATTCCCTGGCTCCACTCTGCAGGAGCTCAGCCATCTCTGCACCACCTTGCATTTTGTGATGTACATCTGTTCTTTCTGCCTTTTGTACATCAGAGTCACCAGGCGAAATGCGGGACAGCATGGAAGCCACTTTGTCCTTGTTGCCACTTATTTCAGGCCTTGGTTGCTCCTGAAATGTTTCCTGCTCAGTCCTTGGACAGGACAAGAACAATGGAGATTACTCCCATCTGGAATAAGCTGCTGCTGGGCAGTAACTTTCCCTCCTGCTGAGGGAATATGTTACAGACCTGAGCTCAAGCAATCAGGAGGAGGATTTGAATTCATGCCTTCCAGAGTAAGGTTTCCACTCAAAAGACTTGAAAAAGATCAAAACTTACCTCTTCCATCTTGCCTAGCTGTGTCTTACACAAACCAGTTCTACTCGCCAATCTTCTGAAGGTGAGGATATGGACAACTTTTCTGGAGGAGGGAGCAGTGCTGTGGATCCCATGTCTCCAAGTTACTGAGGCTCTTGAAAGGCAGGAGTAAAGCATCCTGTCTCCAGTATTTCCCTGTTGGCCAGCTATAGGCAGTTGCTAGTTAAGTATAAGTAGCTTGATATTATCTTTTTTGTGAGCTGTATATAGCTACCTAATGGGAGGACGTAGAGAAGGTGGACGGAGCCAAACTCTTCTCAGAGGTGCACAGTGATAGGATGTAAGCCTAATAATTATAGTAATGGGGGTAATGGGTAAAAGTTACTCCTGAGGAGATTCTGATTGGACACAAGGGGGAAATTTTTCATGATGAGAACAGTCAGACTCTGGAATAATCTCCTCAGGAAAGTGGTGGATTCCCCAACATCGAACACTTCTAAGATTCAGCTGGACAGGGTGCTGGGCCATCTTGTCTAGACTATGCTTTTGCCAAGAAGAGTTGGACCAGATGATCCTGGTGGTCCTTTCCAACCTGGCATTCCATGATTCTATGTTGAGAGGCAACAGGCACAAGTAATGGACCGCGATAAATCCCAGATAGATACCAGGAAAAAAATTATTCACCATAAGGATGGTTAGGCACGGAAACAGGTTGTCCAGAGAGGTACTGGTATTTCCATTACTGAACACACCATATGTGACAAATCTCTGGCAACTTGTTGTAACTGCACATTCTTTGGGGCAGAATGGCATGGACTATCTGATCTTCTGAGGTCACTTCAGTCTGCATGATGATTCTTTGTTCTACTGGATCCATTGTCTGTTTTGGATACCCAGTCTGAGGTGCTTCAGCCCTGTGCACTGTAGGGGAAAGCAGAGTACTTGGCAACACTGGCTTTTGTGTTGTGTTTCAGGGGGAAATTTCAGCAGTGTTAGCTTCTGGGCACCTGAAGTTAATTATTCATTAAGTCTGATCTGAAACCGCTACCTGGTCTATAACTTGCAAAGTGAACTTTGCCTTTGTGTGCCTGTAGGAGAACAGAATTGCCAGACTCAGTGATGGCTGAAAGGGCTGCATCTCCTTCCCATGGTAGCTCATTGAACTGAGCTTTACACATACCAAAGCTGGATTTATTTCTCTGTGCTATTGGGTTTTAATATTTTTTCCCTACTCATAATTTCTTCTTCACTGCCAATTATACACAGAGTATGGAGATATAGCCCCATTGTGAGCATTAATTGTGAAAGAACTTAACAGGTTTCTGGAGGCCTTGGGATTTGAGAGGTGTCACTTCAACTGGAGATTCACTGACCTCTTTGTTTTGTCCCTGTGCTGGCAACACACCACCTGGTAGTAATGTTCTTGCAGCTGGTTTAGGGCTGCAGTGTCAAAAGAGACACTGAACTGATCCAGCTTCTAAAAATCTCCTGCCCAAATTCCTGTGGCATGAAGCTACAGCCTTATTTGGGCTTTTCCATGATATTGCATAATGAGTTGTACATTTTTGTTTCTACTTCTTAAAAATAAAACACTTAATTTTCTTGCTCTTGGGATCTGGCAATCTTGTGAAATTTTAATGAGGAATAACTACCTGGTAGGATTCACACTTCTGAATTAATTTAAATTATCCAGCCAGCTCTTTCAGTATTAATAGGGATATATGTTCTGGAGCAGTGCCTGCAATGTAACTGCGCTTTTAAATGAGTACAAAGTGTAAGTCAAAGGTGTCAGGAAATCTTTCTGAAGTTCGAAAGGAAACACACAGTTATTAAGAGTACTGCTCATATGGTTCTCATTCATTATGGACATCCCTTTAGAAGCAGACTGTAACAAGCTCTGCGCATTTTACATATTGACAGAAAGAAGTGTGGAAACAGAAGAGTGAAAAGAATCAGTATTGATCACCTCTTGGAGGAGAGGCCGAGGAATAAGGAAGAAAAATGTATTTTGGTAACCCTTCAAGCATACTGCAAGTTTGTGCAGATCTGGTGCAGGGCCAGGCTTGTATCATTCTTGGTTTAAAAAAAAAAGGTTTACTGTAATAAATAAAGGTTTGAGGAAGTGGGATTTGCATATTCTTAACTGTTTGCAATGATAATTCAAGAAGCAGGAATATGTTTTACCTTTTGACGTCTATTGCCCCTTCCAGCTTGATACATCTTTTCTCTTCTGGGGGTTAATGCATTATTCTTTCTTCTATAAGTCATTCAGAAGCATCTCGAAAATGTAACTTTGTACCTTTTCAGTTCCAATGCTTTATTGGAATTTTCCTCATGTGCCTATAATCCACTTCTCCAAGGCTTGGGAGCCCTCCTGTCCATCTTGGGTGCAGATTCTTGTCATCTCCCCTTTCTCTGATTCTTTTAGCGATGCTGGGTTCACTGTCTTATTCTGCTTCCATTTTGAAACCACATCCTGCTGAAGGAGTAATAATCTCCTGGTTTAGTGATACAGGGCCTTTCCCCTTCCTTCTTTCAGACCTCTCCTTACTATGTGCTCTGTGAGTCATGCAAACACACATGGGCTCTAATAGTCTTCCTGCCACAAGATTACAGTTTGGAAAATGTGTGCGCTTGGTTCGTACAAAAATATGACCATAATTTGATTCTTGCTTCTAAACTGTGCATTCCAGATATATTCTGGTAGCCCTTTTAAGCCAGGGCAGCAAGCATGTGCACAGAGCCCTGAATTTTCATTGTAGCTTTTTTAATAATCCAAATGAATACCATCTATTTGACTGTCTTATATGTGACTTCTCTGTGTCTGTCATTCCTTGAATTTTTAAGTGAATCTGTTTTTGAAGGATTTTGCACCTTGCAGAGTACCAGTCACATTATTCATGGTTAGCAAATACAAATTAACATTTATTGTTTTAATTTTATTTTTCCAGTCCATTTCACCACATAATTGTTGATTGTGTAATTATATCTGCTAGCTTTGCATGCACTTATTTGTATTCTAGTTAGGAGAAAGTTGGCTAACTGAAGTTTAGGAGAGGTCATTTTCTGTGGACAGTGTTACTGTTTCTTTTGGCTACCTTTTTGGCCTGGAACTGTACAAGGTACATTATTTTTGACTTTTTAAACTATAAACACTACAATGTACAAAAATGATGCTTAAAAAACAGGGATGCAACAATCTTGTTCTTTTTGAGAAGGAATCAGGGTTTGTATCAGTTTTGAAAATACGCATCGAGTGAACCATAAAGACTTTGAGAGTTACAAACATACTAAAGAAAGCTGAAAGATGCTTGTTAAAGCAGCCTTGGTTAGGTCTGTAAAAGAAAGGGTATAATTAGATGCCTGGCGAGGTCAGATGGCACTGTCACTGAATAGCTTTGAAAGTCATCGGTTTTCTTCTCAGAAACTGTTTTGCCACAGAATTTACTGTGTCTTTGGACTTGGTGTTTTTTCGTTTTTATTTTCAAGAGAGTGCTACGATAAAACTCAGTTTCTGGAATTCAGGTGGTCCTTCCATCCTTCCATGGTGCCGGAGAATCTCCTTGCTCTGGGATCCTGAAAGAGAGAGAGCTTATGTTGCTCTTGTTCGTACCAGATCTCGAAAGTAATTTAAATTACTTTGTTAAGGTCAATATTTGATTATTTTACACTGAGATTGATGTTGGGACTGCATTATATCTTCAGAAATAAAAACACTGTAATTTTTAAAGGGTATCTGTGCAGTAATATGTGTATATTTTACTTTTCTGAATTTCTAATGCTTAATGTGAGAGCACTTTATTTTCCCTTTGTGAATGGAGAAGTGAGACTGTGGGAAAGCGAGATGGTTGCCTCTCTGGGAATACTATTTGTTGCCTCTCTTGTTAAATTTTTAAAGTATTTTGAAGAATGCTGCTCTTGTTTTTTTTTTGTTTTTGTTGTTAATTCCTTACATCTCTCTCTACATTATTCTCTATGGTTGTAAAATCAAATCTGTATTTGGGTTTTCTATATTTAATAAGCAAGGCTGCAGCACAGGAGATGAATCTGTGCATGAAACTTTCATCAAGAGCTTGGTATGAAAGCAGAGTCTTCACAGTGTGTACAGCAAGTTCTCTGCCATCTGAGGAGAGCCTTCAGTCAGCCTTTCTTTGCCCTCTTCAAGCCCCTCTGCACAGGCAGAAACACATCTTGTGGAATAAAGGTTGGACTTGTGTGGTTGCTTCTCAGCACAGCTGACCAGCCAAGCTTCTTCCTCTGACATGTCAATTGATAGAGTAGTAATTTCCAATTCCTTTCATTTTGAGGAAGGAAAGCAATGGTATTTAATCTTCAGAGACTGCCAGAAACAGAATTCTTCAGTTTATGCTGCCTTAAAGCTTTTGCTTCAAATAGCTCTTGAGAGTCTGTAAAACCTCCAAAGATAAAAATACTACCTGCATTTCAGGTATTGACCATCATTCCTGTGTAGAGCCACAGGAGAAATGATATACTTAGTTAACTTCTGTATTCTTTCAGAAAGAGCTTTTTGGATGCTGCTGAATAACTTTGCATTTCCTTGAAGGAATACAGAAAATCACGATGCCTTGGTTTCATCCTGACACCAGCAAACATGATTGCATGTATGTATGTATGTTTGTTTGTTTGTTTGTTTTGGTGTTTTTGTTTGTTTGTTGTTGTTGTTTGGGTGTGGTTTGTGTTTTTTGTTTGTTTTGTGTTTTTTGTTTGGTTGTTGGTTGTGGGTTTTTTTTGGGCCTGGGGCATTAGTTCAAGACAGTCTTGAAAGAATGAGTGTCTGTTACTTAATCGCCAGTAATGCTTAATAGTTTTGTCACAAGTGTTTTTGTTTTTGGAGGCTGTGTTTTTGCTGTCTTGCCACACTAGATATAGAATTAGATGCCTTGATGAATTACCCAATGGAGATTCTGCTGCAGAAATTTATGCTTGCTAAATCAAAATCAAAGCCTTGTTTTGTCTCATTTGGTCATTACAGTAAAGCTGCTGCTTTTAAAATATGACTGCTTACAAGTCTGGGATATGCGTACATTGTTGCGTGCAGTTGTTTGGTTTTGGATGGCTCTTTGCCACAAAATAATATGATGATGCAGATGTTCTGGTACTGTTCTTTAAAACAGTTGATTGCAGATCTGATGGTGAAAGATGATCAGCAGCTAGCATATATCATCATCTTCTGATCCAAACAGGTTCCTTTGGGAGTTGACTGTACTGTTTCAGGATGTTATAATTAAATTGAGTGCTGTTTAGGTGTTAGAAATTCCTTTATAATGCAGGATAATGGACTTAAATAGACTTATTTGCACAACGCAAATCATAATCTAGCAAATTACCCTTAAAGGCTATATATTAAGAAGCAAAACAATCCCCTCAATATTCAGTAGGAAGAGAAAAAAAAAAAGGTCTGATTTGTGACTCAGTCCCGAAGACATCCTTGAATTAGAGTCTCCATGTAATGGATGATAGAATAATGCCTGTTATTTGTGAATAACAGTTGTGAAGTGCTTTGTTTGAAAGAAAAAGGCAATTATTTTTTATTTTAGTCAGGACTGGATAGGTGGGGGGAAAATCCCTTTCAACCAGACCATTAATACTTGAAAAAAATCCTTGTTATACATGCAACAGATAAGTTGTGAAGCTAACTCTTGGGAGGTTTTCAGTAATGTTAATTCCCAGAAAAGTTTGTGTGAGTTGTGAATACTCAGCATCTTGCAGAATTAGACTGTATTTTTGAGAAGGCTAATGTTGTTAGGAAAATAATGGATTTACATGCGTGGTGAGAGCTGTTTGTAAATCAGCAGGTGGTTTCTAAAATATCAGAAATTAGCAAAATGTTTACTGATGTGATTTTTTTTTTTTCTGAAAAACAAACGTGTTTAAAAAACAATTGAATATTCAAACTTCAAATGAGAAAATTTGCTGTTCTTCAGCCACCTCAGGTCTTTCTTGTGGTTTGAATGCACAGATTAATCATTTTCAGTCTTGAGGACCTCATTTTATCTTTTGAAGGGCCCAGGAGGAGGAAAAAAAACCCTAATTTTCTTGCAAACTATGTATTTCAATAGAATGTATATTCCTATGGATAGGAAAAATTAAGGTGATACCAGAAAATCTGTAGGTGTACGCACATACTTTCGTGCAGAACACTAGAATACATTTTTCTTTAGTCATATAAAACCTGCTTGGGACCGAATTCATTAATGATGCAAAGCAGTATTAGAATACTATACTTCTTTAGAATCATACATAGAGATCTAAACAATTTTTTAATAATAAAAATTAAAAAGTCATATCTCTAATTAAAAAAAAAAAATCTAAATTCTGTAAACTGATTTACCTGTGTGCCATTTTCATCCTCTGATTTAAAATTAAATCCTGCTCGCTACCCTATAAATGGCTGTTGAATTGTGTATATGTCCTCTGAAAAGGTTTCCAGTGTGGTGAAAAAAGGAATTAAGTTCAAAGATCTTTAATGCAGTTTCCTCTGTTTCATTCAGTTACGCAGAAACCTTACCCTTCGCCTCTGCCCCCCAATTCTTCATTCTCCAATAGTACTGAGGGGAAAATTTGTGCTGCGTTACTTATACATAATTTAAAACAATTGTGGTAGCTTTAAACCCAAAGTCTTCCTTCATCTATCATTTATCTCATGATGTTATCTTTTGTACTCGCTACCCTTCAGTAAGCACAGCCTGACATGTCTTGTGGCCTTTACCTTCCGCGATAAAAAAGATTGAAAAGATGCTTGGCACCACCTGGTGAAGATGAGGCAACCCTGGAGAACGGTGCTCCGGGAGCAGGTGACGGATGCTCAGAAATGTGCCAGTCTGGGGACACAGCTGAAGGGCTGTAGTAGGGAAGGGGGAGGGGAAGGGGGGGGGGGTGAAAAAAAAAGAGCAGGAACATTAATACATCTTCCTGAGGTTTGATGGGACATATACTGCCTACTGTTCCATCTGGTGCTTATGATAGCATGGCATATTAGCATGCTGCAAGTTCATAATGTATTCAGGGCGAGAAAACACCACTTGCATACCAATTGAGGCGTCCTCTTTCTCAGAGCTGCCTTTGAATTTCAATGATGTTTATGCCTCCTAAGCCATGACTGAGCTGAGCATTTCCGCTTGTGGAGGAATAACAGCAGTAAGGGACTCGTGTGGGTTTTCTTTCTCCTCTCTTTTTATTTTTCTCCCTTTTTTCCCATTAGTTCTTTTCTTCCTGCTCTGTCCTTCCAATTTATTTTGATTGGGGAAGCCTGAACACGGGTTCAGGTTTCAGACTAGCTAATCACATAGCTTCTGTTAATATCATATTAACTTCTTTTAAAGGTTGTAGTCTATTGGTTTTTTGCTTATCTCAAAATGCTTAAATGTACTTTTTAGAACGTTTTGATGAAATCACTCCAAAAGCGGTCTCATGAAGCATTTGAAAAAAGCACATAGCAATTCTGCTTTATAGTCAGATTTTCTGTATCGCTAAATTAAAGAAAAAACAATACCCTGAATTCCACTTTCTATGGTAAATTATTTTGGCCCTGCATCTTCAAAGACTTGATTTTAGCTTCAAGTGTGCTACCATAATAGGATAAGTATCTGAAGTTGAGTAGGTGTGTAAGTATTTGCAGGAATGAGGTCTTTTTGTCAATCCTTGCAGGAAATGTACTGATACGTTTGTTTTATTTCTCCTTATCCTGTCCTCTTTGAAACTCTGCTGAGATTGACACTTGACTGGAGACAATCTCAAAACTGCACCATAGAAACTCTCAACTGCACATTTTATTTCTGAACTTGTTGAAGATTGAGATCCTGTGATGTCTCAGTGCTGTGAGCTGCTCCGCAGCCCTCCTTCCAGTCGATTTGAGAGTGTGAAGTTTACACACAGGGTAGGGTATTTAATGTGGGATTTTCAAGCATCTGGAGTAATACATGAGTGCTGGTCACATTTGCCTTTGGTGTCTGTGCTCCTAAACTGCTTTTTGAAAGTCCTGCCCCCCCAAAAGAGACTAAGCTTGCTGCTTGAAGAGGGAAGAATATTAAAAGGCTGTCTCTAGTACAGACCCGCTTAATGAATGCATTTGGTGTCTAGTCCTCCACCTGCACAGCTGGACTCTTGCTCGTGCCCAGAACTGACTGTGGTTTGAGGCTTTAGCTTAATCTTTAATGCATATGACTGTCATGCTAATATAACTTTAATAAAAATGTACTAGGTAGCACTTTGAACTCCTTCACTCTAATTTAGTATTAATCCACTTGATTACTATGAAAGAAAAGATCTTACTGTAGTTCTGATCCTTTCTTTCAAAATATATCCAGCCGTGACTTTTACAAATATATATTTTCAGACAGTCATTTATCCTCTCTTGCATAGATAAGAAATGAAAAATGCATTAGTCATCTTGACAAAGAATAAATTGACTCCTTTTGGTTTACTATCTCAATATCTGTTGTCTGATGGCTTAAGAACATTCCTTGTTTATTGATAGTGCATTTAGACCTAGATATTAATGTGTTGGCTTAAATGCTAATTATTTTTTTTTTCTTAATACATTCAGGAAGGCTAGTGTTACTGAATAGGAATGTGGAGGAGGTAGTGTGGGTAATTCAAGCAAGTTTAGTCAGCACTTACAAGATTCTTGAAATGTTTCTTGATGTCCTACAGAACTGTTAACATCTGCATGGCTTGTGAGAAGAGCCACATTTATTACAGCTGTGTGCTAGCTAGAATGCAAAAGAACAGGGTGGGGGGATCAGAGCAAAGAATGAAGCATCTGGCTTTCAGTACAGAGATTTATCATTTTACTCTTGTTACAGACCCGACAGTAAACTCTACTTGGAGTCTTTTGCATCAGCTTCTTTGAGATGGCAGGTTGAAGGCTTAGGAGTTTAGCTCTCTGTAGATACAGTCCAACAAAATACAGTTTAGAAGAAAACAAAGCTTTTAGATAAATAATAACAAGTGAAGTTCAGCATTTCGAGACGTTATTCCAGTATGACATAACATGGTGTAGAGTATGTATTCCAAGTCTATGTTTGAGATGGTAAAAAATAAAGACGTTGGTTAAAACAATGAGAAAAAGAAACAGAAGTAGTAGGGGAGTAATAAATGAGAAGGCTGCTGATTCCCTGCAGAACCAACGAGGTGATACAGTTTCTTGTCCCCATTCTTGTCAGAGTTCAGGGTTGCTGGAGGGAAGGAAGGTTTGTTGAGAGACTCCTGAGAACCCAGGCCTGACTGAATTGTGTAACAGTACCTGCGTGTGTTTGTTTTACCTTTTCTGTAGCTCTTCTTGTGCTAGAAGAGAAAGCAAGGGAAGAGAAATCAGTATCAGAATCTCATTTTCTGTTTCACTTCTTCCTAGAAAAAAAAAATCACATGTGCATTTCCAGAATCAGTCATTTGGGTTTTTTTGCCCAAGTTTCGTTCCCCCCTCATCCATTTCTTTCTCAGCCATTGAGAGAGATTTAAATCCAAGCTCTGCCAATATCAGTGCTATTTGTTAGTTGTCACAATCTGTGTTAATTTCAGTTAAGGTCAACGTTTTTTATAGTTTTGTTTTCTCATTTATCTATTTGATATGAAGGAAAGCTGGTATTTGTTTTGTTTCCTCTCCTAAATGTAGATGGGTATATTTGTTCCTACCTTTTTTCCCTCCTGCACATTGTAAGTGAGCCTATTCTGGTTTTGCTCAGTTAACTTCTTTACGACGTGCCCAAGCCCATTCACAGTGGGAGTGCCAGGATCTGTTTCTGTGTCTCCTACTGTTTAACAGCCTCAGCAGCTGAGGAAGCTGCATGTCTACACTCCTGTTCTTTATTGCTCTCCTTAAATGGTGGTTCTGAATAATTTTCTAATATTTTCTAAGACAAAACATATTGCATGTTCACTCATACTGAAAACACAGTTGCACGTTGAGAAACAGGGTCAATAGGGACTGTTGTGATGAAGAGCATCCTCTTGTTGCAAGAACTCTTTGGAAGAGTTGGTTGAGGTGTCTGTATCTACTCACACATTTCTACTGTTCGTAATGTGATCCATAGCAGATATCCACTCTGGTAATCTGGTATGCTTTTTATCCCTTCTATCTAACATTAGACTTTCTGCTGTTACACTCAACACCATTTAATTATAACATGTGGCATTGTAAGAGCTCTAACATATCATTACTGCTTCCTTTCTGTTCTCCTGAGACCAGAGCACAGGCAAAAGCAAATTTTTTAACATATCAGTTTTGAAAATTACTGCATTTGTTTCATCAGTGTTCTGAAGCAATAGTTTTAGTTTCTGAAGGTTTATTTCTACTTAATCTTGTAGAAATACACTTATCTTAGTTTTGTGCAGATTGTTGGCATTGAACAGAATTATGTGCAAAATCGAGCAGCTCTCTAAGTCAGGGCTTATAATCACCTTTGGAAATGACCTGTTAAGTTTCTAATAGGTCATTCGTATGCACAGTTATTGAAGCTACTTGCTCTGCAATAATTATGAAAAAGATAATGGATAGGAACTCATATGGGGACAATTATTCTTGCTAACTGTTTATTATTTCATCCAGGTACTCCTGTTTTCCTTTTTCTAAATTTTCCTTTCATAATTTCAGAATTTGCCTTAGATAGTTGTTGCAGTTCAGCAGTTTTTTATTTCTTCATATCCAAGCATTTTAAAGCACACCAGACAACTACTGACATTGTTTTACATCTCCTATTCCAAGTGAAGACCACCACAAGACCACAAAGAATTAAGTCCTCAGAGGAGATCTTAGCGCAGTCATTGTCTCTGCGATTGGGATTTAGCTTTCTTAACATGTATGTGGTGCTAGAAATATGTTTATAAAGATCTGTGTGAGCCACCCTACTATTTTTTTCCTTTGTTTCTGACCTGCTTGCCATTTGATCTCTCTGACCAATTATAGGTGTGAAGAAAACAACCATTTTTTGTTTGTTTCTCTGTATTTTGGTGCAAAAAAAAAACCCAGAAACTGTGTTAAATTTGGGTGGGATATTTTCAAATTCACTTACATCACGTGGCTATAGTTGTGTGAGCACAGCCTCGGTTCTTATGACTGGGTATATCGTGCGATTGTAAGCTCGCCGCTGTCTGATGTGCTGCCTGCTGCAGTTTCACTTTTTTTGAGTATTTTGTATAGAAAGCTATCTCCAAAACAGGATGGGGGAGTGGGAGGGAAAATTGTGAGTTGTGGGGGGAAACATCTGAGTTGTTTGGCTGGGGTAGATAGGTAGCAATAGGAGGCACTGAAAATGGTCTTCTGTTGCAGCCAGTACTGCCCAGTTATTCTTTTGAGGAATGAAAGTGTATAGCAAAAATTTAGAGAGAAATACTTAATATTATGTTGGTACTATGGAAATGGAAAAGTACATACCAATGTATACGTACACAGTATCATAAGATTTCCTTCCTGTACCACATGTCTAAGGTTAACTTTTGATAATGGAAAGAACTCTTCTTAAAACATCTCCCTTTGACCTTCTTAGCACCTTGCTGGTATGTTGAAGTTTCCACAGGAAAAGGCAGTTTTTCCCTGGGCGGCTGCACAATATCATCTCCCTCTAGTGGTAACAGTCACCTGGGAAAATGTCCAGCAACTCTTAGCCAAGGCATGCGCCCAGCTGGCCCGGCTTTCTTGCTGCGTTCCCTTTTATCCCACCATCCGTTCCCACCAGCAAAGGCTGATGATACATCCAGGGGCTGTTGCCAGCCCATGGGAAGACAATGCCCCACTGTCCTCTCAACCACCCTCTGCCCCGCCACAGAGTTTCTTTCCCCCTGTTGAATATTCTTCCCTTTTTCATAAAAATGGCTCCTCTTGTGGTTAATCCACTTCTCAATGAAGCAAAATGTATGTGTCCAAGTAGACCCAAAGGCAAATCTAGGGTGTTTCCATAGCACAGAGAAAGTTAAATCTGCTTTTCGTAAGATTCTTTCCATATATATGAGATTCTTTTCATGCACAAGAAAACTTTCTGTATTGCCAAGGGTTAAGTGCATTCGTGTTGAACACTCAGAGTTCAAACACATCAGACTTCTTTACTTTGTCAATATTTCTCTCGCACTTGTAGCATTGAGTGGTTTCTTTCTGGTGTCTGACTTCTCACCGTGCAGTTTCCCCTCCATTTAACACTCCCTTGAGCGTAATTGAAGACTATTTCTTTCTTACCATTTTCTAAAGCAGAATGTTAAAAATCACAGTACTTTTATATACAAAATCAAGTAAGTAAAACTTGATTAAATAAGTGTATGTATGCGCATACACGCACATGTACGCATATATACACAAATACAGAAGCCATACTGATCCACACAGGTCAATATTAAATTGCTGTGTTGGAATAGCAGGTTTAGCAGGCTTGATGAAAATGAGGTTCCATAAATACAAACACCTTTGTTTTATGTGTTTGTCAGAAAAAGGATACATTTAATTTGAATCTGCTGGGCATGAAATGAAGCATGTTTTTACAACTGTTAAGCATGTCAATGCTATGATATCTGAAATTGTTTTAATATTTTGCTTATATTTTCTGTGGTTTCTCTAATAATTGCTTTTTTTAATTAAGGCTTCAGCTGTATATTTGTGGTTTAGTTTTGGTTCTGTTTTTTTTGTTGTTTTTTTTTGGTTTTTTTTGTTTGTTTTTTTTGGTCTGATATTTAAAATTCAAAACAAAGGAAAGATACTTTAAAAGGGAGATTTAGGTTTTATTATGCAAGATTAAGACTGCTGTGATGCTTTAAGGTCTAGAAACCTTGTGTGTAATTGTATGCCCTGTGAATGGTCTCATTAGTTTACCTACAGCTGTTTTCAGTATCTACAGTGAAGCACTTAGAGTGTTTCTGGGACTGGGGTCTGCAAGGTTAACCCAGCACCTCTCTTCCTGGGTGATCCAACCTGATTTATATGAATTCACTGACTTCAGAAGGGGGCATTTGTTAGTCTGGTTTTACATGACATACACAAGTTTCTTCTTTTACATGTTACATTGTGCCATGTAACATTTAAGTTTGCATGTGATATAGTGGACCAGACAGTTGATTTGAAATATACTTTTTTTTTGGCTAATGGTAATATTTGTTTTGGTTTTTAGCTTATTTGTCAATAACTAATGCTACCTCATCTAAGCAAGTATTTGAGATGGAGGGTCTTGATTTCATGTGAGGTTTCTGAGACTCTCTTTCCCCCCCACCCCCCCCCGCTGTTTTCAGGTGCGATCCAGGTCGCAAAATACAAGACAGTTGATGTGATGTGCAGCGTTGAGGAGGAGCTGACTTGTAACTAATCATGAGTATTTTTTCACTCTGTCTAGACAGTCAGTCATGTGAACAGAAGATGTCTTTAAGGGCATCGTCTGATGATGTGATATGATTGTCTTCCAAAGTGTGTATTTGCACAAATGCTGAAGTACTGATTAGTGTAATAAATTGCACTACTTGGTGTTATACACTGACAATCTTTGAGATGGGAAAAGCCTATAACTTCACTTTTCTTTTGCTGTAATAGCAGTAAGTAACAATGGCAACACCTGAGCAAAGGTTCTGGGGGAAATATGTTTCATTGTGTATTTTTCATTGGTGGATTAATACCTGTCTTGGCTGACCAAATAGAAAGCAAGGAGTTAGAGTGCCTGGACTGAGGATCACTGATTTCTCCTGTACACGAGCCACTCTGCTGGAGCAGCCTGCATGCTTCTGGTTCTCACGAGGCAAAGGACCTAGATCTATACAGGAATATTTATACCATCTGACTTAGCAACCTTAGGAATTAATAAATTAGAAGCTCTCTTCAGTGATGAAACAGGGAGTCTAGACTGCTTAGCAGCCTTCCTCAAACTGGAGTGGTACTTGCTCTAGGGAGGGAATTTGGCCACCCGTGATTTCTGTTTTATGGGTAAGGTCTTGCTCCCCAGGCCTGTGCATTTGGCCTAACAGATCAAACTTTTCATCATTTGAAATATCACTGGCAGGAACTGGATTCTCAGATGTGCAGTCTGCTAGAGTGGGGATTTGGGAGCATGATCCACCAAGTGAGGAGCAGTCTGGCCCAGATTGGCCAACACCATTCCACACCTTAGGGGATCTTGACTTGTCTGTGACAAATTCTACAGTTTAAAACCAAGGAAAGCCAGATGTGTATCCATTATCTTCTTGGTAGTCTGTGTATCATCTTTTCAGATGTATAACCATGGAAAATATCACCTCCTACACCCATATTTGGTTCTTTTTGAGCCTAAAGGACTTCTGTCATGTTTTATAAATATAACCGATGCCTTTTAAAAGTACAGCCATAATAAGTTTTTTCCTGGTAATGTAATACCGAAAGTCGCCTTGAATCTGAAGTTATTTTATTTTATCTAGTCTATATTGGAGATGTCATTTCCAGTTAAATTTAATGGAATACTGGTATCAGTTCTCTCTTAGGATTTTCCTGGAATGGTTACAGATATGCTTTACACTTTATGTAAGCACATTTAAAATAAAGGAGTTCATATTTATTTTGCTTCAGACTTTTAGCTGTGTGTAACAAACTATTTACCGTTAGTTTAGGACCATACAAACCTTAGGTTAAAAACATAAATACACTTCTGGAGAGCAAGTCTTGAAATTTTAATTGGCATTGTGAGAGAAAATGTTCTTCTGGTGGGAAGGATTTGTGTTATGTGTGGTTGAGTACATAAGAACATACAAACAATAACTGATTCAATCACAGTATCACAGTATCACAGTATGTTTGGGATTGGAAGGGACCTCAAAAGATCATCTAGTCCAATCCCCCTGCTGGAGCAGGAACGCCTAGGTGAGGTCACACAGGAACATGTCCAGGCGGGTTTTGAATGTCTCCAGAGAAGGAGACTCCACAACTTCCCTGGGCAGCCTGTTCCAGTGCTCTGTCACCCTCACTGAGAAGAAGTTTCTTCTCAAATTTAAGTGGAACCTCTTGTGTTCCAGCTTGATCCCATTACCCCTTGTCCTATCATTGTTTGCCACCGAGAAGAGCCTGGCTCCATCCCCATGGCACTCACCCTTTATATATTTATAAACATTAATAAGGTCCCCCCTTAGTCTCCTCTTCTCCAAACTAAAGAGACCCAGCTCCCTCAGCCTTTCTTCATAAGGGAGGTGCTCCACTCCCTTAATCATCTTTGTTGCCCTACGCTGGACCCTCTCCAGCAGTTCCCTGTCCTTCTTGAACTGAGGGGCCCAGAACTGGACACAATATTCCAGATGTGGTCTCACCAGGGTGGAGTAGAGGGGAAGGAGGACCTCTCTCAATCTACTAACCACCCCCCTTCTAATACACCCCAGGATGCCATTGGCCTTCCTGGCCACAAGGGCACAGTGCTGGCTCATGGTCATCCTGTTGTCCACCAGGACCCCCAGGTCCTTTTCCCCTACACTGCTCTCTAATATGTAATCTCCCAACCTATACTGGAACCTGGGGTTGTTCCTGCCCAGATGCAGGACTCTACACTTGCCCTTGTTAAATTTCATTAGGTTATTCCCCGCCCAACTCTCCAGCCTGTCCAGGCTGATGGCATTTGCAGTTTCTTAGATACCAATCTAACTTTATGTGTAGTTTGTCACATAACAGGCAATTGTGACAAGGATAGGTCTTCCAGAGAAGAAGGTACACAAAGACAACTAATTACTGGTCTGGGAGCCTTTGGGAAGCTGCATCCAAAACCACCCCAGTGGTTTCCTGTGTAAGTACAGGACAAGTGAATGGAGTGGTTGCTTGTGTGGAGAGGTTGTCCGTAGCATGTAGGGGAGGCCAGGGGGTGAGTTTGGCCAGTGGTTGCTCTGATTGTTCTTCAGTTCTTCGTGCTGGAGGTGGTAGGCACCTCTTCTTCACTTGTGCCTTAATGTTCAGTGAGCTGGTTTTGGAATAGCAGTGGTAGTTCCTGTGATGTGAAAGACTCACAACATACAGTTCTTAGTTTGGTAACTTGTCAACAAACTGAAGTAGAAAAGATCAAGGAAACAATTTAAACAGGAAAATAATATTTAAATAATGATTGTGGGACTGTTTGCTTATTAATTGCATTAGTTATGCATACATTTTGATGATGCTTGGTGGGATATTTAGAATAAATTCACAGTCTTTGCCTTCGTTACAGCCAACTGGTATGTATTCAGCTGTGACAAGGGAACTCGTATGCTTTATTTTCCAAGGGCTTATGGAAATACAGGGTGACTGCCACAATTTGACCCTTATTTTCCTTGCCCATTCTTGCTGAAGTATTTCATAAACTATTGTGGTTGTAGTATTATAGATCTAAATTTAGAATGTGTTCTTCTTCCCTTTAGACTTCTACAATTGCTGTGTACATTCAAATAATTTTACATGGGAAAATTTGCAAAGCCAGCAAGGGGTAAGGAGGAAAGAGGTGTTGGAAAAAAGGTGCAATTCTGACAAGAGTCAGGTTTTAATTATTAAATAACTGAAAGTGAATTTCATGTCAAAACATGTCAGATTGTTAAATGAGAGGAAAAAGATTATTTTTCTATTTTTTTCCCTCTTTTAAAATGAAAGTATATGGTAAGGCCAGTTTATTTCTTTCAGGAGAAAATATTTCCAAGCAAACCCAAGTCATAACATTTTTGTCTCAACTCCGAGAGTGAACTCATGCATTGCTTATTTTATAATTGTGTAACTATCTGGCCTTCAGTTGCAAAGCCAAGAGCATGGGACAGAGTTTCTTGCCAGTCAGCACCTCTCACCCTAGAGAACTGAAACAAAAGGGGGTACTTCTGCGCTTTTGATTTGTTGTCATGATAGTAGGACCACGCAAGGTACCATTATGGATGAAGAACATGATGCATAGCATTGTCTGCCATTCACCTCATCTACATCATCCACAAACCCTTCCTGCCAGCACTGAGAGAGAAAAGTACAAAAATCCCTTTCACATTTTGAGAGACAGAGTAGAGATTGAATTATTCTCATGGCTTTTTTTTAGTATGTCTGAAGAGAACTTTAGTAACTTTGCCTGAGATAAGTTCAGTGAACTCCCAGGATGCAGAATTTCTTCTAGCTCCTGGATATTAAATGTGAAGAAATTGGTAAACTGAGTGTGCTTCCGTTTATTGTCTAGAATAGCTGGTGATATGAAACGTTCAACTATCTGAGCAGAGGAGAACCAAGATAAGACTGCAGCACAATTGTGATATTGCTCTTGCAAAAGGGTTATCTTTGGTACATGAGCTTCATACCCGACATGCTAAAAAGGCAATGAAATGTTATGTCGTCTTGAAAAATTTGCTGTACATATCTGTCACTTGTCCCACACGCGTTCTCATTCCTGGTGAACAGAGCTTTCAGGGGTGATGTTTTGTGACAAAAGGCAGAGTCAGAGTGTCTGAACTGCTTTCTGATACTACCCTTCTGCAAATCACCTAGATAGTAAAACTTCTCCACTGGGGAACTGGAAACTGGGTGGTGTTTTCTTTCTAGGCCAATAAAGTGAATGCATCTGGTGCAAGTAGAAAGTTATGTCTATAGTATGCTTGTTTGAGATCAGTTGTTTATAGCACAAAAGCATTCATTGTGTTTAGGTCCTTGTTATTCATTAAGAAAAAGTCAAAAGGGCCAAGAGACAAATGGAATGAAGATGGGACAGATCTCAAACAAGTCCCAGGCATGCTTGGCTGGGACAGGGTCTGCAGTGGTGGTGTCCAAATGTTGTGTTTTACTGCTGCATCACAGGACTTCCATTTTTTCCCATGTGTGCTGTGCACAGGGGGTGGGTAGGCTTTGCCAGATATATCAGGCTTATGCAGTGCATTCTTGAACAAGTCCTTTTCAACCAATATTACCTTGTAATATTGTTCTGCTCTGCATGGTGGCAGGTCTAGGCCTCAGGAGTGGTGGGTCTCCACAGGTACTACCTTGTCACAGTGCTTCATGGCTTGGCCAAATCTGAAGGAAGGAACATTACTGACAGTAGCACGCGACAGCATTACAGATGAAAAGGCTTTGTAATTTGTCCTCTTTGATGGACTCATGGGTTTCTGTCTCCTAGTTCGTCATTACTGTGACCCACAACCTGTAATTACCTGCTAACAAATTCTATGATACCCCTCTCAAAATAATCAAAATTAGTCCAATGCCATCTAGGTAGCCATCAGTATTAAATCCCACAGATTTAGGTCACAATTCGTATAATTTGGGTGGTGGGGTCAGCTTCTAGTCCTGTGTATCATATGCAGGGTTTGTACTTTCTGTGAATCTGAAGGAAACAAGACAATGGGCTCTTTTAAGTTGGCAATTTTTATTTTTGTTTTTAACGTGTTGGCACAGAAGTACTAAGTACTGTACAATCAATATAGAGCGTCTTTTAAGCGTCTTTCATGCCTGAATATACATCTGGAACTGTTTGCAGTAACTAAAAGTAAAATAAATGCCACAGCGTATTATACCATACTTTTTTTCATTTAAAAAAGGAAATTGAAAACACACCAACCCTAGAAATGCTTGACATTGAATTGGCTATTGAAATGGTATCAGTAAAGTATTTATATATTCCATATTTTGTTCCATACATCAGATTTCCTTGATGCGTTAGACTTGGAAGGGTGCCATGTGAGCTGAAATGTTGCCATGTATGAAAGACCGCCTTGTTTTAAAAATGGACTCAATAATTTAAGTTACAGGAAGCGAAGTAAATCAGTTCGAATACATGCACATCTCTTTTTGCCCCTGCTCCTGCACATTTTACTTTTGTCTCTTCTCTGTTTGTCTTCAGAAGCTGACTGTGCTCACGGTAAATATCAGTATTCACCTAACAGCTAAATACAGTGATAAAAATAACTCCTGCCATAAAAACTGAAGGAATTACAAGAACAGTATAGTTTCATGAACCAAGAAATCCACAGAAGAAATATCATAATTTAAAGCTGGTTTTACAACATTCTTTAATTTAAAATGGGAAAAATACTTCTGTGGTAAAATCACAGTTCTTCACTCTGTCCTGTAAAAGAGATTCAAGAATGTATATTTCAGATTATTTTTTAAAAAATATAATCCAAAGCAAATGCAATAGATCTCTGCATACTTGAAACATATTTTCTGAATTTATTCTAAATCTCTCGCTACACCAGAGGTTTGTGTGTATGTATGGATTAGGACTAGACCATTATTTTACCATCTATCTCCATCCTGAATTGATTTCAGCGAACACTGCAGAATGAATTGCAGATGTCTACTTTTCCCTCTGGTTTCAGCCCCATTTGATCCGTACTGGGCTAAGGAGTGCAAGTCTGTCACCGTTTAGAGGGATTTGGTGGAAGAAATCTTTGCACCAGAAAGAAGTTGCTCTTTCTGTATACACAGCCTGTGCTTTGAAATGTGTGATGCTATGGGATCCTGCCTGTATGAAACTTTCTGGTGTGTCCCTGCTAATTCAGGATTATTGCTCAAAATGTCAGAGTCCAACAGGAAAAAAAAAAATAAAAAAAATCAGAACTAGCTTTGCAAACAGGGAGTTTGGTTTTACACAAAAGCATAAAAACATTTTGGAATTCAAGAAATTAAGCCATTTTAAGACATGGTTTTCCTTCAAGTTCTTCCAATTTTCAGGCAAAATTCAATATATATGCCACTTTGTTATAAAACTGGAGCAAATGTAAATGAAATCTTACACAAGCAGGATTTCACATGTAAAAAGTACAGGTTTTGCTCTTGAGAGATTCTTTGCTCCTCTCCCAAACCCTCATCACCTCTGAATGTACGGATGGCAGAATATCCACAGTTTATGTGAAAAAATGTCTTTAGGGGAAACTTGGCTCGTGAATACGATTTAAATACCATTTTGCCTTTAGCTTTCATACCATCAAGCTTTTTTTTCTTTTTGTTCTTTTTGTTCTTTTTGTTCTGCTTTGAGCTCCATCCCCTGGGAGATCTTCCTGTTCAAAATCGAGCTGCTGAGGTTCTCTGTGGTTGTGGGACAAAGGTGGGTGTAGAGCTGCTGGAGGTGGGGTGCTCCCAGCCCCATAGCTCCCTTAGAGGCTGGGGAACCAGCTGTGGAGGCAAGGAGTAGGTAAATAGCAGCAGTAAGAGCAGAATGGCTCCTGCAGGAGTTCTGATAGTAAAGAGGGTGGAAAGGTGGGTTGTGAAGGCTGCAATGGAACAGGCTGTTCTCCTGGGCGGTGTGTTGGTGGTGGTGTCTTCCAAGCACATGGAAGTTCTCTGCATTTTGCACTGTACTTCTTCAAAAGCCCCTTTTCTCACCCGGAGGGTCTCTGCTCTGACAAGATAGTATTGTACCCTGGTTGGAAGTGTTTTGAGGTGGGCTTGAAGGGAGCTTGTATCTCTTGTATCTCTTTACAGAAGGCAGGGCTAGGGAACTTACAGACAACCAGAGATAAATCTGTCTGCCTGCGATATACAGTAGCAGAGTAGGGTTTAGGGCTTTGCAAGGGGGACAGAGAGGTTAAGCAAAGGTAAGTGGCCTGCAGAGGTTTTGGGGTTTCTTTACCCTTAAGATGTCCAAAGGAAAGTAATTAGGAGAATCAAGCCTAATGTCATTACATTTATACAGGAAGTGCAGAAGTCTGTAGGTAATTTCAGTGATCTGCAAACCGGGTGGCAGACACTGTTCGAGGGAGCAAAAAGCAGTTGAGTTGCAGTAGAATGGCAATCTGAAATTGGAGGGCAAAACCAACATGCAATTTCCCACTACCGTGTTCAGTTTAGGTAACAAAACATTGCCAGCTTTTTGGGAAAGACTCCCCCCTCCAATCTGAGCGCGTTTCTGAAACCTGAACTTTGAAATGCAGCAAAGGAGGGGAGCAGGAGCCATGCGGTGGGTTGCAGGCTTGGGATCGCTTTTAGTGATCAACAGCTGAATTGGAGGATACAGGCTGTGCCTGCTCCTGCGAGCAGCAGGCTGTGCGAGGAGCTCGATTTCTCGCACTCCTTCTTCCACCCACCTCCATCTCCTCTGTGCCTGTGTCTGCGCTCCCACATGCTTCAAATCTGGGTACCTGGACTGCCTTCCTTAACAGTTCCATGTGAGTGTTAGCAGAATGAAAACCAGATGGACCAGCAGTTCCCACTGTTATCTCCCCACCAGCTCTGGCAAGCCTCCCTTTCTCTCTCCTTTCTTGGCATGGCAGAAATATTTGCCTTTATTTAGGAGGGCTTGGGCTCACTGCTGTGCCTCTTTCCCTCTGTTGCAACATGAGCTGAAAGCTATTTATTCCCTTGTTGCTGAGGTTGGTTGAGGTGAGTGCAAGATGAATTTGGCTATTAAGGAAGCAATTAACATTTCAAGACAAGTTTTCATAGTTCTTTATGTTAAATGAATGGCTTGTTGAAGATCTAGATTTAACTGTTTTAGTATAGTGACAGGGAAAGGAAATTTTTCTAGAATTTGTTTAAAAACTTGCTTTTGTTTTCCAGCATGTTATAATTTAGTGTTGTTTGATTTGCAAATCAAACCTCACCTGCCTGTGCAGCAGCCTTGCTATTTAAGCTAATCATTTTGGATACTGTTCTATCTGCAGCTTCTGCAGCTGAGGTTTACTAACCTTAGATCAACACTACAGATCCAACAATCCTGTTCTGGGGGTGTTTTCTCTGCTCATCTTCCCCAAACTTGTCTCTGAAATCTAAATGAAATGGTTCCTTTTCCCTGAGAACTGAAACATCATCTGTAGGCACCTCCACAGAGGGTGAAGATGGCTTCTGTAATTGCAGTACCCAACACACTGCATTTTTGGGACATACGTCCTCACTTCCAGGCAGCTAAAGATTGCTAACTATTATGCATTGCGTTTTTTTTAACTTTTTGATAATTAAGTGTTCTGATAATTGTTTTGAGGCTCCATTTAACATACCCTTCCTTTGTTAAATGTGTGCATTGCATTTAATTTCTCTTAGCATCTCTTGGGGCAAATGATAGGCGTGATTTGTTGGTTGAAGCCTGTATGTTGTTATTAAGAACACGGAAAGCACGTCTCAAAGCAGAGTGACAGAATTTATAGAATGTGACGGACTTTCCTATTGTCTTGGATTTAAACCACAGACTTACGTGCTTACCTATTAGCAGCGACACTTACTTGCTTTGCAAAATAGTTTAATGGAGAACAGGAAGACTTGTGTAGGATAATGTATAAAATAAATAACCCTGACCCTCCCAATGGAGGGGTGGACAAGTTTAACTTATGCCCTTTGAAAGCTAAACTTGATTTTACTCAAGATGGCTTGCTAAACTCCTGACATGAGTAAGGAAGCCTTTATTTTGCTTTCAGTTGGTAAATGTTGTCATGTTTTGCCCATTCTCGATAAATGAAACATAAGGGTTTGGGTGGATTTTCAAAATTTGTAACACAGCGGTGTCCAAAAAGATGTTGGAAGAAGAAGATACTTACTTCTGCATCTTCTATGTAAAATATCTTGCTTATTTAGATCTTTAGCTGCAAAAGAACTGTTGGGTTTTCTGCCTGGTTTTGCCTTTTGTTTGTTTTGTTTTGTTGGGGAGTTATGTTTCTACATATCTTACGGATTTTGAACATTAAAGTTGTTCTTAATGTGTGAAGGTGAAAACTTAGAAGCCTTTTTAAAAACAACGGTACCTATGTGTGACAGTTGACTTACCATTTTGGCATGTTGTGTTTTTTTTTCTGGTGAATGTAAGTATATCCAGAGGCAGGGTAGTAATGTGATCCAAGAGGCCCGCTGTTTAACGTATCTTTCCATGATTACAAAGAGAAGCAGTGGAGAGGGCAGCAGGTGAGACAAAGAAGAGGCATGAAGAGAACTGGATTCAACCAATATCCCACCCAGTATCTCACCTTTACTAAAGAGCTTCAGGTTTTAGTTCTGCAAGAGGTGTCGTAAGGGAATTTGTTACCTTCTTGTCTCTTCATCTGTTTCTTCCTTCTGAGAGCCTTGAAGGAAGGTGGCATTATTGCAGCTCCAGGAGTGCTTGGGAGGTAGCATCTGCACATGCTAGAAATAAAAACAAAAGATAATGTAGCACCGCTACAAATGGGGCCTTACCCATCTGTGTTACACCTTCTTAAGTAAGGTTTAGATGATATAATTTGGGAAGAGCATGCTGGAGTAGATAATCAGGTGTAATCTTTTGCAGCAGATGCTGAAATGGCTCACTTCTTGTATTAGCTTTTAAGTTTTTTGTTGGAGCGGGTGTGCTTGAGGAAATAAACCGGTGTGTTCCTGTGGTGTGTGTTCCAGATCGCACTGAGAAGCATTCCACAATGCCAGACTCACCTGTGGATGTGAAGACACAATCCAGGCTGACGCCTCCAACCATGCCACCTCCTCCTACTACCCAAGGAGCTCCAAGAACCAGTTCATTCACGCCCACAACGTGTAATTAGACTTATTTTCTTCCCTTTCTTCCTTACTCTTTCCGTTTTGAATCTAAGAAACCAAAATACGTGAAGGGCAACCTGCATGACATGATGGGAGCAGCATTCACAGTTGTACTGCAATAATTAAGCAAAACTAAGATCACAACAGATTAATGCATCTTTAAGGTATTAAGACATTCAGCTCAGAGTTGTGTTGTTATTTCATTGACAACTTGGCCACAGTGCTAGAGAGTAGTGAGTACTAGTTTCCCATGTACTTAATGCTCAGATCAGCCCTTCTCTGAGAAGTACAGAAAACCACCTTCTCCTCTTTTCTGCCATTCTGTTGTTTAAAGGATCCCATTACCTTTTATACAGAAACTTCAGGGTTTTTGTTTATGTTTTTAAAATGGGGGTAGTAAATGAAGAAAATACTTAGCTTCATCGCACTTATGACTGAACAAAGAATTCTGATTTAAGTGCTACATAATGTCAGTTAATATTGATATACAACAAAAACTAAAGGCCTTTTATTATTTTATCTAGAGTTTTCTAGTCTCTGACCACTTCTCTAAGTCACTTGGGGCTGCATGTCTCAGTTTATCGATGTAAACAAACAAGAAACTACTAGTCTTGATGGAATTACTCTGCATTCGTATCAGTGTAACTGAGATTTGAAACTGGCATGTTGTCTGGACTATTCTTTTCACAGCCATGAAATTATCCACATTTCTCTAACCAAGATCTAGCTGCAATTTTTTTGGTCTTTTTTATACTGCCTTGTAATAGTATAAACATGAGAATGTGTTTACATTTCACATTTTAAATAAAACATTTTTAGAACAGTAGAATACATATGCCTAAACAGAATGAAGGCAGCATCTTCTATTTGTCTTGCCTATGCCTGTTCAGTCCCTTTCTGTCTGTTAAATGCCTTATTTAAAATTCACCTCTGTGCAGAAGGCCAGCTGGAGGCCTTTGTACTGCTTATCCCAGGGAATCCTGTCCTGATGATTTACTTCGA
Source organism: Streptopelia decaocto (assembly GCF_964273445.1). Taxonomy (NCBI): domain Eukaryota; kingdom Metazoa; phylum Chordata; class Aves; order Columbiformes; family Columbidae; genus Streptopelia; species Streptopelia decaocto. The sequence continues at coordinate 26,424,850 of NC_138655.1, forward strand.
AATTAAACAGTGAGGAGGGTTTGTGCCAGCTATTCACATAAACTCAAATTTAACCCAGTGACCCAGATCCTTCGAAGATTGGTCTGTTTTGCTCAAGTCCACCACCTGAATCCTCCTAGGAGCTGCTCCAGTCTGAAGTTAAATTGTTCCTAGTTTTTTGCGGGATGGGCCTGTTAGAGATCAGGCTTTCCAGTGTGATGCACTTTGCACAGTTCAGGGTAATCTTTGGCAATCATAAAAGGAGTAGGACAATGTTCTTCTTTAATCACTCTTATAGTCCTCACTCAGATGATTTTGAATGCTAGTTTTTTTTGCTTGAGTTCAGCACTTTGGAAGGTGTTTGAACCGTAGCTGGATTTTTGGGGCTGTTTATATGAAGACTTAAAGTCTAAAAAGCTCTTAATGTTAATTGCCTTCACCCTGTCAGATTTTGGAGTTTGGCCTTAGTGTTTCCAACTTGGACGGTAAACAGTCACTTCTGTTGGAGTGTCTGTTACATTTGTTATTACTACAGCAGGAATGCCTCTAGGCCAATAAGATCATACTGGTTTTCTGGTCAAGAGTAAGCTTGTTTTTTTTTGATTTTAGACAATTAGAACCTCTTGACAAATATTAGTTTGAAATTTTAAATGCTAAATTCTGTTGTATTAATATCATGGTTTTGTTTTAGAAATGATGTAGATCTTTGCCACTTGGCAAATGCAGATGCTATGAAGAAAGAGAAAAAAATCATTAATATGGGGTGGACTATTGGAAAAAAAAAGTTTTAGAGAAGCTGCATTTGGGGGAGTATTTCTATATTTCTCTTGTTGTGGGAGAAATTTTACCTGCCTCTCTCCTCCTCATATTGATCCTAGGTAAAGAACTCTGCTTTTCTGTGCTTTCCTGATCATAGTCCCAGGAGCCTCTGCCCAGACCAGTCCCTTGCAAGTGACTGAGTTGTTGGGTGGTGTCAGGCTAGAGCATGGCACGTTCTTATTCTTCCCAGTCCTCATTTGCTAAGTTCATGGTATGATGACTTTGGGCCATACAAGTTCCTTGAAATCACGATGTGTTTGTTTACTTGGATATCTCACTTCACTGCAGCGCTCGGAGAGCATGGCTTGGAGCTGCACATGGAGCTGGACTTGCTGAGGCCAGCTTTTTTCTATTTCTGCTTTTTCTCCTTCTTGCTCTCCTTGGCCCAAGCAGCTAGAATAGGCAACCAAAAGCTAGGATAAAACACAAGCAGAAACTAGATGACCGTTCAGATAGCCTCACTAGGGCAAAAGCTCCTTCAAAAGTACTGTGGTAGTGATTTAAATATGGTAATAGAATAGTGATTTCAATCTAGTAATAGGTGTTCACCCTCTAAAAGGACTTGCTGCTAGAGAAAGTGGCAATAGAGAAAGGGATATTTGGCTTCGGAGAGGCAGGTCATTAAGAAACATGGAAAGTTGCTAGCTTACCATGGTTATGCTTTTAAATAGGAAGCAGTTTAGACTTATACTCCTATACCTTTTGATTGTAGACAAGTTCTTGATTTTTGATGTTTTTTGGGATGGCTTCTGAGTGACTTCCCAAAAATAAATCAGCATATTTCTCCAGGGCAGTGCCCAGCTGAATACAGCTGCTGCTGCTGAGCAGAGTCATGTGCTGTGTGCCCACACCTGGCAGTGCACCGTACATTCTTATTTCTAGGGAGCCGTCCTTTTTCTTGCCATTTGCTGTAATTTTGGCAAGGCAGACTCAAACAACCTCAAGACAGTGTGCTTGACTGGTGCTGTTCCAAGTAACCTGGGTGGAAAAGGATGTCCTCAGTTTGATTCTCTTCTGGAGTGTGGAAAAGAATCCAACTGAAATAGCTGCCAAAATCTGTTTGTTGTTGTCTTCAGTATGTCTGTATGGATCTCGTTGCCATAAATTTTGAACACTTAGTACTTTAGATAGTTATTCTCACAGAAGCCCTGCAACAGAAGTGGAATACTTTCCTATCCTTTTTAGAGATATGGTATTGCCATATGAAAGTTGAGTGAGAAGTCTTCTGAGCTCTAACTTCATGCCCTAGCTGCAAGGCTTCAGGCCGCAGTGAGCATGGATGGCACCATTTGTACCTGCACACACAACTCCATGTGCTCCATATGTTAGCAGCTAGGAAATCTGTATCAGAAAAAAATAACCTTCTCATTTGGTGGTGTAAGGTTGAAACGTGAAAGTCCTGTTTTATAAATACAGCTGTCAGCTGTGTGTACAAAACACAAGTAAAAATATTCAGAGATAAGCTGAGGCTTCATGAAATATGTCTGCACATTTTTTTCTACCCCAAAGAGCAATTTTTTTTTTAATTTTATTTTTTTTTGTCTTTATCATACATGCACTCATGCTCTTTCTCTCTGTTCCCCCTCTCTCTTTTAAAAATCCTCAGACAAAAGGCTGGTATTCAAGTGATGCTTTTCAGGTCCAGGAGCACTTTGGGGGGGCTTTGTGAGAAGCAGCTGCTGTTGCTTCCAATCCATACACCGTTCAGTACCAGCTACTTAGAAACAGATATAAACTGCAGAGTGTCGCTCTGTCAAAAGGCTAATTATCTTTGATTGTTCAACTTAATTAATTTTGAGGTCAAGCACAGAAAACATAAGCTGATGGATTTTCCCCTCTGTCTTCTTTCTCTCTCTCTTCCTCCCCTTTCTGTTTTATCCTACTCTCTCTCTTTTTCTTTCAGTAACCAATGGCACTAGCCATTCACCAACAACGTTAAATGGAGCTCCATCTCCTCCTAATGGCTTTAGCAATGGGCCATCCTCTTCCTCTTCCTCTTCTCTGGCTAACCAGCAGTTACCGCCAGCTTGTGGAGCTAGGCAACTCAGCAAACTGAAGAGATTTCTTACAACCTTACAGCAGTTTGGCAATGACATTTCACCAGAGATTGGGGAGAGAGTGCGTACCCTTGTGCTAGGACTTGTGGTAAGCAAAAAACCAATGATATAATAACTGTGATCTTTTTCTCTCCTTTTCCTTCTTTTATGCTTTACATGTTTATTATATAAAAGAGTGGGTCACATACACTGCCTATGTAATGCTTTAGGGATACCAGACTTGGAAGAATGAAGTGCTGGCTCTTGCTACTGGAGCTAACATGAGTAACCTGACTAACTTCCCATGAGTGGCAGCTATTCCCAGCTAGATACAGACTTGACTCTTTTTGCCAGTATAGTATTATACTGTGATGGTGTGAAAGGGTTTTTGCTCTATACTGGCAGCACCCCTAATGTAGACATTCCTTGAATTATATGATGTAGTAAAATATGGCTTGGCTTGCTTAGCTTAGTTGGCTGGGGAAAGGAGAGTGCCCTATATATATAGTGGTAGGATAGTGCTTAAAAGAATGAGGGGAAGATTATGTTTAGGACCGTGGTTACACAGCGGAAAACCTTTTCTCAGTATTCATTGAACCCAACAAGGAGGGACCTGACAGGGCATTGCTGCTAGTAATGTCACCTTATTTATAAAATTATCTTAATGTGAATATATGGCCGAATGATTATTTCAGCCTTTTCTCACCTATGTCTGTCAAGTTGGGCTGCTATTTGCAGACACACTGTTATGAATCTGAACCAGGATTCTTTTTATGCCCAGTAAAGCCCCCTCTCTTCCAGACGTTGTTATCTCCCATGTATCTCCTTCAAATAATTAGATGTACCAGGGAAAAATGCTGTTGTGGTGCTCTAATTTATATCTGTTCTGAGCAGCTGCAGTTGCCATTGACTTCATTTGGAGCAAAGACTGCCAGCACTTTTGAGTACCAGGGCTCAGGTGTCCTGTGCTTGTATCTTCTCAAAACACTACCTGACAGCAATGGGTACTCCTTCGCTCGAGTCTGTGTCAAAAGGAACTTTAATGTAGGCAGTGTAACTTCAGTAAGCCCTACTCGTTATTTGCTTCCATGCCCAAAATGCCTGTTTAATGTGGTTTTCATTGTCACATGGCTCTTTGTGGAAAGGGGAACTAGTAAGGAAACTAAAGACAGCTTTGAGACCATCTACCTGCCCTTGATTGTACTTGCCCACTGTTAATTACTGTTGATTTCTACCTTAATCTGAGCTCTGAGGAGCAAATTCGGTTATTTTCCTTGGGAATATCCACATATGTTATTCCCTTGCTCAACCCTGTGCAGCATGTGGTCTTCATGGCTATGTCCTCAGCTACAAAGTAATGACTTTGCTACATAGCTCAGAACACAGCAAACAATCCTCTTTATAAGTACAACAGGCAGTTTTCCTCCTCAGACAACAAGGAATGTGCCTTTAAAAAGTGTAATTTTTTGTGTGTGCGTGTTAATTATAACTTCTGCACTGGGAACAAAATTACAAGAGGCTCCAATAGAACCTTAAATGAAAAATGTTGAAAAGCAGCTTTAACTGATGTTTGAAATGTGAAAGCATTTCCAAGCTTGGCACCTGAGAGCTTAAACTGTACTGTACGCAACAGGCACTGAATGTCTGAGATGCTGGTGGTTTCCTTTGAGTATTTTAATAAGGTAATAATTTAATATGTGGCATGCTTTTCTTTATCCTCTTATCAATACCAAGAACGAGTTATTAAGCAATTTCAGAGTGCTTTGGTTACTGTTTTTCTTGCTAAGTGTTTTCATTATTTTGTCACCAAGGCAGAATTTTTTTTTCCTCAACAGAATTCTACTTTGACAATTGAAGAATTTCATTCCAAACTGCAAGAAGCTACCAACTTCCCACTGCGACCTTTTGTCATCCCATTTTTAAAGGTACTGCACAGTTCAGTGATCTGGAAAGTGTCTCAAACCATATTGTTGCTAGGTCACAGATGTGTGTTATGGTTTTTCTTTTTTTAAGAGAGTCAGGAAAATGAATGATATTTAAGGGCTTTTTTCGATAGCTTAGTGCATGGAGCTACAATCGAGTCTATGGTTTGAGGACCATTTCTGACTATTCATAAAAAGTGTCAGTTCCATAATTCTGTTATCACTGTTGTTTGTTTTATATTTTTAGATTCTAGGTATAGAAGCTTTTACAAACTAAGTGTTGGGACTTGGTTATAAATATAAAAATGTCACATGCTTGCAAAAAGCTGGAGTTTTGCAACCTTTGCGTGATTCATAGTAGGGGCATGTCAGGAATTCCTGCTACCAGCCCTTTTCTAAAGTGCTGCTGATCATTAGTACATGATGAGATTGTGACACTCTGCCATACAAGGAAAAGAATCTTCTGATTCCAGCCACCAGTACAAATGTGGTGTCTTAAGAAGGCTGGTGACTGTGTCTGCTGGTTTATGCTTATGCATCTTGCATTAGAAATGAAAGATAAAATCTAATCTAAAAGTCAGTTAATAAAATACAACACAGGATGTTCAAAACAGGAATCAGGGAAGCAAAATCTTATTTGAAGTCACGACGTTGTTCTGCCTCTTACCTGTTTGTAAATCTGAACTGCTGTGATCTCTGAACAGCCCATGTGGCCGTCTCAGAGC